>NC_037299.2:2500000-5000000 GCF_000002775.5 Populus trichocarpa | reverse complement strand
TTTTCAGTGTAATTATTATTCCTTCATCAACAATATTCAAATTTAGACATAATAGCACAAAGTGTGTCTAATTTGTCAAATCATATTTATTCTCAACATCATAGTCATTGATTTTTTGAATATGATTTGAAACTCTTTTCAAATCTTATTCTACCTCGCATAAGGATTTACAATCAATAGTATTTAAAAACATATAAAATATTTTTCTTAATTCACCTAGAATGAGGAAGGATCTCTTGATTACTCAAATATCTTTCATATAGTTCATGTTATACCGAATATATGCTGATTTATTATCCTTGATTAGGACAACATGTAGTAGGATCAAAACATAACATTCCCTATATAATATAACTTGGTGATTTTAAATCTAAGAATCACTTACAGAATCATCACGTAAGGCTTTCCATAGACACGAGTGATCTTTCCATATAAAATTCACATGCGGGCTAGTTTAATATACATGTTATCTGATAATCACCTATATATTAGTTATAAGTATCCCTCATAACTCAATTTATGAAAATTATTATTATTTTTTATAAAAAAAAATAACATAATATGTATCGGTCATGACAACTTTAATTAATGTTCAGTCTTGATAAAGTATTGACAAGAAACATTCAGAAACAATGATTTAAGGCAATAAAAAAATCATAAATTATAACTTTATAATTTTCTTTGCAAAACATTTTTATCCTATGGACTTTATCTTTACTATAAATCATTAATCAAATATTAGATTCATTAATCAAATATTTGATACATATTAAAGAGAGATAAAATCACGTGTAACTAAATGATTGGCTCAAAGCATATACACTAACAATTACTTTATCAAGTCATTTGGTCCATGAGCAAGCCTAAATAGTACCACCTATATTGCTAGCAATGGGTATGATTTTTAAGGCAGAATTGCGACCTCCAATGAATTTTGTACAATGTCATACTAATTGATGCTTACACATGAGTTGTTAGTATAATATCATATTTCCTAGCCAATGGTTATTTTTTGTTTGCATTTCACCTCAAGAAGAACCTACTAAGCACCAACATCTCCATTAATGACACAACGAGGCACCATAACTAATGGCGAGCACCAAATTTTTTCATCATTTGCATAACAAGGCAAAATAACTAACGACTCAACTTTTCAGGTATTTTCTATCATTATACCACTCTCCATGAGATAAGCTAACATGAACAAGGTATATAAATATCTCAAGTCACTAAGTAAAAAGAAGGGGACATGAGACTACCATTTCTTGGTTAACACCTTTACTTTATGATCACTACCATATAACACATATCGTGGTTAACATTTTCTGGTCATCATATCTTGGTACCACTTCAAGGTCACAATTACTTTTAGGTTAACACCTGATCATTACCATTATATTCATAGTTTTCAGACCCGATCTGGTGGCCAGCCCGATCTAAAGCCCGGGTTCCGGGTTTTGATCGGGTCACCGAGTCGGCCAGGTCAATTATTTTTTTTAATCAAAACAACGTCTTTTAAGTAAAAAAAAAAAAAACAAAATTCAACGGGTTGCAATCGAATTTTTGATCGGGTCTTGCCAGGTCAACCTGCCGGGTCACACCGGGTTTTTCCTTACCCTATTTTTTCTTCAACCCGACCCGGTTCCAACCCCAGGTCGGCCGGGTCCCGGGTCAACCCGCTGGGCCGGGCTGGGTTTCAAAACTATGATTATATTCTTATATATAAGGACCCCCTAACACTGTGATATTATGACAACCTCTTTATAATTGTGAACATCTTCTCGTATCTTGTGCTCCCTTTTGTATCTTTTGCTCTCACATAGTTTTCTCCTCTTATATTTACAAACTTAAGCATCAAACGATCTTCTATTATGATAAGGAACTTGTTTTTATAGGTGAGTGTGGAAGTCACCTTGTCAACACACCAAGTAGTGACCAAATCGAGTCACCTGATCAGCTCATCAACTAGGTCAAGCCTAGTCATTCCATAAGCTCAATATGTAGCCATAAAAATCCTAATCTAGTGTGAAGTTTTTGTGGCTTTATTTGTAGCACCTCCTGTTAAAAATCTAAATAAAAGCTAGTTCATTATTGTTTCATAACACATCACCAAAAAAATTATTTCCATGGCTAACGATTTAAAAACTCTAAGACATAATTGAGTAACTGACTTTCCCCCTATAGGTACTCCAATTCCAAATATCCACCAATTTTCTCAAGTGAAAATGGTTAATGATGTTGTTCAAGCTATACATGAATAACTTCATGCTCTTCTATTTATTTAATGGAAAATACAATATTTAGCTCCATTGCATGCATAATTGAATATACAGAGACAACTCCAATTCCTAGAAAAAATAAGGCACAATGATGTGCAAGTAAGTAGGGATGAGAACACTCGTACTCCAACTCTTTAAGGAGCCACTCCAGCTATAAAGAGTGCTCCTCAACAAGTCCTAACCATGAAAGTGTTTAATTCCATCAATCTCTTTCTTAATTTCACTCACATACTCCTTGCTGAAAAAGTCCCAGATATGAGATGAGATCAATAACTACATAAGCTTCTAGGAATGAAAACAACCCCTACTAAGTGATAGATTCCCCACTTTGTCATTGAGTGCTACATACATATTTTTTCAAAGATTGTGTCCCTATCAAGGCTAACTTATACAACTACAATAGTTTTACATACCTAAGAGAGCATATACAAAATGTACAATGCATCCGAAAGCTTGTAACACTAGACAATGATGTTATGTACAAGGTTTTTCCGACAACATCCTATAGATATGATCGAGTGTGATACCACATCCTAAAGTCTAGTTCTATCATTAACTTTTATAATCTTAGTGTTAAACTCATCCCATGTTTCAGTACATGCATACCATATAAAAAGACAACCATTAAGTTATTCGTTATCACATAAATAAAAAGGAAAAACACTAGAACATATCTCTAAAGGTTTAACAAGGAAATGCTCAATAGAAAAGTCTATTCGAATCCATTGCTACTGAAGCCTTGATTAGTAGGGTCTATAACTATTCTTTATAAAAATAATTATATACTCTATTTGAACAAAATCTCCATAACATGAAACAAGTGATAAAAAGCCACATTTGAGTAGAAGAAGTGAGACTAACCAGATAAAACCTTCATTTCTAGCCATAAAAAAACAGAATCTCCCAAACATTATCGATCTTCTACAACCCTAAGACATCTAAAAGGAACACTAAGGGATTCATGATCAACATACATTCTTTAAGCTTATGACCACACCTCTAACTAGCACATATGATGAGGTATCAACTACCATTAAGGAAAAATAATTCATGCGATACCCACCTCTAAAAATCATACCTTTACTTGCATGAGAAAGTCTTTTGAATTTCTCAATGAAAGAAATAGTGTTTCTCTATGTCTCCAATACAAATATCCATGTCTATAATGAATTGTTTATATTTGTGATGAAACCTCCATGTCTCGAATGAAAATCTTCATATCTCCAATAAAATCTCTTTATTTTCATACAACGCCTCCTTACTTAATTTTTTTTATATTGTTTTCATGATCATAAAACATTCTCCACTCTAGGAGGAACAATCAAGTTAATTGAACTCTAATATCTATTACACTTACATTAACAAAAACCATGGAAAGGTAACATGACAATCATAAGACAACACATTAAGAAAAACTATAAAAAGGTAACGTGACTTGTATACTTTTCTTTCCTCTTACTTTTGCTAGTTAAGTCTTTCAAACATGAATGTTTAAAAGACTAGGGGCTAAATGATGGTGCATTTAAATTAAAAAAATAAATTATTCAAGTCAAGCTTGAATAACCTACCACCTTCCAGTTGAACAACCTTACCAAGTTGTTTGGTCCATGACTAAGCCTAAAAAAGTTGTCTATGATGCTTTTTAAGCTCAACCCAATGCCACCTAAATTCTCGACAACCAACACGCTTCTTAAGGTATAATTGTTACATATAATAAATTTGATACAACGTCGCACTAATTGATACATACACATGAGTTGCTCGTACAATACCACATTTCCTAGCCAATGATTATCTCCTACCCATAGTTCACCTTAAGAGGTACCTACCAAACACCAACCTCTCCGCCAATGACATAGTGAGGCACCAAAACCAATGGCAAGCACTAACCTTTTTCACTAATGATATAACAACCACCAACTTAACGTTTTAGGTATTTCCCATCATTACACCACTATCCACAGGGTAAGTTGATGCAACCAAGGTCTATAAATACATCATTTCACCAAGTAAAGTGAAGGGATATGGGACCACACACTATCACTTCCTAGTTATCACCTCTTAGTACCGTTTCATGGTCACCACAACCTTCTAGTACTCTTCTTGGTTAACATTTTTTGGTGGTGTTAACCTCCTGGTACCACTCATGGTCACAACCACCTCTTAATTAACACCTCCAAGTCATTACCCACTTCTCGTGGTGACCACCTCTTCACACTGTGATCACCTCTTCACATTCATGACCACCTCCTCATACCACATGCTTTATTTTGCACCTTTTATCTTCACACAGTATTCTCCTCATACATTTACTAACATAAGTATCAAGGATCTTCTATTCTAATAGGAGACTTGTTTTTTGCATATAAAAAATAAAAGTCACCTCGTCAAAACCACCAAGCAGTGGCAAAATTCAATCACCTCATTATTTTATCAACTAGGTCAAGCCTTATCATTTCCTAAGCTCAAAGATGTAACCATGAAAATAGGCTTTTCATAGTTGCGTCTTTGAGCTTAGGGACTGACACACACACACACACACACATACAAGGTAGCCCTTGTTTGGAGCATAAAAGCTTAAATAACTATATAAATTATTATATTTATCATTTGTGTTTGAAAACCTATAATTAACTTAGTCTCTTGTTACTATTGTGTTATTAAAACACATTTTATATAAGTTCTACTCATACCATTTTACAATATTAATTATTAAGAAAAAAAGAGAAAAACTAAAACTAAAATAGTATAGCTATAGAGAAAAACCAAAATATTTTAATTAGTTTAATATTGATGGTAGTATTTTTGAGTAATTTCAAAGGCTTATATTGTTATGGTTTATTTTTTATAATTATAAATGGCTTTCCATATTTCTTATAATCATATTATCAACATGATTGTTGAATTATGAAGCATCTACAAGGTATTTTACTAGCAAAAAAGATTGATTATTCTCATCTAATTATTAAAATGGATTCTTTGGAATTTTTAAAGTGTATCACAACTATGACTCCTTTTTAGATATTATTATAGGTAGTAGAACATTCTTAAAGAAATTTGGCTTCAATCGATAAGGAGGTCACTACTAGAATTTTGCATTTTACTAATAGAATAATTTATCGGTATTTAGACACTAATTGTGTCGAAAATACATTTACCATCAGAATCATAGAAGGTCACTGTTTGTCAAATAACTTATCGTTAGTGATTCCTATTTTGTCAGTCATTACATCGGTAATATTATCACCAATGGTATTATAGATGGACAAAGCGTGCCAAATAAAAAAAATATTTGTTAGTATAATTCCATCGGTAATACCATCCGTGAGTATGTCATATCACCAATAGAAAATACCATTTGTAATTTCATCGGTGAAGTACATGTTGTCAATGACATTTGCTATACCATTTTTCCAACTCTATGAAATTTTCCAGGGGATTTATTTCATTGGTGATTTTGTCTGCAATATTGAGTGGCATTTCATGTAATGTTTTGTCAACTCACTGGAACTTTCTGATGGATTTAGTATGTCGGTGATCCCGTCAGTAATTTGTTTTAAAAAAATTCTAATAAATAGAGTAGAAAAAATTAAAATAAAAAACCAAATATTGATTACAAATTTTAAAATTCATCATTTTGAATGCTATTCATCTAAAAAAAGGGGCTGAAGGAGGAGGAAAAGAAGGCAGGTCTTCACCGAGACATATGGGCAAATAAGATGGACCACATGTACAACCTACGAATGATTTCAGCTCTATGTACAATCGCTAGAATTTGGTCGTCTCAACAGCAATATAGGTCATCTGAGCTTCAACTTGTTGGTTTAAAATTGCTTGGAACTCCAAAGTTTGAGTGCTTGGAATCAATTGTGAGTATCCAACGATTGAGACACTTTGAGTCGTTTGCAAATCCTCAACAATAGTTTTTGAGATACCATAAACCTGATTTCTATCGGGTCCACTAGACGATCCTGCCTCCTACTAAAAATTCGGATCAAGTTTAGGATGGTTTGAAGGATTGTTCATGTATCTCTCTTACAACTAGGTGTTATATGTTTCCTGAAAAAAAAAATAACAAATCAACAATTTTAAAAAAATAAGTTGAGAAAAAAATAGATGAAATCCAACTTACCATGAACTTTTGAGCTCGACTATCCATAAGTTGTTGCACCCTTTTCCAACAGTCAAAATTTTACACATGAGTTTCTACAAAAAGCTCAATCGGCTTTGGTTCACGTCTAATAGTCGTATCATACAAAAGGAAATTGTTGTTAATTAAATATTTTCATATAAAACATCAATTTTTTAAAAAATGAATCTAATAAAAAAGAATCTTACCATCCGCTTCATATGCGAAACGAATAGAATGGATCCAATGGTGTGGGTGGTAATTGAACCATAAATCTCCTTGTTTTAGTTCTCCGTACTGGACTATGATCGCCGCACAACAATATTATTGACGAATTTACAAAGGAAAATAGAGGTAGAAGAAGGAATAGGGGAGGAGGAAAGGGGGGTTCTCTTGCCATGTCATAACTTAAATATTACCGATGAATTTACTAACATATATTAGAGACAAGTTTATTTCATTGGTGATACCATCTGTAAGCATGACACATCATTTTTATCATTTTTCTTCTTTCATTCATTTTTTTCCTACTATAATTCTCTTGATATACAACGACAAGAAATTTTCATCGGTGTATACCGATGGACATAGCGAGGAGATATTATGTCAGTAAGTTTCATTGCAAATTACCGATGGAATTTTTGCCATTAGTATTTCCATTTTTATTTTCCAATTTTCAGGTAATGGGTGTTTGACACAACTTCTGCTTTTTCCTTTTATTTTAGGTGCCTTTCAAAAGTGTTTGACACAACTTCTGCTTCTAATTTTGATGAGCTAATGTTAAAAATAGAACAATCCTAAAAAATATTTATTTTAATATATTTTCAAACAAAAAAAATATTTTGAAAAACACTATATATCATAATTTTAAATACCCTTTATGTTCATCACCTTTTAGGATACGTCAGGGTTGGATGACCTTAACACTTCGGATTGATTCTGTTGGCCGTACTTTTTAAACTATGCAAAATGAGAATGAAAATCCTGACCGAGGCCCTGTTTGTTTGCTGGAAAATAATTTCCTTTTGAAAAATGCTTTTTTTGGAAAATAGATTCTTGAAAACTGAATTATTTTCCGATATTTGGTAGTATCATGAAAAATAAGTTCGAAAATATTTTACAGTGTTTGGCTATGTCATGAAAAATGAGTTAGAAAATAACTTATTAATATTTTTTTCAAGTTTATTAAAATAATGAAAAACAAATCTTTCAAATTAAAAAATTAAAAAATAATAAAATTAAAACAATAATTATAATTTCATAAATTATTTTAAATAAAATAAAAAACAATATAAAAATTTTAAAAAATATATTTTTAAAAAATCATTTTCGTGGTAGTAAAACAAATCTTTGACCACTTAACCTGCAACCTTGATGGTCTGTACCTCATTTTCATCCCAATTTAATGCTAATGAATGAGATTCGGAATCTTTTGAAAGGAGGAGACACATCAAATTCTTTATATTTGTTTGCGTGTTGATTTCTCAGTGTTGTATTGCCTCTTGTCAGGGTTACGAGTAATCAAGTTGCTTTTGTTCGTAGCTAGTATTTCTTTAAATCCTCGTGCCTCGAGAATTAATTAGGCTACCACAGTCAACAAAAGTAAAGAAAATAAGGTAATCATTTTCAAATGCTCAAGAACTCAGGGAGGGAGTGAAGAAGAAGAGCAGCTAACAACGACAAACACTTTGTCAAAACCTTTCACAATCTTGAAGATCGTAAAAGATACGGTGTCTTGCTGGGTCTTCTTGGTCGTACCCTCTAATGGAAGTCACTGTCCTAACTCACCAACCTTAAGCTCAGCTTCCAAGGCCCAGTCGGTTGGAGTGGAGGCATCATCTCATTTTGGGCCCCACAACCACTTACCCCACCTATCATGTGGTGGTGGGCCCCCCGCCTCTTTGTATGCTTCTTCTATCGAGGATGACAGCTAAAAATAAATTATTTTTTTATATATTGATATAAAAATAAATTTTAAAAAGATAAAAGAATATTAATTTAATATATTTTAAAGTAATCGTTATTAAACACTCTCTTAATTAATCTTTTTTAATTAGATTGAATTGAGTCGTTGATTGAGTTCAAGGGAGGCTCCTTATTTATAATCATACTTATGTGTTAATTAAAACAATATAATCTGTTGGATTATGTACATTTGTTGGTGGAAGTGAGCACATGACCCAACCATGACTTGTTTGCGTCATGGTTCTAAGTTTAGGATTAATTATTATAAGCTCTTGATTATTTTAAATCTGAACTCAGAATGCTTAATTCTTGCTGTTCTAATGACTTTTTTTCTAGGAGTCGCCGGAGCTCTTGGCAGCATCAGAGAGAGAGAGAGAGACGGGTCGAGTCGAGTACAGCTTACGTGGAATTCAATAATACGGGCCCAGCTCATGTTGTTTTTATCAGAATAAACTATATCTATAAATCTGAACCTTGCCGTCTATTTTAATTCATTTATTTATATAAAAAACAGAAGAGAAAGGGGTGGAAATAATTGACAACTACTCGAATCTGTATGGACAGCCAATTTCGTTACTGCCCGGTGTGTTTAATACCTAAACTGTGAGATATTTGTATTAATTAAATAACTACGCACAGTTGGGGGAAAAAAATGAAGCAACCGACCTCTTCTAGCTAGCTGCCATATTGGGAAAACGATTTTTTATCCTTTTTTTACAAGTTAATTACATAAATGCCTTCAAAAAATAATCTTTCTTAATGCAATGACACTTTAGGTATTTTGCTATAGGTTTTTTTTTTTTTAATAATTCTCATATGAGGTGGGAGGTAATTAGATTTTTAATATATATATATATATAATTTTATAAGTTATTTTGCATTAAATCATTTGAACTTGAATTTTTTCAATTTTTCTTTTCTTTTGTTATTTCTAGAGTGAGTTAATTAAACTAACTTGAAGCTTGCATTTTATTTTATAATATTTTTTATGTAACTTAGGTCTTTTTTGCTAGTTCATTCTTTTAGAAATCTATTTTTTTTATTCCAATCTCATTTCGTGTATAGCAGGTTAGTCGAGTTAACCCGAGTTGACTCAGATTTGTTTTCCTCAATATTTTTATAATATTTTTATCATTTTATCATTTTGCATTAAATTATTTGCCTTTGAGCTTTGTCATTTTTTCATTTTTCTTTCTGTTTGGCTATTCCGAGAATGGGTTGTTAAAGTTAACCCGAGTTGACTCGAGGTTTTTTTTATGTTTTTTTATTGAACTTTGATTTTTTTTTATTAGATCTTTCTTTAGAATTTTTTTCTTTCAATCTCACATTACGAGTTGTAAGTTCGTTAAGTTGCCTCGAATTGACATGGATTTTTTTCTTTAACATTATATTTTTTTATTTTCATCTTTGACATTAGATTATTAAGCCTTGAAATCTAAAATTTCTTCTTGTTTTTCTTTTAGTATATTCTTTGAATCTCACAGTCTATATTACATGCCGGATTATCTCAAATTATCATCTCCTAACCATATTATTTTAGCATTTTAAAAAAATTTAACCCGACACATAGCCACCTAAATAATACATGTCTATAGACGAGCAAAATTGTAAATGAAAGAGATGTTTCGTTGTTTCTCCCTTGTTCATATATGTATATACGAGCCAGCACTTGATCTTGACGAAAGATAGAAAGCCCCCGACAGATCTCGTTGTCACATCTGGCCGATTTTATATAACTATAAACAAATACGCCCCCACAACCCCTTTCTAATAGGGGTGAACAAAAAAACCAGAAAACCGATTAAACCGAGAAAACCGAAAAAAAAAATAATCGAAAAAACCGAACCGAAAAAAAAAAACCGATTAAACCGATTAAATTTTTGAAAAAACCGGCCGGTTCGGTTCGGTTTCGGTTTTATAACCAAAAAACCAAAAAAACCGAACCGAACCGAACCGAAACCGATAAAAAACCGGAAAAAAAACCGAGCCAAACCGAGCCAAAATCGAGCCAAACCGGAAAAACCGAGCCAAAACGGAAAAACCGAGCCAAACCAAAAAAAACCGAGCCAAAACCGGAAAAACCGAGCCAAACTTGTTTGAACCGGTTTTTGCCCTAAAAAAACCGAACCGAACCGAAACCGGTCGGTTTGACCCGGTTTCGGTTTGGTTTCGGGTTTTTTTTCAAAAAAAAATTTCGGTTTAGTTACTTTTTTTGATAAAAACCGAACCAAACCAAAAATAATCACCCCTACTTTCTAGCTATGTCACCACTAATCTCAGCTTAGCTATCTCGCTCGCCGGATTAATTAATTAATTAATTATACATGTATGGAGAGCGTAATCATGATCATGGCCCCACCGAGGCCTATCCTAGTGGTCTAGGGACAACATGTTTATGGTCCCAAATATGTTATTAGCTTGGTCTTCACGCTACCTCGTTGGGATCTCTGTAAAGTTCCAAAGATCATAAACGGATTCGTTAATTATATTACTCAATCATTTGTAACTCAACTATTATTAAATCTTTAATCCGAACCCTTCACACACGAGTATGTGTTAGCCTCACACAACCACACTTGAATTATTATTATTATTATATGGATGAAAATCGCCAATTAAGTTATTTTCTTTTAAATTTATGAGAATATAGATAAAGTATTTAGACGCAATTTCCCATTTAATTTTTTTTCTAGATCAAAATTTTATTTTATGTAGTAGGAGATTTTGCGGTGAATTTTACTCTTTAACTATACACAATTTATAGTTTAACTTATTAATATTTTTTTCTCTTTTCAAAAAATTTCAAATTCTAACCTTTCTTATATAACCAAAAGAAAAAACTATATACACAATTTGTAGCTACTCAATGACATGAGAACAAGCTTAATATGAAAAGATATTACTCATCACCAGGCTCTGAATCAACATAAACACCTATCTAGTATATAAAACTTGATGGGAATGGATAGCTTTTCTTCAGGTGCTGAGCTCTCCATGTGCATTAGATGTGCATTCAGATTTGTTTTCTAACTAAGCTTCAGGCCTAGACCTAGTTTTTCTTTTTTGGAATTTAGCCATCTCTTGTATTTTTTTGGTTACCTATAATTTGGCCCTTTCTTGTATTTTTTGGTTACATATAATTTGGTTATCCATCCCATTTCTTGACTATGTTATCATTGACTAGTTGATGAATCATTTTTACCCTTTTAACATTATTTAACAATTTAAATGTTGAGCTCCAAAAACATTTTAAGGGTAAAAATGTTATATAAGAGAAAATTAAGAGCAAAAATGATGCAAATCTTGTAGATATAAAAATCCAAAAAACCACAGTCAAATCAATCATTTTCAAGAAAGTTAAGATCATATTTAAAATTGAACTTGATATAACGATAACATATTTAGTAACACTCTCACTTCATTATATTCATTCAAAAATTGATGTCTATAAGATCTTTCATGCTTAATAGTATTCAAATTCAATCATTATCAAGTTCAATTTTAAACACAACTCCAACTATCAATAATTATACTACATATATTGTTACTTATGTGGCATCTAGTATGAAAGATGTTTTTCTTTCGTTGCTCCACATCATCATCCATAATCTTAATATTAAGTGACCTCCTGATCGCCAAAGCCTCTCCATCAACTGGATACTTAACATCACTACAATTCTTAAGTGGTGACATCTCATCCTCCTCAAATTTATCACTTTTAGATTCTATCTCCTCATAATCATAATCTTTTTTTTTTTTTTGTAAAAACTTTGATTTTAGCAATTATTATTGTATGTGTGAGGTTTTGCTCATACATTTTGGTTCTTCATTGAACTAATTTAACTTATTAAAGAATTGACTAAGTTTCGTGGTGTTTTTCATACTTCTCATTTGCATCTCATCATAGACGTTGAGTAGGGTTCAATTTTTATAGTCTTGATGTCTCGGTACAGGTTATCGTTGTGTCAAGCTCATTTAAAAGACTGCATTTAGCTTTCTTAAAAATGTTCAATTTGATTGTGGGTTTCTAAATTTTTATATCCACAGGGTTCGCATCTAAAAAAAACTTAATAAATTCTCTTAAAAGTACATGTGGCATGCATAAAACTTTTCACCAAAATAAAGTTAGGACAAAAAAAAAATATAAGAACTAACAAAAGGAAAGGAAATTTTAGTTCATTTCACATATTTTCTGTATATCTTCAATATTTTGGTAATAAATTTTTTCTGATTATTTTTATGTGTGCCAAGTGTTATTTTAACAAAATTTATTAACTATTCTTAACGAAATATGAACAGAAGAGCAACATTGAAATTATTAGATAATATTATGTGTAAAAATGATTTGTTAAGTTTACCATTGCTAATATAGGTTAAATGCATTTTTGAAGTTAAAAAAAAAAAAAACATTACAAGTATAATTAAGCTAACATTTGAGGTTAAAACTAACTTTATAATTGCAGCTCATGAATTTGATCACAAACTTAACTCCTAAAATAAATAAATAAAACAAATAGAAATTTAATAAGGATAAATCAAAATCACATTCGAGCACACATATCAAAGAAATTTTATGGTACTCAGAGAATAATTAGGAACATTCTATTAGTTACTCCTTAGGCCCACTTTAAATAAAAAATAAATAAATACAACTAGAAGATAGAAATCCTAGGTGGATATATTTTCATCACTTTGGGTGGGATGTAGATTTCACCTTTTATTTTCTCTTTCTGTTTGTCTCTCTTTCTTCAAAAGTAAACAAGAAAACAAGCACTTTTCCCAACATATTACACTTACCTCTTGTTAATTTATCTAGCTATCTAACTAGAAAAACATCATTCTCATCGAACATTATCATCAAGTAGGGTGTGCTCAAGGACATAATCTCAATAACTATTAGAAATAAATAATCAAAAGTTGAACATCAATGTTTGCACATATAATAGGGAATGAGGGATATGGACCACAATTCCCAACTAACTACAATATATTAATTAGTATTATTATACATACCAATAAAAGATAATTTAATTCAAAGGTGGTCCATCGCATGACTTAAATTATGCTACTATTACTATGAGATGGTGTATTTAAAAAAAGAGGTTAGTGATGATACATAAAAAAAAATACATAGATGTTTTATACAATGTACACACCTTCATAAATATTTTCATAAACAACCTAGATATTTATATTAAATATCTTATAACTTAGATAGCTATGAGATATTTATATAAAATATCTTAAATATTTCTTAAGATATTTATCTTATTTAAAGTCTATATAAACAAAGTTTTATCTTTCTATATAAAAGGTTTGTCAAAGCTCATATTTCTAGACTCTATCTCTCTAGACAACATATATTTAAAAAAACACAAGTTTGATACAAGATTTAAACAAGGCTTAAGGAACATTTAAGCCTAGAGAATATTTATTATCATTGTCACCTGAACAAACACTATTATGACTTAAGCTTCAAAGTGTTTTTCTTGCAGGTGTCATCTAGCTCACCAAGCCCTCTGGGTCTAGTTTTATCAACCTATGAAAAGCGCCCTCAATCTTTCTGCTAAGGGTTTTTCTAGCCTTATCAATTAATGTTGCCTGTAAGAACTGATCAAAAAGCAAATTCATTCCTGTTTCTTAAAAGTTCTTTCCATGGTTGACGAAACATCGATGCAACAACAATTATGCCTCATATGGCTACGCCAGAGGTTATGCCCACGGTTACGCCTACATGGCTACGCTAACGGCTATACACGACAATACCCACAACGATGCCTATGATTACGTCTATGGCTAAGCCTATAACTACGCCCACGATTATGCACTAAGGCTATGCCCACAAAGTACTTTTATGGCAAATTGAACATATAAAAGGTACCACTAAGACTTAGAGGGTTCTGATGATATACAAAAAGGTAACATTACCCACGGTAAGTAAAGTACTTTGTGACACCTTTTATGTGTCAAGTCTTCCAAACATAGATTGCAAGTCTTGAAGGGCTTTGATGATACATGAAAAAAATACACAAATGTTTTATATAATGTAGATACCTCCATAAATATCTCTATAAATATCATAGATATTTATTTTAAATATCTTATAACTTATATATTTATTGGATATTTATATAAAATATCTTAGATATTTATCTTTAAAAAGTCTATATAAACAGAGCTTCATCTCTCTAGATAAAAGGTCTGTCATAGCTCATCTCTCTAGATAACATATGTCTAGAAAAACACAAGTCTTATACAAGATTTAAATAAGGCTTAAGGAGCATTTAAGCTTAGAGAATATTTATTCTCTCCGTCACCTAAACAAACAATATACTGACTTAAGTTTCAGAGTGTTTTTCTTGTAGGTGTCGTCAGGCCTACCAAGTCCTCCGGGTCTAGTTTTATTAGCCTATAGAAAGCACCCCCAATCTTTCTACTTCATTAGTTAGTCCATTTGGTTGTCCAAATGGACTGTCCCCACATGACCATGACCAAAAAATAGATAAAATGCAAAATACAAAGGTAAAGCAAGAGATGAACAGTGGTTGGAGAATAATAAACATGTCCACATTGTAGATATAAAAGAGGATAACTTGATAAATAAAAATAGAGTGAGTGTTTGTTTTTGCGTTATAGCCTACTTTTTAAATTGTTTTTTGCTTGAAAAAAAAAATCAAATTAATGCTTTTTAAGTGTTTTTTTAATAGTTTTGATGTGCTAATTCGAAAAAAAAAAAAATCTTAACGAAATTCATTTTGATGCATTTTCAATTGAAAAATACTTTTGAAAAGCATTTTGCACTACATACCAAACACACATGGAGACCAACACCATAAGGAGCAACTCTTGCGCACACAAATACCATAAAAGGAGACATACAATATTAAAAACAAGGAAAAGACTAACACACATGCACTGAACACAAAGAAATATATACATTTCATTGAAAAAAATAAAATGACCGAGCAATACAAAGCAAAGGAGACTAGGAAGAGGAGAAAAAAAGAGATTAGACACATTCCTAGACATGAGAGAGAAAGAAAAGGATGTTAGAGACACACAAGTTAGCCTAAAGGTCATTATGTACCTATGAATTACTTTATTTGAATGATAACACATATTAAGTGCATTTAATGAATATGTCAAAGTATTATTGTTATAGGAGTTTTTCTACACCAAAATGAAGTTATGGACTCCTTGGATGCAAACTTGACTTAAAGATTCTCAAGCTTAAATCGCTAAGTAATCAAGTCTTTATGGGATTTAATTTTGCAACACAAAATGATTTTCATCATCCTAAATTATTGCAAAATTTGTATACAAAAATATTTTAAGTGCACAAAATATTTCATACTGAAAATTACTTCATGAAAAATTTTCATCATCATATATTTTTGGTATTTGCACTAAAATGAAGAGCATGATACTTTTTAGATGCTCTTGAACTGTAAAATATTTTGTTTTCCACTTATAGCTAAAACTCTTATCACATGAGTTTCTACACCATTTATTTATTAAAAACTAAGGTGACAAACTTGTAATTTTGAGAGAAGTGTGCTCAAAACTCTTCTTGTTCTTGCAACAACTCCTTTTCTCTAAAAAAAAACATCAACATAGTTGTTTCTTACACCTAGAAAAATACTTCGAAGAGCAAAGTTTCTTCTCTTATTTTTTGTTTTTGTGTAACAGCTAGTTTTGGAATTTTTCTATAAATACCCAATTGATTTCAGTGTAAGATCTCTCTCCCACCCTTACTGATTTATAATCTTACATACTTGATGCTTTGAATTTTTCTTATTCTAAAAAGTTTTAATTCATCTTTGTATTCTCTTGAAAAGCTTTGAATCCTGTATTACATCAAATTAGATTTTCACATCCTTGAGTTAGATTACATCTTAGTAAGAATTGAGTTTAATCTTTGTAATCTTCACTTGTGTAAGGTATGCTCATTCTCTTATGAGATAAAAACCATTTTAAAAGTATAAGTTACACTTGAACTACTTAGGTATATCCTTTGGTAGAAAGCCAAAAAGAGGTTTTCAATCTTAAACTTTGTCGCACATGCGTGTGCGACATGGCAAGATGTCAATGAGTCATCACCTAGTTGTTTGGTTTAGGGTCACTAGGAGACCCAAGTGAATTGTTGTTATTTAAAATTTCAAGGTAAGAGATTGGTTGTAGCTAAGTAAGGTATTAGTACCCCAAATGCACCCTACCTGAGGTAAGTTGTATTGTGTAGTTTGGATATGGTTTAAAGATGTCGATAGATTCTTAACTGGTGGTCCGTCTATGGCTCAGAACAAAGATTTACACTCATGAATAAATTTGGTATTTCAACTTTATTATGAGCTTATATTCCTAGATAAACTTTTATAGAAAGAATGCATTTAGTGCCTTTACAAAGTTCATCTATCTTGGAAGGCAAAAACATATATCCACAACTCGTATATTATGGTGAAAAATACTTCCAATTAAAATTGGTGAATATTCAAAAAAAAATTATGAGAATTTTCTAATTAACTCCTGATATTTAAATATCAGTCTACTTGTAAGTCGA
Source organism: Populus trichocarpa (assembly GCF_000002775.5). Taxonomy (NCBI): domain Eukaryota; kingdom Viridiplantae; phylum Streptophyta; class Magnoliopsida; order Malpighiales; family Salicaceae; genus Populus; species Populus trichocarpa. The sequence continues at coordinate 4,983,070 of NC_037299.2, read as the reverse complement.
ACATTTATGCAAGAATGTTAACCTTTAATTCTCAGAGAAACAAAAATAGGGTTATTGAAATATTGGTCAAATCCTTAAGGTATTTTACAAACTTATTGTAAATTCCAAAAAAAAAATCAAATATTTTTTTCTAAAACAATGCTAGAAAAAAAAAATTTCTCTTTTTTTATGGATAAAATGAAATTTTTGTTTTGTGAGGATTGGACCGTATGCAACAAACAGAAATCTTTTTTTTTTAAGACCATGTTTAACAAATACCCATTTTCCCCTAAAACTAAAACTATTTAACTAGGCTTATGAGGTCTTTTCCAAGCACAACCTTGAGCCAAAGAAAACCTTTAGCAAAAACATTGTCAGTCAAACAGAGTCTTAACCTTCAACCCAATTTTGAGAGTTGACTCAAAACTTTTAGTTCAACTAGAAACCGAATGAAAGTCCATTGGTTTGACCTGAAACACAAACCAAAACCTAAACCAAAATCCAAATTGAAATCAAGCTTAAAAAAATTAAAACTAAAAAACGTTTTATCAAAATGGATCAAAACTCAGAAAAATAAAGAATATGAAGAACTCCGAAGAACATTCAATATGAACCCAGCTATGTAAATTTCAAATCAGACCAAATATGGATGAACCAAGGACATATACATGTTGAAAATCATACAAGGGTCAATAATCTAGAATTCATGCACTTTGATTATCACTTAAAAACAATGATTTTCTCAAAATAAATTTTGGTTCAAAATCAAAACCCTAAGATCAAAACCTACTAAAAACATGTTATTGATGCAAATAAACCCTAGGTTATTGACTAATAAAGTCGACCAAAGGATTATGTGTAAAGAATTTGACCAAAACAGGTCCAAATCATAGGGTTAAGGTAATGTTCTTTCTAAGAACACAAAAAACATTGCCTTAAAACCTAGAAAATGCTCAGATATAGAACCAGTCACTGTCAAACCCAAAACTAGCATTTTAGGCTTCTAAAACATGATTTCTGAGTTATAACCACATTACCATAACCAAATATATTTGAATCAAAAGAACCAACAAACAACATCAAGATCATGCAAGATGTTCCAAATCCAAAAACTATCAACTTAAGACAGCATATATGTTCATGCAATATGGATTCAAAATTGGTTTTTCTAGGCTCATTTTGGCACGAACTGACCTATCAAATCTAGGATAAACATCATTACTTCAGCATGCATCGCTTAAGTTACACTAAAACAACATTGTTTTATAAAAACAAAACTTAAATAGAAGATTTTTATTACATCTAAAACATAAAAAAAAACTTCAGAAAACATAATGAAACTATCATAGTAACAAAATAGACAACCACAACACTACTTGCTAAGCATTCTAAATCTCATCTATATGCTTATAAACATAAATACAGACCAAATGACAATACAAATACACTCAAATAGGCCACATGGACTCCATTTTTAGGTTAAAAAGTATACCTTCAAGCCCTTAGAGTAGTTACTACCCTCTTTGCTTTCCTTGTAAAGTATTGCTTCCATACGCTCGCTGCCCTTTCAAAGCTTAAGAAATCTTTGTACCATGTTCTTAAACCTTTACACTTAGAGTTTCTTTATCAATATTTTCTCCATTTTTTCTCCTCTCTGCTCTGATTTTCTACTAGGGTATTCATAGGGTTTTGCTAAGGTTTTTTATGGGTTCAAACATAGATTGATCAAAGCTTAGCCATTTGATCAAAATGAGAGGGTTCTGGAGTATGTTTTACAGTTGTGAGCTTCGTAACTATACTGGTTTTTTAATGGTGGTTTTACAATAAACTTGGTTTTTGTAGGTTTTGGTGGTTTTCCTAAACTTGGAGGCCAAGGAGCTTGTTTCTAGCATTTTGATTTTGAGAGAAACATGGACAACTTTTAATAACAACCCACTGAGAAGGCTTCAAGTGTGAACACACAAAAAAATATTAGTGGTTTTTTGAAATGGATATCACAACCATTGAGTTAACAACTTTTAAGACTTTGTCGGAGCAACTCTAACGTCATCGTCGTTAAAGACCACTTGATCTTGGTAGAGGGGGCGCATATTTTTTGTTAGGATCCAACCTTGCTCAATATAAAAGTATATAGCTCCATATTTATTCGTTTAAAAGTGTCAACCTGATCAGTCTAGAATCAAAAAATGCAGTAATGACTGATCGGTGACAAGATGTTGTTGAGTTAGTTGAAGAAAATGAGATGTAAACGTTTGATGGGGGTATCTGATGTTTGTAGAGGGGGTGTTTTTCTATTGAATGGTGGTGGTTACAACCCCAAAGATGGTAAAAAAATGTCATATTCATTCGCTTGAAAGTGTTTACTCGATCAACCAAAATTGTAGAACAAGAAGCCAAATAGTGATTGAACAATGCGTCGTCTAGGTTAAACCCTATAAATTAGGATTTTTAATTTAGGGCATGATAAATTTCATTTTAGTCCCTGTTCTTCCAATTGCTTTTAATTACATCTTTAATTGCTTTTCAAACTTTTAATTTCATGCAATTTCACCCCCGCCAAACTCAATCATCGGCCGTAAAGTTTAGCATTATTTTCATCTTGGTCTTTGGTTTCTAATTTGTGCACTTGCATCCTTAATTGAACATCAAACTTTTAATTTTCTCCAATTTAGCCCCTGATGTGGTTAATTTCAACCCCTACAATTACGTGCCTTTTCAGTTTAGTCCTTGGTTTTTTATTTTTTCAATCAAGTTTTAATTGTCCATCAACCTTCAATATTTATGCAATTAAGCCCCTGATTTGACCAAATTAACTCTTTAAAATTGCAATTCGACCCCATACTTAAATTTCTTCCAATTAAAGCCTAAATTGATTTCAAAAATTAATTTTTCTTACAATTAAGTCCTCAATAAAATTAATTAAGCCTTTTAAAATTCTCATTAAATCCTTACCTATCCAAATTTGTATTTCTTTACCCCAAATAAAAATATTTTCATAAATAGGCCCTTTGTCAATCAAAATTAGGTTGCCAATTTTATCAATCTTATACATTTTGGTCCTCCAACTTTTCCACTTGTTATTTTGATCTTTCACCACTAACTTGGACAATCTTCTAGGCTTTCTTCATGTATATCATCTTGTTTTTTTGGATTTCTTTTTTTATTTAATTTTTTCTTTTCTTGATTTTTTTTATGGGAAGAAAGGTGAGTAACAACAAATATCTCCTCTTTACAATACATATGAAGCAAAATTTCATCAAGATTTTGCATAGTGAGCTTGTAAAGAAAAAATATATGTTAGACTTGCTGAGTGGTCTCGTTATCATGGGTGACTTGTTCTTTTTTTTTAAAAAAAATTTGGTCTACTTTCACAAGTGACCTGCCCCTTTTAAAATTGAAAAATAGGCCTATTTTCACGGGTGACCTATCTTTTTTCAAATTCCTAAAAACATTTTAGCAAGTCTTCATGCTTCCCTGAAATTGGTCAATTTTTACGAGTGACCTATTCTTTTTCAAATTCCAGAAAGAATTTCAACAAGCCTCTATGTTTCCTTGAAATTGGTCTATGTTCACGGGTGATCTGCCCATTTTGAAATTAAAAAATTTACCTGTTTTTACGGGCGATCTACCTTTTTTTAAATCCCAAAAAGAATTTCCACAAGCCTCTATATTTCCCTGAAATTGGTTTATTTTTACGGGCGACCTGCCCATTTTGAAATTTAAAAATTGGGCTATTCTGGGCAACCTGTCCCTTTTCAAATTCTAAAAAGAATTTTAGCAAGCTTCCATGTTTCTTTAAAATTAGTCTATTTTCACAAGCGACATGTCTTTTTTGAAATATAAAAAAATTAGCCTATTTTCAGGGGTGACCTAGTCTTTTCAAATTCCAAATATTAGGATCTACATCGAATCCTTCCAAAGTTCAAAAAAAAAATATCATCCGATGGTAAACTCTTAAAACAAACACCTTGTCTTATGACCTTAGTTATCCACACCCTATGGATGGAATGTCTATGCCACTTCTTAGATTTCATTCACTTGTGTAGATTTCATTGTCTTTCCTCTTGATTGGCAAATCTTACGCCAACACTATTTCAAAGTTGAGGTCAAACCATATGTAATGCATGCCTTTCAAAATATAGCCCCCTTTTTCTTCGTAATCTCTTTTTAATTGTTAAAGGTTGTAATTTCTAGGGTGGTCTCCTTTGTTAGCTTACCCTCCTAATTTACTTGAGCAAGTCCATGCAAGTTACTTTCAAATCTTAAGTGTTGAGCTGCCTTTGTAGCCTTCTCCTTTTGTGAGTATTTAGGTTGTGACGAATTCTATCACATTTTTCCTAATTAGGAATGAATTAAAACTTTTTGTCTTATGAGAATGTTGTTTTTCATGTGCTTTTTTCAAATACTCATGACATACTCTTTAGTTTTTATTTTAGGGTGTTTTTCCTAACAAATATTTCACAAAATTTACTTTGTCTTTCTAAAAACCTTAGATTTTTCAATGACATGTCAAATAACAACTTTCATGCAACTCTCATGATTTGTATTGGTCTTTGAAGAAAGATATTTCATCATGGTGATTGGTTTAAGAGATTACCTATTTTGCATTTGGTTCAAAAAAAGATCAAGTACTTGTTTAAAGTCTTATGTTTGGATTTTCTCAACGTGAACAAAGACAAATACTTTTTCACTTTATCATGATTCTCATAAATGACTCCTTATATTTTAAGAGCTCTACTTATTAGTCTTTCCCGCTCGCTTAATTAGAATAGACTTTTCAAGGCACATAATGAAGGTTAAGTTTTATATGCTCAAATGGTGTTTGAGGGTTTTCATGGGTCTAAGATCACTTTCACTCCTTTATGCCTTTTCATCCTCTTTTTCTAGTCTTCCAGAATATGCTATGCTATCAAAGACCTTCATGTTTAGAAGTTGAGACAATGGATCTTTCTAGGTTTTTCTTTTCACTCTAAACCTTTGATTGAACACCAAATCAACATTTCTTTCCTGAAATCTCTTTATTTGCTCATATCAAGATACCAACGCCCTTTTCTATTTCATTTGAAAGTTTCTCGATGATTTTTCTTTTCTTTGTTCATCGAAGCTGGAGGAGAAGATTTTGCTTATTTTTTAGATATCTGTGTCTTTTTAAGATTTGTCATTTAGTAAAGCCCTTTTTTTTTGTTGGGCTTGTTGGGTCATCCTATTTTATAACCTCAATCAAGATCTCGTGGATTCTGTTCACAGGTATTCTACTTCTTTTTTTGGTTTTCTGACCACTTTCTCATCACTAGTGGACATTCTCAAATACCTTCATTCTCATCATTTTCTAATACTTGCCCCTATTGTGAGGAGTGGTCCTAGCCAAGGTTATCTTACAAAGGAAAATATTTCACTTTAACCCAATTTAGGACTGCAAGGGACATATTCATCTTTAGGGGATACCAAAAATAGCCTTTCTTCATTTCAAGCAAGATTGATTAGGATTGATAAATTTTGACCTCATTATCATAACAATTTGTACGGATTTGTTTTGTGAGTTCATAACTCATGAAAACTTCATCGTTTTTGTTTCATGTAGCCTTTGCACAACAAACTTTGATGGTTGGGTCATCCATTGGGTTTCTAGGTATTTAGTCATCTCCTAGGGAATTGCTAGGTTAATTGTTGCTCTTGACAAATCATTGATTTTTCTTAAAATCATTAGTCAAAGTCAAATCTTGAAATCCTTTGTTTAGAAGAGAATGATTTTTGAAAAAAAGTTTTTTTATTGTGCCTTTTGAGATCATTTGCAAAATACACAAGATGTAACGAGAATGAATAACCAAACTTTATTGATTTAATGAAAATGAGTACACTATGCATAATATTTATTTACAAAATCAGATTTCACAAGCCTAGGCAAGTCAATTCCATTCATTCTTGTCAATAACAAAGCTCTCCTAAAGAATGCTTTATTCACTACATATAGGCCTTCGTAGTTGGGTGCCTACTTACTCTAATCTTCATCAGGTAGAGGTAAGATCATTCTTAGCATTAGATCTCCTTCCTGAAACACCTTAGGTCTGACTTTCTTGTCATATGCTTTAGTCATTCTTTGTTGATACAAATGGTGATGACATATTGTATCTAACCCCTTTTCACTGATTAAATTTAACTGTTTGTATCTCATCTTGACCCAATCAGCTTCCTCAAGTTTTAATTATATAAGTACCCTTAAATATGGGATTTATGCTTCTAGCAGCATTACTGTTTTCATCTTGCAAACTAAGGAATAAGGTGTAGCTCATATAGATGTTCTTATTGTGGTGCAATATGCATGTAGAGCAAAATAAAGCATTGCATGCCAGTCCTTGCACATGACTACCATCTTTTGCATAATCTTCTTGATATTCTTGTTGGAAACTTTTACATAACCATTCATTTTTTGCCTGTATGAAGATGAGTTTGAGTGTTTAATTTTCTATTTTATACAAAGCTCTACTATTATTCTTCCATTGAAGTTTTGAGCATTATCAGTCATTATCTTTTCAAGTGCTTCATATCAACAAATTAAATCTCGTTCAATGAATCTATTCACTACATTATAGGTTACATGAGCATATGAATTGGCTTCCACCTGTTTTGTGATATAGTCAATGGCTATTAGGATAAATTGATGTTTGTTGCTAGCTTTTGGATTGACAAGTCCAATTACATCAATTCCCCACATTGCAAATGGCCATGGAGATGTCAAATTAAATAGAAAAGTTGAAGGCACATTTATCTTATCACTGTACACCTGATATTTGTGGCATTTTCTGACATATTCTATATAATCTCTTTCCATGGTCATTTAGAAATACCCTAACCTCTGTATTTGCCTAGCCGTCATATGTCTACTACCATGAGTTGTACAAATCTCTTCGTGAACTTCTTGGAGTGCTTCTTTTGCTTATATCTTATCTCAAACATCTCAACAATGTTTCATCGGATGACCTCTTGTATAACACTTTTGCATTGAGGTAGTAGTCCATGACTAACCTTCACAGGGTATTCATATATGTATTGGATGCTCTCAGGGGATACTTTCGGTGTTGGATAAACTATTTGATATCATAATACCACGGATTCCTAACCTTTTCTCATTCGATTGAGCAGGTAGTGAGCCAGAGATTTTCTGACTTCAATAAATATGGGTTGCACTTTGTTTCCATAATCAATTTTTTCCATGAAAGCTAAAATGGTCAAAGCATCAACAAATTGGTTTTTGTTTCTTCCCATATGAGTGAATTTTATCTCATCAAATTCTTTTACTAGTTTAGATAGATATTCTTGATTTGGCCTCAACTTCTCATCTTTTGTTTGTCATTCTCCTTTCACATGGAAAATTATCAGCATTGAGTCACCATAGATATCAAGTTTCTTTATCTTTAATTCTAATGCAGGTTCTAATCCAAAGATACAAGCTTTATACTCAGTCGTTTTATTGGTGCACTCAAACTGCAACTTAATCGAAATAGGGTATTGTTTTCTGTTAGGAGAAATCATCACTGCTCCTGCCCTATTGCCATATACATTTAATGCTCCATCAAAATATATTGTCTACTAGTTTGGTTCTTCTTTTTCTTTTTTCTTTTTTTGCTACTACCACCAGATCTTCGTCTGGGAAATCAAAATTCAAAAGGCTTATAATCTTCAATTGTATTGTTTGCCAAATGATCAACAATAGCACTTCCTTTCATGAATTTTCTTGTCATATACACTGCATCATACTCAGCCAATGGCACTTGCCATCTTGTTATTCTACTTGATAAATAAGGCTTTTTGAAGATATATATAAGAGGATCTAGTTTTGAAATCAACTATATATTGTAATATAACATGCATTATCGAAGTTTTTTGTAGCCTATATAAGTGCATAATAAAGCTTTTCTACCATTATATATCTGAACTCACAATCTATGAATTTCTTACTCGGATAATAGATCGCTCTCTCTTTTCTATCAGACTCATCATGCTGTTCGAGTACACATCTCATTGTTTTTTTTGTTGTTATCAGATATATAATCAACGATTTGCCAAGAACGAGAGGGACAAGGCACCGTTGTTAGGGATTAATATTTTGTTACTGATATTGATACTAGTTAGATTATTACTAATTTAGATTTATTGTTGTTGTTGTTGTTGTTGTTGCTGCTGCTGCTGTTGTTGTTTCTTTGGTTATATGTTAATTTTGCTTTTCTTTTTATTTCAAGATTAAAAGTGTATACCTTATTCTAAACCATTAGATCCTGCACTTTTTTATCTTGATATTGAGATAACTTTGCGTGAGATTAATAAAAAGAAGAAGTAAGTAATAACCATATTAGCCATTACCATGGCAAAGTTGCAGAATGAAAAGGCGAATAGAGCTTTAAGGAACTATTTTATACCTTTAGTTAATGGGTTTGCATGTAACATAAATAGACCAGCTATACAAGCCAATAATTTTGAGATTAAACTATCGATAATTCAATTGATACAACAAACTGTTCAATTTGAAGGGTTGTCACAAGAGGATCATAATGTTTATATCGTAATTTTTTCTAGAGATATGTAACACAAGCAAAACAGAGTGGTAGATAATGTTATTCATTTGAGACTTCTCCCTTTTTACTTTAAGAAAAAGAGAAGACATGGCTAAATTCTCTACAACCTGGTGGCATTACTATTAGGGAGGAATTAGCACAAAACTTTTTAGAAAAGTATTTTCCTCCAGCCAAGACAACAAAGCTAAGGAATAATATTACCATATTTACTCAATTTGAGAATGAATCTTTATATGAAGCATTAGAGAGACATAAAGTTTTTTCTTAAAAAAGTATCCATATCATGAACTTTCAGCATGGCTTCAAGTCCAAATATTCTATAATGGTTTAAGAACTACAAACATGTTCATGGTTGATACAACGCTCGATGAGCTTTAATGAGTAAAACTCATGAAGCAATTGATGAATTTTTAAAAGAATTGACATCCAACAACTATCAATAGCCTTTTGTGAGAGTAATGTGAAGAAAGGCGACTGAAGTTTTTGAACTTGGTTCTATTATCACATTAGCAGCACAAATAACAACTTTATTTAAATAACTAGGTAAGGTGAATGTTAATATTATTTAAACTAATATTATATGATTATTGTGCAGGAAATCACTCAGGTATCAATTGCCATATGAAAAACCCTTCTGCTCTATTAAATTCCAATAAAGTTAATTACATATCCAATTTCCAATATTAGAATAATCCTTATTCAAACCCATTTAATCCTAAATAGAGAAATCATCCTAATTTTTCATAAAGCAACAAGCAAGAGGTAGCTAAACCACCTCAAAATTTTCCATAATAACAAAAGGAGCTAACACATAAAAAAATGTTCATGTAATACATGCAAAATATAAATTTGACAATCCAAAACAATTTAGCTTTGATTCATAACGCTGAAGCTCAAATTATTCATCACTCACACATTCTTACAAAGAGAACACAAGGAACTTTGCCAAGTAACACTATTATCAATACTAAGAAACATGTCAAAGTAATATCATTAAGAAGTGGGAGGATAATAGAGCAACCACAAACAATAAGTTTTAAGCAAGATAAAGTTGTTGATCATGAGAAAACCAGTAGAAGATGGAGGAATTGGAAGAGCAAATAATCAATCAGTAAGCTAAAAATTCAAAGAAAAATAAAGCTTCAAAGCTCAAGAAGTCCAGGGAGTTTATATCTAATACTAATTCTCCTTTAATCTTTGATTCACTTGTTCCTTTTAATCATAGACTAAAAAATAATAAGCTTGATAATCAATTCTCTAAATTTCTTAGTATTTTTAAGCAATTACATATTAATATTCCTATTATTGAAGCTATTGAGCAAATGCCTAAACATGCTAAAGCTTTTTAAGGATATTTTATTAACAAAAAGAAATAGAAGTTAAAAGAGCATGAGATGATAATGTTAACTAAGGAGAGTAATGCAATTCCACAAAAGAAGTTGCCTCCTGGATTGAAAGATTCAGGGAGTTTTCAAATTCCTTGCATTATAGGGAATTCTTATTTTGAGAAAGCATCACGGGATTTAGAAGCAGGTATTAATCTTGTACCTTATTTATTTTTGGAAATTAGATCTTGGAGAAGTAAAGTCCACTACAGTCTCTTTACAATTAGCAAACAGATCTATCAAGTACCCCATAATAGAGCAAGTCTATTGCTTATCTTTGGTGTCCTTGTAGCTATCCGATTCATCACAATAACAATCAATCAGCCATCTCATCTTATATTATTAATCAGTGTTTATTAATGAAGTACAAAAGCATACCAAGCTGAACAAACGGGAGAGGAGAAAATTTGCATGCTACAACTAAATACAGCAAAAGTTTAATGGAGGAAATCCTTCATTGGGTCGTCATGATGGACTTTCTTCATCCTATATGCCTCCATATCTTCAGCAGTAACCTGTAATGATTAAGACATTGCCTGGTCAAACCCTATAACAGCACAACACATAGTCCAACATTCAAATCACGAGTGCCGATCATCCAAATGTTACCTCATCATTCCACCTGACATTGTATTTCCGCTTTCTCTCATCTTTCTCCTCTCTCTTTCTTTCATCTTCCTGTCCAAGCAAAACATGTGCAATAAACATTAGCAACCATAGCATACCTCAAAGAGCAAAGTTCATGGAAGAACTTCAACCAGCACTTAAAAATACCACGCCATGAACAAACAATAGCATCCGTACTAAGGGAAATGTTGACCTGTAACATATCCCAACCTTTCAGGTTCTCGATAGAACTAAATACCGTTCACAAAAAAGCAGAACAAATTCTATAGTTGTGCCTGTTGTAGCCAAATCAAGAAAATTGACAGACTTATGAGCAACACCACTCGCCCACTTCACCAACGAACTGAGCAAACAAAATAAGGAACAAGAAGGGAAAAAAAATGATTAGAGAGATTATTAGGTACTCCTACTTATTGCCCCCCCGCTCGCATAAAGGTGTGGGGCAGCCATATCAAGAGTCCCAGATTTATGTGAGTGGGAGGAACGATACATTAGGAGCACCTAATAATTTCCCAAATGATTTAAAAGGGCTTGTTCTTATTCACCTTTCTAAGCGCTTCAGCGAGTAACTTCTCATCCAAAATTAAATCTTCTGGAACCTCAGTTCCCCAAGTAGCAAGCTGTTTCTCCTCCACTGGTGCAGGTGCCTCTGTTTCCCATGTGTAGTGCAGAATTAGACAGAAATCTAGCCACAATTACATTTAGCTTATGAAGACATAAAAATTTTATTTTGTCTAAAATATTTGACAATCAATTGATCAATACTTTTAAGACTACATGCTTATAATGTTCATGGAATCTAAATCAACAATTTTCCACCAGAAAATATGATTTGCGCACCATCCAAAATTACAAATAACAAAGTCAAAATTAAGTTTAAAAGAAGCAAACTTTTACAATGAACCCTCGATTCACATGATATTGTATGTATTAACAATAAAAAAAAAACTGGTCTTTTGAGGAGAAAAAAAAAGCTTGCAATACTTTGTATGTTAATTATAGGTTAGAAAAACTGTTTCATGTCATGAAATATTAATTACTACTTGAAAAGCTCTATATTTTTAATTATTTTATGGAACCAGTTTAATTATTAATATTGAGGTTGAACTGACGACCAATGACCCAGGAACTCAGCTGGGTCCAGGCAAGGTCTAACAGCAACAGACAGAACTGAGACAAACCTTTAGTGGCCTCTTTACGATCAATATTAGCCTTCATAAGATCAGTTGCAGCCTCAGCAGCCTTTATTCCAGCAGCACCTGTGCAATAACTGTTCCGAATCATCTGCTTGCAGCACTTGTAGCCCCATTGATGATCCTTCCACCATGACCCCCACACGGTTGTGTGATTATTAATGAAAACATCTTCTTCGTACTTGCTTCTAGGAAGTACAGTCTCCTGTAAATAGCGTTGGACAGAGCAATTACAACACTCATCTATGCACATGAAAAAAAAGAGTTCAATATGTCATGGCTCTTTTTCAGCTTGAGCCTTTCACCATCTTTGTAAATAGAATAAGAACTGGAAGCTATTTTGTTTGGACTGGTATAGGGTATGTAGTCATGGGTGGCAAATAGTACAAGGCTGAGTATTTTCTTTAAACATTGATGGCCTCTTTTTTATCCTAAGTATTATATTAGTGATATTAAAAGAGAATTTATTTCTACGAGACAGCATAACTTGAAGCTACAATTGCAGCTGCACGTCTCAAGAAACACTCATGGTGACCAGATTCTCTTTTTATTTCTCTTACAATCATCGGCTTTTGTTGTCCTTTTCTTAAATCTTTCTCTAACTCTCCACCATCTAAAGTTCATGAGAATATCAGTAACAACAGTGAGCCCCTGTTCCTCTTTCTTTGATGCATCAAAGTTAAATTGTCAGGTCTGACCTTAATTTTGTACTACTACCCATTCTGCATCATGTTGTGTCTACAAAGGTGATGTGGCTCAGAATAGAAGTTCAAGTAACAGAGATAACAGGACCAACGACAATTTTTTTTTGAAGAGTCTTGCAGATAAAAATTGTCCCATATTAACCAAGGACCAAAATAAACCCATGGTTCTCGTGAAGTATTTGATGATTGAAAACAAGGTTCATCACAGCTTCTCCATGAAAACAGAAATACTATCAATTATCTGTAACAAAAAAAAAAACTAATTGTTGTTTTAATATTTACCTGCCCCTTGATAATCCGCCCTGCCCGATCATATTCAACTTGTCTTTCACTCTGTCCCAATAGAAGTTCTCTTGGAATTTCCTCTTCACTAGCCGCATTGCCATACTTCTCCATAATAGTGTCCTTTGTACGGGTCTTCAACTTCTCTTTTATGACCTTATGATTCTTATATAGCAACTCGGCTTGCGATGGAGCTGCTTGCATGTGAATATCTTGTCCCTTATCAAATGCCTCCCAAGCATGGATGTTGAGATGCTTGAACTCCAACGCTTGACCACTATTCCTATATTGGTTATCTCCCTGTAACATTTAAACAGAGATGTTTAATAAAAATACCGTTTAGGGCTCACAGCATATCAATGAAGTTGCAGAGCTATTTACGAATTTCCTACTCTCAAGAGCACTTACCTCGTAGAATTTTTCGTTTGGATCTGCATCTGGAAGAGGATCCTCACGCATGGACCGGGTTTTGGGGTCATAGTGCGCAGAGTTAACATCAAGATTTAAAAGATATTTTGCTGTGTCCTCACGAATACGCAAATTCCTAACAGTTCCTGTGCTCCCACCACCTGTTGTTCGCACACGCTTCTCAACCTTTGCAAAGTCCATTTGTTTGCTCTCGTCAACCTTGGCTTCATCTACCCTTAAATCATCCTCATCATTGTCCACATCATTAACCCCATCCTCAGCATTTTGGTTCCCGTTTTTCTCCTCCAATTTTTTAAGTTGTTGTTCCTTCACATACTTCCTTCGAGCCGCATCTCGAGCTTCATATCTTTCAACAACATGGCTATAGCTTGATGGGTCATAACCATTCCACCGGTCTCGCTTGCCATCATAATCAAGTTCAATAGTCTCTATTTTTTCATCAGGGGCTATGTGTATGTTAGTCCATTTTGCACCCACTTTCCTGGGCCTTTCCACGCATGACTTTGCAGCATGTGTCATAGCTCCACAGCTGTAGCACATACAAGAGGATAAATGATCATCTTAAGACAAAAATGAAATTGAATGACATGCAAGCTCAAATGTCAGGCAAAGACGGCACACATACACACAGAGATCACTTACTTGAGGCATGCACCCTTTCTATATTTTTCAGCCTGGAAAACTTTTGCACCTCTATCATACCATGATTTTGTATAATTAGGATCTGATTTCCACTTCCTTTGATGTTTCAAACTCTACTTATCAACAAAAAGATAATCAAAATCAAGATTTATCCTTTCCACAAAAAGAAGCATAACAGCGAAAAAAGCAAGGTGCAAGCAACTTACAGGTTTCTCGGCATTGAGATACCAAGGTGCAGATGACATATACTGAGGAATGTGAGGATTAATCTCCTTTCCATCCTCATCAACCTCAGCAGGGGCAAGCCCAGCTTTACGCGCTTCTTCCAATTCAATCTGCTTCCTATGGTCCTCTCTAGACTTAAATGCAACTGCAAGACAAAGACCGACCGAAACGAGACTTAAATCTCAACCATGCTGCAAATTCTTTCATATTTATTTTATTTTGCATATAATCAGAATCTGTTACGGCCCTATTTCGACATCAATTAACGTAAAAAAATCCAAATAATAGCTAAATTTATAAATATCAATATTTTGTCTAAGAAATCCCAATATTCCAAAGCTAATGTCAAGAAATCAGCATCCCAATCAAAATCACAGAAAAATACAAACCTGATGCGGTTGCCATTGTGCAAAGCAAACCCTAACCCTAGTCTAAAACTCACAAACAAAGAATTCCGCAACCGAGTGTAAGAAACCCCGGAAAAGAGAGAAATAGGAGTAAAGGGGATTGAGAGATCAGGCACAGACACGGCGGGGCATATTTATCACTTTGTATCCGTTTCCCTTCTTATCCGTTGCAACACCGCCAACAGGGGTTTTGGGCTTGCATTGCTTGGCATATGAAATTATGAATTAACGAGACTTGTTGTGGTTTAATGAAGATTCAAGGGTTGTTTTGTGTTTATTGTTGTTTGTTAAAGTGTATTTTATTTTAATATATATTAAAATAATATTTTTTTATTTTTAAAAATTATTTTTAATATTAATATATTAAAATGATATGAAAATATGAAAAATGTATTAATTTAAAAAAAATAAAAAAATTTAAAATTTTTAAAAAATATTTTTCAACCACAATGTAAAACGTGTTAATTTCTAAAAATATATTAAAATAAAATTTATTTATTATTTTAAAATTATTTTTTATATTAATATATTAAAATAATTTAAATATATAAAAAAATATATTTTAAATTAAAAAAATTCAAAACTTTTAGTGACGTGATGCAACCTAATTATGAAACTCTATCATTAAATTAATAATATAATATTGTTTTGGCTTGGCTTGAGAATGAGAATGAGGGGAGTCGACCTGGCTTTCACTAAATAATAATATAATATTGTTTTGGTAAAAAATCCACTAAGCCACGCGGGACATTGGATTGACCTTTTGGACATTTTGAAGAATTATCTTATTATATAAAGATAAATTAAGGCATTAACCCAATTTTTATTTTCCTGAAATTGTTCGAAATGAAAGTAAATACTCGAATAAAATAAGGTTATTTTTTACCTCATTTTTATATTGTTGTAGTTCTCTGGTTATTGGAAAGCCTCCTCGGATCGCATCAAATGGGCGTACGGTGTTTGATGCCGATGATGTCCTCAAGGCAACATATTGTCCTTTTTTTGTTTTTCCTTGTGTGTCTCCTTCAGTTTGGTTTGCCATAACTCTTCACTTTGCAGTTGTTTTTTTTATAATTTGGTGCGATTTTTTTTTTTCATGAAAAGGGGCAACTAGTTGAATATATATTTAAGAAATTTATGCACGAATGCTTATTTGTTGGCATCCGACGTTAGTTTAATATATTTACATGTAATAAATATATATTTATATAAATATATATTTATTGTTAATAAAAAATTAATTTATATTTAATATTCATATCCATGTATTAAAGTAACTGATACTGCAATATTATTGTAATACAACTCACACATTTTCCATTCATTTCTTGTAATCTTTATACAGCCTGAGTGCTTAATTTCAGGAATTCAAATGTGTGTAACGGATGAATATTTACAATCAGAATCAATAGCAATATTTGCAGAGATAACATACTGATCCTACAGTTATGGAAAGCACAGAATCTGGCATTTCATATGATGACAGCTACACTTGAATTGGCAGTGATTTGAATTCATCAGTTTCCTTGATACGCCCCCGCAAGAACGGGCTACCATCGGATAGGCCGATCTTGTCACGTAGGAAATCTGTTCGTTGTCTGGAGAGAGGCTTGGTTAGCAGATCAGCTAGCTGGTCAGTTGTGTGGACATGTTGAACAGCAAGAATATTTTTACAACCAAATCTCGCACAAAGTGGATATCAATCTGTATATGTTTCATCCGGGAATGCTGGACAGGATTAAAACTTAGTTGTGTTGCACCCAGATTATCACATAAGAGGAGCGGTGGCTTTGAGAGACTGAACTTCAGTTCCTGGAGCAAGGATAGCAGCCACACAGACTCTGCTGCAACCATTGCCAAGGCCCTATACTCGGCTTCAGTTGATGATCGTGCAATTGCACGTTGCTTTTTAGAACTCCAGGAAATGGGTGTGTTACCAAGGAATAGCAGATAGGCTGAAGTGGATTTCCTGTCGTCCAGATTACCAGCCCAATCAGCATCCGAGAAACAAGTTAATGTAGTGCTTGATGTTTTGCTGATAGTAACACCATGAAAAATTGTGTTCTTCAAGTAGCGCAACAATCTTTTTGTTGCTGTCCAGTGAGTCTGCGTGGGATGATGCATAAACTAGGAGAGTTTATTGACAGCAAAGCTGATATCAGGTCGTGTGAGAGACAGGTATTGCAAGGCGCCAATAACTTGACAGTATTTGGTGGAGTCAACAGAGGAGGAACCATCATCCAGTTGTAAGGAAACAGATGTTGAAAGAGGCGTGGTGACATCCCTAGCACCGTCCATACTGGTCTTGGCAAGTAAATCTCTGATATACTTGTGTTGTGTGAGAAACAAGCCGGCTGCAGTAGGGATAACCTCCACACCAAGAAAAAAAATGCAGTGACCCCAAGTCTTTGATGGAAAATTTCTGGCCAAGATGATCAACAATGCTTGCAACAAAAACTGAATTATTGCCTGTGATAATTAAATCATCAACATACACTAGGCAGTAGGCAAGAGTGGAACCAGTATGAAACACAAATAGAGAGGAGTCAGATTTAGAATTAATGAAACCAAACTCTGTCAGTGCATGTTTAAATGCAGAGTACCAAGCACGAGGTGCTTGTTTAAGGCCATAGATAGCCTTGGTAAGACAACAAACATAATCAGGATGTTCCGGATTCCTGAAGCCAGGAGGTTGCTTCATATACACTTTTTCGGTGAGATGCCCATGAAGGAATGCATTATTAACATCCAACTGCCTCAAGGACCAACCCTGCATCACAGCAATAGCTAAGACAGTTTGTATGGTGACTGATTTAACAACAGGACTGAATGTTTCTTTGTAATCCAGTCTTGGTCGCTGATTGAACCCTTTGGCCACTAGCCTGGCTTTGAACCGATCAACAGTCCCATTAGCATGCCTTTTAACCCGAAACACCCATTTACAGCCGACAATATTACAATTAGTTGGAGGGGGTACTAATTGCCAGGTATTGTGACGCATTAAGGCAGTTAATTCAGAGGACATGGCTTCACGCCATCTGGAATCAGTGAGTGCTGCAGCAACACTCGAAGGTTCCAAGGAAGATGGGAGAGGGTGTTTGGTAACAAGGAATGATTTTTTTGGTTTATAGATATCATTCATAGGCCTAGTAGTCATCCGGTGGACTCGCACCTCAGTATTTTCAGAGACAGTAGGGGCAGGCAATTCCATTGAAGTATTTGGATTTAAAAGCAGGGGAGAGGGAGGAGTACTTACCTGGAGAGGGGACGGCGCAGAGAGTGACCCAAGCTCAGACGATGGCAAGACTTCAGTACCCACATCCGGAGAAGTGCTGGGACTAGCAAAAGAAAGCTTTGGTAACGAGATCATTACAGATGAATGTTGCCCAGTAGATGGAGAAGGAAGGGAACTGTTATGATCTGGTTGATGGAAAGGAAAGGACCCTTCATGAAAAATGATGTGGCGAGAGGGGATGATTTTGTTGGTTAATGGCTCAAAACATAAATATGCATTTTGGGATAGGCTGTAACCCATGAATGTGCATGGTTTGGATTTCGGCTCAAGTTTATGTTTATTATATGGTCGAGTTAATGGATAACAGAGACAGCCAAACTGCTTAAGCTTGAGATAATTGGGCCTTTGGTTGAATAATTTTTCAAACGGAGATTGATTATGCAAAGTAGCGGTGGGCATACGATTGATAAGATAAGCAGCGGTTTGAAAAGCATAGGGCCAATAATAGAGAGGCATGTGCATCAGTGAGTAAGGTAAGACCAGTTTCAACAAGGTGGCGATGTCGCCTTTCAGACATACCGTTTTGTTGGGGAGTATGGGGAGCAGTAGTGTAGTGACTGATGCCATGAACAGAAAGATAATTTTTTAGGCCAATATATTCCCCACCATTATCAGAATAAAGACTTTTAATTTTTGTGTTGAAACGATTTTCCACAAGATTACGAAATTGTGGAAAAATGGTTTGAACATTTGATTTATGAGTCATGGGATAAAGCCAAATATATTTGGTATAATGATCCACAAAAATAACATAATATTTTGAGCCATTAATTCCAAGATCATGAGATGGGCCCCAAACATCCGTGTAAATTAATTCAATTGGGGCAGTGCTGGTAAGTCCATGAGTACTAAATGTTTGACGATGAGCTTTGTTTTGAGAGCATGAAGTGCACAGAGAGGAATGACCATTTTTATTAGTAGGTAAAGAAAAAGCATTAATAAGATGATGAACCAATTTGGACGATGGATGACCAAGACGTTTGTGCCATCCATCAGGTGTAGTACGTTCATGAACATAGGCAACAATATTTTTCTTGGTGGATGGCAGATGCTCCAGAAATGGGTACACTCCATCTTCACATGCGCCTTTAAGCAGGATCGCCCCCGTGATCCGATCCTTCACCAAAAAATAAGTAGGATGAAATTCAATGTAAACATTGTTATGCTTGGTAAAATAGTGAACAGAAATGAGATTTTTATGAATAGTTGGAACACAGAGAGTGTCATGTAAATGAAAGACACGATTGGACGAGTTAAGAGACAATGACCCAATATGAGACACAGACAAACCTGATCCATCACCAATTACCACCTCATCAGTACCATCATATTCAGAATTAATCATCAGATTAGAAAGATCAGTGGTCATATTGTGAGATGCGGCCGAGTCAACGAGCCACTTCTGATTTTTTTGTTGAGAGGAAGCTGCATAATTTGCAGTGAAATCGGGAGTAGACATTTTGGGACAATGTTTGGCTGTATGACCCAGCTGATCACACCATTGACATTTTGGTTTAAACCGCCTATGACCCGAATTGAATGACCCATTTCTGGGAACCCCATTGTGACCACGAGAGTTATGAGAAGCAACCGGGGGGCGCCATTTAGACTGTCTGGAATTAAAAGAAAATTGAGGGCTCCATCGATTAGAATAATTAGCAGTGGGAACAAACTGGGTGGCAGATTGGTGCTCAAGCCGCTGAAGATAACTCTCATGACTGACAAGAAGGTCATGAATTTCTTCACATTTCAGAGAAGTCTCACGGGCACGAATGGGAGCTGCAATTTCTCTAAATTCAATACCCAATCTATTGAGTATGTATAGGGTTAAATCATCGTCTGAAACAGGATGATCAATGATTGCTAGTTCATCTGCAATCACTTTGATTCCGTGAAGGAATTCAGTAACTGTGCGAGACCCACGATTGCTCAAGGTCAAATCTTCTTTGAGCTGCATCACTCGCGTTCTTGATTTGCCCCCATATAAACGGGTAAGTGCCATCCAAGCCTTATGGGATGTTTTGTAGGCAGCAAGAAGAGGGGTAATGGTGGTGGAGGTGGAGGCTAGGATGGCATGTAAGATGAGCTTGTCTTGACGAATCCAGTGGGAATTCGCAGCTTTGGAGGCAGTGGAATTTAGTGCATCAATGGCAGGGCATGTGTGTATACATGTTACAAAATCAATAAGGTCGTAGCCAATAAGTAAGGCTTCAAATTGAGCCATTCACTGAGGAAAAGTAGAGGGAATGAGTTTTTCGTTGATGGTTGTGGCAGCGTTGATTGTGATGATGGGTGAGTTTGGTAAGTCAATGGTAGATGCAGAGATGGTGGTCATTTTACAGGAAGCAGAAAGAAGGAAACAAGAAGGATGAATACTCGTTAGAGATTTTAGGCTCTGATACCATAAAGTAACTGATACTGCAATATTATTGTAATACAACTCACACATTTTCCATTCATTTCTTGTAATCTTTATAAGCCCTGAGTGCTTAATTTCAGGAATTCAAATGTGTGTAACGGATGAATATTTACAATAAGAATCAATAGCAATATTTGCAGGGATAACATACTGATCCTACAGTTATGAAAAGCACAGAATTTGGCATTTCATATGATGACAGCTACACTTGAATTGGCAGTGATTTGAATTCATCAGTTTCCTTGATATGTATCACAATCAAAACTTTCATCGTAGCATTCCTTGTGAATTGCTATTGTCTTTTATACGGCGATCTTGCCAAAACATTATGCTAATTGATATAATTATTTTTATTCATATTATTCTCATTGTATTTAAATAGAAATGGTAACCATTCTCATACCCATGAAAGATGTTTATTGACCCAAATTCTAAAGTTTGTATACAAATGTATTAGTGCTTTAAATTATTTTCTCGTCAGCTAAAAACAAACATTACTTATTCATTAATTGACATTGATTGAAATGAATTAAGAAAAAAAGCAATACGATAAGAAAACAAAGATAGTTTTAGAGTATGTTCTTATAATATACTATGCATTCTCAATCCATATTTAATTTAAAGAAATATTATATAAAGTTGTTTTATAACATTTTATAATTATCAATAAAAAGTTTATCTGAAAATCACTAAATATGTAAATGATAATATCATAAATTTTTATCATCACCATCTTATAAACATAATTTTTTTCCGTCATATCACTATAAATTCTATCAAATTATCTCTAGACATATCAAACAACTTTAATTACTCTTAAATGACTCTTCTATTACCGTGCTTCATAGTTTGCTTGTAAAGTTTACTTATATTGCCACCTTAGTCCTCATTTTAATAGAAACCAAGTAATCACATAAATAATCCAGATCTTTCCTCAAAATTTGATCAAGTTTATTACCACCTTAGTCATCTCAAATAATCCACGAACAACATTGTAGAGTGATCTCTTGATCTATCCTCACTAATTGTCAATTCAACATATATCTCTAGTGGCCACATTATCCCATATTGAATAAAATTATTTTCTTGAATAAAATTAAGATATATTAGTTGTTATATTTCTACACTAGTGACTTATAATAAGAAAGTGCCCTTTTTTTTTGTTCCCACTTAAGTCGTTCTCGATATTCTAGATCTAAATTGCTTATTCTTAAGAACCACAAATCAAATTTACTCCTTGAAGGTTCATAACACATCTATATCAAATCTTTTTTTATAGATGGGTCTTTGAATTTGTGATTGAAGTTGATGACAAAATATCAGGGACGATATTGATTGTATCCTAAAGGTTCGTGCTAAATTTCTACTACTCCATTCTTAATGCTTGCATGTTTATTTGATATTATACAAAGGCCAATTTATTCACTAGTAATGTATCCCTGTAAGAAAAGTAAGAACCATTTGTATTTGTAACTATTTTCTTCTTTAATAAGTACAAAACCCAAAAGTTATATCCTATTATTTGTACCAAAAGCAATTGGAATCAATAATTTTCCATCATATCGCCTATATAGATATGTGCCGTCAATACTGATTAGTGACCTACAACACTTGAAACATTCAATGCAAGGTCTAAATGACAAAAAAAACTCTAAAAATTCATTATGCTATTATCAATTTTTTCCTTTGTGATTCCAGTCAATAGTTGTTCTAGGATTTGATTTTTTTTTAATTTCTAACAACAATCTTGGTAACATTTCAAACGACTCATCATGTGAACCAAAACGATGTTAATACACCTATTGTTTTACAACCCTTGTCTTATCGTACAAAATTTTATGTTTGCAATTGTTATAGAAATGTTATTCATCATAAAGGTTGAAATAACATTAGTAACAAAATTTGCATCAAGCTGATAGTGCTCTTTTTAGACAAAGGTGGTGGTAAATGTGTGAGCTAATTTATAAAATAAAAAATTGCATAAAATCAACCCTAATTGACTTAATACATAGCTAATTTATATATATAAAAAACTCAAACAAACTCTAATTTTTAAACTAACTCCAAATAATAATTTTCTCACAACTATAGCAATCACAAATTAAATATAAAATCAACAAAATTAATATCAATGTAGGATACTTACCTTTTCGATTAAAAAGTAGTGGAAGCATGATGGTCGTGGCTGAGAAGTGGTGGCAACAATATTTTTTTATGAGAAAAAAATGCTTTGAGGCTTGGAGACAAAAGGGGTGCGGTGCGATTTCTAGTTTTTTCTATGGCAAGAACTAGTCATTTTCAACAAGTGTTTTTTTTTTTAAAGAGAAGAGAGTTGGCTATTGGATTTTTAAAGAGAAAAAGAGCAAGGGGCATATAGTTTCTAATTTTGTGACATGTCACGATTTTGAATCTTGACATGGCAAATTATCACGCTTCATAATCGTGATATCCATAAGATGTCGTTTTTTGAAATCGTGATAGGCTGGAACTGTGGTATTTTACCAATTGTTTTTAAAACTATGCTATTTAGTTAAAAAATTTAATTTATTGTGATATTTTTAAAAAACAAAATCACCATTTTGACTAAATTAAATAGGGATATTTATAGTAAAATATTAATTGCTTAAGCAATCAATGATTCTTTTAATATTAATAATAAATAAGGAGATTTATTTATAATTTTATTTATGGTCACCTCTGTTATGGCAATTATTTGTCAAAATTTGAAAAGAAAGAATTTGTTTTCATGTTATCACAAGACATGACCCTTTCAATTCCTGGTTTTGAATTTCTATTTCGAGGATTAAGATTCAGAAGATTATTGATTAGTTAGCCTTGGCTTTTCTGATAGTACTTTATATTGTTTAGCTTATAACAATTTTTTTTTTTGTTGTCATAAAATCTTTCACTCCTTGATACATGAAATCCAATTACTCGGATATAAGTAATGGCACAACTGAATCTTAAGAAACAGATAAACCTCAACCACCAGATAAAACTCAAGATAATGGCACAATCGAATCTTAACAAATGGATAAAGCTCAAATTCAAAACAAACAAGAAGAAGAAAATCATTTTCAAGGAAGCAAAACCAGGAGATAACAAACTCTCTGTAAATTCAAATACTTTCAAATGTATCTTGTAACAGAGTTGGTCTTATCCAAAAACATCAATATATAAAACAGCATGTGATTCTCCAAAAACACTAAGGAAAACATTTCTACTATTTACCTTTCTCTTCAATCTTTTTATGGTATCAGAGCCTACAAAGACATACGTCTCTCAAGGCCTTCAACAATTCTTCTTCTGTTGTTATCAATTCTATTCTCCCCACTCAACTCCATCATTTCATCACAATCAAACTCACCCAAGATAATTATCTTTTTTGACGAGCTCAACTAATCTCATACCTTCGTTGTCAAAATCTTTTTGGTTACCTAGATGGCCCTGTCCCCTGCCTACCTATCACAATTCCTTCATTCTCCACTCATGTTCCTAATCTTGAATACATTCACTGGTCCCAACAAGATCAAATCATTTTAAGTGCCCTCCTCTCTACAATCATTGAATCCCTTCTCACACAAGTTGTGGGTCTTACATCTTCTCGAGATGTCTGGCTTGCATTAGAGAAAACATTCTCCTCTACCTTCTCTACTCGCATTCTCAGCACGCATTTCCAACACCCTTAAAAAGGCATCCCTCACAATCACTGATTACTTCACCAAAGTTAAACAATTATCAGATACTCTCTTTGATATTAGTCATCCTCTTAGCTCCTCAAAAATCACCTTATATCTTCTTGTTGGTCTCCTTTCCTCTTACGACTCACTTGTCACCTCTATAACCACCAGACTAGTTCCTATCTCCCTTGATGACTTATATAGATGCCTCCTCACTCATGAAAATTGCCTTAACCAACAAAACACCTCTAATGAATTCAGCTTACCCTCGGCCAACATTATCACCTCCCACCCCAGTTGGGGTCATCATGGTCCACCTTCACATAGAGGTGGTTCTCACCATGGCAATCAGTTTATAGGTAGGGGGTGTGGATTCCAAAATTTCCTCCCTCAATAACAATCACACTCCAACAAACCTCAATGTCAAATCTGTTCCAAAATAGGCTATACAACAACAACTTGTTGGTATCGATTCAACCAGCAACACCAATCTCCTTCTCCATCTAATCCTTAAGCAAATATAGTCCACTCTCATACACCCCACTATGATCAAAACTGGTACCCTGACACTGGTGCCACTAATCACATTACCTCAAATCTCAACAACCTTTCACTTAATGCCAACCCCTACACTAGACCTGATCAAATTCAGGTGGGTAATGGATAAGGTTTGAAAATTCTTCACACTGGTTCTTCTCTTCTTTGTTCTACTTCCAAATCTTTCTTTCTTCTATATGCTCCTGAAATAAAAAAAGAAATTATTGTTAGTTCATCAATTCACAAACGATAATAACATTTATTTTGAATTTCACCCTTCCTTTTTCTATGTCAAGAATCCATCCTCGGGCGTTATCCTTCTCCAAGGACCAAGTAAAAATGGCATTTATCCTCCGCATACTCTCACCTCTCCCTCCACCAGTCCAACTTCTTACCTCAGCGAAAGAGTTTCGGTTCCACAATGGCATACACGCCTCGGACACCCTGCTTTACGCACAGCCAAAGCAATTCTCTCTAAGTTTCATCTAGCAGTCACTAACAATAAATATTTTCCAGTTAATCATGCTTGTCAATTAGGGAAAAGTCACAAATTACCTTTTCATTTGTCAAATTCTGTTTCATCTTCTCCTTTTAAGCTAATATTTATGGATATATGGGGGTCATTGCCTACTAAATCTGTTTATGGAAATAAATATTACTTAAGCATCATTAATGATTTTTCTAAATTCATATGGTTATTTCGTATTGATGCCAAATCATAAATTGCCCATACCTTCATCAATTTCCAACTTCAAATCGAACGCTACTTTGATTGCAAAATCAAAACGTCTAAACTGATTTTGGAGGCGAATTTCAGGCCTTAAAAGCACATCTTCTTAACTCCGACATCATCCATCATCTGTCCTGCCCACACATTCATGAACAAAATGGGTCAATCGAGCGCTGTCATTGCCACATCGTTGAGACTAGCCTCACACTAATGGCAAATACGTCTATCCCACAACAATACGGGATGATGCTTTCATCACTGCCACCTATCTCATAAATCATCTTTCGTCTCCTATCATTCAACGCACAACCCCACTTGAAATCTTGTTCAAACAACCTTCATATTACACTCTCCTCCGTACCTTCGGGTGCGCCTGTTGGCCTTACCTTCGCCCATTTAACTTCCACAAAATAGTTTACCGCTTAGATATCTGTGTTTTTCTTGGCTACAACCCCAACCATCGAGGATAATTATGCCTGCAACAACCATAGGCCGAATCTTTATCTCTAGGCATGTAATCTTCAATGAAACCCGTTTTCCATTCCAATAAATGAATCCTCCCTCTCTTGATCACCAAACCCCTCTTCTAACACTACCCTTATCCCTCTACATCTCGCACCCTAATCTTTTGCCAAATGACCTATCTTTTCCACCAAACCAACAAGAACTTGACTCGTGCCTTCCCTTAAACCCAAACTCTCTACTCGAGCCTAATTTTGAACAACAAAACTCACACCCCATAATCACACGATCCAAAAACAACATACACAAGCCTAAGAGTATACCACCTGACATGACTCCCACTCCACGAGCCTTACTCGTCGAGATTAAAGAAATTAAGCCCATTTCCTTCACCACTGCCTCAAAAAACCCATATTGAAGACAAGCCATGAATGAGGAATTTCAAGCCTTACTTGACAACGACACATGGATCCTACACCTTCCAAAGCCCAACACAAATCTTATGGGCTGTAAGTGGGTCTACCGAATCAAGAAACGGGCTGATGGATCCATAAAACGTTACAAAGCCCATCTAGTTGCAAAAGGCTTCCACCAATTTCCAGGTATTGATTATGATGATACCTTCAGTCTAGTGGTAAAACCCACTACCATTTGAACTGTTATCTCTTTTGTAGTATCACAAAATTGGCCTATTTGATAACTAGGTGTCAAAAATGCCTTTTTACATGGAACCCTACAAGAAATAGTTTACATGACCCAACCTCTCGGATTCTCTGATTCATCATGTCCTGAGTATGTTTGTCACCTTTAAAAATCTCTTTATGGGATTAAATAAGCACCCCAAGCCTGGTTCTCCAAACTCAGCAATAAACTGGTAAAAATGGGCTTTACTGCTTCCAAAACCGATACTTCTTTATTCATTTTTAGATCACAACAGGCTGTCATCTATTTCCTCATATATGTTGATGATATCATCATCATTAAGCCTTACAAATTTCTTTTACACTCTATCATTACAAATCTGCAACAAGATTTCCCTCTCAAAGATCTTGAGGACCTTCACTATTTTCTAGGTATTGAAGCTCTACAAGATGACCGTGGCCTTTTTCTCTCACAACAAAAGTATATTTTCGACCTGCTCGAGAAGACTAATATGTTACATGCCAAGCTGGTGAACTCTCTCATGTCTACAACAGACAACTTATCACTCTTCAAAGGTGATCCTTTTAGTGATCCAACCCTTTATCGTAGCACCGTTGGCTCTCTCCAATATCTCTCTTTTACTACCCGACCTCGTATTTGTCGTCAGCAAAGTGTGCCAGTTCATGCAGTGTCTCATGACAGACCATTGGACTGCCATCAAACGGATTCTCTGTTATCTCCAACAAATCATCCACTACAACATTCTCATCCGCCGCACCTTATCCACCGACATACATGCCTTCTCCGACGTTGACTGGGCCGGTTGTCCTAACGACAAATGATCTGTCAGTGGCTACTGTGTATACCTTGGTTCTAATTTAATCTCATGGAGCCCACATAAATAACCAACGGTATCATGTTCAAGCATGGAAGCAGAGTATCACGCAGTTGCCAATACCACCGCTGAAGTTATGTGGCTCCGATCTCTCCTAACTAAATTGGGCATCTTGAGTCCAACTCCACCTACACTCTGCTGCGAGAATATAGGGGGGCCATGTACCGAACTGCCAATCCTCTCTATCACTCACGTACGAAGCACATTGAACTAGACATTCACTTTGTGCGTGATTAGGTTGCCCAACGTCATCTCCAGGTTCGGTTCATCTTCAGCACAGATCAGATAGCTGATTCATTCACAAAGGCACTCCCAACTGCACGATTCTGTAATCTTTATGACAATCTCAATGTTCACGAGCTCCAATTGCGATTGAGGGTGTGAGGCGCAATGACACAACTGAATCTCAACAAACGGATAAACCTCAACCACCAGATAAAGCTTAAAATAATAACATAATTGAATCTCAACAAACGGATAAAGCTCAAATTCAAAACAAATAAGAAGAAGATCACATTCAAGGAAGCAAAACTACGAGATAACAAACTCTCTGTAAATTCAAATACTTTCAAATGTATCTTGTAACAGAATTAGTTTTATCCAAAAATATCTATAAATAAAACAACATCTGATCCTCTGAAAAAAACACACTGAGAAAAAATTCTACTATTTACCTTTCTCTTCAATCTCTTTAACAAGAAAGTTTTTTTTTCTTAAACAAATATTTTAAAAAAGAAACTTTGTTTCCATCGTACCCGTAGTTTATCGCGATATTTTGTCGGCGTAACATCAAAGATCACCACGTCTTTTTTCGCCACGGCCGGATCAGCTGCCACGTCAGGCACTCTTAATTCTAGTGGGGCCACCCGTACTGGCGTCAGCTGGCTGAAATGTAAGGGTAGAGTTAAGTACAGTCAAGACGTAAACCATAGTCAGCCATAACCATAGTTAAATAAATATGGCAAGAAGAGAGAGAAAAAGAAACTCTGAATAGGAAAAAAAAAAAAAAAAAACCGGTGGAAAGTGATGAAGCGGTGTCTATGTTGTGTTGCCGGTTCACACCATAACAGCTCTTCTTTTTTTTTCTCGAGTACTCTCCTCCACTCTCTCTCTCCTTTTTAAAACCGTCGGCGAGTATTGTTGTCTCTCTCGCCGGAAAAATTGATGAGATAGTGGAGAAATTTCTTCATTCGTTTTTTGATTGATTGATTTTGAAGAGGTGGGTAGAAATTGATATTTATTTGTTTTTTTTGGATTCAGTTTTGGATGTCGAAGTTTCTTTGTTAAAGTTACGGATCCTGCATTGTTGAAGAGGAACGACAGGTCGTTTTGAATGGGGGAGAAATGTGCAGGATAGAGAGAAAGTGTGGAGGAGGAGAGTATGGGGGTAGTTAAAGGAGTAGAAAAGATAAGGATTAGTATATCAAGGCCGTCGTCGAAAATGAAGGTGTGGATGATAAGGGCAACGACGTCGGTTTTGTTGTGGACATGTGTGGTTCAGTTGACGACAATCGGTGAGATGTGGGGTCCTAGGGTTTTGAAAGGTTGGCCTTCCCAATCTGCCTCTGCCGCCTTGCAAGAGAATGTTCCTTCTCTCCCTGCTCGCGTTTTGCCTCCAAAGAGTCAGTCCTTTTTAGCTATTAATTGTGTGATTTCGTGGAAAGATGCATGTTTTATTTTTTTGTCCTGATCAAATCAGTCTGATTAATTGTTTGGTTGCATTTGATAAAAATAAAATAAAAAATAAAAAATAAAATTGATGGGTGTTTGTCTGCAAAAGTGATGCTGCTGCAAGTTATCCAAAGAGAAGAATATTTGTCAAATAAAACTATTCTGGTGTTGGAAAAACTTGTTTGCATCTGATGTCTTTCTTCTACTTAAATTATATATTTGTGTTTGTAGCTGGCTCTGCTTAACTAACATGTCATCTGTAGACTGATATATCTCATTTGTTGGTTGACATTAGGGGTTTATAAGAACAATGGATACTTAATGGTCTCGTGCAATGGAGGTCTTAATCAAATGAGAGCTGCGGTGAGTGGCTACAACTGTGCTGGGCATGTGCATATCTGTGGATGATCTTACAGTGGCGATGTGGTTTATCTGTCATTAATTTTGTCGCTTTGCTTCTCTGCATTACAGATATGCGATATGGTTGCTATTGCTAGATATTTGAATGTTACACTTATAGTACCGGAACTGGATAAAACCTCCTTTTGGGCTGATCCCAGGTGTGTTAACCTCATTTTCGTATTTGAAGTTACCAAATGGTTTCAACTACATAGGAATCTGTACCATTTAATCCCCCCCTTATTTTTGGATTGGAAACGCACCTCGTACTTTTTAATGAGTATCTGTGATCTCACAGTGAGTTCCAAGACATATTTGATGTGGAGCATTTTATCACATCATTAAGGGATGAGGTTCGCGTATTGAAAGAATTGCCTTCCAGGCTGAAGCAGAGAGTGGAACTGGGGATGACTTATACCATGCCACCAGTTAGTTGGTCGGATATTTCTTACTATTATAACCAGGTTAGCTCATTGTTGTCCTTTTTGCTTCTGGCATTGTTGCAAAAGTTGCCATGTGTTACTCTTGGAAGTTCTTATTGCTAATTTCCATCAGCTAGCTCAAATTGTAGGCTCATGCAAGGTCTCCTAGTTACCTGGTATTATTGTTAATTTTTATCTATTTATTTTGCTCATTGGTATCTTTTTTATATGTTGTCTGCAGATTCTTCCTTTGATACAGAAGTACAAAGTTGTACATCTAAATAAAACTGATGCTCGACTTGCCAATAATCACCAACCTCTAGAGCTGCAGAAGTTGCGCTGCCGTGTGAATTTTTTTGCTCTGAGATTCACCACTCAAATAGAGGAGTTGGGTAAGAGAGTTATAAGGCTTCTAAGGCAAAATGGTCCCTTCTTGGTACTCCACCTTCGATATGAAATGGACATGCTGGCGTTTTCTGGCTGTACTCAAGGTTGCAACGATGAAGAGGTGGAAGAATTGACAAGAATGAGGTAAGCTGTGCATAATTCTTTATCAGCTCTTTAGCTGCTTGAAGTATTTATTTAATCCTCAGTCCACATTCTCATCTGAACAGATATGCTTATCCTTGGTGGAAAGAAAAAATAATAAATTCGGATTTGAAGAGGAAAGATGGGTTGTGTCCTTTGACACCTGAGGAAACAGCTCTCACGTTGAGGGCACTGGACATTGATCCAAATATGCAAATATATGTTGCAGCTGGTGAAATATATGGGGGTGATAGGAGAATGGCAAGTCTTGCTGCATCTTATCCAAAACTGGTATGCAGATCAAAGCTGAAATTAACTGTTTACACGTTAGATGGTTGTTCCCTCCTCTTCTGTTAACAGGTTCCTTTTGGTTTTTGAAACAGGTCAGAAAGGAAACACTGTTGGAACCATCAGACCTTAGGTTCTTCCAGAATCACTCATCTCAAATGGCAGCATTGGATTATCTTGTTGCATTGGAGAGTGATATTTTTGTCCCTACCTATGATGGAAACATGGCTAAAGTTGTTGAAGGCCACCGCAGGTATTTTTCTTCCAAACAGCTGCTTCTTTTTGATTCATATATTATATCGAAGGTCCTTTAATGTTTTTAAACTAATGTAGCGGTTTCTTTGGCCTCAGATAAATGATTTTGGAATTCAAACACCTTCAAGTTTTAACATTCCAATTTTTCTCTCTATCGGAGGACAAAAATTTGTGTATGCCTTCTACATCCAGACAGTTCTTTACTCTGGTTGTGAAATATTTAATGAACTTTGAAGCTTGATTTTTATTTAAAATTCATGAACTTGTTATTGTGATTTTTGCGAAGGTGGTTATATCTACTGAGGAAGGTTTTTGATGTTTCTGTTCTTATGGTCTCCATGTTGTTTCTTTCTCTTGTGTGTGAAATCAAAACTCATCTATCTTAACACTGTCCTATCCTTTGTCTAATGCCTCCTCAGATTCCTTGGCTTTAAGAAAACAATTTTACTGGACAGAAGGCTTTTGGTTGATCTGATAGATCGATACACTAATGGATCGCTGACCTGGGATGAATTTTCGTATTATGTAAAAGAATCCCATGCAGATCGGATGGGCGGCCCAACAAAAAGGCTGGTGATCCTTGACAGGCCTAAAGAAGAGGATTACTTCTATTCAAACCCAGAAGAGTGTTTGCAGTCATCAGAGGATCCATTGAGCAGCACATGATCATTATTTGACGAAATATTACATAAATCAGTCTCACAGTGCTAGCCATTCTACCACATTGTTCTCTACAAGAGGTACAGTGTTAATGAAGGAGTTTGCTTTCAATAGGCATTATAGTGTTTGGTGAACTTCAAGAAAGCCTGAGATGATGTGTGGAAGCAAACCTAGGTTAGTATTATAAAATATACTCCAAGACTCCAATTCATGTATAGAAGCTCCTCTGCCATTACAGGGTGATGCCAGATTGACAAGATTGGGTTGTCCAAGTATAAAAGCTCCCCCAGTCATTTCATGGAAGGTTAATCCGTCGTCCTTCCATTTCCTTTTTGTACTTTTTTTTTTCTATTGGATCTTTCGCCATCTTGTGAGTTCCTAACATATCACTTTCTAAAATTTCCTTGCTATGAAAGATCACTGCTGCTCCTTTTTTTATTATAGCTCAAAGATTTTGCAGCAAATGTCCTCGAAAACCGTAAAAAGTGAATTATGCACTTTGTGACTTGTTAATGGAGACGACTGTCTGGAATGCCCTGGATTATCCTTTGTTCACGGGTTTTGAGTCTGAGCCATAAAGGCCGCGGCTCATCTGGAGCAACAGCCGACTATTTGAGCTGATTTGATGTTGGTTGCTACATGTTGCTTAGATTAAACTTGAAAAGAGTTTGTAGACCAAATGCAAAGTTTTCCCTAGACTCTTCAAATTCCAACATCAGATAAGGACGACCCAGCTAACCCATTAAGCTAGTCGAATAGGTTTGCTATTTTATGAACCTCTTGTACTGTATGGTAGCTGTTTTTTATTTAAAAATATATTAAAATAATATATATATATATATATATATATATATATATATTTATTAAAATATTTAAAACATAATTTTTTTTATTTAAAATAAAAAAATTTATTTATTTTAAAAGTGCGGTGCTATGGCCAAAATAAGCATCGTAGATATCTTGACACTTTGGTTTAATTAATTAGAGTAAATGATTACATGTTTCAGGCTACTTGAATCTTAAGCATTGGTAGGTGAGGAGATTGCATTGCCATCTAGTCTTTGCAGGGGCTAACCAGATGGTTGCCATCCAGTCGTCTTTGTAGAGGTTAGCTAGATAGGGGGTCAGTGCTATATTACAGGTTGGATAAATAGAATAAAATTGAAGACTGTGGGGAGCTTTTTGGTAGCTATAAGGAGATTTGATTTTTTTATCTAGTTTGAGTTTTAAATTAAATTATTTGAGAGTTGTCTTAATAGATTTAAAAACAATTTAGACTATTGGGGAAATTATAGTTTGATTTTAAATAAAGATTTCAATAAATTATCATCTTTTAAAAAAATATTGAGATGATTTAATAATTTTTTGAATTATTTTTTATTTAACTATATAATAACAAAAATAGTTACTCATGAAATTGAGTATCAACATAATACTGAGATGTTTGTTCAAGTCTGCAATAACCTCATAAAAAATAATTTTAAACAAGTTATGAAGTTTGATTTTTAATCAATTATGTTAACTTGCAAAACTTGTGACTTAGTTCAAGAACTTCACCAAGTTCAATAATTTTTTTTAATATTTTTAATTTAATTATATGATAAAAAAATTAAAAGCTCGCAAAATCGAGTACCAACCTAATAGTAGGTTGTTATTTAAGAATACGATAACTTTATAGAAAACAAATCAAAACAAATTATAAAGCTTATTTTCTAATCAATTGAGTTTAATAACTTTGTACTTTCTAAAACTATTTTTTCTTATTTTTTAAGGGGTGAACGACGTGTGTTGTTTACTGTTTTTTCTTGGAAAAAAAATAGAGTAGGTGATGATGCATCGCCTACTTTTCTAGAGTCTAGTTCACATTTGGTTGGAAAGTTGAGTAGCTGACTTTAAGGGCTAAAAAAACTTACCCATTATTTTTTATATGAAAACGTTTTCTTAAACTATAAAAACTGTAATAAACTAATTTATGGTCTTAAATTAGAATTTAGTAGATTTAAAAACAAAAAATCAACCTACATAATTTTTTTTGGAGTTTTGATCTACAATTATCGGCAAGATAAAGGGAAAAAGACCTAAATGAAACTTTTCTTATAAAAAAGAATCTATTAACACCTAAAACGATGAGTTTTATAATTGAAAAGTGACTATTTACTAACTTTCTTTCTTATTTTTTGATGATTTTCTCTCTCTCTTCTTTCAAACTTAGGAACTAAAATGTTAGAAAAATAAAGTTTTAGATTAATTAAATTGTTTAATTTCCAAACTAAAGGGATCCAAAATGATTGTTTTTTTTTTGTTAAAACCCGAAAAGAAAATTTATGGAAAATCCGCTAACACAAATTATTATTATATTTTTTAAAAAGGGCATTCCAATTTTTCTATGATGCAATTTTGATCCTCTCATTTTCATACCCAAATTCCTTGTCATCGTCCCCATTTTCTGCCAAAAACCCGACCCCTTAGTTTCTATCATTTTCCTTAATCTTTACAAAAACCTAACCCCAGCAATTCGTCATTCCCTTTCCCTAGTCCATCAACTCTGTTGTTCCTTTGGTTTTTGGTGTCATTTTTGTTAATTTTAGGGTCATTTGGTTTTCCTTATACTAGACAAACTTCACAGCTTGACTGTACCTCTCCCTTCCAGCAATTTACTCGTTGTGCACATGTAAAAGTTTACACTATGTTCTAACATTGCTTTGTCTGGTTATCCTTTGTTGTCTTCACCCTTCTGACAATAAAGATTTGTCTGATTTGATTTTAGGGTTTGCA
Organism: Populus trichocarpa; assembly: GCF_000002775.5. Lineage (NCBI taxonomy): Eukaryota > Viridiplantae > Streptophyta > Magnoliopsida > Malpighiales > Salicaceae > Populus > Populus trichocarpa. The sequence goes on along the minus strand of NC_037299.2, from coordinate 4,948,969 downwards.
GGTTGCAAAGTGTTCCAAGTCTAAACTTTTCCCCTTCCCCTATAAATAGGAAGTTGGGTTAAGGTTTTAGGCACGAAAAAGAGGAGAGGAAAGAGGAAAAAAAAGAAAGATAAAGAGATATAATGTGTCACATATTGCAGCTAGAAGTGTGGCAGGAGACAAAGAACAAGAGATGATAAAGGCTATGGTAATTTGAAATTATGATCGTTGCTGGAATCCATTAAGACACTAAATGCACCGTTTAATTTTTCTGTTTTGTATTGTTAAATAACACGTGTAATAAAGCCTGCTATTCCTACAATTGTGGGCAAATCAATTATTGTGTGATATATTGGTTGTAATAGAATATGAAAAGTAGAGAGAAAATTAATGAATGCATGGAGAGAGAGAGAGAGAGGTGAATCACTCCATTTCTATCCACTTTCCCTTTGTTTTTCTTCTTCTATCCTTGTTACCTGATTTCATCAACCATTGTTAAAGAACTAGTTTCTCATTGGATTCTTTAATTGTTGGTAATATTTCCATTTCAATCATACCATAATGAGAGAGAGAGAAATAGACAAGAAGAAAAAGCCTGTTGGTAAATAATATATATAAAGAACTTAATTAAAGAACAAAGAATAAAAAACAAAGAACAGGGAATAATAGAACAAGGAAATAAAGAACAATGAGTAGAAATGAATAGTGTGAGGTTGTTGCTATCCCTCTAGTTTTATTTATAGATGAAATCAAACACTACAAAAAATAAGAATCATAACAACCATCATCTCCTTTATCTAAGGAATTATATAACTAACTAGACTTATTCTAGATAAACTTAAATCTAAAGATTCAAACAACATCAAGATAATGATGCCATTAACAGATAGATAATAATAAAAGAAAAAAAAAATTACTGAACAACAAACTTTCAGCTTTGGTGCCATAACTTCAACACTTTTCCTTGATCTTCATATGCTTGGTCCTATTATGAAAAATATAATTTTTTGAAATAGCTATTGCTGATGTGTTATCATAGAACAATTCTGTGGGACTTCATTGATCAAAGTCCAGATTAGTTAGCATTTTTCTTAGCCATATCAATTGCTTTGCTACCACATATGCTGTTATGTACCCTGTCTCTATAATGGAATGTGCAACCATTGATTGCTTCTTTGAGTTCCAATAGAAAATGCTTTCTCCCATAGCAAAACAATAACCTGGGATGCTCATCATTTCTTCATCACTTCCAGCCTAGTCATTGTTAGAAAAACCAATAAGTTTAACAGAACTAGATTTCACAAAATGCATGCCAAACTTTATGGTCCTTTTTAGATATCTTAGAACTCTCTTGACTTCCACAAAATGGATTTGACTTGGACCTTGCATGAACCTAGAGAGGTAATTGACATCAAACACAATGTTTGGATATGTAGCAGTTAAATATAACAAGCTCCCAACTAAACTTCTATAGGCTTTACCATCTGTTTTGGGTGCTCCATCCTCCTTAATTAGCTTTTGTCCCAGTACCATAGGTGTACTAACTAGTTTGTAATTTTCCATTGCAAATTTATTTAGTAGCTTCAAAGTAAACCTTTTGTGACATAAAAGGTAACCTTACACAGACTGAGTTACCTATATGCCTAAGAAATATGTCAGCAAACCAAGTTCATTCATCTCAAACTTATCCTTCATGTTAGCTTTAAACTCCTCTACAAGTTGCTCATTGTTTCCTATAATCAATAAATCATCTACATATATTGACACAATCAGTTTATGTTTATCAACATACTTCATATACAAAACTACTTCATTCATACTCCTTTCAAAGCTTAAGCTTAAGAGATGACTATTCAATTTGTTGTACCAGGCTTTAGGAGCCTGTTTAAGTCCATACAAAGCCTTCTTTAGAAAATACACCTTGTTTGATGTAATCTCTTTTTCAAAACCATCAGATTGTTCAACATATATTTCTTCATTTAGAACACCATTCAAAAATACAGATTTGACATCCAATTAAAAGATATACCAACCATTTTGTGCTGCTAAAACAAGCAAAAACTTTATTGTATCAAGCCTAAACACTAGAGCAAACATGTCAGTGAAATCAATACCTGGTTCTTGTGAATATCCTTTATTACAAGCCTTGCTTTGTACTTGTTGATATTCCCATTTGCATTTAGTTTAGTTTTGAAGATCCACTTCATACCTATTACCTTCTTGTGAACTAGTCTGTCAACCAGTATCCATGTTTCATTCTTTTTTATCATAGTGAGCTTTTCTTTCATTGCTAATGTCCACACTTGTGAATTGATTGCTTTTTCAAAATCTATTGGTTTTGCTTCAGCAACATTGCACTTGTTGTAAATATCAGTAAAAGATCTTGTCCCCCTTACTAGTTTGTCATCGATAACATTATCATCCTCTGTAACATCTATTTCAATTTGTTGTTTCTGTTTTATCCCTTCAATTGATGTAGTTTCCCAGTTCCATGTAACACTTTCTGCAACTTTTACATTTCTAGCAATCACAACTTTGTTACCTTTCAGATAATAGATTTTATAAGCATTAGATTTAGTGCTATAGCCTATAACATTCCTATATCAGCTTTTTGATCAAGTTTTCTCCTCTTAGCTTCAGGTTTCAAGACATAACAAGGGCTGCCAAAGACTTTTAAATGATCAATATTGGGTTTAAAGTCATACCAAATTTCATAAGGAGTTTTGTTTGCCAAAACTCTTGTGGCCATACGATTTAGAAGGTAGGATTGTAATAACCCGAGATTTCCAATCATTTCATGAAAAAAAATTCATGGTAATTTTTTTTTTGTAAACCATTATGTCGATGATGTTTTTCACATTAGTATTCCAAGAACTAGCCAATAGGTTTCATTCATTGGTAGAGTACAATACCCATATAATTTCGTAAATCAACATCCCTATAAAAGAGAACTCAGTACACATACTCATAACATTATATTTACATATTCATAAGTTTCCATTCCTGTTCTGATATAGTTATCATTACAAGTCTTTATAAAAGTGTCGAACGACAATTTCATAACTAGTACATTTGTTCAAACAAAATACATAATGTCTTAACATACAGATACATAGTCATTAACAAAATATACGGACCCGTGAGACGGGATTCCTATGCACCATGATTGAGTGACGTCCCTGTTACAATGCAAAATGGATACAAGAATTATAAATAATTTAAACATTATATTAAATATTTAAAAGAATATTATCACTACTTTCCGTTAACAACCTAAGTGAGTATATTCCTTCCTTTACTCCTTATGTCAATTGTATTATGCTTACTCACACGTCTTAACCTCTCCATAGGAGTTGTAGGGACCAGAGTTAATACATTGGCCGTGGTTAAATTACTTCGCTTTACCCCGGTCATCCTTTACGGACATTACTAACCACGGTCAATTGCATTTCTTAAACCTGGTCATCCAATTCGGATGCCACTAACTAAAGCTAAGTCGTAATATCCAAACCCGGTCATCCAATTTGGATGCCATTAGCCGAAGCTAATCACAATACCCAATCAAACACTCCATGAACAATTTAGTAGTCATAACAAAATAGAATAATTCTTTTATACGACATTATTTCAGAGATTTGATATTATTTAAGAAGAGGGTGGAGACCACCTACCTGTTCCTCCCGTGGGGTGTCCTCGTCCGGTCGAAGGTCCGATCCTGGTCGTATCGCCTGACGTATCAAATGATCACTAATCAACATATTCACATTCAATAATCATATAAACCGATACCATACATATTCGAAGAATACACATGTTCACATTCAAGTGTTCCACACATCATATAATCATACAATGAAAGTCATCATATCAAGACACTTCTCTTAATTTTAAACGTAAGTCACCCACGAACATCCTAGCGTTTAATTCTCGAGTCTCGTAGTGAGTTAGGTCAAATTGACGATGAAATCATCACGAGAATTAAATCATTTCTGACATGGAATTTGTCAACGAAATTAATCCATTGTTGTCACAGAAAATCATCAGAGAAAACTGGGTCGCTGGTGACACAGAAATCATCAGCAAAAAATGGGTCGCCAGTGACACATAAATCATTACAAAAAAACTAAGTCGCTGGTGACACATAAATCAACAACGACGATTGAGTTACGGATGACACATGGAATCGTTAGTGAAAGTTTAATTTATTGCTGACTTAGAAATCATCAATGAAAATTGAGTCGTTTTCGACTCAGAAATCGTCAGCGAAAATGAATTCACGGCAAACACATGGAATTTTCAGCGAACACAGTTCATAGCTTACTCAAAATCATTAGCGAAAATTGAGTTGCTGTCGACTTAGAAATCTTCAACAATGATCGAGTCATTTTTTATTTTACTTTTTCCCTAGGCTAAGCGTAAGGTTTACACTAAGCTTTCCCATTTGTAACATACTCCAACCTAGTTGGATATAAACCATTACCATGTCACATCTAATTTATCACAAGGTTATCAAGCGATACACAACCAAGTCTCAACATTTATATTTTGCAAAGCTTCTCCTAATCATCATCTCAAGACTGAAAGCTAATGTTGCCACAATCATACATTCTATGCTTTCAATTCTATCATGCCAATTAATCAACACAAATTAATAGTCAATTCATATTTCACAAGAGTCCCATTTCCACCCTTTCTCTTGTTTCTCTAAGGGTGTTCATCATGTAAGATTTCCCTCATGGTTTCCCCTTTTTCTTTAACCAGACATTGATGTCCATTCTCTCCCAATTTACACATGCAATTCATCATTTCCATCACAAATATATTCATAACAATATGCTACAATCACATCTTTATTCACTTGGTTCATAACCATTCAAATTCATCAATCACATAAACAAGATCAAAGCATTAACATAGTATGGTTTCTGTTTAAGCTCAAACATGTCACTAAGGGCTTAACAAGATTACAATTCTGCACCTTCTATCATTTCATCTCACTTTCACACAAGCTCTTCAATCATATATGAAAAATCAAGACATTAACATAAACATGAATTCAGTTTCAGCTCAAACATGTTTCTAGGAGTTTAACAAGGTCACAAAGAACACATTTCATCACTTAATTTCTTTTATTATTTCAATTGGCTGGCCCTTAGTTAGGGTTTGTTCATCCATATACATCCATTTATTTTTGTTAAAGATTCTGAAGTTATGTTCCCTTCACCCCTATTTTTCCTTCAATCTCTCTATTTAATCTTTCCAAATCTATAAGTGCAAGAGCCCTAAGTCTTTCCCTTTAAGGTTTCTTCCTCCCTTTGTCCCTAAATCTTAAAGAAACAATTAAGGAAGTGATGTTATTATTACCACACAATTTTAAGAAAGCTTTAGGAAAGGTTCTAGTGGTTTTCTTCCTCTTTTCTCTCAGTTTTCTCTCCTCCTTCTATTGTTCTAGCCGACCCTCTAGGCTCTTTTTTTCCCATGTTTTTGGTTGTCTCTCATTTATCTAACTCTCTATTCACTCAAACTCTCAAGAGAAATGGCATGCAAGCTGGTTTGGTTAGGTTTCTTCTTAGGAAAGGGTGGCTGCTATAGCTAAGACTGCTAGCCGGTTTTGGGGGAGAGGAAAAGTCATCTCTTTTCTTCTTCTGCATTTACACCCCTCTTAAATGAGATGGGAGTGTTTGGGTGCTGGTCATGCTTGTTCTTTTTCCTCCTTTGGGTTATCTTAGGGCTGGTTACCTCCCCCACAATTCCCACCTAGAGTAGGCCAGTTTCCCCCTATAATTTCCACCTATAGTAGGCTGGTTTGTTTCCTTTAATTCTTTTCTAGCATAGGCTGGCCTAATACTATTTTTTTTATTGGGTTTTACATTCTACTCCCCTAATATAAATTTTATCCTCGAAATTAAGGAGGTTTCGCATTCCATACTTGATTGTTCAAATAGTTTGAGGCACTTCCTCATCTCAGATTCCTTCTCTCAAGTTTCTTCTTTTATTTGAGTGGTCTACCATAAGATCTCGACAATAAAAATCCTCTTATTTTGTAGTTATTTCACTCCCTAATCTAGAATTCTTGTGGGTCTCACTTCGAGCGTTAGGTCCTCTTTGACTTCTATCGTAACTTGGGGTAGAACTGGGTGAAATCCACGTTGGCCTTTCGTAACAAGGAGACATGGAATACATTGTAGACCTTGGCTAACTGTAGGGGCAAGTCTACTTTGTAGGCTACCAGTCCAATACGTTGCAAGATTTTAAAGGGTCCAATGAAACGGGGAGCTAGCTTTCCTTTCAATCCAAACCTCAACATATTCTTTCACGAGGCTACCTTAAGGAATACCTGATCTCCCACATTAAACTCAAGGGGTCTCCTCCTCACATCCACATACTTCTTCTGTCTATCCTGTGTGACTTTTATCCTGTCATTAATGGTTCTTACTTTTTCAGTGGTGACCTGAACCAATTCTGCGTCATACAACTTCCTATCCCTAATTTCTTCCTAACATAAAGAAGTCCTGCACCTCCTACCATACAAAGCTTTGTACAGGGCCATACTTCTTCTGTCTATCCTGTGTGACTTTTATCCTGTCATTAATGGTTCTTACTTTTTCAGTGGTGACCTGAACCAATTCTGCGTCATACAACTTCCTATCCCTAATTTCTTTCTAGCATAAAGGAGTCCTGCACCTCCTACCATACAAAGCTTTGTACAGGGCTATCCCTATTGTTGCTTGATGGCTATTATTGTATGTGAACTCCACCAATGCTATGTGTTCCTCTTAGTTTCCTCCAAACTCTAATACACACACTCTTAATAGGTCTTCTAAAATCTGGATGACTCTTTTTGATTGGCCATCGGTCTGGGATGGAATGCAGTACTCATATCTAACCTTGTCCCTAAGGCGAATTGTATGCTCGGCCAAAGACGATAGGTGAACCTAGGATCCCGATTCGAGACAATGGATACTGGAATCCCATGAAGTCGCACTACCCTATTTATGTAAATCTTGGCAAGTTTATCTATCAGATCAATCATCTTTATTGGTAGGAATGGTGCAGACTTTGTTAAGAGGTCGACGATAACTTATATTACATCATTCCTTTTTTTTCCCTTAGAAAATCCTGACACAAAATCCATGGTGATCATCTCCCACTTTTATTCTGGCATTTATAGTGGCTGCAATGGTCTTGCTGACCTTTGATGTTCTACTTTAACTTGTTGACAGATGCCGCACTTCAATACATATTCAGCTATCTCTCTTTTCATATTAGGCCACCAGTAGTGAGGTTTTAGGTCTTGATACATCTTGGTACTACAAGGATGCATGGTAAACTTGAATTCATTTGCTTCTTGTAGAATCATCCGTTTAACCATCTTGTTATTGGGTATATACACACGTTGTCCCATCATCAACGCTCCATCATCTGCTACTCGGAATGGGGTTTCTATCCCGACATCCATTTTCCTTCTTATCTTGGACCCCTTAATGTAACTGAGTTGGGCTTGTAGTATCTATTTCTGATACGTTGGTCGTACTGTGAGCTGAGTAATTAGTACCCCTCCTGAGTTGATACCTAATTTTGCCCTTATCTCTTTCAGCTCCGTTAGCGGTCGTTCCTCCCATAACGTTGGTTTACTCAATGTTGCTTTGTTTTTGCGATTGAGGGCATCCACCACCACGTTTGCTTTTCCAGGGTAGTGTTCTATGGTGCAATCATAGTTTTTAATAAGCTCTATCCACCTTCTTTGCTATATATTTAACTTCTTTTGTGACATTAAATACTTCAAACTCTTATGGTCAGTGAAAATTTGAAGTTGGGACCTGTATAGGTGCCTCCAAAATTTAAGGGCAAATACCACAATGACCAACTCTAGGTTGTGCGCCAAATAATTCTCTTTGTGAGTTTTTAACTATTTAGATGCATAGGCGATCACCTTCCTATATTGCATTAAGACACACCCAAGTCCTTTCCTCGAGGCATCACTATAGACCACAAAGCCTTCGGTGATGAGCATCTTTTTTAATTCTTGGAAGCTTTCCTCACATTCCTTCGACCATACCCACTTTTTATCCTTTCTAGTTAATTGCATCAAGGGAGTTGCGATCACAAAAAACCCTTCAATAAACCTTCTGTAGTACCTTACAAGCCCTAGGAAACTATGTATCTCGATCATCATAGTTGGTCTCTCCCACTTCAAGACTGTTTCAACCTTTTGGGGGTCTACAAAGACACCTTCTACCAAAATAACATGTCATAGAAATGTTACTTTTTCCAGCCAGAACTCACACTTGTTTAGCTTAGCATGTAATTGATGGTTTCTCAGAGTCTGCAAAACTTGTCTTAAATGTCCCTCATGTTCCTCAAAAGAGTTTGAGTTCACCAAGATGTCATCAATAAACACTACCATATATTTATCAAGGTACGGTTGGAAGACTCGATTCATTAAGTCCATGAAGAGGGCTGGGGCATTTGTCAATCCGAACGGTAACACCAAAAATTCATAGTGCCCTTATCAAGTTCTGAATGTGGTCTTTGGTACATCCGATTCTTTAATCTTTATTTGATAGTACCCTGACCTCAAATCTATTTTCGAGAATACTCTAGCTCCCTTCAGTTGATCAAATAAGTCATTTATCTATGGTTGTGGGTACTTATTTTTCATTGTTATTTTATTCAACTAATGGTAGTCAATATAAAGTCTATGAGTCCCATCCTTCTTTTTCACAAATAAAAACGGTGCTCCATGTGGTGAGTTGCTGGGTTGTATAAACCCTTTGTCTAACAATTCATGTAGTTGAGTCTTTAACTTGTTCAATTCTGCCAGAACCAGTTGGTACGATGATTGAGCTATGGGTGGCACCTCTGGGAAGGTATTTATGGACACCTCTACCTCTCGTTCTGGGGGTAGTCCCGACAGCTCTTCGAGAAACATGTTTGGAAATTTCTTCACTACTGGAATATCATTAGCCGCAGACTTTCTCCATAAGAGTTTAAGATGTATGCGAGGTATCTCATACATCCCTTTCTTAGCAACTTCCAGCAGTTACAACCGATACTAGGTTGATTAGGTTGGGAATCCTCTCTCCCTTGAATACCATCCTCCTACCTTCAAGTATTAGGAACACAACGGTTTTAGTATAACAATGTATCTGGGCCTTGTACTTACTCAGCCAATCTATGCTTAGGATTACATCAAAATCATGTAATTCTAATGGTATCAGGTCTACTTCTGTTTCATACCTAGCTAGACTAACCCCCACTCCCACATACATACTATTTGTTTCTACTCTATTTCCCGACGGAGTCTTAATTACGAACCCTTTTCCTACTATTTTTACTTCTTGCCCTGTCTTGGTGACAATTCTTCTAGCAATAAATGAGTGAGTAGCACACGGATCAAACAACACATGCACTTTAAAGTTATTCATTTGCAGCGTACCTACCATTACATCGGATGCTGCTCTAACCTCTTTCTATGTCATGTGGAAGACCCTTCCCAGGGTTCGGTCATTCCATGCCCTTGGCCTTCATTGGCTGGAATTTGCCCTTGATTATGAAGACCTCATCGGCCTATTCACTATGACTGATCGTTGATAACTCTGACTTGGCTGTCTTAGTCTCTATGCTTGTCCAATATTCCTGTTGAGGCAGTCCTTCTTGTAATGGCCTCTTTCGCCGTAGTAATGGCATCCTTGCCCTAGATACTGATAGTTTCTCCATCTATGGCCTTCCTCTCTACATACAAAACATCATCCCCGGGAAATTGAGCAGTCTTTAGGGTGCCTTGGTTCACACTTCACACAATGAGGACAGTTAACATTCTTCCGGTCACTGGTCCCTCCCGAAGGGTTCGTCCTTGAATGAGTCTATCCCCCATTATTCTTTCACTTGACTATTGGTTGAACGACACCGTTAACGCTCCCTTTTTTCTATATTGTTCAAACATTCCACTCTTTCCTTAGTGGTTTGCCGGCAGAATAGTCCCTATATCTCTTTTTACCTATTCCTTAATGACCCATTGACCCCCTCCAATACAAGCTTCTAAAGCCTGTGCTACCTCAATAAGCTCCCTTACTATTTTAAATTGTAAGGCGATTAACCCTTGCCTCAATTCCTGTCGAAACCCATCTTTCAACTTCTCATTCATATGCTCTTCTATCGGGACGTAGTGTAGGGCAAACAATGAGAGATCATGGAATCTCCTTTCATACTCCAATACTGACATCTCACCATATCTTAATGATGCAACCATATTATTCGATAGTTTCACCCACATTTAACTAGTGTTTTGCCTATATTTTATATATAAAATGCCTTGATATTTTATTTTTTTTTATGTTTTGAAGGCACTTTTGGATGAAAGATGCAAAAATGAGTAAATTGAAGGTAATTGACAGATTTGACCTTCAGTCGATGTTTTGTGCAGAGCGTGAGCTCTAGAGGTCGAAATGAAGTGATTCTAGTGGCATTAAAAAGCTAACATCCATACCTTTCTGGAAATTTAAGGCAAGAAAATAAAATAAGGAAGAGCATGGAAATCACAGCCTGACACGACCAAAAGATTGATGTCTTTTCCCAAGTGCAGGAGTGTCAAAGTAATAAATAACCCGGCAAGACCGGGGTCGAACCACAGGGAGGTTAATTGTATAAATTATAGATAATAACAAAAATAACAACAAAAGCAATAATAATAAGTTTAAAGAGAGCTTTGAGATGTGATATTGATGTAAGGATTAAACAAGGATAAAAATAATTGTCAAGGTTAGAGGATCCACTAATGGTATTTCAAACAAGTATAGTATAAACTCTTTTTATTACTCAACTGGAAACCACACACAAAGGAGGTTCCAATCGGATTTGTTAACATGATTACATTAATTATCTTATTCGAATAATGCTAATACTTGTAAATGTTGTCAGGCATTCATGATTATAACTTATGTTAACAACAAATCAAGTTCCTTTCATAGCTTAGGTGTCGGTTATACCATACAGTATGGGCTATGAAAGTGCCAAGTATTTGTTGTACCAAGTGTTATACAACATAAATCTAGATTAACCATTTAACAAGCAAAGTATTAAAAGTGAACAAGATAACAAATATAAAGCATGTTAGTATCGAACATTAAGGTCCATATTAAGTTTATATTATACTTATTCTTACACCATTAGTGTACCCTTTTCACCTTGACATAATTAACTTAGCAACACATAATGAAAGAAAGAAACATAAATAAACAAGGAAAGGAAATGAAAAGCATAAGCAAGAAATTAATATAAGCAAAACTTAAGCATTACAAAATATAAAGAGAGAGCAAGAGCATGATCTTGATCTGAACACCAAGATGCCTAAATACATGGCAAATGCCTCCTTTTATAGGCCAAAATTCGGAACTATTGATTTGTTGACTAATTGATGAGTGGGTGGCCACATCTTGACTTGGTGACAATTCTTATCTTCTTGTCTGCCAAAAACGTCATTGATGACGTCATAATTGGAACAAACTTAAATCATGAAAGTTCTAGGGAATTGTCTCATCTTTCCAGGATAAAAATTTGAGATCATTTGGATTTCTAGAACTCGAGATATGGGCTGAACACTGAACAGTGTCTGGGCTGCAGGACAGATTCAGACTTCTTTGTTGTTGTTACAATTTGGACTTGAAAACAGCCTTGTTAAATCTTGGGCTCCCCATAAAAGTTGTAGGCCTATGTCTTATCTTTCCATCCATATAAAATAGACCTAAATCCGAAATCTACAGCTCCAGATATCACCCAATTATCAAATAGTGTTCCAGTTTGGACTGCACCAATCATCTCTTTTCTAAGTTTGGCCATCTTTTTGTCCTTTCAATTTCAGTACTTCAACTCATCAATCAATTCTTTCATTTATGTGATAGGCCTGCATTTAAGATGAACATTTACCATAAATTAAAGGTATCTTATATTATTAGATATGTTATTATAAAACATGCTTTAGTTAAGGAGTTATTGATACTTCAAGTGCAAAATGATGATATACAACCTTGATAAAAATGCACTTTTAAGTACTAATCACAGCCTTCAAAGTCAAATCTTGCAATCTGCCATTGTTGATGTTCGGCCATTCCGACTTGAATATCTGGAGCTACAGAAGTCCAATTGATGTAAACTCAGTTGTTTTGGATTCCTGACTCAAAGAACTATCCACGCTCCAAATTTCAGCCAAAAAAAAAAATCATATGAGGGAGATATGAGTTTTCAAAGATGACAACTGAATTCTGCCAGCAAACAGGTTTCGTGAAGAAACGAGTCCAAATTACGTTCTGAAGCATCTAAACCGACATCCAAGTTTTTATTTCAGCAATTTAGCTCCTCTAAGTCAAAGCTTGAAGATTTCATGCAAGGCTATTTCTTCTTTTTTAGGAAATTAGTTATTGAACTACTTAAATGTAAACTGTCTACTTATGGGAGGACTATTTTGTAAAATAGAGACTAGGGTTTCCTAGGATATAAAAAGAATGAGAGAAGAGAAGGGGGGCAGATAGCCAAGAATAGAAAAATGCCCCCTTCCTCTAAGAAACCCGAAATCATGCATTCTTCCTTCTTTTTGATTAGTTGTTCAATAAACATGCAAGGCTAAACACTTTTTCTCGGTTGCAAGGACACGGAAACCTTCGAATTTCAAGAACTGTGAGATTTATTTTACCTTTTCTTTTTAGTTTATATGATGAATATGTTTGTTCTCTCATGCTTATTTGTCCTATGATTGTTTATTGTAATTGCTAGAGCGGACTCTAAGTTAATATTGTAAACAATCTATTGTCAAGTTTGATATCAAAACCAAAGTTGTGGTATATGAACTTGTGAAGCAACTGAGTTTAATAATTGTGGCTGATCTACACTATTAATCTTAGGGAGAACATTCAATCAAATCAAACATAGACTGCGGACAGTTTTGTTTTCTTGATTAATCAACTTATCTAGTTCTTAAGGCTGCCATTGAATTAAATTACTAGTGCGGACACTGTGGTTGTTTGATGGTTAGGGTTAGTTATACGACGGATCCGTTAACTAACCAATGTTAAGAAGAGATAAATATTCAGAATATAAATTGATGTTTCATTTCTATGATCAGTTTAGATTTCCGTAGGTGGATGTGTGCTTGCAACCAAGGTTTGTTCTCTTGATAATTTTTTGATTTTATTAAATTTCGTTTGATAGTTTTTGTTTTCTTTTACTTTAGCCTAGATAACGTCCAAACCCCCCCCCCCAAATTGCATATCATCTAGCATAAAAATCTGACTTGAACCTTTCTCGTGGGGTCGACCCCTTGCTTGCTCTATACTATCTTGTGTGTTGTGTTTGAAGCTAGGGTTATTAATTTGTGCGACCACGACATCGCAATAATTAACACTAGGAACTCTTGTTCTTTCACCACTCTAACACCCACCAATTTTGCTATGTATTTATTTTTATGTACTATGAATACTTAAAATTGTGTTAATAACTTCACCTTAAAATACTAGATTGTATGATTGTATTTCTAGCATTTGGTTATTGCATCTCTTTTTTTATATGTGCGTGTGTGTATTCATCACACATATGTTTTAAGTAAATGAAAAATGGAAAGAATATAAGATGAATTGTGAGAAACGATGTGAAAGAATAAAATGGAGAAACAATTGAATTGGTGGGTGGCTAAAGGCGACTGCATGTATGTAATAGAGTTATTTGATATTGTGTTGCCTAAGAGGATAAGAAAAGAACTAAGAAGATGTATAAGTTATAGGGGAAATTCTGCTATAAATTTGGTAAACCAAAGAATCAATAATGGGATGTATTGTTAGATGAATTGCAAACAAAAAATAAAAATTTTACCCTATTATACTCAAACATGATGATTAAAAATATGAAAGTTACATGGAAATTTCAGGTCATTATAAGGATGCTGAGGTAGTGGGGCATTGGTTAAGAAAGGTAGAAAGGGTGATGACTTAGATGCCAGTGCTAAAGGAGTCTCGAATTGATTGTGTGGCCTAGTTGTTAGCCGAGAGTGCCCACTCCTGGTGGGAAATTATATGTGAGAGAGGAGAGTTAGGGAGGCATTTATGTAGAGAGACTTCAGGGCGGAGTTTGAGGAGAGATACTACTCATAGCAGTATAGGAAAGAAAAGGAATAGGAGTTCCTAGACTTACGACATAGGGATATGACCATCCTTGAGTATGAGAGGAGGTTCCAGGATTTGTCTATCTTTGCTTCTAGTTATCTCCCATGGAGCGTTATTGGGTAGAGAAGTTCCAAGATGGGCTTCAACAAGAGTTGAAGATGGAGCTGATAACGATGCCATTTCAGTCCATCCTTGAGCTAGTACAGGCTGCTCAGGGGATGGAGAGGGTAATTTGAGACATACCGAGACAGGTGAGTGAACAGGGCTAGACGACCATGGTTAAGAGAAGAGATTTTGTATATTCTATTAGCAGGCGTCTTCTTCTGAAAAGGGGGAAGAGAGGGCAGTCTTCCGAGCAATTTCAGAGGAGCAGGAGTTTTACTGTAAGTGGAGAATCTGGGGGTTCTAGAAAAATTAGTTATGAGGGATCCTCAAAAGGTTTGGCTCGATAGGGAGCCAGTGCTAGAGGGGGTCTTCTGAGCAGAGGGGACCTGTTTGCCTATTATGTGGAAGATGTAGCTCGAGACACCCTGGACACTATTCGGTGACACCGATTAGGTGTTATATTTGTAGAGGTGAGGGGCATCGTTAGAGGGATTGCCAGTATTTAGGGAGAGGATGTTTTTACTGTGGGGATATAGGCCACAAGAAGAGAGATTGTCCTCGTAGGGCTGCAAAAGTTGCACAGAGTTAGAAAGCTACTACATAGAGTCAACAACAATCAGTCACTATTGATCGACAGACGAGGTCTACTGACACGATCAAAAAGTTGATGTCTTCTCCCAAGTGTAGGAGTGTCGAAGTAATAAATAACCCGGCAAGACCGGGGTCAAACCACATGGAGGTTAACTATAGAAATTATAAATAATAATAATAATAATGAGTTTAAGAGAATTTAGAGATGTAAGATTAATGTGAAGATTAAACAATGATAAAAATAGTTGTCAAGGTTAGAGGATCCACTAATGATATTTCAAATAAGTATAATATAAATTCTTTTTATTACTCAACTGGAAACCACACACAAAGGAGGTTCCAATCGGATGATTTGTCATTAATAACTCATTATAAATTATTAACATGATCATATTAATTATCTTATTCAAGTAACACCAAACTTTTAAATATTATCAGGAATTCATGATGCTAACTTATGTTAACAACAAATCAAGTTCCTTTCATATCACAGGTGTAGGTTATACCATACGGTTGACTATGAAAGTGCCAAGCATTTGTTGTACCAAGTGTTATACAACACAAATCTAGATTAACCATTTAACAAGTAAGATATTAAGAATTAATAAGATAAAAATGATAAGACATGTTAATAGCAAGTTGTTAAGGATATAATCATTGAAGTCCATATTGAGTTTATATTATACTTATCCTAACACCATTAGTGAAACCTTTTCACCTTGACATAATAAACCTAGCTAAACATAATGAAGAAGAGAAACATAAATAAACAAGAGGAGAACATGATTATATAAGTATAGTAAAGGAAATGAAAGGCATAAACAAGAGATTAATGAAACTATAACATGAAATAAAAATAGAACATTAAAACTACAAAGAAAGAAAGCAAGGAAGGAAATGATCTTGATCTAAAAATAAAGATGCCTAAATGCATGGCAAATACCTCCTTTTATAGGCCAAAATTCGAAACTATTGATTTGATGACTAATTGTTGAGTGGGTGGCCACCTCTTGACTTGGTAACAATCCTTATCTTCTTATCTGTAGAAAACATCATTACTAACATCATAATTTGAGTAGATAGTCTTCATGAAAGTTCTGGGAAATTGTCTTAGCTTTCCAACAAAACAATAATCGGTGCATTTGGACTTTTAGAACTCGAGATATGGGCTGAACATTGAATAGTGTCTGGGCTGCAGGACAAATTCTGACTTCTCTGTTGTTGCTATAATTTGAACTTGAAAACGGTCCTTTTGAATCTTGGACTCTTCATAAAAGTTTTAGGCCTATGTCTTAGCTTTCCATACATATAAACCAAACCTATATCCAAGTTCTACAGCTCCAGTTATGATCTAATAACCGAATGGTGTTCCAGTTTGGACTGAACCAACATCTCTTTTCTAAGCTTAGCCCTCTCTTTGTCTTCTTAATTTCAGTAGTTAAAGTCATCAATGAATCCTTTGATTTATGTGATAGGCCTGCATTTAAGATGAACATTTATCCTAAATTAAAGGTATCTTATATTATTAGACATGTTATTATAAAACATGCTCTAGTTAAGGAGATATTGATACTTCAAGTGCAAAATGATGATATAAAACCTTGATAAAAATGCACTTTCAAGTACTAATCATCTACCTAGTCTGGGATGGGTGCTAATTAGGGTCAGGCCAGGTTCTAAAAGGAGAGGACTCGTGGTAGAGTATACCACATATCTGAGGAGGATGTGGGAGTTGTACTTAACATGGTGGTAGGTACATTACAGTTAGAATTAATGCAAGTTTATGCTTTAATTGATCCTGGAGCCAGTAATTCTTTTATAGCATATCAAATTATAGATGAATTACATGTATTGCCAAGTGAATTGAATGTGGGGTAACAGTTGGTACACCTTTAGAAGAATACATAGATATTGATAACGTTTATAGAAGGGTAAAACTATACATCAAAGGGTTAGAACTGAGGGTAGAGCTATTGCCTTTGGAGTTATATGATTTTAATATGATTATACATGACCTGAAACTTGTAGTGGTTGACACGACCAAAGAGTTGATGTCTTCTCCCAAGTGTATGAGTGTCGAAGTAATAAATAACTCGGCAAGACCGGGGTCGAACCACAGGGAGGTTAACTGTATAAACTACAAAAAAAGAAATAGATAATAACAGACAAGGAGTTGAAGAGAGCTTTGAGATGTGATATTGATATAAGGATTAAACAAGGATAAAATAATTGTCAAGGTTAGAGGATCCACTAATGGTATTTCAAACAAGTATAGTATAAACTCTTTTTATTACTCAACTGGAAACCACACACAAAGGAGGTTCCAATCGGATTATAAATTGTTAACATGATTACATTAGTTATCTTATTCGAATAATGCTAATACTTGTAAATGTTGTCAGGTATTAATGATTATAACTTATGTTAACAACAAATCAAGTTCCTTTCATAGCACAGGTGTCGGTTATACCATATGGTTGGGCTATGGAAGTGCCAGGTATTTGTTGTACCAAGGGTTATACAACATAAATCTAGATTAACCATTTAACAAGCAAAGTATTAAAAGTGAACAAGATAACAAATACAAAACATGTTAGCATCAAACATTAAAGTCCATGTTGAGTTTATACTATACTTATTCTTACACCATTAGTGTAACCTTTTCACATTGACATAATAAACTTAACTAAACATAATGAAAGAGAGAAACATAAATAAACAAGATAAGCACATAAATAAGATATAAATTAACTAAGTAAAGGAAAGGAAATGAAAGGCATAAACAAGAGATTAATGAAAGCAAAACTTAAGCATTACAAAAATATAAAGAGAGAGAGCAAGAACATGATCTTGATCTTGATCTCAAAACCAAGATGCCTAAATGTATGGCAAATGCCTCCTTTTATAGGCTAAAATTCAAAACTATTGATTTGATAACTAATTGTTGAGTGGGTGGCCACCTCTTGACTTGGTAACAATCCTTATCTTCTTGTCTGCAGAAAACGTCATTGCTAACATCAGAATTTGACCAGATAGTCTTCATGAAAGTTCTGGGAAATTGTCTCAGCTTTGTAAAAAAATAAGAATCGGTGCATTTGGACTTCTAGAACTTGAGATATGGGCTAAACACTGAATAGTGTCTGGGCTGCAGGACAAATTCCGACTTCTCCGTTGTTGCTACCATTTGAACTTGAAAATGACACTTTTAAATCTTGGACTCTTCATGAAAGTTTTAGGCCTATGTCTTAGCTTTGCATACATATAAACCAGACCTATATCCAATTTCTACAGCTCTAGTAATGATCCAATAACCAAATAGTGTTCCAGTTTGGACTGAACCAACATCTCTTTTCTAAGCTTAGCCCTCTCTTTATCTTCTCAATTTCAGCAGTTAAACTCATCAATCAATCATTTGATTTATGTGATAGGCCTGCATTTAAAATGAACATTTACCATAAATTACAAGTATCTTATATTATCAGACTTGTTATTATAAAACATGCTCTAGTTAAGGAGATATTGATACTTCAACTGCAAAATGATGATATAAAACCTTTATAAAAATGCACTCTTAAGTACTAATCAGTGGTAGTGTTTACTTTTCAAGTTTGGAGGCATTATTTGTATGGGTCACAAGTTTGAATCTTTACGGATCATAAGAGCTTAAGGTATTTGATGTCACAGAAGGAGTTAAACATGTGGAAAATGAGATGGGTGGAGTTGATAAAGGACCATGATTGTATTGTTGATTATCACCCAGTAAAAGCTAACATAGTTGCTGATGTTATAAGCCGGAAAGGGAAAGCAATATTAAGTAATATGGAGGAACAAGGGTGGGATGACCTAGCAGAGTTAAAGAAGATGAACTTACAGCTAACTGTGGGGCAGGAAGGGTCATTATTGGCTTAGATAAAAATTCAATATGTACTACAAAATAAGGTCTTAAAGGCTCAATAGACGGATGAAGAAGTAAGGAACGTAAAGGAAAAGATGGACCAAGGTATTGAGACACCATTTCAAATGTTACAGATGGGTTGGTGGCGATGAACAGACGAATTTACCTGCCAAGGGATGAAGCATTTAAGGAAGAGGTGCTAAGAGAAGCACATGAATCCCGTTTTTCATCTCATCCCGGGAGTACCAAGATGTATAGGGATTTAAAAGGGTACTATTGGTGACCTAACATGAAAAGGGAAATAACAAAATTTGTATCAAATTATGGGATTCGCTAGCATGTGAAGGTTGAACATCATAGGCCAGTAGGAAAATTACAGCCTTTATTGATTCCCGAGTGGAAATGGGAACACATCACCATAGATTTTGTGTCAGGATTGCCCATGGGCAAAAAGGGTAATAATGCTGTTTGGGTGATTGTGGACCGACTGATGAAGTCTGCCTTGTTTTTACCCATGAAAATTATGGATTCAGTGGATAAATTAGCCAAGTTGTATGTAAATGAGGTGGTTAGGCTACATGGTGTGCCAATGTCAATTGTTACAAATAGGGATCCAAGGTTCACATCGAGGCTATGGCTAAGCCTGCAACGGGCTTTGGGAACTAAATTGAACCTGAGTGCTACATTCCACCCTCAGACTGATGGTTAGTCTAAAAGGACTATTCAGACTCTTGAAGATCATTTGAGAACTTGTGTGTTGGAATTTAGAGGAAATTGGGAAGATCTTTTGCCTTTGGTGGAATTCACATATAATAACAGCTACCAAACCACAATTGGTATGGTGGCCCTGTATAAAGCATTGTATAGGAGGAAATGTCGCACCCTGGTCTATTGGGATGAAGTTGGAGAAAACAAATTACTAGGGTGGGAAATCGTACAAATGAAAATCGATAAGGTAAGGGTAATTAGAAAAAGGATGAAAGAAGCTTAAGATAGACAAAAAAGTTACACGGGGAATCGAAGAAGGCCTTTAGAGTTTCAAGGGGGAGATAAGGTATCTTTGAAAGTGGCATTGTGGAAGGGTTTTATTCGGTTTGTGGTCAAAGGGAAACTAGCTCTAAGATATATTGGCCATTTTAAGATTATAGAAAGATCTGACCTCTTGCTTTCTGATTAATTTTGCCCATATAATTAGATAAGATTCATAATGTGTTTCATGTATCATTATTGCGGAAAGCAAAGGTAGACCCATCAAGGGTGTTGCCTCAAGTTCTTATTGAAGTCAAGGGAGATTTAACCTTGAAAACCAAACCGATCAAGATTCTGGTGAAAAGGTGTTAAGGAATAAGAGGGTCCCATTGGTAAGGGTGTTACGGAAGAGCTCTGAAATAGAGGAAGAGACGTGGGAAAGGGAAGCGGAGATGAAGAAGTATCCATATTTATTCAAGGATGTAGGTATGAGTCTAAATTTTGAGGATGGAATTTCTTTTAGGAGGGGAGAATGTAAACCCTGGGTATAAATTTGGTATAAAATTAGAGAAATATTTAAAATTGAGTAAAACAAATAAAATGAATGATGTTTGAATTTTGATAAATGGACACGAATATATGTATATATAAAAGGTAAGGATATGAAAATTGATCCAAAATCATTTCTTGTAAATGTTTGATTAAGAAAAGTAAACCTTGTACAACTTAGGAGTTCCATAAAATTTCTAAAGGAAGCGAATAAGGAAATTAAGCAAATAAAATATAAAAATTGAGGATTTGATACTTGCAGTAAGAGAATGGATATGGAACTTTGAAATTCAAAAAAATGGTTAGCGAATAAATTTTTAAATATAAACGTGTGAAAATGTTAGAAAAATAAAAAAGGTTCAAAATGTGAATTAAATTTTAATGGAAGTGATTTATGAGGAAAGAAAAGTATTGGGGTTTAAATTAATGAATTTCAATATTACTTGTTGAAAATTGGTATTAAAAATACACCGGGATAAGGGAAATAATACCCAATAACTAAAAAGTTACTATTTGAAGGGACATAGTGGGAATCTAATAATTTTTGCCTATAAAAGGCTTGGGTGCAACTGACCATGGGGATGATTAAGAGGGAAGAGAGGAGAAAACTCCATTTTTGCTTGGAAAATCCTTGAGAAACCTAGAAAAAAACAAGGAAAAGAAGAGAGTTAGTGATACTAAATGATTTGGACAACAAAATCACTTAGATGTAGAGTGTTATTGAAAGAAAAATTTAGGGATAAAGTGAGAGGGAAAGGGCGGCAACAACAAACAAGGAAGAAGAGGTGGGAATCCTTGATTCTTAGCACTTGGAACCTAGATTACTCCTTGGTAAGGTGTCCCAACATCCATTTAATAAGTTGCAACATTTGTTAAGTTTCCATTGATTTTTCATTAAATTAAGGTTAGGGTTCATGATGAATTTTGGGGGAAATAAGAAATTGAATTAAATTGATGTTTGTGACATGTAATAGGATTGAAATGAGTTGAAATAGCAAGTAATTTTGAAAGAAAATTAGTAGTCCCTTGTTAATTGTGTGGTCGACCATTGATGTAATAAAAGGAAAGGGTGTTTTGTTTGAATCCTTAGCTTGATGATATGTGTTTATATGAATTAAAATGATGAGAATGCATGAAGAAATAACAATGAAGGTGTTAGAGAGGGTTGAGAAAAGTGTTGATTAATAAATTAATGAAATTGAGAGAATTGTCTACAATTGTGATAAGTTGTAAAATTATGATAAATTGGGTAAACTAGTTCTTAGAAGGTGTCTTTGATAACATTATAGTGTATATAACATGACAATGTATTGGTTTTGAATAAGAATAAGTTAAATTGGTAACGTGTGAATGTCACAAAATTTGTCAATGAAACTGGGTAGTTCATCTCTTGGTCTTCCAAAGGGAATTTAAGCATGGAAATGAGGGAATTTGGACTAGGTCTCCTCATAGACATTATAGTCTTGGATGTTAGCTATCCAAGGAAGTTAACCATGCTTAATTTAGAGTTTTACAACTCCATCTATAGGCTAATAACCGAGAGGGGGTTGGGACATACCTTACTGGACAGTTGGTCATCTTCTTAATAACGGGTAATCTTGAAGGCTTTAGAAGCAGAACTGGGTTCTTTTCGAGGGATTAAGTCACGCCTTAAACTGAATTATATAATATTAGTTACAGATGAAACATAAAATAGTGTTCGAATGAACAATTACGCCGATTGTGATGTTGGTTTGCATTCGTATTTAAGAACCTAAGAAAAAGGATTTAATGGGAACATAAGACGTAAATTTAAGAAAAAAGGGTAATAATGAATGAGATGATTAAAGAGAAATTTGTATAGATTTTGAATTTAGAAGAAATAAACACTCATGAGTAATGACGTGGTATACTTGTTGATGTAGGGCGACCACAGTCAAGCTTTTACAGCAGGTAGGTGCCCAACACCTATGCTTCTTATTTTATGCTATTTTAAATTGTTTGGCATTTATTGCTTTGAACTTGGTAGTCTATGTATATAATACTAATAAGAAAAATAAAAGGGATCGATATGAATGGTAGTTTGAGATGACATTGATTAGCTATCTAGGTTTGGATAACTAATGGTATCAATGGAGTTCCATTGGTGCCGATATTTTTTAAATTGATTAGTTGATCCCGAGTAATTAGGTGACTAATGATGTTAGTAAAGATTACTAACATCAGCATGGTTACTCTTGGTTAAAGGAAAAAGATAAGTTGATTAACTATTTCAGGTCATGAATAATTAATGATATGAATGGAATTGATTAGTCTAACCCAGTATTGGGAGACTAATGATATTAATGAGATACATTAGTATCGATAATTACCTTTCAGAGAATAGGAGAGAAATTATTGATTAGTTATTTCAAAAGAATAGGATAAACTAAAGATACCAATAGAGGAATATCTTGGTATCAAGTGAGAATTGATTCATAAGGAAATGGTGTTCGAAACCATTGAGTTGAGTTGTGTTGAGATTTTCAAGATAAAATTATTCTCGGTAAATGGGTTAGGATATTAGATGAATATTGGTAATAGATGAAAAATGTATGTTGTAAAAGAGGTCTATGTATAATTTTATGTATCAAAGAATGCCATGAAAATTATTACCTGTCTTTGTTATTGTTTATTACTACTTTTTATTTATATACACATGTTAATTTCTATTTTCAGGTCCATCAGGATCACGTTAGGAGTAATATTATTTTATTCACCTTTTGCTTTTGGACATGTAACTATTTTGTAAATTAAGAGACTTATCTTCTAAAACTTGAAATGTAATATTAACCCATAAATTTGGATGTATGACTTTAATCTAATGTATGTAATTTTATGTACCTGTTTGACCATGCATGTTTATAGTTGAAATCGAATCCTTCACTTGAATTACATTATATGATGTTATCATGCAAGATATAGTTTATGTAAGGATATTATGTAATAATTGAATTATGCGTTATTATTTTGTGAACTTGAATTGTATGATGTTATTGAATAAAATGTGTTGTGTTAATGATGATGAGTTGAGTTAATATCCAAAATGATTGGATTGAGATGTGAAATGAAATTGGAAGTATAATATGATTTTGTATATAACTTGAGTCTGCCCGGTATAGGGGAGACTCCGCTGAAATTGCTATAAAAATTTTGGGGGAACCTATATATATAAAAGAAATTTCTGAAATTTCCATTTACTTGTTATGTGTTTTCCTGGAAATTGGGACTGTTACATTAGCAATGAAAGGAATGACATGGTTTGGAGCTTCATGAACCATTAATTCATCGAGTTAAAGATTTATTGATGAAATATATAGCATGGTTATATGTCATTTGTTTTACAAAGTCATCAAAAGAAAGAGAGTGAAATGACTAAGTTGATGGTGATCCTAAGTCTTTGAAACCCTCAAAGATCTTTTAAGCTTATGAATTTCCCTTTCTTTCATAGCCATAAGCCATAGCTTGTGTTACGTGCTTCTAAAAGCCATTTTTCAATCAAGTAAGTGATTGTGAATTGATAAAAGACACTCTCAAAACATGAAGAGCTTTTTCCATAAGGGTCGTGGCTTCACAAACTAAGCTACTAGTTATTATGCATGCTAATAAAATGGATGCTAAAAAAAGACAATCTTTCTTGATATAAACTCGAGTCTTAACTCGAACCTCTTGCTGTTAAAATCCATAGAAGGCCACCCCTTCATACACCTAAAATAAGATTTTAAAATTAACACAAAGAATTATAAAAGAGTCAAACAATTGTTTTAATCTTACATCAAGTCAATTTTTGTTTTCAAAATACAAAGTAATCAAAGGATTGCATGTATTGAATAACATGTGTTGGGTCTTTGACCAAGTCAACTTTCAAAAGACTTTCAAAAAACTGATATCTCTCTGATTTCATTTCAACAATTAGACTTGAACAGACATGATCCTTGAAATTTGCGAGTTGATTCTAGAATAAGAAAGAGTTTTTGAACAAAAAGAACATTGACTGAGTTTGCAAAATCCTTGACATAAATGACATTGACACTCCCTAATTATCCTTGAAAAGTTGAGCAGCCGGGGCCAATACATTGGATATTGAGAGGAAAACAAACAATATTCAGATTAGCCAGGGAGCAAAACAAATAATCTAATGATGATTCAATGAAATCCATGAAAGCTAATATTAGTGTCTGGCAAGTGCCTCTTGATGATAGATAGAAGAATGAGTACGATCAAATCAACTGAGGGCAGTGTTGCTCAGTGTAAGAGTGACATAGTTTTCTTTGATGTTTTTCAGTGTCAAAGTGACTCAGTTCTCATTAATGATTTTTAGTGTCAGAGTGACTCAGATTTCGCTAACAAGTTTTAGTGTCAAAGTGACTTAGTTTTCACTAATGATTTAAAGTGTTAGAGTGACTTAGTTTTCATTAATGATTTTCAGTGTCATAATGACTTAATTGCCATTGATGATCTTTAATAAAGTTAGGAACGAATGTCTTATTATAACATTATTGCCATACAAATACACGAATACAAGAGATGTTTGTATGAATGTGTGTGTACATGTATGTGTGTGGAAATAATCTTTGATGATACCTAAAGATAAAAATATATTGAGTTATGGTATGTCTCATTATGTATCAGGAGGTGCAACTGGAATTGGATCTTCGACTAGGCGAAGACATACTATGGGGGAAGCAAGTAGGTGATTCCCATCTTCATTTGATTTATATTAAATTTTTAAAGTATTCTTACATAATGTTGTTACTCGAATTCAATTGTTTAAATTATTCATGAATTGCAAAGAATGATGAGATTAACTTTGGCTAATGGTATCCATGTTGGATGACTAGGAATGAATGATGAGATTAGCTTTGGCAAATGATGTCCATGTTGGATTATCGGGAATGAATGATGAGATTAGCTTTAGTTAATGGTGTCCATGTTAGATAGCCGAGAATGAATGATAATATTAGTTTTGGCTAATGGTATCCAGGTTGGATAACCAAGAATGAATGATGAGATTAACTTTGGCTAATGGTATCCATATTTAAAAGTACTTATTAATATGTTAAAGTAAAGAATATTAATGTCATTTACAATTGGAATTAATGTTTAAAGAACCATATACAAATTGATCATAGTTAAGGGAGAATAGTTATACATGGAAGGATGTTAGATGCACAAGGATTCCTAAACCATAATACATGTTATCGATTGATGTTGAACATAGTTCAAATAAAATGATGCGGCATAAGGTCGTATAAAGATGCTAAATAAAATATTAAGGATAGACTCGGTAGAAAGTTATTAATAGAAACCTACTTATTTAAATGTTAATCTAATTACAATTATATGTCATTTGTCCAATTATATTATAAGAAATGTTTATACACTTACACTAAGATTGGTTTGTACCAAGGACATCTCATGACCATGGTGTTTAGCAATTTCATAATAAGTATCTTGTAATAATTTATTATGTAGTACAAATAGACAACTTGCATTTCGTAAAAACCTTATGATGTCGACATTTGAAGTTGTGATTGTAAATTATGGTGTAAACACCCAAAAAAGTAAAGCCATAAATGACTCCACCATCGTTGCCTATTTCTGAATCGACAGCGACACAGTTTTTAGTTGCCAATTTTTGAATCGACAACGACATAGTTTGGCTACTGATTTCTGAATATGCAGCAACACAATTTTTTTGTGCTGATTTCTGAATCGGCAGCAGTACAAATTTGTTGCCGATTTCTGAATCGACAACAACATAGTTTTTCGTTGTTGATTTCTGAATCGGTAGCGACATAATTTGACTGCCTATTTCTGAATCGCCAGCAACATAGTTTTGTTGCCGATTTCTGAATCGGCAGTGACACTGTAAAACCCAACAAAAATGTGTGTTGGACCGGCCTATCCTAGAGGAGAATTGGAATAGAAACCAGCCCAAGATAACCCAAAAGGGGAATAAGGACATCCTTGTCTAGTACCCAAATCCCCTCTCAATTAAGAAGGGTATAAATGCAGGAGGGAAGAGAAGGTGACCCTTTCTCTTCCTTAAAAACAGCCGCCTAGCAGCCTTGGCTGTAACAACCTTTCACTTCCTAAAGTAGAACCCAACTATATGCAAGCCCTTGATTGTTGTGTGAGGAGAGAGTTAGAAAAAAGGAGAGAAAACCATGAAAGGTAAGTGAGCTAGAAAGGTCGGCTACTATAATAGAGAAGGAAGAGAAGAAAAACCGAAAGTAGAGAAGGAAGAGAAGAAAAAACCAAAAGTAAAGAGGAAGAAGAAGAAGAACTACATAAGAAACCTGCCTAAGACAACCCAAAATCATGAGGTAAAGAAAGAACATCACCTCATTACTTGCCTCTTGAAATTTCAGGATAGAAAAGAGAAGGAAACCGTAAGGGTCTGGCTAGGGTTCTTACACCTAATACTTGAGAGGACTAGAGAGAAAGATTAAGGAGAATGGGGGCTAGAGGGGGGACCTATTCCAGAAATGTTGACAAAAACAAATGGATGAACATGATGAACAAAACCTAGACTAAGGGCCGACCAAGGGAAATAATGGAAAAGGATGAAATGAAATGATAAAACCTAAAATTTGTGACGTTGTTTAACTCATAGAAACATGCATGAGCTGAGGTAAAAATTTATGTTCATGATAAGGTATGGATTCAGCATGCATGAGTGAAGAGTTGTGTGAAAATAAAATGAAAGAATGTGCAGAATTATGATCTTGTTGAACCCTTAGGATGATAACTAAGTCGAAACATAATCTATGTTAATGTTAATGCTTTGATGTTATTATGAACTTGCGTGAATATGGTTCAAATGAATGAGAATGTGGTTGGGACATGATTATTGTGATTATACTTGTGTTAATGATATAAATTCTGCATATATGGTGGATGAAGTTATGTGAAAGTGTGTTGCCTGCAACGAATCTATGTTTGTTGCTGAAACTATGTTACCTGCAGCGAGTTAGTATTCGTTGCTGAAATTGTGTTGGCTGCATTGAATATGTGTTCACTGCCGAAATTGTGTTGCCTATAGTGAATCAGTTTTCGTTGTCAAATTGTGTTGTCTGCAATGAACTAGCTTTCGCTATCAAATTGTGTTTGGCTATAGCGAATCAGTTTCCGCTGTTGAATTATGGTGTTTGTAGTGAATTAACTTTCGTTGCTGAAGAGTGTTGTCTGCAGCAAATCAGTGTTCGCTACTGAATTTTTGTTGTTTGTCGCAAATCAGTTTTCACTGCCGAATTTTGTTGCCTACAGCGAATCAGTTTCTGCTGAATTGTGGAGTTTGCAGCGAATCAATTTTCGCTGCCAAATTATGGAGTCCACAACGAATCATTTTCACTATTGAATTGTGGTGTCAGTAGGGAATCCGTTTTTGCTGCTGAATTGTGGTGTCAATAGCGAACCAGTTTCGCTGATGATTCTCCGTTCTAGCGAATCAATTCCTGGCGAATCTGCATCACTAACGAACTACTTTTCGCTAACTAATTTTTGCAGCAGATTTACATATCTGAATTGGTCCAATGACTAAAATGATTGCATTGTGTGATGGTGTAATATGTGGAACATTTGAATGTGAACATGTGGATTCTTGAAATATGTATGTTAATGAGTTATGTGATTTCAGAATACATATGTGCTGATTTGTGACCATTGATGTGTTAGGTGGTGCGATCGGGATTGGACCTTCGACCAGGCAGGGACACCCCACAAGAGGAATATGTAGGTGATTTCTACCCCCTTCTAGCATAACATCAGTTTCTAAAGTGAATTTATTACGAAGGATCTATTGTTGTGCTATATGGAATGTTAAACTGTCACGATTGATCGTATGAGTCTTATGAAAGATCTATTGTTGTATTGTATTGAACATTAACTATCATGAATAGTTGTATGAGTACTACGAAGAATCTATCATTGTATTATACTGAATGTAAATTGTCACAAATGTATATATGAATATTGTGGAGGAGTTATTGTTGTGTTATACAAAATGCTAAATTATTATGAATATTTGTATGAGTATTAAAAAGGATCTATTGTTGTATTGTACTGAACATTAACTATCACGAATACTCGTATAAGTATTACGAAGGATTTATTGTTGTATTATATTGAATGTTAATTGTCACGAATGTTTGTATGAGTATTGTGAAGGATTTAATGTTGTGTTATGCAGAATGCTAAATTGTTACAGAATGCTTGTTTGAGAATTACAAGGGATTTATTGTTGTGTTATACTGAACGTTAAACTATTACGGAATGTCTGTACGAGTATTACGAAAGGTCTACTATTATGTTATAGTGAATGTCAAATTGTTATGAATCATTTGAATGAGCATTACAAAGGATATATTATCATGTTATAGTGATTTCATAAACCGCCTATGGAACATTTGATTGGTTAATGATTAGCTTCGGCTAATGGTATCATAAGTGGATGATTGGGATGAATAAATGATTAGCTTGGGCTAATGGCATCCTAAGTGGATTACTAGGATGAACGAATGATTAGCTTTGGCTAATGGCATCCTCAGAGGATGACCAAGATGAATAAATGATATAAATGATTAGCTTCAGCTAATAGCATCCTAAGTGGATGACCGGGGTGAATAAATGATATAAATAATTAGTTTCGGCCAATGGCAATTATTAGATTTGGCTAATGACATCCTAAGTGCATGACCGGGGTGAATTAACGATTAACTTCGGCTAATAGCATCCTAAGGGGATGACCGGGATGAACAAATGATTAGCTTCAACTAATGGCATCCTAAGTGGATGACTGGGATGAATGAACGACTGGCTTCGTATAATGGTGTTCTAAAGGGATTAGCCAGATTTGAGAGTTATGAGTTAGTTTCAAGAATTGATGCGTTCATGTGTACTATGTTTTGTATATACCAACTATATAAAAGAATTACAATTGTTATGCTTTAAACAGAGAATAATGTTAGTTCGGTTAACGGTATTCGAGATGGATGACCGGGTTTGAGTATTGTAATTAGCTATGTTAATTAATGAATTATTAAGGGTGGTATTTACGTAAGTAAGGAGAAATGAAAGAATTCTACTCTTTTGGTCCAAGAATGAAATGTAACGTTGATATTGCTTTATTATGTTTTTAAATTGCTTATAATGCTTGAAATTACCTTATGCTGTAATAGGAACATCATACCAACATGGTGTTTAAAGAAATCCGTTTCGCAACTCAAACATTTTGAAAAGAACTATATATTCGTATGTTATAGGTGATATGAATTCTGTAAGAACAGACGGGTTAATCGCTCAATTAGTCATCCGACCCTTTTTGTAAAGACTTGTAATGAAAAATTAAAATGGAACACGGATGTGTATGTGCGAACAAGTAGATGTGATTTGTATGAATATACGTATGTGGTATTCTTCTTATGAGGATGTTATGTTGTGAAATTACATGAGGTCAGGATAAACGAAAGTACTAGTTGTGTAACTTGTCGTTCGACACTCTTGTATGAACTCGTGATGATAACGAGACTAGAATAGGAATGTGAATTTATGAGTATGTCAATATGATGTAATGTAAACCTATGAGTATGTCAATACGATGTAATGTAAACCTATGAGTATGGAAATATAGTATTATGAGCATGTGTATTGAGAATCTGTTTTATGGGAATGTTGATTTTCGTTATCCTACGTGGATTGTGTCTTGTTAATGAATGGAATGCAATTATAAATCTACATAATGATATGGTGAATGAACATTTCATGTTATGAATGTGATGGACATGTATCTTTCATTTTGCAGTACTATCATATCTTATATATACGTGTAACGTATTTAAACACTTAAGGATTTTCGATTATTGAAATGATAGATGGTACCATACAATGTACCGATGGAATGTGAAAAACAAATCACCCCCATCTCCTGCTTATTATGGATAAACAGTATGTCAAAAATCTATTGAATTTTATGGGCTATTATAGTTGATATCAGAGCTCCTAGTTTTGGCCCTGGAAAAACTCAAATGAATACTTATAATCATTGCATGTTTCAGAATGGTACGCACTCGACAAGGAATGTATACTAAGCCACCCTCTATGTGGAGGGGGAGTAAAGGCAAGAATGTTGATAATCGGCAAGAGGAAAGCCCACTAGATACTACTTCATATATGCCAATAACATCATCCTAGTCTAGGCAAGGAGAATCAACAGGAGTTCAGAAAGAACAGGTCCCGAAACGAACATATATAGTCAACCGGGTTGGAACCGCAATGAAGAGCAAAGATACCCCTTCTGACGATTCCAGCAGGAATGTCCACACCTTATATAGATCCAGGGTTTCTAGTCAAGGGAGTGATAGAAGGTATGGGAAGTACTACAGCTCATGCAGTCCCAATAGCACCGACCCCACTAGCAACCCCAAGGGTTTCTGCAACCACCGATAATATGGTGCTCCTAGTACGACTAGTTAAAAGTATGAGAGAAATGGATTGTAAACCCTATATGGGGGAGCAGGGTGATCTGTTCAACCACTATGAAACAAAAGAAAAGAAAAACGATAACACAGAATCAATTTGCAAGAACAAAGGATTTTATTTGATACTTGCTATGTGAATACTTCACTGATTACATCCCCTTTTACGTGGGTTCCCTATCTCTATATATAGAGTCTAGGCTTACTATAGTGGGCAATCCCACCAAATCAGGTTGACTCATTCCTATGGAACTAGTCTTTCTCCACTATCTTTCTCCACTGTATGGGGACGTGGGATACTAACCAACTAGGCTAATCTCGTGCCGAGAATTACTCTTGCCTAGACTGATTCTTCTCATGGCTTATCTGCATGGCTTCTCTGCATGGCTAGTCCAGGTGTCAACCAACGATCGTCCCAGATCATGACTCCCCTTGTTAGGACGAGCCAGCTCCTGCTGGTTCTAGAATTGGAGGTGAGGAAACTGAGCTTGGCCAGTTTCCCGGGAGAACCATTTTGCCTTACTTGGACGTTGACCTTTACTGCCAATGCGGAAAAATTCTCTTTCACCACGTCGAGTGGTAGTTGTTTTCCTTTCCACGATAGTATCTTCAGATAGGATGATTTCCTGTTTAGTTACTAAATCTTCCACCGTAGGTAGAGTTCCATCGGGCTCATCGTCCAGCATGGAAGGCTCAAAGAGTTTCAATTTGTCAACGTTGACCACAGAATACATCTCCATGTAAGCTGGTAACTCCAATTGACACGCATTATCACCAATCTTACGAAGGATTTTGAATGGTCCATAACGGATTGGCTTGAGTTTCTTTCCGACTCCACGCAGTCGGTCTTTGCCCAGGTGCAACCAAACAAGGTCACCTTCTTGGAAATGACCTTGGACGCGATGTCTGTCGTGACGCTCTTTATACTTTTGTTGAGCCTTTGTGAGCTGCTGCTCCACTTCCGAATGTATCTTCCTAATTTGATCCACAAACCGTTGTGCTCGTAACCTCTCGCCTTCCCCTTTATCTAATGTAGAGTTTGATTCAATTGTGAATTCCAAGTCAAAAGGGCTCTGTGGCAAGAAACCCAAACACACTTCTGCGGGAGACTTGTTTGTTGAACCATGTACGGCATGATTAATGGCAAACTGCAGGAAGGGAATGCTTTCATCCCAAGTTTTGGGGTGACGAGCATTGTATCCTCGTAGAAGGTGAACAACAGTCCTATTCACCACTTCGGTTTGTCCGTCAGTCTGAGGATGGAATGCGGTACTTCTTTTCAACTTAGTGTCCATCATGGCCCATAAAGCACACCAAAATTTGCTTAAAAACCGGCTGTCTCGATCAGATATAATCGAGTTAGGGAGACCAAATAATTTCCATACATTTTCAAAGAAGAGGCGTGCTGCTCCATCACTGGTGATCGTCTTTTTGCAGGGCATGAGTACCACCATTTTGGAGAATCGATCGACCACCACAAATAGATAGTCATTACCTCGCCGGGTCATTGGAAGGCCTCCCAAGAAATCCATAGAAATACTCTCCCATGGGCGTGTCGGAACAGGTAGTGGGGTATACAATCCCACCTTACGATTAGCAGGTTTAGATGTGCTACACAGTACACACCCTCTTATGAAACGAGCCACATCATGTTGAATCCGGGGCCAGAAAACATAACGAGACAAATTTTGTAATGTTTTTGTGACCCCAAAATGACCAGCAATTTTGGATGTGTGTGCCTCCCGTATGTATCTCACCCTTTCATCCGATCGGGGTATGCATAAGAGTTTCCCTTTGTATAGAAGGCCATCTCGTAGCATGAACTCTGACGGTCTACTAGACAGCACCTCTTCCCATGTGCTTTGAAAGTCAGGATCTTCTTTATACCAATCAACATACTCCTCATGTAAAGCCGGATGCACTTGCATAAAAACTGATAAACAAATTGTTGTCACTGGAGGTCGTGACAACATATCTGCCAACTTGTTATGGCTGCCTTTCTTGTACTTTATCACCAAGTGAAATTGTTGTAGGTATGTCATCCATTTCATGTGTCGGGCTTGTTGTAATCGAGCTTGTGACTGTAAGTACTGTAATGGCTGATGGTCTGTGTGGACCACCGTTTCTTTGCCCAGAAGATAAACACGCCAATGTTTCACTGCTTGGTGTAGTGCTAGGAGCTCTTTGTCATATGTTGGATAGTTCTTTGCAGCGCCTTGAAATATCTCTGAATGGTAGGCTACTGGTCGTCCTCCTTGCATCAAAACGGCTCCCATTGCATATCCTGATGCATCCCCCTCAATCTCGAAGGGTTTTTGTAAATCCGGCAAGGCAAGAACTGGCGCTTCGCTTATCTTCCTCTTCAATAATTGGAACGTGTCCTCATGTGCCTTAGTCCAAACAAAGGCTTGGTTGGCCTTAGTCAAGGAATGGAGAGGAGACGCCAGAAGAGAGAAATTTTGAATGAACTTACGAAGGTATTGGCATGCACCCATAAAGCTTCGGACGTCTGTGACCGTACGAGGTCGTGGCCATTCCGTGATCACTTGAACCTTAGCAGGATCAACTTGCAATTCACCGCCACCCACGATGAATCCAAGATAAATTAAGGTTTTTTTTCCAAACTCACATTTCTTGCGGTTTAGGCGCAAGTGATGTTCTTCTAGGACGGCAAATACCTGTTGCACATGTACGAGATGTTCCTCCAAAGAGCAACTGTAGATCAAGATATCATCGAGATAGACGATGACAAAGTGATCAATGAAGGGCCGGAGAACATCATTCATGAGTCGCATAAATGTTGCTGGGGCATTACAAAGACCGAATGGCATGACCAACCATTCAAATAATCCTTGTCGTGTTTTGAATGCTGTCTTCCAGGAATCCTCCTTGCGAATTGGAACTTGATGATACCCCGATTTCAGATCAAGCTTGGTAAAGATGGTAGCATGACGTAGTTGATCCAATAGATCATCAATACGGGGAAGAGGGTATCGGTTCTTAACAGTAATTTTGTTAAGTGCTCTGTAATCGATACACATCCGCCATCCTCCATCTTTCTTCGGAACAAGCACAATTGGTGAGCCGCAAGGGGAACTGCTGGGTTTAATAACACCCGTGTCCAGCAACTCAGTTACTTGTTTTTTGATCTCCTCATTCTCCAGTACTGAATTGCGATACATGCAAATATTAGGCAATGTGGAGTCTGAAATGAGTTGAATTTCATGCTCAATTGCCCGTTTGGGAGGAAGTCCGCCTACTTCCGCAAACAAGTTTGTATACTTGTTAAGTAACTCATTCAACTTGTTGTCTATTGCCTTACATGATAGTGTGAAACGAGAAGGTGTGACTTCATCTGTTAGTGGTCGAATCATCATGAGGACAAACTTCTGAGATGCATTTATCATTCTTCTCGCCTGGCAGGCAGTGACTAAGTCTGCCTTTTGAGATGATCGATCTTTGTGGACAATGTACGTCTTCCCATCTTTCACAAGATGATATTGTTGAGCCCGTCGGTGGTAAATAGCATCTCGTTCCCACAAATATGGATTGCCAAAAATCACTTGACAAATATCCAAAGGGACTACTTCACAGGTTACCTCATCAATATATTGACTAGTGATAGCAAAACGAAATCTGCACTGCCGATCAATCTTGAGTTCCACGTCCTTTTGTATCCATCCAAGTGGATATGGTTTAGGATGTGGATTTGTCTCAAGTCCCAATTTTTGAACCAAACTGGCCGAGATCAAATTCTTTTGACTGCCAGTGTCAACGATTGCATCAATGATCTCTTGCTTCACTTGAATTCGTAGGGTAAAAAGCTCCTCCTTCTCATCAGGGGGGGTTAACAGATTTGAGGTTGTCTCCTTCGGCATTGCCATCAAAGACAAACTCATATCCGCTTCCTCCATCTGGCCGAGTTCAATGTGATCATTGAGGATTGTTGTTGTCATTGTGCGCTTGCCCTTGTCGTCCTTTTTTCCATTTTGTAGGAAAAAGGTCAGGACGTAGTTTCCAGCACGTCGCTTTGTCATGCCCCGAAACTCTACAATGCTCACAAAACTTAGTAGATTTGGATACAGATGAGGGGTTACCTTGTGTGAACTTCTTAAAATTGTGGTTGCCACTGTTTCTCTCCTTGTCATTGTCGGTAGGACGTTGCCCACGAGGTTTATTCTTCTGTTCGATAGCCATAGCAATGCTACTGGCAGCAGAGATATTAACGGCCTGATATAGCCGTAATTCATTTTGAATGTGCTGCCATAAGCCAGCCACAAATTTCGTGAAGACATCTTCGTGGTCCAGTCCAATTCCCAGTGTAACTGCTAGTCTGTGGAATTCGGTGGTGTATTCTTGCACCGATTGATTCTGCCTCTGTCGCAAATTGTGCCATCGTGTCCAGCGATCTTGAACATATCCCATTGGGTAGAATTCCTGTTGCAAGAGTTGAGTAAATTCCTTCCAACTTATCTCTCTATCATCGTTATTCTTCAAGAATGCATTCCACCAGGCCAATGCATGGCTGGTTAATTTCAATCTTGCGAATGCAACCTTCTCACCACTACTGAAACCATAAAGTGTGAAATAAGTCTCCAACTGATCCACCCAAGAATCTAGCTTCTCTGCATCTATGGTGCCGTCGAATGTTGGTATGTCTATCCTGGCTTCAACTTTAAAAGGTTGAGGTCGTATGCCAGTGACGAATCGAGGGTGGGCATCTTCATCCTGGCTCTTTTCCTTTTCAGTCGTCAGACGAGCTCTTGGAGGAGAAATGCCGTCATCAACATTCTTCAGTCCTGGTGATGCCGATGATGATGGTTGAGATTGAATCCATTTTAGAACAGCTTCTAGTTGCGTGGTCAGCCTATCAACCTTGTCTGAAAGGTTAGACTGATCCGGTGTAACTTCTTCTTCTTCGCTTGACATGCTTGATGGTGTTGTGGCCTTCCTTGTTGAACGTCGATGGGACTGCAAAACAGAGAGGGGTTCACCAATTGTCTGATATCCAGACTTGGTCAGCACCATTAACTAAAAGTTTTTTTCCACAGGGAGGAACGATTGCTCTGATACCAACTTGATCTGTTCAACCACTATGAAACAAAAGAAAAGAAAAACGATAACACAGAATCAATTTGCAAGAACAAAGGATTTTATTTGATACTTGCTATGTGAATACTTCACTGATTACATCCCCTTTTACGTGGGTTCCCTATCTCTATATATAGAGTCTAGGCTTACTATAGTGGGCAATCCCACCAAATCAGGTTGACTCATTCCTATGGAACTAGTCTTTCTCCACTATCTTTCTCCACTGTATGGGGACGTGGGATACTAACCAACTAGGCTAATCTTGTGCCGAGAATTACTCTTGCCTAGACTGATTCTTCTCATGGCTTATCTGCATGGCTTCTCTGCATGGCTAGTCCAGGTGTCAACCAACGATCGTCCCAGATCACAGGGTGCTGAAATAGCTAGAAGATGGATCAGGAAAAAGGAGAAAACTATGATTTAGATTAAAATACCTGAAGATTTATGAGTAAATTGTGATACACAGTTATTATCTGATCGGGTCATGATATGGTGGGAAACCATCTAGCTAAGACGTGCAACTAAAACATTGACCTAGAATGACTTCAAGTTCAAATTTGATAACCAATTATACTCTAATACTCCAAGTATCATCACAACGTGAAGGAACAAGAATTTCTAGCATTGAAACAAGGAGAGATATCGATGCTGGAATATGAAAGGTGATTTCATGACCTCTCATTATTCACCTCACAGTACATCTCAACTAAAGAGCATATGATAGAAAAATTGAAGGATGGGTTTTGTCAGGATTTAAGGTAAGGATTAATTGTTTTACAATTCAAAATAGTGAGGGAGTTAATTGAAGCAGTGCAAGCATTGGAAGCATGCATTTGGGAAAGCCATTAGGGCCAATATGGAGTTGGTAAAAAAAGGATATCGATTATTTTATGAATAGGTTGCCGCTTCCAAAAAAAGGGAAGAGTGGATCGTTTAATCAATGTAAAAAGAAAGAGGGGACATCAGTGAGTTCTCACCAACATACAAGTGGAAAAGTGATGGGGGCAAACACTCCTGAGGACTAACCCATTAAGAGGATCTAGTGACCAGAAGAATGTTATCTACGTGTACGTTTTGAACAAAGACACCTTGGTGATTGTTCAGTCTCCCAAGGATAATGTTTTGTATGTCGAGGAGAGGGCCATAAATAGAGAGCTTGTAAGTATCTGGGACAAAGATGTCATTATTATGGTGAAAAAGGACATTCAAAAGAGTGTCCTCACAAGAACACTAGGTAAGCGTAGAATATGAAACAACTAAGTCAGAGTCACCAGTAGTCTGCCATAGTAAACAGGCCAGTGAGGTCCACAACAATCTGGGGCTAATTCCATCCGAGGACGGTCAAGGGCATATAATGACCGAACTTAAGGAAGGGTCTTCCTATAACATATGAAGAACGTCATAGCAGCATCCGATGTAGTGGCAGGTACGCTACGCATGAATAATTTAAAAATACATGCCTTGTTTGATCCTGTTGCCATTTATGCATTTATAACTAGTAGGATTGTAGCCAATTTAGGGAAAGAAGCAAAAAGGGTAAAAAAGGGGTTTACAATAAGGACATCTTTGGGTGATGTGGTAAAAACCAATAACATGTATATGGATGTGAAAATTGGCCTAGATGAATATGAGTCGGTAGTAGATTTGATACCTTTAGAATTAAATGATTTCGATGTAATCCTAGGCATGGATTGACTGAGTAAACATAAAGCTCAGATAGATTGTTACACCCAAATTGTAACCTTTCAAGGATTAGGGGGTAGAAAATTGATCTTTAAGGGAGAAAAGACTACTATCTTGACCAATCTGATTTCGACTGTGAGAGCCAGAAAGTTATTAAATAAGGGATGTGTGGGACGCCTTGCATATGTGTTGAATTCTGACAATGACGAAACAAGGCTAAGTGATATTTCGGTTGTAAAGGAATTCCTAGATGTATTTCCTGAAGAACTACTTGGGCTACCCCCGGACCGACAAGTCAAAGTTTCCATCAATACCTTCTCAAAAGTACCCCCGATAGCACAACCACCATATAAAATGGCTTCGATAGAACTGAATGAATTAAAAAATCTAGCTACAAGAGTTACTAGATAAGGGATTTATAAGACCCACAGGCTCACTTTGGGGAGCACCGGTTTTGTTTGTGAAAAAATGTGCTCATAGGCTTTGTATAGTCTATTGCCAGCTAAATAAGGTAACTGTAAAACCCCATTTAAAAGAGAGAGGGAGGGAGGGAGAAAGAGAGAGAGATAAATAGACCAGCCAATACTAAGTGGAAAACATGAAAGAACCGATCTAGAGATAACCAAAAAGGGGTGTTAGGATTAGAACATCCAGCATCCAAACACAACCCACCATATTTAAGGAGTATAAATACATAGAGAAAAAAAAGATGATTTTTCCTCTCCTCCAAAACCGACAGCAACCCTAGCTATAACAACCACCCATAATGCAAAGAAATCCCATCTAAACCACCCTTACATGCCACCCCCTTGAATACTTGAGTGCGAAGAGAGTTGAAGAGTGGAAAGAGAACCAAAAACATGAAGAGAGGAAGGGGTAGAGGGTCGGCTGGAATAGCAGAGGAAGGAGAGAAAAAACGAGAGGGAGAGGAGAAAAACCACAAAAACCATCCTCGAATCTTGTCTAAAAATCATGTGGTAAGAGTAACCTCACTCTCCTACTTGTTATTTTGAGATGCTGAAGCAAGATAAGAAGGAAACCTCAATTGAATGATATAGGGTTCTTACATTTTCAATTTTGAAAAGATTCAACGGAAAGATTGGAAAATTAAGGATAAAAAGGATGTAATTTCATAATCTATAACAAAAAAATTGATGCATGTTGAAGAACAAACCATAACTAAAGGCCAACCTGTTGAAAGAATGAAAGAAGGATGGAATAGAATGATGAAATGTGTCAATTGTGATCTTGTTATGCTCTTAGGAAAATACTTGAGCTGAAACATAATTTTTACATATGCAAATACCTTCTTTTACATCATGAATTGAAGAACTTGCTTGATTATGGACTTAAAAGATTGATGTGTGAATTGATGCATGATAATATAGACATGTTTATTGTGAAAATGATGATTTACATGAGTAAACTAGAAGGGGAGGGGATACCATGATCGACCAAGAGGAAGAACAATGAGGGAAACTTTTGTATGATGAACATCCTTAAAGAAGAAAAATAAATGGTAGAAATTGAACTCATGTGTAATGTGAAATTAATTATTAGCTTGTGTTTTATAATTTGGAATGGTATAATTAGGAATGATGAAAAGAACACTTGATGTCAATACCTCATGTTTCGACCATGGAAGCTTGGATAGGAGAACCCTTGAAAATGTGCTTGTTTGAACTTAATTGTAGACTACTTGACAATATTAAGATGAAC
The DNA here is from genome assembly GCF_000002775.5 of Populus trichocarpa. Taxonomy (NCBI): domain Eukaryota; kingdom Viridiplantae; phylum Streptophyta; class Magnoliopsida; order Malpighiales; family Salicaceae; genus Populus; species Populus trichocarpa. The sequence goes on along the minus strand of NC_037299.2, from coordinate 4,909,742 downwards.
TTGATGAGATTATGGAAAGGAATATGATTCTTGAACATGTTTGATAATACTTCGTAAATTAGAATGCCTAGAACACCTTATGTCATTCTGTAATGAATGGGAATTGATGGTATCACATTAAGAACTTAAAGTATGCTTGTTAGGGAGGTGATATAGGCTTCGGCATCTTAGAAGAAAATAACAAAGAAAGACCTTCATGAAGATAGTGGTGATTAATAGGTTCTCTTTAACAATGTTGATGAATGTGTGATATTATCATGGAATAGAAACATTACGTGTTGCCCTTGCTTCATAAACTTTGAAAGTGAATTTGGTTGTGATTTATGTCCAAAATTATGTTGAAGTATAGTCATTAGAAGGAAAACTTGGTGTTGACCATATGCGTGAACTTACAAAAAAGAAACATCAAAATGACTTAGTTTTCGTTGATGATTTTCAGTGTCAGAGTAACTTAGTTTTCGTTGACTATTTTTAATGTCATAATAACTTAGTTCTCGTTAATGATTTTCAGTGTCATAATGACATAATTTTCGTAGTTGATCTTCATTAAAATTAGATACAAATGTCTTATTACAATATTATCACTATATAATTATATGAACATGAGAGATGTTTGAATGAATGTATGTGTGTTCTGATATATGTGTGGAAATGGTCTTTGCCATTGCTTAAATAAAAATATACTAGTGAAGGTCATTTGGTATATTAGGAGGCGCGACCAAGATTGGACCTTTGACCGGGCGAGGCCACACTACGGGAGGGTTAGGTAGGTGGTTTCCACTTTAATTATTATTACATCCTTGAAGTATTTATACATAATGTTGTTGCCCGATTTCAATCGGTTAAATTAATCATGAAACACAATGAATAATGAGATTAGCTTCGGTTAATGGTATCCTATTAGATAATCAGGATTAAATGATGTGATTAGCTTCGACTAATGGTATCCATATTAGATGACCGAGATTAATTGATGTGATTAGCTATGGCCGGGATTAATTGATGTGATTAGCTTCAGCTAATGGTACCCATATTGGGTAATTAGGATTAATTGATGAGATTAGCTTCGGCTAATGGTATCTATATCGGATAATCGAGAATGAATGATGTGAGTAGCTTTGGCTAATAGTATCCTTGTTTGATAACCGGAAAGAAATCGTGAAGTTAGTTTGGGATATTGGTATTCATGGTGGATGACCGAAATGATTGAATAAGACTAATGTTGATTTATAATGATAATGATATCTACTTTTAAGAGTGATAATGGATACACTTGTGAATAATGTATTAGAACCATAGACTAATTGATCATAGTTAAGAGAGTATAATCATTCATGGAAGATGCCCAACGTACTAGGGTTTCCAGATATTAATGCACGTTATTGATTGATATTGATTATAGACCAAAGAAATAATACGATGTAAGGTCGCATGATGATGTGATGTGAAATGTTAAAGACAGAATTAGTATGAGCATAATAATGAGAATCTACCTATTTAAATTACTAATACGGTTACAAGTATTTGTCCATTGTTGAATTATATTATAAGAAATTATTTATACACTTACATTGAATTTGATTTGTAACAAGGACGTCTCATAGCCATAACGCTTAGAAACTCCATCCTAAGTATTTTGGAATAAATCATATAATAGTATGATTAGACGACATGCATTTTATACAACTAGGTAATAGCTACAAAGTGTCGATCAATATTTTTGTAACTTATGATGACGACTTTCAAAGTCATGAATGTGAATTATGTTGTGTATAAACACTTCATGCTATAGATGCAATGAATATGTACCTTTTTTGTGATGCTATCGTATATTATATGTATGTGTGACATAGTACATCGCTTAATGATGTCTAATGGTTGGAATTATAAATGGTATCACGCAATGCATCAATGGAACATGATAATACAAAAATCAAATCATCTTATTCTGACTCGTCATGAATTGTTTACATTTTTGTGGGTCATTATAATTGGTATTAGAGCATTGGTTTTGGTCTTAGAAAATTGATGAGAATGTTTAATTATTTTCTATTTCAGGATCGTATGCACTCAACAAGGAACACAAATCAAACCACCCTCCACGGGGAGTAGGAGCAAAGGCAAGAATGTTAATAATTAGCAAGAAGAAGGCCCACTGGATGATACTGCTTCTCATGTACCAATAACATCATCTCAATCTAGACAAGGAGAATCAGCGGGGATTGAGGAAGAACAGGTACTGAAACAGATAGAAACGGTATGTTCGACAGGGTTGGGACCGCAAGGAATAATAGAAATACCCCCTCTGACGACTCCAGCAGGAATACCTACACCCTATGTAAACCCAGGACTTCTAGTATATATAGTCAAGGCAGTGATGGAAGGTATGGTCATCACCAAAACTCATGCAGCCCTAACTGCACCGGCCCTACAAACAACCCTAGAGGTTTCTGCAACCACTGATAATACGGTACTACTAGTACGACTAGTCAAGAGTATGAGAGAAATGGGTTGAGAACCATATATGGGTGAATATGATGCTGAAATAGCTAGGAGATGGATCAAGAAAGTAGAGAAGACTATGGTTTAGATTAATATACCCGTATACTTACAGGTAAATTGTGCTACGGATGATCGAGCCATGACATGGTGGGAAACCGTCTAGCTAAGACATGCAATCAAAACATTGACCTAGAATGACTTCAAGTCTGAATTTGAGAACCAATTCTACTCTAGGTATCATCGCAAGGTAAAAGAATATGAATTTCTAGCATTGAGACAGGGAGAAATGTTGGTGCTGGAGTATGAAAGATGATTTTATGATCTCTCATTGTTTGCTCCACATTATGTCCTAACAGAAGAACACATGATAGAGAAGCTGAAGGATGGGTTCCGCCAAGAATTGTAGCAAGAATTAATTGCCTTGCAATTCAAAATAGTGTGGGAATTAATTGAGGCAGCACAAGCACTGGAAGCATGCATTGGGGAAGGCCATCAGGGGCTATATGGACTTGGTAAGAAGAGGGACATTAACTATTCTGCCAATAGGCCACCACTTTTAAAAAAGGGTAAGAGTGGAATGTTTAATCAGTTTAAGAAGAAATGAGCGACGACAGTGGGTTCTCACCTCACCAACAAACAGATGGAAGGGTAATAGGAGGACAGACCCACCCAAGGACTAACCGATCGGAGGGATCTAGCGACCAAAAGAATGTTACCTACCCTTCTTGTGTACAATGTGAACAAAGACACCCTAGTGACTATTCGGTCCCCTTGGGATGATGTTTTGTATACTGAGGAGAGGGTCATCGATGGAGAACCTGTCGGTATCTAGAGCAAGGATGTCATTATTGTGGTGAAAGAGGACATTACAAAAAAGAGTGCCCTCACAAAAAGATCGAGCAAGCACAAAGAGTGAGACAGCCAAGTTAGAGTCACCAATAACCAGTCATAGTGAACAGGTGTAAACCTCAAGTCAAAAATAGATAAATCTAGATTAAATAGAGTAGTTATCAATTGAAAAATGATAAATTAAGGAGAAAGTCTTATGAATTGGGATGAACATTTTTTGGAGATTAATTAAAAATGTAGAGAAGTTATAGTAATAAAATAGTATACGAAATATTAGTTAATGATAAATCGTGAAAACTCCTTGACCAGGTAAAAATAATAATTTTGAGGAAATTTTGTAAATTGGGTGATATTATGTGTAAAATAGAAAGGAAATATCAAATAAATCAATGCATGACCTTTTGCGCGAGAAATGTCGAATTTCAGTATAATTCCCATGCACAATCGCGCTATTGGACCTAAAAGTGGTAAGAAACTCATAAACAAATTTATAATAATTATGAATAGGAATCTCTAAAGAATTAGTCTAAGATCCAAGATGATTTAAGTAAATTATATGGTATGCAAAAGTCGGATTTTTGGCGTGAAATTTATAACTGTCCAAATTTATAATATTGAACATATCAACCAATCCGACCATTGGATCAAGCTGAAATTTCACGTGGGGTCTTAAGATATAATGTTGTACCTTGGGTTAACATTTGAGCTCGATCGGAGTTTGGGAAGGTCCTAAAACTAAAGACACAATGTCGGGTCAGTGTAATAAACTGAAATTTAGGGGGGATAAGTTGGGGTATAATAGTAATTGACCCATACAACCTAATGTCACTATGCTTGTTGCTACTATTCATGTGAAACAAAAACTAAAAAGATTTATAAAAAAAAAGGCTTCTCTCTTGCCTCTCTTTAAAAAATCACTTGAGAAATCTTTTCAAATTGTTAGATTGAAGCTTGCAAATAGGTTATGAGAAGAGAAACACTTTTAGGCTGAAATTAAGAAGCTTGGTTGGAGGAGAGGAACTTGAGGAACAAGTATGGGTGATGAAGAGGAAGAAAAATTGAAGAATAAATTGGTAACTTTTCAGTTTGAACTCGAAATTATTGATAAAAGTGTTCTTCCTTAGTTTTCCTCCTTGATTTCATAGTTAGTAAAGGATAATTGAAAAACCTCAAATGTTGTGATTCTAGGATTCTTGAAAATATGCAGAAAATGAGAGTTTCTTTGAACATGGAGTAATGATAATGGATGTTGTGATGCATAAAAACACTTAGTGTGCTTGTCAAATTTATTTCTTATGTAATTAAAATTCTGCAGTCTTAATAGCCAATTTTTAGTCGAAATTACAACTTGAACAAAATGTAATTTAGAGTTGGTGTCTTTATAAAAGTTATAGGTATGGATGTTATCTTGTAAATGGAACTAGTCTCAATTTATTTGGAGTTGTATAACTCCAGATATGAGAAAAAACACTGAGTATAGGTCCAGACCGATATAGTACTGGATATATTTTGGGTGCTACTGTAATTGTTAATTTTGAGCCTTAAAACAATGTCATTTGGAGCTAGTGTCTGTATAAATATTGTAGGTATGGATGTTATATTTCATATGGAACTAGTCTTCACTTATTTGGAATTGTATAACTCCAGATATGAGAAAAACACTGAGTAAGGATCCAAATTAACATAGTACTTAACAGATTTCTTATGTTGTAATGAGTGAGTTTAGACATGTAGATGGAAAAACTGGGTGTTGTGTCCTTCATAAAAGTTTTAGCCCTATATATTATCTTTCTATAGAGATAAACTACGCTCGAAAAATAGTTGTGAAACTTTAGTTACGATTAAAACACCAAACAGTATTTGGGGTTGGGTGGACTAAACCAGTTAGGACTAATCAAGCTCTAATCTTTACTTGGAATTTATTGTTGATTAAAGGTTCTAAAACTTGGAATAATATAGTACAAAATTGATGAAATGAACACTTAATGTTAATACCCATGTTTTGTCCTATAAAAATTTAGATGGGAGAATCCTTGAGAATGTATATGTTGAACTTGATTGTGTACTACTTGACAACATTGTGATAAGCTTGGTGAGGTTATAGAAAAGAATATGATCGTTTAACATATTTAGTGGTACTTCATAATTGGAATGTGTAGAACACCTTGTCACGCGATAATGAATAAGAATTTGATGTTGCCACATGAAGAACACAAAAATATACTTGTTAGGGGAATGACATAGCCTTCAGCCACCTTAAGAGATGATAGCAAAGAAAGACCCTCATGAAGATAATGCTTAGTTAGAATTCAAGGATTAAATACTAATTTTTCATTATAAAGCCTATGATTCTATAAATTTATTTCTTGTTATATATAAATAAAATAAATTCAAAATATATAAAATAGAGAGTTTGAAAATAAACTAGCACAAAAATAAAAGTAAAAATACGGTAAAAATCATATAAATATCAAGCATGTCAACATCCACAAGTCGTTGCATAACTATAATTTTTAGGCATGGCAAAGAAGGAAGTGTGGTATGGGCCATTACTGATTGAATCAAAAGAGATTTTGAAATTAAAAGAAATTGTTTTTGTTCAGTGAGAGAATGATGAAAATTGATATGATTCAGGTTGTTTTAAAGGGAGGTATAAGGTGGGTGAGTAGGGATTTGAGATTTTTGTGGTTTGTTAAAGGAATAGGTTGTTGTTTAATGGTAGTGAAAAAAAATGAGGATAGCCGCTTGTTATCGAGTGATGTGGTGGTGTTAGCGTAGATGGCGGTGGATGATGGTGAAGGTTTGGGTGAATGGAATTGAAGACTATTGTGTTAGTGTTGTTGGTTCAATTAGTGACAAAGTGGTGTGTGCTATGAGTGATTTTGTAATGTTTTAGATGTTTTTTTGTTAACTAGGTTAATAGATTAATGATTCAATATGTAATGTGTAATGTATAATTAATTATTTCATTACAAGATTTCACAGTTTTACCGACGGACATATTCCGTCGATGTGTGATTAGCTGTTCGTCGGTGATTCCCCATTCCATCGTTATATCGGTCGGCAAAACAAAAAAACCATTTGTTGATGGTTTTACATACGGAATTTGCGCGCCAAAAAAAAGATTCCCGCTTGAAATATACCGATGGATGTTTAGTCCGTCGGTGCTATCGTGATTTACCGACGGCTACTAACCGTCGATAAATCTGTCGGTGAGTGTATGAAATACCGACCGAATATATCCGTCTGTAAATTCGTCGGTAAGTGTGGCAGCTACTGTCAAATGTCGACGGATTAAGTCCGTTGGTAAGGCTGTCGGTGAGAGTTTATAATACCGACCGAATATAGTCGTCTGTAAATGCGTTAGTGAATGCTACTGTCAGATGTCGACGGATTAATTCCGTCGGTAAAACCCTTGGTAATAGTTTTTCTAAATTTGTTTTTAAAAAATTATTTAGAATATATAATATAAAACTATATAAATTAATGGTAATAAAAAACCAATTATGCAAATAAAATTTATATTAAACATATAAAAAAAATCAAAGTCAAATAATATTCATTACAAACTGAATATGTTTCAAAAAAATATTAAATAAAGTTTTAAAGGTAAATAATATTTATTACAAATTAATATAAAGGTGGAGCTGGAGGAGGAGGAGGAGGCTGGTGGTTATACGGCCAAAAAGGATTAGGCGCACATGTTCCACTATGTGTTGCCATGTTCATGACCATTTCGCGAAGCTGGTCATAAGCCGCTTTTGTTGTTCATAAGCCGCTTTTTGTTGTTCATACTCCGCTTTTTGTTGTGTTTGAGACGCTTTGATTTGCTCAGACTCCGCTCTTTGTTGTGCATGAGACGTTTTGAGTTGTGCGTACTCCGCTGATAGGTGGTCGTATTTGTCGGTGAGCTGAGCCGTGTGTTGCTGCAAGGCCACGAACTCCTTAGATTGGGAGCTCGATATTGATTGGGAGCTCCCAACGGTTAAAACACTACGGGTCAACCGCAAGTTGTCGGCCGTAGTGTTGGAGAGCCCGTAAACCCGATTTTTATCGGGTCCACCTGACGATCCAACCTCCATCCACAAATCCGGATCGAATTCCGGATGGGTTAAAATATCGTCCCCATATCTCTCCCTCAACCGATTATTATAGGTCTCCTGAAATTAAAAAAATTAATCATCATATTCAATTCAATAAACATAATAACTTACAAAATAAAATGGTCGAACAAACATACCACGAAATGTTGAGAACAGTTATCAACGAACTGTTGCGCCCCCTTTTGGCGGTCTTGACTCCGCACGTGCGTCTCCACAAACAGCTCCATCGGGCTCGGCTCACGTCCAAGAGACGCAGCCTATAATGAAAAAAGATATACTAACAACTTAATTTAACGATATATTTCATTTAAATTAATCTTACCATCCGTTTCGCATGTGCAGCAAACGGAACGAAGCCGCCAGTGTGAGTTGTCACCGAGCCATGAATTGGCCGATTCCGGTTGCCAACACCGGACTATGAGCGTCGTGTGAACCGCTCAGACGTCACGTGCTCAAGATAGTGCGGCCATATATCTTCCGGGATATATATCGGTTTGAAATACCTCCAAACCGCAACATCGTTCCAGCCTTGGAAACCCCTATCCCTCGCGGTTTTTTTTGCCCTTTTTTGTGCTTCATACCAAAAATCACGCAACCTACTTCACGCAACCAAAAATTACATTTCGAAACATAAAGTTTTGTCTAAAAAAAATCTTGTATTGTTTTCGATCTTACCTAGTTGCCGCGTGATTTTCCCACACCCTCCTCACAACAGTGTTATGCTCACTGTCCCAGCAGAATTTGTGATGTGTATAAATAAACAAATTTAAATAAAAATAATAATTTATTTACAATAATATTAATAATTTATTAGAAATAAGCTGAAAATTATAAATTAACACCAACCTGAAATCTGTCAAACCATGCATTGATTTGAAGCATCAATTCAGGATGCTTGGATATCTGACTCCATTGAAACAATGGAATCTCCATCGACGATTTAAACGCCGATGATATTACTCGGGCGGCCTCAATGTTTGTGAACCTGAAAATAAATGAAATAAATTAAATAGTGATGACTTCATAAATTATGTTGTAATTGTTTTTTTTTTAAATAAAACCTTAACAAACTTACATTGAAAGGTCGTCCTTCCACTGTGCCTCGTACTTGCGGGTAAATTGATTCCGCTGCGAAGGCACCCCGCCTCTGCGCTGTGAAGTAGCGCTGGAAGAGGCAGCATCGGTTAACGGCGCAGGTGGTGTAGGTGCCTCTTCTTGAGAGGCACTTAAGGAAATATCATCATCGCTGCTAGACGAACTAGCTACGACCGTACGTAAGCGACCAGCTCTGGTTTTCATTCTGCGCATCTCCACAATTTTATACAAATAATTATATAATTAAATTCAAATGTTAAAAAAAATTCGACAGCACCTCCCCTATACTGGATACTACCCAAATCCACAAACCTGCACATATTAACAAAAGTCACAACCAATTGACCCAATCTATACTAATTATTCCAACATATTCAATTACTAATCCTAAGGTAAATTCAACATTAAGAATTACAATTCAACAAATTATTCAATAATTATGTCAATACAACAATAAAATATATTCAATAAATAAAAAACAAACTGTAGACTAACAATTAAAATTAATGGAAAAAATTAAACATAAATCATGCAATAATAAAGTAAAATTAACAATTATTCCAAAATATTCAATTACTAATACTAAGGTAAATTCAACATTAACAATTACAATTCAAAAAATTATTCAATAATTATGTCAATACAACAAAACAATAAATTAAAAAAAAAACTCTAGAATAACAATCAAAATAAATGGAAAAAATTAAACACAAATCATGCAATAATAGAGTAAAATTAATAATTATTCCAACATATTCAATTACTAATTCTATGGTAAATTCAACATTAACAATAAATATTCAACAAATTAACTAATAATAATTATGCCAATACAACAATAAAAAATATTCAATAAATTCTAAAAAAAAACTATAGACTTTAGCAATGAATTATGCAAAAAAAAAACTATAGACTTTATCTACATTATAAAAAATACACCAAAACAAATAACATAGCAAAAAAAAATAGCAAAAAAAATAACCCTTAAAGTAAAATGAAATAGAAGAAACACATATCCTTTAAACTGATGAAGATTTACAAGAAAACTTGCTAGAGATTGGAGGTGAAAGCTTTGAAGAATGGAAAGGAAAAAAATCAAAATCTTAAGGTGAGAAACAAAGGAGAAGAAAAAATGAACTGAACGGGCGGTCGCTGGAACTTATATGGCAGTTTTACCGACGGATATAAAATTAATTATTATTTTAATTTATTCCATCGGTGAAGTGTCAAAAATCCGTCGGTAAATTTTGAATTTCGCACCAAAAGTTTTAATGACCCTCCATATTTTTTGTGGTCCGTCGGTAATTCTGTCGGCAAGATGACGCGGTCAGAGATGCATTTAATGCACAACCCTTTGGAATTCGCGCGGTCCGTCGGTATTTTTGTCGGTAAACTTGACCCGCCGACAACTTACCAACAAACGTATATCCGTCGGTATTGACGTCGGTGATTGTGGCATTTCAAGTAATTATTTTCGAACTCTCTGTGAAATGCCGACGGACTTATATCCGTCGGTATGGACGTCGGTGATTATGGCATTTCAAGTAATTATTTCGTGTTACAAAATATATCATCCATGATCTATAATTATTTCAAGTAATTATTTCGTGATTGTGGCATTTCAAGTAATAAATATTTAGTGTTACAAAATATATCATCCATAATCTGAATTACATGAAAAAAAGGGTTTTACACAGGGCTTCATTTTGGTAGTTAGTTAAAATTTTCTTCTTCTTCGTCATCAATTGAATTGTCATCACCTTCATCGCAATCTTCAATATGGATATCATCTTCTTCATCGACATTTGCTTGTCCGCTAGAGCTCAAAACAAAATTCAACTCCTCTGTGTCAACATAAACAAGACTATCATCGAAAACATAAAAATTTGAATTTTCTTCCAATTCAATCGAATGAGCAACTTGATATGGTTCAACCAACTCACTAACTTGAAAGACTTCATCTCGCACACTTGTGTCTTCGTTCTCATCCTGAACAACCTCGACACGACCCCGGGGTTTTGTTTTTAAAACGGACAACCAATCCACTCTTAATTGATCCTTTCTAAATGAAGGGGTGTATGTGTAATAAACTTGTTGACATTGCTTTGCGAAAACAAAGACATCGTTTATGTTGCGGAGTCTAGCTTTTGAGTTGATTTCGACCAGACCATAGTGCGGATCAACTCTGATTCCTCTGTCAGTCGTGTCATACCAATAGCATTTGAATAAAAACACTATATTCTGCTCGTTATGATATTGTAGTTCGACGACCTCTTCTAATCTACCATAGTAGTCAACTTCTAACTCACTACTAGTGGATCCCTTAACACAAACACCGTTGTTGTATGTCTTTCTTCCTTGCCTGTATTCTTCAGTATGGAAAACATATCCATTGACTAAATACCCGTTGTAGCACTTACATTTTCTTTCAGGCCCCAGGCTTAGTGAAGACAATGGCTTAGGCGCACTCCTTCCCATTTGATAAACCTTGTATGTAATGTACATCAATAAACAGTAAATGAACGAGAATCTCGTAATGACATGCATACGTACAGTAATTTTGCAAGTTAGAATGAGTTTGTGATAGTGCTTACATGTGTTCTGAACCACGTGGCAAACTGTTCATCTTGTAATTGAAAGATCTGGGATTCGGTCAGCTGTGAGTTATTGGAGAGCAAATATTGTCGATGTTGCCTACAAGTGATAATGAGTGTATGATATTACAATATATAATTAACAGTATATTACTAACAAAGTTTAATTAGTATAAACTTACTGAATAAAAGGTCTCAGCTCATCACAGTTAAATAGATAATAGTTATGTGCTTGTTTGAACTCTATTTCTGATAAATATCTTCCTCTTACGGCATTTTTAGGTGTGGGTCGTCCAGTATTGGAGAATATTGACAAGTTTCCACTGGAAGGCACTTCACCGCCATCATCATGTCGTGGAACGTGATTGATTCTCGTTCTCAGATGAGGTTCGAAATAGTACGAGATAAATGTTGAGATCTCCTCAACAATATAGGCCTCACATATCGAAGCCTCAACATGCGCCTTGTTCTTAACCTTTTTCTTGAGATTAAACAAGTACCTGCATTGAAATATTAATCAAGTATTTTCAATTAAGAAAAACATAGAAAATACTTTTATATATGAATTACATTGCAACTGTAATATCTAACCGTTCGAATGGGTACATCCATCTATATTGGACCGGTCCTCCAGCTTTTGCCTCGAACGGTAGATGTATAGGGAGATGCTCCATTGAGTCAAAAAATGATGGAGGGAATATCATCTCAAGTTTGCATAGTGTCTTGACGATATTCGTTTGAAGCCTCTCAATGTGATCAACATTCAACTTGCTGGAGCATATATCTCTGAAGAAATGACTGATCTCCATGAATGCATCCCATATTCCCTTTGGCAACAAATCACGAAAAGCTAATGGGATGAGTGTTTGCATAAACACGTGGCAGTCATGACTCTTCATTCCATACAATCTGCAGTCATCTATATTAACCAGCCTTGATATGTTCGATGCATGTCCATCTGGAAAACGCAGACTCTTAAGCCATTTGTAGACTAGCAGTTGTGCGTTTTTCTCTAACACGAAGCTTGCTCTTGGTTTTGCGACCCGTGACTCATCATAAACCAACTCCATATTTTTACGGTTACAGTATAAAGCTATATCCAATCTAGCCTTGATGTTGTCCTTTGTCTTCCCCTTCACATCCATGACGGTGTTGAAAATGTTCTCAAGCATGTTCTTTTCGATGTGCATGACGTCAAGGTTATGGCGGAGCAGATTGGTCTTCCAATAAGGAAGCTCCCAAAAGATACTTCGCTTTACCCAATTATGGGTCAAACCAAAACCAGGAAACTTTTGCTTACCTGATTGAAGGACAAACACAATATCACCGTACTCTGAGACAACATCATGCAATTCTTCACCAGAAAGACGTGGGGATGCAACATCTTTTTCAACTCTGCCAACAAAGAAATCTTTTCTGTTCTTTCTGTACCTGTGATTAAGTGGCAAGAAGTGACGGTGACAGTCAAAAAAAGAAGCTTTACCTCCGTTTGCTAGCGTGAATGCCTTGTTGTTTTCCATGCAGTATGGACATGCGAGTTTCACATGCGTGCTCTAACCAGAAAACATTCCATAAGTTGGAAAATCATTGATAGTCCACATCAAAGCCGCCCTCATAAGGAAATTTTGTTTCCTCGATATATCATAAGTCAGAGCTCCGGAGGACCACAACTGCGCCAACTCATCAATCAACGGTCGAAGACAAACATCTATATTCTGCCCCGGGCTGCTTGGACCGGGTATGACAGTAGATAAAAACATGAACTCCGGCCTCATACACATTCCCGGTGGCAAGTTATAAACTGTAAGTATGACCGGCCAACAAGAATAAGGAGCAGCAAATGACCCAAATGGGTTGAATCCGTCTGTACACAACCCAAGACGCACATTCCTTGATTCAGCTGAAAAGTGAGGATGCACACTGTTAAAGATTTTCCACGCTTCGCCGTCAGAAGGATGCACCATCACTCCATCAACCGCATCATGTGCTTGGTGCCATGTCATGTGCTCAGCAGTCCTTGGTGACATGAATAACCTCTGCAATCTAGGTGTGATCGGGAAGTATCTAAGTTTTTTATATGCCACTAGAGTCTTTCCCCTGCCAGTTCTAGGTTTGTAACGGGAATGCCTGCATGTCATGCACTCGGTCATCTCAGCATTTTCAAGGTAGTATAACATGCAGAAGTTAGGGCACATGTCAATTTTATGGTATCCTAAATCGAGGGGTTTCATCATGGACTTCGCAGCATAGAAGTTCTCTTTCAGCATGTTCCCTTCAGGTAAAATGCTTCTTGCCCATTCAATAATCTTGTCATACCCGGCCTCACTCAACCCGTGACCTGACTTGATGGTGAACACCTGTGCTACGGCCGATAATTTACTGTGGTTCATGCAGCCATCCCATAATGGTTCGTCAGAATCTTTCAACAAATCAAAAAACTTAGCTGCATCTGCATTAGGTTCTTCTTCTACGATTGGACATTGACTGACATTACCTTGATTCATTCTCATTGCATCCATAACCATATTTCTGTAAGGATTAGTGTTGTCATTTGCCGCTTCATGCACGTTGCTAGCACTAGAAGTAGACCCAACCACCGTTTCTTCTATTCTCCTCTTACTACCAAATACTTCTCCATGTGCATACCAACACTGGTAATTCTCTATAAACCCTTTGTGTAGAAAATGCATCATTACAACATCTGGATGCAGATACTTTTTATTTTAACACTTCCTGCATGGACACCTAATACCGCCTCCAGTAAAATTTCTGGGAATAGATGTTGCGAAATTAATAAAACCCTGAACCCCGTTACAATAATCCATCCTCCACAATCCTTGGGGTGAATCTCGATACATCCATGAACGATCATCCATGACTTATATCGAACCTCTATAAAATTATGATGACATCATGTATTAATTAACTAAGTTAGGTAAATAAACTTGCAAAAATATTACTTTACCTCGAGATTATCCAACAAACCAATCACAACTTCTCATAAATATTAAATATTCATTATCATTTATCAACGTCCATACAAATTCAAATATATAAATTTACGGAAATTACCACTCCGCAATACCATTGATAAAACTTTAAACGGACCCATTAAGCAAGCTATTAATTATTTCAAAACAGCACATGTACTTCGGTAGTTCCATAAATTTTTAACAATTTACAAACAAATACAATCTTACAAAATCTAAAACAAACCATAACAGGTATAGAATTATACATTCATATACTACAAGTTTGTTTGAGAAATAACAATAAAACATGTACATCTACTAACAAAATACATATACTAAAAAAACAATAAAATTGACATTTAATTAAATGTTAAAATTTAAAAAGATAGAATTACTTACAAAAATTGATAAAATTCATCGATAAATCAGAACACGGATGCTGTGACCACAAAACTTCAAGAAATATAACTTGTTGTGCTGATATGAGGGAGATTTTTGTTTGGGGGGGAGGGGGGGCTGGTTGTTTGCAGATGGGGAGAGTTGGGATTAGGAAGAAGAAGGAGAAATAGGAGAGGAGAGGGTCGGCAGAGCTGACATTTATTAACTTTTTCCGACGGTTTCACCGACGGATTTTTCGTCAGTGATTCTGACGGAAAAATCGACATGTCACCGTACGGATCTGCCATTTCAAATCCCTCGGTGATTCCGTTGGCAATTTAAACGGTGAACCGGTCACGTCACTGTACGGGCTGTCGTTTTGAATCCGTCGGTGATTCCGTCGGAAAAAATAACCCGCCAAAACCTTCACGTCAGTGACCCGCCTTTTTTTTTTAATTCAGAAACTTTTCTGTCCGTAATTCAGTCGGTAGTTACCGGCTGAATTACGGACAGAAAATTGTCTGTCGGTAATTTCGAGCTCAAATTACCGACAGACATATTCCGTCGGTAAATTCATTGTTATTTAGCGAATTTCTGGTAGTGTTTTAAACTGATTAGAAAATGTAATTATGAAAAATTGTTATACATAGTGTTCCAATACTTAAAATAAGAGTAATTTTCTTTAAGTTGACGTATGGAGTCTTTTATTAGTATTTTCTTCTATTTATATTATCTGACAATCAAATTTTTAGAATTTAACAAGTGTATTTTTATGAATTTTTTTCATGTCATTTTATTTATGATTTAATACATGGTTAAATTATAGACCTTAAATGTAGTTAGTATAACTTTTTTTATCATCAAGTTGTTGGGTAAGTATCCATTTTTTTTAGAAAAAAAAACCATTAAATAAAGGTATAATTAGAAGATGGGTAAAAAACAGGAGGACCCTGGATATAAAAAGAAAAGGGTAAGTAATGAAAGCACACATGCACACATCATTAGACACGTTGCCTTAGAATTGCTTTTATAGAGGGACCGGTCGAAATCTCACTCAGCCTTTGTGCTTTGGTTTTGTTTTTTAAAATTGTTCTGAAAAAAGTTTAAAATTTTATTTTATTTTATTTAAAATTAATATTTTTTAGATAATATATCAATATTAAAAATAATTTTTAAAAAATAAAAAAATAATATTTTAATATATTTTTAAATAAAAAAAATTAAAAAAAACAATCACCACCACCCTTCTAAATTAAACCACGCTTCTAAATTAAAACTTTATACAGACACATCACGAAGCAGTCAGGAGGCAACGCAATAACAAATATTACTGGACTCTTCATATACCGATATCGAACGCCATTCACATTAAGCTTCAGATCAACATCCCAGAACTCAACAAAACCATAACTTTCATGCGAAAGGAAGTCCAATCGATTCAGGGAGTGATCTTAATGCAAAAAAGACTAGTCATACTGATGGACATCACCCCGAGTCATGAGCCCATTTTTAGATTTCAGCTTCTCTCTTCTCCTATTCCTAGTTTGTGGAATACACCATATACCTGTAATCACAAACTCTGACAGTTATTTATAAACTTCATATGAGTAGAAAGGTTTAGATGAAAAGGCAGCTTCTAAACATCACAATGGACACCTCTATGAATATAACGATGCACAAAAGGAGGAAAAAATTACATATATGTGTGCTAGGATTTCTGTGCATTCCATCAAAATGAAAGCAACTACATGTACAGTCATCTCAGTCTCAACTGGGCAGTTTTTATAAGCCAGGAGAAGACATGAATTAACCCCATGATAGGACAGGGTAACAAAAAATGAAAAAATCAAGTAAAAAAAAAAAGAACAAAATTATGCAACTGTTGCTCTATCCTTTACTTGTCTTGAGCTTCTTCAGGGCTTGATCAGATTCTTCACCGCTTGAAACTCTTGAACGTATTGTGCCTTGATTGCTAGGGGGGACGTTATTATCCTACGTTAGTGAGAAAGAAAAAGAAAAAAGGTTAGGCGTGATTTGATGGAAACGGTAATTGAAATTACTCCAAAGTAGCTTAATGCCAATAAACCTTAACAATGGATGTTGGCGCAGTTTGTCTACTATTCCCTTTTTTCCCGAGCTCTATCTGCACTGAGATGGTGGCCTGAGACAAGTCTACTCCAGAACTCTGTAAAGCTTGCGTCAAAGTATTTAACAACCTGTTTAATGCCAATACAGGGTACGTTATTTGACTCATAATTCAACAAATTCTCTTCTTATAGGGCTACAGAGAAGGCTACTTCCCATAAACAAAAAATGCTAGGCTTTATCTTTTTTACAAACGTATGAAGCTATAAGCAAAGTTAAGCATCCAGATGATGAGAGTATTGAGATGATGCCAACACCGCAAAACAATGTTATTTCTTGTCACTGGAAAGAATCTAAAGAAACCAATTTGCAAACACCTGAAAAAAGGAGTTTCATGGAATTGAAAAGATTCATATATAGTTCAGCATATTGTAGAAACAAAACCTGTATTGTTAGAAGTAACCTTCAAGTTACGCTTCTAATATTTAGCAACTAATTGTGCAAGGAGGTCAGAAGAGGATATCTTCAAGAGTAACGCTGCTGAACATTAAGATATCAAGGTGGAAGTTCAATATCTCCGAACAAGTATGCATGTACCTTTTCTCCCCTTGCATGAATTTCAAGACTGCTAGAAACAGTCAAGCAGAAGCAAGCAGGCTATGTATAACATGAATAGGAATGTATTGTCCAATGCTACAGAGACAGGTAATTTATAATTCCTAAAGCAGCTAGTAGACGTGTGCTAGAAGAAATTGGCGGTTCAAAGATCACCATAGAAGTGATTGAATTTTGTGTTAGTTATGATCTCCTTGAAAGATTTTGACCTATGATGGCTATCGGAACCATAAATTGTAATATGCAAACTCACCCTTGAGAGTACGCGGTAGAGATGCTGATTGTACCACCTTCAACAGTCAGATTCTGTTGTTTCAGCTTATCACTAGCAACAGCCCCGTCAGAGGTACATGATATTGCATGGCATGGTTGAGGTTGAGTTGCCGTGTTCTCCGCATCAAATGCCAGTCGGGGTGGAAACTGTGCTGCTGCACCTGCGATCCTGCCAGGATGGAAGAGGTTCGGCTGCAGCGAGATA
Source organism: Populus trichocarpa (assembly GCF_000002775.5). NCBI lineage: Eukaryota > Viridiplantae > Streptophyta > Magnoliopsida > Malpighiales > Salicaceae > Populus > Populus trichocarpa. The sequence continues at coordinate 4,892,071 of NC_037299.2, read as the reverse complement.
GGAAATGGCATTGCTTTATTTGTTATTCCGAGGTTCGGATGGTGATCCATTGCATTGAAGGTACTAGCAGAGCTCATATTAGATTCGACTGCATTCCGTGCTCCTCCAGGATTAATGGAAGGAGAAATGGTTATGTTTTTCTCATCTAAATTTGCAGCAAACAATAATGCAGGACCAACACCACTATTCACGCCTCGAGACTGGTCAACAGAACTTTCCACAGGCCTACTATTGTTTCTCTGTTTTAAACAATGGAGAGCCAACTATTAGACTGTAACAATAATGATTATCACACTCAATAAACGATATAGTGGCCACGAAAACATTGGAAAATATGGAGGTTATGTAGAATTTACCCATGGCCCCAGTTTTGCATGTTCGTGGTTCCATCCTTGGTATGATCCTTCATATTTCTGTACTTTCTCCTGTAGAAACTGAACGTGCTCGATGACCTGTAAAATGATTCACGGACTCCATCATTTACACCGTACACTGAAAGAAAGAATGATAATTTTATAAGAAGAGTATGTACCTCTAAAAGAAAAGATGCCTTGTCTCTCTTTTGATCGCCATGAGGAATGAGCGCTCTCAACATCTGAAATCTGCATGAAAACTTCGAAATTTTAGTACAGCATAAAGTTGACAAAAGCAGTCGTAATTATTCAACAAGAAAAGTTGAACTAATTAGCTTTATTTAGGGCCTTTTCTAGTTTATATCCCATCAGCCTTCATAATTTAACCAGTAGAAACAAAAGGAACAGATTGTATGGAATTGTATTACTTTACCAAATTAACATTCTTAGATTACTGAAACTTCACTTGTAACAAGACGTCAACAACATTATAAAGTAGCTGATTAAAGGAAAAGATCCTCAGGTTTTCTCAATGTAAGAAATTAATGCGTGCCTGTCATTTATCTTGCTCCTCCTACGTTGTTCTGTTGCAGAATGCTTTGACCGAGGCGTGTTAGGTTTTTGGTCATTGCTCTTTCCGTCCACCTTTACCCTCAATTCCCCTGAAAAAAGAAAGAACAAAGTCCTCAATTCCACAAACATGTAACTCAAACAGAGCACACATAATACTACTTTTTTTTTTTCAAATAAGAGAATTTTTATACATTTATTTTCTATCCACACACGCACACCTTTATGGATAGGAGAAGGGGTTTCTTTCTTAAGGAGGAACGTTTCTTCATCGTCTAAATCATCGTCCAAGTTACTACCTTTGGCTGACTTTATCATTTCTATGAAGCTCTGGGTACATTTCAGCCCTGGTGGCCTGCTCAATTACCAACAAAACAAAATCTCATCATTATATTTTAACAGTAAAAAAAAAAAACCCAAGAACATGCAGGAGAAGGAGAAGGAAACAGACTGTGAGGAAGAAAGAGAGCTGAAACTATTGCGATGGTTGTTCGATGAAGACTGTGACGGCCTCTCTGACGTCGTCCACTGATCCGTCTTCGCTGCCGCTTCTGTTACGCGCCAAACATACTTCCAATTATCACTAAAATATTGTACGAAATATCATTTAAAACAATACTGTCATTGGATATTTTGTTTGGGCCATGCGAGTGGACTTAAAAGCTTATTAAAAGTTCGGCCCAGAACTCTAGCCCTGCTATTTTTATACTAAATAATTTATTCTATTATTGCTAAAAAGACATTTTATTTGAAAAATAGTTACGCATAATAAATGATTGGAAATCTATATATTGCAAAACAATATTGATATTATCATTATGGTCCATAATAATAATATCAATATGAGAGGAGAAAAAAAAAAAGAGCAGAGAACTTTTATGATGCCGTGGTCTACCTATTCGAATTTCAAATAAAATATTATGAAGACTTGGACCGATTTACCATGCAATGTCATATTATTAGTCTCATTTAAATCTCACTCGTCATATTGAAAACTACATCTTGTTTTATTTATAATAATAACCTCTTAGTTATTTGGTTGCCTATTTTAGACCCTAGAGTACCGTTCGTGAGAGAAGCCATGTAATGAGACTATCTTGGGCTGATTTCGCAGTTTGGACTTTGTCTATGCCTTTGGTCTTCAAAACTGAACTTGTAGTAATATAACATGAGCATGAGATGATCCGAACCAACTTGAACCATGGACCTAACCAAATAGTGAAGTCCTAATATGACTATGTTTCTAACATGATGACTACAGTTTGTTGTTGCTCATCGATCAAGCTAAAATCAACCAAAACTATTCGGGGAAAAGATTTTGAGGTTGGGTTTGGTTGTAGTGGTGGTAGTGATGATTAAAAAAAAATGAGTTTGTGAGATAGAAAATAATATAGCCAAAAAACAAGATAGAAAAGCTTGAAAAGTTTTTGAGATTTTAGACATGGAACTTTTATGGACATCACGACTAGCTTTTGATTATCGAGCAAGTTTGAATCTCATCCTCAATATCAAACGAGTATAGTAACTAAGTGCTCATTCTAGCTAGATTGACATGTAGTATTATTATATTCCACTTACGTCTCTTGTATTGCAATTACATTAACACCTCATCGATATATTTAACACCACATCTCTTGGCTGTATGTTGCTAGGGGGAGATGGACTCGCACATATGCACATGCACATGCAAAGCACAACAATGGAAAGTAAACAGACAGAACATGGAAAGTACAGATAATTATTAAGTACCTCTGATAATATTGGATCTTTCTCCCACATTCTCCTTCCCTGTCTTTCCCTTTTTCAATGTGGATTCTTCCCAAAGTGTGAATCCACTAGCTGAATAAGAACTGCAGTTGGAATTCTCATCATTTTTATCGGTACTACTAGCTTGAGCTACGGAGAATATTGTGTTTTCTGGCTTTGGAACTCGTTGGTTGAAATACGATACGTGGCTTATACTGTACGTCCCGATGCCTCCAGGGAGGGTGTGCTCCACCGAGGGTGGTGGTGCCGGAGGCGGTGGCTTCTCAATTGTCAAGATCTCAACGTTGGTTTCTTCTCTGGCGGTGGCTTTGCTTACTTGTTCTAGTGGTTGTAGAAAATCATGTGTCTGGAGGAAGCCACCTGTTCAAGCATGGAAAGATGGAAGATTTCCAGTTCAGATCTGACCCTGATTAATGGATTTATTCTGACTAAGATTTCTCAAAGTCTGTAATACTTTGAAATTTACAATTGAACTAGTTTTGGCAAGTGGAGTGATGATTTATAATTAATAATTTAGAAATTAAGCAAATGGACAATCAAAACAGATCCAAAAACATGGTGTCTTCTTTTTCAACCAGGAGGGAAACAAAAACATGTGGAATATTTATGTCCAAAAATATGGCAGAATAATTAGCATAAGAAGATTCACAAAGATTACCCTACTCGTTTATGAAAAGATATTAAATCAAAATTTGACAATTTTTTATTTAGATTAACAATCCGTATATTCAACACGTCAAAAAAAGTAATTCTCAAATATATTTTTTTCTTTTTATATATCAAGATGCGATCTCTTGGATGATGATTTTCTCAATAATTTAAAATAACTTATCTCTATTTTTTTAAAAAAAAATTACCGGCCACCATCCCCTCACTGACCCAACACCTAATATTTCAATTAAGAAACTATAAATATTAATCAAGTAATTAAGGACCATTTTTACAGTGTAGAGGAATTTTAATCAAGTAATCCTAGTTACTTTTCTTAATTGATTAATCATTAACTACTTAATTAATTAAACTGTTTTGTCAAAAAAAAAAAACCTAGTTAAAATTAGAGTAAATTTCCTGGAAAAAAAATTAGCAAAACACTGTTAAAAAAATATCTTCAAAACAATTCGGTAAATGTCAAGCTAGGAATAGAGACATTTAAAGAAATGGTTAAAAACACCACCAAAGTAAATAAATAAAAAATGATGAGCTAAATACAACACCACCAAAGTAATGTCACCATTAATAACTTTAGTGGATAATACACGTGGTTAAAAACGACAAATAATTCACTGCTTTAATGTTATTGAATTCATTTCATCATGGTATTTTTAATTATACTAGGGTGCTATCATTGTAGCTTCATGGGCCTCCCAGAGCTCATTTTACTTTCATTCTTTTTATTTTCTCTCCTCTTTTTTTTTTTTTTTCATTGAAATTTGTGCAATTCATTTTATCCATTTCGTTGTTATTCCCAACACCAACATTTTTATATTTTGCCAAGACTTTCTTACTCCGTGTTATTTTGTTTATTTTTTAATATAGTTAATTATAAAAAATTAAATTTGTTGACCGGAAAACAAGGGGCACCTCTCTTTACACAAGGAAAATAGTTTGTGATCGTGATTGTGATTTGTGAATAGAATTACAACTACAACCTGCATAACAGAGGGAGTGGATGTGAATCATGTGACATGTCACATCGTGTCCAACTCCTAGAAGATGGGTCCCATAAAAAACAAAACAACATATGGCCAATCTGATGGTGCTAATTGCTAACTGCTAACTCTTTCCTTTTCGGATTTGGCAAACCCCTGTTTACCCTACCCCACCCTACTTCCCTGGCCCATATCCCATCATTCAATTCGTGTCACGTGCATCCACGAACCCACATCCATAAACCAGAAAAAAAAATCTTTTTCCATTTTGAAAAACCAGAAACAATTTTTTCTTCTTTTTTTACCAGATCTGTAAACGAAAAATGATAATACCTTGAGAAGGTGGTCTTGGATCTTGTTGCACGGTTGAGGAATGACTGTACAGTGAAAGAAAGTCGTGTGTTGGTTTCCTTCCTGTTAAGAACATGCTTCATAACCACAGTTAATAACACCACTACACTGCGATTTGTTTTAATCATTTCATAATCCATATGCTAAGCTAAATCGAAACTAAAAATTAAAAGGAATATGTGTGAGTAATTAAAATACCTTCAGTTCCGAAAGGACGTTGTTGAGGAAGCTCCATCCAAAGCGGAGATAGATATTTTGTAATGAAATAAATATCTAATTAATTGCTTCTTATCAGATCCGTAGAAATTGAGATTCTTTAAAAAGGTATGGCACCTCCGCCTTAGATCGGAGAGGACATTCACTTTTTTCTAATAAAACTGACTCTTTTTATGCTTTGAAAACAGGGATCAAAATCCTCTCTCACAACTTCAGAAAAAGAAGAACGAACTTCGGGCCACCAAATCACAGATATTAATGAAATCTGCAATAGAATTACAGTTAAAATAATTCATGTTAAATCAGAATTCAATGTTTAGAGAACTTCTAAGATTAAACTATCCATAATTCAAGCCAAAATAAATAATCTCAGAGTTAATTGAAGCTAAAAGGTACCTTTGATCTGAATTGAGTGAGATTCCGTCCCTATTTCAGCTCCAAAAACCGAGCTATCCAGTTTCAGAAAACAAGAAATTCGAACACGAAATTCTACGCCGGAAATGATCGAAACCGAAGCAAGCTTCAACGAGAACGAAAATGCACAAAGAATCTCCTTTGAGTATCGATATAAATAAATAGGTTTCTGCTGCAAAAAAAACAGAGAGAGAGAAAAAGCTGTGCAGCAGAGGAAGCTAGAAAGGATTGCAAGTCGGAGAAACCTCTCTTATTTCTCTTATTCCTCTGTCTCTCTCTGGTGTTCGTTTGCTTTGGGTTCTTTTATACAATTTATTCTCTAGCATGCTTCATTGTTTTTCCGTTATTTCAAGAAAACGGCGTTTTATTAACGTCGTTGCGGCGGGGTTGACGGTGTTAAGTGTCACGGAGAACGTTTTTGTTTTGTTATTTAAGAGGATGCAGTATTTTATTTTATTTTTCTGTTTACCTCATCGTGCTGCCTGTTGGGGACATCGAGATTAAATCTGTTTTACTTTTCTTGTTAAAATTTTTTATTTAAAATTAAAAAATTTTATTTTTAAATTATTTTAATATATTTTTAAATAACAAATAATATCTAGCTCGCACTCCTCGTCCATCCTCCCAGGCAGAATGGGTTCACATAGCTCAATAATTTACTTTGTTTTTTTATATTATTATGTTCTTGGCAATCCCGATAAAATGTTTAAAAAATTATATATTGTTTTCTTTTGTGACAACCAAGATTTATTAATTTTCTTTTAATAATTTATTATTTTGTCTCCTTTGCTATCCATGAAAGAAGATTTATCATGCTGCTCACATCCCATAGGGAGTCTCGGGCATCATAACGTGTTTTTGCATTTTATATTATTATTATTATTATCTTAATTTTCTTATGGGGTCTAATGTAAGAAAAAAAAGAAAAATATATATATATATATGAGATCATTGTCAAGATCATGAGAGGTTGATTTAACCATTTCTTGCATGAGGCAGCAACCAAGCTAAAAGCTCATTGATTAATATTTATCCAATTTAGAATAGTAAACAAAAATAAATTAGGGATTGGATTAACAAACAAATAAATTAACAAATATTTATCTAAACTGAAACAAATAAAGAATGAATACTCAGCCAAATGATAAGATGGGAGCAACAAAAAAGAGCTAGCAGGGTTAACAAATTCTACTTTTTGTATGGTGAACCAGAGACTTGAAGTACTTATTGTCTTAATGGATTACTTTACACGTACGCTGTGAAGTGCTGGCTCAGGTGGCTATAAAATTAATGATTCAATAAACATAATTCTTAATCTTGAATCTCATTAATTAATTATAATTAATACATCCAACCAAGTTCTATTTACGGCCATATCTATCCTAATTAGTTTTGTTCTCGATTTAAGCTCGGTGACGAGGCTAGACGACGACCGTCAATATCGAGGAGAGGGGGTGGGGGGATTCAAATTTGCTGCGAAACATGCATTATCTGTGTCTGGACCATGCATCAGTGTTCAAGTCTAAAGGATCATTCCTAGAATGACATGCGATATATATATATATGCTTCATTTCTTCTTCTTCTTCTTTATTAATATATATTTTATCACTCATTTTCATTTACACGATCGAGCTCTTGAATATTCTTGATCACCTGCAATTTTTTGCCATCTCGCTATGTACATTACGAAATTATTTGACTAAAGGTACTAAGTTGTGCTGCAAAATACTTTGAAGGATCAGCCATGGTGTCGAAAAGGTGGTGTTAGAATTTTAAGGGTGTTATATATGGTCCCCTCTGTGGCTGAACTATTTGTGACATTTCTATGCGTTTCCCAATCTTAATTATTGTAGAACTTTATTTGATCATGCGCTTCAATCTGTTTTTCAAACTATTTTTTATATTAAAAAAATATTAAATTAATATTTTTAGATATTTTTATAGTTTTAATGCTAAAAATAAAACATGTATATTATTACTATAAATTTTAAATTAAAAAACATCTTTAAACATTAGTTAAGTGTCGGTTTCTTTAAAGCTTTAGAGGTTGTATATATCTTTAGTTTTAAAACTTTGTTTAAAAATATAGTTCAAACAGTGTTTTATATAAAGTTAAAATTGTTTATTTAAAATTATTTTTTATATTTTTAAATTATTTCGATGTGCTGATATCAAAATAAATTTTTTAAAAAATTATTTTAATATATTTTTAAATAAAATATATTTTAAAAAACAAATATTATTATAATAATAAACATGTGTGTTTGGAGGATGACATGCTAGCCCCCACATTGCCTGGGAATTTGAGCTTTAGGTGAAGAGAGTTCATCGCACAAACCCTATGTGGTCACATGATGGGGTGAACTAACGGTTGACTTATCAACAGTTTCGGTTCACCCCGTCACCAAAGGGAAGATATTAACTCTTACTCTTACAACCTGATGATTAGTGCACAGATCCCAATTAACTAACAAAACATCGATTAACTCGATACCTCTCTAATTTGCTATTTTTTAGCCGAGCATCGCCAGAGGATGTTGGTGGTAAAGGAGGAAATGTCACGTGCTTACTCCTCTCCCTTTGTAGCGCCGCGAAATGCGGGACTTTCTCCCAGTTATAGCTTCCACCATGTGCCTCGTGGCCTTGTAATTCTCTCGGACCGCCCTTTTCTTTTCTCCCTTGAAATGGATAGCATTTGTACATTTTTTTTTTTTAATGTATCAAATATGGTTAGAAATTTGATATAAGAAATATGTAGTTTATGATTGCTCTTAAAATTATTTGGAAAAGAATTCAGCGTTGGTTAAAGCATAAATTAATTTAAAAATATATTTATTATCAAATAAAAAAATCAACCAATATACATAAATGTGTGTGTAATGAATATTGTCACTACAACTTATCTTAACAATATTGTGCTAGTCAACAAAATCATACAAGCTATGACCAATAAGCTCAATCAAATCTAGAATAAACTTTGAAAAAGTCGTTTGGATATTCTTTTTTGTCAGATGAATGGATAGCAAGACCTAGGATGTATTGAGATAACAAGCACTCTAATGAAAATGTTTGAAAATTTTATGTCTCTTCTTGGGTATCAAATGTAAACTAAGCAGACACCACAACAAGCTAAACCTAATTTGGGCATGGATGGAAGTTAGTGAATATATTTTGTAGCACTAATCAATTGGTTATACGTAACGCTAATTTTATTAATGTAAAATATATTTATTATTAATAAAAGTTTTATTTGTCTTTAATACCCATTTATGTTTGATTAATGAATCTAATGTTTAATGAATGAATCTAGAGTATAGATAAAGTCCATGAGGCAAAAATATTTTGCAAAAAAAATTATAAAATTGTTATAATTATGATAGTCTTATTGCATCAAAGCATTGTTCCTAAATATTTCTGGTGAATGTTCTATTAATACAGGATATTAATTAGAGTTATTAAAATCGGTACATATTATGTTCGTTTCTTTATCAAAGGAACCTAATACTCTCATAAACTTAAGTATGTATGAAGGATACCTGAAATTAACATGTAGGTGTTTGTCAAATGACATGTATACTAAATTGACCCGCAAGAGAATTCTATAAGGAGATATCACTTATGTCTATGGAAAAACTTATGTGATAGTTATGTAAATAATCTTTAAACTTGAGATCACTACGTTATCTTAAATAAAGAGAGTTATGTTTTGATCCTGACCACACGTTGTCCTAATCGAAGATAACAAACGGGAAAATATCGGGGGGTATAGCAAAAACTATATGAAGATATTTAAGTAATCAATAGATGATTCATCACCTTAGGTGAATTAGGGTAAATGTTCTATTTGTTCTCAAATGATATTGATTGTGAAATCATTAACCAATGTGGAATGAGTTTTGAAAAGAGTTTCAAAATCTTATTCAAATAATCAATTAATATAATGTTGAGAACTAACATGATTTAACAAAATAGATATACTTTATGCTATAATATCTAAATCAAAATCTTATTCAAATAATCAATGCAATGCGCTGCCTGCGGGTTGTTAGTAATGTCTTTAAAATTAGTAGCTTAAATAGACAATTAGTCACCTTTTTCTCTTTCTTTCTTTTTTTTTTCCCCATAAGGGTCAATTAGTCTCCTTAGAATTACCGGTTCTTATGCATTCAGCTCGTGATCACTTTATCCTTCATCAACCAGTCATGCAGCAATTGTTGTGATTAATACATTTTTTAAGTATCAATTAATATTGCTTTTTTTTTTAATTATCAATTGTTATTGATGTATGCCTATGATCATGTGAATCAAAAGCACTCCCACTAAGTACAAGTTCAATTTTGGACCAATAAACAGCTAGACGGGTCTTGATTTTAGATACGGGACCACGCTACGCTGCAGGTCCATATATTTTCTTGTGAAAAAAAAGGTATCTAAGCATTGCAAGCATGTTTTAAATTAATAAGAAAAATAAATTACTTGAAGTATAGCCCGGCTTAATAAATTGATTTTATTTTAATAAGATGATAACAAAATTGATAATGATAATAAACGAACAAAAATAAATTAAAAAAACCACAATAACCTGGAAAAAAACATTGGAAGTATGTAAATGGATAAAAAAACATACAAAAAAAATTAGGATCGAGTAACTTTGAGGTAGCGTGAAGTGTATGTAAGCTGGGTAATAAAAGGAGAGTCAACTCGTGTTAACTTGTAAAATATGTGATCCGGGTTATGAAATCGGGTTAATCTGCCACCGTTAGATAACATGCACTGACCATAAAGGAAGAGGACACGGCGAAGAAAAAAATGAGACAGCGGACAAATATTTTCCACCATTGGGAGCCGCCGCACGCGTCGTTCAAAGTGCACGGCGCCTCCCACATGCTGGCACATGAACAACACATGCCTACAACTTTTCAAATTAAAAAAATATTTATCAAATATTAAATTATGTTATCACCTTCGATCAACCCATTAATTACCAAAAAAAAAAAAAAAACCTTAAGGAAAAGATGTGAATACCCCTATTTAAATGGCCTAATTCTTGTGACCTTAAGAACAAAGGTGTAATTGTATTGTGCGATTAAAAGTAAAAGTACTAAAACACTCATATCCAACTCTGTTAGTTTTTTTTATTATAGGAATATTTTTGTTATTTTATTATGTATAAAAAGATAAAATCAACGAAAATACCTCAAACAAATCAATAATAATTAATGTGTAATATAGAAAGATAAAAATACTTCAGAATCAAAGGCAAACAAACATTTATGTCATGGCAAAAGACATTATTTTAGTAATCTGAGTCTATCTATGAATTTGCCTTCTCCTCTAGCAATTCTTTTTATTATTATTATTTTCACAAGGAAATCTTGCTTTGGATTTAATCCAGTGGCTGGAATTCCTTGTTAGTATTTTGTTAAAGGTGTTATTACAAAGCACGTGATAGGGTATGTTGAAATAAATATTGGGCATTTAAATTGAGAGATGACCAGAGGCCCAACAAGACGTTAGAGGGAGGACTGATGCAACGTGTGCAGGGATGTGTGGTCACTTTCATGCCTGGTCGTCACAGATACAACTGGTGGGCCACGTGAGTTGACCCCACAAATGACGTGCAAAAATACAAAAAGACACACACCCTCCTCCCGATGGGCCAGCTAACCTAACCATGTTTTTATAACAATATACATTTTTTTTTTTTTGAATTTTCAAAGCATATACTGGGAGGTGAGGCTGGCCCCCAATCCATGTTAAGTAAAAAAACAATAGAGTTAAAACGTTACGACAGTAATAATGATAATTATAATTAAATAAATAAATGGAGTGTTTTTATACTTTGAACTTTTTTAAAATTTTTTTTTTATTAATGTGGGTATCCGGATCAATTTGTGTATACCTCGACTAATCTCATGGATCCTAAAGTTAATGACCATGTAAGTTTCTAGCGGTTCTGAGGTTTATAAAACTCAAATTGATTTATGAAACTCAAACTGATGATTTTTAGAGATTAAATTTAAAATTTGCACCACTCAATGTTTTCAAAACATATATTGAGAGGTGAGCCGGGCCCAATCCATGGTAAGAAAAAAAATAAAAGAGTTAAAACTAATGATAATGATAATTAAATAAAAAAATGGAGTGTTTTTATACTTTGAACTTATTTTTTCATGATATCCCCGAGATTTCTTGTATCTACATGAATGTTTTGAAATGGTCTTTTTTTAATCTTTAAAGTTGAAAATGCCTTCGTACGTACCAAATCTTGAAAATTAACAGTTTCTCATGTATCAATTCTCGTTAGCAATCTCAAATAAGAGTTTAAATGAATTCCAATCAGAGTAAAATAAATATATTAAACGAGGAATAATCCAATATGAAGGTTAATAATCTAATTAATTAGAAGCCAAAAAAAGTGGTAGGCATTTTTATCCAAAGTTGGGATTGATCTAATATTTTTTTATGTTTTCAATATTAGTTTTAAGATATTGTATTTTGATGAGCATTTTCTTCATAAGAAAAGATCGATAAAATAATGTCAATATACAGGAAATGATAGCTTGATTATAGAAATGAGAGGCAGATCGGAGAAAAGGACAAGGGATGATTTATTAGTGAAGAATAAAACCCCTCCCCCCAAAAAGGTGTTCGCTTATTCCCCAAAACCACATGTTCTACGGTTTTTAAATTCAATTCAGGTTGTTATTGCGATGATGTTATTTTTTTAAATATTTTTTATTTAAAAATATATTAAAATAATATATTTTTTTATTTTTTTAAAATTATTTTTAATATCAGCATATCAAAATAATATAAAAATATTGAAAAAAATTAATTTAAAACAAAAAAATTTTAATTTTTTCAACAACACTTTTAAAATACAAAAACAAACAAGATCTTCGTTACGTAATGTCTTGCATAATTCAGAACAGAAATTTAATCTTTTTTATATTTGATGTTTTTTTATGTTATAATTTGTTTATAATTTGTTGTCGTTATTCGAGTTAACTTATTTGTATTTTTAGTGTTAGTAATTTGTTTCAAATATTTTATACGCAACAAAATCTTGACTATTGTATACATAATATTAATATGCAATGTGGCATTTCCAACTCCTATCATGCGAGCAAGGATTATGCACGAAGAGAAGCAGGAGAAAACCCTAGTTTTACCCAACCTCGTCTCGATTCTCCGATCATATTACTTGGAAATCCTCAGCTCGTCTCTAATGTCTTCGCCATACATACAATACACTCTAGATAGGATGAATATTTATGGGTTGAGTTTTTATTATATCTATATTTTATTTATTATCTTCAATGAGTAATAATTTAGATGTGTATATCCTATCTATCAAGTTTTGAATATTAGTATCAATTATCTAAATATTATTTATTATATATAAAAACAAGTTCGAAACCGTCAGATTTGGTTGAGATTTTCATCCTATCCAGAGTAAGCATCTAGCTAGCTCTCGTGTATTGTAAAAGGAAATAGGAGCCGTACAGGTTCATGAACTCCATTTTTATTAATAGTATGAACTACACCTTGCCCATGGCACGAGATGATATTTTTTTAGCTTAAAAAAACAGTTCTTAGCCTTGTCAGTATATTTTAAAGAAAAATAAATTCATGACTCGTTATTATAGAAACAGAATAGAAAAAAAAATAACCATTATCAATCTTTAATAATCAAAATATAAAAGTATGAAATAAAAAAAAACAAAAAAAACAAAGCATCAGCAAAACCGAGTGAAGTTGCTAAAACTCACAAATAAAATCATGCAAACAGGATAATCCAACAAAAGACAAAACATGAAAAAAGATGAAGTTTAATTCTGAAAAGAATTGGATTTTGAAGAACAACGTCGAAATAGATAAAAAAAAAAGATGACCTAAAAAATACATAAGTCACCCGGACAAACCTCCTACCTTGATCATGAGATAGAGATAACTTGATTGAAAAGAAAACCCGAAGAAAATAAAAAAGTTTATTTTTCAAAACAAACAACTTTGAAGAATGTAATCGGGAAAGAAAACAATGTCAACCCGTGTTAACTTTCAAAACCTAGAACTTTAGTTAGTGACTAAACTGGAAGCAATACTTCTAGAAAGCCATTATTTTAAAACTGAATTTGACCTTACGGGTTGACCCGTGAGCCAAGTCACCCGTAGCTTAGATCGGGCTGGATTTCAAAAGAAATCAGGGGAGAATTGATCCAGTGTAAGACAGTAAAAAATCTGGGTTAATCCATGTCCTGGCCTAATAACAATGGGGAAAACCAAGAAAACCAAATTCTAATAAATCAAATATTGAATGATAAAATAAAAATAAATCAAGGATAAAAAATTAGCAATTAAAAGAATAAGGACTATTAAAAAAAAGTCAAAGACCTAAAATTTTGAATTAAAGGGCAAAATTGAAAAACAAAGGGGATCAAATTAACAAATGAATCCAAAATAAAAAAAATAAAAATCAAGAAAATGAGAACTAAATTCAAAAAAGTAAAAAATCAAGATTATGGATCAAATGATGAAATTCAAAACAAATTAAAATGATAAAAGAGCTAAGAATCAAAATTAGAAATCAAAACATTGTGGGCTAAACTTTAAATATCATAAAATTTTGAATTGAAGGGTAAAATTGAAAAGAAAAATCAAATTCACAAAAGAATCCAAAACAAAAATAAAAAATTAAGAGAATGGGGACCAACTACGAAAAAATAAAATAAAAATAAGATCATGGATCCAATGATGAAATTGAAAAAAAATTAAAATTTGATAAAAGAGTCAAGAATCTAAATTATAAATCAAAACATTGAGGGTCAAACTTGAAACATTATGAAATAAGAGGACAAATTTGATATAAAAATCAAATGATAAATAATAAAATTAAAAAAATATAACAATAAAATTTAATAGAATTAAAAGAATGAGGACTAAGTATGATAAAATTAACAAATAATACACTTTTTATGATTTTTTGCTAGGCAACATGTTTTTCAAGATTGAAGAGAGAGAAAAGAGTGGGGAAAAATATATATTCTGAGCTCTATTGTGCATAGGAAGGTTGCACGCGCCTCACCACCGTAAAAGGGACAATGAGAAGCATCAGATGCCACCTCGAAATGTGGTGTTCTGCCACTAGGAGACACCATACATGCCTCCCATACGTTGACGTGTGCAATGCATATGCCATCAATTTTTTTTTTAATTTAACTTATACAATTATCAAAATGCCCCTGATCCCACACAATATTAACAGAAAAAACATAATAAAAAGACCAAAAAATCTCTCAATCTTATTTATAGATTATTTGATTCAAAAGGCACTTTAGTAATTACATTGTGCCAAGAAAAATAAAAAACCGAATACACCTCTACCTTTATAATTAAAGAAACTAAACTTTTAAAGGTATTTTAAACATTACATTGTATAAATAAAAAATTTAAAGATATATTTATCCCTATTCAATCTTGTCATAGCAAATATATACTGTGAAAAATATTATAGTACCATTGATTGCATGCTATAAGATTAAATAGTTAAGAGTAAAATAATAATTTAATAATAAAAATCTACAGTGAAATGTGAGTATATACATAATAAAATATAAAGTTGTTTTATATTTTGTTATAATATATAATTGCCAGAGATCCTTCATGTTTTATTTATAACTGAATATACACCTAGCTAGATATGTCAAATAAATAAATTAGCCTCTTTTATTTATATATTTATGAAAAAAAGTTTTTTATTTTATTTTATCTCAAGTTAATTTCGTTTCAAGCTGATGATAATATGTTAACAAAACAACCAAAAAATCTAGGTGGCAGTTATTATTGAGATAAATAGTAAAGCTACTCTCCATTTTTTTTATATTTTAATTTTCATATATATTTTTTAATTTAATCATTTTATAACGTAATTCCATGAGATGAAGTTTTACATTATAATAGAAAGAAAAAATTAAAATATAGAGGACAACAATGTAAGACCGGAGAAAATTCTTCAGTAATCTAAAAAAAATTAGAATTTTAATTTAGAATTAAAATTTAATTTTATTTATTTTCTAGTCTTTAGTTTTGAGAGAGAATAGAAAAAGTCATCTTGGTCAAATTCTGGCCAAGAAAAATTTGTTCTTAATGTCAACGAGTTTCATTAGATGAAAAGAATTTCATTGATGTATTTTTTTTCTTTTATCTTACCAAAAAAAGTAGATCAGGGTATTTTTGATCAATTTAGAAATATTTTTGAGTTGATATATTGGTTTATTGGCTTTATAAGAATGTTTATTAAATGTTCTTATAAATGTTCTTAGGTTAAAACATATTGGAAAAAATGAGTTTTTGGATAAAAAAACCTAGACCTCGATTTCTAGTGACTGGAAAATAGACGACTTGTTATCCAATGTTAAAAGAAATTTTTTTTGGAGCGAATGGTGCATCATCCTCTCCATCAAAATAAAAAATAATAAAATCATCCCATGTGTACAGAGCTTCTTCTTGGGCCGGCCATGCGCGTTGCCCTAACTTGCCAAGCCCACCAGCACTTGCTCTCTTTGTTTTTTATTTATTTATTATTTTATTAATCTTAGTTGATATCCTCTCTCTTTTTATTTTTTTTACTATGCATAAATTTTTTATTTAAATTTTAATTAATACTCTCTTATTTTTAAAACTTCTTAGTTTACATTATTTATTATTTTTTTCAACTTTATAATGGAGTAAATAAATTATTATAATTGAACTTTATTTTTTTCTTTCATATTTTATATAAATAAATTATATTTAAATGATGTATTAATAATTTTTTTTGGGATTTGGGATCTCAAAACTCATATCATGATTTTTTTGATCATCGAGAATAATAAAAAATATTATAGAGAAAGATATGTCATTTGTTAAAGAAAATGACCCATCGTCTAGTATAAAAAAAATAAAAAAACTTGAGCTAACGATACTCCATAAAAAATAAAACTAAACAATTAGCTCAGTTACAGTAGCTAGGTTTCCAGGTCCAGTCACACCTTCACCTAACCTCTTTTTTTTTTTTTTGATAATTTTTTTTCAAATTCTAATTAACACCCTACCTTATTTATTTCTTTAATTTGCATTGGTTTTTTATATAAATTTTAATTAATATCATTCTCTTACTTTTAAAATTGTTTAGCTTATCTTTTTAAATAATAGTTATTTTATTTTATTTTATTTTATAATCTTTCAAAGAAACTGTGGTAATTTATCTTTAAATTCTTCCTTCCATATTTTATATAAATAAAATGTATTTACATGATGTATTTACAAAAATAAAAATATTTTTTTCTTGAAAAAAATAACCTCTAAGTTAAAATAAATAAAAAGCTAAAATTAGAAAAAAAGTTATGGTTAAATATTTATATATACATCTATTTTGAAATTATGCGATTCATCCATCGCATTTATTTGTCGTGTCCAATTATGTAAAATGTCTAAACTACTGAAGGCCAATATGGCATTATATAAATCTCTGGTTCAGTAGTCTTTTTTTTTATTATTATTATTATTATTATTATTATTCGCAATAAAGAGAGATATCCAACTAGACTAAACAAAACATCATTAGGGTGGTGTCCCGAAACGACACTGCCCTCATTTCATGTTAAACTCTAAGAATTTGCTGTGTTTCATTTGATTGAAAGTTTAGTTATAATTGTATTTTAAAATGTTTTTTTACTTAGAAATATATTAAAATAATATTTTTTTTATTTTTTAAAAATTATTTTTAATATCAGCACATCAAAATGATCTGAAAACATCAAAAAAACATATTAAATTGAAGCAAAAAAAAAATTTAAATTTTTTCAAAAACACTTTTAAAAAGCAAAAACAAACATAATTTTGAAAGTTTTAGAATTTAAAATAAAATAGAACTTAAGTATTATTTAAAGTACAAGTCTTTACACAAATTGAGCCTTGAATACGAATCTTACGTGGAAATAAAGACCCAGATTAAACCTAATTGATTCTTTGAGATCTTAATGCATCATTTGCTTACACTTAAAAAAAAGAAAACCCAAATTTTATTTTTGCAAAATTATATAAGCACATAACCTTCAAAACAAAGCACCCAAAAATTAACATTAAAAGTAAAAAGGGTTGTACTAAGCCCCAGGCAAGGGAAAACATGAAGAACAACATGTTTCTGAATGGACCCAAATTTGAGCAGATAAGGGCCTTTACACAGTTTCAAGTGATGAATGATGGCAAAGCACCGGAGGAGTTACTGTACAGTTGGGAAGAAGCAGAAAGAAAACTCCTAAAAAGCACAAGCCGAGAGCACTTCGTGTCCCTGGTTTATTTAATGCACTATGATGCATTCTTCTATGTTTTTTTTTTAACGTTTTTATAAAAATAATAAGAAGAAAGAAACAGGCAAGTTCCGTGCTAGGACAAAAGACATGTCACCTGTTATGTTTAGCTTAAAATTTGACCATATAATATATTATGGTGGTCGGAAAATCACGAGGGAGGATGTTTTGGGTTGAAAATATGGTTTTTTTTTTTTTTTTTTTTTTTTTATCAATTCTCCCTTTAAAACACTTAATAAATACCATGAAATTCTTCCTAAACCATGTGCTAACCTTAAAATACCCAACATTACTTAAGAAAACTAAAATCAATAGAACCAGAAAACTAAAATAAAACTTGATCTTTTTTTTTTTTCATGTATGTACAAGGAAACCCCACCGCTATCAAATTTTTATTGTTGAGGGGAATCCGTCAACAAAAAATTTGACCATTTTTGTTTTTTATATTGTGACAACTAATTATTTTTTTTTCTATCTTTTACTGTTGTTTGTATTTTTTTCCTATTTTTCTCTAACTCAGAGATGAAAAAATAAATAAAATAAATTTTTCAATAAAAATAAAAATTATTATAAATTTAGGTTAAAACATTATTTTATCCATATTTTAATTTGGAGCTTATTTGGAGCTTAATTTTATATAATTAGACTCTAATAAAATATAATTAAAAAATAATAATTAAAAAATCAGTTTAAGGGCTGCTGTTCACATGAATAGTGGCCGACCTTCTAACTTTTTTTTTTTTTAAATGTTGTTAATTAAGGTTTATTTAAATACGAGAACAAAGCACCCAATATTTTTTTAGTAACGGAGAGTGTGTTTCTTGGACATTCTCATGTTAAGGAATCCGTTTAGGGATCTGTTAACAATCTTTTCTATTGCTTCATTTTTTTAGGATAATAAAATTATTCTCTCTCTCTCTCTCTCTCTCTCTCTCTCTCTAATCACGTTCTCCAGACGGACCAGCTTTTATTTATCATTTGTAAGAGGTGGTTGGAATTGGAGATGAATTCTACTTTTTTTAAATTTATTTTTTTTTAATTTTAAATTAAAATTTTAAATTATTTTAATATACTGATATAAAAAAATAAAAAATATATTATTTTAATACATTAAAAAAAACATTCTAAAACAACCTCATACATGCATGAAAAGGTACAGGTGTCAGTAAGTCCGTGGAATCCGCACTGAATCACGTGATTTAAAATGCCCGCCTACCATCACGTGGCCAACTCATGGTGCGATAGCCTTGGTACCCACCAATATTGCGCGATCCTGTTCGGTCTCATGCAAATTTTATGAATAGTTAAAAAAATAATCCATTTAAAATGGAAAGTGGATTCTTAATTGCAGCAAGGGCTGTTCAGTTTCTCAACCCCTCCCCCCCTCTTTATTTACAACTATTTATCAAAATGTTATTTTATATATATATATATATATATATATATATATATATATATATATATATATATATATTAGAAGCTAATATGTCCTAGGATATTAAATTACCTGTAATAATATTCTCTTCAAGGAGAAATTTAAGATGGTAAGTACCTAGCAATGTCAAGATTCTTTTTCTTTACTGAAAATGCCAATACCTTTTATATTAAGTTGATTAACATAAATTCGATTCACTAATAATGACATAAATTTGTTAGGTACTCTTATGTATATTTGAATTTGCTAGGATATAAATTTGAACAACTAATATGTATTTTAGTGATTTTAATATGGTACTCTTATTTATAAATTTATAAAGATAAATTTATTGTCGCAACAATTTTAATATAGTCTTAATCATTAGTCTCGGTGCATGCGCTTCATCATAGGACCAAATTTGTTTTTTTTGCAAAAAATATGTTCAAATGCTGAAATGGAATAGAAAAGACATATAAAATATGTCCTGATAAATTTCTAACCACAATAATAAAAGTCAAGCCAGAAATGATATGAAGAAATGTCATTTTTGGATGCTAGGAGGCATTTCATGTGCATTTCCATTTTTGGTACAGGCGCGACCCACACACCTTCTAGAGTGCCACATGCACATTTTCTTTTTTGTTTTATTTAGACAAATACCAAATTACCCCTGACTTACTTTATAATTACAAAAAAATCATTGTGAAAAGACTAAGAAGTCCCTTGACTCCAGGTTTAAATTTTTTTCTCTTTTAAGGGTATTTTTGTCGTTTCACTTTACATTTTAATTATTTATTATTTTTTATATTTTTTCAAATACCAAATTACCTATTAGCTGACATTATAATAATGAAAAAATCATTATGAAAGTACTAAAATGTCCATTGATGTCAGTTTTGATTTTTTTGCTTTCAAGAGTATTTTGGATGTTTCACTATATAATTGACATGAAAAAAGACTCATTTGTTCCCGATAGACTTTGTAATGACAAATGGATCATTTAAAAAGACTTTAATGCTATTGATAACCAGTGTTAAGTTTTTTGGGTGGAGGGGTAAAAATGTCATTACATTGTTTAGGTAAAGGGGTAAAATGCCCTTGATAGCCTTTACCGGGTTTAATAACCTTGTCTTTTGAAATTTAGGTTTTGCTTAATTGAACTATTAACAATCTAAAAAATATAAGGGAGGGCCTTAACTAAAATTTAAATAAAAAATTAACACAAACTAAAAAAAATGCATAAAAGAAGGAGGGTTTGAATTTAAATTTTAAAGAAAAAAAATGAAAACAAATAAAAAAAAGGTTAGACACTCCTAAACCTCGCATGCAGCCTAGCAAGAAACCTAAGAGCCCATACACACTTAGGCCTGAAAACCAAAGCCATATGGCTGGTTTGATTTTTATTTTTATGCGTAGCACTTATGTGAAACCAAAATAGATGATGTATAGTCCGCTATAACAAATAATGTGTCATTAGGAAACTTAATTTTCAACCATCATAGCGATGGTTGGAAAATCATCAATAAATTTTTTTGACTCCAAAAAGTAATTTCTTAGCTGAAAATACCTAAAAATAGCCTAAAAAAATCATTTGTGATCCTAAGCTTGGAAAATATTAGTTCTAAAATGCAAAATCAACCCGAGTTTAGAATTCATCTCGAGCCTCAATCTATTTTTTTAGGCATGATGAAGGCCAAAAAACACCTTACTGAAACTTTTATCATAAAAATGAATCTATTGATATTAAGAATAACTTTTTTTTTTGTTAGAATAGGGTCAAAATGATAATCTTCTCTCTCATTTACCATTTTTCAATGGCTCTCTCACCTCTCTTATTCCAAGGATCAAGTTGAAAACAAAAAAAAATATTGGACCAAAATGTGTAATCATCAAAATAAAGGAACCAAAACAAAACTTTAACAAAATCCTGAGGAAAGACTTGGAAAAAAAACAAAGAGATCAATTTTGAAAAATCAAATAAATTTTTGTGAAATTGAGAATCAACCCAATGGTGTGACATTTTTCGAGACTACAATAATGCAATACAGAAAAGAGAAGCAAATTAAAAAGATCGATTCTTAATAAACACAATATTAAATAATTAAATTGAAAAAAAATGAAAAAAAATGAAAGACAAAAAAAAAAAACAACAACATTGTTTTAATGAATACGACTATGTTAATGGAGCTATAATGAATTTAACAATTCTTTTAAGTTATTTTTAAGATACTGCGTAAGCCTTTATGCCTTCCATACCAAGCCACAATAGATCTTCTCTAGCAAAGTACACTAAGATTCACAATAGGTGAATTTCTTATTTAATTAAAAATTGGTTTCTTCTTTCCTTCTAGAATCATTATGTTGACCAAAACCACAACCCATAACACAACCTATAGAAAACAATAAAATCAAATAGATTGTTGCAAAATCATGAACCAACATAATATGAAACATTTTGTTGAGACTATGATAGTATGATTAAAAGCAAGGAGAAGCATATTACAAAGACCAATTCCTATTAAACACAATGTTAAAGGACCAAATAAAAAAAATCAAATGGATAAAATGAAGGATAAAAATAGAAAAGATAAAGCATTCTTCTAATGAACAATGCTATGTGAGGAGAGCTATAATGAATTGAACAATTCTTTTAGGTTCCTTTTAATATATCGCATAAGCTTTTATGCGTTCCATACCAAGCCACAAGAGATCTTCTCTAGCAAAGTGTACTAAGATTGATAATTGGTGAACTTCTTACTTAAATAATGAATGGTTTGTTCTTTCCTTTTAGAATCATCATGTTGACCCAAAATAAAATCCATAGCAGATTTGAGCACTATTAGATATTTAATAAATGATTTACCTGACATAAAAAACACCACGAGAGGTGGTTTCTGCAAGAATTTCTTATTTTATCAAAATTCCTTTGACAATCTTCATCCCACACTCCTAGATTCTTCTTATAATGTAAGTTTGATTAGTTCACATGTCATCATCAATCAGGAAATGAATCGATTTATGTAGTTTAAACACCCTAATAAGCTTCTCACATCTCTTTCAATTGTAGGTTCAGGCATGGCTTGGGTTGTATTAACCTTAGCAAGATCCATTTCAATTCCTATGTTACTTATAATATATCCTAATAGCTTTCTTAAATTTACCTAGAATGTGCACTTTACAGGATTCATCTTGAGCTTATAGTTTCTTAACCTTTTAAAGATTCTCTTTAATAGTTAGATATGATTTTCTTCTTCTATAGACTTAGCAACCATATAATTAGATACACTTAAATCTCTTTATGCAATGCATCATGAAACAAAATAACCATAGCTCTTTGATATTTTCCCCCACATCTTTAACCTAGATGACATGACTTTGTCGCAATAAGTTTCTCAAAGCGTGCTGAGAGTATATCAATATGGAGTAAACTAATCTATTGAGATCTAGAAAGTCAACATGGGCTTGATTTATTGAGATCTTTAAAGTCAACATACATTCCAACTCTTCTATGTTTCTTATCAATTAGCATTATATTTTTTAGAGTACATGACCACTTCTAAAAATCTAACCTTTAATTTTTTTTCTCACCCTTTTTTATCTTAAATCCTTCTTAGTTTCTATTTCACTAAGTTACAATCTAGAATCAATAGTAATTGTATCATAATATCAGTATCCAGTCCTGGCGTATCTATATAAGACCATGTAGACACATTTGCATACTCTTTATTGACTAGTCAAATAATTATTGGATCAATTATACTACATATTCTTTGTTTTTCCTTCCAATAAGGATAAACTGAAATTATGAACAATATCCCGAGAGAAGGCAAATAATAGCCTCACAAATCAAATGAAATGTAGGAACCCTACTTGATTTTAATAGATTTGAAAGAAAGAATATGTGACTAAAATAAACTAAAAAAATTAAGAAAGCAATTAAAGAAAGATAAAATTATAAATACTATAGAGAACACATGGAAAGATAAATAAGGGTAACTTATATGAATTAAATTGCAAATAAAAAGGTAAATTATATAATAAAAATATGTGTATTGGGTTGGCCATCGTTTATAGTAATTGAATGGCCTTATTATATTATTATAGAGATGGAATCCTATAAGAATCACATTTCCTAAATTTATACGAACTTCTCATAGCA
Source organism: Populus trichocarpa (assembly GCF_000002775.5). Taxonomy (NCBI): domain Eukaryota; kingdom Viridiplantae; phylum Streptophyta; class Magnoliopsida; order Malpighiales; family Salicaceae; genus Populus; species Populus trichocarpa. Next base: position 4,868,821 of record NC_037299.2, on the reverse strand, counting down.
TATTAAAAGCTCATAACATCCTTGTACAATTTGTATCCCTATCATAACATCTTTTTCTTATTAATCGTTGACTCATAACTAATAATTTTTACAAGTATAATATGTTATAAACTCTTATTCAAAGTAGAATTTGATCTTCTGAATAATCATTTAAACATGTATCTTTGTGGTTGATTACCTTTTCCTAGTTGATCATATCTTCTAGCTTTCATAATGATTATGATGTCTAATTTTCTTGGTCAATCGCTTTTTATCTTTCATGGTCAATTTGGAATTTTCCTAGACCTAGTCGATTTTATTGTTGATGATTGATTTTAACCTTCTTTTTTATGTTTGGTAGTGAATAATTGCTTTTTTTTTTATTTAGTTGAACGTGGCTGTTTATTTTTTGGTAGAGGTCAGGGCCCGCCATTTTAAATTCCCTTACATTCTTATTAGTGCCTACTTTACTAATTTCCAACTCTTTTTTATTTGGTTTTATAGGTTGTTCAGATAACTCGACTAGCCTAACAAATTCTTTCACATTCTCTTTTTTATCCATTGCAATTAAAGTTTCACCAAATGTTTCACATTCACTTTGATCTTTTTTTTTTGTTTCTAAACTTTGAATTTCTACTGCACCATAATTAAATATATTAGTAACATAATAGAGCTTTGAATGTGAATGAAAGAAAATAATTTTTTTACCAAACATGAAATTTGCATCCCTTGCCATAAATTTGCATAGGGGCAATGCTGTTTTTGAAAAGTCCTGGATAAATTTTGATAGAAACCTACTTGTAAAAGAAAAGAACAAACTTCCCACACACTTGCGGGATAAGGTAAGGACAAGATAATATCTATTTTAGCTTTATCAACTTTGAAACCTCTAAAAGAAGCTACAAGCTCTAAAATTATCCTTTGTTCAACTTTAAAATGACATGTTTTATAATTCAAAACAAGGTTAGTTTCCATGCATCTTTTCAAAATAAGAGTTAAGTTTTCAAAACATGCATAAAAAGAATTACCATAAACAATAAAATCATCTATAAAAAAACTCTATGATTCTTTCTACAGACTCTGAAAATATATTTGTCATGCATTTTTGAAAAGTAACAAGTGCATTGCATAGATCAAAAGACATTCTCTTATGTGCTATAGTATCAAGTAAGCTAAACTAAACAAAAACACAAGCTTGACTCAAGTAAATAAGGATTAGTATCCCCAACAACAATGTAAAATATTTGACGAGTGTCGAAGTCATGCAAATTTAAACCCTTCAAATTAATTATTTATAGTATAGAAATTAATTAATTATTTATAGTATAGAAATTAAGGGTATCGTGCCACAAAAATATAAATATTAGAGCTTAATTACCCAATCAAGACAAGTTATTTAAGTTTAAATTAAAGCAAACTAAGTAAAGATGCAAATTTCAAATCTAAACACACATCAATTCTGAAAGTAACTAAAAGTGAGGTTTTGTTTACAATCTAAACTAACTAAAATGACTTAAAAATATAATAAAACAATATAAATAAATTCGAAAGAATAAGAGGCAAATCAATAGAATGTGAAAAAAAAACAATTTTTTTTTATAAGATGTATTCCCTAAGAATAATTAAACATCAATCATTAAATTTAGATATGTTTTATAATCTTATTTCTGATCATAAATAAATCAATTATGAAAGAAAATATTTTTCTACATATCCTTACTTTTTAGTTAACCTAGTATTCATGCAACAATTAACTTTAATCACGTAATAACCTCTACTAGCATGCAAGATTTAATTACATGGTATTGAGATCTATATAGGTGTGATTAATTCATGATAATTAAACACATATGGGGAGTTAATTTAATATAGACATATGTTTTTCAAGTAACAAATAATCAAACATAGGTTTGAGAATTAGATACTCTACTACTTAAGTTAATTAGTCATGATTCCATCATAAATTAATAACTAACTATAGATTTAAAACCAAAAACATATGTTGCGTATCATATAGAATTTCAGTCATCCATCATCAAATTTAATCATAGAAAAACACAAGATATTCATGTATCACAATCAAATTTAGAGTAATTTTAAGCATAAATCCTCATAATAATTTAAAATCCAAGAGTACTAACCTTTTAAAACTTAAAACTAAACTTATCATAAATTTAGGAAAAGAAAAGGATAAAACAAATGTTAAAAAATAATAAAACTGCTCCTTCTCTTCTCCTATGTTCTAGATGTGATCCCTTTTTTTTTTTTTTTTTTTTTAAGTATATTAGAGTTGAGGAGGTGGAGAAGTTTCTTAGTTAATAACTAATTTCTATTTAGATTACTTTAGGATTTCCTAACACTAATATGACTCTAATGTCTTGTCCATTGAATTTTACCTTTTTGAGGGGTTTCCTAGTCATGTGGAATCCTTTCCATGTCATTAGAGAGCTGTTATATCATCACGTCAACATGGAAAGATTTGAGACCCAACTTCAAACATAACATTCTCTCTCATATGGACAAGTTATTAGGACTACCATATATGGATAAAAATCTTAAGATATTTAGTTTTCAGCCTAACTTGAATCGCAACAAAATTCCACCTATAGCTCATTATATGGTCCAAAAAGTACACAGATGTCTAGTTTGACAAATTTGTTCTGACCAATCCTAATCCCACAAGAATTCATTTTTCAAGTTGGTTTCCTAATGCAACTAGAATTTGAGCTTCTTATATCCAATGACTCATAATAATGTGGTTTTTTTTTTATATGAACCAAGTCAGGTTCGAATTTAACCTTAAAATATTTGTTGATCAGTTTTGTGAGATCGAACATATCTCTCAAATTGTACAATAGAATGAGATGGAATTTTTATATGGAGATACTAGGCACATGGAAATATATTTTGGTAAATGTTTAGGTGAAATGGAGTTTGAGAATATATTATTTTAGAGGGTCAAAGTTACTAGACAAATCTTATCAAATCTGCTAGACTAGACCTTTGTGTACTGTTTGAGACATATTTAAAGCTACAAGTGGAATTGTTCTACGATGAATATTGTTCAGGAAATTAGACATCTCAAGCTTTCCAACCATATATGGTAGACCCAGTAATTTATCCAAATGAGAGAGAACAACATGTTTGAAGTCAGGACTGAAAATCTGCAAAAAATATGTGAAATTGAAGATTCAGGCTATATGGAGGAATTTTGGCATGAAGATTTTTGTTTTTATTATTCTATTTATTTATTTATTTAATGTTTAATAATTATTTTAATTTGGGTTTGTTCTGGCTCATTATACATTGTTTAAAGGTTTGTTTCATTATTAGACTTATATTAGTTGATTACTAGTTTAGGTTCATTAGCTTGCAATCCGAAAGAGGTCCTTTAGGGTTAATTAGAGGAGATTATATTATGTTTTTTTTAGCTATGAATTTCTGTAGGGAGTTGGAGAATAAATGTGAGTTTTTTGTTTGTTTGTTTGTGGCAAAACAACATTTCTTTGTAGTGATAAAGATCATACACTGACTTATCAAAGATCAACTGACTTCATGATGTCATTCACATACTTAGGGTTTTTAGATACAAGGTTATCTCTAGATCTAAGTCTTTATCCAATACATTTAGTTCTTAGATATAGGGTTACCTTTGGGTCAATGTTCTATCAAACCTGATTCTTAGCTTTCTTAGTTATTATCTACTTTGTTGGGGGTTACTTGACCATGTGATCAAGAGATTCACATAATTTTTCTAGTACTTTGCTTGTGCTTGTGCTAAAAATGCATGATTTAGCTGTTTTTTACACTTTGTGTGTCCATAGTATTGTTAAGCACAAAACCAGTTAAGTAAGGTATTGTAAGACATAAAACATGCATAAAAGACTAAGAATGAGGTAGTAAAAAGATAGAATAATTTAAGTGTATCAAGGATCTTTTTGGTGTATGAGAAATTTATCCAATGTTAACGATCCTTTTGAATATTACTTTCAATGAAAGTGGAAAAGGTGACAATGTTTTCTTAGTTTTTTTGGTATTTCTATAAGGCTGGTTTCTTAGACCAACCTAATAATTTGATGTTAATTGGTTAAAAAATGCTTGATTTTGTGGAACTTGTTTGGTTGGTAAGTAAGGAATTGTGAAGATGCGCTTAGAATAGCGATGGATGTGGCATTGGATGATGTTGAAGTGAATGGTTATAGATTTAGTACTATTGACATTGACTTTTTTATTGGACCTTCATTGATTGTTCCATCGAATTTTATGTTGAATATGGTGGGTTTTCACTTGGTGCGCTTTCTTGTCCTTTCTTTTGCCACTAAACCTTCATTTTCTTTGGTTAACTTTAAAAGTATTTGAGATTCTTCTTACCCTTATTACCTGCTTAATTCTCTCGATTACAACAATAATATATATATAATAATGTGTTGAACTTCCGATTTAATATTCAAAGTATAGAGCTTTGAATGTATTTGAGAAGAGCGTGATCATTTCTTTCTTCACTATAGAAGGATGAATTGAGCAACCATTTCACGCTGCCTCTAAGCATACTCTCTAAAGGATTCCTTTTGTCTTTTCTCCATGTGTTTGCAAATTGAAATGGTATGAGGCCACATTTATATTGAACTTGTAACTACTTTATAAAAGCATATACCAAATCCTTCCATTTCAAAATCTTGGTATTTTCCTAATACATGTACCAACTTTGTGTTATACTTTTTAAGCTCTCATGAAAAAAATGGATCATAAGCTTCTTGTCATGGACTTCTTTAGCTATTTTACTACAATATACATTATACTTAATAAAATCAGGAACCTTAAACAACATTAGGCATGAGACACATTTTGATTGCCTTTACTAGGTCATAAAAGTTTATGCTTTATATCGCTCAAAGCCATTCTTCTATTACAGATAACTTTTCAAAGTCAAGTTCTTTTACCATCTTGACCCTCTGAGTTTCTTCAGTGGTGAGGTCAATAGTTTGAGAAATCTAAGCTTGTGGTTCTTGTGGCAAGGTCATGAATGGAAAATACATTGTGAATTGAGACTCAGTAGAAGCATTTGGTGCCCTCTAGTTTGGCAGTGTAAAAATAGATGGCATTTATGGCATCGACCAAACATTAGGGTGAAATGACATTTTTGTTTGAGTTTGTATCCGATTAGATCTCCATTTCTTTTATGGTATAGCTTACATTGCTCACTCAAATAGGCTAGTAAGCCTAATAATCTCTCCTTTTAGACTTTCTATCATGTTTTGGTTGCTTTGTTATAATTGTGATATCTCTTTGTTTTCAAATATCAATATTGCTTACACCATTTATGCCACCTTATGGTCTTGCTTCTTTTGGTCTTCTATCATACTTTTGAGTCTTGCTTGAAGTTCATTAAAAGTCTGTTTTTATTGCTGGAATTGAGTAAATAAGTCATCTCCTTTTCTTTTTAGATTGATAAGCGCATGCTATTGAACTACAAAATTAGGCTATAATTTTCTCTTTTTAGCACTCAGCTCCTTCAACTCTTAGTTTAGGCCTGAATCGTAAGACTCTTATTGTTCTCGAATCTCTTTATTAATATCTTCCAAGGTTTGAGCCATCAATCTATATGACCTTTAAAAGGTGGGACTTGGTACCCTATTCACCTAACTTTTTTTTTTCATATTGGATACCCAAGAGTAACTTTTTCATCAACTCTTTTAGAAGTTGTGACCACACTAAAACATTTATAAGCTAAGCCACACCAGTGGTTATTAGAATGAATTATTTGAATTCAAACTGTTGTAAAACCATGTCAGGGCAATAATTGATACAAAATCAAGCTCCCATCAATAAGATCATGAATAATCACCTAGTATGCAAGATAAGATTGAAAATAGGCATATCACATTCTCTAATGGGATTGAAATTTTCTCATGCTTAAAAACATCAACTCCTAAGTAGTCTCTCCTAACTCTTTTAGTGGATGCTCAAAAAATTTCTTTAATTTTGGGTATAAATTTCACGGTGTTCCAAATAAAGCTAATATCTTGTTCTATCATTGGGCTCACTATCTAGACAAACAACAATTACAAGCAACATCATAAATAAACCTTTCTCACTTTTGAGTCAATATTGTCATTGCTAGAATTATTTTAAGAGCAAACACACTCTTGAATACATTGATGGCCTCAAAGTCAATCATTCATTTTACTAATAGGAAAAGCATTAATCCATATATGCCTAAACCAAAATCTTTAAATGAGTTTCATTTTCTTCATCATGCAATCTTCATACTAAAATAAATGAATATGGGTTATTCATTTTCATTTTCAGTTTCATTTTGAATATGGGTTCCAATGTGTTCAAGAACCAACCATGCTTGAAACCTTATTTGGTCATTGTTCCTTCACCATGTAACAATTTATGTTGGTCAACTAAGCGTTATTTGATAGAGCTTGTTCTCTTGGTGTATAGAAGTACAAAGTAAACAATCATATCCTTGAGAGTGGGGGTCGAGTCAATAGTATAAAAGGTGAAACATCTATATTCTAGGTCGTAAAACCCTACCATAGCTCAGAAATATGAGGGTTGTACTCAGATTTTAAGCACCTGAGAGATGTATCCATATTGAAGTCAATATGATCTTGTAGGGGTAACAACTCCCAATAATTCAATAATTAACTAATATTATACATTTTATATTCAAGCTTCACTTGTTTCGGTAATTTATACTCAAATCATGATGGTAGGCAATCCCCTATCACAGTGCCATTTCTCTGATATAGTTTTCATATGCTCAATGATTATCTCAATATGTTCCGACATCTCTCACTCCTTGTAATGATCAATGGGGAAATATTAGTATCACAATAAGTATTATGGAATATGATATTTTATGATATGATCTATGTCCTATTAAGAGTCAACCTTAATGGATAAAATCTTGCTTATGTAAGGTTTGACTCAGCTAGTCTATCCCTAAAGCTTTTTTAGATTCCTAGATAGTTTGAATTGTTATTGGGGTAACTTGACCTTTTAACCTTATACAACATGGGTAAAGGAGTAACTCCATGATAGCTCTATGCATAAGGTAAGTTTTAATCTGAGTGGAAGTCCAAGTGAGCTTCAGTAGAAATACATCACATTTACCACTTGAATCTCATTATGTAGTCCCAAAAAAGAAAGATCTCAAGTCTAGAACTTTTGTTGGTTTTTATGAAGTGTGTGACAACTCGAAAAATAATATGCATGTATATTCAATCCACACTAAAAAAACATAATAAATATTAAAAAAATTAAAAAAACATAAATATAGGCTTAAACCTGATTTTCCTAGTGGAGTAGTCATATTATTGCACTTAACATGAAATGAGTCCTCCAAAATTACAGGGAATATAGGAAAATGGAGTAGTTACCTAGTTTTTTAAGAGATTAAGAATTCTAAAATATGAAATGGTTGCAAAGATATGAGTAAATGAATGGTTATGTTTAAGAAAAGATAAAAATCACCCTTACTACATCATTTTCAAGGAAATGTTTATTTGGTATGTATTTTTTTTCCTAGATTTAATTTGCACATGCTATTAATTATCCAAATTATTTTTTGAGCTTATTCACAAGCCATTTATTGTTAGAGGATGTCCATCTAGTTGGCATCAGATCGTGAATCAAGAGTCTCACTACTCAATGATTTTTTACTTTATTTATTTATTTATACATATTTCTTGACCTTTTTATATCATTTTCATTATTATTATTATTTACAAAGAAGAAAAACATTGAATAGATTACTAGTCTCGACCCATATTAGTCAATACACTATGGAGACTGGTGTTGACATATTATTGAGCTCATTTTTTGCTTAAAAAATCACATAGTCTATGTTAGTCCCTAAAACTAGGAGACACGTTGATCCTAATTTTTAAAATTCAAGTTTTCAAAACATGTTGCTAACTTCATGACAACATATTTAGTTATTATTGAACTTATTTTAAGATTTTTTTCTTAAAAAAATACACTAGGTCTACGTCAATCCATAAAAACTAAAAGATACTTTGACCTAACTATTTAAACCCAATCAAAGATATGATGATAACTTGATGAAAATTAGTTAACGTTGTTTTTGTTATTTTTTGAAAATAAATATTTACACACATATACATATGTAAAAAGAAAAAAAACATAGTTTTATGAAATGACAATAACATTACCATGAAGCAAATAAAGCAATAATAAAATAAAAATGAAATAACAAATTACATTAGTGAATAGTAACCTACTACTGGGAATGAATATTTACACGCATATGCATACATAAAAAAGCAAGGGAAGAGATAATGTGAAAGCTACTGGTGACAGAGACGGTGGTGTGCCGATGATGGAAGGTTTTTTAGGTGGTTTTCTCTCTTTAGCTTTGAGTTTTTCTCTCGTTATGGTTTTCTTCTAATTATTCTCTTATTTTTTCATCTTCTTTTTCTTTCTCTTGTTTTCTTCTTTCTCATCTCCAACTTTCTTGTTCAAACCAACTTTCTAGATCAAAAGCTCTCTTTATATTCTCTCTTTTTGGGTTTAAGCTTTTCTCTTTTCATTTTCTTTCTCTTTTCTTCTTCATTCTCCTCTAATACCCTCTTGGCTTAAACTACCCTCTTTTTTAACTCATAAATCTCTTTCTTCTTCTCTCATTATCTCTCAGTATTATCTCCCTAAACTTTATTCTTTTTGTTTCTTACATCTCTGTTATATTTATAGGCAATGATGAAGCTCTTGGAACCCTTCTTGGTGGCTTGATCATGACCATTAAATCTTTTAGGTTAATATCTGTCCTCTACCATGGTTTTACACTTTGGCCAAGCATGTTTCTTGTTGTGACGTGCGCGATGTCGAATGGAGGAGCTACCTCCTAGAAATGAAAGAGTTTTGAGTTTAATAATAAAGTTATGATTATATTGTTCAAGAGTCGTCACCTAGTATTATGATCACTAAAAAATATAATGGTCTGTGAGAGTCTGGGTATGGAAACTAGTTATATAAGGAAAAGACACATCACCCGCAATACACCCTACCTAAGGTAAGCTACATTGTTGATTGATTGTTTTTCTAAGTCATGTTTCTTTTCGTTGGTCTCATCTAAGGTTCAAAGTAGATCTCCCTTCGTGAGGAAGTTTCTACCTTATTGGTTAAATCCTAATCGTTCTAAGGTCCATATTTAACATTGCATTTATTTCCTATTTTGTATCTTTAATACATGAGGGTATACTTTACAATGTAATTTTATACCCCTAAATATTATGAATAAAAACCTAATTGTTGTGAGATTTTTGGTATTTTGGCCAAACCCTAATGGATAATTATAAACTAGTTACAATATCCATTTTGTATTTTTAAAACATGATAAAAATATAATTTCTTCATTTTAGGAAATATGCATGAAAAAAGACTTTAAGATTTGGCCGTATGCATAAAAACAAAACATATTTTTGATTTTTTTAAAACAAGGAATATTTTGGACTTTTTGGCAAGCATTGTTCCATACCCCCAGATTTTTCTTTCTATATAAATGAAAAATTGGCTCGCACATTACTGTCAACTGAGATATGAATCGAGTTATATAGGTCAAACGCCCAATGAAACTTTTTACTTCTTTCTATGTTTTTGGTGCCGACATATCCTGGATAGCCTTTGCTTTATCTAGATCAACTTATATTCCTCGACTGCTTACTACAAAACCCAATATAGCTTTCCAACTCTAACCCCGAACGAGCATTTTACAGGATTCAATCTTAATTGGTATTTTCGCAGCCTCTCATATAATTTCCTAAATACTTACACGTTATCTTCTTCTTTCTTTGATTTGGCAAGTATATCATCTATGTAGGCGTCCACTTCTCGGTGTATCATGCCATAGAACAAAGTGACCATTGCTATTTGATATGTGGCATCGACATTCTTTAATTCGAATGACATCACTTTATAACATAAAGTTCCTCATGACATGACAAAGGTAGTTTTCTCTGTCTTCTTCTACCATTCTAATCTAATTATAACATGAGAACTCATCTATGAACGAATATGTGGCACTCTTCGCAACATTATCAATCAAGACGTCTATATGAGGTGGAGGAAAGTCATCCTTCAAGCTTGTTTTGTTCAAGTCTCTATAATCCACACACACTCTGATCTTGCCATATTTTTTGGGAAACTATAACCACATTAGCCACCCATTAAGAGTAGTAGACCATATCCAGAAATCTTGTATCCTATTATTTTTGTATCTTTGCCTTTACTGTAAGCAACATATTTAGGTGTATTAGTCTGGTCTTCTGTTTAACTGGCTTACTACCTTCTACCAAAGAAATCCTATATACCACTATGTTAGTGTCTAAACCAGGCATATTCGTATAAGTCCAGGCAAAAACATCTGCATACTAATATAGCAAAGAGATTAGCCTATCTCTTTCCTCGGTTGTAATAAGGGTGCTAATATTCAATTCTTTCTTTTTATGTTAATTTCCTAAATTTATAATTTCTAGCTTTTCACTAGCAGGTTTCTAAGTGTTCTCAGACTTTTCACCAACCTAGTAAACACTTTCATGTCCTCTTCTTTCCAATCTTCATTACCCATTTAATAGTATTATCAAAGTTTGGCCATTTATCCTTAGTGTGATGGGTTTGCGAATTGATGGAACTTTTAGGATTTCTGAAAGTGTAAGGTGTGCTTATGTAAGCGTCTTATTTGCATGAAACAAAAAAAAAATATAAAGACACACCATAAACACAAGAAAATGCATGATCTCATTAAAATAAAAAAGACTCATTTGACATAGAAAGTCTTGTGGTATTATGAACAAAATTACCATCAAGACTAAAACAAGTAAGAGCAACATATCAAAACAAGATAACAAAAAATAAAGGTAAGTCAAAACACTTTTGCAAACATGATAAAACAAAAGCAATTACTTTTTGAACATAATAGGAGCATACTTTATCTTCCAATTTTGATACGGTTCTCCTCCAGCTAGCTTCTTCACAAAAGCCTTTGCAAGGACATCATCGATGGTGTGAACAGACAGTTGTGGTAGAATTTCATCTTCTGCTTCGATCTTTCCATCTTCGAATCTTTGTGTTATCTAGTCTTATATACCAGCTCAGTGTTGCCCATTCAAACTATCCTGAAAGAAATGCATTAGTAGTTTTTCATTATATAGTACTTCTGTCATTTTGCTGCAATAGGATTTGAGATGGGTAATAGGGCATTCGGTTATAGTGTATTTGATGAACTTGGGAATATAGAACTTCTTTGGTACAACCATGTTTAGAAATAGACACATTTTTAAGGCTTGCATTGTGTTGCGGGGTCACGCGCCGTGACGTCGTCTGGTGACGGCGGAGGCTCTTGTCGTGCCTCCTGTATGAGGTGTCGTGTGTTGAGAAGGGTTTTTGTATTTAATCATAAAATTATGATTAATGTTTAGGAGTCGCCACCTAGTATTATGGTCACTAGGAAATTATGGTCTGCGAGAGTCTGAGTAAAAGATTTGTTGTGTAAGGAAAAGACGCATCACCCCCAGTGTACCCTACCTAAGGTAAACTGCATTGTTGTTTGATTTTTTTTTTCTATGTCGGGTTTTTATTCGTTGGTCTTTTCTAAGGTTTAAGGCAGATCTCTCTTCATGAGGGAGTATCTACCTTATCGGGTTAAATCCTAACCATTCTAAAGTCTGAAGTTTAGCATCACATTTTTACACCTTGTATCTTTAATATCTGAGGGTATACTTTATCGTGTAATTTTACACCCCACAGATATTAAAGTCTACATTTGGACCCTAGAAAAAAAAGTTGGAAAAAGGTTTTTGATATTTTGGCCAAATCTTAATTGATAATCATAAACTGGTTATGATATCTATTTTGCATTTTAAAATGTGAAAAAGATGCAATTTTTGTTTTTTTTGAAGATATGCTTGGAAAAATTTTAGGATTTGGCCGTATGCAACAAAATATTTTTTTCTTTTTTAAAATGTTTTGAAATTTTTTTTTATTTTTGAAATATCTCGGAGAAAACCGGGTATTTTAATATCGGATATGTATTTTACAGTGTAAATATACAACCCGATATTATGCAAAATTGGTAGACAAATATGCGAGAAAAATCACAAATTTTTTTCAAATGATTTTTGAAATTTTTTTGAATTTTTTTGTTTTTTTTAAATGGGGGCCGGGCCGGATCCAACCCAGCCATTGGCCAGCCCAAAGCCAAGTTAATTATTCTGCCACTGCATGCAGAAATGAATTCTGCTTGCAGAGGCCTCGACGAAGAAGAAGGAGGCAACGCAGGGAGGAGAAAGTTGCATGGCTTGGGGGTCTCGGATGTGCTGAGGATGTCTGGCCGGTGGCTCAGGAGGCTTCGGCTAAGGTCACGGTGGCTGGTGGCAAAGGAAGCAAAAAAAAAAAAAGAAGATAACATGAGGGGCTACAGAGAGGAGAGAGAAATCGACGGTGGCTCTTGGTGGTCGGTTGGTGGTTGTGTTGGCTTCCTGTGGTGGAGCTAATTGTGGGAAGACCGGTGATGATGACGATGATGGTTGAAGGCCACGGTAGAGAGATAAAGAAGAGAGAGGACTGTGCAGAAACCAGAAAAAGCTAGTTTTTTGCCTGACTTTGGAACCGATTTTCTCTTCTCTCAGGCCATGAAATCCACCTCTATTTATAGGCGGTGGAAGAGGGCAATCTTGTCTACACTAGAGAAAAATTGCAGCCCTTGATCCTGTTGAGAAGGATCCCAACCGTTGGCTTAAAGTAGGCATGGTGCACTGTTGAATCAGCAGGAGAAAGTTGACTGAGTTGGAATGTTTAGGCCGGCGCCGATGAGTTGTCATTCAGCCTGAAAGGGCCATATGGGGTTGTAGAGAAATTACAGAGGATCATTTTCGTGCAAGATTTGTCAAATTTGGTGGACGTTAAGTACATTAAATGTAGCTGCAAAGTAGGTGACATGAATAGCTTTATCCGGGTAAAAGAAGAAGACAATGAACAGTGACTAAATGACGCGTCGTCTGGTCCTCTTTTTTTTATATATATATATATGCTCAAAACGACGCCGTTTGAGGTTGAATTAGGGATTTTTACTGATTTTCAATGTAGTCCTCCAGCTTTCAATTGCTTTCAATTAAACCCCTTAATTGACCATAAACTTTTGATTTAATGCAATTAGGTCCCTGCGGAACTTCAACTTCAGCCCCGGAGATACGCGCCTTTTGCAATTCGCTCCTTGATCTCGGATTTATGCAATTTAACCCCTAATTGACCATTAAACTTTTAATTTCTTCAATTTCACCATCGATTTTTATCAATTAAGCCCCTATAGTTTGACGCCTTTTGCAGATTGGTTCTTGGCTGCGAATTTTGTCAATTTAACCCCTAATTGACCCCAAAACTTCAATTTTCTTGCAATTTGGCCCCTAATTTCAATCAATTAACTTGGTAAAAACTAAATTTGGTCTCTTAAAATTCCAATCTCCTCAATTAAGCCCAAATTAGGCTCCAAAACTTAATTTTTCACCAATTAAACCCCAAATAAAATTAATTTGACCCATTTAAAATATAATTAAGTCCTTGCACTTAATTAAATCTTTCAATTGGACCCAAATTAATTCTTAAACATAATTAAAATTTAATTTGGCCCATGATTAAATCAAATTGGCCTATTAAAAATTTAATTATGTCATTGGAATTAATTTTTATGCAAATTCATCCAATAATCATTTAATTTGACCTTGAATTTGCATTTTTTCTCCATTTTTTGTCATAATGGGGTACAATTAGGCCTTGAATTTTCTCCAAAATTACAGCTTGATTTCTCGGCCTGCTTTCTCCACGTTGCCAGCCTTTATTTTATTTTATTTATTTTTATTTTTATTTTGAAAAAAAAGTGAATTTTTGAGAATAACCCAGAATTGGGTTATGACATATTGGATCATACAAATCTACTCCCTTGATAGCCCTTATTCATTAGCGAATGCATATACAACTGCAGGGGTTGGTGTCGGTATTATCGATTGCACAAATGCTACATTATATTAGGGATCTTGACCCTGTTCACCCATCCTCTCTTAAAGTTGAGTTGTTGCTTGAGTTTGAACAAAAAGTGATGGGTCGATTGGAAAGGCCTTCACTAGAGGCATTTTTAGGCACTTGCTCGAGTAAGCTAGCGATGCGAGCCATTCTAACCTTAAGAGAATCAAATTCATCTTGGAAATGAGCATCATGGTGAGTGCGCTCTTTATCTTTTATATTTCTATATCGGAGTCGGGTGTTATAGATTTTATGAATATGAGCTCTTTAGGAACCTATATTTCAACTTGGAATGTATTCATGCCATTTAAAAATGAATTTATATATGCTTATGAAAGCAAATGTATGTACATACATAATGGGTATGGGTTAACCCGTTCAAAGAGCTAATCCATGATTTTCTTATTAAACACGAGTAGAATCCATAATCTAATAGATTTAAGAAGGTTTTTCCCGAGTCCTTAAATTGTTTGAATGTCATACACATTAGAAAGTACCATAAAAAATGGGTTCGAGCCATTTTCATTCATCAAAAGCAAGTAGTTCATATAAGGAGATTTCTTATGTCTCTACTCATTCTCAAATGTCACCCCTTAATTGGCTACATTCTTGATAAAAGCTGAAATATCATACTTATGAACATTGTTGTTGATCATGGTGGCTTTTACTCGCAAAAATACCTTTCGAACCACTATATCAATCAGTCTATTAGTTTGTCCAATCTTGTAGTGTAACAAAGTATTATCTTGAAGCAATCTACCATTGCTTATGACTAGTGATTTGTTATTCCTATCCAGCATTTGAACTATCTTCTCTAACTGTTGGATCTAGTTCCCAGCCCTTTGAAGTTCTTCCCTCTCGATATTGAACTCAACTATCTTTGTATTTAGTTGTACATCAAAGCTGTCGATGTGGTCCTGCTACTCCTGGAATTGCTTTTTCATTTTCTTCACATCTTCTTCCTGAAACTCCAGTTTAGACTGGATTGTAAAGACCCGGTCTTTAAGGTATTTTCTCTATTCTTGTATTCCCTTATATTTAAGTCAACTACCCTTCTTGCTTCTCTCTCATCATCAACTTAGGCCTTGTATTAAACTCTTAAGCTTTTTTTTTCTTCAATACTGAGATTAGCCAATTTGTTCTTTTCTTTTTTAGCTTCCAATGTCATTTTGTTGTAATCCCTTTTTTTTTCAAAGAAGCTTTGGAATCTTGTTAGCGCATCTACTACCTTTAGAGGTCTTTTTCAGAGTCACCAAATCTTTTTTCAACATCACATGTTTGTTTACCAGGTCATCATACTTGGCCATTCTTTCTTTCAACTATTCCTATATTCCATGCATAATTTCCTCAGACTACTTATTTGTCCCTTAGTGGTTCTTTTCTTGCTCTGAATCTTGTATTAATTCAGCTATCCGCTCATCCTTTTCTCTCAACTATTGGTTCAGAAAGGCCTTCATTTTTTCTTCGTTCAAAAGTTGGTACTAAAACAAGTGCCCCTAATCACATCTGATGGTGTCTAGTTCAACTAAAGAATCAACCTCTTTGAACAAACCGGTATACGCGGCTAATTCTCAGCTCCCCGGTATATAGTGAATGCCTTCAAACTGCCTAGCTACCAATGAGGGTCAGTAACAAATATAACTAGCCAAACCAATCAGTGGGATGTATGGTTTATCAACACAACTCATAAAATAAGATGAACTGCCTACCCAAGGGGCTTTCCACCTGAAATTACTTTGGTGGTGTGCTTGGTATTTTTTTTACCCATGCCTTCTCATCTAAGTTGTTCCACTTATCGCTCTAAATCACCTTGAGGGGTCTTATGTTGAACCACCAAAATTTATTGAAAACTTCTCTCGATCTCCAAGTGAACGATTATCCATATAAATAGTAGAGGAGCACAACACTACATAGCTCCCTTTCCATGCAATCTACAATGGTTTAGGAATAATAGAGTTTCAGATAAGAAAACTAAGGTGGGGATTTTTTTGTTGTTGTTTATATTCAACGAAGGCATTGACAGCTTTAATATTGATGATCCTAGTAGTTTTCGAAGAAAAACAACTAACCCAAAGATGGTGAAAACAACTATTGTTATTTCTCTTCTCCTAGCTTTCCCTTATGTTCATATACCTTCAACTTATTCTCAACCAACTTCCACTTAAATCCTCATTTAAATGTCTTGTACTTATCAACTTGATCTATATGCAACAATTTTACGACCTCAGTAGCCGTGTTCTCGATTCTTTATTTAAAATATACTTTGTGAGGGTCATTTGGGAAGTTCAAAATCTAGGCATACTCTTCAATGGTGGGGGTCATGTCAATATCCCCAAAGGTGAAACATATATAACCTGGATTCCAGAAATGCATTAAGGCCTTAACTGCAGAAATCTGAACTGGGATCCTTATTAGGTGGGCAATTCTCTCATACTTTCTCTCAAACAAGTCTCATTCATAAATCTCAATACTGACACAAGCTTATTTATATTGTCTATGGAGTAATGTACTTTGATTATGTGCGGTAGTTCCCCGACCTCAGTCCTTAGGCAATTCCCTTCAACTAATTGCATCATCTCGGATCTTTCCCCTTACTCAGAAAAAGCCATGGAAGTCACGGTCTTAGCTAAAAAAACCCGTACAAAGTTCAGGATTTTAATTAGGTTTGCCCTAATGGAAAATAAATTATTAAGGAGTCCATATCGAAAAGGTAGGTTCTAGGTTATTACATGAGGGGTAAGTTCACTACTTGGTCTTAAAAGGATCTATGATCTGTCCAGTGACCACCTTTCATGAAGGTAGTGTAGGGGTTTAGAGGGATTGGTTGTGGCACAATGTGACCGTCATTATCGAGTAAATATTGAGCTTATAGTTGGATGCTTCAGGAATCTAAACCCCGACTGAAAGTAATGAGGCAAACTGTTACCCCCCACTTAACCTAGAATTGAGTTTATTCAAAAATTAAAATACATGAAGGCATTAATCCATACCCAATATACTAATGCATGAGCAGTATATAAAAATGCATACTAAAGCAATATATATATAAAAAATACTAAGATTAAATTAAACACAACATATTTGGTTAAATTCTAACCGTTTTAATATATAGATTTAGCATCGCATTTATTTTCTATTTTGTATCTTTAATTTACAATGTAATTTTATACTCCCAAATATTAAAATCTACAACTAAATCCTAACACTCTGAATAATAAACTAGTTGTGAGATTTTTGGTTTTTTAGACAAAACCTAATGAATAATCATAAATTTGTTACAATATCCATTTTGTATTTTTAAAACATGATAAAAATGTGATTTTGTTCTTTTTAGAAAATATGCATGAAAAAACTTTAAGATTTAGCTGTATGCATGAAAACAAAACATATTTTTATATTTTTTGAAATGAGGAATTTTTTTGGACTTTTTTGAAATTTCAGAGAAAAATTAGGTATTTTCAATGCTAGGTCTATATCTTATACTGTACTTCTACAACCCAATGTTAAATGAAATTCTTGAAGAAATTTTTTTTTTTTAGTTTTTGGAATGAGGGAATTTTGTTTCGAATTTTTTATTTTTTGGAGAAACAAATCAAGTATTTTTTTATATCGGGTCCATATTTTACAATATAAATCTACAACTGAATATTAGGTAAAAGTGTTGGAAAATCATGCGAGAGACTCATAAAAATTTTAAGATGGTCTTTGAATTTTTTAGAATTTTTAAGGGGTTGTTTGGCTAAATATGCAAATATAGACAATTTAAAGCTTAAAGGAAAAAATGTTTAGGGTGTGTTTGCGAAACACACCTTTAGCCGATAATCAAAGACATTAAAAATGCTTTAAGGACGTGTTTGTCAAACACGCTCTTAAGAGCCAAACAAGGACTTATTGCTTAAAGGAAAAACATGGTGGGCCAAACACACCCTTATGGATGGGTTTGGGCTTGGCCTAGCCACATAGGTTTGGGCTTGGTCTAGCCACATGGTTAGGCTTGAGGCTCTAGCCCACGTGTAGGGTTGGGCTTGAACCTAACCCAAATTTTAAGCCAACTGACGACCTTATAATCTTTTTTTTTATATGAAATGGGATGGACCTAGCCCAGCTATACAGGCTGGGCTTGGATCCAGCCCATCTTACATGGTCATGGGCCCAACCCAGTGACCATGTGGATTTTGTAACAAGCGGAATGTGAATTAATATTCAAGTTATGCATGTTTTCCTTTCATGGCATGCTAGTTATTATTGAAATAAGGAGAATAAAGGGTTCTTGTTTTGGTGTGGTGGTCGTACTCGTTAGTGATGGCGGCTTACATCGGTGTTGTTAAAGGAGGTGCAGCGGTGGAACGAAAAAAGAGAGATAGGAATCATGGGAGGTAATGGTGAAGATAATGATGGTTTATTGTGTTTTTTAGGTTATTTATTTGTCTAAAAGCTTGATTCTATTCGGTTTAGGGGTTCTGGGTGGTTGGTTGATAGCTATGCAAGGTTTTGTTAATTAGGCAGCTGAAAACAATGATATGTAAAGACTGGTTTTTTTTGCTCCTTTTCCACCTAATTTCTCCTTCTCTTTCGTATGAAATTTACTCTTATTTATAGGGGATGAAAAAGGGATATTTGATATTTATTGGGAATAAATATTGGCCTTTGATTTAAACGGTAAAGATCCAACCGTTAGTCAAAAGTCATCATCACATGCAACGAAATTGGGCTGCAAAGGCTGATCGGGTCAGCCTCTTTGGAGTGGCGTTGCGGCGGCTATAGATGCAACCAACCGACAAGAATCATGCTAGGGTGTAGTATGGTGTCGGGCCTTGAGAGTGATATCTTGTTTGTTCTGTTTGGTGGAGAGGTGAGGCATTAAATGCCTTTGAAAAGTAGTCATCTTGGACAGCCTTTCAGCTACGAAATGTTGAAGATGATGAACAGTGTTAGACGACTTGTCGTTAAGCACTATAATTTTTTTTTTTTTTGGTTTTTTTACCTTTGTTGAGCAAAATAATGTTGTTTTTATCTAAAACTCATAGTTTCAATCAAAACACATCGTTTCATATAAATGAAACGACGTTATTTTGGCATTTAGGGTTAATTTAGGTTTAAAATCTCCTATTTCAATTTTAGCCTTCAATCTTCCAATTTATTCAATTAAGTACTCAATTGAATTTTGATTCTGGGAATCAATTCAATTTCACCACTGTAAAATCTTAAAATGACCTTATGAGTTTAGCTCATTTTTCAATTTGGTCCTTGGTCTTGGATATTTTCTATTTCATCCTCGATCGACCTGTAAACTTCTAATGTTTTTTTTTTAATTTCATCTCTAATTTTGCTCAATTGGGTCCCCAAATTCACTCAACTTTTGCAAAAAGATCATTGTTCTTTGAATTTCTTCAATTTGGACCTTAACTGACTCTTAAACTTTGATTTCCTTGCAATTTTGACTCTGATTTTGCTTAATGGAGTTTGAAAAAAAAATTAAATTTGGTCATTTGAAATTTCAATTTTCTTAATTAAGCTCAAATTAAGCTTTCAAACTTTATTTCTTACCAATTGAGTCCCTAATAAAATTAATTTGACCATTTAAACCCCAATGAAATACTTGCACTTAATTAATTATTTTAATTTGACTCAAATTAATTCTAAAATTTAATTAAACTCTTTATTATGCCTATAATTAAATCAAATTGGGCTATTAAAATCCTAATTAAGTTCCAGACTTAATTTTTATGCAAATTCGTGTGATAATAATTTGATTTAACCTTGAATTTCCTTTATCTTTCAATCTTGGGTACAATGAGGCACGATTGAGCTCCCAAATGTGTTCAAAATTTCAGTTTGATTCCTCTATACATTTAAAACTTTCTCAACCTATTTTTGCCAAGTTTCTAGTCTTTTTTTTTATTTTTTTATATTTTAAAAGGAAAAAAATAAATTTGGGGGGAACCTAAAAATAGGTTATGAAACTTGTATTGACCTCCTTGCTTCAGTTTTGCCATGGCTTCAGAGGGTAATATTATTGTTTTTTTTTTCTGAGCATGTAATACACATACAATGGAAGGGAGTGGTGTGTTTGGCATGTTAGGGAGGCATGGGAGAGAGAGAGAAAAAAAAAGTGGCCAAAGTCTAGCCAGAACCATGAAAAAATCAAGACATGCAGGCTACCATGCAAAGGGATGAGAGGCATCATTTCACTTAAATGAAACAGTGTTTTTTGGCATAAAAAGATTTTTTTCTTTATTTTTCTTCAAACTGGTCTCTCGATTTCTTTTCCTTTTAAATCTTGTCCTTTGTTCTTTAACTGTTTTATTTTTTACCAATATCAACCTATTTATTCTAAATTTCATCCTTGATTGTATTAAAATGATCCCTTAATTTCTTCACTTCTTTAAATTCAATCATTGACTTTCTAATTTTCAACTATTTAGCCAATTTCAACCACTTTATCTCAATTTCATTACTAATTGCATTAAGATGGTTCTTGCATTTTGATGTCATTTCCAATTCAATCATTGGCTTTTCAATTATTTCTCCAATTTCAACCCTTTTTCTCTCCATTTCATCTCAATCACAATAAAAGTCAATGTTTTTCCTTATATTTTTTTACCTTTCAGTTTTTTTTATTTTTCTTTTATATATTTTTTTGTCATTTTTTTTCTTTTTTGAATGATATTTTTTTTCCCTTTTTGGAATATTTGAGAATGGTAAAAAAAAAATGACTTATGACAAATATTTGATGCAAAATCCTCGTAAGCCCATTTGTCTACTGTAAGTATAATTTGTCATAACCCATTTTCAAGCCCTCCTTTATGTGTGTGTGTTCAAAAAATTATTTGTAGAAAAATATATGCATTCTAAAAAAATTATCAAAAGAGCTTAAGATTTTTTCCCCAATGAGATGTTTTTTTTAAAAGAATAAAATTCAATTTGGGAATAATTTGGACGGGCTATAGAATTTAAAAAAAAAAATGAAAGGAAATCAAGATTTTCTAATTTAACTTGAGCAACAATGAGAGGCTTAATTGAAAAGAAATTGAAGAAATATATCAAAAGTTGTTAAAATTGAAAGGATTAAAGGATCAAAGACCAAATTAATAAGTTGGGAGATGCTATTAATTTAGCCAAGGACTTGATTGAAGAAATAATTTTTATTTAATAACCAATCAAATCCTAATTTAAAGAAATTGCATGTTAAGGACCAAGATGTGGTGGTGGTGGTAGAAGTGGTGGAGGAGGTGGTGGTGAGGTGGTCGTGGTGGTTGTAAGAAAAGAGGTGGTCATGGAGGTGGAAGTGGTGGTCGTGGTAGTGGAAGAGGATGTGATGGTTATGGAGGTGGTCATGGTGGTGGTGAAAAAGGAGGTGGTGGTGAGGTGATCGTGGTGGTGTTTGAAATAGTTGAACGATATTTTAAGTGGATTACTATTCTTAAAATATTTTACGAAACCACATAAATTAAAAATATTTTTCAACAAATGAACTAAGTTTAAAGGTTGACTGTAAAATATTTTACATTGATTAGTTTTCCTGTAAAATATTTTACGAGAAACAAACACAGGAAAACATTTTGTTTAAAAAAAAATATTTTCCAGAAACAAACTCAGGAAAATTTAGAAAACATTTTATGCGAAACAAATAAATCCTAAAGTGAAAAATACGATGAACTTCAGGTACCATTGTAGACACAATAAGCGATGTCGTTTCCACTAAGGTATTTATACCTTTTTATCTTCATCCCCAACCATTTTTTCAGAACAAAACCTAACCTTCTCTCTCTCTCTCTCTCTCTCCTCTCTCTCTCTCTCTCTCTCTCTCTCTCTCTCTCTCTCCCTCTCCTATTATTGTTAATGAGATGACTTATCTCTCATTAGCCACATTGTCATCCCTCTTTAAAACCCATTATCGTTCACGATGTTGTTTCATCAAATATAGGCATCATTTGTCCCTTTACAATGCATACAAAACTCAATAAAGTACCTTTGTCCCAATACTTTCCTTCTTCCTTTTTATTATTACAATCATGTCTTTACCTATAGCTGTAAAGGTCTGTATTTCTCTTTCTTTTGTGTTTCCTTTGTGTTTTTGTTACCACAATTTGTGCATGAGTTTTCATCTAACAGTGAGCATTTTACCTCATCATCTAATGGTCACCATCCTAGTTGAGAGAGAAACACCACTGATAGAGAGTGAAACCCTACTAAGAGGGAGAGACATCACCAATAGAGTGTGAAACCCAACTAAGAGGGAGAGACATCATCGATATACTAAAACCAGTAGGAGAGATACTTGGAGATAGAGACACTCACCAAAGCCCCTAAAAGAATAGGAAAAAATAGGAGATGAAAGAAAAAGCCGAGGAAAAACAAAACCTTAGAAGTGAAAGGTCATACCCCAACCTTGTGTCCGATATAGGTATATTGTCTTATCCAAATTCCATGTTTATGTTACTTATCCTTTGTGATTTTTGCTAGGTCTTTGATCTTTGCATTTTATTTGGCTTTCTAATGTTGGATTTCTGGTAATAATTATCACTTGAAATTTGGTGATGTGTAAGTCTTCTGTAATTACTTCTGATGGTTTTACGCCTTGCTGAATTTTAATGTATGGTGATTTGGGTAATGATTGTTTAAGAAATCATAAGTTGTGTTGAACATTGCTTTTGAAGATTGACAATAGAGTCTAAAGGATTTAAAACTAAACCTGAATTTGTGATTTGATGTTTTTGGTGTGTTCTAGAGTTTATTGTTGTATAAAACATTGGTTTATGATTTTACAGTATAGACACTATAGGAATATGTATGGTAGTTTAAGAAATATTGTCCAAAATTGAATGGCTTTATGATTTATTGTTTGTTTGCTACTTTTGTTCTTTATTGCTTTATTAAAAAAACTAGAAAAAAAATAAGAGAGATGTTGGTAACAAAACTTACTGTCCAAAACTAAAAATGTTTGAAGGTCATCATCTAAGTTGGAAGTTCTTTTTTAGTCTTTTTCTGTGTTGATATTGAATAATACATAGTGGGTATATGGTTGACTTTTTTATGATGTTTTGCTTCTTCTTTTTTTACCACTTTTAGCAGCCATGTTATTACTCAGCTCTCCTTGTTTTGTTTATGATGTTATGAAGACCCTTTGTTAAACTTATTATGACCTTTTGTTTTGTTAACTATCTCGTTTAGCCCTGCTTTTATCCAATTTGGTGTTGCGTATTCAATGTTCTCTACTTTTACTTGTTTGATACATCTTGGTCAAGACCCTTAAAAGTCTACATCTTGTTTATATCATTATTTTTGGCCATTTCCTCATCGCATCAACTTAATAACATTTTTTTTCTTATTATGAATTTGAACATCTTCAATAGTAAGTTTTAACTTTGTCATTTGGTTTCAAAGGAAAAAAATCAATGATAATTAACAAATGCATTTATATTAGGTTTCAAAACTTGTTCATAAAGTTTATCAAGGGTTCAGCCTATATTAAAAGCCTTCAAAAGGTTGACATTCCAATATTTTTACTAATACTTTATTTTTCTAAATCATGCTTGCTTAATCTCCAAGGAAAATTTTCATTTTTTTTCTATTCACCTACAATGTTCAAGGTGAATGAACTTGTAACAAGTTGTTATTTTTGTTATTGATTAGGAGTAGTGTCGTCATATTGTAATTTGGCTTTTAAAAATCAAAACTCTCTTTCTTGAAATGCATGGGTCTCTTTGAATCTTTTATCCACCGATGATATTTGAGGTAAATAAAATATCGTTGGTCGTTACTTTTGGGTATCGATTGGGGGTAGTACTATTTACACTTAGTGTTTTTTTTTTAATTAAAATTCTTTTTTCTAAAATTAGTTTTCTCCGCTTAATATCCATCAATGATATTTGAAGTAATTGAATTGCTTTTGAGTTACTTTTAGGTACCATTTGGGGGTATAATGTGTTGTTCTCATACCTAAAAAATAAAACTTCATTGTGCTAGTAATGATAAACATCATTAATGTGCTGATCTCAAAATGATTATCCAATGACAGTGTCTAAACATAGATGAGTCTTTATAGACCAGTTAAAGTTCTTAGATATGATATTAAGTGGTGACTCTTTTATATCTCATTTCCTTTTTAGACCTTTCCCCCCTCTTTTTATCCAAAAATTTAGAAGAAAAAAAAAGAGAAAGTGGTTGTCGTGATGTCAGGTGCAAAAAACTAGTTAGGGAAAAAAATTAATGTACACGGATAATAACTAGTAGTACCTTATTAGTTATTCTTCTAGATCCACTTTGAAAAAAGAAGAAAGACACATGGAGGATAAAGAAAATGATATATAGGACCCATCAAAAGTGATAAGAATATCTTCACTTGGGCTTTCTCTTTCCTCCTTTTATCCATCTGTTTTTTGAAAGTAGACACATAATAATAACTAATAAAATATCACTAATTATTTTATAAGCAAAAAGAATTATTATACGAGAATGCATAAACAATAATTTTCTACCAATAAAAATTTGTCATGTGTCATTTTTTTTTCATTGAAATAAATTACATGAAAAATAAATAGAACTTTATAGATTTATTAGTCAATGAAATGTTGACACATGAGATGAGATATTTAAGATATTTTATCATAAATATAGAATCACATAAAAAAAATTAAATAATAAAATAATATCATGTGACATTTGCAAAAGACTTGGGGGCCTCACTATAGATATAAATATAGGGCCTCATCATAGAAAAAAAAATTATTTTAGGAGATACAAAATTTTCATCAAAACAAGCTCTTCAAATAAGTATACTTTTTTAAAATCTTTCAAGTCTTTTTCGTCTACGCTTGAAGTCTGCAAAGAACAAAACTCTATTGAATCAAGTCAAAACACCTCATAATATTTCTTTAATGACTTTTTGAAGATAAATCAAATATACTCTTAAAAGCATGAAGTCATCAAATCTCACTCTGGAATAAACGCCTACATTTATGTTATTGCAAAGCACATATCTTGGTTTAATTTCACAAATAAATTAAGTCACCACAAATCAAATTTTATGGAAGAATAAGAAGATTGTTTATCCTTTTATAAAAATATTTTAAATAGAGATTGTACATAGTTATATATTTTAATAAAATCAAATATTTGTACACATATACTTGCTTAACTTCCAAGCACTCATAATTGTATATACAGAGAAATTTTAGGCCTAATACGATTAGAATAGACTAAACGAGTGTTTGGTAATGCAAGTAAACCTGTTTTCAAATTGCTTTTTGTTTGAAAACATTAAATTAATGATTTTTTAGTATTTTTTCAATGATTTTGAAGTGCTGATTTAAAAAAATATATTATTTTAATTTAAAAATATTTTTAAAAAATATCATATATCACATTACCAAACACCTGTTTGAGTAACCTTGTATCGAACAACATATGAGAGCATTACAAGGATATTGGAGAATATTGTAGCAATTTTTTTTTTAAGTGCTGTTTTACTTGAAAATACTTTAAAATAAAATTTTTTTTTTACTAAAAAGTTATGGTTAATATAAACCAATGAAAATAATCATAAAAAAATTAATTTTAAAAAAATAAAAAAATCCAAATTTATGGGAAAACCGCGTTCACAAAATCTGCGGTGCGTCCTGGCTCTCTTTGTCGTGATGTGTCACGTGGGTGTGATCGTGGGACCTATTAATTAACCCGTCCACAAAAAAAAAAGTGAAGCAAAAACCGCTAAGTGGAGGCACGTGATTGTTATGTGACCTGTCGTTTTATGGGTCATAGAATAATGAAAGTAAAATAAAATATCTGTCATTTTCAAAAATTTCAAAAGGCAAGGCGAAGGGGTTTCTTTATGACGTGTCACTCTCACGTGTTTTGCTCGCATGCCCCCCACGCTTTTGGCTTTGCCTGGTGCTAAAGTGATGAAACGTTGCCCCACATTTAGCGGGACAAGTGTCGCAATCCACTGTGACAACCAAAGGTTCGGGTATTTGTTCTTTTCCGAATTCTTTTTTTTTGCACAGAGAGCTCCTCGACAGCGAAGAACCACCTGGTGGTCCATTTGATGAGACATGCTAATATGAAATAAATTATAAACTCTAATTTTAAAAATTATTTACTTTTTTATTTCTTTAAAAAATAAATTGGAAAAGGATATGAAACGGAGAAAAGGGATCAATTAATTAGTTTTTAAAATTAAAAGACGATTTAAAATTAAAAACTTTTTAATTTACTTAATTGGCCCTTAGATTTTCATTTTTTACCAAACATTAAAGTTCTTGCATTTTCAAACCACCAAATTCAGTCCCTACATCTCCAATTTCATTTTCAATTGGATCCTTGGTTTCAAATTTCAAATTATTAAATTGTTTTTAGGTTTACTGACACTATCAAATTTATTTTCTAAAATTGACATGGATAGAATTAATTTGTTAACACAAACAACAATCTCATATTTTGATCATGTTCTTGTCTCCTAATATTTTGTTCAGGATCCGCCATTAAGGATACTTAAATTTTTTATATAAAAAATTAATTCTCACAATCAAAAGTTTATTTATGTATATGATGTATTTTAATAAGTTAATCCAATGCTACAACTACTTTTTCTTAAACTGATTTTTAATCAACAAATATATCTTAATGAAAAAATAAAAAAATAAAAAATTTTCTTTTATTTTAGGAAATAATAAAGAAAAACATTAAAATTCAAATTTATGCAATACATACACACACATTTGATCTTATTCAAATAAATAAGAATTAATTGATTTATTTATCCTTATATATATTGGACATGTTCTTCCATATGCTATTTTATAAGTTTTTCGTTTTTATATGCCCTTATATCTTCATATTTGTTTTTCAAACACCCTTTTATGAAAAAATCTAAAATCTTAAGAACTAAATTGCAAAAAAATAAAATGAAAAAATATTTTTAAAAAAATATAAAGAAACTTAGGGAAAAAAATAAAAACTAACTTGTAAAATCTAAAATAAAACAGCCATGCTCATAAAGCCTTATAATGAAAATATGTTTATACTGATAAAAATAAGTTTTGGAAGACACATTTTTTAAGATTCTCATTAGTTTTTTTTATGTTTTTTTAAATATTTTTTATGTTATTAATTTTTTTGGGATGTTTTAATATTTGTTTTCAAATTTCTTGGTTTTATTTTATTTTATTGTTTTTTAAAACTAAATTTATATTTTTTTATGTATTAAAATATAATTTTCTCTGGATACTCGAGAGACATTTTTTTCCAAAAAATTACAAACAAACATATGAGAGAAAATATAAATATACAAGGACATATGAGTGAAAATTTCTTAAAAAAGTATATAATAGAACATATCTACATGAATAAAATAACTTAGTAATTATTTAAAATAGTTTATATTCTTTTCATTTGAAAAAATATGATGCTGGAAGTAACAAAAAAAAAAAAAAAACTATGATCGACAATATTTATTAATGTGATCTATATCATATGTATCTGTTTAGAATTTGATGCTTAACGATAAAGCAAATTAGCAAAATATAACCTGTTTTAGTTTTTGTTTGAACATTGTTTTGATACTTTGAATCTTTAAAAATGTCTACTATTTTGTATATAAAAGGAAAAGGTTTTTAAGCTATACGTATATGTGTGTCTTGATGTGCTTAATCTAGTTAAGAATGGAATGACATTTATTGTGTGGCTCTCAACCCTTCATCATTTAATATTTTTAAATGTTATAAAGAGGAATAAGATGATAAATGATAATTTAGAATAAATTAAAGTTATCATTCTAGAATTTTAATGTTTTAATAATAGACCTAATATTAGTTGTACATTAATCTAGAATAATATTAGTTATTTGAACTTAGAGTTTGGTTTATTTGATTAATAACTTTTTATATTATCAATATTTATGGTTTTAATCCTTTAATATTATTTGATTTGATTTATTTACTTGTTGATGAAATGATTAGTCTTGTTGGTAATTAAAAAGCACAGGAAGTGAAAAACTTACATACAAAGAAACGACAACAGATAGATACTAAAAAAAAAAAACTATATGCATTCAAAGCTAGTAGAGGACATAAATTCATAAGATTTGAACTAGAAAATTAGATTTGGATGAATATGAGAAAATAAAGGTTTTTTGAACAAAGAATCTAATGTCCTCACTTTTATGATCATCTTAAACATAAAATCACATAAAAGGTTAATGAAAATCCAGGAATTGTTTTATACATACACTATTAAATGTATACACAAAATCACGGTTAGCTTCAATACCATATTTCAGTCCTTATCATATTATCAATATTTTCCCGAAACTAATAGAGTTTTTCTATACTTGAACAATAACAAATTATCGATATAGTTTAATACACTTCCAAAACCATTAAACAATCTTTGATCCAACCTTTATAGATCATATTTCATTATTCCAACATCATCTCTACGAGATTTTCCACAAATTATATAAGCATAGATGTTAAACTTAACATTATATAAATAAATGACTAATTAAGGAAAATTTACATTAAAGTTTAAAGATCATGTTATACTTACTAAATAAGCCTTAACTAGTTATTATATATGTAGTAAAAATAACATTACTTAGTTTACAATCATAAATCTATAAATAAATCTATTTCTTTACAATCCATAATCATAGATTATATAATATTTACTATTTCTACCTAAAATCTAAAATAGAATATTCATACGCCACATATTTCTTCGGACTCAATTGTATAGTACCTCAATCAAACAATTTAACACTTATAATGCATTATATTTAATTAAAAAAAATAAAAAATCTTGATGCCAATATTATCTTCTAGAACTTCTTATTTAAAGCTCTTTTCATAATTTCTTTCTTTCTAGAATTAAAAATCAACTAGACATTTATCATTCTTAGCCTCATTTGTTTGCTAGAAAATCGTTTTCTTTTAAAAACGGTTTCCATAAAAAATAGATTCGTGCAAAGTGAATTATTTCCTAATATTTAGTAGTAATAAAAAATAAATTGGAAAATATTTTTCAATGTTTGGTTATATAATAAAACATAAGT
Organism: Populus trichocarpa; assembly: GCF_000002775.5. NCBI lineage: Eukaryota > Viridiplantae > Streptophyta > Magnoliopsida > Malpighiales > Salicaceae > Populus > Populus trichocarpa. Next base: position 4,839,747 of record NC_037299.2, on the reverse strand, counting down.
TGGAAAATAACTTTTAAAAGAGTGAGGATTAGTTCTTATAGATAAAAAAGTTGAAGAAGGATGAAATTAGAAAAAAAAATATAATTTCATAAATTATTTTAAATAAAATAAATAATAATCGGAATAATAAAGATCAAATTTGACAAATAAAAAAGTTAAAAGATGATAATATTAAAATAAAAATTACAATTTCATAAATTATTTTAAAAAAAAATAACAGTAAAAAAATAAGGACCAAATCTGATAAATAAAAAATTCAATTAAGAAAAGAAGAAGAGAAAAACAAATAATAATAAAAAAAATAAAGATCAAAGTTAATATAAAAATTAAATTAAATTCAATTCTAAAGGATAGTATTGAGAGAGAAAAAGATTCAAAACAAAAAAGATCAAATTTGATATAGTAAACAAATGACAAGACATTTCTGATTTTTTTTTTCACAATTTCTGAAAAGTGTTTTTGTCTCAAATAAAAAAAATAATTTTTTAGAAACTAAACCAACTTTTTTTTTAACTAGAAACTATTTTATATTAACCAACTTTTCTAATGATAAATAAACATAAAAAAATTTAAAAAATAATTCCTTTAATTTCTAGGCTTCTTTTGCAAATTCCCTAAAAATATAATTATGTCACAGGTACTATCTTTCCTTATAAATACTCATTAAAACATTTGATAGATACTAACCCAAGCACCACTAATTTTATATATAATAGTTAGTCACGTTGCTAGCCATCAATCATATGGCTTTCATTAGCTAGTCAAATTAAACATCCTGATCATCAACTAGTTAAGTTAAATATTCTGGTCATTAACCTTGTTAATGCCACTAGCACCAAATAAGTCCGGCTACAGCTAGTTCTTTATTGGTACATACAATTCAATAAAAACATCCTAATTATATTTAACATTTTCACTTTATTAACTAAAACCAAGATTTTGTTCAACATATCTTAACAAGGGACCGATCTCACATAGGCTAATTTCACTATTCCACTTATCCATTCCACACATGCTTTTAAGTTTCCACCTTAACAAAGTATTCACATTCACATGTACATGCCCACTAAATCCAAGTGCATAAATCTTGCATTTATATTCATACACCCATTAGGAACATGCAAAGTCATGGTCACAAGACACTTTATTAACGTACATAATAGACATCATAATCGTTATATTCCATGCTAGATGATATCTATAGTAATTCTTTTTGTTTTTTTTTAACACACATTTAGGTTTTATTCACGTATAAACCCCAAAAACACATCCACATAACCACACTAAGCATAACAACAACCATAATTTTTCATTCGTTCATCCATTTAGCCTAGGAACCCACATCCCGGTTCCATTTTAACACATTTTCCATAAACTCTTAAACATGAATATTCACAAAAACATTCATAGACATGAAATATTCATGTCTAGAAACCATATTTCCATATTCATTCAACCATCCCAAAGCAAATTAAATTAAAATCATGGTGTGTTCTCATCCACACACCACAATCGACATTTAAATCTTAAGGTTCCAGTCCATCCTTGTACACATTAATCCATCACCTTTTTGACCAGACCCTTAACACTCATGTTATATCACTCTTTGACAAAAACTGTCAGCACAATTTTAAGTAGCACGACAACATTTTTCTTCCTCTTCTTCCTAATGAAAGTTTTTTGGCCGACAAAGGGAAATCATCCCTTCAAGTCTTTTCTCTTCTTTTGCTATCTATTAACTTATCAAATTCAACATTCCCATTAAATTATAAGCACAACATATTGATTTCCTCATCATAATTAAAACCCATATCAATCATCCGGAAGTCCAAAGCAGACCTTTAATGCTAAACACATCAAGTCCTCATTTAATAGTTTTCAATTCCAATTCAAAACACAAATCAATAACATGACTAAGAAAATTAACATACAAAATCCCAAGTTTTTTCTATTTTCTCTTCTTTTTCATCCTATGGCCAAAACTTGAACAAACCCTACCATGGGTTTTCTTTCATTACATGGATACTTTAAGGATAAAAAATAATAAATATTGTCTCCCCTTTGTAGCTCATGTTTTGAAGTACAGAAATTCACTCTAAAATTTCCAAGAATTTCAGGGACATTTATTTTTTCATCTGCTTCTCTTCAACCAAACAGATTTTTCTCCATCTCTTTTATCCGGAGACACTAACCTAACGCTAGCTAATATTACTATTTAATAAAATTAAAGTAAGCAAGCACATTGTTAAGACCTAATCATATCATCATACAGACTTCATAAAGTTCATGTGATGAATCATGAACCTACAAACCACCATCACTGTAGATGCTCTGAAAATTAAGGCTAGTAATTGCAGCACTCCAAGCAATACCAAAAGCCACAACTTTCACTTCTTCCCCTTCAAATTGCATAGACCACTGAGTTTGTGTATGCGTTAAATGCCAGCATATTGTGAGAATTCAGTGTTTGCAAACTAGCAGTAAAGCATGTGCAGAGATAAGCATATGCATTCACAAATCACCTGCATATGTATTTACAAATTACCAGAAATAATTCTGGAAAGGAAAAATGTTCTAACCTCGTTGTTGTTTTCCCAGCTGCTGAATGGGCAATATATGAGAGTGCTCACATTCATCCCACCCTGCTGTATTAGTTTATCCATTGATCAATGTTAGACATTGTAAAAGATTTCAATCCCTTTTTCTTTGCTACTGCATCCCTTGACAATTGGTGGTACTCTGATGTACTATCCAATCACTTGATGATCTTCACAATACTGAACTACAAGTAAAATGTCACATGATCAAGAATAAATGGCTTGGACACTAAATAATTCACGACTTCAACCCCCATCCCCTTCTCTTTGCTCCAGAAAATGGAGCAAACAGGTGAAAGAGGTCTGTGAACTAAAAGTGCCATACACTTCATTTTTCTCATACAAACTCAAAAAAAAAAAAAAAAAAACCATGATTTCAAACTATCGTAATCCTGTAGGCCAGCTGCTTTGCCTAGTCATCTTCATACTAGAATAATAAGAATTTAGCAACCATAAATGTTAATTTATTATTTGACCTAACAGCGAACTAGATTGGTCCTCTTGTATGAATGTAACAAAAAAATTGGTCTTCTGGATCACAGTGACAATAGCAGAAACCTCAAATGAGTAACAATTGCTAAACCATGATTCCTGTATGTGAGCCTACAGTAAGAAACCAATTAGCATAGCAATAACAGAGAGTTCTATATCCAATCTATAGGTCCAACCAAACCTCTGACTAAAAAGCTAGCTTCGGAAGGCCTTGAAACTGAACAATCAATCTCAAAAGAAAAAAAAACCATCAAAGAGAGGAAAATATGAAAGACCAAAGCAAAATCATTGAACAGCATTTACATAGAGAAAAAAAAGGAAATTTCAAACATTACAATGCAATAATAAAAACAACCTTATGCACTCAGCAAAAATCCATTAGCAATCCCATTATCCTCACAGAGAGAAACAACTCATAGCAACAACAATATCTACATTCTTGACAACCCTACAGATTATAAGAAAATTCAAAATCATCCAAAAGCATACAAATTACACATCAAAGATGATGGTCAGCAGAAGTTTCAGCCATCTTTCTCTGTTCATAATCTGCATCATCTGTTGGCAACTCATACCGACAAACAGGACAAGTATTCCTAATCCCCAGCCATGGCACAATGCATTCACCATGATACCGGTGCAAGCAAGGCAACTGCTTCACTCTCTCCCCCACATTTATATCATCCTTGCAAACCGCACAAAGTGCATTATTACTCTCCACATCCTCTTTTGTGAAAACCACTGATGGAAGTTTCTCAACAACAGACTTTGTTGCAGGAGGCTGACCCATCATCGCATTCTCATTCTCTGTAAATTGCCCAAATAACATCTCACTCTCTGCTGTATAAATATAATCATCATGACTGCCAGAATAAGGCTCAGAATTATGGTCGTGGTCCAAGTTGTTAGCATTCAATAAAACCTGCCACTCCAAATGATCCAATCCTCCTACTCTCTCTACACTGACCAAATCCTCAGGAGCAATAAGAGGTGAAATGGAAAGTGAAACAGATGCCTCATCTTCATCAATAAACATACTTAGAACCTCCCTCTCATCAAGACGACCATCCACTTCCTCCCACTCAAAATCCTCATTGTTTTCCCTATGATCCTCCAATTGAAGTGAGTCCCAACAAAGCGGAATTGTAACCCTAGCGTCATCATAGTCAACACCATCACCAAAACTTCCATTCCCTATACTCACATCCAAACCATAATCATCCCCAGAATTAAAATCAATAGCTAAAGAATTCTGATTATCCTCCGAATCCGAATCAGACCCGAACCCAACAACCCGGATTGCATTAGCACGAATACTCACAGTAGACTCAGCCTGACATGATTCAATTCCAGAAACACTCCTCTCAATAAAGAAATCATCATCATCATCAACAATAATATTACTAACATTATAAACAACATCATTGCCATTACTATTAGAATTAGCGTCTATATTTTGAAATCCAGAATTATCTTGACTATCTAAACTAAACCCTAATCCCAAATCAAGCTCTAAATTATATTCAGAATTCTCCTGGATAACACCGAAACCCGACTCGTTAAGCGAGGAACAAACATCATCATCATCACAAAGCAGTTGGGACTGCTCGACACGTTGTTGAAACAAATCCATAACGAAACTGACCTGGTTCTCGCGGTCTAAGAGATCGGGACCGTTGAGGATAACGGATTCAGGATCTGAAACGGTGTCGTCTTCTTGGTGTGACAGAGAGTGGATGTTGAAATGGGTGGTAAGCTCAGGTAGAGGAAGGAAGGGGTCGTCGTAGAGAGAGGAAAATAAGATAGGAAAATAAGGGTCTACGGTTGAGGTTTGGCCGTTGGCGTTGGTGTTGGTGTTGGTGTTGGTGTCGGCGTCGGCGTCGCGGTGGCGGAAGGAGATATTTGCCATTTACTTAATTGATTGGAAAATGAAACAAAACTATTTTCTTTCTGTTCATTCGAAAGAGGCAATTTCCAGATGGTGCTGAATTGTGTTGTATGGTAATGGTGGTGGTCTTGCCTGAGTTAAATTATAACTTAACTTAGTTTCCCTACTTTATTGATGCTAATAAATTAGTCCCTATAGTCATTATATATTATTAAGTAGTCCTTCAATATACACTCTATTATGCAAATTGGATATAGAGGTTATTTGATAGTGTGAGTTGTTTTTTAAAATATCTTTTACTTGTAAATATATTTAAATATTTTTTTTATTTTTTAAAAATTATTTTTATATCAACATATTAAAACGATTCAAAAATATTAAAAAAATAAATTTTAAACAAAAAAAATTAAGTTTTTAAAAAACACGATTTCAAACGTGTTCTAAAACAAGTTCATAATGCCATATTAGTCACGATGCTTAGGTTTTCGTTGTGGAATGGAGCAGTTTTTTGCAACATAAAAAAAATACAAGCGTTGTTAATATTTTTCTTACTATAGAAAAATTAGTTGTACATTAAAAATTTAAAACATACTTAATAAAATAAATCGAGAACCATACGTGTCACAATAAATAACAGCAAATCTATTGATTCAAATTAAAGATTGAGTAGGGAAGTTAAAATGAAGATAATATTAAGGTATTTGATCTTATGTTACGGAGAGCTTTTCTTTTTTTTTATTTAATTACACAATAATTAAATGAAATAGTTAGAAAATAAATAATTTAAACTCCATTGAAAAAAAATCTAGTATAGTTTATTTTCTTATTAATATATTTTTTTAGAGAGAGAGGGAGAGAGATAATCACACTACATAAATCATATAATCATGATTTATGTTAAAATTTCGACAGAATTTTCTTTGTCTGAGCATCTAAATAGTTCATTTCACCTAGAATATCTGTATAATAATCAATGGAAATTTTAATTTCCCACAACACAACAATTCATTCTTAAATGTTGGGTTTCAAGCCACTCAATCCATTGATTTCTTATACATCATCCACACTAATTCATATTTATCTAGTAGAATGCACAATTTATATATAACTTATATCAAAATACAGTTATACTAACAAACATAATATAAATTTTCTAGTTGAATTATATTTCAGAGTCTTAAATTACAATTCGCTTAATTGGTATATCTACATATTACTACCATTAAGATACTATATTTTACTCAAGCACTAGCCAAGCCCAGTCACCAGTTAAGAGAGATTTAAAAGTAACCCCTAAAAAATATAGAGTTGATATGAAACTTTTTGATTAAAAGCTTAACACAGTTCATATTCAACGACTTTAGAATCATTATAAGTCAGTAACTACTCATCATACCTTTAGAACACACAAGACATTAGATATGCCAAATTGCTTCAATATTTCATCATATACCTTAACAAGCTCTTCATTTTTTTCTCAGCCTTCACTCATACTATTAGTCATTCTTTACCTTTTTATAAGTTTTCTACTTCATTTTCTATTTATTACATTGCATTCTTACAGACAACTCACTATCATATAGTAATCACTCTTGTCTCATGACTCATATGCTCATAAATCCAAAGCATGCAAAATCATAACTTCTTACTTAAAAGTTCATCTTATAGATCTATTCTTTTAAGTTTCATCCTAAAAATTTATTTCTCGCTCAACTAGTCTCTTGGGCCATATTCATATTAACCCACAGAGGAATATGAAAATCCTTTCTCAAAGTTCCTATAAAGTACCCTTCTAAAGACATGAGTTTTACACCAAATATTTTTCTACCTTTAATAACAATAAGTTTTTGATACTTTCGTATTTGAATGCACATTTGATCAGATAACCTTTACTTTTAGTCCATTCCAGTCCCGCTTATTTCGAGTATATTTAACAATTCAAATATTTATGGTCATACCTATCATTTGGGTCAACAAACATAGCACATACACAATTACGACTTAAAAGTATATGCTTTCACATAGTTGGGTTGTCATACCAGCACTACTTTTCCACATTCCAAATTGTCTAAATAACACTTTTCTTTACCTTTACGTCGTTGTATAATGTAGAATTGTCATTTAGATTGATAATTCGAGATTTGAATAAAGTTTGTAACTTTACCCAAAAAGAACCTTTCCTTAAAAAACTAAAGTTATATGCAATTGATCACCCTCACCCAACGTTTATAACGAGACGTAAACTAGAAGTATAAATCATAACAAAAGTTGATCAATCTTTCGAAGAGTTTGCAAGTTCAATAGAAAACTTAGTGTGAAAATTACTCAACCACACAAAGAGAAAATGAACCACAATATACGACAACCTTAAATAAAAATTCATCAATCCTACAATAATGTTAACAATTGGTTTATATAGTAGAAAGCTAACCCTGAATTGACTGAATGGACCTAAACTTGATAAATAGATCTGAACACATTAAAAGCCCAAAATAACTAAAATAATAAAATAAATCTAACCTAAATAAACCTTAAATGTTGCAAGCACTATAATAAATTAAAAGATAAATAAATAAATAATAGCCCAACTAATTCAAACAAGCCTAGAGTTGAATTTGTAACTTGCTGGCAGAATTAAAGCTCAACTTCAAACGAATAGTTCTCTTATGTCTTAATGAATTAGAAATTACACCATATGTCATTGGAAATGTACGAATGCCTACTTTCCAATACAACTAAAACCATATCAAAACAGTAGTGAAAGGTCAAAACTAGCATATTTGAATCTTTTTATTTCAATCTATCTGTATTGTCTGGAAGATCCCCTACAAGCCTTTCTTGAACATGAATCAAATTAATCAAGATTTGTTCTTCATTATTTGATATCATCTTAAAGTCCATCTTAGCCTATGTATCTTGAAGATGTCCATTAATTGAATCCTTGAACCTATATGCTCTAAGTCTCGTGACTGGACCCAATAAAAATTCTATTGGATCTCTTGGTGTTGAAACTAGGATCACATCATTCTCTCTCTCCTTAAAAGGATTCATCCTTAAATCATCACCTACATCAAACAAAGAAAGATCGGATACATTAAATGAAGCATTAATGTATATTTTCTTGGTAATTCCACTTTTTAGGCATTATCTTTGATTTTTTTAAGAATTCAAAATGGTATGTCTCCTCTCGGCATCAACTATATCTCCTTTGAGTAGGAAATTTTTATTTTATCATATGCACCCAAACTCAATTTCCTGATTCAAATACCATCCTTTTCTTTCTCTTATTGGCTTTAAAAGCTTATTGCTCATCCATCTTTTCAATATGTTGTCATACCTTGCTATGAAAACCATACACAATTTCAAAATGAGAAAACTTTGTTGTAGAATGCACACTCTAATTATATGCAAACTTAATGAATGGCAAACAATCTTCCTAATTTTTAAGATTTATTTTAAAAATAGTTCTCAACAACTGACTTAAAGTTTTATTTACCACCTCAATTTGTACCATTTGTCTAGAATGACAAGTAGTAGAAAATAACAATTTAATTCATAACTTACCCCATAATAATTTTCAAAAGTAGTTTAGAAATTTAACATCTCTACTAGACACAATGCTCCTTGAAACACTATGTAACCAAACTATTTTCTTAAAGAAAAGATTCGCTATATTTGTTGCATCATTAGTTTTATGACATGATATGAAATGCGTCATATTAGAAAACCAATCTACAACAACAGATATTGAATTCCTACCATTTTTAGACCTAGGTAACCCTAAAACAGAATCCATGGATATATTAACATAAGGTTTCTTAGGTACTAGAAAAAGTGTATACAAACAATAAGACATGACTTTAGACCTGAGTTTTTTACATGCTATGCATCTATCACATATTATTTGAACATCTCTTTTCATGTTAGGCCAGAAAAAAAAAATACTCGTGTAACATATCCAAAGTCTTAGTTACCCTAAAATGTCCCATTAAACTACTCTCATGAGCATCACTTATAAGCAATTCACGTAATGAACATTTAGGCACACATAATTTTTTATTCTTAAATAAAAATCTATCATGCCTAAAATACTTACCAAAAGCTTAATGTTTACATTGTCCATACACTTTACCAAAGTCATCATCATCCATATATAATTCTTTCACATGTTCAAATCTTAAAGGTCTAGTGTTCAAAGTATTAAAAAGAACATACCTCTGAGGCAATGCATTTGCAACAATGTCTTCCTTACCTTACTTGTACTTGATGACATATAGGAATGTCTCAAAGAATTCAATCCACTTGATGTGTCGTCTATTTAACTTACTTTGGCTCTTTAAGTGTTTTAAAGATTGATGGTCTGTATATATCATAAACTTTTTAGGCCAAAGATAATGTTGTTGTTCTATTAAACTTCTCACTAAATAGGTTATGAGCTATTTTTCCTACATTAAAATTGCTCCAGCACCTACACATAAGACATCACACTCAAAAGTTTTTGTATAGTTAGGTAAAACAAACAATGGTATCGAAATCAACCTTTCTTTTAAAAAGTTAAAAGCATTTTAATAATCATCATCTCATCTAAATCCTATCGTTGTCTTTACAATTTCAATTAATGATGCAGCTAGAGTACTAAAATCTTTGATAAATCTTCTGTTGACCTTTGGGTCATATATTAATATTTTATGTATTTTGATGATAAAAATTAAATGAAAATGGACTAATGATATACTTGGATGAGATTAAGTTTAAATAGGTCTATATAAAGATCACATCAACAAACATAATAAATTGAATGAAGAAATTCATCAACTAGTCCAAGATGCAAAACAAATGAAGACTTAGTTCTTAAGGTTTCATTTTAATGCTTATTGTTAAATCCTTATATCTTACTCAATAGCAAACTAAAATGAACTCACATACTTCATATTGCATGTATAAATAGGATTGATATACTTTTAATCGGTTCAAGTTTCACTAGGTTTGAAACTACCAAAACTGGTTTCTAAGCTGAACTGGTTAACCATTTGGACATACCAAGTAAACTAGTCAATTGTTGTTCATCCGTGATGAACACCTGAGAATTTTGCAAGAATCGGTCGACCAAATGATATGGTCATTTGAACTGGTCAACTGCTTTAGTCGTTAGAAGCATTCCAATAGCTATATACGACTAGTTTCTTTTGAAAACATATGCATAACTCTCTTTTATGCAAAATAAAAGAAAATTTCTAAACATACATGATAGAAGCTATTCCAAAAGAAAAATCAACTTGAAATGATCAATCCTAACATACTCTAAATTGTGCTAAATTAAATCTTTATATTCTAGCACAAGAGTAGAAAATCTTACATTCATTACACTTACACACCTTCAATCATCCTAAGTGTTATTGAGTGAGCTATAAAGATTATAGTTTTTAATTGTACAATCTACTCTTTGAGAGAGTGAATCTTGTTGTAAACAAATTATAATTGTAAATACTTGAGAGTTTGGATAAACTCTTGACATTGGTGAGGTATTGTCACTAAGAAAAAAATCTTGAAGAGGGAACATTTTCAAGTGGTGTAATTGCTTCGTGTGGATTCATCAAAGGTATTGTATCTTTCATTTGGATTGGTAAAAGAGTATAATACTTAAGTACGATTGGTACTTGAGGTGTGGATGTAAGCTTGTTGAACCATGTTAAAAACCGAGTTTGCAATCTCTCTTTCCTTATCTCTTTACTTTAACCACTTTAATTATATTATTGGTTATTGTGTTATATATGCTTAGTATTTTTATTTGCATTATTTAACACAATTAGTGCAACACCTAACTCACCCATCCTTTAGGTGTTATTGTTGCTTTAATCATAGAACAACATCTTCTATAAAAACTTGCTAAACCATGAAAACTTCTTACCTCACCTATCATCTTTGGTGTAGGCCATTCTTGAATAGCCCTGATTTACTTACCAATAGAATTGTGTTCTTACCTCAATTCCTTTTGCACTAACAACATACCTATAAACACAATTCTTTCCATGCAAAAATCACATTTTTTTAGACTATCATATAATTTTTCTTTTCTAAGTATTTCAATAACTTGTTTTAAATGATTAATATGCTCATTTAGTCTTTTGATATAAATTAAGATATCATCAAAACAGACAATAACAAATTTTTCAATAAAAGATCTCAACACATGATTCATTAACCTTATGAATGTACCAGAGGAATTAGTCAAACCAAAAGGCATTACTAACACTTTATACAATCTATATTTAGTTTTGAATGCTATTTTCCATTCATCTCATTCTTTCATTCTAATTTGATGATAACTACTTTTAAAATCAATTTTTAAAAACACAGAACCATGCAACTCATCAAGCATATTATCTAATATAGGGATAACATGTCTATACTTTACTGTAATGTTGTCAATGGCTCTATAATTAATGCATATACATCAAATATTATTTTTTTAGGCATAAGTAACATTGGAACTACATAAAGACTCATACTTTCTTGAATGTATCTTTTTGACATCAACTCTTCAATTTACTTATGAAGTTCCTTAGTCTCCTCAGTCTCCTCAGGAATACTTTTATAGGTTAGTCAGTTTGGAATTGATGCTCCTAGCACAAAATCAATTTAATGCTCAATCTCTGGAATTGATGGCAAACTACTAGGGATCTCTTTAGAAAAGATATCCTCAAATTCTAACAAAAGAACTTTAGCAACACTAGGAACAAAAAAAATTCAATTCATTAGAATTAAAATATGCCTTCTTATACAAAAGTAAAATCATAGGCATATTAAAATAATAAGCATGAGTAAGGTCACTTTGTTTTGCATGAAAATTAAGGTGTTTCTCTAATTTTTCCACACACTCTTCTTTTCTCACCTTTACTTTCTTCTTTCTACTCTCAGCCTTCTCCATCTAATGGTCGAAACTTTCCCCCAAATTGTTTAACATTTACGGCTCACCTTATTTTCACTCAGCCTCACATCCTCACCATTATTTTTCATAAATTCTTGTTCAACTTCCTCAACTCTATTAATCTTCAATTGATCCTTATACACTTGCCTTGGTAACAATGAAACAAGTGTATAAATCTTTCTATTTTTCTCCAAAGTATACCTATTTCCGAACCCATTATATTTAGCCTTCCTATCAAATTACCAAGGTCTCCCTAAAAGTAGGTGTATAGCATGTATAGAACAATATGACATATAACCTCATTCTTAAACTTTCTTATTGTGAATGAAATTAATACTTGCTTAATCACTCTAATGTCTTCACATTCATTCAACCATTAAAGCTTATGTGGTTTAATATACTTAGATATATTCAGGTTCAACTTTCTAACCAAAGTTGAGTTAGCAACATTAGTACAACTACCATTATCCATTATCATAATACATAATTTATTATCAATGTAGCACCTAGTATGAAAGATATTCTCCCTTTATTGCTCTACATCCTCTTCACAAACCTGAAAACTCAAAGATCTCCTTGAAAACAAGGAATCTCCTTGCACAACATACTCCACATCACTATAATCATATAGTTTTGGCATTCCCTCCTAATCATCCTCACTAACCGATTCCACCTATCCATTATATCTTATAATCATAATTCTATTATTTTGACATTTATATGCATAATGTCCAAACCTTTAACATAAAAAACACCTAATATCTCGTTTATGCTTCGACTAAGCAATATTTTCCCCTTTTTTCCTCTAAAGTTTCACAACCCAATTTAGGCTCTCCTAAAATTATCATTTTTTATACAAAAAAATAAAAAAACAATAAAAGAAAAAAGTAAAAAAATAAAAAAAATGTAAAAAGACAAGTGACTTGGTTGGCAAGAATAGAATGGAAAGGGATCTACATGCATAAATTAGAGATGGAGGGACCAAGCTCAATCTTTGACTTTTTTAGAAATTTAATTGCACCCATGAAAGACATAAATGTGAAAAGCAATGGAAATTCAAGGTTAACTTAAATTAATATTTGATGAATTTGCATAAAAATCAAGTTTGATAACTTAATTAGATTTTTAAAAGACTGATTTGATTTAATCATAGGTCTAATTAAAGGTTTAGTTCATTTTATAAATAAATTTTAGGCTAAAATTAAAAGAATTAATTAAGTGTAAAGACTTAATTAAGTCAAATTAATTTTATTAAGGATTTAATTGGTGAAAAATTAAGTTTGGAAGCTTAATTTGAGCTTAACTAAGAAGTTTAAAATTCTAAATGACCAAATTTAATTTTAACAAGCTTAATTGGATGAAATCAGGGGTGAAATTACAAAAAAATTAAAGTTTAGGGGTCAATTAAGGGTCAAATTGAAGAAATCCAGAACCAAGGACCAAAGTGCAACAAACGTATAGGTTTAAGGACTAAAATTAATCAAAATCAGGGGTCAATTTGAAATAAATTGAAATTTTAATATTTGATTCTTTCATTCAAGTGTTGTCCATGATGTTTGTATTATGATTTAACCATGTTTTAGTTTGTTTTTATATATATGTTTAATTTACTTTGAATACAAGTTTGTTATATGATTTATTGCTTTGTTGTTAATTAGGTATTTTATGATGATTAATGGATGATTAATGACATGTTTTTTTATGATTGAATACTTGTTTTTTATGCATAGAAAATAATTTGATGATTATATGAAAAATATAGGACATATAACACTACTTGGTCATTCTGGTTTTTTTGTTCAGTTTTGGATATTGGTCTTTTTGATGTTGCTTTTGATGTTAAATGGGCTTTTAGATTGATAAAAACAGTATAGGTGCATGTTTGTATATTGATAATGGGTTATAGACTTTGATTCCTATGCATTTTAATGTTTACATGTTTCTTGTCATTTCTGAAAGTTTAAGCATATAAACATGAGTGTATGTGACTTGCATGAATATGTTTTAGTCCTTTATTCTAGGCTCTTTATGCCTTTTCCTGGATTTAGCCTTTACTGTATTTTTCTAGGTTTTTCATGCTTTCTGGGTTCAGTGTTCTTGCGTTGAGTATTGCTTTCAGTCATTGATTTTTGTGTCACTTTGATTATTTGTTGGCTCTTACACATGCACACAGTCTTGATTATCACTAATCTAGGATTCTAATGACCTAAAAACATTGAAATCATGGTTTTTAATCTTCGATTCTTTCATTTTAGTTTTTGCATAAAATCAATTAAATGTGATGATTAAGTGTTTATTGTGATGATCCAGCCTTAGATTCTTGTTTGAATAATTTTTTCACATGTCTCTATGCCTTTTTTTTGGCATAATCTGGTATGATACTGAATCCACGTTTTCTGGGTTTCATCGTTGTGTTCTTCATCAAATTAAAAAAAAAAAAACTATTTTGGTTTTCAAATTTTCATTTATGTTTCTAGACATTATTTATGGGCTTAGGCTTTTAGGCTAGGAAGCCTAGCCTATTAGTTGGGCTGAGCCTTTTCTTTTAGTAAGAAAGTGTTTAGTATGTTCAATTTTTATCAAAGAAAAAACATAATATTTTGTTCTTAAGGTGTGTTTGCCAAACATGGTCTTAAATTTTTTTTCAAGCCTTTGATTTTTAGTTAAAGGTGTGTTTGGCAAACACACCCTACTGATTTTTCAGCAATTTTTATTTTCTTATTTTTTGTGCTTTTGCCAAACAAACCCTCAAATAATTTTCAAAAATTCTGAAAACATTTAGGAACCATATTAAAAGTATTTGTGGATTCTCGCATGTTTTCCAACAATTTTATTTAATATTTAGGCTATAAACTTATACTATAAGATACCGACTTGGTATTAAATTCCTAATTTTTGTTTCTTTAAAATTTCAAAAAAATACAAAACAAATAAAAAATTGCTTATTTTAAAAAAATGCAAAAATATATTTTTATTTGTGTGGATACAACCAAATTCTAAAATTTTCATGCATATTTGATAAAAAAAAAAATTGTATTTTACCATACTTGAAAAAATACGAAAAAAATCAATTAATAGGTATCACATTTGCCAAAATTTCCAAAAAAAAAAAAACAATACAAAAATCATTTTTTTAAAAAAACATTTGGGACATGTATTTACATAATGTTTTGGCTTTAGAAACGTTAAGTTTTAGCTTGATAAAGATCTCCTTATCGAGAAGGACTTTTCTTGAATCTTAAACAGATCAAGAATATAAACATGATCTTAGAAAAAAAACAATCAATCAATAATGCAACTTATCATTGGTAGGGTGTACTAGGGGTGATGTGTCTTTCCTATGCACAACTGGTCCCCTTGTTGAGACTCTTGCAGACCATTAAGTTTTCTAGTAACCATAATATTAGGTGGCGACTCATGAACCCTTCAAATCATATTTTTATGATTTATCCCAACACATTCAAAACCCCCTCATCAATCTAGGAGCTAGATATACCATTCGATGTTGTGAATGCCATGACAATATGGTGAATCCACCAGGGATATCTTTAGTTTGACTAAGCTTTGTTGATTGTTTATTTTTTGTGCCTTATTTTTATTTGTTGGTCTAGGTGATATAATTTTAGCATGTATTTTTTATATATATTGTTCATGTACAAGTACATTAAATATGGATTCATGCCATCATGTATTTTAAATTTTGTGAGTATAAACCCAATTCTAACTTAAGTTGGAGATTATCAGTCTACCTTATGATTTTTAGTTGGGGTTCAGATTTGTAAAATATCCAATTATGATCTGAGTGTTTACTTGGTAATAGCAATCATAATGTGCTCCAACCATTACTTGTAAACTCCTATACTATCTTCATGAAAGGTAGTCACTGAGTAGAACATAGACCCCTTTTGAGATGATAGCAAGCCTACTTCATGTATTAACTAAAACCAATCTTTAGGATGTTCAACTAAAATCTACTTTATGATGTTTGCCTTGCAGATAATTCATTTTTCATATTAAAAAAAAACATATCTTCTAAATCAATTATCATAGTATTATGACTCACCAACTCGTGCCTTTATTTTTGTCTCGGTGTATGCCATTGGAATGTATTAATTATAGTCTTGCTTGACATTAAAAAAAAAATTGAAATCTCTTCTATTTGCAAACCTTAAAGTAGCTAATGATTCTATCTTCCATCTAAGGAATTACTCATGCTTGATCAAGGCAGAATATATACACGATTGGTTTGAAGAGAATCTACGTGGGAGACAGATGAAACGTAAATTAGTAATTTTGGAGGTCACTCAGTTAAAATTCTACCTAATCTAATATCAAGCAATGAGAATGTGTTTAGATAGTTTAGATTTGAGTAATAAAATGTAATGGTTAATAATAATGGGAAGGGGAGCTCTAAGAATATAGATCAGGAAACCCTTGATACTTTTGCTTGCTGCCATTTATAAGATGATGGGTGATCTATGAGAGCTAATAATGCTGCCACTCTTCCTCGCTCTATCAGAAAACCCATCATTTTTTCTTCTTCTTTTTTTGTCGCGTGAGAGAGTTAGTTATATAACCTACTTTCTTTAGTTTAGTAAAAATAATTAATCAGTCATCATATTTAGGAATAATTTTTAAATTAATTTATAACCTAATCCTTTTAATTCATTTTATGTATTTTTTGTATACTGAAATACATAATTATAGGAAGAGAACCTCTTCCATACATTTGACATTTGTTTTTAGCACTTGAGCACTGCCATACAATAGATTCTCCATAATCAGCCTCCTTAGGATGCATCTCTCTTGAGTTGCCTCCAAATTGAAAGCTTCATCACCAAGTGCAGTGGTATCCAAACCAACACTCTCTTCCATCCAATAGCTTTATTGGGGACACCAAAATGACCATCAAGGAGGTTAAGGATTGATGAATGATTAGTACTTAAAAGTGCATTCTCATTAAGGTTTTATATCATCATATTATACTTAAAGTATCATTAAATTCCCTAATTTAAGCATGTGTTATAATAACAAGTATGATAATATAAGATAGTTTTAATTTATGGTAAATGCTCATTTTAAATGCAGACATATCTCACAATTTAAAGGATTGATTAATGTGATTAACTATTAAAAGTGAAAGGACAAAGAACGGGTTAATTAAGCTTAAAAAAGAGATGCTGCTTCAATTCAAATTGGAACACTATTAAGTCATTGGGTCATATCTGAGGCTGTAGATCTTGGATTTAAGTCTGATTAATATGGCTAGAAACCTAAGACATAAGCCTAAAACATTCATGAGGAGTCCAAGACTCAGTTCTGTCGTTTTGAAGATCAAATCTTAGCAACAAGAGAGAAATCTGAATTTGTCATGTAGCCCAGATCTTGTTCAGTGTTCAGCTCATATCTCAAGTTCTAAAAGTTCAAATGTACTCATTCTTTTTTGGTGGAAATTTGAGACAGATTCCTACAACTTTCATGGAGACCACTTTGCCAAATTCGGATTGTAACAGTGCCAGTTTGTCCATAAAACAAATCCATGCCTAAACCACCAAGTTCATTAAGCCAATAGTTGGCCACTAAATAAATAGTTGATTGCCAAATAAATAGTTCTTTTTAGCCTATAAAATGAGGCATTTCCCATACATTTATGCATCTTGGTTTTCAATTCAAACTGGAACACTATTCAGTCATTGGGTCATATCTGGGGATGTAGATCTTGGATTTAAGTCTGATTAATATGGCTAGAAACCTAAGACATAAGCCTAAAACATTCATGAGGAGTCCAAGACTTAGTTCTGTCGTTTTGAAGATCAAATCTTAGCAACAAGAGAGAAATCTGAATTTGTCATGTAGCCCAGACATTGTTTAGTGTTCAGCTCATATCTCGAGTTCTAAAAGTTCAAATATACTCATTCTTTTTTGGTGGAAATTTGAGACAGATTCCTACAACTTTCATGGAGACCACTTTGCCAAATTCGGATTGTAGCAGTGCCAGTTTGTCCATAAAACAAATCCATACCTAAACCACCAAGTTCACTAAGCCAATAGTTGGCCATTAAATCAATAGTTGATTGCCAAATAAATAGTTCTTTTTAGCCTATAAAAGAAGGCATTTGCCATACATTTATGCATCTTGGTTTTCAAATCAAGATCATTTTCTTGCTTTCTCTCTTTGTAATGTTCAAGTTTTCTTTCATGTTATATTAATCTCTTGTCTATGCTTTTCATTTCCTTTCCTATACTTAGTTAACTTATATCATAACTATATTCTTATCTTGTTTATTTATATTTCTCTTCTTCATAATATTTAGCTAAGTTTAATTTGTCACGGTGAAA
Source organism: Populus trichocarpa (assembly GCF_000002775.5). NCBI lineage: Eukaryota > Viridiplantae > Streptophyta > Magnoliopsida > Malpighiales > Salicaceae > Populus > Populus trichocarpa. The sequence continues at coordinate 4,821,503 of NC_037299.2, read as the reverse complement.
AGGTTTCACTAATGGTGTTAGAATATGTATAATATAAACTTAACATAGATTTCAATGTTTATATCCAAGAAAGTTTGTTATTAATATGTCTTATCTTTTTATCTTACTAATTCTTAATACCTTGCTTGTTAAATGATTAATCTAGATTTGTGTTGTATAACACTTGGTATAATAAATGCTTGATCCTTCATAGTCTTCGGCTTCTTGTTCAGTGTTCAGCTCATATCTCAAGTTCTAAAAGTTCAAATGTACTCATTCTTTTTTGGTGGAAATTTGAGACAGATTCCTACAACTTTCATGGAGACCACTTTGCCAAATTCGGATTGTAACAGTGCCAGTTTGTCCATAAAACAAATCCATGCCTAAACCACCAAGTTCATTAAGCCAATAGTTGGCCACTAAATAAATAGTTGATTGCCAAATAAATAGTTCTTTTTAGCCTATAAAATGAGGCATTTCCCATACATTTATGCATCTTGGTTTTCAATTCAAACTGGAACACTATTCAGTCATTGGGTCATATCTGGGGATGTAGATCTTGGATTTAAGTCTGATTAATATGGCTAGAAACCTAAGACATAAGCCTAAAACATTCATGAGGAGTCCAAGACTCAGTTCTGTCGTTTTGAAGATCAAATCTTAGCAACAAGAGAGAAATCTGAATTTGTCATGTAGCCCAGACATTGTTTAGTGTTCAGCTCATATCTCGAGTTCTAAAAGTTCAAATATACTCATTCTTTTTTGGTGGAAATTTGAGACAGATTCCTACAACTTTCATGGAGACCACTTTGCCAAATTCGGATTGTAGCAGTGCCAGTTTGTCCATAAAACAAATCCATACCTAAACCACCAAGTTCACTAAGCCAATAGTTGGCCATTAAATCAATAGTTGATTGCCAAATAAATAGTTCTTTTTAGCCTATAAAAGAAGGCATTTGCCATACATTTATGCATCTTGGTTTTCAAATCAAGATCATTTTCTTGCTTTCTCTCTTTGTAATGTTCAAGTTTTCTTTCATGTTATATTAATCTCTTGTCTATGCTTTTCATTTCCTTTCCTATACTTAGTTAACTTATATCATAACTATATTCTTATCTTGTTTATTTATATTTCTCTTCTTCATAATATTTAGCTAAGTTTAATTTGTCACGGTGAAAAGGTTTCACTAATGGTGTTAGAATATGTATAATATAAACTTAACATAGATTTCAATGTTTATATCCAAGAAAGTTTGTTATTAATATGTCTTATCTTTTTATCTTACTAATTCTTAATACCTTGCTTGTTAAATGATTAATCTAGATTTGTGTTGTATAACACTTGGTATAATAAATGCTTGATCCTTCATAGTCTTCGGCTTCTTGTTCAGTGTTCAGCTCATATCTCAAGTTCTAAAAGTTCAAATGTACTCATTCTTTTTTGGTGGAAATTTGAGACAGATTCCTACAACTTTCATGGAGACCACTTTGCCAAATTCGGATTGTAACAGTGCCAGTTTGTCCATAAAACAAATCCATGCCTAAACCACCAAGTTCATTAAGCCAATAGTTGGCCACTAAATAAATAGTTGATTGCCAAATAAATAGTTCTTTTTAGCCTATAAAATGAGGCATTTCCCATACATTTATGCATCTTGGTTTTCAATTCAAACTGGAACACTATTCAGTCATTGGGTCATATCTGGGGATGTAGATCTTGGATTTAAGTCTGATTAATATGGCTAGAAACCTAAGACATAAGCCTAAAACATTCATGAGGAGTCCAAGACTCAGTTCTGTCGTTTTGAAGATCAAATCTTAGCAACAAGAGAGAAATCTGAATTTGTCATGTAGCCCAGACATTGTTTAGTGTTCAGCTCATATCTCGAGTTCTAAAAGTTCAAATATACTCATTCTTTTTTGGTGGAAATTTGAGACAGATTCCTACAACTTTCATGGAGACCACTTTGCCAAATTCGGATTGTAGCAGTGCCAGTTTGTCCATAAAACAAATCCATACCTAAACCACCAAGTTCACTAAGCCAATAGTTGGCCATTAAATCAATAGTTGATTGCCAAATAAATAGTTCTTTTTAGCCTATAAAAGAAGGCATTTGCCATACATTTATGCATCTTGGTTTTCAAATCAAGATCATTTTCTTGCTTTCTCTCTTTGTAATGTTCAAGTTTTCTTTCATGTTATATTAATCTCTTGTCTATGCTTTTCATTTCCTTTCCTATACTTAGTTAACTTATATCATAACTATATTCTTATCTTGTTTATTTATATTTCTCTTCTTCATAATATTTAGCTAAGTTTAATTTGTCACGGTGAAAAGGTTTCACTAATGGTGTTAGAATATGTATAATATAAACTTAACATAGATTTCAATGTTTATATCCAAGAAAGTTTGTTATTAATATGTCTTATCTTTTTATCTTACTAATTCTTAATACCTTGCTTGTTAAATGATTAATCTAGATTTGTGTTGTATAACACTTGGTATAATAAATGCTTGATCCTTCATAGTCTTCGGCTGACATCGTTGTTATGAGAGGAACTTGATTTGTTGTTAACATAAGTTAACATCATGAATTCCTGACAATATTTAAAAGTATGGTGTTACTAAAATAAGATAATTAATATAATCATGTTAAAAATTTATAATGAACTATTAAGGATAAATCATCCGATTGGAACCTCATTTGTGTGTGGTTTCCAGTTGAGTAATAAAAAGAGTTTATACTATACTTATTTCTAATACTATTAGTGGATCCTCCAACCTTGACAATTATTTTTATCATTATTTAATCCTCATATTAATCTCACATCTCAAAGATCTCTTTAACTCTTTGTTAAATTATATATATTATTTATAATTTATATAGTTGATCTTCCTGTGGATCGACCCCGGTCATGCTGGGTTATTTATTACTTTAATACTCTTGCACTTGAAATAAAATATCAACTTTTTGATCGTGTCGAGAAACAAAGACAAAATCATTTTTTATCAATTTTCTTTTTATAAACTCCCCCTCGATACTAGTCTGAAAGTAGCACCGAGCTAAGATTTTTCTAAAAACAAAAAACCAAGCTTGACACTTAAAGAGTATAAAGGGGGCATTTTTAGGGGAGGAGAGCTAACCTGTGTGAGGTGCATGCTGTTCTCATTTTCCAGGGCATCTGCTCCTAGATCAGAGGATGCTACAGGGAATGAAAGTTTCAATAGAGAGAGGAATGGTTTGGGCATCACCTGTACAGGAGAGGGAAATCATTCATGAGATTATTGGAAAGAGATGAAGTAGAAGTCGAGGCGAGGCGACAAGCTTATTACCTGGGGAACATGTCAGGCCTCTTGCAAACAATACAGAACAGCATGCTGGTATTTAGTCCAACCACCCAGTAGCTTTCATCGGACTTCTTCTCTTAACTAGCACTGCAGATTAAAACTTTATTATACAACTGAAGAGTATAAAACAATATATAATAGGAAAGTGTTAACTGATAGAATTATCCCATATTCTTAAACAGAAGAATCATGCATGAACCTGAAGATTGGGAGCCAACTACCACCATATTGGCTTGTGAAAACCCGCAAAACACCCCACAGAATTTGCTCAAAAATTCAGTAATAATATCAAGAAGACGTGCTAATGAAACTGAAGATGCTGCACCAGAAGTTATTTCTACTAGAAGAAGAAGAAGAAGAAGAAGAAGAGAGAGAGAGAGATTAAATACCTTAGAGTCATATGAACTTAATTGGCCTTCTTCACTAAACCCAAACCATGTTAGATGCGAACCTGGAGTTAAGGGAAGACGCCCTCTATGTGGCTGGGTCCCATTAGATATGTCGAATACTCTGAACCCTAGCATCTGCACATTCAGAATATGAACTTTAGATCTTTAGCATTCTACTTTTCAGAAATATCAAATATAAAGAGATATTCAAGCTATTAACCAAATGAAATGTCTTCCTCAGTGAACAACTTTCAACATGGTTAGCTACATTAAATGGTTAGTAATATTGGCAATTGGGCATCTCAGGTCTTCTTCATTGATCTGATCGCTACTTACTAAATGTCAAGTGCCAGTACAGTTGAGCCTTGAATAATTGGCAGATTTTAGCAGATCTGAAAAATTCAGGAACATGAAAGATGAAAGTTAGATCTGATCATTTGAGGAAAGACAATCAGAAACATAAGTGACCACTGCAAGATGATTTTTGAAGTCTGATGCAGTCACCGCTGGTCCAGCAAATGAGAGAATGTGTCTGCGATGAATTACATATGGCAAAACATAATAAAGCAGACCCAATAAACAATTAATCAAAAGCTTAGAAAACTAAGAGCAATACATTTGAATATGAAAACTTCAGTCATTTAAGAAATTTGTTATTTCGTTGTGATCTGCTTCTTCATGAACAGTGTCATGTCAGAGAGAAAATGGAGGATGGCAGGCCTCCTGTTTAACCAACATCAACAAGACACAACATCACAACCGGAAAAAACAACTTTGGAACCATATTGTAAATGATTGGCTGATTTCTTGAATTTCTAGAATCGATCCACTGATTATTTTATAAAGTCTAGTAAATGGTCTACTAGTTCCCGGAAACTCCAGAACTAGTCAATTAATTCTGCAATAATTACAGACATGTTATACAAAATTCGAACAAAAACTAAAGCAAAGAACCTCATGACCCTGGAAACGCTAAATGGACATGAGATCACCTAGAATTTGATACATGTGTTTTAATTATACCAAGAGGGACTGGATAAGTTCAAAAATTTCTCAATTATTCTTCTCATACCAGATAAAATAAACCTTGGCTAAAAGGACTAATCACGCAAGTAGATATAAGAACTCATTCTTCTTCCTAAGATGCAAGTATGCCCATTGAATCAAAGGTCCTCATATCATAAGAAGCCACCTTTAGAATGGTTCTCTCATAATAACACCTCATATCAAAGCTGAGAATATGATGATTAATCAAGTATGATTTGATTATAAATAAATTTTAGAAATTGAGGAATCGAATGTAAATATTAATAAAAGGAATTATAATTATAGACCTAGAAACAATCAAGTAAATATAAATATATGCCTAAAATAATATATGTGATATTATTTAAAGGAAAAATTGATATTTTATCATTTATAGGATTTTCATATTTCCTTATAAATATAAAGCTAAACCTCTTATTTCTTAAGGTGAGTAGAGTATAATACAGAAATACCTAAAACATAAAATAAAAGAGTTAGCAGTCAAATGTATAACAATCCCTCTCTCCTAAAAGGGTTTAAGAGATTTTTTTTTTTTTGAGATTTCTTATTGGTGGTTCGTATGGATTACCGTTAGAGGCCAGACATTTGGATAATTTATGGCTTGTGACAACCTAGCCTTGAAGATATTCAAAGCTAAAAAGATTTGATCTTCATGTAATCTTTGTATAGACCATAAGCAACCCTAGATTTATCTAACGAAATCCTTGGGACTCCTGAAAAAATATTATATTTATAGTTTTCACAGTGAGAATATGTTTTCGGAAACCCAACAAGATATGCATGTGAAATGTGGTTACCTGGATTATGCTAGAGGAATTTTGAGAGATGGAAACTCTTTCACTCTATATACATGTGGTGATATCTATAATTATTCTTATCCATATATTTTCTAGCCTCTCGAAGAAAATTTTGCTAACTTTTTGCTTGAAGGTTTTATTTTGAATTTTTATCATAGATTTGAAAAAAAAAAAAAGAGTCAAATGTAAAAAGAAGGAAAACAAAGAAAACATGATTCTTATCGGAGAAGAAGAAGATGCAGAAATGGTTATAATGGTATTTGGATATTAAATCAATTATAATGGTAAACCTATAATATTTTTAAAAAAATTTGTTGACTGAATTTGTGTATTCCTAACTTAGTATATAAAATATTATCAATTGTATAAACAATGGTATATAAAGTGTACATATTTAAATGTAAGAAAGAGCTTAATCTAAAACAAACTATAGGATGTTTAATATAATTTACTATGTTATTTTCTTTGGAAGCTTGAGATTGATTTAACATATTCTCACTATATAAATAATAAAACAAAATTATTTGAGATTTTTGTTAGACAGATCTAAAGTTGTTTAGGGATTTATTACTTGAAGATATGATCTTCTTCAACTTTGAATAATTCTTTAAATGTTGGGTTGTTGCAAAACACAAATTGTCCAATTGTCCGACCTCCAACAGTAATCCACACGAATCACCAATGAGAAATATCCTAAATTCCTAGAGGGATTGTTATGCTAAGAGTGTTAGTTCTTTATTCTGTGATTTATGTAGATATTTTGTCTAATAGCCAACAACTAAAAAATAAGAGGTATAACTTACTATTTATAGCTAAATATGAAAATCCTAATAAATTGGTAAAATATCAATCTGGCCCTTGAATAATATTCATATATGAATTCAGGATAATTTTTTAAATTAACTCAATGAAGTCCTTACTTTATTTTCTAGGTTTAGAAATATAATCTTTGTATTAATTATATTCTAGTTTTTAATTTCTAAAATATATTTTAATAAAGTCATTCTTAGGTATATCATTTGAGTTTAATTTCTGATTAATAGTTTTTAATGTGTGTGACCTATTAAGTTTCTAATATGTTGGTCAGTGGTAGAGTCACGTAGGGGGCCGAGGGGGCAATTGCCCACTTAATCTTTTTTTAAATACTTTTTATATTAGAATATTAATAATATCTTAATAGGTTTAATTTTCTTTGCTGGCTACTAATTAACCCAAGTTAGCTATTGTTAACTTACAATAAAATATAATATATAATATATATGTCCAGCACATTTCATTAATCTTTTCCCCTTTCTTTCCCTTTCTTCCACTAATTAACTGAAAGCCTTTCTTCTTTCTTTCAAGCTACTATTCTTGCCTTCTTTTTTTTATAAAATTTCTCTTGAAGTCCTAAGCTATTAATTAGTTAAGCAAATAACCTCTCATGCTTTATGCTTTAGGTAAGTTCCTTCATCTTTTCTATTTGTTTCATTGTTTAATTTTAGTTTTATTCATTTACAATTAGTTATTGAAAATGTTAGGATTTATGATAATTCAAGGGTTTGTTGAAATAATGTGTATGGGTAATATTATATGCTATGAATTTCATATTGAAAATGGATAGTAATGAACTGACTAGTCATTAAAAATGAAGTATAGGACAACTCAAAACATTAGAAACACAATAGAGAAATAAAAAAAATATTTAACATTTATATTTAACCCATATGTATAAAACAATAAGTCAACAATAACAACATCAATTTGCCACGACAATCCTTTTAAGCTATGGTTTTAGCTACTCTCTACCATATGTCAGCATAGAATTGTTGCCAAGAACTTCAATATTCATAAGTATTGAACCCACCCTAAACTAAAAATAAATGAATGATATTTTGGTTGCATATATTGAGAAAAATATCTTCGATAAGATTGATATCCCATCGACCTAGAGTGTGGCATTCATCAACACAACAAAATTGATTTATCAAAGGATTTTAATGTATTGTTATGGATTGTTTTTTTAAGACTACTTTCAAGAGTTAAATTATATGAAAAGCCCACCAATCGAAGGTGGATATATGAATTGAGAAATGTAGGTGGTAGGATTAAAATAAGAAATGTTTTCTCTTTTTGGTTAACTTCTTACTCGGTGATTGTTCCTCAAAGCATATGATTTCCATTTCACTCAATTCATCTACCCTATCCTTTCAGTCTAACTAATTTGATTGTAAGACTATCATGCACTATTGTTATATTCTTCTACTTGTTTTAATAAAAGGCCGATTGATCGATGCTTGAGGTGTATAAAAGTAGTAGCCCTCCATTCCTAAAATATTCTATCTCCTTTTTCTTCAGAGTTTACTAGTAAAAAGAAATCTACATCCTAACCGCTAAGCTATTGTGTTAGAGAATAATATAAATCATATCCTGGGACCTCACCTAACAGCTTAAGCTATTGGGTTGAGATGGTTCTTTGACATGGTATCAGAGCCTTAATGACCAAGCGGTCACGAGTTCGAATCTCACCATCCCCATTTATTTGATAAAAATTAAGCACAAGGTAATGTGGGCCTGTGTAAGTTTAAAGCCCAAAGGGCTTTCACTTGAGGGGGGGTGTTAGAGAATAATATAAATCATATCCTGGGACCTTACCTAACAGTTTAAGCTATTGGGTTGAGATGGTTCTTTGACATATTGATCCTTCCTTTCAATTTGATCGAAAAGGTTTACATATTCATTATTAACTTCTATCATTCACGAACTATAAACTGAGGTTTCTTCTTTTTTTTTTCATAGTGAGAGTAAATAAATAAATAAATAAATAATGAAGTTATTTGAATGTACAAACACATCTCTAGTGAAAAATGCTAAGAACTTGCATCACACGTATGTTTTGATGCCAAAAAAGAATTAATTTTCCCAAATTTTAGAATCAATGCTCTAGAAAGTGGAGAAAATTTTGTATACTATATATAATTCCATGTACGTATGTATAAAGAACCGATTTGGGATTTACCAATTATGTGTATATTCCGTCCATCTTCGCATGCTTGACTTCTTGTCATTAATTTTCATGGCATTTACCAATTAGGTGCTTCCATCTAGCATGGAAATAATTTCCAAATTAAAAAAAAAATCACGATTATTTAAAATAAAAGGGAAAAATTAAACTCCCTATAATCAATTATTTATAATAAAAAAATAAAAAATAATTTCTGAAATAAAAAAATCATTCAGGACTATTTATAACAAAAACAAAAGTGATAAGAAAAAGAAACCAAACCTAGTAATAACCAATTATTTATAATAAATGGGAGGGGGGTAATTTTCAAAATAAAAAAAAACTATTATTTTTTTATACCATATGCCAACATCTGATTAGTTTGTTGCCGTTTGTTTTTATGTTTGAAATTGTGTTTAAGTATGTTTTAAAGATGCTTTAAATTGAAAATTTATGTTTATTGTTTTTTAATAATTTTAATATTTTGATGTTAAAAATAAATATAAAATCTGAAAAAAAATATTTTAATATATTTTTAAATAAAAAATATTTTTAAAACACACCTTAAATCACAATAACTTGTGTACTCAATTGATAAATATGAGATCAAAATAACAGAGTTTCATAAGATAGAAAAGTTTAATTCATCATAAAATTTTAAATAAAAAAATGCTACTATGAACCAAAACTAATTAGAAGGGATGATATCATTGAAATCTAATAGTACATAATATATATATATATATATATATATATATATATATATATATATAAGGGATTCATTTTTTAAATAACATTAAGTTTACTTTTTCTATATTTTTCATAAGAGTGTGTTCTTTTTAAGTAATTATTATTCATGACAGTTAATATAATGAACTTAATATGGTTATTTTCTAGGGAGGGAAAATCTAAAAAAGTGTCTTCAGGGTATCCATTAAGCATAATCCAAGTACATATGTTAAACAACTTCATTTATTATTAATTTGTGTAAAAAAAAAAAACAAATATTTATTAAACATATTAAATAAGTATTATTTTACATGGTAATATTCTTAAGTGTTTATGATAAATTATAAACAAATAATTAAACAATGTGATTGATTAGAAGTATTAAATATATAGTGCTTAACATGTATTCTAAAAATGATAATTAGAATACTAGAATTTATATATATAATTTGAAGAATGTATAGACGCATTTGCAGAAATCACTAGTAATAATTTCATGACTATATATTCTTTTTTTTTCCAAATTTATAAAGCTATAAATTAAAGTGCAGTCACCTAGTTTTACGGTTGTTTGTCAAAATTCAGTTACTGTAATTAAACAATTCCTATATTTGAAGAGAAGCCAAGGCCGGTTGCACGCAACATAACAAATATAGAGTACTTTACTACTTTTTGATCTCTCTTACTTTTCTTTTTTCTTTTTCTTTTTCTTTTTTCATGAAAGGGAGCTGCGAGATCATTTCCATAATCAAATTAAGCCAAGGATTATAGAAGTTGATTGTTTCACTCATCATTAATTAACAAGAAACCCTATTTTTTTTTTTTTTTAACTCCAAGAGTAGTAGTTTAACTAACCAGATCGATCTTAAATTTGCTTTCAAGAGGTTACTAGTTCGAGTCTCATAAATGTCAGAGCCATTAGAGGCTTACATGGTCGTTGAGATTAATCGAGGTGCACACAAGCTGACTTGAACATCCATGTTAATCAAAAAATAAATAAAAAAACCTATTTCCTACCTAATACAATCCGATTTATTTCCTTTTAGCAACCATTTCACTTCCTAATGCAGATTGGAGAGAAAAAAAAAAAGGGTACTGTTTCGGCATAAGGTCTGATTTGAAAGTGCCATAAACAATAATAATTAAGAAGAATAAAGAACAAGTGCCCTTAACTTGAAGTACATGCAATAAGAGCCGAGAAATTCGTAAATTATTTGAAAAATTGCATCTCAGCAGAATTCCTCACCTTCTTTCGGCAACACAACAGCTCGAAATCCTCTTGCATTCAATAGCCGAAATCAATCATCGCAAGTATACAAATGAAACTGATCAAGAAGTTGCGAGTTAAAAAAGTCATTTTGCTCCCATTTGTCTTTATGGTTGTTTTTCTTTTTTTAGCATTATAAAAGGTAGAAAATTTTGTCATTTCCTCTCTTAATTTGATAGTTCACGTATCCTTAATAAGAACATCAATTGAAGCTGATGTTGACAATATTAAATCAAATGTCCAAATTTGGATCCATGCTTTAATTTCATGCATACCATTTCTAGCTGCAATATTACTATAGAAACATATGATACTTGTATGACAAGAAACTACTACCGCTAATATATTTGCTGAAGGATCTACTTTAAAAACTCAATTCCTTCCTTCAATCTGTTTTGTGTTCAAGTCAGTGATCGATAATAGCCATGGAGCCGCATGAAATCAAGAAATTCCATGGTCTGCCTCAGGCAAACTTGGTTCATAATCTATTCACTTTCCCTAATCCCATACAGAAACAATATCCTTCTGCGGCCAGCCTGAAAATGCAGCCCATTGTTGAATCCACTAACCACACCCCAACCCAGGCAAATATATCTGAAAATCCAGAATCCAGCTCAAGTCTCTTCGATAAGTTCTTAACCAATTCTCTAATTCATGTCCCACTTCATATTCCCTCTCCAAACACATCATCTGTCAGTACAGACTCTACTCTAGCTGAACCAAGAGATCAACAGCTCGGTATTTCCAACGAGAAGAAGCTAAGGAGGATGATATCCAACAGAGAATCCGCTCGAAGATCGCGTATGCGAAGAAAGAAGCAAATTGAAGATCTCCAGTATCGGGTTAATCAGCTTCAAAACATGAACCATCAGCTCTCTGAGAAGGTTATCCACTTACTAGAAAGTAACCACCAGACTCTTCAAGAGAATTCCCAACTCAAAGAAAAAGTTTCTTCTCTTCAAGTTGTTCTATCTGACCTGTTGACACCTTTGAGAAATGTGGACGACGGCGATTGCAACAGCATTCATCTCAAAGGTGAAACTTCAAACCGATGAATCCATCATTATAGAGTTTCTTGGACATATATATATATCTTGAGTTAATAAAAAAGTGATTATGAACACATAAGAGAGGTTGCTTCCGGGTAGCTGATCCATCGATTGCTTACTAGGATTTGCCTTTGCCTTTTCTTTTATTTTCTTTTCCTTTCTTTCAGAAGGGTCTTGCTGATTTACTTCGTTGTTGTCGTGTTATAATAATAATTAATAATAATATTATTTATAAGTTCATGCCATCCAGATAATTAATAACACCTTTCTGTGACAAAGGTATAGCTAAACCCTCTATGCAAATGAATCCATACATATATACAATGTCTTCTGTATTGCCAATTATTTGTTCTGATATTATTTAGTTTCTTCATGGTTCATTTTGCAAGCTTACCTAACCTTACCTTTAATTGCAAAATATTGACTGGAAATTTATCAGAAAAGCAGAAAGGAAATTCAGAAAGAAACTCATTACTGGGAGCTATGAACTTACAGTACTGGTAGTGGCAGCTAAAATTAGGGCGATCAAAGTAGCCAGATGACGAATAATGTTTAATTCATAAATATTGCTTGTTTGAAATCGATCAAAAGCTTAGTTGAATGCATCACTCTGTTAATTGATTAAATCACATGGGATAATTTCTAATATAAATATGTTGTTGAGAAGAGAAATCCACTCTAAATTGATAATAAATTCAGTGAAGATGGTCTGTGGGATATGGCCAGAAATTTCTTCCTCTGATGTCCGTAGACTTGTACCAACCCAAAACGGATAAAACTAACAACGCAATACATTGAAAATGCAATTCGCAATGTGACATGAATGATGGTTCCATCACTATAATTCACTACAAGATTACACTATTGCATGAAAACCAGATCGATCAGGAAACTATGTAATGTAGGTTGATGCAGCGCATTATACAGTATAGAAGGAGATCATTGTTCTACTGTCTATCCTTTTATTTACCTAGATATAAATTAATGTGAATATATAAATTAATGTGAATTGAAATAGAGTAATGATATAATTGTTCTTGCCAAAAAACTTGCTAAGCATGAAGGAGGATAGGATTATCTTTTTTCATAAGATACATTTTGTATTGAAAGAATAATTAGAAATAAAATGATACATTTGGATTTTTTAGGCTGCAGTATGCATGATACTAATTTTAATCTTTGAATTGGGAGCTTCTTTTGTCTTTTTAAAAAAAATAACAATGAAAATACAACCATGCTCATGAGAGGGAATATGCATGTTTGTCATACCTAACCAACGTGGGAACATGGGTCTGACATATTTAATAATATTATTAATATAATAAATATTATTATATTCATTATTATTAATATAATTATTAATAAATTTGAAAAACAATTATTACTATTAAAAAAAATCATAAATATTATTTGAAGAGTAAAATTAAAAATTATTATTATTATTATTATTAAATTTGAAAAAACAATTATTACTATTGAAAAAAACCATAAATTTGAATTGAAGGGTATTGTTTACCTAGACACAAATCATTGTGGATTGGAGAAATATGATAACATAATTGTCCTTGTCGCACGTCACCCGCGCGACGTCGTTTGACGATTTTTCGTTTCTTTGCTTGATTTTTTAGGAGTCGCCACCTAGTATTTAATTGAGGGTTACTAGGAAACCCGAATATACTAGTCTTGTCAGAGATTCACGGGTAAGGGATTGGTTGTGGTTAGGAAAGGTATTAGCACCCCTAACGTACCCTACCTGAGGTAAGCTGTTTCGTGGCTTTGATGTGATTTAAAAGGTTTTGAAAGTTGTCCTGCCAATGATTTCGTAAAAGAAAAGGAAGAAAAGTTCTTCTCAGTAAGGAAATACTTATCTTATCGGGTAAAGAAAACCTAATTGCTCTAGCATCAATAAAAACAAAACAAACTTTTCTATTTAATATCAAGAATACATCTTACGTATAAGATTATAATCCCAGATACCAAAAGAAAAAAATATTTTTTGAAATATAAACCAAATTTAATGCAAATTAAAACATTTAATTTTTTTTTCTTTTTAGTTTTTATCATTCCAAACATACATAAAAAATAATAATAACAAAACACCCACACAAACACTCTTCTTATACTATGTTTAAACACACACCCATTACATGTTTACAAATCAATCAAAATTTAAAATAATACGAACTACACATTCAACAATTTCAAGTTTACAAAATGGAGCCCAAAAAATTCAGGAATAGTTCTGGGATGCATTCTGGGTCCGCCAAAATAGTAGCGGCGCGTTGCTTCACGCGCCGCTGCCACTGTAAACTTGATATTAAATAGAAAAGTTTGTTTCAATAGTAATATAATCCACAACCGTGGATCAGGAACGTTTTCTTCTTCTCGGTCTTTTTACACTGTCTGTGAAGGTCACCGTCACCTGCAACAAGGGAAACAACGCACAAACAATAGTTGATTTTAATTTTTCTTTTTTTGCAGGTCCGTTCTCAGCTCTGCTACTCTGTTTGGGTTTGTTATTATTTCCTTCTTCTTCGAGCGGCAGATCTGGCGGTTGTGGAAGGAGTGTTGGACGTCGCAGCTGCGAGTGTCGCCGCTGGGGAAAGGGACAACGGTGGGTCTGTGGGCGCCCGAAGGTTGGTGTCAGCTGGGAGGTTTTGGTGGATGCCGGTCTGTGCTGATGAGGGAAGATCTGTTGTGGTCGACGGTGAGGGAAGAGACGGGGATCTGTGGGCTGAAAGGTGGCACTCTTGGTGGCTGAGAGAAGCGCAGCTGAGAGGGAGAAGGTCTGGTGTGTAGAAAAGGAGATGAGGCAGTGTGTGGGGGCTGGTTCTGGCGGAGATGGAAACGACTGTCAAAAGGGAGATGAGGAGGATGGACATGGGGACCTTGGGTTAGCTGGGGTTGCTGCGGCTTTGGTGAAGATAAGAAGAAATGGGGGGAACAGTGATGGCTAGCTTGGCAAAGGGAGAGGGTGAACGGGTCTGGTTTTGTCTAGGAGAGAAGACTAGAGGAAGAGGGGGGCGGTGGCTTTGGCTGGAAAAAAGGAGCGGCCAAAAGATGGGTGGGGCGGCTAGTGTGGTTAGAGATAGGTTTAGGTTTAGGGTTTATTATGTTTCTCCTCTTTTTCAAAATTACCCCCCTCCCTTGTGTATGTTGTGGTGACCAGTATTTAAAGGTAAAATATTGCTAGGTTTCCAAACTTGATCCCTCAACTTCTTTCTTTTTTTGTAAATTTGTTCTTTCTTATTTTTTTGGATTTTTCTTAACAATATCGACTCGAATGAGGAAAATCGGTGATTTTAAAATATAACGCATTAAAAGTCGAACGCGTTCCAAGGATCTTTGAAAATTTAAATTCTTTTGGGACGATGTTGAAAATGCTAAAAATGATGCAAATGTATTAAAAATGTATTTTTTTGGATTTTCGTTGTTTTTCGTTATTTTTTGATTTTCCGAAAATTTTATCAAAAAGATGGGTAAAAAATTGGGTAACAACAGATTCCCCCTCTTTACAATGCTTACGAAGCAAAACTCCTGAATGTTTTGCATAGTAAGCTTTGTAAAGAAATCTTGTTTTCTTGTCTTACTAACTTGCTGAATATCCACTCATCTAAAGACCTTACTCTTTTTTTCTGTTTCTTTCTCTTTTCCTTCTCTTTTCTTTCTCTTTTCTCTCTCTCTCTCTCCTTTTCTCTCTTTTCTTTTCCATTAACCTGAGATCCCATCTAGCGACCTCCTTTAACCAAAACCAAAGA
This sequence comes from Populus trichocarpa, assembly GCF_000002775.5. NCBI lineage: Eukaryota > Viridiplantae > Streptophyta > Magnoliopsida > Malpighiales > Salicaceae > Populus > Populus trichocarpa. The sequence continues at coordinate 4,806,155 of NC_037299.2, read as the reverse complement.
ATGTGTGTAGCTCGGTGAACCTAAAGTCTCATATGGCGATTCCCTTTAAACCAAAGCTCCCTGAGATCCTTTTTGGCGACCTCTTTTAACCAAAACCAAAAAATGTGTGTAGCTTGGTTAACCCAAAATCCCATCTGGCGATTCCCTTTAACCAAAGCTACTTGAGATCCCTTCTGGTGACCTCCTTTAACCAAAACCAAAGAAAATGTGTAAAAAGTGGTCTCGTTGTAATGGGTGACCTACCCAGGTGGAAACAAATGTGAAAAGCGGTCTCTTTGTAATGGGTGACCTGCCCAAATGGAAAAAATGTGAAGTGCGGTCTCATTGTAATGGGTGACCTGCCTAGATGAAAAGAATATGAAGTGTGGTCTCATTGCAATGGGTGACCTACCTAGATAAAAAAAAACGGAGAATGGTCTCATTGTAATGGGTGACCTACCCAGAAAAAATGATGATCTTGTTGTGATGGGTAACCTACCTAAGTGAAAAGAATGTGAAGTGACAAGTGTGAAAAGAATAGGACTTACCTGGCGAAGTCCTGAAGGGATGACAAGAAAAGGGCTGGAAAACTTGGTGCTTCTTGATAATTCCCGATCGCAGGGTTTGAAAACTCATAGCTTCCCAATTGCAAGGTTGATCTTTTCATAGCAAGCTCATTGTTAGCGAGCAACAACACATTGCCATACCCTCCTCGTGAGAGTGTGAAGATAGAGAACGAAGAAAAGGCTCACCTAGAATATGTAAAGAATGAAGTTGCTCAAATGATCAGCCTACTTGAGCATCTCTTAAGGTCCAAGAATGAGGAAGGAACATCAGCACAACCTCCTATGGAAGTACTAACAGCTCATCTATCCCATACACCTCAGAACTTAGAAGTAAATTCGGTAACTAAGCAGCATTTTATCCCTATTGCCCTTATCCAACTGGCTCAAACTCTAGCTACTGTGGATTTGACAACTCAAGGACCCTTTAATGATATATTTGTTAGTCCAATGAACTATGATAAATAGGTTGCCCTAGAAGAAAGATTGAAAGTAATTGAAGGAGATGATTTGTTTGATCTTGTACGATCAACAAAAGTATGTTTGGTGCCGAATATTATGGTGCCGAAGGAGTTCAGAGTGTTGAAATTCATCAAGTATACATGACTAGAATGTTCAAACACCTATCTTTGGACATACTGCAATAAGATGAGTGAAGTTATCCTTAATGACAAAATGTTACTCTATTTCTTTCAGGATAGTCTCATAGGGTTACCTTTAATAGTACTGGGACTCAAAAGTTGAATAATCTGGTAAGTGCCTTCTTAAAGCTACAAATTCAATATGAAAATTGCCCCTGATAGAACCAGTCTGATGGCCATGAAAAGGGAAACCAAAAGTTCATAAAGGCATATGCGTAAAGATGATGAAATGTGGCAACACATGTTTAACCTTCTCTAATAGAAATAGAAATGGTGACGTTGTTCGTCAACACTTTCAAATCCCTTTATTATGAGCATCTGGTGGGAAGCTCTACTCAACATTTCTATGATGATGTAAGGATTGCTAAAAGGATAAAACAAGGGATCAAGTCTAGGCGTATAGCTGAGCCAGTTGAAAAGAAAGGCTTTGCTGGAAAGAAAAGAGAAAATGATGTTAACTTATAAGGCGAATATAAAGGCAAGAAAGCAAATTATCATAACTCTCAAACACATACATCTCGAAACACCAACATTACCTTTGCCAAGCCATTTGCCTCAAACCAAACCAATCAATCCAATAATCAATCAAACAACCAGAACAACTACCAAAAACACAAGAAATACTCTTAAACAACTACCACCTTTACATATGCCTTTGAAGAAGTTGTATGACAAACTACTAAGTATTGGGCATATCGCTCCCATCTTTCTACCACCACAACCACATTTTCTTGTTTGGTACAAACCAAAATTGACTTGTTAATACCACGCTGGCAATCCTGGCCACGACATTGAAACCTGCTATGTTTTTAAGAGAAGGTTATTGGAACTAATCAAAATAGGATGAGCTACTTTTGAGGATTCACCCAGTCTTCGGTGTACCTAACCATGTTGCAAGTAATAATGGAGTGAGTGTGGTGGATGTTGGTAGTAAAGAAAGGATGCTAAAAGTATTTATAAAAAGGTTGTAAGACATATCGGTACAGTCAGGATTTTTGGAAAAAAAGCCACTAAGTGTCACTTGGAGGGGGGTGACTATTATGAGTCCCATGAAAAGAAAGGACATCACATTGACAGATGCATTGAGTTCCACCGAAAAGATGCATAATGTTGACCGTAAGGGAGTTAAGGATTGGGGCTATGGAGGGTAGTGATGTGGTAAGAGTGATGGAGAGTCAAGAGAAGAGGATTAAGGTGTGTAGGGTCTAACCAACAGTAAATGAATCACCAAAACTGATCTTGACTAAACCCTCATGTACAAGAAATGTGATGCCTTACAATTATGTTTATACCTTCAATATTAAAACTCTTGTTCCTTTGTTACAAGCTGAGATAAGTGGGCTGACTCGCAATGGTCATTGCTTAACTCTTGAAGACTTAATAAAAGCTAAAGTCAAAGAAATGATAGAACTTGATAAGGAATTTAAGGTCAGAAACCTGTAACTGAGGAAAAAACGAATGAATTCCTAGAATTAATATAACATAGTGAATACTGCATAGAGGATCAGCTTAAGCTAGGATCTCTTTTATATCTCTGATACTCACCTTTGAGCTACACCGAAATGCTTTACAAAAAGTATTGAACAAAGCTTATGTACCTTAGGACATTAAGTAGAAAAACATGGAACATATGGTAGGGAGAATCTATGCGATCAATTACTTGTACTTCACATAAGATAAGCTGGATGTCGAAGAAATTGGACACAACAAGCCCTTGTATATCACTATCAAATGCAAAGATTGCCTCGTTGGCAAAGTACTCAATGAAAATGGTTAAGCTCCTTATATGTTACCAAAACACATGTTGGATGAAATGCCTGTGAATCCATCACACATGCAACCAAGTGTAATGATGGCCAGATCTTACGATAGTTCCCCAAAACAAGTAGTAGGGATGATGGAGATAAAATTAGCTATAGGACCATAAATTTACTTAGAAACAGTGAAAGTAACGAATATTCGCCTTTCTTATAGCAAGTTATTAGGAAGTCCATGGATATATTCTGTTAGAGTTGTAACGTCATCTTTACATCAGTGCTTGAAATATATCATGAATGGGATGCTGGTAACTGTTAAGGATGAAGAAACAATGTTTATAATAAGGAATGTGGTTGTACCATTCATCGAGACAGAAGATTGCAAGGACAAGAATATATTATTTTGAAATTATGAACAATTAATGGGTCCCTAAGAACACGGTAAAGGCAGCTAAATGCATCATGAAACATGTCGCACCCTCGCGGCGGGTTGCGGCGTCGCGGCGACCCTCGATTGATTTCAGTTTATTTGTTTTTTTGTGTAAAAGGGAGTCGCCACCTAGTATTATGGTCACTAGGAACCCTAACTGGTCTTTCAGAGATTCTAAGGCAAGGGACTGGTTGCGTAAAGGGAAGGTATTAGCACCCCTAGTACGCCCTACCTAAGGTAAGTTGCTTGGTGTTTGGTTTGTCTTAAAATTGTTATGGTGTTGGTGTTTTCTAATTCCATCAGTTTTTCTAAGTTTGATTCTAACTAAATTTATTAAGATAGAAATCCAAGAAGATTCCATGTGCTTTAAAAGCTCATTTTTCCCTTGGTATTTCAAGAGTTTGCGACTCGTAAATCGCAAGGAGGAGGGACAAAAATTTAGAAATCTAGGGCACTTTAAAAGCCTATTTTTACCTTAGTGTTTTATACTCTCACGGCTCGTAAACCGTGGAGTAAAAAATTGAAATGTCCTCGATTATAATCAAGGCTTCTTTCAAGGATGTGTGCGGATTTATTATTTCTAGAAAATTATTTTGGATATTTACCACTCCGGGTTTCTTTATCCAAATATTAACAGTGAATAATAACAAATTATTCCCAATAATATTTTGGATATTCGTCCTTTAAGGATTTCTTTATCCAAACATTAGCGGTGAATAATAGATGAATTCCCCCCAAAATAAGATTTTTATATTTTTTGGAATATTGGCCAATACCCTTTGGAGTTTTACAAACATGTTGTAAAATCCAGAAATGCAAGAAAACAATTTTTTTGTTGTGTTTAAGAAATCCATGCGAAAACACATTTTCAAAACTTCCAATATTTTTTGTATATAAAAAAACATTCAAAATATGTTAGGGTATTGGCCGTATGCAACACACAAGAAAACAAATTTGATATATATGTATATTTGTCACATTGCGTAAAAAAACAAAAACGGGTATTCTAAACACAAGACTAATATTTTTTACAACAAAAAAAAATTCAGACCTTAAAATAAATATACCAAAAAAATCATAAATCACTTTCTCTTTCTTTTATTTTTTTGAAGAAAAAAGGGGGGGGGGGTTCTGGCCGGGTCACTTGCTTGGGCAAGTGACCCGGCTGGACACAAAAGTGGTGCAGCTCTCTTTTGTGAATGGAGAGCTACTGTTCAAGTGAATTAATTCACTTGAACAGTACAGACACATACATTACAAAGAAAAAGACCACACTAAAGTGCAAATACAAAGCAAAAGAAAGCATGCAACAGGTGAATAGAAAACCAACCTGGAGACGAAGAAACTGCAGTGGCGTTGGAAGAGTGATGGTTGCTGGGTCTGCGTCTGTCCTTCTTCTTATGTTCTGTGTTTGGGTCTGCCTATTGCCTCCTTCTTTACTCTGCGCCTCCGTCACTTTCTCTACTGATTCCTAACTTTCTTTTCCCGTTTCTGCAGTTTTTATTTGCAGAAAACAAATGGAGCAAAGGCGTCTTTCTTGTTTTTCTTTTGCTGTCTCTCTCCCGTTCTCTATTCTCTCCTCTCTTTTCTTATTTTTCTGCTCTCTTTTTCCTATTTTTCTGCTCTCTTTCTCCTCTTTCACGTTCCAGTGCAGGCTTTTTAGTATCAAAGAAAAGCCTCCTTTCTTTCCCCTTGTTTTGCCTCCATCTCCTCTTTTTTCCCTCCTCTCTTCTCCCTTTTTCTGCCCCCTTTTATGCTCTTTCTTTGTGCGTTTTTCCCCCTCCCTTTAGGTCAGCAGCCGAGGCTTCTATATAGCCTATACAGGGCTTTACTTAGGAAACAAATATTACATTAACTCTAGGGTGTATTCTCGGGTGAGCAGAAATAGGAAACCAGAATGTTTGATTCTGATTTTGTGATCAACACTGATTTCTTTCCTAGTTAGAGGATGGTGTGGCTCTTTTCTTTCCTTCCATAGGGCCAGCTGCTCCCTTTGAAATGATTCAATAAAAACGTGGTCTCAAGCTCTCCAATCAGAAAGACAAACATGGAAACCAGCAGGAAATTTGCAGAGGAAAAAAAAGGAAAGAAATCAGATGGGTAAGGGTGCATGCAAGGTCTTATTTTCCTTATTCGGTGTGGTAAAAATCCTGTCATTTATGATGATCCAACCCCCCTTTCCAGCTTTCAATATCATTCTTCAATTCAATCCCTCATTTTAACACTTTTCGATTCAGTCCTTGGTCCAAAAAAATCCTTCGAATCATTCCCGCGAACTTGGGCTATATCCTTCCCGCAGCAGAATTTTCTGCCCTCACGTTAGATATTCAAATGGGAATATCTTGAGCTTCTGATATCGAAATCAAGTGATTCAAAAGCTCAAATTCATCTACGCGTCTAGGACTACAACTTTGATGAAGGAGTCGAAGTGAGATAAAATCTTTTTACAAAACAGAAACTGACAGTAATCTAGTTGGTCAAAAGGTTCTTGATCTGACAATACTGAGCATCCAAATCTGACTGAGAATCTGCTCTAAGAAAAATGATCCCTAGGACCTAATAAAGGTGTATGTCAATTTTTCAACATGTAATGAGTGACAGGATATACCTAGGATGGTCAGATATCGTACGAAACTGAGTCAGAATCAGAGCCTAAGTTGGAACCAAAAAATTGCGACAGCAGCAGAACTATTTTTTAGTGCAAATTCTGAGGGATTTATTCAACCTTAAAGACCAGATAAAAAAGAACAAATTTAGCATTATGAAGACTCCTGATCAACCTAAGAAAACCTGATGATTTTGGTAGTAAAGGGGAAGGATAAAAAGAGCAGAAAACAGCTCAAACAAGGTTTCAAAAAAACAAAATATTTCTTTCTGTGCTTTTGTCAATCTTTTGGCGAATATGAGCTAAACTCCTACACTCTGTTCAAAAGAGGTATACACCGTCTCCAGCACGTGGGGTCCAAAATTGAGTAACAACAGTTGCCCCCTCTTTACAATGCTTACGAAGCAAAACTTGTCAAGCGCTTCGCGTAGTAAGTGTTGTAAAGATAAACCATCTGATCCTGCTAAATCTCACTGCTTTCCCTAAACAATGGTCTCCCTATCAGATGACCTGCCTATTTAAGATTTCTAGAAAAAGTCCATGTTTTTTTTTGAAATGGTCCAATTAGTGGGTGACCTGCTCATCCTAAAATTCTTAGAAAACTCCACGCTTTTCTAAGAAATGGTCTCAATAATAGGTGACCGGCACATCTTAAAATTTTTAGAAAACTCCACGCTTTTCTAAGAAATGGTGTCAATATCAGGTGACCGGCCCATCTTAAAATTCTTAGAAAACTCCACGCTTTTCTAAGAAACGGTTTCAATATCAGGTAACCGACCCCTCTTAAAATTCTTTAGAAAACTCCACGCTTTTCTAAGGAATGATCTCAATATCGGGTGACCTGCCCATCTTAAGATTCTTAGAAAACTCCACGCTTTTCTAAGAAACGGTCTCAATATCAGGTGAACGGCCCATCTTAAAATTCTTAGAAAACTCCACGCTTTTCTAAGAAACGGTTTCAATATCAGGTAACCGGCCCCTCTTAAAATTCTTTAGAAAACTCCACGCTTTTCTAAGGAATGGTCTCAATATCGGGTGACCTGCCCATCTTAAGATTCTTAGAAAACTCCACGCTTTTCTAAGAAACGGTCTCAATATCAGGTGAACGGCCCATCTTAAAATTCTTAGAAAACTCCACGCTTTTCTAAGAAACGGTTTCAATATCAGGTAACCGGCCCCTCTTAAAATTCTTTAGAAAACTCCACGCTTTTCTAAGGAATGGTCTCAATATCGGGTGACCTGCCCATCTTAAGATTCTTAGAAAACTCCACGCTTTTCTAAGAAACGGTCTCAATATCAGGTGACTGGCCCATCTTAAAATTCTTAGAAAACTCCACGCTTTTCTAAGAAACGGTTTCAATATCAGGTAACCGACCCCTCTTAAAATTCTTTAGAAAACTCCACGCTTTTCTAAGGAATGGTCTCAATATCGGGTGACCTGCCCATCTTAAGATTCTTAGAAAACTCCACGCTTTTCTAAGAAATGGTCTCAATATCAGGTGACCGGCCCATCTTAAAATTCTTAGAAAACTCCACGCTTTTCTAAGAAACGGTTTCCATATCAGGTAACCGGCCCCTCTTAAAATTCTTTAGAAAACTCCACGCTTTTCTAAGGAATGGTCTCAATATCGGGTGACCTGCCCATCTAAAACTTCAAAAGAAAACATCTTACCTCGAGGAAATAAAGCAGTGCTGGTTCACAATTCCTATCCTTTTTCGTAATTCCGTTGACCTGAGATTTTGGACCTCAGCGGTTTTCCCAAAAACTTGGAACTATTTTGGCCTTCGTCACACCTTCTCCTGCCAGGTTAGTGTTATGACAATATAGCATGCATGTTTTTTTTGTTACCTATTTTGGAAACATAGGTCCCCCTTTATGTGTAGACTTATTGAGCTCTTGTTTCCATTTGTTTGTCCGACTCGTCCTCTTGAAACAGAATATGCTCCATGCGCTATATTTCATAATCTTCTTATGTTTGGTGAAGAGATCTCTAGTTCCTTATGGGGCCCTTCCTTGCTCCATTGAGCGTTGCTTTGTAGTATACTTTTGTCGATGTTTTAATTGCCTTTTTCATTTTTGAGAAATTATTTTTAATAGGAAAACTAAAACAAATTTGGTTTTGTTCATGAAAACTTTCAATGCAATCATTTCTCATAAAGGTGCTTCAGAGGTTTTTTTATGATGATATCCCTTTAATGTTGGGCTTTGATTCACTATGTTCACCTATGTGCACTTCTTGCCCCCAGTGTGGTGTGCAATACCTATCAGGTTTAAATTTGGTTTGGATCCCTCGAATTTGAGAATTGATGGAGTCATCTCCTTAGTCATGCGTAAAACAGTAAAAGATTTTGAATGCTATGAGATCATGCGTTTTACGAAGAAAAGGTTCTTTACAGAGAAAATTCATGGCCGAACTTTACTTTATTGATCGGGAAGCATAGTATTTTTTATAGAGTCAGCATTCACAGGTCTAACTAGATCTTCTCCATCCATTCTAGATAAAAATAAAGCTCCTCCCGAGAATGCTTTCTTTACCACGTAAGGGCCCTCATTGTTTGGCACCCATTTACTCTGATCTTCTTATGGTAAAGGCTATATTTTCTCCAGTACAAGATCCCCTTCGTGGAATCCTCGAGGTCAAACCTTCTTATCATATGGTTTGGCCATCTTTGATGATGACATATTGCAGCTATCCTCTTTTCACTGATCAGATTCAACTATTCATATCTAACTTTTACCCACTCTACCTCTTCTAGCTTTGAGTCTATCAATACTCTTAATGAGGGGATTTCAACTTTTAAAGGCATCACCGCCTCCATTCCATATACCAACATATACGGGGTGGCTCCTATTGAGGTTCAGACTTCGGTGCAATACGCGTGAAGGGCCAATGGCAACATCTCATGCCAATCCTTGGAGGTGAATATCATCTTCTGAATAATCTTCTTGACATTCTTGTTAGCAACTTCTACCGCACCATTCATTTTTGGCCTATATGGCGAGGAATTGGAATGCTTGATTTTCCATCTAGCATAGAGTTCTATTATCATCTTGCCATTAAAGTTCTGGGCATTTATTAGGTATAATCTTTTCTAGTCGACCATATCGACAGATCAAATCTTTTTTCATAAACCACTTTTTGCCTCTAAACATCTCAACAAAAATCTCGTTTGATGATTTTTTTACACAAAGTTTCCCCATCAAGACAGAAATCCCTTGCCAACCTCCTCAAAGTCTTTTTGTCGATTGTGGATGCCCCCATGAGATATGTCTGGTTTTTGGATGAAATTCTTGATATCATAGTACCAAGGGTTTCCATCTATTTCTCTCTCAACTGAGCAACAATGAGCTGGGTTATTTCTTATATCAATGTGTACCGACTGTACCTTATGCCCAAAGTCTATTCTAGCGATAGAAGCTAACGTGACCAAAGCGTCAGCAAAATGGTTTCCTTCCCTTCCTAGATGGGTGAACTTTATTTCCTCAAATTCTCTAGCCAATTTAGACAGTTATTCTTGGTAAGGTCTCAACTTCTCATCCTTGATTTGCCATTTTCCTTTCACTAATCAAAATCGAGTCTCCATACATATGTATCTTTCTAATATTCAACTCCAATGTCGCCTCTAAAACAAGAATGCAAGCTTTATACTCCTATGTTGTTATTGCACCCAAACTGCAACTTAACTAAAATCAAATACTACTTTTTATTAGGAGAGATTATCATTGCATCAGCTCTATTACCACATACGTTTACAGCACCATCAAAGTACATAGTCCACCAATCTAATTTTCCTTCCTCAACTGAAAACACATCTTCATCAAGAGGTACTGCTTGATTTTCTTGAAAGCTTCTTCACACTCTTATTCCAAATTTCGAGATTCTTCTTCCTTAACAATCAAAGATTGGGTCACAAGTCATGGTTAATTGGGATATAAACCGAGCAATGTAATTCAACATTTCTAAGAACTTTCTTACATCCTTCTCATCCTTGGGAGTTGGCATAGATTGAATAGCCTTTACTTAACCAAGGTCCACTTCTATCCTTTTGTCACCCATCCTAAATCCCAACAACTTCCCATATTTCACCCCGAATGAACACCTTGCATGGTTAAGCCTCAACTTGTACTTCCTTGGTCTTTCAAACAATTCCTTCAATATTTGGACATGATTCTCTCCCTCCCTAGATTTAGCAATCATGTCATCCATGTATACTTCACTATTTGTGCATCATGTCGTGAAATAGAGTTACCATGGCCCTTTGGTAGGTGGCCCCAACATTCTTTGACCCAAATGGCATGACCTTGTAACAAAAGGTTCCCCATGGTGTTACAAATGTTGTCTTCTTCTTATCCTCTTACGCCATTTTTATCTGATTGTAGCCCGAAAATCCGTCCATAAAAGAATGTGGAGATACGTGCTGCATTTATCAAACATATCTATGTGTGGTAGACAAACTCTAATTTTATCTTCCTTTTTTGGTACAACCACTATGTTGGACACCCGTTGTGGATATTTGACTACTTCTAGAAAATCGGTGTTCCATTGCTTTTCAATTTCTACCTTTACTTTGATCAAGACATCCGAATGGATTCTTCTCAACTTTTCCTTAATCGATTTGCATCCTTCTACCAGCAGTACCCTTTGTACTACAATATCCGTATCTAAGCCAGACATATCCTCATAGGACCAAGCAAAAACATCTATATAATCTCGAAGTAACCAACTCTTCTCTTTCTTTAGGAGTGATCAAAGTCCCTATCTTCAGCTCTCTTTTAATTTCTTCATTACCTACATTTATGATTTCAAGTTCCTCTTTAGGGGTCCTCCAAGCTTGTTCATGTTGTCCTATTTCTATCCCATTCTTCCTCTTCTACAGCTACTATGTATTCTTTAAAGTTTGGCCATTCATTCTCAGTGTAAAGTGTAGGCGTTTGTTTTGGAAGATCCACTTTGAAAACGGAAAGTGATGTGTAAAAACATCAAGATGAACTTTTAAAAATGCATGATCTCATTAAAGGGAAAAGGTTGTCTCAAAACATTTGCTCGAGCAAACCGATTAGGTGTGCATCATCATTCCAAATTCCTTCAAGCTCTTTTTGGTACTAGGTGTGACCTTTCATCATTTTCCTTAGTCAGGTGTTGTGGATTCTAGAAGGGGGACCTATGTTTCTAGGTCTGCAGATGCATGCATAGATGTATAAGAAAATGCATGATATAATGCATGATTATGATAAGAACGTATTTGTATATTGGGTATGGATGCAGCCTTCTTGTGAACAAATAATAGCCACCACCTTATAAACATAGGTTCTCTTGTCACATTGCTAGGAGTACTGCCTTTCAAGTCGTTTGCTTGAATCATATTCACCAAGAGACAGATTTTGCATAAGAAGATGGGTCAACGCCCTTTTCATTAATGCTTGATAAGTTTATTACATTTATAAATAAAAAGGAAATACAAAATATATTAATCCCTTTCCTCCACAAACTCTCTAGCCAAAGGTAAAAAGGCAAAGCTGCGATTCTCAATCTTCCCTAGAAAGGCATCGGTTTCAGCTAGGCTTCGGCGATAGCGAATGATGTCCCCTCCCACATTTCGCGCATTGATTCTAATAATTCGAGCATGTGCAGCAGCTTCGTCCATTGCTCATCTGTCTTGGTCATCTTTTCTATGAGTAACATATTGGTTCTGTTTAAAGTAGTGTTGTTGGCGTCGATTTGATCCTTGTGTTTTTCCATTGCTGCTAGTTTCTCGTCCAAATACTTCACCTTTTCACGTTCCTTGTCAAGTTTTATCCTCATAAATTTTATCTCATTCTTCTTAACGGTTAATTCTGTTTCAATAGCCTCAAAACCTTTCCTTTTACTTTCTTTTGCAATCCCCATCGAATGGCTTTCCAACTCCATATATTTCTTGTTCAAATCCTCATACTTCCCAATTCTATCCATCAGTTCGAACTGGACTTGTGCAAATTTTTCTTGGAAATATTCTGCACTTCCTTAGCAATCGTTAAAGTCAATCTCCATTGCTTCAAGTTCAGAGCAACTTTGCATCCAATCGAAACTCATCCCTCTTAGCTCCTCACTCCTTTCCCTAGCAATCTTCTCCTCACCTAGCTTTAACTCAAGCTTTGTTATTCTCGCATCTCTAGATTGTATTTGCTTATCTAGAAATGCTCTCCTTTTATCCCTTTCCAGCATCATTTCTTCCAACATTGCCTTGTCTTTTCTGCTTTTGGTCAACTCTATCCGAAGTTTTTCCACTTGTCTTCTCAACTCCTCTTCATTATTGACCCTTTTCCTCTTAATAGGCTCTTCTACAGTTTAGGGAGTTTGACTTCTACACAAGGCATGGCTAAAGTAGCTAAGTCTCTCCATCTTGCATATCCTTCACTTGCACTTGGATCCTTTAAACCTTCTATCTCAACCAAAACTAGATGCTTCTAATCTTGTTTGATAATCTCCAAAACTTCTTGTGCAATGAGATCTTTAAACAAACCAAAGAATTGAGCAATTCCCATAGTCCTTGGAACAAACTGCATGCCCCTAAGTTGCCTTACGACCAGGGCAGGAGCATAACTCACATAGCCTGTAATCCCCACCAATGGCACCCAACGTCTCTGTCCATAACTCATTAGGACTTTCACTGTCATTACCCATGGGGCTCTCCACTTGAAATCACTATTAGGCAAACCTTCTAATTTGTCAACCCAACCTTGGTTGTCTAGATCTCCCCATTCTTCTTCTTCTACCAACTTCAGGGGTCTTTGGGTGAACCACCAAAAATTATTGAAGACAGATTTTTTTGTTTCGATATGGCTAACCATCCAGATATACAACAATTGCGTGCAACATCTCATTGCTCCTTTTCCGGTCCTCCTACAATGATTAAGCGTCAAGATGGTTTCAGCTAAAATAGCAGCCACTAGATTGATTTGTGTATTCTCATACTCTACATAAGTAGCAGCGGCCTCCAAACTCACTACACCTGTCTGACTTGGGAACAACACAAGGCCAAATATGCCCAAGGCAATCAATCTCTCTTTTTCTAATCCTGACTTCTTGTCCAGTTCAATTTCTAGCATCCTCCATTTCAGACCGGTAGCATTTTTTTCCAAAAACTTTTCCAAGTTGGAGATTCTGAGCAGTTTTGACAGTTCGGGGATGATCTTGTCAGATCTCAAAGGCAAATAAATCCGATATAAATTGTTTGGAAACTCAGTCAACATCCCATATTCCTCCATAGTGGGATATAGGTCTATGCTTCCAAAAGAAAAACACCGGTAGTCTGGATCCTAAAAATGCACTATGGCTCGCACAGCTGGGCTTAAAACTTCTACCCTTGCAATTTCCATCAAACATCCGTATTTCCTAAAAAATGCATCCTTATCCACATTCTGAAAGTGAGTCGTTAACTTGTTCACCTCATTCATAATGCAATTCAAGTTCTTGATTGGTGACAGTTTCTTAACATCGCTTCTAAGGCAGTCTCCTTCAGTCAATTGTGACAGTTCAGAATTTTTCCCATATTCTATGATGGAAAATTTAGCAATGGTGGCCATTTCGTTCACAAGTCCTGCAATTCAAAATGCCTTGGGGGTAGACTTGTTTTGATGCAAAAGATATTATGGAGCATACAACCTAAGGATAGGTTCTAGTTCCTTTACGTGAGACATAGGGTAGGTTTACTACTTGGTCTCTAAAAAAGGGTCTCTTGTTGTCCCAGTGATCGCCCTCGTAAAGGCAATATGGGGGTTCAGCAGATAGTGAGATGGCACATGTACCAATCACTATCAGTCTAAACACTCAGCAAAGAGTTGGGGTTTATACAAACTTAAACCTTCACTCAAGTCATAAGGCAAGCTGCTAGTTCCCCACTTAAAGTTAAATGTGTGTGCCCTCAAAAAAATAATAATAATAAAGTGATGCATTATTATACCATGTATGACAAAATGTAAAGATGCATGCTAAAGCTTTTAAAACAAAGTATCATTCATATAAGAAAACAAAAACCAATAACACATAGCATAAACAAACAAATTACCAAGCCTAGTCCTAAGTCCCCAGTGGAGTCGCCATCCTGTCGCACCCTCGCGGCGGGTTGCGGCGTCGCGGCGACCCTCGATTGATTTCAGTTTATTTGTTTTTTTGTGTAAAAGGGAGTCGCCACCTAGTATTATGGTCACTAGGAACCCTAACTGGTCTTTCAGAGATTCTAAGGCAAGGGACTGGTTGCGTAAAGGGAAGGTATTAGCACCCCTAGTACGCCCTACCTAAGGTAAGTTGCTTGGTGTTTGGTTTGTCTTAAAATTGTTATGGTGTTGGTGTTTTCTAATTCCATCAGTTTTTCTAAGTTTGATTCTAACTAAATTTATTAAGATAGAAATCCAAGAAGATTCCATGTGCTTTAAAAGCTCATTTTTCCCTTGGTATTTCAAGAGTTTGCGACTCGTAAATCGCAAGGAGGAGGGACAAAAATTTAGAAATCTAGGGCACTTTAAAAGCCTATTTTTACCTTAGTGTTTTATACTCTCACGGCTCGTAAACCGTGAAGTAAAAAATTGAAATGTCCTCGATTATAATCAAGGCTTCTTTCAAGGATGTGTGCGGATTTATTATTTCTAGAAAATTATTTTGGATATTTACCACTCCGGGTTTCTTTATCCAAATATTAACAGTGAATAATAACAAATTATTCCCAATAATATTTTGGATATTCGTCCTTTAAGGATTTCTTTATCCAAACATTAGCGGTGAATAATAGATGAATTCCCCCCAAAATAAGATTTTTATATTTTTTGGAATATTGGCCAATACCCTTTGGAGTTTTACAAACATGTTGTAAAATCCAGAAATGCAAGAAAACAATTTTTTTGTTGTGTTTAAGAAATCCATGCGAAAACACATTTTCAAAACTTCCAATATTTTTTGTATATAAAAAAACATTCAAAATATGTTAGGGTATTGGCCGTATGCAACACACAAGAAAACAAATTTGATATATATGTATATTTGTCACATTGCGTAAAAAAACAAAAACGGGTATTCTAAACACAAGACTAATATTTTTTACAACAAAAAAAAATTCAGACCTTAAAATAAATATACCAAAAAAATCATAAATCACTTTCTCTTTCTTTTATTTTTTTGAAGAAAAAGGGGGGGGGGGTTCTGGCCGGGTCACTTGCTTGGGCAAGTGACCCGGCTGGACACAAAAGGGGTGCAGCTCTCTTTTGTGAATGGAGAGCTACTGTTCAAGTGAATTAATTCACTTGAACAGTACAGACACATACATTACAAAGAAAAAGACCACACTAAAGTGCAAATACAAAGAAAAAGAAAGCATGCAACAGGTGAATAGAAAACCAACCTGGAGACGAAGAAACTGCAGTGGCGTTGGAAGAGTGATGGTTGCTGGGTCTGCGTCTGTCCTTCTTCTTATGTTCTGTGTTTGGGTCTGCCTATTGCCTCCTTCTTTACTCTGCGCCTCCGTCACTTTCTCTACTGATTCCTAACTTTCTTTTCCCGTTTCTGCAGTTTTTATTTGCAGAAAACAAATGGAGCAAAGGCGTCTTTCTTGTTTTTCTTTTGCTGTCTCTCTCCCGTTCTCTATTCTCTCCTCTCTTTTCTTATTTTTCTGCTCTCTTTTTCCTATTTTTCTGCTCTCTTTCTCCTCTTTCACGTTCCAGTGCAGGCTTTTTAGTATCAAAGAAAAGCCTCCTTTCTTTCCCCTTGTTTTGCCTCCATCTCCTCTTTTTTCCCTCCTCTCTTCTCCCTTTTTCTGCCCCCTTTTATGCTCTTTCTTTGTGCGTTTTTCCCCCTCCCTTTAGGTCAGCAGCCGAGGCTTCTATATAGCCTATACAGGGCTTTACTTAGGAAACAAATATTACATTAACTCTAGGGTGTATTCTCGGGTGAGCAGAAATAGGAAACCAGAATGTTTGATTCTGATTTTGTGATCAGCACTGATTTCTTTCCTAGTTAGAGGATGGTGTGGCTCTTTTCTTTCCTTCCATAGGGCCAGCTGCTCCCTTTGAAATGATTCAATAAAAACGTGGTCTCAAGCTCTCCAATCAGAAAGACAAACATGGAAACCAGCAGGAAATTTGCAGAGGAAAAAAAAGGAAAGAAATCAGATGGGTAAGGGTGCATGCAAGGTCTTATTTTCCTTATTCGGTGTGGTAAAAATCCTGTCATTTATGATGATCCAACCCCCCTTTCCAGCTTTCAATATCATTCTTCAATTCAATCCCTCATTTTAACACTTTTCGATTCAGTCCTTGGTCCAAAAAAATCCTTCGAATCATTCCCGCGAACTTGGGCTATATCCTTCCCGCAGCAGAATTTTCTGCCCTCACGTTAGATATTCAAATGGGAATATCTTGAGCTTCTGATATCGAAATCAAGTGATTCAAAAGCTCAAATTCATCTACGCGTCTAGGACTACAACTTTGATGAAGGAGTCGAAGTGAGATAAAATCTTTTTACAAAACAGAAACTGACAGTAATCTAGTTGGTCAAAAGGTTCTTGATCTGACAATACTGAGCATCCAAATCTGACTGAGAATCTGCTCTAAGAAAAATGATCCCTAGGACCTAATAAAGGTGTATGTCAATTTTTCAACATGTAATGAGTGACAGGATATACCTAGGATGGTCAGATATCGTACGAAACTGAGTCAGAATCAGAGCCTAAGTTGGAACCAAAAAATTGCGACAGCAGCATAACTATTTTTTAGTGCAAATTCTGAGGGATTTATTCAACCTTAAAGACCAGATAAAAAAGAACAAATTTAGCATTATGAAGACTCCTGATCAACCTAAGAAAACCTGATGATTTTGGTAGTAAAGGGGAAGGATAAAAAGAGCAGAAAACAGCTCAAACAAGGTTTCAAAAAAACAAAATATTTCTTTCTGTGCTTTTGTCAATCTTTTGGCGAATATGAGCTAAACTCCTACACTCTGTTCAAAAGAGGTATACACCGTCTCCAGCACGTGGGGTCCAAAATTGAGTAACAACAAAACATAAGATTCCATTCTAATATGAACTTGACACTAAAATGCCGGAAAGGGTCAATCTAATGAAGATAAAATATGTTGATCAAAGATTTGGGCTTGAATGTAAGCTCAAAACTAAAGATTATAGACGAGTTGTTGGTATAAGAAGAGAGAAAATAATGGCTAAAATTGAGGGAAGAGAGCCTGAAGAAGATCTGGTTATCCCTCTAATTAGGGTTTCATTCCCAAATACTGCATATGTGATGCAACCTGATAAAGAACTAGAAAACCTTGGTTAGAAACTTTCTATAATGAACATAAACACCTTGGAGAAAAAAAAAGGTTAAGGGAGATGCCAAGAGGACAAAGCTTAGAAATGAGGATAAAATGTTGCCATAACTGACCATCTATAATTTTAAAGAAGTCTCTACCAAGAATTTCATGCAAAAGCTGGCTAAAGGTGAGAAATTTCAAAACCTAGTGACCTAGAAAGCCCCATTGATAGTTAAAATGTAAACTAGCATTGATTGTCTCAAAGTGCTTTTATATGTCAACTAAGTTTTATCTTTGTTGTTGAGCCTACTTTTTCTGAATGATGAGGTCATGCATTTTTTAAAATTCTTTTTTTATTTTATTTGCGCATTTACACAGAACACTTTCCGCTTTCAAGACTTCTGAAAGCAGATCTTCCACAACATCATATACACCTTGCACCAATAATAAATTGTCAAATTTTAATGAATATGTAGTGGCTATAGAAGAAGAATAATGAGATGAAAATAATATCAAGGAATTCATAAAATTAATAGAGTAGTATGAATAAGCCTGGAAGCCCGTTATAGAAGAACTTGAGACCATAAACGTAGGTGATGATGAAGTTAAAAAGGACCTAAAAATATAAGCCTAGATTACTCTTGAGAAAATAGCATAAATGATTGCCCTACTACAAGAATATATAGATGTTTTTTCCTGGTCCTACAAAGATATGTCTGGTTTGGATACAAATATTATAGTACACAGGGTATCACTTGTAGAAGGATGTAGACCAGTCAAACAAAAGTTAAGGAAAACCCACCCAAACGTCTTGATCAAAGTCAAAAAAGAAATTGAGAATTAGTGGAACACTAATTTTTTAAAAGTAGTTAAATATCCACAATAGGTATCTAACATAGTTATCGTACCAAAAAAGGAGGGGAAGATCAAAGTTTGCATGGACTTTAGAGATTTGAATAGAACTAGCCCTAAATATAACTTTTGTTTTTCGTATATAGATGTTTTGGTCAACAACGTTGCATTCAATTCCATATATTCCTTTATGGATGACTTTTCAAGGTACGAACCAAATAAAAATAACTCTAGAAGATAAAGAGAAAATAATCTTTGTCACGCCTAGGAACATTCTGCTACAAAGTTATGTCATTCGGGTTGAAGAATGCAGGGAGCACCTACCAGAATGCCATGATGACTCTTTTTCATGATATAATGCAAAAAGAAATTGAGGTGTATATGGATGATATGATTGCCAAGTCTAAGAAAAGAGTCATGTTTAGGTTTTAAAAAAGTTGTTCAACAAATTAAGAAAGTACAAACCGAGGCTCAACTCTACAAAATGTTCATTTGGATTTAAGTCTGGGAAGTTACTAGGATTCGTGGTAAATAAGAGATGGATAGAGGTGGATCTTGATAAAGTGAAGGTCATTCAATCTATGCCATCTCTTAAGACAAAAAAGGAGGTGAAGAGGGATTCTTAGGGAGATTGAATATATTTCTCGATTTATATCTCAGCTAATAACATGTGAACCTATCTTTCGGTTATTGAGGAAAAAGAATCCTAGAACTGGAATAAGGAGTCTCAAGAAGCCTTCAACAAAATCAAGCAGTACTTACAGAATTCACCTTTGCTTGTTCCTTGTATACTAGGAAGGCCTTTAATATTATATCTGATAGTGACTAAAACAGTTATGAAATGTGTACTAGGCCAGCATGATGAAACCATAAAGAAAGAAAGAGCCATTTATTATTTGAGTAAAAAGTTCACAGAATGTGAGTCTAGATATACTGTAATAAAAAAAAAAAAGCTATGTTATGCACTAGTGTGGGCAGGAAAAAGATTACAACATTATATGTTGTATCATACTATATGGATAATTTCAAAGGAGGATCCTTGAGGTATATATGTGAGAAGCCCTATCTATCAAGTCAAATTGCAAGGCGATAAGTTCTGTTTGCGGAATACAACATAGTGTATATGAAAAGGAAGTCGTGAAAGAGAACGTAATTGGTGACCATTTGGCTAACAATGCCTTTGAAGATTATAAGTCATTGAATTTTGACTTTCTTGAAGAAGATGTGTTGTTGGTTGATGAAAGAAAAAAAGAAAACAAATTGGTGGACCATATATTTTGATGGAGAAATAAATATGTGTGGTAATGGAGCTAACACAATAATAATCTCTCATGATTAAAAACAATACCCGGTTTCGGCTAAACTGCAATTTGAATGCACCAACAATACAGACGAGTATGAGGCTTGCATCCTTAGTTAAGAAGCTGCATTAGAGCTGAAGATTAGAAAGATAGATGTGTATGGTAAATCAATGTTGATTATCTATCAGGTGAAAGGAGAGTGGCAAACCAAGGAAGAAAAGTTGAGACCCTATCAAGAATATATGTCTAAACTTATAAAAGAGTTTCAAGAGATAGAGTCCGTTCATCTAAGAAGATAAGGGAACCAGTTTACTAATGTTTTGGCCACACTGGTTGTCATGGCTAGAATTGACTTTGAGCATAGGGTACAACCAATACACATTGATATCAAAAATTTCTCAGCCCATTGTTGCTTAGTTGAAGAAAAGATAAATGGAAACCATTAGTACTACAATATCAAGAACTTTGTGCAAAGCTAGGAATATCCCAAGGAAGCATCCAAAAAAGATAGAAAAACCTCAAGAAGATTGGTTATGGATTTTTACTTAGACGAAGAGGTCTTGTATAAAAGATCATTCGGCGAAACCTTATTGATATGTTTCGAATAAGGTTGAGGCTAGAAATGCATTATGAGAAGTCCATGAAGAAATTTGCTCAACTCACGCAAGTGGTCACATAATGACAAAAAAGATACATAGAGCTGGTTATTTCTAGATGACTTTAAAAAGAGATTGCATCGACTATGTCAAAAAATGTCATTAATGTCAAGTGTATATTGATAAAATAAATGCACCTCCAGCTCCTCTGTTCCATGGACATTTGCGATGTGAGGAATTGATGTGATTGGGTCTGTCAATCCAAAATCCAATAAAAGGCACAGGTTTATCCTTGTGGCTATCGACTACTTCACAAAATGAATAGAAGCTAGTTCATATGCTTATGTGACATCGATGGTGGTGAAAAGGTTTATAGAAAATGACTTAATCTGTCGATATGGTCCACCAAAAAGATAGTGATTGATAATGCTCAAAACTTCAACAACAAGATGATAGTGGAGCTTTGTGCGAAATGAAAAATCAAGTATTCTATTTCCTCACCATATAAGCAAAAAAATGAACATTGTAGAAGCTTTCAACATGAATGTCAAGAAGATTATTTAGAAGATTATGGTCATTTACAAAGATTGGCATAAAATGTTCTCATTTTCCCTTCACACATTTTACGCTGCAGTTAGAACTTTAATGGGAACTACCCTGTATTTTTTAGTATATCGAATAAAGGTTGTGATGCCTTTAGAAGTAGAAATATTGTCTTTGAGATTTTTGATAGATGTTGAGCTGGAAGAGGCCGAGAAGGCCAAAGTGAGATATGAATAGCTAAACCTCATCAGTAAGAAAAGGGTAGCTGTGATTTTTCATCACCAACTTTACTAGAAAAGAATAGCTAAGGCATATAGTATGATGGTTTGACCTTGAGTGTTCCACGAAGGGAATCTAGTGCTGAATGGATGGAGAAGACCAGAGAAAATAAGTATCAAACTACGAGGATCCTTATGTAGTGAAGATAGTTCTCTTAAAAAAGCTTTAATGTGCTTAGAATGAATGGATAAGATCTAGTTAGACTTATGAATTCTGATTTTGTAAAGAAATACTACGTATGATGTATCCAATTTCTTCCCAAATCAATAAAGTGAAGTTTGGCCATGAATTCTTCATGTAAAGAACCTTTCTTTATAAATGGCATAATCTTATAGCATTTAAAATCCTTCCTAAAAAAATCTTGAAAAGAACTAGCTTTATGTATGATTACAAGGAATGAATCATAATATGTTCAAGATGAGATTTAAGTAATTATTGATTAGGAGGTGACCAAACCAAACAAACTAAAACTAACAATGAGATAAAACCTGTCTCAAAATGACATTATAAATTGCATGGATAAATGGTTGGTAGTGACTTAGTAATCACCCGCAAGTTCTTTTGGAAAAGGATAGTTTTTTTTTTATAATAAAGATGTGTTTGAAATGAAAAAATGCCATCTTTTTATCCCTTCACTTTCTAAGAGTATATCCCTTGTAGTCTTATTTTGAGCTTGAATAATTTTTTCTTCGTAAAAAACTCTTATTAGGATTACACCCCCATTAGAGGCAAAAAGGAAATGTGAGCAAACTGTCAAAATGCATGCATGGATCTATAGAAGTCAGATCCTAACACTAGGGGCCATCATCATTAAAAAAAAAGGAAAAAAAAATAAGAACTGGGAAGCAAAAAAGAAAGAAGAAAGAAAAGAAAGAAAAGAAAAGGAAAAGGAAATAATGATTTGATGATGCTTCAAGACTGAGGCAAAGATCTTGAGGCAAGACTCTTCATTAAGAAAGAGAGTCTATCTAAATGAAGTCCATGAGACAACTTCACAAAAGAAAAAAGATTGAAGAAAAATGATCTTATGTCTTTAAACTTTTAAATACTTTTTTTAGCCTTAAAACATCCATTTCTTTCATACCTCATAGCCATAGTCTACATCACATGCCTTTAGAAATCCTTTCTAATCAAGCACACATAACTTGGGTTGATAAACGATGATCTTACCTTTCACATGAAGTGATAAAATGAGTAGTGGCCCGCTCTTATTCATGCAAGAAAAATATAAATTTTAACATGAGGCAAACTTTGATTTTATATAGAGTTTCAATAAATACTTAGAAACCACTTTAAAAATTGAAAAAGAAGATCACCTCTAGTAAAATCCTTACCTAAGATAACTAACACTCTAAAAGTGATAAAATCCTTAGGGGAATTACTTGAAGAACTTTTTGGATGCATATATTAAAATTTTCATTTTTCATTAACAAAACCAAGTCTTTTAAAGATTTGTTCTTGAAAAAGATTTATGTGCTAAAACAAACCAAAAAGCCCTTGAAATGGAAAAGGAAATTAAAGTATTGAAAAGAGCAAAATGGAAAGCAATGTCAAATCACATATTCAGTGGAGTAAGAAAGAGCCCTACAAGAAACAAAAGCTAGAGACTTCTTCCCAAGAATGAAGACGGCAAGAGATGCAACAAAGAAAACAGATCTTGGCTCAAGCATACAAATGCAAACAAATGAACCAACTCACACCTTAAAGAGGAGTTCATAGGAAATCCTTCCAAAAAAGAGTTGCACAAGAGAATAACTATAAGAATATGGTTCTCCTTGTCACACGTGTGCGGTGTCGCGACGATCGTCCACCCTCTCAAGGAGGAATGTAAGTTTATCTGGCAAATATGGAGAGACAAGGAATTCTTGTTTCTTATCAGTAAAATATGGAATAGGAGTCGCCACCTAGTATTTTGGTCACTAGGAACCCTAACTGGTCTTAGAGATGGGGTACGGAGATTAGTTGCGTAAAGGGAAGGTATTAGCACCTCAAATACACCCTACCTAAGGTAAGCTGCATTTTTAATTGTCTGATAAAATCTAAGGTTTTGGTTGTGTTTTCTAAGTATTGGTCATGTCTATCTAAGATTCAAGAAAAGCGCTCCTCAATAAAGATGTTCTTATCTTAATGGGGGTAAAACCTAACCATTCTAGCATCGGAAAAAAGAAAATTTAATATCCAGAATACGTATTACGTGTAATGTCGTACCCCAGACACTAAAAGACAAACGAAATAAATTTTTTATTGTTTTTTTGTAATTTTGGTCAATGTTCTCTTGACTTTAATAAACTGGTTATTAAAGCCAAAATGCATGTTAAAAAATTGTTTTTTGGTGTATGAAAAACACAATATGATTGTTTAGCTTTAAGACACTTGGTCGTATGCACAAAAATAGTTTTTTTCTTTTTTCAATTTTTTTTTAAGTTGACGAAAACCAAGTATTTTAATACCGAATTTTTTATTTTTACAACATAAAATACAGACCGATATTATACAAAATAGCGTGAAATAAAATGCGTGAAAATCACAAAATTTTAAACATATATATATATATATATTGCTGGCCTGGACCTGGCCCACCATTGTTGGGCTGGACCAAACTCAGCCCAGCCCCCATCAGCTTCACCTCGCCTACAAAGACGTGCACCATGCACATCTTGCATTGCGAGGGAAGAAATGAAAGTGATGCAACCATATTATTCGATAGTTTCACCCACATTTAACTAGTGTTTTGCCTATGTTTTATATATAAAATGTCTTGATATTCTTTGTTTTATGTTTTGAAGGTACTTTTGGATGAAAGATGCAAAAAGGAGTAAATTGGAGGTAATTGGCAGATTTGACGTTCAGTCAATGTTTTGCGCAGAGCGTGAGTTCTAGAGATCGAAATGAAGTGATTCCAGTGGCACTAAAAAGCTAACATCCATACCTTTCTGAAAATGTAATTCAAGAAAAATAAAAAGAGAAAGATCATGGAAATCACATCCTGCAAAGTCAAATCTCGCATTCTGCCAGTGTTGACCTTTGGCCATTCAAAATTTAATATCTGGAGCTACAGAAGTCCAATTAATGCAAAATCAATTTTCGTGGATTCCTGACTTAAAGACCTATCAACGCTCCAAATGTCAGCCAAAAACAATGTCATATGAGGGAGATATGATTTTTCAAAGATGACAACTGAATTCTGCCAGCAAACAGGTTTCGTGAAGAAACAAGTCCAAATTACATTCCAAAGCATCTAAACTGACATCCAAGTTTTTATATCAGCAATTTAGCTCCTCTAAGTCAGAGCTTGAAGATTTCATGCAAGGCTATTTCTCCTTTTAGGAAAAATAGTTATTGAAGTACTTAAATGTAAACTGCCAACTCAAGGAAGGACTATTTTGTAAAATAGAGACTAGAGTTTCTTAGCATATAAAAAGAAAGAGAGAAGGAGGCAGCAGCCAGCAGAAAAGAGGGAGAGCAGAAGGAGGCAGCAGCCAGCAGAGAATAAACACAAATTCTCTCCTCTACAAACCCAAAAATCATGCTCTTTTCATTCTTTAGAAGTAGTTGTTCAATAGTTATGCAAGGCTAAGCTCTTTTCTTGGTTGCAAGGACACAACAAACCTTCGGATTTCAAGAACCGTGAGATTTATTCTTCCTTTTATTTTCAGTTTATGTTATGAATGAGTATGATTGTTTTCCTATGCATATTTCCTATGATTGTTGTTGATGATTTCTAGAGCGGACTCTAAGTTATTGTTGTGAACAATCTATTGCTAAGTTTAATATCAAAACCGGAGTTGTGATATATGAACTTGTGAAGCAACTAAACTTGATAATTGTGGCGGAACTACGTTATTGAACTTAGGGAGAACATTTGAACAAAGTGACACAAGCTGCGGACAGCTTGTATGTTAATCTTGATGAAATTATCTAGTTCTTAAAGCTACCATTAAATTGAATCATTAGTGCGGACACTTTGATTGTTTGTTGGTTAGGATTAGTTATACGGCGGATCCGTTAATTAATCAACGTTAAGAAAAGATAAAATTTCAGAACATAAACTGCAATTTTCGTTTCAAGGATCGGTTCTAATTTCCGTTGGTGGATGTGTGCTTGCGACCAAGGTTTGTTTTCTTGATAAGTTTCGGTTTTAATTGATTTTGTTTGCTAGTTTAATTGCTGCCATAGTTTAGATAATCACAAACCAAATCCCCCCAATTACATAACATACAACATAAAAATCTGACTTGAAACTTCCTCGTGGGATCGACCCCTTGCTTGCTCTATACTATCTTGTGTGTTGTGTTTGAAGCTAGGGTAATTAATTTGTGCGACCGCGACATCGCAACAAATTTTGGCGCCGTTGCCGGGGAAGTAATTTTAGTTGATTCTTGTGCTTGTACTGTTATTTTTATTTGCTGTGATTCAAAAAAAAAAAGAGACAGAATTTTTGCTTGCGACGGTACTGTTCACTTGCGGCAGCGGTACTGTTCAAAACAGAGTTTTTGATGGAATTAGGTATCGGTCTTTTGTTTCCTGAAGGGAAACGACGTTCTGAACAAGACTAGTGATTAATCACTAGCCCCACCCTATTGAGGCCAAATTCCGCTGTTTTCTAGTGTTTTTAGGCAGTTTTAGTTTTCTACCGTAGGATTTTCGTACAATTTGCATTGTTTTCGATCTCTTGTGTGGTTACTTTCTTTTGAGTTTTCTTAGAAATTTATGCCTGTGACCCGTTCTACTAATCAAATTCAAGTGCAGGTTGATCTTGAAATAGAAAGAACTTTACACAGGTTAAGAAAGGAAGCTCGCCTCAACACCATGACGGTTGCACGGCAACAAACACTCAAGGAGCTTGCTGCTCCTAACGTGGAAAATCAACCATTGTGCATAAACATTGACAATAATGTAAACTTTGAGCTCAAATCTGGTTTTATACATTTGTTACCAACATTTAATGGTCTTGCAGGAGAAGATCCTCATACTCATCTCAAGGAGTTCCATATGGTTTGTGTTGGCATGAAACCGAATGGAGTTGATGAAGAACAAGTTAAGTTGAAAGCTTTCCCTTTCTCTTTAAAGGGGGCAGCAAAGGCATGGTTGTTCTCTATTCTCCCAGGATCTATTGGAACTTGGAATGCTATGAAGAAGATTTTCCTTGAGAAGTATTTCCCAGCATCTCGAGTTGCCAACATAAGGAAAGAAATATGTGGGATTCGACAATCTCATGGAGAGACACTCTCCGAATATTGGGAAAGATTTGAGCAACTCTACATTCAATGTCCTCATCATCAAATACCCGATCAGCTGCTCATTCAATATTTCTATGAAGGATTGATGCCTACTGACCGTAGTATCATAAATGCTGCAAGTGGAGGCACATTGGTGGATAAGACACCCGAGGCTGCACGCCAATTGATCTCAAACATGGCAGCCAACTCAAAACAATTTGGCACTCGTGGAGACTTCTCCAACAAACGAGTAAATGAGGTAAGTGTTTCTAACCTTGAAAGTAAAGTTAATGATCTTACTTCTCTTGTGCGTTCTTTGGCTTGTGGAAATGTGCAGCAGGTGAAAGTTTGTAGCATATGCTCCTTACAAGGACATGCTTCGGATATGTGCCCAACAATGCAAGAAGACTACATTGAACAAGCTCATGCAATTGATGGAGCATTCAACGGACAACCCCAGTGTAAATATGATCCCTTTTCCAACACGTACAATCCTGGATGGAGAGATCATCCCAACTTACGCTACGGTAACCCATCCCAACAAGGCAATCAAGCCCGACAGTTCCATCCCCATGGATTTCAATCCCAACAGAATTATCAAGCAAGACAACCTCCTCCATTCACAAACTCCAATGTTGTGGGGTCGTCATCCAATGATGATCTTCGTGAGATGATGAAAACTTTGGCTTCTAATACTGTCACCTTGCAACAAAATGTCATGTCTTTTCAACAGGAAACAAGGTCCAGTATTCACAACTTGGAAAAGCAAATGGGGCAAGTAGCTTCAAGTGTAGGGAAATTGGAAGCACAAATGAATGGAAAGTTGCCCTCCCAAGCATTAAATCCAAAAGAGAATGTTAGTGCAATCATGCTACGAAGTGGGAAAGAACTTGAAGAGAAAAGGTTGAAACAAATTGAGATGGAGGAAGAAGAAGAGATAGAAACTGAATTGAGTACAAAGAAGGAACATCCTCCTCCTCCACAAACTGAAATAAAGACCAACACTCCAAAGGTAACTCCTCACTCAATTAATTCCAGTTTTAAACCAATTCCACCCTTTCCTGTGAGTTCTTCTAGGTCAAAGAAAGAAGACAAAGAAAAAGAGATTTTAGAGGTTTTTAAGAAAGTGGAACTCAACATTCCTTTGCTTGATGCTATCAAGCAAATTCCCAAGTATGCAAAATTCTTGAAGGAGTTGTGTACTACCAAGAGAGCTTTCAAACTGAAAGGTCATGAAACGGTAAGTATGGGTGAAGTTGTATCTACCGTTGTTCAAAAGAATCTGCCTTTGAAACAAAAAGACCCAGGTGCGTTTACTATCCCATGTGTTATTGGTAATGCTAGTTTTAAAAGAGCTTTATGTGATTTAGGTGCATCCATTAGTGTTATGCCCAAACATGTTTATGATTCTCTTAGTCTTGAGCCTTTGAATAAAACTAGCATTGTAATACAACTTGCGGATCATAGTTTTGTTTACCCACTTGGTGTGATAGAAGATGTCCTAGTCAAGATTGATAGTTTGGTTATTCCATGTGATTTTTATATTCTTGATATGGAACATGATTCTTGTGATTCATCAACCAGCACTCCTATATTGTTTGGGAGACCATTCTTGAAAACCGTCAACGCAAAGATTGATTGTGGTAAGGATACCTTGTCTATGGAGGTAGGAGATGAAAAAATTGAATTCAATTTTCATGATGCAATGAAATATCCTTATAGCAATGTTTATTCTATCACATGCTATGAACAAATTGATAAGTGTGTGCAGCAAGTTTGTGATTTTGATTGTGAAGACGGATTAAGCATAGCTTTGAGCTATGGCTATGATTTCACCAAGATAGAAGAGATGGAGAGGCACGTGTGTGTTCCCCAAAACGTGCACGAATCAGTATTGGCCTTACAAGCTTTGCAAACTGTTCCCCATGGTAATGTCTTTGTTGATTTAGTACTCTCACATAAAAAACTTTTGCCATCTATTTTACAGGCCCCCGAGTTAGAATTAAAACCTTTGCCCGATAATTTGAAATATGTATTCATTGGCGACAACAATACACTTCCCGTTATCATAGCAAAAGGTTTGACAAGTATGCAAGAGGAAAAACTTGTGAAGTTGTTGTGTGATCACAAGACGGCCATTGGATGGACTTTAGCCGACATCAAGGGCATTAGTCCCTCAATGTGTATGCATCATATACTATTGGAGGACAACGCAAAACCAACAAAGGAAATGCAAAGGAGGTTGAACCCGCCTATGATGGAGGTAGTGAAAGCTGAAATTTTAAAACTGTTAGATGCAGGAGTCATTTACCCCATCACTGACAGTAAATGGGTCGCGCCAATCCATGTGGTGCCCATAAAGACCGGAATCACGTTGGTGAAAAACAAAAATGATGAGCTCATTCCTACTCGCATCTCGAGTGGATGGAGAATGTGTGTTGATTACAGAAAGATCAATCTTTCTACACGCAAAGATCATTTCCCATTACCATTCATGGATCAAATGCTTGAATGCCTAGCAGGTAAGTCTTTTTATTGCTTTCTTGATGGATATAGTGGATACAATTAGATTGTTATTAATCCTGAGGATCAAGAAAAGACTACATTTACATGTCCATTTGGTACATATGCATATAGGAGAATGCCTTTTGGTCTCTGTAATGCTCCTGCAACTTTTCAAAGATGCATGATGAGTATTTTTTCTGACTATGTTGAAAGAATAATCGAGGTTTTTATGGATGATTTCACGGTGTATGGTGATTCTTTTGATAAATGTCTAGAAAATTTATTTTTAATCTTGAAAAGGTGCATTGAAACTAACCTTGTCTTGAACTATGAAAAGTGTTATTTTATGGTAGAACAAGGAATAGTTCTTGGGCATGTTGTGTCTTCACGTGGATTAGAGGTTGATAAAGCTAAGATAGATGTTATTTCATCATTGCCTTACCCCTCATGCGTGAGGGAAGTTCGTTCTTTTCTAGGCCATGCAGGTTTCTATCGACGCTTTATCAAAGATTTCTCGAAGATTACAGCACCCTTGTGCAAACTATTAGCCAAAGAAGTGGATTTTGTGTTTGATCAAGCATGTAAAGATGCCCATGATGAGCTTAAGAGACGTGTCATATCTGCCCCTATCATCCAACCACCAAATTGGGATGAACCTTTTGAGATAATGTGTGATGTGAGTGACTATGCGGTAGGAGTTGTGCTTGGGCAAAGAATTGGGAAGAATTTGCATGTTATCGCCTATGCTTCTCGCATGTTGGATGGAGCACAATGCAATTACCATACAACTGAAAAGGAACTTTTTGCAGTGGTGTTTGCTCTTGAAAAATTTAGGTCATATCTACTTGGTACAAAAGTCATTGTTTTTACTGACCATGCAGCTCTCAGGTATCTTTTGAAGAAGAAGGAGTCCAAACCAAGACTGATTAGGTGGATCTTGCTTTTACAAGAATTCGATCTTGAGATCAAAGACAAAAAAGGTGCTGAAAACCATGTGGCTGATCACTTGAGCCGACTGAGGACCGAGGATATACAGATTGAAACAATAAGAGAGACATTCCCCGATGAGCAGTTGTATATGTTGCATTCCTCTACAAGACCATGGTATGCTGATTTGGTAAACTATTTAGTCACCAAAGAATTCCCTCCAGGTTTGTCTAAACCCCAAAAAGATAAGTTACAAGCTGATGCTAAATATTATTTTTGGAACGATCCTTACCTTTGGAAATTTTGTGCGGATCAAGTAGTTAGGAGGTGTGTACCACAAGATGAATTTCATTCCATTCTCACTTTTTGTCATTCTCATTCTTGTGGTGGGCATTTTGGAGCAAAAAGAACAGCCCACAAGGTACTTGAAAGTGGTTTCTATTGGCCTTCTATTTTTAAAGATGCATATCACTTCTACAAATCATGTGAAAAATGCCAAAGAACAGGTAATATCACTCATAAGAATCAAATGCCTTTAACAAATATTCTTGTAAGTGAAATTTTTTATGTTTGGGGTATTGACTTTATGGGTCCATTTCCTTCTTCATTTGGCAATCTTTATATTCTTTTTGCTGTTGATTATGTGTCCAAATGGATTGAGGCGAAAGCCACACGAACTAACGATGTTAAGGTTGTTTTAGATTTTGTCAGGACTCATATATTTGACAGGTTTGGAATCCCTAAAGCTATCATTAGTGATCGTGGCACTCAATTCTGTAATCGTTCCATGGAAGCATTGCTACGCAAATATCATGTGACTCATCAAACTTCCACAGCATATCATCCTCAAACGAATGGCCAAGCTGAAATTTCAAATCGAGAAATCAAGTCCATTTTGGAGAAAACAGTGCAACCTAACCGGCGAGATTGGAGTCTATGTCTTGAAGATGCACTTTGGGCTTATCGGACTGCTTATAAATCACCTATAGGAATGTCACCTTATAGAATGATTTATGGGAAAGCATGTCATCTACCGGTGGAGCTTGAACACAAAGCTTTTTGGGCCATTAAACAATGTAACATGGATTATGATGCTGCTGGGATTGCAAGAAAACTGCAACTGCAAGAGTTGGAAGAAATTCGAAATGATGCTTACGAGAATGCAAGGATTTACAAAGAAAAGACTAAGAATCTTCATGACCGAATGCTTACAAGAAAGGAGTTTCATGTTGGAGACAAAGTCCTTCTTTATCATTCGCGTTTGAAACTTTTTCCTGGAAAATTGCGCTCTCGTTGGATTGGACCCTTTGTTGTTTCTAATGTTTTTCCTTATGGTGCAGTTGAAATTACAAGTTTAGACATAAAACAAAAGCGCTTACTAGGAGGCAACCCAGCACAAAAAAAAATCAAATTTGCTTTTTTTTTCCTTATCTTTTATTTTTTTCGCATTTTAATTTATTTTCTTTCATTCTCTTCTGTTCCTTTTCTTTTATTTCAACATTGAGGACAATGTTGTGTTTTAAGTGTGGGGGTATTGGGAGAATGTTGGTTTTCTAATTTTGGTTTTCTTTGTTATTTTTCAAAAAAAAAATTATGTTTGATCTTTTGAACTCCCATTGGTTTTTGAGAATATGAGTATTATGTATGAGAATTAGTTGAGATAGATGAAAATATAAATCAAATGAAGGAGTATGCATGCAAATTTTAAGGTTTAATTGGTTTAGGGATTGACTTTGAGAATATGCCATGTTGACTTTATAGTGTTATACCAATGCAAGCTTTTGAGCCTTCAACATTATATTCTTTGAGTGTGCATTCTTTCAATGATATGTATCTCTAGAACTTGCTTCATATCTTGTTGAGATTACATTCGCATTACATATATACATGAAGATGATAAAGGCATTAGAAATTTTAACCACTTGAGCCAAAAAGCCAACCTAAAACATATTATCCTTAGTGAGCCCCTTTTGAGCTTGTTTATCTTTTCTTTGCTTTATCCATGTATAAGCCTTAACTTTTTATATGTTTTCCTTTTCCCTTGGCCAAGGATTAGAAGAGCATATACTTATGATATCTCATGGAATTATGGTTGGAAATTATATGAAAAGAAAGAAGAAGTGATGCTTGATGAAAAGATGGGCAAAGTTGCCAAAGGTTAAAAAAAAAAGGAAATGAAAGAAAAAAAAAAGGAAAGAAAAAGAAAAAGAAAAAGAAAAAAGTGTTCCTTTATGTTCTTAAGATTTTATATTGAAAAAGCTTGAAATCAAAAGAAGTTAAGCATTGGTGATTAAAGATGGAAAATTTATGTGCTTTGATGGAATATCTTGTTTGAAATATCATTTTTCAGAATGCTCTACTTTCTTTGGTTTGAACCTTTTCTTTTACTCTCTTTTACCTCACCTTTACCTTAGCCCCATTACAACCAGAAAATAAGACCTTTTGATTCATGCATTGTTTGTAATATGTTATTAATGGAGATGAGATTGAAGAGCAAGCTTACGGTAGAACATATTCATTGATTGAATTTGAGAGATTTAAACATATAAGCCTTAAACACGTGAGTGTTGGAGCGTATATCAATGAGAGGACCTATCACTTTGGCATGGCATAGATTTCATTTAAATCCCGACGATTAATTGAATTTTGAAGTTTGCATGTAAATAAATTCATGAAAATTTATACTCTTTATCCTTCTTAATTGTGTTCTTGTTTATAATGCATATATTCTTGGATATTGATGGGAGATTAGAAGATTAGTCATAGTGATTTCATTTAATTTAACTTCAATTTGATTTTACCTATCCTTTCTCGAGGACGAGCAAGAGCTAAGTGTGGGGGTATTTGATGCAACCATATTATTCGATAGTTTCACCCACATTTAACTAGTGTTTTGCCTATGTTTTATATATAAAATGCCTTGATATTCTTTGTTTTATGTTTTGAAGGTACTTTTTGATGAAAGATGCAAAAAGGAGTAAATTGGAGGTAATTGGCAGATTTGACGTTCAGTCAATGTTTTGTGCAGAGCGTGAGTTCTAGAGATCGAAATGAAGTGATTCCAGTGGCACTAAAAAGCTAACATCCATACCTTTCTGGAAATGTAATTCAAGAAAAATAAAAAGAGAAAGATCATGGAAATCACATCCTGCAAAGTCAAATCTCGCATTCTGCCAGTGTTGACCTTTGGCCATTCAAAATTTAATATCTGGAGCTACAGAAGTCCAATTAATGCAAAATCAATTTTCGTGGATTCCTGACTTAAAGACCTATCAACGCTCCAAATGTCAGCCAAAAACAATGTCATATGAGGGAGATATGATTTTTCAAAGATGACAACTGAATTCTGCCAGCAAACAGGTTTCGTGAAGAAACAAGTCCAAATTACATTCCGAAGCATCTAAACTGACATCCAAGTTTTTATATCAGCAATTTAGCTCCTCTAAGTCAGAGCTTGAAGATTTCATGCAAGGCTATTTCTCCTTTTAGGAAAAATAGTTATTGAAGTACTTAAATGTAAACTGCCAACTCAAGGAAGGACTATTTTGTAAAATAGAGACTAGAGTTTCTTAGCATATAAAAAGAAAGAGAGAAGGAGGCAGCAGCCAGCAGAAAAGAGGGAGAGCAGAAGGAGGCAGCAGCCAGCAGAGAATAAACACAAATTCTCTCCTCTACAAACCCAAAAATCATGCTCTTTTCATTCTTTAGAAGTAGTTGTTCAATAGTTATGCAAGGCTAAGCTCTTTTCTTGGTTGCAAGGACACAACAAACCTTCGGATTTCAAGAACCGTGAGATTTATACTTCCTTTTATTTTCAGTTTATGTTATGAATGAGTATGATTGTTTTCCTATGCATATTTCCTATGATTGTTGTTGATGATTTCTAGAGCGGACTCTAAGTTATTGTTGTGAACAATCTATTGCTAAGTTTAATATCAAAACCGGAGTTGTGATATATGAACTTGTGAAGCAACTAAGCTTGATAATTGTGGCGGAACTACGTTATTGAACTTAGGGAGAACATTTGAACAAAGTGACACAAGCTGCGGACAGCTTGTATGTTAATCTTGATGAAATTATCTAGTTCTTAAAGCTACCATTAAATTGAATCATTAGTGCGGACACTTTGATTGTTTGTTGGTTAGGATTAGTTATACGGCGGATCCGTTAATTAATCAACGTTAAGAAAAGATAAAATTTCAGAACATAAACTGCAATTTTCGTTTCAAGGATCGGTTCTAATTTCCGTTGGTGGATGTGTGCTTGCGACCAAGGTTTGTTTTCTTGATAAGTTTCGGT
The DNA here is from genome assembly GCF_000002775.5 of Populus trichocarpa. Lineage (NCBI taxonomy): Eukaryota > Viridiplantae > Streptophyta > Magnoliopsida > Malpighiales > Salicaceae > Populus > Populus trichocarpa. The sequence goes on along the minus strand of NC_037299.2, from coordinate 4,772,386 downwards.
TTTAATTGATTTTGTTTGCTAGTTTAATTGCTGCCATAGTTTAGATAATCACAAACCAAATCCCCCCAATTACATAACATACAACATAAAAATCTGACTTGAAACTTCCTCGTGGGATCGACCCCTTGCTTGCTCTATACTATCTTGTGTGTTGTGTTTGAAGCTAGGGTAATTAATTTGTTCGACCGCGACATCGCAACCTCAGTCATTAGTGATGGCCAGCGGTGGCGGTGGTTCCATGCGGCGGTCCGTCTTCTTCCCTCCCCTTTTTTTTCTTTTTTTTTCTACTCTGTTTTTCTCTTTCTCTTCTTCCTTATTTTCTCTCTTTTGTTCTTCTGTTCTTTCTCTTCTTTTTTTTCATATTTTTCTCCTCTGTTTTTCTTTCTGTCTCTCTCTTCTTCCTTATTTTTTTATTGTTCTTTCTCTTCTCTTTCTTCCAGTCCCCTGTCTCTTTTCTCCCTTGTATTTATAGGCAAAACAAGGGAGAAAAGGAGACCTACTACCCCTGCCCAGTCAATGGCACAAGGGTAGGGTGGTCGGGGCGGCCCCTTTGCAACCGCCCCTACACCACCCGAGGGACACCTCTCCTCCCTTTTCTCCAACACGTGGAAAGCTTTGGGCAAGTAGGGGTCCTTGGTCAGCGTCTTTTTGAAAGAAAAAGCGGTGGAAAACAGAGGAATAAAAATCTTCTTCTTCCCCTGCTTCGCACGTCCAAGGGAAGAAGAAGACCCACGGTGCCATTCAAAACGACATCGTTTCAAGCTTCTTTTTTATTATAATGAATAGTGGATGAAACGACGCTGTTTTGGACAAAATGCGTCGTTTCATTTAAAAGAAAAGGGCGGCAAAAAAGTGTCAAAGTCCAAATCAGTCTTCAATTTTAAATTTATTCAATCAAGTCCTAAATTGCAATTTTGATTTTCAAATCAATTCAATTGTATCCCTGCTAAATTCAATCGTTGGCCCTGAAGTTGACCGTCTTTTTCAAATTGGTCCTTGGTTTCGGATTTATGCAATTCGACCCTCAATTGATCACTAACTTCTGATTTTCTTCAATTTAGTCCCTGATCCAATCAATTTTAGTGCCTCCATTTACGCGCCTTTTCCCATTTGGTCCCTTGTTTCGGATTTCTTATATTAAGTCTCTAATTGGCCATCAAACTTCAATATTTATGCAATTAAGCCCCTGATTTGACCAAATTAACTTTCAAAAATTATAATTTGACACCAGAACTTTAATTTCTTCCAATTAAAGACCAAATTGACTTCAAAATCCAATTTTCTTTCAATCAAACTCTTCATGAACTCAATTAAATCTTTAATAAATTTAATTTAGTCCAATAAACATCTGATTTTGGACATTTCTTCCTCAAATTGAATTTTCTTTGTCAATAGGGCTCTCATCAGTCAACAAAATACTGTCAAATCTCAATCTTTTTATTTTGAACCTCCTTAACCAAATTTTAGCCATTTTCTGGACGTTCTAGCATCCTCTTTTCACTGCTATTATTTTTTATTTTTCTTCCGAATATATTTTTGATTTTTTTGCATTTTCTTCTTTTTTGTGCGTGGACCCAAAAATGGGTTACAACAGATGCCCCCTCTTTACAATACTTACGAAGCAAAGACTTTGCGTAGTAAGTTTTGTAAAGATAAACAAAACTGGTCTTCCAAAATTGGTCTTCTCAAGCTTGGTCGACCAGAAAACTCATTCGACGATTCCTTTGTATCAAAGCTAAAAGGTTATGTGTGGTTGGGTTAAACTGAGATCCTTTTCGTCGATCCCCTTTAACCAAAACCAAAATCCTGTGTGGTTGGGCTAAACTGAGATTCCTTTCGCCAATCCCCTTTAACCAGAACCAAAATCCAAAGTGGTTGGTAATACCACGGTTCAATAAAGACTATTCTTGCAAACAAGATTGCTCCCTTCTTTTTCCCTTCCCTGGTAAAAACTAATCTCTTTGTTACTCCCCCTTCAGTGATTCCTTCTTTGTCCACAAACTCGCTGGACATCAATTCAGATATTTCCTCAAGCAAGTCAAAAACAAAACTATGTATGCAATACTCTAAATTGGAATGATAATGCATGCACCCTTACCTGACTTGAAACATAGGTCCCCAAGGTCTCGTAAAACCCTTCCCCCAGTATGAGCTTATTTTCTGTGTTTGCAGTCAGATGCTGGCATGTGTTTGTTGCACTGTCTTTCTTACCCATCATATTTCAAGGAAGAAGTCTCCACTTTTTCACTAGGTGCCCCCCTTTTGATTCTTCATTACCCTTGTTTATCATGCTCTTGCCAATGCTTCTATTTGTCTTTCTCAAAATGAAGGGCTTTTGGGTTTTTGTCTCAGCATAAAAAGATAAAGACAGGTTTTCCAGAAGAAATCTTTAACAAAACTTGAAATTGTTTATGACTACTAGAACTTTCAACATACACACTAAAGACTCATTTAAGCAATTCCCATTACGGGTTTTATCGGTTGCAATTTGTCTTTAGGTCAAGCTCTTCTTTTTCCTTTCAAAGGTGACCTTCTGTTTAATCTTTTCAAAAGGTTTCAAGTATATACTTGAAAAGGCTGTATAAAAAAAGGATTGTCTCATACTAGCATTTTTCTTGCACGGACAACAGCAGATTACTACTCCTTTATCAGGTCCTGTGGATCATGAGACCAACGTTTATCAAAAAAGGATGACTATTGTGAGTTCCACGAGAGAGAGGGACATCATATCGAGGATTGTATCAAGTTTCGCCAAAAGGTTGCGAAGATGCTAATCATGGGAAAATTGAGGATTGAGAACATGGGGGGCAACCAGGAGGTGAGTATGATGGAAGGCCGAGATAAATCATCAGAAGTATGTAGAGTTCAAACTATAGTTAATGGGTTCCCAAAGCTGATCCTGACTAAACCTTCATTTACAAAAAGAGATCACAGTGCAATGTCATATAATTATGTTATACCTCGAACATTCAAGCCCCCCTTCCTTTATTTCATACTGAGATCAGTGGACTAACACGGAGTGACCGTTGTTTTACGCCCGAGGAGTTAAAAAGAGCCAAAGGCAAGGAAGTGGTGGATCTTGACAAAGAAATAAAGGTTAATAATCCAGTAATGGAAGAGGAGTCAAATGAATTTCTGAAGTTCATAAAGCAGAGTGAGTACTGCATAGTAGATCAACTCAAAAGGACTCCAGCTAGGATATCCCTCATGTCCTTGATGCTCAGCTCTCTGAGCCGCATCAAAATGCCCTGCAAAAGGTACTGAATGAGGCATATGTACCCCAGGACATTGAACAGAAAACTATGAAGCTCTAGTAGGGAGGATCCATGCATCTAATTAACTATACTTCACTGCTGATGAATTAGACGCTGAAGGAACTGGACATAACAAACCCTTGTATATCACTGTTAAATGCAAAGAATACCTTATTGGAAAGGTACTCATCGATAACGGCTCTGCTTTTAACGTATTGCCGAAACACATGCTGAAGGAAATGCCAGTCAACGAATCTCATATGAAGCCTAGTACCATGATGGCAAGAGCATATGATGGCTCGCCTAGACAGATCATTGGGACTTTAGAGGTAGAGCTGTATATAGGACCACAAATGTTCTTAGTGGCACTCCAAGTTATGGATATCCACCCTTCCTATAGTATGTTGATGGGAAGGCCATGGATTCATGCAGCTGGGGCGGTAACTTCATAATTACACCAGTGTTTGAAATATATCATGAACGGGATGTTGGTAACCGTCAAAGCAGAGGAAACAGTATCCATGGTAAAGAATGTGGCCATACCTTTCATTGAGATGGAGGATTGCAAGGATGAGAATCTCCATGCTTTTGAGATTGTAAACACTGAGTGGTTACCTGAGAGCATGATGCTAAGAAAGCCAAGAATTTCAGAAGCAGCAAGGATGGTAGCTAAATGCTTCTTGGAACGTGGAATCCCATTCCAGTATCACCCTATCACTGGAATACCGAAAAGGATTAATCCAATCAAGATGAGATGTGCTGACCAAAGACTTAGGCTAGGATATAAGCCTAAAATAAGGATCATTGTTGGGCTGCTGATAGACGAAGAGAAAGAAGAATGGCTAGAATCGAGGGAAAAGAGCCTGAAGAAGAAGAAATGGAAATCCCTCCCCTTATGGTATCTTTCCCAAAGGCAACGTATGTGATGCAACCAGATAACGGAGCACAAGACGTTGTTCAAAGATTGGTAACCGTGAGCATAAACACCTTGGAGCAGGATAAGGTGAAAGGAAGTGACACAAAAACAGTAGTTGAAAGGGAAGATAAATCGATACCACAACTGACTGTTCATATTCTAGAAGAAGTCCCCACGAAAACGTTTGTGCGAAAGCTGGCCGAGGGTGAAAAGTTTCAAAACTGGGTGACCCAAGAAGCTCCATTTGTGTTTAAAATGTAAACCCACTTTGTTTTCCTTCACATGCCTCTGTCATTGTTTTATTTTCTTTTGTCATTCTGGTTGACAATCAAGGCTCGTGATGTCAGCCAAATTTTTGTCTTTGTCATTGAGCCCACCTTTATTCTCATCAATGAGACCATGTTTTTCTCTACATTCATTTGTCTTTTTATTCTCGCTTTTACATCAAACATTTTCCGCTTTTAGGAATCCTGAAAGCAGATCTTCCACAACATCACATATATTTAGCATCAAGAATGAATGGCCAAACTTTAACGAACATGTGATCATGATGGAAGAAGAATAATGGGATGAAATCAATATCAGAGAATTCATAAAGTTAGTGGAGCAACATGAAAAAACCTGGGAACCTGCTGCCGAAGAACTCGAAACCATAAATGTGGGTAGTGATCAGTCTAAAAAAGAACTGAAAATAGAGACCTTGATCACGCCTAAGCAAAGGGCGAAGTTAACTGCTCTACTACATGAGTTTGCAGATGTTTTTGCTTGGTCTTACGAGGATATGCCTGGGTTGAACACAAATATCGTGGTACACAAGATCCCATTAGAGGAAGGTTGTAAACCAGTCAAACAGAAATTGAGAAGAGCACATCCGGATACATGGATCAAAATGAAAGCAAAACTCGAGAAACAATGGAATGTGGATTCCTAGAAGTTGTTAAATACCCGCAGTGGGTATCCAACATTGTTGTCGTACCTAAGAAGAAAGGAAATATTAGAGTTTGCGTGGACTTCCAGAATTTGAACAAAGCTAGCCCCAAAGATGATTTTCCACTGCCCCACATAGACATTTTAGTTGACAATGCTGCCCGTAGTTCCATATATTCCTTTATGGATGGTTTCTCAGGATACAACTATATAAAGATGGCTCCAGAAGACAAGGCAAAAACGACTTTTATCACCCTTTGGGGAACCTACTGCTACAAAGTTATGCCGTTTGCTTTAAAGAACGCAGGGGCCACCTATCAGAGAGCCATGGTGACTCTATTCCATGATATGATGCACAAGAAAATCGAGGTGTATGTAGATGATATGATTGCTAAGTCAAAAGGGGGAGAAGATCATGTCAAGGTGTTGAGGAAGTTATTTGAGACTTTGAGAAAGTATGAACTAAAGCTTAACCCTGCAAAATGTTTGTTTGAGGTTAAGTTCGGCAAGCTGCTAGGATTTGTAGTTAGTGGCAAAGGTATAGAGGTGGATCCTGATAAAGCAAAAGTCATCCAATCCATGCCAACCCCAAATACAGAGAAAAAGGTGAGGGGATTCTAGGGAGGTTGAACTATATTGCCCGATTTATAGCTCAACTAACTACCATATGTGAACCTATCTTCCGACTGCTGAGGAAGAAGAATCCTAAGACTTGGAATGAGGAGTGTGAGAAGGCATTCAATAAAATCAAGCGTTATTTGCAAAGTCCGCCATTGTTTGTTCCTCCTGTGTCAGGAAGGCCGTTAATATTGTGTATCTGACAGTGACAAAAACAACTATAAGATGTGTATTGGGATAACATGATGAAACAGGGAGGAAAGAAAGGGCTATCTATTACCTGAGTAAGAAGTTCATTGAATGTGAGTTTATATACACGGTGATAGAGAAAATATGTTATGCATTAGGATAGGCGACAAAAAGATTATGACATTATATGTTATATCACACCACTTGGTTGATTTCAAAAGTGGATCCATTGAGGTACATATGTAACAAACCCTATCTAGCCGAATTGCAAGGTGGCAAGTTTTGTTGTCAGAATATGACATAGTTTACATGACAAGAAAAGCTGTGAAGAGGACTCAGAAAGTGGTGAAGAGGTTTATAGAGAAAGGTCATGGTCTGCCAGAAAAGATAGTGACTGATAATGCACAGAATTTCAACGGCAAAATGATAGTGAAGCTCTGTACCAAATGGAAGATCAAGCATTCAAATTCCTCACCATACAGGCCAAAGATGAATGGTGTCGTGGAAGCAGCCAACAAGAATATCAAGAAAATTATTCAGAAAATGGTAGTCACTTACAAAGATTGGCATGAGATGTTGTCATTTGCTCTCCATGCATATCGCACTACAATAAGAACCTCAACAGGAACTACACCATATTCTTTGGTATATAGAATGGAGGCGGTGATGCCTTTGGAAGTAGAAATCCCCTCATTAAGGGTGTTGATGGATTCAGAGTTATAAGAGGCCGAATGGGCCAAAGTGAGATATGAACAGTTAAACCTGATCAGTGAAAAGAGGATAATCGCAATCTGTCATCATCAACTTTACCAGAAAAGAATGGCCAAGGCATATAACAAGAAGGTTAGACCTCGAGTGTTCCAAGAAAAAGATGTAGTGTTGAAGAAACTATTGTCTCTACCTGGAGAAGATCACAACAAGTGGGCTCCAAATTATGAAGGTCCTTATATAGTAAAGAAAGCTTTCTCAAGAGGAGCTCTGGAGGAGATCTAGCCAGACCTGTGAATTCCGACTCTGTAAAAAGATATTATGTCTAAATGTGTTCGGTTTTCTCCTGAAATCAATAAAGTAAAGTTTGGTCATGATTTTTTTGTGTAAAGAACCCTTTCATTACATTGATCTCGCGTCACTTATTTTGTTTATCTGGAAAGAACTGATTTTGTGCGTGATTACAACAAATGCATCATAAAGTGCTCAAAGATGAAATTTAAGCATTTCCCAGTAAAGAGGTGACCAAACCAAAATAAACCCCAAAGCTAACTCTGAGATAAAACCTTGTCTCTCATAGCATTGTTTTTTGAATTTGCATGGATAAATGGTTAGGTAATCATCTCTGTAATCACACACATTTTCCTGGGATAAGAACAAGGTTTATCAATCCTAACAACGTGCATTTTGAAATGAGAAAAGACCATTTTGTCATACATTCACTTTCTAAAAATTTCATCCTTTGTGGTTTCTTCCTTATGACAACAATATTAAAGTTCGATAGGCAATTAAAGACTTAATAAAAAATTCAAAACCAAAGACCAAATCATAAAAGGTGCGAGACTTCAGGGACTTAAAATAGCAAAATTAGAGGCCAAATTGAAGACAATTGAAAGTTTGATGGTCAATTGAGGGTCAATTTGCAAAAACCAGGAACTAGGGACCGAATTGGAAAAGGCATTGAACTTTGGGGCTGACAATTGAGTTTGAAAGGGGTGGAATTGCATGAAATTAAAAGTTGGGAGGCAATTACGTGTGCAATTAAAAGAAATTGGAAGAATTGGAACCAAAATAAAATTTGTCAAATCCCAAATTAAAAACCCTAAATTCTAGGGTTTAACATAGACGACGCATCGTTCGGCCGCTATTTATCTTCTTCTTTAGCAATCTTGGCTGATTGAGTATGCATCTTCAAGCGAATGTAACTACCACCATTTGACTGGGAGACACCCCTTCTACAAAGATCAGTTACTCTCATCAAACGTTTACTTCGCATGTTATCCTTGATCAGTCATCACTGCATTGACAGATCCTAGGTTTATCAAGTTGGCACCTTCAAACAAATGGATGTAAAGTTATAAATCTCCAAATTGAGCAAGGTTGGATTCAAACGAAAGGTGTGCACTTGCTCTACCAACTTCAGGTTGTAGTTAACAACAATGACGTCAAAGTTGCTCCAACGAGGTTTTGAAAGAGAATAACTCAGTCATCGATCATTGTGTACTCATTATGCAAAAATCACTCTTTTTTTTTATTTGTTCACACTTCAAAACATCTCAGAGGGTTCTTATCAAAGGCTTAAAACCTTTCCCTCAAGATCAAAAGGCTAAAAATAGCTTCTTACCTTCCAAGTCTAGTAAAACCACCAAAATTCTAAAAACCAAAACCATCATTGCAAAACCAACCTAGTATAGAGCTTCCAGTTATTAAGATTTGCCCAAAACCCTTATATTTTGATTAGAGGGCCAAACATTAATCAATCTTTGATTGAATCCATAAAAAAAACCCTAGCTAAATACCTTGGAAAATAAGGGAAGAGGGGGAAAAAAGAAGAGAAAATACTAAGAAAGAACCTTATTTGTGATGGTTCATAAGCCTATAACAAGGGTTTCTTTAGCTATGGAAGGTTTGGAATTTGTGGAGGTAAAGTTTTGCAAAAGAGAGCAAAAGGTTAGCAACCACTGTTTGAATATGTGAAAGTATAAAAACCTCATCTAATCTAGCAAGTGATGTCCATGAGGCATACCTCTAGCTCTTTCTTTCTTATTTTAATGACATTTTGGACTTGTTTTGGTGTCTCATGGTGTTGAACTTGTATTTTGATTAATGCATGGAAATGTTGTTTTTCTTTGCTTAATGCTACTTTAAGTTGGTTGTTAATGTTTCATGGATGTTTATAAAATATTTAAATGTTGTTTTTGCTAAGATGGAATGGTTTTTGTAATCTGCTAAATATGGTAGTAACAATGTTGATGCTTTCTCAAGGTTGTTAATGCATGTTATAGATTCTTGGGTTTTGGTTAAGTTTTTTTAGTGTCAAAATGTCAATTTTGAACTCTAAAATTATTAAATATGCTTGCTGTTAGTTTTGATATTTTTGAAAATTGAAACTTCATGCATGTTATTGATGATTTGATTTTATTTTATTTTATTTATTAATTCTTTGGATTCATCTATGTTTGGTATTAGTAATGTGGTTTGTGAGGACCAAAAGCAACATGTTTTAGAGGCCTAAAAGGCTAGTTTTGGGTTTTTGTTAGGTTGTTGGGTAGTGTTCTTCGTGTTCTTGCAAAGAACATTGCCTTAACTCTATGATTTAGACTAGTTTTGGTCCATTAATTTGCATCAATAACTATTTTTAATGGTTTTTAATCCTGAGGTTTTGGTTTTGAACTGAAACGCATTTTGACCAAATCGTGATGATTTTTTTATAATCAAAGTGAATGAATGCTAAATTATTGATCCTTGCATGATTTCCAACATGTTTGTGATCTTGGCTTGTCCATATATGGTCTGTTTTCTGGGTTCATGAGCATTCATCATGTTCTTCATTTTTTGGTGTTTGATATGTTTTCTTTAATTTTTTGGGGGTTTTTATGTTTCTCATAACTTTAATGTGTTTTTTAGCTTTGGTTTTGTTTTTGGGTTGTTTTCAGATCAAACTAGGGTCTTTGGTTCGATTTATGATCAAAGGGTTAAGGCCATGTTTGGTTTGCCACTATTTTGATAAAAGAAATTTTGGTTAAGGATGTGTTTAGCAAACACTCTCTTAGGCCTGTTTTGGCAATTTTATTACAAAAAATAATAGGTTTTTACTAAACAAATCCTAGAAAATAATAATAAAATAAATTTACATAGAACATTAACAACCAATTCAAAGCAACATTAAGCAAAGAAAAACAATATTTCCATGCATTAATCAAGATACAAGTTCAATACCATAACACATCAAAACAAGTCTAAAATATCATTAAAACAAATAAGAAAGAGCTAGAGGTCTGCCTCATAGATATCATCTCTCTTTGATTGAAATGGGAGAGTTTTAGACAAATCTTAACAGCTGAAATCTCTATACTAGACTAGTTTTGCAATGGTGGTTTTGGTTTTTAAGATTAAGGGAAAGATTTTAAACATTTGATAAGAACCCTCTAAGATGTTTTGAAATGGGAACACACGAAAAAAAAAAAAAATGGTTTTTGCATAATGAGTACACAGTCATCGATGACTGAGTTACCCACTTTCAAAGCCTCATCGGAGCAACTCCTACATCATTAGCGTTGACTACAACCCGAAGTTAGTAGAGGGAACGCACACCTTTCATTTGGATCTAACATTGCTCAATTTTAAAGTTCGTAGCATCACATTCATTCATTTGAAGGAACCAACTCGATCAACCTAGATTTATTCAATGTAGTGATAGCTGATCAGAGACAGGATGTTGTTGAGTTCATTAAAGAAAATAAGATGTAAATGTTCAGGCCTTCAGAGTTCTTTTCTTGGCAACACTCGCCAACAACAACTTTGTATGAAAGTAGAAGCCATTCTCTTTCATATTTCATCCTTTCAGCATTGTTGCTCCTCTATCTTTGAAGCTTGCCAAACATATAATAGTTCTTGTAACTTATCAAATTCTTGCCTCAAAACCCCAAGCACGCAAGACATGTATTTGTTTTCTTGAGCGAGAACCTTTCTATGTTTCCTTTCTCTTGGTGATACACGACACAAATAGAAAAACGAGATGGAAGACAAATAAGATATGATATAAAAACACTACGGAATTTGAATTATGACCGAAAATTTCAAAACTAAAACTATAGTTACCCAACTTATTTTAATGAGATTAAACCCAAAAACTTCAATTTACCTTGTTACCCAAATGAATCAACTCTTATAATCTGAATTTGCAATCTTGTTGACCTCTTCTTTTTTTTTTACTCTAAATAGATTTTTTGAACATAATTAAATGTCACTTTTTTTTATCAAATGACCCTTAACGCAAAACTAGACAATAACAAAATAAAAAAATAAAAAAAACTAACTCGAAACAAGACAAGGAAAAAAAAAGAAAATATACGTGGAAACAAATTTAAACAATGAAAAAAAAAGGATATAACCTGATTTATGAAGTCTAGCTTGATATCAACTAATGTGAACTCCGTGGATATAAAGATCAAAAAACCTACAATCAAGATTAACACAATCCTGGAAAGCTAAAAATCAAGTTTGATAAAAAGGATAACCAATGATTAACTGAATCAAAACACCAACACTAATAGAATATAAACCCTCACCCAACGATTAGCAAATCATGAACGAGGAATATAAGGAAGAACACCACAAAGTTAGTTATACTTTTATAAGCTCAATTGTTCTTTATTTAAACAAAGAAAAAAACATGTTGATCCAACAAAAAACCAATTTTATTCAATAATCTATAGCTAAAAAGCAAATCTAAGTTAAACTAAATAACCTTATTTATAGTAGGTAAAAAAAACATCCTAAACAATTTTGAAAAATTAATAATATATTTTTAAATAAAATAGAAATAAAATCTTAAATCAATTAGGAAAATAATAAAAATCTCACATGGTAGCTTCTGAACCTTATTTCAAGGCCTTTCTAATGTCTGGTTGATCTGAAATTTTAACTCAATATAAAACAATGCCTCTAGAAATTTCTAGTAAACTTTCAGCTTGATCCAGCTGTCAGATAAAAAATTATATTTGATAGCGTAAAATTGTGTAATAGAAAAATCAACTCAAAACTGACTTTAACTTTTCTAAATAAGCATGAAAATCATTTTAATAGCTTCTGCCCCTAGTTTCCTTGTAGAAGATAAAAACTCCCAAAATATTATGTCAACCCTCATTTTCTAGTGTAGATAGGATAAATAAGATATCTTTGTAAGAAAATAATTTTGGAACATTAAAGGAATTCTTGTCACACTTGAATACTATGTTGTTTCCATTAAATATTCTTGTAGAATTAGAAAATTCACAAGTCAAAAAATAACAAATAACAAAATTCAATTATCCTGAAATTTTAACTTTATGTAGAACAATATATTTGAAAACTCCTAGTTAAATTTCAACCCGATTCCACAGTCAAAATAAGAGTTATGCTCGATAGCATAAAACCAAACAGATAATAGGTCAAATAGGGTGGTTAATAGGAGTTTAGACAACCTTTTGAGGTATATAATGAGTGATCATAATAAGAATTGAGATTTGGTTCTTCATATGACCTAATTTGCCTTTAATAGCTCTGTTAATAGGTCAATAGGCATGAGTCTCTTTGAAGTTATACATGGTTACAAGCCTAGAAAACCTTTACACCTTCTTCTCATGTCTCTTCATGCTAGGGTGTCTGAGTCAGTCGAGTCTTAATACATAGAATTCAGGATTTACATGTTGAGATTACTAAACAGCTTCAAGCAAGTAATGCTCATTATAAACTTTGAGTTGATTTATATAGACGATATAATGAATTTAATGTGAGAGACTATGTTATGATATAGATTAGACCCGAGCAGTTTTCTTCGGGAACTAATCGAAAATTGCATACACGTAATGTAGGGGCATTAGCTATACATTTAACGTTGAGGATTTATTTGCATACCAGAAACCACATCATATTTCAAATGATCCCTTTAAGATACCACCTAACTCCCCTCCTAACAATCCTATTGAAACATCTACCCCTTTCACCTTATTCTCAGCATAAAAAATATAATATTGATGCTATTCTGGATGAACAAGTTATTTTTATCAGGAATGGTGACGTTCAACAGTTTCTAGTTCATTAGGTAGGCCGACCTGATTTAGATTGCACTTGGATTACTAAAGATACTTTGCAGCAAATTGACCCAAATCTTTGGGAGTACTATCAGAGTCGTCCAGAGCTACACTCAACGGGGTCGAGTTTCTCCAACCTTGGAAGAGTTGGTGGGGACACCAAACCCACACCTCAAATTACACAAGTACATAGACGGAGAAGACGTAAGATGACCCAGCCTATCACTTTTGATTGGAAGACTTAACTCATTTAAACCTATTTCATTTTTTTATTTTATTTATTTGAGTTATTTATGCTAGACAATTTTAATTGATGAGTTGAGCCCAATAATTAGATAATTTATGGTTATCCTATTCATATGTTTCTCTTTCAGTTTGTGAGACAGTTTTGATGATTAAATAAAAATTGCTAGATTTTTCCCTTCCTGAGTTCTCTTTTCTTCCTAGCTTTTTTCCCTCTCTTTGCTTTTAATTCTTAGCTTCTTTCTTCATAGCTTATTTCTTTCCTACTTTAATTCTTTTTATTTATTGTTACTCATCAGAAACCTACACATAACTAATGAATAACAACAAAGAATTGCAATCAAATAATGAATGCAAGACCCCTGTTGGATAAACATTTCGTTCTATTTTCTTAATTACCTCAGCCACAATACCAACAGCAAATTTAATGATCATGCTGCACTTGAGGTTTCGATGCACACGTCAATATTAGAGGTTAGCAATCGTAACTATGTGCAGAGACATCTTTATGGAAACAAAAGCAATCAGAGAAAAGAAATGCGAAATTTCTATGATAAAAATATTCATACTGCATAAATATTCACAGCAGGTAAAAATGAGGAAAATAGTTCCAGGATTTAATTTTTCTTTTTACCAAATCCATATAACCATGGACGGCAATTCATGTTTTTAGAAATGCTAACTCATACCAGCAGCCAAATTATATAAAACCAACTATAACAGCTTCTCGTGTAGCATGCGATAGATTTTCGCATAAGGAGTCAATCCCTCCTTGAATCCTTATCCTTCTTGCCAAAAGAAGAATATACCCAATCCCTCTTCTTCAATCCTTCCCCTGTTATCCATCCTTCCCTCAATCCCTCCTCACAAACAGAGTGTTAGTGAATGCTAATTCAGAGACACTATGCAGGGAGCATCTTGGGCACAACAAAAACATGTAGTCGAATTCTTTTTCTTTCATCTTTGCTAATCTTCTTTTTTTAATGAGTTACTTGAATTCTTGAAAGTACTGAGATTGTGATAGAATAACAACACCTTATATCCTATATCAGAAGCCACTGGTATAATGAAAATTTAGTGATACTAAAAATTAAAAGAGAACATTTACCTGTAGTTTTGTTGTGGATCTCTGAGAAATAATTTCTCAGCCAAGCAACTATGAAAAATTTTCTTCACAGCTCTTCACCAATAATCACAACAAGAACAAAGTCCATCTCTAAAATGATGAAAGCGCTTGTTGTCTCTCACAACTATCTCCCTTTCAACTGCCTTCGATATTAACTTCGCAGCATTATGACAATCTGCACAAATGCGTAGATTCTTGTAAATCCTCAGGGTTGTACCTTTAGTTGTCTTTAACAATCCAAAAGAAATTGCTAGTTTTTCACTATGCCCCCGCAATATGTCAATCTTCTCCTCCTCACCTACTTCATGCAGCACAGAACTTGTGTTAGGCTTATATCCAATTTCACTGATCCTTTCCTCCAATCTTCTCCATATCACCCGGATCTCTGCTGATTTTGGTTGCAAACTGTCACCAACAACAAAGCTATAAACTCTCCCTCCAACCTCAATCCAACTGCAGCCAGCATCCTTTTGAAGACCAATCTCTTTCATCATTTGCCTCACCCTTCGCACACCATCCCATTTCCCTAATCCAGCATACAAGTTAGAAAGTAACACGTAGTTCTCTGCTTTGTCTGGTTCTAATTCTAGTAGCTTCTTGGCAACTTTCTCTCCAATTTCCAGAGCACCAAAAGTTCTACAGGAACTGAGGAGCGAGCTCCAGATTCTATTGTCTGCTTCCTCAGGCATCTCATTGACAAGCCTTAGAGCATCATCCAATCTTCCAGCACGGGCCAGCATGTCAATAAGACATGCATAATGCTCCAATTTTGGTTCAATCAAATTGAAATTTTGCATCTCTTTGAAATATTTCAGTCCCTCTTCAACAAGCCCTGCATGACCACATGCCATCAAAATGCCAATATATGTAAATCTATCAGGCATTTGGCCAACTTTCTTCATTCTTTCGTACAGTTCTATGGCTTCTTTTCCATGTCCATGAATTCCATGTGCCACAATTATTGCATTCCATGATGCTACGTTTTTATCTTTCAACCCATCAAAAACCTTGCGAGATTCTTTTATACAACCACTTTTTGCGTACATGTCAATGATTGAACAGCCTACAAAAGCATCTTCTGTTTGCAGGGCTTTTAATACATAACCATGAGCTTCTTTTCCCAGCCGTAGAGCTGACAGTTGAGAACAAGCCCCAAACACACTCACTATGGCAATCTCGTGAGATTGTATTCCCTCAGAAAGTGATTTTCGAAATAGAGCCAGGGATTCATATGGTAGTCCATTTTGTGAGTAACCTGAAATCATTGCATTCCAAGATACTAAATTTTTATCCTTCATCCTGTCAAACAATACACGAGCAGAAGATGCTTTCCCACAGTGAATGTAGTGGGACAGAAGTGAGGTACCAACAAAAAAATCAGTTTCTAGTCCATTCCGTAGTACATATCCGTGAATCTCTTTACCATATTGCAGGGATTTCAGATGGGCACAAGCTAACAGCAGGCTACTAATGGTAAACCAATCAGGTTGTTGGCCAGAATATGTCATCTGAAATAACAAATGCAAAGCTTTTCTAGGATCACCATTCTGTGCATGACCACCAATAAGTGCATTCCAAGAGCTCACAGTCTTATCCCCAATACCATGAAAGACTTTCTCAGCAGAATTCAGTGCCCCACACTTAGCATAGGCTAAAATAAAAGCATTGGACAATTCTACATGTTGAAAACAATGTCTAAATGAATAGCCATGAAGTTCTTTCAAGCTCCTCAATTGCAACTTGTCCAGACAAGCTGGCAAAACATTCAAAATGGTGACCTCATTAGCTTTCATTTCCTCTCCTTGGATCTGCATTTCCTGCAAGAGATTAAATGCCTCATTGACATCTCCTTCCAAAGAAAAAGCACTGATCATGGTGTTCCAAGAAACCACATTTTTGTTATTATTCTTCACAAATGACATTTGCGCTTCATTCAAGTACCCACATTTTGAATACATGTATACCATAGCATTGTTCACCATCACCTCTTCGCTCAGACCTAGTTTCACTGCCAATCCATGAATCCCCATTCCTATATCAACTTCTCCTTCTCCTGCGCAAACAGGTAATATAGTCACCACCGTCACTACATCAGGCAATAACCCTTCCTCTCCTAACATCTCCATCAGCAAATCAAAACTATCTCTAGAAAACCCATTTTCAGAAAATGCACAAATCATGGAATTCCACGAAACCAAATTCGTTTCGGGCATAAAATCAAACACTTTCATCGCCTCATCCACAGCCCCACATTTCCCATACATTCCCACCAATGCATTGCCCACAAACACATCCAAAACCAAACCCATCTTAATCACCATCCCATGAATAACCTCTCCTAACCTAACATCCAAAATCCCACCACAAGCCTTGATCACAGAAGGGAAAGTAAAATTATCAGGCTGAAAATCTGTATCAGAAACCAAATCCATAAACACTTTAACTACATCGCCATAAAGTCCATTCCTTGTGTATCCACTAACAAGTGCATTCCACTGAATCAAATTCTTAGTCTCCATATTATCAAACACAAAACGAGAATCCAAAGGATACCCACACATTGCATACATCTTAATAAGACGGGTATTGAGAACATAATCATTTCTATAATGGGTCGAGTCTGAGACAAACTTGTGTAGTCGTCTACCAGTCTCGATATCTTTTTGGTTGCCACATGCTTGAAGCAATAAACCAATTGCTTCTTTTGCTTGTAATGAAATAAAAGCAGCATTTTGAGAGTGTGATTGAATAAGAGTTAAAGCTGTAGTGAGGTTATCAGTTTCACAGAGAGCGGCTATTTCTTGGAGAAATGAGGGGCGGTTGGTTTGATCAGGTAGAGAGTCGGTTTGGTTAGAGAGAGAAAGAGATGATTTTGGGTAGAGGGAGTTAAAGCTTTTGTGTGGTTTAAGGTTGGTTCTGTACAAGGAAGACTGCTGCTGCTGGTGGTGGTGGTGGTGGTGGTGGTGGTTGCGGGATGGCAGTGACGGTGCTATTATAATTGTATTAGTGAGTTGTTGCAACCAATTCATGGTAGTCCCGAAGTAGTTTACCAGAGGAACAACTGATCTTTGTTTTTATCTTTCTTTTCTTTTCTTTTCTTCTAATGGCTTCCCGTCGTAAGGTTTTAAGTATCATTGGAGGTTAGATTTAAGTTATGTTTTACATCTCTTTTAAATTTTGTTTTAAGTTAATTCTTCACTTTTTATTTAAAAAAAATCATAATTATATTTAATTAAAAATAACCCTTAACTTAAATAAGAAATTTGTTATCAAATTGAATTAAAATCTTACAAGTTAAATTTTCTTAACTTTTAACCTATAAATCTTAACTTATATTATCTTCTCTTAACTAATTTTTTAATAATTTATTTATAAAAAATAATTTTTGAATGATAATTCAAAATCAAAAATTATTTTTCATAAATCATATCATAGTCAACCAATGATTCAAGATTTATTTTGATTTTGAATTATTATTTTTAATTAATAATTTAAGTCAAAAATAGCAAATGATAAGTATATTTGATAAGAAAATATAGATTATAATTTTTTTGAAAAAATAATATAGATTATAATCCTTAAATAAAATTTAATAAATTTAAAAGTAAAATTGTAATACAAGTTATCATTTAGATTACTGAATCTAAAATTTTAATATTATTTGCTTTTATAAAATGAATATCATACAGTGACATATTATATAAGTTGTTACAATGCGGATTGAACAAAAAAAATTAAAATATAAAAAATATTTTGGTTATAGAAAATTTTTTGACAGTATCATTAAACTCACCTCATTAGATCAACTTTGAAATCTCTTGACTCGACTCCATGTTTAGCTTGGGCTTCAAATTTAACCGTGTGAGAATTTTCTTGATGTGACCCAAACAACTTGGTCTGTTCAAAAATAATCTAGACGACCAGAAAAATGTGATTTGAATTAAAAAAAAATAAAGATGATATCTTTTTTTAAAAAAATATTAAGAATGAAATATATTGGATTGACATAAGTTCCATAACTTAACCCATTAAACTCACAATCTTCGTTATTGACTCAATTAGGTTTAGAAACTTTGTTTTTTAGCTATTTTTTTAATTATATGATAAAAAATAGATACTCATAAAATTAAGCATCAACCCAATATTAGAACGTTTGTTTGAGACTGCAATAACCCCATAAAAAACAAAGTAAAAAAATTATGAAACTTAATTCTCAATCAATTCAAGTTAACCCACCAAACCTACAATTTGGATCATGGACTCCAATGAATTTAATAATTTTGTTATTTTTGAAACTATAAAAAATAAACGCTTACAAAGTTGCACATCAACCAAATATGAAAAACCATCAGAAAGCAAATCTAGATAAATTATGATGATTAATTCAAAATTAATTAAATTTTGAAAGATGAGATAGAGAAAAAAAATCAAAGAAAAAATCAAGAAAACATTTCTATGAAAATCCTATAGTTTTTTTTTACTTTGCAACCAATTTTTTTTAATATTACATTTTGCAACCTGAAATTTGATAATACACTTTCTAACCCTATCTCTTCTCTTTTTGAGGCCCTATCTCTTTCCTTCTGAGTGCACATTTGAGACCTCATCACTTAGATAATGCACATTTTAGCCCTATCTCTTCTATATTTTAGTGTGTCTTTGAGCACTCATCACTCAGGTAGTGCATTTTCTAGCCTCATCTCTATCTCTATTTCCTTTGAGTGCGTCTTTAGACCCTCATTTTCTAGATAGTATGATTTATAGCCCTGTCCCTATATCTTATTGAGTGCGCTTTGAGCCCTCACTTCTAAAGGATTAACAATTTCTTGATCTGGTAAGTCCATTATCTCTCATTCTCTTTTTTTTCTTTACAAACTTACAGTCGTAAGCACTGTAAAAAGGGACAACTATCATGACCTATTTTTATGTTATTTCCTCCAAATTAACCCTTTTTCATAGTAAAAATCAAGAATAAAAGTAATAAGATTGGTGACGTGGCAAAAGCAAGCTAAGAGGGTTTCAAATATATATAGAAGAATCAAGCTGGAGTTTTGAACAAAATTCATACCCTATTGTACCCAAGACTAAATAGACAATGCAGATTCAAGGTCAAATTAAATGATTATTAGATGAATCTGCATAAAAATTAAGTTCAGGGATGCAATTAGATTTTTAATAAGTCAATTTGATTTAATCTTGGGCCAAATTAAAAGATTTAATTAGGTAAGTACTTAATAATACTTTTAATAGGTCAAATTAATTTTATTAAGGATTTAATTGGTGAAAATTCAGTTTGAGAGCCCAATTTGGATTTAATTGAGAAGATTGATATTTTAACACAACAAAAAAGTACAAGATAAAAAAAATACCTAGTAAAACTCAAACAACCTAACACAAAAAAAACAAGCCTAAAACAATTGTTTTCCCTAGAAAGAGAAGAAATAGTGTGTGCAATACAATCTGTCTAGCACAACCAGCCATTAAAGTCACACCACAATAAACCTATAATTTCTAGAGATTCCCAAAATCAAAGAAAATAGCCTAAGTTGACTCAACAACCCTCGTAGTCACAAAAGAAATTGACATAGAAAACCAAACTCAAGTTTTTGGCTTTGATAATATGTCAATTGTTTTTAATGCCCTCTTTGTGAGGGTTCTACTCATTATATAGAAATGTTTTAACTAATTACATGGCTCAATTTCAACAATTACATAAATTCTACCTAACTAAATAGGAAGCTAAAATATTCAGCAAATCATAAAATATTTACAGTTATAATCATTCCATAAATAGATAGGCTAATTATGATTATGTCTTGATATACTCTAATTGACAGTTGTTACTGATGTCGAGAAAAAGAATTGATTAGTTACTCGTGGTGGTATTATAAACTGAAATTGCTAGTGTGGCTTTACTTATTTCTTTTCTTGTTGTAGTAATTTTCATTCTTAATATTATAGGCTTTTGCATCCTTTTTCTACCAATGAATCTTTTCTTTTTAGTAACATCTGAGATTTTTTTAGCTTTAATAACTTGCTCTATCATTTTAGGCACAATTACTACATTAGTGAAATATTAGGCTGAACTTCCAATAATATTTTCAAAATAAGATGCTTTCAAGATACTAGAGAACAAGTTGATCATTTCCCTTTTCCAATAGAGGGATGTATCTGGGTTTCCACTTCATGCCATCACTGGGCGTGCTCTCAGATTGATTCTTTTAGATTTTTCTCCATGTTTTATAGGCTTAACATATATGGGGCTACATCCATGTTGAACTTGTACTATTTAAAAAATACATCCACCAAGTTTTCTCCTCTCTTGATGTTGATGTTATCCAACTTCATATACCAACTTAGGGCAACGCCACTCAAACTCTCATGGAAAAAATGCATCAACAATTTCTTATCATGTACTGTTTCTGCTATTTTACTACATTATACTTGTAAATAGGTCATTGGGCATTATATACCAATGTACTTTTTTTTTTATTAGATTCACCTTGTTTTCTATTTGAGTTCAGCTTTTTATCCTAGTCTTTTTAGCTCTCAACCTAGTTTTAAAATCCTTGACATAATAGTGTAGCCTGGTCATATCCTCTTTAGCTCCAGCTAACTCCACCTTAATATTTATATACTAGGTCACCTTTCAAGCTCTTATATTTTGATTGCAACTCAATTTGGGTTTTTATAGCCAAAACCTTTCATAGCTCTGTGGTTTGATAATATTTACAAGTGAACAAAATTACAATAAATAGTAAAGTTTTTTATGAAGAAAAGAGTGTTGAACCCATAAAGACTAATAATACTATTCAATGTTGAAATTTATCAAATTAATTACTTTTTAGAAATCAAATTGAAATTTTATAAAATTGACCACCTAAATTAAACTTAAACGTTTGATAAAAGTAAATTAAAAGTAGAGAATAAAACTTAAGTTGTAGAGATAATAAAAATAAATCTAGAGCTTTTAATTTCACTTAGTTAATTCTACACAATTTATTATTTCTTGTCATAAAATTTCAAATTTTCCAGTTGATGATTAAAAGATAGCAGCTAAGGTTTTTGAGTTTCGACAAATAGGGTTATAAAATATGCTTGGGAAGGAGGACAAGAGACAGTGCAGCGCGCGCGCACACACACACACATATATATATATATATATATATATATAGAGAGAGAGAGAGAGAGAGAGAGAGAGAGAGAGAGAGAGAGAGAGAGAGAGAGAGAGAGAGAGAGAGACGTGGCTATAAAACAACATTGTCTGCCTTAGCAAGGTTTTAAAATGAACCTTTCATGTCAGACGTGGCTAAAAAATTAAACTAAAAAATTAAAATCATTCAATCAGGTCCCTAATCAGATTTTTAAATAAGCTCTTTAATTTCCTCGCTTTTCAAAAAGGCCTCCGGATTTCAAAATTCTTTTCATTGAGGTCAAAAATCAATTATAAAACCCAAAATATATCCAATTAAATCCTTGATTAAATTAATACCTCCTGAATCTAGCAAAATTGATAATTTTGGTCCCCGATCCTTTAATTCCTTCATTACAATCAAGTTTTATTCAACTACACTCATTAAAAATTCATCACCTAAAAGATTTTGACCAGCCAACTTTACAATATATATATTTTAAATTTTCTTGTTTTTTGATGTTCTTAAAAATATTTCAATGAAAAATAAATTGACGGTAAAAATAGATTATATCAATATTTAAATTACATGATCCAAGCCTTGTAGTTTAATCAATTAGACTCTTTTTTTTTGGCTAAGGTCTACCAAAATCAGTATTTTGAACTTCGTATGGATAGCTTTAAGATTGATTAGCGCAACAAGTAATATCTTCCACATTTTAAGACTAAAGTAAATATATCAAGATTTCAATAATAATAATAATAATAAGATTTAGGGACCTAATTACAGAGTCATAAGATTTAGAGATCAAAATGTATTTTAAAAGTCTAACGGGTCCAAGTTATGATTTGTCATTGTTTACTTTCAAAATTTAAAATGTATATATAAACACACACATACCATGGTTCTGCATAACTAGCACCATGAAAGCAAGGGAATAATAAATGTTGATCCCTGTGGAAATAATAACACGTGATGTGTTGGAAGCTCTGATCTTTGATTCTTCTATAACCTGAACATGTAAATAAGTTCTTTACATTTGACCCTGAGGAGAAAAAGCAAAAGATACAGCGGACCTCTTCACTGCTAATCCTGCCGAGATAGGTCCCTTGTATCTTTGGAAATCATTTGTTTCTCTCAAGACATCTGCTGATCCGAACCACCAAAACAGAGACGAGTTGGATGATCCCAATTTTACAAGAATCTGTAAACCAATATTTTATAAAAGGACCAGCTATCCTTCAATCACCAGACCATTTATAGAAACATGGTAATGATCAACTGTAAGGTAAATTCAGGGAGTGGGGGGAAATCAAGATGAAGGTAGAGATGTAGGGTCAGAGAGAACCAAGGTAATCTTTTATCAAAGTTAAGATGGGATTGTCATAAGAAGCCTCCTCCAGTCCCTGGAATAGAATACCATCCATCCGGGCTTGAACTCCATTGGAAAATGCCAAGTCTTGTAGCAATTCTTTTAAGGTTCTTTCTGCACCAACCACCGAACTTCCTATGCCACTTAGGATCTCTGGTAGCGTAGGAGATGGTCTTGATAGTTCAACCAGCATTACCTACACAACGCAAGCTATAGAGTCAGGTTGGATCTTACTTAAGATACGAAAACATGCTCAGTATCTATTAGTCACATATGATCTAATTTCTTACAATAAAATAACCAAAGGAAAGTAAAACAACTGCTAGTTGCACATTTCTTCTAGTTAACAAGACCTCCTAGACCTTTACCAAAGACATTTTCATGACTAGCCTTGATAATATGTCCTAATATTCAATTGCTTGCTGTTTAAGAATCCATTTGGGAGACGAGTATTGCATTATGCTGTACTCTACTGATTGTATGTATAGTATTTTCTGAGATAGGGCTGTCAAGTAGACCTCATTTGTATTAAGCCCTGTGTCCGGTGGCCTAAAATTCATGACACTAGGCTGACAGGCAAAAGTTTTTGACATCATGGAGAATCTCATTGAGATCTTGTGGTAATCAATTTGAAGCTAGTTTGTTCTCTTTCAATATGTGCTAACCAACACAGGGATTCATCCTAATAACAAAAGTAAAAATTCAGACTAACCTGTCTGTCCTGGGGTATATTAGCCTTCTGTTTTGCTATAGCAACTGCACGAGAAAACCCACCAATTGCATCCACTAAACCTCGCGAAGCTGCATCTTGACCTGTCCAGACTCTGCCTTGTGCAACCTCTTCCATCTTATCCACCTGGCAGCACATTTGTCATTTCTTTTTCATTCCTTCTAATTAGGCATTCTTCTTTGTATCTTTTTTTTCTAGGAACTTTATTTCATCTAAACCAAACATTAAAATCAAACATACTGGCATTGATCTTGAAAATGCTGCCTTATCTCGAAATTGCTCATAAGCATTCTGAGCAGACTTGGCAAAAAGTTCTGCTTCATCTGGTCTGTAAAAACCAACAATAGTTAAGTTTTCTTCAAATACCACAAAATGAAATGACAAGCCAGCAGGTAGTAGAGACACAATTCTGTGAGCTTCTCCGGAAAAAAGAAGCCTTTGTGGTATCATATGCCAGCAAGGCATAAGGTTGAAAACAGCTGTTTAAACAACGCCTGTTATCTCAGATCTAGTCTTAACCAAGTTTCAGAGACATCCAATTGTGTTTTTAAAGGACTCATACCACAATCGTTATGACAAGGACACGAGCTCTCACCTTAAAGGTCGCTGATCTGCTGCAAGGAGCTCAGCATATTTACCCCTTGATATGATCTCCTTGTTGAAGCCAATTTTCTCATACAGTTTACCGAGACTAAACTTCCCTGCAAGCAACAATTTCAATGAACTAAGACCAACAGAAAGATCCAAAAGAATGCCCAATCTCAATGCTGAAGTTAAATTGACACAACCAGCTTAGATATATATATTTTTTTTACTTTAACACACTGCATAAGACATTAGTAAAGATACGACTGAAACCCAAAAGAATGTATAAAGGAATGTGTGATTCAAACCAACCTCATGATTTTGCAAGGATAGCTTCTATATATATATATATGAGAGAGAGAGAGAGAGCTCCAATTGACCTGTAACAACTCCAATTGACCCAGTTAAGGTCAAATTTTCTGCAACAATGGTATCTGCGGCCATTGCCATATAATATCCTCCACTTGCTGCTACATCAGACATTGATGCAATCACAGGTTTTGATTCAGCCAGAAGTCTGATTTCCCTCCACATTCTGTACACAAAGAACATCAAATTAAGAAGTTTTCATTGTTGGTTTTCAAAAAAAAATTCCTTCTATCCTGAAGCAATATAAGGACAGAACAAATTATTACATCCATAATATCTATCCACAGATGATTCATATTGGCTAAAATAAAAAGTTGCCCTGTATCTTGACATGCCTAACAACAAAAGATTCGCCTCAAATAGTCTACAGGAAAATTTCTCCACTCTGCCAACAATGACACATGGCAATCCAATACCACGCAAGCTGATAGAAATGCATTTAAGAATTTCTGATTGTGCTAAAACCATGCTTAGTTGCCACATTGGCATCTGGAGCGTCCCTCTTATGCTTATTCAGCTATATTCCAATACACAGCAGATAAACTAAACATATATGTTCCTTGTCTTTGTTCACTTGTACTAGTCTTTACTGTTGACTAAAGGGATGCGAGTGTAAGACTCAATTTTCAGTGACATGAAGCCTAAACTAGTACTCAAAGTCGATACTTATGTACTGTTGGCTTTCATCATTACAGATTAACGTTTTCCTGAAGGGACAAAAGGAGCACTTCCAAGGGAAAAGAAATAAAGAATCCCCTGTTAGCATGACGTTGTAAGTTCCTTCCCACAAGATTAGCATCTAAACAAAAACCCTTCACCCAACCTGCAACATAAGCATCTCAACAACTCCTTGACCTGGTTTGAAGACATGCTGTAGGAGGTATTTTGGGAAATACAGATTGGTAGCCTGTACTGGTGAAATAGATGCATGAATGTGATGAAAAGACCTTATGTTTAGAGGCCTTTTAGGGGGTATTTTGCACAGGAATGGAGAGATGCGTAAGAAAAAAGTATGGTAGCTATGGAATCACTAATACATTCACATGCTCAATTCCCTTCTACCCTCGGAATTACATGCATTGGAACCTCTATCACAAAGCTGCGCCTATGAAGGAAACGTTTCTGTGGATGCCTACTTATTGAGCCATGACAAATTCTATTTCTCATTGTTCCAAATTTTTTAAACAAGTTTTTTGGGCCTTCTAGCCATATCTGATACTTCTTGTATATTCCTGGATACATATCAAAAACATAATAAATTTTAAGATATATGTTTTCGATATAAATGAAAAGGGAATTGTCATGCATAAACAGTGTGACAAGATATGCCCGTCAAACAGGGATTGTCCAGTTAATTGCACATAAAACTTGATAACTGCAACAGCACAGAAATTCTTTAGATATTGTTTTAGAATGTGTTGTGGCCCAGTGGTTTTCTTGGATACTGGGAGGGAGAGAGACAGAAAAACCTAATGCTTTGCTATGCATGTCATGATCTAGTGATTTTGGATGGAGGGAACTACCAAAACCTTTAAAATAAAAATCCACTCAGCTCCTTTGGCAGAGGGATTTGTGAGGATTCTTTAAGATGTCTGTTACTAAAATTTGCAGAGGAGATCTTTACATGACACCAGAAGATATTGTATTTGAGAATCATACTAGTC
Organism: Populus trichocarpa; assembly: GCF_000002775.5. Taxonomy (NCBI): domain Eukaryota; kingdom Viridiplantae; phylum Streptophyta; class Magnoliopsida; order Malpighiales; family Salicaceae; genus Populus; species Populus trichocarpa. The sequence goes on along the minus strand of NC_037299.2, from coordinate 4,746,478 downwards.
TGGAGTTTCCGTATTGTTCCCCATCTCTTTCTTCATAAAATTTCTTCTTCAATCAAAAGAAGAGATACCAAAACAGTCTACAAGGATTTGTACATGCATCTAATGCTTAGAATATAACCAAAAGAAAATTAATCATACTTGCACCAGAAACATTTTTTATCATATCACTGAGAAAGCTTATGTGTAACTTTATAACAACTTTCCTCGCGCTGAAGGTGATACATATCAGCTTAGCACATATTGTACGTATAAAATAGCAACACTTACAAATCAGATGCGAGGGCATCACCTCCAGGGCTGTCAATTCGGATGATAGCAGCTTTATATTTTTTCGACTCTAGGAATTGAAAAAAAAAAAAAAACATCAAAAAGGAAGAGAGAAAACAGCAGTCACTGTACAGAAAATTTTGTACAATTGAAAATCCAAAATGCTGATAACTAATCAGGCAAACTAACAGTACAATATGTTATCTTCTTTTCTTCTTTTATTTTTATTTTTACAGAAACTTTTGTGGATAATTGCAAGGAAATATTGGTTTATTAGCAAATCCTTAGTAGACACAACTAACTGGTCTTGTAGCTTCAATGTTTGTGATTCTTCCTGCATACCTAAACATGCTAACTGCAAACATGATGTTTTTCTACGGAAAGTATAAACATAGAACAGTTCATCCCCTGTAATGCTGATGCAAAACATGCAGATCTAACATCATTTCATCACATTATGTCTTAATCAAGGAAAGGATGGGAAGTTGATGCAAATGTCTCTCCAAAAATATCCAAGATACCATGAAAAATGAGAACTCGTGGCTAATTCTGAGAATTGCCCACAGAAGGAAAAAAGAGAATAGCTGTTGTGTTAAAGAATATGGTCCAGCTATATAGCATAAATTTATTTATATTTTTATTATTTTGAAATATGAAGGTTACAATACCCTGGAATGCACATTGACAAGAAAAAAAGAAAAAAGAATTATGTATTGGATTATGGGCTTGTTGGGTTAGGTATACCTCTTGCCTGACGAATCTTCTCAATGAGCTGTTCCCCGATGATACCAGAACCAGATAAGCTTAATGGACTCTTCACACGACTGATGCTCCCAGAGGCTCTGATAATGGCTATTAGGTCTCTGCCTCCTGTTAAACCAAGAGTCCAGTTCCTAACCCGCGAGTATTTGCTGCAGTTACAAAGGAAATGGGAGCTCTTATATGAGTTTGGCAGGTACTTTCAACTTGCAAGAGATGACATCAGTAGGATTAATAGGAAGCCACATGAGAGATCACTTTAAGAAGAAAAGAACATGGTAGTACTACTGAAGAGAAACAGCAGAACTACAACGTGCACATGCTAAGAGATTTCTGAAATGGGAACTGCAAGTAACAACAGGTATCTAACAATCCTGAAAGAGAAGTTTCAAATGTAGAAGAGTGCATACACCTGAAATATTTCACCGAGAAAATGCAAACATTTATATGACTATAAACTGCATCTCAAAAGAATATTTGCATGGTATAAATGGCACTACAGAACATGTAGTTCCTCAACTTTTATATGCATAAATCTTGTGAACTGTTCAAGCTTATGCAACAAAATGTTTTGACAAGAGTTTCCTTGAAATGTAAGGATCTATATCAGCAGGACAATAGAGTAAGGCTTTTTCCCCTGAATGTAAAATGAACCAAAAGAAAAATTGTAAAAGCTGAGCTAACATGACTTGAACCAACCCAAAGTTGGACCAATAATTTGATGTTAAAATCATATAAACTGTGATTGGGATAAGATGATTGTCTAGTTGATATAATTTCATAGAAAGAAAAAAAAAGGAAGACAATGTAATCCAGAAGATGCATGTTTTGTGGTACTAAAGTTGTCGATAAGAAGTTGATTACCTGTAATCAACCATAGGAAGAACTTTATCCTTTTGCACTCCAACTTTCTCTTTCAACATTGAGATAACCTGTGCATGATTCGTGTATTACTAAGACAGCATCAAAATCTTGTGCATGATTCATGTATTACCAAGACAGCATCAAAATTCTATCACATAAATATACCCACCCTGCAACATTTTTCTCACTGAATAAGTTTAGTAAGAAATTTAGAATGCCTTAGATGCCCTTCATTTTTGTTTACTTAGAAGTTGTGTATAGTAAACATATTTCAAGGAGCAACATCTGGCGTCATTCGTAGAAACATGAATTAATGAACATTTATTAAGAATTTTGGACTGGAGTTCTTTGTTTTTTCAATTGTAGGCAAGACTACCCGGAAGTGTAGCACCAAAGAGCATCCAGAAATAGGGAGACTGAGTCCTGAGCAGGCCAGCACAGAGATAATAAGTATGCTCTTAAATGACTTGCATGCCGGTTGTGTTTGAGCAAATTTCTTTCCTGAGAGCGGTCAAATGTAACAAGAACATGCTCCTTTTCCTTTGGCGATCACAAACGAACTTTAATACTACTATGGACGAAAAGAGAGAATCACTGAGCCTCCCAGAAGAAAAGGGCTGTCTCACCCTACCAAGTATATATGAATTTGCAGTGATGCAAAGATTTAGCAGGAACCGATTATTTTGAATGTACTTGTCCCAAATTTGAGAAAACAGCAAAAAAGGATGAAGTCTATACCTCGTCATCATAGTGCATGTTTGTTATCAAGCCCTCTTCTTTCAGCCTTTCTACCTTATAGACACCTTCATTAATGAAGTTCTTCATGTCTTCTATTTTCTTTCCTGATACAAAGTTTGCAGAAGCCCATAAATTTATAGTTAGAAGCATAAAATTGAGCCCAAAGTTTGGAACCAAGGCTTAGTACTGTATATTTGAATTAATACAACAAGTCTAACCCGAAGATTAAACAAACAAAAAAAACCTTTTGTCGAAGAAACTTTATCCAGCCAATTCCCATAGATGTTATCAAGAATTGCAGTCAGCATCTCACAATTTTCTTTAGACATACTTTTTCGAGTAAGTTGATCCCCGGCACTTTTATATTTACCAATCCGTTGTACATCTGGTTGAATTCCTACGTTCTCAAAAACACCTGCAAAAGAAGAGTACAAATTTAGAACCAAAGACATTGATTGTATAAATGGAAAAAAAAAATTCACATAATGGCAAAAAATTTTAAAGTACTTCTCTACATATAATTATCACAGGGTTAATGACATTGTTGGTCCCTTTACTTTTGACATTTTCATCCAGTCCCTCTCAATTCCTTTTCTAAGCTAATGTGCCCCCACTTACTATCATTCACAGTGTTGTTCTTGTTCATTGCCATTGAAAATGGAAGCACAATATGGAAGAACTCTACTATGCAAAAGTGTATTATTTAATAATTTTTTGTTAATTTATTTATTTATTTCCAATTTCACAACAAAGTAAATTGGTATAGAGAAATTAAGTTGACAAACCTGCAAGAAAAGCTGCTTGAACAGTGAAACCATAAAAAGAAAAATAAGCAGTGGGTGGGAGATAAAGGTCGTCACAGGCAGAGGCAAGATAATACTCTTTCTCCCTACAAGCAGGGAGGTAGGCAACAACGAATTTCCCTACAAATATAACAAAAGGGGTGTGTTAATTGGAATGTATATTTAAAAGGGATTTAGGAAGCAGTTGAGAAATGAAATGACCTGATTTCTTGAAATTGAAAATGTGTCTTCGGAGTTCCTCAACTTTAGCCCACCCACAATTCAACCCATCTATATGAAGATAAATACCCGAAATCCGAGGATCATAAGCTGCTTTTATAAAATTCTCACAAATTTGAGGCAATGACAATCCTGAAGAGAAACGGCTCTTTAGCTGATCAGATATCTGTAACCACAACCAACAAACATAAGAAAGCAATAAGTATTCCTCATCGCTTATAGTAAACCAAATTAATACCTGGCCCCGTAATTTCATTGTCAAAACGCTTCCTTTGCGAACGCGTTCCCAAGGGAAAGCAATAAGCATTTTAAGCTTAACAAGAAAACGATTCCAAGCTCCAATCTCCTGGAAATCGAACTCTCCACTTGGATAATCCTCATCGCTTTTCTTAACATGAAAAGATTCCTTCTTCTCTTCTTCTTGTTCGGTTTTGGAATCATCAGAATCAAAAGCGCGGACAGAGAAGGTTCTGCAGCGAAATGAAGAGGAAGGGGAGAGGAAAGAGGAGGATAGAGTGGCTTTTCGGTAGAGAGCGAGAGAGGAGGAGAGATTAGGAGGTTTTTTGGAGAGAATTGAAGCGCGGAGGAGTGTGGTGGCACGGTGGTGGAGGATTGGAGCTGTAGTGAAGTGAAAAGGAGGAGGAGGAAGAGGAGGAGAAGAGTGGAGTAGTAGTAGTAATTTTGACATTCCTTTTTTTTTCCTCTCTCACTTCTTAATTTCTTACGGATTGATTGACCACCGCCTCCTCCTTCTTCTTCTTCTTCTTCTTGCTCAAATGATATAAAACGAAGGAAAAGGATGACAGGTGATGTTTCGTCCACGTAGAAACGCTTTAGCGCATGACGTGTCATGGTTGTAAGATTACGTGTTGTTCAAGTACACATGGAAACTCCATCAACAATATTTTTGTATCTTCCTCCTCAGAATAGATCATCTTTGTCATGGATAATGACATGCCAGAAAAGAAATCAAACAACGTTCAAAAAAGTAAGTCAAATGGTAAATTTATTGCTACCTATCAGCATTGTGGAATTAAAGAACATGTAAGAAAAAACTGTTTAAAGAAAAATTGATAAGTTAGTACATCGATTGAAAATTTTAACAGAATAAAAATGAAAAACCAATGGCTGGTTAAGAAAAAAGAAAATATATTTAGTAATACATATTGCACTAAAAACTATGAATAATAATTTGTGGTTTTTAGATAGTGGTTATTCTATAAACATGTTAGGAGATAAAGATTAATTTAAAAAATTTGAATTCATAAATGGTGGTTAAGTGACTGTTAAAGATGAATGCATAGCTACCATTGAAGGTAAAGAAAATATTAAAATTCATGATTTACCTATTTTTCATAATATTTTGTTTGTGAATGATTCTAAGGATGAATGAAACATCTACAATTGTGCTGCTAAGTGGATCATGAAAGGTATTAGAACTTCGAACAATTCTTATGGAATTTCAGCCTTTACTACCTTGGGATGTCACAAGGCAACATTGGATGATCTTGATCTTTGATATCAACGCCTTGGTCAAATTAATTTTAAAGATTTATCAAAAATTTCTAAAAAGAAAGTTGTACAAGGACTACCAAATATGCAAACAGTCAAGACAATGGTGTGAGGAGCATGTTAAAAAGGAAAACAAACTAAAGCTTAACACAAAAAGATAGCTGACATTTTGACATCAAGACCACTTGAATTATTGCACATGGATCTAATGGGTCAAACTCAAACCGATAGTATTGGTGAAAAGAAGTATATCATAATCAGCGTAAATGATTATTCAAATATATTTGGGTTATACTATTAAGAAATAAATCTGAATCTTTTGATTTTGTAGGGAAATTGTTTAGAAGATTGCAAACAGAACAAGATCTCTCTATCTCTAAAATCCATAGCGATCACAGGAAAGAATTTGAAAATAGTAATTTTTCATCTTTTTATGATGATAGGATATACATCAAGAATTTTCTGCTCCAATCACTCCTTAACAAAATAGTGTAGTTAAGAGGAAGAATAAAGTTGTACAAAAATAGCTCGGACAATACTGAATTGCAAGAAAGTTGCAATGCACTTCTACAGGAAAGCTATCAATACAACTGTCCACATTTTAAATCATGTTGTATTTATAATACGTACAAAACTCACCCCTTATGAGTTATGGAATCATAAGAAACTCATAGTCAAATACTTCAAAGTATTTGGAAGTTCTTGCTACATCTTGAGAGATCAAGAAAACTTACATAAGTTTGATAGCAAGAGCAATAGAGGAATTTTTCTTGGATATTCATCACACAGGAATTTAAGTTGTGTCATTTACGAACTCAAATTGTCATGGAAACAATCAATGTGGTTATTGATGACAATCTGAAGGAACCTGTCATGAACAATCTTGATGACATGTTTGTATGAAGCAATAGAAGAAACCTCATCTGAACAAGATGAACGCTGTAAGGAAGGAAGTTCTATGCACAGGTTTGAACAGTCCCAAGAAAAAAAACCTTCCTCGAGGATAAAGCATAATTATCCTAAAAAGAACATCATTGGGAAATTAGATGAAGGTATGAGGTTAGAAAAAGAATTATTAATCAAGTCTCATATGTGTGTTACTTGTCATAGGTTGAACCTTAAAAGGTTGAAGAAGCTCTACAAGAAAGCTGGATCAATGCCATGCACAAGGAACTGAATCAATTCACTAAAAATGATGTATGAGAGCCGGTTCCACGTCATGATAGTCATAACATAATTGAAACCAAATGGATCTTCAAAAAGAAATCAGATGAGCATGGAACAATTATAAAAAAACAAAGCAAGACTGGGGGCATACTACTTATATTTGCTTGTTGCTAGAACTTTAAACTATACCAAATGAATATGAAGAGTGCTTTCATGAATAAGATTCTATAAGAAAGGGTATATGTAGAATAACCTATAAAGGTTTCACTAATCATTTGTTTCTTGATCATGTGTACAAATTAAAGAAAGCCCTTTATGGTTTAAAACAAGCATCGCATGCCTGGTATGAACAGTTAACAAAATACCTATTAAATAACTATTTTCAAAGAGGTCATACTGACAAGAAACTCTTCATAAGAAAAATAGGTAAGGAAACACTCATTGTTCAAATTTATGTTAATAACATTGTGTTTGGAGCTACTCATGATTCATTTTCTCATGAGTTTGCTAACGAGATAAAATATGAATTTGAGATGAGTATGATTGGTGAGTTAAATTTCTTTCTTGGCATACAAGTTAAGCAATATGATAATGGAATTTTTATTTCTCAATCAAAGTATGCACGAGATATAGTTAAGAAGTTTGGTATAGAAGGTAAGAGTCATGCTCGAACCCCTATGAGCACTTCAGTCAAGATTAGTTCAGACTCCGCAGGTAAGTGTGTTGATTCCACACTTTATAGAAGCATGATAGGAAGTTTGCTCTACATAATTGCAACCAGACCTGATATTGCTTTTAGTGTTGGTGTGTGTGCTGGATTTCAGTCTAATCCAAAAGAATCACACCTTGCTATAATCAATAGAATCTTTAAATACTTAAGTGCCATATCTGATTATGGTATTTAGTATTCAAAATACTCGAATTTAAGTTTGGTAAGTTACTCAAATGCTGACTAGGCTAGTAACGTTGGTGATAGAAAGGCATATTATGAGATTGTTTTTATGTTGGTGGAAATTTGGCAACATGGATGAGCAAGAAACAAAATTCAATTTCTTTGTCCACTACTAAAGTTGAATACATTGTTGCTGGAAGTTGTTACACACAATTTTTTTAGATGAAAAAGATTTTACAGGATTATGGTTTTACTTAAGATACTATGACTGTTTATTGTGATAATTCTAGTGTCATTAGTATCTTTAAGAATTCTATGTAATATTCACAAACCAAACATATTGACATAAGGCGTCATATCATTCGAGACTTGGTTGAATGAAAAAATTATGACATTAGAACATGTCAAAATTGAACATCAATTAGCTGGTCTTTTTCACAAAACCTTTGGATAGTTTTAGGTTTGAGTTTCTTAGAAAATATGTTGGTGTAAGCAACATGCCATGATTTTTTAAGATAATGTCCTTGTATATATTTAAAAAAATTTAAAAAATGATTTTTTTTCTTTGTCTTACAGTTAACAAGTTGCTGACATTAAAACAAAGAAAGAAACCTATAAATATACTCAACATATGCATAGGAACTTCTATGCTATGGCTGCATGCAATACTTTTAATCTAAACTTTATGCATATGCACTATTATCTGAATAACTGTTTAAAGTTTTTGCATGAAAATACTTTTTGAGTATGTTATGAATTGTTAAGAACACTAACAATTGTTCTCATGCCAATTGATTATGCTTGCAGGAATTTTTGTTTGATCTAAACTTGATGTTTACTAATCCATTTATGTATGTTTTGTCACAAATCAGGCCAAATGGAGAGATTATAAATGTTATTTTATTAGCTTAGATCAATAAATATCTTTTTACGGTTGGTAAACTAGATTTATTGCATGAGAATGTCTTATAATTATTATTATTAATTTTTTTTCTTTCAATTAGAGATAATTATTTTTGTTTTGGACTGGTTTGAATTTGGTTTGGTATTGTTTTTTTTTTTTTTTTTTTATCAAATTAGATCAAACTAGAAAACCCAATTTTTATTTTTTGGACTTTTTGGGTTTTTTTTATACTAATTATTGGGTTTTTTTTTGGGCATTTCTAATAAACAAACAATTCTAACAAATCTCTCATGAGACAGTGGAGGTTTTATAAAACAACCTAACAACAACCAAGGAAGTAAACAGAACATCTGACAAAGACTGAATATAAGGTAGTAACTGTTGCAGAGTGGTAACAAAATATCCATTTCTTCATTATTGTTCTTATAACAAGTCTATAAAAATAAGAAAAAAAAATCATGGAGGAGTTCCCCAACTAATAGAAATTAAATGGTGGGGGGAGTGGGAGCTAATTTGGAATTTTTGACTGCTTGGGGGGGGGGGGGGGCGCGGGCCAACAGTAATATATAAAGTATAAACACCGTTAAGTTAGGAAAGAGCACAACACCAAAATAATAACATATCTGGTTCAATTGATTTTAAATTTTGAAAAATAAAATTGAACCAGACTAGAATTTTTTGTATTTTTTTAAATCTCTTGTTATTTTTCTCAACTTTTGGTTTTTTGATTTAATTATTTTTTATTTTTGTCTCGCCCCTACTTTCAATGATGGCGAGGACTGGCTAGTAACATCGTTGTCACAACATAATCTCCAAACAAACCAGAATTAACTGGGACACTTAAGAGGCGTGGAACATAAAAGGCCACTTTCCACATTTCAATGATCACCACACAGAAAAGAAAAGGGCAAGGCCTAAAGGAGAGTTTCACTCCTCTTCTTACGCCCTTTCTCTTTCATTTACACGGAATACCAAACAAAATCATAATAAAAAAGAAAAAGAAAACAGACTTTGACTTTTCCTTTTAAAATGGAATTCTAATGTGAATCTAATACCTGTGTTGTGTTCTTGTTGTCTAGTTTAATAACAACACTTTCTCTCATGACATGACGACCAAGTTATATGCATGTCTTCTTTCTGTTTGACCTTAAAACGACGTGTGTATTGCTTTGTTCCACGTCTTTCTCTCAGGTGGCTCCCTTTTTCTTCTCTTTTTTTTATAATTGAATTGAATCCATTTTGTTTTTTATTTTGATATTTAGTTATTTGATGATCGCATTGTCTTGAATGTACCAGCATTGTGTTGTTTGTTTTAGTTTTGGTAATTGTCATCTGGGTTCCTTTAAAATTATGATCTCTTAGCTCATCCATTATAAGTGTGTGCGTATATGCATATATATATATATATATATATAGTAACTCGGTTTATTTCCTTTCTGTTTCTTTTTTTTTCCCTTCTGCTCATTATTGGTAGAAATCCTGTTTTGCTATTTCCAATGGGGATGGTGATTCTAGCTCATATTGCATGAATTTGATATCTGCATTTTGTTGCAAATTCATCAGTTTCTGTGAAGTTTTCTGGTAACCAATCTTCTTGGTCTTAGACTATGGTTTTAATTATCTGATGCTTGCTCTCTTCTTTTTAACTTTCCCATTGTTCACCTTAATGCTGAAATGAGTCGTGAATGTGGGAATAATTTCTGCAATCATACAGTATCTAGTGCCTAGTTATGTTTGTTCTTATAGTGAACTCAAATGAAACACCCTGTTTGCTTTTCTTGGTTAAAGGGGGATTTTTGCATAATTCATCAGTCTCGTGATGGTTGCTCTTAAAAACTTCTCAGGACTGCTCTGGAAAATTGTGAGGAATTATGCAGATGCCATGCTTTCATAATTGACTTCAAAGGTAAGCAATGAATTCAGCTTCGGATCACCCCATGGTACAAAATGGGAGAGCCAATAGCTCAAAGGTATCTGTCAGTTCGGGTGTTTTTGAACCAACTGTAATTCGTAACAATGACATTGAAGGTAAGAAAAAACTTACTTTCCTTTTAACTGCAGTTGTTTTTGTCCTTTGAACTGAATTTCTTCTTCTCTTTTTGCCCTATCTCCAGCCAATAAGCGAGCCGTATTGGTGGAGTGGATGAATAGCATTGTTCCTAGTCTAAATTTGCCAGTAAAAGCTTCATCCGAGGAGTTGAGAGCCTGCTTGATCGATGGCACTGTTCTACTACAGCTTTTAAATAAGCTTAGACCTGGTTATGCATACAAGGTTGCTTATTTGTTTTGCTATTTATAGTCGAGTTACTTATGAGTTGATGAATCAGCATTTGCCTAGTTGATTTGATTGTGCATTTCTATTTCAGGCTGGTAGTTCTAGCTCTGAAAATGTTAAGAAGTTTCAGGCAAGTATGGATGAATTGGGGATTCTCAAGTTCGAACCGTCGGACCTGGAGAAGGTAATCCAATGTTTGTCTGCTCTATTGTCCCCCCCATAGATTAATGTTATGCATATGAACATTTGAATGCTAAGTAAGAAGCAAGTTTATAGGTATGCTTTCCATCTACCAAAAATTCATGATTTTGCCAGCTTCATACACTTCGTTTCAATTTTGAACAATGATAATGCTGTCAACTAGAGCTAGTCTTTACCACTTCTTGGTGGTCTGTGCACATGCAGGATTTTATTATTCTTCTGGCGTCTCTCTCTCTCTCTGTATCCATCTGCTGTGTTTCAAATCTGCAGGGATCTATGAAGAACGTTATGGATTGCCTTTCAACACTTCGAGCACAATTCGCATATATGGGAGTTGTTTCTCCCACTGGTGGGATTAAATATGGCAGCCCTCGTGGGGATGCATCTTCCAATGGCCTTTCTTCTTCAACATTTGGGGAAGAAAAGCGAAAGTTTTCTCCAGAGTCAAAAATTCAACAAGCCTTGCGTAGTCCTGTTATGACAGGTATGGCTTACTCTCTCCCGTGATCGAAGTATACGGTTTTCATATGCGCACTTGATTGGCTTAAAAGGCTGGGCATGAAGAGTTTTCATATGTGCACTATAATACTGAACCTGAAGCAATTTTTAAGCTGATCTTATGCTATATGAAAATAGCACGCAACTTTCCTCTGCATGTATGACTAAAATGCAGATAAATTGTACTTTCAAGTCTATTAAAGTCTTACATGCTGTTTTTGAAATTTAAAAGCATCTTTAACGTTATTCTCATATTCAACAGAGCCATCAGCTGCATCCATGCCCCATGTTGTACATAAGTTCCATGAGATGTTTCAACTGAAACAAGGCTGCTATTCAGATCTTTCTGCTGCAAAAATCTCTGAAATGATGAAATCAAATAGTTTGGATGTAAGTTTTCATTTGTATTATTTGATGAACTCTCATGTTTTCTTATGTTACAGTTTTCTCATTAACGTTTTCATTCTGAGCCCTTGTCAGTAACATTTCAACATCTTGTTTGCAGAATGCACCAACTCAGTCACTTTTGAGTGTTGTGAATGGAATATTGGATGAGAGCATTGAAAGAAAGAGTGACGAGATACCACATGTATGTAATAGGGGTAACATTAAGTACATTAAATATGTTTCTGTATCTATGTATTTCTGCAACTACTATGCGTGCGTGCATGCATGCATACATACACTTGAATAGTTTATAGGTATGGTTAACATTTATTTTGTTTCTCAGCGTGTGGCTTGTCTGTTGAGAAAGGTTGTACAAGAGATTGAACGCCGTATTTCAACTCAAGCAGAACACTTAAGAACAGTAAGAATCATTTTGCCTTTTTTTAAAAAAAAAATTGAATTGTTTCTCCATGATTGACTGTACCAATGGCAATATCTTTATGCTTCTCTCCCTTCAGCAAAATAATCTATTTAAGGTTCGTGAGGAGAAGTACCAGTCAAGAATCAGAGTACTTGAAGCCCTGGCTTCTGGGACTGGTGAAGAGAGGGGGGTATGGAAAACTTATTTAAGACTAGACTGGTACAAACCTTTCCAAAATACACCTGTTTTTCTTATATTAATATTTTTTCAGGTTGTCATGGACCAGCTTCAACAAATTAAGGTATGTTTCAGAGACAAGAAAAAACAATTCTTAAGTTATTTACACCATAACTTGCTCAGTGAACTGCTTGTATTTGTCACTCTTTCCGGAATTATTCTTTTGCTATCTTCTCACATACTACTGATAGTTGTTCCTTATGTTCTGCATACAATTTCTGGTGGATTCGTGTGTCCTGACAAATGTCAATCTCTTTTGCGTAGTTCTCTTTTAGCGGACTCCTTTGAGCTGTTAGCCAGACTACATAAATATATTCTAATTGTGGTTTGTTTCAGTTTTTCTTTTATTTCTTCTGGCTAGTTTAGTAAGTATTAGAATGGGTGCATTTTACTATCCAAAAAAGAAAGAAAAGAATCATTTTCTTGTGCTTGTTGTGTGGATGTTCTTCATAATATTCATATAATGGGATTTTTTTTTCTCTCATTACAGATTGAGAAGTCCAAAATGGAAGAAGAGAAGAAAATTGGAGTGGACCATGTTGCTAAGTTGACCAAAGAGCAGGAGCAAAGAGATCTTGAACTTTCAGCCTTGAAACAAGAATTAGAATTAGTGAAACAGACACATGAACTACATCGCTTGCAAATGGAAACAGAAGCTAAGGCTGCTAAAGGTGGCCTTGAGGGGAGATTAAAAGAGCTTGAAATCCACTTGGAAGATTCGAGGAACCAAGTGAGAGTGCTTGAGGCATATTCTCAGTCAAAATCTAAGATGTTCAACAAGAAAGAACACATCTTTAAGAGCTTTGTTGAGCTTCAATTTGGTGCACTGAAGGTATAATATAACTAGGTAGTCTTTTAGCCTTGCAGCATTTTGTATCACGAATCTGACTGAATCTATGAAAACGTTTAGGAACTGAGGTTGTCCTCTAAGTCCATCAAGCATGAAATTTTAGAAGTACAACAAAGCTACTTGGAGGAATTCAATGGCCTAGGTTTGTTGGTTATTAGTACAGTTTGTCAATTTATGCAATAGTGATGGCAAGTTTTATAATATATAATTCTGATCTTGCTCAGGAGTAAAGTTAAAAGCATTAATTGATGCAACTGGGGATTATCATATAGTCCTTGCTGAAAATAGGAGGATGTTTAATGAGCTTCAGGAACTAAAAGGTGCCGCTGCTAGCCTCTGCTGTACCAGGTTTACACGTTGGTTCAGTCTTTTAACGTGTAATTCTTCCATTTTGTTTTGCAGGAAACATCAGAGTTTATTGCCGGATAAGGCCATTTCTTCCTGGGCATGGTGAAAAACATACAACGGTAGAATATATAGGTGAACACGGAGAGTTAGCAGTTGTGAATCCCTCCAAACAAGGGAAAGATAGACGCCGCAATTTTAAGTTCAATAAGGTCTTCGGTCCAGATTCTACTCAAGGTTTTCATCTCTTCATCTTTTTCAATGTGGATAGGGCTTACATGAGCATGCTATATTGTTTTTGTGCTTTTTTACGTTCTACTGGCATGACCGTGGAAGAAAATTCTTGCCATCTCTAACCTGCTATCTGCTCTGGATATTGGCAGCTGAGGTATATTCAGACACTCAACCGTTGATACGTTCTGTCCTGGATGGATACAGCGTATGTATATTTGCTTATGGACAAACTGGTTCGGGAAAAACTTACACAATGGTATGGGTTATTGACGTGTGTATCATTGTGTTTAGTCTCATTTCATGCAATAAAGTTTTCTGGCAATTCTAACTCAACTTGACTTACTGTTGCAGACAGGTCCTAATGGAGCATCTGAAGAGGATTGGGGGGTTAATTATCGGGCTCTAAATGACCTATTCAGTATTTCTCAGAATAGAAGAGACTCCCTGATATATGAGATTCAGGTTCAGATGGTTGAAATATATAACGAACAAGTGCGTGATTTACTATTGAGTGATGGTTCTCAGAAAAAATATCCTTTACAAAGTTCAGATTTTTCATCAGGGATGGTTTATTTTGTCCTTTACAAATTTCAGATTTAATTTAGGATTCATATTATTGTTTTTAAAGAGAAATGCTGAATTTTCCACCTATTTCTTTCTATAATGTGTACTATTCGAATGAAGAGCACACTACAATACTCTCAAATATTTTGTTTCCCTTGATTTGCACACACTCGGGATTATTTCTACTGTCCAACCCAATGGTTTGGCTGTACCAGATGCTAGCATGCATCCTGTTACATCAACTTCAGACGTGTTAGAATTAATAGATGTTGGACTAAAAAACAGAGCTGTTGGAGCCACTGCCATGAATGAAAGAAGTAGCCGCTCTCATAGGTACTTACAATCAATCTTTGTTTTATCTTTACTTCCATATTACATTTGTCTCAAATTTAGTTGTGATTTTGATTTTATCTCTGTGCACACAGTGTTGTCAGTATCCATGTTCGTGGAAAGGATTTGCATTCTGGTGCTGCTTTACATGGTAATCTTCATTTAGTGGATCTAGCAGGGAGCGAAAGGGTAGATCGCTCTGAGGCAACTGGAGACAGACTTAGGGAAGCACAACATATAAACAAATCGTTATCTGCCCTCGGGGATGTCATTTTCGCTCTTGCACAAAAGAATTCTCATGTACCATATAGAAACAGCAAGCTCACTCAACTACTTCAAAGCTCTTTAGGTACTGCTTTTTGGTGTTCCCTTCTTGTCTTAAACTTCCTCGAGTTATTCCCTAGTTCAATATGCTGGTGACCTTTCTTGAAAGCTTGTGGTAAACTACTTTTAGACTTGATATGAATGTATATTTCCTTACCTTTCACATTACAGGAGGTCAAGCAAAGACGCTTATGTTTGTACAGCTCAATCCTGATGTTAGTTCATATTCTGAAACTATAAGCACTCTGAAGTTTGCAGAGAGGGTCTCTGGAGTTGAGCTAGGTGCAGCTCGAAGCAGCAAAGAGGGCAGAGATGTTAGGGAATTAATGGGCCAGGTTTGTTCTGGTGTTATATACAATACCATCCTTCTTCAGATCATATTTCTGGCTGGAACTCAATGGATTCAGTTTTGTTCAATTAAATCTACAAATAGTTCACTAAGGTTAAAACAGAATGGAAGGACACACAAGACAGTTCGTAAATTAATAATACCAGTAGCTGCTTGAGTTTTCTGAAAAATTACCTTGATTGCGTCATCTGAAACTACATGGTTGGACTTGAAAAGTGCTAGAGTACTTTGTTTTTTGTTGATTTATGATTTATATCTTAGTCTTAACAGTATCTCAACCTGAAAAATCAATGAAATGGCAATAAAACACAAAGAGTGAATGATAAAACTTTGTTATGTGCTGTAATGAATTTATTAAAAAAATATTTGTGTTCAGCCTGTGGTGTTCTTAAGTTCTAATAATTAGGTAATTCTGCTATTTCAACATTCTCTTGGAACTGCCTAAACTCAGTCTGATATTGTAGAATTTTTATTCATTACAAATAATGGAAATCTGGGAAGAGTTCCACACAGAACGAAAATAAGTAGAAGTGAAACTGATGCATGTTGGAGTTGGACTAAACTTAGAAAAGAAATAATTTGCTGATTAACTGATGAGAAACATGGTTTAAACAGATTTAACTATTTCTCTGCTCACATTAACTCCAAAGGTGCCCTGAGAACTTTGAACTCCCGAGAACATTCAGGAGTAACATATATGCATGATTAGCTCTTTATGCCCATTAGTGACTTAATAGGTAAACAGAACATTTCATCTTCCATCCAAGTACATGCAACCAATAGACAATAAAAAATTTAAGAAGCTGAATTTATATTACAGCACAGCACATGTGGTTAGTGCTTTCTGAATCTTCTATTCATCATGCAGGTGGCATCTCTCAAAGACACAATTGCAAAAAAAGATGATGAGATTGAGCAGTTGCAATTAATAAAAGATCATAAAAACGAGTATCCTGGTTCAGCGAGGTATGGTGATTCTTCTGCAAGCTATGATTCTTCAGGTGTTATTCCTCATAGAACCCGAAAACCATCAGACAGGAGAAGTGTAGGAAGTGAGACTGCTTCTTATCAGGAAAGCATTTCAGAGTGCAGTGACAAGCATTCTGAAGCTGGTTCCCAGCAATCAAAACTTTCTGATGGGGACACAGGTCATGATATGTCATTTGCAGATGCTGAGATATTAAGATTTGAAGATGGAGACCATGAGGATAGATTAAGTGACATTTCTGAGAGTGTTCTTTCAGTGGGAACAGAACCTGATGACACAACAGATCAAGGCACAAAACTATCACAGACATTGCGGAAGTGAGTGACGAATTTCTAGTGTTTTTTTCTGTTTCCTTGAGATTTTTTGACATGATCTTACATGCATCTTATAAAAATCTATTTTTCTTTCAAAATGAAAGGGAGGTGCTTTTTTGACAGGACAACAATGCTTTGAAAGTGATAATTTGTGTCAATAGTAAAGCTTTGGACTTTCAGTTTTCAGTTATATACATATATTTGCAGACATGGGATTTTAAGAACTTGGTTTTATGCAGGAGTAAAGTGGCATCTACGATTCGACTCCTACAAAACCAAACGCAAAACGCATCAAAGACAGTGACTGTGTCAAGGGACAGCCCAAAAGGGTCCGCAAGTAAGTAAAATAAGATAGGAATGAGCAGATTGTCTTCCTCGGTGATTATACTTTAATTTCTCTCTTGAATTTCCCATAACTGGTTCTTTCAGGTATTAAGAAAACTGTCAATTCCAACCTAGTCAAGCCTTCAAAGCGGTGGCAGTAAATTAGAAGCCATTCATTGAGTTTATCAAGATTACTTTTCATTCATTGATTTCTTCATATAAGTTAATTTATGTCTTTATTCACTGACTTGCAGTGATATGTAGTGTTTATAATCATAGATATATCGAGGCTTCTATCCCCTCCATGAGTTCTATATTCTTTCTTCCATTTCCGATTCTTACAAAGGGACAGTTTTGTATTTACTTCGAACTGAAGCAACAAAACCTTAGAAATGTAAATTCTCTCTGAAATGCAGACTGTAAAGTCCTTCGAACAATTTATTATACGTGCCTGTCATGTTCATGTTATTGGGACTGAATATTCATTCCTTACACTGAAGGAAAATGGTGCAAGTAAAATATATAAGCTTTACTGCCTGCGGAATGAGGATCTCATCACGTGTCTGCCTCACTGCTGGTTATCTTTGCTCTAAATTGCCAGAAACGAAGCCGAGTGTTTTGAAAATTAGCTCAGAAGCTAAGGTAAATTACTATTTTTAAGTAACATTTTGATAAAAAGATGAGAACATCTGGAAATCTCACCTTTAAATTCATGCATTGTCATACAAATACTGATGCATGCAATGGTATGGTCCAGGGTAGGGGACCCTTCAGCCCATGAACTGCAATATATTACGTGCCTGCATTCCAAAGGTTCCTTTCAAGTTTCAAGTTAAAAAATATATTTAAAAAAAAATCTAGAATAATATAATTTCTATAAATTTCACATCCTTCCATTCCTTTAATTAAAATCTAAAATAATATATTAAAATCTCCAAAAATAGAGAAATTAAAATAGACATTCTAAATGGGAACTCTTGTATATATACCACAGTGACCCAAATTGTAAATGGAAAGTCCTAATCTCCGAATGAAGGGCTATAAACCATTTCCACGGTCACTCCTACCTTCCTGTAATACAAAGATGATATAAGGATATGGGCCCTTTCCACGTGGCATTCCGAGAGGGGTGCCTTACGATAAGGTTAACATCCAATCTCTACCTTCCATGTGTGGCCATCAGGACGTAATATCATCAAACTAAAGATCCAACGGCTAATATCCTAAAAAAAAAAAACTTTCAAAACCAAATGAGAACCGTTAGATGGAGGTGTGTCAAGAGTCAAGACCAAAGAGAAATGTTTCGCTAGTGTTATTATAAATGATGGAGGCTGATAACACATGGGATCTTTGTCAGGTTACTCAAAACATATTTGCGTATTGAAAAAAATAAATTTAATTTTTTATTGTGGAGATTCAAGAATTTTATTAGATAGATTTAGAGTTATTTAAAATTTATAAAAGATTAAGTGGAGATCAAATATTTTTTTCCGCTTTAAATAATTATTTCAAAACTAAGTTATTGCAAACCACAAGTTATTCACGTGTTTGGCTTCTAACGGTAATTTACATAAACTACTAGTAAAAAATCTACTAAACCTTTTTAGAAGAGAGGGATTTTCATACCTTTAAGTGTTAGCTCTTTTCTTTTATATTTTTTAAATGTTTTGTAACTTGCATAGTTTTTTATTCTTACTACTATATATAAATTAATAGGCATGGCATTTTATTTACAGAGAAACCTGAAAACTCTATAAATGGTAAAATATCAATTTTTCCTTCAATAATATCACATTTATGATTTCAGGATAATTTTAGAAATTTATTCAATCAAATCTCTATTTGATTTTTCTAAGTTTAGAATTGTAATTCTCTATATTAATTACATTCTAATTCTCAATTTCTAAAATTTATTTACAATCAAATCACACTTAATTAATTATGCTACCCTAGCTTAGGCTACCATGATGACACCATTCATTGGCCTCAAGTCCACCTATACTTTCCTAGCTACCTAAAAGACCAATGATATCATCTTTATTTCTAGCAATGATGACAGGTACAATACATGCAAGTAACCAAAATATAACAAGAGTTGTAATATAATTAGACTTACATTACAATAGAATTGTCTGGTTACTCATGGGAGCAAGACTAATGACATTTCAAGAATATAAGTAACATAACCATTTAGGATGTAGCCCAGTGGTAAGAGTTTGGGATTAAGGGGTTTGCTCTCTCTATGGTCTCAGGTTCGAGCCCTGTAGTTGCTCATATGATGGCCACTGGAGGCTTACATGATCATTAACTTCAGGGCCCGTGGAATTAGTCGAGGTGCGCGCAAGCTAACCCGAACATCCACGTTAATAATAAAAAAAAAGAATATGAGTAACATTTTCCATAAGGATTGTGAAATAAATATAAAATGATTTTGCACCTATCTTCATAACAAGTCATGGTTCATTGAAATCAAGTAACATATATATATATATATATATATATAACCACATTCCCTTTCAAAATAGTATTAGTGCTTAAAATCAAGTAATTCTTTACCAAAATTTCTACTAAAACTTTTGCAAAGTTTCCTTCTATATTTAAAACATATCAAGTTATCAACAATCACTTCTATACTTCTAAAATAATTTTTTAATTCTTGATCCAACCATCCTGGATCATTTCTTTTACCATAACATGACAACCATATGGTTGTCATCATCATCAACTCATCAAAATAAATTATTTTGATAGTCCAAGATAATATCATATAAAGCTATAAAGATATTACACATAACAATACAGTTTAAAAATGTTCTTACTTATTATATACACACATTCAAAATTGAACTATTTAGGATACATATCATCAAATGATAATTAGATTACATACAATCCAAATTACTTGACGTAACAAATCATACAATGTACAAAGTCTAATACTTAAAGCTAAACAATAATAATACAATCCTAAGCTATTGTTCTCAACAAGTCTGCGATGAACCTGAAGTCATACAATAGACATGTATCATTTTGTTAATACAATATTAAAAGGCATATAGTATTCAATAAAAGTATTCTTTAATCCCCTCCCCCCTCATTTTTTGTTGTTTTTGTCTAACTGAATCTTAAATTCAACAATTAATCATGTAGTTAATATCTTCTAAATCAATTCAATCTTGATTGATCCCATATTAATATTATTACTCTAACTATCACTTCCAAAAAATACTAATGAACATGACTACCTTATTTAATTATCTATAGATTCATTTATTTTTCACAAACATCAACTAGTCGAACCATCCTTTATGAATGCCCATAAATCCACCTAGCTCATCTTTTCTTACCCTTTATAATATTAATATTCACATTACAATTTCGTATTTAAAGAATTTACAGTTACAAAATATATGGAATTCTTATAACGGTACAAAGTGTAAAACACCTTCTTGGAACTTGTAAATACCCGGTACTCTTAATTGTTGTCCCCTCACCGCCACTTCTGTAACCTTTCGTGCATTAACAGGACACAAATTATTTTAACTCAATAGTTCATTATCAGAATTGTATTCAGATTCTTACTTAGTTTTACATTGTCAACCCAATTAAAAAGACTCACATCATTAATGCACACTCTGTAAGGTCTAAACCTTGCACATACTCCAATCATGCTTATTTATTTCCATGTAACAAGTGACTTTGTTTAAACACATAACCCAATATACAAGCTTTTACTTTCATGCATCTAGAATCTTTCAACAATCCAGTACTTTTTATTTTTAGCCTTCACATCAATTTCCTAACTTAACATGCATGAAATATCATAATGACCCTCAATTTTCCATGTATTCTTTTCCCAAAATCTGCTTAACTTCCATATCATCTGTTGTTGTCACTACATAGTTTTTCCTTCCATGTATGTTACCCATAATGATTTTCATCATATTATCTTTAGGTTAACCGATCATCCATTAGCACATTTACATCTTTACTACCTATCATTCATCCATATAACAAGGGTCTTGATAACCCTACTCTCCACTCACATGGTTAATTAGATCAAACAATGTTGGTCATCAACAACCACTGATGTCATTAGTCTCCACACCATGACAGACTAATCAAACAATAACGGTCATCAACATCCACTGAGGCCATTAGTCTTCACATAGTGGAAGACTAATCAAACAATGGTGGTCATCAGTAATCACTGATGTCATTAGTCTCCACACATTAACAGACTAATCAAACTTTACTCCTAAACATTCCATACTAAGTTCTCCACATGTTCTTGGTAACATACTCAACACATTATTTCACTTCAATTAATTTTTTTTCATCATAACACCTTATGTATTTCACTAGGTTACCCTAACCAGAAACCCATCATACTCACTTTACTCTTTACAATATTTACACTTGTACAATTCATTCATCTTAAATCCAAACATAAATCATGATATTGTATTTTTATTATCCATTTTGAATACCATGCACAACTATTCTTCTTTGTATACCCACTTTTACAATCAAGTGCAAGACTGCCCATTTGAAATGCCTAAATTTTTAGTACCAAGCATGACGTTTCATTCCTAAAACCAAAGTCCATATTAGGAATACACAATTTTACTATGTATGCATACATTTCAATTCTATAAATCAATACCTTTTCCACTTCTAATAACATACCTTATCTATATTGTTTCAGTTATAACCTTTTTTTATATGTCTTTTTTAAAATAATTTTGTATTTTGTATTTTACTTCTTTGTGATTCTTTTATTTAGCTTTTTTAAATAGTAATTATTTTTTAATTATATTAGATATGTTTAATGTTTTAGAATGTTAGTATGATTCATTTGTAGTTTTTTTATATTTAACATAGATTAAATTTATTTTTAAAAATAAAAAATATTTATTTTTAATATGTACAGTCTTGCATGATATTTTGTTTCCTTTTATTTTATTCAATAAATTTTATGTGTGCGTCAATTCTATTACAAATTGATTTTAATAAAAACAATTCATTAAACACAACTAGGTAAATGACCCGTGTTGTGATATTAAATATTTTGATCTACATTTATCTCTTGGTTTTTCCAATTTTGTTTTTATTTATTGTTAATGACTTTTTTTTATTTCTTTACACAATAGTTGATTTATTTTCGCCTCATTTGTTTTTGTGATTGAAAAGTGTTTTTGTAAAAAATTAAATTTTGTTTTGCTTCAAATTAATTTCTTTTTGGTGTTTTTAGACTGTTTTGATGTGCTGATGTTAAAAATAAATTTTTAAAAAAATACTTTAATGCATTTTCAAGCGAAAAACACTTTGAAAAAAAAGTACCACCATAATACCCAACAAGCTGAATTAGATGTGTGCATAAGTTTTTCAATTTATATTTAGGAATTGTTTTGTGTTAAAAAACATGTTGAAAAACTCTGCATGTTCATTTTTTTTTATCATGTATTGATGTTTTCAATTTGATCCTTGTTCTTTGAATTTTTTTTCCTTGAACCTTTTATAATTATTGTTTTTATTTTTACCCTTTAATCCAAGTTTATAGTTTAATGTTTTTTTTCTTTTTGTTCCTAATTATTTTGATTTTTTTTGTTAGTATTTTTATTCTTTTCAATTTAATTCTCAAATTGAAAATTTGATGTTGCCCTTTAATTTATTTTTTTAATTTTAATTTTAACCTTTATTCTTTTAAATGCTATTTTTTATTTTGGATTTTTTATATAATTATTTTTCAATTTCATCCTTCAATATTTTATTTTTAAAAAATGAACTTCATGATTCGTTTCATGTATAATGTTTCTAATTTGATAACGCAAATTATAAGTTTGAAAAGATAATAAAATTGATATTTTTCTCATCTAGTAGACAACCAAACTAATTATAGCTATAAGAGCCCGATTGGCTTCTCTACGGGGGAACCTCTGTTGCCTGACCTTGCAGCCCTAGGGACTCCTTACCAGAGATTGGTTCTCTCGGCGGGTTTTATAAAAATTTTATTTTGGACAATTTTTATGCTTCCTACATTCTAATTCAGTGTCTTCAAGTTTTAATAAAAAAGGAGCTAAAGTCCATTTTACAAGTAAAACACCTATTTTAGGTAATTATTACTCTCGTTTTTTTTTCTAAAAATAAGTTCCTTGTCGTAAAAGTCAAAGCAAAAGCCGTTGAACTTTATAAGCACAACAAAATCATACAGAATCTAAATTTATTTTCTTTCCTCTACTCCAAAAAAAAATTAATTTTTTACTTCAGTATATTATTGCATTATAAGAATGTCAAAGAACCATCTCAACCCAAAAGCTTAAGTTGTTAGGTGAGGTCTCATGATATGATTTATATTATTCTCTAACACATCCCCTCAAGTGAAAGCCCTTTGGGCTTGAAACTTGCACAAACCCACATTACCTTGTGCTTAATTTTTATCAAATAAATAGGGATGGTAAGATTCGAACTCGTGACCGCTTGGTCATCAAGGCTCTGATACTATGTAAAAGAATCATCTCAACCTAAAAACTTAAACTGTTAAGTGAGATCTCAGAATATGATTTATATTATTCTCTAACAAAGAATTTATCTTATCATTTCATAATTTAATAAATTCCTTGATAAAGAATGATTAAATACAATTTGGCTAAAATTAAGACTGCTTACTTCCACTACTAAAAACAGGGGCTATCAACATCTGAATTTAGCAACGGATAATTCCGTTGCTAAATTCAGTAACAGATTTGCAACGGATTACACATATATTATTTTTTTAATATTAGCAACAGACTTTAGCAACGGAAAATCCGTTGCTAAAGACAACATAAAGTTTGCAACGGATTATCCGTTGCTAATTAAAAAAATAATTATTTAAATATTAATATAAAACCAAAATTATATAGACCGTTGATTACTTTTGATATGATAAAATCTCAACCGTTTAATTTTCCTGCCATTAATAATTCAACACCTGCAATACTCTCCCCCCACACCCTTAGAAACGTAAACAGAGAAAACAAAACTAACAGCTGAAAATTAATTAATTTCCAGTCTCCTTCGTCCCTAATAACATCCATAACTGTAGAAAAATCACCCTCTCTTCATCGATTTGATTTTCCTTTGTCCCAAACTTTTCATCTTCTTCTCATTCGTCTTCAGCATCGCTAATTTTTTTTCTTCATCTTCTTCTCCTTCATCTTATAAACAGTTTCAATCTTTCTCTGTAAACCACCAAAAACACAGACCCATAGCAACATCGCCCAGACCCATCATTATCACCATCCAACATCCTGATTTACCCCTTTTCTTTGTAAACGGGTTGGGTTTTGCATTCTCTTCTTCAATAAATCAAGTAATTAATTTAGGATTTATGTTTTTCTCTGTTGCAATTTAACTTACACTAACAAGTTTTAACCTAACTTTCTCAATCCCAGGTGTTGTTTTGTCGTGTAGATTGATCTCGCTCATCTATAACTTAAGAACACAGGTAACAATTTTTTTTATCGATACTTTGAATAATGGTTTTAGGCTATTAATTCGATAATATAAGGTTTATGAAATGTTTTTACCATGATCTATAACCTAATTATGCATGTTTAATTGAAAATTTATCAAAATCCCCAATTTAATTTTTAGGGTTACGGTTCATAAATTGAATGATTTTAGGCAACTGGACCAATGTTGGTAATTCATGTGTCTGGAAGAGAGTGATTGATGAAATTATGCATGTTTAATTGAAAATTTATCAAAACCCCCAATTTAATTTTTAACAAGTAGTCTTGTTGATGCTGGGTTTTCTTTAGGAGCAAGGTGGCTGGTTGAATTGAGTGTTGTTAATGTACTTTAGAAACCATGATCTTCAAGCTTCAAGTGTTCTTAGACGACCTGTTTTTAACAATGAATTATCTAAATACGTTTTATCTGTCACAGCTAAGAGCATCTTTCTGTCTAAGAACTGATGTTTTTCTTACTCATTGATTTCTTGATCCAGTCATTGTTAAATTTGTCTCTGTGCTTGATGTTTCGAGGTAAAAATCATTTAGAATCCACAGTTTATAAACATGGAATCTTATAGCAGCTGCTGTTTTGATTGGCTTTTTTACAGAGGGTCTTATATTCACGAGAACCATTTGGGTTATGTTTTCATATTGCTTCATGGATCACATGTCGGCCAAGGTTTTACATGGTATGAACTTGTGTATCACTTCAGATAAAAATTAACTTCTTCAATCAGGTGTCAGCTCTGCAGTTTTTTTATGTAATTTATTTTTCATGCCTTAAGAGATCCTTCACCAGTTTAGGCTTGTATGCATTCCTTTGAGTATTTAATGTTAGAAAATTGTTTTTATTTTATTTTTATGCATTTTTTGCAAGTAGGATAGACTCTGATTACTTTTTGAGAACTGCATTAATCAAGTTTAGAATTCTTTATGATGGTGGATGGTCGATTTAGGAGCTACCAGTGCTGATATTATTTCAGTTTTTCATAGTTTAACTTGGATTTGTTTTAAAGACTAGCAATGGTTATAACTGGATGGGTTTAACATACTGTTTATGTTTTTTATTTTTCCAGCAATATGAATGGCTTATTGGATCACAATATAATTCATAGAGTTGGCTAAGTCTGATTGGGTTGCAATAAGAAAACCTCCACCTCGGGCCATTGATTTTTGGGGCTTAGGTAAGTCTATTTTGCTCTATTTTTAAATGGTTGCTTCATTATATCATGCTTAATTTGTTTGTTGGGCATGCCTATCCTAATCTTTTGAATTAATTGGAACTCTGCCTTTCATTAGGACAAGATAATGCATATTTAAATTTATTTTCCTTGTAGATCCTAGTTTTAGAGGTTCATGTGAACATGATGCTGGTTATATTCAATTAAATTTTCTGGGCATAGGATTGTCTTACAGTTTGTATAAAAAAAATTAATTGAATGATTTTCTTTCATTAAATCTGATATTGAGTTTCTTTTTGGATGGAAATTATGAGACCAAAATGAAACCTGGAGGTAACTGAATAATATATCAATTAACTGCAAATTTATTCTGATTGTTGCTGGGAAGTCAGTAGTTCCTTGTTGTGAATTCTTAGTCCTATATTGCCTTTCTATTGATCTAACTTTTGGTTAACTAGGTTTATTTACACTTTTGGTTAGCTAGGTTTATTTACAGCTAAGTTATTTCTCCTATGCTTTTTGTACCTTGTTGCTCTTTGAACTAAAAGCATCTCATCCATTATCTGCATTTTTCTGGGTAAAATAATTGGTTTAACACACAACATGTGAACAAAAAATAAGGAGAAACAACACAATTTTCCAGTAAGTAGACGGGTAAAATATAGTTTTAGAAGACACACTATAGAACAACTGTCAGGATTTCATGAACATAACATAAAAATAGAAAAAAGCACCTGTAAGCATCATCAATTATTTTCACTACAAAGCAAACTGCACAAAGTTTTCACCCATGTATAGCAACATTTATCAAGTTGAGTTAAACTCTATCAAGGCATGTAAACAAAGAGTTATGACTTTGATTCTAAACAAGAGAGAACCCATTCTTGACAATAGAAGGGAATATTCAATTTCCTACAAGGGCACAAAAAAACACATCTGGAGAAAAAAAAGACAAAACCTACAGGCTGATTCCCCTGTTGATGGACACCAGTCTTGACTAACAGTACCAAAGGTGAACAATAACATTCTATTGAAGACAACAAAATTCTATGGTAACTCACTTTCATTGTCCGAGAGTAAACCTATAACTCTGTCCATTAGATCCTGCACAAAAAGAAAAATAAATACTAGAGAAAACAATCGTGATTAAAAATGCAGGAAAAAAAAGAGACCATGCATAATTATTGAGCCAACGAGTTAGAGATAAAATAAAATTTTCATAGAATAAAAAACCTGCAAATCTTTGCACAAACAGTTACAGAATAAAGGCAAAAACAAATGACCAGAGAAAGGTAGAATACCTGCTTCTTCCCTTGCTTTGAAAGACCCAACAGAGATAAAATATTCTTAAGCTCTTTAATTCTAAAATATGCCAACTTTTTCCTACAAGTTAAGCATATAAACATCATTAGCACACTTACATGCATGCATGCATACATTCAGACATACACATACACACACGCATGTATAAAATAACAAAATAAAATTCATTTCCATCACAAATATTTGTCAACTCAAAATTAACATTCAAACAAACCACACTTAATCCAAGCTAAAAACAAAAGTAAACATAGTGATGATCATACTAAACTAGTAAATTACCAACTACCTTGCAGCTAGCCATCGAATCCATCTCTATTAGAACAAAAAACTCTTAAATTATTAAATCATGTAATTGAATTCAATTTTAATGCTTAAAATATATGTGAAAATGAATTCAATTAGAAAGCTTTACAAGATTTATGTGCTGAAGCTTGTTAATTAGTATCACCTCATTTTTGAACTCATTTAATCCTTGTCTAGAACTCCTTGACAACCTCTTCACAGCAATTTCTTGTCCATCTTCTAGCTTACCATAAAAGAAAATGTTTATAAAATACCAATTACATATAGCACAAAAGGTTTCCCTCCAGTACATGAAGCATAACTCTACTGTTTCAGTAGACTGCCAACAAAATCTGTCAAGATCTAATGTCTCATGTTATAATTGTTGTAGAGTTTTAAGGTTATTAAATAAATTTCTTTGCTTATGGTGAGCTGAATTTGCCTATATATATGTGTGAGCTGGACAAATAATTAAAGTTT
Organism: Populus trichocarpa; assembly: GCF_000002775.5. Lineage (NCBI taxonomy): Eukaryota > Viridiplantae > Streptophyta > Magnoliopsida > Malpighiales > Salicaceae > Populus > Populus trichocarpa. The sequence goes on along the minus strand of NC_037299.2, from coordinate 4,718,947 downwards.
GTTTATGTGGGACATATTTTATTTTAAAGGATTGTTAAAGTACTAGTAGTTAAAGAAGTATGCTTATTTCTAAAAATGCTTATTAGTGTTATCATGTTAATTAGATTAACATGGATGATCGATCGTGGATGTATCGTCGTCTTATGGATGGTCGCCTTCGTCCTGAATACATTACGAGTGTTAGAAGATTTATCAATTTTGCCTTTACAATTGATAAAAATATATCTGGGGGAAAATTAGATGTCCTTGTGTGAGGTGCAAAAATCAAAAGTTTTTAAAGGAAGATGATGTTTGTAAACATCTATTGACAAAAGGTTTTTTACCTTGTTATGAAAAATAGACTGTACATGGGGAGCCTTATATCGCAGAACCAATATTGGTTGGACCTTCATCGGTTGGAATTAGTCATGTTGTGAATGATGTTTGTCTAGAAAATCCATATAGGAATCTGGTTATGGATGCAATGGGGGTTGGTGATGCATACTATAATGATAATATGTGTAATCCTGTGGTAGCAGAGGAACTTCTAAATCCGGAGGCAACTAAATTTTTTAAGCTTTTGAAAGCTGCGGAGGAGCCTTTGTGGGATGGGTGTACCAAGCAATCCAAATTATCTGCTTGTGTACAATTGCTTAATATGAAGTCAACTTTAAATTTGACTCAGACTGCCTTCAACAAATTTATTGATTTTACAAAAAGTTGCATGCCTAATGATGAAAATTTGGTTTCAAATTTTTATGATGCCAAGAAATTTATGCGGCCACTTGGACTTGGTTATGAGAAATATGATGTGTGTCCTAATTACTGTATGATGTACTATGAGGCAAATGCAATGAAAATAAATTGTGATTTTTGTGGAAGTTCACGATACAAACCTAGAAATCCACTAGTAAAGGTTCCAATAAGGCGGAAGAAGCAACTCCGATACTTTCCTTGACACCAAGGCTTCAGAGACTGTTCATGTCTCCATGTCATGCCAAAGATATGACATGACATCATTTTCATAAGTCAGATAATAGGGTTATGGTGCACCCATATGATGGGGATGCATGGAAGGAGTTTAATCGTGTCCACTTAAGCTTTGCATCAGATCCAAGAAATATTCGGTTAGGGTTATGCACTGATAGGTTTTGTTCATTTGACATGTCTTCAAATACGTACTCTTGTTGGCCAGTAATTGTGACTGTTTATAATTTGCCTCCGTGGAAGTGCATAACTAGACCATTCATGTTTTTGACAATGATGATTCCTAGGCCAAAGAATCCGGGGAAAAAGCTTGATGTTTTCCTAAGACCTTTGATTGATGAGTTAAAGAATTTGTGGTCTGTTGGTGTTGAAACATATGATGTATACAGAAAGCAAAATTTTCAATTAAGGGTCAGCTTTGATGTGGACCATTAGTGACTTTCCAACATATGGCATATTATCGGGGTGGAGTACTCACTGGAAATCTGTCTTGTCCTTATTGTATGGAGCATAGCAAGGCTTTTAGATTAAAAAATAGAGGGAAAACTACATTTTTTGATTGTCATCGACGATTCCTACCCATGAACTATCCATATAGATGTCAATCTGATAAGTTTTTGAAAGGAGTAATTGAAAGGCTCCCTCCTTTACCTCGTCCATCTGGTTTGGAAATGTTAAATGAAGTGTCCAAGTATACTGAGGGACATAATGGAAGTTCATCATATAATGATAAAATTCCTGGCTTTGGTGTTAAACATAATTGGGTGAAGAAGAGCATTTTCTGGGAGCTTCCATATTGGCATACAAATTTGATTCGTCATAATTTTGATGTCATGCATATTGAGAAAAATGTCTTTGACAATATTTTTTATACAGTAATGGATTGTCCTAATAGAAGCAAGGACAATTTAAAGGCTAGGTTGGATATTCAATTGTATTGTAAGAAGTCAAATTTACATTTGCAACAAGATACGAGTGGTCGGGTTTACAAACCTAAAGGCACTTATTGTCTACACAAGAAACAACAACAAGAAGTTTTGTCATGGATGAAGGAATTATCATTTCCTGATGGTTATGCTTCAAGCATTTCACGATGTGTGAAAGAGGCACAATGTAAGGTTTCGGGGATGAAGAGTCATGATTGTCATGTCTTCATTTAAAGACTTATTCCAACCGCTTTCCGACCTTACTTACCTAGGCCACTGTGGGAGGCATTAACTGAACTGTCCGTATTTTTTCGAGATATTTGTACAACAAATTTAAATGCCCAACACATGGAGTTAATGCAGATGAATATAATTGAAATAATTTGCAAACTTGAAAGGATTTTTCCTCCATTCTTCTTTGACTCCATGGAACACTTGATGATACATCTACCTTACAAGGCAAAAGTTGGTGGACCTGTTCAATATCGATAGATGTATCCATTTGAACGGTATGTTTTCATACTATGTTAATTTTATTCCATTTTTATTTTAAAAAATATACTAATTGACATAAATGATATAGGTATATGTTTTATTTGAAGAAGAAAGTGACCAATAAAGCTAAAGTTGAGGGTTCCATATGTGAAGCATACTTGATTGATGAAATTACCAATTTTGCATCTCATTATTTTGGTGATGACGTGCAAACAATTTGGAATGGAGTTCCACGGAATGATGATGGTGGCCTTAAAAGTCTAGATGGATGTCTCTCTATTTTTTCCTATCCAGGAAAAAAATTATCCAAAAGATTTTATAGAAGACAGTTGTCACTTGCTGAAATGCAAATTGCGCATAACTATATCATATTCAATTGTCAAGAACTGAAGCCTTATTTAGAGTAAGTATGATATATTATTTTGTACTTAATTTATAATAATTTATTATTAACTTTAACATTTTAAAATTTTAGGCAATGTCGTCAAGAGCTAAAGTCACAACAACCACATGCAAGTGATGTTGAAATTGAAAAATTATGTGAAGAGATCTTTCCAAATTGGTTAAAAAATAATGTAAGTACTTTAATAAATTAATTTATATTTTATGTCAATTAGTTACTTTAAAAAAATTACTAATCTCTTTTAAATCACTATTTCTTATGGAGTTAACTATTATGCTAGGTGGAGTACCAATCTAACAGAATTGAAAATCAACTCTTTGGACTTGCTATGGACCCTTCAACTTCAGTGAAATGTTATAATGGGTATTATGTGAATGGTTTTAAATTTCATACTCAAACGTTATGGTCGTTTTAAAAAGACAATGAATAGTAGAGTATGTGTGAAAGGAAGTTGCTATGATGATAATGAACGTGATTATTATAGAATGCTTAAAGAAGTTGTTCGGCTAAAATACTTGGGGAGTAAGTGCAAGTTATTTATGTTTAAATGTAATTGGTATGATACAAAACGAGGGATTAGAGTGCATCGTTCTAATGGTTTGGTTGAAATCAAGCATACATCTCGACTACATGGAAATGAAGATTTTGTGTTAGCACAACAATGTCAACAAGTCTACTATACATATCCACCTGGTAATAAATCCTCTGAATGGTGGACGGTTATTAAGACAACTGCTAGAAGTCGTTATAATGTTGACATGGGTGAATTTATTGAAGATGCTAACAATGTGAGATCATTTGATGTTGATCAATTAGATGAGATTTCTCAACCATGTCATGTCCTTCCTACTCAAACACTTGATGATCCAAATATACTTGTTGAATCATCTTATTATAAAGAAATCGGTCAACATGAATTGCTTCAACTTGACATAAATTGGGGAAACGAAGATGAAAAGGTTGGGGAAGAAGAAGAAGAAGGTGGTGGTGGTGGTGGTGGTGGTGGTGAGGATGATTGTTGTAGTGGTGGTGGTGGTGGTGATGACGACGACAATATGGTTTTGTGTGATGATGATGACATGGTTAGGAGTGATGATAATAATGAGTAGCACAAGTTAATTATATTTCGTAGTATATGTAATGAATTATCTTTATTATATGTATGGATGATTTCATATTATTTCCTTATATTACTTGACAAGTTTAGGCTTTCAACGTTATTTTTTTATTATTTTATTCAAGTGTGTGTTATGGATCACATTACATATATCATTTGCATTGACCTTTGAAACCAATTCTAACCTTTCAAGTATCACTCTTTAAATTGTGATTCTGATGTTATAGTTTATTTTGTGATTCGTCTTCTTGTTGATAGATGCTGAGGCATGAATGAAAGGGTTCTTCCTACTCAATGTTTATATTTATAGGAACAAACATTAAGGTAAGCATACTCATAATTTTGATTTCAACTTAATTAATTATTTAGATTTTTATTATTATTATTATTGTTTGTGATAATTGGCTATTGACAATTTAAACTTCATGGCTGATTTTTATTATTGCAAGGTACTTTGAGTTTCAAATTACTATCACAGGATAAGGAGTACTTTGTCACTGTTTTCGTATTGGAGGATAAAGTTCTTCATGACTAGGTAAGTCAATGGATGGAATCAGGCATGTGTCTGATAAATGTGCATAGCAAAATTATTGGAATATTAGAATACGAAAATACCATTGCTATGATGGGATTAGTTTCTTTTGTTAACATCTTGTGAAAATACCATTGCTATTATGTATAATTTCCTCCACACTATGTAAGTTTTTTTTTCAACCTGGTGAATCAAATAAATTGTTTAAGGTCTTGATGTTATTTATATATTTGTTTTTGTTACAGTAATAACTTTATTAGAAGTATAATATGTTTGGAAGTGATGGCTATTAAGTGGACAATCCATACTGATTTTGAACATCATAAACTGGATATTGTTTGTAATGAAGCTGCACTTACAAAAATACATCTCAGAATTGGACTTGGGGATTTTTTTGATACAGTTAGTATAAAAAATTGATCGCCAGTAATTGAAAGACATGTATTTGAATTGGAAAAAAAATGAGATTTAACAGTTTGTTTTTATTCTAGTTATTACACTCTTGGGAAAATATATGTGAATTTTTTGTTCCTAATACTTTAACTATGAGCTAATTTATTTTTATGTTGTATATATTCATATGATAATGTATATATTTTTTCTGGTTTTTAGCATGCCTCGACGAGGATCCATATTAGATTATAGGAGTGACAGGTCCACTTCAAGGAGTGACAAGTCCACTTCATCCAAATCATTTCAAACTCGATCAAGGCATAATAACAAAGATCCACATTTCATCAACCTGTGTATCAGAACGCAAATGAGTATTATATACATACTTTGGGGAGTACACATCCTCCTCAATATGATTATGGGAGGGTAGAAGCATATCAATACTGTGAAGGCTTTCGCTTTCAAGATTTGCTTCAAACTCAATGAGGTTTTCTCTCGAGATAACCAACTTGTTTATAGAGGACATAATTCATATAGGAGTTATGAGAGAGTTGATGGTGATGGTGGTGATGGTGATGATGTGAACATTAGAAATGAAGATGAGGGAGACAGTAGTAATGAGAGAGGGTATGTGATGAGAGAGCTGGTAGTAATGAGAGAGGTGTATGTGATGAGGATCAAGATGGTGTTCCATCAAACCACAGTTCAACATCTTCTCCATACAATTATGATCAAAGTGTTAAAAGGAAGGGTTTTGACACACCAATAGATCCAATTACAAGAAAAAAAGAGTTTTGTTTGTATGGAACAACAGAGTAAGTTGAAACTTTTAAAAACTAACTTATTAAGGTTATATTTTCAAGTATGAAAAAAATTACTTATTATTACTTATTATTTGTTTAATAAAATTTTGTTATTATATATTTTTAGGTTCAATAACACATCGTGTGGACGTGCAATCAGAGATATTTTGAGGTCCAATTTTAAGGGAGCATGACACTCTTGGAAAAAAGTAGATTCATTGTGCAGGGATGAACTCTTTAAAGAGTTTAAGGTAAGAACCAACACTAATTGCCATATTCTTTTCAATTTTGATCACTTTAATGTAGCATTATGAAAATTATCAACTAAATAACTATAGAAGTGTGCTGGTAATTGCCTTGTTATTTGTAACCATAAATTATCAACTGAATAGCAGGGACTGATTTGTGTTATAATTTGTTCTTATTTCTTGTTTACTCTTTAATCTCATTTAATTTCTTTAGTTATTACATCATCTTGCAAATTCTGAACAAGATAACACATTATGATTAATCATTTCTGTACTTTGAAATTTTGTGCACTCTTTTTACTTGGTATATATATTATTTGGTAGAAAAAATATTCCTTTCCTGAGGAAGATGAGTCGATTATTCGTAATATTTGGGAAGATAAGGCTAGGATAGCTTTGAATCAACAATTGACACGAGCTCGCAAGAAAGCCATGTCAAAAGAAAACACTACACATATTATAGATTGCCTTGATAAAGGTCCTACTTGGATAAACAATGACGACTGGAATCAAATGATTAAAGATGTTTGGTCCACCCCTGAATTTCAAAGTAGGTCTGAATCTGCTAGGAGGAATTGATTAACCAAAACAAATGGCAAAATAAGCACTCATTCTGGAGGAACTGTGTCATTTGCATCATATCGAGCTAATATGGTAAGGATTTTTTTTTTTATGCTTAAGATAATGAATTAAAATTTTTATATTTATCTTTTATAATATTTATTAATCTTGAAAGCAAGAGGAAGTTGGTGGAAAAGAACCTCCATGGGATGATGTCTTTTCAGCTTTGCATCAAAGTACTAAGCAGTCTGGTAGCTTTGTTGACAACAAGTCTAAAAAAGTGGTTGTATGTATTTATTTGATTATTTATTTATATAACTTAAGTATTATTTAACATTCAAATGAATTTATTATTGCATGTATTTTATTTGTAGGAAAATTATAAAATGGAGATGATTTCAAAGTATGGAACTAATCGGGAAAATCATCCTTCATTTGATGGAGCAGCTTGGTGTGTGGCTTCAGGAGGAGTTACAAAGGGCAGGGTATATGGTGCACCTCGTATGCCAAAATCTATAGTTAGTACAAGTTTTTCATCACATTCCTACTCGGTGGAGTCATCATATCCTAGTTTATCGTATCGAGCATTGCAAAAGGAGATAAAGAATAAAGAAGAGGAGATAAAGAAAAAATATGATTTTATTCTTGAAATGAAACGGCAGATGGATTCTATGAAAGAATATCTTGTGAACAATCTTGGATACCATGGTGGGACATCAAATATTGGCCAAGGTATGCCACCACCTTTGACCCCATCAATGCCGCCACCTACGGCTCCCCAAATAATGACATCTATGGGTCCCACATCTCAACCAATTTATCAACCTACACCTCGACCACTATATCCTGATTCATCTTGTGTCGATCCACAATATCATGGTTCGTCTCCGCAATCAGCACCATGATTGTATCTTTTGTTGTTTTTTTTTATTGTATTTCGACTTATTTGTATTAATGCAAGTTTAACTAAATTTTTATAATATGAATATTATTTTTATTCCAATTTTTATTAGTGACACAGTTATTTTTAATATTAATTTATGTTGGTTATATATATTCCATAATTTTTAAAATATCCATAAATAATTAACTAAACAAATTAAAAGTTGATAAATAAAAGAAAATTTAATTTAATAAAAATAATATAGTCAGCAACGAATTATTAATCCGTTGCTGATTGTCATCAATCAGCAACGGACAATCCGTTGCTAAAATTAGCAATGGAAAATCCGTTGCTAATGTTAGCAATTTTTCGTTGCTGCGAAATCAGTAACGGACAAATCCGTTGCTAACAAATCAGCAACGATAAATCTGCATCTGATATTTGTCGTTGCTGATTCCGTTGCTAAATTGTTTTAGCAACGGATTTTAATGTTATTTGCAACGGAGTAGTTAGATGCTAATTACTATATTTTTTAGTAGTGTTCGTAACAAATCATCATTTTTAAGTAATTATCAACTGTAAATAAATATACATGTACTGAATCAAGAAACAAAGTGTCATAATAAATCTCATCTTATTATTTCGAAATGGTGAAGACACTATAAAGAGAAATTAATTTGATGCAGTCCAAGTGTTGGAGGAGCTTGATCGATGAGGCCATTAAAGCTTACCCTAATTCCTTCATCAGGATCATTGGCTTTGACCGTTTTCGTCAAGTGCAATGCATTGGTTTCATTGCCTACAAGCCAGAGGGTTACTAAATAAATTTAATTTCTTCTTTCCTAAAGGAATTAAATTGTATTGAAATTGCAACATTGATGTTTCAATTTGAATACTTTATTTTATTTAATTTTTCATCCATTTGATTATGATATATAGAGCTTCATGAACAAGTGAGATAATTAAAGAAATTAGAAAAGCAAGCGTGGTACGTAGTACTAGACAGTGAATATGAGAGAAGTTAAAAAGGAACAAGGTGGGAACTACTGGGATGAAGCGTCCACATTTAGAGGTCAGATATGGAATTGTTTTTTTGAAAAATGACATAGTTTTTGTTAAGTTTTGGGAAAATATCATAATTTTAAAAAGCTTGGAGGGAAATAGCATAGTTTTAATATTATCATGTTTTTTAATATTAATTTTGCACACAAAATTAAATTATTGAAAATAACGGTTATTTAGTAAAAAGTCAAAATACATATCTTATATAAATTAATTTATATATATATATATATATATATCAAACCAATATTATATAAAGATTTAATAGTTAAAAGATGATATTAAAGACTAAATGGCTAAGAAAAAGATGAGATAAGGTGACATGACAGAAACAGAAAAATAATAAAAAAAAACAAAGAAAAAAAATAATGGGTCTCTCAAGACGCATTATAGTTTCATTTTCGACACATTTTATACTGTTAGAAAGATTTTGACTATATGATTTTAATCACATTTTAAAAAACCTTCAAACAATTATAACTTCTAAACAAAACTCCTAACCTGAATTAATCTCAAACAAAACCTCTAAATGACACTAACCACAAATTAACTACAAACAAAATTCCTAACCAAATTAACTACATCAAAGATGACATTTTTTTTTAAAAAAAAAAAAAACTTTGATGGAGATGGTAAAGGGCGGCTGTGAATAAGAATTGTAAAAAAGAAAAGATCAGAACATTCCACCACATTATCATTCATGTTTGTTTCTTATTAGCAGTTGTAATCTGAAGAGCCGCCTATGATCTATATTTTATGATCTAAGGGATTAATTTGATAAGATCAATAATTTTCATCTCCTAAGCATCAAATTATATAAACCCAAACGGCCATAAAATAAAATGAAGTTTCCTGGGTACGGTATTTGCAGCTTTGTTTTCATCTACAAGGTTTTCCAAAACATCTTGTGTCATGCAATCAATTCTCCAAGGAAAAATGTGAAAAACCAAACACCATGGAGAGTCTTCCACGCGAGATTGTGTTCGCCATACTTTCAATTCTACCAGCAACATCCTTACATAATGTTAAGCCCTATTCCGAGCCAGCTGTGTGGTGTCCATTTTTATGCCCACAATTGGAAACGGTGGGCTAGTTAGGAAAATTTACCGAAGATATTGCCCGAGTTCGATGTAATAGGCTCTTGTAATGGCTGTCTATTCTTACGCGATTCATCACCTCGAGTGCGGATAAATGGATGGCATTTGAATTTGGTTTTCTTCCGACAAGGTGGTTATGATTGTGAAGTGTACAAGGAATAGATCGCCATATCTATTTGGATAAGAATTATAACAATAGGCAGCCCTGCTTGGAAAAGTTGAGGACAAATACCCAGCTATGGGTATTTGGATCGCCTTCGCAGACTTCATTACAGTGTTTAAGAGTCTTGGATTAACCATTTCAGAATAGAAACTCATTTGCCAAGGGACTGGGAGCAAGATGAGGACCGCTCCTTCAATCAATTGTTCGAAAGATCATTCGTCACCGTCCTATGCTGTCTGAAAAATGGTGGGATTTTATTGGGATGTGAGCGGAGAGCTCTGGTTTCCTATAATCTGGAACCTTTAGGGATATTGCAGTTCAAGGAATGCCAAACTGGATTGAAAAAAGAAAGACATGTATGATCTTTATGAAAGTTCCTTCTTGTGATATGCATGTTTGAATCATTATCTTACATTGCAGTGAAAGACATTCGAGTTTACACATATCACACACACACACGTCCCGCTTAACAGTGAAACTGCAGGCTACTTTAAATTGAAAATAAAACCTGTCGGCTGTCGCTTTCAGCAAACCAAGAGATTGCAAACAGAGGAAACAGAGGTTAATATATATTAAAATCAGGCCTGGAAAGACAGCTTTGGGCCTGGCCCAGACTGGGCTGATGGTGTTCGGTTAGCTAATTTTAGAGGCCCAACTGGGAAAAGAAGAAGAAGAAGAAGAAGAAGGAAGTAAAGTTGTTTGGGCAGAGAGGAAGGAAAGAAAGAGAAAAGAGACGGGCTTGAGAGGACAAAGAAGAAATAAAAAGGAGAAAGGAAGGACTGGTTGTTGGAGCGCCATCGTGGCATCTTTTGTAAATCCCGTAATAAATTAAGTAAATTCCAACAGGAGAAAATAATTGTTTAAAAGTGAATTTCATGAGTTATGGTTAAAAATCAACAATAGGTTAGTGTAGAACTCTAAATAAAGTGATTAATAAAACTATGCGTGAAAAATACCGATAGTTAGTATAAACCCCGCGCTTCATCGTGTAATCTTTAACCTGAAATAATGAAAATTCTAAGAAAATTTTACAATGATTTGTGATGAAAATTAAAATAAACTACACTAAAACTAGAAGAAAAAAAAAAGTTTGGTGCGCGAAACAATTATCAATGAACAAGGGTTTTTTCCTAAATTACAATTGAATAAGACAAACTAAAGTTTAAATTACTCACTACACTTAAACACCTTAAAATCATCTAAGCGATATTAAGTGCTATAGAGATACTAGAATTTAAATTGTATCATCCAGAGTTTTAAAACTCGGCCCAGCCCGACGGGTCGATCCGGGACCCGACTGACCCAGAGCTGGAACCGGGCCGGGTTTAATAAAAAACCAGCTAAGGATTTAACCCGGCAAAACCCGGTCGACCCGGGTAAACCCATGTGAGACCCGACTGTTTTTTTATATATATATATAATTAAAACGTCACCGTTTTAGCTAACAAAAACCTAATCTCTTCAATCTTCAACGTTATATCAGTTACAAACAAATTTAAACCACCCGCTAAAAACTACAAGGTACGCCATACCAGATTACCAGGTTTCGTGACTTTTGTCCCCATCTCTCTTTTGGTTTTAATAACAAAAACCCCATCTCTCTTTTGGTTTTACAGAAGATTTTGTTCTCTTCAGTTCAGATTTATAAATCAAGGTCAAATGGAGCTGTTGTTACTTATTTCTTAAAATAATTCGTTGTTGATCCATACTTGATGGAGTCTGCCTTTCTTCTTTCCACCTCAGTCCTGAAAAAGAGAAAGTTGCTAGACTCACTTATTAATAGTTAATAACTGAGCCTTGAGCTTAAGGCTGTCACGTGGTCTTCTTCTTCTTTATAAAGTGGAGTATACTTCTTTAAGTCTTCAAGCTTTTTCCTTTTTGTATTCACTGATTTGAGTATATATTTAACTGCTTGTTTTTATATGTCAATCTTTTGCACTTGTCACTAGCTATGAATCTGAGCTCTGTTTCTTGCCCTGCTTCTGTTTCTATTACAACAAATTCAAATTTTGCTTCAAGTGTTGGATTGGAATTGTCTTTTTTTCTTTGTTGACCCGTGTGAACCCGGGTCAACCCATTTGACCTGTGACCCGGTCATGATACTATCATCTACTCTCTGAGAGATTTTGTTATGAGTAAAATCATCCTTGTAATTCTTTGTGAGTTAAAATGAAACTCTTGGTATTGATGAGGGAATTTCACCAAGAAAAAATCTTAAAGAGAACATATTTTCAAGTGGAAAAAATCTTGATATGGATTCATCAAATAAAAAATCTTGAAGAGGGAATATCTTCAAGTGATGTAAAACTCTTGGTATGAGTTCATCAAGTGGCTATTGTAGTACTCTTTGAACTTGAACTAGTGAAAGAATATAATATTCAAGTATGATTTTGTACTTGAGGTGTGGATGTAGGCTTGTCGAACCACGTTAAATACGACTTTGCAATTTTTATCTCTTAACTCTTTATCTTTTGCAATTTAATTATATTATTGGTTAAATGTGTTTATTTGAATTAATTGCAATATTTATTATTATTAATACTACACCTAATTCAACCTCCTTAGGTGTTATTATTGCTTTAATCCTATAACAACATATATGTGATTCCGCTCTCTACAAGACAATTTCATGTGACCTAAAGTGTATAAACACATAAGGTCACCAAGGAACAATACAAGACAAATCCATGCAATAGCACAAAACCACACACAACAACCACAAGGACCACAACATACATTCTCCCATATTTTTGTTCTCTTTGCTATGCATTATTTTTATACTATATATTTACTAACTTAGAAATGAAAGGATCATCTATCTTACATTACATAAAGAACTTGTTTAGAACTTGTTTTGTAGGGATACATGAAACAACTAGCCCAACTTCACTTCAAAAACAAAAAATCCCAAAGCCCATTGCACTAGTCATGGAAAGGCTTAGGTTTAATTTGAATTTTTTTTTCTACTTTGCCAGTGGAGAATATAGAAAATGTGTCGGTTGGTAACAATTTTAGAAAATTGAAAATCATGTTCAAACAAAGTAATTTTTCAAAAAACTTTATATGCACTTATATATGATTATTTATTTAACTTTGAATGATATTGTTTTCTGATAAATCTTTTTATATAGTTATTATATGGATGAGCAAGTGATATTGTTTATAACATTGTAATAATTTTTTTATGATCAATAATCTAAAAATAAATGAAAAATCATATTGAAATAAATTAGTATGATTCAAGTTCCCTTTTTCTCTCTTGCTTTATAATAAGACGAGTATCATCCGAATGAACATCCATTGGGTACCATTAAGGCAAGTCTCTCTTAAACTACCTTTTAAGACAATCAATCTGCCTTAATTGATTAGATTTACTTCGTATCATATCGAATAATATATGACCAAATTTTTATTATGAAAGGCGATTACATTACATTATTTTTATTATAAGAAAATAAATATTTGGGTTATACATTATCCAAAAAATTTCAAGGAATTAATTTGGTGATTAAGAAGGTTTTTTCTTTTTATAATTTTTCTCGATTCAAATACTAAAACATACTAATCTAATCTAGGGAATGCATGCATTTTTTAATTGTTCGGAAAAAGACTTATTCTTCAGTAAAGTACAGATCTAAGAATGTCCTTATCATGATACACACACCTCTTTAATCTTTGGAGCAGTACTCTGATATTAGTAAGTGCCCAACTATGTTCCTCGTAACTATGATTTACATAGATTAGATTATGCTAGTTATTTCACCGTGCTTTGCAGAATAATTTTTTTTATTAAAAAAGTGAATATGCCGACTTTTTTAATGTATTTTTGAACATCAAAATAATTCTCAATCAAAAATAAAAAATTTCATGCATATAATTAAATAAATCATAGAATTACTTGTGTCAATAAACATAAAAAAAAAAAAACCATACAGATCTAAGAATGTCCTTATCATGATACACACACACACACCTCTTTAATTTTTGGAGCAGTACTCTGATATTAGTAAGTGCCCAACTATGTTCCTCGTAACTATGATTTACATAGATTAGATTATGCTAGTTATTTCACCGTGCTTTGCAGAATAATTTGTTTTATTAAAAATGTGAATATGCCGACTTTTTTAATGTATTTTTGAACATCAAAATAATTCTCTATCAAAAATAAAAAATTTCATGCATATAATTAAATAAATCATAGAATTATTTGTGTCAATAAACATAAAAAAAAAAACCATTAATGATATAATATGAACCAACCCATCAACACAAATGATTCACTAAAGGTGTTAATTGAACCAATCACAAAATCAAGGATCAAGAAGTTAAAGGAGGTATTGAATGAACTTATTCAGCATATTTTGGCTAATGTTAACTTCAAAAATCCACAATACATATAGGTGAGCCCATAATCAACCTAATCTAAGTGCAATAAGAGGTTACTTCTTTCATAACATGGGTTTAGGTAGGCATTGTGATGACAATCTTATTTGAACAGTGAATCCTAACATTATAAGGATATTTTGACAGAATATTTTAGGAGTTTTTATTTTTGGAAACTAAGGGGCAGAAGTCATGATATTTTAAATAAACTTGTGTTTTGGGTGATGCAACACTTTTCTCTTTACTGGGACAAAAAACAAATTTGACTTATCAAGGTATAATTGACCTTATGGCATCTTACTTATACTTTCTGTTCATGAATTGGTATTTGTTAGGTTGGGGTTCATTCCAATATTATTGGTGTTTTGGTTCAAGTAATTTTTATGTCACGCTCTTATCAAATCTGATTCTTTGGCTTTCTAGGATTTATCTTTCTTGAGTGTGAGTTACATGACCACGTGGTCTCACGGAGTTCATATTAGTTGGTATCAAAGCTTGGATTTATTTATCAGGTTATATCCTTCTATGATTTTCATTTGTTTTGCTTCGCGTGTTGAAACTCGTTATTTCAAATCTTCATTTATTCCTCTTGAATTGTGGCAATAATTACTCATAAAAAAATGTTATTTTGTTTTGTTACTATCACTATATATATCATTAACATAAAAAGTCAAAAAACATTGTTCAAATAAAGACATTATAGCTTTTCCTACATAAACTAAAATAAGATGAAATTAGATTAAACCACATAGAAATTACTTGAAAATTTATATTTTTTGTTATTTGGAGTCTAATCGCACTATATATCAAATTTGAGATTATTTGGACATCATTTAGTTTAGGTTCCAAATTCGGGTTTAGTTTACATAAAACAGGTTTGATTTGCTTCAACTATTGAAACTTGCTTTGCTACTATTGAAATCAATTTGGGCAGTATAGTAAAGTTTTATCTGGGATATTTAAATTTCAATTAAGTTATTTTCATAATATTTTCTTCTGATTTTTTTTTAATTTTTGTGTGTTTTCAAAAATGTTCATATCTCATATGAATTCATTTGTTACTTGTGAAATTGTAATTGTAGTTTTGTCTTTGCTTGTTTTCATATATTTCTTGCTTCTTGAGTCAATTACATTTATTTGGATTGCATTACTAGGTTATTTTCTTTGGTTGTTTTGATTTTAATTCTGCAAGAGTCAAAAAGAAGGTGAGACGAGAGAAAAAAAGGTGTAGCAAGCATATTGGTGTTAAAAACATAATTGAGTGAAACATGAGAGGAGTGTAAACACGTAAGGGGGTGAGTGATAAAATAATTTTTAATTTATCACTAATACATTTTAAAGATTTGAAGATGTCGGACAACTCCAAAATGACACCACCAATTGAAAATCAAGCTTTTCAAATTCAAGCCTGTAACGAACCAAGTCATGTCTAAATTTGACCTTAAAATGTTGCTAACTAGTTTCGCAATATTAGACATATCTCTCAAACCATACATAGGATTGAGCTGAAATTTTACAAGAAGATACTAGACATATAGAACTATATTTTGGTACATTTTCAGGACAAATAGAGTTTAGGAATATATTATTTTATAGGGTTAAAGTTACTAGATGAATCTTGTCAAATCTGTCATAGTAGACCTTTATGTACTGTTTTGGTATATTTAGAGCTACCGGTGACATATTGCTCCAATTCAAGTTGGTCTAGAAACTATACATCTCAAGCTTTCCAACCATTTATGGTAGACCCAGTAATTCATCTAAACGAGATAGAATAATGTGTTTGAAATCAAGACTGAAATCTGGCAAGAATGTGAGAAAATTAGAGATTCGAGCTACATGGATGAATTTTAGTATGAAGATTTTGTTTTTATTATCCTATTTTATTTATTTCTTTAATTTTGAATATTTATTTTTAATTTTGGTGTTTTCTAGCCCATTAGACAGTGTTTAGGGGTTTATTTCATGATTGGACTTATATTAATTTATTACTAATTTAGGCCTATTAGCTTGCAACCCAATATGTGTCCTTTACGATTAGTTAAAAGAGACTATATTATGTTCTTTAGAACTGCAAATTTGAACAGCAAGTTGAAGAATAAATATGATTTTTCTTTTTGTTTGCTTATGGCAAAACAATCTTTTTTTATAGGGACAAAAATCGTACACTGACTTATCGAAGATTAACTGACTTCTTAGCATCATTCACATACTTAGAGTTCTTAGTTACAAGGTGATCTCTGGGTCCAAATATTTTTCCAATACATTCAGTTCTAAAATACATGGTTACCTTTGGGTCAAGATTCTATCAAATCTGATTTTTTTGTTTTCCTGGTTGTTATTTATTTTATTAGGGGTTGCTTGACCATGTGATCAAGAGCTTCATATTAGTTGGTATCAGAGTTAGGCTCCAAAATCAAGTTATATTCTTTATTTTCTTCTTGTTAGTTTCAGCTTTCTTAGCTTTAGTTGTCTTCGATTCGATTTTCATTATTTTATGTTTAGAGCTTAGTAGTTTGTGTCTAGGGTTCCTGTATATATATAAAGGGTGTTATCTTAGTTTCTTATTGTCTTAGAATATATTAGTATCATAAAGAGCCAAAAAAAGAGGAAAATAACGTTCAAAAGTCACTTTTGTTGAATGTGCTATAGTAAACAAACAATGGATAATTTGGACCAAACCAATTCAAAAAATTCTAAGATTTTATATATTGGTTCTAGGATTCATAATCACACGTCGAATAAAATTTTAGCTCATTTAGATATTTATTTCTACATAAACTAAATTCAGAATTGGAACTTGTTGTAAAAAGTCTAATTCACGTCAATAACTCAAACTTGTTTTGCTTCTGTTATTTTTCAATTATGATAGTATAATAACATTATAATTGATATATTTAGGTGTCGTTTAATTTTTTTATAACATTTGCATATGTTTTCTTTCACGTCTTCAAAAGCATTCATTTCTTATACAAATTCCTTTATTACTCGTGAAATTGTAATCATAGTTTTGTCTTTTATTGTTTTCATATTTTTATTAATTCTTGAGTCATATACATATATTTGGATACACTGTTAAAACTATTATATTTGGTGTTGATTTCAATTCCGTAAGAGCCGAAAAAAGATGAGATGAGAGGAAAAAGGCATAGCAAGCGTATTTTAGTGAAATATGAAAGAAGTTTAAACATGTGAGAGAGTGAGTAAGGAAAATATATTTCTTGTCAGCTAATCAATTTTCACATTCGGAGATATTAGAGGCAAGCAACAACATGGCACTACAAAGAGGAGACAATGAAATTGTAACTCAATTACGCATTATGAATCAGTGAATAGATTGGATGGCCAATGAATTTAAAGATAGGTTGGATAGGTTGGATAGGAAACATGTTAATGATCATTGTAGGGTTCAAAATAGGCCTGAGCGAAAAGAATTTAATGTTAAGAGGGTTGTTAGGCGAGTTAACACTAATGTAGATGAGTTTGTGATTGATAATATAGACATGAGTAATGTTGATTTTAAAGATGTGTCTATGGGACATGGGGAATGTTTCAGATAGCAGCAGAATCACTAGTTTTGAGAGGAAATATATGGTAATGATTTTGGCCAAAGGGGTAATTATAGGTATTGGGAATGTTGAGTTTGGTAAGATTTTGGTACAATTAAGCTAAAAATATTGGCTTTTCAAGGGAAAAATGATCCATAGATTTGGATTTTTTAGTGTCATAATTATTCGGAGCATAATTTCTTTTACTGACTATGTCATTGTGTAATGAGATCAGTTAGTGACAAGCTGTAGGAGGGATTATGAGAGGCAAGTTGATACTTGGGATGAGATGAGATCCCTTATAAGAAGGAGATTTGTGCTTGGCTAGTATTATAAAAAAATTATATTAAAGGTTATAGAGTTTGAGTCAAGGTACAAAGAGTGTTAATGAGTACTTTAAATAGATGGAACTTGTTATGATTTAAGCTAATGTTGATGAGATTAGGAAGGCTATTATGACTAAATTTATGAATGGCCTTAATCATTATATAGCTTATATATTGTGGAGTTGCATCATTATAAAAAGTTGGAGGAGATGGTGCATATGATCATGAAGGTGGAGAAATAGCTTAAATGGAAGGGTACCATTAAAAAAAAAAAAAACCAACCATTAGGTCCTTCGACACCTTGAAAACCAAATTGGAAGGATAACACTAGGAGTGGTCATCACAACCGAATGAGGAGGGTAAGGGGTCACCTCTGGATCAGGGTTCTATCAAATCTTATTGTTGGAATTTCAGGTTGTTATCTACTTCGTTAAAGGTTACTTGACTACGTGATCTAAAGATCGGAATCAAAGCCTTAGCACAACAAATGGAAATATTGAACAGTGTAATAGGAAATTTGGAGGATAGGATAAAAAGAAGGGAAAGACTTTGATTTTAGAATAATGTTACTTGTGTGTGAGAGGTATTCTCACATTTCTTGGTTCTTTAAATAATTGATTTGACTTATCGAAGAACACTTGTTTTCGTGGCATCTTCCTTATACTTTCTATTCATGAATTGATATTCATTGGGTAGGGGTTCATTCCAATAGTATTGATGTTTTAGTTTAAGTAATCTTGATATCACAATCTTATCAAACCTAATTCTTTGACTTTCTGGGATTTGTCTTTCTTACCTGTGAGTTACATGACAATGAGATCACGAGGTTCGTATCAATAACTATAGACTACAATGAAAACAAAATCAAGATATTTTATTTCGCAACACGGGTCATGTATTCAATTGTGTTTAATAATTTTGTTTCTTATAATAAATTTTTTATTTAATCAAACAATTATTTGTGCTAATAAAACATATAAAAAAATCATTAACTAAAAACGAAACTAGAAAAATAAAGAATTAGATGTGGATCAAGATATTTAATCTTGCAACTCGAACCATATATACAGTTGTATTTAATAACTTTGTTTCTTATAATAAATTTTTTATTTGATTAAACAATAATAAAAACAAACACACATATAAAATTGAATGAATAAAATATTATACAAGGTTGCACATATTTCAAAAACATATTATAATCTCATGTGAAAACCTGGTAAAAATAAATAATATTTAACCACGGACTAAATTGAAAAAGTTGAGAGATAGATGTGTTTGGAGACATTTGAACTTGAAACATGAACCATAGACTCGATTGTATTTAATAATATTTTGTCTTGTAATGAATGTTTTATTTAATAAAATGATCATAAAAAAACACACTTAAAAAAGTGATTAAATAAAATTAAAGGAAAGAAAATTAAGTAGGCTATAAAGAAAAAATGCTTCCTAACATAAAAAAAAATGATGAAATCTTACTTGTAAGCTAAGTAAAAAAATAAATCATATTCTATAAAAAAACCATCATAAAAAGTTCTTAAAATTGATTAAACAAAAAAAAATAATAAAACAACCAATAAAGGATGAAATTACAAATAAAAAATTAAAAGAACCAAAAAACAAAAGACAAAAATAAGACCCATGCACACGAACCTGACCTGGGTGGCCCAGTGCACTTGAGCTTAAAAAAAGTCTAGACATGCATGCTTGTGTTGATTTTTTATTATTTAGGAGAGGAAAACCTATCTTATTTTTTACCCAAAACACTATAAACACCTTAATAAACTAGTATATGACCTTAAACGATCCAAAATCCGCTTAAAAATTCAAAATCAACCTGAAACATAAAAAACCTTCCTAACCTCGTATTTGTCGTCTCATGCAAAGTTAAGGGCAAATAACACCTAGGATAAGCTCTTCTCGTTGGAAGAAATCAATTCGACACTAAAATCAACATTTTTCATTGTTGGAATCAGTATTAACCAGGACTCTCTCTCTCTTTTTACCACCAAAATCTGACCACTCTCTCTTTTCTTTCTTAAACTAGAGACTAAAAATAAGAAAAAATTAAGGTTTTGATCAAAATTGAATTTTTAAAAAATCAAGGAACCAAAAGTTTATAATATGAAAAGTAGGACCAAAGTGAACTTTTTTATCCAATTTCAAAACTACCACCTATTTTTTCTATCTTTTTCACTATTGTCCTCCCTCTTTCAATCTTGTCCTTAGTCAACAAATTTAAAGCAATTAGGTTTCAATTTGCCCATTAAAGGATGCAATATGCCAAAAATAAGTTTAAGGATTTTAAAAAAATTATTATAGTGAATCCATAGTGAAATATAAAAGTATGCATAGTGATTCTTGTTACACTGTTTTTGCCACAACATTGAGAGTTTCTCTTAATTTATTACACAGAAAAAAAAAAGAATATATTAAGGGTGTTAAAAAAATTAGCTCATTTGTAATAT
Source organism: Populus trichocarpa (assembly GCF_000002775.5). NCBI lineage: Eukaryota > Viridiplantae > Streptophyta > Magnoliopsida > Malpighiales > Salicaceae > Populus > Populus trichocarpa. The sequence continues at coordinate 4,698,570 of NC_037299.2, read as the reverse complement.
TGGTATTATTTGACCCAATCCAATACATTAAAGTCAGATAATGTGGATATTACAGATGATAGCGGGTCAAAAAACCTAATAAATAGATACCCCAAGTCAGATGGGGGTTAAAATTTTTAAAATTCGTTCAACCCGACCTGACCTATATAACATAATGTAAATAATCCGAGTTCTTGGTATAAATAATATTTTTTTTCCTTCTCTCTCTTCATTTTTTCCTCTCTCTCCTTCACACTCATAATCGCCTCTCATTCTCTTAATCTCTTTTCTATTCTTTTTATTCTCCACTTTCATAAAATTATAATTATTCCTTTTGAGGTTTGATTTAATAAAGTGATATTGCATTTTACAATTCCAATATTTTCTGTTTGGTAACCAAGAGAGCATGAGAAAAAAAATGAAAATTTTAAGAATTCAAATTAAACTTTTATTTTCTTAGTCAAATTACAAATCCAAAAGCATTTTATAGTCTTTTTCTGCTAGTAAGTCTTTGTATTATATTATGCCCTAACTATTTGATAAAATGATTGGTTGTGATTTTTATTTTGTTTTGTTTTGTTTTTATGTGTGAATTGTGATAGTTTTTATGTTGTTTCTAATATATGCTTTTTATATCTTATTTAGTTCCAACAATTGTAACCTTTTTTTTAAAAAGATTTTTAAAGAATAAAAAAATTAATATACCCAATCAACCCGTGGATATCTAAAATATCCAAGAACATTTTAACATATTTAATCTACTTGAATCCAAAAAAAAAAAAATTGAATGGATTGAATTTATTATAACACTATCTAAATTGTGTGGGGGAATCACTGTTCCCCCACACCTAAATCACTATGGATTACAACAGTAATCCACAGTGATTCTTTCCCCTTTTTTTTCTAACTTTTTTTTTCAAATTACTTTTTTTCAACTTTCCTATTTTTTTCAACTTTCCTATTTTTTTCTTTTTCTTTTTTAATTTTTTAATTTTTTTTCCAAAATTATTTTTGTTGATTTTACTTTTTAAATATTGACCTGGTTAAAATTTTTGCTCTGTAATATTTGTCTTTAAAATACTGTGGATTGCTGCGATGTTTTTCCACATAGTTTTTCTATTTTATTCTTTTATTTTTTAAAATTATATTTGTCGATTTTTTTTTAATATTGAACTGATTGAGAATTTACTTTTGTAATTTTTTTCTTTAAAACATTGTTGATTGCTACAGTGTTTCTCCGCATGATTTTTTTTTTATGATTTTCTCTGAAATTATCTTTTTTTATTTTATTTTTTAATATTGAGCTGTTTAAAAATTACAGTTACAATATGTGAGGAAAACACTATAACTTTCCTCGAAAATTGTTGTTGATTGCTACAGTGTTTTTTCCCACATGGTTTTTTTTTGTTTTTGTTATGTTTTTTCCTAAAATTATCTGTCAATTTTATTTTTTAAATATTAAGCTGGTTAAGAATTGTAATTATAAGTAAATACAAGTTTTTCCTCACAAAACACTATGGATTGATACAGTTTTTCCTCACATGGTTTTTTTCCAGTTTCTTTTGTGTTTTATTTTTTTGTGATATTTTTTTCCAAAATTATCTTCGTCGATTTTTTTTTTAATATTGAGTTGGTTAGAATTTAACTTTGTAATAAAGCTTAATCATGTGGGGAAAACATTGTAGCTTTGCTCATAAAACATTGTAGATTGCTACAGTGTTTCTCCGCATGGTTTTTTTTTGTTATAATTTTTTTCAACTTATCTTTTTCAATTTTATTTTTTTAATATTGAGTTGTTTGTGAATTACAATTACAAGTCATTACAAATAAGGCTAAATCATGTGGGGGAGCACTGTAGCTTTCATCACAAAACATTGTGAATTGATACAGTGTTTCCAACATGATTTTTTTTCCTTTTTTTGGTGTTTGTTTTGTTATTTTTTTTCTAAATTTGTCTATGTTGATTTTTTTTAATATTGAGCTGATTAAGAATTTAGCTTTGTAATTTTGTTTCTTTAAAACACTATGAATTGTTGCAGTGTTTTTCCATGTGATTTTTTTATGATTTTTTCTAAAATTATCTTTGTCGATTTTTTTTTTAATATTGAGTTGGTTAAGAATTATAATTACAATAAAGTTAAATCATATGAGGAAAGCGTTGCAATTTTTCTCACAAAACACTGTGGATTGCTACAATATTTCTCTAAATGGTTTTTTATTTTATTTTATTGGGAAAAGCGCTATAGTTTTCCTCACAAAACATTGTCAATTGCTACAACGTTTTTCCTCATGGGTTTTTTTGCTTCCAAAATTATCTTTGTTGGTTTTTTTTTTTTAATATTAAGTTGGTAGAGAATTTAGCTTTGTAATTTTTTTTTCTTTTTATTAACTGAAAAGTTAAATCATGTGGCGAAAGCACTGTATCTTTTCTTACAAAACACTGTAGATTGCTACTCATTTTGTTCAGTTTCTAAGTTTTTGATCACCAACACAACTTTTTTTTTCGTCATGAAATATTTGCTTCATCGTACCTTTAATTTCTATTATTTATTTAGTGCTGGTTCACAATTATAACACTATCAAGTATATTTATTTTATAAACTTGTAGTAGCGCGCGGGCATGTGATTTTGCATTTTATAAAATATGATAAGTTGAGTTGAGTTAGAAAATATTATAAAAACTTAACCTTTTATATCCACCAACATCATATATATATATTCCTTTCGAGTGATTGGATTACAATAAACATTTCCATCCAATCACTCGAAAGGAAAACTGTGTGCACATGTAGCTAAAGAGGTCAGCAGCTGCTGCTGCTCCTGCTGCCTGTCTGTCTGTCTGTAAGCCCCACTCAAAGAAAAGGTGACGCCCAACCTCCTCCCTAACCTAGTCAGCATCTGACCTTTCAACCACTAATCAGAGCAATGCCAGCCCATCCATCACTTTTAGCTCCTCCTGTTCTGTTCAACTTACTTAGGGACAGAGCCACTATCAGTCACTTTTGCAGCCCTCTTCTCTAGGGACCCCACCTTTTATAGAACACCACAACCAATCAAATCCCAACACACCATCTCCTTGTAGACCCCATACTGCGTTCGTTTTTCTTTTCGTTTCAAAAATAAAATTCAAATTAAAACTCAAAATCAAACACCCCCAGCATAATTCAATTTTAAGGATAACATCGCCACCTCAAAAACATGTAAGAGAAATTTACTTTAAAATATTAGAGAAGACCATTTTGAATCATTGACCAGGCATTTTATTTTTATCCATTGTGCCTTCAAACAAGATAATTTATAAAAAAAAAGAAAAAAAAAAGATAATTTTATAAATGATGGGTTTTAAAAGTTTTCACTTAACATAAAAAAGAAGTAATTTTAAACAAAAAAAAATCAAAATTTTAAAGAACAAAGATTTCAATAACGCTCTCAAATCGCAGCCTTACTCCATGATACAATTAGAAACAAGGACTGGATTAGAGTGACAAACCGATAAATATTACAATGGAAACCTTACTAACTCTCCCTCTTCATGAAATAATAATAATACAAAGAGAAACAGTTGCATCTCCATTTATTCCTTCGAAAATTAAACATTTTTCTCTCATGATCTTCATTGCAATGTACATATTATGAGAGTGAACACCGACAACCTCAACATGGAACACCCATTAACATTATATACACTCGCAAAAAAACACCAGCAGTACAAGTACACACTACCATTAGCTCTCCCCCCCCCCCCTCTTATATAATCAAAAATTTGCTGCATTGAAGGTTTCACCAATTCAATGTTCATGCCACAGCGGAGATGCTACAGTTTCGCCCATCTCTGCGGAGACAATCAAACCCTTCAATCCTTACTGCAGCTGGCGTGTGCCCAAACTTCATTCGGACACAACCTCCTCCTTTACGTGCAGATGATGAGGATGGTGGTGGGGATGGTGGCGCAGGAGATAATGGGGTTATTTTTTCATTACCAAATCGAGCATCTTGGATTACAGGATTTGATACCCTACATGGTGGTGATCCACAGTAAAATGGTGGTGATGATGCCACCTGGAAACCGGGTTTGTCCCCACCATAACCTCCCTGCAATAATTTAGATCAGTAAGTTCCCTTTTACCAGTAAATATGCAAAGCAATATGATTCTCTTTATTTGGGACAGACAAACAGTCTAGGAGTACAGCAAATTCAACTCCCACACCAATTGGTAAAGGAAATCATGTACGCACGCTTAATTATCTGCTTCAAGAAAGTATAGCCAGTGAGAAAGCTCAAACAAATCTAACCGTGAATACAAAGAAAACTCGAACAGGAATTGGTGCAAATAACAGCTTTTCAAGATTTAAGATTAGCCAAAAACAAGAGGATGCAAGGATCTTTGATACTTTCGAGTACAAGAAGCACACATTGACCTCAACCAAAAACATTAAAAAGGGTAGTAATTAGAAAATAATAACTCCACAAATTTGTAGCCAAAATTTATCTCCAACACACAGCAGTGAAGAACAAAAATTTCTTGGAAGTTGCTTTAAATAATTAGGAACGTGGATCTCTACAAGGATGACCCTATTTACAGCCAGCTTTTAGGTTTGGCTACCAAACAAAACAACGAAAAAGGTCACAAATTATACTTTACAAGAAATTAGCCACTAAATTGCCGAAAGAGAAATAGATGTACCTTAGTAAGAATTATGTCTAGCAGCTCTGCCCCGGCTTTCGAATCTGCCATCTCCGCATGGTGACTGGATATGAGATTAAAATTATTCAAAGTAAAAATAGAAAAAATAAAAATTCCTGAGAAAAGGGTACAATTTATGGGATCAAAGAGGGAAAACATACTTGACAGGCAATCTTAGAGGTCTGATTTGTTCATTAAGAGGAGGATTTAAAAGTCCCAATCTCCTTGGCTTCGGACAAACCACAGACTCCACCACCACCATCATCCTCTCCCTTTCCTCACAACCTCCTATCATGGCGCTCTTTTGCTCATATCCATAATAATTCATTTTCACTTATCAACAAACCACCAAGCCAAACCTCTGCAAATACACGAAAAATAAACAAATCAATATCAGGAAATTTCACATGAAACAAAAAAAAATGTCACAAAGCTTCAAAATTTAGGCCAAAAAATCATCTGGCTCATCAACAAAAAAAAAACAACACATTATTATGAAGGTTAGAGCTTTAGGCCAAAAAAAATACATGGGTCACCAACAAAAACATCAACACTAAAAATTTTAACATTACATGATAGAATTCCAAAACAAACTTGTCAGGAGAAAGGGAAGAGAGGGGAAAAGAGAAAACGAAAGACCTGAGCTGAGCTGCCACGAAGACCCCTCCACAAAGAGGAGAGATTCAAGGAGGAAGAAGAGAGAGAGAGGAGAGATCAAAGCTTCGATTTTTTAGGAGAGATAAAGGAGAGGGAGAGAGGGAGAGATAAGAAGGATGGATTAAGATTGGACGGGTGATAGATATGACCAGAGATGAGAGTGCCAGAAAGTGAAGATGGGAATGAGGTCTTAGGTTTGTGTGTAGTAAAGAGTTAGGTTGGCCTGTGAGATTGATGGTATTGATCGTTGGATTGTGTCTTTTATTATTATTTTATTTTTTTTGTCGTCTCGGGTTTTGTGCCTTTGAATCATGGGCAAGAGATTTCGGGAGACAATTTGCTTTATTCTCGATTTTGTGATAAAAGATGGAGAAGATCTGATACACATGATCATGCACGCATGTTCACTTTATTTTATGTGTCCATTTTTTCACTTTTTTAAGTAAGCTAGCGCTCCATTGCATCTCGAGTGAAGAAAAAATTGAGAGGAAAAAAAAAAAGAATAAAAAAGTCTAAGCATATATTTTATAAAATAGTCTAAGGATTATCTGTATTTATAAATATTAAAAAATAATTATTAATGTTCATTAAAAACTAAATTGTAAATATATATAATCTTTGTTAGAGAGGTTGTTAAAAAATTGGGTGGGAGACTTTTTAACCCTAAAAAACTATTTTCCAATCTATTTTAATATATAGAAACACTTACAAATAAATTCTTAGAACATTAATAAATGAATTCTTTAACTCAAAACATAACTAAATTGATCTAAAAATACAAAATTAAATTGGAAAACTATTCTTTCTCATTCCCGATCCACTTTTCTTAATGAAATGAATGATAAAAAATATATTAATGAAAATTTTTTTTGATAAATGAAACTTATTAACACCAACAACAAGTTTTTGTAGCAAAAATATGGACAATTAATGGCTTTTTTTTTCATTTTCTATTTTTCAACGACTTTATCTTTCTTATCACTAACCAATGAAGTTATACATGAATAAAATAAAATTTTAAATCAAAATAGAATAATTTTCAAACTAAAATTATGAAAATAAAATTTTAAAAAGGCATTTCTCCTCGTTGAAGGAACAATGCCGGGTAAAAAAAATAGGGTGTACTTTTCCTTCGCTTTTAATTTTAGCTCTATTTTAAGTTTTTTTAAAACAATAAAATTGATATTTTTTTTACATAATCAAGTATCAATTTAATGTTAATTTTTTTATATACTTTAATAATTTAATAACCTGATAGAAAATAAATAAAAATAAATTATCAAGCTTAATTTTTAATTAACACAATATTTGAAAGATGAAATAAAAAAAATTATATGATCTAAGTAAAAAAATTAAAGGATAAAAAATTAAACAAAAATCACCATTAAAATCTGCAATTAACTTACTTTTGTTCTATCACGAGTCAAATCAAAAATTAATTTCTAACACATAAAAAAAAAAATTTGTAGTCGCTATAAATATTTTAATGAATTTCAATTAAAACTGAAGACTCGTTGGGCCAATAAAACCAATAATATTTTAATGAATTTCAATTAAAACTGAAGACTCATCGGGCCAATGCACGAGGCCCATATAAAAAAAAGTAAATTTAAAACAAGCATGTGAGGCCAATGCACAAGGCTCATATAAAAAAACCACCCTATTTTTCAAAATAAAATCAGATAGCACATCGTCTGATTTGGTTCCGACCACTAGAGAGGTGGTTAGAAAGTTGAGCTTGAGTTTTTTCATCTAAAGAGTTATTTTTCAACATATTTGCATATAAAAGTACCTAACAAACCCCATTATAACCTCAATAAATTAATCTATCAACTTAAAAAAAAACACCATAAAATTATCAAAAAAACACAAAATCAAATAAAAGTTTTTATTTTTCTCAACCCTAATTTACTTTTCCTCGTAATATAAAAAGGTCGATAACACGTTAATAGAACTCATCTCATCAAACAAAACCTGAATACTAGAAATGGTCTTTTTAATTACCGAAATATGATATACCAACAACTTTTTCTCTTATTTGTTGTTTTTCTATGAGCCTTTCTCTCTTTCAAACCTAAAAACTAAAAAATAAAAAAAAATAAAGTTTTGAATCAAAATAAAAAAGTGTCAAACTGAAGAGACTAAAATAAAAAAATATGTCAGATTAAGAGATGAAGAAACAAATTTTGCCAAACTTTGGAGGGAAAAAATGGTAAAAAGACACCTATAAATAGTGGGAAAAAAAAAGATGACAATATCTCTCCACTTTTAATTTCTTAAAATAAAAAAAAATATGTCTTTTTCATGTAAAAGATGTATTGTTCCTTACTTTATTAAAAAAATAATTTGGCTTTTGTGAGAGCTTAAAATGAATTACAAACATATATATATATATATATATATATATATATATATATATATTGAATAAAACAATTTAAAATTAAAAAACATTATCAATTTTTTGCATTTACTCCTCCAACCTATTCATAACCCGTGGCGTAGAAGGGGCAATTTAAAGATTAGCAACTTTCTAAAACAGTAAGAGTGATTATTTTCTTTCCCCCCCCTTAATATCAATTTTTAAGCAACTAACACCAATGCCAAACGAACATTGGTGGTTCTGAAGATGACACGATGAATAAGTTTTAGCCAAGAAATGTGACCATAACCATCATTACATAAAATTCATTGTATGCATGTTTAAACATTATCCTCTTTTATATCGGTAGTCCTATCTTAATTCATTTCATTAATAAAGAAAATGGTCTCACCTTTCATCTCACATGAGAAATCTTTTTTTTTTTTTGGTCGAGGGATAGTTTTGAATTTCAAGTGAAGCTCCCATATTATATACTATTGGATATGTCACGCTCTATGCTCCGGGTTCACATTTTTCTTTACATAAAAAACAATGTCTAGGTACCAAATTCCTGTTTAAAAAAAAAACTAAAAAAAATATTAATGAATCAAGTTATAGCCTTGATCAGGTTTGATAAGTTGATTTTATTTTAATCAGACAATAACAACGATAACAAATGCATAAAATTAAAAAAAAAAAGACCACAAAAACCTAGAAAAAAATACCTTTGGAAGTACATAATTGGATAAAAATAGACAAAAAAAACCCTCTAGTTTGAGTCAACCTAAGGTAGCATGACAAACAATGTAACGTAGGTAATAAGGGTTAACCCAACCTGAGTTAACATGTAAAACCTTTGACCCAAGTTATGATATTGAGATAACATAAAATAAATCTTAAAAGCCAATTTTTTTGAAGAAAAAAAAAACTAATGTCGAATGATAACATCGAAAAAAAAGTAATAAGCCCAAAAAAATAGACATCGACCTATATAAACTTTTCAAACTCGTGACTTGCGTTATTAGACCAGAAGTTATGAGATTGAGATAACATAAAATAAATCTTAAAGCCAATTTTTTTGAAAAAAAAAAAACTAATGTCGAATGATGACATCGAAAAAAAAAGTAATAAGCCTAAAAAAATAGACATCGACCTATATAAACTTTTCAAACTCGTGACCCGCGTTATTAGACCAGAAGTACCATATATGGAAAAACAACAAAACTCAATCCCAAAAAAATCAAATATCAAATGATGAATGAAAAAATGACAAGACCCAATCTCCAACAAATCAAATATTAAATGATGAAGCACCACCACCACTATTATTATTATTATTATTATTATTACCACAACTATTACTATTACCATTACCATTATTATTGTTATTGTTGTTATTGTCGTTTTCATCATCATTATAATAAATTATTACTATTACTATTACCATCAGCGATATTATTATTATTATTATTATTATTATTAATGGATCTAAAATAAAAAATAGAAATTAAAGAATAAGGGTGAAAATAGAAAAAAAAATACTAATTATAAAAAGCAATGCCTAAGCACCACGTGTGCATTTCAAAGAAATAAGAAAAGGAAACAACTCGGGTTATAGTCCTGATTGTATTTAATATGTTGGTTTTAATTTAATGAGACAATAAATTTTTTTTAGCAATGATAGTAACTAAACAATTTTGTTTTTAGAAAATGAACACAATAATCTGGAAAAAAAAACCATTTAAAATATGTAATTGTATAAAAAAGAAACATAAAAGCCCGGATCAAATTAACCTGAGGTTGCCTGATAAATATGTAAGCTTGGTAACAAAAAGCGAGCCAACTCAGGTTAACCTACAAAACCTGTGAACTGGGTTATGAGATTGGGATAAAACAACATATAACTTATCTAATCTATAACCCGGGTGATGCGAACCTCGTGATCACGTGGTCACACAACTCACAATTAAGATTGAGATTTATTCCTGGAAAGACGAAATAGGTCCGATAGAATTGTGACACAATGAAAACTTGCCCTAAACAATCAACATTATTGGAATGAAGTAGAATGACACCACAGAACCAGTTAATCTTCAATAAGTTAGATTTAGTTTGTTCGAGAACTGAAGAATGCAACAATTACTCTTACATGTTAAAACTGAAAAATTCAGAAGTAATATTCATCAATAGCTACCGAAAATATTTAGGTTACACGAGTTCAAATAGTTCTTGAAAAATTAGCCTTATTGGATCTACCCTAGTTGACTGATTTGACCCACTTACAAAACTGACCCAAAAACCTTAAACTAAAAGGCCCATAACCTGATCCAAATAAGCTTTGGATCCTAACTAACTATGCCCAAACATGAAAGAAAATAATAAAAATAACTAATCTGTCATTAAATACCACCAACCCTTTTTTCCTTGTGTAGCTAAGATGAATAAGAAATCCTTATAAAAAAAAGATTCTGGAATATTAATGAATCCTTGCCACACTTGAAAATTATATTCCAACTCATTAAAGATCATTGTGGAACTAGAAAGTTTCCAAAACAAGTTTCCACATCCTTGTAGAAAAAGGATCATTGCCAGATAAGAAGTTCACAAGTCAAAAGGAAGTAAATAACAAAATTCATATAACTTGTTCTGACCTATATCACAAGTCCTTCTCGATCTTCGATTCACTTGAAATTTTACCCCACCATAAAAACATAACTATGGAATATTCTAGTAAAGTTTCAGCTCAATCAAACGGTATAATTTGGAGTTATGCTCAATAGCGTAAAACTAGACGGTAGAAAATTTTACTCTAAAATTCAAATCTGACCTTACTTGGATCGTATCACCAGGTCATTAGACCTGAAGCATCATACATAGAAAAACTAAGAAATCCAATCCTAAGAAAATTAAATATCAAAGGATGAAAATAGGGGAAAAAATCAATTACATGAAATGATCTATAATAAAAAAATATATATCAATTAAAACAATGAGGTTGAAAATTGAAATAAAAAATAAATTAGAGGGCAAGAATAAATTTTGATTAGGGTTTGAATTGAAAAGAAAAAAATCAATAAAAAAATAAAAAGAATGAGGATCAAATTAGAAAAATAAAACACCATAAACATGGATTGAATGATAAAATTGAAAACCATCAAAACTTTAACAAAAGGGCCAAGGAAAAAAAATAGAAATCAAAAGAAGAAATATCAAATTGAAAAATGTGATATGTAACAAATTAGGATTGAAGAATTAAATTGAAAATAAATAAACTTTAATAAATTCTCAAGGATAAAAATACAAAAAAAAAAGAGACTAAATATGAAAAACCAATAACAAATGTCCACCATCCTGTGTTTTCAGGATAGAAGAGAGAAAATAAGAGAAAAAAAGAAAGAAAAGAAAGGTCAACAAAAAAAAAACTAGCCAACTCACACCGACACACACCTCCCTAGAGGTACAAGACGTGGTGGTGAATCAAATGACATGGTAGAAGGGCATTTTCCACCATAGGGAGGCACCACCCAAAATGCGTGGGAGCTTTCCACACTTTCGCGCGTGTTGTGCACACTCCAATAGATTTTTAAACTAAAATAATATTTAATAAAGGTAATACCCTTGATTATGTCCATAATTACAAAAAAAAACACTTCGTAAAAAGACCTAAAACCCTTGACCCATTGCCATTGTTTTTTAACCCAATGACATATCTATAAATTTATTGTATATAAATAAATGAAAAGACCGCTTCACACATCCTTGCTAATTTTGAGTTTTATCTTTTTTTTGGGTAGTTAGGTAATGTCTTAAGCAAAAAAAGATGAAAAATATTACTATACCTTAGAACAATCTTTTAATGACTAATGCACTATGTGAAAAGATAATAATACCCTTAACTCAAAGGCAAGTGATTTTTTAGGAAGGGCATAGATGTCATTTCCCTATTGTAGTGAATAATGACATGTGTCTATAGTCATAGTCAAATTGTAAACCACGGGATAATTTATAAATTCTATGAAAATTTTAAATGAATAAATAAGAAATGATAATTATTTAAATAAAACAAAATAATTAATTTTGCAATAACGTATTAAGAATCTTTGATATCAAAGGTTAAGATCTTATCTGAATATAAGAGAAATAAAATAAATGAGGGCAATTGAGTAAAAATAAAATAATAAATAGAATGAATTGGAATGATTTCTTTCATTTCTTTCTAAGGAGGAACCAAACAATAGTTTGGGAAAAATGATTGAGCAATTGATTTAAATAAAGGACAAAAGGGGACATAAGTATAACTCAAGGAAAATTAGGGTAAGAGTTTAATTAAAGGAAATTAGAGCATATAAATAACTAAGGATTTCTTTAGAAAGTCATTAACATGGTCGATGAGAAAAAGGAGAGGATTTTCTTAATGATTAGTTTAATCCAACCTATTTCTTTACATAAAAAAACACTAAACAAGAGCGAGTCAAGAGATTAATAGGATATATATAAGGAGAGAATTAAGTTAGAGATTTTAAAAAACATGAGTGTCTTGAAAGTCTAGAGATGACAGGTTTGGAGGAGGAGAACAAGGAGGAGGAAATTGCTTCTATTACTAATCTTTTTTGAATTTTTGTATCATAAAGGTAAGATATATAAATTAAAGCATATATTGGGTTTTGTTCTTGAGTTAGCATATTGATTTCATTAAAATAGGTTATGAAACCTTAAAGTTAAATGGATAATTGCTTAAAAGTGTTGTTTAGATGTTGGATAATTGTTTGAAAGGATGTTAAAATATTAGGTAAAAGGTTAATTTATAAAATGAAAAACAAATTTCCCTCCTCTATAGAAATAAGGTTTCAACCTAGGTTTAATAAATTAGGGATGAATTAATATTTTTTTTCAATTGTTAAAGAACTTAAGAACAATCAGATTATTTGAAACTTTTGAGTGGTTATGCATTAAGCTAATAACTAGAGTCTTGCTTGACAGTTTTATCGATTTACTTTCAACTGAAGTTTGAACCGATAAATGATGGAATTTGAAACATATTTCTTCATAAAAGTTGTAATTAAGGATATTAGCTTTCAAATAGGATTGATCTTGTTTGATTTGGAGTTATAGAACTTTATATATGGGTTAAAAACTAAAGAAAAGTCATGCTGAATTTTACTGGACAATTTTATCAATTGATTTGCCGCTGAAGTTTGAACTAGTAAATGATAGAATTTGAAATATATTTCTTTATTAAAGTTGTATTTAAAGATTTTAACTTTCAAATGGGATTGTATTGTTTAGTTTGGATTTATAGAACTCCTATGGGTTAAAATTTGAAGAAGGGTTAGATTGAACCTTATTAGATAGATTGTGTATGTCACTAAAAGGGGTAGCTTTGGGGGTGTTAAACGGTAGAACTGAGTTTAATTCCCTCACAAATATTATATCTTTATATCTTAATTTTCTAAAGAGAGAAGCCATGCCCAAAACTAAATTCTATAACTTTGATTATGATTAAAATAAGAAATAGTGTTCTTGAAGTAAGACTTAAATGCTAGAGGTTATAAGAACAAAACTTGAGTATACTAGAGTGTGTGTGTATGTATATATATATTACAAGAAGTTTCTCTTGTTAAATAAATTAAGAATATGGATTGAATAAGGAGTTGAAATGAAGTTTCAATACAAGTTAAATTGTAAATGATGATTAAGTTGAAATAAATCAACTTAGATTATGTTATATGAAATGAGCATTTAATGAAAAATGATATGGTAAACTTGTTGATACAGGAGTGGCCGCAGGAGTTGTATAGTAGTAGGGAGGCTCATCTAGAGCATAGACAACAGGTAGGTGTATATCACAATTTCGTTGAATGTGCCTTGTTTTTAATTTAATATTGATATGATTGGAACTGCTTACTTGATAATGAGGCTAATGACCAGTAATGGGTAGAGAAACTAGTTGTCTGGTAATGAAACTAATGTCCGAATATGAGTAGAGAAAAAAGTAGTTACCTAATGATGAGGTTAGAGCCTGGTAATGAGTAGTGAAGCCAAATAACAAAAAATGAGAGATTATGCTTGATAATGGGCTAGTGGCATTAGATCGATGATGGTTAGGACATATGATTTATCATGATGGTTTGATAAAACTATGAAGAGAAAATTGATTGAAAATGATGAATTAAGATTAAAATGTATCATTAAAGTTGATTTTATTAATGATGTAATTCATGATATTGTTATATTTATAACGTGTGATAAATCAATTTCAGGTACTTCGCAATCGCGTGCAGAATGATAGATATGCAAGACTCATTTTTTTAAATTAATGAACATGTGATTTAGTAATCTTTTTGTAATTTAAATGTTGGATATGTAAGTAATACTGATCTTTATGATGTCGTAATACTTTTGGTTAACTCTCACTAGGTTATTGCATGGTTATGAATTCTTTTAAACATATAAGAATTATGCACAACAATAACTTGAATTGTTTTCTTTTATTTTTATGATGAATATTAGAACTATGATTATTAGGTGAATTTCTAGTGATAATTCTATTTTTAAGTGTTTTGATTTTTCTATACATCTTTTAATTATAAATACATTATGACATTGAGTTGTGTTGTGTTGATGTGAAATGAAGTCTAGTATGGTTGGATATGATTGTGGTGTTGAATTACTGTGTGTTTTGAAGTTGTCGATAACTTGGTGTAGTATAAATATAGAAGAAACTCTTCTGAAATCTTAAAATTGCATGAATGATTGAGTTGCTATATAAATAAAAAAAAATTACACATTTTTTGTTGTTGCAATTATCACAAAGGAAAGGAAATCAAGGGGACATTGTATCCAAATATTTAGGGATGTTACACAAATCACCTTCCTTTTTAGCTGTTTTTTATGCTAAAACTGTAGGTGTAGTGTTTTTTTTTCCTCAATTTTTTTTTAATTATAGCTTTTTATTCCCCAATCAATAGTTAATTTCTCAAAATTTCTTGAGAGAAAAATACAAAAAGGGATTAAAGTATAAAATAAAGAGATATCTCATGACCAATCTTAAATTCACTTGAAAACGTTTGGTTTAGTCCACCGACTTTCCTTTTTCTTTCTCTGCAGTCTCTATAGTTTTTGCAATTTTAATTTTGATTCAAAAATTTATTTTCTTAATATTTTAGTTCTTGAGCTCGAGAGATGAAAGAGAAAGTTACTTGATTATGGCAAAAGAGAAAGAAAGTCATCATCTGCCACATTTCAACAAAAAAAATAATCTATTTGATGAGGGGGTTTTTATTGAGGTGTTTTTGAACATTTATCTTGCCTAAAAAGATAAATCATGATCGAGAGAGAAAAAACCTTTGTGGTTTGATTTTGTATTTTTAGATTATTTTTAGAGTTTTATGTTTGATAAATTGGGTTTGGATGGCTATAGAGATGTTTATTAGTTGTTTTTATTAATATTCTTATGTAATTTTTTAAACATGCAATTTTTTAATTAGTTTTTTATGATATAAAATAGTCATTTTCTTTCCTTGATGCATATTCTACTCTTTTTTTTCGTGTTAAAATGACGTATAATCAAGTAATGTTGTCATCAAAGCATGCGAGTGTTAGAGAGATCAAGACACTAACTGTTAGAAATTCAAGAATTTGCTAGCCATCTTTTTTATTGTTTCTAGAAAAAGAGCAAATTAAGAAGTTGGAGGGCTGTTAATTAATTATCAGAGCATAATTAGTTCAGTTGGCATAAATCACAGGGTATTTGTTTCTGCACATTTTCCTAATAAATCTTGGGTTTCCAAAGATTAGCATTTCGTATCCAAAACCAATGTGCAAATACCAAATTAATCATATGCTAATCAAAGTGGATAGAGAATTTGTCAGAACCTTTCATCAACGACAGACAGGTGGTTCACGGTATTGAAGATGCAATTATCACGAAATATATATGTATACACAACTTTTAAAATCAAGACCATGATTGGAAATACGGTCAAATCTGTATTTTAAAAAAAATTATTTTTTTTATTAAATTTTTTTTTATGTTTTGGATTATTTTAATTTGTTAATTTTAAAAATAATTTTTTAAAAATAAAAAAATATTATTTTAATAATTTTGGTATGAAAAACACTTTAAAAAGCAACCACAATTATGCTCCCAAGCAGACCACAAGTACAAAAATATTTTAAAAATTAATAACCTTAAAAAAATCCCAGATTAATTAATATATTATTATTTTAATAAATTTTTTAACATATTTTTTAATTAATTTTTTTATACGTTTAAGAAATGTTAATCAGATCTGCAACAAAGTAGCATGAGACAATACTTGGAACGCAATTGGACCAAATAGCTTTGATAATTTTATTAATCTTTTAGTATTTTTCTTAGAACAGAACTGCATAACTTGGACTCTTTTGTCGTTCTTATCAACGCTTTTCGTTTGTTTCGTGAAAAGTAAGTACTTCCCAAGCCGTTTACGGGGACAAAACTATTAATAGAACAATTCTTGCTTGGACTTCAAAAAAAAAAAAAAACCAGAAAATGAATTTTTTTTTTAATTTTAACCTATAGCAGGGAGATCCCAGCTCGTTACGTACCTTGGTAAAATAAAATAAAATAAAATTCCTAGCTCATTACTTTGTCCACACTAAATGTGTTGACATTTTGTTTTAAATATAGGATGACTCAATTTCAACTCTACGTTTTATTTATCTAAAAATGTAAAATTATATTTTTGAAACCCATTTAATTAAATTAGATTGAAATGATTTTTTAACATGATATTAAAGTATTTTTAATTTAATAATTTTAGCACAAAATAATATGAATTCATATAAGATTCATATCCAAAATACTTGAAAGATTTATTAAAAAATATAATATAATGTCATGTTTTATATAATGTCATGTTTTGAAACATTATCTAACTATTTAATTTTTTATTTAAGATAATTTTATAAGAATGACTGGTTTACAGAGTGTAACCAAATTTGCTTAGTTTATTGGTCTATAAAAAATTGAGAATTGGTTAATTAAAACGAAAAACTGTAAATTAATGATGAACATTATTTTTACACTCGTTAAGAATTTGGATTGAATTCTTTCATATTTTAGAGGAGACAATCAAAAAAGAAAAATAGGATATCCTTTTGGTTATTTACTTTATATATATATATATATATATATATATATATAAAAACAAATCCATTTGTTTTATTATGTTGTACCCTCCTCGCGGCGTCAAAACGACACTTCCCAAGTGATGTGTTGGAAGGGTTTTTGGTTAGTTTATGGAGTCACCACCTAATATTATAGTTGCTAGAAACTCTAACTGATTTTTTAGAGATTCTAGACAAGTGAATAGTTGCTTGAAGGAAAAGTATTAACACCTCTAATACGTATTACTTGAGGTAAATTGCATTGTTTTTTCTCTCTCTATTTGTTCGCTATGGTCTGATGATATTTCTATTCTTATCAACCTACTATGACGGGTTTACTCAGATGAATAAACCTTAGTTTCCTAATTTAAGATTTTGATTTAGAACGATAAAATGTCCTGAATTATCTTTAAAGTTTTTTTCAGGATAAACTTAGAATTTTTTTTCCATCACGTCATTATAAATAATATTTCAAATAAAATTCCTCGTAGTTTTTTAATTCTTATATTAAAGTTAGTAATAATAAATTATTATTTTTAATAATATTTTGGATATTAACTCTTTTTAGGTTTTTTATCCTTATATTAAAAGTGAATAATATATTCTTCTTGCTAAAAATAAATTTTTAATATTTTTTGAAATATAGGCCAAAATCCTTTGGAATTTAACAAACTTATTGTAAAATCAATGCAATATCATTTTTTAAAACATGCCATAGTATTTTATATTTTTTAAAATGCTAAAATAATTTTAAGAATTTTTGACCATATGCGAAGGAAAAAATTAAATATTTTTTAATTATTTTTAAGGCTTTGTTTGATAAAAACCTATTTTCTTTGAAATAAAATTGCCCAAAATAGGCTTAAGGGGTTTTTGCTAAACATACCCTTATACAAAAAAAAAAAAAAAAACCTTTATCAAAAATATTATCAACCAAATAAGACCTTAGCCATTTGACCAAGAAGTTGACCCGAAATCTTTGGTTCGACCATAAACCAAACCAAAGATCATTGGTTTGACCCGAAAAACAAACCAAAACCTAAACCAAAACCCAAAATGATTCAAACTTGTAAAAACACAAAGAACTCAAAATATTTTAGCCAAAATGGATCAAAGCCTAGAAAAACGAAGAACAAATAAAGAACATTCAACAAGAACCCAACAATGTGGATCAAGATTCCGACCATATTTCATGAAATAAAAAGCATAGAAATGATGGAAATCAATCACTTAACAATAATCGAGTATCAAACATTGATGATTATCAACCAATAATCACGATTTAGTCAAAATAGGTTTCGGTTCAAAACTAAAACCTTAGAATTAAAATCCCTGAAAAACTTTTTATTGATGCAAATGAATCCTAGATTATTAATTAACAAAGTCTAACGAAGTGTCTAGTGTGGTGAAATGGATCAAAACTTGTTCAAATCATGGGGCTAAGACAATGTTCTTCCCAAGAACACGAAAAACAATACCATAAAACTCAGAAAATACCCAAATATACCCGCACTGTCAAACCCTAGGAATGGCCTTCTAGGCCTCTACTCACATTGCGTTTGGTCCTCACGAACCACATTACTAATACCAAGTATAGTTGAATAAAAAAAACTAACAAAAAAATAATCAAATTATCATAAGTGTCATAACCCAATTCTGGGTTATTCCCCAAAAATCAATTTTTTTTTCAAAATAAAAATAAAAAATAATAATAAAGGCCGGCAACGTGGAGAAAGTAGGCCGGGAAATCAAGTTGCAATGTTTGGAGGAAATTCAAGATCTAATTGTGCCCTATTATGCCCAAAAATGGAGAAAAAAAATGCAAATTAAAGGTTAAATTAAATGATTATTGAACGAATTTGCATAAAAATTAAGTCCAAGGATATAATTAAATTTTTAATAGGCCAATTGGATTTAATCATGGGCCAAATTAAATTTTAATTATGTTTAAGAATTAATTTGGGTCCAATTGAAGGATTTAATTAAGTGCAAGGACTTAATTATACTTTAAATGGGTCAAATTAATTTTATTTGGGGCTTAATTGGTGAAAACTTAAGTTTGGGAGCTTAATTTGGGCTTAATTGAGAAGGTTGGAATTTTAAGAGACCAAATTTAATTTTTACCAAGTTAATTGATTGAAATTAGGAGCCAAATTGCAAGAAAATTGAAGTTTTGGGGTCAATTAGGGGTTAAATTGAAGAAATTGACAGCTGAGGACGTTTATGTAAAAGGTACCAAACTATAGGAGTTTAATTGACAAATTATAGGGGCTAAATTGCAAGAAAATTGAAGTTTTGGGGTCAATTAGGGATGAAATTGCATAAATCTGAGACCAAGGATCATATTGCAAAAGGCGAGTAAATCCAGGGTTGAAGTTGAAGTTACGTCGGGACCAGATTGCATTAAATCAAAAGTTTAGAGTCAATTAGGGATTCTATTGAAATAATTTGAAAGATGGAGGACTAAATTGAAAATCGGCAAAAATCCCTAATTTTAACCCAAAACGGCGCCCTTTTTGCGTTAAAAAGAAAAAAAAGAGAGAAATAGACCTGCGACGCGTCGCCTGGTCACTATTCATCATTTTCCTTGTGAAAATTGCCCGGGTAGCAGTTTTGCAGGTGCATTTAATGCCTCGTATGACCCCCAAATTTGACAACACATGCACCAAAATGGCCACCTGAAATCCCTCTATCCCCGAGTATTATCTGTTCAGGCCTATTAACGTGAAAACTGCTCCGGTGACTGGCCTAAAATAGGCAACTCAGGCAGCGTTGGACTGTCAAATTTGGCAGTTCGAGGTGCACACTTTGAACCAACGGTTGGGATGCTTACCAACCAAACCAAAGGCCACGATTTGGCACCATTGAAGACAAAATGTTCCTCTTCCATCTCCTATAAATAGGGCTGCATTTCATGGCATGAGAGAGGAGAAAATCGGGTCCAAAATCGGCCAAAAATCAACCCCTCTGCCCCTGTTTTTGCAGTTTTTCTCTCCCTCTCTCTCTCCTCGCCGTTCCAGCCACCAACCAGCTTCTCCACCACTAGCTCCACCACAGGTAGCTATCCCAACCACAAGCTGGCCACCCCCACGCTTGAAACAGCCACCGTTTCTTCCTCTCTCTCACTTCTGCAGAAGTCTTCATCTTCTCCCCATGGACGACTCCGGCCACCGTTCTTCGCATAAACGCCGCCAGAACCACTAGCTAAGCCTCTTGATCACGACCGAGACTCCTGCTTCGAGTGAGCCGCTCCTCCGCCAACCTCTATTTTCTGCAGCCATTTCGGTTGCATGCAGAACGTGAACCACTGTTCACGTTCTGCAAATAACTAACATTGCATCTGGGCCGGGCCAGTGTTGGCCCAGCCCGGCCCAAAAACTAAAAAAGAAAATATTCTGGGCCGAGATCGGCCCAATCATTTTGGGCCGATGTTGGCCCACCTATTCTGGGACTGAGCTCGGCCCAGCCCATATGTTTTAATAATATTTATTTAATATATATAATATAATATTATATATTTCTTTTAAAAAAACAAAAAAATCCAAAAACAAATTTCAAAAATCATTTCAAAAAAATTGTGATTTTTTTCAAATATTTTTCTGCCAATTTTTCATAATATCGGGTTGTATATTTACACTGTAAAATACAAATCCGGTATTAAAATACCCGGTTTTCTCCGAAATATTTTTTTTTAAAAAAATAAATAAAAATTTCAAAACATTTTCAAAAAAAATCTCAAAAACTTTTAAATCAATTTCCCTTTTCAAAAAAACAAAAAAAAAAAATATTTTGTTTTCATATTGCCAAATCCTAAAAATTTTCCAAGTATGTTTTCATTAAAAGATTGCATCTTTTTCATGTTTTAAAAATCTAAAAAATAGATATCATAACCAGTTTATGATCATCCATTAGGGTTTGACCAAAATATCAAAAACCTTTTTCCAATTTTTTTTTAGGATCCAGATGTAGACTTTAATATTTGTGGGGTGTAAAATTACACGATAAAATACACCCTCAAGTATTAAAGATACAAGGTGTAAATACGATGCTAAAATTCAGACTTTAGAACGGTTAGATTTAACCCGATAGGGTAGAGACTTTCTCATGAAGATAGATCTACCTTGAGCCTTAGAAAAGACCAACGAATAGAACCCGACTTAGAAAAAACAATCAAACAACAATGCAGCTTACCTTAGGTAGGGTGCACTGGGGGGGATGCGTCTTCCCCTTGCATAACCAGTCCCTCACTCAGAATCTCGCAGACCATAGGTTCCTAGTGACCATAATACTAGGTGGCGACTCTTAAAACATTAATCATAATTTTATGATTAAATCCAAGACCCTTTCCAACACACAACACCTCACACAGGAGGCACGAAAAGTAGCCTCCGCTGTCGCCAGATGACGTCGCAGCGCTCGCGCCCCCGCGACAATAAGCATGCATTATATTCCACTTTCGTAACTGCAGCCCAATAACATCCAACAAAAATATCAAATTTTAATTCAAAATTGACTCTTTAAACACTTGGAACCCAAATCATGCTCAGGAACCAAGAACATACACTAATTAACTAGAAAAATAATCAATAACCTCACTACTAGATTTTCAAATCACTTTGTTTCATTTAATCTAAGCATCTAGGCATATTCTAAACATCTAACAACAGTAATAGACAACTCCAAACAAGATTAAACAAAGAAAAAAACACCATTATGTGCATTAATCAAAATCAAAGCTAAAAGCAATATAATGTAACAAATGTTCAAAAACACCATAAAACATGAAAGAACAAGCTAGAGATGTGTCTCATAGACATCATCTACTAGGCTTTATGATTTTTTTTTTTTACCTTCAAAGCTCAAAAAATGGTTGCTACCCTTCGGTTCCTTCTTTTCCAAGCTTGTTACTTTCTCTCAAAGTTGAGAAAATCTTTATGTTAGGTTCTTAAATGTTCACACATAGAGTTCCTTTATCAATATTTTCCTCCTTTTTTTCTCTCCTTTTCCCCCTCCCTTGATTTTCCAGGGGGTATTTATAGGGTTTCAAGCTATGATTTTTATGGATTTGATCAAAGATTGATCCTTATTCATTAAACCTTGGCCTTCTGATCAAAATGAGAGGGTTTTAGACAAATATTAACAGTTGGAACATCTGTCCTTTAATGGTTTTAAGATGGCGGATTTGTAAAAAACTCAAGAATGTTTTTTTTTATCAAACTTAGAGGCCAAGGTGAGGTGTTTTTGGCCTTATGATCTTGAGATAAATGTTTTAAGCCTTTGATAAGAGACCACTGAGAAGTTTTTAGGTGTAAACACATGAAAAATTAAACCGTTTTGCACAAATCTAGTCAAGGCTCACTGAATTGACCAATTTCAAGACTTTACCAGAGCAACTCTGATATAAACATCACCGGAGACCACCTAGATTTGGTAGAGGAGAAGCATACCTTTCGTTTGGATCCATTCTTATTTAATTTAAAGGTATATAGCTCCACTTTCATTTGTTTAAAAGTGCCAACTCGATCAGCCTAGAATCTAAAAATGCAATGATGGCTAATCGAGGACAAGATGTTGATGAGTTCGTTGAAGAGAATGAGATGTAAATATTTGATGAGATTAACTGATCTTTGTAGAGAGGGTGTTTCTCAACTGAATTATGGTGGTTACATCCCTATAAGTGGTCGGAGATGCCACATTCATTCGTTTGAAAGTACTTACTAGATATGCCAAAATTGCCAAAGAAGAAGCTAAACAATAGCGTTTAGGTTAAATGTGTCATCTGGAAATTAGTTTAGTCCATGTTCTCCCAATTGTTTTTAATTGCACTTATAATTGCTTCCCATAATTTTCATTTCATTTAATTCTATCCCTGTCAAGCTCAATTGTCAACCCCAAAGTTGATCGCACGTTTCATCTTAGTCTTTGGTTATGAAATTATGCATTTTGACCTTCGATTGAGAAACAAACTTCTAATTTCTTCAATTTTGCCTCTAATTTAATCAATTTCAACCCTTGCATTCATGCACCTTTTTCGGTTTGGTCATTGGTTTTAGATTTCTTTAATCAAGTCCCTAATTGCCCATCAAACTTTAATATTTATGCAATTAAGCCCATGATTTGACCAAATTAACTCCTTAAAATTGTAATCCAACCCCTAAATTTAATTTCTTCAAATTACAGCCTAAATTGACTTTAAAAATCAATTTTCTTGCAATTAAGCCCTCAATAAATTCAATTAAACCTTGAAAAATTCTATTTGAGTTCTTAGACATCCAATTTTGATTTTTTCTTGCTAATAGGACCTTCATCAGTAAAAAAATATGTTGTCAAATTTTTTAATCTTGTGTATTTTGATTTTCTTTAACAAGTCTTTAGCAATTTTCTGGACATTTTCCATATTTTTCCTACTAATGCATATTTTTTTCCAACTTTTAATTTTTTTTTGTATTTTGTATATTTATGTGGGGTCCTAAAATGGGTAATACACATATATATTTTCAATTGTCTTCTTTTTCCAAACAAAGATTTCTTAAAAGATTTGTTAGATGGTTTTGGTGTTATACACCTTTCTATCTCAAACGATATATAGTAAAAGAGGATATGCATAGAGTAAGTTAGAAGATCACAACTCAAAAGAATAGAGTTTCTATATAATTTGTTTAAAACTACACTAGAAAATGCATTTCTCACAAAGCCATCTATAAATAAATTAACCACTCTCTTTTAGGATTATGTATCCAATAGAGTGGCCAAAACAAGAAGAAGAACATGAGAAAACCATTGATTATATATACAGGTCCAGTTAAAAACTGAACTTCAATTATCCTTGAGATATAAATGGAGCAACAAGAAATATAGTATGGTATTTAGTATCCGAACTCAATTGATGAAGAACACAAATTCTTTTTCAAACTTTTCATGTTATAATATAGAAAAAAAAGCTTGGAGGAACATAAATTTAAAGAATTTGTTTAGAAATAATAGAATGAAAGTACTTAAGTCTTGGAAATTTCAAATCAATATATACAAAATGAGTTGTTTTAATTTATATTTTATTGGATTGGTAGCACGCGTTACGCCTGGGGGAACCCAACTTTTTCTAATGTAAAAAACAAGAATGCTTAGATGATGATAATGTTTATTAAAAAATAAGAAAAATCCAAGAGTCATGTCATTGACTTGACTGAATCCAATAAGCTCAATTAATTTAATAATATGATAAAAAGGCAACAACAATATATAAATCGAATAAAAAAAATTAACCCGAGTCAACCTAAGTTAACGTGCCAAACCCACAAACCAACACATGAGATTGGGATAACCTTGTGGAAAGGAAAGAGAAAAGAATAACGAAGCCCAATCCCCAACAAACCCAATATTGAAGGATAAAGTTGAAAAAAATTAATTGTAAACAAACACATAAAAAAAACCTTTAGTAAAAAAACCCTAAGTCAACCAGGGCTAACCTTCAAAACCTGTGCAATTGGGATTACCCTATGGAAGGCAAACATAAAAAAACCATGAAGCCAAGTTCCTGATCAACAAAATATTAAGGGTTGAAATTAAAAAAAAAAATCTTAATAAAAATGGATCCAAAACAAAAGAAATTATAATTAAAGAATGAGGAACAAATTTAAAATAAAAATAAGATGGAATCAAATGTTGAAAGATATAAAGATCCAGAAACTCACAGTCAAATTGACTCTTTTCAAGAAAGCTAAATTTAGGCTTATGATTGAGTTTGACATAACGATAACCTGTACCAAAGCATCATGACTATAGAAACCGAACCCCAACCAAACACCTATGAAGAGATTCGAATGAGTAGTATGGAAGACGCCACAAAGGTTAGTTTATTCTTTGATAAGTTAGAGTAGTTCAATAAAGAATCAAATTAAGAGAATCCTCTCACAATCACACAATATATTATTCTAAAATCAAAGCCTGTCAAAAAAACCTAATTAAAACCTAAATAACTCTATTTATATTAGGTGAAAACGACCTAAACAATGTTGGAAAAAAATTAAAAGAGTTTTAAATAAAATAAGAAAAAGAATATCAGATTAACTAGGAAACTAATACGAATCTCGCACAATAGCTTCTCTACCTTATCGCAATGCCTTTTACGATATTCAATCACTATGAAATTTGAACCTTATATAAAACAAGGCCTTTTAGATCATTTGATAAAATTTCAGCTTGATCCAATGGTCATATAAAAAATTATGCTTGTTAGCGTAAAACTTTGCATTTGAAAAAATTAGCCTTTAGCTACCTTTGAACGATAAGGAAACCTTGTCAATGAGGAAATCCACAAAACAAAAGAAAAATCAAGTTGTTGGCATGGAAACCCTTACCGAAACAATCCCAATTGCTTTCACCTATATTGTCATTGTAGAAAAGAAATCCCCGCTAACATTTATAGATTTGCAACTTGTTAACCCAAATATAACCTGATGAATTCATCTTGGATCTTTTTAGTTTTAGAACTTGTAATAGACCCAATTAGTATCTCAAATGGATCATTTTATAATGCTCGTTGATTCACATAATCCCTTCTCTCCTCAAAAGGATTCGTCCTCGAATCAATAATAGGAACATCATCTATGGGCAATACAACTTTATAATCATTCAACAAAGAAACACAAATACTAGGAATACAAGAATCAAGTTCATTAGTGTTAAAATATGTCTCCTTATACATAAATAAAATCATTGGCATGTTAGAAAAATAAACATTCTTAATCTCCTTCTTTTATATAAAAACTAACTTGTTTATTTATTGTTTCCACACTCTCTTTTTTTCCTCACCCTTTCTTTATTCTCTCCTCTCTCGGTCAAAACCCTATTTTCTTCTACCTCGGCCGAATTTGTTCTCACAAGGCTCCTGCTAATTTCATTTATCCTCATATGATTGTTCTGTATTTTCAGCTTCACCATCCTCTTTTAACTTCAATTGACTTTCATAAACTTGTCTAAGTTTTAATGATATAAGTGTGAAAGTCTTTCCATCATTTTCAAGCGAATATCTATTCTTAAACCTATCATTCTTGACCTTCCTAACAAATTGCCAAGGATGCCCCAACAATAAATGAGTAGCACGCATAAGAACCACATTACACAAAACCTCATCCTTATACTTTCCAACTACAAAAAAAATCAAAACCTATTTAGTAACTCTTACTTCCCTACATTCATTCAACCATTAAAGTCTATAAGGCTTTTCATGCTTAATAGTGTTCAAATTTAATTTCCTAATTAGTGTAGCACTAGAAGCATTAACATAACTCCCACTATCAATAATCATACTACATAACTTATTACTTATATGGTATCTAATATGAAAGATCTTTCTTTGTTGCTCCATATCATCATCTTTAATCTGAATACTAAGTGATCTCTTCATCAACAAAGCCTCTTCATCAACTAGATACTCAACATCACTACAATCCTAAAATGATGGCATCTCATCCTCTTTGGATTTGTCACTTTTGGATTCAATCTCTTTATGTTCTCTTATAACCATAATCCTTTTGTTTGGATATTATAAAGCTATATATGTCCATTACCCAAACACTTGAAACACTTAATATTATGGTTATAATTAGTTTGAGTTTTGGTTTTACCTTGTACAGTAGTGGCCAAATCCTTCTTTATAACTTTAGGTGGTTTGACTTTGCTTCCTATGGTATTCGACTTTGATGGGGAAACCTCCTCTCTCATATAATTTGGCATCTAAGCTAAAAAAACCAAAATTACCTCATTGATGTGTGTTGCCTTTTCTTTTTAATCGTCTATTTACCTTGGTAGTCATGAAAACCATATCTTATAGATTAATATAATGTTGTAATTCAACCACATTAGCTATCTCTTCATTCAAAACATAGGAACAAACCTCTTTCTTATAATTATTTTCATCTCATCCCAAGTCTCTATAGGTTTCTTTCAAATCCTTTTTCTACCTAAAACAATTTGATCCCATAAAATAATAGCATAGTCAATAAACTCAATAACAAGAAGTTTTACCTTTTTTTTTCCCCTTAAAGTAACAATGACAATAAAAAATCAACTCTACTTCTTCTCCCATTCAAAATATGTCCAAACCATCACGAAATTCATCCTCTCTATCTCCTCTTTCATGGCCAAAATAATCATGTGGCCGAACTCCTCTATTTCTATGAGTCCTAGGGTACCGAATCCTCACACCATATTCATGATACAATCCTCGACTTCATCATCAATATTTTCGGCTATAGACTTCTTTGGAGGTGAAATATCTTGTCTCACAAGCTTTCTATCCTCGGGACCCCTACATATTGACCCATTTTGAAGACTAGCTACTTTTGTTTTCAATTCAACCATTCCATTCATAAGCTCTTCAAAACTCGTGTTTATCATGTCAAATTATTGTTATATAGCCAAATAACCTAATTTTGGATCATTGAAATCCTTTGGCGGTGATGATCCACTTTTGGTTGACATCATCAAGATCATGTTAGTAACAAGAAACGTATATCATCACATACTTACTCACGTGTTTACACTCAATAGATGTCACTATCCTTGTGTTTCACATAAATTCTTAGATTTCCACTATAATAAGCTTACCTTTTACCACTTACCACTCAATCTAAAAATTTACAGTTCTTTAAGAAACTAATTCACAACAAATCAAAAAAATAATATCTTAGTGGTGCAACCCAAACACAATATAGACTCAAGAAGCAATAAAAAACCAAACACTATAAATACAAAACTATAAATACAAAACTATAAATACAAAATCATGAATATTTAAATGAATTCGTGCGCAATATGAACAATACAAAGACACAAAAAAATTATGAGAATAAGAAAACTAATGAAAAAAGACTTAAAAATTCCAAACTAAGCAAAGGCATATATATATATATTGATCCTAGTAGGCTCTGATACAAAATAAGAATAGAACTAGTACGTGGTGCTGTTACACTTGAGAATGATCTTCAGATCTGGTCACAGGTTTCCAGCCAATATATTGGGTTTGGCAAAAGAAACAGATTTATGATGTGAATGAAGAGGCAAGTCAAAGACAAGATCCTCTACCATACAAAGAGCATACTTAAATTTACAGAAAGATAAATTATACAAGAATGTAAATAAAATATGAATAAGATAGAATCTTACATAAATTTGTATTAGAAATCAATACAAGAGATATTGGTTACAAGAGAGATATTGGTTACAGGAGAGTGTTTTGAGAAAATATTTGATTCTCCAAGATGTGTTTTGCCCTCTAAGGCTCGAGGGTCTCCTTTTATAATCAATTTACTATGGAAAAGGCCAAAGTGCCTTTTTGGAAAGCCTGAAGATTCCTCCTAAAGCCATGTGCTCTTGTTCTCCATGATCAAGAGACGACAAGTTGGAAATTGCCCATGTTTTTTGTGGGGTTGTCCTTTTGTTGTCCTTTTGTCACCGACAACTAATTTGTCTATTTGTATTATCAGGTAATGTTTGTAGAAAAAGCCTAAAATCATGGGCCTACTAATGAAAAAGGGACTCAAAATAGTTGGGCCTAAAAGTCATTAGAAAGGGGCTCAAAATAGGTGAGCCGAAAGATATTGAAAATGGGCTCAAAACAGGTGAGCCTAAATACTCTTTTTTTTAAGGATTTTATAGAGATGACAGGATGCCATAATAGTCATCTTCATTTTCATCACCTAAAGGAGTATATGATCCAGAGAATGATGAGGTTAAAGATGAAAGTAGAAATTCTCTTTTACCGCTATCTAGGAGCTGCTTCATGATTTCAAAATACTCGTCTTTGGACTTGGCAGTTGCCAAGAGTGCTAAAGCATGGGCCTTTTTGGCAAGGAAAAGGGATTGAGACTGGTTTTGTAGAGGTGGTGGTTTTTTGATGCCATGTCTGTTGTTTGGGGAAAGCCATAACATTACAGTAGATTCAAAGCTCTTATTTTCTGCCGCAAAAGAGTCCCACCATTTAACTTTGTATTTCCTGATTAAAATCACATGGGTATTTTGATTATTGTAGTTAAAGTACCATGAGCATACCCATGGCATAAAGAATTTGGAACGGAACATAAGTAATAGGGGAAATTTATTTTCTCATTCTGTGCCCCTGAAATTCTGTTTGAAAAGTTGGTAGCCTTTTTCAACCACAGGGTGTGGGTGAAGGAGTTCGGGTATGCAACCAAATTAATCCCACCATTGACAGAACCAGTTTGACTGTTTTATAGTATTGATCGAGGTATCAAAATAAAATAGCCAGGAATGGCTTCCTTTGGAGTTTTGGAGAAAAAAAGGCATTAAACCATGCTTGTTGGTAATCCCAATAGGAATAGGTTTGACAATGGTTATGTAGTTTGGTTTGGAAATTGATAGGAAAACAAATTCCATGATGGAGGGGTTATTTCCAATAAGTTGGATGTAGGATATTTTTTATGATACAGGTGGAATAAGCTGGTTCAATATGATGTTGTTTGAGGTTAAAATGTTTGAATTTTACCGAACCTGTAATTTCAAGGATGATCATGTAGTAAGCATGAGTTTTTGCAGTATCCCAAGGTTTGAAGTACTACCATGGAGAAAAGATTTTTGTAGTTGTGACCATAGGATCAAGATGGTAAAAACCATCTTCAACAGTTAAAACATTTTGAAAATTAATTTTGATAAAATATTCAGATTTAAGTTTAGGAGATGTTTTGGTGAAATTTCTTTGAGAAAATGAAAAATTTGTAAGCAGAGGTTTTTGGGAAGAAGACTCTGCTTGGGGTTTTGAAATTAATTTATAAGTTTTACCTGAATGAGAGGATTCATCCTCTTGGGAGGACTTCTGGTTGAGAGTTTGTAAAGCCAGAAATAATTCTGGAGATTTGGAAAGAATATCTACCAAATTTTGTACTTTCTCACTTTATATTGTTGGAGGAGTTGTTTTTTTCCTTCAGCAACGACTGCATCATACTAAGATGTTTTTGGTTTTGTAGAAGATATGGCAGAAGTCATAAGTTTTGAAGTGCTTTGGGGTTTTTATGGGTTTGTTGTAAATGCTGACTGAGAGGCTTTGCTTTTATCTTTTGACTTGGGAGGCATCAAGACCTATTTTGGAGAAATTCGCGAGTTAGAAAGTCAGGAATGTAATTTGTATCTCTTTTTATATATTCAATATCAAAATAAAAAATACTTAAAATAGCTTGCTATCGGGCAAAAATATGTTTTGAAGCAATATTTTGTAAAAATTCTTTAGTAGATTTACAATCAATGCATAAAATGAATATCTAATTTAATAAATCACTTTGAAATTTTGTAATACATAGAACAATTGAAAGAATTTCCCTTTTTGTTTATATAGTAGAGTAATTCTTTTGACAGTCATTCCAATGAGCAGATGTAAATTGAAGAATTTATTCTTTGGAATTTTGAACTTACTTGAGAATACCCCCATATCCTAAATCGGATGCATCTATTTCAATAATTTTAGGAGTTAAGGGATTGGCTAGATAAAGGCAAGGAATCTCTTTGACTTGTTTCTTAATCTGACGAACAAGAGTAGTGTGTTCATCAGACCATGGGACTGGGTTTTTTCTTAATCTATCATGAAGGGGTTTTGCAAGTCTATTAATATTAGGATAAAAATCTAAAACATAATTCAGACTCCCTAGGAACCTTTTTAACTGTGGTTTATTATGGATTTTATTAGGGAATTTATTTGCAAAGGTAATGGTATAATAGTATTTTGGCAGATATAATGGCCAAGGAAACGGACTTGATTTTGAAATAGAGAAATCATTGATTTGGAAATAACTAAACCATTTTGTTTTGTAACATGAAAAAATGTGTGTAAGTGCTTGAAGTGTTGTTCTAAGGATGTTGAAAAAATAAGAACATCATCAATGTAAATGATGCAAAACTTGGAATATGCATTAAATATGTCATTCATTATTCTTTGAAATTTAGATGGTGTATTCTTCAAACCAAATGGCATAACGTTCCATTCAAATTGACCAAATAGGACTGTGAATGCAGTTTTGTAACGATACTTAGAATGGATCTGAATTTGTCAAAAACCTGATTTCATATCAAACTTCGAAAATATGAAAGCATAATGCAATTTTTGTAATAAATCTTTTTTTTTTATTATTTGGAATTGGATATCTGATCCATTTCAAGGCCTTATTTAGTGGTTTGTAATTGATCACAAGTCTAGCTGTGCCTCTTTCTATTTCAGATTTTTTTGTTAACATAGAATGTGGCACACGACCAAGGTGATCTGGACTTCTGGATGAGACCTTTTGACTCTATATCTTGGATCTCGAGTCTACAATGCTGTTCTAATTCAGGATTCATTTGGATCTCGCCTTTGTAGGTATTTGTTTCTTAGAAAAGTTATTTTCATAGGGAAGATCAACAACATGTTGTTTTCTTTTCTAGAAAGCATTTTGCAGATCAGAACAAATTTCATGCTCGATTTTATTTTGGAAATCTAAAATTCTTTTTTGTAAAACAAAATTTTATAATTGATGCTTAATTCCATAGTTTTAAAACCCGGCCAGGCGGGTTGACCTGAGACCCGGCTGACCCGGGCTGGAACCGGGTCGAGTTGAAGAATAAACAAGGGAAGGAAAAACCCGGTGTGACCCGGCAACCCGGCAAGACCCAGTCAAAAACCCGGTTGCAACCTGTTGACTTTTGTTTTTTTTTGTTTTACTAAAACGACGTCGGTTTGATAATGTTTTTTTAAAAATTGACCCAGTTAAAACCCGGTGACCCGGTCAAAACCCCGAACCCGGGCCTTGGACCGGGCCGGGTCTAAAAACTATGCTTAATTCTTTGTAAAGAAACGTCATTTTGTAAATCATGTAGACGAAATTGTTTTCCATGAATCAAGGCATTGATCTGGTATTTATGTATAGAATATGCTTTGATTAAATTCAAGTTTCTGGTTTTTTATCTTTCTAAAAAAGGAAAAACAAGTCGCACACCATTAATTTTTGAAATTATGCAATTGTGTTTGTTCTTGTAATGAGTGCTTATGTCGATAAAAGGAGTTCCAAGAATAATGGTATGATTTATATCATTTGTAACAACAAAGAAATTTTTAAGATAAAAACCATTATTAAGAATGGATGCTTGTGTCTTTCCTAAAAGATGAAGCTTGGAATTGTTTACTGCAAAAAGTCTTTCAGAAGTAGTTTTGAGAAATCTTTTAGGCACTACTCTTTCTTTGATACAATTCAAATCAGCACCTGTATCAAACAAGGCAATAGTTTCTAGTTTGTAATCTTCGGAGAAAACTAGAGTAAGTTTTATCAAATACTTTTTTGAAGTAATTTGTGTTAAAACATTTAAAAAATCATCAGGAATATGTTTAATGTTTGATAATACATGGGTCTCAAGGGTTTGATCTTCAGAATCTGTCTGACTTTCAATCTTGGACAAAAGGTGTTGTAGTATAGCTGAATCTTTTTGTTGAGCTTGTCTAAGGGTTTGTAGTTCAGTCTTGAGGATCTTAATTTCTGACTGTAATTCTGGGATAGTGGCTTTAGGTTTGGACTTTTTTTTCTTGTTGAGGATTTTTGTAAGGTCATATGTATTGGTACTGGTTGTAGGTAGAATGGAATGATTTTAGGCAGGGTGAGATGTCTCAAGTTTGTTGAAATTATTCAATAGTTTATCTTGATAGGATTTTATAGTTGGGGATCATCCATCTTTTTATGGCTTCAAGTATGAATTCTTGGTCTTTGGTTAAGATATTGAGTTGTTTTGAGTGGGATGAAGTCTCGAAATCAGAATTAGCAGTTGCCAATTCATCAACTTGGAAAGTTTCTTCAGAAGTATCTGAAGGGTTTGACTCAGTATCAGAAGATTAAATGAAAATGTTTTGCATTTGGTTGATTCTCTCTTCATCTATTTGGAGCTCATGTAATTTTATGTTTATGATGCGGAACAATAAATAATAAAATTAAAGCAAGAACATAAAGAAGCTTTAGAAAAGAAAGAAGCTGAAGAAGAGAAGAAAGGGGAGTAGAGATATGCAAAGTCTGTAAATTTTCATTAATCATCAAAAGTGTCTAACATTTAGAAAAGTAATATATAAATACTAAAACCCTAACTAGAACAGGCGTTTGGGCTTATAGCCCACTAAATAAAATACCCAATAATAATTAAATCAAACCCAACAAATAAAACCTTATTAATAAACCTTAACTAAAAGTTCATATAAATTAAGCCCAAAAACATAAGCTAAAGCCCAATTTCTCAATGGTTTGGGCTATCTTCCATCGTCTATGATCATACGCGTGCGTAAATAATGTTTCTGGTTTGGTGTCCCCATCAATTCTCCCGGGGTTGGAAGAACTCAACCATGTCGAGTATAGGTCAAGACAACTCCGATAATGCTCTCAAAGATAATAATCAAGCTGTTCTAATGTCTTTCTGATAATCCAAGTATAGTCTGAATATGGTAGTCGAGCCCATATACTGGGATTTGCTGAAGTTCATTATCCCTGGTAAAAACAACTTGTGCATTCAAAGTAGCATTAATATGTTCCTTTTGTGCCAAAGATATGGATGGTGAGGTAGGGGTATCAAAAGAAGCATCATGAATAGGTCGTATTTTATAAATACTGAGGTCTTTCATGTTAAAAGTAGAGCTAATATCAAAGTTTAATGACAATTTAATGACATAATTATTTGATTTAATCATTTGCAACACTTTGAAGGTCTAGCACTACTTACTTGCAATTTATGATTGGTTTCCAAAAGACACCGTTCATGTCTAATCTGTATCATGAAATAATCTCCAACATTAAGTGCATCATAATACTTAAGTAAATCAACTCGAAATTTATATTGTTCATTACT
Source organism: Populus trichocarpa (assembly GCF_000002775.5). Taxonomy (NCBI): domain Eukaryota; kingdom Viridiplantae; phylum Streptophyta; class Magnoliopsida; order Malpighiales; family Salicaceae; genus Populus; species Populus trichocarpa. The sequence continues at coordinate 4,664,880 of NC_037299.2, read as the reverse complement.
TGCTTGAATTTGTTTCATGATCTCTATATGCAAAAATTTTATATGATAAAAAAAACACATTTACAATGTTGACATAATCTCTCTTTACTTTAAGAATTAACTTTGAGTCATTCCCTTAATATAGCGCGGTAGAATATGTACTATATTATCTAAAAAAATTAAAAGATTTGAGTTTTGTAATGGCTTCACTATTCATATAAATATTAAAACTCCTACCCAATTCTTTTAGATTTCCTTGAAGTTTTTTTTTTTCTAATTAAAAAACCTACCTTTCATCTATGTTTAAAACACCCTTCCAAAAAAAACAAAAAACAAAAAACTAAAACTAAAAGTAACTCATAGAAAGAGGGGTTAGGGTATCAATTTCACCTTTCCACCCCCTCCCTAAGATAATTTCTTTAAACATTAAGACACCTAGAGGCATCTTTAAGCCAAGGACTAAAAACACAATATTTCTTTGTCATTCATAAAATAAAAAAAAACACACACCAAGCCTTTGTCTCTTCCTCTCTTTTATTGTTCCCTTTCTCCTATTTGCTCATAAAAAAAACTCATTTATTCTCAGATTAGCTTCAAGTTATATTGGGTTTTTTATTCATTGTTTGTTGATTTTAATAGGTTAAGATTGATGGGAAAAACTATAATTTCAATATTTAGTGTTCAATCAATTGATATATATCTTATTTATTATTAGGTATTAGGTCAATCTCAACTCTTGATGGTTAGTTTAATTTCATAATGTTAATAAATTAAACTAATTGGTATTAGGGATCTTTTTGTGACTGCAAGTTTCATAATTTGATTACATGTAAAGTACCATTCAATTATTTACAAAGTTATTCAAACTAGGTGATAATTGTCGTTTATAGAGAAATATGATTTGAAACAGTTGTAGCTATATGGAGCTTTAGCGTTGGACACCAATGTATCATATTGTTGCAATTGGACTAAGTCTTTTGATTGATCAAAATTTAGAAATTATTTTTTTGTGTTATCTTCTCTCATGGGTGGCGTTTCAGGAGTGGAAAATAGATTTGTGCCTTAGAATATATCACCTCTCAACTTTAATAGATAAAAGTCTTAACAATTATAGATGAGAATGTTTTAGGTTATTATAAAAATGTCTTTATTTACACATGTTGTAATAAAAGGTGGGGAAATTTTGTTTCATTATGGATGTGACGTGTTTTTTAAATATGACTTTAATTTCTTGGAGCTTGGTTGGTGGGAGAAGAAGAAGCAAAATTCAATTTGACAATGAGACCTTTAAATCTTTAGAAAGGCTGTAAAACTTGAAACAAAAAGCTCAGTCTAACAAGGAGCACATTCTACAGGACATGATTGTTATTTTGTTTCAGTTTTAGTAGCACAAGGAGGTTGCTTTGGGAGTTAAGGTAGTCCTTTTGTTCTCTATTTTAATTTATTAATTGTGGAAGTGAATATTTTTTGTGCTATGTGTTTCATGTAATGCTCAAAGAAATGTTGTCTTCATGTTTAGTTTATCATTTCTATTAATTTTTGTTTTGTTTTATGAGATTGGTTATTTTCTTAGATTAGTTTAATAATCATTATTGTGAAGGCTATGAATCCTATCACCCTTTTGTTGTTGTGACTTAAGAAAAGGTTGCCATGACCTCTTTGTTTTAGATTTTGAAATTCATAAATTAAGCTCTAATTATTAATTTATTATGTTGTTATTAGGAAGTTAAAAGAAAACTATTTTTACCATCATTGGATGGTACATAGGGAAAAATTTGTAATATAATTAAAATAGCTATTGTTTCATTTTCTATTTATGATTGCTCTTAGAATTGGTTTGATTTATTGTTATTGTTTTTAAAGTTGTTTAAATGAGTGTATGTAAGTCTTAGGAATGTTTGATTTGGTTATGTTAAGTTTTTTAAATGCAATTATCATAAACATTCCAAGCAAGACATTTATTAAAAAAGAGAGCTAAAGTTCTCATTGTCAAATTGAATCCTAGCTTCAAAGATCTTCATAATTATCCAGTTTTTTGAAATGTTTACTTGCGAATGGTGGTGACAATTATGTTGGAATTTGTTATGCATAAAGCCTTAAGACATCTATATCTTCTCACTAGGGATTTTGACAATAAAGTGGTGACACAATAAGGATTTGATTATGGCATCAGAACTTGGAAAAAATAGGTTACATGCATAATTGTTCATTGAGTTATGTTTTAAAACTAATTTGTTTTGTAACTCCTGTTTATTTGAACTCCTTTCATTCAAGATGTATATATAAAAAAGTTATTATGTGCTACTTGCAATGAAATTTGTTAAAAATCTAGGTTTCTTTAATCTATTATTTAGAATAGTCTTCTTATAGCCTATCTTCTTTATGTAGACGTGATCACCTCATTGTGGCCAATGATGAGCTATATGTTCATCGTGAAGGCCACACAACACAACGAAGCGTTGAAATACCAGTTAGTGAGCACTAAACCACTATTTTCAAGTGCATTAATGAACACCTTCACAAATAACACATCATAGGTCTTTTATTCATTAAAAGGTTTAAATGAATTTGAGCTTAACAATAAAAACAATTATTATCAAGGAATAATTATTATTATAAATGACTTGTAGCCAATCAATTGGTTACGTGTGACTTTGATTTTGTTTATGTAAAACATATTTATTATTAATACATGCTTTTCTTCTGTTTAATATTAATTTATGTTTGATTAATGAATCTAGAGTAAAGATAAAGTTCTTAGAACTAAGGTTGTCAAAAACATATTTTTTCCACAACACATAAAATGCATTATAAACTTAGATAGTAAAATCATAAGGAATTTGTTTTCATACATAGTTCAAGCATCTTAAAATACATGATTCAATAAAATCCATACATAATTTAAGCAACTTAAAAATACAATACAATTATTCATGTCCATAGATTTTAATTAACTAACAATTAACAAACTTAAAACTAACAATTTGCTGGTGTGTTATATAAACTAAAACCAACTTCATTGCCTTTATTTTCCTCGTTATTCCTCAAACATTCATCAATATTATTACCATCTAAATGATTATTAGTGTCACTACTAGTACCAATACCAATATTATGACCAATAGTGCTACTACTAGTACCAATACCAATATTTTCAATGTTATTTTACTCAAAACTCCTTGAATTCACCAAATTGACATCAATTTGAATCTCCGAAACATTTCCAATACCACGACTCACCATTTCAACATCATTAGAAATTTTTTCCTCATCACTTTCATTTTCTTTACAATTTTTTCTTCATGTTGCGCTATTAATGACACCAAGCAAATCAAAGTTTGATGAACCATTATGTTTTTCTCTCTTAGCTAACCAATCATCATCAAATAAGAAATCATCTAAAACTACACCAAAATCATCAACTTGCTTTTTGACTTAATTGTCATTCAATTTCAGATTGCACATTAAAATACCAAGTCATTCATTTTTTTTTATGCAGATGATTTTTTCATTTATATGAACCTAGATAAGCAATTCAAATTTATAACTTATAAGATTCTTATAAAAAATTTAAAGATTAAAAATAATAAGATAAAAGAAACTCACCATCTCAAATGCACTTCAATTATGGTCACATCCAGATAAAGTACAAGTCAAGCTTAAAACTCAAATTGCAAACCTTTGTAATTTTGAAAATTCATTCCTATAAGAATCCCACAATTGAGCTCGAGTTTTTTTTATCCCCTACTGTCTAAGTAGCCTCAATGCTAAACAACTCTTTTACATTCTTGAATGATTCAAGTTGTAAGTCAAATTTGCACAATTCAATTGCATTAGGCACAATCCTTTCTAGGCATTGATATAATCTAATTTTAATGTTGGCATTAACCTTAAAATTAAGATTATAATAATAATGAGGATTCAAATAATAAGCTTAAAGGTATGTGAAGTTAAATTTCTCATCTTGCATCAACAATATTCCATATAAGTATATAACTATAAAAAATAATAAGAATATCATTACAATCTAGGCAAATATCAATTGAAAGTATCTCTCTAAAGACATCATATTAGTAGAGGACAACATGTGAAATAAATAATTAGTAAGATAGATACCTTTAATTCACAAAACCAAAATTCACCTGTATCTTCTCTTTTGTTTGATCCATTGCTTTATATATAAAACTCATAACTGATTTCTCATCTGAATCAACTAATCAAAGAATTTTAATTAGAGGATATGCTACCTTAATACATATAATGATATGATGCCAAAACCTATTGTCCAAAACACAACTTTGAATTTGTTTCCTTTCTTATATTCTTGAAAACCTACATGACCTCCACTGTTTAGAAGTAAACATAATCATCAGTTGCATTTTATAATCATTCAAAGATCCTAGAGTGAAGTATGTAGTAGCAAATCGATTTGTAGCGGGCCAAATCAAATCATTTCTTTTTGTAAAGTGCCTTAACATGAAAATAAAAACAATTCTTGAATAAATATATGAGGTGATTCTCCGCTCCTTAGCAATAGTTACTTGATGGAACTCTAGCCTCTTCTTAAAATCTTCCAATACCAAGTCGATACAATGGTCATCACATGGTGTCCAAAATAACTTTTTTTCTTTTTTCCATCAACAATTGCCTTGCTGCCTTATAATTTACAATATTATCGTTGATTACATGCACATCATTTTCCTCTCCAATCCTCTCAACAATAGCATCCAACATCTCAAATACCTTATAACATATTAGAGGTATCCATCGATGATAAAAAAATACTATCCCTTTAATGACTATTAACTAAAAAGTTGCAAATAGAACGTCTTTTCTTATATGTCCATTCATCATACATTATTCTACAACTTGTTTTTTTTTTTTTTCCATTTTAGCTTGTACTTCTCGAGGAATTTCATTGTTTTATCTACTTCTTGCTTTAAATACTTGTCTCTATCATCATTATACTGTTCTAGTAAATAGTAATAATAGATCTTAAGCTACAATATTTTCCCAAGGATTTTAGTTCTTTTTAATAGGTTTAAAACGAGAAAACCTCTCATAAACTTAAGTAATTTGAGAATAAGTAATTTAATTAAAAGAGACAGAATTGATCCATTTGAAATTTAATACTTTTGTTAGATTTTATAAGTTCTGTATATTAATTTATGTTTAAAAATCATCAATTATCCCTCTACTATTCAAAATTGAACCTTTAATTCCAAATTTTTATTACTTTAAACCTCACATCCATTTTTTATGTTATATTAACTATGAAGTATTAATTGACTAAATCAAGAACTAGTAAGTACCACATGTATGACTTGAAATAAAAATAATTTTCTTAACAATAAATTAAATTAAATAAAAAAAAGCCAAAAACAGAAATTGAAATATATTTTCTTCTTTGGTTTTTTTTTTGGAAAAAACATGTTTTTTTTTTTTAGTTTAACGTGGGTGTCCGGGCCAGCTTGCGCGCACCTCGACTAATTGCACGGGCCCTGAAGTTAACGACTATGTAAGTCTCCAGTGGCCATCATAGCAATCATAGGGCTCGAACCTGAAACCATAGAGGAAACAAATCTCTTGATCCCAAATTTTTACTATTGGACCACTACCTAGATGATTTCTTATAGGATGACACAATATGGAGTGATATATAAAATGTTGGGGGCAGATAGGCTTCTCCACAATCTCCGCCTCGAAGCGTTGTGCTTGGTCCCTCGAGCAGAGCTCCTCATTACTCCATTTATGTCGAGGATGAAGTGGCAAGGACTTCACATGACATGGGAAGCCATCGTTGGTAAGCAAAATGAACTCCCCATTACCTATGATTTAGTTAATAAAGTTTTGCAAGCTTTGTATATCTGCTATTACTCTTTGTGGGTTTATGCAACACAAACTGGTAATTAATACAAAGGAATTTATAGTATTTCTTCAACGGTTAGAAAAGTTACAAAGGGCAATGCAAATTAAGTAGAGTTGACTTCTCAGGTCTTCTAAATTGTGAGTAGCAAGAAAATGAAATGCACATCACATCTTTGAGTGTATAATGTTTTGAGTCAATGCTCTTTTCGGAGTCGGATACATTCATCTAATAATAACCCAATTACAAGATTAGCTTTTCATAATATTGTAAGATCTTGCTTTCTAAATAAACCTATTTCCTTTATTTTTCTACCCCACAAATATTGTGGCATTGAGGCCACAATTCTTTCAGTGTACCATGTGCTTCCTTTTATTATTCCTCCTCTCCATGCATGTGTAAAAGCTTCTCTCTTTTCTTCTTTTGATTCAACTCAAATCCGTTGTAGATAAACCCTAATTAAAAAGCTAAAGCTAACTAAAGCTAACCTTCTCTCTATCTTCATACCCCTTGCTTTGTCTCTGGTCTTTCACTTTCGTTGTTCACATATTCTTGCAGACATCTCTCTTTACTCTTCTCTCTTGGATTCCTAATCTTCGAAACCCATGTCTCGAACATGTAGTCACTTTGATTTGTAGGCCCTCTTCCATGCACATTATTTTACAGTATTTACAGAAGGGCGCCTAGGATATTCATTTTTGAGCAGTCATGGCACCTTCATGATCTAGTCATCAAGCAACACAATATGATGTGGGTCAATGTGCGGGGAAAAAAAGTGGTGAGGAATCTCTTTGAAGTTTCCCATCCAATACTCTCACTTTGCTCATTTTTTCTTCACACCAATGCAATTTTTCTTCACTCATGTCAGCCATTCTCAATACTCTAGAGACAAGTTTTAAGTCTATTAGTCCCATCAAGAACTCCATCTCTTCCTCCACCGTTAATTTTCTTTTCCTTATGCAAGTGCGAGCTCGGCGAAGATCTTTAAGCTTCATCTTTTTCTGCACATATATAACATGCAGAACATTCATGGATTAATTTCAAAATGATATGCTCATATACCATTACATGAGAGTGAAAAGTAGGATTATTTTTATGTTTATTTAAGCTTACTTTTTTATTAACTTTCTTCATTAATTGGAGAAGAACAGGATCTACTGAACCCCTTCGATTTCGCCTAAAGAATGCCTTCAGAATCTGGCAGGTTTTCTCCTTATCATCCTCGAGAAAATCCATGAATGTTCGGATTCCGTCTTCCATTATCATTAGAAATGCAGCCGACGAAATTCTTGAGCCAAATTTAGCATCACCTTTCTGATCATCTTCAGAATCTTGAAAGAACAAAATAAAAGAAATTAAGAAAGCTACGCAAATAAAGATACAGAAATGAAAAATAAGTTCCCTGTAGCCATACTAAAGATCCAATATCTAGATTTCAGATGAATAAAGGGAAGGGACAGGAAAAAGAGCAACGAAATTGTGAAAATTACATGTAAATGGCTTGAACATAGAAATTTTGACCGCAAATCTTGAATTCAGATCTCATTGTAGTGGAGGTTGTAGGAGTTCAATGGGATGCAAAAAGGTTTTTCTCCTGTCTAATCTAAAGGCCAAGTGAGCCTTCCAATGAATTATATACTAAAAAAAGAAAAAACAAATTCCTCCCTACCCATTAAAGAAAATTGTGACAATGCTTTGGATATGAACCCAAATTCTAAGCCTTTTGAAGGATTGAGTAATTAACCTAATCTAATGGACTCGATTCTTTTGTTTTCTTTTTCTATGTTTCCTAAGATGATGAAATGTATACAGAGGATTAGGCTTTACTTGAATGCATACCTCGATATTCTGGCACCAGGAGTAACTTTGGTGCTAAAAGCCTCATTCTGGCATAAACCTCAGGTCTCCTGCCTTGCTCATAAGGCTCATTTTCGACATATCTCTGCAAAAGGACTTGGAATTGCTGAAACTTTTGTGCAATATGTGCTGGACAACCAGGATCAAAGTCGCACTGCGAAGCTCTTTTTAGTCCAAAGTTCTTGTAGTTCCAATTAAGTGCTTCCCATGTTAAGCAAATTTGAGCTACATAGGCACCTTCCAATTCATGATACGGGTTCTGGCAGTTGTCGGAAGGCTTCTTGTTTATGGTAGAAAACTTGTGAACAATCCTATCTGAAATTGATCTTGGATTCACATGGATGGACTTTAGAGACTCTGAAAACAGGTAGCACGTTTGAAATTAATTAGTAATTTGCTATAGTATGGATCAAAAACCTATAATTAATGCAGGAAACATTACATTCAATAGTACTCAAATAAAATTACCTGTTTCATGAAGCTTTTGAGCACTAATTCTGTCTAGGTACATCATCTCCTCATCATATTTTTGGAACACTGTGTAGGATTCCCACCTGGGGCAACTTCTTCGCGACGAAGAAGAAAATGGATCTTCGGTTCCTGAGTCCTTGATTAAGCTCCTCCATTCAGAGGAGCTCTTAGAAGTTGAGCCTACTGTGCACGAGTCACCAAATATTTCTTCCTCATCCTTTTCTTGAACTTGAAGTTTCCCCAGTTCCAATCGGTTTGGCGCATAAATCAGGAACTTTTCATCAACAGATAAATTTGTATCCTTCAGCTTCTTATTTTCAATTTCTTGATTAGTGCAGTCTTCTGCAAGAGAAAACAACATAAGCAATATCAGGAAAAATGGAAGTAGTACAAGTTCAACATGTGACTAGTGTAACAAACTTTTCCTAGAGAAGCTAATATGATGCAAGTAGCCAAATACCGCCACTGTTTTCGTCACCGTCCATGAAATCACTTTTGTGTAGGTCTTTGGTGATCGGAGCTGTGGGGCCCTGTTGATTTGGGACAGAATCATGAACCGAATCAGCATCACTTGTTTGCATCTCTTCTTCAACCATATCTGCGTCACCATGTTCTGATTCTGAACCTGCTGAGGCAAGGACAGAAAGCATTTCATCACTAGCAAAACTATCATCTTGCTCTTCAAGAACGGCCTCCGGTGTGCTTACGAAATCTTCAACATGATTATGATTTGTATGAGTGCTGTTGTTAGGCATAACCTGAATTACTGATTCATATTCACAGCCATGGATTATGTCGGCCACAAGGTTATCTTTTTCCATAGACTGAGCATAGTAGCTATACGTTTCATTTTCTTCCTCCTCCTCTTCATCAGAGAAATTAAATTCATATACATTTTGGTTTCTGCAGAACAAGAAACAAACAAACAAACAAACAAACAAACAAAGTTAGCATATTTATTTTTTCAGAGGGAGAGAGGTGTAGTTGGCATGAGACCTTTGGATTATAGGATAGCTGCCAATGAAGTTGATGAGCTTAAGGAGCAAAGTGGAGGAGAAGTAGAGGAAGAGAAGGAGAAGGAAGGAGGAGCTTGAGACATTGTGGAACAACCTAGCAAGAGCTTCTCTTGAACATGTCATTTTCTTGTTGTTTGTTCCAAAAATGAGTACCTAAAAACTTTGAAAGAGCAAAGTGAACTCCTAGAAGAAAAAAAAAAGGTGTTCTTTGGTTAGCTGTCGTAACGTTTTCTTACAGCTTCTTGTTCTAATTTGGTTATTCTTTACTTCAAAATGTCCTATATGTCCTACAGTGCCAAGTGCTTTACCTTGATAGCGGCCTAATCATATATCATGGATGGTTTGTGACTAAATGATTAACCGTGATACACCACGGCTCGGATTAAGGTTTTTGGGACATTAAAAAAATATCCAGTGTTATTAATGTATTTTTTATAAGTGCGAGATATATATATACTCCTCTTACATTTTGTTTTTTTTTTTTTAAGGTGTTTTGAGTTTATTTGAGCTTATTAAAAGTATTTTATGAATTTAACATACATAAGAGACTTTGTTAATTAATTGATAAAAGATAAGAAATTATGTATTTTATGTTTTGAAACTTGCTTCTTGTGACAGGTTTTTCACCAAGTTAGAGTTTTACAAGGTGAATGTGAGCGTAATCTAAGTTGAAGTACACATATCAAGCTTTCCAGGAAGGTCATATGGACAGGAATCCGAGTTCATTTGGACCTCTAAATAGACTTGTAAAAATCGGGCCGAAAACCTACTTCCAACAGAATTGTATGTTTCCACACTTAATATTCAAACAGACATATCTTGAACTTAAGATATCAAAATAAGATAATTCAACAGCTCAAATTCATCTACACATTTAGAGATATAACTTTTATGAAGGGCTCCAAGTTAGACAAAATCATTTTCAAGACAAATCTCCTAATGCAAGATAAAAGACAAGTTTTATCCCCTGATCTGCTAAAAACTAATAGTTTGAGAGTCTTATCTTAATAAGAAATCTTATAGGATTAGATGGATTTTCTCTACAACTTATAACCTCTTAATCTTTATCCTTAATAGCTTATCATAAAGGTTGTTTATTGGGACACGAAGAGGAGAAGAGAAAAACAACCAGGATGTTCTTTGTCTACGGGAATTTTGGGAGAGATCATCTTTGCTGTTGGAATTTTCAAAGACCATGAGCAACTAATTCTCCATTTTAGTTTAAGAGGAATAGACACCATCTCCATTATCAAGTTGTTAGAAGTAACGTTGACATTGTAATTCTTTCAGATTTAAGTACTTATTTTTCTTTATTTTAGAATTATGTTATTGATTTCTGTTCAAGATATTGTTTTGAGATGACATGTATGCTTTCTAGTTTCTTCCAATCCGTAATTGTTGTTAAGGATTAGAGTAAGAAGCAAAAGAATTAACTTGATTATTGCATCTCTTATTTTAGTTTATTATAGAAGAATAAACTAAGTTAAATTGTTAAACTTTTGAATGGTTGCTTAAAATAAATTTTATAGACTTTGCTCCTAAGGCTACTAATGAGTGATTGAGAATCTCTTTTCAATATTAAATTCATTTGATGATAATAAATTAATTAGAAAGCTTTGTCTAATTAATTAAATGATAATCTCCTCGATTCCCTTTAGCTTTAAGAAATATTGAATTTATTTGTTTGACTTGAAAGAATATTTTTTTTTACTTCTATGATCAACAAATTTATAACAATAGATGTATGGATCATTGAACTGAGTTAACAACTTATCAATTTATCATTTTTTTATTTTCAAAATTTCATTTTTTTAATTATTCAAATCCCCCATCATTTTTTATTTCAGAATCTTGTAGGAAGATTAAACAACATTTTCCTTGGGTTTAACTTGGTCTTCACAATTATATTACAAAATTATTTTATTTGTAATAGTAAAGTCAAAATTATATTTTTTTAGGTTTCGACGACATACCAGTTTTATAGCATAAAAAAATTAAACTATATGGTGATTGACATGGTTGATTTAACAAGTCTAAAGATAACTCGGATGATCGATAAAAATATAGTTTAACTAAAAAACTCAAGACAACAATTTTTTTTAAAAATATTAAAACGACAACATATTAGATTGACTCAAATCAACTAGGGTTAATATGTCAAATATGCTACCTAGATCATGAGAACTTAAGAACCATATAGAAAGCAAATTAAAAAATAATTATTAAATCCAATTATCAATCAACCTAATATTAAAGGATGAAATTAAAAATAAAATTCAACTAAAAATTAAGCTGAGCCAACTCAGGTCAACCTGCTAAACCTGGATCACGAGACTAAGATAAACCAATAGAAAACAAATAAAAAAAAGTTACGAAGATCAATTCCTAATCAGCCTAATGTTGAAGGATGAAATTAAAAAATAATAAAAAGAGGACACAAAAAGCCACCCAAGTCAATCGACCACATCCATGACTTAGGTCATCAGATCAAATAACATTATAGAATGCAAACCAAAATAAATTATAAAGGGGTAATTCACAATCAACTCAATATTTAAGAATGAAACTGAAATTTTTTTTTTACTAAAATAAGACAAAAAAAACTTGAGTCAATCAACGTAACCCGCAACTCAGGCCATAAGAATATGATAACCATATAGAAAACAAATAAAAAAAACATTATAAAGCTCAATTCTCAATCAACTCAATGTAGAAGTATTAAATTGAAAAAAATAAAAAAATAATATTAAAATGACCCAAGACAATCTAAGTTAACCTATCAAACCCAAGTCAAGGGATCAAAATAATTTCATAGAAAGAAAATATAAAAAAATAATTATAAAGTCCAATTTTCAATCAACCCAATGTTGAAGGATGAAATTGAAAAAAAAATATCCAATTAAAAAAAGAATATAAAAAGAACCGAGTCAACCTGGCTATACTGCAGGTTAGATCAATTTTTTAAACGCAAAACAAATATTCAAATTTTATTGCTTGTTTCCATCATGTTTTCCTTAATTGTTTTTATTAGGTTGAACATTGCAATGTGGATTTTACTAGCTATTTTGTTTAGTTCTTTAAAAAGCTAAGGAGGAGTGTTTAAGAAGTAAAAGATGAAAAGGTATATTATCATGGAAAGCTAAAATTTGAGTGAAACATAAGTGAAGTGAAATCTATTCAACTGTAAACATATAAGAGAGTGTGTGAGGGATATAATTTCTTCTTACTGACTTATTTTTCAAATTTCAATATTTCATCCAAAAGTGAATTGTCATACCAAGAGGGGAAGGCCGATAATTCTTTTATGTTAAAAGCCATTGAACAACATCTGGAGTGAATACAGTTGATGTTTGGCGAGATCATATATTGGGTAGATCAACAAGAAACCAGGATTAATAATATGTAAGAAGGACTTTCATCTTCCATCTAAATATGCTTTTAGATCTTTCCTCCCCTAAAAAGCATGAATTTTTATCTTGATGCTCTCTAGGTTTCTATTTAAACCATTATGGATCCTAAAAGCATGCTTAAACCCCTTGTGCATGTTTGGTCTAAACCTTCAATCTTTAAAACCCTTTTGTTGCCAAAATCTTCCCTCTTGACTGAATGAAGCCTTCTAAAATCTATTTATATTTTCATCCTCATTCACAGTGACATAATCATCTACAGGTGTGGAAAATCGTATATGTGACATTCTATAATTAAGAAGGTAAAAAGGTAAAACTTGTTGTTATTAAGTTAATTGATTATGCTATAATTTGGTGGGATCTGTTTGTTTCGAGCATAAGGAGAAATCATGAGAGGCCTATCAAGACTTGGGAGGAGATGAAGGCAATCATGAAAAAAGGTTTGTCCCTAGTCACTACTATAGAGAGTTATATCAGAAATTATAGGGTTTATCCTAAGGATTGAAGGGTGTTGATGATTATCACAAAAAGATTGAGATTGTAATGATTTAGGTGAATATGGTGGAAGATAAAGAAGCCACCATGATTAAGTTTCTGAATGAGTTAAATTGTGAGATTAAAAGCATTATGAAATTACAACACTATATGGAGTTAAATGATATGGTGTATATGTCTAACAAAATGGAAAGACAACTTAAGAGGAAGGGAAATGGCTTCCCAATCCAAGTCGAATATGGTTGTAGGTACAAATCTTATAAAGATAAGAAAGACATCTACATGGATAATCGGGGTAAATCTAAAACTCAAACCCTTTATAACCGTGATAAAAAATGTTTTTTGTTGTTTGGGAGTAGGTCACATTACTTCATAATGTCCAAATAAATGAGTTATGGTTATAAAAAGTCATTCAAAGGTGTAACAAAAAATGTCACCACTTGAAGATGCAAGTGATAACGATGTTGAGAATCTAGTTGAAGGAGAGTCACTTATGGTTAGGCGAGCATTAAATATGCAGGTTAAGGAGAATGATTGGAGGAGCAAAAAGAGAACATCTTACATACAAGATGTCATGTTAAGAATAAGTTATGCAGCATGATTATAAATAGTGGGAGTTGTGCTAATATAGCTAGTATTATTCTGATGAATAAACTAAATTTACATACAACAAAGCATTATAGACCTTAAAAACTTTAATAATTGAATGATTGTGATGAGATGAAGGTGACAAAATAGGTTTTAGTTTCACTATATATTAGGAAATATCATGATGAGGTGTTGTGTGATTTTGTTCTTATATATGTGAGTCATTTATTTTTGGGTAAACCATGACAGTTTGATAAAAAAGTTATGCATGATAATTTCAAGAATAAATATTAATTTGTAAAGAATGGTAAATCTATAACTCTTATATCATTAACTCCTTAAAAAATATGAGGATCCAATGAAACTAGAAAGAGAGAGAGAGTATGGTCGATAATAGTATAGGGAGTGAAATACTTACTTTAGATGAGAGTAGTGAAAAAAGAAGAAAGTTTAAATTGGTCGTGGGCAGTGAGAATTCAGATTTAGCCAAGAGAGGGAAATAATAAGCTAGCCATAAGAAGAGAAAACAAATTTGAGAAAGTTAAGAGAAATATAAAAAAGAAAGATAGTTTACTCATGAGAGAGAGGTTCATTCATAACATTTTTTATATTAAAAATCCTATGAAGATATTTTTGGTGTTTCTTTACTATAAGATTATAATGGTGTATTGACCCTAGATGGCATCCCTCATGTTGCAGATTCGAGGAAAAATCTTTTTAAAGAGAGATGGGATGAAGAGATTCAGATTGTGCTTTTATAATGTGCAATAAAGCTACATATCAAACCATAATTTCTTGGAGATTCGGTTTGGGTCAAGCTTGATAGTGACCCGCAGGATTCCAGCTTGTTTATTGGGTTTTTGGTTCTGTTTGGATTGGGCATAATTTGGTTTCATTAGGGCTTGTGGGTTACTATTTTTCTAGCCTATTTAGATTGGTTCAAATTTGGTTTGGACCAGACTAAATTTGGTCTGGATAGTTGCAGTTTGGGTAGTTTGGTTTAGGCTGATTTTGGTTTGGTATGGGCCATTAACTGCAAGTGGCAGTTTGGGCAGCAATTATTAGGGTTGAAGCTGGGTTTTCTTTCCTATTTATAGGTTTGAATCTTTATTTACAAGGATTAGAAAGTCCAAGTATTTAAAGGATTTAGATCTTTTTACTTTTTGTTTGGGTTATTTTAAGACCATACACTTATATTTATTTCTTAACAACTTATTGATTTGAGTTTTATTTGGGCCTCTGGTTTACAACCCAAATGGTCCATTAGGGTTACTTTATGGGATTATTTAATTAAGATTTGAGCTGAAAGTTCCAGCAGCTAAGTGATTAATAAACCAATGTGTTTTTATGAGCAAAACTCTTACTCTTGGTTCTTTAATGAATTTTTCAAACTTAACAAAAAATTCTAACTTTTTGGTGTTCTTTTTATACTTTTGGTTCTTGATTCTTATAATCAATGAGTCAAAGTTTCATCCAATACTTTTGGTATTATGATTAAGGTAATCTTTGGGTCAAAGTTTTTATTTGCAACTTGATTTTAGCGTTTCAGGAATTGTTTTGAATTTCGTTATGGTTTCAAGAGGTTTTACCCTTTGGATTCGCATCATGAACATTAAAAAAAAGGGATTTTTTTAACATTAACTTTGGTCTTTGTTGTTTCAACAAAAATATGCTAGAATATTCAAATTGAAAGAGGTTATAAAATTTAAAACCATGTTAATATAATGTAGGTGGATAAAATTGAAAAGAAAAAAAAGTCAAATGATCAAGATTGTAATGGATTTTAAGGCATGAATGCAAAAGTCTTCGATGATTTTGATGCACTCGAGGCAACAAATGATAAGCTTTGAATAACTGGATAGGCATCTAACACTCTCTTCTAATTATGTGTGGTGAAACAGGGAGACATCTTTATAATGGGCATTATAAGACTAGTTTATGTGTGTGGAGGGCTTCCTTCAAACCTTTCAGAACGAACGGTTTGTTCTAAAAAATCAGAAAGCTAAGTCATTTCATTTTTTTAAATGTCTACATGATTCTGCGTAGGCTGAAGTTTTTTCTCCTCAGTCTAGCTTCTTAAGATCTCAAATGTATGCAAACTAATGGAATGCACGAATAAATGCAAAATATCATGAATAAAATATACAAATGGATACAAAATGCCATGCAAATGAATAGAATGTATAAAGGGATGCAAGATATTATGCAAATAAATAGAATAAACAAGTGGATGCAAAATGCTGAGTTGAATATACATATATGTTATTCATTTGCGTCCCAACAAGGGTAGATCCTAATAGATAACATCTAACTTATAGGGGTTTGAGCTCGTCCTGTCTATTCCTAAAGCTTTCTCAAGTCCCTATATTCCCTGAATTATCACTGGGTAAGTGACCTCTTATCCTTATCTAACTTAAGCATGGGAGAGACTCCACGATACCTAGTGCATAGAGTGAGTTTCAATCTGAGTGGAAGTCCAAGTGAGCATCAGTGGATATAAGTCACATTTGTCATCTGAATCTTCCTTTCTAATCTTATAAGGGATGAACTCGAGTCTAAACCTTTTATGGATTCATTATGAAGTGTGTGAAAACTCAGATAAATAACATGCATATATATACAATCCAACAAATTAAAATAATTATAGAGAAATTAAATTGCATAAAATGAACAATGTAAATGAAACAAATACTCAAAACATAAACAAAAATAAAAATAAATAAATTAAAAGCAAACACAAGTAATTGGCTCAACCTTATATCCGTAGTAGAGTCATTATTCTATCGTATGTAGGCATTCAGGTGAGCTGATGTGTAAATCGATAAAATATATGAAAGGAGTTGTCACCTAATTTTATAGTAATTAAAAATCCTAATAGGTCTTTCAAATATTCAGGCATTGAGTTTGTTATGTTTAAAGGAAGATAGACATCACCTTAACGTATCATTTCAGATGAAAGATTACTATTACTTGTGTTTTTCTAAATTTACTCACATGTTGAAATATTTTGAGCTTGTTCACAATTTGCTTTAAAGGATATTAGTCCCTAAAAATTGAAAATATGTCAAAATATGACATTAGAACCCTAAAAATAGAAGATTTGCTAAAAATATTGACGTTAAATCATGAAAAAAACATTATGCTGAAATTGTTAAAAAATTGCTAAAAATAGGCATTGTACTTGTAGAAATGACACAAATGGCCTTTGGACCCACAAGAATGATCAAAATAGGCTTTGATTCATTTTATTCAAAAAATAAATTTTTTTTTTACCCAATATGCTATTTATTTTGGTCAAGGTTTTAATAAGCTTGATAAACTTGTTAAAAGTCCAAAAATAGTTACAACAAAAATACAATTTTTATAAATACCCAAAACATAAGTAATTTTTTTTATAATGCAAAATAATATTTTTGTTTGTTTTTTTATGCTAAACATGGTATTTAGAAACAAGACAACTAAATTATGCAATAATAATAATAATAATAATTTTTTTGTATTTCTTTTCTTTTAAAGCTTGAACAAAATACAAATTTAAACACTTGGTCAATAATGTTTTTTTATCTTTTTTCTTTTAAAAAAACATTCATTTAACACCTGCCAGAAAAAAAATACAACACACACATCCATTCTCTTTTATTAATTAACTCAGTCACCCTACAATCAATCATATTTACAAATCATCTCAATTAAATAATAATCACAACAAACACATTAAAAATCATCCGCAATCCGAAATGGACCTTTTTCGGAGGCTGGAAAAGGGCCGAAAGTTGCTGGAACTTTGAAGAAGCAGTGGCATTGTGTCAGCTCCTGTTTGTGCTTCTTTCCTGCATCCAAATGGAAATGGGGCTATTAGTGTGCATTAAAGATGAAATGATATATATTTAGTCCAAAGTTGAAGATATTTAGATATCGTTTGGACTACTTTTGGAGCTGGCAAAACAAAGATACTGCAGTTGACACCAAGAGCAATCACTGTCAAAGCTTCTGTCAAAGCTTTTGATCCCGATTTTATTTTCAGCTGAAATTTGACCGAGAGGATTTTGAATGTATTTGAGAGGTTCTTGTAAATTTTGGTAGTCTTTAGAGTAGGTTTGGACAGATTTTGGAATTGGATAATTGAAGGTGTGCTGCTGTCTCCCTGAAGACATCTGTTGGAGCTTCTATTTTCACATCTTTTCAGGTCTGTTGATAAGGAATTTTGGGATGAAATTTGTTTAGGATGTATTAATAGATGTGAGGAAACCTTGGTAACTTTTATAATTTGAGAAAATCATGATTCATGGGAGTGAAGATCTGTTGTACAGCTGCTGTCCTAGTGAAGTTATTGCATCAGCTACTGTCTTCAGGTCTGTTCAAGGCTCATATGAAGGAATTTTTTTTTATGAAGATTTTCCGAGG
The DNA here is from genome assembly GCF_000002775.5 of Populus trichocarpa. Lineage (NCBI taxonomy): Eukaryota > Viridiplantae > Streptophyta > Magnoliopsida > Malpighiales > Salicaceae > Populus > Populus trichocarpa. Next base: position 4,646,797 of record NC_037299.2, on the reverse strand, counting down.
CTTTCTCAAATATGTCAGGAAGCTTAGGTAATAATATCATAATTTTTGGAGTCGGGGAAAATCGGTTTAATGGAGGCGTAGCTATTACACTGCTGTGCTAGAGAATTTTTATGAAAGAGGTTTGTTATGAAATTTTTATGAGATTTTCTGAAGTGTTGAAGTAAATTTTTAATGTACAAGGTCAAAGATGATAGCTATCAACCATTGTTCAGCAGCCATCAACTACAACTACCAGCATTTTTATATTGTCATCTACCATTATCTTTCACATTTAAAACTTTGATTTTTCATGCATTTATTTTATGTATATATAGACATATAAGTTTATGTTATTCAGTGAGCTAAATAAAAAAAATAACACTAGAGAGAAATAGAAATTGAGAGTTTGTAATTTTATATAAGTTTGTTTTTTTATAAAATAAAACAAATTGTTTTATTTTCACTGAGTGTTTCAAAACCACCATTAGTGGTCTCTCCCACAAACAATTGGTACCGCAGCCTTGTTTGTTAAAAACATAGTAGTTTTTTAAATACGTTTGAATTTTTAAAGTTGTCAAAAACATATTTTTATCATTTCATGGTGTAGTGTTCTTCAATAAGAACTCAATGGTGCAAAAATCAATCTCATTGAAGCAAGGGGTGCACTACACACACTGTCTGCAACCATTGCCTCTGACAACCACGCGCATCCCACATGCCTAGAGAAAGAAGACAACTGACATGCACGCACACCATATTTGACTTGAGTCAAGCCACCTAAGCCGAGCCTCTAAGTTGTTTAGTTGAGTTATGATCCGTGTTGAGCCGAGTCGAGCTATCAAGCCGCCAATAAAAGAATATTCTTGAAATATTCTTGGTTTAACCCTAGCAAACTAACCGACATTTAAAATCGGTTTTTTGACCGGTTCAATCTATTTTTGACTTATTTTCAATAAGGTCAGATTGGTTTCCTACTATTTTGACTATGCTGGATTCATCTGTAGTGTCTGTTTTGTCAAATTCAACTCTCAGAATGTGATATAGTCATTCAAAGAATAAAATAACTACATAAAATGCACAAACACTCACCCCAAAGCTAACCAAAGACAATTATCATAATTGGTGTATCAAACTAAAGAAATTTCTTGGCTCACAAAAGTGTATAGAGATTATGGAATATGGTTATGATGAACCAGATTTTAAAGAAGCAGAAGATTGTCTACAAGAGACACAAAACCAAGTCCTCAAAGCTAATAAAAAGAAAGACAACAAAGCTAAGACCATTATCTATCAAGGTCTTGATGAAGCCACATTTAAGATCATCGCTTCCGTATAAACCTCAAAGGAAATATAGGAGGCTCTCCAATAAAAATACAAAAGTGTTGACAGAATTAAAAAGATTCATCGCCAATTTTTGTGAGGTGAATTTAAATCATTGCAAATGAAGTCTTCAGAATCTATTTCTAATTATCACATAAGAATTATGGTGACAGTCAATCAGATGAGAAGAAATGAGAAGCCTTCACAAATGCTCGAATTACTGAGAAAATTTTGAGATCCCTAAATCCAAGATTTGATTATGTTGTTGTCACTATTGAAGAATTCAAAAAAATGGACAAGTTGATGGTGGATGAGCTTATGGGTTCGTTACAAACTCATGAACAAAAAATTATGAAAAGAAATGGAGATAAGAAAATAGAGCATGCCTTGCAATCAGAATTGTCCCTAAAAAGACAGATATGAACAAAAGGAGACTTCAACAAGTGGATATACCATTTAAGGAAGAGGTCAATAAAGACGAAGAGGATTTCAATGATTTAAAAAAAAAGGATCTTGGAATATAAGATTCAGAGGCAGAGATGTAAGAAACAACACTAGAGGAGGATGGGGACAACAAACATTTACTTTTAGAGAAAGAGGAGCCAATTACAATAATCATGACAAGAGAAATATTCAGTGTTATAGTTACAATCAGTTTGAGCACTATAACACTGAATGTCGAAAAAAAGCTTCATTAGAGGTACATGAACAAAAGATTGTGAAAAGAAATAGAGATAAGGCAATAGAGCATGCCTTGTAATCAGAATTGTCCCTAAAAAAGACAGGTACAAACAAAAAAAGACTTTAATAAGTGGATAAACCACTAAAGCAAGAGGTCAATAAAGATGAGGAGGTTTTAATGATTTCAAAGAAGAGGATCTTGGAATACAGGATTCAGAGGCAGAAGTGTTAGAAACAACACTAAAAGAGAACGAGGACAGCAAGCATTTACTCCTAGAGGAACATGAGGCAATTAGAATAATTATGACAAGAGGAATATACAGTGTTATAGCTGCAATAAGTTTGGGCACTATAACACTGAATTAAAAAAAAAAGCTTCATTAGAGGTACATGAACAAGCCAACTATGCAAAGAAAGATACCATTATAAGAGGATGAGCTGCATTATTTATCCAATAAGGACTAGGTGAGAATCATGAGAATGTTTGGTATCTAGATTTTAGAGCTCGCAATCACATGTGTGGACAACAAGATTTGTTTGGTGATGTCAATGAGATTGTACAAGGACAAGTTACTTTTGGAGATACCTTAAAAGTTATGGTAGAAAGTAAAGGCAACATCCCAATCAGGTTGAAGAATGAAGATCATAGCTACATTGCATATGTTTACTATATTCCAACCATAAAGCATAACATGTTGAATGTAGGCCCAAATTCTAGAGAAAGGTTATATTGTTTTCATGAAGGATTGTCATCTTATAGTCAAGGACAACAATGGAAGATTAATTGCCTTTGTGAAGATGTCCAAGAATATGATGTTTCCTCTAAACATCCATTATGATGCATCAAAGTGTTTGAGTGTCATCACCAACAATGAAGAGTGGCTCTGGCATCTAAGGATTAGACATCTGAATTTTACAAGTCTGAAGATTCTAGCAAGCAAGAAGATGGTCAAAGGTATGCCCTACATTGATCATCTAGATGAATTCTATGAGAGCTGTGTCCTCAGCAAGCATTACAGAGCTAGTTTTGCCAAAGAGGCCAACTGAAAAGTAAAAAACCCATTGCAGTTAGTGCACACCGACGTGTATGGTCCTATAAAGCCAAAGTCAACTGGATATAATAAGTACTTCCTTACTTTCATTAATAATTATAGTAGAAAGATTTAATTACTTTAAAGAGTTTAAAGCAACTGTTGAAAAGCAAAATGAATATAACATTAGAACTCTAAGATCTGATTACGGTGGAGTATATTTATCACAAGCTTACTTAAAGAAAAGAAGTTGTCTTTTAAGCCTTTTATACACAACAAGGCATCAAGCATTAGACAATACCATCCTATACACCACAGTTGAATTGTGTAGCTGAGAGAAGACATTAAAATATTCTTGGTATGAAAAAAAACCTACTTAAAGAAAAGAAGTTACCCAAACAATACTGGGTCGAAGCTATGTTATGTGTAGTGTATCTACTAAATCACTGCCCAACTAGAAATCTGCAAGCTGTCACTCCTGAAAAAGCATGGTGTGGTCACAACCATGTGTTACTCATCTTCGAGTCTTTGGTTGTGTGGCCTATGCAAAGATCCTAAATGCAAGAAGGACCAAACTCAATGATAAAAGCGAGAAATGCATCTTTATTGGATATAATGATAAAAGGATGGAATACAAGTTGTTTAATCTCATCACAAAGAAGGTGATTATGAGTAGAGATGTTATATTTGAAGAAGATAAAAAAGTTGCTAATGAAATAAGGATCAAGAAAAAGTCAAATGGATCAATATTGATATGATCCTTGAAGATGAAGTGGAAGTACCAACAATACTTATAGAAGGTCCAATAATACAAATAGACGAGCCACAAATTCTGATATATAGATTCCATGTATTCAATAGAAAAAACACGTCAACATTAGGATCATCACCATCAATATCCTTATAAGAAGAACAAAAAATGATGAGAAATCTAAAAGATTTGTAAGATGTCACTCAAGTCATGAAATATACAACTCTATTTTATTTCTTTGCAGATAGTGACTACTTAGCTTTAATGAAGTTTTCACATAAAAGAAATGGATAGAAGTAATAGATGAAGAAATACATGCCATTAAAAAGAATGATACTTGGAAGTTGACTAATCTATCAGAAAGCAAGATAATAATTGGTGTCAAATAGGTATATAAGATAAAGAAGAATGCAAAAGGCGAACTACAAAGATATAAAGCAACATTAGTGGCAAAAGGCTACAAGCAAAGAGAAGGCATTAACTATGGAGAAGTATTTCCTCATGTAGCCTGGCTAGTGACAATCAGACTAATGATCTCACTAGTTGCATAACATAGATGAAAGATTTATCAACTTGATGTGAAGTCAGCATTTTTGAATGACTTTCTAGAAGAAGAGATCTATGTTGAACAACCACTTAAATATGTTGAAGCCAATAATAAAGACAAAGTATATAAGTTGAAGAAAGCCCTTTACGGTTTAAAGCAAGCTCTGCATGCTTGGAATACTAAAATTGACCGGTATTTTCAAGAAAATGGATTTAAAAAATGTCCATATGAACATGTAATATATGTAAAGAAAAAAGATGATGGAAGCATACTATTTACATGTTTATATGTTGATGATTTGATTTTCACTGGCAACAATCCTATCATGTTTGAGGATTTCAAGAAAAGCATGGTGCAAGAGTTTGAGATAACAAACATTGGTCTAATGACACACTTTCTTAGCCTAGAAGTGATACAAAAAGAAGAAGGGATTTTGGTATCTTAAAGTGGTTATACCAAAGATATTCTTGAAAAGTTCAAGATGGAAAGCCGCAATTTGGTGTCAACTTTAGTTGAAAATGGAGTGGAATTGAGGAAGAGCAAAGTAGAAAATATTGATCTAACTTACTTTAAAAGCTTAGTAGGAAGCTTCCGATACTTGACATGTACTAGATCGAATATACTCTATGGAGTAGGACTTATCAGCAGATATATAAAGACACCAGATCAGTCTCACTTGAATGCAGCCAAGAGAATTTCTGCTACATCAAAAGAACAATGAATGAATGTATGTTTTATACTTCAAGTAAAAACTTCAATCTTGTTAGATACTCAGATAATGATTGGAGAAGAGATCTAGATGAAAAGAAAATCATAATAAGATTTGTCTTTTTTATTGGAGATACATATTTCACATGGTCATCCAAGAAACAATCAATAGTAACTTTATCAAGTTGTGAAGTCAAGTATGTTGATGTAAACTCAATTGTAAGCCATTTAATATGGTGAAGGAATATGATGAAGCATTTGAGAATTCCTCAAGAAAATCCTATAGAGATTTATATTGATAATTGATCGGTGATTGCATTAGAAAAGAACCCAGTGTATCATGAAAGAAGTAAACACATCGATATACATCATCACTTTATCCGAAAGCATGTGAAGAACAAAAAGTTGAACTGATATCTTGCAAAACAAATGATAAAGTTGTAGATATCTTTATAAAGTCATTAAAGGGAGAGGCTTTATTAGATTAAAGTTCATGCTTGGAGTGACATCCCTCAATTGAGTTTAAAAGGAGAATTTGTTGTAGTTAACTCAATCTAAAAGATTAAGGATGACAGCCACCAACCATTGACCGACAGCCACCAACCACAACCACTAATCACTTTCACACTACCATCTACCATTATCTTTCACACATGAAACTTTAATTTTTCATGCTTTTATTTTGTGTATAAATAGATAACTAAGTTTATGTTATTGAGCGTGGAAAATAAAAGAGAGAAATAGTAGAGAGAAATAGAGGGTGAGAGTTTGAGAGTTTATGATTTTATGTAAGCTTGTAGTTTTTGAAATAAAACAGATTGTTATATCTCTCTTAAGTGTTTCAAAACCACCACAGTGATCTCTCCCATTAACATCAAGTATGGAGTTGGGAAAGGTTGTGTCTCCTTTTCTTTTTTTCTCCTTTCCCCCTTTCATCCTACACAAGTGTACTTCTTTTTTCTTTTTTTCTTTTTTCCTTTCCACGTTGTAGGCACGTCCCCTCTTCTCTCTTCACCATTTTTAGTCTCTCTTTCTTTATTTTTTTAATTTCTGATTTTTTTTATCAAAACTGAAAACATATAAAAAAATAGGCAAAAGGGTAAAAAATTACGAAATATATATATATATATACTTTTTGGAATTTATTGAAAAACAAGAGGCCGAAATTAGGTGATGAAATATATAATAAATACATGAGATTTTGGAAGTAATTGATAGTGTTGTTAAATGCAAAAGAGAGTATTCTTTGCCTCTAATGAGATGAAAAGCCTTTCAAAAAGCTGAGACGTGGGGTCATCACCTGCGGCTTCTTGTTAACTATAGAAATGTCTCGATTGATGCCTTTTGTTCCTTAGTTAATTACACCAAATCTTTGTCTGATCATAGAAATGCTATGGGTACAGAGTAGTCTTCAATTAGATACATGAAAAACATAGATATTTTTAGTTCCGTAGAACCAAAGATCAAAAGTTATACCATAAATTTTAGGAATGAATTGTTTCATTTTCTTTAAATTTCACATTTATATTTCCTTTTGGGTCATCATAATGTAATTCTCATGTTTTTTTTTTATAATTGTGTAAGCTAGTACTTTTAATCTTCAAAAATAGGTTGGGGATTAATTACTTTTAATGCTAAATTACTTAATTATTTCATAAATGGATTAATTACTTAATTATTTCATAAAAAACACCGAGATATATAAATCTTAATTTACTTGATTAATAAAGATTACCATTAATTTTTTTTTGGGTCATATTTTATGATAATCTTTTAATGCTTAATCTCTTATAACATAACAATAGATTTGGGGACAATTTAGATAGATCATAAAATCAATATTATTCGAATAAAAAAAGAATATTTAGATCCAACTAACACCCACATAGCTGTGTGGGTCCATTTCTGGAGGAAAAAAAGTATAAAACATAAAGCCAATTTTGCTAAAAACAAGCCCGTTTTAATTCCACTTCGGCAGATCATATGTTTAGGGTAACATAACCTGGTGGACTTCTTACTTCATTCTTCCAATCAGGCCACTCGTGAAACTATAATTTATTATTATTATTATTATCATCATTATTATCATTTAAAATATATTTTTTATAATACATATATATTTTTATACAAAATGATATATAAAAATATCCTAACTTAATAAATATGATTTGTCATATAATATTAAAATTCATATTTTTCAAGGTTAATTTTTTAATAAATTAGATTAGATTTAAATTTCTCTTCTGAGGGTGTTTTTGTTAGTTTATATGTAAATATAGACTAGAATGATAAATTAAAGAATGAACTAAAGTATAAAAACAGAATGGAAGCAATTAAATCTATAGGGATAAATTGGAGACTAGACATAAAACCCACTATGGAAGAAGAATTGAATTTCTAAAACAACTGGCGTGCGGATTTATTATTGGAGATATAATCAAAGTTCTTCTTGTGTACGTTATGGTTATAGCTAGGAAAACCCTCTTTAAACTGCTCTTCCTTCTTCACATGAAATTAGTGCATAAAAGGAATGGATAATTATTCTTAATCTGTACATCGCATGGGTTCTAGAAGCTTAAATGCAAGAGAAAAAAAACATATATACAGATGAAGTTAGTACATTGAAGTTCTAGTTAGGATTGAAATTCACGAGGTTTTCGAAGACAAACGGGCAAGTATGAAAGAAATTTAAGACCCAACAGGAATTCTTACCAAAGATACAGTCTCCAGGTTTGGTGAACATTTTAACCACTCTTGGAAACCTTCATCCACATGTATTTAAATTACGAGAATACTATACACTAAATTGAAGCAGTCAACTAATTAAAGTCTTAATGTATAGTGTCATCATCCGAACTTTTATATGCCAATCATTATTTCGATGGTAAAGAAAATCTACCTTAACTTAATTTATTTTAAAATTAAGTTGTTGGGATATATCTTTACCCTATTTGGATAGTCACCAAATAATTCACGTTATTTGGATAGTCGCCACTAGCCTTTCACGATTTCAAATTAATTAATCACGACAATTCACGTTAGCTATATTGGATTTATCCACAAGGATCCTTATTTTTTATTATTATTATTAACGTAGATGTCCGGGTCAGCTTGTATGTACCTCGACTAATCCCACAGACCCTAAAGTTAATGATCATGTAAACCTCCAGTGGTCATCATATTAGCAACTACAAGGCTCAAACCTGAGACCACGAGAATCCTTATTGTTTTTATAGGAAGAGGTGTTTATATATGCATAGGAGGACATAAAAATTGAAAATTCACAAGTTATACAAAGAAAAAACATGGGTTAATGGTAATTAACTACGTTATCTTGAATAATGTTTAATGTTTTTATTATTATATTAATATAAAATGGTGATTACAAATGAGTTTCTTGAATACTATAAAGTGTTAAGGGATTAAACTGATTTAAATTAGATGTACGTAACATTTCTCTAGTTTGATTACATCATCCTCTTATTAGGGATGGTAATGGAGGTTCATTACTTTCTGCCTTTATCTTTGTAGACCCCCCCTAATCTTCATTCATGCCTTCATTTATATTGCACACAATCTTCAATTCTTCATACCTACTTTAATTGAAGATCAAAATTCATTTTTATGATAAATTTCAATAAATAAAATACACATGCAAAAAAGTTTCATTTATATTTATCAAAAAATGATTTTACATATATATTAAAAAATTATAAATGTAATAAATTATATATAAATATAAATTCAGGTGTGGAGGTTTATCAAGTTAGAGAATACTCTATTCACCTCCATTCTTGAATAAGTTTGGTGTTTTTTTTTATCTGCCCCCACCTTCATCTCCATATATGGAGGTAAAAATCTCTCCATATCCATCTTCATTAAGATAAATGAAGATGAAGTTTTATAAAAAGGGGTAAAATTATTTGTCATATATTTTATTTAGAAAAGTTATAGTTCCATAATTAATATCTATCAAACATGTTAGGCGATAATATTACGAATAAAAAAAAAAACTAAAACACTCTCATGTCACACAAACATACAGAGAGATGATGCAAGAACCGCCAAGTGTTAATAATATATTGATGGGTATAGTGGTGATCAAATCAAGACCTAATGTTCTCATTGGACTAGAGTTGGGTTGGTAGAAATGGGTGAAGGTGGTTGGACAAGTAAGTTCATGGAAGAAACATATAATCAAATCTGGTGTAACCAAGGCTCAACCCCTCTCGCACCAAGATTTTGCCGTAAAAATATCCCACTTCTTTGTCTCATCATCATCGTCAATGCCACAAATGTATGGTATTTTTGTAATATCCTTAAAACCCTAGTGACAGTTTTGGTAAACCAAGTTTCTAGTCCATGCATCGTAATGGCATTTTAGAGAATTAGTTGTCGTAAGAAGATCAAGATTTCATTGTCAGTATTGTCATGATTGAAAAAAGAAAATAAAAAAATGGACTACCCATTGGTGCTTCTCCTTGAAGGATGATTTATAAAAGGACCATCTCCCTCTTCTTGTTCTTATTGATGTTATAAGGCTTTGTCTGCGAGCATCATCCGTACTCTCTGGGGTTTTTAATACTGTCTTGTCTGCTTAATTTTAGCCAGTGTCAGCAATGAAAATGGAGGAAAGTCTTCCTCCTGGATTCAGGTTCCATCCAACAGATGAAGAGCTAATTACTTGTTATTTAACTCGCAAGGTTTCTGATATCAGCTTCACCTCCAAAGCTGTTGTGGATGTTGATCTCAATAAGTGTGAACCCTGGGATCTCCCAGGTACTTCTTAGTTCTTGCTTTATAATTATTGCTATTTTATTCCTTGCATGTCTGGAATCAAGTCATCTTTCTCTTAAACTTTTTCTCCTGCTTAATTTTGCCTCCTGTTCTCCATTAATGGTTAAGGTGTTTGCACTTTGATCAATATTCTCCGATATATATATATGGTTTCGCTATTGTCATTCCAAAAATTGATGATCAATGGAGAATATATCGTGGACAAAAGAAAAATAAAATATATCCCACGTTTTCTCAAGAGATAAATAACTTAATTTAGAAGCATAAATTTTAAAAATCCATCCCTTATTAATTCCTGTCGTTTTCTTTTTAATATTAATTTTTTTTATAAACTCCGAGCATCAAATAATTATTTCCAACCAAATTTCATTAAGATACACACGCTTTAACAAGTATTTCTAATGATAATTAGTTTATTTTGCATAGAAAGAAATGAAAATGGAGGTGGAATATATATATATATATATATATATATGCCTCTCGATTTTTCTCAACTCAATTCTCACTCCGTTTTCACAAGTATACTGTTTTGTGAATTCAAACCTGAAATTAACTTTATTAAATAGAGGAGACATGCCAGTAGGCTACGGATTAAGGACTACTTTCATAAACCATAAGCGATTAGGAGATCATTGACGGCAATGCATATTCAAGCTAAACATAAGTACTATATATTCTTTGCTCTCTTTCTTTTTTCTTTGATTAAGTAGTTTCGTAGTGGAGAAATCAGATGAATCCAGAAGAAAACTCAAAGATCTGTTAACTAATAAGAAAATATATTTTTTTCTGTTTTTAGTTTTTCTTTCATTTTCAAGTTTTCCTTTTTACAATGAAAAATAGAAAATGTGTTCCTTTATTAAAAATGAAGAAAACATTTTCCAACGAAAAAGTTGAGAAATATATCAAGATTACAGCTATTTTTTTTTTATAAGAACTAAGAATTTAATTTATATTACTAATCTTAATATTGTGTACATGTGGTAATGGAATTATAGAATATTAATTTTATTTCATTTCAAGTTATATTGTTAACACAAAAAAAAGGAAAATATTTATATTATATTTTCATTTCAACAAAGAAATTTAATCTCTCTTTTCCAGGAAATTGAAGTGTTATTTTCTGAACAGCTTCACCTCATAATTCAAAATTAACATGTATACATGGTGCAGGCAAGGCATCAATGGGGGAGAAAGAATGGTACTTTTTTAGCTTGAGAGACAGAAAATACCCAACTGGACTTCGAACCAACAGAGCCACTGAAGCAGGCTATTGGAAAACCACAGGGAAAGACAGGGAAATCTTTCGTGCAGGAGTGCTGGTAGGAATGAAGAAAACCCTAGTGTTCTACAAGGGTAGAGCCCCGAGGGGTGAGAAAAGTAACTGGGTTATGCATGAGTACAGGCTAGAAAACAGGCATCCTTTCAAGTCCACAAAGGTAATGCATATATACTTGGCATAATTTGACCAATCCTTACAGCTTTGTTACCAGTCCATGCCATGTTCTATTTGTGTTTTATAAGACTAGCTAATTTCTTGGGTGTTTCATTGTCACAGGAGGAATGGGTAGTTTGTAGGATATTTCAGAAGAGCACAGCAGTCAAAAAACCGCAGCAGGAACCATCCTCTCAGCAATCTCTAGGGTCTCTATGTGATACAAACTCAATTGTCAATGATCAGTATGGAGATATTGAGTTACCAAACCTAAATCGTATTGCCAATTCATCAAGTGGGTTCAGTAATATTTCGGCGCACACATACAACAACGAAAGCAATGTAAATATGAACTTGAACATGAATTGGGCTGCAGCAAGAGAAGCAGCGCATACAACTCTCCCTTCACTCTCATGGCCTCCAGGATTGCTAAGCTCAAACCTTACAACGAATTCTTTGTTGCTTAAGGCATTGCAACTCAGGAGTTATCAACAAAGAGAAGCTACAACTACTGATTACTCGTTTCTGACAAATGGGAATATCGTTCATGAGTTTGGGACTGATTTAGGTTCAAATTTCCAAGCATCTTCTTCTTCTAAGGTTTTAGACTCAGTGCCACAGCCACAGCAGGAGCAACCATTCAATTTGGACTCCATTTGGTGAAGCTGTAATTAAAGTTAAAATTAACTAACATCTATCCTTTTTTATCTTCAAGTGGGGTATTTGAAACTGTGACTCAGGACAAACAGCTCATACCCTAGAATAATGTTGTAGTCAGATATTGTACACGTTGGAAATCTTTCTTATATGTTTGTGAAGTAGGGGAAGTTTTCCTAACTTTCAAGTGTCGAGTTGGTGCAGCAGTAATTTTACTTCAATGTCGAAGTGAGGGAAAATCCCTTGTTCTTCGTCACTGTTATATGCTCATGTTCCACTTCAGAACACTTCTATCTATTCGAAAATGTTCAATGTAAATTAATATTTCACCAACATCTTCTTAGAGGCAAACCTTGTTGCCTTATCCTTTTATTCTGTCAATCAAATAATTCGATTCCTCTTTCTCATGCAATTATTGGAAATTATAATCAAAGTGTCCATAGAAAAATGCATGCGCCATGCAAGCTGAACAATCTAGGACTACGGAAATCCCTAATTAATGAATTAATCGATGGATCATCAAATTCTAACTTTCACAAAGAATTGCGTTTGGAATTGTTTTGGGTGCTTTCCACACTCCAAAACAAGCACGAAGAGGTGGAAACGTGGATGTATTCATGTCTTAATTTAGTAAATGTTTTTTCTCAGAACAGTGGTAACTTTCACCTGCCAGCTTCGATTACCGTACATAAGAACTATGAAGCCTTTTGTACATAAATGGATCCCGTTAGAGCAATAAGGTTCATATGCGAAATATGAGGACATGTCCCTATAGCAGAGTGAAAAAAGGAGAGCATGGGAACCAAGGCCAAGAAACCAGCAGCTGTTGTAGTAGCTGAAACGTGACATGTGATAGCTGTTAAAGATACAGTTTATTTTCTTTTTTTAGTTTAATGTGGGTATCCGAGTAGCTTACGTGCATCTCGATTAATCTCACGGATCTTGAAATTAACGACCATGTAAGCCTTCAGTGACTATCATATAAGCAAACAAGGGATACAGTTTCATTACTGTTATACTTGCTTTGAATTCGTATAGGTTCTATCCTTATCTCTTAACTATAATGAACGCTCTACCTGTTATTCATTCAGGAGAAGACAGTTTCTTAACTATCAGCTTAATTCAAAGATATAAAATGGTTAAATTTAGTCTTGGTAACGTGTAATTAAGCTGGTCTGAGGGAATTGGAGGGTTTTTGAAAATGTAGTTGTGATTGTTTTTTAAAGTGTTTTATTTAAAAATGTATTAAAATATTTTTTTTATTTTTAAAAAATTATTTTTAATATCAGAGCATTAAAATAATCTAAAAACACCAAAAAAATATTATTTTTATATATAAAAAAAAACACGATTTGCACCGCGTTTCCAAATAGCATATCAAATAAAAATCGGAGAATTAGCTGGTTTAATGTGATAACAATTTTATTTGTAAAACTTAAAACAAAACTACAATAAATAACAAATTTGTTCTTAATTAAATTGAATTCTTGTCAAATACAATTAACATTATTATTAATTTTTTAGTTTCATGTGTGGAAGTAAAGGTGCCAATCTTTGACACATACACACCTTGAAACCCATAAACAAAATTCCACTACTAGAAGCTATTTCTTATAAATACTTTCGAGGGATTAATTATTTTCTATGAGGGGCATTTTTCCCTCCTTTTATTCATTACAAAATATTCCAATAATCTTCTGTTAGGTTTTAATTATGTATTTTTCACTTAATAATATTATAAATACAAGAGCATATTTTTCAATTTACACCTTTAATAAATATTGATACTTAATTAAATTGTATTAAGTTATTAATTGGTGTTCGTATATATATTTAATCAAAACCTTTTTTTATAGAATAAGATACTAAATATATAATATCATATCTTAAAATATTATACACTAAACCATATATACAATGCATACTAGATTACAATTCAAAAATTATAATTACTCTTATAATTTAAAAAATTATCTTTTACATTCTAAATTTTATACACGTGCTAACATTTTTCATCATCCTATAAAAAAAATAAAAAATTATTTAATTATTTACAAAATTATTATTATTATTCAAGATTAAAATACTCTTTTAATCTCGTATATTAAATATTACCCTGGTTGTTCCACCCATCTTCTTCCCCTAGACACGAAGCCTAACAGCCACCTTCCATTCTCTATGTTCTCTCACCAACCACGATCTCAAACCATAAACCCACAACAATCACCATTGACAAATGCATTTACACGCATTCATTATCCTCCTCTCAGACAATGCGTACGATGCCAATCGTTAGCTTCTGCCACTGGTTGCTGCAGTAATTCTTTCTTTTTTTCCTTCTAGGTTTGTTAGAGGTGAGGGTGGTAGGAAGGGAGAAACTAATTCGCTCATGGCCTTAGTAATGGTTTTGGCTAAGCATAATGCTTTGATAGTTGAAGCATATGCAAGACTTTTGATACAATCTGGATTGCGTATCTTGAACCAGTCTTGAAGAGTAAAACTTGTAAACGATTATCAGTTATCCAAATGGTCAATTTCTTGATGAAGTGTCTGAATCATAGGAGTCTATTCTTTGAGCTTGACTTGGTAATTGTCTAATTGAGGAGTTGGATAAGCGCCAGTACAGTAAGATGGCATATGTGAGTGGAGTTGCATTTAAAGCTTCGTAAACTACAAAGAAAATAGGTACAGAGAAAGGGTCAAAATTTGAGAAGAGTTCTGGTTCAATTCTGGTGAACAACAAATCGTCTCCTCGGATCACTCTTACAATTGATTAAAAACACTTTTGGATTTTGTTGAGAGTTTGGTGATTTTTCATTGCACTAACGAGTTTGGTAATTTTTGAGTTTCTAATTATACGGAAGAGTTTCTTTTGTTTGAATGACAGGGGTGGTGAATTGATGATGCTTATAAGACGTTTGATAGAATGCCTTAGATGGATTCGGTTTGTTACAAGTAGGATTTGGTAGGAGTGATCATTTTCGATTTGGTTTGGTTTTTATAAAAAATAATAATCAAACCGAAATTTAAAAAAAAAAAACTTAAAACCGGTTCAAACCGACCGGTTTCAGTTCGGTTCGGTTTGTTTTTTGGACAAAAACCGGTTCAAATCGATTTGACTCAGTTTTTTCAGTTCGGCTCGGTTTTTTTGTTTTGGCTTGGTTTTTTCCGGTTTTTTTCCGGTTTGGGTTCGGTTCGGTTCGGTTTTTTCGGTTTCAGACGTGTAAAACCGAAACAGAACCGAACTGGTCGGTTTTTTCAAAATTTTAATCTGTTTAATCAGTTTTTTTCATTGTTCGGTTTTTTTTGTTATTGTTTTTTTGATTTTCTTGGTTTAATCGGTTTTTTAGTGTTTTTTATTCACCCCTAGGATTTTATCTGTTATATGTAATTTATATTGAAGAATTTTTGGTGCTTCATAATGTAAATATAGTAATTTTTGAAATGATAATCGCAAATTAAATCAAAATATATTATGTTTTATGTAATTTCTTAAAATTTCTATTAGCACATCTAAAAAAAATCTTTTAACTTAAAACATAATCTAATAGCTAATAGGTATATTAAGATTTTGGATCCAAAACATTCTTAAGTAAATAAATATAATTAGCCCAATTCTCCAGTATAAATTATAAAAATAAAAAATAAAATCATTCTCTGATTCTTCAAACAAATCCTAACTCTCGATATTCTATTTTTCTCTCGTGATAGCAATTAGAGTTGTGATTTTTACTTGCTTAATTGTTTTTATTTGTAAAATTGTATCAAGGGAGGAAACTATAGTTTCTATTTTCTTAACAAATACACAACCAAATAAGAATTTAAGATAATTTTAATTTTTGGTGTGTGGAATTTTATATTTCTTATTTTCTTTGCATTTAAGGTTTTGATGGATTTTTGTGAATTATATAAAATTGAATTCCTTTGAGTTTTAATTACTTGAATGTTTAAAAATACCAATTAGAAAGATAATTATCATGTATTCAATCACTACACCATTAACCAGTTTTACCAACAGACTAATTCCGTCGGTGACAGCAATGAAATCCGTCGGTGAAATAATTACCGACGGCCTCACCGATGGAACACGTCCGTCGGTATACCAGTCGTCAGTAACTTCCATTTCCATCGCTAAGTCTGTCGCAAATAAAAAAAACACCCACCGACGGAACACCGACGGTCTTACAGACGGATACGCGCGCGCCAAAAAAAAGTTTCCCGCGGGAACATTACCGACGAAATAAATCCGTCTGCAATTTCAACAGTAAGTACCAACGTATATTCCGTCGGTAATTATGGCATGGCTGGTAATTGTTTGGCAACTCTCTGTGAAATACCGACGGACAGTATCCGTCGGTAAATCCGTTTGTATTTAATCACCGACGGATATATTCCGTCGGTAATTATGGCATGGCTGGTAATTGTTTGGCAACTCTCTGTGAAATACCGACGGATATTATCGGTCGGTATATATTTAAAATATATAAAAAAATAATTTATTAATAGTAAAAAAACCTTAATAAACAAATAAAAATGGATTAAACATTAAAAATATAAAAGTAATGTTAAATAATATTCATTACAAATTTAATGTGTTTAAAAAACAAAATTAAACTAGAATAGCGGCGGAGCTGGAGGAGGAGGAGGAGGAGGAGGAGGCTGGTTGTTCCCAGGACCATACGGCCAAAAAGAAGCTGCACAAGTATCGTCACCCATCTTTGATCTCATCTCCATGACTATTTGACGGAGCTCATCATAATTCGTCGAGAGTTGTTGATATTGTTGTTTCAACGCAATGAACTCCTCAGACTGGGTGTTCGATACTGATGGAGAGCTTCCAACAGTTGAGACACTACGAGCCGAACGCAAGTTTTCAGCCGTAGTGTTGGAGAGCCCGTAGACCCGATTTTTATCAGGTCCACCAGACGATCCCGCCTCCATCCACAAATCTAGATCGAAATCTGGATGGGTCGACGAATTGTCCCCATATCTCTCCCTCAACCGGCTATTATAGGTCTCCTGAAAATTCCGTCGGTAAAAAAATCATCAAATGCAATTCAAGATACAATTCAAGAAAATAATAACTTACAAAATAAAATGAATGAACGAACATACCACGAAGTGCTGAGCACGGTTGTCCAGGAACTGCTGCACCCCCTTTTGGCGGTCTTGACTCCGCACATGCGTCTTTACAAACAGCTCCATTGGACTCGGTTCACGTCTAAGAGACGCAGCCTGTAAGGAAAAAATAGGTTGAAAGTTAAATATATTATAAGGAACGACAAATTAATTAACGATATATTTCATTAAAATTAATCTTACCATCTGCTTTGCATGTGCGCTGAAAGGGACGGATCCGCCAGTGTGCGTGGTCACCGAACCATGAATTTGCCGGTTTCGGTTGTCGGCGCCGGACTGTGAGCGCCGTGAGAACCGCTCTGAGGTCACGTGCTCAATATATGTCGTCCATATTTCCCCCGAGATGAATGGCGGTTTGAATTCCTGCCAAACCGCCACCTCATTCCATCCTTCAAGACCGTTATCCCTCGCATGTCTTTTTGATTTTTTTTTGGTGTCATACCAAAAATCACGCAACCTACTTCCATAGTAACAAATTAGAATTTAAAACATAAAATTATAAAACAAAAATAAATATTATTTTCGATGTTACCTAGTTGCCGCGTGATTCTCCCATACCCTCCTCACAACATTGTTGTCCGCCCTATCCCACTCAAATTTGTTCTGTGTATATAAATAATTCATATAAAATAAAAATAGTACAAGATATAAAATTATAAAAATCATTTATTAAAAATAAGCTGGAAATTAAAAATTAACACTGACCTGAAATCGCTTAAACCATGCATCGATATTAGGTTTCCACTCAGGATGTCTGGAAACCTGGCTCCATTGAAACAATGGAATCTCCATCGACGATTTAAACGCCAATGTTATAGTCCTTGCAGCCTCAATGTTTGTGAACCTGAAATTAAATACAAGTAGTAATATTAATTAGTTGTTCATAAATTATGTTATAAGTATATAAAAAAAAAACTAAAACCTAAACAAACTTACATTGAGAGGTCATCCTTCCATTGTGCCTGGTACTTGCGAGTGAATTGACCCCGCTGTGAAGGCACACCGCTTATGTGCTGTGAAACCGCGCTAGAAGAGGCAGCATCACAAGTTGGCGTAGATTCCTCGCCGTGATCAGCACCTAAGGATACGTCCTCCTCGCTGCTAGAAGAACTAGCTGCAACCGTCTTCTGACGACGTGCTGTAGATTTCATTCTACGCATCTACACAAATTTATACGAATAATTACATAATTAACTTCGATTATTTTAAAAAAAAATTGACAGTCTCCCCTATACTGGGGGGTCCCAAGTTATCGACAAAATCATATTATACTTCCAATTTTATTTCACATCCCGATCCAATCATCCTGGATCTCAACCCAACTCATCATCATCAACACAACATTTTATTCAATAACATCATATAATGATATTCAAGTAAAAGAATCAATTTCAACTATGAACATTCATTGTTAAATTGGTACTTAGAGTTACAAACATTAGATTAAAGTCATACATTCAAATTTACGGATTAATATTACATTTCAAGTTTTAGGAGACAAGACTCTTAATTTATAAATAATTACATGGTCAAAAGCAAAAGATAACTAAATCAATATCATTCCTAACACGATCGACCCTAATGGACCTCAAAATAGAAATTAACGTGTACACATAAATATAAAAATGTAATAACAAGCAATAACAATGACATGGAAACAATAATATCCTAAATTAAGATAAACTAATTAAATGTAATTCTATATATATAAATTAACATTTTTAACATAAATTCAACAATAACAATTATAGCAATACAAACAATAATATCCTAAATTAAGATAAACTAATTAAATGTAACTCTATATATATAAATTAACATTTTTAACATAAATTCAACAATAACAATTATATATATAAATTAACATTTTTAACATAAATTCAACAATAACAATTATAGCAATACAAACAATAATATCCTAAATTAAGATAAACTAATTAAATGTAACTCTATATATATAAATTAACATTTTTAACATAAATTCAACAATAACAATTATATATATAAATTAACATTTTTAACATAAATTCAACAATAACAATTATAGCAATACAAACAATAATATCATAAAATTAATAAATAAAATTAAAAAACTAAAAAACACTACACAAAACAACATAAACACAAAACAAACAATACACAAAACTAAAAAACACTATATCAATTCAAAATAAATTTGGGAATAAAAAATGCTTACCTTAATAGTGTGTTGAATTTAAGATTTTATCTACAAATAATACACAAAACAAAGAACACCAAAAAAAATAATCATAATTAAAATAAAAAAAAATACAAAGATAGAGAAAAAAGAATACATACCTTTTAAAACTACCACCAAAACAATAAAATCCCTTCTAAAAGCTAAATATAAACGAGAGAAGAAGAGAAATGGAGAAGAGGAGAAGAGAAACGGAAGCAGAGAAGAAAATGAACCAAGTGGGGGGATGGGGGGTTATATATAGCAATTTTTCCGACGGTATTACCGACGGAAATTAATTGTTGTCGGTAATTCCGTCAGAAATTAATTGAAATGCGCACCAAAAAAAGTTCGAAAATCCCGCCAAACTTTTCGATCCGTCGGTATTCGTGCAGACGGATACGTGTCACACATGCGTGTGCTTCGAGATGTGCGTAAAGCCGTCGGTGATTCTGTCAGTATTGGACGTCGGTAACTCCGTCGGTATTTGTGCAGACGAACACGTGTCAGACATGCGTGCGCTTCGTGATGTACGTAAATCCGTCGGTGATTCCGCCGGTATTGTACGTCGGTAACTCCGTCGGTAAACCTGTCGGTGAATGTGGCACAATCCCGTAATTTTTTTGCAACTCTTTGTGAAATACCGACGGGTTATAGTCCGTCGGCAAATCCATTGGTAATTGTGGCACAATCCCGTAATTTTTTTGCAACTCTCTGTGAAATACCGACGGGTTATAGTCCGTCGGTATACCCGTCGGTGAAACGGTAAATTTTTCTTATTTTTTTATGTAACCCTGTCAAAAAATCTTGAATTGCAATCTTACAGCACACACAACACAATAACAAGGGCTGACCATTAAAGAAGAATAAATATTTCATGTTTCAAATTATTACATTATAAAATAAGGCTTTATAACATGTTTAGTTAGTCGAAATTTTCATCTTCGTCCTCTATTGAATTGTTATAATCAGCTTCATCGCACTCTTCAATTTCGTTATCATCTTCTTCAACAACATTCTTTTTTCCACTAGTAGAGCTCAGAACAACATTCAACTCCTCTGCGTCAACATTAACAAGACTATCGTTGAAAACACGAAAATTCAAATTTTCTTCTAAGTCAATCGACGGAGCAACTCGGTATGGTTCAACCAACTGACTAGCTTGAAAGACTTCATCTATCACACTTGTGTCTTCGTTCTCATCCTGAACAACCTCGACACGACCCTTGGGTTTTGTTTTTAAAACGGATAACCAATCAACTCTTGATCGGTCCTTTCTAAAGGAAGGGGTGTATGTGTAATAAACTTGTTAACATTGCTTTGCGAAAACAAAGACGTCGTTTATGTTGCGGTGTCTAGCTTTTGAGTTGATTTCAACGAGACCATAGTGAGGATCTACTCTGATTGCTCTGTCAGTTGTGTCATACAAATAGCATTTGAATAAAAACACTCTATTTTGCTCGCTATGATATTGTAGTTCGATGACCTCTTTCAATTTACCGTAGTAGTCAACTTCAAACTCACTAGAAGTCAATCCCTTAATACAAACACCGTTGTTGTATGTCTTTCTTCCATGCCCGTATTCTTCAGTATGAAAGACATATCCATTGACAAAATACCCATTATAGCACTTGACTTTTCTTTCAGGGCCCAGACATAGTAAAGACAGTGAAATAGCAGCACTACCTCCCATTTGATAAACCTAGCTTGTAAATTAAATACAACAATAATCAATAAACGGATATTATATAACATTGACTACAATTAATTACATTGCAAGAGATAATGAGTTTGTGATAGGACTTACATGTGTTCTAAACCATGTGGCAAATTGTTCATCTTGTAATTGAAAGATCTGGGATTCGGTCAGCTGTGAGTTATTGGACAGTAAGTATCGTCGATGTTGCCTGCAAGGTTGTTCCAAATTATATGAGTGTATGGTATCATAAAACATAAATAGTACACTCTTGACAAAGTTTAAGTCGAACATCTACTTACTTAATAAAAGGTCTCAGCTCATCACAGTTAAATAGGACATAATTGTGTGCTTGTCTGAACTCTATTTCAAACAAATATCTTCCCCTCACGGCATTTTTAGGTATGGGTCATCTAGGATTGGAGAATATTGACAAGTTCTCACTTGAATGCACTTCACCACCATCATCATGCCGTGGAACACGGTTTATCCTCGTTCTCAAATGAGGTTTGAAATAGTATAAGATAAATGTTGAGATCTCCTCAACAATATACGCTAAAAATTATAAGATGATGGATGGGAACCTTTACTTCAGAGTGTCAAAGTATTTTGTGTATAGAATGATATTGATATTCTTAATTTTAAAGCACAATATACAAGAGCTTATGACAGGTTTCCTCATAAAAGTGAATTTCTCACAACTTTAGAACATCTTCTCAAAATTGATATATTTATAGCTGCAATTGATTTTCAATTGTAAGAGTTAATAAATTTTGTGATCAAACAATTAAGCTTTATATTTTAAGTTCAGCATTATATCCTTAAAATTCTTATATCTCATTCAAAGTTGATGATGTATGCAATTTGGCTAAAAAGCTTTATCCTAAAGATTTTAGTGAGCAAGAGAAACTTCATTTGAAGTTTCAATTATAACATTATGACCTTGATGTACCAAAAAATCCAAAGTTTCATTAATTATTTACTTTTTCTTAGTTGAATAGAGTAATGAAAGCTTCTAAGAGATAAAAAAAAAAAACTATTATTTAACTAATAGATTAATTCAACTAATCTTAACTCTTCATGTACCTACCGCAACTACAGAATGCTCTCTCTACAATGAAGGTGGTGAAAACAAGGTGATGCGAGTCTGGAGGCTAAGAACCCTTGAAACCATAAACAAAATAGAAATAACCTAAGAAAACTAAAATCAGATTGATAAAAAATCATAACCCAATTATTACCTTAACCAAGGAACCAAAGTTACTGGATGAAAGACCTCGTCCCATTGATTATAGAGAATCAAGAGCTAAAAGTACAAGGAAGAACACCATAAAGAAAATTAATATTTGATAAGTCCTAAAGAGTTTGACGAGGAACTAAGAGTATGAGCAACTTCACACATATATAATATTATTTTGAAATAAAATCAACTATGTTAAAAAAAAACTAAATACAAAGTAAATAACTTTATTTATACTACGTAAAACATATTAAATAAGGCTAAAAGAATAACAAAAGAGTTCTAAATTGAATAGGAAAAATAATCAATTAGGGAAATAATGCAATTCTTGCACAGCAGCTTCTACGCTTTATCACAATGCTTTTTGAATCTTTGATTTCTATAAAATTTCAACCCTATAAAAAAAAGGCTTTTAAACTCTTTTGGAAAAGATTTTAACCTGATTCAATGGTTGGATTAAAAGTTATGGTTATTTATGTAAGAATATACATTAGAAAAAATAAGATCAAAACTGTTTTTATTGTCCTTATAAAATAACGATTGTTAGTGCTTAAAGAATCTTTACAAAATAAAAATTGTTTCCTAATTGATCTTCTTGGAAAGTAAGAAATCCTTGAAAATAAGGATTCAACATGTAATTAAATCATTTCCTTGTAAGAATCTACAAATAATATGGAAAACAATCTTTTTCTAACTTCCCTTGTTTACTGGTAGATTTCAAGTTTGACTTCAAACACGTCGTTCTTTTTCATATGAATGAGTTACTGAGCTTACCATATATGAATGAAAAAGCTTAATATGTCTAGTTTTCAAACCAATTGAAATCACAAAAAAATTGTACCTTTAGCTTGAGATATGGCCCAAAACATACATGAAAGTTTATTTTTGGCAAATTTGCATCTTTTTAACCCAAACATCTTGACTTAAACCATTAAATTCATCTTTGATATTATTAGTTTTATAATTTTAATAGGCCTAATTAATATCTCTAATGGATCCTTTGATATTACTTGTTGATTCTCATCATTCTTCTTTTTCTCAAAAGGATTAGTCTTCAAATCAACAATAAAAACACCATTAATGGGCAATATGTTCAAATAATCATGCAATAAAGAATCAACAACATTTTTTTATATAGGCTTGTTAGTATAAAAAAGCATTATTTATAACCCTATCACTTGCATAAAATCTCTCATGTTTTTTTTTGTTTTTCCCTCAACACTAATTTTTTCTTCACAATGGTCTGTTTATTTTTTTTCTCTCCTCTCGGCTAACTCACCAAATACATGATCATGGTGAGCAATGTCAGTATCACCATCATCATTCATGTAATTATCCATAACAACTCTAAATACGTTGTCAGAGAACTCCATGAAGTAATTTAATCACATCTCATACTTTTTATTCACTAAGTTATTGCCCTTCACTTTCTCCAATAAGTCATCAGAAACCAACAAATTTTTAGCCTTCCTACTCTTAGTTTTAGAATTTGACATCTTTGAATTACTAGCAGGTCTATTTATATTTTATTATAGCTTCTTAAAAGGAAGCATTAATAGCCTACATTCAACAATGACATCATTAAGATCACAATCAATGATGTCATCTTTCTTAGGATATGAGTCAAGTGGAATTTCATTCATTGAAGTATCCATCTCAAGTAAATTAGTTTCCAATTCTTTTAAATGTTCAACACCATGTAAATGTTTCGTATCTTTTTAGCATTAGGATATAGCTCTTAAGTTAACAATAAGTTTATTTATTTCTTCAATAAGCATTGTAAGTCGTCCATCCTTGCTCTCCTTTACTAATCTCATAGAGTAAATGAGGTATTTTCTCCTATTAATAGAGAGATTCCCAATTGTTCTCCTATTAATAGAGAGATGTTGTAATTCTCACATTACTTAGTATAATCCTTCTATACTTACTTGTGGATGTAGCCAAATTTAGGTGAACTACGTAAATTCTTGTGTGTCTCATTCCTCATTTTATCATGTCCCTTGTCTTTTGTCTTATCGGATTTGCATGCCAGTATCCTAACAAAATGGTCTCATTTGAAGATCCAATTAGGGTTTTTTTTGTTGGATTTTAGGGATTCGGTTAGTTATATGTTAAAATGAAATTGAAATAGTGAAGGGTTTTTTTAGGGATTGAAATGTAGGGGTTTTAGTTCATAGTTGTGATTTTGTTAATTTTGCAGTTGTGAAGGGCATTTTATGATGTTTCTTCTACAAGTTTGTGTTTCATGTGTTATCCGAAGAGGTTTTTGTTTGGAAGGTGAGAATGTCTAGAGGTTGAACTAAAGAGATTTTTATTGTGTTTTTCAGCTAGAAGGTTGAAAGAGAAGACAGTTATGGTAAGATTTTTTGTTGTCGGAATTCTGCAGGTATTTTTTCTCTTAGGTGAAATGTGACATAGGTCTTGAAACTTGGTAACATTTTGGACAAAAACTACATTGTAGGGATGTCTTGGGCTTGAATCAGTTAAAATACTTTCTTCTTCTCTTTTGAAAATTATTAAAAAGGAATATGGTTTGGTGTTTTTTTTTCTTATTATTCTTTCGAAAATCATGTCATCTTAGTTAACTCCAAATCATATTTTAACTGTTAACTAAGATTAAATATATATTTTTTATTCAAGAGGTTTTTAACCAAGTTTAAATATACTTTTTTTATTTGAGAGATTTTTAAAAACATATTCCACCGAGCCCCATCAAAAACTTAGTGGAATTGAATAAGATGATGATGAACTGTTATTGTCTTAACTTTGACTGATTTTTTTTTTTCATTTCAACTGTTTAGAAAACATTGCTGTATATGAAGGTCAAAAAGCAATTCAGGTTCTGGGTTGATGTTTGAGTACACCTTCTAGTCAATAAAAATAAATGAATTTTAGAGTAACCATTTCGTCTAAGCTTCAAAAATACTTCTTCCAGCAAACTCATTTGAAATGCACAGTTAATATTGTCACTCATTTGCAATTTTGATTTTGACAATATTATTTTTGTGTTTTTAAAGTGTTCGAAAAAATTTAAAAGTTTTTTTTTTTTTTTGTGCTTCAAATTATTATTATTTTTATTGAGTTTAGATCATTTAATGTAATTATGTTAAAAATAAATTTAAAAAAATAAAAAATAATATTTTAAAAAATAATTGTTTTTATAATAAAATCTAACACGAGGAATGGCATGAGTATTGTGAAACATGAAGGCCCGATTTCTTTACTTGATACTCCTGATCTGAGTTTATAAGCTTCACATAATATACAATTATAGGGTTGGCCCCCCCTCTAATACTAAGGTGTAATTAATTATGAGTAGCCAGTAAACTAACATGGCTCATCAAAATCCAGAAGATCTTGTGCTCAAGGAAGATGATGAGCTCATAATTTCCTGACCAAGCTGCTTTATCTTGTTAAGAAGAAGCATTTGCTCAGTCTCGAGCTGTACCGTGTACTCTTCTTGTATGTCCTCTAGGCTTTGCATCTCGCTCAAGGCTGTCGAGAGACCATCCAGGTTGCCATCCTCAATCAAAGACTGCAACTTGATCATCGATTGTTTCATCTGGTCAAAACCCATTCAAAGAAACAACTTCAGACTTGAAAGCATATGTTAATTCATGAAAAACATAATAATCAGATAAGATTTCATCATGGATCCAATAAAAAGAGCAAAAATAAAAGTATGGACTGAAAAGAACTCAATGTGTTGCAAAGAAAGAGATAATCACATGGCATCGTTAAATATTGGTCACTAGCTTAAAGGGATCCTGTAGAAAGCTTAAATTTAGAAACAGCATCAGTGATTATACAAAATAAAGAGCTTGAGAATGTCAAATTGATTGGTCTAGAGGTGGTGTGGTGTACATGATTATCATCCTGTAACACATTATCATCACCTGGTTAGAAATTTGGTGTGATTTGGTTAAAGATGCATCAGCCTCCAAACTGCTTCTTGTTTGTAGTTCTGGAACTTTCCTAGTTATCCGAACGTGGATCTCTCCCCTTGTTACTCCTTGGAGAGGTATCCACTTGTCAGACGTCTGGTTTGGAGGCAATCCCTGATACTCTACAACACAATCACCTATACTATAGGTTGGAAGCAAGGCATTATAGTCTTTCACATGCAACTCTAAGGGACTGCCATCATCAGGGAACTCCAAGGTCTGATTCCATTGAGGATTCAGAGTTTTGTACATAACCTGAAAAGCAATACAAGGCACGGTAGGTAAGTGATTGTAGTGTTGTAGCATCCAACAGAAGCAACAGCAGGGCATAAACCAGACCACATACCTTTGTTCTCTTCTTCAAGCTTCCATACTGTACCCTCACATATGGATCACTTGTCCCTCTAAGATCAGCAGCAATAAGATCTTTTGCTTCAACAAGGATAAGTTCAATCCAACCATTGAATGAACCTGAGACAGAACCCTAAGCATATTCGAGGAACAAAAAAACAATATCATTAGCTATAAGGATTTCAGAACATTAGATCGCTGACAACATGCTGTTCGTAATAGCTTGGTAATACTACAGCTTGTTTGCACTCTTAAAAACAAGCTGGTTATGAACAAATCTGAACTTCAAAGACTGATATACATCAGTGAAGCAAGCAAGCAAGCCAGCCTAATATGTTTTACATGTCTGCAGGTCAACACACCTTCACATGTCCAGATGAAATAGCTTTTGCATCTTTCAAACATTATTATGGTCAGGTGACTGCCTTAATTTTTAATGCCATGAAATGGCTTTTTGATTTTCAAAATGCTTTTTAGTAAACTACAGGAAATACAGTATTGTTAAACCTTAAATATGATATAATCATACCCGTGATCCTTCAGAGTCATTGACTCTGACTGCTTCTATTTGAAGCCTTAATTCTCCTGAATTCACTCTTTCAAGGGGAACCCATATGTCCCGGATTGATCCCTCCAGCAAACCTTCTAAATTTACTCGTGCACTACCAATGTTTTCATCTCCAAAGATTTCTTCGCTGTAGCATTTAATCTTAAGGCATCCGTCATCTACTATCTCATCAAATTCGAACTTTTGATTCCAGAAAGGATTAGAATTGTGTGCAGTCCGTGTTTTCTGTAGGACCTGAGGAGATAGGTTAGAAGCATGATCAGAATCAAACATAAATACTCACATGAAGCATTTATGTAGTTTCCCATACATATGGGTCCACTTCAGGTTCAAATTCACCATATATGAAGAACCTAGAATCCTACCTTTCCATACTGCAGTTTAACATATGGATCACACTTTCCAGATCTTTCTTTTGAAATCAGATCTTTTCCCTCCATGATAGCCACATTAATCTTCCTTCCTGTTCTTGAAAGAAGATTTGATGATCCATACATCGACTTCAGAGAGCTAACATTGAACTTGTTCAAGCTAAGGGAACCATCAGAGAACTGCCATTCTTTTACTACAAGCTTGACAGTCAACTGCCACATGCATATAAACAAGAGAAATGGCTTAGTTATCGTCATTTAATCCTCTACTGACACAAGTTGGAATGAGTTGCTTGACATCAATTGCATATATAACACAGTGAAAGTTTAAAAAAAACTGCATGTTATCAAATACTCAAAATTTGAAACCAACAGTAGTCTATGCTTGTGCGGGTGCAAAGTTGTATCTCAATTTAGTCTAGAACTCCATCAAAAGGAAACAAAATCAACCACATTTGATTTTATCGGATTCAAACTAGTATCTACAGCAGCTGAAATTTTACAATTGATGCAACAAAAGATGACCTAAGGCTAGTCAAGGCTTTAATACTCCATCATAACTAGCTTCTGTTACGCACAACAAGAGAAATATATCGATACAACACAGCAACTCAAAAACAAGTAACTAGTCGCAGTAAAAATTTTACAATTGATGCAACAAAAGATGACCTAAGGCTAGTCAAGGCTTTAATACTCCATCATAACTAGCTTCTATTACGCACAACAAGAGAAATATATCGATACAACACAGCAACTCAAAAACAAGTAACTAGTCACACTAAAAATTTTCATGTGCTACCTCTCCTGAAGTAACTCCCTCAAATGGAACCACCATTTCAACTTCGTTTCCACAAAACTCAGCATGTTTGGCAATTACACCAGAGTCAGGTCCAATTGCCCAAAACGCTGTTGAATCATCTGCAGCATACTTCATCTGCTTGTACAAACCAAGAAAAAAAGATGCTAAATTAATTGGAACACAGAAATTTTTCTGAAGAAAAAAAATCAGGGATGTCTAGATGAACAAATTGCAGGCAATACAAGTCAAAAGCACACACTCTTGTTGCATCCATGATTTTAGAGTCACGTTTATTTCTGAAACTTGGCTCTGCTTTTGTTTCATTTTTGGAGATATATATAATGCTTGAAAATGTTAAGTCTTTCTTTTAGGAGACTTGGCTGCAATGGCAACGCATTTTAACATTGCAGTCTTTTGACTTCGTGCATTACAATCTACAAGGCATGAATGATGTAGTTTACAAATTTACATAATATGTGTATTAAAAAAATCACTCAATGACAAATAAAATCAATCAATTAAAGTTTAGTGGTAATTTAATAAAGAACAATACGATTTAAGCTCCTAAGTTTTTGCGATGAAATTATTCATGAAAAATTCAGAAAAATATCCTGTGATGACCAATATAGGGTGCTTATGATGGTTTAACTAATTAAGAAATAAAAAACCTCCCCTCATTTGAAAACCTCAATCTCCTACAACGATAACAAAAAATAATTGCATGTTGTACGCCAACTTTTGGCTAATGTTTAAAACATGTGACAAAAGGCTGAAACTCACACAATAAGTAAACCCAATGAAAGTGACCTGTTGCTCTATAATTTACACAAAATAAGAGTCAGCATGTACCTTGATCTCACAACTTGCTAGATAATCATACTTCACACTGTTGGGTGGGCAGTTGTAAAGATGTAATCGAAGAGTTCCTGTATCTTCATGTAAGACCATGTTAAATGTTGAATCCCATCTAGGGCTTGAGCCTAGTCTCACTTCTGTTCTCCTTGTTAACTGTCCAAGTTCGACCTCCACAAATGTTCGCAGATCTTCATCATCAAAATGCTCTACCAAACTACCATTTAACGAATGACTTTGTTCCCTTCTTGGTGGGCTTCCTCTCAGGTTACTTCTAGAAAGTTTTCTAGCTGAGATGACTGACACATATACAATTCCACCAACAGCCTTTTTCCTTAAATCTACTGCTGGTAAACAGTAACAACGACGGTGAGGCTCAACCATTGTCTTAACTAAGGTGTCAGTTAAAACCTTGACCTGAAATTTTAAAGAAAAAGAAGAACACTTATAAGACCAATAGTACTGGAAGAACTAGAATAGAGGCAGAATAGAACAAACACAATTAAGGAAGTACAGCAAGATTCATCATTATGAACTACTAAATACCGTACATGTCGTAAGGTAGCTAAAAAGAAACATGATGAATTCTAAATACTTAATTCAAGAGGCTAGAATAGAGGCAAGAAAATTCCATGTAATAATAATGAAAACAGAAATAATATAAAATTTACTACCTATTCATGTGAATACAATAAGTTAAAAAATAAAAAATAAAAAATAAAAAACACCAGCCAAGAAGAAACGCCGGGCAGCTCTGTGGCAGGTAGTGACTGGCTTCCTCCACTTCCAAAAGCAACTCCTATTCTTACTTCAGGAGTTGACACAAATGAGTACAAAACTGCTCTCCCATCCAGAACTGGCATCAAGAGAAGCTGTTAAAAAAAAAAGATGAGAGATTAAAAAGCAACCTCAAAAGGAAAAAACTGATGCACTTGAAAGCCAAATAAAATCCAAAATTTAGGAATAGCTCGCCTAAGAAACAAGAAATTAAATGCACAACAAAAATTGACAGTCCCAAATAGGATTACAACGATATTAATAAAAAAATGTTTGAAAAAAGTATTCCATGCTTGCATATCTCCCAAGTACAGAACCTATATCCTCTCCCTTGAGTAGCTCCACATTGTAAACAGTATAGAAAATGCATTTCCAAATGTTCATCTCCCACAGCAATGAATTTTCAGATCTTTGCGAAATTTTGCAGATAAATCCCAAGCAATAAGCAAGGAGTGGAAGATCTCAAGGATATGGATGTGTTGAGAAGAAGCATTTTTTACAATTACTAGAAGCACTTCAAAACTACTTAGAGCTTCGAATTTTAAAGTGGTTGGAAAGGAAGAGGGAGAAAGGAAGAAGAGTATGAAGCAGAGGAGAGGAAAAGAGTGAGAAAGAATTGGGGCACAAACTTACAAATTGTTCCCCAGGAATGAGATCATGGAATGTTTATGGTGGCATATAAAGGAGCTATAGGCTAACATAGGAAATGATGTAACAAAAAATCATAGGGCTGAGAGAATGTGACCATCATTACCAACTTATAAACTTACTTTTGGATGTTAATATTGAAATGCTTCCCGCCATGTGTGTGTTTGCTTCTTCTTTTTTTGTGTGTGTGTGTGAGAGAGAGAGAGAGAGTGTACCAAAGGGGAAAAAAAAACTATTACGTACAAATAACTGATCCAGCCAAACAAAAGAGGGAAGGTCACGTAAAAGATACTTGATGGTTCTCTTTCACTCATTTTCTGGTGTCGATATCCATGAGGAACACATAAAATCAAGCCATTAGCCATATACATTTTGATCAATCAACCAGTGCCAACACAAAATTATTTAGAGTGCAGAAAACATAAATGATTTTACATACCTCACCCTTGATGTGGAGGCTGTTTATAACAATTCGAGCAGTTCCCATTAATGGTTTTGCCAGCTTAGCCAGCAACAAAATGCTCATGTCACTGGTGTCCCAATCGAAACCCAAATTCATAATTCGCTGTCAAAATGCATAAAAAATGCAACGTCAAAATATGAGAAAAAATTACTGTTTGAAGGGGGGAATAACACATCAAGTTAGAAAAATCACTGGAACAATCTATATAACCTATATATTGTGCTTTAACTTTCCCCTTTCTTTCTTCATTAAACACCTTACATTTCAACAGAAATGCTCAGTCATTGTTCTAAGAGAGTGTTTGGGAGTATGATAGATTTTGTTTTTCAAGTTACTTTTCACTTGGAAATACATTAAAATACTATTTTTTAAAAAAAAATTTATTTTTGACATCAACACATTAAAACGATCCAAAAACACTAAAAAAATAAATTTAACGCAAAAAAAATTCAAATTTTGACGAAAAGCAGTTTCAGCTTAAATGTCAAACACCCTAGAAGTCAGATGATTGAATTTTCATTTGGCAATTGGCTCATCAGCCACCTTAATTACATCAGACTCAATCACCTTGAGCCCCAATTCTCACTTCTCATCATCTTGTGCCTAACTTAATCATTAACTCAAATGTCCATAACAAAGTGGAAGAGAAGGCAGACCAAAATGCAATGCCCATTGAATCATAGGCTCCCAATGGAATAACTTTAGCTTGCATCTTCTGAGCAATTGCAAGCAGAGGGAATTGCATGATCTTTAAAAATTCATACCAATATGGGTTCAGGAAGCAATCAAATTAACAAACTCCATAATTTGGTTTCTCTGTGCTCATTAAAGGATCCTTTGAGGTCATTTTTGTTGTTTGGAACTAGCATGAGTTTCATAGTAACAAGTCTAGTTGGAATGTATTGATGAGCTTGTCTAGTGAACAACTAAATTCAACTCATGAAAGGCTCAATAATGAACTACTTAAGATAAGCTAGATTGACTTTTTCCATGCAGTTTCATCAATCAGTCACCTCGAGCACCGGTTCTCACTTCTCATCATCTCGTGCCTAGCTTAATCACTAACTCATACATCCATAACAAAGTGGAATAAAAGGCAGACCAAAATGAAACGTAGGCTCCCAATGGAATAACTTTTCCTCGTATCTCTAGAGCAATTTCCATTCCTATACTTGCATCAGTGAGTGCTAAAGTAGAGACAATTGCATGTTCTTTACAAATTCATACCAATATGGGTTCAAGATGCAATCAAATTAACAAACTCCATAATTTGGTTTCTCTTTGATTGTTAAAGGATCCTTTGAGGTCATTTTTGTTGTTTGGAACTAGCACAAGTTTCATTGTAACAAGTCTAGTTGGAATGTATTGATGAGCTTGTCTAGTAAACAACTGAATTCAACTCATGAAAGGCTCAATAATGAAATACTTAAGATAAGCTAGATTGACTTTTTGCATGTAGTTTCATCAAAGACTTAACTTTTTGTAAGCTGTTGTGAAACTAAGTCATTCTTTGCTTAGTCACTTCAAGCACCGGTTCTCACTTCTCATCATCTCGTGTCTAGCTTAATCACTAACTCATACGTCCATAACAAAGTGGAACAGAATGCAGACCAAAATGCAATGCCCATTGAATCATAGGCCCCCGATGGAATAACTTTTCCTCGTATCTCTAAAGCAATTTCCATTCCTATACTTGCATCATTGAGTACTGAAGAAGAGACAATTGCATGTTCTTTACAAATTCATACCAATATGGGTTCAGGATGCAATCAAATTAACAAACTCCATAATTTTGTTTCTCTTTGATTGTTGAAGGTTCCTTTGAGGTCATTTTTGTTGTTTGGAACTAGCACGAGTTTCATAGTAACAAGTCTAGTTGGAATGTATTGATGAACTTGTCTAGTGAACAACTAAATTCAACTCATGAAAGGCTCAATAATAAACTAATTAAGATAAGCTAGATTGACTTTTTCCATGCAGTTTCATAAAAGACTTAGATTTTGTAAACTGTTGTGATACCAAGTCATTCTTTGCTGTGAATCAATAATGAACTAATTAAGATAAGCTAGATTGACATTTTCCATGCAGTTTCACAAAAGACTTAAATTTTGTAAACTATTGTGATACTAAGTCATTCTTTGCTATGAACTTCAGTATTTCTTGTTGGAACTTTATTGCTATTCCACATATTTAGTAAAGTCAATGTCAAAATGCACACTGTTGATTACTAGAACATATACGATAGGCCAATCTTTAACATCATTAATGTAATATTTCAACACGAGCACTTGCATACTCCAACTGTCTTTTGCACTAAATGAATAACTGGATCCACCAAATGCATCAGAAATTTTCGAAAGGCACAGAAACATAAGGTTGCTTGTAAGACAATAAACAGAAAAAAAACAGTGGTTGACCTTGTTGATTAGCATTTAATTGTAAGGTAATATTAGCAAGCATTAGGTAAATTATATGTAGATATCTTCCAAGCTATACGAAGGGATAAAATGGCAAACAAAATTCAGAGAGTGAAAATGGAACCAAACCTGATCACCTGAAGTTGACCAACAAGTCCCATGTGGACCCAGATAAGGTGGGCATGAACCAAGTGAAAATTCCTGCAACTCAATTTTTTCCTACATGAAGGGTAATATTTTCTCAGGAAACATGTACAATAATGTTAATCTTAACTTATATATTCATGGAAATTAATAGAGGAGAAAATAAGTATATCACTTACGATGAGCTTCGACCTACGTTGTTTTAAACGTTTCTGCAAAGAAAAATGTTTAACTTTTTGTTTGATCTCACAAAGAACCATAAATACACGCAAGTGTGTGCATGAGTACACCTTCATATATGCTAGAAAGTTCATTTAGATCAAAAAATAGCAAAAACAAATATCAAAAGGTAGGAACAATGCCTTGGCCCCCTTTCTAGTAGTAAAGAAATGGAAGTGTGATACCAAATCAGTCAACCACCATTTTTCAAATGATTATGTATTCTTATGATCGATTCCCAAGAAATTATGACAAAGTGGGAATGATTCAGAGTTCTGGAGCCCCTTTCTAGTAAGTTAGGAAACAAGAGTGTGATGGGAAATCACTTTTATTGCAGCTTCATTTTCCTAGATGATTTTCTTGTGGTATAAGAAAGCCACTGCACAACTGTAGTCCTGCCACTGTGTCATTCACAAAACCCCACAAAGAGCAGACATTTGGAATGTGCCTTTTCTTTTAGCTTTTAAACAAGAAGATCATGAGGAAATTTAGATGGCATAAATATAAACACAGCCAGCAGACATCTTGGAGTTCAGACAATAATGAACAAATAAACCTTGGCATAGGATAGAAAATTTTCAGTAAAAGTGATTATATGACACAAGCCAATTAAAAACGATCCACAAATCCTTACCTCAACAATGGATGAGAATCTTGTTGCAAGCTTTGGGTTCATATAGCTGGTCCAAATTTCCATCAACAGCTTGTTCATCCACTCACAGTGTTCCAATGGCGTAATTGGCTATGCGAATATGTGAACAGATTATTAGACTGAACCTAGTTAACACGAAATTTTGGGTAATCACAGAAGAGAACAAAGAAAGAAGAGATACCGAGGTGTTCAATACAACTCGCTTCCACTTCTTGTTTAGGTCTTCCACAAGAAGTCTCTGTTGATGACTGCAATACTACAGAGGGAAAACAATAATTTCATTTTACCGCATTTCACATGCTGTGCTGAAAGAACAAGGGGAACCTAACTCTGCAATGGCAACCCATATTTATCTAAAAAGTGATGCAAGTAATGTTGTTAATCTAGGAACCACTGCTAGATTAAAAGTCTAACCGAAAAAAGGAAAAGGGTGGGCAACAATAAACAGTGATCACAACATTTGTTTACACTGGGGGAAGAGTGATAAGCCTGTGCATAATTTAGAAAATATAAACTGTACTTGCATTTAAAGATTTTCAACTCGATAAAGTTGTCCTTCTCTAGTAAATCACACCTAAATGCAGCAGCTTTTTTTGAAAATAAATGGATAAGAGATTCATGAGACCTCAAGAATTCAACAAAGTATATCCCAATTTTAACATCCCGTCATATAAAACTTTTCAAGTACAAAAGTTTCATGACAAATGAAATAAAATCTAAACTAAAGAAAATAATAATCAGACAAAACTGCATCACCATCCAAAATAGACATTTAAGACCAACAAAAATCAAGTTAAAACGGGAGAAAAGTGAATTGAAGGACTTGCCTGAAAAGTAGCCCAGATAGCGACGACAAGAGGAACCCAATTGGAGAAAGAGAAAACCCATTTCTCAATACCCCAGCAAACCAAAAGCAAGGGGATTAAGAAAGCAATGGAGGGCTTTTCCTCCAAGAGATGATTAAAGAACTCCAAAAGCTCTTTAACTTTGAAACCGGCCCTACCCTTTCTTCTTCCCATTTTTTTAAGTAAATACAAAACCTACAGCTTCACTTTCCTTGTTTATAATATCCTCATATACCATGATCCATAGTTAACTGTATATCCCCATGAAACAAAAAGGCCATTAATTTCCTGGAAAGTGTGAGAGAATTGTTACCTTCAAAAAGCACTTGGAAGGAAATTTTAACGGTTAAAGATGGGAACTTGAAGAGACTGGACTTTGTGTTTCCAGTGGAGAGAGAGTAACATGAAAGGTCCACAAGTCAGCAAGAAAATAAGAAAAGGCGTTCGTTTTTTTTTTTTTTTACTCCTCTAAGCTAACGAACTTTGTTTACAAGTTAACAAACGGTTTTATTTTGTCCGAACAACTACCAATGCTGTGTTCTCATTTTCTTTTATTTAATACTAATCTCACCCAAATTTCTCCTGAAAATTATATTTTTATTCCATATTAAAAATACCTGTTTATATATCGATCAATGATTTTTTTCATAAAAAAAATAAAATGAGGATAAACTTGGCGGTCCTAATTTAAATTTCAGTTTTTTTATCATTTGAGTTTTGCTTTCTCTAATTAATTAATGTATATGGTTCGGATCTTTAGTGGTCGGTCGGACCCATCAAGAATTTATTATTGGTGAACGTGGTCCACGTGTCTTAATTCTTCATATCGATTTGGACAGTTAGAAATCATCCTTATTTATGATCAAAGTCAACTTTCTAGTGGCTCAACAATAAAAATTTGAGATTTAATGATTTATTTTTTATATAATTTTAAATTTAAGTACTATAATTACTAATATGATAATTACTAGAGTTTTATATAGTCATTAATTTCAGGACTCGTGAAATTAGTTGAGGTACACGCAAACTGGTCCGGACATCCACATTAATAAAAAAAAAAAGTTAATAAAGTCAATTATTTTTGTTTATGTATTCTTTATAAAATTGAACTAGCATTTTTACTAATAGAATTTTAAATTAATTTTTAATATATTAGAAAAATGTGGCAGTAACATCCTGTATTTTACAAATTCAATAACAATATTTTCACTAATTATATTCATGATGTAAAGAGAGGTAAGAGAAATTTGTAACACTTTCTTATCCTTAATTCATTCCAACACATATTACACAAAACAACGAGATATATTTTACTGTCCCCGTAAATTTTACTAATAAAAGTATATTATATCCTTCTAATTTTTATGAATTTTTATATAGTTTTCTTGAATTAATTGGTCAAAGATTATTAAGATATGATTTTTTATTATTAAAACTGGCTTTTCATATCATGATTATTTTTTATTTTAAATACCATTATTCTAATAAAGACATGCTTTTGTCAAAATAATATATATATATATATATATATATATATATATATATATATATAAGGAAAAGGGAGTTTTAGCTCAAGAAATACACTTTTTTCTCCTTGATTCAAATCATTAAAAAATTACAGAGATAGCTTATGAAAATGACTCATCGTTTGTTTTTAGCTATACATAAGATGAAAAAACTAGACTCAAAAGAAAGTATATTTCAAGAAATACATCATATGACTATACCATAATTTCTAAATATAATTTGAGTTTTTTATAATAGTATTAGCAATTATTTTATGAATAATTATATATGAATCTAATATGTAATTTTTTTAAAAAAAATTACATGGATATTAAATTAGAATAATATATATTATATTTTATTGTGAAATATTTTTATATATTTTTAAAAATTAACTATTCTTTTAATGTTTCATACATTTGTGTAAAAATTATCAAAACATGATTTTTTTTTTTGTTGAGTTTTACATTTCATGATTAGTTTTTATTTAAAAAACTATATATGCTTCTAATAAAAAAAAAGATATTCTTTTGTAAAAAAAAATAGAGTGTTTGTTCAATAAATACATCTTTTCTTTAGAATTCTTATAAATATTTATTTTAATTACCTGGTTTTTTTAATTACAAAAAGCATTTTTTTTAATAAATAAAAAAGACATGTTGTGTGAAAATAAAAAAAATACAAATTTTGTAAAGAGATTTTCCATTTTATGATAATAAAATTAAATAAAAATAAATTTTAAAAATGAGGAGAAATCCTTGCTTCCTAGAAATCAACAAACAGATATAGATTTGCCGAAATATCCGGTAGCCTGAACACGTGTTAACATCACCACTCCCGTTTTAACATCCTCCTTAACAGGCAACTAACTCCTTTTTCACATGCCTATTTCAAACTTACCATAATACCCTTCCCGCATCCACTTGGCATCACCATAATACCCGTCCTGTCATTCCTAAATTACGCGCTCTGTCTCAGTCTATATATATATATATATATATAATATTTATTTGTTGGCCCCCACCTCCTCCCCTACAACAACAACACCACCACCACCACCACCGCTCAAAACCACAAATTCAGGTGCAAAATAATTAATTTATTTATCTTTGTTCACCCCTCAAAGCTGGCTCTCCCTTTGTCCTAGCTAGCTAGAGAGTGATAAAAAGAAAAGGGATTATGAGCCCAGCAAATCTCCATGATCACAAAGCAAAGACCAAGGATATGTACCCACCACCACCCTTGAAAGTCAACAAGGACTCTCACATGATCAAAAAATCATTTCCATCACCGCCGTCGTCATCTTCATCCTCCGCGTCTTCGCTAGCTGTTACAGGTCCCATCAAGCCCCATCCGGTGATCATCTACACCCACTCGCCCAAAATCATCCACACAAACCCTAAGGATTTCATGGCATTGGTGCAAAAACTAACGGGCTTATCGCAGTCCGAGGATATTGACCCGTCGGCACCTCAAGTAAGGAAAGAAAATGGTTATAGGGTGGTGGCGAAGGAGGAAAACAAGAAGGTTAAGATTAACGATGATAATGAATCGTCTTCAGCCATTACTGATCATGAGAATTATGGGAGCATTGGTGATCGTGGACAATGTTTTATGCCTCGCCATCCTAATTACATGACTAATATTCCAATCTTTACACCTAATTTAGCTGAGTTTCTATGCGCAAACCAGCCATGCTATAATAACTATACTACGGATCCTTTATTTCTTTCCTTCTCCAAATATGATCTCACCAACTTCTGCCTTGGAGGTGAAGACTAGTGAGTAATTCTGCGGGTATTATTAGTTTTCTTTCTTCTGATTTTGGAGAGAAGACAGTCTCTTGGCAGAATCTTTTTCTTCTTCTGGTTTTAGTGTCAATAAAAGCTCTGATACGTACCTATTCATTCTTTTTTTTTCAATTTCAGAAATAAAGTGTTAAACGATGTTCATTTTGTTCTGTGTATAAGTAGTTGAGATTTGCTAATTGTTCTTGAGAATTAATGCCTGTAACCTTTTTACCATATATATATTATATAGCTGCTCCATCATCAAGGGAAAATACTGAACATTGCTTTTGTATGTTTTTGCATGAGGTAGTAATTATTTTGTGTGTTCATGTCTGCAAAAGAAAACCATATCGAGAATCTTACGTTGGTTTCAAATTTAAATTATACCAAAGCTATGGATTATGTAAAGATGACGACAGCTCAATGAGGATAACGGCAGCTACATACAGTTCCAAAAAGAAAGCGTGCCGTTTCAATGTTTTACGTACAGTTGATTTCACCTCAAGTAATTAAAGTGGGAATTACAGTTAGAAAATAATACATATATTGCTGAATCGAACATATATACATCTACTCTTTGAGAAGACAAAGATTCAGAACAGCTGTTTTTCTCCATGCAAGTGTAATTCGAATTCAGATTCTTTGTTTTTTTTAGTTAGCTAAGCTAAGTGTTCCTAAATTATTTAGGAACCAGTTTTGGATTTAGCTTTAATTAGCTCTATACTCAATCTAAAGGAACAATAAGATGCCCAGATGATGAAACTAATGTGGTTATGGAGAGTGCTTAATTTTTTAGAAATTATTTTTTATTTATTTATTTATTATTAGAAACTGTAACAAAAAAAAATATTAGAAAAGTTAATCAAAATAAAAAATGCTTTTTAGTCGAAGAAAAATTTGATTGAGCGAAAAAACACTTCCTAAAAAGCATGAAAAACTTCCTAAAAAGCATGAAAAATTCAAAACTATCTTGTTATTTATTATTATATCAAATTTAGTTTTTAATTTTTTAATTACTTTATATTTCGTTTTGATTTTTTTTTCAATTTCATTCTTTTATTTTTTTCTCTCTTATCTTTATCTTAATTGAATTTTTTTATTTATCAAATTTTATCCTTATTCTTTTATATATCATACTTACTCTCTATTCTTTTAATTGTTATTTATTTTATTTAAAATAATTTATAAAATTAGATTTTCTTTCAATTTCATCCTCTAACTTTATTATCTATCATACATCTATCATACAGTAAAATAAATAAAATATTAATAAATTATTTTTCATAACACAACCAAACAATAAAAAATATTTCACAATTCATTTTTTAAAACACTAATAAAGAACATAAAATAATTCACTTTACATGGAAACCCCGAAAAATAACCATTTTCCAGCAAACACGCATTCATTGAAACTAAACAAGTCCTTGTACGTAGTAGTAAAGCATGAACTTTTTAAACTCTTTGTTTTCCTAATAATGATTCTTCTTCCGTGGTTGAGATTTACACTCGCACAGATGATTCTGTGGAAACATAACTGTACATGTATAAAAGGGAACACCATTACTTCTTCTTTTTGTCTTCCTTTTCTCTTTCAAGAACAACAGGAGCTGCCGGTATACTGAACCACCACTCTCTTAATCTCCTTGTCCATCTTTCTGTGCTTGCTTTCCTTGGAGGTGAATATCTTGTAAATGTCTCCAAAAAGATCAACAGAGTAATGTACTTGCTAGGTACGAAAACCACGATCAAAGCAACACACAGGAGAGTGAACGCAAATTTCTCGCTTGCCTTGTAATTACATAAACACCCAAAAGCAGCATGCAGTTGAGTAATTTGAATAGAACATGGAGAAATGACGTGTAATTATACTCCTAATGCACTTATGATTTATGACATATGAAGAAGGTTAAAATTAGAAAAGATAAGACATGCTGGCCCGCAAGGAGAGTGATAGAGAGTAACCTGTGGGAAAATGGACAACAGCAAGGCACGAAACTTGAGGAGGATAATGTTTCCATCCTGGATGAACTGTTCAGCTTGAGAAATAGCATTCTGAACAGCTAAAAGCTGCTCCACCGTGTTCATTGGTGGAGGTGCTACTACCTTGAGTTTATCAACAGGCCTTCCTTGGTTACAAAATCGTGTGAGCACCATAAAGATAGCAAGAAAGATGGTCATCAATCCAAAGGCATAGCTCAGCCATCCCCTAAAATGCAGATCCAGTAAGTACTTGTTAAAGGAAAAAACTGTCTCCGTAACATTGTAGAGAAATCAGCATCCTACAGAGAAATCTCTCCCCCTTTCAGGAACTTCCTCCTCTGTGACACTCTCTTTCAACAACTGTGAATGTATATACCCTTATATATATATACCTCTCAAAAAGAAATTTGCATAATTGCACCTAGGTTTTCATCCAAGATCAAATATGCTTCCTATTAATCCAGAAACATTTTGATATATATGATTAGATAAATAACTAGCTGATATTTTAGAAAGATTCACCCATAAATAAGTTTAGCACATTTCTCAAAGTGGCTTCGAGGGGCTATGAAATCAAATAGGAATCCATGGGAGAAAGCTAATGAATGCTCTTTCTGAATGCAATAACCAGAGTCCCACCATTCATTATTTACATATGAAAAAACCTCTAGTGGGAAAAAAAGATAGAGTTCTGACATGACCATCATATTCAAATCTCATGGAAGGCAAATTTGAAATGGCTACCAAATCTGTATTTCAAAAAAAAAAACCCCATTATGCAATTCAATCTTCTGTTGGTGCACAGAATGCATCCATGAATAAACCATTTCACACACAAGATGATGTCAGTAACTGTGCAATTCATGTTTCCATCCTAACAAAATCCCAGTCCCCAACAGCTAAACTGGGGCAGGTTGGAAGTATTTGGAAATCACATAAAATTATTGTTTTGATTCGGTTTCTAATACAGTTGACCATGAAAAGTTTGTTCTTTAACACGATTTTGTTTCATTTGTTTTTTATGATGAAAACTAGTAGTGAAGGTAAATTAAGATAAAGAACCTAAACTTTCAAGCTAGGTTAATGCATTTGAGGTCTTCGCAAATCAAGAAAAGAGAAAAAGAAGTGGATTGTTTTTTTTTTTTTTTTGAAGATTGAAGAGAACTATCATCCCAACCTACTTACTGTACAAAGCAAATGAAAAGGCATAATTTGGTTTAGAGCCCAAAGGACAGGCAAATAAGGGGCAGGCTAGATTTCTTAATTCTAGGTAATCCAGCAAGGAATTCAACATACTACATATTCCATTCATAGCTTTGATCGTCTAAAGAGAGCACTGCCAAAGAAATTAAAATATCAAATGCACCCTTTATCGCATTTAAATATAACCAGTGATTTCCATCCATGTTTAATCCTTAAGCCATTTATATGAACTACACAGCAGTGTCGATAAACAAAAACTCCACTACTATTAGGATAACTTGATGATTTTGCATCATTATAGTCTCTGAATAATCATACATTTATACTCAAGCCCAACAGTAAGCAATAATGTAATTAATGTCTTACCTCCAAATGACATAAGTGAGAACCAAACAGAACACCAAAGACTTCATAGGGTCATCCCAGTGTATCAAGGAAATAAGCCACTTCCCAACTTCCATAACAGGGAGAAGTAACTCCTGCGAACACCAGATGTTTACAAGGAATATTAGAAAGATTATTGAAGGTACTATATAAAAG
Organism: Populus trichocarpa; assembly: GCF_000002775.5. Lineage (NCBI taxonomy): Eukaryota > Viridiplantae > Streptophyta > Magnoliopsida > Malpighiales > Salicaceae > Populus > Populus trichocarpa. The sequence goes on along the minus strand of NC_037299.2, from coordinate 4,604,550 downwards.
AGCTTAAGAAAATGGCCTGTTGTCACACAAAAAAACTCAATATATTCTTGGCAACTTTATTTCAAATAATGTAAACAGCAGAAAGAATTCAGGCACAAAAAAGCCGTTACTAATTCCTCTAGGATAATTTATAGTTCTTAGCCTTGTCAGCAAACATCTCCATTTCCAGTCATTCTAATGTTTTACCATGACATTGATGATGGAAAGGAATAGAGGCAGATGGAACAAGGAAGCAAATGTGCTTGGTAAAATTGAAACTCAGAGTTACTTAGTACTATAACTAGCATCACCTTCATTACTGCCAGATTGGTATCAATGCCATCTACTTTAACTCCATTAACTGTTTCTTGTGCTAGCACAGTTTTTTTGTAGCTGTTTTGAGATTCCTTAACCACCTTCTCCAATGAACTCATCTCTCCCACAGCTATCTCACCAACAACAAGCCCAGCCTCATTAAGATCACTTGAACTTGTTCCTAGCACAAACCCTAAATTGGAAACCATGGCCAAGGAAGAGATTGAATACATCCCACCTCCAGCCTTATAATTGTTAGTCCGATCTAGTTCCCTTATGGAGGACATGTTTGCCAGGGTTTCCAGTATCAAATCTCCACCAGGAAGTTGATCACAAAGATTAAACATGAGAAGAGTTTCACAGCAAACAGAATTTACAGCACTAATTTCTTGAATTGCTTGAAGTCGCAGAATTCCAAGCACAGCCTTTGAAAGAGCTTCATCCCGTTCAACTCCAGAGATCTTGAACTTTTTTATAAATCTGTGAACGTATAAAATTTCCCGAATAATTGCCAACCAGTAATCACGACGAGTATGGCCTTTAAGCTCAGGAAACTCAATGACAGCTGGCTCTGATCTACATGAGAAACAATTAGAGGTTAATGCTAATAAAGTCCAAAACATATGTTTCATCAATGGAAAGGAAAACAAACACGAATCATGCCTTACAAGGAAATAGATTTATAGAAGACTGCCTTGTCAAAAAGACGAGTACCCCATGGCCCAGTCAATTCAGGTTTAATAATCTGTTTTAGGTCATCTGACAAATCATATATTTTTGGCTTGTCATAGGATACCACACGGAGAGCTTCAAAGTACAGTGCATGGTCAGTGAGAGTTAGACGACCTGTATGCACATGACAGTAAATAGAAGAAATTAGGCAAATATTGCACAGCATATAGTTATCAGAAGTAGGGGGAAATTTTATCATCTGTCTATATCATAACCTCTTTTGAATGTATGTTACACCTTACCTTGATTTCCTTTTCCCAAAGAGAAGGGAACAAATACAATGAATTTACCGAATCACTTATACAATGAACCTACCTGGCCATGTAGATATTCCAACATGTTCAAGAACTGGTTGGGTTGTCACTGTTCCATCTACTTCCAGAATCTTCTCTCTTCTTGACAATCGCAGTGTAGAAAGGAGTGATGAATCTGATTGAGTCTTCATCTTTTTTATTGCCCTGTAGAGAATATAAACATAAAATATAAATCCTGGATGCATGTGCCTACACAACATAACATTACAGGTGTAAAAAGATATTGATCCTACTGAACATAAAAATTGCCACTGTAAATTGCACAATCTTTACATGAAATATTATGATCTTTACAATCAGGTATAATTTAAAGAGAACATATTGCGGGTTGTCAAAAAGGAAACAAAAATAAAACTGTACAGCCATTTCTGAATGAAACATCATCTTAGTCACATCATTCAGTCAGCTTTTATGGCAACACCTAACAAGATCCAACCTGATATATTCTATAGATTGATAGGATAACGAGAAAAAAACATCAAGGAAGAAAAAAGGCATCAACTCAAAACAAGCCTGACATACTATTAAAAGCTCTATGCAAAATGCAACTAATAAGAATATTTGCTAGCTGATCTAGCTTTATGTTTCACTATGTGGTAATGGATATGTGAGATATTTATGTGACCTTCCTTAGACATAATTTTTGTGGTAGGGTTGTGAGAAAGGCTGTATGCTTTCTTGATAATCCATATTGTTTCTTTGTGATGTATTTTGCGATATAGTCTCTTCCTGTGTGATTTAACAAACAATAAGTACATGAAAAAAATTCAGTTCTTGGGAAGAAAGCAGACAGAAAATAATAAATGAGAAAAAAAGGAGCATTCTAGGCAAACCTAAAAAGTAAGAAACTTAATAAATATAGAGAAACAAAAGTACTTCAGCATTTGTTGGTTGGGCAACTACATCATAAAATGACAGGTGCTCGTACTGCATGACAAACTAAAAGCAGACAAAGGATCTTGTTGGAAACGATGTACTATACATCCCATCAGTTAAGGAACAGAAAAGTTACCTTTCTAGTCCACTTAGGTACTTGTCATAGATGGAGAATTGAAGCCGGCCATCAGTTGCCTTAGTAAGCACATCAAAAAGATTTTCACTGATAACCACATGGGCAATGATTGGAACTGCTGGAGCTATTCGAGAGAAGGCCTCTAGACCAACTGTTAAGTCCTCATCTACCTAAAAGGAAATAACATCCACAGTTAACAAATCAACAGTAAGGTGCCATAAACTTTCTACATAAAATTGCTCCATATTAGCCAAAACATTCAAAAGGACAGGGTAAAATGCAGATACTAGTAACAAGCACACAAAGACCAACATGCATGCATGAGCTGAGAGGGATGGGGGAGTGGGAGTATGTTTGGAATTCAACATTGGATTCTTCTAAACCTTCTACAATATCCGTGCAAGAAGGGAGCAAGTGTGAATCTCCATGCCAAAATTGTGAAAAACAGCTTAGTTGTAAAAAAAAAAAAACTTGATGTTCTTTTGGACATCTAGTGACATACAAATGAATAAGGTCAGCATGATTAAGTGGAGAATTTTACATTGAGCAATGGTTGGCTAGCAGCTGCTGGAGTCGTCCAAGCTAGCATCATGTCATATGTCAACCGTCGGAACTTTTTATCAGCTAGATGACCAGTTACTTGAGTTGATAAAGCCAGTGCTCTGAAGCAACAGTATTCCAAAAAGTTCCTCGCATAACAGGAAAGATGCTTTAAGGAATCAGAAGCCTCTGCATTGAAGCTTTCTTGAAGTTCACAAGCAGAAATGCCAAGGATTCTGCATCATAGCCCTTGACCATAAGGAGATGAAAATTGCAGTAGAAAGGAAATTCATATACTTTGAGTTAGCAATCAGACTGTCTAAGTGAAAAGGGAACACCAGCCTACAAGATGGTCATATAGAAAGTCAAACTATATAGAAAGTTCCCAAATCAACTGAATCATAATTTGCACAGAAACTACAGCATGGGAAAAGAACAAGCAAGAACACAAAAAGAGTAGCACAACTTACTTTGAGCATCTACGAACAACCACATTAGCAAGTGGAGAGAGCTCAGCTATCCAATTCCTGCCAGCTGATGGAGACCTTTCCATCTCCTCAAATTCTTCATTAAAGGAACTTCCCTTTCCAAGTAGCCATTTAAATGATCCTTCTCTTAATAAACCCTCAAGCACACTTCTAGTTTTGCTTGCCGTAGGGCTAGCCATCTCTGATCTTCACCTAACTGTATGATCAAAGAGAAAATATAGCCAGTAGCCCATCAAAGTCATCTCATCCCATAAACATTCCACCAAAATCCTTCCAATCAGCACATATACCTATTGAGACAAAACACTTAGCAAAACTACTTATTACTCATTCAACTCTATCCAAATCCAGTTTCCAAAATACAAATTCCTAGTTGTGCAATCTAATCTGAACAGCTCGTCAAAAGCCCAACACAGACTATTATCGTCAAAACCCAGATACTAAATTCACCAACAACCTAACCCAAAAACCATTCTTCAATTAATCACCAGACCAAACCACACCCTTGACCTTAACTCAAAATCTCATATTTAACTAGGGATTATATCAATTCTTACAACACTTGTGCTAAAATGGATGTACCACAATCTTTATCTCAATAAAATGAAGAAGAACAATACCACAGCAAAAAGAAACTGTACCTTGACGATCAAATTCTCTAAAAATCGACAAGAATTCCACAAGCCCACCTCGGATTAAGTTCAAGGAACCATTCTACAAGAACCCATTTGACCGACAATGCAGACTTATAACAAAATTAAATTTGACAAGCAGAAAAGGAAAAGCAAAGAAGATAAGCACCTTTTAGTTCAACATTGGGTGGTTTATTGTTAGAAATGATTCTATCTTGATTTGGGGTTTATCAGAAAGAAGGGGGAAGAGAGAGAGGGGAGGGGTGAAAAAAGAGAAAAGAATGAATGTTATTTATATGAGAAAGAGAGATGCGGTGAAAAGAATCTCGCGAACTCAGTGGTGCTCAGTTCACGCCACCATACCTATCCATAAGATTGATTGGCACCAGGGAAATTACATCCAACCTTCTATTTATTTAATTTTATGTTTAGAAAAATTATGTACATTCTAAATTTTAAATATCACTTAAAATAATAATAAAAAGATATAAATTGCTTACAAGTTTATTATTATATTCAATTTAATAACAAAATACTCTTATATATTAAATATTATAATTTTATCATCATATTAAAAACTATAAAAAGAACTTTTATCAAATATATAATGGATATATTTTTGAAGATTGTCATTAACTATAATTTAATTTTACAAGTATATGTAAATTTTCCAAGTATTAACTAAAAAATTAAAATCCTTGGGGATTCACCCTGCAAAATGTAATGTGGATCCCCTCATTTGATGCGAATGAACTATTCATAATATTTTTTTTTTATGAAACCAAATTATAAGTCAATTTGTTGGTAGAGGGTGAGATTGAAATGTTAGGAATCAAAGTAAAAAACAAAGCATGCAGGGAATGAGTAGCTTTAAAAAATTTGGATAAAATGTTTATTATAGTCCCTATGCTTTACAAATTATAGATATTGAGTCCCTTCAGTTTCCAAAATTAAAGAAAAAAATTAATTTTGGTCCCAAACTTGATTTTTCTTATAATATAAATCAATTCAAGTCTGAATTTGGACTTAAAAGGTCTGCTTCTCAATTTTATGAGATCAAACATATCTATCAAACCGTACATTAGATCAAGCTAGAATTTTACAAGGAGATACTAGATACATGGAACTATATTGTAGTAAACTTTCAGGTCAAATGGAATTCGAGAACATATTATTTTACAGGGTTGAAGTTACTAGACAAATCTTGAATCTAACAGACTAGACCTTCGTGTACTATTTGGGACATATCTGGAGCTACAAGAGGACTTTTCTTGATTTTCAAGTTGACTTGGAAACTAGACATCGAAAGTTTTTTTACTATAAATGGTAGGCCCAATAATTCACCCAGACAAGAGAGAACGATGTATTTGAAGTTATGACTGAAATCTTCTAAGAATATACAAAAATTAGAGTTCGGACTACATAGAGGAATTTTAGTATAAAGACTTTGTTATTATTATCCTATTTTGTTTATTTATTGAATATTGAATAATTATTTTTAATTTGGGTATGTTCTGGCCCATTAGACATTATTTAGGTGTTTATTTTATTATTGAACTTATGTTACTTGATTACTAGTTTAGGCTCATTAGCTTGCAACATAAAAGAGATTCATTAGAGCTAGTTAGAAGAGACTATATTATGCATAGTTATTAAACCCGGCCCGGGGGTTGACCCGGCCAAGGGGCCGGGTCCCGGGTTTCAGGGGTCAACCCGGATTAACCCGGAAAAAATAAAAAAAAAATAAAGTTTTAATATTTCATATGAAAAAATCCATGTAAATATAGATTATACATATTATGAAGTTTAAAAGAATATTTTAAAAAGTTTTTTATCCCACATTAAAAAGATATTATGTTAAGCTTTTAAGTTAAAGTATTTAAACTAAAAAAGTTTTTTATCCCACATTGAAAAAACATAACTTTTTCCTTGGAAACATAGAGTATATATACTAATGGGTTTCGAATCCCACATTGAAAAAACATAACTTTTTTCATGGGAACATGGAGTATATATATGAAAGGGCTTCAAACCCCACATTGAAAAGATACTATGTTATCTTTTTAAGTTGAAGTATTTAAACCAAAAGGTTTTTTATCCCACATTGAAAAGACATGGTTTTTTTTCATGGGAACATAGTGTATATATATATATGAAAGGGCTTCAAACCCCACATTGAAAAAATACTATGTTATCCTTTTAAGTTGAAGTATTTAAACCAAAAAGTTTTTTATCCCACATTGAAAAGACATGGTTTTTTTCATGGGAACATAGTGTATATATATATGAAAGGGTTTCAAACCCCACATTGAAAAAATATTATGTTATCCTTTTAAGTTGAAGTATTTAAACCAAAAGGTTTTTTATCCCACATTGAAAAAACATGACTTTTTTCTTGGGAACATAGAGTATATATACTAATGTGTTTCAAATCCCACATTTGAAAGAAGGAGAAAAAAAAAAAAAAAATCGGGTCTCGTCCGGGTTCGCCCGGGTTAACCCACCGGGTCGCCCGGGTTTGGCCGGGCTGTTGCCACAGCCGGTCTTTTGTTAAACCCGGACCGGTCCAGCCACCGGGTCCCGGGCCGGGTTTAATAACAGTGATATTATGTTTTTTTAGTTGCAAATTTAGGTAGCAAGTTGAAGAATAAACATGAGTTTTTCTTTTGTTTGTTTGTGATAAAACAATATTTCTTTGCAGGGACAAAAATTATACACTAACTTATCAAAGATTAACTAGTTTTGTGGCATCATTCACATACTTAAGGCTTTTAGATACAAGGTTATCTCTAGTTCCAAGTCTTTTTCCAATACCTTTGGCACTTAGGTACAAGATTACCTCTAAGTCAGAGTTCTATCAAACTTGATTTTTAGCTTTTTGGGTTTTCATCTACTTCGTTGGAGTTTGTTTGACCATGTGATCAAGATGTCCATATCAATTGGTATCAAATCTAGGCTCCAAAATCATGTTATATCCTTTATTTTCTTGTTAGTTTTCAGCTTGCTTAACTTTAGTTGTTTTTTATCTAGCTTCTAATATTTTGCATGTCGCATGTGGACGCGTGGCGTCGGGGGGTTGTTGAAGTCGTCACTTAGTTATTTGGTTCAGGGTCGCTAAGAAACTCAGGTGTACTGATTTTATTAGAGATTCAAGGGTAAGGGACTGATTATGGCTAGAAAAGGTATTAGCAATCTTAGCGCACCCTACCTGAGGTAAGCTATTTTGTGTGGTTTTAAATGTGGTTTAAAGGTTTTGATGGGTTCCTAATCGGTAGTCTATCTATGGTTTAGGATTGGGATTTATTCGTGTGAATAAATCTGGTGTTAAGAATTTATTATGAGCTTGTGTACCCAAATAAATTATTATGAAAAGATTTTTTGTAATTTGAATATTACGATGGAAAATACTTTCAATTAAAATTGGTGAATATTTATAATAACTTTGAGATTTTTTCTAGTCAATTCTTGATATTTATAATATTTGATTATATCATGGAAAATGAGCTGAAAAATAACTTATTAATGTTTTATTTTTTTTCAAGTTTATTAAAATAATGAGAAACCAATCTTACAAATTAAAAAGTTGAATGAGAATGAAATTGAAAAAAAAATATAATTTCATAAATTATCTCAAATAAAATAAATAATAATCAAAATAATAGAGATCAAATCTAACAAATAAAAAAAATTAAAAGATGAAGAAATTAAAATAATAATAATTACCATTTCATAAATTATTTTAAATAAAATAAGTAACAATCAAAAGAATGATGACCAAATTTGATAGATAAAAAATTTCAATTAAAAAATAATAAGAAAAAAGAAAATAACAATTATAAAAATGAGGACCAAAGTTAATATAAAAATCAAATTCTAAAGGATGAAATTGAAAAAAAATATTCAAAACAAAATATATATAGCAATCAAAAGTTTGAGGACCAAATTTGACATAATCAACAAATAATATGATATTTCTAAATTTTTCACAACTTCTAGAAAGTGTTTTCCGCCCAAAATAAAAGGAAAACACTTTCCTGAAAATCAAGCCAAATTTTTCTTCGACTAGAAAGTGTTTTCCATTGACCAACTTTTCTAATGATAAATAAACACATGAAAGTTTGAACAATAATTTTCAGGAAACCATTTTTCATCAAACAAACGAGGACTAAATCTTCAACATTTATAGCCACAATGACTCCTTAAGGTGGCAATTAGTACAACCATCATTATTGTTTGAAAAACACTTTATTTAAGTAAATTCAAGCTTCTTATTGTTCTTTTAACATCATAGTTATGTCGCTTTAAGACCTCCAAAATTTAAAGAGAAAATTGGTAAAATGGATCCGCTCCCTAGTTTTTAATAAAATTAAAAACCATAGTAAACATTGGTTCTAAAGATCTAAGTAAGCAGTTGATTATGCTTAAAGAAAAATAGACATTATTCTTACATAATTCTACCAAACGAAAGTTATCTTAGTTATATGATTTTATTTAAATTTATTTTATACTTGCCATTAATTATCTAAATTATTTTGAAGGTTATTCACGAGTCATTTATTATCGATGAATATTTGTTGAATAAGCGTTGAGCCCTAATTCAAATGTCTCGTAACTCGATAATTTTTTTATTTTTTATTTTCAATCAAATCATCTCAAATCATCACGCTAAGCCTATATTAGTCCTTAAAAATAAAAGACCTCTTAACCTAACCTAACCGTAAAATTCAAGCTTCATCAAAAATTGATAAAAAACTCTTTGACTCATTATTAAACTCATTTTAAAGATAAAAATGTCGCATTAGACCCATAACGATCCCTAAAAACTAGAAGACATGTTGACTTAATGTCCTAACCTAATTTTGTTACCTATTTTTCTTATGTTTTTTGAAAAATCTAAAAATAGCAAAATAATAATAATAATAATAATAATAATAATAATAATAATAATAATAATAAATCCAAAAACAATATATTTTTGATGTGTTTTGTGTCGTTTTAGTCATTTCAATATCTTTTTAAAAGAATTAAAATTTTAAAAATTTACTTGTGATGCATTTAATTTTTAACGAAAATTAAATGAAACAGAAGAATTTAAAAGTGAAACAGAAGGCCATTACAGACCTCGGGGAAAAAAAAAACAGGAGGTAACAAAAATGAAACAGAAGGCCCACACATTCTCTCTTTCTCTCCTCTTATATCAAAAGGATGTTTGGAAGTGTGGTAGCGGTTGTTTTTAAAAATGTTTTTTATTTAAAAACATATTAAAATAATAATTTTTTATTTTTAAAAATTATTTTTTTACATCAGCACATCAAAATGATACGAAAATATAAAAAACATATTAATTTAAAATAAAAAATAAAAAAATTTAAATTTTGAAGGACAAAAAATCCCTCCCTCTCTTTTTTGAAAAAGACTGTCCACGGCAGACTAGCACCGCAAGCTTCATCAAGCTTCACCAACTGATGAAGGCCAACAGTTGCTGATTCCATCGAGAGTGGCGACAACAGTTCTTCCATAGTTGCGCCATTTCACATTAGCAGCAATGATTTCTTCACCGTGAGCAACAGTGGAAGATCTTCATCCCCAGCAGCTCCCCCCTTTTCAAGCAGCTCCAACCGTGCACTCCTCAGCACCACCGTGGAACTCTCCATCTGAACCATGACTTCCTTTTCTCCATTGAACCACCGTGAGCCTCCAGCAGAACCTTAGCCTCAGCTGATTGTCCAAGGTTCTTCTCCATGCAGCAACAGTGATTGTCCTCCACAGATCAGCACAACCCTTGTAAGCAACTATTCTCCTTATAATTCTAGCACTGACTCTCTACAAAGCAGTCCAGCAATGACTCTCCAGCAGTGGCACCGTCAGCCTTTATCTCATCTTCAACCGTCCCAACAGCAGTGTAGGATTACATGTTATTGTTTCTTTTAAGAAACATATAAATTGCTCGGTCCCTTGTTACAACAACAATGACAACAATAATTTATCAATATATACAAAGGAAGATCGAACGAGATCATAAACTGTATCCATTAGCGCATAGACTTGCTGCAAATGGAAGCGGTGTTATCCAATCTTATCAAAAATCTTGGAGCTATATCTTCTGCGTACATCATACAATATGAAACCGTTTGTCGCAAAAGCAACAAAGAAGAGTTTATTGGCACCAATAAAGGAAAAAATAAAGAAAGAAAGAAGACTTCCTCCAAGGTTGTATCTGAAAAATTGATTCTGTAACTTCGTTGTCCATATCTATAACATAATCTGCATTGAGGAAAAAACACTAATTAATTATGAACCTCCATTGATTCCAGAAAGAGAACACAAGACGCAAGGGTGTTGGACTGCAATATGTCTCCAATGAATTCAGGAAAAACTGAGCCATCTGGCAAGTGTAGTATGACCCAAGCTACCAATTATAGCATCGGCATTCCTTGAAGAGTTGAAAGTTGTACGAGCAGGAACACGAAACATTCCTAGAGGATTTGCAGTAGCATTAAGAGGACAGTTTCCAAGCAGAAAGTACTGGAGAGGAAGTATCCTACAAGGAAAAGGAGAAGGAAAGTCCAGAAACAAGATCAGTTCTAATGTGCGGCCGAAACAGTACTGAAGACAGCAACTGTAACCAGGCAGACTTGTTCCTGATTCTGATTTGTTACAATTATCTTAAATTATCTTTTATTATAGATTATGATTAATTATATTTATTAGTTCTAAAAATATTGTTAAACTCAACTAAAGGCTGTAGATAGCCAAGATATATTGAAGTTCTAACAAGTAAGAAATAAAAAATATCAAATACCTTACAAAACGATAGAGAAATTTGAAGATTTTTTTTTTTTATTTCTGATTTGTTGAAACTTCAATACATCTTGGCTATGTATAGGATGTCAGTAGAGCTTAACAATATAAATTAGCGAATGGAATTAATTTTAAAGATGTATACTTTGATGGTGTCAGGATCTAGCCTGACAAATTGTGCATTGTGCAGCCCTTGCAACATACTGATCAATTGCAGCCTTGCAGATTATCCCAGAGCCACAGGGTAGGAGTTTTTATAGCTGAAAGAGCCAAACTTTGGCGCAAAAGTCTCAACCTTGCAAGTGTAACCAAGAAAACCTGAAATCTCCAGGTTAACCAATCGGAGAACAGATATTTTCAATCACAGCAGCAGAAGTTAAGGAAATGCAGGAGAAATAGCACGAGAAGAAACGGAAAAAGAGACTGGGTCAGTGTTAATTTGTTCAAGGCAGGACACACCAAGCTACCCCTGCTGATAGAGGTATAACTGTTATGCTCTTTAAGAACTCTAAATCTGCTGTGATTTGTTTGCTACGTGTTCATGGTTTATGGGCATGAGCTATGTATGGATTCATTAATTCAGTTGTTTCGATCTTCCAAGAGCAAAAAGAGAACATTTATTTTTGTTTAAGGGTCAGGCTTTGCTTCAAAATTTTACTTCATTTTTCTTTTCCATGGATAAGGCTTTTGTTTATTTTAGGAGAGACGGTCCATATTTTCTTTCTTTGGAGGAGGCCCACAATGATTCTTCGGCCAGAGTTACAAAGCCGAGTTCATATGATTGGGCTGAGACTTTCAAAGGAGAGGCTATGTTTTTAAACTAAAATTTTACAAAAAAAAACATATATATTTTTTTTTATTCTTAGATAATTTATAATATGAATGTAACAAAAGTAATAATATATAGTTAGATTATCAAAAAATAAAAAAAATTAAGATGACTATTGTAAATTGTAATTTTGATTTTCATGAATAATACTTATAATTGTGAAATATTTATTTGTTTTTTAAGTGAAAACAATTTTCACTGTTTTTAATAGATGAACATTTTTTAATTTTTAATTAAAAAAGAAAAACCCAAAATAAATAAATAAACTAGAAATAGAGATTGAAAATAGCTTTGTATTGCTTAACAAGTTCTTAGGTTAAATTTTTCAAGAATGTTGTTAATATGCTTAGCGTGGGGATTTGGTGAAATTAAGCTAAGTGGGATGAGTTTGAATAAAACGAAATGTTTGCTGAGAGGGTTTTTATTTATTTATTATTATTATGTGTATGTGTCTAGTCCAGCAATATTATATTTGATTAAAAACATTCGCTACAAGAATTGTGAATAAAAAAGACCACTATCTAATAAATCTAAAAGACATGGTGAAATGTAACGGTGAACAATAAAATACTTAACTTTATTTATTTTTATTTTAATTATATCATTCTATGATATAATTATATGAAATTAGGTTTGGAATTATTGTAAAAATACCAAATTAAAAGGTAGAGAACTAAAAAGGTAAAAAACAGAAAAAATCTATGGCTAATCCCAAACTCGCAACAATTTTTATTTTGATTTAAAGTTTTATTTTGCTTATTGTTTAGTCCATGTATTAAAAAGAGGAGAGAAAACCTCCCTAGAAAATAACAGAAAAGAAAGAGTTGTTAATCGTCACAATTTCAGGAACCAAAATGACCAAGTTTTGGTGTCTAAGGGTTCCATTAAAAAAGAAGAGTTCGATGATGGTGGGTTTTGGCATTCATCTTCCCTGGAAAGTAGATAGAACCCATGAGAAAATTTTGGTTTGATAATATTAGCTTCAATTTGTTCACAATGATCTTAGAGATACATTTGTGTATAACATTACAGTAAGATATAAGTCTAAAGTCATTTAAATAAGTTGGGTTCTCAACCTTAGGCACTAAAGCAATTTTAGTAGCATTGATACACTGGGGAAGAGTACAATGATCAAAGAAATATTGGATTACAGCTATGAAATCCACCCCAATAATAACCCAACTCTTTTTAAAGAAAAAAAAAGGTGAAGCCATCTAGCCTAGGTGTCTTGTCATCTGGTATAGAGAGCAAGACTATTTTAATACCCTCATAAATAACATCTATAACTAAGACATAAAACAGGGCATCAAAGATAGTAAATGAATAATATCTAGAAACATCTAAATTAGGTGGGGACATAGGGGCTGTTAGGAGGTTATGAAAAGTAATGAAATGCAACTGATAAATACCTTGCTGATCATGAACCTGAATCCTTGCCCCATTAGTTAACTCATAAATCATATTCCTGATCGGCTTGTGGATTAGAGATCTATAGAAGAACTTAATATTCTTGTCACCAAGCTAAAGCCACTGAACCCTAGACCTTTGTTTGTAAAAGGCCATCTCATCCTTGTATAACTGAAGGTATTTTCTGATAAAATTCCTTTCAACAATAAAAAGCTCCTCAGAACTAGAAGTTTTATTAGGAAAACTTGAGCTGTAGTCCACTGGATCTTTCCTTAGTCACCCTGCTAGATATTTGACTAGTGTGGTGGTGATGCAATGTCTTAAGCTTAGGCTACAACAAGCATCGATTGGAAATGAATTTGTATATAGAATTGCCATTGACTTGTGATCGTCAAACTGTTCCTACTACATCCAAGAAATCATCACGGTCAACCTATAAAATCAGTAATTTAAAATGAGAGTGAACTTGACTCACAAAAGTACCAAGCTAACCTGTTTGGGAGTATGGTTGCGATTGCTTTTCAAAATGCTTTTTATTTAGAAATGCATCAAAATAATGTTATTTTATTTTTAAAAAATCATTTTTAATTTCAGCATATCAAAATGATCTGAAAATACTAAAAAAAATATTAATTTGAAGTAAAGAAAAAAATAATTTTTTTTAAAAACGTTTTTAAAATGTAAAAACAACCAGGGTAAAATAACCATAATACTATTATCTAAGTAGTCTCTTGGCAAAAATTTGGAGTGAGCATGCAGTAAAGAGGAGAAAAGAGAAGGGTTACCAAAAATCCAATCTAATTTCTTCATAATAGCATCCCCTTCATGTTGAACATTATACCATGAGAATTTAAACCCTGTATAAGGCATCTTTATTAAACCCTGTGTAAGGCACCTTTATTAACTAATCCTCATGAATACAGCACCCAAAATCATTGCGTCTAACACAAAAGCAAGTCCTTGAGCATAATAAAAAATATGTTCATCCAACGTCTTTTCACCATCAGTCAAGTAGCGGGACAAGCATTATATCTTTCATTAGTAAAGAAAGTTACTTATCCTTGATATTACTGACCATCAATTTGAACTAGCCTCGCCAGGGCTATAAAGCATGCAATAACCTTCAATGCCGACACCAATAAATAATGAATTTTCCTTATGGCCTCAGTCTAAATCATAAGTGGCCGCATGACAACAACTTTGTGGTAATCACATACATTCAACAGAACCAATTATAGTCTAATCAAGATAAATCATGTTTAATCCTGCTTTGGATGATATGGGACAACTGATATATTTATGTTGTCAGACTCGCCACCCACGTTTGAGCAAAATCTTTATTTTTGAGGACCGAGCGGCAGTACCCTCACACTTTATGTTGCCTTTTAGGTTAGACTCCACGCTTTGCTTTGACGGTGGAAGATGGTTATAGACGAAAATTTTCTTAAATTCTCTGTCTTCATCTAATTTGGTGAAGCTCTAGTGGCCGTCCGCATGCATTGCAATAAACAGTATCCATTGGGCAAACAAAAAAAAGGGAAAATTGCAAAATCAAAGATATACAAGCTAAGGAAAAGAAACGAGTCAAGAAGGATTCTGCCAGTAAAATTGTATTCCCAAACAAGTTTGAGTCATATTGAACGATTACACATACATTGCTAGGGATCTAATTTTGATACATTAAAAAATATTTTGGAAATATAGAGCATCTTCTTGTGATGTATGGCAGTAAGGAATAGCATCCAAAAATTAAAGTCAAAGGGGCCATGATGAGTGGGACTGTGCAAGTCCTCCGGATCCTTCTCTCATTGCTCTTTGTAACTCTTTTGTCTCTTGTGCTTTTGCCCTCTGAAATTTTTATTACATTCAACATTTAATTGTATTATAAGCATAAGAAGACTATGATAAAATATTTAAGCACCTGCACTGTTTCAATGGCTTCTGTCTCTGCATTGAAGTCATAAAACGTGCTTGCTGCAGTGAGCTTCATAGACAGAAACTGAGTTGAAAAACCGAGAGAAGATATTTGTCAGTGTCAGGATAGTGATAAAGGCAACTTTTGACAGTAGCATATGTTTTGCTATGAACTTTGAAGAGTCAACTCGCCTCAACTTGATTTTGCAAGGACTGGACATAATTAATTATCTCATCCAACATTACTGCCATGCCCATGGTCTGTGTAGAAAACCAACCAAATAGATAAAATTAGCAAGAAGATTTATTTTTCAACTGGAAATAAAATATTGACCTTGTAGCAGCCTGGGACTATATCCTGCAAGCATCTTAGTCTCTCATTGATCTTTCCTCTTCTAACCTGTGGTTCATCAACCAAATTCATCATTTCCCATAATGGTCAACATAAAATGAATTATCAAAATTGTTTTTTGAGCGTTTGAAAAGTATGTAAATGTACCCTTTCTGCTAAACTATGGCTGTCAGTGGCTTGACCTCTTCTAGCTCTAACATGAACAACTTCTCTTGTTTTCTCCTCCTCCTCCTCATTGCTTTTCACTCTCTTTCCTCTTCTTGAGCTCTGTGATCACAAAAAACCAGAATCAACTCATAAGATGCTATTATCCAACAAATAAACAAAAAGCAAACTCAAAAATTAAACAAGAACCAGAGAGGAAGAAGTTGAACAGTTCATTTGATTATTACTTTTCTCTTTTTACTCCCGCTTTCAGAAACTCGAGGATATGAGTTCATACAACTGCTTTCAGACACATCCATTGCTCTTCTCTTGCTTTCTTGGAATTCACTTTCCTTTGCAGGTATGGTGAAAGTCTGAGAAACAGGCATAACATTTTGGTCATTTTGATGGAAACTACCAGGAAGAAAACTCCCTGCAAAGTTTCCAGGGAATTCTGGTGCTTGATGGCTAAAGAAGTTGTTACTAGTGAAAGGCGTGAAACTGTGAAAATTATTCATTATTGGATTGTCTAGCTGGATAGCCTGGTTTACTTCTGTGAATTGGTTTATTGCTGCCATGCTTGCATCAATATCTAAGAAAGGAAATGGGGGCTTAAAGCTTTGCAAATCTACTGTGAAATCAGCCATGAGATTTTTTATTTATTTATCATGAAGCTTCGTCTTAGGGAGATCAGCCAAATGGTTGTTTTATATAATGAGAGTCGAGGCTTGTATTTATAGCGTGTGGGATTAGAAAATCCAATCCTTGAAGTGTTTTATATAATTGAATTAAATTAACAATCTTAACTATTATACTCTTGATTTAGAATTCATTTTTTTTTTAAAAAAAAACATTTTTTCTGTCATGTGAAAATAGAATCCATAATTATTTAATTTATAATGCATTTGTAAGTTGGACTGAGATTCAATCTTATCTGTTGTGACTAGGATCTTCCTTCTATTGGAATTGAATTTGTTTGGATGCTGAAATTATTTTTGTTGTAGTCGTCTCGAAGTGCCTGCCTCCATGCCTTGCTTGTTTGGAGCAGACAAATAGATTTTAAGTATAATCTTCTATGTGGTGTGTGACTAAACGCTGATGATGCCCGCCACAAGCTAGGTAACTCCATTAAGAGCTTATGAAGTGCTCATAATTCTTAGTAACTAGCATTTAGCTCAACAAAATGCCTGCAGCTAGGTAATCCCATTTTTTTAAACCTAATTCCTTTTAATTTCTTAATTTGAAAAAATGAAAAAGAGAAACTGTTTGAGGGGCCGCATGGAGAGTCCAGCTTCGTTGATTGTGTTCCTGAGTGGGTCCCGTAATATATCAAATAATAATATGGGTCCATAACAGAGGAGTACATGAAAAAGTTGATGAGCAAAAGTGGAGAAATTTTTTTGAACCTTCTTCATTGCTATAATTTCTTGGAGCTCAGATAATGAAAAAAGGTGTTGCAAAAGAAAGAGTACTAGATAATGACATGAACTTTGTGAGAAAGTGCTGAGGAATATATATATATATATATTTTTTTTTCTATAGACAAATCAGTATATATTATTTAGTATGGGTCATATACATGTACAAATTCATATACCATGGCCCTATTGATAGCTAGTTTCAGCTGGCATTTCTTTTTCTTTTCTTTTTATTTTCCTTTTCTATTAGCAAAATGATAGTTATCATCACCCCCACACACACAATATTGTCATATGTAACCTCCATTATAATTACTAGTAAGTGCATTTGGACATAAAATGGGAATATCAAACTATTGATGCATACTGAGTGAGAGCATTTTCTAAGTGGTCTATGCAGATATGGCACATCAGAACGACCAATCTGCTCAATTATCTTACAATTTTTCATTTCAATGTGACAAACTTCCACTACAGATTCTTTCCCATTACATAAATCCACGTCCTCCATTTTCTAATTTTCTAATGAATCACATGATGGGTTCTCAAATATTATACACGCAATGAAAATTACGAAATAAAATTATTCGGGAGTCCTTAAGATCCATAAGCCGTATAGAGTGTCAAATTACGAAACAAAGTTATTGCAAACCATAAGCCGTCAAATTGTCTGGCCTCCACCAGTAATCGACACGAACCACCCATGAAAAATCTCCTAGATCTATATTTAGAAGAAAGTGATTGCTATGTATAGAGTGCTAGCTATAATATTGTGTTTACATAGTTTTTCTGTCTTACAGACTACCACTCCTTCCTTTTCACTTACAAAATATTAAAGCTTAGCTATATATTTATAGGGAATCCTAAAAACCCTATAAATAGAAAAATATATATTTGTCCCTTAAATAATATCCTTATATTATTTAAGGATAATTTTAGAAATTTAATTAATTATGTCCTTACTTAATTTTTTTAGGTTTAGAAATATAATCCCTGTATTAATTATATTCTAGTCCTTAATTTCTAAAATATATTTTAATTAAATCATACTTAATTAAATCATCATAGTTTAATTTCTTACTAATGGTTCTTAACGTGTGTGACCCATTATGTTCCTAATATGTTGACCTAAATATAAATTATAATTATAATTAAATAGAATTAAATAAATTGATTTATTATTAATTCAACAATTGATTAATTTATATTTGAAGATAAGGTGTTTCGTCTAACAACATGTCATGATCCCCCAAATATTAGAAAAGTCATTATTGGTTTGACTTAATCTTTCAGTGACAGGTTTTTCAGTGTAATTAATATCATTTCATAAATAATATTTTGATTTAACATTAAAGCATGGAGTATGTCTGTCATGTTAAATCATGTTTGTTCTTTACATAATAGTCATTGATCGTTTGAATAAGATTTAAAACTCTTTTCAAATTTCATTCCACCTTGACCAATGATTTCTTAGTCAATATTATTTGAGAACGTATGAAACATTTTCTCTAGTTAACCTAGGGTGATAAATCCTCTCTTGATAACTCAAGTATCTTCATATAGTTCATGCTATACCCAATATTTATATTTTCGTTAATTTGATTAAAATAACATGTAACAAGATCAAATCATAACATTCTCTATATAAGATGACTTAGTGATCTTAAATCTAAGGATCATTTACACAACTATCACGTGAACCTTTCCATAGATATATTAGATCTCTCTATATTGAATTTTCATGTGAGTTAGTTCAGTGTACATGTTTTATAACAAACACCTAAATATTAGTTTTATATATACCTTATACTTCAGCTTAATTATAAGAACAACTGCTTCCTTTTATAAAGGAAAGAACATAATATGTACTAGTCTCTACGGCTCTAGTAAATATCCAATATTTAAGAGAGCATTGACGATGAAACATTTTAGAAACAATGTTTTGATGCAATAAGAATCCTATAATTATAACAACTTTATAATATTCTTTGCAAAGTATTTTTGTCCCATGAACGTTATCTTTACTTTAGATTCATTAATCTAAGATAAATTAAACTTCTATTAATAATAAATATATATTTACATAAATATAATAATACCACATCTAATCAACCAATTAGCTGTATAACATATTAAACTATGATAACAACCATTTGTTTGTTGGAGTCAGCATGATGAGTTATATATGCTATCAATGGAATTACAAATAAATGATGAACTGAACTCTTTCCACTAAAGACTTTTCATGTATCAATGATTCAACCCTTTCCACCCCCTTCCATAAGATTTCACTCGTCCAAGCCTACAGCTTCCTAGCTAGCTAGGCTAGGTTTAACTAGTTAGAATTAAATGATTTTGTGTTCTCATCGCACGTGGGATGCGTGTTTGGCACGAGGACATGCAGTTAATTGTGTGCTCTAGAAGGTTAGGTTCCTAGGGTTAACCAAGAGGGATATTTTTTTCTTCATTGAAGCCCTCAGCCAACATAGAGATTTTGTTCGACGTTTTCTTAGCTCAAGAACAAATATGGAACTTTCTTATTCTAGTAGTTTTTTCATTGATTTGCCCCCTTTTCTATGCTTTCATTGACAGAAAATCCCAGCATTTTCATGGCTAAAGTTTGACAATTAAGCAAGACCTAACTCATTCAATGAAGTTATTTTTTGTCAAGCCATCGAAAAGGATTGGAGCAAAGCATGATTGGCTTAGAATAAAACAACAGAAAATCATGCGAGACAGATAGACTGCTTTCGAAAATTAATATTGAATTTATGGATAGCTTTTTTGCCTCTGATGACCGGATCACAGCTCGAGTAAATATCTCTTCAACCCTAGCTACTCTTCCTTGCCTATTCGAGGGCATTTTCCACGACGCGTCGGAGGCATCATAATTACAAATTTCTTTTAAGAAAGTATTAACTTGCAAAAATTATCTAATTGATGGAATTGTATGTAGTGGCGGTTTTCTTAATCAGTCATCATTAGCCCTAAAATTAATTAATCAGCAATAGGTCCTCCTATCACTTATGAAACCCAAAATATCCTTCAAGAAAAAAATCTTTTGATGATTTTGAAAAATTAAACAAGAAAATATCTCAAATATAAGTTCATGTAACGTACGGACTCTCAAAAATAGATCGATTAAATGAACGCTACAAATACAAACAAAAAAGGATAAAGATTATTATGAAAAAAAGAGATACTAAACTTTAAAATTGAGAATCTTTAAATTCATTTTTGGAAAGATATCGGAAAAAGGAAAAGACATAAGAAAAATTAAGCCTAAAATAAAATAAAAAAGGGAATTCAATGAATTTGGATAAAAAATAAGAATATAAAAGGAAATCAAAAGTATTTAGAACTAATATTGACCTGTGGTTGATTGATTTTGCTTACATGTTTGTTTAGCCTCTTGTGAGGACCAGTTGAAGAAATTGTGTAAGATATGTAAGAACAAATTGATCGATTAATTCTAAAATCAAAAATAAATGTATTCCATGAGAAATATATTACATTTAGGCTATATGGGGCAAGTGTGTCTAGTATTGTGGTAATTTTTGTGGTTGTGGTTTGAAAAAGTTATTTTATAAAAATCATTTTTAGTTGAGGTTGGTTTGGTATTTATATATGTTTGGTTAAAACTGTAGTTGAAATTGAGGTTGGACAAAAAATATTTTAATGTGTTTGGTTAAAAATGCCTTTTAAATTGAGGTTATAAAATAACTAAAAAAGATATATATTAATATTGATAGTTTTTAATTTAAATATTGTAAATTTAACTACTGCTATTATATCATGAAATAAATAATACTTTATATGATACGAAATTCATCCGACAAGAACTACAGTTTTCATGGTTTTTTGAGCGTACAATAAAATTAGGTAAAATATCATTAGGAACAAAATTGAGATTACGATCAAATTCTACAAATGCTACACTATGATGCGATCTCCTTCTAATTTATGTAGTGTCATTGAATAATGTTAAACACTAGTTTTTTTAATAAAACACAATTAAAAATAAAAAAATTTAATTTTTTTACTGTTCACGTGAACATTGCAGTGTGAATTAATTCACTCTGCTTGGCTTTTCTTCCTTTCCAAGTTCATCGAATCCATCCCCACTCACCAATATCCTTTATTGTGTGTCCTTCGTCATCCCCCCCAAGTCTGACCCTAGCTTTTTCAGGTCTGCCTGTGCGATTGGTGCACTTTCTCTATTAACAGGGGCTGATCCATTTTCATCTTCTTCTTTGTTTTCTGGAGTCTCGAATGCCTGTTGGGATGAACAGGATGGATTATCATGGGGGCTGTCACTGGACTGTAACTGTGATTGTTGGTGCACTTATACTGATTAAAATCTGGCATAACAAAGAATGGGTCCTTCGTCACCCCCCAAGTTCTGACCCTAGCTTTTCCAGGACTGCTTGTGCGACTGGTGCACTTCCTCTGTTAACAGGGGCTGATCCATTTTCATCGTCTTTTTTTTTTCTAGAGTCTCGAATGCCTGTTGGGAAGAACATGATGGATCATATCATGGGGGCTGTCACTGGACTGTTTGGTGCACTTACACTGATTAAAATCTAGCAGAACAAAGAATGGCATAGCTTTAGAAGCAGCTTGGAGCTACTTTTCCATTTACCTGCGTTTTAAACACAAAGAATACCGGGTCCCACAAACAGTAAACCATGTTTTATACTTTACCAAACACCAACTTTTCTGTGGTTTGCTTCAACCGCAGAAGAAACCACATCAACAAAATTCAAATTAAAAATTAAGGTCAAGTATCAAGATATTATTTGGATACCAAAAATAAAAATAGAGAAATTAAGGAAAAACAAAAAATTAATTAGACTCTCGTCATTCTAATTCTAATAATATGTTTAGAATAGTTATGAGGAATTAGAATTAAATTTAAAATTTTTTATATGTGTTTTTTAAGATGAAAAATACTTAATAAGGATAATTATTTCATCAATGATGATGGTATAATGATAATAATAATATGAGTGATGATGATAGTAGTAATTGTGGTAATAATAATAATAATATAATTATAATAATAACAATAATATATTCTATAAAAAATAGTACTACAACCATTAGAGGAGTAAGTGGAAGGAATGATTATGGTAGTACTTCAATGCATCATTATAACAACAAATATAATAAATTTGAAAAACAAAGCCATAACCACCACTAATGGTGATGACAACGGTAATAGTAGAGATGATTTTTTTTTGTAGAAGATGCATCATTATTGTTTTAACCCAATTTTGATGCATTTGCTTTTAATTTAATTTTATAGGGAATAAAATTTAAAATTAAAAGATCAGGGATTTATTTTGATGAAAAGTTTGATTTGTCAACTTGTGGGAAAACTAGGGACTACAATGTGTTTTTGTCATTCTCTCCTTATCATCAAGATAATGATAGTTATCTTTTTTTTCAAATTTGATTCTTATTAAAATTCAAATTTTAAAAAGAAAATGAGTTTGTTTGGGACTTTGTTTCCCATATGCTATAAGACTTTTGTATTATAAATACAGATCCTGGTGCATACAAAAAAGGGGGGAGACATTACAAAAAAACAAGCGGGGAGATATTACAAAAAATTCGAAGAGAGATATTAAAAAAAACCTGGGGGAAACCATAAAAAAAAATAAAAATATAAAAAAGCCTAAACCTATAAGCAGAATAGTGGTTGTCGCCCCTCCTCCTGCTTTTGGCTCTCTCTAAAAACCAGTTATAGCCCCCCTTTAACCCCCTCTTTTTTGTTTCTCTTCTTCCCTAGCCAGAACCCTATCTTCATCTTCCCCAAATTTTCCTTCCCCCCCAACCAGACATCACTCTCCCTCTTCCCGGCCATGGCTAAAAACTCCCCGTAAAACCCAGTTTCCTCCTTACAGTCGAGCCTATCTCCAGCCCACGAACGACAGTAGCACGACCAATCACTGAGAGCAGGAACAGACCTTGCTGTAACCTCTCTCATCTGGTGGCCAACACCTTTTCCTCAGTTTCAACCATCCAACCTCCATCGAACCTCGATTCTAGGGATCCATGCATTACCAACAAAATTATAACGTTAGTAACTTCGTCAATCATTTTATTGGTAAAAATATCACGTTATTATATGATTTGACTTTTTGCATCCCATTGTAATACCCTCCATCATTCCCTCAGTATATACCAAGTAAATGTTTCTGTCGGTGTTTATTAATGGATACAAGGATGAAAAATTCTGTCGGTAAAGGTCATTGCAATATACCAATGAAATTTTTTCATCGATGTTTTCATTTGTATTTGCCAATTTTTTTGTAGTGAAAAAAGTTCAAAGACCGATTTTTGATAAATCAAATGAGAACATGATAACTTCATTAAAAAAAGGATAAAGCTCAATTTCTAGCAAATAAAATGTAGAATGATGAAAATTAAGAAAAAATATAACTTAAAAAGGTCAAAAAAACTCGATCCCGACCCACCCAGTTAGGATGCAAAATTTCTGACCTAGTCATGATATCAGGGTGACCGTGTTTGAAAGAAAGTTGAATGAAACCATGAAGTTTAATTATCAAACAACTTAATGTTGAATGATGAAAATGAAAAAAAACTTTCATTTTAAAAATCATTGAAAAAAAAAAGAGTCAACCAAGGTTAACCTATAAACCTCATGACCATGAAAATCATGAAATCCTTTAATCGGATTCAATCAAGAATCTTAATTCCCAATTAATTTAATTTTAAAGTATGAGATCATGAAAAGAAATAGCAATTTACAAAACTTGTCAAAGGAAAGAAGATAGCAATAAAAAGAATGAGGATCAAATTTGATAAAAAATAAAATTATAAAAATGAAAAACCACTTAAAAAATGATTGGGACAACCCAATAGAAAGGAAAGGGATAAAAAAATACGAAGAATAATTTTCAATAACTCAAATGTTGAATAATGAAGTCGAAATAATTCAATTTTTAAAAGGACAAAAAAAAGTCAATCCACGTTAACCTTTAAAACGCGTGACTCAGGTCATGAACCCGACACTAACCCCATAGCAACAAAAAAATATGAGTTAACGCGAGTTAACCTGCAAGCCTTGTGATCATAGGCACATGATTGAGATAACCCAATAGAAAGGAAAGGGTAGGAAGAACAATTTCAAATAAATTAAATGTTGAAGGATGAAATTGAAATAAATAGATTAAAAAAAACAAGAAAAAAAAGTCAATCCATTTTTACCTTTTAAATTGGTGACTCTAGTCATGAACCCGATACTAATCCCATAAAAGGCTAACCATAAAAAATAATAAACCAAAACTATAAAAAACGGTAAAAAAAAACATTGGATTTAAAAAAGAAAAAAAAACATGACAACTCGGGCAAACCTCTTAAACCAGATGTAATATCTAAAAATCGTAATCCATGAATTCCTTGAACCAGGTTCAATCAAGAAACTTAATTCCCAACCAATTTAATTTTAAAGAAAGAAATCATAAAAAAAATATCAATTTAGAAAACTTACAAAAGAAAACAATATAGCAATAAAAAAAAATAGGAATCAAATTTGATAGGAAACAAAACTCATGGAGGATGAAATTGTAAGAAGAAACAACCTAAAAAATGATCCCAAACAAAAGAAATTGCAATAAAAAGAATTAGAACTAGATTTGAAAGAATGAAAATGGAAGGGGAGTTGGAAAAAAAATTGTAATTTTATAGCTTATTAAAAATAATAAAAATAATAATCAAAAGAATAAAAATCAAATCTAAAAGATTAAAAACTAAATGGGAGTGAAATTGGAAAACATTTGTAGTTTGATGGGTAATTCAAAATATAAAAAATAGCAATCAAGAAGACAGTGACTAAATGTGAAGGAAAATAAATTGTAGTGGTTGGTTTGATTTTTTGAAAGGGCTAACATGGAATTCAAGGTGGGGGGAGAGAAAATGATAAAACCAAAATGGACTTGATAGGGGCACACACCATCTCATTATGTTGAGGGTGCAAAGGCCTTTCAAATACCGCCACATAAAACAACGTTTGGGTGGCCAAACGGCCCTACTTGCACCAATATTTTTGTAATTATATTTAATTAATATAATATACAACAATGCCCCTAAGTGGCCTTTAAATTTACAATAAAACCAATGTAAAATGATAAAAAAGCCCTTGGATATGTCTTTAAGAGCATTAAAAGTAATTACATAATTCTAAAAAAATTAAAAAAGAAAAAAAGCCTCTAAGTAGTGTGTATTATATTATTTTATTATAGGGTTAAATTAGTAACTTTACTATGAAAAAAATAAAATGACCAATTTAGCTCCATACAATTTGTAAAATACAATTTTGTTATGGTGACAAGATCATGTTGCCTCTAATGACTAGTTCAAAGGTTTAATGACTAAGAAACAATTTTGTCATTATACTATTCTAATGAATAATGTTCTGAATCTTGATGAACAATCATTTTCTTAGGAAAATTAGGTTTCTGTTAATTTTAAGATTAATAGGTTTACTTTTTTATTTATCTTTCAAACAAATTCATATTTAGTTATGCCACATATCTTATCCTTTTTCATATATTTAAAAATCTCAATCAATTGATTTTTATTTTTTATTTCTAGTTTTTTTTTAATAAAAAACATTTCATAATAATTTTTTTTTGAATGTTCAAATTTATCTTACATTGTGAAAGTTTATAATTGTAATATATTTTTTATATTACCATTATTGTAAATATCGATTACATTCAAATGAAATTATTATAATAAAATAGAAACTATAATTTTTTATATATCTTGTTTTTTAAAATTAAAATTTTAATGATCATTAGTATAATGAAATGTCTTAAAGTTTTTATAATATTATAGAAATTAACAAGTATAAATGTACAATAATAAAATTTTAATTTGAAGAAATATAAAAATGTTTTAGTATAAAAATTTTAAAAAAGGAATAATAAAACTTGTTGTAAAGTATTTTTTTAAGAAAAAAAAGATAAATATCAAAATTTCAATTATATTTTAAGGAAATTGCAGGAAAATATCAGAAGATATGAACTTAAAAATTTAAAACTGAAATAAATGGTCTAAAAACATATCAATATTGATTATTTTTCTTTAAAAAATGAACTTATGTGTATTTGTTTTATAAAATATAATGGAATGCCAAATGAGATTTGTAAGACCCATATTTTTGGCTCATTAGACCAAAGCTCAATGTTTATCCCAAACCCAACCAAACTACCCTTGGTATTTAAAGAAAAGGTAGCCAAAGAATTGGTTTTTTTTCCTCTTCTCCTCTCTTTCATTCTACCGTTACTTTCCCCTCATTCTTTACCAAGGATTTTAGTTTGAACTTAAATTTTAGTTTTAAAAAGGGTTGAAGAAATAAGTAAGTACCATTATCCTTATTGTTTTAAATTTGGAAGTTGTTGGTGGAAGGATTAAAGAAGAGTTTAGAGTTTTTATTAAGATTTTATGTTTGAACTATTTACAGGATTCAATTGTTGTTTTGGGGTGTTAGTTGGCTTAAAATGAACCAATTAGATGACTTAAATTATAGGTCTTGAAGAACATAATGATAGTTTTAGGATTTATAGATTTGAAGAACTGACAAACTAGAATTTATGGAAATCTTGATCTATCGATCGACTGTTTTATTTGAACTTGTCGACCGATTGGCTTGTGGTGGTGGTTGATCATTTTGGCTAACCAGTTGACCCAACAGTAGGGGTTAATCAAGTCTGTTAGGTTCAATCAGTTTGGGGTATGTTCGAAATCAATGAACTAAATTGGTTCGACTTTATAATTATATTTTGGTCTCTAAGTTTAGAGTTGTAATCTTTTATGTTATTTTTTTCAAGTCGTTTTTAAGTGTTTTCTGTATTCGTTATAGGTTCTGCTGATGTTCCTATTAGCAATCCTCAATAGTCTCTAGTTCTGCATGTGTTTGTCTTTTGTTTTGTTTTCCTAGTAAATAGGATAATTTTTAATACACTTGTAATATAAATATTATATGTATGTTGATTATAGGATGAGTGGCTAATTCTTGAATATATATATATATATATATATATATATATATATATATATATATATATATATGTTGTTGTACTTTCTGAGCACTCATCCATTCTTGATTTCACACTCGCATTCTATGAATTAAATTTTATTTGATATGACATTCGTTTGCTTTGATAATTATCTTAGTATCTGTAATGTTTTGAATATAAAGAGTTAGGAAAATACAACAAAGCCCTTGGTGGCTTAAAGAGTGGGTATAATTAAATGAGGGGTATTGTAGTAATTGTATAAATAGATGATATATATAAATAGGAAGTAAAAAAATGAAAAAAAAAAGAGAAGAGGGATCTGAAAAATTGAAAGAGTAAACCGTGAGAGAGAAAGGAGAAAGAAGAAGAAGAAGAGAAAAGAGGGAAATTAGAAAGGAAATAGAAAGGAGTTGGAGGAAATAAGTAAAAAGGTAAGATTATGTATAAATATATGTTAATTAAGCTTTAATTTCGATTTTGATAAATGTTAGGGTTATGAAATTTGTGTTTTGGGTTTGATTGATGAGTTAATTTGAATGTTATAGAGTTAATTGTTATGGGTATTTGATTATTTGGATGATTTTGAGAGATTGAATTGAAAGATGATGATTTTGAGTTATGATTTTGTTTGAATGGTGAAATTGTGTTAGGAATTTGGAGAGAACAGTAGGTTTCTGTTAAAAATTCTGGGTTGGAGGTTGAAGATGACAAAATTTCGGTTTGGTCCCTCAATTTTGGAAAATTACAGTTTAGTCCCCAAACTTTGGAAAATTTGCAGATTGGTCCCTGGAGCATATTCCGAGATTCTGAACAGAATAACATATGAATTATGGACAGAATTACTGTATAGATAAGAGAATTTAACACTTTCAATTTAGTCCTTCAATTTGACAAAAATTACAATTTAACCCTAAAAATTTGGTAAAATTCCAGAATGGTCCTTGGAGTATAATGAGATGATCTGGACAGAAATGAGGACTAATTATGGTCAGAATTTCAGTATATTCATGGATTTATGATAAATTTCAGTTTGGTCCTCCAATTGGACAAAAATTGCAATTTGACCCTTAAAATAGGATAAATTACAGATTGGTCCCTAGCTGTAATATTAGCCTTTTCAGATTAGTTTGATGAATAATTAAGGGTTATTTAGTGAATTATTGCCAATTTTATTAGTTGTTTTATTATGGATTAGATTTCGGGAAAACCGTTAAATTTTGGGTTTTTGAGAAAATTGACTAGTTAGTTCAAAAACATATAGGGTTACGGAATACATCATTAGTTAAGTTTATTAAATAGGTTAAATGTTATTTTGAGTCGTTCTTGAATATGTCTCCTTTGTATTCAGATAATCCTGATATTCTACCGACAGGACGTCAGTAGGATTTTCTTCGGTGTCTGCTTTTGGCTTCTGTTTGCTTTTGAGTCAGGTGAGTGGATAATTTTCCATATGCATGAGAAATAGTATAAATATTTGATTTGTTAATATGAATTGAATCATGCTTCTTGATAATATATATGTTGATTATTATCCTTATTTTGATAAAGCATGATCAATTGTTGAATCTGAATTCTTGATATGAACCAGTATATATTTGGGATTGACTTCTGAATTGATAGCTCCTCATTTGATTGATGTCATGAGTTGAGCCTTGAGATATGAATATGTCTGTTTGAATATGATTATGAACCTATGGTATGTCAGTCAGAATACCCATGCTAACAGGGTAGTGTTAGTCTTTGTGCACATCGTATCTGAACCCTAGTTGGTCGGGGGAGTCACCAACCTGTGTGGACTGATCATCCCACAGTACGGAGCCTCATGCTCATTGCATTTTGATTTTCTGACGAGTTTTACCATATGACATTCTTGTTATGGCCAATTTGAGAACACTTCCATAAGAACCTAAAGCCATACTTGTATATATATTTCTCATTGTTTTATTACCTCGTGTGTGTATATTGAACGTTATCTACTCACTGAGTTGTTGAACTCACCCTCTCATTATTTATCCTTTTCAGGCTTATAGCTTGATAGCAGGTCATTTTGTTGGACCTTCAGAACCTGTTTTTTGGTTGTAATTTGTACATTTTCCTTTATGTCTAGTTAGTGCTCCAAAACTCTGAATTTATATTAACTCTTGTATTAAGACAATTCAATTATATTATGAAGTTGATTTTGTTATTAATGCTGCGTTGAACTCTGATTGAGTTAGGATAAGTTTGTGTGTAAGTTTGGGTTCGCATAGGTATGGAACCTTGGAGGGGAACCTTGCCTATGTGCCGGTCATGGATCCGGGATTCGGGTCGTGACAGTATCTATTATATCTTGATATCAGACTTATCAATAATTAGTGAGAGAGGCACCAACCTGTGGCGACTAATCTTTCCACAGTGATTGGAGCTGCAAATCTCACTGTTATTAGAACCTTAGGGTTTGTCTGTTATCTAAGCCAATAACTTTGTCTAATCTCTGACATTTATTCCATTACCATATGCTATTATGCTTAATGTACGTGTGTGTGTGTGTGTGTGTGTGTGTGTGTGTGTTTTAATCTTTATACTTATAAATAGCTAAAATGTATATTAAATTTTATTCCCTCAGTGAGTTGGTTGAACTCACCCCTCTATTTTAATCTTATTTCAGGTTCATAGCTTCCGTTAGCAGGTTGACCTTTGATTGAGAGTTCCTGCTACTTTGTTTGTTGGTATGTCTTGTTTGCTTCCACAAGACTTTTCTTATTCTTTGTGATCGATATCATAGACGTTTCACTATGACGTTGTTTTCATTTAAGTTTAGATTTTTGTTTTAGTGATTGGATTTTATTTAATGTAATAAGTATTTTGAAATATGACTTATTTTATTGGTTTTAAAGAATATTTGAAAGATTATGAAATTTTTTATGAATCTTATATATATTTTTATAATATGCATGTTATGAGGCTTGGTGTAGGTGAGGTTCTATGACACTACTCCTGCTTTGCCAATCATGAACCCGAGATTCGGATCGTAACAAGATTAACCCTTGTATAACCCTTAAATGAACATAACTTCATGATGATTCCAAAATGACCCTTATATATTAATTACTTAATTAACTAGTATAAAGTACTAGAATTTGCTATTACGAGACCTCGGAAGACAATTCCTCTCTGCTATAGACAGGCTTTAAAGTATTCTATATATGATAAAGCGAAGCTGATTTCTCTGCCATGGTCGGTTTCGTAAGTATTATACAGTTAGGTTGGGAATTGACTTAATGGTCATATAAATAGGGTTACTGAATGCTCATCGATAATATTGAACCTACGAGCCTTTTTCCTCTTCCTTTTTGGCTATATGCCTAGCTCAGCTGGTTTAAGAAACATCCATATATGTGCACCCATAAATTTGTCTAAAGTCAAATCTCTCTTACCATTTATTTGTTGAGAAACAAAGATGTAAAAGATTTCAAGCCAACAACTACAAAAGTGAGGAAGCCCATTATCAATATTGTAGCACAGCTAAGCTAGGGTTATAATAACCAAACAATAGTTGACCTTTCATGAAAATTTCACTTTCTATTAATATGCATTTTATTTATTTTTTCAATCTATATGGTTTAAACTGTAGTAATAACTAGTTTATTGGGCAACGTTAGGTCAAGGTTAGATTAAAAAACTTTTAAATGTAAAAATGAATGTTAAGTATGCAGAAATGTTTTGACAACGTCATTAAAGCTAACCAAGTGGGTCAATATTAAAACCTCCCGACTTAGCTCTTTATCTGACTTAAGTTTTTAATTAAACCACATGAAAGATAACTTGACTTAAATTAATTGATTCATGGGTCCAAAGATAACCTGGATAACTAGTAAAAACATGACTTAACTTTTAAAAAATTTCAAAATGACAACTTCTTTTTTAAAATATTGAAACAACAATAGATTGGATTGACCTCGGTCCCCCTACGATTTGGGTCATGAACTCTATTGGGTTTAATAACTTTTTTTCATGAACTTTTTTATTTAATTATATAACAAAAATAAATGCTTGCAAAACTGAGTATCAGCCCTAAAATAGACATTTATTTGAGACTATGATAACTCTATGGAAAACAAACAAAAATAAATTATGTAGTTTATTTCCCAACCAATCCAATATTGAAGGCCAAAATTAAAAACAAATGAATTCAAAAAAATTAAAGGACCAAAAATAAAAAAACATATTCAGTCGGTGGATACATCCAACCTGTGAATTGGATAATCTGGACTAGTATGTCAAACCCATGAACTAGAATTATAATTTTTTAAATACTTTTTTTTATTTAACTATATGAGAACAAAAATAGATGATTGCAAAATCAAATACCGAGATATTTTTTTAGATCATGATAACCTTATAGAAAGCGAAACAAAACCAATTATGAAATTGAATTCCCAGTTAACCAAATATCTATGGATGAAATCAAGAATAAAATTAAATAAAAAAAGGTTAAACTCGACAGACCTACAGATCAAGTCAACTAGCTAAACTAGTAAACAGGTCCAAAAACTTTATAAAGTTTAATAACATGATTTTTTTTCTAAAACTATTTTTTTAACTATATAAGAAAAAAAATAGACGATAACAAAGTCAAATTCAATTAAAAACAACCCCACCAAACTCGTAAAACTGGGACAACCTAGGTTACCCCAGCAAACCCGCAAGTTATGTTAACTATAAAAAAATAAAAAAAATAAAAAAAATAAATTACAAAACTCAATTCTCAATCACCTTAATATTGGAAGATGAAATGGATAAAAAAATTGAAAAAAACGATAACAAAAATAATAAAAAAAGCAAGACAATGTGGATTACTATTGTAATCTACAGTGCAATGAGTGCAGGTGAACAAAAGTTTTTCCACACCTTTTAGTTGTTGAAAAAAATGATTACAAAAATTAACAAAACAAAATTAAATAAAAGAGTAAGAAACTATAGATTACTATTGTAATCAACATTGCAAAGAGTGTGGGTGAACAATGATTTTCGCACATCCTTTATTTTTGTTAATTTAGCTTATTGATTGCAGAAGCAACATAAATTTGGAAGATGAAAGTCTCTTTGTGTTGTAATATTTCACCCCATCTACGAGCACTTTAATTCTCACTTAATCAGATATCAACACTTGACTTTAATTCTCAATTAAATTTTGTTTTAGGATGGTTGTCGCTTATGTACGACATTACATCGATCATCTTCTTGGATTAGGATTTTTGTGGTGATGGGTAAAAAGAATAACGAATTCTTATTGCTTATCAATAAAAAAAGGATGGAGTCTCCACTTAGTATTTTGGTTACTATAAACCTTAATTGGTCTTAGAGTTTGGATAAGGGAACTGATTGTGTATAGGAAGGACATATCACCTCTAGTACACCTTATCTAAGGTAAACTGTATTATTTATTTCTCCGAGTCATGTTTCTATTCGTTGGTCTCTCTATAGTTTAAAAAAAATTTTCTCAGTAAGGAGGTTCTTATTTTATCAGGTTAAAACCTAACCATTCTAAAGCTCACAAAATAAAGGTGTATTCTTGTTAATTCATTTAGTTTAATACAGAGAATATGCATTACATTGTAAAATTCATACCCCAAATATTAATTAAACAAATTGATTTTTATGGTGTTTTTGAAACTTTGGCCAAATTCTAATAGATAATCACAAATTTGTTGTGATACTCATTAACTGATTTTTTTTTTTGTATTTTTCAAAGTATGATAAAAATGAAATTTTTATTTTTTATAAGATATGCATAAAAAATTTAGAATTTGACCATATGCATGCAAATAAAAAGTATTATTTTTATTTTGTTTTCTTCAAAAATTATTTATTTATTTTGTTTATTTTATTTTTTTGAAATTTTAAAGAAAAACGGGCATTTTTAATACTCGGTCAGTATCTTACAATATAAGTCTATTGCTCCAATATTAAGTGAAATGATTGAAAAAATATGTGAGGGACCCACAAATAATTTTTAAAAGGTCCTTCAAATTTGTTATAATTTTTAGAAATTTTTTGGGGTTTGTTTGACAAAAACACAAAAATGAGAAAATAAACAATGCTAGAAAAATTAGTAAGGCATGTTTTCCAAACACGCCCTTAATAAAAAATTAGACTAAAACAATATTTTAAGGCTGTGTTTGGAAAACACATATTAAGAACAAAACAATGTATTGTTTTTCCTTTGATAAAAAATGAACATGTCAAACACGGCCTTATGAAGCATGGACTCAACCTAGCCATATGTTGGCTGATATTCCTAGCCCAAATGCCGAAACCCACAAACAATGTCCAACAACTTAAATGAAAATTAGAAGATCAAACAAGATTTTTGGTTTGAATTTGACAAAGAACTAATGAAGATAAAACCTAGAAATGTCGTTTTGAAAACAAAGTGATTACATCTAATTGAAGGCATAAACATATGTGAAACCAACATTCAAGAAAGATTTTGGGGCTGGATTATCACAATAATAAAATAAAATCCACAATTATTTGATTTTATTCAAAAAATAAACGAAGGAAACAAAAATAAAAAGTCATTAAATTGATTTTTTAATCCATTAAAACCTTACATTAAAGATTAACAAACATGTTTGCATATGTAAGAACCATCAATTGACCAAAAATGACTGAAATCAATGACCTAAAAAAAAGTTCATGGCATGAACATCAACCCAAAAAAGCTTGTCAAACCTAGAAATGCCCAGCAACGACAAAACCTAGAAAATAAGTGTAAAGAGCCTAGAAAACAGTGTAAACTTAGCAACCAAAGCCGACACATGCTCAAAACAACTTGCTTGAACTATCAAAACAACAAAAAACATAGAATTAAAAGCGAAATAGTAAGCAAAGCTAGCTATAAATAGCAAGCAAAAATAACATTTTCTTAAGGAAAAACATTGTTCTATTGAATAAAATCATTGTCTTGAAGCTTAAACAATATTCCTACAACTTCAGCAAACCCAGCAGGCTAACTTAAAACAACCTAAACCACAACAACTTCAATACCTAAACATATTTCCATAACTTCGGAAAAAACAGAATATTCTAACATCCAAACCTGCAAAACTTCATTTTATACTAACATTTAACACTTTAATGAACAAATTTAGTAATTCAAACAAGCTTCAACTAAAACATATACACACAAAATCATGTCATAACTAATCATTGAAAAAGATCAAATAAAGCACCAAATGCATCAAAACTAACAATAGCTGAAAGGGGAATGCATAATGAACATCCAATATAAACATCTAATAAGAAAATGAAAGGGAAAAGGGTGTGCTCATTGAGCTCCACCTCTTCATAAAAGTTTGAGGAATACCTTAACAATGTTGTTTCTTTTGCTTGTAATTTCTTGCTCCTTCTTTAAGCTTCTGGTCCTCTAGTATTTCTTCTTGCATTTATAGACTCAAGAGCTTTGCCTTCTACCTCTTTCTTTTAACTTCTTATAAATATTTAATAGCCTTTCTATTAAGACAATTTTGGTGATTTTATCCTCTAAGTTATTTTCCTCATTTTCTTTGTGATTTTTGTTTCTTTTTTCTTTTATAGTCTCAAAAGTTTGATGGTTGTGACAGCATTTGTGGGTTTTAATGTGGTTTTTCAAAACTATATCATAGGGATTCTTTCCCCTTTTTCTTTTGCATATGATATGTTAGGACACATTTCTTCTCTCTTATTCTTTTGTTTTCCTACTCACTAGATGTCTAACAAACTCTTAGAGCTTTAAAAAAAAAAATTGGGAACTTTATAACTGGAACTTGGCTGAAGATGGATGACTGGGGGTGTACTTTCCATGAATTAATCATGGAAAATGAGAGGGTATTGAAGTCAACCAAGCTATAAATCATGTAGAGGGGGTGTTATTATTTAATTAAGATCAAACCGTAATTGATTTGGTGGCTTGTAGCTTTCCCACTATCATTCCAAAGTTGGGTGTAAGATTGTCAAATATGGTTGAATTACACAAGGTTGTCTGTTGCGATGTCGCAGTCGCACAAATTAATTACCCTAACTTAAATAAACAAGATAGTAAGAGCAAGTAAGGGGTCGATTCAATGAGGAAGTTTTAGTTCAGATATTTATGCTATACGATGTGCAGTTGGGGGGGGGGGAATTGGGAAGTTATCTATGGACATAAAGAAACCATTAATGCTAAATCAAAGAAAACCAAAATTTATCAAGAAAACAAACCTTGGTCACAAGTAAACATCCACCTACAGAAATTAGAACTGATCATGGAAACGAAACGCCAATTTATACTCTAAATATTTATCTTTTCTTATATTGATTAGTTAACAGATATGATATATAACTAATTCTAACAATCAAACAACCACAATGTCTACAATAATAATTTAATTCAATGGAAGCCTTAAGAACTAGCTGAGTTGATTAATCTAGACAACATAATTGTCCGTAGTCCATGTTTGATTTGGTTGATCGAATGTTCTCCCTAAGATTACTAATCTGGATCCGCCACAATTATTAATCTCAGTTGCTTCACAAGTTTATATACCACAACTCCAGTTTTGATAGCAAACTTAGCAATAGATTGTTCACAATAATAACTTAGAGTTCACTCTAACAATTAAAATAAACAATCATATTCATTCATCATATAAATTGAAAAGAAAAGGTAAAATAGATTTCATAGTTCTTGAAATCCGAAGGTTTCTGTGTCCTTGTAACCAAGAAAAAGAGTTTAGCTTTACATGTCTATTGAACAACTAATTAAAAAGAAAGAAAAATGCATGATTTCAAGCATTTTTTCTCTCTTGGCTGGTTGTCCCCCTTTCCTTTCTCTCTTTCTTTTTATATCCTAGGAAACCCTAATCTCTTTTCTAAAAAAATAATCCTTTTCTAAGTAGACAATTTACATTTAAGTAGTTTAATAATTATTTTCCTAAAAAAAGAGAAATAACTTTGCATAAAATCTTCAAGCTTTGACTTTTGACTTAGAGGAGCTAAATTGCTGAAATAAAGACTTGGATGTCGGTTTGGATGCTTTGGGACGTAATTTGAACTTATTTCTTCACAAAACCTGTCTGCTGGCAGAATTCATATGTCATCTTAGAAAAATCATATCTCTCTTAAATGAGCTCATTTTCTACTAACATTCAGTAGGCAGATAGGTCTTTGAGTCAGGAATTCAAAACAATTGAGTTTGCATCAAATGGACTTTCGTAGCTCAAGATATTCAAGTCGGAATGGCTGAAGGTCAACACTGACAGAATGCAAGATTTGACTTTGAAGGCTATAATTTCCACGCTTTTTTTTTCTTTCCATATATTTATATAAAGGTATGGATGTTAGCTTTCTAATGCCACTGGAAGCACTTCATTTCAACTTCTAGAGCTCAAGCTCTGCACAAAACATCGATTGCCAATCATCTCCAATTTACTTCTTTTTTTAATCTTACATCCAAAAGTGCCTTCAAAATATAAAATAAAGAATATCAAAGCATTATATATATATATATATATATATATATATATATATATATATATAAAACATAGGCAAAATACTAGGTAAATATGGGTATAACTATCAAATAATATGGTTACATCACTACCTTAGGAAAAGAAGTTGAAGGCTTCCACATGGCAGGTGGGGCACAAACACCGAATAAAGATGACACAACTTTGTAGAAGGTAACCTCCTCTATTGAATGGTGGTGTTTGGAGTCCCTGAGTTGGTCGAAGATGCCACATTCATTTGCCTGAATGTGACATCTTGATCAGCTTTCTCGGCTGAGAAAGACAATAAAACAAAGATAGATGATGTGTCCCTCAATCTCTTCATTAAAAATAAGTGACATGTCGTCTACTTAAACCTTAAAATTTAGGGTTTTCTAATTAGAATTTTGATAAATTTTAATTTGGTATCTGTTTCAATTTAAGCTCAAACGTCCTTAATTGAGACAAAACTCATTAATTTTATGCAATTAAGCCTCTGCCAAAAATCAATTGAGATCTATTAAGTTTGGTGCCTTTGACAAAGTAGCTTTTGATTTTCAATTTGTTCAATTTAATCCCTAATTAAGTATTAACTTTTATTTTCTTAAATTAAGTTCGGTATAGCCCCCAATGTTACACGCCTTTTATATAAAAGTCCTTGGTGTTGATTTTTTTTTTAATTTGCCCCTCATTTAGACTTTACACTTTAAATTTATTGAAATTAAATCACTAATTGCACCGGTTTAGCTTTCCAAAGTTTCAATTGTGTTCCTAATCTTCCAATCTTTATAAAGTGATCAAAATTAATTTCAATTGAGTCCTTAATTGAATCTTTAAAACCCATTAGAAGTTTCATTAAGTCCTTAAACTTAATTAATTCTTTCAATTTTCTTTCTTTCTTCATCTCGTTTTGTCAAAATATCTCAAAATAGCTATTTTTCTAGTATTTTGGTCTGTTGCAACTTCAAGGTCTATCTCCTCGTGTCCCGCAAATATTTTTGGATTTTATATTTCTGATTTTTTTATATTTCTGAATAAAAACATGTATATTTAATATTAAAAATCTTGAGGGGTAAAAAATTGAGTTATGATAATGGTCATGACGTATTTTTTATGATAGTCGCATATATTCAATTGCAATTGAGATATCCCATATATATATATATATATATAACTTTTACTTATAGATAACCTTGTACCTGCGAATTAAAGGTATTGAAAAAGAATTTGGACTTGTTGTTTAAAGTGAAACAAGAACCCGAAGTATGTGAAGACACCACAAGGTCAGTTATACCTTAATAAGTTAGTTGCTGATATTTGTCCTAACAAAGAAAAAAGTGTTGCATCACACAAAACACAATTTTATTCAGAACATCATGGTTTCTGAATTTTGCAGCAAAGAAAACAATATATAGTCCTCTTAAATAACCCTAATGGACCCTTATTGGGTTACAAGCCAATGAGCCCAAGCTAATAATTAGCTAACACAAACTTAATTAAACATTGATTTTGAATCAAAATAAACTCAAACTAAAACACAAGCCCTAAACTAAATGTAAATATCCAAATAATAAAATAAACAACAAATAAAATGTTAAAATAATTCATATTAATTCTTTAATCCAAAAGTAATCTACCATTAGATACTTCAGCCCTCATTTTCTCGTGTAGCTAGGATAAATAAAAACTTCTTATAGGAAAAGAATTTGGAAACATTAAGAAATACTTACCACACTTGGAAACTATGTTGTTGCCCATTAAAGATCCTTGTACAATTAGGAAAGTCCAAAAAATAAGCTGCTGAATATCCTTGTATTATGAAGAAGAAAATCCTCTTCAAATAGGAAGTCCACAAGTCAAAAGACAACAATTAACAAAATTCATATTGCATTTGCTAACTTGTATCGTAAGACCTTTCTAAACTCTGATTAATCTTAATTTAGCATAGAACAATATGTCTAGAAACTCATGGTAAAATTTTAACTCGATCAATTGGTCGATTTTAGAGTTATACTCAATAATGTGACACTGAATAGTAAACACAACTATGCTATAATTTGAATTTCCTTATTCAACCTTTTTTGGTTCATATCATTCCTTCTCTCTTCAATATGATTCATCCTCGAATCTTTCATGAAGAATACCCTCTAAAGGCAACAAACTACTATCAACCCAAAATAAAGTATCACCTTCAAAACCCTTATTCTAAACATGGCACCTCATATAAAAGATATTCTCTCATTGCTCCTCTAAATCTCCCACCCTAACTTGCAAATTCGATGCTCTTTTCACCACAATCCCCCCAACCAGATACTTAACACAATCATCATTAACATTTTTAAGTAGAGGCATCTCCTACTCATCACTAACATCCCCATCAGTCACAACCTCACCATAAGCCTTCATAACAATAACTCGATTGTTTGGACACTACAAAGCAACATGATCAACTCCTAAATAACAAAAACATTTTATATCATTATTATGAGATGTAAGAGTTTTAACTTTACCTCTATTATTGGTGGAGATGTCCTTCTTCTTTTTTAGAGTCTAGAATCTCTCCTCTACATTTGGTTGAGATTAGGCAGCCCCGCATATTAGCCTTTCAAGGTGACGAAGAACCTAACAGTTGTCTTGGTCATGACCTACCCATACATTTAAGTTGTCTCTCCACTTTTGTTGTCATATGCACTATGTTCTCCAACTCCACATAATGTTGCAACTCTAAAATATTCATGATCTTATGATTCAACCCATTCAAGAACCTATCATAGTGGCTGTCGCACGTCAAAAAATCCGCGCGGCATCAGGCTGGCGACTTTTTCATCTTCTCGTTTGCTTTGATTACATCGTTGGGAGTCGCCACCTAGTATTTAATTGAGGGCTACTAGGAAACCCGGGTATACTGGTCTCGTCAGAGATTCACGGGTAAGGGACTGGTTATGGTTAGCGAAGGTATTAGCACCCCTAACGCACCCTACCTGAGGTAAGCTGCTTCGTGGACTTGATGTGTTAACGAAGTTTTAAAATTCAGTTCATTCATCGAATTTTAGAAAATACAACTTACACTTACATGTAAGTTCATAATTCTTTATCCATGAGCAAATCAGAATATTAAGTTCTTTTTTATTCTCGCAATTTTATCCTAAAAAAAACATTCATAAACAAAATACACACCACACATTCACTTTCAAGCTTCGTGGACTTGATATGATTTAAAAAATAAAATTTTAGCCCAATTCTAAGGCTTTGATAAATCAGTTATTAGTTCCCAAAATATATGTAGATACATGTTCTACATTTTTATGGAAAATACAACATGATTTTTATCTGTCCTTTAGATATTTGTGCATATAAATTAAATTCATTTTTTTTTCTTTTTATTCAATAACATACATAACAAAAAAATATATATACAAAACACACACACAACTCTTCTTCTATTATTATTTGTTTTTTTCTTCTCTTCTTTTTTTTTCTTTTTTTTTTTACATCCACAACCCAAAAATACAAATTCAAAACAACTAAACCAAAATTACATTAATCAATATAAAATTTTACAAAAATAGCCCCTAAAACTCTGAAATCCTTCTGCAAGCCGAAACAGTGTTCAGCAGGGTTTCTGGGCGCGGGAACAGTGCGGCGCGTCTTTCCACGCGCCACCGCTACTGGCGGCACGTGGATTCACGCGCCGCCGCGAAATCAAATGGCCGAAATTGGCTTCTTCTTCTCTTCCCTTCGGCACCGCCGGCGACGCCGTGACCTACAAAACAACAAAAAAACGCAACAACACAGTCGATTCTCTCCTCCTTAGATCTGTTAAAATCTGCTTCTCTCTCCTTCTTCCTCGGCTAGCAGATCTGTTGTGGAGTGTTGAGTGGCTCACCGGCGACTCGAGCGGTCGGTTACCCACTGGACCGGGTAGATCGCCGACCCTTCTTTCTTCTTTGGCTGGCGGCGAGGCAGGCAGAGGATTAAGCAAGGTGAAGAGACCACCTCAAGCTTCGGCTCCCTTCTCTTCTCTTTCTCCTGTGGCCGGTGTTGATGGGTCTGTGGGCGCTGGAGGAACGCCTGGAGGAGAGGAGCTTGTCCGGTGTGGGAGATGGGGGTGCAGCGATGGCTGACTTCTATGGATGAAG
Organism: Populus trichocarpa; assembly: GCF_000002775.5. Lineage (NCBI taxonomy): Eukaryota > Viridiplantae > Streptophyta > Magnoliopsida > Malpighiales > Salicaceae > Populus > Populus trichocarpa. Next base: position 4,563,994 of record NC_037299.2, on the reverse strand, counting down.
AAGGAGAACAAACCGGCTGTGAGAGGAAAAGATAGAGGGAGTGTTGGCTGTTGTGGAGAGAACCGGCTGAGGGAAAGGGGGGAGGTCTTGGCTGGTCCGTGAGTCTGGTGAGGGGGAGAGTGGCCGGCTGGGAAGGTCTTGTGAGGGGGAGAGTGTTTGGGCTAGGGGAGAAAAAAAATCACCCGGGGGGGCGGCGGCTTGAAGAAGATCAGAGGAAGTAGAGGGGCTCTCTGTACAGAAGATAGGTTTAGGGAAAATTTTAGGGTTTTTTGTTGTTTGTGTTGCCTCCCCCTTAATTGCAAAATTGCCCCCCCTCTCTTTGAGTTTTGGACCTATATTTATAGGTAAAATGTTGTTCGGGCCTCAAAATTGGTCCCTCAACTTTCTTTCTTTTGTAAATTTTGATTTTTTTATTTTTTTGTATTTTTTGAAAACGAGCAATATCAACGTCGACTTAAATGAGGAAAAATCAATGATTTTAAAAATGACGCGTGAAAAGTCGAACGCGTTCAAAAAACCTTTGAAAACTTAAATTCTTTTTTAGACGACGTTGAAAATGCTAAAAATGATGCAAATATATTAAAAACGTATTTTTTTGGATTTTCGTTATTTTCGCTATTTTTGGATTTTCCAAAAATTTTATCAAAAAGGTGGGTCAAAAATTGGGTAGCAACAGATGCCCCCTCTTTACAATGCTTACGAAGCAAAACTCCTCAATGTTTTGCATAGTAAGCTTTGTAAAGAAAGGAAAAAGAAAATGATCTCATTATCTTGGGCGACCTGCCCCTTTTGAAGAAAGGTGGTCTATTTTCAGGGGCGACCTGCCCACACATACTCAAAGTGGTCTATTTTCAGGGGCGACCTGCCCACACACTCACACTGGTCTATTTTCACGGGCGACCTGCCCATACATACTCACTTTGGTCTATTTTCAGGGGCGACCTGCCCACACACTCACACTGGTCTATTTTCAGGGGCGACATGCACACACATACTCAAAGTGGTCTATTTTCAGGGGCGACCTGCCCACACACTCACACTAGTCTATTTTCACGGGCGACCTGCCCACATATACTCACTTTGGTCTATTTTCAAGGGTGACCTGCCCTTTTGATTGGGTTTACCTGAGATCCCATCTAGCGATTCCCTTTAACCAAAGCTAAATTCTGCGTGGTTAGGCTAAACTGAGATCCCTTTGCCGATCCCCTTTAACCAGAACCAAAACTCTTGTGTGCGGTTAGGATAGACTGAGATTCCTTTCGCCAATCCCCTCTAACCAGAACCGAAACCTGTGTGGTTGGGTTGAACTGAGACCCCTTCGCCGATCCCCTTCAACCAGAACCGAAACTCCTGTGTGCGGTTAGGATAGACTGAGATTCCTTTCGCCAATCCCCTCTAACTAGAACCGAAACTCCTTTATGGTTAGGATAGACTGAGATTCCTTTCGCCAATCCCCTCTAACCAGAACCAAAATCTGTGTGGTTGGGCTGAACTGAGACCGCTTCGTCGATCCCCTTCAACCAGAACCAAAACTCCTGTGTGCGGTTAGGATAGACTGAGATTCCTTTCGCCAATCCCCTCTAACAAGAACCAAAATCTGTGTGGTTGGGCTGAACTGAGACCCCTTCGCCGATCCCCTTCAACCAGAACCAAAACTCATGTGTGCGGTTAGGATAAACTGAGATTCCTTTCGCCAATCCCCTCTAACCAGAACCGAAACTCCTGTATGGTTAGGATAGACTGAGATTCCTTTCGCCAATCCCCTCTAACCAGAACCAAAATCTGTGTGTGTAGCTCGGTCAACCTGAAATCCCATCTAGCGATTCCCTTTAACCAAAGCTACGTGAGATCCCATCTAGCGACCTCCTTTAACCAAAACCAAAAAAATGTAAAAAGTGGTCTCATTGTAATGGGTGACCTACCCAGATGAAAGAATGTTAAAAACGGTCTCATTATGATGGGTGACCTACCCAAGTGGAAAAAATGATGGTCTCATTGTGATGGGTGACCTACCCGGTAGAAAAAAATGAAGTGGTCTCATTGTTATGGGTGACCTACCCAAATGAAAAATGATGGTCTGATTATGATGGGTGACCTACCCAAATGGAAGATGATGGTCTCATTATGATGGGTGACCTACCCAGATGGAAAAATGTGACTTACCTGGCAAAAAGACTTGGCAGGCGAAGTCCTGACAGGATAAGGCTGACAAACGGCGCTTCCTGATTGCAGGGTTGACTTGAAGACTCATCTTGATGACAGGTTGATCTTGTCGTTTCTTTGAGATTCTCTTACTAGCAGGGTTCATCCCATTCTCTTCTCGTTCCAGGATCTAAACCGATTCTTTGTTATCATCAACTCAATGATTCTTTCTTTGTCCACAATCTTGCTGGACTTCATTGAGGATCTTCCTGTAACAATCACAAGTATGTGCAGTGCTTTGAGGTTAGATGGCATGCATGCATCCTTACCTAATTTGAAATATAGGTCCCCCCCTCTTTGATAATCCATCGTCATAGGGTGCCTTTGTTTGCATTCCAAAGCTTTCTTTGTTCTTTCGATGCATTGGCTCATTTGCGTGCTAGCCTTCCACTCAAATGCAAGTACAATGCCCATCTTAGGCTGTCCACGGCGATTACTACTCTCGTTGTTTATCAAGCTGGACTCTGCCCCCCAAGTGTGGTGTTGCTTGATTCATAATGAAGGATTTTCTCTTTTGGATTCTTCTAAGAATTATCCTCTGATTGATTGTGTGCCTCATGCCAACACCCATTAAGATTGTCAACTAGTCATGAACTTGCCTCCAGTTGAAACAATATTTTTCAAGTATATGTTATCATCAACCTTCTTGGAAACTGCCAAGTTGTCCAGACATGCCTCTCATAACTTGCCGTAAAAGGCTCTTTGCTGCATTCCCGATGCTCTTCTCAATGGATTCCTCTTGGCTTGTCAAATCAGCTTATAAAAAGAAATGATTTGGCATCATCAATGATGTTCATCACCCATATTCATGCGATGAAGTGCTTCTTTAGGTTTCAAAACAAATGGCCCCACAGTCAGCCTTAGTGGGTGCATCCTTCCAACATTCATTCAAATGCGACTATGTGATAACATCGTTCAAAAGTCATAGCCATGTTGGGGATGATAAACCAAGATGAAGATATGAAAATATCTTTCAAGTGCAGCGTTGCCCATCAATTGCTGCTGAAGTTCACTAAATCATGGATTGTCTTTGAACAACATTGCCCCCAATATGATCAGAACATGCTCATTCTTCTGTCTATAACCAAATGGTTTTTGTGATCGCCAGGAATGACTTTGATGGACTTCGCCAACTCATCATTCGATTCTTTCTTTGCCCGCAGTTGATCTGAATACCTTTTGTTTTCCTTCTCAAGATCCACTGTATTGCCCCCTAGGTGGTCAACTTTCAAGGAATGTCGAGAGATGTTGATGTCATTCTTGTCAAGGATTTTGCAAATTCGCCCGATGTTCTTATTTGACAATCTTTCTTGTTCTGGAATCAAATCTCATATTTCAACGGTCATGTCTATTCAAGTCTAATTGTTGAAATGAAATCAGAGAGATGTCAGTTTTTGAAAGTATTTTTTTTGAAAATCAAGTTTCTTCGGTCAAAGATCTAACACACCCTATTCAATGCAGTCCTTTGATTGTCTTGTATTTCGAAAACAAAAATGACCCGTTGGAAGATTAAAATGACTTTTTTTTTTCATGGTTCTTTGTGTCAGTTTTAATCTTTGATATTGGTTATATCTTTTGATGGTCTGCGATGAGGTGACCTTCTGTGAATTTCAAGAAACAAAAGGCTCAAGTCAAAACTTGAGGATTCATTAAGAAAGATTGTTTTCTTTTTTTAGCACCAATTTTATCAGCATGCATAATAACCAGTAGCTTAATCCATGAAGTCACGACCCTTATGGAACAAATCTTCAAGTTTTGAGATCGCCATTTATCGGTTCAGATTGCTTGCTTGATTAAAAAGGGCTTTTAAAAGCACGTAATGCAGGCTATGGTTCATGGCTATGAAAGAAAGGAATTTCAAAAGCTCAAAAGGTGTTTGAGGGTTTCAAAGACCTAAGATCAACATCAACTATTCATCAACTCTCTTTCTCTTGTTGTCATTGTAGAGAAAGTGACATATAACCTTGTTAATTTCAGAGATCAGAATTCTCTTAGCATAGGTCATATTGCTAATCCAAATTTTCTTTGATGAATAACCAATCTAATCTTTTTGAAGACATCAGAGGCTTTATCCTAGACACACCAAAAGATTTGAAGCTTGATTTTTTTTTTACTTTTGGCATTTGTTGTGTCTTTCTTCAATTGAAACCTTTTTTTGCCCATCTTAGAATTGATAGGCATTCTCCTTCCATTCCACTCTTTTTTTTTGCTTTTAAATAGCCTTCCTCAAAGTTTTCTTGGATGGCCCTCAATCTATGGCTTTTCTTCTTCTAGCCCTTTCTCAATCATTGGACTTTTGTTCTAAGCCTTTCTTTTATCCATTAGTCCAATCAGTGTCTTCAAAATATCTCTCATTTGCCCCCAGTGTAGGGTGTGATCCTAGTCAGGGTTTCTTTTGAAAGAAAATATTTTACCAGGCTCAAAATGGAACTGCAAGGGATAATATTTCAAGAAATGTGAAAGGATAACAAAGATGGCCTTTTCTCATTTCAAGCAAGGTCGGTTAGAACCGATAAATTTTGACCCCATCCAGCGTAATGATTGGGACTTGTAAGAGTCAATGATTCACGAGTCCATAGCTACCGAATCCACTACATGTCATTATGCATACTGTTAAAACTTAGCTACATGGTGGGTGGTTTAGTTTCAGGAGGTATGAGTTCAAAATTGTTTGGTCACCTCGTGTCATTTTCAAGCATCGAGTCATTTCTGCAATCAAAAACACTTTTAATCTTCAGGATTGATTAATCTTAATCGCATGTTGGTGTTTGAACAAAATATTTTGTCAAAATAATCTTTGAAAGAAGCATCTCATGATTTCATAACAACCAAGAGACAACGAAAAGACATGTTTCGTTGAAAGGTGAGATGTGATTCCAAAACAAAATGCAAAATGGCAAAAATCCAAAACAAAGATGATTGACAGTTTAACCCCTTCTTAGATCAGCTTCTCTAGCAATATCTGTGTTTTGCCAAGCAATTCCGATCACTCGTCATTCTGAGGATGTTCTGGCGATAAAATGATCAATGACAAGCTCCTTCACAGATTCCTCTCGTCTTTTGCTCACCAACTTGCAGACTCGATTCTTGCAATTATTCAACTGAATGGCCTGAAATCCCCCCATGATATTCAAATCTCCTGTTTGGATTATATCACATAGGAAACAGTGGTTGCATGGGATTTAACAGAGTCAGGCAATGCTGGTAAATAAACTCAAATGGCAGAGGGAAGTCAATCCTGACAAAGGTACTTGAGCAGTTGATGCTACAGTGAGACCTAGCTAAACCACATGAATAAGGTTTTCCACCTTCAGAGTTATCTTCTTATTCATCTCTCTTCATTGTTCTGGAATTCATGGCAGAACCTTCAATCTTTCACTTCTTCATGGCTCGTTCAATTCTTTCGACAATCTTCACAACATCTAACCAGCTGTGAGAGGAAAGGATAGAGGGAGTGTTGGCTGTTGTGGAGAGAACCGGCTGAGGGAAAGGGGGGAGGTCTTGGCTGGTCCGTGAGTCTGGTGAGGGGGAGAGTGGCCGGCTGGGAAGGTCTGGTGAGGGGGAGAGTGTTTGGGCTAGGGGAGAAAAAAAATTCACCCGGGGGGGGCGGCGGCTTGAAGAAGATCAGAGGAAGTAGAGGGGCTCTCTGCTCTTCAGCCAAAATCAAGGGGGGGCGACGGCTTCCATGTACAGAAGATAGGTTTAGGGAAAATTTTAGGGTTTTTTGTTGTTTGTGTTGCCTCCCCCTTAATTGCAAAATTGCCCCCCCTCTCTTTGAGTTTTGGACCTATAACACTTTTTGATCTTAATCTCTTTATGGTACTCATCAACACTTTTTGTTTCTTAGCATAAACACTATAACTTTTAGTACAATTCCCTATAATAATGACCAGGGATAAATCATCTCCTTATAATAACCTTCATCTCCTCCCAAGTCTCAACAAGTCTCTCACAATTCCTTCTTCAACTCATCACAAGCTAATCCCACCACACAATAGTCCATGAACTCAATTATGAAAAGCTTAACCTTCTTACCCTCCGAATACTTATGAGAATCAAACATGAGCTCCATCTTCCTCTCTCACTTCAAATACACCCTAAAAATATTTTTCGCTTGAAATAAAGGAATTTTCATCTTAATGCTACCCAAACTCCTATCCGCCTCATCATAGTACCTAAAATTACCCATATAATCTCCTTGGACAAAGTACCCATCTCTCCTAACTTCCTCATACCTAAAACTTCTAGGTTGCCCAAACAAATCTTCATGGCCTAAAGGCACACTATCATAATTCTCATCACTCATCTCAGTAAAATCATCATCAACAATGCGACTAACACATCTTTCATACCTCTTAACATTTTTTCCACCCTGATGAGCTTTATTTTGAAAACCATCAATTTTAACATCACATTTCTCCCTTGTTTCCACCATATCCTTTAAATTACCTATTAACTTGTTCATCATTTCCATCTATTGTGCTAAGGCTTGAATTTGAAAAGCTAGATTTTTAATTGAAAGTGTCATCTTGGTATTGTTCGACCTCTTTAAATCTGTAAAATTTGAGTGATAAAAAATTATTTCCTCACTCACTCCCTCATGTCTTATAACAATGTATAACCTAATTTTTGTTATTCAAAAGCTCTCGATTCATCACAGTTGAATAACATCGCATTGATGTTCATTTCAAGCTGTTCCATATGGTGGATATACAGTTTGCTCAAATAAATATCTCTAAAATAGTGACTATCTCAGTTAGTTCATATTATATCCCTTTTTTGGCAACAAATCCCTATGAGCAATTTGAATTAATGTTTGTATAAACAAATAACAGTCATGACTTTTCAATCTATAAAATTGGTATTTCTTCAAATTCACTAATCTAGCTATGTTCAAAGCATATTCATCAAGAAATCATAAACTCTTAAGCCATTCATAGACAAGAAGTTGTGAATTTTTGTCTAAAATAAAGATGGCTTTAGGCGTTGTGATCCATAACCTATCACTAAAAACTCCATATTACGATGGTCACAATACAAAACTAAATCCATTGTAGCTTTAATATTATCCTTTGTTTCCCCTTTCATATCCATGACTGTGTTAAAAATGTTGTCAAGAACATTCTTCTTGATATGCATAACATTCGAATTATAGCAAATAACATTAGTTTTTTAATAAGAAAGATCCAAAAATATACTTCGCCTTACCCAATTGTGGATCACATCAAAACCAAAAAAATTCTATTTGCCAAAATAAAAACTAAATACAATGGCTCATACTATGAAACTACATCATACAATTCTTTACCTGATAGTACTGGTGATGTAACATCCATTTTTATTTTACCTTTTAAGAAGTCCTTTATGTTGTTTTTATATCGATGACAACTTGGAAATAATCTCTAGTGGAAATTAAAGAAAAACGCTTTGCCACTATTCGCTAAGGTTAATGCCTTATTATTTTCCATATAGTATGAATAAAATAATTTTTCATATGTGCTACAACCCGAAACAATCTCATACTCAAGAAAATCATTTATAATGTACATCAATGCTATCTTCATCTGAAAATTATGTTTTCTTGAGACATCATATGTCACAACCTCAACTCATCATACTTGATTCAATTCATTAATCAATGGTTGAAGACAAATATCTATATTTCTACATGGACTATAAGGACCAGATATGACCACAAACAAGAATATGAAATCTAGCTTCATACACATCTCTAGGGGCCAGTTGGAAACTATTAGTATGACCGGCCAACAAGAATAGGGTGCACCAAATGGTCCGAATGGATTAAATCTATTTGTACACAAGCTAAAACATATATTTTGTAGTTCCATTAAAAACTAAGTATACACTCTATTAAACTGCTTCCAAGCTTCACAATCAAAATGGTGCATCATGACTCCATCCACCGAATCATATGAATGATGCTATGTCATGTGCTTGACAGCCTTTGGATATATCAATAACATTTACAGCCTATGAGTGATTGGGAAGTATCCAACTTTTTTTGTATGCGACAAGTGTCCTTTCTTTACCATTGTTAGGTTTATACCAATCATGCAACAAGTTTTGCACTCAGTAAAATTTATATATTTATCGTAGGATAATATGCAAAAGTTTGGACATATTATTTTTTGGTATCATAGGCCAAAAAGTTTCATCTTGGATTTTGCAGCATAAAAGTTGTTTTTCAGCCTATTCAATAACGTTACCATAACCGGCCCCACTCAAACTATAATTTGACTTGATGGTAAAAACTCATGTTATGGTCGATAATTTACTGTGAGTTGTGCACTTATCCAATAATGGTTCATCAAAATCTTTTAAAAGTTTTAAAAACCTAACTGCATCTTTATTTAGTTCTTCATCTAAAAGGGATGTTATATGAACCTTCATTTGAATAATTATGATTCATTCTCATTGCATTTATCATCATATATACTCCTAAATGGATTACTATTATCATTTGTAAACCCATATTACTAGAACTAGAAGTTGAGCCAACCATCTTTTCTAACATGATTTCACGAGGAACATAAAATTTTTCATATGCATACCAATATAAATGTTACGTGACAAATTATTTTTTAAGTAGGTGCATCATCACAATATCTTTATGGTAGAGGTTTTTATTGTTACATTTTATGTATGGACATCTAATTCTACTTGTACTAATATTCTTTGGTTTATAAAATATAAAATTAATAAAACTTTCAATCCTTAAAAATAATTTTTCCTATACAACTCTTCTGGAAGACCATAACCATCATAAAAATAAAATAAACCTTGCCATACTTTTTATTCAAAACCAGTGCCATAAGGTTTAGGTGTCATCGAAAATAAAATAAAAGTTCATTTCTTTCTTTTCAATTATCAGTTGTAATAAGCCTATGTTAATCTGGTAACTTGAAAGGTTATGAAGATCCGACTATGAACCAAAATTAAAGAGAGAAGTTTGTTAAATGGAGAAAGTCATTTCCTTGTTTCACCTGAAGGGAAACAAATGAGTCAGATTAAATAAAGAAAAAAGGAAGCAAATAGCATTTTCAAGGGCTATAAATCAAATTATAAGGAAAACCTGATACTGCCCAGAGAATCTTGTAAGTTGGCTTTAAGTTCACCTCATCTAACTTAATACAAGCATTTTCGAAGGCATCATTACTGTAAAAGAAGAAACTTAAAGATATGAAATTGAGAACTTGGAGCAGGCAACAGAGTGTTTGTGACAGATTAACACATAGCAATGCGATGGGCAGATAACGATACAAATGTCTCATTGAACATAAAATATAAACTGCAGAAACACAACAATCTTCATGCAACTATCGCATCTTTACTTTATCATCTAGAAACCTGCACTTCAGGGATTTAAGTTGATGTGTTGTAGATATTGTGAAAGAAAACACTATCAGCAATGACATTCCCAATGCAACCTGTTTAATCTTTTACCTTCTTATTTGATTGGTTTTTTTATATAATTGAAATTGGAAATTCTGAATGGTTGGAGCTTGAATTAGATTGATTCAAGATTAGGAAATTCGTAACATTTCCTTGTATGCAACATGAAGTGATGAACTCTAAGCCAAGATTATTCAAAGGCAATTATGCATAGAGTTGTCTCCCTCTCAAGTTCCACTTCACAACTTTAATAACGAATCAAATGCAATCACACACCCAAGCGCAAAAATGAAAGCAAGCAAACAAAAACTAATTCCAATGACATTAAAGAAGTGTCAGTGGCAGAAGAGAAGAGCATCTTACTCTAGGATAGGATAATGTTTCAATATATGATCAACTGCTTTTCAAGAAGGCTTCAAAGATTTTCCACCTTATCATCTAAGAGATCAACCTGGAATTCAAATAAATAAAATTCCAAAATATTGCCAGTGCAATAACATGTATCCTACAAATTTTATAGTTTTAGAATATAGCACGAAAACTGTATCCAAACATCAATCGAAGCCACAGAGAAAATTATGGAGTTTTCAATTAATTGAGAAGCTAGGGTTTTGGCTTTAAGAATTGAAGGCTTCTTATTATTCTCTCTTCCTGTTCTTGTTTGTTTTTTGTAGGGATAATTGAAAGAGTCGTTGGAGCAACGGCTACATGTAGTAGAAGATGAAGAAAAATCAGCTGGTTTTTGGTGTCAGCTGGGTTTTGGCTTTTTTTCAATACATGTAGGAATGGCTTCTTTGTGGGAGAAATGGCATTTTGCTACTTTCCCTGTTGGATTGAGTTAAATAGAGATAAAAAGCCAAAAAAATTGCATTTTTTCAGTTTGGCTTTTCATTTAGCATTATCGTTGGAGATGCCCTAACAAAATATGTGGATTGCAACAATAGATGAACAAGAACTCATTTTTTTGTCTCCTTTTTTCTGCATGGACGTGGCTTCTCCCCTTTTCTTTTTTAAATTTCTTAACCTGAAATCATGTTTTTCAATTCAACCCTTTATTTTTGTAGACTAGACCGACAGAAAAGAGAGGAAAAGCGCAAAACAGACAAAAGCAAAAAAGGAGAAGGAAGGTGCCGTGGAGAAGAAAAGGTGTAGAGAGAGGAAGGAGATGGTGTTGTTGTTGGTGTTCATTTTTTCTCCTTTTTCTTACACAAACCGATAAGAGAAAAAAGAAGAAGAGGAGGCACCAAATTGACAAAATAAAAGGAAGGCAGGGAAGCCGCGAAAGAGAGCCCTTGCTTTCGTGTCACTATAGCTGGGGATGGTGGTGATTCTTCTACGATAAAGTGGAGGCTGTCAAATAGAAAAGAAAAAAGATACATTATCAGAAATCCTTGTTCTTTGATGTTTTCTTACGTTACCTCTTTGGATATTGATGGGCTTTGATTGGGATTGGGATTATGGTTTGTAGTTTTTATCTTCCTTTATTGTGCTGTGATTCTTTTATGTTAAGGTGCAATTTCTATATGATTGTCTTGAATAAATGCAGAGAGTAAGGAGGATTCTTCAAGGGTGATGAGCCAGGTTGCTAAGAACACTTGATGTTTGTATTCTATTTTTTTTTATTTTTCAGGGGGGGCTTTTTTCAAGCTTCTAGTGGCATATTTTGTGCTCATCTTGGATCTTGATCATCCATGCTGCTTTTCACATCACTATTTATTGGCTTTTGTTTTGTTTCTCTGTATGCCTTACAGTTTGGAAAAGTATTTTATTGAAGATGTCCAAGTGTTTAGTGCGTCTAGAAATAGATATTGCCTTTGAATGAATATTTGTTTTTTTTTTTTTTTGGAGATTGATCTACCATTTGTATGCTCTTGGTGATTGCCATGTTAGTTTCTTTTTCAACTATTTTAGGTTAGGCGCCTAGGATTTGGATGTTTGAAGAAGAACTACGTACATTTCGTTCGTCGACATTGACAGATATTAAGATGATAAATAACATGTGTGTTTGGCTTGTATCAACGATTGCTATGGTATGATTCTTAATTGCTACTTTCATAAAGCCACATGCACCCTTTCTTGAAATTTGTTTGATAATTAAATACTCAGAAATATATATATTGGTTGATTTCAAATTCTTCTAACTACTGGATCACTTTGCTTTATTGACCGCTCACTTATATTCTGAAGATCGATCAACGACATCACAATGGAAAAAATGTATGGTTCTGTTAGGATTCTTTAGCTAACAACAAGGGCATGCAACCTCTTGTTAGGGACCAGCGTTGTTGAGGGGAGCTTCATTGTCATTGCATGCTTTTTTCTCTTCTTCGTTACTTGTTGTACTAGAGGCTGAGTTTTTAGTGATCCAACTATATTGTCATATATAGAATTTGCTTTGTATATTTGTTGTTTTTTTTACCTCCCTTTCACACTACCAATTGATTATTGGGAATTTTTTTGTTGTAATCTGCCTTGATTGTGTAAGTTATTTTTAATTTTTCTCTTTATTTTTTCATATTTTTCTATATTTCTTTCAGATTGTGGAGCTCAATTCAGCTTCAATATTAGTGGTACTAATTAGAGTTGGTTTTGGTTTACTTGCTAATGCATTGCCATAAGTTGAGAATAATTAGGGGGTTTAGTGTATATTTGGTATTGTGGTAGTGGTTGTGGTTTGAAAAAAATTGTTTTATAAAAAGTACTTTTAATTGAGGTTGGTTTGAAAAAATAGGTGTTAATTTGGTTAAAACTGTGGTTGAAATTGAGGTTGAAAAAAAGTAGTTTAATGTGTTTGGGTAAGAACGCTTTTGAAATTGAGGTTATAAAATAATTTTAAAAAATATATATTAATATTGATGGTTTTAAATTTAAATATTGTAGAATTAATTACTCATTTTACATTATGAAATAAATAATACTTTATATAAAATATTTTTTATTATTCCATTAAACTATTTAATAATACAATTAAATAAAATATTATCAGGTATGAAATTGATATTATAGTGCGAGTGAATTTAATTCACTCTATACTAGTTTTTCAGTAAAAAAATATTGTTCATATCACAGTGCAAATAAATTTAATTTACTCTAAACTAGTTTTTTTTTTAAAAAAAATATTAATAAAATTAACACAAACTTTTTTAAAAAAAAACTACTGTTTTAACAGTGCAAGTGAATTGCACTGTTCACGTGAACAGTGCAATTCTCCTGCACTGTTCAATTGAACTGTGTACCGTGTACACTGTTCATGCTAATTGCACTGTTCAGTGAACAATGCAATTAGCATGCACAGTGAATGGAAAGCAGGATTTTCCTGCTTTTCATTTACAACGTTTCAGCCGCAAAAATCACGTAGGACCCATGCACAGTAAATCAATTTTTTTCATTACCAAACGGTTGCAAACTGCGTTTTAATTAAAACGCAGCCGCAGCCACGTAAACAAACAGACCCTTAACCTTTGGTTTAGCCAATCTTTTTATATTTATATGTGTAAGGCAATATACAAAAGCAGCCGCAGCCGCAGCCGCGTAAACAAACGGACCCTTAACCTTTGGTTTAGCCAATCTTTTTTTATTTATATGTGTAAGGCAATATACAAAAGTTACAATAGAGAATACAACGCTAGAGTAGTGCCTATAATATTTCCTATATAGTATACATTCTATAACATGCTCCCTCAAGCTGAGAGTGGAGGATCGACTCGAAGCTTTAAACAAAAAACAGTAAATGAAGCAGTAGAAATTGACTTAGTAAAAACATCTGCAAGTTCATCCTAAGAGAATATAAAACGAATCTGAATCTCCTTCTTCGCAACTCTATCGTAGACAAAATGATAATTAACCTTAACATGTTTTGTGTAAACATGAAAAACAGGATTCACAAATAAATAATTGGCACCAAATGATAGGAGCAAAAATAGACAAAATCTGAAGATTTGTTAATAAATATTGAAGCCAAATAACCTCAGTAGTGTCATCTGCTAAGGCTTTGTACTCAGCTTCAGTAGAGGAACGAGCAACTGTACGTTGCTTACCTGATTTTCATGAAATCAGCGTCTGACCAAAGAACACAAGATAACCACCCATAGATTTTCTATCATCAATTCTACCTGCCAAATCTGTATTTGTAAAGCCATGTAATGTAAAAGAAGGACTACGAGTAATATGCAGGTCATGCGATGTCGTACCCTTAAGATAACGCAAAATGCGTTTAACGGCAGCTCAATGAGAATCTGTAGGAGCATGCATAAACTGACAAATTTTGTTAACAACAAAGCAAATATCTGGTATTGTAAAAGTGAGATATTGAAGAGCACCCATAATTTAACGAAAGCATGTAGCATCGGAAGACAAAAGATCTGGCAATATGATAGCTTTTGATGTAGAGATAAGAGTATTAATAGGTTTGTAAGATATCATACCAATCTGAGTGAGGATGTCAAGTGTATATTTATGTTGTCGTAGCATAAAACCCATACCAATAGATTGAACCTCAGTACCTAAAAAATAATGAAGAGTACCCAAGTCGCAAAGCTTAAATATATTCTAAGCTCAGCAATTGTATGAGGCGTTGAAGTAGAAGAGAGTTGTTACCCGTAAGCAAAATATCATCAACATATACCAAAAGTTAACAAATATTACCAATAGAGATGATAAATAATGAGGTATCCATCTTGGAGGTGCGAAAACTAATGGATAGCATAAAGTCATTTAGACGAGTGTACCAAGCCCGTAGAGCCTGTTTTAAACCATATAGAGACTTATGCAATCTACACACATGAGAAGGGAGAGTAGAATCAACAAAACCTAGAGGTTGTTTCATATAGACCTCTTCGTCAAGGATGTCATTGAGAAAAGCATTATGAATATCAAGTTGATGAATTTCCAATCACACGAAACCGCAATGGAGAAGACTAATGTGATGGTCGCCTGTTTGATAACAAGACTAAAGTTTTATAGTAATAAATACATTTTTGCTAAGTGAAACCTCTAGCAACTAGGTGTGCTTTATACCTCTCAATGATGCGATCAACTCTGTGTTTAATCTTGTACACCCACTGACTACCAACAACATTCATTGAAGGGTGAAACGACACCAAGGTCCAAGTTTTGTTAGTGCGTAAGGCCTGAATTTCCTCGCGCAGAGCACTATGCCACACCTCATACCCGTTAGCATCATTAAAAACAAGTGGTTCATGAGTAGGAGGAGATACTGCTCAACCGATGGAAGTAGCAGTGGTGGTGGTAGTTGTTGTGGACAGCGCTGTCTTTGGCTGCCTAGGACGGAGGACCATGTGATGTTGACAAACAGCTGGTTATAGAGGAGAAGAGCTTGTACCTGGAAGTTGCTAGAGAGGATACGAGGAGAGATATATACAAAGCTGCAGGCCAGCTGGAGAGTCTGTGGAGGGACTGGTCGACACAATAGACATCGACGAACCTGCGGTAGACCTGGAAGCACGAACATCTATCAATGGGGAACCTATTCCTGCATGATGATCATTGAAAAAACAAGCAGATTATGACAATATGACAGGGTTGGGCGGTGATGAAGTGGTTGCAGAATTTGTGGGCAAGTGGGGGGTCTGTTGAGGTGCGGCAAATGACAGAACAGAGGTGCTGGTTTGGCAAGGTTGTGAAGTAGTAGGCTGAAAGATTTAGGGAGGATTCAAGGGTGGGAAGTGTGTAGGTTGTGAGAAGGGTGCTGATGTATGTGTTTTCTGTTCAGAATTCGCAAAAGGAAAGACATCTTCATGAAAACGAACATGATGAGAGACATAAATATGTTGAGATGCTAAATCAAGACAGTGATAACCAAGAAGAGATGAGCTATACCCTAAGAACACACATGGAGAGGAACATAAATCCAATTTGTGAGCATGATATGGACGCAAAAAGGGGAAACAAAGACATCTAAAAGTACGTAGAAAATTATAATCAAGAGTACGACGAAATAGACGTTCAAACAGAGATTTATTTTGGAGAAAAAGAGTAGGCATGTGATTAATAAGATATACTGATGATTCAAAAGCATAGTTCCAAAATCATAATGGTGCACTATATTGGCCTAAAAAAGTGAGGTCAGTTTCGACAATATGCCAATGACGACGCTCTACATTGTCATTTTGTTCTTGAGTATGATGACAGATTAACCAGTGATGAATATTAATGGTCTGAAAGAATTGATTTAACTTACAATATTCACCACCCCAATCAGTTTGAACAAATTTAATCTTAAGTGAAAACTGACGCTCAACAAGTGTTTGAAAACGATGAAAGATGAAAAACACATCAGATTTGGCAACAAGTGGATAATACCATATATGTTTGGTATGCGCATCGATAAATATAACAAATAGAAGCCATAAGAAGAAAGCATAGGGACAGGACCCCAAACATCACTAAATATTAAATCAAGTGGGGTAGTAGTTTTGTGACCCGTAAGTTGCAACGACAGACGCGACGACTTGCCTAATGGACAAGCTTGACACTGAGCAAGAGAATGTCTAGAAGTACATACTATTTTATTGTTAGAAACTAAAAAATTTAAAATGTGAGGGGTTGGATGACTCAAATGACAATACCACAGATTGGCAGTCGCGGAGTTGCAAGGAGACCAAAACGCTTGAGAAATGGACGTCGTAAAAGACTGAGAGAGGACATAGAGACCATCATTACTTTGACCAGAAAGGAGAACTTCCTTGGTGATGAGATCCTTGACATAAAACACAGAAGCGTGAAGTTCAAAATAAACATGGTTATCACGATAAAAAATTTTAATAGATAACAACGGTTTGGTAATATAGGGCATATGAAGAACATTAAATAATGTCAAAATATGTTTTGGGGAATGTAACGTAATATGTCCAACATGTGATATGTCAAGGCCCTTACCTTTACCAACATGCAAATGATCATTACCAAGATAGGTTGCAGAATCGATCAGAGCTACAAGATTAAATGTGACGTGTTGATTCGCGCTGGTGTTGGGGAACCAAGTTGCAGCAGAAACATTCCCAACAGCAAGGTGAGCAGAGGGCTGCTGGGTACTACCGCGAAACTAGGGATAATGAGGAGCTACATGACCAAAATTTGAGCACAATTGGCAGCAAACATTCTACTGTCCAAACCACTGTCGAGTCCCTGTGTTGCGCCTATTTTGCTGCTAATTGTTTGGCCTCCAGTCGGCAGCAGATTGGAACCTATTCTAGTGATTGTAGCATTGCTATTGGGACACTAGTTGCCATGAGAACGCCCCATGTTATGATTGAAATGTGAGTTGTGATGAGACATAACAAGATGAGTAGGGGGTTATGGCGTTACCAACACTGGTGGTTGTGGCAGCAGAGATGGAGACAATAGAGAGGGATTTTCATCCATGGAATGAAGGGAGTTTTTGTGCAGAAATTCATGGGTAAAAAGGTGGCTATGAAGGTCAGCATATGACAACGATTCTATCTTGGTTATAAGACTCGTTACCAAGTTTTTGAACTCACCACAAAGGTTGCAAATCACATATACATTAAAGTTTTCAAGAGAAATGAGTTGGCCAGCAACTGCCAATTCATCAAATAATGATTTGGCTTGTTGTATGTATATACTAACCGATGAGTCACCTTGTCGAAGATCTTGAAAGGAACCATAAAGTTGCA
This sequence comes from Populus trichocarpa, assembly GCF_000002775.5. Classification (NCBI taxonomy): domain Eukaryota; kingdom Viridiplantae; phylum Streptophyta; class Magnoliopsida; order Malpighiales; family Salicaceae; genus Populus; species Populus trichocarpa. The sequence continues at coordinate 4,546,724 of NC_037299.2, read as the reverse complement.
TGATGCGAGAATTAGATGGAGACGCAAGAGCTTTCTTAAGAGTGCGCCAAACGCATTGCGAGGAATGACAATCTACCACGAGATGCAACACATCCACGGAGAGAGGGGAGAGAGCAATGCACTCAAACTAAGTTGGTCATGTTGCTTTCAATAAAGAAAAGAAGGGCTGATTATAGAGGAAGAACGAGCAAAATTATCAGAAACATGAGATGAAGGATATGACATTGAGCAGTCAACGAAGTGAAAAACACCTTGACCAAGAAGATAGGGTTTCATCTGTATTCACCAATAGAGATAATTTATGTTCGTAAGTTTCAACAAAACAACTTGGTGGGTGTTGGATAGAGCAACGATAGCAAAAGGTGGTGTTCCTATAATGTGTAGAGGAACGACAAAAACATGCAAGGAGAAGTCATTGACGTGTTCTGCAAGCAAAGACTGTTGTTGTTGAGGAAGAACACCACCGGCAGCAGCTTATGGACGGCTGACTGACTGGCCTACATCACCGGTGGTGAGGGAAAAGTTGGTGGTAACAGCAGTAGAGTCCATTTAGAAGAGAAAAAAAGAAGGCTGGCTGCAAGAGGGAGAGGGAGAGAAGAGTTCTGATGGCAGAAGGCTCTGATACCAAGTTGAGAATAATTCGGAGGCTTAACCTTTGGTTTAGCCAATCCTTTTCTATTTATATGTGTAGGGCAATATACAATAGTTACGGTAGAGAATACAACACTAGAGTAATGCCAGTAATATTTCCTATATAGTATACTTTCTATAATACCATATAACTAGACTTGTGTGTTCAATTTTTTTCACTTCCTTTTTACATTGTTAAATTGATTAGTTTTAGTTTTTTTTTCTTAGGCTATCTCCTTTATAATGTATTTATTTTTCTTTTCAGTTTTGGGTGTTCCACTATTGTTTGATGAGATATGGAGTTATTGTAGGGCTTCAATTTGACTAATATCTGCTCAGGTTTTCCCTTTCTCTTTTTTTATTGGCTCATCTTTGCATGTATTCCCATTATTATGGAATATGTTGTAGAACAGGAAATATTGTGTTCTTTGATGTATTGATTTATCATGTATAGTATGCTACATCATAACATATGTGTACTGCCCTAATCATATAAATAGTAGAGGTGGCTACCTGATTATGTTAGCCTCTTAATTATCACAAACTCTGTTTCAACTTGGTATCAGAGCTGATTTATCTAAACAGATTTACGGCTTCCCTCCTTCACCTTCTTCTCCAAACAGTAGCAGGATTTTTATATTCCTCCTTCATGATTCATTCTACTGGATTAATTCTCTACTGAAGCAAACATTATCTCCCTCTATTGCAAATGTGCCGAAGTTTGTTCTTCCTTTCCCTACTTCTTCTTTTTTGCAACGATTAAGTGCTCTACACTATTAACATCTTCCCCTCTACTGGATTAAGTTTTTTATTGGACAAACGATTAAGTGTTCTACGATTCAGTGTTCTACTCAACTTCTGTCTTTTGTCTTCTCAACAAATATGGATCCTTCAGTTTTTGTTGCAACTGGCATCAATGTTAGTTCTTCTTCTTCTAACACCAATGTCAGTGTATCCTCTCCCAACATCAACGCAGTCATGTTCCCCTTTGCTGCAACAACAGCTATTATTCCCCTCTCCAACACACAACATGTCATCAACTTAAAACTCACCAATATCAATTATTTATTTTGGCGTATACAGATGAACCTATATCTGATTGGCCAAAGGGTTTTCTTGTTAGCCGATGGATCGCATACATGCCCATCTTCGCATAACCTATCCAGTGACCCTTCTGCCGCTTTTGTCAGCTTTAGTTCTGGTCCTTCCCAAGCATTTATGACATAGAAGTAGCAAGACCAACTTATCCTCAGTGCTCTACTCGCATCCCTCTCCATCGATGTTCTTCATCTTGTAGTGGACTGCCCAACTTCAACCAGTGTTTAGAGCACCTTAGAATGTGTTCTTGCCTCTTCATCCAAATCTAGGATTATACAATTGCATGCCTATCTTCAAGACCTTCATCAAGGTGATAATATTGTCACTCACTACCTGCAAAAAGCTAAGGGATTGTTTGACGAATTAGCCGCAGCAAGTAAACCTATCTCCATCACTGACTTTAACCTCTATGTTTTTCTAGGCCTTTATGGTGAATTTTGTGATTTGGTTACAAGTTTGTCGACCAAATTCGAGCCCCTTGCTTACTCTAAGCTCCATAGTCACTTGTCTACACACAAGTTTTTACACGGGAGCTCTCTTTAATCCATTTCGACTATTGCACCGTTGATGCCCATACCTTCGCAGCCTCCCGCTACTTATGTTGCACAATGTATTTTTGCTATATTTAATGGTAGTGGCTCCTCTCCTCATCGGGGCAGAGGAAAAAGAGGAGGTTGGAGGGGACATTCTCACAACAACTATAACCAGTATAATGGTAGTCTTATCGTGGCAACAATGAGGGTTTCTCTTGGCAGAACAACCATAGTTATGGTAGCAATTGGCAGCGGCACAAGTCAATAGGGCAGAACTAGTGGCCACGACATATTAGATGCCAACTTTGCAGTACGGTTGGGCACTCTGCACAGTAATGTTCATAGTTTGTGCATCATGGTAATTAAGCATCGGTCAACCTTTTCTTTAGTGATGCTTCAACAGTAAATTATGTCACTTGGTTTCCTGACACAGGTGTGAATCAACATGTTACTCTAGACATTATCGGTATGACACATGCAGAACCTTATCTCGGTAATGATCAATTGTATGTTGGTGATGGTAAGGGACTTGTTATATCTAATACATATCATAATATTTTGCATACTCCAAAACGAGCCTTTACTCTATCTAATATACTATATGTTTTGTAAATTAAGAAAAGACTCCTATCTGTTCAATAATTTTATCATGAAAATTGTGTGTTTTTTTAGTTTCACTCCTCTTTTTTCTATGTCATGGATCTCATAACCAAAGAAGTTCTTCTTTTCGGTTAGAGTAAAGATGGCCTCTATATCCTTTCGGAGTCCTCAACCACGTTTATGCCCCAATCCTTTCGATCTACTTTTACTGATGTTTGGCATTCTCGAATCGATTATCTAAGCCCTCGTGTTCTAAGTCTCTTAGCATCAAATAAAAAGGTCATTTATACTTCTCGTCATTTAAATTTTCAATGTCAAGCATGTCCATTACAAATATCATCTCGTTTGTCATTAGGGCCTACGGGTCATAAAACGTATGCTCCCTTGAACTTATTTTTAGTAATGTTTGGGGCCCTGCTCCTATATTATCTTTGGATGACTTTTGATATTTTGTTATTTTTGTGAATGCACATACGAAATTTATTTGGCATTACCCTATTATCGTCAAATCTGATGTATTCAATATGTTTCATCAATTTCAAGTCCTGGTTGAACGGTAGTTCTCTTAAAAAATAAAATATGTTCAAACTTACTGGGGTGGTGAATATTATAAATTAAATTCATTTTTTAAAACCATTGGTATTCATCGTTACTTAATATGCCCAAATACACATGAACAGAATGGTACTGTTGAGCGTCGTCATTGTCATATTGTCGAAACTGGTCTTACTATTCTTGGTCATTGTAAGGCACCTCTAAAATTCTGGAATTATGCTTTTGAAACCTCTGTTTATCTCATTAATCATATGTCAAAACCTGTTTTGTGAAACAAATCTCCATTTGAATGTATGTTTCATCAACTGTCTGATTATGCCTTCTTATATACTTTCGGATGTCTATGATTTCCCTTTCTTTGACTTTATAATGCTCATAAGTTAGACTATCACTACACTCTATGTGTGTTCTTAAGCTATAGTTCATCCCATCTAGGTTGTCGTTGTCTTAATTTGTCATCTAATCATATTTATATCTCCCATCATGTTTGATTTTATGAACAGTCTTTTCTGTTTCTTGAGTCTGTCAATAACTCTGCTTCTACCAGTCATACCCCTCTGCCTACCACTATCACACACCTCTCCTCCCTCACCATATTCCTGACAACACCCGCATCAAACACACCACTTAAACCCATTAACCCCTTTGTCCTCTTATCATCATCTGCCTTTATATCTCTTGATTATTTTGCAAGTACAAGTTCTGCAACGTCGACTCTTTCTATATTTGCTTCCTCTTTTTTTGTTGTCTCTACAACACCGCCATCCAGTTCATCCTCTCCATCCACATCGTCTACTTTTTGTCGGGCCTGGATCTCTACGTTGATCTCTCCAGATATTCTCTTCCACGATAGAGGTCCCTTGTCAAGTCCCCGCCCCCTAACATAACGACAGCACAACATGGTGTTGAGTCCCAAACAGAACAAGATCGTCAACATAACTTTGGTCTCTGCTCCCTCATCACGGTCTTCAGCCCCACATGTAATGTCCCCCCTACTTTTAAGCCTCTAAATTTTAAGGAGGTTAATCATTTTATGTGCTGGCATACTGCCATGAAGTCTGAAATTACAGCTTCATATGCCAATAGTACTTGGTACCATTTGATCCCTCTGAAATTGCAATTTCATTGCGATGATTTTGACTACTCATCTTGCAAGAAAAAGTAAATAGGGTCTCAAAATTGTTTTTTTTATTTGGAGTGATTTTTCAGTTTCTTTACCAATTAAATGTTTATTTGGGGATGGATATAGGTTTATTGAGATTTATGAGGTATGTTGTAAACCCTTAGAAAAAATAATCTCATCTTGATTTAGTAAAATAAAATAAAATAAAATACAAAGGATGTGGAGAAAGGATTAAATTGAACAAATTAATTGGATTAAAAGAGAAGTTATTTAATGAGATGGGTGAAATTAAAAATAATAATAAAAGAGTAAGGAGTTAGTAAAGAGAAAGAAAAGTAGTGGGGTCAATGTGAAAATAGAAGAAAATATAAAGGGGTAAGATGCAAATAAGGAAAGAACATAACTATAAATAAGAAGAAATCTCTAGAAATTCCTAGAGTAATGGTCAGCCAATGAGAAGAAGAAAGAGGGGAAAAATGAAATTGAGAGGAAACCTTGTAAATTCATCCTTTGAATCAAAAGAAAAGGGAGAGTAAGTGAGCTAAGAGTGCTTCAAGTAAGATTTAGGAAGAAAACCTAGAGAATTTACTAGTGGGAAAGGAAGGGTTAGAAGAAGGAAGGAAGGAGAAGAAGAAAAGTGGTTGTTCTTAATCTCTTGACTCATTTCCTTTGTCATAGAAGGTAACAAGCTCTCTTATTAAGTCACTTGAATTTGTTTGTGTTTTCCTTGAAAAATTGAGATTTTAGAATACCTTAGTATAGGTTTAAGAAGTTTGTTAAATAATGATAGGTGGAGGCATTTTGTGTTTATAGTGGCTGGAAATGATGGAAAAATGCATGGGAAAAAAATTCATACTTGTTGAACTTAGAAATCAAAACTTGTCTCTCAATTTCTCTACTAAGATTTGAACCCTAAGATGACACAATTTGAGATTTGGAATTATTGGAATGTGTATGAGAAATGAATACAGGATGTGTACAAGTGATTTGTCAATAACTTGGGACCTCCCGGTATAGAGGAGACTCTGCCGAAATTTCAGTAGAAAGTCTAGTAAACTTTGTATGAGTTCAACAAAACAATAAATAAATAAAGTAAAATAAATTTTTACCATGTTTTCCCTTTTTTTTTATGATTAATGTGTTGGTTTCGGAAATGGAAATGTTACTTTTTGGTATCACAGCCTAGTTAGGGTTCAGGATATTGAAATGAAAACCTTATGATTGTTGGATTATTTCATGATGGTACAGACGATAAAAGGTGTGGCTACTGACCCCTCTTTAGTGAGGGGGAGAGATCAGGATACGAGATTTGCTGATAAGTAGTGGGAGGATCCTTTGCATGTGCCGTCAGCATCTCATCAGCCAAGTGTTGAGGAGTCGTCTATACTCGAGACTGGGGTTAGTTCTATTCAAGCTGGAGATTTGCCACTTGAGAGAGTTGGACCGCAAGAACAGAGAGCATCACCAGCAACAGCCCCTACTCCTATTACTGACCCCGTCTTTATTGCTTAGATAGTCAGAGCTGTGATCGAGTTTATGCCTGGTATAGTAGCTCCAACAGCCCTAGTAGCACCAGCAGTTTCAGTACCACTGACAGCTCCGGCTACTGCTATTGATTGTGACAATGTAATTGCTCTAGTGTGGACTGTAAAAAGTATGAGGGAGTTGGGATGTGAGCCTTTTTTAGGCGAACAAGATGCATAGATTGCAAGTAGATGGATGCAAAAAGTAGAGAATACTATGAATCAAATGAGAGTACTTGAGGATTGACGGGTGAATTGTGCTACACAGTTGCTGACAGATAGAGCCTAGTCATAGTGGGAGGTGATACAGTCTAGAAGGGATACTAGGACATGGACTTGGAGTGAATTCAAGAGACAGTTTGAGATGTAATTTTTCTCTTCTTATTAGTATAGGATCAAAGAGCAGGAGTTCCTGGCATTGAAACAATAGGACATATCAGTACTAGAGTATGAGAGGAGGTTCCATGACCTCTCCCTGTTTGCTTCACAGTTCATTGCTAATGAGTAGTATATGATTGATAGACTACGTGATGGATTATGTCAGGAGTTGAGACAGGGATTGATTGCTTTACGGTTTGAGTCTACAAAGGAGCTTATAGAGGTGGCTCAGGCTTTAAAACCATGTATAACAGAGGGTCACCAAGGCTAGGTAGTATTGGGTAAAAGCAAGGATGTTGATGTTTCCTCAAATAGACCTTCTTTTCTTAAAAAATGGAAGCCTCAGTTCAATAGGTTCAGGAGAAAGGAAGGGGTAGCAGTTGGGATTGTTTAAAGTTCCAGTATTGGACCTACTGAAGGACAGCGGGGCAATAGGAGTAGATCCGGATCGGTTGGAAGGATGTCAAAGCAGAGGCTAATTATTTATCCTCTATGTATCCGGTGTGGACAGAAGCATCCTGGAGACTGTTTCATTACACCAGGGTGGTGTTATGTATGTCGAGGAGAGCATAGATGGAGGGATTGCCCATATTTAGGCAATGGATGTTATTACTGTAATGGACATGGACATGTTAGAAAGGTTTGCCCTTGAAGGTTAGTTTTTATTCAGACACAGTAGCATATATGGAGCCAACAACAATTGGTTATAGTGGATCAACCGACTAGACAGACTCAGTCCAGGGCCAGTGGAAACAGAGGCCGTGTCAAGGCACAATGAGATCAAAATCAGGGTAGGGTGTTCATCATGACGCAAAAGGAGGCTCGGGTTACACGTGATGTTGTTGCAGGTACCTTGCTGTTAAATCATCTGCCTATCTATGTGTTATTTGATTCTTGAGCTACCCATTTATTTGTTACATATAAGGCAGTAAGAAAATTAGGAAAGAGTCAAAGTAGAGTTGGGAAAGGGTTTATCATTAGTACTCCTTTAGGGAAACATGTAGACATTGATATTATATATATGGGTATTAAACTTGAAATCATGGGGTGTGAAACGTGTGTAGATTTGATTCCCTTGGTGATACATGATTTTGATATTATATTACGAATGGATTGTTTGGGTAAGTATAAGGCCCAAATGAACTGCTTTGCAAAAACAGTAACATTTTCTAGATTTACGGGTGAAAGAGTAGTTTTTCAAGGAGAAAGAAATGTCATACCAAATTGTCTTATTTTCGCTATGACGGCATAAAAAATGACGAGGAAAGGATGTGAGGTTTACCTCGCCTTAATCATGGATGTCCATGAAAGAAAAGGTGAGTCATCCTCGTAGTAAGAGAGTTCTCGGATGTGTTTTCGAAGGAACTACCAAGATTACCCTTGGAGAAAGAAGTAGAAGTTTCAATAGATACACTACCAAGTACATCCCTTATAGCCCAAACGCCATATAGAATGGCACCGACGGAGTTGCTGAGCTGAAAATATAGTTGCGAGAATTGTTAGAAAAGGGATTCATACGTCCAAGTAATTCACCTTAGGGAGCCCCTGTGTTATTTGTAAAAAAGAAGGATGGAACTCTCCGACTCCGTATTGATTACAGATAGTTGAATAAGGTGATAGTAAAAAATAAATATCCACTTCCACGAATAAATGATTTATTTGATCAATTCAAGAGAGCTAGGGTATTTTCAAAGATAGATTTGAGATCGAGATATTACCAATTAAGAATTAAAGAACATGATGTAGCAAAGACCGCTTTCAGAACCCGTTGTGGGCATTATGAGTTTTTGGTGATGCCTTTTGGGTTAACAAATACTCCTGCGGTATTTATGGATTTGATGAATCGAGTATTTCGACCTTACTTGGATAAGTCTGTGGTGATTTTTATAGATGACATACTGGTGTATTCCAATACATATTTGGAACATGAACAATATTTGAGGATAGTTTTGAAAACTTTGAGAGAACATCGGTTGTATGTCAAGTTGAGAAAATGTGAATTTTGGTTAAAGGAGGTGACTTTCTTAAGGCATGTTATATCGGCTGAAGGGATATTTGTTGATCCAAGAAAAGTGGAGGTATTGTTAAAATGGGAAAGGCCCACTAATGTAACTGAAATTCGTAGTTTCCTTGGGTTAGCTGGTTATTATAGAAGATTTATTGAGAGATTTTCTACTATAGCACCCCAATGACCCGATTTACTCGGAAGGAAACAAAGTGGGAATGGACACCCGAATGTGATAAGAGTTTTCAAGAACTAAAGAAGAGGCTTACCATAGCACCAGTGTTAGCTTTACCCTCAGGAACGGAAGGTTTTGTGGTATATAGTGACGCATCCAAAAAGGGTTTAGGGTGCGTACTGATGCAATATGGGAGGGTGATTGCTTATGCTTCTAGACAGTTGAAGCCCTATGAGGTAAACTATCCAATTCATGATTTAGAATTGGTCGCTGTAGTATTTGCCTTACGAGTGTGGAGACACTACTTGTATGGGTCTCGGGTTCAAATTTTTACCGATCATAAAAGTTTAAAATACTTAATGACTCAAAAGGAATTAAATATGTGACAAAGACGATGGGTTGAACTGATTAAAGATTATAATTGTGTGATAAATTATCACCCGGGAAAAGCAAATGTTATGGTGGATGATCTTAGTCATAAAAATAGGGTATCAACTTTGGAATCAGAATGTTGTGATGAAAAAGAATTGTTAGAGTTAATGAAAATTAATTCCAAGGTGGAGATTGGACCCAAGGGTTATTTGTTAGCTCAATTGAAAGTGAGATTGATATTTCAGGAAAAAAATATTAGGGGCTCAACAAAATGATATCGAAGTTAGTAAGATAAAAGATAAGATTGAATTCGGGGTTGAAACACCTTTTCAAATCTTAGATGATGGAATGGTGGTAATGGGAAAAAGAATGTATATACCGGAAGACATGGTTTTGAAAGATGAATTGTTGAAAGAGGTGCATGAGACCAAACTTAATATACATCCTGAAAGTACTAAAATGTATAGAGATTTGAAAAAGTTGTATTGGTGGCCAAATATGAAAAAACAGATAGCTAAATACGTAACTAGTTGTGCTATCTGCCAACAAGTAAAGGTAGAACATTAGAAACGGGTAGGGCCTTTGCAGTCGTTGATGATAACCTAGTGGAAATGGGAGGACATCACTATGGACTTTGTATTTGGTTCACCTAAAGGGAAGAAGGGCAATGATGCGATATGGGTGATAATAGACAGATTGACCAAGTTTGCTCTCTTTTTACCGATGAAAATGATCGACTCAATTGATAAATTAGCCCGATTGCATATAAATGAAGTGGTATGGTTGCATGGAGTACCCATGTCGATAATTTCATACTGGGATCCTCGGTTTACTTCTCAGTTGTGGCCAAGCATACAACGTGTTTTTGGAACGAGTTTGAATATAAGCACAACTTTTCACCCTCAGACTGATGAGCAAACTGAGAGAACAATTCAAATCCTAGAAGATTTATTAAGAGTTTGTGTATTGGAGTTTGGTGGTAATTGGGAGGATCATCTACCCTTAATGGATTTCACTTATAATAATAGTTATCAAGTCACTATAGGAATGACCCCGTATGAAGCTTTGTATGGTAAGAGGTGTCGGACTCCTGTATGTTGGGAAGAAGTAGGTGGCCGGAGTTTAATTGGGGCTGAAATTGTTCAAATGACAACGAAAAAGGTTAAGGTTATAAAGGATCATATGAAAGCAGCCCAAGATAGGCAGAAAAGTTATGCTAACAAGCGAAGGAGACCTCTTGAATTTAATGTAGGAGACCGAGTATACTTGAAAGTCGTTCTATGGAAGCACATGTTAAGATTTGATATGAAGGGAAAGTTAGCACCAAGACACATTGGGCCCTATGAAGTGGTAAAGAGAATTGGACCTTTGGTGTATCAATTGGCGTTGCCCCTGCATTTTACAAAGTCCATGATGTGTTTCATGTTTCTATGTTACGAAAAGCAGAGATATACCCGGCTCAAGTGCTACCACAGATTCCTATAAAGATTGAAAAAGATTTGACTTTAGAAGTGAAACCTGTGAAGATTTTGGATCGGAGTGAAAAGGAGCTTCGAAATAAGAAAATTTATTTGGTCAAGGTGTTATGGAGGAGTTCTCAAATTGAGGAAGAAACATGGGAAAAGGAGGCAGAGATGAGGAGGAAGTACCCTGAACTTTTCTAAACTCAGTATTAAATTTTAATTTTGAGTACGAAATTTTTTAGGAGGGGAGAATGTAAACCCCCGGATAAAATAATCTTATCTTGATTTAGTAAAATAAAATAAAATACAAAGGATGTGGAGAAAGGATTAAATTGAACAAATTAATTGGATTAAAAGAGAAGTAATTTAATGGGAGGGGTGAAATTGAAAACAATGATAAAGAAGTAAGGAGTTAGTAAAGAGAAAGAAAAGTAGTGGGGTCAATATATTAATACAAAGAATGGTGGGGTCAATGTGAAAATAGAAGTAAATATGAGGGGGTAAGATGCAAATAAGAAAAGAACATAACTATAAGTGAGAGTAATTGAGCTAAGAAAAGTGAGAGTAATGGTTGGCCAAGGAGAGGAAGAAAGAGGGGAAAAAATGAAATTCATCCTTTGAATCCAAAGAAAAATGAGAGTAAATGAGCTAAGAGTGCTTCAAGTAAGATTTAGGAAGAAAACTTTGAGAAAACCTAGAGAATTTACTACTGGGAAGGGAAGGGTTAGAAGAAGGAAGGAATGAGAAGAAGAAAAGTGGTTTTTCTCAATCTCTTGACTCATTTCCTTTGTAATAAAAGGTAACGAGCTCTTTTATTAAGTCACTTGAATTTGTTTGAGTTTTCCTTGAAAAATTGAGATTTTAGAATATCTTAGTATAGGTTTAAGAAGTTTGTTAAATAACGATAGATGGAGGCATTTTGTGTTTACAGTGGCCGGAAATGATGGAAAATGCATAGGAAACAAATTTATACTTGTTAAACTTAGAAATCAAAACTTGTCTCTCAATTTCTCTACTAAGATTTGAACCCTAAGATGACACAATTTAAGACTTTGAATGATTGGAATGTGTATGAGAAATGAATACATGATGTGTATAAGTGATTTGTCAATAACGTGGGACCTTCCGGTATAGAGGAGACTCTACCGAAATTTCGATAGAAATTTTAGTAAACTTTGTACGAGTTCAACAAAAAATAATAATAAATAAAGTAAAATAAATTTTTACCATGTTTTCCCCTTTCTTTATGATTGATGTGTTGGTTTCAGAAATGAAAATGTTACATATGTTTTAAATAAATAAAAAAAGGTTGAAAAAACATTTTTGTTTACATCAAATGAGGTGGAGCTTATGTTTTTGTTTGAAATGTAGCTTTTGTGGTTATGGTTTAAAAAAAGTATGGTTAGGTGTGGTTAGTTGTATTTAGATACGTGTTTGGTAAAAATTGTGGTTGAGGTTTATGTGCAGCAAAAACATGTATAAAATGTTTGGTGGTTGTGTGATTGTGGTTGCTTTTCAAAGTGTTTTTTACTTGGAAATGCATTAAAATAATATATTTTTATTTTTTAAAAATTATTTTTGATATCAGCGCATCAAAATGATCTAAAACATCAAAAAAATATTAATTTGAAGCAAAGAAAAAAAATAAAAAATTATTAAATTTTTTCAAAAGCTCTTTTGAAACGCAAAAACAGTGTTTTACGAAACGCGGTTAAAAAAGCATGTAAAAACTACTTCATGAAAGTTGTGTTTCAAACTCAATTTTTAGTGAGCCCCATAGTATAAAACACAGTTTTTACAGTTACCAAACACTTTACTGTGTTTTTTGCACCGCAAACACAAAAACAGGTGCAAAACAAACACTCAATGAAGTGGTTGGGGATCATGTTAGTAACCACGCGCATATGCCATTACAGGCAACATGCCATTTACTTTGTATTATTTTTTTGAAATGCCATTTGCTCATTTAAAATAAATAAATAAAAAAAGAAAGTTATCAGGGCATGCAGACCCACACGTCTGGCTTCCTCTCTTATGGACTAGGCACGTTGACCTACTTATGCCCAAGCATCTCGCCTCTTTTTATAAAGGCTTTTATAGCTCTTTTTTTTTTTCCTTTAATTTTAATTAAATTTCTTTGAAATTAATTTATTACAAATATAGTACAGATGTTGTTTTATTAAATATTGTTCAATTTTTACTTAATTTTTGAATAAGATCATATAACTTTTTAGTATTAGCGCGCATTCTTTTTGTATATCTTTGTTAGCTTTTTTATTTTTTTATTATATTTTATTCATTAACTATTATGCACATGTCTATTCTTATAATCTTATAATTAAATAAAAAAAAATTAGCTACAAAAAGTTTACTACGACAACACACAAATAGGGTGTCGTTCTTGAGTTTGTAACACATTCGTGCCAAGATCAACAATACATTACATTTTATTTATTAAAACTTATATTTATGAATCTGATGAGCTTTCGTTTTTTTAAAAAAAAAAATATTTGAGTAAAACAAATGTCAAAAAAAGAAGTGCATTAACTATACAAGAGGTTTTAATTAATTATTTTTATTCTTATTTCAAATTATCTATTTTTTATATATTTATTATCATTGCTTTTGGTTTTCATTAAATAAAGCACATAGCAAGAAAAAACATTTTTTTTTGTTAAGAAAAATAGATTGATAAGAAAAAAATGAATTATACTAATAAATTATTTTGTTTCGATTAATTATTTTTTTTCTTAAAAATAGTTTTGATATATAATTAAATAAAAATAAATAAATAGCTCCCAGTGGCACAAGAATCTGCATTCATATCTTAGCTTGTTGATTTAATTAGTATTATGAGTCTTTTTAATATTTGTTTTTAATAAAAAAAATTAACAATTAAAGTTTTTTAAAAAAATAAAAAACGCATTGACATTAACTTTTGATCCGAATCACTAAGATAACAAGTTATGCAGTGAAGTTCTATTTTCCAACAAGTTATGCAGTGAAGTTCTATTTTCCAACCTAAAAGTATCGTAATCAATGATGTAATGAGGATATTTTTTATTCCATAAATTTTTCTTCTGCGTTAATCACGCTTAATTAACAATCACCATCACCTTCAACGTTGTTGTTTGGTTCTTGTGATCGCCGTAATGCACCCATCGTCTTCGTCCTCATAATCATAGTCGTGATCTTCTGCTATACATCCTTGAAGCATTTAATCTTGACCAGGATGACGAATTTAATTCCAAGTTCGTGTCATCATAATTACAGTTAATAATAGTCTTGAGGGTAATTAAGAGAAGAATCCTTATCTGCAATGATGAAATTGATGGCTGCATGCGAAGCACAGTGTGAAGCCTGACGTTTGGGGACTCACCGGAAAGTATTTTCTTAACAGTTAAGGTGGGTTCTTCTGGTGCGTTTTTCCAGATACGGCAGGAAGGTTGATGGTGATGGACATGCTGCTTGCTGCTCTGTTTTCAAACTTTCATTGATTTATTCTTCTTAATTTGATTGGCATTAGGATGTAATGACGAAAGCACTGATGACATTATCTACTAAGAAATTGATAACAAGCTTTACTGAACACAACGCATTTCGAAATTCCATTAAGGTCATATATTTTGAATTTGTTTAAATTCCTCTTCAATTTAAGTAGAATTCTAGGTTATGGAAAAAATCATGAGAAAAACTTATGGGGACTTTTTATTAAGTCATGGGAGGATTGAATAATCTCGAATATGTTTTTTTTTGCCCGAATAACTTCGAATATGCTCAGAAACTATTTTTTATTTTTTTTCAATTATGTCTTTATAGTCAATTTTTTTTAATTCAATAAAATTGTTATTATTATCAATTTGAATTATCAAGTTTATTACAATTAATATTAGAGATTTAGATCCATGGCAAAAGAAACAAAGATATCATAACTTATTGAAGTAGTTGCAAGTATGAAGAGCAATAGTAGTATCAACTATACCAACAAACTCAACAAAACTTTTTGAAAGAACTAATGTAACAACTTCAAAACATGTCAGCTAAAGGAACCTACCTTAACCTTGAAGGTAAGGTTTTTTTAATAGGGTTGGAATTGTAATAGTCTTAGCCTTGATTTACTTCTATTTAAATTTAAGGTTAGGGGTGAGCAAAAAAACCGGAAAACCGATTAAACCGAGAAAACCGGAAAAAAAATAACCGAAAAAACCGAACCGAAAAAAAAAACCGATTAAACCGATTAAATTTTTGAAAAAACCGGCCGGTTCGGTTCGGTTTCGGTTTTATAACCAAAAAACCGAACCGAACCGAACTGAAACCGACAAAAAACCGGAAAAAACCGAGCCAAAACCGAGAAAACCGAGCCAAAACTGAGAAAACCGAGCCAAAACCGAAAAAACCGAGCCAAACCGAAAAAAACAGAGCCAAAACCGGTTTGAACCGGTTTTTTCCCTAAAAAACCGAACCGAACCGAAACCGGTCGGTTTGACCCGGTTTCGATTCGGTTTCGGTTTTTTTTTCAAAAAAAAAAAATTCGGTTTGGTTACTTTTTTTGATAAAAACCGAACCGAACCGAAAATAATCACCCCTATTTAAGGTTATCATATTAAAATATCTTAAATTTGAATTTGTTTGAATTTTTCTTCTATTTAAGTAGAATTCTAGGTTATGGAAAAATCATGTAAAACATTTATGGATATTTTATATTAAATCATGAGAGGATTGGATAACTTCCAATACGTTTAGAAACTATCTTTTTATCTTTCTTCGTTAGATCTTTCTAGTCAAATTTTTTTAATTCAATAAAATCATTATTGTTATCAACCTAAATTATAGGTTTGTTAGAGATGAAAACACATTATGACTCCAACCTATTAGTTGTAGAGATGACCAAGTTGGTCTAAGATGCTTTGGTATTGTGGTAGTTTTTGTAGTTGTGGTTTAAAAAAAGTTGTTTTATAAAAAGTACTTTTAGTTGAGGTTGGTTTGGTATTTATATATGTTTGATTAAAACTGTTGTTGAATTTGAGGTTGAATAAAAAGTAGTTTAATGTGTTTGGTTAAACATACTTTTTAAATTGAGATTATAAAATAATTAAAAAAGATATATATTAATATTTATGGTTTTTAATTTAAATATCGTGGATTTAACTACCATTATTACATCATTAAATAAATAATACTTTATATCAAATATTTTTTATTATTCCATTAACTTATCTACAATTTCATCACGTATGAAATTCATCTGATAAGAACTATAGTTTTCATGGTTTTTTTAGCGTGCAACAAAATCAAGTAAAATATCATCAGAAACAAAATTGAAATTGCGATTAAATTCCATAAATGCTACGTCATCATGCAATGTTCTTCTAATTTATGTAGTGTTATTAAATAATATTAAATACTAGTTTTTCGAGTAAAATATAATTTTAAAAAAATAATTTTTTTTTACCGGGTCAGACACGGTCCAGTGGAGACACTGTTCACATGAACAGTGCCCAGATAATTCACTTGGGCACTGTTCACGTGAACAGTGCCCAGATGAATTAATTCACCTGGCAGACGCAAGAAGAAGTAGGTGAATTATTCACATGGCAGACACAAGAAGAAGCAGCTCTCAGCTGCTTTGTGGAACTGGCGGTTTCAACTCAAAAAACATGGGTCCCACACAAACAGTTAAGTGTTTTTTTTTGTTACCAAACATGATGTTTACACGGTTGGCTTTAAAAGCTAAAGCTACCGCGTAAACAAACACCTAAGTGTGTGTTTGAGGTAGAAATGTGGTGAGATGTAGTTGGCTTTTTTATTTATGATATAACCCTCTTAAAACACAAACTATACCTCATTAAAAGCAAAAAAATACATGTTTTTTATTATTTTTTTGTGAATCCCACCAAAAAAACTAACTACACCTCATCATACCTCTATTCCAAACATACCCTAAGATTCTAGTCCAAAAGAGCGCGGGTTCAAATCCCACTCTCAACATGTTTTGTCTGTTTTATTATCACAAATCTATTTCTTAGCAATATAGTTTTTTCAAGTAGCTATTAGTCAATACAACAAGTTTACTTTTATTTCCAATGGTCCTGATGATGTATGTAGACCAAAATGATTGGATGTGAAATTTAATTAATTAACTTTGTAATAGCAATTTAATTTGTCATATGTTATGAAAAATATTGCTTGTTAACTATGGTTGTAAACTTAGATAATAGTTTTTTTAAAAAATAAAAATTCTATAAACATATATTATTAGGGTTTTTTTAATTCGATGGTAAAGGCTTAAAGAATATAAACGAATCAGCATGTGATGTAATCGAACTGATTTTTATTTTTAGATCATCTAAAATTTTATTATCTTGGTCACTTTTTAATTCAAATATTAATATATATTGGGAAAAAGACTAAATTATTATAAAATTAGAAGTGAAAGCTAAATCAATCACACTGAAAGTTGAACAATTGAAATATACTTCATCCAAAAAACTTAAAGGCACTTCCTGATTCTAGATGTTAATAATTAAAATCATCATAATTAATGTTAAAGTTAAAGGATTACAATTGATTGGATTACATGCACTTTATAGTGAGGGACTAAGTTGACAACATATTTGCAGGGGTAAAAAATTAATGTCCAGGACTCCACTGTACACCGGAGATATGGGTTTCAACGCGGAATGAATGTATCGAATGTAGAATGCACTAGATACGAGCCCATGACCCCAATTTAATTCGTGGGTTGATCCAAAAAAAAAAAATCAATGTAAGAAAATAGAAGAAGAAGTTAAGGTGAAACAAGTGTTTTCAAAAACAAAGTTAAAAAATATGAGACTTGAGTTAATGATTTTACTTTGTTTAAAAAGTTTAACTAATTTAAATAATACAAATAAAAAAATATAATGAAAAAAAATAAATGAAAAAAAAAATTGATAATGTAAAAAAAATTAAAAAAAAAACAATTTGAATCCATCTTGGTTAACATGTCAAATCTGCGATCTAATCATAATACCGAGATAACATCGTTAAAAGCAAACTGAATAAAACTATGAAACTTTATTATTATCAAACAACCCAATTTTGAAGGGAGAAACTGGAAAAAAATAATAAAAAAACATAGAAAAAGATCTGAGTTAACCCGAGCTAACTTGTTATCCCTGCAACCATAAGCACAAGATTGGGATAGCTACACAGAAAGAAAATTAAAAAAAAAAAAAGCATGAAGATCAATTCTCAATAAATCAATGTTGAATGATGAAATTAAAAAAAAATCAATTTTAAAAAAGAACCTAAACAACTATCAAAGTCAACCCGTGTTAACCTTCGAAACTCTTGACCCTAGGACTAACCCTATAGAAAGAAAACCCTAAAAATAATGAAGCAAAATTAAAAATCAACAAAAAATTGAGGGGTGAAATTGAAAAAAAAATGCAATAAAAAATATCCAAAACAAAAGAAATAACAACTGAATTTGATATAAAAATAACTTGAAATCAAATGTTGGGGGATGAAACTGAAAACAAAATTCAATTAGAAAAATAAAAAAAAAGTAGCAATCAAAAGAACGAGGATCAAAATTATATAAAAATCAAATAAAATTAAATGATGAGGATGAAATTGAAGAAAAAAATTAATTAATTTTTTTAAAAAAATAGTAATAAAAAGAATGAGGACCAAGTTAAATATACAAAACAAATGAAATGACATCGTTCTATTTTGGTATGGAGAAGAGAGAAATGAGAGAATAGAAGAAAAAAGTTCAGCAGAGCCCAACTACTACATTATCGCGCACATGCATCACACTACAAAAAAGTCAGGACAAGACGCTTCTAACACTGCTGTAGAAGGCTTCATTTAGAAGTAAGATGATACCTCACGTGCTACCTTAAGAGTGCGAACATTGTTTACTTGCTGGCGCGTGCGTTACAAGCATCATCCACTTTTTATTTTTAAATGACATTTATATTTATCGAAAGAATAAATCACCCCATGTTAACTTGTTAATTATAATTTTAAAAAATAGTTTTAAAAGATGAAAAAGCCCTTGAATTATAGTTTGAAAAATTTCGCTTTTAAGAGTAATTTAGTCCATGCACCATGTATTTAAAAGTAAAAAGACTAAATTGTCCCTAATCAATCTTTAGAAAAATCTTGTTTTTAAGGGTAATGGAGTCTTTACAATGTGCATTTAAATTGTAAAAGAATAAATTATCCCAAATTAATATCATAATAACAAATGGAGTCTATAGAATTGATTTATTTTTTTATTTTTGGGCAAAATAGTAATTTCACTATTATAGTGAATAATAATTTGTTTTGAGTGAGATAATGAATAGTGAATTCTCCTTGGCTTTCACTTCTTTTTTTTTTTTATTGTTATAAGACATCACATGTCAATCCGGTGACTCATCGAATTGGAGTTTGGTTGGATCAAGTCAATAAAAAAAATCATTTTTTTATTAAAATAATATTATTTTAATTGTTTTTTTTAGAAAATTAAATTTTAAATTGACTCGGATTAATCTAACTGATCCATGACTTAGATCTTGAACCGAGATTATCCTTTGGTTGAATCTTATAAATATAGTAGAATGATGACATTACTAAGTAGATCTAGTGTAACGCATTATCTATAGACTATACTAATAAATACATGACATGTAAACAAAATCATTTGAACTGCTTACGTCATTAAGTGAAGATCATTGTATTTTGTATATGTGTCTTGTATTTATTGGTATAGTTTGTGGATGATGTGATAGATTGAATTCACCTAATAATTTCTCCACAGGTTGGTGGGTGGAAATCTAATTAATATCTACAATTGAAACGTAATTCATTGGACGATAGGACTATTAAGTGGTGGATTTTGAACAAAATTCTAGAACAAGGAAGAACATGGTTAAATATATAGTTTCTTAGCTTATGTCAGCACTCAATTTTAAAAGATAATTCGATTCTAATAATAAAATAATAATAAATCAAGATTTCAAAGGTTTTGTATAATTTTGATCGTCTAGAGAGCACACCGTCCCAAAAAAAAAAAAATATTGTGTTGCTTGAGAATAATATGCATGTCGGCAGAGGCTTTTAGTTTTCAAAAAGAAGAGAAAAGGAGAATTTGAAATCAAGGATCTAATTGCAAATAAATGCTAAGATATAGGGACTAAATTGAATTATTCGAAAAGTAAAGGAACTTAAAATTCAAAAATGCCAGGAAAGGCTGTTGCCCTCCCCTCCCCTGTCTCAACGAGAATCCGCAACTGAATCTATATTTTGAAGCATTCTCGTGGGCAATGGCGTCCCTTAATATTT
This sequence comes from Populus trichocarpa, assembly GCF_000002775.5. Taxonomy (NCBI): domain Eukaryota; kingdom Viridiplantae; phylum Streptophyta; class Magnoliopsida; order Malpighiales; family Salicaceae; genus Populus; species Populus trichocarpa. The sequence continues at coordinate 4,526,954 of NC_037299.2, read as the reverse complement.
TTTATACTTCAGTTTTAGTCCCTGTACTTTAAACTTTTTTCATATAGTTCCAAATAAAAATGTACTTCTGGCCCCTCCCATAATTTTTTATTTAAACTTGAACGCATCTAACAGGTTAAACCATACCCATTAAACCCTTGGGATTGCTGTGTAATTTTCTTTATATCGAAGAGAAAATGACTCGAGGATATTGGAAAGGCACAATTCCTGCACGAGTCAAATATAGCTGCAAAGACGGACAGGTGTAGAAGACTTTTCTACTGCTACCTCCTTTCTTTGTTTTGAGCTGCAATGGGCTTTGGAGCAACAGAAGCCACGTAGAAAAAGGTACTGTTACATATATATTACTCAACTAGGTGTTAGATTTGGTTTTTTAGAATCACTAAATATTTATATTATTGTTAATTTTAGAATTTATAAAATCAGTTGAGATATACATAAGTTTATCTGAATACCCTGAAAAAAATAAAAAAACTGTTACACTGCAAATGGGCTTTGGAGAAACAGGAGACAGGAGCCACGTAAAAAAAGACACTGTTTCAAATCCTGATAGATAACTTAACGAGTCAGATTTTAGATTTGTTTTTTAATAGTCACAAGTTTGAACCCTTTTAGAATTATTGAAAACTTTCATATTCGTTAACTTTAAAATTTATAAAATTAATCAAATATAAGTTGATCCGGATTCTTACATTTTTTTTTTTTTTTTAAGCACTGTTACATTGCAAAGCAGACAACCAAGAAAAAATGTACTTGTTGTGAGATTCCAAGCAAAGGCTGAAAATGCCGCCTCATTTGGCACACTCCATTGGCAACACGTTTAAATGTCACATTCTTTAATGATAAAAAATATCTTGTTCGGTCAAGCACGTTTCATGTCACTCTAGCATTTATTAGAGAGCATGGATCACAGCTCATCTAGGACCACAGAACCATGGACACCAAGGGCCCATTACCTCTACAAATCCCAATCATTTCGTTTTCTATTATTTAATTCACTATTTTAGTTTCCACTCTTAATTTTGTTTGTTGGTCTCTTGTAGGGTTTATTAGTCAACGAGATCCTTTGAGTAATTAACTTGAATTCTCTAGCTTGTTAATTTATTGGGTTTTATTCTTTATCTAAATTGATTGATGTAAAAGTTAGAACACTATTCACACGTTATAAAAACAAAGTAATCCTTACTATTTATTATAATAATATAATTATCAATTATTTTATTTATTTTTATCTTTATTTCAAGAATATAACGGTCTTTTCATCATGATATAAAATGTTTTTTTTTTAAATGTACGAGATTATTTTTTAAATTTGATCTTATTATTTTAATTATTATTTATTTTGTTTTGAATGATTTTCTTGATTGATTTGTTTTTTTTTTAATTTAACCCTTAGGCATTTATTTTCATTTATTTTTTATATCAAATTTAGTCTTAATTCTTTTAATCACTATTTTTTAATCATTTTCTTAATTGATTTATTTTTTACAATTCCATCCCTAAACATTAAATTTCATTTGATTTTTTTCCTAAACATTTAATTTTAATTAATTTTTATATCAAATTTAGTCATAATTCTTTTATTTATTTTTTTGTTTTGCATTGTTTTTTTTTTTCTCAATTCTATCCCTCAATATTTGTTTAATTAAGAATCTTACTTCTTTGTTTTTTAGGGTTTGACTTTAAAGGATCACCCTAGACTCACTTGGAAAATAGATTAAAGGATTAGCTTAAGTTGATTTTCATATTGTTTTAAAGCATTTTTTTAATATTTTTTGGTGATATTTTCTTCGCTTTCTTATTTATAGGGTCATCCTAATTTTATGTCTTAAGTCATATGTTTGATCTGTTGACCCGGGTTTATTATCGAGTTCTCTCGAGGCCATCTTTGTTTTCCTTTTTTCTTGCTTTGACAAATTTTTCAAATTTATATTTTCAAATTGACTTATAATAAATTTCTTGACAGAGCCCGAATTCAGGGTTTCATAGGTTGCGAGCTTTATAAAATTTGACCATGTTTAGGATGTTTGTCTGGGTTTGCTTTGTTTTTACATATGTTTTTAATATTTAAAATTTGATCCTTATTATTTTACTTGATATTTATTTTATTTGGGATTATTTTTTTACTTTTTTCATTAAATTGCATCTTTCTTGTGTTGCTTTTGCAAGTTTTTTATTAATATTTTTGTATTGATATCATCTTTTAAAATTAAATTAATTGAGAATTATACTTCTTGATTGAATCCGGGTAAGAAATTTCATAGGATGCAGCTTTTAGAGATTAGACTAGGTTCAAGAGGTAGATGTTGTTTTATTTTTTTTTATCATTTTTTCACTTTTGTTTTCTTATTTTTTTTGGTTTAGTTCTATTGGGTTAGCTCTCAATGATTTTTTTTTTATTTCACCCCTACCATTTTTTAATCTATAAATAATCTTTCATGTTACAAATAATTTTCAATTTCACCCTTTATGATTTTTTAATCTTTCAAGTTCGGTTCTAATTCTTTTAATTGTAATTTTTTTGTTTACGACATTTTTTTTTAGATTTCATCCTCGTTGGGTTTCTTCCTGTCAGATTTTAGCTCCATTCTTTTTTTTTGTTCTTTTTTTTCAAGTTTTTTTATTAATAGTTTTTTCAACGATTTCATCCTTCAAAATTAAATTGGATGACATTTGAGTTTCTTGATTGAACTCGGGTCCATTATTTAACAAGTAGCAAGTTTTTTAGATTAAATTAGGTTTAGGAGGTTCGCTTAGATTTGTTTGGTTTTTCTTCTTTTTTTAAGCTGATGTTTTCTTATTTTTTTAATTGAAGTTTGACTTCTTCTTTTTCTTGGTTTTCCTTCAGTTAGGTTAGCATTGAGTTGTTTGATAATCCAAATAGGTTTAGGTGTAGGTTTTTTTTTATTATTTTTTTGTCATTTTATTTATTGTTAATGTTTTTTTTTTGTAAATATTTAAATTGCCATATTTAACAAAACAATTTATTCAGCCCGCGGCAACGCGCATTCAACATATCTAGTAGTATCTATTGCTACTAATATAGACTCATCAACTTATATTTTTTGTATTGTCATTAGGGGTGGGATAATGGATAAAAAAAGATTAAATAATATAATACAATATCACATAAATGATGAGAAATAATAAATACAAATTATCTTCCATAAAATAGAGATTCAAGAAAATTTTTAAAAGGGTAGAAAAAGATTCTACACAATCAAGATAATAAAAAAATTAATTAATAGTTAACCATAAAATTCCCAAATTAGAGACCATTAGTCAAAAAGGGAATGAATATAAAAAAAATATATTTTATTTTTCTATTTGACAGGAAACTGAATACTATAAATTAAAGACTAGGGTACACATAAAACAGACAAGAAAATCCTAGAGAAAGCACACCTTAGCCAAGAGCACTAAAAGAAGAAGATGATGAAGAAAAAGAAGAAGAAGAAAAAATGATAAAAAAAACAAAAAACAAAATTCTTTTCTTGCATACCTCAACTACCGATTGTCTTCCTTTTCTTCTTTCCCTTTCCATGTCATAATTCGACAATAAGGCAACTTCTCTCTTCCCTATTTCATATAACCACTAACCACCACATTAACGACAAATATGAATTCAGACTAGCCGTCTTCTTTCTCCAATCAAAGAAAGCCACCACTTCATCTTCCTCCCACTCTCTTCATTGATTGACTAAACCTAGCAGCCATTTTATCTCCTCCACGCCGCCACCATAAACCCTAATCACCATAACATATCTTCGACATCATGACCAACCCAACTAAAAAACCATCCAAAACCACTAAACCAATAAAGAGAGAGAAATAGAGAAGTTGAAACCTTCCCTACCTTGATCTCTCTCCTCAGGTGATGATGGACTTCAACGTCAAAATAGCAAGGAAAAGGAGAATAAGGCACACCTGATATAACCAGTCACACACCCCTATCTTTATCAATGTATAAATCTATGTGTCACAACTACCTCCACTCATGAGCGCATGTAATCCATCCATTTCCACTATTCAAGCCATTTTCTAGTAGGCTTTAGGGGTAAGTATGACTTTCCTTTGTCTATTTTAACATTATAATATATTATCCTTTTTTAGGCCATAACCCAATTAACTATTATCATCCTATGATCAAATACTCGTTTCTCAAAAGTGAGATTAGGCTCTATAGTGTTGCCCCAGTCCAAAATCACTACTTTAGATTTATATATTCCTTTACCTTTAATAAGAAGTTCTCATATATCTATTTAAGTAAACTTTTATCATGAAAGCACAAAAGGTGTTGTTTATATATATAAAAAATAAACATGAAGCATTTTAGGTATATCTTCTCATTTTTTTTATGGTATAACCAGTCCCATATCAAACATATCTATGAGACCATTTAGGATTTCCAATTATCATAAAACTAACTGGTAACTCTTTTTTTTTTTTTTCTAATTTAACCTCTATTAATCCTAATTATCTCATTGAGATGTCCTTTCAATGATAAAACATCAAATTGATTCTAGGTTAGAAACTTATTTTAGGTAGGATGTATAGGGATGCCATCCTTTTCTATTACATAACTAGTCCCTTACTTAGAATCTTTAAAGATCAATTAGGATTCCTTGGTGCTAACTTTTTTTTTTTTTGTAATTTTACCCCTTACGAATCCTAATTAGCTCATCGAGATCCCTATATCATTCCTTTTATACAATCTCTTCTAACATGGTTATAAATATACAAAATCATTTGAATAAAATGATGATGTGTGTGTGGGGGGTCTTTTTAATATAAAAATATAGTTGTAGTTTTGAAAAATATATTAGGAACATGAGAAATCATCTTCTCATTCAACCAAAATAAAATGTGAATGGAAAAATAGTACACACATTTATAGAATTTTCTAGCTCTTTTAACCTTTTTTCTTTAGAAAAAAATCATCTATGTTTAGACACTAGCAAACAGAGATAGAATGCAATAGAAAACAAATATTGAATTAAAATACATAGAAAGAAACAATGACAATTTTCCATTTATTGTGCAATGATAATCAAATTGTCAAAAATAAAATAAAATAAAAGTTAACTAGCTTGAAATTGAATATAATCCAAGCTTGGATCAAAGAGTCTTGTATGTGTGGATTAGGGAAAATAAGCAGATTAAGTGAAAGGAAGCGGGGAATAATGGGATTAAATGATTTTTTCTTTCTATTGTTGCTAGTTTTCTTCTGTTTTGCATGCAACTGTGTAAGTTATTGATTAGAGGTTTTTATCCTTAATTCAAAATAGCCCTGAAAAAAAAGTCAGGTCTCAACCAAGTTTCGCTAAGTTGCTCGAGTCTCGGATCAATCCGACAAGTCAATTGGATTTTGTCTAGGTTATTTTCCAAGTAGTTTTTTGCATGAACCTGGATTGGTCTAGATCTTAGGCCTAACTGTGTAAGTTGTTGATTAGGGGTTTTCTAAATCTTGAATTTATATTTATCTAATCGTGTATTAACTATTTGTTTTTCTTATTTGTTGAAGTTTTCTCCTTTAAAATAAAATTTTGGCAGTTATTTTTAACTCGATGGAAGAGATTGATACTGATAAGTGATTTTGAATCTTTCATCAAAGGGCTATGGTAATCCAACTGAACTTCCTTTGATTTATTGCAACTCAAACTCTTTTGTATGTGTAACGTGCAATGAGTTCCTACTTAGACAACTCATTGAAAGAGTTTAAGAATCCTTTGATTTAAGAATTTAAAAGGGTTTTCTTTTTCATTTAAATCATTGAAAGAATCGATTATTTAATTGAAGACCATTTTACATTATTGGTGTTTTTTATTATCTTTCCAAATAACAAATAATGTTTTTAGATGTCTGAAAATCGTGATTTATTTGTACTTTATTTAGTACTAGTATTCTTGGCATTTGTGCTACATGTTTATCAATAAATATTCTATAAAAAAGTTAAAATTAATTTTAAAAACAATACAAAATGAAAGTTAAATTAATCCAAGCATGGATATTAAAAATATAGGCATGAACAAAAGTCTTAATTTTTTTTAAAAAACTTCTAATTTTAGTAACTATGGTAAAAAATGAATAACAAAAATTTAATAAATCTCTTAATCTAAAGGAGTAAAAATTACATAAAATAAATAAAAGAAGATTTCAGATATGTATAAAAGATAATAAAACAAATGAGATAATCAAAAGAAAATATAAACAAGTACATGACGTTATTACATCTGAGAATGATCTTAAGATTTGGTCACAAGTTTCTAGCTGATATACTTGATTTTTAAAACGAAATACAAAACTATAAATAGATTTCTGATGTGAATGAAGATGCAAGTTTAGGAATGATAGGATCTTCTATCAAACATAAAGCATACTTAATTTTGCAGAAATATAAATATAGAATAACAAGGAGAATATATATATATATATATATATATATATATATATATATATATATATATATATATATATATATGATTTAAAGAAATCTTACCAGTATTAGATGACAATACAAAAGGTTATAATGAATTACAAAAGAAGAGTATTTGATGCCTTCTACAGATGAACTTGTGTATGGAGTTCTGCCTTCAAAGCTTGGGAGAAGCCTCTCCATATAAAGGAGTTTCAGACTGGATTTTTAAAAATTTCATAAAGTAAAATATTTTCTTTTTAAAAAGTTGAATAGTTTTTTGCTATTCTGAAAGTTGTTTGTCATCCTTTGGAAGTGGAGGGTCAGCTTTTTGAAAAGTTGAATTGGAATCTAGCTCGTTTAACCACTTTTGCTGATTGGAGGAGTTGGGCCAATAAGTTTATAGAATAGGCCAGAATATTTCTAGGCCTAGAAAAATATGTTTTTTTTACAACAAATGCCTGTGATTTTTGTATAGGTGGAAGAATTTCGTAACAATCATCTTCATTGTCATCCACTAGGCCAACAATGGAACCAGAAGATGAAAATAAAGAGGATTCATTGTCTTTGATGCTTTGTAAGAGTTATCTCATGATTTTAAACTACTCTTCTTTAGATTTTGCTAAGGCAAGAAGAGCATAAGCATGAGATCTGTGGGCTAGAAATTTGGATTGAGGATTTGGGTTTATAATTTAAGCCTTCTGGTGTTGTTGAAGTCATTCCATAACAACAAGTTTGGAATTTTTGTTTTTTGCTACAAAGGAGTCCCACCATTTTACTTTGTATCTTCTAATGAGGATAGGATACCCATGCTAGATATTATAGTAAAAATACTAAGAAGGATCCTGTTATTTCAAATATTGTCATGTAATAAGATGGGGATTTGGATAAGTCCAAGGGTTTGAAATACCAATTTAGAGGGAAGATTTTTATGGTTGCAATAGAAGGATCATGATGGAAAAATTCATTTTCTATAGTTAAAACATTTTGATAATGTGACTTTTAGATATAATCATATTTTTCTTTTGAATCTTTTTGAAGTAGTTCGAACGAAAAGTTTGATTTAAAAGGAAACAGGGATTTTTTAGAGGAAGAGCCTGCTTCGATTTTGAAAATTGTTCTTGAGGATTTACCTAACTAGGAAGATTTCTCTTCTTAGGCGGACTTCTAGTTAATATCTTGTAAAGCTAAAAGTAATTTTGGTGAATTAGATGGGGATTTTACCTAATTTTGTACTATTGAAGAGTGTTCTTCTTCTTCTTCTTTGATAACTGCTCCATACCATGATTTGATTTGTTTTGCAGAGGAAATTGCTTATTGAAGTAGTTTTGTAGAGTTTTGAGATTTTTGAGATTTTTTAGACTTAGACTTTGTTTGTGGGTCTGTCTTTTTCTCTAGATTAGGATTTAGGAGGCATCAAGACCGATGTTGTTGGAATTCTCTAGTTAGGAAATCAAAAGTATAATTTGTACCTTTTTTTATATATTCTATATCAAAATAAAAATAAAATACTTAATATAGCTTGCCGAAAGGCAAAAATCTATTTTGAACATCTTGAGAGCTAAGGGATTGGTAATGTGTAGGCAAGGAATCTCTTGGGTCTCTTTTTAAATTTGTTGAACGATTCTAATATGTTCATCAGACCAAGAGACATGGTTTTTTCTTAGTCTATCATGTAAGGGTTTAGCTATTTTGCTTACATTGGGATACCAGTCTGTAACATAATTAAGACTTTCTAAAAATCTTTGTAGTTGCTTTATTAGGAATTTGCTTTTCATTAACACTATCATCATAACGAAGATTAACAACATGTTGTTTTCTCTTCCAAAAGGTATTTGGTAAATCATAACAATTTTTTTTTCTATCTTGCTTTGAAATTCTAAAATTCTTTTTTTCTTTTGTAAAATTGAATTTTGTAATTACTGCTTAATTTTTTGTAAAAAGACATCTTTTATGAGATGAATGAGATGAGTTTGTTTTCCTTGGATCAATGTATTGATGTAATGAGCATGAATAGAACATACTTTGATTAAATTTAAATTCCTAGTCTTTGGCTTTTCTAGGAAAGGAAAAACAAGTTTTGAACCATTGATTTTTGAAATAATATTTTCATGATTAATTTTATAAGGTGTAATCATGTCAATAAAAGGAGTGCTATGAATAATAGTATGCTTGAGTTTTATGTTCAATAGCTAATTTAGTATTATTTGTTGCATAAAGTTTTTTAAAAGTGTTTTGTAAAAACTATTTTGGAACTATTCCTTAATATAATTTAGATTTGCAGTTGTATCAAACAAGACAATAATGTCTATTTTAAAATCATTTGAAAAAATTAATGTATTTTTATGATATATTTTTTTGAAGTAATTTGAGTTAAAACATGCATAAAATCTTCAGAAACATGCTTAATGTTTGATAATGCATTATTCTCAAGGGTTGGTTTTATATTTCTAGTTTAGAATCAGATTGGTTTTCTAATTTTGAGAGAAGGTGTTGTAAAATAACAGAGTCTTTTTGTTGGGTTTGTTTGAGGTTTTGTAGTTCAGTCTTAAGGGTTTTGATTTCAGATTGTAGATATGGGATAGTAACAATATGTTTGGATTTCTTTTTTTTATTATTAAGAATTTTGGTAAGGTCATAGGTGTTTGTACTGGTTGATAGCAATAAAATTGGTTTTTGGACAAGCTGTGGTGTTTCTAAACTATTGAAAGAACTTAGGAGTTTGTTTAGGTAGGTTTTTTATAGTTGAGGGTCGTCATGTTTTTTTATAGCTTCAAGAATAAACTCTTGATCTTAGGTTAAAACATGTATTTGTTTTGAAGTGGTATGGTTTGATGTTTGTGAGTCTGAATTGGATTTTGTTAACTCATCTATTTGAAAAAGTTCTTCAGAAGAATCTGATATGTTAGATTCAATTTCAGATGCCTCAATAAAAATGTTTTAGATATGGTGAATGTCTTCCTCTTCTAAATGTAGTTCATGTAATTTTGTATTAATCTAACATAATCTAGAGGTATGGCTTTTCTGGCCATATTTGTAACAGGTAATGTTTTTGGGGTTAAATTTTGGTTTGGGTTTTGATTTTAATTAGAAAGGTTTCATGGGCTTTTTAGTGGTCTTTTTGTAGCAAGGCTCAGTTTTGATTAGAAATATTCTTTATATTTATGGCTATTTTTTTGTGAGGTGGCTTATTTGACTTTGAGGTGGTAGGTTTGAAGCATGAACCATTATATGCTGGCTTTAGTAGGAACAAATCAAACTATTGATAAAAGCAACCTAGTTTTTGTCGAGTTCTTTTCATCTCCCACTTGAAATGTTTTTGAAGTTGAAGGTCTTGACAAATCTTAAGACCTTCGTTTTAGGTAAACTGACAAGCTCCTCATATGTTAATTGGTCATAAGGAACTATTTTGGAGACAAAAGTATCTTTAATTTTGTTCCTGACTCTTTCTTCTAGAAGGGTTGGCAATCCAGCAAGGAATTTTTCTTCCTAGAAAGGTTGGTAATAATCTTCCCAGAGCATGAAATGAGTGATGAAAGTGTTTTTTGTACCAGTGGAAGTTACTGGGGTTTTTTACATCTAAGGGTGGAAAGGAGTTCAATATTTTTTTCTTTGAGATGAGAAGGATCTCCTACAAAATATAGAGAAATGGTTAAAATAAAGGTTGAGACTATATCTTAGATAGTTTTTCTGTTACAGTCAAGGATGGGTATTTGATCTTGAGTCATTTGGATAGAGTTAAGGATCTCAAGGTGTTGGGTTTTAGTGAGATGGTAATCTCACCATCCTTTTAATTGGCTATAAAATCTAGCTATTAAAAGCTCAACTATAGCTTTGTCTGAGGTTCCAATTAAAAAGCTCAGTTATAGTTTTGTCTGAGGTTTCAATTTGGGTTTTGTAAGCATTGACTGTCATGATCATTTGTTGTAAGGTGTTTAGGATATTGTATTTAGACATTCCATCTACGTTTCATTCATAGAGGGAAGAAACATTGAATTTGTGTTGGTTTATAGTGGTTGGTTCATTATGGGTGGCTATATTAGGAGCAATGGTTGTTTTAGGAGTAGGATTCCTCCAAATAATTTTATTGATTTCAGAAGTTTCTTCCTGAAAAGCTTTTTCATCAAAGGTTTGGGTTTGATGATTTTAGATAGTGTTTATATGGCTTGTGGAGGTGTGAGGATTGTTACTGACTTGTGGGTGGTGTCAAGAGAGCAATCAAGGTCGAGGATGAAGTTTCACGGTGGTTAAGGTGATCTTTAATGGCTTTGAGAAAGTCATTTATGTTATTTTGAAATTGAGTTTAGCTTGGTTTTGTGATTTGGTATGGCTTGAATACTTGGATTTTGGTCTATGAATTTTATAGCTTCAACCGAAAAAACAATCGTCCTTTAGATATGTTTTTCTATTTTGGTCAATTGTTTTCCGATGGTATTGAGGTTGGTATTGGTGAAGTTGTTCTGCTGGGTAATATATTTAGTGTTTGTAATGATATCATCACTTGGGTTTTTGTAAGAGGCAGTATCTATAGTCTGATTATTATGTTGGATTTTAAGATTTCTTAAAGGTGGATGTTTAGACTTAATAGAGTACCACTAGCAAGTTCCCAAACCAAAGTTTTACTTCTAGATGTTATAAAATATGCATGTTTTGTAATGGGATATGTAATATAATGTTCAGTTATATAAAATGATTTGAACCAGTCAAAAACAAAATTTGAACTTTATGTAATGTAATGAAATTATAAAAATATTTTTGTATTTCATGTCTTTCTTTCATGAAGGTTTTGAAAAACTAAGATCTCTTCTCAGCGTTATGGCTAGTATAAAAATCATCAATAATATTTTTATTTACAACAAAATCTGTTTCAAGAACATTCAGCTCATTTTGGATGTTTTCAGTTAATAGATGAGAATATTAGAAAGGTTGGAGGAGAAGGTTGGTTAGTTTGAATATAATGGTTTTGGTATGTTTGTGGTATAATCATCATTTTTGAAACTAGTGTTAGGAATATCAAAGATTGATTTCTTAGATGGGTTTGTGTGGTAAAGCATATTTATAATTGAGGGAATTTCATAAATTCTTCCAAGATTTATTGTACTTGATGTAGAAGATTCATCTGAGAATGTAGAACTGATTGATTGTCTATGGAAGGATAATCTAACTTTATCATCACTATATTTGGTTATGTGTTTGACTTGGATATTTGGTTATGATGGTTGAATATACTTAGGCTAAGTAGCACCTTTAAGAATCTATTCTTCTAGTAGGGTAATATCTTTCCACTGTATAAATTTAGGAACCACTATGTTTAATCTAGAAAAGTTTGTTTGAATGAGTAAGGTTTCACTTTTTTGGGATTGGAATTTTTGTTTGCTATAAAATGCATAAAACATGGCTTTGCAATGGATTTTAAAGATCAATGCTACAAGGATTGATCCTTCAAGCATGTTGTAATTATGAGTTTTATTTGTAGGATCATGCTTTGAAGGATATTTTTGTCTTTGAAAGATATGGTTAGGTTTGGGTAACAATCAAAAGAAACAGGGCCACTATATAAATTGGATTCAATGGAACTAAGTAATGAATCTTGAAAATTTTAGAATCTAGCATTTCTTAGAACAACTAAAATGGAAGTGTTTAGTCCTTTTTTGGTAAGGAGTTTTATTTATACTTGTACTAGGTCAATCTTAATATGTTTGTAACTCTTATCTAAGTGTTTTTGTAGGGATTTTTTGGGACAGAGTTGAATAGTTTCAAAAGATTTTGTAAGTTGAATATCTCTTTATTAGGTTTTTATTGTAAAATCAGTTTTGAAAAGATTAAAAGAAGAAGTTTAATAAATTTGGTTCTTTTGAACCTTTAGAATTTTCCAAATATATATAAACTAAGATGATGTTGTTAGAATTATAGGAGGCATTGCAAACATCCTAGTTGCACAGATGATGAGTAATAAAACATTAATTAAGGACAAAGAATTCATCTTTAACAACAACTATGGTTTCATTCCCTTAAAATGTTTCAACAAGTACTTTTTTTTTATTTTAATTTAAGCATTGTTATTTTTATTATTAGTATGCATACTAGGGCTTTGATCTTATATATATTGTAAGTTTGAATATATGCTTAATATGCAAGCTAATATTCTTTTATTATGTCTTTATTGAAAGGTTGTTTATCTTGAATTTTATTTTGAAATTGTATGCACTTCAGGCTTACCTTGAATAATTTTTTTTGTTTTATATATTCTTGTTACGATAAACTAAATATGATTACTCACTAGTTTAATATAATACAATTTATTTGGATAACAAAAGAAAGTGCTAATAAAATACTATTTGATTTAAAAAGCTTTAATTCATTTTTTTTTAAGTTTATGTGATGTATAAATAGCCTTATAATGAAGAAACAAGATTAACCCAATTTTAAAAAATTATATATATTAATATCAAAAAATATTTGCCTTTAATAAAGTGTAGAAGTCTCTATAATTTTCGCATTTACAATTTTTCTAAGGTAAGACACAATATAAGGTTAATGTAATGAGTAGCGTAAGAAAACCAAAGTATTGAATTTTTTTTCATCAATAACTTTCCAACAATAATATAATTAGACACATTATCAATCACCACACACACGATATACTAAGAAAGCTAATTAATGTCCTCTTTTTTTTATTTTTCCATTTATTTTCCATCAACATGCAACTAGTCATTTTCCAAGTCTCTCATTAACTCTCAATATAAATCTTCACTTCACCAACCGCCTTTTCCAAGTAATAACCATGAAGAGCATGAAAGTTTGGTCTTTTATAATCAGTATCCATGGATGTTAAAGCGTTTATGGCATGCTATTAATAAATAGAGTTAACAATATTAAATGAAACACATGCATCAATCATCCATTTTACTAAAGTAAGATCACATCGTTCAATTATTGTTCTATTTTACCAGCAACTTTGGAGAGATTTTTTAGCACCATGAGTTGTTCTTAGCTTGAATACACCACTATTGTTATAGTTTTTTTTTTCTGTTTTTCATTACTTGTAGTCAATTATTTTATGATGCTAGTACTTTTACTCTTTCCTTTTTTGGTATCCTTAAGTGGTAACATCTACTTTTTAGCACTGACATGGGCATCAATATTATCATTATCATCACTACCATTATCAACATCTAATAATTATCTAATCATCGTCTCTTCATGTTGCTTTTGTTATGCAATAAATGAATTAAAATTTGCTTATATTTGTATAAATCTCATTTTCTTTTAAACATTCCTTTAAAGATTGAAAACTATTTAAAAACGAACATCTAGAGAACAATTACGACATTGTTCAATTTCTCCTTTAGCTCCAGCTAAATGATGTTTGCATCAATAAAGCCACCACCTGTAAAACCTTTGGCATAATATAAGCATATTAATGACCCTATGTCAAATATGTTCTTCCTCTTGTGCAACTTGACATAAAAATTAAAGGTTGAGATGATTGGACCATTAAAGGATCATTATATGGAATGTTATAACCATGAGATAACATTTTAAAGATCTGACTTAAACCAAACTAAACATAAGGATTAAATTCAAATTGCTCTTGTAAATAAACAAGTTTGTTAAAGAACATATTAAGTTCGATGGAAGAATTAATAAAAAAAACATCCTTTAGCTCAACATGACAAATACATTGATGCCTAATTGTCTTAAAAGAAATATGAGATGTTTGTGTGCCTATTTTAATGTAATTGTATCAATGACTGATGTTTTTTTTTCCTGCACTTTTTAGGCCTTGGTTTCCTTGGATATGGTGGTCTGCATTACTGCAACATTATAACAATATTTCATTTAAGAATCCATATCAATTTTGCATTCTCTATTGTAATTATAAGTTTTATTTGTAGGATCATGCTTTGAAGGATGTTTTTGTCTTTGAAGGATATGATTAGGTTTGGATAACAATCAAAAGAAACAGGGTCACTACATAAATTGGATTCAATGGAACTTAGTAATGAATCTTGAAAATTTTAGAATCTAGCATTTCTTAGAACAACTAAAATGGAAGTGTTTAGTCCTTTTTTGGTAAGGAGTTTTATTCATACTTGTACCAGGTCAATCTTAATATATTTGTAACTTCTATCTAAGTGTTTTTGTAGGGATTTTTTGGGAAAGAGTTGGATAGTTTCAAAAGATTTTGTAAGTTGAATATCTCTTTATTCAGTTTTTATTGTAAAATCAGTTTTGAAAAGATTAAAAGAAGAAGTTTGATAAATTTGGTTCTTTTGAACCTTTAGAATTTTCCAAATATATATAAACTAAGATGATGTTGTTAGAATCATAGGAGGCATTGCAAACATCCTAGTTGCACAAGTGATGAGCAATAAAACATTAATTAAGGACAAAGAATTCATCTTTGACAACAACTATAGTTTCATTCCCTTAAAATGTTTCAACAAGTACTCTTTTTTATTTTAATTTAAGCATTGTTATTTTTATTATTAGTATGCATACTAGGGCTTTGATCTTATATATATTGTAAGTTTGAATATATGCTTAGTATGCAAGCTAATATTCTTTTATTATGTCTATATTGAAAGATTGTTTATCTTGAATTTTATTTTGAAATTGTATGCATTTCAGGCTTACGTTGAACAATTTTTTTTTTATATGTTCTTCTTACGATAAACTAAATATACTTGCTCACTAGTTTAATATAATACAATATATTTGGATAACAAAAGAAAGTGCTAATAAAATACTATTTGATTTAAAAAGCTTTAATTCATTTTTTTTTAAACTTTTATGTGATGTATAAATAGTCTTATAATGAAGAAACAGGATTAACCTAATTTTAAAAAATTATATATATTAATATCAAAAAATATTTGCCTTTAATAAAGTGTAGAAGTCTCTATAATTTTCGCATATACAATTTTTCTAAGGTAAGACACAATAATTTGACAATCCGTTCGAACGTGCAGTCGAAACTTCGACTGGATGTTGAAACATGAAGTCGAAGAACAAAATAACTTTGTGCTTCCACTAAAGACACTCAACAACGCACATAGTTTCTTTACTGGCTAAAGGTCTCACGTTTATCCAAAATATGGTATATCTGAATGTGCGAATAGCCTCATTCGTACTAATATAGATCATTTATCCTAGCCTAGTCTACCTTTTTTTTTGTTTTTTTGTTTTTTGTAATAGTTGAAAGAGCCTAGTCTCCCTTTACACTTTAACCTAGCTAGAAGTGAAGAACTTTGTCTGTCTATCTCCCCCTTTAATTGTCAAAGAAAGCGCTAGCTCCTAGTCTTCTTTGAAGAGTTTAGATTTAATTTTATTTGAATTAATTATTGGATGGAAAAGCATCTGATTTTAATGAATTGGAATTATATATCGTTGAAATTTAATTAAGGTATCAAATTAAATTAAAGGGCATGCTAATTTAAAAAAATAAAATGCTGTTAAACTCCCCTTTCACGCTTGTAATCGTCGCATATACAGAAATGGTGCTCATCACATGCACACGTAATATATTACATAATAATTCATGGTATAAGGACATATTCAATACTTTTGGATATTTTGTTCTAATTGACTAGGAAAGATTAGGAGACTGCGACCCTGTGGTAAATTGTACCGTGAAATACGTTGTTAGTTTTTTTTTTTCTTACACCAAGAACAGTGCAAACAGTTGTTTAATTTGCCTGTAAACGAGTCAAGAGAAATGACTTTCCAATGTTTTCAATTTCTTAATTGAATACATAGACTTTAAGGAAGTTCATAGGAGGCTCCAACAGTGGCTTTGCTTCTTTTGAAAAGTTGTTACGCAAAGTACTGTATTCTAGGTGAAGCCTCTTGTGGGCTATGTGTGTGTATATATATATATATATAAAGAATAATGAGGCACTGGTTTATATAACTTGCTCCAAGACTCCACTGCCTCATCTTTTGTTCTTGCAATAATATTATGTTTTTCTGAGTTTGTTTCTCTTACTGCATGAGCGAGGACATCATCATGTCTTCTTTAAAAAAGAGCATGACAAGTTCTAAGGAAGATGGCTCTGAACTTAGGAGGGGGCCATGGACTCTTGAAGAAGACACCCTCCTTGTTCATTATATTGGTCGTCATGGCGAAGGCCGATGGAATTTGCTAGCTAAACGTGCAGGTATAGTACTTAATCCTTTGTAATCACACATCAGTAATATATAATACTGAATTTAATTATATTTATAATATATTTCTTTTATGATTGATTTTTCTTGTTGATCTATACAGGGTTAAGGAGAACCGGGAAGAGTTGCAGATTGAGATGGCTAAACTATCTAAAACCAGATGTAAAGCGAGGAAATCTTACTCCACAGGAACAACTCTTGATCCTTGACCTCCATTCCAAGTGGGGCAATAGGTATGATTTCTTGATCATGTCTTTTACCATATATCCTTCTGTGCCATCAACTTGCCATTAGTCTGGATAGATAGATAGATAGATAGGCATTAAAAAATAGGGCCAATTAGTCATCACTAGGCTGACCAATATCATATGCTATCTTTCATAATTGATCAAGCAGAAAAGCATGTTGAATAAGTATCCACATCTGATTCTAATTCCGTACTTCAGGCATTATTTCTTTCCCACTGTTGGTTGGCATTGCTCTGAAAGTTTGTGCTTTTCAGTTACCCTCCACTTGTAATTATTTCATTTTCAATAGCCAACTAATGTAAGTAGAGCTCATAGATGGCATAGTTGGGTTGTGTTCAATTTGAACACTCAATTGTATTTGTTTCTTGAAAGCAATAGCCATGACGGCGACCAATAGAAGTAGAGATCATAAATGTCGTAGTGTAACTTGTTTATCCTTCCCATTACAGGTGGTCAAAAATCGCACAACATTTGCCAGGTAGAACTGACAATGAAATCAAGAACTATTGGAGAACTAGAGTGCAGAAACAAGCAAGGCACCTTAAGATAGATGCCAATAGCACAGCATTTGAGAATATAATTAGGTGGTTTTGGATGCCAAGATTGCTTCAAAAGATAGGAGGATCGTCAACATCTTCATCAGCCATGCCATCCCAAAGACCAGCAGTAGTTTCTCAGCCGAACCTCAATTATGCTCCTCAGTTTTCAACGTTCCCGCCAGCACTCCCCCCACTAGTACAGCAGCAAGAAGCTCCTCTTGATATGAGTGTGACAATGCATTATTTGGAGCCTCATGAACAAACCTCAGACTCAGAGCTTGGCACAAGTTCATGCATTTCTTCAGCAGAATCAATGAATGTCTCACAAATGTCTCAATTATCAGAATACCCTACAAGTCCCTTTCAAGCCATAGGCAACAACAGCAGTGAGTACAGCACCTTGGCGAAGGGCTGCTATTATGTTGACAGCAATTGCTATGACATGGAAGCCATCAACCTAGCAACGATGCCAGTGCCTGGAGAACTTGGGATCTCAGCTGGCGATCGCCACATGGAAGATGGTGATTGGGGTGCATACGATTTCGGAGATACTATGTGGAACATGGATGAATTATGGCAATTTAGGAACTTGCAAGGAAAGGAAAATTAAGGTCTTGTTTTTGGAATAACCCACAAATACTTAGTCACGAAAGCGACAAATTTATATTTCTTGGATTAGTTGTGTAATTGTGTGATAAGCCATTGTTAATTTTTGTACCAAATTTTAAACAGTAACTGTGGATTTTGATCCTGTGCAAACATTTATCAATTGTCAAGATATTTCATAAAACCTCCTGTCCCTACAGCAATCCTAAACACTAAAACTAATATATATGATCGATGTTTGTTAAGTGCCTTGTTTCCATGATCGTGCGTGACACATCAAGTCAAAGAGTAGTGGGATGGTGGAGAATGATTCTCTTTCTCATACAACCTGGAAGATCAAGTGTCGAGTCAATTTGTCTGAGTGAGGTGCTCGCTAGCTCTTGTTGAACTTCAATCCATGACGACAGTTGTTTCTACCAACTAAAAATAAACGAGGTGAGGTAATTCCAGGAAACAAAATTTCTCACATTGAGGCCATTAATTTTAGGACTTTTTGCCGTGAAAAGAAAGCCACTAACCTGTGAAAGGTCAACTAAGTACGCATTAATTTTAAAAATATAGTTTAATTAATCAGTTTTAAATTTATTTTCTAGAAATTATCGGTTCGAATATCACAAATCTCATAGCTATTAGAGGTTTATATAATCGTTAACTTCAGAATCTTAAAGAATTAATCGAGACACGTATAAACTCGCCCGAATATCGACGATTACTAAAAATATATAAAAAACACGAAAGGCTTGTCGGGAATAATAATAAATCTTATTAGTCTTGGTGATTTCTGTAAACAAAATAGAGTCGAGACAGCTCATTTTATGGCTTCAAGCTTATCATCACATGCTCAATTCTTCTTTCACTATCGGCATGGGAATTAATATAGTCGGTTAGCTAACATTGACTGGAAGATGAAAGCAAAATGCCATTTGAAGCCACCTTCAATGAATTTGACAAATTCAGGCTCCCATAAATGAATACACTGCAAGATTCCAATTTAATCTGCACTGGAGAGAGGCTGAATTTAATGATGATTGGAAAAAGATGGCCACGATGCCTTAAAGAGAAATATTCTAATTAATTAGAATAAGTTGACTGGTCATGGCAGGGAACTCTGGTCATGGCAGGGAACTCCCCACCATAGAATTTTAAAATCCAATATATTAAACATTAAACAATGTCAAGGAATTCTACTTTTCTGTTTGCTAACGTATCTGATGACTTCACTGGTGTGAGCTCACAGTGGATTATCTAATATAATATTGACACTAAACGTCTAAACCCCTGCAAAAAAAAATTAAAAAGTAATTTATTTGGAAAGTGGTTGATTTACAGAGTTATGAAAAATATGTTAGAAATATTAATATTTAGTGTTTGGTTAACTTGTAAAAAATAAATTAGAAAATAATTTATTAATATTTTAATTGTTTTTTAAATTTATTAAAATAATAAGAATTAAATTTTATAGATAAAAAATGTTAAAGAAAAAATATATAATTTCATAAATTATTTCAAATAAAAATAAATAGTAATAAAAAAAATATGAATAAAATATGATAGATAAAAAAAATTCAATTAAAAAAATAATAAGTGAAAAGTAAATAATAATAAAAAAAAAATAAGAACTAAAGTTTAAATAAAAATCAAATTAAATTAAATTTTAAAGGATAAAATTAAAATAAAAAAAGGATTCAAAACAAAATCTACAACAATTAAATAATTAAAAACTAAATTAGATATAATTAACATATAACAAGATATCTGAATTTCCTACCACTTTGAAAAGTGTTTTTCATTTAAAATAAAAAAGAAATATTTTTAAAAAAACTAAGTTAAATTTATTTTTGACTAAAAAATATTTTTTATTAACTAATTTTTTTAATAATAAATAAAAAAAAAATTAGAAAGTGATTCCACTCTCCATGGTACCTGATACTTTTAAAAGAAAAGTTCTCATTTTACAAGTCTTCGTATAGAAGTTAACCTGTTAGTTTGTCTAAAAATAAATAAAAAAAGGAGACTTACTTATTATTTATTTAAATCAACAACTAATAAAGGATGGTGGATTAAGTTAAGACATTATTTCGATATGACATGAACAGATTTTTTTTCTCAAATTAAATTTATCATGATAGTCCATAAATATATTTATTATACTATTTATATAATTTATTTAAGGTAAATTTTTATCTAGTTGTGACAGACTCACACATAATTATTCCTAATCATTTGTGAAAACTACTGTGTGAACAATATTTTTTTAAAAATTTTATTGGAGTATGTTTTTAGTCTATAAGTTGAACAAAGATGTATATTTTTACTTATAAAATATATTTCACAGAAAAAATTGATAAAATTATAGTTTTTATATGAAACGGTCGATCGGTTATACAACTGTATCCATCCGGTTGACTAGTTAGCAGTTGTCACACTTAAAAAACACAACATATTTAAATGTTGCTATTTTAAAGCGCGATAATTATCTTGTTGCTCTTAAGAATAGAGATAATTAGTAAATATTGTGTTTCAGAAACGCAATAAGATAAAAATATATTATTTCACTAAATCTTTTCAAATGATCTATAAAAACTTTTAATTTAATTTACTGTAATAATTTCAATTAAAAAAAATACAACATCAAATTATTTTGTTCTACACGTAACATTTAAAAGGACCACAAATAAGTCACAACTGTTTGATAGTTTTTTTTTTTAATTTGTGCTTGCCCGGTATCCTCACACTCTTTTAATTTAAAGAGTGAGACTAGTCCCGTTCGAGGTTTGTAGTTGCCCTTTTTAATAAGCTGCTTTTTGATAATCGAACTTGTGTTCTCACTCTTACAGAAATATAATAATATCTTACCCACTAGACCAATACTTCATTGGTACATCTGTTTTGATATTTATCTTTAAAGCAAAGCATACATGGTGGTTTTGAAGGTTTATTACAGGAACAGAAATATTCCTATAAGAAACTGAAAATAAAATTTTGAAGATAAAGATCTATCCGTAGCAATTAATTATGAATATATCGAATTTCAAGTTCACCCTCTCTCTGTAAACATTAGAAAATCGTAATTTCTTTCTTCTTCTTCTTCTTGCTTTATATTCAAATTTATTATAAGCTGAATTCAGCATATCATTTCTGAGAAGAAAAATAAAAAACAATACCACTGTAACAGTTGATTTTTATGTGTTGGACTGCTCAAAACTCACACCTAAGCGTGGATCTGATGCAGGTTTATCAAAGTTTCATCAACTCTTGAAAGTTACGTACTTGTAAAAGCACTTGAAAAGGTTCAGCTTCAGCCAATTGCCCTGGCATCAGTCATAGTCTTATGGATGCGTGAAGAGACTGAACTCTCCCTCTTCCCTTTTCTCTCCATCTCTGTCTTCTATAGCTATCTGCTACCTTCACACAGTTTCACGTTTCCCTGTTATGCTTTTCCCATGTGGAGTGGGTCCTAAAATCAATCACTTCGAAAGTTGTCACTCATTGAACTGAAGAGAGCACATTTGGTTTTCTTGTTGTAAGAACGTTTAGGTATTCTTATCCAACTGGATCATATCTGCGGTTATACTGCTTTTTCAAAAACTATTTGAAGTGGAATGATGTTAATTTAATGTTTTTTTAAAAAAAAATTAATAAATTTTTAATCTCTTATTAAAATCATAAAAAAATATCAATATAATATTTTAAAAAGAAATGTAAAATAAAAAATATGCTTTGAATCATGTTATAAATCCATTTCTGATCAAGTCTTAAGAAATTCTTTACATTGAAAGTGGTGTACATGGTGTGGATCATGCTCAAATTCATTGAGAAATAAAACCAAATGTGGTGTGGATCATGCTCAAATTCATTGAGAAACTATTAGCTCTTCAAGGATAAAGGACACAATGTTTTTTTCATGGTTGATTGCTCCATTTTGGGACATGTTCATGTGCATTTTTAACATCTCTTTGACATTTATCAACTGTACTGGAGATTTAAGTGATCCATGTGCATCATGATTTGGCTTAGGGAAGAGAAAAAAAAATTGCAAGAATTTGACCATTTTGATTTCGTTGATGGAATAGGAATGGCTAAGGGCACAAAGTTTTGAGTCACTATTCTGCTCGACACTCGGTGGTAAAAAGAAAAAAACAGAGAGAGCACACTGTTTGGACCATGATCTAAATAGGGTGCATCCAACACCGCAAGTGGTCGATATTGGGTTTCTCGAAACAAATAAATGCAATAGAAATGATAATTTAAAGGATGGATAATTTATGATAATCTAGGATCATTTAGGATATGAGTGAATATTATTTGAAGATCAAATTTTTTTTTTGAGGTTTGATTAATTTTTTCAAGGTTGGGTTGTCACAAACCACAAGTTGTCTAAGTGTATAAGTTTTAATAGTAATCCACATGAACCATATGTGATGAATCTTTTAAAACTTTTTTTTTTATGAGAAAAGGATTCCTAAATGCTAGCTTTTTCTTTTGTGTTTCACATGTTTCTCTATACAGTATGTTCTGTAATAATTGTACAACTCACACACAAAATATAAGACATAACATTTTAATTATATGAAAACTTGATAACTCTATAAATGGCAAAATCACCCCCCCGAATAATATCACATTATTATTTCAGGATAAGTTTTATAAATTTATTCAATCAATTCTCTACTTTATTTTTAGGTCTAGAACTGTAATCTCCTATATTAATATCTAAAACATATCCGCAATCAAGTCACACTTGATTAATTATCTAGGATAAATTTATGACCAATAGTTCTTAATGTGTGTGACCCATTAGGTTTCTAATATGTTGGCCCAATATAAAATATAATCCTAAATAAACTAGGATTAAATAAATCAAATAATTTAATTTATTATTAATTCAATAATTGGTTGATTTATATTTGAAGATCAAGTGCATCGTCTAACAACGTTTCATGATCCAAATATTAGAAAAATCATAACTAATTTGACTTAACCATCTAGTGAGCATTTTCTCAATGTAATTATTATCCTTTCATAAAAAAAATTATGATTTAGACATTATAACATGGAGTGTATTTGCTCAGTCAAATCATGTTTATTATCAACATCATAACCATTGGTTCTTTAAATAAAATTTGAAACTCTTTTCAAATCTCATTCTACCTTGTGCAAGAATTTTACAGTCAATAATATTTGAGAATATGCGGAATATTTTTTCTAATTCACCTAGGGTGATGAATCCTTTCTTAATTACTCAAATATCTTCATATAGTTCATTTTATATCCAATATTTTCTCATTTGTTACCCTTGATTAAGATAACGTGTAGTCAAGATCAAAATATAGCATTCCCTATATAAGATAACTTAGTAATTTAAAATATAAGGATCACTTACACAACTATCACATGAGCCTTTATATAAACATGAGTGATCTCTTCATATGAAATCTTTATGTGGGTTAATTCAATGTACATGTCATATAACAAATACTTACATATTAGTTATAGGTACCCCTCATATCTTAGCTTATAAGAATAACTGTCTCTTTTCATAAAAGAAACGACAATTAATACTAGGCATTAAATATATAAGTCTCAATGACTCTAATTAATGCCTAGTATTAATAGAGCATTGACTAGAAATAATGCTTTAATATATTAGAAATATTGTAATTATAACCACTTTATAATTTTATTTACAAAGTATTTTTGTTCTAAGAACATTATCTTTACTCTACATTCATTAACCAAATATATGTGAATATGTTTGTACATGAACAAAACAATGTCATGTATAACCAATCGATTGATTATAAGGCTTGTATATTAATAGTCACCACCTACCACAGTCACCACCTCATGTCACACATAGCCACCCATGCCATATTTGGTCACGCCATACATAAGAACCTCCTATGTGTTTTTTATGGGCACCAACTATGCCATGCCATTTAGGTCAAGGCCCAAATTACCCAAACAACCAAATTTTCTCCTCCTTCTTCTAGATTTTTTAAACGCATTATCCAACACACACATTGAACATTTTTCAAGCTATAAGGCGTCTACAGTTCCATGCACTGCCCATGCACACAAACTTTTTTATGATTTATTGGCATATTCTCTACATGTATACACTTTTACGCAAATCTAGAACCAATTTTTTCTAGTCAATGGCTGATAGGGCAAACACGTACTCTATTCAATGCAATCAGGCATCTCTTGTCTCATCTAATGGTTATTTCTAGCCAATATATTACTAACATTCACCAACCACTTAACCAATAATGAGTTAGACGCTACATCCAATGGTGGACACCAACATTTTCACCAATCAATACCATACAACTACTGAGGTAAGCTCACATGACTAAGATCTATAAATACATCGAATCACCAAAAAAATAAAAGAGGTTAGAAGTTCTTAAAAGTTACAATTTTCTCATACTTAACAATTTTATTATTCAACAATTCCTTCTTATATTTTCTCTAATTATCTCATACATTAATGAGTCCCTCATTCCATAAATGACTTGTTTTTCAAGCAAACTTCTAGTTACTAGTCAAGCCAAACAACTAGTAAGCCTAAACACAAAGCTCGTATTAAGCCTACACATCTTTTCTTAAAATCATAGCCTATGAAAAACCTATTTTATGTTTAAAGTTTATTCACAACTTCATCGGTGGTGATGTTTATTTATACAAAACTAAATAAAAAACCAGTTCATCATCTTTCACCAAAAAATTATTTTTATGGTTGATAAAACTCCTGGACAAGAAAGAGTAATTAATCTCTCCCTATAAGGACTCTAGCTCCCTTAGGTCTCCAAAAACTCTCCTATTAGATACAAATTCACAATGACATTGTTGTGATGATGAAACTGCATTTTCATATCTTTCCTCGTGCACAATAATAAGCTTTTATGCATGCACCATTAAGTGTACAATAACAACTCTAATACAAGATAGCATGGCATGTAAATTAGTAATCCTCATACTTTTACACTAAAATAAAACTACATTTATCACTCTCACATGAGATTCTCCAAACAAGGATCTAGTCACCATCGATCTCTATCTAAGTCTCACTCACGTACCCCAAAAAACCCTAGGCATAAGACAAGATCTATAACTCAATAAGCTCCTAAACACAAGCCCCATTAAATAGGAGAATCTATATTTTGTCATAGTATTGCACACTCAACTCTTTTATGACTGTATCTTTGTAAAGACTAACCTAGACAACTATAAAGGACTCACAAATGCTTGAGAGCACATATAAAATATGTGAAGCATTCCTAAGTTTTTCATACAGGATAGTGATGTTACATGCAAAGTTCTTTCAACAACACTTCATAGGTCTACGTGTGCATGATGCCATGGTTTAGAGCCTAGCTTAATCTTTTATTTCTTTGATCTCAGCTCTAAAATCATCTCTCATTTCATAAATAAAAAAATTCATTGTGCTCTTCACCATCAAACAATGAGAAGATAAGAGCACTATGACCTATCTCCAAAGATTTAACTAGAAAATACTCAACGTAAAAAGATTCTTTTAATCGATTACCATAAAAGCTTTGATTAAAAGAGTCTACAACTATTTCCTATAGAAAAAGTTGTATATTAGGGTAAAAAAAGCTAGTGTGATCACACAAGATCACCCATATTTTCACCGAGCAAAGTCTTCCCATCATCACCAATCTCTAACTAAAACATCTAAAAAGTGAACCAATGGATATATTTATTATTGTTTGACATTCCTTGAGCTCTTAGCTACCTCTCTGATAATCACACATACTAAGGTGCTAACTTCTATCATAGGGAAAGAATTTGTATGATATTCGCGTCCAATAAAAAAACAGCATGAACACGAGAAAGCTTAATAAGTTGTGTCATTTTCACTATGACCAGTATCATGACATTAAGAAATGTCATGCCTTGAAGAAAAAAAAGAGAATGAAAGATTGATCATCAGAGGTTATCTTCACCAATTCATGAAAAAAGAAATAAGATCTAACCATGAAAGAAAAGAAGTCTGCATACTTGATGATCTATTTGAGATCAAATAATCCTAGAATTAGTTTCAGGAATTGTATCTCCATCTATTAAACTTCTCAATAAAAATAGTAATTTTTCTCCATATCTTCAATGTCTCTAAAAATATCTTTTAAAATATCCAAGCATGCCTCTATAAAGATCTTAATACAAGGTCTCCACATCTCTAAACTTGTCTTTATAAAAATCTCCATAGTAAAATCTTCATCTCTCCAAACTATCTCCATGAAAATCTCCACGATAAGTCTCCATATCTCCAAACTTGTCTTTATAGAGATCTCCACGCAAATTCTTTATATCTTTAAATGTGTCTTAATCAAATCTTCATATGCGTCTCCAAAAAGATTGGGGATCCTTCTAAAGATCTCTGTGATCATTTATCTTTAAGTGGATCAATTGTCCTTCGCTAGAAACATTGACAAACATTTATATGAGAAAACTCGGATGCAAACATTATGCAAGACATAAAAAAAACATCAAAACGCCTAACCACAATAACATTTTCATAGCCATAATAGATAATATTTAGATTATAAGTATTTTTCCCCCATTTATTCTAGTTAAGTCTTTTAAACACGTCTATTTAAAAAACTTAAGGGATAAATGGTGGTATAAAAAAATAGAGAGCATCTCATTTTGGAAAAGGCTTAAATGGAGTGGCGCCATAATGCCATGTTGTTTAGGTCATGGCCTAAATAGAGTTTCCACTTACCACCCCACACCTAGCATTATCACGCAACAGGTGAGCACTACCCCTCGTTGTTTATAGACAACAACCATACCACGTTGTTTGGGCCACGACCTAAACAACTACATTTTTCCTCTTCCAAACACATTATCCAATATGCACAAACTGAATATTTTTTAGCTATGAGAAGTCTATGGCGTTGTCCAGTGCCCACACATATAATTATTTTTTATGATTTACTTATATATATTATTTAGAAATACACACTTTTATGCAAGTTTGACACCACCTTTTCTAGCCAATGATTGTTAGTGCAAACACACACCACATTCAATGCAATTTAGGTACCTCCTTCTTAGATCAATAGTTATTTCTAACTAAAATATAGTTAACATTCACTAACAACTTCATCAATAACATGTCAGACACTACATCCAATAGCAGGTATCAAAGTTACCACTAATCAATTTTTATACAACTCTCGAGATGAGATGACGAGTCTAAGGTCTATAAATACCTTGAGTCATTAGGTAAACAAAAAAGGTTACAAGTTCTTAGAAGTTATAATTTTCTCATACTCAACAATTTCACTCTTTAACAATTTTTTCTTACACTTTCTCTCAATTCTCTCATAGACCTACTAACATAAACATCAAAGAATCCCTTGTTTCTTGAGATATTTGTTTTTCAGGTAAACTACCTGTCACCTAGGATTGCAACCTATAAAAAGCCTATTTTTTATGTGAAGTTTTTTCATGACTTTATCAACACTTATACTTTAATTCTAGAGAAACCAAAACTATTTTTTTTTCCAACAAAATCATTCGATATTGTTATCCATATACCAAAACTACATGTTTTTGCATAAAATATTAGAAAAATCCCAAGTAGCCAAAAATAAATGAATAAATACTAGTATAGATTATTTAGACATAATAGGTCATTGGGCAAGGTCATTCTACTGGTTCAAACCATGAAAAATGCATTCAAAATGAATGAATTGTTGTATTATTGCTTTAATTTTGCCTTTTCATAGTAAGATGATGATGATGATGAAAGTCAAGAAATGTTTGCCATATTTTTTAACTAGGTTTATTTTGTTATAAATATATTATTAAATGAAAATTCATCTTCCTTTATTTTATTTCTTTATCTTTTATGAATAGATTCATGTGTAGATTTATTAATCATTTTTTTATCATATAAATAAAGATTATTTATTTAAATATGATTAGTAATGAGATGTTTTGGCTTCTCATTATGTTTTGTTTTCTCTCTTTATTGGTTCTCTAGTTCTTCCTCTTAATTTTATATTACTTTTCTTTTAATTGTATATCATGTAATCAAGGTATGAAAGCTATCTCTTCATCTTTCTATTCTATCTCATCTAAATTTAAATTTTATTTTTATTCATAAGATCAAAGCATATAGGATGACATAGATTTGAAAGATAATTAAACTTCTCGCAATGGACATCTCGGTGAACTGATTTGTGAAAGAGGTAAAAATCAGAAAAGAAGTTGCCACATTTATGGTTACTAAAAACGTTAGCTAATCTTCATATATTTTTAGGTAAGGGGCTAATTATACTGAAAGGAAGATGAAAATCACCCTACAACATCCTACATAGTTAAACTACATTGTTGTTTGATTTTACGATAAAAATACTTCTTATGCATACATGCTAATATTTCTTATAAACTAAACACATATGTTTATTAGAAGTAAAACTCACTATAGTGATTTTGAATTTTGGCTTGACAAATAAGCTTAATCCTCAATTATTTTTATTATTATAGAGGTAAGATTTAAAATAATAATTAACAAAGACTCAGATTTTGAATTGTTTTCTTTAATTACCTAATTTATATTAACCTAAAATAAATTAATTATTTTACCATGTACAACAACCATAAATAATCATCAATATTCCAACTAATAATTAATATAAACAAGCATAATCAAATATGAAAAGAAAATCATGAATAAATTGTGAATTTCTTCAAAACTACATCAACATCAACATACGTTAGGAGATCTAACTAAACAAATCACCAAAATTATTCAGACAACAAATAGATCACATATGAGGATTGAAATTGACATTTTATGAGTCATTGGAGTTGGTTAGAACTAGATTGGAGAGGCTAGACTGAAGGAAAATAGTGCTAGAAAAATGGTAATGTTGGCGCGTGTATAATACGCGCAGAGTGACCAGCATAGCTTTTCAAGGCTTTGTTGCACTTACAGGTAAGGCAAGAAGGTGTTAGACTATTCCACAGCATAAACGGCTCCTTGCTTTTCTTATTGGTTTTAGAGATGTCAGTCACCTTCATTGTTGGTGAAAGATCAAAGGTCGGAAAGTTGCTATGTGATGCTAGATTTTTTAGGCAATTCAGCAACTTGTATTTTTTTTATTACTTGTGCAATTTTCTTAGGTTTTTTTTTTTAAGTGTCTCTTCTCTCAATGTCTGGGTGTGTGTCTCCTCCTCTATTTATATTGTCTAGGATCTTTTGCAAAATAGGAAAAACTAAATTGGAAAATGATGTTATACATTTTTTATTATTTCCTTTTTATCATGGATTCCTAATTAATTAAGTTTTCTTTTCTTAATATGTAGGATCTCTTTGAATAATCTTTCAATTCCTAATTATGCATTCCTTATATTTATTTTTCTCTTCCTCTTTTGCAAAATATCCCATTATTATTTTTTAGTCCCTACTCTTATTAGTCTTTTCTTCTCTCTTTTTTTCTTATTTCATTCCATAAAATGTTTTTTTTTCTTTTTTTCTTTTTTAATAAATATTCCAAAAATTGAATTGTATTAAAAATATAATTTTTTAAAATACATAGGAAATTTAGGGGTAAAAATGGGTTATGATAGCTACTCTCTCTTTACAGTACTTACAGTAGAAAGCCATTGAGAATTTTTTTTTTTTTAACTTTGTATAGTAAGTTTATATATATATATATCACTAAAAAGAGTTTTTAAAAAGTGAAATCATTTTGTCAAGAGACAACAACCTTTAAAACAACAACAACCAAAAAAAATAAACAAGTCTCATCGAGAGTTGACTACCCTCAAAACAAAGCAAAATAAATACTATTGAAAATGAAATAAAATGCTACTTGAAAGAAAATATGACATCATATTGGTTGGCTTTACATTAAAATAAAATGTTATTTGAAAGAAATTTTCCATTTAAATTTAAATGAAATGTCATTTGAAATAAAATTATTATTTAAAAGAAGATTTGTCATCGAATTGATGGGTTTTATTTCAAATAAATTGTTATTTAAGAAGACAATTGTAATCAGATCAGTGGACTTGACTTGAAAAAAACAATTACAACTAGATATGGATTTAACTTTAAAAATGACATAGATAGAAAATTATGACCAGACTGATTGGCTTAACTTGAAATAAAATGTTTTTTTAAAAGAGAATTGTCATTGGTGGGCATATCTTGAAATAAAAATGTTATTTGACATAAATTTGACATCGGACTGGTAAGCTTAACTTGAAATAAAATGTTGTTTAAAATAAAATTATCATCGGGCTGGGGCTTCGCGTGAAACAGAATACTTTTTTAAAAGAAATTTGTCATCGAATAGATAGGCTTCTCATGAAATAAAAGTGCTATTTAAAAAAATTATTATCAAACTAATGGGCTTGGCTTAAAATAAAAAAGTTGTTTGAAGAAAAACTTACTATCGATTGATGGGCTTCACATGACATAAAATGTTGCGTAAAAGAAAATTACCACCAGACTGATGTGCATATCTTCAAGGGGGGATAGTCATTAAGTTGGGCTTATCTTTGAAAGTAATTTGCCATCAGGCTAATAGGCTTAAATTTGAAATAAAATATTGCGTAAAAAAAATTATCATTAGATTGATGCGTTTAATCTTCGAACTTATGGACTTAACTTGAAAAATATCATTGTGATTGATAGGTTGTGTTTAAAGGAATAGTTTCATTTTGGTTAATGAACTTGAAAGAAAGATGCTATCATGATTGATAGCTTAGAAATGATCCAATTAAGAGGTGACTAACCTTAACTTGTTGAAGCAATGTAAGTTGAGAACTTCGTGAATCCATAGGAGACTTGAGTTCCTTTTCGGTAGTAGCAACTAACTTTAGTTTTGTCTCTAGATGATACCTCACAGCCAAGAGGGGAAGAAATTTTGCACATTTTGAAAGTTTAATCTTCCTTTCTAATGTCATTTGCACCTTTGAAGACCTTCAGCTTTAGATGTATGAATAACTTGGTGCTCACTTGATTGAATTGTATAAGTGACACCAATATCTCCAATACTACTACAAGTTTATCTTTTATTAATTGATTGAGAATGGTGATTCATGATTTTAGCTTGGACATTTTGAATTTCTTGTCATTGTCCCCAATTATAATCTTAGAGTATCTGCCCATTATTGTTTTTTTTTTTTCAGCATCACCATGAAGAAGAGTTCTTTAAATCATCATCTGACTATTGTTGTTGATATGGGTTTCTTCAAACTAAAATGCCTCTAATCAATCTAGTCAGGACATTTTTCTAGTAACAATTATAAGGCATGCATACATCATTATCATGATTTTTTCAAAACTTTGCAAATTCAATCAATGAGATTTTTATTATAAAACATTTTTTCGTGAAATCATATTTTTTATTTTGAGACCAAGCTATAAATTTTAATGATTGTGTTCATGTAGGTCTGTCGCGCATGTACGGTGTCACGACAATTATCCTCTTAGGTCGAGATCTTTGTGGGTGAAAGGTAGAAAGGACAAGGAATTCTTATCCTTTTATCCGTAAAAACAAAGAATGGGAGTTGCCACCTGGTATTTTGGTTATTAAGAACCTTAATTAGTCTTAGAGTCTAGATAAGGGGACTGATTATGTATAGAGATGACGTATCACTCCTAGTAGACCTTAACTAAGATAAGTTGCATTGTTTATTTGTCTGATATAAACTAAGATAATGTTATGTTTTTTAATTATTGGTCTGTCTAATGGTTAAAGTCACTCCACACCAGTAAAGTGGACCATAACTTTAGGAGTCAAGCCTAGTAGTTCTAAAGTCAAAACATAAAAATAAAAGAAATTGTTTTTTATTTAATATCAGGAATATGTCATACATATAAGTTCATAACCTCATATATTAAAAGAAACAAAATAATGTTTTGGTGTTTTTAAAATGTAGACCAAGTTCTAATGGATAATCATAAACTGGTTATAATACCCTTTGATTAATTCTTGTATTTTTCAAAGTATAATAAAAATGTAATTTTTATTTTTTCATAAGAATATGCATGAAAATTTTAGAATTTGGTTTCAAGCACATAACATGCGAGGGACCCACAAATGATTTTAAAATGATCCCTGAATTTTTTCAATTTGTTTTGGAAATTATTTAGGGTTTGTTTGGCAAAAACATAAAAAATAAAAAAATAAACCTTGCTGGAAAATCAATAGGGCATATTTGTCACACATGCCCTTAACTAAGAATTCAGAGGCTGAAAAAAAGTCTTAAGATCGTGTTTGGAAAACATGCCTTAAAAACAAAAGGAAGCATTTTTATTATGGTACATAACTTATACCTAGCAACCAAAGTTTAAATATATTATCATAACTGCCTTAGATCATCCAAAAAAAAAAACAGAAATTAAGAGCAAAATAGTAAACAACTATGCTACCTACAACAACCAAAAAAACACATGTTTGTGTATAAACATTCTTTCATTGATTAATTTCATTGTCATGAAGCTCTCACAACATACTTATAACTTGTACAAACCTAATAAACTACCCTAAATAGCCTAATCCAAAGCAAAATAAATACTTAACACACCTTGCCATTACTTCAAAAATGATTAACTAATTATTAAAACATACTAAAATAACATTAAACATTATCACATACCATTATCACATTCTAACACACTAAACAAAGCAATCTAACAAAACTTAAGCATATATAAACTATCATTAAAGCATGCTTAAACATTTCAAAACAAGAATCATAGTTTTCAAACTAGTGAGTGACTTCAAATTAGGCTTAAACAAGCATTTGAACAATAATTTAAAACACAAAATAAAAGGGAGAGGGGTGTGATTATTGACCTCTACCCCCTCATTAAGTTTAAAGAATACCTTCTAACAAAATTATTTCTTGGCTATGAATTTTTGAAACAAATTTAAACTTCTAAGGGTGGCTTATTGAAGGTTGTATGTTGTTTTTCTTGGTTAGCTAATGGTTGAGCTAAGGGTTTTCAAGTTTGGCAGTGTAAGAGTATTTTATTTTCCCTTTTTTTTTCTCTTTTTTCTCACTACCTTTGGCATAGGTTTTTAAAAGTGAATAGGGATCATTCAGAGATCATAAGCTCATTCTCACCCATTGATGTCGAAGAATGAATCCAAGCCATCCATCTAGGTTGAGGATCAGGCTTTATAGGGTTTTATAGTTAACAAAGGAAGTACATTGACAGACATGGCTGGTTGGGGTATATGTTTTAGCCTCTTGTAGTTGTGCCTTCAAGGATGTAAAAGAGCTTTTGTTTTGTCTAGGTAGGAGTACAAAATAGTGTGAGGGGGTATGTTCCTTGTCTTGTTTTGGGAAGAGATGGGAGAGAAACAAACTCTGTAAGGTGGCAACAAAACCAGCTTTTTTTCGGAGCTTTTTAAGAAAAAAGATCAACATGACCAAATGATAAGTCGTTTGACCCTCTTTGTTTTGTTTAAGATCAATCAAAACAGCATCGTTTTGAACCAAAACAAACCATTTGAAACAGGTTTCTTTGTTTAATCTGGTTTCATGAAACTATATAGTTGAAATTGTTATCTCCCAATTTGATAGTAGGTTCTCGTGGATACAAGCATAAATAGAAAAAGATGAGTGTTCCTTGTTGATTTGGAGATGGATGTCATTTGAAATTATCATGGATCATCTAAAGGGTTTTTTATCTACTGTTTTGCGTATCATTTCTATTTCATGCATGTTCTGGGTATATTTCATTTCCCTCGTCATCTCTGGGGTTGCCGATCATGAATACTGTTCTGATGGAAACTTGTCGTTGGCTTCAAGTTGATTGCAAGTTTCTTTATTTCAAGGTTATTTGCACAGCTTTTGTGAGGTTTATAAGAGTGTCGATTTTCTTGTAGTTATTTGTTGGGATGTGATCTTGATGGCAACTAGGAGGGATTTTGAGGCCTCAAAAGAAAGGCCCTGCTGTTCAACGGTCTCGGAGCCGCACGCTCACTGCTGTACATGAGGCTATGCTTGAGGATCTTGTGATGCCTGCTGAGATTGCTGGCAGGCGCATTAGATACAGAATTGATGGATCCAAGATAATGAAGGTAATTTCGTCTCTCATTCTTGAAATGATAATAAGTGCAAAACATCTCAATGAGCTAGCTAATTGTTTATGCTTTCACCTGAGGACTCATCATTATAAGAACATGGCAGAAATATACTTCCCTGATTACTCCAGGCTCATGCTAACTGCATCATAATTACACGCAGGATTTCTTGGATCCGAAGGAACACAACAGCACAGAGTACGAGTTGGAGGCCTTTTCTGCAGTTTACCGGAAGCTTTCTGGCAAGGATGTTGTGTTCGAGTATCCTGTAACTGAGGCCTAGGAAGGCAAGGTGTTGTCGACTTTTAAATGTTTTTCGCCAAAACTTGTTTTGGGTGGTCTATTTAGGTTATGTTTAGAAAATTTTCCAGTTTTCTAGAAAATAGAGTAATTTACAGCTGCTTTGCTACAAGCAAATGTAATTTTTTGTTAAATGTAGGGCTAGTGGGATGAAGTGATAAAAATCATAGCACGAATTTCTTCCGTAAATGTCCAGGTGCTTGACGCCTTCCACTGCCCCACCTTCAACCTGTAGAGTTGGTGTTCAAATTTTGGAGCTTGTTAAACCACCAGCACCTAGTTGAATGCTTCAAAAACTTTAGCAAGGATTCTCAATTCAACTATTTATGCTAGCATACGAAAGGCATCACTCAACTCTCAGACTGTTGGTGAGAAACATTGTCCCTATTTTTTATATATAAAGCAACTAGTGATGATTAAAATAAATCTAGTTTCATTGATTACTATTGTTTGAAGGGTAGTTGAGCAAGCCCGCAATTACAAAACATTAGGACGCCAGATCCAGTGAAAAGAGCTGAATATGTATTCCAACTCCTTACAAAATCAAGAGTTCATTCAACAGTTAAGAAATGAAAAAAAAAATGCTTAATGTGAATCGATCAAAATTTAAAGCATCTTGCCTCTCATTTGGGAAAAGCCTCTCTCAGATCTGCAAGCATGTCAACAAAAAGTCAGCCTCTCAGTGTAGTAAAGAATCCACACCGCAATTCTTCGCCCTCTTCAGAGGAATCAAAGAAAAGTGTAGCAACATGTGCTATGAGATCCAAAAACTCAGGGTGGAAATTGTTGAAACAAATTCTTTGATTTTGCTTCTGATAGCAATTAAGGCAGTTAGGAAAGTAGTAACAAGCAATCATGATGATGGCACCAAATGACACCATCCCATTATTTTTGTGTGGAGAAAAAAAATAATAATAATATTGTGTTGTTGTTGTTGTTGTTGTTGTTGTTTCTCTTTGGAATTTACATTGGCCTGACTACGTTAAACAAAATGGTGGGTCTCATTTTTTAATTGACATGACACAGTATACTTAATGCATAATCATTAAAAGAAGCATAAACAAAAGCATATAAACAGTTTTTCTTTTTCATAAATGCTTAAAATTTAATTTAATATTCTGCAAGTCCTCATTTTAATAAAAAAAAAATTATTATCAAGCAAAGCACTTGCATCAATTTTATTTAGTTACTAGTCCTATAAGACGACCGCATTCTACCTAACCATCTCCATTTGTATATAAAACATGAGCACTTTCAATATATGGAACCACTAAATTCTCAAACGTAATTTACAAATACCAAGGCAATGGATATAGAAGCTGAATGTACCTCAAGACAATATCACAAGACCAAGGTACATGGCTCCACAAAGAAACAAGAAAGATATCACCCCCCTGCAAGTAATTAGAGTAGAAATGCCACCACCCACATATAGGATCATGATAAAGTTGTTATATTAGTTCCTTGAAATTGAATAAAAAACTTTGGGAAGAGATCAATCATTTAACCTACGATGCTCACCATATGAATCCCCATCCGGCACCATTACATGGACATGGACATACTTCGGCAAATTTCTCTGCATCGCTAGAATGAACTCTACGAGATATCAGATCATCATATATGTCTGCATTAACATAGACATAATATCAATATTACATAAACAGACAGTTTGAGAATCAATTGTGACCAGTTTCTGCTCCATACCATAAACTGAAAACAGGCTGTTCATGACACCTGCAAGGATAATCACGGAAGCAATGACCATTTTTTTTTTTGATAATCACGGAAGCAATGACCATTTTTTTTTTCTAAAGTCATGTTTGTAATTCTCACTAAGCAACATGTAAAGAAAGAAAGCCAAATGGCATTACCAATGAAAAGAATGATGTACCGAAGTATATGAATTTTTGTTGTTTCTTGCAGGACCCAAACCACCCCAAGGAAAAGAACAAATCCTGGGAGCTCAACATGTAACTATCGTTAAGATAGATACTTTATATGAAGTCTGTGCATATTATAGACAGGTTACTGAATAACTTACCAATGCAAAGTCCTCGAAGAGTCCACTGTTTAAATGATTAAAAAAAAAGAATAATTATGCAAATCTACAGGAAAGGACAAACTAGATATTAAGGAGATGAAAGGACAGGGGAGCATAGAAACTATAATCACTCTATTCTAGGATTTATCAATTTTTGACAGGATTAGAATGAGTTTTAAGCATGCTGTATATAAGATTTCATTTCAGGATTTCTTGAAAATGTTTCTTTACTTTTCGTCAATGTATTTGTTGAGGAACTCCTGAATTCAATTATTAAAAGGAAAGACGATGTGCACCCTTTCATATGAATTTGTAATACCTAGTACAACTAAAGCATTCACAAATGTAATATTGGCAACAAATCGATGCACATAGCCACTTACATTTTTAGCTACCAAGAGCATAACAAGTAGAGAAGCAATAAAACATCCTGCAGCTATTCTGGCAGTAAGAAGATTTGTGGATGCAAGTATCAAAACCATCCCCCAGAAGGATGAACCGAGATCTAGAGTGCATAAAAGATGAGGAAGAGAAATTTATTGATAACAGCAGTAATTAATAATTTTGAGAAATATACTCACAATGAACCCCAGGCAGAAAACTTTAGAAATGAAATAACTCATCTCACATGGTATAACCACAACTCTCCACACACATGCACACAAAAAGAGAAAGAGGAAAGACAAGCAAAGGACAAAGAAATTACATCCAGCAGGCAAGATTAACCAGTATATGCCACCACGTGTTTGAGTGGTTCCACCTTCATCTGCATGAACCTGAATTCCTTCAACCTGCGTATAAAGGTGCTCCAGCATTCATATTACTGAATATTGAATGCTAGAAAGCTAGATGATCATCTAAGAAACTTCTATTTAATTATTCAAAAAAGAACAGTTAATTGGATAGATTTCTGAGACTAACATTCTAGATACATCAATGGGTGGTAATAGGATCGCCAAAAAATTACTAATCTTAAACATGATCATAACAACATGGGATGGCCAGATATGTGAATTGGTGAGTTAACCAAACATAATCTTTGTACATATGGAAATTGGGTGAAAGAAGATTGTCTCTCTGATCCACTACAACCATACTGTTGAGATTTTACTAGCAATGGAGATGATCATTTTCCCATAAACAGATCAACAGAATGAAAGTCACTTTTCTTGTCACCTGAATAAAATGGATCAAGAACAGCCAGGTATATATGCAATGGCTTCACGAGGTTGTAAAAGTGTAAAAGATGGTTGTTGACAGATCTTATTTTCATTCAAAGAATCCATCAGAAATATGATGAAAAGCAGGTGCCCCATTTGAAAAGTGCGACAGAAGGTATATGTATATAGTATAGGAACACAAGCCCAACAAGCTTTGAGGAAGAAAGTATAAGGGGAGAAAAGATCATATTACATGGCCACATGTTAGTTTACAGGCAATGGCATGGCTTGCTTCATGAAGGAATACTGTCACAAGCTTGAATGGTCTCAGCAACACTGTTCTCCATAACTAGAATGAAGAAAGCAGAAATCACAGATAAACAAGTAATAAAACCAGCACCATCAAAGACGTGCCAGAATTTCTAATATTGTTTTTTCATGGGGAAAAATCATAAATTGTCAATTGAAATTGGCATCAAAGATACTTATGATTTGGTGTTCTGTTTCAGAATTCCAGACTTTCAATATCCTTACGAAAACAAAATATCCTTACGAAAACAATTCCACCTCTACCGAAAATTCAAATTTTAAAATGTGAGTTGCTATATTTTCATTCTGAAACTAAAAACTTTATAATTGAACATTTTTTTGATAATTTGAGTTAATTAACACAACAAGGGTGGAATTTTCAATAGCTACATTAATAATCTGAACTGTCAACAGTGAAGCCCTTTCAAGGTAAGCATAAAAGGAATCCAACATGTGAAGGAATCAATGGCACTGACGGAAACAGAATGCAGTAATAAATACCCATTTGCATGTTATTGAATTAAAAAAAAAATACCATTACTCATGACAAGAACAAAACAGTTTTTTTCAAAGTCAGAGAACAACATCGTCATTCCTCCCCGAAAAAAATATCTTTGATAATAGGGGCATTGATCCCTTCTTTCAGAAGAATAAAAATACTTCACAGATCAAAACAAGGTCCCAACTTCTTTACATAACAAAGGAGAAAAAGAAGGTCTTTTAAGTTTACTTGTTCGATCAAATGGGTTTCACTCTCATTGATCAAAACATTGTAATGAAGCTACGCTACCGTAAAAACAGAGAGATTACTACATACCGCAAGAATAACAACGGCGCACACAGAAACAGTGACAAGAAAGACTACTTGCTCATGGTTACAGCAATTCCTTAACTCCCAATTTGGCCTCATTTCTCTCCGTTTCTCTAAGCTGTTGGAGTTTAATCACCCCACAAGAAACAGATGCAAGAATGTGACTTGACGATGTCTTCTTGATGGTTGCCCACCAAGCAGATATATCTGTGTGTGTATAAGATACACTGGGAGACACAGAGGAAGAGGGATTCTCCTGCTGTGCTGTCTGTGTATTTCCGAGAGTAACGAGTAAGGAATCAGAGAAATTAGAGAGGGAGGTACCAACCGGGTTGACCGTTTGCTTCCTTTCTTCGTCTCCTTCAGTCACCCTGTCATCTAGCGTTGTCCTCCTTTTCTTTTTTTCTTTTTTTTTATTTTATTTTATTCATGGAAAATCTAATAAAAACGCATTTCATGACACATAATACATTTTTTTAATTCTCTATTAAGTGTAGCTGTGAAGAAATTTTAAGGAAATTAAAATCCAACACAAACAAGATAAAGGAGGCTCGACAACCATCCGCTCAATAATAAAATTTAAGAATAAAAAGTTTGTTTTTTTAATGGTTTCAGATTTCAGTTATATAATTGTTAATATGATAGCTATTGAAAACTTACATCATCGTTAATTTCAGGATCCGTAAGATTAGTTGAGGTATGTATAAACTGGTCCAAACACCAATAATAATAATAAAAAAAAAAGATCCAACATTTTCAGATTCCTTCATAGTTTTTTGTTTTTTTGTTTTTTTTTTGTGTGTACCAACATGAAATCCAGCTGACATTTGAATACATTTCCTCATGTAGCCTGTCTACATCTTTTTTTTAAAAACAAAAACACAAAAACAAAAAGCTTGAATTTTGATAATATTTAAAGCTTTGATTGTTTCGAATAAAAGCAGTAGTGATCATGTTGATATTTTTATTGTTTTTTTTTAAATTTAGTATTTAAAAATTTATTGATTTCTGATTAATCCGGTGTTAACTCATTAAAAAATAAAATTTTTTCAACAATAATATATTTTATTTATAAAACTCGAACTTAGAACATTAGTTAATAAAATAAACATTGAATTATTTGAACCAACCATCATGTTGTTAGTCAAATGGGTGCTCTGTTTTTTTTTTTTTTAATAATCAATACTTAATGGATGGTCGGTTCAGTTATGAAAACAAATATGAACTTTATTGTTTGTTTTTCAAGAATTAAAGAATTTTAAATACTATTTGGGAAACTCTATATTATATAAATATAAATATGGGCAGCGTGGTCTTCGGCAAGGCGGACCTAGAATCCCATTCTGATGGGTGGGGAATCGAGACCTTGGCAAATGAAACAGTCACCTTTGTCCAATGTCAGTTTGGATGCATGCACATGGTGGGACTTGATTTGTGAGTTTAATAAACTAATTTACATTTTTTTATTTTAAATTTTTTTTTATTAACGTGGGTGTTTAGGCCAGTTTGCGTATATCTCGACTAATCTCACAGGCTCTAAAGTTAATGACCATGTAAAACTTCAATAGCTATCATATTAGCAATCACGGTGCTCGAACTTGAAACCACAGGGGGAGCAGACCCTTTTGTCTCAAGCTCTTACTACTGGACACCTACTAGATTGTTATTTTAAATTTATTATTCAATTTTGGATTGTTTAGTAATTGATTTTTTTTATTTTTTTTTCAAGCATTTTTTATTTTTTTTGGCATGTCATGATGATTTTTTTTTAATTCGATACATTTATTATTATTATTATTTATTTTTATTATATAATTAAATCAAGTCAAATTTATAGCTCAAATCTTGCATTTTTCATACTTTTTTAAAATACATGCTTTAACATCTTTTATAAGTTAAAAATAAATTTGATCGTAGTGTAGCACTAACTTCAAAGTTAACATGCATAAAAAAAAATCTTTAAATATTATCTAATGAAAATGTGAGTAGCGGAGCAAAATCTAAAACTTCAGAGTTCAATGAGTTTGTTCATTGTCACTTTGATTTATTTATTTATTTTTAATTAAAAACAATAAATTAACCATATATTCGATAAAGAATATTACATTTTTTTATATCTCTATATATTTAACGAGATCTACGCAACAACTATGTCAAAAATAAAATTTAAAATAACTGTACATAAATAATATATCTCCAATAAACTAATTACAGGCATAGATCCCAAGACCTTCAAATTACATGAAGATGGAGAATGGGAGTTTAAACTCTACAGTGTAATGGGGTGTTTGATACTCCCTCTTCTGATTTTATTCTTAGAAGATTTGTAAAAGTATTTTTTTATTTAAAAATCATTAAATTGATATTTATTTTAGTTATTTATGATAATTTTGATGTGCTAATGGTAAAAAAAAATCTAAAAAAATCATTTTATTGTATGTTTTTAATTATTATTGATGTTAATTATAAATTAATTTTATATGCGAAATAAATATTTTCTCCAAAAATTCAATTTTTTCTCTCATGATTTTTGAAATCAAATTTTAAAAAAAATGTTTTTCATCACCGAATTACTATTCCGGTTAGATCTTAATGGAATTTCCAGACGATGTCGTGGGTGGTAAAGCCAAGCGAGATGTATGCTGGCATCGTTGTTGTTGGCTGAGTTGGGTGCTGCTGCTTCTGGCAGCGCCAACCACCATAGTTGCGCCTCGCGTGGCTAAAGGCAATGGTGGCCTTGGCCGTCGTTGAAAAGAATGTTGGCGGCACATGGAAGAAAAGGAGAAGAAAGAGATGGTTTTAGGGTTTTGGGGCATTTTACCCCTATACCCTCCCCTTTGGTGTTATGACCATAGGGTTTATTTTAATGTAAAATACCATTTTACTCTCCTATTTATGTCATTTTAACCTCACAAACAAAATTTTGATTTTATTTTAATTGAAACCCAAATTAGATTAATTATAGAATTAATTTTCTTAATATGATTAGGATTTAATTAAAGAAAAATTAATTAAATCAAATTTGGATTTTATACCTTAAATTATTTTAATTAAAGAATTAATTTTTCTAATAGGATTAGGAATGAATTAAATTGTTTATTTTAATTTTTTGAGTTTATGATATGGGATTAGGATTTATTTAATTAAATGGTTTAGTGAAATAATATTTATAAAAATTGTTTTTCTAAAATAATGAGAATTGTTTTAGACCGAAAAATTATATTTAATTAATCCTAAAATAGTTTAGGATATTAATAAGAATTTTAATGTGATTAAGTTTCTTATTAAATTTTGAAAAATATTTTTCATGGAATTTATGTTAAATAAATTTGTTTTTGTTTGGGAAATTATGAAATTAGATTTGATTGATTATAAATATTATTTTATAGCAGCACATAAAGCCAATAATTAGAATTGAAGCATGCAATGTAATTTATTATGATATTAAAATGTTTTTATGCATGATGGATGATTATGGACATTATAGACCAATGTAATTGTGTATTTTATTTTATGGTTGAATGGTTATAATTTTATTAAATAGGGCTTGTGTGTCCTACCTTATCTATATTTTTCTTTTGAGTTATAAATTCTTTTCTCGTCTAATTCTCCTCAAATGTAACTTGATGTTTCTTAATTAATGATGTAAATGTCATGTAATTTAGAAATGTAAGAATTTAGATAGAAAATTATTCATGATCCAGGATGAAAAAAGAAATAGAGATGAAGGCTAC
This sequence comes from Populus trichocarpa, assembly GCF_000002775.5. Classification (NCBI taxonomy): domain Eukaryota; kingdom Viridiplantae; phylum Streptophyta; class Magnoliopsida; order Malpighiales; family Salicaceae; genus Populus; species Populus trichocarpa. The sequence goes on along the minus strand of NC_037299.2, from coordinate 4,484,527 downwards.
AATTGAAATGCTTGTAAAGAACTTATGAAGATTTGTAGGAAGTACCTAGGATTTCACCATCTAATTCCCTTCAATGGCTTGAGGGAATTAGTTTAAATGTGTTCATAATTATTCAATTAGGCCATATTTGTTTCCTGGAAAGTAGTTTCCGGGAAACCATTTTCCAAACTTTCCTATGTTTGTTTGTCATAAGGAAAGTTGGTCAACGGAAAACACTTTGCAGTCAACGGAAAACACACTTTCCAGTCAACGGAAACATTTTCCGGTCAACGGAAAACACTTTTCAGTCAAAGAAAAATTTGGTTTGGTTTCCAGGAAAGTGTTTTCCCTTTTGACTATGTTTGTTTTCCGGAAAGTGGTTTCCGGAAAATCACTTTCCAAACTTTCCTGTGTTTGTTTGCTATTAGAAAAGTTGGTCAACGGAAAACACTTTCTAGTCAAAGGAAAATTTGACTTGGTTTTCAGGAAAGTGTTTTCCTGAAAAATTTGGGCGGAAAACACTTTCCGGAAGTTGTGAAAAATTTAGAAACGTCATTATTTGCTGATTATATCAAATTTGATCCTCAAGCTCTTGATTGCTATATATAATTTGTTTTGAATATTTATTTTTCAATTTCATTTCTTAAAATTTAATTTTTATATTAACTTTGGTCCTTATTTTTATAATTGCTATTTGCTTTTTCCTTATCATTTTTTTATTGAAATATTTTATCTATCAAATTTGGTCCTTATTCTTTTGATTGTTACTTATTTTATTTGAAATAATTTATGAAATGTTAATTATTATTATTTTAATTTCTTCATCTTTTATTTTTTTAATGTTTTAGATTTGATCTCTATTATTTTGATTATTATTTATTTTATTTGAGATAATTTATGAAATTATATTTTTTTTCAATTTCATTCTCATTCAACTTTTTAATTTGTAAGATTTGTTCCTTATTATTTTAATAAACTTGAGAAAAATAAAACATTAATAAGTTATTTTCCAACTCATTTTCCATGACATAACCAAACACTGGAAAGTGTTTTCCAACTTATTTTTCATTACACTACCAAACATCGAAAAATACTTTTTCGGAATTCACTTTCCCCGGAATTCACTTTGCAAAAAAAAAAATACTTTCCTACAAACAAACGGGCCTGAATGGCATACTAGGGGTGTATGTTTATATATAGATTGTTATGTATAAAATATATATTTGTTATGCCATGTTATGTATGAGACCTAATTAATTGATAATAAATCCTTCATTAATATATTAAGTACATGTTGAGATCTTGAATAATTGCCTTCCAATCTTATATGCATAAATATCAAAGTTTTATTCTTGGATAACTTGTTGAGTCACTCAAGGTTACCGTTAATTGAATATATTTAATGCTATGAAATTGGATTATACCAAACTAACTTATATAATTTGGATGAGTCACTCATGATCATATGAGGTTAGAGGCATGAGTTAGGTAAAACATATAAGATATATTTAGAGAAAGAGTTGTCACCTAACTGATCTAAGAGTCACATAAAGATGTGATTGATAAACGATGTTATCTACTTGATTTAATTTATTTTAATTTGTTGAGTCACTCAAGGTTAGATAAATTAAATGGGATCCGATGCCACTAGGAAAATCTAAGCGAGATTTTTTGAATTAATAGGGAGAGCTATTAATTTGTAAGAAAATAGTGAGAGACCAAATTAGAATGAATTACCTTATATAAATTTAGAATTTAAATATGTATGCATGAAATAAATAAGTTGGTAGAATTACCTTGTATGCATGAAACTAATACTCTCCATCTTTATATAAATAAGTTGGTAGTTCAAAATTAGTAGTAAAATATCCCTACAAAACATACTTGATGCTAACAAATTGATTAGACCAAATTTCTTGGATTGACACAAAAATGTGAGAAATGTTCTCAAACAAGAAAAAAGGTTGTATGTTTTAGAAAATCTAATTCCAAATGCCCCTGCTAAGGATGCTGAAGAGGAAGCTAGGAATGAACATGAGCGTCATATTAATAACGATGAACAGGCTGCATGTGTGATATAAGCCAGTATGTCACCTGAACTTCAAAGGCAACATGAGAATACAGATGCCCATACTATGATTATATTGCTCAAAGAATTGTTTGATAATGCTAGTAGAATTGAGATGTATAAGATTTTTAAGGAATTATTCCACTGTAAAATGACAAAGGGTTCTTTAATGAATACTCATGTTTTAAAAATGATTGGCTATATTGAGAAATTAGGTGAATTAGATTTTGTCATAGACCATGAGTTAGGTGTTGAGTTGGTCTTGTTGTCATTACCCCAAAACTTTTCACAATTCATAATAAACTATCACATGAACAAGTTGGATAGTATATTGCTAGAATTGTTTAATATACTTAAGACTGTTGAAGGGCCTTTAAGAAAGAAAAAAACTCAGTTCTTATAGTTCAGTCTTTTAGAATGTCTAAGAAGAAGGATAAGGAAAATAAGGATATTATCTCTAAAGGAAACAAACCTACTAAGGGCATCAAGAAAGACAAAGACACTTGTCATAATTATGGCAATGAAGGATATTAGAGGAGAAATTGCAAGGAATAACTTGCAACCGTGAAGGCAAAGAAGCTTAATGAAGCTTCTACTTCAGGTATGTTTATAATTGAAAATTATCTTATTATTTTGCATTGTAGTTCTTAGGTATTGGATACCAAATATGGTTTTCACATTTGCAATTGCATGCAGGAACTAAGGAAAAATAAAAGATTAGTTGAAGGCAAAGTGAACCTACGACTCACTAGTGAAGCAAGAGTTGTTGTATTAGTTGTAGGAACTAGTTATGCATTAGTTGTAGAAACTAGTTATTTTGTTTTACCTAATGAGCTAATACTAGAACTTTATAATTGTTATTTATTCGAGTATTTTAAGACATTGTTCCCATTTTATTTACTATTAAATGGATTTAAATTTCTATTATTGAGGACAAATGTTATTATTTTATATTAATGATGTTTTTATGGATCTAGTAATTATACGAATAGTTATATACTTGAATTTAATATGCCCAGGTTCAATATAAATTGCAATAAAATTGAAATACAAATTGTAATAAATATTAAGAAACTTCAAGTGGATCAAGGTGATTAATATTTGATAAAATATTTCAAGGATTATCAATAAGAGAATGAGATTCTATATACCTCTTAAAACACTACACCCAGATGAAATATATTCTCAATGCTAAAACATTAAATGTTTATCCTGAACCTTAAGAAACACAAAATCTTTGTAAATTTGGTAGGACATGTTATGCATCAATGAGATAAGAACGTCTTATGAAAACTGTTGATGTGAACCTTGTGATCACGTGGTCACACAACCCACACTTAAAGACATAAAATTCCCAGAAAGCCAAGTAAATCAGGTTTGATAGGAGTGTGACACAAAGATAACTTGTACATAGGCACCAACATTATTGGAAATGAAAAACCCTCACCCAACGAATATTGATTCACCAACGAAAGGTATAAGGATGATGCCACGAAGCCAGTTGTTATTCAATAAGTCATTTTTAGTTCTTTAGAGAACCATGAAATGGAGATTATCTCACCAACACACACACACACACACAAAGTGCGACAAACAAGAAGTTTTATTAATTTGAATTGTCTAACCTACATGTCTAATTATGTCTTTATTTATACTAACTCTAGACTTAAATAAATCTTAATGGACCCCCCTTAGGTGGACTTATATGAGACTCACTTACAATTGACCTAAATAAGTAATAATAACCCAAAGACTAAGAAGAAAATAATAAAAATCCAAAAATTATTATCCTAAATATGCTAGAATCAAATCTTTCACAATTAAAAAGTTCCAAATAGACTAGGAAATCTGATCTGAAGGTAGAATTAATTCTGAAGTCTTCTTTCCTTGCTGTAGCTAGGATAATAAGGAATCCTTATAAGAAAAGAATTCTGAAACATTTATGAATCCTTGCCACACTTGAAAATTATGTTGCAGCTCATTAAAGATCTTATAATTGACCTATATGAGACTCATTTACAATTGACCTAAATAAGTAATAATAACCTAAAGACTAAGAAGAAAATAATAAAAATCTAAAAATTATTATCCTAAATATGCTAGAATCAGATTTTTCACAATTAAAAAGTTCCAAATAGACTAGGAAATCTGATCTAAAGGTATAATTAATTCTGAAGTCTTCTTTCCTTGCTGTAGCTAGGATAATAAGGAATCCTTATAAAAAAAGAATTCTAAAACATTTATGAATCCTTGCCACACTTGAAAATTATGTTGCAGTTCATTAAAGATCTTATAATTGACCTATATGAGACTCACTTACAATTGACCTAAATAAGTAATAATAACCTAAAGACTAAGAAGAAAATAATAAAAATCTAAAAATTATTATCCTAAATATGCTAGAATCAGATTTTTCACCATTAAAAAGTTCCAAATAGACTAGGAAATCTGATCTGAAGGTAAAATTAATTCTGAAGTCTTCTTTCCTTGTTGTAGCTAGGATAATAAGGAATCCTTATAAGAAAAGAATTCTGAAACATTTATGAATCCTCGCCACACTTGGAAATTATGTTGCAGCTCATTAAAGATCTTTGTAGAACTAAGAGATTCCCAAAATAAGCTGCCACATTCTTTTAGGAAAAGAATCCTAGCAAAATAGAAAGTTAACAAGTTAAAAGGAAGTAAATAACAAAATTCATACAACCTCTGTTGACCAGTATTTTGGTGTCTTTCCTAACTCTGATTGACCTAAAATTTTAACTCACGGTAGGACAACATGTTAGGATATTCCACGTAAAATTTTAGCATGATCCAACAGTCTCATTGAGAATTATGATTGTTGTCGTAAAACTGGACAGTTGTGCATTTTACGTCAAAATCCGAATCTGATTGTTTTTTCGTTACTCGGATCGTATCAGTTGTGAATGACATATTGCTTATAATTGATGATCATATTAATTACTTAGAAGTAATAAATGATATTTATTCTAAGAAATGACTTGAGGTTATGAACTTCATGTACCAACCAAGTTTGGAACTTGGTTAATCCACCTAAAGGGATAAAATTTAATAGATCTAAGTAGGTCTTTAATAGAAACATTAACAAGAAAGGCAATGTACAAATGTACAATGTAATCTTTAAGGAGTAAGAATATCCGATTTTGATGGTATAATCAACAAATTTGATTTCATAAAAGAAATGTGGATAAACCTTGTGTTTACAAAATGTTAGTGGGAGTAGTGTTGTTTTCCTAATAATATATGTAGATGACATATTATTGTTAAGAAATAACATATCTTTACTTTAATCAGTAAAGTTTTGGTTGTCCAAGAATTTCTCTAAAAGAAATTGGGAGAAGCAACTTATATATTGGATATAGAGATAAATTTAGAAAGTTGCTTAGATTGTCTTAATCCATGCATATAAACTAGATATGAAAATAATTAGCATGGAAGAATCTAATAATAGATTCTTATCTATTTTACATGGAATATCTCCCTCCAAAGTAATGTGTTCTAAGACACAGATTGAGAGAGATATGATGGAAATGGTATTCTATACTTGGCTACAGGATCTATCAATGGAAAAGATATAGTAGAAATTCGAAAGTATTTCAATTAAGATTTTTTCAATGAAATGTTAGAAAAATATTAGATACCTGTCAATATATGTTTTATTCTAAATGGTAGTGCTTTGAGTTGGAAGAGTTCCAACCAATAGAGCATAACTGATTCTACAACTGAATAAGAGTACATCTCCATGTTTAAGAAAACAAAGAGGTTGTTTATATCAAGAAGTTCATTAATGAACTAGGTTAGTTCCTAGCATTATTGATCTAGTTGCCCTGTACTATGATGACAATGGAGTTATTGCATAAGCAAATAAGCCAAAGTCATATCAATGATCCAAACAAATACTTAAAAAATTCCATTTGATTTGATAAATCAATGAAATGAAAGATGTAAAAGATGGAGTGGGTACCAACCAAAGAGCATCTAGAAGATCCTCTTACTAAGTCATTATCCATGCAGAAGCATTAATGCTACATGGAGCAATATGATATTAGTTACATGAACGATTGACTTTAGTGCAAGTGTGAGATTGTTAGTTTAATATGCTCTGTAGCCAATCAGTTGGTTACATATAACATTGTTATATTCATGTAAATATATATTTATTATTAATAAAGACTCAATTTATCTTTAATATTCATGTAATATTAGATTAATGAATTTAGAGTAAAGATAAAGTCCATGGGACATAAATGCTTTGCAAATGAAATTATAAAGTTGTTATAATTATGAGATTCCTATTGCATCAAAGCATTGTTCCTAAAATGTTCCTAGTTGATGCTCTCTTAAATACTGGATATTCATTAGAGTTGTATATACTAATGCATATTATGTTCTTTTCTTTATGAAAGGAAATAACTATTCTTATAAGCTGGGGTATAAGGGATACTTAGAACTCATATGTAGGTACTTGTCATAAGACATATACACTGAACTAACCCGCATGATAATTCCATATAGAGATATCACATATATCTATGGAAATGCTCACGTGATAGTTGTATAAGTGATGTAGAGACTTGAGATCGCTAAGTTATCTTATATAGAGAATATTATGCTTTGAATCTTGTTACATGTTATCTTAATCGAGGTGACGAAGGGGCAAACATTGAGTATATCATGAACTATATGAAGATACTTGAGTGATCAAGAGAGGATTCATCACCCTAGGCGAATTATAATTTTTTTTTTCATATATTCTCAAATAGTATTTGATTGAGAAATTCTTGGCCAAAGTGAAATGAGATTTGAAAAAAGTTTCAAATCTTATTCAAACAATCAATGACTATTATATAGAGAACAAACATGATTTAACATGACAGACATACTCCATCATTTAATATTAAATCAGAATATTATTGATGAAATGATATTAATTATATTAAGAAACTGGTTATCGAAAGGTTAAGTCAAATCACTAATGACTTTTCTAATATTTGGGAGATCATGACATGTTGGTATACAGTGCATTTGATCTTCAAATATAAATTAATCAAATGTTGAATTGATAATAAATTAAATTATTAAATTTACTTAATTCTATTTAATTAGAATTATAATATATATTTGAGCCAACATATTAGGAACTTAATGGGTCACACATATTAATAAACATTAGTAAAAAAATTAAACTGAGATGATTTAATTAAGTATGAATTGATTAAAATATATTTTAAAAATTAAGGACAAGAATATAATTAATACATAGATTATATTTCTAGACCTAGAAAAATCAAGTAATGACTTAATTGAGTTAATTTCTAAAATTGTCATGAATTAATATATGTATATTATTTAAGGGGTAAATTGATATTTTACCAATTTATAGGGTTTTTTAGATTTTTTCTATAAATAGTAAGCTATGCCTCTTATTTTTTTGACTAGTTGTTTGTAAAATAGAAAAACTATGTAAGTCATAGAATAAAGAGCTAACACTCTAAGTATAACAATCTCTCTATTAAATAGAGATTTAAGAGATTTCTCACCGGTATTAAGAGACTCAAGGCTTTTTTTGTCTCTAAAAACCAAATTTCAATTCCTTTTCACATGAAAAACACAAAAAAAAAAAACATGGTAAGAATCTTTATAGGCAAATTTAAAACTTCAAAACATGGTACAATTAGTCTAAAAACTAAAAATCAAATTAAAATAAACTTTTTAGAGTCTGATAAACTTTTTCCAGCATCATTCACTATCCAAACCATATCAGTTGAACTCCTATGTTCATGATGAATCCATTAATATCAAAATAACTATTTTTGAGATCGGAATATGACCAACTAAGAACTTTTTATTTTTTTTATTTTTTTTTTGAAGATTCTTTCTCTCATTTCTTAACACAATTAATGACTAAAATGTAAAAAAAATAATTTTATGTCTAAAATATGAAAACAAGAAAATATAGTCTTAATTAAGCTTTCCCAAATCGTCTTCTTAGAAATCTTGGAAAGAAAAAAAGAAAAATCGTGGAGTTGTGCTATAATACAAGGTAAGAAGTCAACCTTATATCATTCATACCAACCATGGAAAATCACTATCCCAACAACTAAACCAGCCTTTTAATTTTCCTCGTATTACCATATTTACCCTCGAAACAAACGAGAAAAGCAAAAGACCTCCTCCCTAGTTTCCATCGCGTTCTCTCTCTGCTCAATAGCCCCAAGCAGGCAAGCAGGGAGCCAATAGCTACCTCTCTCATCTCTCCTTAATGCCCCGATCAAAATTCAAAACACATAGAATTGAAATACTGTTTGGCTAACAAGAAAAGAAGGGAAAATCCGAAGAAATAAAAGAATGAAGTCTTCTTCTTCGAGCTGTATGGATATAATAAATATAGAAGCGAGAACTCAGAGACTGGATGTCGATAATCGCTTTGCTCTTAATATCTATTTTCGGATCGCTAATAATATTCTCAAACAGGTGTCTTACTCTCCTTTTTCTTTTTCAATTAGGGTTTTCAATTTTGAAATCGCGTGATAATTTAACTGTTTATTCTGTAATCTCGTTGCCTCTTGGCGATGGAAGTATTCTTTTTTTCCTTTAATTTCTTGTTCTGATGTGCTATTATTGCATTCACGCAGGCTGAGATTTTTCGAGCTGAGAAGAATATAATAGATTTGTATGTTATGTTACTAAGGTTTTCAAGGTAAGTCATTTATTTTGTTTGCTCTTTCATTTTACTGTGTAACCTTGCTCGGTTTTAAGAAATTGGGAGGAGATGGTTTTTTATTTTCCTTTTTATGCTGCATTGTTTTTATGTAAAATTGGGGGATTCATTTGGAGATAAAACAATGTATGTCTTCAGTTTTGCGTGATGAAAGATCACACTCTGGTTACTTTAGTGAGAGCTCTTTTTAGCTGGATTGCTTCATCTTTTTGTTGTTTTTCTTCTTCTTTAGTCTGATTTTCTTCCTGAAACTATCAATAATGTTACCTGCCTTCTTTTGATTCAGCTTGGTCTCAGAAACAATACCATGTCATAGAGGTTATGGAGCATTCCCCCAAAGCAAAAAAGATTATTTAAGAAAGGTAATATGTCCTTTTTGTTCTTCCTTTTCTGGACAAGATCTCCTTGTTTCAAGGCCTGGCATTTATGTTGATGTCCGATTTTTGTTTTAGAAACTTTTAAATGCTTTGGGCGAGTTGGAGCAGTTAAAGACAGCAGTGCAACAAAGTATAAATGAGTTGAACAGAAAACACACACATCAAGTAAATGGATGGGGCTATAACAGTCAAAATGATCTTTTAGAGAAACCTCCTTATAACAAGAAAATTTTGAATGGAAATGGTGTGACAAAGGTACAGCTGCTATTTCTTTGATATTCAGTTTATCATTAAGGAGAAGTTCTCTCTCTCTCTCTCTTTTTTTAATGCGCGGTTGCACTTATGGTTCTGCTCGATGAAGTTACAGTTTGTGATCTTCATACTATTCTACACATCCTACAGGCAGTGAGACCAGTCACTGGAGAATCCTTGTATCAAGGTTCAAGAACCCGACAATATTCATATGTTAGGCCAGTGGAACAGCAGTTCCGCAGAGTGTAAGTATTCCTCCAAGTTTTTTAGTCAACTATCTTTGAAATGCTGCATAAAATTTCGGACATCGAAGGATTGCAGCTTATTAATTTTGAGATTGCCCTGTTAACTTTAAGCCGAATGCTTCAAAGCCACCCTAAGCTCCTAATGCAATAACATGTGCTGCTGTTAAACCATCTCCCTTCCCTCCCTAGCTATTAAGCTCCTAATGCAATAACATGTGCTGCTGTTAAACCATCTCCCTTCCCTCCCTAGCTATTCAGCATTCCTCTCTCGCTTGTTCTGGTGGATTACCATATAGTTGGTGCTTGCTTTGTGTGTGCTTCTTTAATTAGTTTATTATGAAATTGTGAAAAGCACTTGAGAATTATGAAATTGATTTTCAAAGAAACTACATTTGCACCTGTGTTTGTGATCACAACTCCTGACTGCTTCCATGTGAATTAACACTGCAATTTAAATTACAGAGAAAGTTATAGATAGGAAGTACACAAAAGAATTCCAGTTTATCCCAATTACATCCACATAGATAGGTATGCATGTATTGTGGTAGGGTTTGAGTATGATGAACAATTGATGTGCGATTTAACCTTTGTCGCTTGAGATCTCTTTGACCCCTGACCTTAAGCTTGAAAATTCCAGTTGAATCTTGCACAGTATGTGCAGAAATCCTCATTAGGTAATTTTATGAGCATGATGGCAACAGCAGAAACACATTTAGTTTAAATCTTTCTGTTTGTGAATGAGAATTTAGTTTGCGAATTCTAATTCATGTTTCAACACTACAAATTCATTCCATTCACAAAGCAAAGACTACTGGAAGGGCTCAAGCTAAAGTTCAGGGCATGTCCTTGAGATGAGTGCCTGACTTCCGTCCTGAAATGCCTAGATGAAAGCTAAAAGAAGTTTTATTTTAATTTTAAAGTGGGCAGGTAGAAAGAAGTGAAGTTTCTATTGATAATTGATATTGAATCACGCCAGATCCTTGTTTAAAAAAGAATATCAGATGTCCAGTAAATGAAAAGAAAGGGATAGAGGAAGATTCAATACCAGCTGATTCCCTTATAGATTGACCTCCTTACTAAGATGCGAGTTGATGTTGAATAATATTGTTCATTTCTTTTTGGCTTTGCTTGTTTACTTTCTTCTTGAAGATCTTTGAACTTCCAACGACCAAATGAGGAGACTCTCTCTAGGCATTCTATATTGGGTCCGAACGGGCTTAATGCAAAGTGGCAACCACCAAGGACTAATGAAGGGGTATGTGTTATGCCTCTACCTTTAGGTTTTTCATGTGCGCAACTTGCACTGACATATCTCATGTGAATGCAGGTCAAATACCCGAGCATCATCGACTTAACACCAGTTGAAATTCCAAGGTTAGATTCTTATTTAGCTTTTGGGGTTATTTCTGTCCTATTTTATCCAGATTTACTAGATAGACCTAGTCAAAATCATGCATGATAATTACAAGATATTTTCAAAAGGCATTATGTGATAGTTAGAAGCTTTATTTGTTTCACTTTGAATTTTATTCTTGGAAGAAATGTTCTATCTATGATAAATCTCATTGCACTGTTTACTTTATTTCTTTCTTTCTTTTCCTGTTTTTTGTATTTGAAATATTTCTGGTTTTGGATTCATTCCTTGGGTGATCTCTTTGTGAAAACAGGCTGCAGGAATCTGTAAAAGCTGAACTGTTTGTAAAATCAGAGCATAGCAGCTCAGAACCAGGAAGATCAAGTTTAGAATCAATTCTTAGTGTGCAAGATGATAATCAGAAGTGCCGTGATGAGGAACCTTGTTCTTTGATTTCCTTTGAAACAATTGAAACCCCAGTCCTCCCAGCTGTTATTAGACAACCTTCTCCTCCCCCTGTACTTGCAGAAGTACAAGATCTAATCCCTGCGACACCTCCCCAAGTTTCTGAGGCAGAAAATAAAATGGACATTTCCTCACCCAATGATTTAATTTGTTCTGAAGCTCCCCTGCAACTGCACATTGTGAGCTTCTTAACAACCTTGTTCTTTATGTTTTACATCTTTTGGGAGTTTAGCTATTAGGAATCTCTCTGAGGATTTAAAATGTGTACTGTGAATTAGTCTCTGTCTATTATTTTGTTTGGTTTCCATTTTGTGGTAAATTAATCCTTTGTAAATTATTGTGGTTAGAGAAAAAAAGGGGGTATGGTAGTAATGGGTTGCAGGGTCAATATGCTTCTTGTCTGACAACTGTTTCTCTTTGCAGTCAACTACATTGATGGAGAACTTCATGAAGATGGCAAAGTCAAATACCGATAAGAATTTAGAAACTTGTGGTGTCCTTGCTGGTTCACTTGTAAGTCCTGATAGCATAAAGGTTACTGTATAATTCTGATGTTTCTGATGTTCCAATGTATAATTCTGATGGTTCAATCAACTCTGCTTTGCAGAAAAACAGAAAATTCTATGTTACAGCTCTCATTATTCCAAAGCAGGAATCAACATCAGATTCGGTATGGCAGTTTCATCATGGGTTGAGCAGTGCTATTGCATATTGCTTTTGTTATTACTTTTCTCTAACTGTTGTGGAATGCATCACTTTTAATCAGTGTCAAACTACAAATGAAGAAGAAATATTTGAAGTGCAGGATAAACAATCCCTTTTCCCACTTGGTTGGATTCATGTGAGTAATTATGGTCTAACTACCCCCTTTTTTTCCCTGCTGTTTCTGTTGCTCTTGTTATTATTATGATTTAATTATTCTGCACTATGTAGACTCTGTTAGTGCTTCATTTGATATCCATCCACTTTGCGGGACTGCATAGTTCCTTGGATGTGATATCCTACTCTTTCTGGTTTGCCTTTTTATGTGCCACAAAAATTACCTTTATGCTTTGCAGATTAAAAAATTAAAGGTTATTGCCTCCACCATTTGGTAATAACGAGACAAAAATACACTGGATCTAAGGTTTTGACAGTTGCAATATAGGAAAGAATGTGCAGGACATGAGCTGTTTTACTTATACTTGCCATGATTAGGGAAACCGTTATTTTGTTGGAAACTATAATTTCTTGCTATTTATTGGCAGACCTAGAAGACATCGATCAGGCAAACATTAGCTAATGTATATGTTCTAAATGCTGGTGTGATTTAGGAGTGCCAGAAGAGGCAATTGCTTGGATTGGCTTCAGAATTAGATTGATTTTGCAATTGATGAAGGCTTCCCATAACAAACAATAAAACTTCGTCATTTTGAAATGGTGAATTAATTTAATTGCGAGAGCTACCAAATTGTCTAGTTAATATTGTGATAAAAGGTGATTGAAAATGGAATAATTCCAAGTCTTGGCTGGAGCCTGGAAGGCAGGATCCCCATATTTTATTTTTCTTCTTCTAATGTTTAGAACCAATCAAGCATCTGGTTAATACTGGCTCTTCTTTTGTTTTAATGGGTTGCTAATAAAGCAACTTCAAATGCTAGAAGACAACTACAATTTATGTGTTTATTGATTTATTTAACCCCTATGTTGCCAATTCCAGACACATCCTACACAGTCTTGTTTCATGTCATCAATTGATGTCCACACCCATTACTCATATCAGGTGAGTGCCTCTTCCTGTTATTATGAAATCTATCTATCTTTGTTGCAAGGAAGTCTTAAGCAAACCTCATGTTCTTGTTTGTTGTTTGCTTAAAGCGGTCGATTTGGTATATGGTGGGAATCCAATATGTTTATCCATTTATATCAAACTAGGCTGTAGTCTGAACAAGTTTTAAAGGTGAATGCATACATTTCAGGAAGAGTTTGAACAGCAGGACTGTAAACAACGTAAATGAGTACGGTTACATAATGATTGATCTAATAGTGTTGTCACATTTAAAAGTCGTCCTGTTTTGCAGTTGTGCTTAATCTTGTCAGGATTCTAACTGCTGAAGCCATTTCAAGTCCCTGCCAATACTATTTTACCCTTGCCCGAGACGGAGATGATTTTTCTTTTTAAATCCACTCCTTCCCATTCTAGTGTTTGCCTGATGCACTCTTTGTTGCATTTTGATGAACTTCTGGCATGATCCGAGGAAAACAACTTCCTTGCAACAAAGAAGCAAACAATATTTTTATTCCTCAAATCATTTTCTTTGTTGTTCACACAAACAGTTTTTTCTTTCTTCAGATAATGTTGCCAGAAGCCGTTGCCATTGTCATGGCACCAAGAGATTCTTCAAGGCAAGTGTCATTCTTTCTTATAATGAATTGTTCACTCTTCTGTTCACGAATGTCAGATTTCATTACCCCCTCGTGCAGAACCCATGGCATCTTTAGGTTGACAACTCCGGGTGGGATGTCGGTTATCAGACAGTGCCAGCACCGTGGGTTTCATCCGCATGACCCACCTCCAGATGGTGGGCCCATTTACAAGCCCTGTACAGATGTTTACATGAACCCTAACTTGAAATTTGATGTCATTGATCTTCGATGACCTTAATTGTTCCATTGAAAGTGTTTGCGCTTTTACAAATGCAACTGTTCATACAAGAAGCATATATAACTATTGACTTTCGATTGATCTCATATTTTTTTTTTTTAAATTTTGTTTTTACTGTGGTGATTATTATATCAGTCTATCATAATAATACAATTCCTCTATTTCACCAACTATAAAAAGAAATCTCAAACACATGCAGTGTGCTTGAACCAGGGGGGCGGGGGGTAGAAGACCCTCTGTTTCTAAAGATTTTTTTGGTTCTTCTGAATATCCCCATATCTATAAAGAATAAAAGCAAACACGAGATAAGTTATATTACAGCTTATATCTTTTTTAATATATGAGTTCCATCATTCCGATAACCATTTTAACTTTTTGTGCAAGATCCATGCATGCACATGTCATCGTATAAAAATAAAAAAAACTATGGACGAAAGATACTGATTTTTGTTTGTTTTATTTGAGATTTTAGTAGTGGTTGCGGTTTAAAGTGTATTTTATTTAGAAATATATTAAAATAATATATATTTTTTATTTTTTTAAAATAATTTTTGAAATTAATATATCGATCTGAATATATATGTATATAAAATAATTTTTAATAAAAAAACTTTTTTAAAGGTGGTTTCGACCGCGTTCTCAAACTGTTAATGAGATTAACATGTCCGTGTTTTGTGTTCTAGAGTCAACATATTGATCTCAAGAACAGTGTGTGGTGTGTAGAGTAGAAAGGGAAATGTTTGAACTTTGAAGATCTCAAGAACAGTGTGTGGTGTGTAGAGTAGAAAGGGAGATGTTTGAAATGTAAATTAAGCAGATGTGGTTGCCATGTCTGCAAAGCAAAGCAGAGTTTTGTCAAATGTGTCTCTCAACTAATCCGAATTAGAGTTTCCACTGAGAACAATAATAATTAAACCATAGCTAGAGCGCTATAAAACAAGAATAATCTACTACGTATCCACCTAATGTTCGCATAATCTCCATTTTCTTAATCACTAACTAATCAGCACGACGGTTACAAAAATTGAAATATAATACAAAGATTGACAGAAATCAGAAATAAATAAAACCACCTTTTCATGATTGGCAAAATAATATCAACTCCTACCATATGAATATGATCATTTAACACGAATCATTCTACTTGATATTAAGTTTAAATGGTTGGGTGGTCAGTTGTGTCGTCTCCTGATGCAACAAATGACCTCAATCATTTAAGGGACTTCGTTAGAACAATAATCTATTATTGTTTCTTCTTCACCGTTTGATTAAGAAAGAAAGAAAAGAACCCTGTTGGGTGTAACTCAACTTTTTTAGAGATTACCAGTTCGAGTCTTATAAATCTCAAGACCACTGGAGGCTTACATGGTTGTTAACTTCAGAGGCTCGTGGGATTAGTCGAGGTACGCGCAAGATAGTTCGGATGCTCACGTTAATCAAAAGAACAAAAAAAAAAAGAAGAAGAAAGGGAAGGAGCAAGAGCAGCTGCAGCTGGTCGAAGACCTGGAACAACCTACCGCATGGATTAAATTCTTTGAGCAATGAGTGAAGAAGAAGAAAAACCCTGATGGGTGTAGCTCAACTTTTCTAGAGGTCACCAGTTCGAGTCTCATAAATCTCAGGACCACTAGAAGCTTACATGGTCGTTAATTTCAGAGGCCCGTAGGATTAATCGAGGTGCGCGCAAACTAATTCGGATACTGATTAAAAAAACAAAAAAAAAAAAGAAGAAAGGGAAGGGAGCAAGAGCAGCAGCTGCAGCTGGTCGAAGACCTAGAACAACCTACCGCATAGATTGAATTCTTGGAGCAATGAGTGAAGAAAAAGAAAAAGAAGAAGAAAAAGGAATGAATTGTTCAAATCTTGCGAAGGAGACCTTTTCTTCCTCCTTGAAAAGGTAGAAATATAAGAACATGAAGGGAACAGTAAAATCTCTTAAAAGAACAAATGAAGCTTTCGGTGGTTGCAATGTTAGCCCAAAAGTCAATTATATGGTGAGAGGGTTAGCACTTCAACCCAATGAATTTTCTAATGACCATTGAATTTCCTGGAAATGAAGATTTTACCCTTTTAAGCCATAAATGCAATTATTTTGTGTAGACAAAGGGAAAAAAACAATTCACTGCTAATCCATACTAAATCATCCCACATGGCACAATACATTACTGATCTCTTTTAGTTTTTTTTTTTATTTTTTTTTAAATTTTTGTATCTAATTTTCCTTTGCCTCAGATTGAAGGAAAACCAGTCTCTATCTCATGTGTCTTGGCTTCATTTAGTAATATCTAATGCATTCACCAAATGTTCCACAAAAAATATCATTTGTTTTTTCTTCTCTTATTACTCTACTCCTCTTGTTTCTTAGGCCACCTCTCTCTCTCTCTCATTTCTTTTCTGTAACCAGTAACAGACAGCTTTCCTCTGCAGTCTGCTCTGCTCCATTTCAGATGAAAACAGAACATGTTGAGTTTTCCTAGAATCACTTACATTCTCAGACCTTCCATAAAGCTGCAGTGATCTCTTGTCTTGTTCTCTCTATCCTTTCTTTGAAACTCTGACTTCCCAAGTCTGAATAATATCTGTTGTCTATGTTCATCCTCAAATCCTCTTCTCATAGCCATCATCTTTGAATCTTTTTTCCACCCTTTTTTCTCACCTCTTATAACTTCTGTTCTCTTTCTTTAATTTAGCATCCACTATTTGCTCCTAAAATCACTCTCTCTTGTGATTCCACTGTCTTTTATACGCTAGTAAGAATCTTCCCAGACCGTGATCACCAGTATGTGCTCGGAAACAAGCCCTCGAACATCTTTCTCTAATGATCTTGTCCAAGAAAATGACAGAGAAACTGAGCAAGTGTCAAGAAGGGACACTACATTACTGGACTCAAATTCTGATTTTGAGTTCAGTATTTGCAGTAATTTAGGCCATGAATCTTCTCCGGCAGACGATCTTTTCGCAGATGGCATGATCCTGCCAGTTCAAATTCAAGAAAGAATTACTGCCTCCAAGGAAATATACAGACATGAATCGCCACGAAGAGCTTCACTTCCTCCTCTTCCATCTCCTCCTCCAAATGAGAATTTAACTAAAGATAGCATGAGAGAGTTAATGGTTGTGAATTCTGATCACTTTGAGGGAAAGCCTCAGTCCAAGTCTTTCTGGGGATTCAAGAGAAGCAGTAGTCTGAATTATGATATCAAGAGAAGCCTATGCTCATTAACACTTTTGTCACGAAGCAACTCAACAGGTTCTGTGCCAAATTCAAAGAGAACAACATTGAAGGACACGCACAAGAGCAATTCACAGAAGCAACAATCAACTGCCATGGAAAAGTCTGCATCATCATCATCATCTTCTTCGGTGTCTAGTTTAGTGTATTCATTACCACAAAAGCCTCCATTGAAGAAGAGTGGATATTATGGTAAGATTAGTCCAGTCTTGAATGTTCCACCTCCTTACATTTATAAAGGAGCTGCAAATCTCTTTGGTCTGGGATCCTTTTTGCGCAATGGAAAGGAAAAGAAGATCAGAAAGTGATCATTTTGATCCTTTAACCAATGAAATGATCTTATTTTCAAAATTATAATTTTGTGGGTTCTTGTGGTTTTTGCTGATCCAAGTCATGTAATATTTTCTTGGAAGCTAGCAAGGAGGAATTATAGAGGTTAGGAATTAAGAGAGCTAATTAAGTGAATTGTATATAATAATGCCAATAAGGGATTAGGAGGGTTGGAAGGAGGATGTTCAATGATCATGCATATCAACATGTCACAAGCTTAGGAGACAGAAGAACAGGTAACCTTCTTTCATGGCTTGTCATATTCTGTTTTATCTTTTTTTGGTTTCTCTTACTAGAGGGGGGTGAGATTCCCTCCCTTGTTGTTTATTCAAAGTCATTTTTTTTTTCTACTGGTAAGGTTGTGTTTTGTTTCTTCCCGTGGGAGTAAGGACAAAGGCCATGTCTCAAGGATTGGCTTGAAAAACCAGACACTTATCTAAACAACATGACTTTAAACTTTTCTGATATTTTTTTTGTTTGCATTAGCTTCATAGCTCCATATGGAAATTTCCCTAAAAGTGGGATGAAGATAAAAAAAAACCCTATTCCTTCCCTACTTGGTTAGTTTCATGTAGTAGTGATTAGAGTTCTCTAATTGCCATCAGTTCCTTATTTCTCAAGGAACACCATTCACAAGGAAACAAAACCTCCCAGTTTGAATTAGTGATTTTCTCAACAAACAGAATGGTAATACGTCATCTAAGAGCCTAGTGAATCTTATGTTATAAGCATGTCTTGTGCCATGTAACACTTCTTGAAAGATTGCATAAATGTTAAGTTAGCATGAAGGGCATTATGTTATGTTCCAAATTAACCTAAGGATTAGTAATTCTATCAAGATTTCCCCATAACCATACCACCTCAGGTGCTCAAATATGGTTCTGAAGGACCAACTCTGCATCAGTAATGGCATGGTATGTATGATTTATAGCACCTAAATCCCTGCTTTCCATCGAAGTATTAGTTAGGAGAACGGCATTTCAAGCTTTTCCTATGATGGCAGACTCCCTATCAACATTGGATCCCACATTTGAATTCTGTGAAGCCCGAAATCATATCATTCTTGTGATAAAAACAAAATGTAATGAAAGCACTTTCCCTGTGTTCGCCTAGAATATTCACTACTCTTGCTAAGAATAATTTAAACTTCAAGTAGGGAGTTATAACCCTGATACATGAAAGAAATATAGATAGTGATTTGACGTAAGTGGGGACTATCAATAATTCCAGGGGAGGGAGGGGCTTCATGTTAGCTTCCTTCAGGGTTGTTGAGAATTATGAAGTTGATGAGGTTAAGAAGATTAAAAATCGTTTTTCATGGTTCCCCTTGTTTCCAATTCAATCAAAATATGATTCTCACATGAGAAATATGATTCCACTCCTTAATTTCCACCCACCCTTTTTCTCCAGAAATTTTAAGATTAAGATTCGTCTATGGTGGCTTCTCATGGTTTATGAAATAAGTCAAAGCATAACCAAGCTGATCAATTTGGATGTCATAATGCAGGCTTGGAGAGTGATATAGGGGGGCAGTGCTGGACAAATTAAAGCATCTTTAAGGATTAGATATATTTTGATATGATTAATCCATTTTAGAACCACTGATTTTGTTTCTCCTTTTCTGTCTCTGGTATTCATTTATATGGTAATACTTCATAAAGGGAGTTCCACGCAAGAACAAAACAAAACAATCAGTGTTCTTCCGGACTTTCTGATCGCCAAAAACCTTGCCGTGAAGATTGAAATAAAATATTTCTGTGATACAAAATTCTTAGCTACTGAATATCAAAAGATACAAAGAAGAGGCAAATCTAAAGATTGAATGGATTCTTAGCTACTGAATATCAAAAGATACAAAGAAGAGGCAAAACTAAAGATTGAATGGACATTAATGGCTAGGCTGTTTGTTGCAACCAATAAAAGGGTCAGCTTTTCATCTTTGTTTTCCATTTTTCTTCGTTCTTTTTGAGTAGAGTTTTCTCTGTTCACATTCCTTTTCTTCTGTAGAATGCCTCTCAACATGCATTTGCTTATATCACTATGGATAAAACAAAAATGGTAAATTTACCAGAGCTGCTCATAATGCTAATGCAAATTGTGCAGTGGCGATGTAGCAGCTTCAATTGTTAGAATTAATTTTGAATTCAAAGTGTTATTTTTTTTTTTTTTTTATTTTGATTTACGTGGGGTGTCCGGGCCAGCTTACGCGCACCACGACTATTCCTCACGGCCCACTGCACAAAGTGTTATTTTACCTGTCCTAGATATATGTATAAATAATAAGGAGGAGTTTATCTTTTACTTTAAAACTCGGTTAAAACTTTTCTCGAGTTAAAAAAATAAAATAAAATCCGGAAATAAAACATGTTAAATTAAATAAATTTTTTTAATTAATATGAGAGGAGTGAAATTGGATGAAAAGCAATGATATGGTACAAATTAATTAAGAAGGAAAGGTAGTAGGAACCAAATGAGATACATAAGACACATGGGATCAATGTGCAAATGATAAAAAATTTGGTATAAATACCTTTTTTCTCTCTTGTTGATGACGACTTGATTGGAAGAAGAGAGGGTGAGAACTGCTTGATTTTCTCTTCTTGTTTCTTGATAAATCCATCAAAGAAAGGCAAAATTCGAGTGAGTAAGGGATAGATAAGTGATTAAAAGAGGTGATTGGGTAGTTTAGTAGGTTCTTTTGAAAATAAATTGAGAGTTAGGGTTTCGGGGGATTGTAGAGAAGACAAGAAAAAGTGAAGGGAACTTGATTTTCTTGTAGTCATCACTTGATTCAATGATTTCGTGATATGTTGAAGAATTGAGAGTTAGTGTTATGTGAGAATTGAATTTTAGAAATGTTGCTATTGTAATTCAATAATGCTTGTTATTATGAAATAAGGTTGGGTAATGATTTAATTTAAAGAATGGAAGAAAAAAAAAACTCCCTCACCAATTGTTGGTTTTATAGTTTTGAAATCCGACCCGGTCTGGCGGGTCGAACCGAGACCCGGCCGACCCAGGACTGGAACCAGGTCGGATTGAAGAAAAAATAGAGGAAGAAAAAACTCGGTTGACCCGGCAAGATCCGATCAAAAACCCGGTTGCAACCCGTTAACTTTTGTTTTTTTTTTACTTAAACGACATCGTTTTAATTAAAAAAAAGAATTGACCCGGGCAACCAGGTCAAAACTCGGAACCCGGGTCTTGGATAGAGGCCAGCCACCGAATCAGGTCTGAAAACTATAGTTGGATTCGGCCGAGAAAGAAAAAATAAGGCATTGGAATTTGTTAGTAAAATTGTTTGGAGTTGTGTAGAATTAAATTAGTATGGATTTTAATAGGTGGATAAGATATGAAGTTCACAAAAAAGAAAAAAAGAGAAAAACCTCACTTTTCGTACCATAGAGTGTCGGCCAATGCTTGTTCAAAATGGAAGGATTTTATTTTTGACACCATTGATAAGGAAATTATGTTTAAAAGTATTCAACTGAAATATCCGAGAACTTAATAATAGATTAATTGTGAAGAATTAAAAAGAGAATTTTTACCCTCGTCATGGACAAGAAATTCGGCAAACCTTATGTAAAGGAACTGGATTTGGTTAATTTAAGTGGTATGTAAAATTGTGAAGAGTTGTGTAGATTAGAGGTAAAAAAATAAAATAAAAAATGAGTTATTTAAGGACATTTATGCATGGTAAGAATTTGAAATTTTTTTTTGGATGCATTGAATTGAGAACTCGAAATATGTATGCAAAATGAAACTGAAATTTATGGTCAATGAATGACAAGTGATATATTATTTTTGCTGGTACAGTAGAGGCCGTAAAACTTACTCAGCAACAAAGAATCATTTTACACACTTAGATATTGGGTATGTGTTTGATATCTTAAAACTAAAATATTATCTAAATTATAATTGGAATTTTCTTTGAATATATCTTGATTTTACTTGAAAAATGTTAAATTATTGGAGAAGCTAGTTACCTTGATTAATAAGATTAATGTCCTGGTTAATGAGTTATTGAAGAAACTAGTTATCCTTATTAATATGACTAGTGCCCTTGTTAATGGGTTATTGAAAAAACTAGTTCTTCTGGTTAACGAGATTAGTAGTTTAGTTAATAGGCAATTGGAGAAATCGATAAAATTGGTAATCGAACAAATACCTATTTGAGCTAGAGAGGACATTAATATGTCCTTAAATTGTGCTAATTATATTGATTTGTAAGGTTAAAGGTAAAATAAAAAATTAACTGTTTAGAAATTGATATAGTAAATATATAGAAGAGATAATAATAAAGAATCATTGTGTATTAAAATGATTGTATTTGGTATTAAATAAATTCTTAGATACCTCACAATATCTTGCCGAGTAGTAGATCATGTATTTGTTTTTGTTTTTTCTTCAAATCTAATGATGTAATGGAAGAAAAGAATATTTTTCTTTGTAATGTAGTTTTGTATGAAAAAATATATGTATATTTAAATTAAATAAGAGCGATGTATTAAAAGTAATTTTTTTTGTAAGAATGTCTATAATTATGTTGTATTTCTTTTTTAGATTTACTTTTACTTTAAAATGAATGTGTATCTTGATTACTAATTTAATTATCTTAATATTTATTGAATAACACAATACTTGATTTATTTGAGTGAATAGTGAAGAAAAAGGAGAAGATGTTCTTGTGGTTGGCTTTAATTTAAATAAGAAAGTCCCGGATGGTGGGACAATGTTGAATTTGTTATTCGTAAGTTAAGAAGTTGTTAAGTTGATAATTTGATATGAAGAATTTGGAGGAAACTTTGCTAGATTTTCAGTAGAATATAAAAAACAATCTTGTACTTTCAATGATAATAAAATATGTATACATGAAATGTTGTGCAATTAAATTGGGGTTGTTACGGTCGGTATTAGAGTCCTAGTCTAGGTTTAGGAGATGAAACAAAAATTTGATGATTGTTGTATTGTATCAGGATGGTTCACACAAGAAAATCTACGATAACAGATCCCTCTCTAACTCGGGGACGGGTTCATCATTCAGGTCATGAGAAGAGGCAGGGGAGGATCCCCTAGAGGATAATGCCTCTCATATGTCACTGATAACTCATCAGTCAAGAATGAGGGAGTCATCTAGACTCCAGGATGATACTGATTCGAGGCAGGTTGGAGTGTCACAATCTATAAGGTTAGGCCAGTAGAGATAAAAATTCGTATCCCTACCAACAACAACAATGAATACCAATTAACGAACAAGAAGTATAAAGAAGACGCCATGAAACTAGTTAATCTTTCATAAGTCAATTTAGTTCATTAGAGAACAAAAAAATGCAAGAATCTCTCTCACACAAGATGAATAAATTCAACAACAATAGTATTATTAAGCCTTTATATTTTATCCTTACAAAGACTATTTATACTCTTGAAAATAAAAACACTAAAGGATCTACCCTTATGGGCTAAACTAACCCATTTAAAAAACTAACCAAAACTTATACTAATAAACCTGAATGTATGGATCCAAATAAGCCTTGGGCCTTAACTAATTAATCAAACTCAAGCCCAATATGTACTAAACCTATTAGAAAAAACAAGAGATAAAACCATAAGAATATATTATCTTTGTTTCCATAAGAAGAGAAAAAGAAATAAAATACAATAAATCTAAAGCAAGGCCTTATATAGAGCCTTGTTGCCGCCACTATTATCCTTAAAAACAAGGAAAACTTGTCACCTCTTACTTTCTTATTTTGGAGGAGAAGTTGTTGCCACTTTGTTTCCTCTTCAAGTATGAACTCCTTTAAATAGCCTCTTATAATCTTTCTTTTGAATAAAGAAATCCTATAAAATAAGGAAAAGAACAACAAAAGAATCCCAAACCTCCTTGACACCATATACATTTAATAATGGTTATGAAATCCGTACAAACTATGGATAATAGTCGCTGCCATAAATGTCTCAGTGTTTGACATGAAATCCTTGTAGAATAGGTAAGTCAATAGCTGCCACACATGCTTCCAAGAGCATTAAAAAATCCTTGTATTGAATGGAATCTATAATGCACAAGGAAACAATGTTTCTCTAATTTTTGCACATTCCTGGCAGATCTCAGTCCTGACCTCAAAACGTCGTTCTCTCTTGTCCAGATGAATTAGCAGGCCTACCATATATCACTGGAAATGTATGAGTGTCTAATTTCCAGCTTAATTTAAACTTAGCAGAATTTCTTATGTAGTTCTAGATATAGTCCAAACAGTAGACAAAGGTCTATATAGATAAATTTGACGAGATTCATCCAGTAACTTCGATTATATGAAATAATCCCTTTAAAAAATATAATTGACTTGAAATTGTTACCCTATGTAAAAAAAACATATATATGGACTCCTGTAAAAATCACAACTCAATCCAACAATCAAGTTAAAAGTTATGCTTGATAGACTAAAACTAGGCAGTAGGAAATCTTACACGAAAATCCAAATTTAACCTTACTTAGATCGTATCATTCCCTCTCTCTTCAAGATAATTCATCCTTGAATCATGAATAGGTAAAATGGAAAATTCTTTATCCTTTTGTTGAAACCTTTGAAGTTTTTTTCTTACTCGCACTTGCCTTTAACAACACTGTATTAAAATAGTAACTGATAATAATTTCAAATATGCACGCCTTGCTAACCATTTTCGTATATATTTTTGCATGGTAACCACATCCTTACATTGTTGTATTACAATTTTAACTTCACTTTTATTTTTCAATCTCAATTGGTCTTCATAAACCTATCTAAGTAACAATAATACAAGTGTGTATGCTCTTCCATCTTTCTCAAGAGAATACCTATTTTTAAACCTATCATGCTTGTCCTTCTTATTAAATTGCCAAGGTTTCTCTAATAGGAGATGTGACTTGCATACATTGAAACTACATCACACAAAACCTTATCAACATACTTTCCAATAAAAAACTGAACCAAGACCTGCTTAGTTACTTTTACCTCATAACAATTATTCAACAATTGCAACCTATAAGGTCTATTATGCTTAATCATACATAAGTTTAGTTTACCAACAAGGGTAGTACTAGCTATATTAACACAACTTCCACTATCTATAATCAAACTACACACCTTGTTTTGTACAATGGAACATGTATGGAAAATGTTCTCCCTCTGGTTGAAAGTTCCACCCAGGCCAAAACTAACATTCTTTTAACTTTGATTATGCCCAAACCAATCTTTATTTTCCACGAATGCAAAGTTATTGTCATTATTGTCGCACCCGACATCGCGGCGGCCTTAAAAATTATATAATCTTTGGAAAGAACAGATTTCTGGCATCCTGTTCTTTAATGGGGATATTCTTTGTTTAAGGAGTCGCCACCTAGTATTATGGTCACTAGGAACCCTTACTGGTCAATAGAGATTCTATGGTTCAGGACTGGTTACGTAAAAGGGAAGATATTATCACCCCTTAAACGTCCTGCATGAGGCAGGCTGCATTGCTAGTTTCATCTTAAATTGCTAAATGTTTATTAATTTATGCTATGAAAATTTGCTTATAATATTCCTGACTCTGGCGCCAGTGAATATTCAACTACGGATATTTCCAACTCTAGCGTTGGTAAATATTACGTAGCTATAAAATAAATTAGATCAATATTTTTTTTATTCCCGACTCTAGCACCAGTGAATAAATAAATAATAATAAATTTATTTTTACGCATGCACATATTTTTTATTTTTTCTAGCTAAATAAAATAAAATACAACGAATAAAAATAATATAAATTTAAACCGGTATTTTTATTCCTGACTCTGGCGTCAGTGAATAAACCAATAAATTTACATTATTTTTATTTATCTAAATAAAAAAAAATACAACGAATAAAAATAATATAAATTTAAAACGGTATTTTTATTCCTGACTCTGGCGTCAGTAAATAAATCACTAAATTTATATTATTTTTATTCATGCATACACATTTTTTTATTTATTATTTCTTTTTACTTTTTTTTATTTTTTTTGTTTTTTTATTTTTTTGGGCTGAAATTAGTCACTGGCTCAAATCAGTACCAAGTAGCAGGCGTGCATGACAGCTCACGCCTGCTAAAGAAACAAAGGAATTGTAAAAGTAAAATTCACTGCTACAGTAGCATGTGAATTATAATTCACAGCTACTGTAGCAAAGCTAATGAAATATAAGGCAACAGAGAAGAACGAAGGAACTTACCTGATGCGCGGAGACGAAGTCGAAGACGAGGGTAATGGCGTGCTCTGGTCAATGCTTCTGTTTTTCTTCTCTGGTTTTCGGGTCCTTATTCTCTGGTTTTTCCTTCCCCGGCCTCTGCTGCGCTGCTGTTGTTGTAGGAGCACATGCTGAACGGCTCACAATATGGCATAAAGGAAGATGATATGTTGGGGAAGAAGAAGTTGCACCGCTGATTTACTAGTGCGGTCGTTGCTGGTGCAGAAGGAAGAAGCTTGTTGCTGTTGCCAGGGGAATTAATCCTGTTTTCTTTGCAGTTCACGGCTGAGAAGACCAAATGTCATTGCAACGTGCTGCTGGAATGAATATTAACTGGGGGCTGCTACGGGAAGAAGAGAGGAAAAAAGCTGGGGGGAGGGGGCAGCGGCGGCTAGCCTAGGACTCGGCCGCGCCCTTTTTTTTTTGTAAATGTCTTTTTTATGTTTTTTTAGGTTTCTGGTAATGGCCTTCTTCTGGTTTTTTTTTCTTTTAGGGTTTCTCTCTAATCATCCCCCCCTATATTCGCATAGACTGGGATCAGTATTTATAGTGTAAGAGTCATATCGCTTGTAAGAAGTAAAGTCTCAATCAAACTCATTCTCTTTTTTGAAATTCAAATTAGAATCGAATTCGAAATCAGACAACTTTCATTATCTTGAAGGTAAGGATTATCTTGAAAATAAGGATCATTTCGAAAATAAGGATTATCTCAAAGATAATGATAGAATGACAAAAGCACATTATAGTCCTTAATTTTCACGCAAGTTGACAAATCACACTTTTCATCGAAATAAGTCTCTGATATTTTAATTTTACATTTTAAACCCTGTAAAAATTAAATTAAAAGCCAATGGGCCAAAATTGAGTTATGACAGTTGCCCCCTCTTTATAATATTTACTATGCAATGATATTAGAAAATTTCATTTTCTTTTAGCTTTGTGTAGTAAATTTATAAAGAAAATTAGATACAGAAAGAACTTTTGCTTCTTTTTTATTTTTTTTTAGTTTTGAAAACTTTGAAAATAGTAGATTGACACATGACCTTTACAGAGAGATGTAGAAATCAAGAAACAAATCATTTGGGAGACGACCCCTTTTTTTTTTTGAAATGGATCAAATTGTTTTAGGCAACCTGCCCAATGATAAAAGAAATGCGAAGAATTTCGCGAGTGGTCTAATTGTTCTAAGCGACCTGCCCAATGATTGAAAAATACGAGGTTTTTTTTTGTGATGGTATATTGTAATGGGTTACCGGCCCAGATGGTCACATTGTAATGGGTTACCTGCCCAGTATAGGATGGTATATTGTAATGGGTTACCGGCCCAGATGGTCACATTGTAATGGGTTACCTGCCCAGTATAGGATGGTATATTGTAATGGGTTACCGGCCCAGATGGTCACATTGTAATGGGTTACCTGCCCAGATGGTCACATTGTAATGGGTTACCTGCCCAGTGGATGGTATATTGTAATGGGTTACCTGCCCAGATGGTCACATTGTAATGGGTTATCGGCCCAGTTGGTCACATTGTAATGGGTTACCTGTCCAGTGGAAAAATACGAGGATTTTTCAGATGGTCACATTGTAATGGGTTACCGGCCCAGTTGGTCACATTGTAATGGGTTACCTGCCCAGTGAAAAAATACGAGGATTTTTTTTTAGACATGATAGGGCTCGAAGACGCATTATTCAATAGATGGAAGCTCGAAGAAAATGAGGGCTCGAAGGCGCACTCAAAAGGAGGATAGGAAATGCACTATCTTTGATGGTCGAGGGCTCGAAGGCGCTCTCGAAATGGAGATAAGACGAGGGCTCGAAGGCGCGCTCGAATGGAGATAAGACGAGGGCTCGAAGGCGCGCTCGAATGTAGATAAGACGAGGGCTCGAAGGCGCGCTCGAATGGAGGTAGGATAGGAAATGCACTACCTTTGATGGTCGAGGGCTCGAAGGCGCGCTCGAAATGGAGATAAGACGAGGGCTCGAAGGCGCGCTCGAATGGAGATAAGACGAGGGCTCGAAGGCGCGCTCGAATGGAGATAAGATGCGGGCTCGAAGGCGCGCTCGAATGGAGGTAGGATAGGAAATGCACTACCTTTGATGGTCGAGGGCTCGAAGGCGCGCTCGAATGGAGGTAGGATAGGAAATGCACTACCTTTGATGGTCGAGGGCTCGAAGGCGCGCTCGAAAAGAAACAAGACGAGGGCTTGAAGGCACGCTCGAATAGGGATAAGACGAGGGCTCGAAGGCGCGCTCGAATGGAGAATGAAAGGTGGTGGGAAAATACAGATATTTTTCAGGTGGCCTAATTTTCATGGGCGGCATGCCCAGGTTGAAAAATTCTCAAAAGTTAAAATTTTTCAAAAGCTATTTCAATGTTCTCCATTTCAAGTTGGCCTTCCGCTTGATGGATTCTGTTAGAATTTTCTCTAATAAAATTTACAACACTCATTGTCCAATGTCTCAAAGTTTAAATGATATGCATGCATCTTTACCTGATTTGAAATATAGGCCCCTCATTTCTTCTTAGTCTTCTCGTTGCTTGGTTGGTGAGATCTTGCTATCTCATTTGAGTCATCTTTGTCATTTGGCTTTCTAGCCCACTCGAGTTGGCCCATGTAAGTTTATTTCCAGATTTGTTTACATAACTCAGCTTTTGCGGTGCCCATCGTGACCCACTTGCTTGCTAGAGATTTTCTAATCTCGTCAAATAATTTGAGAGGATTATTCATTACCCCTCGTCTCACTGCTAAAAACATTCGGTATCACTTGCTGAAAGGATCGAGCTGTCTTTTATAAACCAAAATGCCCCCTTGTCTTGTTGTAAGGGATGATAGATTTTCCTTAAACACAATGTTGTCCCCTTGTACTGGTCATTGCCCCCAAGTGTGCTATGTCACTGACTTAGATGAATAATGGTTTTAAAAGGTCATTCTCTCATTTGGTGAAGGAATATGGGTCTAGAATGAATCTTGAAATCTTGATCTTGCCTTTTGACAACAAAAATTGTTTTGATATGAATTTAAAACAATTTGCTTTTGAAATCTTGCAACTCCTTGGTTATTATCTTTATTGGAAAAGAGATTATTTGCTCTTGTGTTTGGCAATGAGGTCTTTGATGAAAATACATCATGAGATGACCTTTTGTTTGAAAGTGAAGGGCTTGAGCAAAAGCTCGAGGTTTTGTACGAGAAAAAACTTGTCTCTCTTTTTTTTTTTGAACATTTATTTTTATCAACATGAATAATAATGAGTAGTTCTTTCTTGATGTCATGAATCTTATGAAAAAAATATTCTTTGCATTTTGAGAGCATTGTTTATTGTTCTAGGTTGCTTGCTTGCTTGATTAGAAAGGACTTCTATAGGCACGTAACGTAGGCTGTGGTTTTTGGCTATGAAAGAAAAGGATTCATAAGGCTCAAAGAGTGTTTCAGGGTTTCAAAGACTGAAGATCACGATCAATAGTTTGACTTTTGACGTCATTCATATTTTCTTTTGCCGCTCTTCTTTGATTTGCCCCCTTTTTTCTTTTTCATTGCTTTGCTAGAGCATACTCACTTTATCTTGGTTATCACTTTTTCTTGTGATTTGGGCATGCCCCCTAGCATTTGAGTTTCTTGGGCTCTTTTGCCTTTTAGCTTTCTCACGGCTTTATCATCTTTCTTGATCATTGAAATTTCACTTGCCCCTTACTTTTTTTCTTGTGATTTGGGCATGCTCCCTAGCATTTGAGTTTCTTAGGCTCTTTTGCCTTTTGGCTTTCTCACGGCTTTATCATCTTTCTTGATCATTGAAATTTCACTTGCTCCTAGTGTAGGGTGTGATCTTAGTCGGGATTTTTTATGAAAGAAAAATTATTCAGGCTCAAAAAGGGATCGCAAGGGATGTACTTATTTCAGAACGTGAAAGGAATAACAAAGATGGCCTTTCCTCATTTCAAGTGCAAGCAGCTATGATTAATAAACTTTGACCTCATCTAGTGTGATGGTTTAGTCTTTGCAAAGATGTATTTCATGAGTTATGAGCAACAAGTTCACTACATACCATTATTCATACATTTAAAAAAACATTATTCAAAAGTAATAGGGTATTTATTCATTTTTTTTTAGAGTTTGGTCATCTCTATGAAGGAGTTGCTTGATTCACTTGTCATTCTACAGGTAGAATGTCAAAAATATTGTTTTTGAATAAACATCAAATTATTTTTGAAATCAAAATGCCAGATCAATTTTTCAAAACTCCAACAGGGAAACAAAGCTTCAAAGATGTGTTTGTGAGTCTTTATAAGAAAGTTCTCTCAGAAAAATGAATAAAGCTTAATCGTAAACACGATTTAATGACAAACTCATTATTTTCATTGAAACTTTGGAAAATAAATTCAACAACAAAGAACTTATGACAACATGTTGGGCTATGAATACTGGCATGATAACATATGAAGGGGCTAAACATTTAGCGATCATTGATTGGAATTTCTGGAATCTTTCAATCATTCATTCTCCTCGACAAAGGCATCTTTTCAATAGTCAATTCAAATCATATGTAGATCATTCTCGACCTAATATCACTATAGCTTTATCTTCAAGATAGTTGATTTCTAGGAGTTGATGTGAAGCAATTAGCTATAGGAACGATAAGTGCCTTGACAACCACCTTCAGTGAAACCGTTCTTCTCAGTCAGGTTAGCAATCTTACCTAACCCAATGGCTTGTTCAATCCTCTCAGCTATAACAACCAGGTCAGTGAAATGTTGTGCAGAGCTTCTAACCAAGTATTCAAAGTACGGAGCTTTAAAGCTATTGGAAAATAAACTGATCATCTCTTTTTCCAACATAGGAGGGTTAACTTGCGCAGCTACCTCCCTCCATCTTCGGGCGTATTCCCTTATGGACTCCTTGTTGTCCTTCTCCATAGCTTGCAAGTTTAAACGATCAGGGCCCATGTCTATATTGAACTTATATTGCCTCATGAAGGCATCAACTAAATCCTTCCATTTTTTAACCTTGGTATTGTCCAACCGCATATACCAAGTGAGGGAAACATCACTCAAGCTGTCTTGAAAGAAATGAATCAGCAGTTTCTCATCATCAACCACCTCAGCCATTTTGTTGCAGTATGCTTTGAGATGAGTTATAGGGCATTGAGTTCCCGTATATTTAACAAATTCTGGCACTCTAAAATTTTTAGGAATGACAACGTTGGGCACCAAACACATCTCAACAGCCTTTATAGGATCATATAGGCGAATTCCCTCAAATTCCCTCATCCTTTGTTCTAGGGCAATAAATTTGTTCAGATCATCTTCTTTTACCATCTTGCCTTTTTGAGATTCCTTCTCGTTTACCCCCAGATTCTGTGGAGTGAAGGGATTTACGAGCATAGGTTCAGGCTGAGCTATATGTGTTGCTTTTCCGGATTTGTCTCTCAAGGCCTGCTCGAGTAGACTAGTAAGCCTTGTGACTTCTTCCTTAAGATTGTCCACCTCTTTTTGATGTTGGGCTTCCAACTGGGCTCTTTCTTCGTTTTCCATTTGTCTTTTTCCCGAACAAGTGTTATAGATGGGTTTCAATGGGGAACCTATATTTCAACCTGAGAATGTAAATCATGCAATTTATGCAAAAATATTGATTCAAAAAAAAATACGGACTCGCCCTTTACGGGATGATAACCTAATAGGAAGATCCTAATTGTTGAGTGCATCAAAGGGTTGGTCATTATCTAGTTTTAAAGGGTCTCTCGCATGCTCAGTGATCGCCCATGAAAGGTCGATATGAGGCTTACAAGTAGTGTGAAAATAGAGGCCCTGAGTAATATCAGTTTGGCATATCAACCACTTCCAAGTAAACAATCAAGCGAGAGTTGGATGGTTTCACGAGTCTTACCCAGGCTAAAGCCATTGGGGTACCGTTACTCCCCCACTTATCCTAGATTTTAAGGTGTGTGCTCTTAACATGATGCATGACAATATAAACAATGATGCATGCTAAAGCAGTAAATGCAAGAAAAATAAACAAATAAACACAACATCACAAACATTATAGCAATTGACAAACAAAAGGCAAAGCTTAGTCCATTAGTCCCTAGTGGAGTCGCTATTCTGTCGCACCCGACATCGCGGCGGCCTTAAAAATTATATACGGATTTCTGGCATCCTGTTCTTTAATGGGGATATTCTTTGTTTAAGGAGTCGCCACCTAGTATTATGGTCACTAGGAACCCTAACTGGTCAATAGAGATTCTATGGTTCGGGACTGGTTACGTAAAAGGAAAGATATTATCACCCCTTAAACGTCCTGCATGAGGCAGGCTGCATTGCTAGTTTCATCTTAAATTGCTAAATGTTTATTAATTTATGCTATGAAAATTTGCTTATAATATTCCTGACTCTGGCGCCAGTGAATATTCAACTACGGATATTTCCAACTCTAGCGTTGGTAAATATTACGTAGCTATAAAATAAATTAGATCAATATTTTTTTTATTCCCGACTCTAGCACCAGTGAATAAATAAATAATAATAAATTTATTTTTACGCATGCACATATTTTTTATTTTTTCTAGCTAAATAAAATAAAATACAACGAATAAAAATAATATAAATTTAAACCGGAATTTTTATTCCTGACTCTGGCCTCAGTGAATAAACCAATAAATTTACATTATTTTTATTCATCTAAATAAAATAAAATACAACGAATAAAAATAATATAAATTTAAACCGGTATTTTTATTCCTGACTCTGGCGTCAGTAAATAAATCAATAAATTTATATTATTTTTATTCATGCATATATATTTTTTTATTTATTATTTCTTTCTACTTTTTTTATTTTTTTGTTTTTTTATTTTTTTGGCTGAAATTAGTCACTGGCTCAAATCAGTACCAAGTAGCAGGCGTGCATGACAGCGCACGCCTGCTAAAGAAACAAAGGAATTGTAAAAGTAAAATTCACTGCTACAGTAGCATGTGAATTATAATTCACAGCTACTGTAGCAAAGCTAATGAAATATAAGGCAACAGAGAAGAACGAAGGAACTTACCTGATGCGCGGAGACGAAGTCGAAGACGAGGGTAATGGCGTGCTCTGGTCAATGCTTCTGTTTTTCTTCTCTGGTTTTCGGGTCCTTATTCTCTGGTTTTTCCTTCCCCGGCCTCTGCTGCGCTGCTGTTGTTGTAGGAGCACATGCTGAACGGCTCACAATATGGCATAAAGGAAGATGATATGTTGGGGAAGAAGAAGTTGCACCGCTGATTTACTAGTGCGGTCGTTGCTGGTGCAGAAGGAAGAAGCTTGTTGCTGTTGCCAGGGGAATTAATCCTGTTTTCTTTGCAGTTCACGGCTGAGAAGACCAAATGTCATTGCAACGTGCTGCTGGAATGAATATTAACTGGGGGCTGCTACGGGAAGAAGAGAGGAAAAAAGCTGGGGGGAGGGGGCAGCGGCGGCTAGCCTAGGACTCGGCCGCGCCCTTTTTTTTGTAAATGTCTTTTTTATGTTTTTTTAGGTTTCTGGTAATGGTCTTCTTCTGGTTTTTTTTTCTTTTAGGGTTTCTCTCTAATCATCCCCCTCTATATTCGCATAGACTGGGATCAGTATTTATAATGTAAGAGTCATATCGCTTGTAAGAAGTAAAGTCTCAATCAAACTCATCATCTTTTTTGAAATTCAAATTAGAATCGAATTTGAAATCAGACAACTTTCATTATCTTGAAGGTAAGGATTATCTTGAAAATAAGGATCATTTCGAAAGTAAGGATTATCTCAAAGATAAGGATAGAATGACAAAAGCACATTATAGTCCTTAATTTTCACGCAAGTTGACAAATCATACTTTTCATCAAAATAAGTCTCTGATCTTTTAATTTTACATTTTAAACCCTGTAAAAATTAAATTAAAAGCCAATGGGCCAAAATTGGGTTATGACAATTATCATCTGCATCTGTGTTTTCATCCACAAAACCAATAAAGTTAGTTTTAACATTTCGTACAGCCTTTTGAATAGGGTTTTCCTTTTCGATCAACCCTTATCCTTAATCCAACCATCCTACTATTTTGTTATCTCATCGAAGCCATATCATCTTTCAAATCCTTGATCACCCTAGTCAGAAGCTCAAGTTGTTGGGAGAAAGCTTGCATTTGAAAGGTGTTTTTCGCTTTTAGTGGCAGACTCAAGATTTTCAGAAATCTTTGACTCTGTAAAAATTTATTAGTAGCAATAAAAATATATCCTCACAACTCTTTTTTCCAAACAATTCAAGGCTTTTCACTCAATTATTCTCAAGCTTTTTACCTATTGGCTCACCTTCTTATGGTTTTTTCGGAACTAAAAATCAATACACCAAAGTCAATGACTATCGTAACACAACCCAAATATATATAAAGTCACTTAAGAATAAATAAGATATTGAGAACAAGCAAAACAAAACTAAGATTATGATTTCACCAGTAGCAAAGCGAATTCATATAAAATATGGACGATATGAAGACTTGAAATAAAACAGAAGCAAAAAATAATGAAAACACTTATTTGACTCAAATAAGAAATAACCCAAATATAACATAAATAAACTAAATAGGTTGAAACAAACAGTAGTAAACATGTTTTTATAACTTGACGCAAATCTGACCCATTACCTAATTTTAATCACATAATTAAAACCCAGACCAAACGATACTGGAACAACCTTGAATTTGATATGCAGTATCCTTGTACTTAAAAAAAAAAAGATCTCAGTTTATAGATTGTTCTCCAATTCCTAGTTATCAAAAACCAGTGTATGATTAGTTTGCGATAGAATTTAGTTTTAAGTGATTTCAGGATGGTTTGATTCAGTTTCTCTATTGTTTGTGTTTTCACAATAGAATTGAAACTAGCTTGAATAACATCTCTCTCTCTCTCTCTCTCTCTCTCTCTCTCTCTCTCTCTCTCTCTCTCTCTCTCTCTCTCTCTCTCTCTCTCTCTCTCTCTCTCTCTGTTACTAATATGTTTAGGAATAATAGCAAAACAAAACAACATTTTTTTTTGTACTAAGATGCCGAAAACACAAAGAGAAGTACACTGAAAAACACAACTAAACTTATAAAACACAAATAAAATAAATTTTTCAGATAGATATGACCTGATTTCGAAGTTTAGCTTTGATACTAACTGATAGGAATCTCATGATTACATGGTCACGCAACCCAAGAAAAGATTGACAACAAATCCCGGAAAGCCAAAACATGTTTGATAGAAGTGTGATACAATGACAACCTGTTTAAAAGCACTATTGAAATAAAAAACCCTGATATGAACCAAGTCAGGTTTGAATTTGACCTTTAAATGTTTGCTGTCAGTTTTGCGAGATTAGGGATACTCATAAACTGTATATCAGAACGAGCTAAAATATTATAGGGAGATACTGGACCCATGAAATTATATTTTGGTAAATGTTAAGGTCAAATGGAGTTCGGGAACATATTATTTTAGAGGGTCAAATTTACTAGACAAATCTTGTCAAATCTATCAAATAAGACCTTTGTGTACTATTTAGGACATATCAGGAGCTACATATGGAATTCTGATAGATTCAAGTTGTTATGGAAACTAGACATCACAAGATTTCCAACCATAGATGGTAGTCTCATTAATTCATCCATAAGAGAGAGAACTATGTGTGTTAAGTTGGGTCTGAAAATCTACCAAGAATATACGAAAATTAGAGCTTCGGGCTACATAAAGGGATTTTAGCATGAAGACTTTGTTTTTATTACCCAATTTTTATTTATTTAATTAATGTTGAATAATTATTTTTAATTTTGGTTTTTTCTGGCCCATTAGACATTGTTTAGGGATTTATATTATTATTGAACATATGTTAGTTAATTACTAGTTTAGGTCCATTAGCTTGCAACCCAAAAGGGATCCATTAGAGTTAGTTAAAATAGACTATATTATGTTTTTTTAGCTGTAAATTCCAGCAGCAAGTTGGAGATTATACATGATTTTTTCTTTTGTTTGTTTGTGGCACAACAATCTTTCTTTGCAAGGACAAATATCATATTCTGACTTATCAAAGATTAACTAGTTTCGTGGTATTATTAGTATACTTAAGGTTCTTAGATACAAGGATATCTCTAGGTCCAGGTCTTTTTCCAATACCTTTGGTTCTTAGGTATAGGGTTTACCTCTGGGTTAAAGTTCTATCAAACCTGAATTGTAGCTTTCCGAGTTGTTATCCACTTCATTGGGGTTGCTTGACCACGTGATCAAGAGGTTCACATAAAACCCCCACCCTACTACCAATTCATGAACGAGAAGTATATGAAAGATTCTACGAAGCTAGTTAATCTTCAATAAGTAAATGTAGTTCATTAGAGAACAAAAAAAAATACGAGAATCTCTCTCACACAAGTTGAATAAATTCCACAACAATAATATTATCAAATCTATATATTTTGTCTTTACAAAAACTATATATACTCTTAAAAATAAAAACCCTAATGGATCTATCCTTGTGGGCTAAATTGACTTACTTACAAAACTAACCTATACTAATAAACCTGAATGTATGGATCTAAACAAACCTTGGGCCTTCGCTAATTAATCAAACCCAAGCCCAATATAAAGTAAGTCTATTAGAAACAATAAAAGATAAAACCCATAAGAATAAATTATCTTTGCTTCCAATAGTGAAGAAGAAGAAGAAAAATATTGAAACAAGGCCTTATACAAAGCCTTGTTGCCATCACTATTGTCCTTGAAAGCAAGGAAAACTTGTTGCCTTTTACTTTTTTATTTTGGATGAGAAGTTGATGTCACTTTATTTCCTCTTCAAGCTTGAAATACTTTAAATAGCCTTCCATAATCTCCCTTTTGAATACAGAAATCCTATAAAATAAGGTAAAAAAACAACTAAAGAATCCCAAGCATCATTGCCACCACATACATTCAATGATGGATATGGAATCCTTGCAAACTATTGATAATAGTTGCTGCCATAAATGTCTCTTTGTTTAACATGAAATCCCTGTAGAATAGGTAAGTTAATATCTGTCACACATGCTTCCAAGAGTATTAAGGAATCCTTGTATTGAATGGAATCTATAATACATAAGGAAACAATGTCTCTCTAATTTTCGCATATTCCTAGCATATTTCAGTGTTGACCTCAATCACATCGTTCTCTCTTGTCTAGATGAATTAACAGGCCTACCATATATCATTGAAAATGTATGAGTGTCTAATTTCCAGCTTAATTTAAACTTAATAGAATTTTTTATGTAGCTTTGGATATAGTCCAAACAATAGAAAAAGGTCTAGACAAACAGATTTGATGAGATTCGTCCAGTAATTTCAACCCTAGGAAACAATCCCTTAAAAAACTTTGATTGACCTGAAATTCTAACCTAAAGTAGAAAAGCATGTTTAGAAACTCGTGTAATAATCTCAGCTCAATCCAACAATCAAGTGTTTTCTTTTTTAAGCCTTTAACTGACTTCTTGACATTGGCCAACTCTTTTTCTATTAGCATATATTTGTTGACTAGTTCATAATGCTTGGCTATTTGAATTCTCAATTCATCCTGGATACCTTTAGCTATTTCTTTGGCCATTTGAACCCTTTTCTATCATTAACTTACTATCCTAATATCTTTCATCAAGGCCACTAACTATTCATCTTTTCCTTTTAACTACTATTTTAGATAGTTTCTCATTTAATCCTTTTTTTTTAGCTGTTTTTTCAAAAGTTGTTGCTGCCCTTTGCTGTTGTAGAGGTCAATTTGGAAATTCTCTTATTGCTTTCTCAACTCCTTATTGTCGATCCTTTTTCTTTTTGGTCCCTTTTTAGTTGTTTGTAAAGGCCCCACCTTTAATTCAAAGCTTCTAGGATTCACAGATTCGACCATCCTAAAAAGTCTTTTATTTTTCCAGATAACATAATTTTAACTGAATGAAGACTTAACCCCACTTCTTCCTTCTTTTTTTTTTTACCATAAGAAGCCTTCCCCAATCTCACCTAAAGATTTCTAGTTCTTTGAGAGATGATTGATTTCTAAATAAGCTAGTGAAATTTGCTAACTCTAGAGTCCTTGGCACGTACTGTATTCTGCCTAGCTGTCTTGGTACCAATATAGGTACATAACCAATATAGCTAGTTACTCTGATTAAGATTCTTCCAAGTTTCATTTATAACAATCTTTAATGGTCTTAGATCAAACCACAAAAAATATTAAAAATATCTTTTGGTGTTTTGATGTGACTGATAATCCACAAATGCAATATTAGGGCACAACATCTCATGACTCCTCTCCCGTGCATCCTACAATGGTTGAGTGATAATATGGTTTCAACCAAAATTCCAACATAATGGTTAATTTGAGTATGCTCATACTTTACAAATGTATTTGCATCTTTTAGACTAATGTATTTCCAACATAAGTATGCTCATATCTTTTAGGCTATTATCTTATACTATTCATTTTCAATTTTTTCTTCATTTTGGATTCAATGTTTTCTATTTGAATCCTTTATCAACTATTCTATATTGGTCGACCTTCCTCAAGCATAATAATCTAGTATCTTAGTAGTGTCTTCAAATCTTTGTTTGAAGTAAACTTTATGACTATCATTTGGAAAATATAGAATCCTACTATATTATTATAATGTGGGCATCATGTCAATATTTCCAAAGATAAAACACATATAATTAGGATCTTAAAAATTCAGTAGTGCTTTTATAGTTGTTTATACCAAGAGTCTCATGAACTACACTATCTTTCCATATCATGTTTTAAATAAGGTCTCATCCACATATCCTATGATGAGTAGCAATTTCTCCATGTCATTCATAACATGATTCATCTTGGTAATGCATGGTAATCCACTAACATCACTTTTTTGTCAGTTTCTCTCAGTCAATTATACCAGTTCAAATTTTTGCCTAAATTCTTGAAAAGATGAGTATTTTATGGAAATCATGATTGCAGCTCAAAGTCCTGCAGTACATGATATATATGGCCATGCTTGCCTTTCAATGCAATATGAATATTTGAGAGCATTTACCTATAGGCAAGTTCTAACTATTAAGTGAAACATGGGTAAGTTTTCTACCTAGACTTAAAAAAAGAGTCCTAAATCTACCTACTAACGGTCCCTGTAAGGACAATATAGGGGGGGTTTGCAAGAAATGGTTAAAACACGTATGCCCACTATTACCAAGTACACACTCATATTTGAGTTGGATGTTTCATGAGCCTGAACCCTGACAAATAGTAATAGGGCAGACCACTAATCCCCCACCTAACCTAGAAATTTGTGTGTATTCTTAAAAAAAATTAAAGCATGTGATGCATGAGGCATTAATCCATATCCAATATCCAAATTTATGCATAAAATATGCAAAACGTCAAAGCACATGAGTAGAATTTAAGAAAAATCCATATTCAAAATAAATATGTAGACTAATAAATTAAAACACAACAAATAAAAAAACAATAAAGCCTAGTCCACCCAAAATCCCTAATGCAGTTGCTATTTTATCGCACGTGTGCGGCATCGCGACGATCATCTTCCTAGATCATGATTTTGGTTTGCGTGGAAAGAACAAATAATTCTTATTCCTTATATTGTTAAAAAGGTTTGGAGTCGCCACCTAGTATTTTGGTCAATAGAAATCCTAATTGGTCTTCAAAGTTTGGATAATGGAACTAGTTAGATATAGAGAGGACAATATCATCCTTAATACATCTTGTTTAAGGTAAACTGCTTTGCTTATTTGTCTGGATATTACTAAGGCACTGCTGTGTTTTTCTACTCATTGGTCTGTCTATTGGTTAAAGCACGTCTACCCTAATAAAGTGGACCATGACTTTACCAGTTAAGCCTAACCATTCTAAAGCTGAAATATTTTTTTTTGCATTTTTTTTCTTTTAATACAAAAAATACATATTACATATAAGTTCATAATCCTTGTTATTAAAAATAAACAAATTAATTTTTTTGGTGATTTAAAAATTTAAACCAAGTTCATATGGCTTTAATAAACTTGTTCTTAAATCCATGATGCATGCAATATATATATATATAATTCTATGCTAAATCATGCAATATTCTTTGTATTTTTTTTTTTATATTTTTATTTTTTTATTAAAAATGCAAACATGATATGTTTTTGGAAAAATTTGGTCGTATGCAATTTAAAACATAAATATATATTTTTTTAAAGAAGGATTTTTGTTATTTTAAAAAACAATGTGGTTTATTTAATTCTGGAAAAGTGTCTTACATATAAGTTTACAATACCAAATATTAAATATAAAAAGGTAAAAATGATATGGAAGATCCAAAATTAATTGCAAAGTAGTCCCTTAAAAATATTAAATTGAATTAAAATTTAAATAAGGCTACATATGGAAAAACACAAAAAAAGTGCAAGGCTGAAAAAAAAAAAAACATTAGAGCGTGTTTGTCAAACACACCTTTAACTAAAAAACACATGCTTGAAATTTGTCTTAAAAGAACATTTTCCAAACACCATTTAAAGACCATAAAACTCGTTCTTTCTTTAGTAAATTTTTATCTTGCCAAACACGACCTTAAACCTAAAGGGCTTGGCCCAGCCTAGCCCAAGGTCCAAAAACACAACCTATACTCAAAATAAAAACAAAAAAAAAAATCAAACAAAAGTTTTGGTTAAATATCAACAAAAAGGAGAAAAACACCAATATAAACCTAAAAGACTAAACAAAGCTAAAGAACGAATTACATCAAATCACGAGCATAAAGAGGGAGAATATGGAAAACTAGAATTAAAAGACTCATTTAAAAGGGATAACATGATGCAAAAATCAAGAATTAAACCTCAACAACCTCAAATCAAACCCATAGGGATTGATTGATCCAAATTGCCTCAAATGAAAGAATTAAGAACAAAGAACAATAACATATAAGTTTAGGCTTCGATTGAAGTACACTAGAAGGGCTAGAACACCGGTTTAAAAAGAAAAATTATCCACTTAAGAACAATCAAACATAAACCCAAAAAAGACAAAAAAAACCTAGAAAACTACCCAAACCTAGAAAATGACTAAAATCCCATAATAGCGACCTAAACCTTGTAACCATGGCTCAAACATGCTTACTACAACTTGCTTGAACCATCAACAACTCAAGAAAACAAAGAAAGAAAATGATGTATCCAACTAAATTAGATTTAACACATAACTTCAAAATAATATATTTCTAACTCTGACATTGTAACATTGAGCTATAATAAGCTAATGTTTGTTTTTATTCCATCTAAACATGATCATAGCTTGATTAAACCCATCAAACATATCGAGAAAACAATTGATAACCATAATTTTAGTAAATCTCCAATAATGAAAATCAAATTCAAATGACTAAACTAAACTTCAGCATCATAACTGATATTTTAACAATCAACTAACATGATAATAATAATTATAACAACATCAAACTATGCATTCAAATCAACTTGTTAGAATAACATATATCATTTCCAACAACAAAATGTGACCTACTAAAACATACATATTACCTTTAAACAAATAAACAATAAACATTCAAAATTCAACAGGGATACCTTTTTCAATCAATGATGCCATTTTTATATTTGTGATTTCTTACCCCTTTCTCTTTTTTTTTCATCTCATGATCCTTAGTACTTCCAGCTCATACTCTTTGATTCGTACACTCTGCTCCCTTTATTTTTTCTTCTTCCCATCTTTTGACACTATTTTTTTTTGGTATCTTTCTTTTTCAATTATTTCTGGTATCTCTCTCAATTCTCTAAAACTTGCTTTTCTTCTCTGCCTTTTATATGGAGAAACATCTTTTTTTATAAGCCAAAATAAAATAAGGAGGTTACAAAACCATAGTGGTTTCCTTAAAAACTAAGGTGGTTAAGGCGCTCTTTCTCTTTTATAACATATTCCTGAAGGCTAGGTCATTTGTTTTCCTTTTAAATTGAATCTTAGCAAGATAAAACAACTTTAAAGCTAACTCTTTTATGGGTGTTTTTCTTCTTTAGCCAAGGCTGGTTGGCTAGGGCACTTTGAAGAAACTATTGTGAAGCTTGGGATGTCAACGCATCATTAATAGACCTGAATCATGTAGAGAGGATGCAAATATATCATTGAAAACAAACCACATTTGATTTGAATCATTATTACTCCACATTTATTTATTGAAAGATTGGTCCCTGATTAACTTAAATTTATCAACGCAGATGAAACTGACTAGGGACAAGATGTTGTTAAATTCATTGAGCTAAATGAGGTATACACTTTTGATATAGAAGGCTAATCTTTGTAGGTAAAATG
The DNA here is from genome assembly GCF_000002775.5 of Populus trichocarpa. NCBI lineage: Eukaryota > Viridiplantae > Streptophyta > Magnoliopsida > Malpighiales > Salicaceae > Populus > Populus trichocarpa. The sequence continues at coordinate 4,442,274 of NC_037299.2, read as the reverse complement.
TTTCTTAATTTTTTGGTGCCGAATACAACCCTTGAAGTGTTTGGAAACGACACATTCATCATCTGAAGATGGCTTTTTGATTAGTTTTTTTGGGTAAAGAAGAAGAATAATAGTGATCAAAAGACGAGTCATTTAGTTTTTTTATTCAATTTTAAATTACGTGTTGCCTATTCCTAAACCTTGAAAATTAGGATATTTAATTATAGTTTTTGAGAATTTTCCTTCTTGTCTCTATACTTTTAATTTCAGCGTTTGCATCCTTAATTAACTCAAAAACTTCTCAATTTTTGCAATTGCATGTTTGAAAATATTGATGGGAATACTTTAATTCGCAAGCCTTTTACAAATTAGTCATTGGTTTCTAGATTATGTAATTCGACTCTTATTTGACTATTAAACTTTTAATTTATCTTGATTTTACCATTGATTTAATCAATTTCAATCCCTATATACACGTATTTTGCGCCTTGATCCTTGATTTTGAATTTTTGTAACTAAATCCCTAATTGGCCTCTAAACCTTTTGTTCTTTGCAATTAAACCCCTAATTAAGTCAATTTAACATATTAAAAGTTTGATTAAGTCTTTAAACTTAATTGATTCTTCTAATTTTTGCTTAATTGATTTTCAAACTAATTTTTTCTTCAATTTAACCCCTGATTAACTCAATTAAACCCTCATTAAAAGTCTAATTAAGACTTTAAACTTAATCGATTCTTCTAATTTTTGCCTAATTGATTTTCAAATTAATTGTTTCTTCAATTAAACCCCTGATTAACTTAATTAAACCTCTATTAAAAGTCTAATTAAGTCCTTAAAGTTACTTAATTCTTCTAATTTTGGCCAAATTGACTTGCCAACTTACTTAATTTCAATTAAGCCTTTTTTTTTCGGCCTATTTTTTTTAATTTTCAAATCTCTTGTCCATTTGTGGCCTTAATATACATTTATTATTATTATTATTATTATTATATAAATGAAATCTTGGGTGACCTAAAATTAGGATATGACAAATATGTTCAACATTGAAACCAAGATGAAACTCTCTATATGATCTAGGTTATAATAAAATCTAATAGATTTTAATAAAAATATTATTTATATAAATTAAATACAAAAAATTTACTAACTTTTTTGCTTCTCATGTCAAATGGTATGAGGCGAAACATTTCACTTTAAATCTCACTCATGTCCATGAGTTCTACTAGGATGCATTGGAAGCACAATAGCCTCACCAGGTATGAGTTATAAATTTATTTAATTTTTTCATTTGGGCGTTAATTTTTTAGTTTCGCTTTATTTTCTAATATATACTTTTCATGAATCAATAGGTTATATGGATGTCATATACCGATGATTTGATATTATCAGTTGCATCTGTATGCTGGGAGGGAGACTTGTGGTTAACAAATGTTTCGTTGCATTGTTTTGACATAGTTTAAATGCATTGCCCTGATCAGGTGATGCGGTAGTTTGACCCATATCGGCACATTCCAGATCATGTTAACACCATTGAAGAGTCACATGTTATCAATCATCAAGGCAGGCGAGAAAGGAATTGGCTGGTGATTCATGCAGATTATCCAGATCTTTAAGGTGTTAGGAGAGATAAGATATTTATGGAGTGAAAACCAACAATTGATCTAGATATCTAAATGAAATGATATTTTCCAATAATGCGCCAATTTATTGCACCTACATGATCACGTATCTCGAGGTGTCACATATTTTGATGCATAACAAGCTTCGATATCCGAAATAGAAACAACTGGTATGAATTTTTTTATATAATATTTATTAAATATTGTTAATGTTATTATAGATGTTAAGTGCTAATTATTGTTTATTGTATTTATTAGATTCATTTATTATTACAGGAGGCTCGGAGAGCAAAATCCACTATCTATAAAGGCGTTGATGAGATGGCACGTGCCCTGAAAACAATACAATCAATTTGTGTCTTGTTTGAATTTAAGAGGTTGAGGAGGCTGAAAGTCTTGAAAAGACCTTAACAGAAAATGAGATCGTTTATCATGAACAGAAGCCTGAAACAGGTTTGCTCATAAACGTTCCTTGCCCATTTACAAGTTGGGGTGATTTTGGTGCTGACCCCTAGATGGGCGTTATAGGCTTATCCTCGTGTTGCATGAGTTTGAGTTTTAAATGTAGTTATGTTATATGCTTTATGTTTTAAGATTTATAAATTTAGTTTAAATTTAATAAAATGTTATGTGAATTTTTATAATGTTTGATTATGAATTGTGAAGTGTGTTTATTTTTTTAATTGTGAAATGTGTTGTGAAGTTTGTTGGAGATGAATTGTAAATTATGTTTGTGTATTGTGATTGTTGATCGATTGATTTTTTGTGGTTGAGAGTTGTAAGTTTGAAAGAAACTATCTTTTTCTAGAGAGTCACAATCCTCTCATACAACTCACGAGTCACAAATATAACATGCAATTCATGAGTCGCGTATGAGATTATCGACTTGCTAAACTGTATTATTTGTATTATTTTTTTAAATATTTTCTTAACTATGGTAATTTTTACATGTGCTAATGTCAAAAAACAATCTAGTTGGTAGAGATATCTAAATGCCTATTTGACACTACAATAAAATTTATTTTTCAAAATATTTTTTAAATTGCTTTTAGCCTGAAAAAATATTAAATTAATACCTTTTAATTTTAATTTATTGATATAAAAAATAAAAAAAATATTTTTTTAAAAATATTTTTTATATATATTTTCAATTAAAAATATTTTTGAAAACATATTATACAGCGTTACAAACATAGTAAAGGACCTGCCGGAGTAGGCCAGCAGTTAAGAATTATGAGTTAGTTATAAACTTTAGTCCCTGTAATTTAATGAAACTAATTGATTAATCCCACTAGTATCAGAATTAAGTAAATAACCCAAATACTATAGATCATTTAGACAGTGGGACCCAATCCTAATAGATCCAATCAACTTCCTCCCGCAATTTCACTTCTCCAAAAAGAACACCAAACATTGTTGTTTTGTTTCCCCTAAAACACCATCAAACAAAACCAAAACGAAAACCAAAAAAATCCCTCCTTTTCAATTAATCATGCTTTCATGCAATCCATAAATCAAAACCCATCTCTAATTCTCCAAATCCTTTTCAATGGCATCTCCTTCTCTTATGGACACCCTTTTTCAACGCAGTTTAGATGACATCATCAAAGGTGTTCGCCAACAACAAAGTAGTACTGAATCCATTTTCATATCCAAAGTTATTGAAGAAATCCGTCGAGAAATCAAATCCACTGACTTGCGAACCAAATCCACTGCCCTTCAAAAACTCACTTACCTGAATTCAATCCACTTTATTGACATGTCATGGGCATCTTTTCATGCTATTGAATGCATTTCTTCTCCTACTTTCTCTCACAAAAAGATTGGTTATCTAGCGATCTCTCAGTCTTTCAATGAATCCACACCCGTTATTTTGTTGATTAGTAATCAACTAAGGAAGGATCTCAAGAGTAGCAATGAGTTTGAGGTGAGTTTAGCTCTTGATTGCTTATCTAGAATTGGAACTGTAGATTTATGTAGAGACCTTACGTCTGAGGTTTTCACTTTGATGTCTAGTTCTAAAGTTTTTGTTAGAAAGAAAGGTATAGGTGTTGTTTTAAGGCTTTTTGAGAAATACCCAGATGCAGTTAGGGTGTGTTTTAAGAAACTTGTTGAGAGTTTAGAGGGTAGTGATTCGCAAATTGTGTCTGCAGTTGTTGGTGTGTTTTGTGAGCTTGCTTCCAAAGACCCCAGATCGTATCTTCCATTGGCACCTGAGTTTTATAGGATTTTGGTTGATTCGAAGAATAATTGGGTGTTGATTAAGGTGTTAAAGATTTTTGCTAAGTTGGCTCCTTTAGAGCCTAGGTTGGCTAAAAGGATGGTTGAACCAATTTGTGATCATATGAGAAAGACCGGGGCGAAGTCTTTGGTGTTTGAGTGTATTAGGACTGTAGTCACTAGCTTCACTGAGTATGAATCTGCGATGAAGCTTGCAGCTGCAAAAATTCGTGAGTTTTTGATGGAGGATGATCCAAATCTTAAGTATCTTGGACTGCATGCCGTATCTATTATGGCGCCAAAGCACTTGTGGGCAGTTTTGGAGAATAAGGATGTGGTGATCCAGTCTTTGAGTGATGAAGATCCTAATATTAAACTCGAGTCTTTGCGTCTAGTTATGGCAATGGCTTCAGAGAGCAATTTAGTGGAAACTTGCAGGGTTTTGGTTAATTATGCACTCAAATCTGACCCTGAGTTCTGCAATGAAATTCTTGGTTCAATTTTATCAACATGCTGCCGGAACGTTTATGATGTTATAATTGACTTTGATTGGTATGTGTCACTTCTTGGGGAAATGTCAAGGATTCCAAATTGCTCGAAGGGGGAAGAAATTGAGAATCAGCTAATTGATATAGGTATGAGAGTCAAGGATGTTAGGCCAGAGCTTGTTCGTGTTGGCCGTGACTTGCTGATTGATCCAGCACTACTTGGCAATCCTTTTCTGCATCGGCTGTTATCTGCTGCTGCTTGGGTGTGTGGGGAATATGTAGAGTTCTCGAGGAACCCAGTTGAACTTATGGAGGCATTGCTACAGCCTCGTACTAGTCTCCTGCCTTCGTCAATAAGAACAGTTTACATGCAGTCTGCTTTTAAAGTCTTAATCTTTTGTATACATTCTTACTTTTTGCAAAAGGAAGAAATGACCTCAGAAGTTTCAGATTTGGCTTCTAAAAGGGAATGCTCAGAAAGTTCTGATTTAGCAACAGGCAAAGCTCTTGTCCAAAGTGATCAGGATGAAGGGTTCAATCCAAGGGAATCAAACCAATCATATGAAGATCCTTCTGTTGTAGATACTGGGGTTGGACAGACATCTACACCCGCATTCATGGAGGAAAAAAGTTTTATGCATGAATCTATTGTTAACCTGTTAAACCTGATGGAATTGGCGTTGGGTCCTTTATCAGGCAGCCTTGATGTTGAAATACAGGAGAGAGCATGGAATGTGCTTGGATTTATTGAGTTGGTACGACAAGAATTTTCTAATCCATTGATTCGAAAGGAAGCAAATTTGGAGAGGGAAAAAGTGATTGCTTCCAGAGTTGTTGAATGGGTGCATGATGCCTTCTCTGAGGAGCTTGGTCCGGTCTCCGTAACTGCCCAGGATAGAGTCCTTGTACCAGATGAACTAGTGCTTAAGGAGAATCTCACTGACTTGGAAGCAATCTGTGGAGGTGTAGAATTACCTTCACCCGGTTCCTTTTCTCTTACAAGTCCATATTATGGAGAAAGTGCTGGTTTTTCCGTCTCTAACCTCCAAGGCGAAGAAGATTCAGAACCATCAACAGAGTCCACTTCCTTGCTTACAGAACACCGAAAGCGGCATGGGTTGTATTATCTCCCTTCAGAAAAGAATAAAATTCTTGCAAATGATTACCCCCCTGCCAATGACCCTAGTTCTGGCATTAACACGAATGATGACACTGAAGATTTAGTTAAGCTTGCAGACCAATCACTAGTCTCCAAGAGAAAGCCAAACCATGCAAAACCTAGGCCTGTGGTGGTGAAGTTGGAAGGAGGAGATGCAGCACCTGTCGTTTCCAAGAAACCAGAGCTGAAGGATGATTTACTTTCTGGCGCCATTCGTGATGTACTTTTAGGTAATGAAGCCAAAGCTGCCTCATCACAAAGTAATCCATCTGATAAGTCATCCAGTAAGAGAAAAGGGAAGGCGAAACATGTTATTCTACCTGATTCTAAAGAAAATCTAGCTGTCGGAGAACAGCCCAATCATGAAAATCCAAGTTCAAGGCGAAGCCAACACCGGGGTCATGGTAAAGAGAAAAGCAAGAAAAGTCGAGGGAAGAAGAATGGGGATGGAAGGGAAGATGATGGGGAGAAAGAAAGAGAGAAGATTAGAGATCACCATGGTAGACACAAAAGTCGACAAAGAGCTGATGCACCTATAAATGTGGTTGCACAAACACCGGATATTCCTGATTACCTTTTATAGCATTAAATGTTCGGATCAGTGCTGCTGTTAGTGACTGCTGAAGAGGAGTTGTTTGACTTCGTCCGCCCCATGTATTCACCCACCTTGAATGCTAAGTTTGGTTTCATTTTTTGGGTGCAGATCAGATATATTCATTTTTTGGTTGGATTTGTTGCTTTTTTAGTTTTTCTTTTTAATTCCGGGATTGCTTTGACATGCAAGACACTGTCAAAATGTAAATTGAAATGTTCAATTTGAGTTTGGCGAGAGAGAGAGAGATTGCTTATATCCCTACAACAGCATTCGGTGTTAGCGTCTCATCTATCATTTACTATTGAATTTTGATTCTGAGCTTTGCAATGAATGGAAATTTATAAATCTGATCGTACTGTGAATACTTGCTGAGTGATCATGAGTAACATTCAAGTCAGGTGAGTGTCTCGGGTTGAGCTTGGCTTGATTTATCTGCTCCCTGCGATTCTTATCTGGGAATACCACTAATTTGTGAGATGAAAACCATGGGCTCGCAGCAACCATTTAGATTTACCAGTCAATGATGGTATGCGCTGAATATTTGACATCTTTAATACTCCTTGCATGATTGTTTCAGTCTGCCATATATGCCTTCAGCATGTTTTGATTGAAGTACCATCTGCTTCAAAATTCGAAGTTCACATGTTTCTGATGCGGAATTGTCTCTTGGATGGCTATTTTAAGGTTTGAAGAAAAAGTTTGCAACTTCACATAAAAAGAATCTTACTTGAGAATTAAAGTTATATATAATTGATCATCTCATTTTATAACTATAACAGAATATACACAAGAAGTATAAATCACAGTGATAAGTCCCAGCAAATATTCAACAATAATTGTTTGTTTCTTTTCTGGTGAGAAAATACCACAAATTTTAGATACTGATTGATTGCCCTTATTGATAATTTTCGGCTGCTTTAAATAAGCAAAACCAGTACAGGAAACCGAAATAAAAGAAAAGCTGGTAACTCACGATTTGAGATTACCCACATAAAAACTGAATGTAACCCGTACGTAACATTAAGCATAACAACTATAACAAACTGAAATAAAAGTGATGAAAAGTTCGCAACTGCAAATGACCTAGTCCTGTAGGTGACCCAGTCCTCCCCAGCATAATCTTTTCATTCTTTACGTGACCATAAATACTCTTCTGCATGCCGTATGCATATAAGTTCTTTTCTGCATGCCTGCATGCCGCATGTATATACTTTTCACGTCCAATCTTCCTGCATGGCACATGCAGTTAACAATTCACGTCCAACTTCAACATATGTATTTGGGATTTGGCTTAAGGGGCCTTGCTAATCGACGTGGCTTATCACTACCTCCCTCATTATGTGGAACCTTGTACCCAAGGTCCACGTCTGGAAACAACTCCAGCAGCTGTTTGGTGGATACCCACGTCGCCTCTTCTACTGGTAGATATTTCCAGTGGACTAAACTCTCTTTGACAATTCGGGCGCCTTGTTTGATCCAGCGATGATCGATAACAGCCTGTGGTGTCAGTATGACTTCCCCATCTTCACTGAATGATGGTATCTCTGTGATGTGTTTGCCATTCTTCGTGTTAGTGTTGTACCGTTTGAGTAGGGAAATATGGAATATCGGATGAATACGCGACTCTGCTAGTAAGTGGAGTTTGTAAGCGACGGGGCCGATTTTTTCTAGAATTTCACAGGGCCCATAGAAGCGGCTAGCAAGTTTCTGGTATTCTCTTTGAAAAACTATTTGCTGGCGATAAGGATGTAGTTTCAAAAGCATTAAATCACCAACCTCAAATGACACATCTTTTTGTTTTTGATTTGCGATTTGTTTCATCCGATTAACTGAGCGTGCAAGGTTGACCTTGAGTTGTTGAAGTAATTCATCTTGGTCCTGTAATTGCTGATCCACTTCATGCACTGAGGATAGTCCTTCATTGTATGATGGAATAGTGGGTGGTAGCCTACCATACAGTGCTTGAAAAGGGGTCATGTCGGTTGAGATGTGGTACGTTGTATTGTACCAGTATTCTGCCCAAGGTAAGTAGAAGCTCCATTTTCATGGCCATTGGTGGACAAAGCATCTAGATATTGTTCTACACATTGATTGACAACTTCCGTTTGGCCATCGGTCTGTGGATGATATGCAGAGCTGAGCTGCAATTTAGTACATGACATCTTGAAGAACTCTTGCCAGAAATGGCTCACAAAAACTGGATCACGGTCGCTGACGATAGACTTTGGCATGCCATGGAGCTTAATAACACCTTCCATAAATTTCTCTGCAACGCTTTTAGCTGTAAAAGGATGTTTTAATGTAAGAAAATGAGCTGATTTACTGAGCCTATCGACGACTACCATGATGGTATCCTTGCCCTGTGAGGTGGGTAACCTCTCAATAAAATCCAATGTGATGTCATCCCATACTTAGCAAGGAATGGGCAGTGGTTGGAGGAGACCTGTGGGCGCCAATGTTTCCAACTTTGTTTTCTGGCAGTCCACACAATTCTTGATATATTCTTGGACCGATTTACGCATCCTTGGCTAATAGAATTGTTGTCCCAGTTTTTTATAGGTGCGCAATACACCAGAGTGGCCGTCTATCTTGGTGTCATGCATTTCATGTAGCACCTTTGCACGTAGGGCAGAATCTGCTGGGACGATGACTCGTTCCTTGTAACGAAGTAGGCCATTGTGCCACACATAGTGGCTGTGTAGTCGGTCCATGGCTGCCTGGCTCATGAACTGTATGTACGAATCTGTCTTTACCGCTTACTTAATTTCTTCCCATAAGGTAACCTGAGGAAAAAAAAGATGGTGAAGAACAGGGCTACCTTGTTTACTAGAGAGAGCATCAGTTGCAAAATTTTCATGGCCGGGACGGTATGTAATCTCATGGTCATAGCCTAAGAGCTTGGCTACCCATTTTTGCTGCTCTAGTGTGGTGATACGTTGCTCTAACAAATACTTTAGGCTTCGTTGATCCGTCTGAATATAAAATTTTCTGCTTAGAAGATATGGTTGCCGCAGACATATAGCTTCAATGATGGCCAACATCTCTTAGGCGTAAGTGGACCAAGATTTTTTTGCCACCCCAAGTGCTCAACTCATAAATGCCACTAGTTTGCTTTGCTGAGTCAATACTGCTCGAATACTGTCACCTGATGCATCAGTTTCGATAGTGAAGACGTCTTTGAAGTTGGGCATTGCTAGCGTTGATGTAGTTGTCATGGCTTGTTTAAGCGCAAGGAAAGCAGTTTCAGCTTCCTCATGCCATCCGAATTGGCCCTTTTTAAGGAGATTGTTGAGAGCTCGCGCCACAATGCTATAATTTTTTACAAACTTCCTGTAATATCTTGTCAACTCTAAAAACCCACGTAGCTCAGAAATATTAATGGGTCATGGCCATGCCACCATTGCTGCAATTTTGTTTTCGTCTACCTTCACTCTATGATTGGTGATAATGTGCCCTAGATACTCCAACTCTTGTTGGCCAAAAACACATTTGCTAGTTTTGACAAAGAATTGATGTTGCTTTAATATCGTCAAAGTCTGTTTTACATGCATCAAATGCATGTCCCAAGTAAGACTATAGACTAAGATGTCATCGAAGAAAACTAGTATAAATTTTCTAAGATGAGACCGAAATATAGAGTTCATGATAGCTTGAAATGTAGAGGGTGCATTACACAAGTCAAATGGCATAACCAAGTATTCATAATGTCCGTTATGAGTATGGAAAGTAGTTGTTGGAATATCCATAGGATTAACTCGTACCTGATGATACCCATCTCTAAGATCTAGCTTGGTGAAATATGAAGCACCATAGAGCTCGTCTAACATATCATCAACTGTGGGAATAGGGAAGCGGTCCTTCACGATGGCAGCATTGAGTGCCCGGTAATCTGTGCAAAATTGCCAAGTTCCATCCTTCTTCTTCATCAACAGTACAGGTGATGAAAACGGGCTTGCATTTGGTCGAATAAGTCCGGAGTTTAACATTTCATGGACTTGTTTCTCAATTTCCTCCTTTTGATAGTATGCATAACAGTATGGTCGAACATCAATAGGTTCGGTTCCTTCCTTGAGGGAGATGCAGTGATCTATCACCAGTGGTAGACTTGTCAGTTCCTTTAATAGTTCTGAGAACTCATGCAATATTTTCTTCATGTCAGGATGAATTGTTTTGTTGTGTGGCTCCGCAGCACTGACCTGTAGACATATTGCAAAAATGGCATGGTTCTGATGAGCTTCTTTGGTTAATTCATTGATTGATGCAATTTGAATGGCTTCATTGTCCGTTCCTTGTAACCGCCTAATCTGGTTCTTCCAAAGAAATTCCATGGTTAACTGTTTCCAGTTGCAAACCACGGAACCCAGCATTTCCAGCCATTGGATTCCCAGGACTAGATCTAACCCTGTAAGAGGAAGAGAATAAAGAGTTAAAGAGAAATGAGTGCCTTGCAGGTCCACTCCTACTTCTTCAAAACACCCCTGACACCTCAATTTCTCGCCATTCGCTACCTCCACCGTGAAAGTTGTGGTTGGCACCACTGGTAATCGCATCTCGTTGGCCAATCTTTCGTTAATGAAGTTGTGAGTTGATCCACTGTTGATGAGTGCGATGACATGTGGGAACCAATCCTGGCAGCTATGCGCATAGTCTTGGGCGCAGTGCATCCTGTCAACGCATGTAGTGTGATTTCTGGTTCAGTGGTTGCCTCATAATTCTCTTGAACTGGTTGTTCTTCACTATCATTATCACATAAAAGAGTGTTGCTGCCATCGTAACCTTCCAACATAAGTATTCGTGGCTCCCAACATTTATGTCCTATAGTAAAACGATCATTGCAGTTAAAACATAAATTCTGAGCTCTCCTCCGTTGCATTTCCTCCCAGGTGAAGCGCCAAACAGGATTGGTAGGGACTGGTGGTGCAACTCGATTGACACGGGGAGGGGATAGTATAGATCTCATTGGTGGTGTAGGTCTGATAAACCGAATTTTTCTACTAAGTTGATCATCCTTCATTTGGGCTAAATTTATGGCTTTCTTCAAGGTTTAAGGCTTAAACATGCGTATCTCATTTGAAATCTCAGTTTTTAAGTCACCCATAAATGTACCCACAAACACCCGTTGGTAATCTCGTAGTGAACCCCCTTGCCTTATCCTTGAAAGGGCTTAATTAAATCTTCACACTCCGAAGGGCCAAAAGGAGCCCAAAGTTCGTCTTCAAAATTTACCTATGATAGAACGCATCCTTCTTCTTCAGTCAACCTGCGAATCCATTGCCACCACTGGTTGGCCTCCTCTTCCAAGTGGTAGGAAGCCAGAGAGACCTTTTGAGTTTCTGGAGTATTCTGAAATTAAAAAAACTGATTCACACGATTAAACCACTCCGTTGGATCATCTCCTGAAAATTTAGGAAATTCAAGTTGCGCTATCTTGGAAGAGACAATTAGTCGTCCCCCCTCGTGGCCTTTATGTTGTTGGTTGCCCTGGTTTGGAGGCTCCTAGTTTGCAAGCAGCACATCAAAAAGATGGTTAAGCGTTTCTTCCAGATGTCGCAGTCTATCAGCCATGCCTAGCTCCATTCGGTGTAGCCCATCTTCTAATTGCTCAATTCGTTCCTTATTAGTGCTCGTAATATCCAGGCTTGTTAATAACCTGGCTCTGATACCAATGATAAGTCCAAGCAAATATTCAACACTAAATGTTTGTTTCTCTTCGGGTGAGAAAGTATCACAAATTTTAAATACTGATTGATTGACCTTATTGATAATTTTTGGCTGCTTTAAATAAGCAAAACCGGTACAGGAAACCAAAATCAAAGGAAAGCTGGTAACTCACGATTTGAGATTACCCACGTAAAAACTGAATGTAACACGTACATAACATTAAGCATAACAACTATAAACAAACTGAAATAAAAGTGACAAATAGTTCGCAACTGCAAATGACCCAGTCCTGTAGGTGACCCAGTCCTCCCCAGCATAATCTTTTCATTCTTTACATGACCATAAATACTCTTCCGCATGCCTGCATGCCGCATGCATATACTTTTCACGTCCAATCTTCCTGCACGGCACATGCAGTTAACAATTCACGTCTAACTTCAACATATGTATTTGGGATTTAGCCTAAAGGGCCTTGCTGATCGACGTGGCTTATCACACAACAAGATTGCTTAATCTTTCAAAGAATTTGCAAGAAATCACTCAATAGAAACAAGGCATCAATATGCAACAACTTTAGATAAAATCTCATCATTAGATAAAATTTCATCAACCTCAAAATCTCATCAGCAGAAAACTAACCATAATTTGACTTAATAGACTTCAACTTGATAAGTAAACCTTAACACATTAAAAGCCTAAAATAACTAAAATAATAAAATAAAACCCAACCCAAATAAACCTTTAAATGCTACAAGCCTGAAAATAAACTAAAAGATAAATAAATAATAGTCTTGTTGTTACTCATTTTTTTAGCCATACATACTAATGGAGATATCCCTTTTAAATCGAAGGCAGGAGTTTAGTTTAAGGTTGCTGGGAAATTGACAAAAGCAAAGAAGAAAGAAATGTTTTTCGAACCCTGTTCCAGCCATCTTCGGCTCTCTTTATCCTTCCCCTCTGCTGCCGAAATTGTCAGGATTCTTAGGCTAATTAGGAGTCTTTATAATGCTAAATTCGTTCCTCTATTATCTGGTCTTTAAGGTTGGACAAAGCCCTCAGAAGTTACAATAACAAAACTGATTCTGCTGCTGTCGTAATTTTTTGTTCCAACTTAGGCCTTGATTCTGACTTGGTTTCGGGCAATATCTGACCATCCCAGCTATATTCTGTCACTCATGACATGTTGAAGAATTGACCTACACCTTTATTGGATCCTAGGGCTCACTATTCTTGTGGCAGACTCTCAGTCAAAATGGGATGCTTTGCATTGTCAGTTTTCTGAATTAGATCAGGAGATCCTTTTTGACCAACCAGGTTGCAACCAGTTTTTTCAATTCAAAAATTTTTATCTCAGTTTTAATCCCTTATGAAAGTTCTAGTCGTGTACACATAGATAAATTTGGGCTTTTGAATCACTTGATTTCGATATCAGAAGCTCAAGATATTCCCATTTGAATATCCAAACGTGAAAGTAGAGAATTCTGCCGCGAGCAGGATTCTGACCCGAGTTTTGCACTAAAGACTCTGCTTCCGTCACAATTTTGCTGGTCGTTATTTTTAGGTTATACTCTCAGTCATATCGGGATGCTCGGTATTTGTCAGTTTTTGAATCAGATCAGGAGACCATTTTTTACCAATCAGATTGCGGCCCGATTCTATTATGTAAAACGATTTATCTCACCTCAAATCCTTCATGAAAGTTGTAGTCCTACATGTGTAGATGAATTTGGGTTTTTGAGTTGCTTGATTTCGATATCATAAACTCAAGATATTCACGTTTGAATATCTAATGAGAAAGTGAAAATTCTGCCGCAAAAATTCTATTGCAAGAAGGATGCTTGCGTTTAATTGTTGCGATTAATCATTGTTTTTTTGAGTTCAAAATGTTAGTTTTAGGACGTTACCCCATGTGACGAACTTATTCTTATGATGTTTTGCTAGCTTCTACTGTGATGTTTGCATTTAATTATTGTGATAAATAGTGTTTTTTTGATCAAAATATAAAAATGTTTTTGTGTGTTGCATACGGCCAATACCCTAACATATTTTAAATTTTCTTCTTTAAAAAAAAAATATTCGAGGTTTCAAAAAATGTGTTTTAGCATGGATTCCTTAAACAGAAAAATTATTTTCTTGCATCTTGGATTTTACAACATGTTTGTAAATTCCAAAGGGTGTTGGCCAATATTCCAAAAATATAAAAATCTTATTTTTGGGAATTCATTTTTATTCACTATTAATGTTTGAATAAAGAAATTCCAAAGGGGTAAATATCCAAAATATTATTAGGAATTATTTGTTATTCATTAGTAATGTTTGGATAAAGAAATCCCAAAGGGGTTAATATCCAAAATATTATTAGGAATAATTTGTTATTATTCACTACAAATGTTTGGATAAAGAAACCCTAAATGTGTTAATATTCAAAATATTATTAGGAATAATTTGCCATTGTTCACTGTTAATATTTGGATAAAAAAACCCCAAGTGGTAAATATCAAAAAATATTTTTCTAGGAAATAACAAGTCATTATCCCTTAATAATATAAGGGCAAATAAACTAATGAAAGGTAAATGTCCAAAATATTGTTAATAGGAATACAACTTGTTTATTTTTAACAAAATGGTAGATTTATGCCTAAAATTTTATTTAGAACAATTTAATTGCGTATCCTTGAAAGAAGCCTCAATTATAATTGGGGACATTTCAAATATTGATTCCACAATTTATGAGTCATGAAAATATGAAATACTAATGCAAAAATGGGCTTTTAAAGCACCTTGAATTTCCTTAGATTTCTAACTTAGTTTTCTTTTCTTTTCTCTTCCTTGCGATTTACGAGTCGCGAACACTTGAAATACTAAGAGAAAAATGAGCTCTTAAGCACATTGAATCTCTTTAGATTTCTATTTTAGCTATCTCTAAATTCATAAATTCTGAATTTATTTCAAATCAAGCATAGACTTCAAGAGATCTGCACCGTTTCTCTTTGGCACTCTATAGACATATCTAAAGCTATGATCCATATTGGCCAAGGGTTCTTTCCCTTAGACTTTGAACCCAAATAATTCATCATAGCAAACCTATCCTAGAAAAACTAATTAAGAGAACACCAACACCATAGCAATTATAAGGCAAACCAAACACAAGTAGCTTACCTTAGGTAGAGCGTACTAGGGGTGCTAATACCTTCCCTTTACGTAACCAATCCCTTGCTCAGAACCTCTGAAAAACCAGTTAGGGTTCCTAGTGACTATAATACTAGGTGGTGACTCCCTTTTTCACAAAACAAAGACCCCGACATTATTCCCTGCTCCGGAAAGGGTCGCCTCGACGTCAATGTCTCGTGAGGGAATGACAGGATGGCGACTCCACTGGGGACGCTTGGACTAGGCTTGGTAGTTTGTTTGTTTATGCTATGTATTGTTGGTTTCTTTTCTTTTTGCTATAAATGGTTAAATACTTTAGCATGCATCTTTACATCTTGTCATGCATGGTATATTGGATATGGATATAGATTTTATTGCATCCTATCATGCATCACTTTTATTATTATTTTTTTGAGAGCACACACATTAAACTTTAAGTTAGGCGGGGAACTAGCAGCTTGCCTTATGACTTGAGTCAAGGTTTAAGTTTGTGTAAACCCCAACTCTTTGCTGAGTGCTTAGACTGGTAGTGATTGGTATACGTGTCATTCCACTATCTACTGAGCCCCTATATTGCCTTTACGAGGGTGATCACTGGGACCATAGTTTTTAAACCCGGCCCGGGGATTGACCCGACCAAGAGACCGGGTCCCGGGTTTCATGGGTCAACCCGGGTCAACCCAAAAAATTTTAAAAAATATTTAAAATTTTAATATTTTATATGAATTTTTTTAAAAAAAATCATGTAAATATATACTATATATATATATTGTAAATAATAAAATTTTAAAAAATATTTTAATTTTTTTTTATCAAATTCTTATATTTTACTCGTATTAATTTATAAATATGAAGGTGAAATAATCAACATCAACCTTTCCCAACAGTTATCCATTTCAGAAGTTTGTTAGAAAAACAAGACGGAGGGCAAGATAGAAAATTCATCAATGCATATCCAACATGTATATAAACAACCGTATCAAAATCAATGCCCTAATTTATCAAGCAGCAACACTTTAAGGAAAGTGAAGCTTTGGCCTTGGCGGCGCATGGCAACTCCTCAACAGCAAGAAGAAGACTCTGAAGATGACTTAGACCTCCTCAAGATCCTTCTACCAGACAATGAAAATGGATTCTCTAAACTACAACATGACACACTAGCACAGGAAGTACAACAACATTACATCCATTCGATCAAGTCAATGGTGATAATCAGACAACTCCCATCACAAGGTCTCTCGACTTTCTCCTTCCAGCTCTGGCTAGTAGCTACAACTCTCTTCACTCTCCTTGACAACCACAGCACCAGCCTTTTATCACCAATTCTTGATACAACATCCAATGGGTCTCATCCGGGTTTCACCAGGCCAACTCCCAAGTGGGTTTTTACCTCCATCTGGACTGGTCCCAGGCCCGGGTCGGCCGGGTCCCGTGTTGACCCGCCGGGCCGGTCCGGGTTTTAAAACTGTGACTGGGACAGCAAAAGACCCTCTTTATAGACCAAGTAGCAAACCTACCCTATGTCTCACATAAAAGAACTAGAACCTATCCTTAGGATGTATGCTCCGTAATATCCTTTTTTTGCATAAAAACAAGCCTAACCCCAAAACATCTTGAATTGCAGGACTTGTGAACGAAATGGCCACCACTGCTAAATTTTCCATCATTGAATATGGAAAAAATTCTGAACTGTCACAATTGACTGAAGGAGACTACCCTAGAAGCGATGCTAAGAAGTTATTGCCAATCAAGAATCTGAATTGCATAGTGAATGAGGTGAACAAGTTAATAGCTCACTTCCAGAATGTGAATGAGATTGCATTTCTTAGGAAATATGGATGCTTAGTAGAGATTGCAAAAGTAGAAGTTTTAAACTCAGCAGTGCGAGCCCTACTTCACTTTTGGGATCCGGATTACCACTGTTTTTCTTTTAGGAGCATAGACCTATGTCCCACAATGGAGAAATACAGGATGTTGACTGAGTTTCCAAACCAGCTGCATAGGGTTTACTTTCCTTTGAGATCTGACAAGATCATCCCCGAACTGTCAAGGCTGCTCAGAACGTCCAACTTGGAAAAGTTTTTGGAGAAGAATGCTACCGATCTGAAATGGAAGATGCTAGAAACTGAACTGGAAAAAAATTCAGGATTAGAAAAAGAAAGATTGATTGCCTTGGGCATGTTTGGTCTTGTGTTGTTCCCAAGCCAAACAGGTGTATAAGTTTGGATGTCGCAGCTGCTTATGTAGAATATGAGAATACCCAAATCGATCCAATGGCTGCTATTTTAGCTGAAACCATCCTGACACTTAACCATTGCAGGAGGGCTGGAAAGGGAGCAATGAGGTGCTGCACGCAGTTGTTGTATATCTAGATGGTTAGCCATATTAAGACGAAAAAGCCTATCTTCAATAATTTTTGGTGGTTCAACCAAAGACCATTAAGGATAGTGGAAGAAGAAGAATGGGGAGATTTAGACAACAAGGCGGGGTAGGCAAACTAGAAAATTTGCCTGATAGTAATTTCAAGTGGAGAGCCCCGTGAGTCACGACAATGGATGTCTTAGTGAGTTGTGGGCAAAGACGTTGGGTGCCTTTGGTAAGGATCATAGGTTATGTAAATTATGCTCCTGCCCTTGTGATAAGACAACTTGGGGGCATACAATTTGTTCTGAGGACTATGGGAATTGCTCAATTCTTTGGTTTGTTCAAAGATCCCATTGCACAAGAAGTTTTGGAGATCATCAAACAAGATTGGAAGCATCTGGTTTTGGTTGAGATGAAAGGTTTGAGGAATCCAAGTGCTAGTGAAGAATATACAAGATGGAGAGACTTAGCTACTTCGGCCATGCCTTACTCAGAAGTCAGATCTTTCCAAGCTGTTGAAGAGCCGAGTAAAAGGAAAAGGATCAGTAGTGAAGAAGAGCTGAAAAGACAAGTGGAAAAGCTTCAGATATAATTGAGCAAGAGTAAAAAAGACAAGACATTGTTAGATGAAATAATGCTTGAAGGGGATAAAAGGAGAGCCTTTCTAGATGAGCAAATACAGTCTAGAGATGCGAGAATATCAAAGCTTGAGTTGAAGCTGGGAGAAGAGAAGATTACTAGGGAAGAAAGTGAGAAGGAGCTAAAAGGATTGAGTTTAGATTGGATGCAAAGCTGCTCTGAACTTGAAGCATTGAAGATTGACTTCAATTACTGTCAAGGAAGCACAGAATATTACTGAGAGAAATTTGCACAAGTTCAGGCTGAGCTGATGGATAGAATTGGAAAATATGAGGAATTAAGTAAGAAATATATGGAGTTGGAAAGCCAATTGAATGAGTTTGCAAAAAAGGAAAGTAAGAAAAAAGGTGTTGAGGTTGTTGAGGCAGAGTTAGTGGCTAAGAGGAATGAGATGAAAGTTTTGAGGATAAAGCTTGACAAGGAACACGAAAAGGTGAAGTATTTGGACGAGAAGTTAGCAACAATGGAAAAACACAAGGATCAAATCGACGCCAACAATGCTGCTTTGAACAAAACCAATATGTTGCTCATAGAAAAGATGACCAGGATGGATAAGCAAATGGACGAAGTAGCTGCACATGCTCGGATTGTTAGAATCAATGCTCGAAATGTGGGAGGAGACATAATTTGCTATCGCCGAAGTTTGGCTGAAACCGATGCCTTTTTGGGAAAAATTGAGAATCGCGGCTTTGCCTTCTTACCTTTGGCTAGAGAGGTGGTGGAGGAAATAGATTAATGTATTTTGTATTTCTTTTATATTTCTAAAAAATATAATGAACTTATCAAGCATTAGTGAGAAGGGCATTGACCCACCTTTTGTGCAAAATCTGTCTCTGATTCAAGCTTACTGAAGCAAATAACTCGAAAGGCATTACTCCTAATAAGCAATGTGACAAGGGAATCTATGTTTACAAGGTGGTGGCTAATAATCGTTCACGAGAAGGCCATATCCATATCTGATATGCAAAGCATTCTCATCATGATCATACATTATATCATGCACCTTCTTATAAATCTATGCATGCACTACAGGTTGTGAAACATAGGTCCCCCTTCTAGAATCCACAACACTAGACTAAGGAAAAGGATGGAAGATGAAGAGAGGTCACACCTTGAAACTCAATACCAAGGAGAGCTAGAAGGAGTTCGGAATGATGTCGCGCGCCTAACCGGTCTACTCGAGCAACTGTTAAGAATTAGAGATGGAGAAGGAACATCTACCCAACCAGATGAAGCACCACCAGCATCAAAAATCCCTGTTACACCTCAAATATAGGGGCAAATACTCCGGATAAGCACCATCTTGATCCTGCTCAGCCCATTCGAATTCCCATTGCAATGGATTTAACAACTGAAGATCCACATGATGTCAGATTTTCTGATCGTGTGAAGGATGATAAGTGCACTGCTCTAGAAGAGAGGTTAAGGGCGGTTGAAGGAAATGATTTATTTGACCCTGTTAGGGCAGCTGAAGTGTGTTTAATACCTAGCATTGTAATACCAAAGAAGTTCAGAGTGCCAAAGTTTGTTAAGTATACCGGGATGGAATGCCCAAATACCCATCTTTGGTCCTACTGTAACAAGATGACAGAAGTTATCCATGATGATAAGATGTTGATTTACTTCTTTCAGGATAGCTTAACGGGGTTTGCCCTCAGCTAGTATATGAGGCTTGACAACATGAGGATCAAAAAATGGGCGGACCTGGCGGATGCTTTCTTAAAGCAATACAAGTTCAATCTTGAGATCGCTCCTAATAGGACAGTCTTATGACCATGGAGAAAGGAAATCAAGAGTCCGTGAGGGCTTACGCTCAAAGGTGGCGAGACCAAGCCATCCATGTGTAACCTCCCCTAATAGAAACGGAAATGGTGACACTATTTTCCAATACTTTTAGGGCTCCATACTACGAGCACCTTATGGGTAGCTGAGCCCAACATTTCTATGATGTTGTGCAGATTGCCGAGAGGATTGAATAAGGAATCCGAAGTGGGAGAATTGCGGAACCTGTAGAGAAGAGGGGTTTCGTCGGAAAAAGGAAGGAAACTGAGGTGAATAGCCTAGAAGGTGGATATAAAGGAAAAACCAAAAACTACCAAAACTACCAAACACCTACCTCCCAAGTCACTAGTATCAATTTTGCTAAACCCTCCATCCCAAACCAACCTAATCAAACGAAATTCCCAACAAATAACCAAAGCAATTACCAACGGAGAAACAACCGACAACCAGAAAAACAGTTACCACCCTTACCAATAACCTTGAAGGAGTTGTATGCTAAATTGCTAAGTATCGGGCAGATAGCTCCTATATCGGTACCACCTATGCAACCACCTTTCCCTGCTTGGTATAATCCTGAAGTGACTTGTGAATACCATGCTGGTTATGCGGGTCATAGCATTGTGACATGTGTTGCTTTTAAGAAAAGGGTGTTGCAGCTGATCAAAGTTGGATGGGTCACTTTTGAGGATTCGCCTAATGTGAATTCGAATCCTTTACCCAAACATGCTGCTGGTAGTAGTGAGGTGAATGCCGTGGAGATTGATAACAAAGGAAAGGTTCTAAAAGTGACCATGACAAGGCTATACGAGATGGTACAATCTGGACACTTAGAGAAATCAACTGGACGCTGCATGGGAAAAGGTGACTTTTGCCCATTCCATAAAAAGAAAGGGCATCATATTGATGAATGCATTAAATTTCATCAAAAGGTTACGAGAATGTTGACTCTAGGAGAGCTAAGAGTTGAGGCCATAGAAGACAATGGAGAGATAAAGATGATAGAGAAATGTAGGGTCTAATCAACAGCTAATGGGCCCTCGAAATTGGTATTGACCAAGCCCTCATATGCAAACAAAACAGAATACAAAATGATGCCTGGTAATTATTCTTATACCTCAAGTGTTGAAGCTCCCTTGCCTTTGTTCCAAACTGAGATAAGTGGACTAACCCGGAGTGGTCGTTGTTTCACACCTAAGGAATTAGAGAAACAAAGAAAAACTAAGGGCAAAGAAGTAATTGACTTTGATAAAGAGCTAGAGGTGAATAAACCCGTGACTGAGGAAGAGACAAATGAGTTCCTGAAGGTGATGAAGCATAGTGAGTACTGTATAGTGGATCAACTAAAGAAGACTCCAGCAAAGATTTCCATTATGTCATTAATACTCAGCTCTGAGTCGCATCGCAATGCTTTGCAAAAAGTATTGAATGAGGCTTACATGCCCCAAGATATGGAACAAAAGGCTATGGAACATTTAGTAGGGAGGATTCATGCTGCCAATTACATGTATTTCACGGAAGATGAGCTTAACGTTGAGGGCACGGGACATAATAAGCCTTTATATGTCACAGTTCGATGCAAAGATTGTCTCATCAACAAAGTTCTTATCGATAACGGCTCAGCCCTTAATGTGTTACCAAGGTATATGATGGATGAAATGCCGATAGATCCCTCACACATGCAACCAAGTGTGATGACGACCAGAGCTTACGATGGCTCGCCTAGACAGGTGATAGGGATGATTGAGGTAAAACTAGTCATGGGCCCACAAGTCTTTCTAGTAACCCTTCAAGTTATGGACATCCACCCTTCCTATAGTATGTTGTTAGGAAGGCCATGGATACATTTTGCGGGAGCTGTCGCCTCCTCGCTGCATCAATGCTTGAAATACATTGCCAACAGTGTTTTGGTTACTGTTAAGGCTGAGGAGACTATATCGATGGTGAGGAATGTGGCGGTTCCGTTCATTGAAGCTGAAGACTGTAGGGATGGAAACCTTCATGCATTTAAGGTTGTGAATACTGAGTGGGTGCCTGAGAACATTGTGGTGAGGAAACCAGAGATCTCAGAGGCCATCAAAATGGCGGCTAAAAGCTTTTTAAAGCACAAGATTCCTTTCCAATATGATGTTAAAGCTAGAAAACCTAAGAGGATTAACATAATAAAGCTAAAAGCTACAGAACAAAGGTTTGGGCTTGGATATAAGCCCAAGAAAGAGGATTACAAGCAAGCTGCTGGTGCAAGAAGGGAGAAGAGAATGGCTAGGATTGAAGGAAGAAAGCCTGAAGAAGAAAATTTAGCCACCCTTCCAATCAGGGTTTCATTCCTAAAGGCTGCATATGTGATGCAACCTGAAAAGGGACCTGAAAATGTTTTTCAGAAACTCTCTGCTATGAACATAAACACGCTAGAGGAAGATGAAGTTAAGGGCATTGTGGAGGAGACTGAAGTTGGAAGAAGGGATGAAGAGATGTCGCAATTAACCATCTACACTCTAGAAGAAGTTGTCGCCAGGGCCTTCGTTCGAAAGCTAGCCAAGGGAGAGAAGTTTCAGAATTGGGAGACCCAAGAAGCTCTGTTGGTGTTCAAAATGTAATCAATAATGCTTGTTTGATTATGATGTTGTCTATGTTATTTTTTTTCTTCTTTTCCGTTTTGTTTTTTAATTGACAATCAAGGCTCAAGATGTCAATTGGATTCCATCCTTGTTTATGAGCCAACCTTTTCCTTTTAATAAGATCATGCATTTTCAAAGTTTATCTTTATGTTTTTACTGTGCATTTACACATCACTTTCCGCTTTCAGGAAACCTGAAAGCGGATCTTCCACAACAACACCTACACTTTACATTGAGAATGAATGGCCAAACTTTAAAAAATATATAGTAGTAGTAGAAGAGGACGAATAGGATGAAAATAACATTAGGGAATTCACAAAACTAATAGAGCAGCATGAGCAAGCTTGGAAACCCGCTAAAGAGGAACTTGAAACCATAGATGTGGGCACTGAGGAAATTAAGAGAGAGCTGAAGATAGGGACTATGATCACTCCTAAAGAAAGGGAAGACTTGATTGTATTACTCCGAGATTATGTAGATGTCTTTGCCTGGTCCTACGAGGATATGCCTGGTTTGGATACTAATATCGTAGTACATAGGGTACCATTGGTAGAAGGATGCAAGCCATTTAAGTAAAAGTTGAGGAGAACTCATCCGGAGGTTTTAATCAAAGTGAAGGCAGAAATTGAAAAACAGTGGAATACTGGATTTCTAAAGGTAGTAAAATACCTATAATGGGTGTCCAACATAGTGGTAGTGCCCAAAAAGGAAGATAAAATCAGAGTTTGTGTGGACTTTAGGGACTTAAACTGGGTTAGCCCTAAAGACAATTTTCCACTGCCACACATAGATATGCTAGTTGACAATGCAGCACGTAGCTCCACATATTCCTTTATGGATGGATTTTCGGGCTACAATCAGATAAAAATGGCGCAAGAAGATAAGGAGAAGACAATATTTGTAACACCATAGGGAACCTTTTGTTACAAGGTCATGCCATTTGGGTTAAAGAATGTCGGGGCCACCTACCAAAGGGCCATGGTGACTTTATTTCACGATATAATGCATAAGGAGATTGAGGTATACGTGGATGATATGATTGCTAAATCTAGAGAAGGAGAGAATCACGTCCAAATATTGAAGAAATTATTTGAAAGACTACAAAAATATAGGTTGAGGCTTAACCCTGTAAAGTGTTCATTAGGTGTAAAATCTGAGAAGTTGTTGGGATTTGTGGTGAGTGACAAATGGATAGAAATGGATCCTGACAAAGTAAGGGCTATTCGATCTATGCCAGCTCCCAAGACTGAGAATGATGTAAGAGGTTTCTTAGAAAGGTTGAATTACATTGCCCGGTTTATATCCCAATTAACTAGGACTTGCGATCCAATCTTTCATTTGTTAAGGAAGAAGAATCCTGGAATTTGGAATGAAGAGTGCGAAGAAGCTTTCGAGAAAATCAAGCAGTACCTACTGAATCCACCCGTGCTTGTTCCTCCTGTATCGGAAAGGCCATTGATATTATACTTAACAGTAACTGAAACATCAATGGGATGTGTACTTGGCCAACATGACGAGACCAGAAGGAAGGAAAGGGCCATTTATTACCTAAGCAAGAAGTTCACAGAATGCGAGGCTAGGTATACTGTGATTGAGAAACTATGTTGCGCGCTCATATGGGCTACAAAGAGGTTACGTCAATATATATTGTATCATACCACATGGTTAATTTCAAAATTAGACCCGTTGCGGTACATTTGTGAAAAGCCCTATCTGTTAAGTCGAATTGCAAGATGGCAAGTTCTGTTGGTTGAATATGATATAATATATATGACAGTGAAAGCTGTGAAAGGGAGTGCTATTGCCGATCACCTGGCTGACAATGCTATGGAAGATTATGACCTATTGAACTTTGACTTTCCTGATGAAGATGTGTTTTCAGTCGAGAAAAAGAAATTAGACTGGTGGACTATGTACTTTGACGGTGCTGTAAATGTATGTGGTAATGGAGCAGGTGCAGTGATAATCTCTCCCGATAAGAAACAATATCCGATTTCAGTTAAGTTACAGTTCAAGTGCACTAACAACACGGTTGAGTATGAGGCTTGCATTCTCGGGTTAGAAGCTGCATTGGAGCTAAATATCAGAAAGATAGATGTGTATGGAGACTCAATGCTGATTATTTGCTAAGTGAAAGGAGAATGGCAAACCAAGAAAGAGAAGTTGACACCTTACCAAGAATACCTGTCTAAACTGGCTGGAGAATTCGAGGAAATAGAGTTCACCCATCTAGAAAGAGAAGGAAACCAGTTTGTTGATGCCTTACCACACTACTATGGCTAGAATAGACTTTGGACGTAAGGTACAACCAGTGCATATTGATATAAAAAATAACCCAGCTCATTGCTGCTCAATCGAAGGAGAAATAGATGGAAACCCTTGGTACTATGATATAAAGAATTTTGTCTAAAACCAGGCATATCCCATTGGGGCATCCAAAATTGATAAGAAGACTTTGAGGAGGTTGGCAATGGACTTTTATCCTGATGGAGAGATTTTGTACAAGAAGTCATCTGACAGGACTTTGTTGAGGTGTTTGGATGAAGTCGAGGCCAAAATTGCATTATGGGAAGTCCATGAAGGAATTTGATCAACCCATGCTAGTGGAAACATTATGGCTAGGAAAATACAAAGGGTCGGTTACTTCTAGATGACGTTAGAGAAGGATTGCATCGACTATATCCAAAAATGCCATAAGTGCCAGGTGTACGGTGACAAAATCAACGCCCCTCCAGCTCCCCTGTTTAACCTAACATCTCCATGGCCTTTTGTAATGTGGGGAATTGATGTGATTGGGCCTGTCAACCCAAAAGCAAGCAATGGTCATAGGTTTATTCTTGTGGCCATCGACTACTTTACAAAATGGGTAGAAGCCGGTTTATTTGCTCATGTGACGCAAAAAGTGGTGAAGAAATTTATAGAAAGAGATTTGATCTGTCGATATGGGCCCCCAAAAAAGATTATAACTAATAATGCCCAAAACTTCAATGGAAAAATGATAATAGAACTCTGTGCTAAATGGAAAATCAAGTATTCCAATTCCTCGCCGTATAAGCCAAAGATGAATTGTGCGGTAGAAGCTGCTAACATGAATGTCAAGAAGATTATTTAGAAGATGGTAGTCACCTACAAGGATTGGCACGAGATGTTGCCATTTGCCCTTCATGCATACTGCACCGCAGTCTGAACTTCAACAGGAGCCACCCCGTACACTTTGGTATATGGAATGGAGGCAGTGATGCCTTTAGAAGTGGAGATCCCATCATTAAGAGTACTGATAGAATCTGAGCTAGAAGAGGCAGAATGGGCAAAAGTTAGATATGAACAACTGAATTTGATAAGTGAGAAGAGGGTAGCTGCAATCTGTCATCATCAACTATACCAAAGAAGGATGGCCAAATCATATGACAAGAAGGTTTGACCTCGAGGATTCCAAGAAGGAGACCTTGTACTAAAGAAAATATTGCCTTTACTAGGAGAAAATCAGAGTAAATGGGCACCCAACTATGATGGCCCTTATGTGGTGAAGAAAGCTTTCTCAGGAGGAGCTCTGTTGTTGTCTAGAATGGATGGAGAAGATTTAGTTAGACCTGTGAATTCTGACTCTATAAAGAAATATTATGCTTGATGTATTCCATGTTTTCCCAATCAAATAAAGTTTGGCAATGAATTCTTTCTATAAAGAACCTTTTCTTCATAAAGCGCATGATCTCATAACATTTGAAACCTTTTACTTAAAAGAACTGATTTTACGCATGACTAAGGAATCATAATATGCTCAAGATGACTCAACCAATACCCAACTTGAAGAGAACCAAACCAAAAGCTAAACTTGACCTATATTGCACACCACACTGGGGGCAAAAAGTGCACGTATAGGTCCATAGTGAGCCAAAGCCCAACATTAAAGGGAATCATCATAAAAACCTTTGAAACACCTTTATGAGAATTGTTTAAAACAAAATATGATGATTACATTGAAAGTTTCATTTTTTATGAACAAAACCAGATCTTTCAAGTTTTCCTTTTAAAACAATTTCCTAAAAATAGAAAAGGCAATTAAAACATCGGTAAAATTATAATAAAAGGCAATATTCAATGGAGCAAGAAAGGGCCCCATAAGGAACTGGAGATCTCTTCACCCAGCATGAAAAAGATAGGAAATGTAGCACACGAAGAATGTTCTAGTTCAAGAGGACAGGTCGGGCAAATAAATGAAAACAGGAGCTCAAAGAAGGCCACAACGGAAAGGGGGACCTATGTTTCCAAAATAGGTAACAAAAGCATGCATCCTATATTGTCATAACATTAACCTGGCAGGAAAGGTGTGGCAAAAGCCAAAATAGTTCCAAGTTTTTGGGAACCGCTGAGATACAGAATCTCAAGTCAACGAAACGGCGGAAAAGAATTGTGAACCAGCACTGCTTCATTCCTTAAGGTAAGATGATTTCTTTGTGATTCAAAACGGGTAGGTCACCCGACATTGAGACTATTTTTTAGAAAAACCATGGGGTTTTTCTAAAAATCTTAAAACGGGCAGGTCACCCGACATTGAGACCATTTTTTAAGAAAAAAGCGTGGAGTTTTTCTAAAAACCATAAAACGGGCAGGTCGCCCAATATCGAGACCATTTTTTTTTGGAAAAAAGCTTGGAGTTTTCCTAAAAATCATAAAAAAGGCAGGTCAACATTGAGACCATTTTTTAGAAAAAACGAGTTTTTCTAAAAATCATAAAACGGGTAGGTCACCCGACATTGAGACCATTTTTTAGGAAGAGCGTGGAGTTTTTCTAAAAATTGTAAAACGGGCAGGTCACCCGACATTGAGACCATTTTCTTTAAGAAAGCATTGAGTTTTGCTACTTAATTTTTAGCTTCACAAGTTTCGTAAAGAGGGGGCATCTGTTGTTACTCATTTTTTTAGCCATATGTACTAATGGAGATATCCTTTTTAAATCGAAGGCAGGAGTGTAGTTTAAGGTTGCTGGGAAATTGACAAAAGTAAAGAAGAAAGAAATGTTTTTCGAACCCTGTTCCAGCCATCTTCGGCTCTCTCTATCCTTCCCCTCTGCTTCGAGTTTTGACAAAAGCAAAGAAGAGAATTCTGCCGCGAACAGGATTCTGACCCGAGTTTTGCACTAAAGACTCTGTTTTCGTCATAATTTTGCTGGTCGTTATTTTTAGGTTATACTCTCAGTCATATCGGGATGCTTGGTATTTGTTAGTTTTTGAATCAGATCAAGAGACTATTTTTTACCAACCAGATTGCAGCCCGATTCTGTTATGTAAAATGATTTTATCTCACCTCGAATCCTTCATGAAAGTTGTAGTCCTACATGTGTAGATGAATTTGGGTTTTTGAGTCGCTTGATTTCGATATCAGAAGCTCAAGATATTCACGTTTGAATATCTAATGAGAAAGCGAAAATTATGCTCCTTCATGAAAGTTGTAGTCCTACATGTGTAGATGAATTTGGATTTTTGAGTCGCTTGATTTCAATATCAGAAGTTCAAGATATTCACGTTTGAATATCTAATAAGAAAGCGAAAATTCTACTGCAAAAATTCTGCTGCAAGAAGGATGCCCCCAAGTTTGCAGGACTGAATTGACAAAAACTGAAATAAGGGAGTTAATTGCAGATAAAAATTGAAAGAAACTTGGCTGGGTTTTGGAAGAAATAGAAAAACAGGGATATGATTAGAAAATGACAGAAATTCTGCCACGATGGGTTACATTTCTGCTGCCTTTCTAAACGACACTGTCTTTGTCTTTTTACGTTAATTCACTTCTTTAGCTAGATGGTGCCGTATGAGAACAGCCCCATCCTGGAAATATAATTAGCATGGTACTGTACCCCATCGGCATTCCCTTCCCTACTCTGCAACCTTTTGTTGCTGTTTTATTGAAATCCTTCGTCCTTGCATCCTGCAACCTGGTGCACAGGACAGCCCCCCTTTTCACGCCAAATGTGCAGCTGCAATGCAGAGAGCTTCAGTCCAAGGGAAATGTTTTTGCGCCTCCTATGTGCCAGCTGTGGAAGAGGACACAGAGAGGAGCCTCACACCATCTAAGGGCTGAGATTTTATCCCTAATAGAGATGGCTGGGATGAGGGGGCATGAGAGAGGTCTCCAGTTTTTTTGCTTGGCTATATAAGCAAGCTGTTAGGTATTTTTGGGAAGAGAAAAAAAAAGAGAAAAGAGGACGCAGAGGGAAGAGTAAAAAATAGAGAGAGCTATCATAGAAAAAAAAAAAAGAGAGAGAGAACGAGAGGGAAAAATTATCTCCAGTCTATCCTGCATTTGTCGAAAAAGAGTTCACCAAACCTACGGGTTTTCTAAAAACTCTTAACGGCAAAAAGAGGAAGGCATTCTTTAGTTTCAGAGGCAGAAAAGCAAAGGTTTTCACCTGCCTGCACCTCATTTTCTGCATCAAACCAGCAGCATCAGCAGGTATAGTTCCTAGTCTTCCGCTTCTTTGCTATTATTTAAGCTTGGCATTTGTTGTGTGGTTCTTTCCCAAAACCTGTTTTATTGTTTTTGCTCTAGATCGATGTTCAGTTTTATTGTGGTTTGAACAAAAGGATTGTGCTTGCTCACTGTCACTGCCATGCTTTATAGTTTGGATTATTTGTCTACGTACGTTACAGCTGCATTATTTTTTCTTGATCTTACGTTAAGGCTGTATGCTTTTTTTGGTTTATTACTGTGAGAGACTGTGAGTTTATGGCCCAGCGGCATCTGCAAATGTAGCTGCTAGTTTCTGCTGCATTGAAACTTGGCATCTGTTGCTTGTTTATTTTCCAAAATCTGTTCCCCGTTTTGCTCTAGATGTTCAGTTTTTTTCTTGGCTTGAACAGAAGGTGTTGTGCTTGCCCACTGTTACTTCCACGATTTTTAGTTAGGTTACTGTTTACGTTAAAGCTGCATGCTCCTTTCTTGGTTTGTTTATGTGAGAGACTGTGAGCATTTATGGTCTTCGTTGCCTCTTCCTCCCTCTTCTCGAGTGTCTCCTTGCCGGGGAATGTCGCATAGGAATGGTGGTGGTTTTAGAAGCGCAGTTTTTATGTGGGGAGGAAGAAGAGAAAACAAAGAGAGTAGGAGAAATGTAGAGAGTGAACACGGAGAAGGAAAAACCCAATAGAGAAGACAGAGGGAGGAAATAACAAAATAGGAGAGAAAGGGAAACAGAGAGGAAAGGAAAGGGAGAGAACCAAGAGAACAAGAAGAAGGTTTGAGAGCAAAAATAATGGGAAACAACAAAAGAGAGAAGAGCTTGACTGCAATCTATCCTACCTTGCCGAAAAGGAGTTTAGCAAGCTCTAAAGAGTTTTTTGAAAAAGCTCCTAACGGCAAGAAGAGGAAGGTTTCCTTTGGGGATCAAAGGTAAAGTAACGAGGGAATCGCTCGACGGTTTGTGCTCCATTTTCTTTGTTCTGCAAGCAGGAGCTGCAGAATGTCGTAGCGGGAGCAGTTTTGTTTCTAAACAAAGCTTTGGTTAGAGAAGAAAGTATATAACGTAAAGGAAGTTTTGGGGAGGAGAAAGTAAAAGGGCATGAGGGAAGTTTCCTTTTCAGGCGGGGTTGTTTTTCTTTACAGACTCTCAAATCGTGTTTTTCTTTTTAACGAGATAGCTGGCCATTTGTTTCTAATACATAGGATAAAAGTATGCCCCTCAAGTTTCTTGCCTTTCGCGAGCATGGCAGTGTTCAAGATTTAGGATAACAGAGGATGGGTTGTGGGGCACCGACACTGGCGTAGGATTTTGAGTTCAAAATGTTACTTTCAGAACTTTGGCCCCCATGTGACGAGTTTATTCTTATGATGGTTTAATAACTTTAACTGTGATGCTTGCGTTTAATTGTTGCGATTAATCATTGTTTTTTTTAGTTCAAAATGTTAGTTTCAGGACGTTACCCCATGTGACGAACTTATTTTTATGATGTTTTGCTAGCTTTGACTGTGATGTTTACATTTATTTATTGTGATGAATAATGTTTTTTTTTATTAAAATATAAAAATGTTTTTGTGTGTTGCATACGGCTAATACCTTAACATATTTTAAATTT
This sequence comes from Populus trichocarpa, assembly GCF_000002775.5. Taxonomy (NCBI): domain Eukaryota; kingdom Viridiplantae; phylum Streptophyta; class Magnoliopsida; order Malpighiales; family Salicaceae; genus Populus; species Populus trichocarpa. Next base: position 4,411,935 of record NC_037299.2, on the reverse strand, counting down.
TCTTCTTTTTTTCAAAAAACCAAATATTCGAGGTTTCAAAAAATGTGTTTTAGCACGGATTCCATAAACACAAAAATTATTTTCTTGCATCTTGGATTTTACAACATGTTTGTAAATTTCAAAGAGTGTTAACCAATATTCCAAAAATATAAAAATCTTATTTTTGGGAATTCGTTTTTATTCACTATTAATGTTTGGATAAAGAAATCCCAAAGGGGTAAATATTCAAAATATTATTAGGAATAATTTGTTATTCATTAGTAATGTTTGGATAAAGAAATCACAAAGGGTTAATATCCAAAATATTATGAGGAATAATTTGTTATTATTCACTACAAATGTTTGGATAAAGAAACCCCAAATTAGTTAATATTCAAAATATTATTGGGAATAATTTGCCATTGTTCACCGTTAATATTTGGATAAAAAAACCCCAAGTTGTAAATATCAAAAAATATTTTTCTAGGAAATAACAAGACATTATTCCTTAATAATTTAGGGGCAAATAAACCTATGAAAGGTAAATGTCCAAAATACTGTTAATAAGAATACAACTTGTTTATTTTTAATAGAATGGCAGATTTATGCCTAAAATTTTATTTAGAACAATTTAATTGCGTATCCTTGAAAAAAGCCTCAATTATAATTGGGGACATTTTAAATTTTGATTCCACAATTTATGAGTCATGAAAATATAAAATACTAAGGCAAAAATGGGCTTTTAAAGCACCTTGAATTTCCTTAGATTTCTAACTTAGTTTTTTTTCTTTTCTCTTCCTTGCGATTTACGAGTCGCAAACACTTGAAATACTAAGTGAAAAATGAGCTCTTAAACACATTGAATCTCTTTAGATTTCTATTTTAGCTGTCTCTAAATTCATAAATTCTGAATTTATTTCAAATCAAGTATAGACTTCAAGAGATCTACACCATTTCTCTTTGGCAATCTATAGACATATCTAAAGGTATGATCCATATTGGCCAAGGGTTCTTTCCCTTAGACTTTGAACCCAAATCATTCATCATAGCAAACCTATCCTAGAAAAACTAATTAAGAGAACACCAACACCATAGTAATTATAAGGCAAACCAAATACCAAGCAGCTTATCTTAGGTAGGGCGTACTAGAGGTGCTAATACCTTCCCTTTACGCAACCAGTCCCTTGCCTCAGAACCTCTGAAAGACCAGTTAGGATTCCTAGTGACCATAATACTAGGTGACGACTCTCTTTTTCACAAAACAAAGACCCCGACATTATTCCCCGCTCCGGAAAGGATCGCCTCGACGTCAAGCTCTCGTGAGGGTATGACAAGTCTAATTAATTAAAAAAGCCCAAAATTAAATTTTATAATCTGCTAATAGAATCAAAATTTAACTTCAAATGAATGGTTCTTCCTCATCTTGATGAATTAGAAGGTCTATTATATATTACTAGAAAAATATGGATATCTACTTTTCATTGCAACTAAAATCATATCAAAATTCATTTTGTAGCTTTAATTATGACCAAACCAGTAGCAAAAGGTCAAAATTGATATATTCGAATTTTCTTATTTCGATTTTTCTATAATATCTGGATGCTCCCTTACAAACCATACAAACCGTTCTTGATCATGAATAAAATTAATCAATATTTGTTCTTTATTATTTAATATCCTCTCGAAAGCCATCTTATCCTATGTATTTTAAAGAATTCTATTAATGATCTTCTTGAATCTATTTGCTGGATCCAATAAAACCTATAATCAACCTCTTGTTATTGTATACCATCAGTTTGATTATATGAGTTTTGGAACTCCTATAAAGTGTTACTAATGGGGTTCCTTTTATTTCAAATTAAATTTGTGGGTTTCCGATCCAGCTCCTAGAAGGGAGGGAGGAGTACGGAGTACGTGATATTTCATGGATCCTGATTTCTATGATTTATGTGAGCTGTCCTTGGAAACGAAAACTATGTTTCTCTTAGCATGTATTTATTGCAATTGTTTTATTCATCTACTTGCTGAAGTTTGGCATTTTGACTTGTGTGTTTTTTAAACAAAAAGCCTATAAACTTGTTCAAATATTTTCACTTCTAATCATTGTAGATCCCAATAATAGGAACTGAGCAAGTCTGTAAGAATGACTCTTAAACATCCTGTTCATATGAAATGAGCAAGTCTTGTACAATGATGTGTGATCTTGCTTCAGGTATTCTAAAAAAGAAACCTTCTCTTGAAGGTGTCTTCTCATGTATGGTTTTTGTGCAACCTGGTTCTAAGCTCTCGTACTGCCTATAAATTAGAGTTTAATCTACCATGGTTTCTGACGAGTGATGTAGTTATAGTCTCAGATTTGTTTTTTAAAAAAAACTAATTTATCTATTTCCATCTAATTTTTAGCAAGAACTCATTTCCCATCACTTTTAATAATCTACTGTTTATTTGGGAATGTGGTTTCAGATCCTTTGGGAATGGAGTCGTTGGTTTTATGTGATGAGATAAGCCCACCACTCTAGATCCAGCAAGGTTTTTTTGGTTTTTCTGCAAATATAAAGTGGGTAAGCGTGGAACTAAAGGATTGAAAGCAGGGAGTCAGAAAGGTCAGCAAATTTGGGCCAGAAATCTTCGCAGATGGGTGCAGACAGCATTAAAAGGCGATCCCCTTTATGAATTGAAGTTTCTTTTTTCCTTCATTGGGCCAGAAATAAGGTCTTTAATAATTCTATTGGCTTCCTCTAAAGGAGCTCGATTTGGTTGTCAATGTTTCATGGGTTGAGTGTTGTTCAATTCTCAACACCTTCCCTGAAGTTGCGTTTACTTGTCCTGTCTCAGTTTATCATAAATAAAAACCTTGTCTTTGTGGTCAAAGCACGACTGGTAACGATGTTAATAGCTTAGAGATTCAGTTTGGTATTCTGTTTAAAGTTTTCAAATTTATTTAAGAATACTTTTGAATTGCAAACATGCTATTAAAAAAATAACCAACCCGTGAGCTGCCAAATTTGCAGTCTTCGGAAATGATATGTAAAAAGCAAAAAGGAGTAATTTTTCTTCTCAAGAAAGCATTCTGTCTCCAGTAACATGGCTTAAAAAAAGTTTCCAAAACAACGAACAGCTGTAATTTAGTGAAGCTTGGTTCTTTAAGCAAATCAATCTCCATTATGATCAGATTAATACACTCGTAAACATCGTCAACTGGTCAATGGAAGAATCATGAGAAGAGTGGTAAGCAAGGGTCAACCTTTTTAGGCGTGTACTAATAATTGTCAAAATCTATCCAAGACCAAGACCAGCAGGACAGAGATGAATAGCCTGGTGCCAAATTGCCAAATGTTAAGCCATTTGGAGATTGACTTTTTAGGCGAGTCCTAATTGTCAAAATCTATCCAAGACCAAGACCAGCAGGACAGAGATGAATAGCCTGGTGCCAAATTGCCAAATGTAAAGCTATTTGGAAATTGACTTTAGGTTCACAATTTTCTCAAATTTATGGGTTCACAACTTTGATCATTGTATCCTTGCATCAAGTTTTAATGAAAGCGATGGGCTAATATGAACTGTAGCGGCAGGGTCTTTACCAAGCGTGTTGCGCATATTTTTGAAGCTTATAGATTCACTAATGGCTGTCGGGTTTGAAATTTCTTTGGTTTTTTGGTGGTGAATCTAAGCTCAATGTTCTTTGAAGCGTTTGAGTAAAACTAAAGAACTTGCATAGTACCCATAACAAATGCATGTCATCTTAACTTTCGCTTCAAGTCTTTGAAGTCCTAGCGTCTATTGGGACTATTTTAACTTCTGTTCTTGCTATCCTCTTCATTCTGAGACAACTCTCTTCTCTAGGAGCGTGAAAGAAATGGGAAACGAGAAGCAACAATCATCATCAATTGCCAAAGTTATCAATTCCCATTTACAGTTAAGCCATGTCTTCCATTTTCTTTTCTTTGTTTTTGGTTTGTCCTTTGGAATCACTATCAGTTCATATTTGAAATGCTTCTTCGATTCACATGCTACCATGTTTTCTCTGACACTACCGCCACCGCCACAAGTACCGCCACCACCACAAGTACTACTGCTACAACCACCACCACCACCACCACCACCACCACCACTAATAAAACCATTTCCACCACCAGCATCGCTACCAACCCTTTTACCCGATGTGAGGCCACCGCTTGTGCACAAAATGGATGATGACGAGTTGTTTTCTCGAGCATCAATGATACGAGGGAGTCAAAATTTTGGACGTGATCAACATGTCCGTAAAGTTGCTTTTATGTTCTTGACCAAGGGACCTATACCTTTGGCTCCTTTGTGGGAGAAGTTCTTTAGAGGCCATGAAGGGCTTTATACTATATATGTTCACCATCACCCCTCTTACAATGAATCAGTGCCTGAGGGTTCTGTTTTCCATGGAAGAAGAATTCCAAGCAAGGTGAGTCTTTTCCATCCTCTTGCTGATTTCTATGTGTGCATGTAAATAACAACCAGAAAACAGGAAAGTAAAAGTGTTGACAATATGGTAGAATTATCAGTTTTCAAAATAGTTTCTCAAATTGAATAGCGTAGAAAAATATCTGAATGTGTAGGTACAGGACAATCCCAAATTTGTACTTCTAATCCTAAAGAAATGGGACGAAATGAAAGCTAAATATATGAAGCAGCAGGCTGAAAAATTACTGAAACCTGTTTATTGATTTTCCTGAAATGAATTCTCTTGCATATAGCCTACGAACACCACAACAAAACTTTAGGATAGTTTACTCAATATGGTCTATGAATTATACCTTTAAGTTATATGATGGAGTAGCCACACTTCTATTATTCCAAGTGCAAGCTGATAATTCGAAATCAATTAGATCTTCTATGATGAAAAAACCTTTTTCTGATTCTTTTCCCATTATATATATATCTCAGCCTGTGGAATGGGGAAGACCGTCGATGATCGACGCAGAGAGGCGTCTACTAGCCAATGCCCTTCTCGATGTATCTAACGAGAGATTTGTGTTGCTCTCAGAAACATGCATCCCTATATTCAACTTCACAACAGTATATAACTACCTTGTTAATGCCAAAGAAAGCTTCATAGGGTCATATGATGATCCAAGAAAGGTAGGGCGTGGCAGGTACAATCCGAAAATGCTCCCTGCAATCACCATTTCCGATTGGCGCAAGGGGTCTCAATGGTTCGAGGTACATCGGAAACTCGCCGTTGAAATCATATCCGATACCAAGTATTATCGCATCTTCAGCGAGTATTGTAGCCCTCCATGTTACATGGATGAACATTATATTCCAACGTTAGTGAATATTCGTTGCCCAGAACAAAATTCGAATAGGAGCATTACTTGGGTTGATTGGTCCAAGGCAGGTCCGCATCCTGGAAGGTTTGTGAAGCAAGATATTTCTGATGAGTTCTTGGATCGCATAAGGTTTGGTGAAAACTGCACTTATAATGGCAATGCTTCTTCACTGTGTTTTCTGTTTGCTAGGAAGTTCCTACCAGGCACTCTGCAGCCATTTTTGCAGCTTGCACCTACATTACTACATTGAAGATTACTCTACGATTATGGCATTGATGAAAATGATTTTAACCTTTCTTTTGAGTCATTTGTCAAGTAGTGACATTTTTTTTTGTATAACCGATTAATTTGGCACTTGAGAATGACTACTTACAATTTACTTGGATCAGAATTTTGTTCAAGACCATGACTTTTTTATTATTGTTTTCGACAGAGACTGTGTCTTTTGTAATAAGATACAAGGTCACCTTAGTTCCTGCAGGGTGCGAACAAGACTTGATACTTGACAAAGTAACATGCATACTTAAATATACCCATTTCTCTTACATTCTGAGTATTTTAACAACTATGCTAAACAATTTGTTTAAGATATTTTGTATATAATTCTTATATGCGTGTGTTGTTCATAAAGTTGTATGTTTAATCTTTTAACTTACAAAGTTATTATGTTATATTTAAATATGCATATTACTTTGTTAGATTTTATCTTTTTTATGTGAACTCGGAAGGTAAAAATCTTAGAACCACAATCAAGATTAAACACAATTCAAGAAAGTTAAAATTATATTTAAAAAAACCTGATTTAATGATTATCTAAAGCAAGAAATCATAGTTATTGGATGAAATTCTTCACCAGTTATGAAAAAAATAATAATAATAAATCCTTAAATCTTTAAATTTTTTTTGTAATATCAAGTTATGGAAAAAACAAATTGCAATTTCTTTTCTTCTTCTTAAACTTTTTTTTTAATAGTTGCCTCAATTCAATAATTGATAAACAAGAACAAAAAAAAAACAAATTCTTAAAATAAAACATGAACAATTTAAAGATAGATAAAACATGATTTTAAATATAGGCCCTAATACCAACAGATACAAATTTGGAGGATAAGAACTCTAAAATCCATAATCAAATTGAATACAACCCAAGTAAGTTAAAATCAGATTGAAAAGAACTCAACCCAATAATTACATGAACCAATAAACTGTATTTATTGGATGAAAACACAAAACCATTAATTATAAAGAATCAAGAATTATAATATAAAGATGAATGTCACAAAGAAATAATTTTTGATAAGTTCTGAAGATTTTAATGAAGAACCAAGAAAAGCAACCTTGCACACACAATATTCTTTTTGAAATTAAAATACCAAAAAATCTAAATAAAATATCACATTATTTTCTATATAATTAAATATCCTAAACAAGGATAGAAAAATAAAATAAAATTCTAAATAAAATAGAAAAAAGATCTTAAATCAATGAGGAAAATTTTGCAAATCTTAAATAGTAACTTCCAAGCTTTATCACAAAGCCTTCCTAATGTCTAATTGGTATTAAATTTTAATCTTATATAAAATAATAGCCTTAGAATCTTTTGGAAAAACTTTTTTTTTTGATCCATTAGTCAAATCAGAAGTTATACTCATTACCATAAAATTTCATGTCACAAAAATAAATCCAACATGCATGCCTCAAGCCCAAGAACTAACTTCTTCCTTTACATAAATTACATTCATTAAAGTCTCATTTTTCTTGTTGTAATCTTGAAGCTTGACTTGACCATAATATTTTGAATTAGCCCATTGAATATCTTTTTAATCTTCTTGGTCTTTGACCTTGAAATTGACCCAATCATTACTAGAAAATTAATTAATACAAACAGAAATACCGACAGAAATATTTTGTTAGTAAATTGCAGTGAATTTAACCAATAGAAATATTTCTTTGGTATATACTGAGGGAATTACAGTGGGAAAAAAATTAAAACAAAGCTAAAAAATACAGTGATGTGTTATTTATACCAATGAAAATACCGATAGAATTTATTCTATCGGTAAAATTGTTGGTAAACTGTTAACACTGTTCATCATGTCAATTATAAAAGGAATCACCAACGAAAAGTTCCATCAATATTTTCCAGAGAGCTCTAAAACTGTTCAATTTCCAATTACATTGTTAATTACTTGTTCTTTACAGACAAAATTATTGACGGAATAAAAAGTCATCGGTGTTATTTGGCGTGTTTTTGAAAAATTTCGATTAAATTTAAAATTTAAATTAAATATTACAGACGGAATCACCAACGGATTGAAAAGTCGTCGGTGATATTTGGTGGTTTCTAAAATTTTTTTATTAAATTGAAAATTTTAATTAAATATTACAGACAAAATCACCGATAAAATGATAAAAAAAATATATTAATATTTAATTATCTGTCAGTAAAACACCCCAATAAAAAGCCTAGAATCCCTAATTTCACAACAGACGGACCTCCCTTCTTCTTCTTCTTCTTTTTCTTCTTCTTCTTCACATGTAAAAAAATTGACATCCCTTTCTTTCGCTTCTCTTCTCTCCTCTCCTCAACTACTTTTTTTCTCCTCCATGCTCAAGTATGTCTTATTCTCCTTTCTGCTTTTCTCTTCTCAGTTTTTTTTTAATTAATATACTTTACAAATTTGTTTTTTTTCTCTTCTCAGCTTCACTTGCAACTACATTAAGGTAAGATTTTTTTTTCTTCTTTTTTCATGTTTTTTTCACTATATTTGTTATTTTATTTTATTTTTAATTTTTTTTGTTCTTAACAATTGTATGAATGTTGTTGTAAGATTTTTTTTTCATATGAGATTAATTTTTAGTTGATTTATTTATAGGATTTTTAAATTTTTAGCAATCAAAACTTCATTTTTTTCATATGATTTTTTTTTAGTTGAATTTGTTTTGTGTTATTTTTTTGTTGCAAATTTGTTTGAGTTGATTTTCTTCTCTTTTTTTCCAAGCAACTAAATTTTGAGTATTATAGAGTGTTGATTTATATTAATTTAATTATTTTATTTTTTTATAAAATATATTTTTTAAAAATATATTTTTAAATAATGACCGACAGAATTACATACAGTATTTTTCCAAGGAAAATACCGACGGAATGAAGCAGGTGATTGTTTTTTGCACTTTTTCCGTCAGTAAATCCATCGATAATAATATTTTTTATTACCAACGGACTTACCGACGGATAAAAAATTACCGATGAAAGATTTACCGAATGAGCATTTCCGTCTGTGATTCCGTCAGTAAATTAATTACCAACAGAATGATAGTACAAATACTGATGAAAAATTCTGTCGATAAATATAAAGATTATGGTAGTGATTAGGCACCTCTAATGAATCATTTGATGATACTTGTTAATTATCATCAATAAATTTATAAGTTGAAAAATTAAAGATACAACTTTATGAAAAACACATGCATGAAAAAAAATATATACAAAATATCTTAAACATATTGTTTAGTATACTTACTTGTTAAAATACTTAAAATATAAAAGAAATGTATATTACATTGCTATCAAGGATTGAATCTTTTACCTTTATGGTTTTATCGCTCATTATTTGGTGCAAATGAATTGATTAAAATCGATCACTCAATATTTCAATAATACTACCTTGACTAGTTGCACTCCTGATCAAATTCCATGAACTAGGTAATCATACTAAAAAAATACTTCTATGAAAAACTTGAACATAAGCTTTAGAATGACTAAAGAATAACATAATAGAAAATGTTAAAAAAAAAAGAAATTGATAATTTTTAATCAAAATTGATACAAACTAAAATTAATTTTCATCATTTTTTTTAATCACCCATCATAAAAAATAAAGATTTGACAAGTTTTGCTTTAAAAACAAATATTTTTTAAAATATAAATTGTTCCTGAAGAGAAATGTTATTATTCAGGCTATTTAATTATGGGTTGAAAAAATACTAATTCTTTATGGGCCTAAATGTTTTTTTATGATGCATAGTAAACCCAAACCAAAGGCCCTAGGACTAGGCCATGATGAGCCGAGCGATCTAGGGCCTCTCCAAGTCTCCAATTGGGGTGAATATTAATATCTTTAATTTATGAAGTCATAAAAGCGAAAGAAATGTGTAATTAATTGTAACATGAAGAATTGAGAAATGTAATTAATGTTGTTATTATAATAATAAATATTGACTTAGTAACAGCCCCTGGATACAAAACAAATCAATGGCTAGGAATTTGTTTAAAATTAAAAGTCTTACGTGTAAGTAGATCACTCCCCATATATATAACTCAAAATTAATATCAAACAGGGCACTAAGTTCTGATATATATAGGATACAGAGCAGTCAAGATTATTTGAAGAACCTTCTGAGAAGCCAACGGCAATTTCATTTCTCCCCGGAATAAACATCCATTAAGACCTTCATAAAAAACTCCGGCCGTTACAGTTCATTCCATAGTACATATCTAACTCATCGTCAACATCCCTACTCTTTATACAATGAAGGATACCGACGATCAGCAGCTACGCCCACAAACCTCATGGAAGCTCCAAGTGCACCTCCAGAACTTCATCTTCTATTTGCTGGTCTTTGGCTGTGGCTTAGCCTTTGGTATCGCACGCACTTCCTATATCAGAGACATTTCTTTCAACTTTCAACTCGACCAATTCTCTAACAATCGAACCAACACCTCCCTATCCAACTCCTCCTCATCTCCTCCCTTCATTACAATCGACAGAAACAGAACTGGCCGAATCGGACTCGAAGAATTCTTGAGAGCGCCTAACGTTTCCCATGATATGAACGAGGAAGAGTTGTTATGGAGAGCATCAATGGTTCCTCGTCTACCCAATTATCCGTTCCAGCTAGTCCCCAAGGTTGCCTTCTTGTTCTTGACCAAAGGGCCTTTGCCTTTGGCTCCGTTGTGGGACTTGTTCTTTAAAGGGCATCAAGGGCTTTATTCAATTTTTGTGCATTCCAATCCATCCTTCAATGGAAATTATACAGAAGAGGAAGATTCTGTGTTTCGTGGCAGGAAGATCCCAAGCAAGGTCAGTTTATTTTGTATTCATTCCATTAGTTACTTAAAACATATAGAATTGTTACTTCTTCTTCTTATAATATAAAGAAAATGCTAAGGTGATATTCATGGCTACTAGCTAGCGATAGATCATATTAATGTTGACAAATCAGTTTCCATAGAAAGTTGGAATATTGCCCTTTTTTATATAGAAATTATACAACATCATTTGATTTAGTAAGGTTTTCTATAATGAAATCAAATTATTTCAAAATTAATATATTATAAGTAAAAATTAATCATGAAATCAACAGTGTAATATATTACTAAAAAAATTCCCAATAAGATATATCATTTAAAAAAAATATATTTTTAATAGATTCACGACGACAATGAGAGTTGTTATTAATTGATAATATATAAAAATATATTTTTATATATAACTAGATTGTATTTTAAAAAGTTATATAGAATGATCTTGCTACACAAAAATAATATTAAATGCAATGTTTTTATATAGAAATCATACAACATCATTGTTATTATATAATGCAATTGTTATTAATTAATAATATATAAAATAAAAGCCAAATAATTTACAAGTTCACTCCATGCATTACTTTGATTCTACTCCTTTTCCAACTGAGAAGAAAATTCGACCTTTCTACGTTCCACGTTCTCTCATTCCTTTCTTCATGGGTTTCTTTTGTTTTTGTTTTTTTTTTTTTAATGGCAAAAGATGCCATGATAAGAGTTGGGATCAACCATAAAGCAATGAATACTGAGTGCCCACCTGATTTTATTCAATAGCAGGCTTTGCAGTTTAGCCTTCAATTGATAAAGACCCAAGAAATGTCAAAAAGCCCTTCTTTGCAATCAATGATCGATCTCCAATACACCTCAACTAATAAGGATTTATTTTTCATGAACGCAGGAGGTACAGTGGGGAAAGTTTTCAATGGTGGAAGCAGAGCGTCGTTTACTAGCTAATGCTCTACTGGACTTCTCAAATCAACGTTTTGTTCTCCTATCAGAATCATGCATTCCCTTATTCAACTTCTCAACCATCTACAGTTACTTAATGGGCTCAACAACAACATTCATCGAGGTTTACGATTTACCCGGCCCCGTTGGCCGCGGCCGATACAACCATAGAATGAGGCCTGTAATTCAGCTCGACAAATGGCGAAAAGGCTCCCAGTGGGTCGAGATGGACCGTCAGCTTGCGGTGGAGGTAGTATCCGACCGCAAATATTTTCCAACTTTTCGGAAATTTTGCAAAGTCTCTTGCTACAGTGATGAGCACTATTTGCCAACATTTGTTAACATGAAGTCTCGGAAGAAAAATTCAAACAGGAGTTTAACATGGGTTGACTGGTCAAGGGGAGGACCTCATCCTCGTAAATTTGGGAGACTGGATATTACTGTTGATTTTTTGGAGAGGTTGAGAAAATGGAGGCGATGTGAGAACAATGGAAGATGGACTAATATTTGCTACTTGTTTGCAAGAAAGTTCACTCCTGCTGCTCTGGATAGGTTGATGAGATTTGCTCCGAAGGTCATGCAATTTTAGCTCATTTGTAACATTTTCTTTTTTTTTATTATTACTATTAGTTTCATGTAAAGCACCATTCGTTGATATTTGTATTAATAAACTTTGAGCACAGCCAGAAATGCTTCAAGCAAAGGCTTTCCATTTTATATTTATTCTAAAGAGTTATTTGTTGGATGCAAATCTGGAACTGACAAAACATATAGCAGCTGATAATGCGTTTCTGTATTCACAGAATTCAATCGTCTTGAATTCCTGATGCATATTCAGGTCATATGGTTCTCTGCTAGCCAGACATGTTGATGTTCTGCTTCTGTTCAGTGTTTGCTCATGTTGGTATTATGAATATTTTGTTGCACAGATAGTAGAGAATGAGAATGAATTGCTATGTATTATTGAATAAAGAAGAGTGCCTTTAAATAGGCATTACAATGACTCAAATAATCGAAAACAGAATTAACTAAAGACTAGGCACTAACCCAACTTAACCCAACAGACCAGCCACTAAGTAATGAGAGCTGGACACGTATATCATTTATTCATCCACTAACTAACAAACTCCTATTGACCTGGACAACTATGCAGTGAATAAGAAAATATTCCCAACAATCCCTCCCTTAAACTGAACAATTTCAGACATTCAGTTTAAAGAATAATAAGATAGCTTTTAATACAATCATCCCAAAGAACACACTCCAAGCAACTCCCTTAGCTTGTGAAACAATGGTGTTTTAAGCGGCTTAGTGAATATGTCAACCACTTGGTCTTCACTCCTGCAGAAAATAAGATTAATTACTTCATCTTTTGCGAGATCCCTTAAGAAATGGTATTTGACATCAATGTGCTTGCTTCTCCCATGTAGCACAGGATTTCTTGATAGTTTTATTGTTGAGCTGTTGTCACAATAAATTGAAGTTTCTCCTTGTTGTTTGAACTGAATTTCTTCAAGAATCCTCCTTAGCCAAATTGCTTGACATGCACATGAAGCTGCAGCTACAAATTCAGCTTCGGTTGTTGATAAGGTAACTATTGGTTGTTTCTTGGATGACCATGAGACGACTCCTGTACCCAGCATAAAAACATACCCCGAAGTGCTTTTCCGATCATCTTGATCCCCAGCATAGTCACTATCAGTAAAACCCATTAAATCTGAATGTTCTCCTTTTTTGTAGAGTAATCCAAAATCAGCAGTACCTTGTAGGTAACGAAAGATTCTTTTTGCAGCAAGAAGATGAATCTCTTTAGGGTTTTCCATGTATCTACTAATGAGACTGACAGCATACATTATGTCAGGCCTCGTCGCTGTCAAATACATTAGGCTCCCTATAATTTGTTTGTAGTTTGTACTGTCAACCCTCTTCCCTTCTGGATCCTTGAAAAGTTTCACACCAACTTCAGTAGGTGTGCCAACTGAGTTACAATTGTTCATTTGAAATCTTTCTAAGATTTCTTGAACATACTTCTTTTGCGAAATGAAAATGCAAGTTGTTGATTGTACTACCTCAAGGCCGAGATAGTAATGCATCATCCTGAGATCAGTCATCTCGAATTCAATCATCATAGACTCTTTAAACTTCTCAAACATGGCATAATTATTTCCAGTGTAAATCAAATCATCCACATATAGGCACACAATCAGCATTTTTCCATTTTCAGTTTTGACAAAAAATGTATGCTCATGTGGGCATTTCTGAAATCCCTCCCGTAAAAAATAAGCCTCTATGCGACTATACCAAGCTCTGGGAGCTTGTTTAAGTCCATAGAGCGCCTTTTTTAACTTATATACTTTATCTTCAGCACCAAGTTTAACATAACCAGGAGGTTGATCGATATATACCTGCTCCTCTAGCTCTCCATGTAAGAAGGCTGATTTCACATCTAGCTGGAAAATAGACCATGAGTTCTGAGCTGCCATTGCAAGCACCAATCTGATTGTGTCCATGCGTGCAACAGGAGAGAACACCTCTTTATAGTCCACACTGAATTCTTGTTTGGAGCCCTTGGCTACTAACCGGGCCTTATGTTTGTCGATTTCACCATTTTCCTTCAATTTGGTCTTGTACACCCATTTGACACCAATGGTTTTGTGCCCTTCTGGAAGCTGAGTCAATTCCCAGGTATTATTCCTTTCAATTGCCGCAATCTCTTCATTCATTGCCTGACGCCATGTGGATGTTTTGACAGCAACTTCAAAGGTTGTAGGATCACAGTCAGAAAATAGGGCAAAATAGGTGAGTGGGTCTTCATCTTGGGCAATTCCAGCGACTTCATAATCTGCCATCCATGCAGGCCTTGTCCTTGCATGTAAAGGCCTTTGATCATCCACTAGTTGTGAACTCTCTACTGTCGGCTGTGCTTGCAGCCCTTCTTCATTATCATTATCAATATCAGTATCTAGCACCAAAGGCTTGTTGGGAACACTGCTGTGCCATGACCAGAATTGGTCTTCATCAAAGATTACATCACGGCTAATCACAATTCTCTTAGTGTTAGGATTGTAAAGCTTGTAGGCTTTGGAATGGTCACTAACACCAAGAAAAACACATTTTTCTCCCTTGTTCTCCAGCTTTTTCCTCTTCACATCTGGAATATGGGCATAAGCAATGCACCCAAAAATCTTGAAGTAATCCACTGCTGGTCGTTTGCCACTCCAAGCCTCCTCTGGGGTCATATTTTGAACAGCAAATGTTGGACTTCTGTTCAAGATATGAATGCTCCAAGTAACCACCTCAGGCCAGAAATCTCTTGGAATGCCACTCATATTCAGCAGACTTCGCACCATGTTTAGAATGGTTCGGTTTTTCCTCTCAGAAATCCCATTCTGCTGGGGAGTAAAGGCTGCGGTAAGCTGTCTTTTAATCCCATGATCTTTGCAAAATTCTGTGAATTCAAGAGAGTTGTATTCTCCTCCACGATCCGTGCGAAGAATTTTGATTGGTAATCCAACCTCTTTTTCAGCCAATGCTTTGAAATGCTTGAAAGAGGCAAATGCCTCAGATTTTTCCTGCAAGAAATAGACCCAAATTTTTCGACTAAAGTCGTCAATAAAGGTAATTATATACCTTTTACCACCATTGGAGGTTGGATTAATTGGTCCGCAAAGATCAGAATGCACCAGTTCCAGCTACATCTTTGCTCTCCAAGACTTGAACTTTGGAAATGGCTTTCGGTGTTGTTTGCTGACAACACACTCTTCACAAACTGATGAAGGGGCTGCAATTTTTGGTAAGCCAGTCACCATCCTCTTCTTTTGTAGGGTCTTCAGTCCACCAAAATTTAGATGACCATAACGAAGATGCCATAGCCATGCATCATTATTCATTGTTGCTAAGAAACAAGATTGAATGGTGCTGTTCAGGTAGAGAGGGAACATTCGGTTGGTTGTCATGTTTATTTGAGCAATTAAGCTCAAATTATCATCCCGAATTTGACATACCCCATTCTTGATAGAAATTTCATACCCCCTTTCTTGCAGCTGCCCTACACTGAGTAAATTAATCTTCAAGTCTGGTACATAAAACACATTAGAAATATTATGTGTGGAATCTTCCTTAGTCTCCCTTCCTTTCCCCATCACAGAGACCTTAGAATTGTCTCCAAATTTCACATCATCACGAAATGATTCATCCAAGACAGAGAACACAGATTTATCTCCACACATGTGATTACTACACCCTGTGTCTAAATACCACAAATTCCTATTCGTTTCTTCTTTTGCATGGCAAACCATTAACAACGAAATCTCTTCTTCTTTTTCAGCAAAGTTTAATTTCTCACCATAGCCTCTAGTCATGTTAGTTTTACAATCTGACTGAAAATGACCATACCTATGACATCTGTAGCATTCCACATTGGATTTGTCTGCTGAGATTGAGTGATGTTCTGATCTGCCACCATTCTGATGACCTCCTCTTCTTCTTCCTCTTTCATGAAAATGATTTTCATGATGTTGATTCTGCTGATGATGTCCACGATGATGCTGAAACTGCTGTATGTGACCACGATTGTCATTCCTTTTGTAGTCATTTCGTCCCCTGCCTCGCCCTCTGTAAGCCTTGACTGGAGTAGGGTGATAGTCAATTGAGGCTTTCAACAGTTGTTCTTCTTTATCCTGTTGGTTGATCTTCTGTTCATGAACCAACAAAGAACTCTGTAATTCATCGATTGACAGTTCTTCAATATTGTTAGACTCTTTGATGGAACAGACAACAAAATTGAACTTCGGTGTCATGGATCTAAGAATCTTTTCCACGATGATGACATCTTCAGTTTTGTCTCCATGGGTTCGCATCTTGTTGACAATTACCATTGTCCGTGAGAAGTAATTTGTGACTGATTCCCCTGACTTCATTCGGAGTGTTTCAAACTCAGAACGAAGTGCTTGAAGCTGCTGCCTTTTTGCTCTTGTTGACCCTTGATACTTCTTTTTCATGGAGTCCCAAATGTGCTTTGATGTGTCTTTGCACAAAATGGTTTCCAGAATTGAGCGATCTATGGCCTGAAATAGAAAATTTTTGGCCTTAAGATCCTTCAATTGTAACCCTTCTCGTTCAGTTCTCTGGGCATTTGTCAGCACGACCCCTTCGGTTAATTCTGGTATTCCAGAATCAACAATGCTCCAATACTCTTTCGATTTCAAGAAATTCTCCATTAGCATGCTCCAGTGGTCATAGTGACCATCAAACCGTGGAATTGAAGGTTGAACGAAATTGTTTTCTGACGCCATTGATGCTTGATGAAGCTACTGTTGTTTCTCTCACAAAGCTTTCAATTTGGTGGGTTCTCTCTCACAAATTTGGTGGATTCTCTCTCACAAAGCTCTCAATTTAGTGGGTTCTCTCTCACAAAGCTCCGTTCTCTCTCACAAAGCTCTCAATTTAGTGGGTGAACTTTCACAAAGCTTCGTTCTCTCTCAATTTAGTGGGTGAAGCTACTGCTGTCTCTCCCTCACAAAACTCTCAATTTCAATTCTTTTAATTTCACTCTAACCACGCTCTGATACCACTGTTGCACAGATCGTAGAGAATGAGAATGAATTGCTATGTATTATTGAATAAAGAACAGTGCCTTTAAATAGGCATTACAATGACTCAAATAATCGAAAACAGAATTAACTAAAGACTAGGCACTAACCCAACTTAACCCAACAGACCAGCCACTAAGTAATGAGAGCTGGACACGTATACCATTTATTCATCCACTAACTAACAAACTCCTATTGACCTGGACAACTATGCAGTGAATAAGAAAATATTCCCAACATATTTTGTGTTCTAAAATCATTCTACTCTTAAGAGTTAGTTTCCCGTTTCAACTTTTCTATCCTGGAACTAGGCCTCAACCTGCTTTTTCACAACTGGTTAATGGTTTCACAGGAGTACAACCTCCAGAACAGGTTGATCCAAAAAGATGTCTAGCAAATGGTGAACATATAGATAAATCTAAAGAAATGGATTTTCCAGAGTTTCTTCACTATTACATCAAACAATCATTGTGAAAATGGTAGAAAGTAATGGATATTTGTGGAGTTAATGGAAACACAGACACACACAGCCACAGGTATATGGCGTTAGACAGAGGTGCTTAGACATTGAAATATGTGGTTCAGTCATCATCAACACTGGCAACATCCTATGGAAGCTTTTAGGAAAATGAAATTGCAATCCAAAAGCTTATCCTTCTTCGCTATTTAAGGCAAGCAAGTAATATTTAAAGGAAATAAAATAGCTGGTAAATTAAATTGATAATAAATTAAATTATTTAATTTTTTTTATTTAGAATTGTAATTTATATTTGGTTCAACTTATTAGAAAATTTAATAGATCACACATATAAAAATCATTGATCGGAAATTAAAATAAGATGATTAATCAAGTATAACTTGATTGTAAATAAATTTTAGAAATTGAGGACTAAAATATAATTAATACAGGGTATTAAAATTCTAGATCTAGAAACAATCAAGTAAGGACTTGATTGAATAAATTTATAAAATTAGCCTAAAATAATATATGTGATATTATTTAAGGGAAAATTGATATATTTCCATTTATAGGATTTTTTTAGGTTTCCCTATAAATAGAATGTTATATCTCTTATTTTCTATGAAGAGAAGGGTGAGAAAAGTACGGTACGTAAACATCTAAAACACAAAAGAAAAGGGCTAGCACTCTAAGGTATAATAATTTTTCTCTCCTAAAAGGGTTTAAGAGATTTCTCCCTAGTGATTTTCGTGGATTACCGTTAGAGATCGGATATTTAGACGACTATGATTTACGACAATCCAACCTTGAAGCAAATATTCAAAGTCAAAAAGAACATTTAATCTTTAGATAATCTTCGCATAAACCCTAAACAACTCTAGATCTATCTAACGAGATCCTTGGGACTCTTGAAAAATTTTAAATTTATTGTTTCTGCTGCGTGTATGTGTTTTGAAAAACCCAACAGTGGTATTAAAATCTTCGTTAGATAATTATGGTTGTTGATTGCATGTTTTTATTGTTATTGACATTAATAGAGAATTAAATTTATGTGAAAAAATTATTTATCTCAAATTTAATTATTTTTAATAATTTTTCAAAAACAAGGATTCTATCTACTGTTCCGACCAGATCTAGCCAGAATCCATTGTTGAAATTAAAAAAAAAAGGTTTTAGGTGGCTACAACAACCACCAGCAATGACGACACTTGGTTGTGCTATGCACACTACTGATGTTGCTAAGGGCTGCCGTTGGCATGAGCATCTAACATTGGCAAAAACAACTACAACAGTAAGAAGAAGAAGAAGGGGCAGAATTTATGATTTTGCCCCTACAACATATTATAGAGTTTTTTAGGGATAAAATTACAATTCTACCCCTGAAACTTATAACTAGAAATATTTAGGGTTGAATATAATTTTAGCCCTCCATATATAAAATAATAATTTTATATTAAAATTGAAGCCCTAAATGAAATTATTTATAGAATTAATTTTTCTAATTGGATTAGGATTGAATTAAAATGTTTAATTTAAAATTTTTTAGTTTTGTTATATCCTAATAAGATTAGGATTTAGTTAAAATGTTTAATTAAATAATCTTTAAAAAAATGACTTTTCTAAAGTAAAGAGAGTTTTCAAGCCAAAATATTTTATTTAATTTATCTTAAGATAGTTTAGGATATTAATAAGACTTTTAATATGCTAGATTCAAATTTAATACATTTTCATCAATTATTGGTGAACTTTTATTTCATCATGGTACTTGTTTAATAATCATAGTCACATCATAGCAACTCTTGTTCACAACATGCTTGACTCATACTTCAATTCACTTTCTCAAATACACTTAACTTGTATGATTGTATATATATCTCACAATCATCTCTGGTTCACATCATTGTTTCAATCCCCAACACATTTAATTTACGATACCTTTTGTTTTATAAATATGTTTATGCCTTTTTAGCTTCTCGAGTATCCTGTTTGTTATAATCAAAACTCATGTTATTTTAATTCATTATATACCATTATGGCTCCCTTTTGTGATTTATTTCATATGCACATTCATGTTCTTCTAACATATATTTTATTGTTTTAGCTTTTTGTGCGATTATTTGCCCAGTTTAATTTGACGCATTTTGTATTCATCATCATCATGGTTCATCATTTCATTTCCTTTTAATATAGACAATGCTATTATCTTTCACACTATTTTTTTACTCATTTTCAAAAAGATTTAAGGCTTGCACTTTATCTCGACATATTACTTTCAAATGAAAACTTTCTCGATTTAATAAAAATTTTACAGTGTCTCCCGTAAAAATTAAATGATCCCAAGTGTCAATATCAACAATCCAGAAGCATTCTAAACATTTCAGGGTCCTACCATCCTAGACTTTTACCATCACATTACTGATCATGAATATAATTCAACAAAAATATAACAAACCATATACACATCTATTTTATTTGATTGATGCCATGTCATGTGCTCAACAGTTTTTGGTGACATAAATAACCTCTGCAGTCTAGGTGTGATTGAGAAGTATCTAAGTTTTTTATATGCCACGAGAGTCTTTCCCTTGCCAATTTTGAGTTTGTAACGGGAATGCCCACATGTCATGCACTCAGTTAGCTTAGTATTTTTAAGGTAGTACAACATACAGAAGTTAGGGCGCATATCAATTTTCTAGTATCCTAAACCGAGGGGTTTCATCATGGATTTAGCAGTATAAAAGTTCTCTTTTAGCCTGTTTCATTTAGGTAAAATGCTTATCGTCCATTTGATAATTCTGTTATAACTGGCTTCACTCAATCCATAATCCGAATTGATATGTGCAATGACTGATAATTTACTGTGATTCGTGCAGCCATTCCATAATAATTCATCAAAATCTTTCAACAGATAAAAAAACCTGGTCACGTCTGCATTAGGTTCTTCTTCTATGATTGGACATTGACTAACATTACCTTGATTCATTCTCATTGCATCCATAATCATATTTCTATAAGGATTATTGTTGTCATTTACAACTCCATGCACGTTGCTAGCATTAGAAGTTGACCCAACCATACTTTCTACCATGCTCTCATTACTAACAAATAGTTCTCCGTATGTATACCAACATAGGTAATCCTCCATGAACCCTTTGTGTAGAAGATGTATCGTTATAACATCTAGATGCATAAACTTTTTATTTTTACATTTCCTGCATGGACACTTAATACCGCCTCCACTAAAATTTCTCGGAATAGATGTTGTGAAATTAATAAAACCCTAAACCCCATTACAATAATTTATCCTCTGTAATCCTTGGGGTGAATCTCGATACATCATGAATGATCATCCATGACTTCTATCGAACCTTTATAAAATAATGATGACAACATGTATTAATTAACTACATTAAGTAAATAAAATTGCAAAAATATTGGTTTAGCTCAAGATTATCCAACTTACTTTAAAACTTCTTTTAAATATTTATTATCAATTATCAACGTCCATACAAATTTATATACATAAATTTATGAAAATTACAACTCAGCAATAACATTGATAAAAATTAAAACGGACCCGTTAAAATAGCTATTATTTATTTCATCACAACACATCTAATTTGGTAATTCGACATAAGTTTCAATAATTTACAAACAAATACAATTTTACAAAATCTAAAACAAACCATAATAAGTACAAAATTCTACATTTATACTACAAGTTTGTTTGAGAAAAAATAATAAAACATATATATACCCTAACAAAATACATATATTAAAAAACATTCAATAATAATAAAATTGACATTTTAATGTTAAAATTAAAAAAGATAGATTTACTTATAAAAAATGACAAAATCCACACACTACCAGAAATTTGCTTAATACCGACGGAATTGCCGACGGAATAATTCTGTCGGTAATTTAGGGTCGCCATTACCGACAGAATTTAATTCGTCGGTAATTTCATCGGTAGATACCGACGGCAAAAATCTATCGGTATATACCGACGAAATTACCAATGGATTCTTGAAGATTTAAAAAAATAGCGCGGTTCGCTGACGTGAAGGTTATTGCGGGTTTTTTTACCGACGGAATCATCGATGGATTCAAAACGTTAGCTCCGTACGGTGACGTGACCGATTCACCGATGAAAATGCCGACTGGAATCACCGATGGATTCAAAACGGCTGCACCATACAGTGACGTGCCTTGTTTGCTGACAGATTAGCCGACGAAATCACAGACGGAATAGTCCGTCGATGAAACCATCGGCAAAAGTTAATATATCCCCTCGCACTCGAACCTATCCTCCCCTATTTTCTCCTTCTTCTTCCTCATCTCAACTCTCCCCAACTGCAAACAACCAGCCCCCCCTCCCAAAAACAATTTCCCTCTTCTCAGCACAATAAGTTATATATCTTGAAGTCTTCTTGTCACAGCATCCGTGTTCTGATTTACCGACGGATTTTTATCATTTTTTGTAAGTAATTCTATCTTTTTAAATTTTAACATTTAAATATCATGGTTTTTATTGTTTTTTTAGTATATGTATTTTGTTAGTAGATGTACATGTTTTATTGTTATGTCTCAAACAAACTTGTAGTATATGAATGTATAATTTTATACTTGTTATGGTTTGTTTTAGATTTTGTAAGATTGTATTTGTTTGTAAATTGTTGAAACTTTATTGATTTACCGAATTACATGTGTTGTTTTGAAATAATTAATAGCTTGTTTAATGAGTTCGTTTTAATGTTTATCATCAATGGTATTGCGGAGTTGTAATTTTTGTAAATTGATATATATGTATTAATTTGTATGGACGTTGATAATTGATAATGAATATTTTATATTTATGAGAAGTTGTAATTGGTTTGTTGGATAATCTCGAGGTAAACCAATATTTTTGCAAATTTATTTACCTAACATAGTTAATTAATACATGTTGTCATCATAATTTTATAGAGATTCGATAGAAGTCATGGATGATCGTTCATCGATGTATCGAGATTCACCCCAAGGATTGCGGAGGATGGATTATTGTAACGGGGTTCAGGGTTTTATTAATTTCACAACATCTATTCCCATAAATTTTACTGGAGGCGGTATTAGGTGTCCATGCAGGAAGTGTTAAAATAAAAAGTATCTGCATCCAGATGTTGTAATGATACATCTTCTACACAAAGGGTTTATGGAGAATTACTAGTGTTGGTATGCACACGGAGAAGTATTTGTTAGTAAGAGGAGAATGGAAGAAAGGATGGTTGGGTCAACTTCTAGTGCTAGTAACGTGCATGAAGCGGCAAATGACAACACTAATCCTTAGAGGAATATGGTTATGGATGCAATAAGAATGAATCAAGGTAATGTTAGTCAATTTCCAATTGTAGAAGAAGAACCTAATGCAGATGCAGCTAGGTTTTTTGATTTGTTGAAAGATTCTGACGAACCATTATGGGATGGCTGCACGAACCATAGTAAATTATCGGTCGTAGCACAGGTGTTCACCAGTAAGTCAGATCACGGGTTGAGTGAGGCTGGGTATGAAAAGATTATTGAATGGGCGAGAAGCATTTTACCTGAAGAGAACAGGCTGAAAGAGAACTTCTATGCTGCGAAGTCCATGATAAAACCCCTCGGTTTAGGATACTAGAAAATTGACATATACCCTAACTTCTGCATGTTATACTACCTTGAAAATGCTGAGATGACCGAGTGCATGACATGCGGGCATTCTCGTTACAAACCTAGAACTGGTAGGAGAAAGACTCTAGTGGCATATAAAAAACTTAGATACTTCCCAATCACATCTACACTATAGAGGTTATTCATGTCACCAAGGACTGCTGAGTACATGACATGACACCAATCACATGATGCGGTTGATGGAGTGATGGTGCATCCTTCTGACGGCGAAGCATGGAAACACTTTAATAGTGTGCATCCTCACTTTTCAGCTGAATCAAGGAACGTGCGTCTTGGGTTGTGTACAGACGGATTCAACCCATTCGAGTCATTTGGTGCTCCTTATTCTTATTGGCCGATCATACTAACAGTTTATAACTTGCCACCGGGGATGTGTATGAGGCCGGAAGTTCATGTTTTTATCTATGGTCATACCAGGTCCGAGCAGCCCGGTCCGGAATATAGATGTTTGTCTTCGATCATTGATTGATGAGTTGTCGCAGTTGTGGTCCTCCAGAGCTTTGACTTATGATATATCGAGGAAACAAAATTTCCTTATGAGGGCGGCTTTAATGTGGACTATCAATAATTTTCCATCTTATGGAATGCTTTCTGGTTGGAGCACGCATGGAAAACTAGCATGTCCATACTGCATGGAAAACAACAAGGCATTCACGCTAACAAACGGAGGTAAAGCTTCTTTTTTGACTATCACTGTCGTTTCATGCCACATAATCACAGGTACAGAAAGAACAGAAAAGATTTCTTTGTTGGCAGAGTTGAAAAGGATGTTGCACCCTCGCGTCTTTCTAGTGAAGAATTGCATGATATTGTATCAGAGTACGGTGACATTGTGTTTGGTCTCCAATCAGGTAAGCAGAAGTTTCCTGGTTTTGGTTTGACCCATAATTGGGTAAAGCGAAGTATCTTTTGGGAGCTTCCTTATTGGAAGACCAATCTTCTCCGCCATAACCTTGACGTGATGCACATTGAAAAGAACGTGTTTGAGAACAGTTTCAACACCGTCATAGATGTGAAGGGGAAGACAAAGGAAAACATCAAGGCTAGATTGGATGTAGCTTTGTTCTGTAACCGTCAAAATATGAAGTTGGTTTATAATGAGTCACGGGTCGCAAAACCAAGAGCAAGCTTCGTGTTAGAGAAAAACGCACAATTACTAGTCTATAAATGGCTTAAGAGTATGCGTTTTCTGGATGGACATGCCTCGAACATATTAAGGCTGGTTAATATGGAGGAATGCAGATTGTATGGAATGAAGAGTCATGACTGCCACGTGTTTATGCAAACACTCATCCCATTAGCTTTTCGTGATTTGTTGCCAAAGGGGATATGGGATGCACTCACGGAGATCAGTAATTTCTTTAGAGATTTATACTCCAACAAGTTGAATGTTGATCACATTGAGAGGCTTGAAATGAATATCGTCGAGACACTATGCAAACTTGAGATGATATTCCTTCCATCATTTTATGACTCAATGTAGCATCTCCCCATACATCTACCGTTCGACGCAAAAGTTGGAGGACCGGTCCAGTATAGATGGATATACACATTCAAACGGTTAGATATTACAGTTGCAATATAATTCATATATAAAAGTATTTTCTTTGTTTTTCTTCATTGAAAATATTTGATTAATTCAATGCAGGTACTTGTTCAATCTCAAGAAAAAGGTTAAGAACAAGGCGCATGTTGAGGCTTCGATATGTGAGGCCTATATTGTTAAGGAGATCTCAACATTTATCTCGTACTATTTCGAACCTAATCTAAGAACGAGAATCAATCGCGTTCCACGACATAATGATAGTGGTGAAGTGTCTTCCAGTGGGAACTTGTCAATATTCTCCAATCCTGAACGAACCACACCTAAAAATGTCGTAAGAGGAAGATATTTGTCAGAAATGGAGTTCAAACAAGCACACAATTATGTTCTATTTAACTGTGATGAGCTGAGACCTTTTATTCAGTAAGTGTATATATGTGTAATACTAATTAAACTTTGTCAATAATATATTGTTAATTATATATTGTAATATAATACACTCATTACCACTTGTAGGGAACATCGACAATATTTGCTGTCTAATAACTCACAGCTGACCGAATCCCAGATCTTTCAATTACAAGATGAATAATTTGCCACATGGTTCAGAAAACATGTAAGCACTATCACAAACTCATTCTCACTTGCAAAATTATTGTATACATGTCATTACGTGATTCTCGTTTACTGTTCATTGATATACATTATATACAAGGTTTATCAAATGAGAAGAAGTGTTGCTAAGTCATTGTCTTCACTAAGCCTGGGTCCTGAAAGAAAAGTTAAGTGCTACAACGGGTATTTTATCAATGGATATGTTTTCCATACTGAAGAATACGGGCATGGAAGAAAGACATACAACAGCGGTGTTTGTGTTAAGGGATCGACTAGTAGTGAGTTAGAAGTTGACTACTATGGTAGATTAGAAGAGGTCGTCGAACTGCAATATCATAGCGAGCAGAATAGAGTGTTTTTATTCAAATGTTATTGATATGACACGACTGACAGAGGAATCAGAGTTGATTTGCACTTTGGTCTGGTCGAAATTAACTCAAAAGCTAGACTCCGCAACGTAAACGATGTCTTTGTTTTTGCAAAGCAATGTCAACAAGTTTATTGCACATACACCCCTTCTTTTAGAAAGGATCGATCAAGAGTGGATTGGTTGTCCGTTTTAAAAACGAAACCCATGGGTCGTGTCGAGCTTGTTCAGGATGAGAACGAAGACACAAATATGTGAGATGAAGTTTTTCAAGTTAGTGAGTTGGTTGAACCGTATCGAGTTGCTAATTCGATTGACTTGGAAGAAAATTCAAATTTTCGTGTTTTCGATGATAGTCTTGTTGATGTTGACGCAGAGGAGTTGAATGTTGTTTTGAGCTCTAACGGACAAGAAAATGTCGATGAAGATGATGATATGCATATTGAAGATTGTGATGAAGGTAATGACTATTCAATTGACGACGAAGAAGAAGAAAATTCGGACTAACTATCAGAATGAAACCCTTTGTAAAACATTTTTTTCATGTAATATATATTAGGGATTATATATTTTGTAACATGAAATATTTATTTTATAAGTTTCTGTGTTGTTTAAGGATTGTTGTTATTGTTTTATGCGATTTACAGTTTATCATTTAAGTGTTTGCAGGAAGGTAAATGGGCAATACGAAGATAATCTTTCCTGTACAATGCCACAATTACCGACGTCCATACCGATGGAATAAGGTCCGTCAGCATTTCACAGAGAGTTCAAAAATAATTACTTTCAATGCCACAATTACCGATGACTATACTGACGGAATAAGATCCGTCGGCATTTCACAAAAAGTTCGAAAATATTTACTTCAAATGCCACAATTACCGACGTCCATACTGATGGAATAAGCTCCGTCGGCATTTCACAGAGAGTTCGAAAATAATTACTTAAAATGCCACAATCACCGACTATGTTGCCGACAGATTCAATTTCATCGGTAAGTTGTCGGCGGGTCAATATTACCGACAAAATCACCGACGGACTATGCGAATTCCAAAGGGTGGTGCATTAAATGCATCTCTGACCGCGTCATTTTGCCGACGGAATTACCGACGGACCGTAAAAATTATGGAGGGTAATACAAAAGGTTTGTGCGAAATTCAAAAATTACCGACGGATTTTCAAAGCGTCACCAACGGAATAAATTAAAATAATATTTTTTTTATTTCCGTCGGTAAAACTGCCCTATAAATCCCAGCGACCGCCCTTCAGTTCATTTTTTCATTTCTCCGATCTTAATTTCCCCTCTTCTTTGATTTTTTCCCTCTCATTTCCTTCAAGATTTCTGCAAAGATTACTAGTTTTATTTTTGAATCTTCATCAAATTAAAAGGTATGTGTTTCCTCTATTTCATTTTACTTTAAGGATTTTTTTTATTTTAGCTATTTTTATTTTTGTTATGTTTTTTTGTTTTGGTGTATTTTTATAATGTAGATAAAGTCTTTAAATAAACACATTATTAAGGTAAGCATATTTCATTCGTAAAGTCTATAGTTTTTTGTTTTGAATTTTTTGAATATATTTTATTGTTGTATTGGCATAATTATTGAATAATTTGTTGAATTGTAATGGTTAATATTGAATTTACCTTAGAATTAGTAATTGAATATGTTGGAATAATTAGTAATTTTACTCTATTATTGCATGATTTGTGTTTAATTATTTCCATTGATTTTAATTGTTAGTCTAAAGTTTTTTTTTGAATTTTTTGAATATATTTTATTGTTGTATTGGCATAATAATTGAATAATTTGTTAAATTATAATTGTTAATGTTGAATTTACCTTAGAATAAGTAATTGAATACGTTGGAATAATTAGTAATTTTACTGCATTATTGCATGATTTGTGTTTAATTATTTGCATTACTTTTAATTGTTAGTCTAGAGTTTTTTTTGAATTTATTGAATATTTTTTATTGTTTGTATTTATATAATGTTGAATATGTTGTTAATGTTGAATTTACCTTGTAATTAGTATGAATGTTATATGTATAGATGTTATGTTATATATACAATATTAGTATAGATGGAGTCAATTGGTTGTGGCTTTTGTCAATATTTGCAGGTTTGTGGATTTCGGTAGTATCCAATATAGGGGAGGTGCTATCAATTTTTTTTTTAACATTCAAATTTAATTATATAATTATTCGTATATAATTGTGTAGATGCGTCGAACGAAAACCACAGCTCGTCGCTCACGTATGGTCGCAACTAGTTCTTGTAGTAGCGAGGATGACGTATCCTTAGGTGCCTCTCAAGAAGAGGCACCTACGCCACCTGCGCCGTTAACTGATGCTGCCTCTTCTAGCGCGGGTTCACAGCACAGAGGTGGCGTGCCTTCGCAGCGGAATCAATTCACACGCAAGTATGAGGCACAGTGGAAGGACGACCTTTCAATGTAAGTTTGTTAAGGTTTTAGTTTTTTCTTTTAAATTATAACATAATTTATGAACAACTAATCAATATTTCATGAATTTAATTTATTTTCAGGTTCACAAACATTGAGGCCGCCCGAGTAATATCATCGGCATTTAAATCATCAACGGAGATTCCATTATTTCAATGGAGTCGAGTATCCAGACATCCTAAATGGATACTTCAAATAGATCCATGGTTTAACAGATTTGAGGTTGGTGCTAATTTTTAATTTCCAGCTTATTTCAAATATTTATTAATATAATTGTAAATAAATTATTATTTTTATTTATCTAATTATTTATACACAGCACAAATTCGCCTGGGACAGGGCGCATGACAAAGTTGTGAGGAGGGTGTGGGAAAATCACGCGGCAACTACATCGAAAACAATACAAGATTTTTTAGGAAAAAATTTATGTTTCAACTTCTAATTTCTCGCTATGAAAATAGGTTGCGTGATTTTTTTGTATGAATCACAAAAAAAGGCAAAAAAACCACGAGAGATAGGGGTCTCCAAGGCTGGAACGATGTGGCGGTTTGGAGGGATTTCAAACCGATATACATCCTGGAAGATATATGGCCACACTATCTTGGGCACGTGATGTCTGAGCGGTTCACACGACACTCACAATCCGGTGCTGGCAACCGAAATCGACCAATTCATGGATCGGTGACAACGCACACCGGCGGTTTCGTTCCGTTTGCTGCACATGCGAAACGGATGGTAAAATTAATTTAAATGAAATATATCGTTAAATTAATTTGTTGTTAATTAATCTTTTTTTATTATAGGCTACGTCTCTTGGACGTGAGCCGAGCTCGATGCAGCTGTTTGTGGAGACACACGTGCGAAGTCAAGACCGCCAAAAGGGGGCGCAACAGTTCGTTGACAACCGTGCTCAACACTTCGTGGTATGTTTGTTCAACCATTTTATTTTGTAAGTTATTATTTTTATTGAATTGAATATGATGATTACTTTTTTTATTTTCAGGAGACCTGTAATAGCCGGTTGAGGGAGAGATTTGTGGATGGAGGTTAGATCGTCTGGTGGACCCGATAAAAATCGGGTTTATGGGCTCTCCAACACTACGGCTGAGAACTTGCAGGGGGGCCGTAGTGTTTCAACTGTTGGGAGTTCCCAATCAGTATCGAGCACCCAATCTAAGGAGTTTGTGGCCTTGCAGCAACATACGGCTCAACTCACCGAAAAATACGACCACCTATCAGCGGCGTATGCACACTTCAAAGCGGAGGATGCACAACAAAAAGCGGAGGATGCACAATGATATGCACAACAAAAAGAAAAACGGAGGATGCACAACGGTATGCACAACAAAAAGCGGAGCATGAACAGCTTCGTGAATTTGTCATGAACATGGCATCACAGAGTGGTGATACATGTGCGCCTCCTCCTTTTTGGTCGTATAACAACCAGCCTCCTCCTCCTCCTCCAGCTCTACCATTATGTTAATTTGTAATGAATATTATTTAACTTTAATAGTTAATTTAATATATTTTTTTAAACACATTCAGTTTGTAATGAATATTATTTAACTTTATTTCTTTTGTTTTTGATGTTTAATAAAAATTTTATTTGCATAATTGGTTTTTAGTACCATTAATTTATATAATTTTATATTATGTATTCTAAATAATTTTTTAAAAACATATTTAAAAATAATCACAGAGGGTTTTACCGACGAAATATATTCATCGGCATTTGACAGTAGCTGCCACAATCACCGACGAATTTATAGACGGATATATTCGGTCGGTATTTCACACTCACTGACAACTTTACCGACGGATTAAGTCCGTCGGTATTTAACAGTACCTGCCACAACGATCGACGAATGTACAAACGGATATCTTCGGTCGGTATTCCAAACACTCACCGACAATTTTACCGACGGTATGAATCCATCGGTATGTCACAATCACCGATGGGATAAATCCGTCGATATATTTCAAGGGGGAAACTTTTGTTTTTGCCGCGCAATTTCCATCTGTAAAACCATCGACAAATGTTTTTTTATTTTCCGACAGATATAGCGACGAACTCTGGTATTACTGACGAAAAGAAAGCCGACGAACGTATTCTGTCGGTGAGGACGTCGGTAAATAAATTACTGACGAAATCTTAATCACTTACCGAAGGAATATTGTCGTCGGTAAAACTGTGAAATCTTGTAGTGACAATAAATTAGGACACGAATGTTGTGACTATAAAAAATAAAGAATGATGATTTTGTGTTGAGAAGTGAGGGATGTTTTGAGGGGTGGTTTTTTGAAGTTTTTTTTTTTTTTTTTTGGGGGGGGGGAGTTTGTTTAGGTGTAAGGATGGGGAAGAAGAAGGAGAAATAGGGGAGGGGAGGGTTGATAGTGTGGTGATATATTAACGTTTATCAATGGAATCACCGATGAAATATTTTTGTCTGTGATGCCGATGACAATTCTGCTAGTGAAATGGACACGTCACTCTACGGAGATCCCGGTTTGAATCCCTCTATAATTACGTCGGTAAAATCGCCCACGAAAACTTCCACATCATCACACTGCTTTGTTTTTTTGAAATTCTTTATATTTCGTCTGGAATTCTGTCGGTATATACCGATGGTGTTAATGACGGATTTAAATCGGTTGGTAAATATCACCGCAAATTACCGACAAAATTTTTTTGCTGGTAATTCCGTTGGTATTCATTGAATTTTTGGTAGAGTAATAAGCCTAAACTAATAATTAACTAACATAAATTCAATAATGAAATAAACCCCCTAAACAATGTCTAATGCGCTAGAAAAAATTCAAATTAAAAATAATTATTCAAAAATAAATAAATAAATAAAATAGAATAATAAAAAAAGTCTTCACATTAAAATTCCTCCATGTAACCCAAACCTTCAATTTTCGCATATTCTTGGCAGATTTGAATCTTGATGTCAAACATGTCGTTCTCTCTAACGTGGATGAATTACTGGGCCTACGATATATGGTTGGAAAGCTTTAGATGTCTAGTTTCTAGCCCAACTTTAATCACAATAAAATTCCACTGGTAGCTTCAGATATGTCCCAAAACAGTACACGAAGGTTTAGTTTGACAAGATTCGTCTACTAACTTTGACCATTTGAAATATTATGTTCCCGAACTTCATTTGACCTGACAATTTCACATAATATATTTTCATTTGTCTAATATTACCCTTTAAATTGCAGCTCTATCCAATATACGATTTGAACGATATGCGCAATCTCTTAAAATTGATTAGCAAATATTTTAAGGCCAAATTTAAACCTGACTTGATTTATATCATAAATTTAGTAAATTTATAAAATCAGACCAAATTTACTGATTTTACATGAGTTAAGTTTGATTTTACTAGAATTACAATATGGATGTGTTGAAGTAAAAAACATATTCTTTGAATTTGAATTTTTTAAAAAGGCATTAACAAAGAAAAATAATAAAAAAAATCCAAAAAAAAGTGTGAATCACCAAAATACATCAAAAATGTTTTTTTATGTTTTAGCTTTTTTAGATTTTTATAAAATATTAATAAAATAAAATAAAAAATTAGGTTATGTCACAAGCAAGCATGAAACCAAAGTCAGGCGAGTAGCTATCAGGAATTTAATAAAAGAGGAAAGTACGTATGAGCATGATTTTCAGAACTATAGGCTTACTGATAGGCTTGCGCACACCCACACTGTGGAGTGGTCCAGCTCTCCTGGTGAAAACTGAAAACGCTGCCAAATTTCCGAACAATGTTGAGGAACCTTCTGCGACAACTAGAGATTATTATCTAATATCAAAATTGGTGTCGGGACAAACATGCTGGGAGTGGCGTGATCATGCTGAAGAACAGTGACCCAGTGACTCAAGAGAATCCTGTGCCAGAAAAAACAAAAACAAAAAGTTAAATCGTATGAAATCTCATTTACTACTGCTAAATTTACTACTGATAAATTATTTTTCCATGACCTCTTTTAATTATTTTTATTGCTTCCTATGCTATTTTTGTTTGTTTGTTTGATTGAGTCCCAGCATTTCTGTTAATAATTTGATGAAACCCTAATTTAATTTAATGAGGAACATAGTTCAAAAGGGGTGAATTTGAGGAAACGATGTTGGTGGCCATTGTAGAGGGAAAAAGGTAGAATTTGTGCTGAACATAATGATTATCAATTCATGGATTATTTGTTGTGAAAAAGCGTGGCTGAGAATAATGATATATCCCACGATTGGGAACTAATTCCAGCGTGTTAATTAAGAAAATAATTTATTATCTTTAATAAATCCAAGCTATTTTTTATATTGAAAATTAAGGCCATAAACTTTAGTTGAAATTTCGGAATTTTATTATTGGATATGAACTAGTTATCCTTTAGAGTTTATTAAATTGGTAGCAAATTCTATACCATGAATAATTTAGTGTTGAATAATAAAATTAAAAAAAAAATTAGTTTTAAAAATATTTCAAAGTAAAAAAATAACAATAAAAAGAATGAGGTTAAAATGACAAGAAAAAAAAATAGAGGATGAAATTGTTAAAAAAAATTCAATTTTAAAAATTATCACAAATAAAACAAATAGTAATAAAAATAATAAAAAAAATATGACAAATAAAAAAATTGAATGATATTTTTTTAAAATAATATTTTATATTTGTTAAAATATCAAATCCCACCTTATTAAAGTAGATTATAGAAAATAAAGAACAAGGATAAAAATACAGAAAAAACCGTTGGACGCCATCCTATATATATATATATATATATATATATATATATATAGTAATTAAGTCATTTTACTATGTTTAAAAATTAGATAAAAATGCTCTTGGATTCTAGTTTAATATATATATATTTTGCTTTTAAACACAATTAAGTCATTTTACTATGAAAAAAAATGAAAAGACTAATTTATCCCTAGTTAATTTGATAATGATTATTGGATCATGAAGAAAAAACTATATTACCCTCGATAAAAAATTAAATAATTTTTTTAGAATGATAAAAATATTATTTCATTGTTTAGAATGTTTTGTGTCTTAGTTTTTAATTAAAAAAACTAAGTTTTTTTAGGTTTTTGTTAATGCATGGTAGATTAAAAAAAATAAAATTTCATGAATTTCTTATCAATGGCATTTATTTAATTAAAATATAAAAACATAAAAACTGATAGGATGATATATAAAAAATTAAAAAGAAAGAAAGAAAAAAACCATCTACACAAAAATCGACATTGACAAGCATCAGTATATCATTTTCTCATTGCCTAAAAAAAGAAAAAAAAGGTAAATCATAATGATTTCTTCATTGACGTGAGCATAACATCCTTCTACGATATTCAGTCATGGGCCCACTAGTAATTCATATTTATATCTCATTGCTTCGATGAAATGTCTAAAAATGAGTTTGGGACCCACCTACCAACAAAAGCCAGATCCTTCTCAGAAATGAAGCTACTGTCTGACCATTTTCACATGAAATATTTAAGGTTGTCAGACGGCCAGAATTTTCCATTAAAAGCAACCCAACAAATCTGCTTAGACACAAACATCTGTACCATCTAATCGGTTGATTGATCATAGCCGTTGATATGAGAAGCAAATCTCCAATGAGAAAAATCAATGGTGCTTGATTGGGGTTGACTTGGGGAAAAGTCGACGTCAAAGTCGTTACATCATATACCTCTTGGTCACTCCGCTATTCACCTACCAAGTTGTTTCCTTTATGATTCCCAGAAGCTGCCTTTTGTTATTATTATTTTTCTAGCTGTTTTTGTACCCTTATATATACCACTTGTAGATGAAGAACCCTAGCACTACTGAGCCCTGAACTCAAACTCCTTGCTTCACCATTTCATCTCCTAATTATTTTTAGTTTCTGCTCTTCACATCCTTAAATTTCATGGCGGCCAAACGTTTTCTTGATGAACAGGATTCGGACTTGGATCAGCCAGTGGATCAGAAACGAATGAGAACTAGACCTTCCTTCGCTTCGTATGTTTGTATTTCTGAGCTAATTTCTTCTTCATTTCTGTTGTTTTGATTCATGAAACTTGAGCTTGATGCTGAAACACGCCATTAGCTTTTCTGGGGGCTGGCCTTTTAAATTCTATGTGAGAAATTAAGCAAAGAAATTGCACTTGTAGCTGGTGCACATCAGAATAGTACTGTATATATCTCATTTGTATAATTTCTTGACAGGGTGATTGGAGAAGCAGTAATGATGAATTCCTTAAAGAATTTATGTTTTTCCTTAGAGCCAATGATCAGGAGAGTGGTAAGTTGCTACATATGTTACTAGCTTGTGCATGTTCATTCTATCAAATATATAGCAACGATACAAGGAAAGGATTTAATTAAGTGTATATATATATATATATATACCTCGTTTTAATTACTTGTGGATATACTTATAATAATTTGATAGAATATAATCTCCATATCCCTGCGCGTCTTTCAATATTTTAGGGTTTGCACTAATTTTATCTTCCGGACAACTTGCCGGCAAATAGAAACCCTAGCAAGAATAAAGCACACAAACAACTAAGAAGCGTTGTTATATGTTTTATTAGGTGAATGAAGAGGTGGAGGGCAGTTTAAGGCGTTCAACATGCTCTTTGACTAGATCATCGTCGTTGCAAATCAAAGCCCTTGAAGCATCTAGTCTACAACTAATGTATAGCAAGAGTCTCCTGCTCCCTATATTCACAGGGAGCAAAATAGTTGATCTTGATAGTTCTCCCCTGCAAATCCTTCTTGTAGACACGAGGGGTGATCAAATGGTGCCGACATATCTCCCTCACCCGCTCAAGATTGAAGTTGTGGTTCTCGATGGAGATTTCCCTTCGAATGGTAGCAGCAAGTGGACAAGTGAAGAATTCGACAGCAATATTGTGAAGGAGAGAACAGGCAAGCGACCTTTGCTCGCCGGAGATTGCTTAACGGTCACTCTACGGGATGGATTTGCACCCATTGGAGAGATTGAGTTCACGGACAACTCGAGCTGGATCAGGAGCAGGAAATTCAGGCTCGGTGCAAGAGTAGCTCCGGGGAGCTACCAAGGGGTTAAAATCCGTGAAGCAATCACCGAAGCTTTTGTTGTCAAAGATCACCGTGGAGAATGTAAGCTTCTTCTACCTTTCTTTCTTAAATATTCTAGCATGATACATGTAAACTTGCCATTTTTTGAAAACATTCCACAATTATCTAGCTCGTGGTATTTAATTAATGTTTGAGTATCTAGTATAATGCTATGATCATTAGTTTAATGTGGTAGACATAACTAAGTGAATAATAATCAAATGGATGCGAATCTCACCAAACCGAATAATTAATCTTCGAAAATATTATAGGATCAATTTGCTTTATTAAATATTCATTCAATATTCTCTCTGTCTAGCTAAAGTGAGTTGGCGAGCTGGGCATAAAATTAAAAATGATCTTATAATCTTTCTCAATGTTGTAGATTACCATATAAAACCGTGAATCTAGCTAGCAATTAAGTCAAACCACTGAACAAAACATCTTACCATACTATATATTTATATGTTCTTCGATCTTAATTTGCTTAGTTTGCCCTCATCAGTTATTTTATCCTCTGCTTATTTAGGTTCGATCACCTTTGCTTATGATAGCACCTAGCGTAGTAGATCATGATGTGAACATGGATATGATTTTAAAATGGAATTTTAATTTAATTTCTTTCCCCGCAAGGAAGGGCTTGAGGTTGAACGAAGAACACTGCCTGGAAGTGGGAATTAAGGGATACATGTTTTTATTATTTATTTTTTCTTTCCGAAATCAAAAGGGGAAAGAGCTATCCCTCTACCTAATACATAGAATAACTCAACAGCTTTCGTCACACAACAAATTAAAAAACTCGTTAATTTACCATACTACACCATGCTTGTTCTTAGAGGATCGAAACACAAACATAGCTAGATGCCGGCGTAAATACCTCACATTTTTATTTATTTATTTATTTATTTTCTATCAACTGCTAGAGCGAGCGGGTCCCAGTCCATAATTCTTTTTAGAATAACACTAATTTTACTAAAAGATCTCTTTCATAAATCACTTTCTAAAAATATCAGCTGTAGAGTTTTTGAAGAAACAATATATATCTTTGAAAATTAAGAACTACAATTCAACGGGGACCATTTGGATCCATTCAGAAAAATCCTTTTCAATCAGGAGGACCAGCAAATTTCAGTCATCAAACATCTAAGATTTTGCAACTATTACATGTTTTTTAATACCCAATATTCTCGTTGTAATAAAATCATTATTTTTTACTACACATACTGGTGATGAACCTTGATTCGATCAAGTAAAGAGAATTAAATGCTGAGACTCTACAAGCAAGTGGCCTTTTTTATTTATTATTATTATTGACTCTATTCCTTTCATGATCTTTCATATCCACCCGGCCGCTGTGGTCGATGAAATAAGTTAAATTCTTTGCATGCCAACTGAGAATGCGACTGATCCTAATTACATGAATAGTCCCAATAAATACAAACAGAGAGGTATATGCTTAATGTGTTTTGTTTGGTTATTGGATTCATTTTCTTTAACAATTAATGAACAAGCGGCCATGACATCTTTTTTTTTCCATGCAGTGTACAAGAAGCATCATCCACCAATGCTACAAGACGAAGTTTGGCGACTTGAGAAGATAGGGAAAGATGGAGCTTTCCACAGAAAGCTAACCGCCGAGGGTATTAACACCGTGCAAGACTTCTTGAAGTTGTCTGTTGTCGACCGACAGAAACTCAGGAGGGTATGTAAATTAACATTTTACCTTCCGACAATTTATAATTGATTAATGCCGCCAAATATATGGAAACTAACTTAACTGGTTGCTGTTACTTGAACAGATTTTAGGCCCTGGGATGTCTGAGAAAATGTGGGAAGTTACAATAAAACATGCGAGGACTTGTGATCTGGGGAACAATCATTTTATTTTTCGCCGCCCCAATTGCACCATCACCTTAAACCCTATATGTCAAATCGTGCACGCCATGATCGATGGGAATTCATACTCCAACAAGGAGCTTGCAAGCATAAGGGTAAGGAATCATCTAGGCACATATTTCAAGTATATAATTATGTTATTTTTGCGCTCGCGCGCGAGC
This sequence comes from Populus trichocarpa, assembly GCF_000002775.5. Lineage (NCBI taxonomy): Eukaryota > Viridiplantae > Streptophyta > Magnoliopsida > Malpighiales > Salicaceae > Populus > Populus trichocarpa. The sequence goes on along the minus strand of NC_037299.2, from coordinate 4,374,709 downwards.
ATATATGTTTCTTATCATAATTTTTTCGCACAGGGTTATATCGAGACTTTGGTGAGACACGCGTATGCAGAATGGAACTCTTTGGAGGAGGTTGCTGGAGTTCCAAGTGACAGTACTCCTCTGCTCACTCAAGGTATATATAGTTAATTCTCTTATTAATAAAAAAAAATGCTCATTATGAACTCTCTCCCTCTACTAACATAGAATTGGTTAAAAACAAATAAATAGGTGAGCCAGTGGATCAGTACCTGAATCAGCATCAGACGACTGTGAAATCATTTCCACCACTTGGGTATTCAACTGATCATAATAGATACCTTGAGATGGGGAACGTGCCAAGCAATGCATACAACAACTGGAAAATAACTTCAAATTACTATCATGGCGCAGCAGTTGAACAGGGAATCCAGTATAGCATCTCGGAGTCGTCATCAGATGGTGAAATAACATCCAAGTCCTACATCAATGGCGATCGATAGAGTGGATCGATCGATCGAGCATTAGCTAAGATGCAGAAAACATAATTAAGAATCTACTCGGATGCCTCAGTTTGTAAAATGATAATATGGCAATGGTGTGTGAAATAACTAGTCAATATTGTTCTCACACAATATCTCCGATGCCCCAGCAGCTAAAACTATCCCGCACTTTCCATGGAAGTGCACTAATGTAAATATTTAAGCAATAGAAAGTGAGAGAAGCTACATAGGAAATCCCTGGAGTTTGACAATTATGGTATTAAGATATCATGCGGTTTTTCCTGCTTGCTTTCCTCTTATGGATTTGGTTTTTTGCAAGATATAATTAAAACATGAATATAAATTACCAGTATTTATTGATAGAAAACAAACTTGAAAAATAGTTCAGGCAATAATCATTCATTTGACCTTAAAACAATTCATTGTTTACTCTCTGGTTATGATTATGATTGCAATATTATTTCTTTGTCTTACTCAATGTTTCATTCTTAATAATATATATAAACGAGAATAAACTTTTTGTAAGAAATGGACAAGAGAATCTTGACATGAGAGTATTTTAAAGAGCATAAGTTCTTCCGGCCATCATCAAAACTTTTCTAAACACTCTCTTTCTAAATAAAAATAATGATAAAAAATATTAAAAAAAATCAAAGGATATTTTACTTAGGTTTTGATATAATTTTATAACAAGTAGATGATCAATTGAGATTAAATCAATTATATTTTATTTAAATCTGGATCAATTGATTTTTGAGTCAATTAATTAAATTGATTTGGTTTTATAACTAAAATTATTATATTATTATTAATTTTAACATTTAATGTAAAATTAATAATATATATAATTGTTTTTATAAAATATATAAGCTGGACACTAGTATATTTTAAAGGAAAAATATCAACAGTAAGAGGGAGATAAGGAAAAAACAGAAGAAGCAGCTGGACACCAGTATATTTTAAGGGTAAAATATATAAACGTTGAGGAGCTCGATGACACGGTCGGTGATGGGGTTTTGGGTTAAAAAAAAAAGGCAGGGGGGGCGGCTGGTGGTATCTTTTTTTTTTTAGGGTATGAGGGCTGATCCTTGGTGATGAGGAGAAGGCTAGTCACACAGTGCATGCAGGAGAGAGGAGAATACATTGTGGTTTAGCTGCTGATTCGGGAGATCAGTGGACCTGGTTTTTTTTTTTAAAACGATATGGAGGGGCTGTGATTTTTCTAGGCTAGACAATGGTGGTATAGTTGGAGAAGGAAGGTCATTGATCGATGATGAAGGTAAGTTGGTGTGCTAATCGGATAGACAAGAAACTGGTTTGGTGGTTTTGACTGTGGCTGGGTGTTGACAGCGATGGAGGTGGGGCAATTTTTGTTCCTGTGCTGGTGTTTTGGTTGTGGGATGAGGGAGGCTGGTTTGTTTTGGCGTGACTATCACATGTTGGTTTGGCAGTGATGGGGAAGATGATGGCTGCTTGGGGAGGAAGATAAACTGGAAATGGGACGCAAGGAGGATGGGTGGGTTCAGGAAGGGATTGATTTGGTGGTCTAGAAAAATGGGAGAGGCTGGCCACGGATCACGGTTGAAGGTTGGTGTTTTCTCAGCCGTGGGTGGGTGAGAGGTGGTGTTGGGGTAGGGAAGATTGAAGTCTGGAAAAATTTCCAGAACTCCTTGATGTTCTTCGTGGGAGGCTTGAGATGGGCTGGGGTTTTTTTTTTTGGTCTTGGCAGTGTATGATTATGGCCGTGAGGAATAGAATTTTTTTCTCTGGTTTTTTGATTGTGTTGAGAGCTGGAAAAATGCTGAATGCTCATCCTCTCGTGTTCGATTGTTCCTGTGTCTTTTAGAATGATTTGGGATTTGATTTGGGGAATTGACTGCAGATTTGGGCTATAATCTTGGGATTGGGATATTGATTGCTGGATTTTGGGAGCTCAAAATATAGGATTGAAATCTTCAATCGGAAAATTTGAAATTTAGGATTACTCGCCGGAGATTGCTTGATTAAATGGATTCTGGGCTAAAAATGAATGAATTGAACACAATAGGACTAGATTGATATTAATTAATTGACATTGAATTAACTTGAGACTGAATTGAATCAAATTAATTTAATTGGACTAACATGAATGCAATCAATGAATTAATTTGGATTAGATTGAATTAAATGGACTGAAATAGAACATTCAGACAAGCTTTTCTTATTCTCATTGAAGTGCTTGGATTTTGAATTTTACAATCTCATTCAATTTATCCTTTTCAATTGTATCTCTAACTGAATTAATATAGATCTTAAAATTTAATTATTTGTTGCAAATTTATCCTTATCCTTGAAATCATATAATTTTAACCAATCAAATTTTCAATTTAATTATATCTTTAATTCAATCAATATAAATCTTTAAATTTAATTATTTATTGTAAATTTATCCTTATCCTTAAAATCATACAATTTTAATTGATTTAATTTTTAATTTTTTTAATTAAACTCTTCATTGATTTCTAATCTAACTATTTCTTTTGAAATCGTCATTAAACTTTGAATTTATTTTAATTTCTTTCTCAAATTTTTCTTCAATTCAAATCTTAATTATAACTCAAAAATTCTCAAACTTTATTTTTTCTGTGATGCTCAATTATTTTTTATATTTTTTGCATTTAGTATTAATTTTTTATATATAATTTTTAAGATTTTTTAACACAAAAAAATTAAATAAAAATTAAAAATGTTGAAAAGATATTATTTTGAATTTTTTTTCAAAAAAATAAAAGGGTCAAAATCTAAGTTATTACAAGTCTCGTAGCCACCACACAAGCTATTATAGACTTTCCTAGGTCAATGGAATAGCAAGCAACTTGCTTCTGCTTGGACAAATTGGATTGTTTTTATCCTTTCCCACTTTTTTCAATCAAGCAAATCAGAGACTCTTGAAGCCAAGTCTTACCATCTACTTAGGAACTTTGTTTCAAATCCTCTGTCTCCCCTTTCTTCCTCTGTTTTTAAGCACTCCAAATGGATCCCAATAAGTCCTTCGCATTCAGAAAGCTTCTTTCTATCTACAACTGTATCTTTCTTTTCACATACTTGGCCACCCAAACTGTATCACAGCATCCAAAGTTTAAGTCTTGTGAACTAAAAAACTGTGGTGCTGGCCCTAACATAAGCTACCCTTTTTGGCTATCTCAAGAACAAGAACCCTTTTGTGGCCATCCAAATTTTATGCTCACCTGCAGTGACAAAAGGCCAGCACTCACAATTTCCAATGATGTTTATATCATTAAAGATATCTCTTACGCCACTAATTCTATGCGCGTGGCTAATGCTGCTGTGTATGAGGAAACCTGTCCACCTCTTTTGCATAACATTAGCCTTGATAGAACACCCCTTACTATTAGTCCTGGCTATACTAATTTCTCCTTCTTCTACAATTGTACCTTAAAGCCCGAAGATTACTACACTCTCTATGCAATAAGTTGTGCCACAAATTCTACACATTATTCTATTGCCGGTTTTCACTTGGAAGAAATAGAGATGCGCAGCAATTACTCATTGAATTCATGCCACGATTTTGCTAATGCTCCTATCCACACTGGTGAAGATATTGGTAGTCTGCTTGGAGAAAATTATATTGAGGTTTTGAAGATGGGGTTCCTTATGAATTGGACTGCTCATAATTGTAGCACTTGTGAGAGCAGTGGTGGGCGTTGTGGATTTGAGAATAATGAATTCATTTGTTTTTGCCGTGATCGGCCTCGTCTCAAATCTTGTGATGCTGGTAACTGTTCATCAAATATTTCGTTTATCCCGTCATCCTTGCTATGTATTTTTTCTATTTCCTAACATAGTCAAATTCTCGGGGAGGACTAGCCATTTCTGATTTGGTTAGGTTGAGAATTTGGAAAGGTTAATTTCTTGATTAGTTCAGATTCAGTTATTTTAAAGCTAAACTTAGCCTGAAGAGTCAAGTCTTGTCAATATCAGCCAAATCCACATGAACTTTTGATCCTACAAATGAGGAGTCTCCCATGTATGATGTTATCTTTCACTAAATTATGCTAATAATCAAAGCATATGAGTGTTGGAAATGATGTTACTTGACGTCGTAAGAAGGGATAAATATGTTTTGGTTACCAAGAGAGGAACATAAATATTGGTTCTGGTTGTGTTTTGGTAAGATGTTTAACGGATATAAAGGATTTTATTTATTTTTATATTTAAATTTTTTTTAAAAAAAATTTAAATATTATTTTATTTTTATTTTTTTCTTTGTTTTAAATTAATATTTTTTTAGTGTTTTTAGATCATTTTAATATGCTGATGTTAAAAATAAATTTTTAAAAATAAAAAAAATATTATTTTAATACACTTTCAAATAAAAAATATTTTAAAAAACAACCATAACTATACTCCCAATCAATGCTATGTTTTGTTTACATTTTCTTCTACATGTAAAGCTGCTCCCATCTCACACTAATGCATTACTCCACTTGAATTGTTCCGCAGGTTCTAGTCTTAATGTCAGACGGAAGATTATTATTATTATTGGTAAGATAGTCCCCTGACCTCTTCCTGCTTTGATCCTTACTGAGTGCTGTGTGCCTCTTCCTCTTCATTATCTTTCTAACTGAGCTGGAATGTTCATCAGTCCCTCCCCTTCTCTGTGTAGCTATTTAAGTATAATCATGATGATGTGTGTGATTCAAATTCTGGTGCAAATAATTCAATTCGTGTTTATACTGAAACCATTTGGCTGATGATTTTTCTACTCCAACAAATAGAAGTCACTGTTGTTATGATTGGTTGAACTTTGCCCGGATCCTAAACACAATTTGACGTGGTTCGGCAACTCACCTTTGTCAACCGGGCAGCCAATATCATTATATAGAGAGAAATTACAAACATACAACAATGGAGGAGGAGGAACTCCCTCTACTCTACCCCCACTCGTGTATCACATCTCTCTTACTCTCTGCTGCTGCTGCTGCTACCCATGGCAGCTTCTTTCTCCCTCTCCTGCTACTGCTAGTATTGGCTCTATTTATAGTGGAAATGGGTGGGACAGACATCCCCATTTCTGTCCCCAATCCTAGCATCAATGGCAGACAATTAGCCATGATTTCAGCCCATTTCAAATCCTCCATTGCAGCCTCTCTTCAAGCCTTGCTTACATCTTATCAAAGCTAGGATTGTGGGAGTTCGTCTCCACACTCAACAACTGTAGATCTTTAATTTTTAATTAGGGGATCATATTCATCTTTCAACAAAGAGAGTTGGTGATTTAATTTATTTTTTTCCCTTGCAATTTAGCTCTGCTTTGTTCAGACTGGTTTGGCTACACAAAATATTCAAGTAAATAACACTTTGGCACTATTTATGCTTGGTCTGTCTCCTCCTCAGAAAATTCATTACTTGTCTGAATTTAGTTTTTGAAAGCTTTCCCTGTTCCTCCTGAATCAAGAGAACATTTTTCTGTTTCTGCTGCTGTTTTTGTATCATGACAATGTCAGTTCCCAAGTAACGCATCAGCCTCCTCAACTGGCAGGTGTTGTCTCTGGATCAGCAGGAATTTTATTCATCTGCGTGATTCTTTATTCCAGAAGGAAGGCCTCATCAACTACCACTCCTATTTTTCTAAAGAAGAAACATAATCAACATCTTGAGGTTTTCATAAGAAACCACGGACCACTAGCACTGAAAAGATATAATCTGTCGGATGTTAAGAAAATGACCAATTTTTTCAAAGATAAACTTGGTCAAGGAGGCTATGGAATTGTTTACAAAGGAAAGCTACAGGATGGCCATCTGGTGGCAGTGAAGGTCATGCAAGCTTCAAAAGGGGATGGGGAAGAATTCATAAATGAGGTTGCAAGCATCAGTAGAACTTCCCATGTCAATATTGTCACTCTACTGGGATTTTGTTTGGAGGGTGACAAAAGAGTTCTCATTTATGACTTCATGGTCAATGGATCGCTTGAAAAGTTCATAAATCATGAAAATGCTTTGCAAGCCAATCAACAGCTGGGATGGAATAAATTGTACCAGATTTTAGTTGGCGTTGCTCGAGGGCTTGAGTATTTGCATCGAGGGTGCAATACAAGGATCGTGCATTTTGACATTAAGCCTCATAACATTCTTCTTGATGCAGATTTTTCCCCTAAGATATCCGACTTTGGACTTGCGAAGCCATGCACTAGGAAGGAGAGCAATGTATCGCTATTGGAGGCAAGAGGAACCATTGGATATATAGCACCAGAAGTGTTCAGTAGAAACTTTGGACAAGTTTCACACAAGTCCGATGTCTATAGTTATGGAATGATGGCTCTAGAAATTGTTGGAGGACGAAAGAATCATGAAGCTGAAATGAGTTCCAGTAGCGAAAAATATTTTCCAGACTGGATTTATAGGCATCTTGAGCTAGATGATGAGTTTGAATTGAATGGCGTGACAAATGCAGAACAATCTGACATTATGAGGCAAATAGCAATAGTTGGCTTGTGGTGCATCCTCACAAATCCATCTGATAGACCATCCATGAGAAAAGTGATAGAAATGTTGGAAGGACCTCTTGGAGCATTGAAGATTCCACCGAAGCCTCGCCTGTATTCTCCTCCAAGATTACTTTCATATTCATCTACTACATCATTAACATGAACTTGTATCACACTGTTGTATGAAGATAATGGACTGTTTCACATCAATCAACTGAGTGGCTCATGTGATTTTCTGATGTATTAACGAGAATAAAACTAGATTCAGCTTCATTTATACGGCAACTGCATTGCCCATCTCCTAGCTACAGGTTTGAACATGGAACTAGCTACTGGGTCACGAATTGTACTCATGCTTTAAACATATTGATGTGATCAAATGGCTTTTCCTGAAATTTCTTATTTGCGGAACATGCTTACATCTAACAATTTCTGCTGCGAAATTCAGTATCGTCCCTTCTATTAATTAAGAACAATCCTTTCCAGTAGCGTTTTCATAGTACATCTGCAGCCAATAGGAACAGCATTCCAGCTGCACCTGGTTCAAGTAGGGAGAAAAGGATGAACTTGAAATCTTTTTTTCTCCCTCTGAATTTACAAATGCAGTTGCTGACATCAAGATAGTTGCTCTGGTCCTACTAACATGCACCAAACTGGCCAACGTCCTGTTGAAGCTCTTGTGAAATTCAAACTCATGAACACTTGCTCAATGTAAATGTAAAGCCTCAATATACGGTCCACACGCGGTAACATTTATATTTGCAAATACTAACAATTTTTGTACATCTGGCTAAAATACAAATGCCAATCAACGGCAAATAAATAGAGAGTGGCACTATCACATGCTTCAGTGCACATAGGTCCCTGCCTCTCTTCACTACGTAATTGAGAATTTAGTGAAACAATTAAACACTGGCATGAGGTGTCGAGGACGTGCTCATCCATGTAACAGTGACAGTATCAGGTGAAGGCGGAATCGGACCACTCTTTAACAACACAACATCATCTGAAGGACTATTTATATTCTCTGCCTTTTCCGCATTGTAGTCTCTGCTTTGTATTTCTTTTAGAATATGGAACACTTTTTCCATAGATGGTCTCAACTCCTTTGCATTCTGCAGACATTGAAAAGCCAGCTCAGCCACAGCCCTAATCATTTTTCTCGCTGCGTAATCTGATTCAAACCCCAGACTGGGGTCAACAAGTTCATTCAATGAATCGCTTTGGATTTTATTGATTGCCATGGTAGACAAATTAATTTCATGCCGGTGTCTAGAGATATCAACAGCAGGCATTGATGAAATAAGCTCAATCAAGACCACCCCAAAGCTATAGACATCACTCTTATCGGTCAGCTGGTAGCATTCATGATATTCTGGATCAACATAACCAGGAGTCCCTTGTGGAGCAGTTGAAACATGGGTGACATCTGTGGGAAAGAGTCGAGATAGGCCAAAATCTGCAACTTTAACACAGAAATTGTTGTCAAGGAGAATATTGCTGGTTTTCACGTCACGGTGCACTATAACAGAAGCATGAAGATATGCCAGTGCACATGCAGTCTCCACAGCAATGTTCATTCGAGTAGACCAAGGGAGTGCACCAGGCTTTGCTCTTTCACCATGAAGATGATCAGCAAGTGTACCATTGGGAATGTACTGATATACTAGTAGGAGTTCACGGCTGTCCCGAGAGGTGCATCCATGCAGTAGGACAAGGTTTTGATGGCGCAAGGGAGTTAGAATATCAACTTCATTCAAGAACTGCTCAAGCCTCTTAAAATTGTTCTCGTATAAGCGCTTGACTGCAACTTCAAGCCCATCTGGAAGTTTTCCTGATGAAACAACACAAGGAGAAGCAAATTTTTCAACAAATTGTTCCTTAAAACACAACACAAAAGACAGTGATTATTATTTCTTTACCGTAATATACTGTCCCGAAGCCTCCATCTCCAAGCTCTCTGGTCTTATCAAAATTGTTAGTGGCCTCTTCAAGTTCTTCATAAGAGAATAGATGAGCACCATTGTAGCTACTTCGCATCTCCGTATGTGCCTTTGAAGACGGTAGCGATTTGATGCTTCTAGAGAAAATGGATTCATATTGCCTTTTCTTGCGGCGGTACCAGAAGAAGAAGGCTATGAGCATTGTGACTAATGTACCAAGAGATGCCCCAAGACCTTAAAAGCAGAATATAGAAATTGGTTAGCCTTTTCAGTAACAGTTTGGTGAGAGAATTTCTACAACATTTAGACATGAAATTGAAGTGAGTAACAAAGCACAGAAACATAAATAAACGGTAGACAGAGATCTTACCTATGGCAACCTTCCGGCCCACATTCAAACTAGTTCCTGGATAGAATAATTCAAAGCAATGAGGTGTTAATATTCTCATGAAAAAAGTTAAAACAAAAAAATTTGAAATTTTAGACTTCTGCGAGATCAGAACAGCTTTATATACAAAACTGAACCTTTCTAAAACTGCAAATGCGATGTATGCATAGTACTTGTGCTGTTGAAGAGATCGATCCAATAAGTAGAAGCATCTAGCATTCCATACAAAGCAGCATATAAAAAATATGGAAGGAAAGAGAGAGAAAAGAAAGAATCATGGTTCTAAACAGACAAATACTCTGATGCAAGCACAACTCCATCCAAGCATTGAACTTTTCATACAGTACAAGTGCCTTTTCATGTCAATATGTCAGGGATTGGCATCATTGTTTAAAGTTTGGTTGTCTATGTAAATTCATGGACTAATCAAGAAATTAACCTGTCCAAATTCTCAATCTAACCGAATCAGAAATGGCTAGTCCTCCCCGAGAATTTGCCATTGTTAGGAAATAGAAAAAATACATAGCAAGGATGATGGGATAAACGAAATATTTGATGAAGAGTTACCAGCATCACAAGATTTGAGACGAGGCCGATCACGGCAAAAACAAATGCATTCATGATTCTCAAACCCACAACGCCCACCACTGCTCTCACAAGTGCTACAATTAGGAGCAGTCCAATTCATAAGGAACCCCATCTTCAAAACCTCACGATAATTTTCTCCAAGCAGACTACCATTATCTTCACCAGTGTGGATAGGAGCAATAACAAAATCATGGCATGACTTCAATGAGTAATTGCTGTGCTTCTCTATTTCTTCGAAGTGAAAACCGGCAAAAGAATAATGTGTAGAATTTGTGGCACAGCTTAAATTATAGAGATAGTTGTAATCTTTGGGCTTTGAGGTACAACTGTAGAAGAAGGAGAGATTAGTATAGCCAGGACTAATAGTAAAGGGTGTTCTATCAAGGTTAATGTTATGCAAAGGAGTTGGACAGGTTTCCTCATACACAGCAGCATTAGCCACAAGCAAAGAATTATTGGCATAAGAGATACTTTTAATGATATAAACATCATTGGAAATTGCGAGTACTGGCCCTTTGTCACTGCAGTTGAGCATAAAATTTGGATAGCCACAAAAGGATTCTTGTTCTTGAGATAGCCAAAAAGGGTAGCTTATGTTAGGGCCAGCACCACCACAGTTTTTTGGTTCACAAGACTTGAACTTTGGATGCTGTGATACAGTTTGGTTGGCCAAGTATGTGAAAAGAAAGATACAGTTGTAGATAGGAAGAAGCTTTCTGAATGCGAAGGAGTTATTGGGATCCATTTGGAGTGCTCAAAAACAGAGGAAGAAAGGGGAGACATAAGGGTTTGAAACAAAGTTCCTATGTAGTTGGTAAGACTTGGCTTTAAGAGTCTTTGAATTGGCTAACGTTGTTGCTTTCGTTTATTCGTGATTGAAAAAGGAAGGAAGGACAGAAACAAACCATTTTGTGGAAGCAAAAGCAAAAGCAAGTTGCTTGCTATTTCATCAACCTAGAAAAGTCCACAAAATCTTGTGTGGTTGCTATGAGCAATGAGTCTAAATGACGACTGGTCCAGTCTTGGGTGGTGCCTAATCATGGCATGGGGTAAATAATAATATTACCAGACATCAGAATTCTAGTGTAGTCGTTAAACGACTTGCGACGCGGATTGGCCGACTCTTCAATATCAATTCTGCTTTCAATGTCAGAGGATAGGATATTTTGATGGAAAAGACAATGACTTTTCTTTTTATTTTATAGAATTCGTCAATAGTTTTCCCAGGTTTCAGAGGATATACAAGGAGTTTTGATACGTAAAAATGACAAAAATTTAATAGTATTAGTATTTTTTAAAATATTTTTTATTTTAAAATATATTTTTTTTTATTTTTTAAAATTTATTTTTGAAATTAACACATCAAAACAATCTAAAAACACTAAAAAATTAATTTTAAAAAATCAAATTTTAACAAAAAATAACCATGTTGAAACTCAATTCTAATAAGAATGCTCATTAGAATTACCAATAAGATGATAAAAATCTATTTTGAGAATGCAGTGAATCTCGTGATTAACATTGCGATACAACTGTCTTTTTTTAATTTCTTAAAATATTTTGCTTTTAGTTTCAAATTAAAATTTTATTTTGTATTTTTTAATTGTTTTGATATGTTAATATCAAAATTAAATTTTAAAAAGAAAAACATATTTTAATATATTTTTAAATAAAAAAAATCTTAAAAAATAATTAAAAATAATAAACATCAAGCAATTAATATTGAAATTGAAGGTTTGAGTGGTTGACTTTTAAGTCAGGAGTGGTTAGTTGAACCGGAAGTGGACAGCTCTTTTGCAACTCCCTTTGAGAAATGATCCGCTAGATACCTAAGAATTGAGCTGTGGTGTTGCCTTAGGAGAGGACTGGACTGAGCCCATGAGTTTTGGTCAGGCTCAAGGAAGTTTTGGGTCTGGCCTTTGTTAAGGAAACCAAGCTGAAGTTTATTATAAGAAAACATTACTGTCAAGAAGAAAATAGAAACCATTGTTAACTAGCCACAAATTAACACATATACTAAACCGTGTCTGTTCCCCCACACACATTTCACTGTGGATTACAATAGTAATCTACAGTGATTTTTTTCTATTTTTTTTTTTTACTTTTCCCTTTTTTTTTCGTTTTTTTTTCAAATTTGTTTTTCAAAATTATTTTTTTTTTCAACTTTCCTAATTTTTTTTCATTTATTTTTTCTTTTGTTTTTTTCAAAATTATTTTTGTTGATTTTACTTTTTAAATATTGACCTGGTTAAAATTTTTGCTTTGTAATTTTTTTCTTGAAAATACTGTGGATTGATGCGATGTTTTTCCACATAGTTTTTCTATTTTATTTCTTTATTTTAAAAAATTATATTTTTCAATTTTTTTTAATATGAAGCTGATTGAGAATTTAGTTTTGTAATTTTTTTCTTTAAAACATTGTTTATTGCTACAGTGTTTCTCTGCATGATTTTTTTTATGATTTTCTCTAAAATTATCTTTTTTTATTTTATTTTTTAATATTGAGCTGGTTAAAAATTACAGTTACAATATGTGAGGAAAGCACTTTAACTTTCCTCGAAAATTACTGTTGGTTGCTACAGTGTTTTTTCCCACATGGTTTTTTTTCTGTTTTCGTTATGTTTTTCCCTAAAATTATCTTTGTCAATTTTATTTTTTAAATATTAAGCTGGTTAAGAATTGTAATTACAAGTAAATACAAGTTTTTCCTCAAAGAACACTATGGATTGATACAGTTTTTCCTCACATAGTTTTTTTCCAGTTTCTTTTGTGTTTTCTTTTTTTGTAATATTTTTTTCCAAAATTATTTTCGTCGATTTTATTTTTTTAAATATTGAGTTGGTTAAAATTTAACTTTGTAATAAAGCTTAATCATGTGGGGAAAGTATTGTAGCTTTGCTCATAAAACATTGTGGATTGCTATAGTGTCTCTCCGCATAGTTTTTTTTGTTATAATTTTTTTCAAATTATCTTTTTCAATTTTATTTTTTTGATATTGAGTTGTTTGTGAATTACAATTACAAGTCATTACAAATAAGGCTAAATCATGTGGGGAAGCACTGTAGCTTTCATCACAAAACACTGTGAATTGCTACAGTGTTTCCAACATGATTTTTCCCCCTTTTTTTGGTGTTTGTTTTTTTTTTTCCTAAAATTATCTATGTTGATTTTTTTTTTAATATTGAGCCGATTAAGAATTTAGCTTTGTTATTTTTTTTATTTAAAACACTGTGAATTGTTGTAGTGTTTTTCCATGTGATTTTTTTATGATTTTTTCCAAAATTATCTTTGTCGATTTTTTTTTTAATATTGAGTTGATTAAGAATTATAATTACAATAAAGTTAAATCATATGAGAAAAGCGTTGTAGTTTTTCTCACAAAACACTGTGGATTGCTATAATATTTCTCTAAATAGTTTTTTAGTTTATTTTATTGGGAAAAACGCTGTAATTTTCCTCACAAAACATTGTCAATTACTGCAACATCTTTTCTCATGGGTTTTTTTCCTTCCAAAATTATCTTTGTTGGTTTTTTTTTAATATTAAGTTGGTAGAGAATTTAGCTTTGTATTTTTTTTTTTTGCTTTTTATTAACTCAAAAGCTAAATCATGTGGCGAAATCACTGTATCTTTCCTCACAAAACACTGTAGATTGCTACAAATCATTTTATTCAGTCTCTAAGTTTTTGATCACCAGCCCAACTTCTTTTTCCGTCATGAAATATTTGCTCCATCATACCTTTAATTTCTATTACTTATTTAGCACTGGTTCACAATTATAACACTATCAAGTGCATTTGTTTTATAAGCCCGCGGCAGCGCGCGGGCAAGTAATCTCGTATATATATATATATAGACTCCAAGACAAAACTCAGAATTAATTGATTTCTACTGTGTTCTAATTAACCAGAGAATTTGGTTTAGTTAGGGTTTTACCTTGGGGAATTCCCTAAGGAAGTGTTTCTAATGAACACCATGATAAACTAGACATTATAATACTTTAAGGAATTACTTGGATAAATATAAAAATAAAAATAATTATTATTATAGTTTTAAAATTTAATTTGGAGATAGACTTGTGATCAAGTCCAGGTCACAAATCAGGGTGACTATTGACTCGTATTAATGTAAAGATAAAATAATAATTATTAGAGTTCTAAAACTCAACTTGGGAGCAGGTCCGGGCTGAATATGTTTGGGTCACAGGTCGGGATGATTATTTACTCGAGTCAATATAAGGATACAAATTATTATTACCATAATCTTTAAACCGATTCGGGAGTCAACTTGGGGCCAGGCTCGAGTCACGGGCTAGTTTGATCATTGACTCGAATCAACATAAAAATAAAATGATTGTTATTATAGTTTTAAAATCCTAATTGAGGATCGACCCGAGGCTAGGCTTGGGTCATGAGTCAGGTTGACCATTAACCCTAATCAATGTAAGGATAAAAATAATTATTATCATAATTTTAAAACTCAACTAAGAGGTTGACCCGGGGCTAGACTTGGGTCATGGGTCAAGTTGACATTGATCTGAATCAATGTAAAGATAAAAATGATTATTATCATAATTTTAAAACTCAACTAAGAGGTCGACCTAGGACAAGGTTCAAGCTATGGTTTAGGATGGTCAACCTAGGTTGACCCAAAGCAACATAAAAATAATAATTGTTATTATCATAATGAGTTCGACTTGGGTAAGACCTAAGTCACGGCTTGGGAGGGTCAACATGGGTTAACCTAAATTTTTTTAAAAAAATCAACGTGCAACCTCATTTCGACTATATATAAAAAAAGTCAATGGATTTTTTACCTGTGTTTTATCCCGAGTAGACTAGGTCATAGGTTGACCCGAGTTTTTGATCGGATCATGTCGGATCAATCATTCTTCTATTTTTAAAAAAACTTGGAACGGTCTAAACCTTAAGCTGGTCAAGTCCAGTCTAATGTCTAGCAAACATAAAATAAAACAAATTATCCAATCCAATGCAAATCACACCAAATACAAAACAAAATAATTATTTGTCCAATCCAGTAGAATCAATATTTTCAGGCATACCAAAATCTACCAAATGTTCCATATACACCTGGCTGTTTGCTCTTGTGATTGTGTCCTATTACTACGACGTCCTTATAAAATTTTGATTAAGAACAGAGCCCCCAAGTACTTTTATCCTAATTATCAACCCTAATTTCCCCTCACTAACTTCATTACCCTGGCAAATAACATGAAACGCAATAGGTTGAATAGGTACTAGTAATTAACAAGGGGAAAAAAGGAGAGAGAGTGAGGCATGCCGAGCTTACCTTGACACACAAAAGCATAAGGTTGGTCACGGCAAAGGCACATGAACTCTTTATCCGGATGGGTCATGTTAGTTCCACATATTCCTCTTGAAGCCATACATCCCTCTCGCAAATTGAAGGACCTTGATCATACTCGTACGACACATTGTACCCTTCTCCTAAAACCTCCTCCAATTCTGGTCTATCACCCACAAGTAGCTCACCAAAAGACTTAGCAATGGGAATTCTAATCCTCATGCTACATTGCATTACGTACGTCTAGCCCACTACTGTTTGCCAAGATATCATCATTTCCATAGAATGAGCTCCCAGTATATCCATTACAAAACGAAATTCTGTTAACTGTCGAGCTAGACATAGAGCAATTGTAGAGTAAGTTGAGGTTTTGAAGGCTCAGGTCATAACCGAAAATATGGATGTCGCTGCCACTGCTTGAATTGGTTCTTATTTGAGTAGGACAAATGTACTCCTCGAAATTCACTAGCTGAAGAGCCATCAACCTGGAAGATTGCTTTAGATTCAATAAGCGAAATTCAAGCGTGTCGCTGGCTATTATAGGGAGCTGACCTTCTTCACACTTGAGCTTGAACCCCTTGTGTCCACAAACTTCAGGTCGATCACCTCCCCAAAAAGGGTAAGAAAGTTCCGGCAAGAGTCCACAACTAAAGGGCTTATCGCAATCTGTGTAATCCTTATCATCATCTCCATAGGAGGTTGATACAAGGATTATTAGGACAGAGAAGACGGTTGTGATAATGGGGTGGTGTTGATAGAGAGAGAGACGGGCAACCATTTTTTTTTTTTTTTGAAAACGTGAAGAGACTCTCTTTAACGAGGAGAAGGGGATTTAACTGGTGGCTCAACCCATAGATTGTTCCATCATTTTGTAGGAAATGAAAGAGAGAGGAAGGTCGATGCTTTGTGCCATGTATTGTAAACAAAGGGACCCTTACTTGTTTTGACACAGACAAAATACATATATATATATATATATATATATATAAGATCAAAGTTGACCATTGACCTCCAAGTTGGCAGTCGAAACATTTTTGGACTGTGCTTGGTGCACAAGAGAGCTACAGGAGGGGTGCACAAGAGAGATACCTGGGAGCGTTAGGCATCACTGGTGATTGTTTGGTTCTGTGATTACTTTTATTTTTAATGCAAGCACATAAAGAAATTATTTTGTTTGAAATTTTAGTAGGTCAGAAACCTTATGCCCTTCAATGTTGAAAAGGGCAGAAAAATAAAGAGTATATCTCTGAAATTGTAATATTTTTCGACGACTTTCCACTGTATCAGATAACACCGTAATATGGTCCAGTTAGGGCTGCGGAATTCAAGAGGCTGCACGATGAGGTGCAATATCATATGCTTTTCTCATCATCAAGTTGAGTTATAGAAGACGACTCAGGCAAGGTCAAAAAAGGATACTTTTTGAGGGGAAAATGCATATTTAGAATGAAAAAAAAATCCTTAAAATAGAGCTACAACTTAAAAAAAAAATCTAAAAATTTGGGTGCCATTACCTTCTTAAAATTATATCTAATTTCGTTCATTTCCATAACTACTTGATCTATGAAAAGTATTGTATTTTTTGGTCTTGGCAGTGTATGATTATGGCCGTGAGGAATGGAATTTTTTTCTCTGGTTTTTTTATTGTGTTGAGAGCTGGAAAAATGCTGAATGCTCATCCTCCCGTGTTCGATTGTTCCTGTGTCTTTTAGAATGATTTGGGATTTGATTTGGGAATTGACTGCAGATTTGGGCTATAATCATGGGATTGGGATATTGATTGCTGGATTTTGGGAGCTCAAAATATAGGATTGAAATCTTCAATCGGAAAATTTGAAATCTGGGATTAATAGCCGGAGATTGCTTGATTATATGGATTCTGGGCTAAAAATGAATGAATTGAACACAATAGGACTAGATTGATATTAATTAATTGACATTGAATTAACTTGAGACTGAATTGAATCAAATTAGTTTAATTGGACTAACATGAATGAAATCAATGAATTAATTTGGACTGGATTGAATTAAATGGACTGAAATAAACATTCAAACAAGCTTTTATTATTCTCATTGAAGTGCTTGGATTTTGAATTTTTACAATCTCATTCAATTTACCCTTTTCAATTGCATGAAGTTTTACAATCTCATTCAATTTATCCTTTTCAATTGTATCTATAATGAAATCAATATAGATCTTAAAATTTAATTATTTGTTGCAAATTTATCCTTATCCTTAAAATCATGTAATTTTAACCAATCTAATTTTCAATTTTGATTTTTTTTAATTAAACTCTTCAATGATTTGTAATCTAGCTATTTGTTTCATAATTATTATTAAACTTCAAATTTCTTTTACTCATAGAGAAATTAAATCAAGTTAATCTATTTTCAATTTTCTTTTTAATTCAGGCCTCAATTATGACCTCTAAATTCTCAATCTCTATCTTCGCCCGTGATGCTCAATTATTTTTAGATTTATTTTATTTTTGTATTTTGTATTAATTTTTTTATATAAATTTTAAGATTTTTTAACACACAAAATAAATAAATAACTAAAAATGCTGAAAAGATATTTTTTTGGATTTTTTTTTTAAATAGAGGGTTAAAATCTAGTTATTACAAGACTCGTAGCCACCACACATGACTATTATAGACTTTCCCAGGTCGATGAAATAGCAAGCAACTTGCTTCTGCTTGGACAAATTGGATTGTTTTTGTCCTTTCCCTCCTTTTTCAATCAAGCCATACAGAGACTCTTCAAACCAAGTCTTACCATCTACGTAGGAACTTTGTTTCAAATCCTTCTGTCTCCCCTTTCTTCATCTGTTTTTGAGTTCTCCAAATGGATCCCAATAACTCCTTCGCATTCAAAAAGCTTCTTTCTATCTACAACTGTATCTTTCTTTTCACATACTTGGCCACCCAAACTGTATCACAGCATCCAAAGTTTAAGTCTTGTGAACCAAAAAACTGTGGTGCTGGCCCTAACATAAGCTGCCCTTTTTGGCTATCTCAAGAACAAGAACCCTTTTGTGGCCATCCAAATTTTATGCTCACCTGCAGTGACAGAAGGCCAGCACTCACAATTTCCAATGATGTTTATATCTTAAAGATATCTCTTACGCCACTAATTCTATGCGCGTGGCTAATGCTGCTGTGTATGAGGAAACCTGTCCACCTCTTTTGCATAACATTAGCCTTGATAGAACACCCCTTACTATTAGTCCTGGCTATACTAATTTCTCCTTCTTCTACAATTGTACATTAAAGCCCGAAGATTACTACACTCTCTATGCATTAAGTTGTGCCACAAATTCTACACATTATTCTATTGCCGGTTTTCACTTGGAAGAAACAGAGATGCCCAACATTTACTTATTGAATTCATGCCAGGATTTTGCTAATGCTCCTATCCACACTGGTGAAGATATTGGTAGTCTGCTTGGAGAAAATTATCGTGAGGTTTTGAAGATATTGGTAGTCTGCTTGGAGAAAATTATCGTGAGGTTTTGAAGATGGGGTTCCTTATGAACTGGACTGCTCATGATTGTAGCACTTGTGAGAGAAGTGGTGGGCGTTGTGGATTTGAGAATAATGAATTCAATTGTTTTTGCCGTGATGGGCCTCGTCTCAAATCTTGCGATGCTGGTAACTCTTCATCAAATATTCTTTATGATTAATGGTGTTGGTTTCTTTCAGCGTCATGCGTTCTTTATTTGATTACTCATTTTCCTCTGTTGCTGCAATATGTAGGAAACACTGCAACGCTTTTAAATCATGTTGTTTTCGAAATAAGTATCCGGAGTATATATATTTATGGTTTCATTTTTCCTCGTCATTTTCTCTGTTTATCACTTCTATAATATCATAAGATTTCAGGATATGAAAGAATACGTTTTGTTCAGATTTTCTTCTACATGTAAAGCTGCTCCCATCTCACACTAATGCATTACTCCACTTGAATTGTTCCGCAGGCTCAAGTCTTAATGTCGGACGGGAGATTATTATTATTATTATTATTATTGGTAAGATAGTCCCCTGACCTCTTCCTGCTTTGATCCTTACTGAGTGCTGTGTGCCTTTTCCTCTTCATTATCGTTCTAACTGAGCTGGAATTCAGAATGTTCATCAGTCCCTCGCCTTCTCTGTATAGCTATTTCAGTATAATCATGATGATGTGTGTGATTCAAATTCTGGTGCAAATAATTGAATTCGTGTTTATACTGAAACCATCTGGCTGGTGATTTTTCTACGCCAACAAATAGAAGTCACTGTTGTTATGATTGGTTGAACTTTGCCCGGATCCTAAACACAATTTGACGTGGTTCGGCAACTCACCTTTGTCAACCGGGCAGCCAATATCATTATATAGAGAGAAATTACAAAGATACAACAATGGAGGAGGAGGAACTCCCTCTACTCTACCCCCACTCGTGTATCACATCTCTCCTACTCTATGCTACTGCTGCTGCTGCCCATGGCAGCTTCTTTCTCTTGCTACTGCTAGTATTGGTACTTGTATTGGCTCTATTTATAGTGGAAATGGGCGGGACGAACATTCCCATTTCTGTCCCCAATCCTAGCATCAATGGCAGACAATTAGCCATGATTTCAGCCCATTTCAAATCCTCCATTTCAGCCTCTCTTCAAGCCTTGTTTACATCTCATCAAAGCTAGGATTGTGGGAGTTCGTCTCCACACTCAACAACTGTAGATCTTTAATTTTAAATTAGGGGATCATATTCATCTTTCAACAGAGAGAGTTGGTGATTTAATTTTATTTTTTTCCCTTGCAATTTAGCTCTGCTTTGTTCAGACTGGTTTGGCTACACAAAATATTTAAGTAAACAACACTTTGGCACTATTTATGCTTGGTCTGTCTCCTCCTCAGCAAATTCATTACTTGTCTGAATTTATTTTTTGAAAGCTTTCCTTGTTCCTGCTGAATCAAGAGAACATTTTTCTGTTTCTGCTGCTGTTTTTGTATCATGACAATGTCAGTCCCCAAGTAACTCATCAGCCTCCTCAACTGGGAGGTGTTCTCTTTGGATCAGCAGGAATTTTATTCATCTGCGTGATTCTTTATTCCAGAAGGAAGGCCTCATCAACTACCACACCTATTTTTCTAAAGAAGAAACATAATCAAGATCTTGAGGTTTTCATAAGAAACCACCGACCACTAGCTCTGAAAAGATACAATCTGTCGGATGTTAAGAAAATGACCAATTTTTTCAAAGATAAACTTGGTCAAGGAGGCTATGGAATTGTTTACAAAGGAAAGCTACAGGATGGCCATCTGGTGGCAGTGAAGGTCATGCAAGCTTCAAAAGGGGACGGGGAAGAATTCATAAATGAGGTTGCAAGCATTAGTAAAACTTCCCATGTCAATATTGTCACTCTACTGGGATTTTGTTTGGAGGGTGACAAAAGAGTTCTCATTTATGACTTCATGGTCAATGGATCGCTTGAAAAGTTCATAAATCATGAAAATGCTTTGCAAGCCAATCAACAGCTGGGATGGATTAAATTGTACCAGATTTTAATTGGCGTTGCTCGAGGGCTTGAGTATTTGCATCGAGGGTGCAATACAAGGATTGTGCATTTTGACATTAACCCTCGTAACATTCTTCTTGATGCAGATTTTCCCCCTAAGATATGTGTTGGATTTTAACAAATGAAAATGCAAAAGAGAATGAATATCGACTTCTTGATCTCTGTTTTATTGATTATACAGCTTTTTGGAAAACATTGAAAAGTAAAGCTTTAAAAGCAAGTAACAGCAACATAATCTCATGCTGTTACGTAACAGAATTCAAAGGATAATAATTAAACAAAAGGATTATATCAATCCTAACAGAAATTGACTAATTCAAATAGCTAGTGTTTTATTAAAACTAAAACTCATAACAGCTTCCACATCAGCAGATTCCACATCAGCTGTTTCTTTATCAGCAGCTTCTGAGACATGAATTCAACACTCCTCTTTGGCTCTGAAGCTGCAGACTCCAAGTCTCTGCCTAAAGAATTCATACTTTGCTTGAGGAAGCGGCTTGGTCAGAATATCAGCATTTTGATTTTCTGTTTTGCAATAGATTAGCTGTATTTCACCTTCTCTTTGAACTTCTCTTAGGAAATAGAGTTTCAGTTTGAAATGTTTCGTTTTGCCATGAAACACAGGATTTTTTGCAATTACAATTGCAGCTTGATTGTCTACAAGTATTTGTGTGCTTTCCTTTTGCTCCATCTGCAGATCAGCCATTAACTTTCTAATCCAAATAGCCTGATTCACAGCAGCAGTAGCAGCAACATACTTTGCCTCAGCTGTGGATTGAGCAATGACTTCTTGCTTCTTTGAACTCCACGAAAAAATGGCAGAACCAAAACTAAAACAATAACCTGAAGTGCTTCTCATATCATCAACACAGTTGGCCCAATCACTGTCAGAATAACCATGGAGTATAGAGTTTTTGACTTGACAGAACTTCAATCCATAGTCAATTGTTCCCTTAATATATCTGACAATTCTTTTTGCTGCCTGAAAATGAATTTCACTTGCACAATGCATATACCTTGAAAGTATACTTGTAGCATTCATAATGTCGGGTCTTGTTGCAGTAAGATACATCAAGCATCCTATTAAGGTTCTATAGAGTGTTTCATCAATCTTTGCAGCTCCATCTTCTTTGCAAAATTTCTCCTTTTGATTCATTGGTGTTGCTGTTGATCTGCACTCTTCCATGTTGAACTTCTTTAAAATCTCTTTGGCATATTTTTGCTGACATATGAAGATTTCATTCTGCTTTTGTTGAACTTCCATGTCGAGAAAGAATGTCATCTTTCCCAAGTCAGTCATTTCAAAGACTTTCTTCATTTCTCTTTTGAACACATCAATCTGCTCCATGTTACTTCCTGTCACAAGTAAGTCATCCACATAAAGAGAAACCACAAGCAATTCATCATTGATTTTTCTGAGATAGAGTGTAAATTCACTTAGACTTTTTGTAAAGCCTAAGTCTAACAAATGAGCATCAATCCTGCTGTACCAAGCCCTTCGTGCTTGCTTTAAACCATAGAGAGCCTTTTTCAGCAAATATACTTTCTCCTCTTCTCCTTGAACAACAAAACCTTTAGGCTGCTCCACGAATATTTCCTCCTCCAAATATCCATTTAAAAAAGCAGATTTGACATCCATTTGATGTATAGTCCAACCATTTTGAGCAGCAAAAGCAAGCAGCATTCTTATAGTATCAAGCCTAGCAACCGGAGCAAAGGTTTCAGAAAAATCCACCCCAAACATCTGAGCATATCCCTTGACAACAAGTCTTGCTTTGTGTTTATTTATAGAACCGTCAGCATTGAACTTGGTTCTATAAACCCATTTGACTCCTATGGCCTTTTTATGTGCAGGTCTGTTCACAAGCAACCAAGTCTGATTCTTCTCAATCATCATAAGCTCCTCCTTCATTGCAGCCATCCAATGTTGATCTGCAGCAGCTTCTTCATATCCTGCAGGTTCAATTAATGCCACATTGCAACTCTGATAGATATCAGAAAGCAATCTGATTTTTGTAACAGATTCATCATCAACATCAGCATTCTCCTCTTGAAATTCAAGCTTATTTTTCTCCCAGTTCCAGCTTTCTGACTCAAAGAATTGGATGTTTCTGCTCACAATCACTTTGTTGTCTTGTGGAAGATAAATCTTGTAGGCTTTGGATACTAAGCTGTAGCCTACAAAGATTCCAGGTTCTGCCTTTTTATCAAGTTTGTCTCTTTTGACCTGTGGAATGTAAGAGAAACAAAGACAACCGAAAGTTTTTAAATTTTGCAACTTTGGTTTATAGCCATACCATGCCTCAAATGGAGTTTTCTGTTACAGAGCTTTTGTTGGCAATCTGTTCAAAAGAAACACTGTTGTATTTGCAGCCTCAGCCCATAAATTCTTTGGCAATCCTTTGTCATGTAATAAACACCTTGTCATCTCCATGAGTGTTCTGTTTTTTCTCTCAACAACCCCATTTTGCTGAGGGGTATAAGGTGCTGTCAGCTGATGTTCAATGCCTTCCTTTTCACAGAACTTGTTGAATTTTTCTGAGGTATATTTTGTTCCATTGTCTAATCTGACCACCTGCATTTTGTGTGTGCTTTGTTTTTCCACCCAAGCTTTGAACTTCCAGAAGATATCAGCAACTTCAGATTTATACTTCATGAAATAAATCCAGCACATTCTTGTATGATCATCAATGAAAGTAATGTAATACTT
Source organism: Populus trichocarpa (assembly GCF_000002775.5). Taxonomy (NCBI): domain Eukaryota; kingdom Viridiplantae; phylum Streptophyta; class Magnoliopsida; order Malpighiales; family Salicaceae; genus Populus; species Populus trichocarpa. The sequence goes on along the minus strand of NC_037299.2, from coordinate 4,351,232 downwards.
ACTGCCGTTTAATGATGATATTTTCAGAGGTCCTCCCACATCAGTGTGCACTAGTTGTAGTTTCTGTGTAGCTCTCCAGCTTTTATTGTGTGGAAATGGGAGTCTTGTCTGCTTCCCATACTGACAGGCTGCACACAATGGAAGATCTTCTTCTAAATCAGGTAGGCCTTCACAAGATTGTTGTTTTTCATAAAGAGTATAGCTGTATGATGAAAATGCCCCAATCTTCTATGCCAAAGCATTGTACTGCTATTTTCTTCATGTACTGCTGCTTGTTCTTCTTCTGTAAAATTCAAGGCAAAGCTTTTACTTTGCATCTGAATTTTAAATATTTCTTTGTTTTGTGCATCAGTCATCAAGCAAAACTTGTCTTCAAACAGCACCTTATATCCTTTCTCAAGCAGCTGACCAACACTTAAAAGAATTTGATTAATTTTAGGAACATATAAGACATCAGAAATTAATTTTAAACCTGTGTTGCCTTTGATTGCCACCGTTCCTTTACCCTTTACTGCAAGACATGCCCCATTTCCAATTCTCACTTTGGAAATAACTGTTCTGTCGAGCCTTTTGAAAAGCTCTTTATCATAGGTCATGTGGCTGGTACAACCATTGTCTATAAGCCAGCTCTCTGTTGAGTTATTGGCAACAAAACATGATGCTACAAACAGTTGTTCTTCTTCAGGTTGTTCAACAACAGTTTTGACTTCTCCTTGCTGCTGCTGTTGTTGTTGAGATTTGCATACCCTTCCAATGTGTCCTAGCTGTCCATATTTGTGACATTTTATATCCGGCCTCCACCAACATCTGCTCTGTGGATGGTTGGATTTTTTGCAGTAAGAACACAATGGAAATGTTGTGTTGCTGTTGCTGTAATTTCTGTTTCTTTGTTGTATGTTGTTCTGTGATTTTGCAAAAAAAGCACCTTCCACAGAACCTGCTTGCCTCATGAGTCTTCTTTGTTCTTGAGCCTGCAGTGCATTCATTAGCTCTGCCAAAGTGATGCTTGATACATCCTTTGAGTTTTCTATTGATGATATTGTAGCTTCAAATTTTTCAGGGACTGTAACAAGAATTTTCTGAACAATTCTAGAATCAGTAAATTCAGTACCAAGAAGTCTTACTTTGTTTACAATGTCAAGAAGTCTGTCAGAGTAATCCTTGATGGTTTCTGATTCATTCATTCTTTGCATCTCAAATTCTCTGATGAGATTTAAAACTTGCATGCCCTTCACTCGTTCATTCCCTTCATATTCCTTTTTTAGAAAGTTCCATATCTCATTTGCTGTCTTCAGAGTCATGATTCTGGTGAAGATTGAAGATGAGACAGCTGCAAATAGGCTAGCTTTTGCCTTTGATTTCTTTTGCTTACTCTCCTTATGATTTTTCATTTGAGCTATAGTTGGATTGTCAAGCAAAAGAGGAACCTCATATGTGTTTTCAACGGCTTCCACTGATCATTTGCATCAAGATAAGCTTCCATTCGAACAGCCCAAACTTGATAGTTTGTTCCATCAAATATTGGTGGTGCCATTAAATTTACGGAGGCTTCTGAATTCATTTTGTTTTGATTGGTTTTTTAGAAGAATGGTAAGTGTTTAGGGTAAGTGTTTAGGCTCTCTTTGTCTCACAGATCTCTCAAGAAAAAAATCGGCTCTGATACCAATTTGTTGGATTTTAACAAATGAAAATGCAAAAGAGAATGAATATCGACTTCTTGATCTCTGTTTTATTGATTATACAGCTTTTTGGAAAACATTGAAAAGTAAAGCTTTAAAAGCAAGTAACAGCAACATAATCTCTTGCTGTTACGTAACAGAATTCAAAGGATAATAATTAAACAAAAGGATTATATCAATCCTAACAGAAATTGACTAATTCAAATAGCTAGTGTTTTATTAAAACTAAAACTCATAACAGCTTCCACATCAGCAGATTCCACATCAGCTGTTTCTTCATCAGCAGCTTCTTTGTCAGCAGCTTCTGAGACATGAATTCAACAATATCCGACTTTGGACTTGCGAAGCCATGCGCTAGGAAGGAGATCAATGTATCGCTATTGGAGGCAAGAGGAACCATTGGATATATAGCACCAGAAGTGTTCAGTAGAAACTGTGGACAAGTTTCACACAAGTCCGATGTCTATAATTATGGAATGATGGCTCTAGAAATTGTTGGAGGACGAAAGAATCATGAAGCTGAAATGAGTTCCAGTAGCGAAAAATATTTTCCAGACTGGATTTACAAGCATCTTGAGCTAGTTGATGAGTGTGAATTGAATGGCACGACAAATGCAGAACAATCTGATATTGTGAGGCAAATAGCAATAGTTGGCTTTTGGTGCATCCTCACAAATCCATCTGATAGACCATCCATGAGAAAAGTGATAGAAATGTTGGAAGGACCTCTTGGAGCATTGAAGATTCCACCGAAGCCTCGCCTGTATTCTCCTCCAATATTACTTTCATATTCATCTACTACATCATTAGCATGAACTTGTATCACAATATCGTATGAAGATAATGGAATGTTTCACATCAATCAACTGAGTGGCTCATGTGATTTTCTGATGTATTCACGAGAATAAAACTAGATTCAGCTTTATTTATACGTGTAATGAACAGATTGGCAACTGCATTGCCCATCTCCTAGCTACAGGTTTGAACTAGTTACTGTCAGTGTATATTATGGCAAGAATATCAACAATATATGGCAACCAAATTATAACAGAGTATCTTGTATTTATTATAGACTACAAATCAGGGATTAGAGACAGTAAATTAGAGATTATTACATGTATTTAGAGGACTGAATTCTTCCTTCAGAAATCAATGAAAACACAGAACAATTTTACATTGAAATTTGATATTTGTGACATGGTATCAGAGCCAATTATTCTGATCTAGATCTTTGTTCTTCTCTTTAGTCTACAGACTGAATTCGTCAGTATTTGGTAATTTTTTTTGGATTCCTAGGATGTCTGGAGAGGCTTTTCTTACTCGATTCAATAGCAAAAACTATGCTAGTTGGGAGTTTCAGTTTCATATGTTTGTTAAAGGGAAGGAATTATAGGGGCATCTCGATGGATCTTCACCAGCACCAACCGATCCACAGGAGCTGAGTATATGGACTACCAAGGATGCGAAAATTGTCTCTTGGATACTGGGGTCTGTTGAACCTCATATGATCAACAATCTTCGATCGTTTGGCACAGGGAAGGAGATTTGGGACTACTTCAGACGCATCTATTCCCAAAACAATTCGGCTAAAACATTTCAAGTCGAAATGGGTATTGCCAATTACAAACAAGGTAATCTCTCAATTGAACAATTCTATGCTGGATTTCTAAACCTATGGAGTGAATATACTGGCATAATTTACTCTAAAATACCGAAGGAGAGTTTAGAAGCACTATACCTTGTTTATGCCGAGAGCCAGAGGGACCAGTTCTTGATGAAGCTCCGGCCAGAATTTGAGGCCGTGAGAACTAGCTTGATCAACCGAAGTCCAGTACCCACTTTGGATGAATGTTTGGGGGAATTGTTATGGGAAGAACAACGACTCGCCACTCAACACGAGTTGGACTCAGGACACTGTCACAGAGATGAATGTGGTTTACATGGCTCAAGGAAGGGGACGACAGAGGGGTGTGAGTGTGCAGTGTTTTAATTGCAAAGAATTAGGGCACATTGCTAGAAATTGCAGCAAGAAATTCTGTGATTATTGTAAGAAAGAGGGGCATGTAATCAAGGAATGTCGTCTGCGACCATAGAATTGATATGGGTTTACTATACAGACGAAATTAGGGGCTGCTTCTATGGCTGCCGCAGCCATGTCCTCACCGTTGACACCAGAATCTTCAGCGTCGGTGAGCTCTTCGTCGAGCACTCTCACTCCCAAGATGGTGCAGCAGATGATAATATCTGTCTTCTCTGCACTCGGGATTTCTGGTAAGAAAAATAAACTTAACTTTCCCTTGGATTCGGCACATAATAAACAATGGTTAATGGATTCGGCAGCGTCGAATCACATGACCAGCAGTGAAAATGGGTTGTATAATGTGCAAAAATACATGGGTAATCAGCTTATACAGGTAACAAATGGTGATAATCTGCCGATTTTATCGATTGGTAATTTGGGGTCTTATTTCAAAAATATTTTTGTGTCACCAAAATTATCCACAAGTTTACTCTCTGTTGGTCAAATGGTAGAAAATGACTGTGAAATTCACTTTGATCGTCATGGTTGTTGTGTGCAGGATCAAGTGTCGGGGAAGGTGATCGCGAAGGGGCCTAAAGTGGGATGTTTATTTACAATACAATTTTCTATTCCTAGTATTAATTCTTGTGTTTATTCTACTGTCATTAAAAATCCTCATTTTTGGCATAAGAAATTGGGGCATCCCAATTCTAATGTATTGACTCATCTTATGAAACATGGATATTTGGGGAATAAAAATTCTTTTTCAACAGAATTTTTGGATTGTAGTTCTTGCAAATTGGGTAAAAGCAAAGCATTATCATTTCCTTCACATGGTAGTTGTGCTTCTAAATGTTTTGAAATTATTCATACTGATGTATGGGGCGTAAGCCCTGTTATCTCTCATGCTCAGTATAAATATTTTGTCACGTTTATTGATGGTTTCAGTCATTTCACTTGGATATATTTTCTCTGATCTAAGGCTGATGTATTCTCAACATTTCAGGCTTTCATTGTATTTATTGAAAATCAATTTTCTGCTCATATTAAAATACTTCGTTTTGACTCCGGGGGGGGAATATGTGTCCAAAGAATTTCAGGAATATCTCAAAAATAAAGGGATTCTCTCTCAAAGATCTTGTCCTTACACTCCTCAACAAAATGGAGTTGCTGAGCGTAAGAATCGTCATCTTTTAGATGTTGTTCGCACCTTATTAATTGATTCTTCGGTATCTACTCGATTTTGGGTAGAAGCTCTGTCAACAGCCGTTCATCTAATTAATCGTTTGCCTTCTCAAGTTCTAAACTTTGCATCTCCATACTCTATTTTATTTGGTGTTATTCCTGAGTATGATTCTCTCCATGTTTTTGGGTGTGTTTGTTTTGTTCACTTACCATTTACTGAATGTAATAAACTTTCAGCCCAAGCTGCTTGTTGTGCTTTTCTAGGATACAGTAATTCTCATAAAGGGTTTGTGTGTTATGATGCAAATGCTCATAAAATTCGTATCTCTCGAAATGTGATTTTCTTTGAAAATCAGAAATTTTTTCCCTTCTTATCCCTCTACAGAATCCACTCCTATCCAGCTTCCCACATTTGATGATGATAGTCCATCTTATATCTTTGAACGTTTTAAGCCAGGAATTGTATATCAAAGACGTCATCCACCATCCACTTGCCCCTTCCGGACACGGAACCGACATCTGATCATTCCCCTAAACTAAGATGATCAACTCGAGTTTCAGATGCCCCAAACAGGTATGGATACTCAGCAACTACTATTGATAGTACTTTTATGCCTAAGACTTATGCCCAGGCTTCTACCCAAGACTGTTGGCAACAGGTCATGAAAGAGGAACTCCAGGCTCTTCAGGATAATCACACATGGGATATTGTTTCTTGTCCTATCGGAATTAAACCTATTGGCTGCAAATAGGTATACACTATTAAATTCCAACTTGATGGATCTGTGGAACGATATAAAGCACGGTTGGTGGCTCTTGGAAATTGTCAGGCATATGGTATTAATTATGAGGAGACATTTGCACCTATGGCTAAAATGACTACCATACGAACCATTATGGCAATTGCTGCTTCCAAGAGATGGCCACTTTGTCAAATGGATGTAAAAAATGCATTTTTACATGGAGACCTGAAAGAGAATATTTATATGGCTCCTCCTCCTGGTATGTTTACTCACCCATATGATAAAATCTGCTGGTTGAAACGGTCCCTGTATGGTCTAAAACAGGCACCACGGGCATGGTTTGAAAAATTTCGCACTACTCATCTGAAACTTAAATTTATTCAGAGCCAATATGATTCCTCTCTGTTTCTTCAGCAAACTACTACTGGTATTGTTGCTCTTCTGGTATATATGGATGATATTATCATTACAGGATCTGACATTCCACTCATTGAGGATTTACAGCGTTCTCTTAACAGTGAATTTCATATGAAGAATCTGGGACACCTTCACTATTTCCTTGGTCTACAGGTGCACTCTATGTCCAATGGGATTTCTCTACATCAGAACAAATACACCCAAGAGATTCTTATCTTGGGCAGTCTTGAATCAGGGAATAGCGTTCTTACACCTCTCGAGATTAATTTAAAACTTTGTCAGAATGATGGTGACCTGTTACCTGATCCCTCCATATACAGGCAATTGGTGGGCAGTTTGAATTATTTAACCATTACTCGGCCAGATATTTCTTTTGCAGTACAATAAGTCAGTCAGTTTTTACAGGCTCCTCGTCAACCTCATTTAGCTGTTGTCCGAAGAATTCTTTGCTATCTTAAAGGCACATCTAGGCGAGGATTATTTTTTCCTGCTGATAATTCATTACAATTAACAGGTTATAGTGATGCAGATTGGGCAGGGTGCATGAATACACGTCGGTCTGTTACTAGGTGGTGTATGTTTCTTGGAAATGCTATAATTTCATGGAAAAGCAAAAAGCAAGACCGAATCTCAAAATCTTCCACAGAATCTGAGTATCGAGCTATGTCCTCTGCATGTTCTGAAATTGTGTGGCTCCAGGGTTTGCTACGTGAACTTGGTTTTCCTCAGCACACTCCTACACCTCTTCATGCTGATAACACAAGTGCTATTCAGATTGCTACTAATCCTGTGTTTCATGAACGCACCATACATATTGAAGTTGATTGTCACTACATTCGTGAAGCTCTTGATCATAATATTCTTACACTGCCTCATATTTCCACCGAGCATCAGACAGCTGATGTCTTTACGAAGGCCTTGTCTCGGCCTCGACATCAACTCATCATTGACAAATTGATGCTTCTTGATCGGCCAGCTTCAATTTGAAGGGGGATGTCAGTGTATATTATGGCAAGAATATCAACAATATATGGCAACCAAATTGTAACAGAATATCTTGTATTTATTGTATTTATTATAGACTACAAATTAGGGATTAGAGACAGTAAATTAGGGATTATTACATGTATTTAGAAGACTGAATTCTTCCTTCAGAAATCAATGAAAACACAAAACAATTTTACATTGAAATTTGATATTTGTGACAGTTACTGGGTCAAGAATTGTTCTCATGCTTTAAACATACTGATGTGAAATGGCTTTTCCTGAAATTTCTTATATGCGGAACAGATTGGCAACTTACATTTAACAATTTCTGCTGTGAAATTCAGTATCGTCCCTTCTATTACTTAAGAACAATCCTTTCCAGTAGCGTTTTCATAGTACATCTGCAGCCAATAGGAACAGCATTCCAGCTGCACCTGGTTCACGGAGGGAGAAAAGGATGAACTTGATCATCAGTCTTTTTTTCTCCCTTGGAATTTACAAATGCAGTTGCTAACATCAAGATAGTTGCTCTGGTCCTACTAACATGCAACAAACTGGCAAATGCCCTGTTGAAGCTCTCGTGAAATTCAAACTCATGATTACACGGTCAAAATATGGTCTCACACACACGGTAACATCTATATTTGCAAATACAAACAATTTCTGTACATCTGGCTAAAATACAAATGCTAATCAACGGCAAATAAATAGAGAGTGGCGGCACTATCACATTATTCAGTGCACATAGGTCCCCTGCCTCTCTTCTCTATGTAATTGAGAATTTAGTGAAACAATTAAACACTGGCATGAGGTGTCGAGGACGTGCTAATCCATGTAACAGTGACAGTATCAGGTGAAGGCGGTATCGGACCACTCTTTAACATCCCAACATCATCTGAAGGACTATTTATATCCTCTGCCTTTTCCGCATTGTAGTCTCTGCTTTGTATTTCTTTTAGAATCTGCAACACTTCTTCCATAGATGGTCTCAACTCCTTTGCATTCTGCAGACATTGAAAAGCCAACTCAGCCACAGCCCTAATCATTTTTCTCGCTGCGTAATCTGATTCAAACCCCAGACTGGGGTCAACAAGTTCATTCAATGAATTGCTTTGGATTTTATTGATTGCCATGGTAGACAAATTAATTTCATGCCGGTGTCTAGAGATATCAACAGCAGGCATTGATGATATAAGCTCAATCAAGACCACCCCAAAGCTATAGACATCACTCTTATCGGTCAGCTGGTAGCATTGATGATATTCTGGATCAACATAACCAGGAGTCCCTTGTGGAGCAGTTGAAACATGGGTGACATCTGTAGGAAAGAGTCGAGATAGGCCAAAATCTGCAACTTTAACACAGAAATTGTTGTCAAGGAGAATATTGGTGGTTTTCACGTCACGGTGCACAATAACAGAAGCATGAAGATATGCCAGTGCATATGCAGTCTCTACAGCAATGTTCATTCGAGTAGACCAAGGGAGTGCACCAGGCTTTGCTCTTTCACCATGAAGATGATCAGCAAGTGTACCATTGGGAATGTACTGATATACTAGTAGGAGTTCACGGCTGTCCCGAGAGGTGCATCCATGCAGTAAGACAAGGTTTTGATGGCGCAAGCGAGTTAGAATATCAACTTCATTCAAGAACTGCTCAAGCCTCTTATAATTGTTCTCATATGAGCGCTTGACTGCAACTTCAAGCCCATCTGGAAGTTTTCCTGATGAAAGAACACAAGGAGAAGCAAATTTTTCAACAAATTGTTCCTTCAAACACAACACAAAAGACAGTGATTATTATTTCTTTACCGTAATATACTGTCCCGAAGCCTCCATTTCCAAGCTCTCTGGTCTTATCAAAATTGTTAGTGGCCTCTTCAAGTTCTTCATAAGAGAATAGATGAGCACCATTGTAGCTACTTCGCTTCTCCGTATGTGCCTTTGAAGACGGAACCGATTTGATGCTTCTAGAGAAAATGGATTCATATTGCCTTTTCTTGCGGCGGTACCAGAAGAAGAAGGCTATGAGCATTGTGACTAATGTACCAAGAGATGCCCCAAGACCTTAAAAAGCAGAATATAGAAATTGGTTAGCCTTTTCAGTAACAGTTTGGTGAGAGAATTTCTACAACATTTAGACATGAAATTGAAGTGAGTACCAAAGCACAGACACAAAAATAAACGATAGACAGAGATCTTACCTATGGCAACCTTCCGGCCCACATTCAAACTAGTTCCTGGATAGAATAATTCAAAGCAATGAGGTGTTAATATTCTCATGAAAAAAGTTAAAACAAAAAAAAATTGAAATTTTAGACTTCTGCAAGATCACAGCTTTAGTACTTGTGCTGTTGAAGAGATCAATCCAATAAATAGAAGCATCTAGCATTCCATACAAAGCAGCATATAAAAAATATGGAAGGAAGGAGGGAAAAAAAGAACGAATGAATCATGGTTCTAAGCAGGCAAATACTCTGATGCAAGCACAACTCCATCCAAGCATTGAACTTTTCATACAGTACAGGTGCCTTTTCATGTCAATATGTCAGGGATTAGCATCATTGTTTAAAGGTTGGTTGTCTATGTAAATTCATGGACTAATCAAGAAATTAACCTGTCCTTCCCGAGAATTTGACCATGTTAGGAAATAGAAAAACTGCATAGCAAGGATGATGGGATAAACGAAATATTTGATGAAGAGTTACCAGCATGGGAAAAAGGAAACCATAAATATATATACTCTGGATACTTATTTCGAAAACAACATGATTTAAAAGTGTTGCAGTGTTTCCTACATATTGCAGCAACAGAGAAAAATGAGTAATCAAATAAAGAACGCATGATGCTGAAAGAAACCAACACCATTAATCATAAAGAATATTTGATGAAGAGTTACCAGCTTCACAAGATTTGAGACGAGGCCCATCACGGCAAAAACTCGTACATGGACTGTTACATTTAAGATGAAGATTTTTTTATTATTTAATTTTATTTATTTATTTAATTTTAAATAATTATTTTTAATTTGAATTTTTTCTAGTGCATTAGATATTGTTTAGGGGTTTATTTCATTATTAAATTTATGTTACTTAATTACTAATTTAAACTCATTATCTTGCAACCTAAAAAGGTATGTCAAGACTTATTGTGATAGGAACAACTAGGTTGTTACTAGGTTTATATGTGCTTCCTAACTTTCAGTGATTCCTCTATATTGAAAACTTTGTTCTGAGACTTTTTATTTCTCCATGTCATTAATTTATTAATTTATAATATCTATCTCTCTCGTTTTATTTAGATCACTAATTGATTATGATATTGTTAACTCATTTTATCAGATTTTAATATAATTTAATTTTCTTATTAGAATTATCAATATATAATTAGTTACAAAAATTACATATAATTTTACTATTCAAGTTTATATTATATTTTTTATATTATGTCAAAAAAAAATTTTTGAGAACCTTCCAGCAACTGGTCAACGTCCTTATAAAATTTTGATTAAGAACAGAGCCCCCAAGTACTTTTGTTCCTAATTATCAACCCTAATTTCCCCCCACCAACTTCATTTCCCTGGCAAATAACATGAAACACAATAGATAGAATAGGTACTAATAATTAACAAGAGAGATCAGCGAGGCATGCCGAGCTTACCTTGACACACAAAAGCATAAGGTTGGTCACGGCAAAGGCACATGAACTCTTTATCCGGATGGGTCATGTTAGTTCCACATATTCCTCTTGAAGCCATACATCCCTCGCAAATTGAAGGACCTTGATCATACTCGTACGACACATTGAACCCTTCTCCTAAAACCTCCTCCAATTCTGCTCTATCACCCACAAGTAGCTCACCAAAAGACTTAGCAATGGGAATTCTAATCCTCATGCTACATTGCATTACGTCTAGCCCACTGCTGTTTACCAAGATATCATAATTTCCATAGAATGAGCTCCCAGTATATCCATTACAAAACGAAATTGTGTTTTTAGACAATACTTCCGAGCTAGATATAGAGCAATTGTAGAGTAAGTTGAGGTTTTGAAGGCTCAGGTCATAACCGAAGATATGGATGTCGCTGCCACTGCTTGAATTGGTTCTTATTTGAGTAGGACAAATGTACTCCTCGAAATTCACTAGCTGAAGAGCCATCCACCTGGAAGATTGCTTTAGATTCAATAAGCGGAATTCAAGCGTGTCGCTGGCTATTATAGGGAGCTGACCTTCTTCACACCTGAGCTGGAACGCCTTGTGTCCACAAACTTCAGGTCGATCACCTCCCCAAAAAGGGTAAGAAAGTTCCGGCAAGAGTCCACAACTAAAGGGCTTTTCGCAATCTGTGTAATCCTTATCATCATCACCATAGGAGGTTGATACAAGGATTATTAGGACAGAGAAGACGGTTGTGATAATGGGGTGGTGTTGATAGAGAGATAGACGGGCAACCATTTATTTTTATTTATTTTTTTGAAAACGTGAAGAGAGGAGTCTTTAACGAGGAGAAGGGGATTTAACTGGTGGCTCAACCCATAGATTGTTCCATCATTTTGTAGGAAATGAAAGAGAGAGGAAGGTCGATGCTATGTGCCATGTCTTGTAAATAAAGGGACCCTTACTTGTTTTGACACAGACAAAAGCAATATATATATTAAGGATTGTAATTAAGAAAGAAATCAAAGTTGACCATTGACTTCCAAGTTGGCAGTCGAAACATTTTTGGACTGTCCTTGGTGCACAAGAGAGCTACAGGAGGGCTGCAAAAGAGAGATACCTGGGAGCGTTAGGCATCACTGGTGATTGTTTGGTTCTGTGATTACTTTTATTTTTAATGCAAGCACATAAAGAAATTATTTGGTTAATTAAGTAATTTCTTTTTTTATAGTGAACTTTTACATATAATTGTGTTTGAAATCTTAGGAGGCAAGGCAGCTCAGAAACCTTATGCCCTTCAATGATGAAAAGGGCAGAAAAATAAAGAGTATATCTCTGAAATTGTAATATTTTTCCACGACTTTCCACTGTATCAGATAACACCGTAATATGGTCCAGTTAGGGCTGCGGAATTCAAGAGGCTGCACGATGAGGTGCAATATCATATGCTTTTCTCATCATCAAGTTGAGTTATAGAAGACGACTCAGGCAAGGTCAAAAAAGGTTTCATTGCACGAGGCAGGCAGGGCATGAGCTTAGAATTATAAACACAGGTTCCGTTCCCAAAAAGAAACCATAAAAAATATACTATTCTCCTATAATTTCATCGAACACTTTCTGTCGTTTTCTAATTCTCGCACTTGGCACCAGATATTTCTTTTAAACCAGTGGTTGAGCTCATCTTATAGTTAGAGGGGCTTACAGTAAAAATAGATAGATGGATATAGAATAAGATCGATGGAGCAATAAGAAAGTGTTTTAGAATACAAAAGTATGCTTTTTGAGGGCAAAAATGCATATTTAGAATGAAAAAAAAAAAATCCTTGAAATAGAGCTACTATTGTAATTTGGGTGCCATTACCTTCTCAAAATTATATGTAATTTCGTCCTTCTCAAAAAATCCTTGAAATATAGCTTTTCAATGAAAAAGTATTGTACTTGGTACACATGATATTGGAAAAAACTAATCTTACAATTAGAATTGAGTGTCAATTATAATTGTAATTTGTTCTAGAACTTGCTTGTTGAAAAATATTTTTTGTTTTATAAAAGTATGTATTTATTTTATGTTTTTATATATTGATACATTGTAAAAAATTAATCAATGAAATTCACTTTGTGGTCAATGATAACTAGAAGCTTTAAACAGAGAAAAGTATTTTTAAAAGTATAAAAAATTGAAAAACAATTTTCATGAATAACTATATTATAGAAACCTAGTCAACGAAATTCACTTTGTGGTCATTGAAAAATATGAGTTTTAGATAGAGAAAAGTATTTTTTTATAAAAAACAATTTCTATGAAAGACCTAAAATCCAAAATATATATATAAAATGAAGTATTGTACCATTTTGGATTTTAGGTATATATATATATATATATATATATATATATATATATATATATATATATATATATAACAATGATATATTAATATACAATATAAAATTATATTAATATGATATATTAGCGGATATAATACTTTAATTTAGATAATATTTCTAGAAAATACATTGGAATACAAAACTTATCATATACAAAAATCATGCATTTTAAATCATATAAATTGTATTATAAAATTAGGATACCATGGAGAAGAAATTTATTTTCAATGCTCTTCAAACACCAAGAAAAATTTTATGTCTATAATATTATATTTAAAATATTTATATTAAATATATAATTAGATTTTTCATGGCATAGCCAAATACTAAAATATATTTTTCATTTTATTTTGCATGACACTGTATCAAAAAAACAATTTACTTTTTAGAAATTCAATATCTAAAAAAAGTAACTATTTTAGCAAACAAACAAAATCTTAATTCTCGGTTTAGTCTTTAAACAAAACAATTATCCTTTTGGATTTTCAAAGGCTAACATAACCCATCCTCTAACCGGTGAGTTTATTGACATTGGTCTTTCTACACAAAAAAAAACCCATCAGGGGTGTGAAACTTGTGAAGAGATAAGATTGGAAAACAAAAAAAAAAAAACAAAACATGATGAAGTCGTGGAAAGACTTCACACAAAAATTAGAATTTCAATGGCTAGGTCGATGGGCTTCATTGGTGACCTGGAAAAATAAGTCCCCTTGTCAGGGAACTTTTTTATCCGTAAGTCGGTATGTGTATGTGGATGAAAAAATATATAGTAAGAGAAGAACTAAGGTGAAGGTTAAAGAAACCATATCTAGCTTAGAAATTCCATGGCCTATCTTGGTTTGCCTGGCTTTCAATGGCTGGGACTAGAGATTACTCTCTGGCGCTCCTGTTGTTTTGAAGCCTAATATTGACAGGCATGTATGTTGAAAGTGTTTTCTCAGTACTGTTAAAACCCACAGTCAATTATCTTGTATTGTTTAGTGTTTGACACAAGGTGTTTTCCCATTTGTTTTACGGAGATACATGGTTTGGCTTCTAGCTTACATGATGCTAAACATCCTAGCTAGTTGTTGATTGTTAATTAGGTTTCTCAATAGGTTAAGATGTCTCTTAACTTTGTGTTTTCTACGGGGTTTCAAAGAGCTTGAACCCTAATATTTACCATATTGTTTAATAGGCTATATTTGAGGTTTGAATTTGGGTAATGGGATTTCTATATATTAGTTTAAGAAGATGTTCAAGTTGTGTACTTGCTTAGAACTTAAACCCCAACCTATATGATATACTCTCTAACATGTTATGTTGTTGTTTTGATGGACAGATTGCATGATAGTATTTTTAATGCATTTTATCATTGCATATCATAACTTGAAAGTAAAGAAACCATTAGAGGCAACATTTGGTGTTTATAGGGGTAATAATTTAGTCAATCCATTTACATGCAAATTTCTCTCTTCTTTTTGAATAATGATGATTAATAATAATGATAGTTATTTTTTACCAATTTTTTACAAACAATGATTATGCATAGATGAGTCTTCATGGATCAATATGCATTGGTAATGATCTAGGCAACATTATAAAAAGAAAATTAAAAAAAATATATGGTTATTAATAGAATAATATAATCCATTTATCTATTTTTATTGTAAAAACAATCATTTAATATGAACTTCTCTCATCAAATGAAATCATTTCACACAAATATCAACTATTTTGGTGGCCAAATTAAATCAATTTAAGAGAGGAGAGAGAGTGGTTACTAGACTCCAACGTTAAGAAAGAAAAATATTGTTGATGCTTTCAGCCAAAATAAATACAATCACAGGAAAAGAAATTTTGAAGATGAAATTAAAAAAAAATAATTAATAAAATACGAGAGAATGAAGAATGAATTTATACTACAAGAAATACAGATGTGTTTTAGTTTTTCTTTATGTTAGTTTTAAGGAAAATAATATTAACTTGGGTTAGTTTAATGGTTAAAAAGGTTTGTTCTATTAATTTTTTATTTTCTAAGTTCAAATATTGAAATCAATATTTAGAAGAATTTATTAATTTTTTAACACATATCTACATAGAATCGTTGGAGAAGGGAATTAGTTTTATTGAATACACAAGTTGGTTCAATGATACAAAATAATACTAACTCGCATCCATGTAGTTACCAAGAACGAAGAAAATTAAAGAAACCGCAAATGTCAAGAGTTCCACTATTTTCTGTATCATATATATATATATATATATATATATATATATATATATATATATATATATATATAACAAATGAGCAACAATACAAGACTACAATGGTGGCGGGAACTAAAATTAATGTTTTTTATATTTTTTGTTTTTCAAAATTATTTTTTTTATTTATATTTAGATTAATATCCTTTTTCTCTTTGATTTTGTTTAGAAAAACTCTTTTAAATGACAATTATTTTTTGTTATTTTATATTCATTTGATTTTTGAAGATATTTTTCTGATTTATCTATAATTATTTTTAATTTTTTGCATAAATGAATTTTATTTTTAAAATAAAAAATAATTATTTTCGAATAATATTTCGAAAGTTTTGCATAATTTGTTTTTCTTTTATTTTTTCAATCAATTTAATGTGTGTACCTGTTTTTGTTTGATTGAATAAAAAAAATATTTTAATAAACAAATTTAGCAAACACAACCATGTAAATGTCTCATCTTGCAATATTAAATATTTTGATCTACTTGTCTCTTAATTTTTCCAGTTTTATTTTTAGTTATTTATGCTTTTTTATTTTCATTTATTAACATACATAGTTTTTGATTTATTTGATTACATGTATGCATAAAGTTATTGATTTTTGCTTAGAATTTTTTTAACTATGTATATAATTTTTTTTTATTAGAAAACAATAATTAATACTTGGAGAAATATGGAGGCAAAGTTTTTTTAAAATGGTGCATGATGAATAGTTTTAAAAAAAAGCTTGCATTAATCTAATATAGGAATATTTTTTTGATACCACAATAACCTCATAAAAAACAAATCAAAATGAATTATCAACACAACATTTAAAGATGAAATTAAAAAAAAATTGATGAGCAGAGAAAAAACACTTCAAGAATTAAATAAATGAAAAATCATCACTCCAATTCATAAAGATACATGAGAAGATCAACAATGTTTTTGAAAACTTTATTTAAATCTCTTTGTAATTAACTTTTTATTTTGTCAATCAAGCAATACGTCAAGAAAAGCCATCCATAGGTAAGGCAATTCTAACCATAACTATAGTTATTAAATCCAGACCGACTCGATGGGTCAATTTAGTAGTTGGACCGGTCTAGATAAGGTAAAAGATCAGGATGGGCAAAAACCCGACAAAACCCAATTGACCCTCCAGGTTGACCCAAGATCCGGTTGACCCGACAAAACCTAGTTGAGACCCCTTTTTTTTTTTACAAATGTGTTTTTTCTCCTAGCAAGAAATCCCCTTTTTCTATATTTTTTAGTTGGTTGTTAACCTTTTTCAAAATTCACTATATAAATACTAGAAAAATATTTTATTTTTTTAATGTGAAATTTGAAACCCTATAATATATATACTCTATATTCACAAGAAAAAAATTATTTTTTCAATGTGAAATTTAAAATCTTTTAGTATATATATTCTATGTTCACAAGAAAAAATTATATTTTTTCATTGTGAGATAAAAAATATTTTTAGTTTAAATACTTCAACTTAAAATGACATACTAACGTAATATTTTTTCAATGTGTGATAAAAAAACCTTTTAAAATAATTTTTTAATCTTCATTATTTATAACATGTATAGCCTATATATACATGGATTGTTTTTAAATTTTTTCATATGAAATATTAAAATTTTAAATATTTTTTTTATTTTTCCGGGTTAATTCAGATTAATTTAAGTTAATTTGTGAAATCCAAAACCTAACTTCCTTGTTAGGTCAATATTCATATTAAATCTGATAACTATGGTTGTAACTATACATAAATTAAAATTAAAGAAATGACTAGATGTCTAGAAGCCTAATAATGCCAAATCCTTAGAAAGGGCCCTCACCAAATTCGTATTTTTTCCTTTTTGTCCTTTTTGTCTGCAAAGATTAATTATCAAACCAGGAAATAAACCGTTACATAAAAACTTTTGGAACCCGGACCCGCTTGACTCTGCAATTAAAATCAAGATTTCAACAACTCTTTTCATGTTTTAAAAATATTTTAAAAAAAAATTAAATTTTTTATTTTAAATTAATTTTTTATATCTTTTTAATATATTGATATTAAAAATAAATTTTTAAAATAAATTTTTTTAATACATTTTCAAATAAAAAAACTTTTAAAAACCAATACAATTACAATGTCATCACATTTTCAAGACCCCTTAAAAAAATGGATAACATGTCCTCTATTTATTGTATAAATTTCAATTTGGTCCTTCTACTACTAGTTGCACCAATACTATGACAGGATTGTTCGGGTCTCTCGACTATTTTCAGCCAGCCACTAATTTGATAGGTATTATTATTACATGCTTTTACTTCATTCATAAAGAAAAAGGTACTAGAATAGAGCTTTAACTTAGTAATTTATTACTCAATCTTTTATAACTAATTTGGTATGTTATACAGATAAATGGTATTATGGGAACATTTAATAAATTAGAGGACCAAATTGAAATATACTCAATAGATAGAGAGTATATTAGCAGTTTGCCCTTAAAATGAAGAAATAAGAATCCTAGAAAAGAAACAACGAACTAGCCGTTAGAAATCAAATTCAAAATGTAATGACCGCACAGCTTTTCATTTCATCATAAAGAAGGCAGACAAAGCAATCACTCTCTTTCTTGCAACCCTGCAAGAAATACCTCTCTTTCTCTCTCTAAAAAACCTCAGTTTTTCATCACGTCTTCGCTGGATCTCCTATCTCGGCTTGAGATTTATGTAAGTGTTTGTTTCATTTACTTTTTGTCCTATTATTTTGCCTGTTATGCTGTTTTTTCTCGATTATCTGTACATTCCTAAGGTTTATTAAAGGTAAATATTAGAACTTAGAGCTTAAATTAGTTACCATTTGGAGGGTTTTGATTAACTGTCCTTGTATGATTGATCTGTGTTCATTTTAAAAATAGCAAGTTACCTTCTTTTTTTGTGATTGATCTGTGTTCATTTACAGGATAATGCATAAATTTGGAAAGGATGTTATTAGTTTTATTTAGGAAAATTTAAAATTTGACAGCGCAATCAAAGCATTTCATTTCATTTGATCAATCCATTTGGATCTTTTTTTCTTTGATGAACAATCAATTTTTTTCTAACAGAAAGTGAACAGATAATGGAAAAAAGTTGACACCTTTTTGTTTCCTTTTTCAATTTCTGCTGTTTCATTTTTAGAGAAAATTGATTTTCTGAAAAAAAATTGACCTGGAGAAGAAGAAATGGGTCTTTTTCATGCAACCTCTGATCTTGTTTTCATATTGGATTTTGCAGCTACTTATTTGTATAAACAACTTTTGCATCCAAGAAAGAGTGGTCCCTCTTTGTTAGTCTCTCCAGTGAGAGAAGCTGAGGCTGGTGATTTCCATTCTAAAGAGAGGCTGGTTTTGACCCAAAAAAAGAGATGACAATAAGAACCCCAGGAACACCAGCTTCTAAGATTGATAGGACACCAGCAACAACCCCAGGAGGGGCTAAAGCAAAAGAAGAGAAGATTGTAGTTACTGTAAGATTAAGGCCTTTAAACAAGAAGGAACAGTTAGCTAAAGACCAAGTTGCTTGGGACTGTGTTGATGACCATACTATTGTCTTTAAGCCACCCTCTCAAGAACGAGCAGCTCAACCGGCTTCTTTCGTGTTTGGTAATTTAATTGCAGCTTTCTTTCTTTGTGCTTTTGCTGTTTGAATTATAATAGCTGGTTGTGATTTCATGTCATAATTAAGTTGTTGAGGTTTTTCTTCTTTCAGATAAAGTTTTTGATCCTTCTAGTATAACTGAAGCTGTGTATGAAGATGGAGTGAAAAATGTTGCTTTGTCTGCTTTGATGGGCATAAACGGTGATATTATCTATTCCCTTATTGGTAAATCTGGCTATGTGTTCTGGTAGTGCATCTGAACTAAGTAAATAATTCTTTCATATTTACATTACAGCAACCATATTTGCATATGGGCAAACTAGCAGTG
The DNA here is from genome assembly GCF_000002775.5 of Populus trichocarpa. Lineage (NCBI taxonomy): Eukaryota > Viridiplantae > Streptophyta > Magnoliopsida > Malpighiales > Salicaceae > Populus > Populus trichocarpa. Next base: position 4,331,967 of record NC_037299.2, on the reverse strand, counting down.
GGAAGACATACACGATGAGAGGGATAACTGAGAAAGCTGTTAATGACATATATAAGCATATAATCAATGTAAGCTTCATCAAAATCTGACCATATTCACTTCTTCTTTCTTTTCTTTTTTTAATTTTATTGATAGATTTTGAAAATGCAAAGTCGGATTCTGATTCCTGGTGTAGTTTATTGAGTTTATAGAAAAATATTCCTTACAAATTTGTCCTTTTTTTTTGGATTAACTGCAGACTCCGGAAAGAGATTTTACAATTAGGATTTCTGGACTAGAAATCTATAATGAAAATGTCAGGGACCTATTAAATTCCGAATCTGGTCGCAATCTCAAGCTTCTAGATGACCCGGAGGTATTGCATTTATGATTTTCTTTCTACAGTAAAAAATGACTTCATATGCTTTTCTGAATGATTCTCTCATTTACTGTATTTCCTGTGATTCCCAATTGCAGAAAGGTACTGTGGTTGAGAAGTTGGTAGAAGAGACAGCAAGTAATGATAAGCATTTAAGGCATTTAATCAGTATTTGTGAAGGTAATTTGGTGAAGCTTCTTCCTTTGCAAATACATTGCTGATTGGCAGTTGATTAACTCATTTCTGTTTGTGTTGTAGCGCAAAGGCAAGTTGGGGAAACTGCCCTTAATGATACTAGTTCACGGTCACACCAAATTATAAGGCTGGTAAGATTCATGAATCATATTATGTATTTATTCTTCAAGTTATAACAGTTTTTCTGTGAAAGCTAACATGGGAGTTGTTTTTGGTATTGGATGTAGTCAATAGAGAGTACACTTCGAGAAAATTCAGATTGTGTGAGATCTTTCGTTGCAAGCCTGGTAAAAATCAGAAACTCCTGCCTTATTTCGCTCATCCATCTTTCCATCCCAATGAGTCGCCATATAAAGTGCAGTAAGTCTTATGTAATCTAACTCTTGGATTACAATGACTTGCAGAATTTTGTAGATCTAGCTGGAAGTGAAAGAGCTTCACAGACACATGCAGATGGTGCCAGACTCAGAGAAGGTTGTCATATTAATCTTAGTTTGATGACTCTGACAACTGTGATTAGAAAGCTCAGGTCAGATTCTTATTCTTAGCATGCTTTCTCAGTTATAGCAGTACATGGACTCACATTCGTCAAGATTTTTCTAAAGTCATTTATTAAACTTGATGTACCTTAAATCTATCATTTTCTCATAGAAATATAGAACTGATTTCCATTTTTGAATTGGTTAACTGTATTTTTGTTTTTATCTATATAGTGTTGGAAAACGAAGTGGACATATACCATACAGAGACTCGAAGCTTACTCGCATATTGCAGCACTCACTTGGTGGCAATGCACGCACTGCCATCATATGCACTCTAAGCCCAGCTCTGAGCCATGTTGAACAATCCCGAAATACCCTTTACTTTGCCACACGAGCTAAGGAAGTCACTAACAATGCCCACGTTAACATGGTATTGATCTTTTGTTTCTCAACCTGTTTAATTGAATTTGCTTCTGAGTTCAAATGACAAAGCATGAAAATACTGATACTTTTTATTTTTTTTAATGTAAAACTATATTAGGTAGTTTCAGATAAGCAGCTTGTGAAACATCTGCAGAAGGAAGTAGCCAGGCTGGAAGCAGTGCTGCGCACTCCTGACCCTTCAACGGAAAAGGACTTGAAAATTCAGGAGGTGAGCTTCCATACAACTTTCATTTGACTTCAAAATTATAACCATGCAAATGAATCCATTGCCTTTGTATCTTATTATCTCAACGTGTCTAGATGGAGATGGAAATGGAGGAGCTGAAACGCCAAAGAGATCTTGCACAATTTGAGGTGGATGAATTGCGCAGAAAACTTCAAGAGGATAGACAGGCTTCGAGCACATTGGAATCACCCTGCCCATCGGTGAAGAAGTGTCTCTCTTATTCTGATGCATCCTTGCCAAATCTCGACAGCAAGGAGCCAAGCCGCAGTGATAGAACCAGGAAGACGATGCTAAGGCAGTCAATGAGGCAATCATCAACTGCACCTTTCACGTTGATGCATGAAATTCGCAAACTTGAACACCTTCAGGAGCAACTTGGAGAAGAAGCAAATCGAGCTCTGGAAGTACTACAGAAGGAGGTGGCTTGTCATAGACTGGGTAACCAAGATGCAGCTGAGACAATTGCTAAACTGCAAGCAGAAATCAGGGAAATGCGCACTATCCAACCAGTTCCAAAAGAAGTTGAAGCTGGAAGTGTCGTAGCTCCTAACAAGAGTGTCAGTGCTAATCTCAAGGATGAAATAACAAGGCTTCATTCACAGGGCAGCACTATAGCAGATCTTGAAGAGCAGCTCGAAAATGTTCAGAAGTCTATAGACAAATTAGTAATGTCCCTCCCAAACAATAATCCACAATCAAACTGTGAAGTAACTCCCAAGGCTAAGAATCAACAGAAGAAGAAAAAGATACTTCCTTTGGCTTCAAGTAACGGCTCTAACAGACAGAATTTTATAAGGTCTCCTTGCTCTCCTCTATCAACTTCTCGGCAAATTTTGGAAAAAGAGATTGAGAATAGAGATCCGTACAATGATGACATTGTAGCCAGTGAGACCCTGCCAGAGTCTGAGAAAGAGACTCATAAAAAGAATGAAGAAGGTGGGGATGTCTCATCAAGAGAAGGGACACCTGGCTATCGGCGCTCAAGTTCAGTGAACATGAAGAAAATGCAGAAGATGTTTCAGAATGCAGCAGAGGAGAATGTCAGAAACATAAGAGCCTATGTGACTGAACTTAAAGAACGTGTGGCGAAATTGCAATACCAAAAGCAGCTACTTGTTTGCCAGGTACAACAGTTATTACATTCCTATTCTATCATCTGCTTCCAATTTATTTTCACTGCACCAACCAATTCTTTTCATTTACATATACGTTGAAATTATATTGCGGCCACTTCTTTTCCGATTTCCTTCAATATATTGAAACACAAATCATCCGTATTTATGATTCCTTTAGGTGCTTGAGCTGGAAGCAAATGAAGCAGCTGGATATAACATAGAGGAGGAGGAGGAGAATAATATAAATGAGCAAGAGGAGCCCCAAGTTTCGTGGCATGTAACTTTTAGGGAGCAAAGACAGCTGATCATTGAGTTGTGGGATGTGTGCTATGTGTCCATCATCCATAGGACACAGTTTTATTTGTTATTCAGTGGTGACCCTGCTGATCAAATATACATGGAGGTGGAGCTAAGACGCTTGACTTGGTTGCAGAAGCATTTGGCAGAACTCGGCAATGCAAGCCCAGCTCATTTTGGAGATGAGTCTACAATATCTCTGTCATCAAGGTTCTTTCTATCTCTCTTGCTCTTGCCGAGTTTATTAGAACAGGCATTTCCCCTCATTTCCTTATCTTCAAAGTGATTGAATATTTAAAATTCTTGTCTCATATTGGCTTGCAGTATTAGAGCATTGAAACGTGAAAAGGAGTTCCTTGCAAAAAGGTTGGCCTCACGTCTGACTACGGAAGAGAGAGATGCATTATACATCAAATGGAATGTCCCACTTGATGGGAAGCAGAGAAGGCTGCAGTTTGTTAACAAACTGTGGACAGATCCTCATGATGTCAAGCATATACAGGAGAGTGCTGATATAGTGGCAAAACTTGTAGGGTTCTGTGAAGGAGGAAACATGTCAAAGGAGATGTTTGAACTCAATTTTGCACTGCCTACAGATAAGAGACCATGGATTATGGGCTGGAACCCAATTTCCAACCTTCTACATTTGTGAGAAACAATTCTCTGATTTGCAAGTATTTTCCCTTTCTGTACATTGTAAAGGAATTTTGGAGTTTCTCTCCAAGCATTCAAGATTCTTTTCTATTATGGGGTGTGATCAATTGAACGCACTGTGGATGATGATGGTTTGGGATATTTATTTCATCTTCATATTTCAATAAAAAAGAATCATCAATTCGTTTACTGTTGTTCTCTACTTGGTGTTGATGTCACCTCCACTTTCGACTCCTACCCAATAAAAAAACGACTCCTTTTTCCACTTGCCATGTTTGATAACTCAGTATTACTACTCTGGGTTTCAGCTGTCACTAAAGCCAGAACCAGATTATATAATCTAGCTGCTCCTTTTGTTTTTCTACACTGTGATAACTTTCTACTGAATCTTCGAACACCCGGTTTACATTTTGAAACCATATATCATTTGGTAATGATTTTATTGTCTCGCTTACTTCCCTTGAATTGTAAAGAATTCAAGGGAAAGAAGAATGAGTGGTACCTTCGTTATTTGTGAATTTGGGAGGCCTTGGTCATCTTGTCTTGGATTACTCAGCTGAAGTAGCTCCCCTTTCTTAATTTCTCCCAAGTTCCATCCCAAGTGTGAGTGTTGGAATTGCCATTTACAAAAAATTTCTGTGAATATGCGTGTGTGTTTGTGCTCAGAGAGAGAGAGAGAGAATCGGGAGTCTTTGGACATTTTGTGATGAACTAATGATCCATTATAGATTCCAAATTTCAAAATATTGCAGCAAATGCCTTCCAAATCTCCAACTAGTATACAATAAACCACACCAGAGACAGAAATTGGTGAAATGAGACCATGACCCCAACATTATTTCCATTAACTAGTGCTCCACTACTAGTAGCATACACAATATTATACCACACCAGGTTTTAAGGCAAAGCACCGACTCTCATAATCTCTGCCACCCTTCTATCATGCAGTAACCCACATGATTCATTCAGGATACAGAAGAAGTGAGAGACGAAAATCTATATCATATACTTAAGGTTCTCCTAGATCATCTAGCATTTGGGGAAGGGAGTTCCACAGGTGCTAGCAACTTTCCTGGCATTTGGTGTGTTGATAAACTTCTGAAGGTTCGGGTTCTTGAGGTACTGGCAAAGGCAGGGCTTCTGTTCCTTGATCTTGCTGCAGCATAGTTTAGATGGTGGGGTGGAAGATGTGATTGCACTCACACATGAGCTCAGCTGTGCTGGGCTGCATGTCACAGCAGACACTTTGACATGTTCTTGAGCCAGAAGAAGCACCAATAGAGTGTAAGCTACCATGTAGGATGTCTTCATTTTCACTTGAACCTAAAAGTATGCTCAAATCTGAAAACTTCGTATGTGTGTGTGAATGACTGAATGGGAGAGAGTTGTGGGTTGGCAGTGTATTACGCTTGGGCACACTCTCAATTTATAGAGTAACAAATGTGAGCGGAGAGCTGAGTTGGTGAAAAGGTGGGGCCAAGAGGGATCTGTGGTCTCTAGTTTGAATACCTGTGCAGCACTAATGGCCATGGACAGCATGGCATAAGTTTTATTTTATTTTTTTGAAAATATCGTGGGTATAACTTAACTGGTCAGATTTTGAGTTTGTTCAGTAGTATAAATCTTAGGATCACTACAGACTTACCTAATCGTTAACTTCAGAATTTTAAGAGATTAATCAAGATATATATAAACTGGCTCGGATACCTACAATTATAAAAAAAAAAAAAAAAAAAGGAATACATATAAATTTAGCTGCCAAAAATCTTAATCCACATTGTTTTCTTGTAAAACAGTTGAGCAAGTCGTGAGGGACTCTTCTTCGTGTCATTAGTCTTTGCTTTGGAACCATTAGACTTGATTGTTTGCATATACCGACTTTCAAAACTATATTGTATGGAAGTTCATCTAATTGATTTGATTTTGATGAGATTAAAAGCAACCTGGTTAATTTGAATGTTTTTTTAAAAAAAAAATTTAGTTTCTTGTTTTAATTTTGAGGCGGTCACAAAGCAAATCATTCGTAGTCAACCCAACTTAAAAGTTAAAATCAAGACTTAGATAACGATCACGATCAAAATGCATTAACTCGAGTGGTTAAATCTCGTTTTTCTTTTCCTTATGTGTTGGCCTGTTTTGAATTTGAGCTGGATTGAATTTAATTCTAAATTGAAGAGTTATTAGATAATTAGAAACTTAAACTAAAATGAGATGTGATTTTGAACTTATTTGAAGGTCTATTATACAAATGCGGACCAAACTTACTAAAAGTGAAGAAAAATAGTTGGTGCTTGTTGAACATGCCTAGTGTATAAGAGGATGTATCTTGTTCTAGTGGCGCATGTGAAGTCCTCCAGGCTCCACACTTTTATTGTAGGCGGTGTATGCTAGTGTTTGATCCTCGAGGTGGTGTTAATAACTAGTTTTCTTTGTTTTTTTTCTTTCTCTTCTCCCTTGAATTCCATAGTTCTTTTTTATTTTTTGCTTCTTATAAATCCTTATTTTTGCTCTATTTATTAATTATAGTCTCCTGATTTTCAATCTCATGAAACACTGAAAAACCTAAAACAATAGTGCGCCAAATTGAGCATGGGAAAAATGACAAAAGCCCCCCCCCCCCCCCCCCCCCCGATAGATCCAGTACAATACAGTATCCCGTATAAGCTGCTGTACACTAGATGCATTGATTCCATGGTTAAAATTAAGTAAATTAAAGAAGGGAAAAAAAAAAGTTTGCAGCTGGCTCCATATTGTTGAATCTTGAAGCAGGAATTTTCTTTGGATGATAGAAAAACAAGTTTTTTTTTTTTTTTTCATCTCTGTCAATCTGTCAAGCTTCCCTTTTGAAACAGGAATTCCATGATGTCCTTGTGGCCAGATTTATATGAAATAATTAATTAAGAAAACACGTTCTGTCATTTCAATAAAAAGCATTAATGACAAAAAAGAAAGAAGGATTTGTCCATCAAAACTTTCCCATTTCTCTGTACTTCCATTGTGAACATTTGAATTGGGTATCCAAGATGCTTTTCGTCACACTTGTTGTCAATTTCTGTGTTTTAAATCATTGAGTATTTTATCATAATGTTTTTTTTTTTTCAATAATTAGAGACAGAGCATGTTATCTAATAAAAGATTAGTAATTTATCATAATGTTGGTCTTGTGGTGGGGCAGCGCACCGATGCAGGATTTATCAATGATGATTCTAAATTGATAAACTCCATTCAAATTTCTAGTTTCTCTGTCGACGTGATGTCAAAACGAAGGATAATTTATACACCGATTGTTGGGTTCTTAGATATTATATAGACAATATAAAAAATAAAATAAAATTATTTTAATAATATTTAACGATAATCCACACGAACTAAAATTTTTAAATCTCTATTTAGAAAAGATGATTTCTATTTAGAAAATAGAGATTATTATGTCTAGAGTGTTAACTCTATGTTCTATGACTTATGTGTATTTTTTTTTCTGCTAACATACAACCTCATTAAAAAATAAGAGGCAAAGCTTTATATTTATAGGGAATTCTAAAAACCCTATAAATAGCATAATATCTATTTTCCCCTTAAATAATATTCATATATTATTTAAGTGTAATTTTAAAAATTTAATCAATCAAGTCCTTCCTTAATAATTCTAGAACTAGATTTATAATCTCTGAATTAAATACATTTAATGCTTAATTTCTAAAATTATTTTCAATCAAGTCACACTTGATTAATTATCCAAATTTAATTTCTGACTAATAGTTCTTAATGTGTGTGACCCATTAGATTCCTAATAAGTTGGCCCAAATATAAATTATAATTCTAAATAAATAGAATTAAATAAATCAAACAATTTAATTTATTATCAATTCAATAATTGATTAATTTATATTTGAAGATCAAGTGCACCGTCTAGCAACGTGTCATGATCTCCCAAATATTAGGAAAGTCATAAATGATTTGACTTAACCTTTGATCAATGACTGATTTCTAAGTGTAATTATTATCTCTTCATCAATAATGTTTCAATTTAAACATTTTAGTATGGAGTGTGTCTGTCATGTCAAATTATATTTGATCGCAGCATTATAATCATTGATCCTTTGAATAAGATTTGAAACTCTTTTCAAATCTCATTTCACCTCGCGCAAGGATTTAACAATCAATACTGTTTATAACATGTGGAACATTTTTCTTAATTCACCTAGAGTGACAAATCCTCTCTTAATCACTCAAATACATTTATATAGTTTATGTTATATCCAATATCTGTCCATTTGTTACCTAAACCAAGATAACATATAACATGATCAAAATATATCACTCTCTATATAAAATAACTTAGTGTTCTCAAATTTAAAGATCACTTATACAACCGTCACGTGAGCTTTTTCATAGACATAAGTGATATCTCCATATAAAATTATCATGCGGGTCAGTTCATTGTACATGTCTTATGACAAGCATCTACATATTAGTTCTAGGTATCTCTTATACCTCAACTTATGAGAACAACTGCTTCTTTTTATAAGGGAAAAACACATAGTATGTATCAGTCTCTATGACTCTAATAAATGTCTAGTATTTAAGAGAGCATAAAATAAGAATATTTTAGGAACAATACTTTGATGCAATAGGAATCTCATAATTAGAAAAACTTTATAATTTTTTTTTCAAACAATTTTGTCCCATGGGCTTTATATATATATTTTAGATTCATAAATCAAATATTAGATTCATTAATCTAATATTATATGAATACTAAAGATAAATTAAGTCTTTATTAATATTAAATATGTATTTATATGAATATAATAATACCATATATAACCAACTGATTGACTATAAGATATATTATTCAAACACCAACAATACCAAATACTTCTCTTTTCAAGTTCAAACCCTATTTTCTTTTCCCTTATTGAGAATAGAGAAATGTTATTATGAGACTAATTACCTCCTTGGTATTGCTTTTGCTTTTGATTTTTAGACCAAAATGCATTGACAGAAACAATACCAAACGAAGACTAAATTAATTCATTTATTAGCTGGATCGATTACTTCAAAGTTCATGTACTAATAAAGTTCATATATATAGATGGTGGTCTAGATCACTTCAAAATTCATGTAGTAGTAAAGTTCAATATCTTTTCAACAAGAGATCATCATGAACACCAATGGATCAGCCGCTTAAACCAAAGACTTTTACAAAGGTCATTTCTTGTGCTTATTATGTTGTCTGCCTGCAATATATTAATGGGTTTTCCTCCATTTACATCAAGGACGAGAAAGAATGACCCTGTGAAAGGAGGTTTTTTGGCATGAGATCACACGCATGGGCATGTTGATCGATGGTGGTGCATGTATCTGATTCTCAAAAACATGGAGGGATTCATGCAACACAAATACTATAAACATGGCTGCCTTCTATTTAAAGAAGTCGGAGGAGAGGATGGCATAAGTTTTCCATTTTTTTTTTTTATAATCGTGGATGTCCAAACCAGCTTACACCTATATCGATTAATTCTCCGAGATCTTGAAATTAACAATTATATAAGATTTACGATACTCAAACTGGTAATCTTTAATAAACAAACCAAAAATCTAACCAGTTAAATTATACTTCTCAGGTTCATTTATTTATTTAACCCATCCATGCTGAGAAAATCTAATCATTTAAGCGTGATTATGGAGGACCTATCCAATTAAACCTAATCATTTAATTCTGCCTTTCGGCTTTCGGTGGTTTTTGGTGTTCAAGTCATGGCACTTAGGCACTGAGCTAGGCATGTCCTTGCTAGTAGTTAAAGATATATCTTCAGCTTCATTTCAATTATTGTAAATGTAATTCATCATTTTCTTCTCTTGTGATGATCGAGAATTTTTGTCCCTCTTCACATATCTCCTTGCGCTGCCACATGCTCTCATCATTTGTTTGACTTGGATCTTAGAATTCCACGTCCAAGTAACCATTGTTTTTATCTCTAACAATCATTGTTATCACACTTCATCATGTATGCTTGCTATAGCACAAAGTTTCCTTCTTTTTTTGTGGTACCATGGCAGAAAGTTGCTTCGTGCTCATGCCCTTTTCCTTTCTTTTTAGAGCATGCCTCTTGCTTGTTTATATGCATGGATTATTTCAAAAAGCTTGTCTAACTTGATTCCTTCCAAAAACAACATTCAAAATGCGCATTTTGCCACCTACTTTCCTAATCCATGCTGCTTTCATTAGAACCGAGAGGGATGGCATAAGTGAACCTAAAAGGAGGTGAATTACACATGCAAGGTAAAGCTACAACTTTCTTTCTTTTTTATCTAATAACATACAATTCAAAACATTCAAGCAAGCAATTAACAATATAAATACTATAATTAAAGAATCGAAGTTTAGAAAAAATACACCAAGTTTTATAAAGGTTTATCAAATCACCTACTTCTTTCTTTGAACTTCCATTCAAAAATTTCACTATCATACACCGGGTCTTTTTAATAGGTAAAACCAAATCTTTACACAATCTTCTTGCAATTAGAAGGTCAAATCCAATCTTTTTCCGAGTAAAGAGGCAAACCCAATCTTTTTTATTTTTGAATGTGACTTTCAATAATTAAACTAGCAAAAAAATCACTTATCTAATGAACTTTAAAAAAATATTCCATTACAAACATAGACTAGAATAGCCCCTTATCTTTGCAGAATTAGACAATTCAATCCATCTTGGTAATTAGAAGTGACAATTTAATCTGAACCCAATAAATACCGATTCAACCCAAATGAATAAGTATTTTTTGGATATTTACTTTACCCGATGGATAATAGATAGGATATAGATATTGTCAAACCTGACCTGAAACCTGCTCGAACTTAACCCAAAATATATATTTATATTATATAGATATATTTGCAGAACATTTAGATTTTTTTATATATATAATATGATATATACATGTCTCAATATTGACATAAAACATATTATACATGTATACTATTATCATTTAATCATTTAATACACATATAAATAATTCTAATATATATATATATATATATATATATGTCTATTTTATTTTTTTATTGAATAATAAATAATAAATAATCATATAAAAACCCAAAACCCAATGAATAATTTATATAAAATATGAATATCAAAACATCCGACACATGAATACCCATCCCTATTGGCAATAAGATTCCACTACCTTGCAAACTATTAACTACTAGCTACTAACAATAACTCATTGAATTCCTAACCACTGATTGCATGCTATAACTAAGTTTTATCTATGTCAAAATATATATATATATAAAAAAAAGTCGAGAACTTAACAGAGTAAAAAAAAAAACAGACGAGAAGCATAGATAGAACTGAAGTAGCCACGGTGAAATATTGTCAACAATAAGAATCTCGAGGCTTTGTAAAAGGAGTGCAAATCAGTAAGCGTAAAGCATGCACCCTTTGGCGTTTGTAGGCGCCTGCTTTTGCCACTGAGCTTTCCTTTTAGCTGAGGTACACAGGATTTATCTCAGATTTCTTGAAATGAATAAAGGGTTTTCTATGTTTCGGTGGAAGACAAAAGCAAATCTTTGCAACTACTAAAGAAAATGATTCACCAATCCCCTTCATAATATATTGTAATCAACCTTATAGCTGATTGCAATCACATACAAACCCTAAAATGTTGGAGGGCGAGTACTTTGTTAAGGTTCACAATTCAATCAAACCCATTTGTAGAAAAGGATGTCAGCAAGCAATGCCAATTAAAAATTTGTTTACACCAAATAAGATCACCAATTGAAAGGGGGGCTGTATTCAGAAATTCAAACATCTGAACAAATACAGTACTAATAATAGCTGGATAATTCCTTAGGTGTCTCGCTTACACATCTACCTTTCTTTCGGAAATCATTGAATATTTCGGTTAAATGCAGTGGTTTAACAAAAATTCACTGCACCAATCACTTATCACCTCATTACCAGGCTTATCAGCTATCGGACCGAGATGAGCAACATATTGGCATGGCCAAGGCAGTCATGACCTCTCTCTTTTTTTTTGGCCCCTTTTTTGTCTTGTTAAGCATGCTTAATCTTTTTACCAGAGAAAAAAAAAAAGAGTACCTCAACGCATGGAGTCAAGCCCACTAGTAGAAAAAGATGTTCCTGAGCAAATCCTAACTCAAGAGTTCTTACTAAACAAAATCATGACAGGATGATGTCAGATAGCCATCTGAAAAAAACACGACAGTAAAAAACAGTTAGACAAATCTTTAATCAACCCTTAGTTGCATCTGCAACTATTTTTGCCATGATTATACTTTAGGTTAATGCACAGTCGTTAAACTAAACATGATGAATCCTGCAAATGTAGTAATTTATCCTTCTCCGTAGAATGATCACATAAGAGTAGTTTAAAGAAGACGAAACGCATTAACAATAACCAACAAGGACCCTGTGCTCAATCATTTCTAAGCGTGCCAAAATATGTTCATAATCCCTTTCAATTCTATAGTGAAGTATGATACTATTACCATGTTTAAGAGTACGAGAGTGACAGATTGGTGTTAATGAATCCTCGCTGGTCCTACTAGGATTACAAGGTCCACTCCGAGTCAAGGATCAGAGTGCTTGAAATCATTATGTGGGTCCTTAAAAATCATAACGCACTCCCCTTTCAATCTTCATGCTTGCTTGTTCACTGTTCACTAAAGCTCTTTACATCATTTCTAACTCCAGTCAAAAATTTCTACTGAATAAGGATAAGGATTTCACAATGATTAGCTTACTTTAACAAATTCCACGGATTTTACAGTTGTCTACCACAAAAACCATGGAATTTCCTATTCTCTGGACCTTGGCCAAGGGTCTAAGCAAGGTTCGGTGTGGTCCTACGAAGTATCGTTTTCACCTCACAAAAACAACATTAGGAGAATTCACAGAGAGCACATTTCTAATATCAATAGTTTCTGGTCCCCAACACAACAACGTCTACACCAACACCAAAAGCAATAGGAGACAAAAACCAAATCATGTGTGTAACATGCAAGCGTAGAATAGCATACACTTTTATCCTTGCACGTCATTTGATTTAAAGTTCGTCATATGTGCACCAGAGTAATATAGTTCTTCTAGCCTAAGTTTATCTTGATTTAAAATCAGGTATACAAACAGGAGAGACATCAGTTGACTACAGCAATGTACGAGTAAATACACATGACAATAGACTAGAAATAAAACAAAAACAACACCCATGAAAAAAGACGTCTTTTGTAATTGTATAGAGGCGGCATGTAATAGGAATCAGTTGAAGTGAAGTATTCATGTGCTGACTGCTGAAAGCTAATCACCAGCCCATCTTTACAAGCTCTAGATAGGATTTCTTACGCATGTTTGGTTTGCTAAGGGATTAAAAATGCATTATGATGTGAAAGGAAATTTTACCAGTTATCCATAAAACTTTTGCACGCCTCACCTACATATAGATAACTATTGTGTTTTAGTAAGCACAAGAACTTGCAAGTATGAAAGCAAAGGAAGCAGAAACTCTTGTCCTGCCAGAGTGTGCCCCATCAAGAGAGGGAAAAGATTTTGTACCAAAAAAGCTAAGAAAATTTGTGAATTTGATTAGATATGGCTTTGGAATTCTGAGAAAGAACCTCTTTTGTATTTGTACTTCAACCTTTTTCATTTAGTGAAATTATTTGTTCCATCTTCATCCTTGAAGGTAGATTTAAGTTGAATGAAATTACACTACGTGTGCAGTTTCCTCGTATTTTCTTCAATTCTCTTTGATTAGCACTCAAAGAATCTAGTCTAGCTTCGGTCTGTTCAGATAGAAAGAGCAGAGAATTTCATTCCATCTCTCATGTTATATGGTTTGATGTGCATGAGAGCAATCTTGGAAGAAATGGATATTCTATTTTAAGTCCGACATTAGGAAAATTTCTATTTCAAAGCAATGCACAATTTGTTCCTTGCATTTGATAATTAGTAATGTCATATTTAGATCAAGTCCTAAGTAATAACAATTACACACATTTAAACCCCAAACCCGGAAAGGAAGAAATATAGCAAAAGAGATTAGGCATATATCGTGATCTGAAGGTGTAAATCAGGTTTTATCATTTTCTTTATGAGATGTAGTTTTCTCTGCAATTTGTCCACTAAAGCAACATAGTAAAACATTTGCAAAGAGTATTGTGGAGGTGACTCATTACATTCAAGGGCAGATGTGAGATTCTAAATATTCAACTAACTTTTTGTTCTTTTATGAGAAACCGAACACCAAACTGCTTCGATCAATTCTGTTCTCTTTCCCATTGTTTGGTCCAGTTCTGTAAATGAGCAATGCTGAGATTTTCAAAATGAACCAAATAAATCAAAGCTGAAATGAATTAACAGAATGCGTGCCCTTACATACAGCTAACTAGTATTATGATCCAAGAAAGCTTGTGATGCTTCCCACAGCACACATACACACATTTTGTTGCAGAGGCAGTATTGCTCGGAGATAAAAAGGCATCATGCAACTTATGAGAGGGCAACGCTAGATGCCAAAGAGATCAAGAAAAAGAAGAAGTGATTTTAGCATTGCAACCGTTAAGAGAATCTAGTTTGCAATAACATGCTGTTTGTTGTTTTATTCTTTATTTTTAGGAGAAACAGATTTAAGTGATTTTTCAGTAATCTGGGTGATGTAGGAATCTAAGTCATACACCTGCACTTGCTTCTAAGCAAAAGTAGTTGATGGAACTAAAACTATCCATATTCCAATAGATTTAGCAAAATGCTCATATGTAACTCATGAATATCAGAGACAATGGTAAAATTGAAGACAAGGATAAGCGACCATCATCCTTTTAACATGATTCACTGATATTACAATGCATCTGCAGCTAAATAAAAAGCAGGAAATGACTTAATCTAGATGGTCTCTAAACTAATTATGTAAAGTTTTTCAACAAAGGACCATAACATCACAATTCTTACTTGAAACAGCCAAATCCAGCAGCAAGATGACCAGTAAAGCCCATGGCTAGTCTGGTCTCAACCATTCCACCAATCATCGGATCCAATCCTGATGTCCTTGCCTCCTCAATAATTTCAAGTCCCCCAACAATGCCAACTTTGGCAAGCTTAATGTTAATGACATCTGCAAGATTTCCTGTTATTATTCTCTTCGCATCAACTAAACTATGACAACTCTCATCTGCTGCAACAGATACCCCATATTTGCCTTTCGCAATATGGGTAACATGACCAAGTCCTTCCCAATCATCTCTATGAACTGGTTATTCAACAAAAAAATTGGACTTGGACCCATTTCTGAAAGAAACAAGTCAATTTAAATTAGTTTCAGTGATCAGAAAAGCCTAAATTCTTGAAATTGAATGCAATTTTATTGGAAAGAGGGGTGGGCTGGGGGTGTTAGAGAGGGATTCAGATACAATCCATGAATCCCCTCTTCATATCAAGTCAGTTGATAAGCTGAAGCCAACATCAATGAGTAATTACCGTGCAATTTTTCAAAAACTTCAATAGCTTACAGGTTTATAACCCTCATTAGCATCCAAGATAAATAAGCAATCAGGATGAACCGCACGAATAGCTTGAAGAACCTCTACGTCCTCCCTCGGGTTCTTTCCCACCTTCAACTTTAAAGTTTTGAATCCTTGTTTTGGGTACTTTGAAGCCAATTCTCAATTCAGCAGCTTCTGCAGGAGATACGATTGGAATCTGCATATGTAAGTAGTATGAATGAGGCCACATTTCATAGCCAATGCATTCAGTATGCCAAAACCACAAATTGCAGTTCGAATCAATTTGGCATGTGCTCCAAAATGGACATAATGCAGCAAAAAGCTGTGTTGCACACACAGGGAAACAACAAAAACCACTTTTTTTCACACCACACCTGGTAAAACAGAGAATGTGGAGAAAGAGACAAAACACACCCTTCCCCACTTTTCAGATAGCCCCGAGTTGCTTTTGCAGGACAAATGTATATTAAAACACAGAAAGAAAAAGGATAAAATTATCAATAACCAAAATAATAAGAGAATCACCAAGAATGCACTGAACTGTTATTTAGTTGTTTTGCTATCAGAAGCTGCATCAAACAATCGCCACAAAGGTACACCAATGCTTTTAGCCACTGCATCAGTTAATGTCATCTCAACTCCTTCCCTAATCTTCAAATGCAGAAAAAAGTTCAATGAGCACTAGAAACCCCTTTTACTTGAAAGGTGAAGATTCTAACAGAAAAAAACAGATTAAGAATGGCACGTTTCCACCACATTGTTACCACATGTAGTTTGCACGCGAGTATCACATATCCAATGGATGTTGAATCAAACTTAATACCAGTAAACAACTATTTTTATATGTTTTATCAGAATTATAATTAAACATCAGGAACTAAAGGCTATCAGCAGAAGCAGGTTTACCAGATCATATTGCAACGCTTCTTATGTGCGACAGTTCGATCCTCTACTACTTTTCACAAATGTTAAATATTTCCAGTTCAAGATAATACATAAAAATACTCATGAAGTTACACCAAAAACCTTAGCATCATTTCAGTCCCAAAAATTAACCAGATATTTGTATTTTAGCATCATCAAAGCATGTAGACAAAAGATTTTATATACATATATATATATATAGTAACACAGGCATCATAAAAATCCAATCTAAGAAAATCAATAAACCAAATAGTCCACTTCCTAATTAAAAGACTCAATAAAACATGCAATCACCAAATTAACAAAACCATAAATAACCAATAACAAAAACCACAAGTAATTCAAGTAATTCAAATCCCGAATACCAAAAAAACAACTAAAACCCTCAATTCTACACACCGAAGCAAACTCGTGTCCGGGAAGAATGTCCAAAACCAAGCCCAGCGTCATCGATGGACTGTCCTTCAGCAACTCACAGGCCTCGCTAGCCTTAACCATTGCAGTGGACTGATCCTCTGCAGTAACAAATGGCAACATCGGTGCCTCACCCCACCCCACACAACCATCGCTCAAATCAATCCTAATTGCCACATTTTCTACTTTATCAAGCCTCGATGAGGCTATTGTAAAAAGGTGCAATCAATGGTCTATTCTCTGCCCTCTTAACATCCATGGCAAAACTCTCCGTCAAGTCCCTAAAATGAAAGCTTGAAACTTTTGTGGGTTTTGATCCAGCCATTGCTTTTGTTGCATAAATCTTGCAAATGGGATCTGGAGGTTTCGAGGGTTTTGGAGGGGTTTTAAGGGAGAGATGGAGAGACCCCATTGAAAGCATTTAGTACTGATTTGGGGTTTTGAGAATTGGGGTTTTAGCGTGGTTGGTTTTTTTTTTTTTATTATTATTATAATAAAGTGTTTTTTTAAAATAAAATAAGGTTGATTTAACCATTTAGGTGGTGGTCTAGTGATAAGACCTTGGGACCAAGAAGTTTGCTCCCTTTGTGGTCTCAGATTCGAGCCCTGTGGTTGCTCATATAATGGCCACTTGAGGCTTACATGGTTGTTAACTTCAGGGCTCGTGGGATTAGTCGAGGTGCGCGCAAGCTGGTCCGGACACCCACGTTAAACTAAAAAAATAATTATTTGGTTGATTTTTGTATTTAGTATTTTTAAATTGTTTTAATGGATTTATATTAAAAATAAATTTAAAAAAATAAAAAATATTATTTTAATGAATTTAAAATAATATTTTAAAAATTAAACTTTTAATTGGAATATGAAATCGAAGTGGGAGGATGAAATTTACTGTAACTTTAAAGTGTTTTTAATTCAAGATAATTTTTTTTTTATTTTGTTGTTTCTTCATGTGTTTTTGTTTCATCTGTTTGTTTTCATTTCCTGTTGGATAAAATTCTTTTTAAGTCTTCGTAGTTAAGTAAGTATTTCACTTTAATCCTTCTAATTTATAATTCATAAATTAACTCTCTAAATTTAATAAATTATAAACTTATTTTACAACAATCAATAATCAAATCACTATTGAAGATATGCTCTATTTCTTACGCATCTTAGATTTAAACTTTGCACTAAATAATAATAATAAAATAATAAATTGAAGCTTGTTAAAAAATCATTTTAACCTAATAGTTTAAGCTGTTATGTTAGATTTTAATATATAATTTATATTATTCTCTAACAAATCCCCTCAAGTTAAAAATTTTTGGGCTTGAAACTTACACAAACTCATATTATCTTATACTTAATTTTTATCAAATAAATGGAGATGGTGAGATTTGAACTCGTGACCGCTTGGTTATTAAAGCTCTGATATCATGTCAAAAAATCATCTTAGCCTCATAATTTAAAATATTAAATTAAATCTCAAGATATAATTTATATTATTCTTAAAAAAAAAAAAAACCAATTATTTTGCAAACAGGTGCGTGCATATGTGGTCTATTTTGAGTTCCATCATGCAGAATATGGCTGGCAGATGCTTATCAGTTCTTGAAATTTGGGTAGAAAATGATGTGGCTCTCGTAGTTGAATGCCCTGGCAGCCAGGAACTGGATTCTTCTTTGTAAGGTAAAGCACAATCAAATAACATGATAAGATTAAAAACAAATTTCTTGTTAATATATAGCAGTAGCGGCCATGCAAAGCAACCTTCAAGGCCAAGCCCCAAGCCATGCCTTGCTTGTTTACGTCCATACCTTACTTTACCACAAAGCTTAGAACCCTTTCGATCATGCATGCGCATCTATATATAAGCAGCTGGTGCAAATCTTACCAGCACAGATTCATTAATCATCTTACCTCTTTATAGAAACAAAAGGGGGAGTTCTTATATTCAGTCCTAAGGATCGTAATCATGCCGATTATTTATTCATCGGATTCGGAAAATGAAACAACGCCGCGGACAAAGCTTTTTGGGAGGCAAAGACCGATACGTTCTGTTCTAGGAGGAGGACAAGGTAACAGCATGTTTTTATGTGTCCAATCTAGCTATAGTACGTAGTAAGACAAACATACTCATGTTAGATTATATTCTCAGCTTCATTGTTTCATTGCAAAATCGGCATATATATATCATGTTTCTTAAACTTTGCTCTTGGAATTTGCAGTTGCTGATGTATTATTATGGGAAAACAAAAAAGTATCAGCGGCACTTTCTGTTGGAATGACTGTATTGTGGCTTCTTTTCGAGGTTGCGGAGTACAATCTTGTGACTCTCTTCAGTCACATCTCCATCGCTACAATGCTCATTGTATTCATATGGTTTACCACCGCAGATTTCTTCAATTGGTAAATAATTAATCGCCCGTATATATGATTTTGCTTATATTTACCAGCAGAATTATATTATTTTCTTGATCACAAAGTTGCAGTCCTAAATCCCAGTCAATAATATCTTTACATGTTCTTACTTAATTCCTAGCCACTGCATTAATTGGATTGAATCATAAACTACTTTTCAGGAGTCATCCCGAACTCCCAACAAGTATTTTAGACAAATCTACATTCCAGGAATTCGCTTCAACCCTCCATGGAAGATCCAATCAGGCCTTGTCAAAGTTCATGGACATCGCACGTGGAAAAGAACCAGCACTCTTCTTCATGGTATACTTGCCATTCATTAACAGCAATCATTCTAATTTGAAACAAATTCTTGATCAATTACTGGCACATGACTAACATTAATCTTTGTTTTTTTTTTATCTCTCGTGTATCTGTTATCAGGCAATATTCTTTCTCTATATATTATCTGTGATTGGAAACTATTTCACCTTCTTGAATTTCCTGTATCTATGTGAGTAAGAAATTTCTGGCAACTGCCTTCTTAATCAAACATATACTTGCCCCATCCATGCAAATTGTAGGACTAACGAGTTGATTTCTTGTGTGTCAAGGTTTTGTTTGCTTGCAAACTCTGCCATTTCTCTATAATAAATATGAGGATGAGGTTGACAGGTATGCTGGGAAATTGATTCGACGAGCTAAGAAAATGTTTAAGAGGTTTGATTCCAGTGTTCTTAACAAGATACCAAGAGGGCCTGCGAAAGAGAAGAAAACCAGATGAAATGCCATTTCTTTCCACCGAAGATGAAAATGTGTAAATAAAAAGGTGCTTCGTTTAATTTATATGTATGCTTGTGGAAGTTTGTTATCATAGATTTGCAAAGCTGGTTCCTTGTGTGATGTAAATATGAACAGCAATAAAAAGTTGGGATTTCTCTTTTTTTCTTTTAATTGTTCATTCTCATAAGTATTTGTATATTCGTTTTTTTTTTTTCCAGAAGTAAATTTTATTGCTCGTGAAAAAGATTGCTAGACCAAAAAAAAATTAATTTTTAAAATAATAAAAATTAAAAAATTAATTTGAAGAACTTAACAAAAACTTGAAAAACCAGCAAGTTGAAAAACTTAGAAAATCATCCTGCAAAATTAACCTATTTCATTGGCATGAGCATATTTCTATTTACAAGGCTTGGTTTTACAAATACAATTTGTTTTTCTTGGTTTTCTATTTTTTTTTATTTCCATGTTTTTATGTTTTCTGATTTTTTCTTGGATTTTTCACGATATTTTCATTCAAAAGGGACAAAAGGTATGTATCAAAATGCTAAAACAAAAACGTTTGAACTCAAAAATCCCAACTAATTAACAAGATGCATGCTAATGCTTGAAAAATGCATTAATCAACATAATAGTAGCTAGGAAATGATCCAAATTATTTAATGCTTGAGAACCAACTAATATCATTTTCAATTCGATTTGATTTGATTTTTATAAAAAAAAAAAATTAATCGATCAGGATTTAGCTAGTGAAAGTTGATGCCCAATTTGAAGAGGGCAAGTGGAGGCCACAGACCTCACTATGACTGCACGATCAGGATTTAGCTGTCACAAATTATGTGGTAAATTGGCTGTGATGTTATAGTTCTTCAGCAAATTCATCGATCTTAATGAGAACAAAGAGTGGGAGCATGTGCAACACAAAGTATTCCTCTTGGCGCTGTGCTTGATTCCCACTTCCCACTCCAAAAGACATATATACAGTACCCCATATAGCTAGGAATTGAGAGATCGACGGCGAGGCCTTTGACAGAGGTGCTCACAGAGGATGGAAGTGGTGGCATTGATGGTTCATGTCTAGCTAGTAGTGCTCTTGCGAGCAGTTTTGCTAACCCTTTGTCTACTTTCAGCCATAGTCTTCTCTTGTGCAGATGGTGCATCAAAGAACAAATCATCTGAAGCTGATTCGGCCATTTATGGTGGAGGGTGTGCTGCTGGATGTGGTGCAGCCGCCTGTGGTGGATGACAGTTCTTACTTCTGTTTTCTCATACCGCAATTAAACCTAGAAAACCTTGCAGCTTTTGTACACTGTAGTGGTCAATTGATCGACTGGGCTATGTTCAGAAATTCAAAGCAACAGTTGTTCGTTGTCTTGGCGATGTTACAGAGATATCCCACCAATCATGGAAAAGAATGTTGAAGTCCATTTATAGTAGCTTTAATCAATAATTGGTACTTTTGAATTTTTCTGCTCAGAGGTAAAAGTTATACCCAAAGAATTGGTATAGCGTTCCAAACACATATTGGGTAAATTTTGAATTTTTTTATTTAAAATTATTTTTTAAATTATTTATATATACTAATATTAAAAATAATTTTTAAAAATTAATAAAAAAAATATTTTAATATATTTTCAAACAAAAATTAATCACTACTCCACTTCCAAAACCTTAACCAACAAAATTATCAATGTAGTGTTAAATAAAAAAAAAAAAAGTTGTGCATTGATTTTGAATACAATTCATGAGAATGGAGGCTTATTTTTCATCCAAACTCGGCGGTAGCTTTATGTTAATTATATATTATATATATTCAAGTATAATCGAACTATAAACAATAATGTCAAGATGGCCGAGTTGGTCTAAGGCGCCAGTTTCAGGTACTGGTCCGAAAGGGCATGGGTTCGAATCCCATTCTTGACAATATATTTTTCCTATTTTTCCCCTTCACGTGAATTTCTTAGGCTAGTCGACTAAAGTTTAGAATTTCTCCTTCTTCTTCTTTTCCCTTACGGAAAGATCAATTATTCTTACCACACAACCTTTTAATTACACCTACAAAAAATTGATATTTATAACATTTGGATCTATAACCACATCCCAATTCTAATCACTTCTTATTATTGTTTTATCAAAATTGGCAAACATTTTGTTCGTAAGAAAAAACGAAAGAAAAGTATAATAATAATAATAATAAATTCAACAATCTCGTCATCAATCCGCATCCTTCTAAGAGCTCGTTTGGCTCAGTGTTTGTGGCAACGTTTTTTTTTTAATAGTTGCAACATATCGTTTGGTTACAAAACGAGCCGCAATTTTCATGCATGGGCCCCACCATTATCTGCGTTCAAAACTCAGTTTTATTGAAGCAGAAACTGCATGCTTTTCGCAATGTTACGTTTCCTGTTTATTGCAACTGTGTTTATAAACACAATATTTTACAAAGGCACCGAAGAAGAAGAAGAAGAAGAAGAAGGTGGCTGGAACATAAACAGAGCATAGTGGAGAGCAGCTCCCTTAGCTCACCGCCAGCCACTTCTCTTCCCCTTCCCCTTCCCCTTCCCCTTCTCCTTCCCCTTCATTTTCTCCTTCGTCTTCTGCATTCTCCACTGTTCACGTGAAATGTGAACAGTGAAGAGCAGCTCACCACCGGCCTCCGTCGTTTTCACCGCCAGCCACTGTTCTTCCTCTTCCCTTCTCCTTCTCCTTCCCCTTCCCCTTCTCCTTTTGTATGCTCCACTATTCATGGCCGGACCGGGTCCGGCCCAAACCTAAATGCCCGTGTCTAGGTCCAACCCAGTAAAATAAAAAAAATCTAAAAACATTTCTCAGATATTGTGTTTTATTTGAAAAACTAATGTTTATTATTATTTAATGACACTACATAATTATATTAAAAGGAGATCGCATGATGACGTAACATTTGCAGAATTTGATCGCAATCCCAATTTTATTTCTGATGATATTTTACCTGATGTTGTGCACGCTCAGGAAGCCATGAAAACTGTAGTTCTTGTCGGATGGATTTCCTATGTGATGGAATTGCAAATAATTTAATGGAACAATAAAAAATACTTTATATAAAGTATTGTTTATTTCATGATGTAATAACAGTAGTTAAATGTACAACATTTCAATTAAAAACTATCAATATTAATATATGTCTTTTTTTGTTATTTTATAACCTTAATTTGAAAAGCATTCTTAACCAAATACATTAAACTATTTTTTGTTCAACCTCAATTTTAACCACAATTTTAACCAAACATATATTTTTCCAAATCAATCTCAACTAAAAATACTTTTATAAAACAACTTTTTTCAAACCACAACCACAATAGCTACCATAATATCAAACACACGTAGTAATATTGATGCTTGGACATATTAGGGTGAATAAGAAATTGCTTGTGTTAAAAAAATTGTTTTAAAATAGAGTTATATCTTTTTAAAACAAATAAATGTGTTTGTTAAATAAAAAAATAAAATGAATGTTAAATTAATTTTCAGAAATTTATATATAAATAGACAAATACAAAATGTTTTTAATATTCACATCAATTCTTGGCTATTAAAACCTTTTTTATTTTACTCTTTCTCTTGTCAAATTAAGTAACTCGTAATTTTATTGATTTTTTATTTTGTCTTTATATTTTAAAAAATTATACTTTACATCTATAAAAAAAAAAGCAACAAAGTTTATATAATTTCCATTTTATTTCAATTAATGACAAAAAAATCTTTGATTTATTAAAAGAATAAAATTATCACTCTCTTCTTCTTCTTCTTTTGCCAAATATAATTCTAGCCACCATTCTCTACCATGCTCAAACCCAACAAAAATTTGAAACATCAACTGACAAATATATTTATTTATTCATCTTAAAAATCTGATAAAAAAACAACATAAATTTTCCCTAATTTCTTTTATAATGCTTTTGATTTATTAGTCTGCATCAAAATCTTCAAAAGCCCAAGCATGTTCTTCATGAAAATTGTTAGAGAATAATATAAATCATATCCTGGGACCTCACCTAACAGCTTAAGCTATTGGGTTGAGATGGTTCTTTGACATGGTATCAGAGCCTTGATGACCAAGCGGTCACGAGTTCGAATCTCACAATCCCCATTTATTTGATAAAAATTAAGCACAAGGTAATGTGGGCCTGTGCAAGTTTCAAGCCCAAAGGGCTTTTACTTGAGGGGGTGTGTTAGAGAATAATATAAATCATATCCTGGGACCTCACCTAACAGCTTAAGCTATTGGGTTGAGATGGTTCTTTGACAAAGATCAACCTCTTCTTGAAAAAACGTTTCTCACATATTCAACGCTCTTGTTCTGAATCCTCTCAGCAATAGCTTGGTTAAGCACATCAAACAAATCTTTAAATCTCTAAATAGTTAGCCACGTGAATCATCTCCACTAAATAAATCTTCGTTAGTCTTTTCTCTGGCAAACTCTGTGTTGGGCTTTTTCTTCTCTGCTTCATCTGGGTTTGCTGTATACTTGGTTTGTTCATTGCATAACTCAATAACTTGGGACAATGGCTTGGCTGACACATTAGAGAAGGGCACAATGTCGGTTGATGATGGTTAGTCTTCAAAGAACGATTTCACCGTCGCAAATTCCATGTCTACAGATTCTTCTACTTCAAAGATCTGGTCGTCTGAAGGTTTTGAGAGTGATTTTCTTGGTAGGTTTGGTTGTTTCAATGAAAATTATGTGTTGTCATGGGATTTTTTAAGACCCAGAGAAAAAACCCAAATTCATTTTCATTGGTTACAGAACTCTAATTGAGAAGGGAAGTAATGAGAGAAGGGAGAGAAAAATGGGAAAAGATTGAAAAAAAAATTTGACATGGCATCTATATATTTATGTTGTATTATATATAAGAGTAAATCTATCTTTTTATATTATTTTAAATTTTAAATTTATCGATAATGCAAAATGTAATTTTTTAAAATATAAAAGCAACACGAAAAAAAATCAAATTATATGTACTGGATGTAATTTTTCTAAACTGTTTTGAGACTAAAGGATTGATCATTAGAGGCTATTTCATTACAAAATTATATTATGAATAAAATGACTCATAAAAAATAAGACAAGACACTATGTGATTTATAGAATAGTAGAAGATCATTCTATAAATACATGAAAATACAGGTTGGAATAGAACTATGTATAGCTAGTTCCACTAGAGTTTGAGTTTATAACTTTAAACAAAGTCATAGAAAAAATAAAGTAGATTTGCAACTTTTTAAAGGATATTTCAAGTTGGTCAAAACTTGTGTCATACACACGCAAGCACACACATTGTGATAGGCAATTTGCTATTGATAGAGCGTGAAATTATATAATATGGTAAATCTTGACACATTCATTGAATACACAATAACTTAAAACAATTGCTCTTAAATAAGATTATCTATATTAACTATATAAAGTCAAAGAATAATATTATGGACACTACTAAAAAATTAATAGATAGCAATAGAATTATCGACAAAAAATATTTTGTTGGTAATGTCCGATGAAAATAGTGATAGAACATTTGTGTTGGATATTTTTAATGGAAATAGCAATGAAACATGTTTCACAGGTAATTTCCGGTGGAATTGTTGACAGAAGAAAAATAAAAAAAATTAATAAATATTTAATCAATTATTATTATACTGATAGATTTGTCAAGGACCACTGGTCGATAAAAAAAATGTGTGAATATCTTATTAGTATTTTAATTCATCAACACACATTAAATCCCCAATGATAAGCTAACCAACTACATGAATCCATCAACAATATCATCGGTAATTAAAATGTCAATGAATGTCAAGCATAAACATTGACAGAATATTTTGTTAATGTTTATCAATTTTTTAGTAGTGGGATTCGCTTATAAAAGACTTAATTATAAGAGAGCAAGTTGATAAATCATTGAGGGGGACGAAGCTCATATTTAAAGAATTACCAAGTTGCCAACTCAACCAAGATTACTAGAGATTATAAGACCTGGGTTTAAAGAAACAACCAAATCATATGTCAATTTAATTGTAACACTCTTATATATTCATTTGATAAATGATTCTTGTAGTTAAAACCAAAATAAGTGAACCTTTTAAAATTATTCTTATATCTTCAGAAACTCAAATGGAGTATTGCAGGATATTATTAATAAGAAATCACCTAAATGAGTGTCAAATAAGGCCACTTCTATGAGAATTTAAAAAAAATATTAAATTTTCTAGAACACTTATAGAATCCAAAATGTATTTGAGATCAAAATAGCCACAATCATAAGAATCAAAATTATAGAAAGAGAAATTGGATGATCTCTATTTTCTAGATACACATAAAAAGCTAAATAGTTTATTGAATCATCTTCCCTTTTAAGTCGAGTGAATTTGATAGCTTTTACTGAAGGATATTCAAAATCAAAGGTTACATCACCCAATACTAAGAAATTTCATTCTTGTTGTCTTTTCTTTTCCTATGTCTACTTTGTAATTTATTTTAATCAAATAATTTCTATTTATGTAAGTGATTGTTAGGATGAATGAAAAATATAATCTCTTTAAAAAACATGTTTCAAAATAGAGTTGTCTTTTAAAAATATAGATAGATGTTTTTGTAAAATGAAAAATAATTTATTTTTAAATGAAAGGAATATTAATTTAATTGTCAAAATTGTTTATATAATAGACAATTCAAAAAGATTTTAAAAAAAAAAATTGCTAGATACGATGCTGATCCCTCAGAAGACATCCAAATCAGCCACAAGATGTCAATCAATAAGCAAAGCATTCGACAGAACCAGATTCTAAACAATATTAGCACTCAATAAGCAGAAAATAACCATCAAAGTTTGTGAGAAAGCAACTTAATTTGAAGTAGAGATCATCAGCAAGCTGGCCGAGGTAACATATACAAAAATTTCAGGTTTTTCTCAGACCTTCTAGATTGCAAATCATTAGCCTTGCCCTTGTGTGACATCCTACTTCTTGATGGCCCAAAAGAGTGTTTGTGACGACTTGGCCGACAATCTGAATCATCTATGTCCGAAAATGATGAGTAGATTTTCTTCTCTGATCCACAATGACGACAACAGGTAAGCCGCTTCCTTGCTTGCCCAGCAGCTTTACATCCAATCTTGCAAGGCAACATGATGCAACACCAAACAATAGAAAGTGGGCAAGAAACACAGAATAAACATGTACTGCAAGCAAACTCTATAGCTTCATGATGACATTTTGAATCTTTTCTCCCAGGGAAAAAGCAAGAAGAAGAAGTGGAAGTACAAAACCCTTCCCTCCATTTCGTTTGCTTTTCGTATTTGCTTCTTCTTGAAGGAGATCAGAAAGAAAACCTAGCTTTCGATGATATTTTACTGCTTTGTATCGGAAAATAGTACAACTCAATAAAGAGATACCTAAGCCATTGATCTTTTTAAACCTTATCATCAACCTACTTTCTTTGGTAGTTTACTTTCTTCTTTTTTCCTTCCTTTAGACCTTCATTTCTTTCTTTCCTTCTTTTTATCCTGTGTTGGAATATGCCTTGGAATACTTTTCACATGCTATCTATATTAGTTTAAAATGCTCTGTAGTCAATTAGTTGGTTACACATTATTACTAGATTTAATAGTTTAACTAACAGAAATTTTTGTCGGTATTTACACTAACAGTCTGTGATTATTTTACCGACGAGATTATGAACGAAAAATATATGTTGGAAAAACGCTCATCGGTAATTTATGGTATATCAGTAAGTCCATCGTTACTAAATTTCCTGAAGGCTTTACAGACAAAACATGCGCGGCAAAAAAAAATTATCTGCTTCCTTTCGTTGGTAATTCCCTCGGTACGATTTAACATATTACCGACAGGAGAACCGTATGTAATTCTGTCAGTGAGTTAATAGTTGCAATGACATTTGCAGTAATTCTTTTCCAACTCTCTGTAATATACCGACGGACTAATTTTGTCGGTGAGTTAACAGTAGCATTGATATTTGTTGTAATTCTTTTCCAACTCTCTAGAATATTCAAATATTTAAAAATAAGTTATCTTAATATTAATCAAATATTTATTACAAATTTAAATATTTGTACGTTCAAATACAATAAAACTAGAATAGAGGTGGCGCTGGAGGAGAAGAAGGAGACTAGTCGTTCCCAGGACCGTGGGCCACTAAGAGGGTGCACATATACCACCCCTCTGTAATCTCATCTTCATTACCACTAGGCAAAGTTCTCCATAATTCACAGAGAGTGGGTCATATTTTTCATTAAGATGGGACGTATGTTCTTGTATTCCTTGATCTAACAAGGTCGCGAACTCCAAAGATTGAGTGCTCGAGATTGATTGCGAGCATCCAACGGTCAAAACACTATGGGTCATCCGCAAGTTCTCGATCGTAGTATTAGAAAGTCTGTACACCTTATTTCTATCAGGTCCACCGAACGATCCTGCCTCTAACCACAAATCCAAATCGATATTCGGGTGGGTCGAAGGATCGTCCGCGTATCTCTCCTTCAACTGGCTATTATATGTCTCCTGGAAATAAAAAATAAATTCATCAAATTTAAGTAAATAATAACTTAAGAAAAAAATGGTTGAAAACTAACATACCATAAACTATTGAGCTCGACTATCCACGAACTGATGCACTCCTTTTTGGTGATCATCACTCCGAATGTGCATTTCCACAAAAAGCTCCATTAGGTTTGGCTCACGTCCAAGAACCATAGCCATCAGGATAGAAATATTGTCAATTAAATATATTTTATAAACAACAACAAATTAAAAAAATGGATGTAATTAAGAAAAATCTTACCATCTATTTCGCATGCAAAACAAACGAAACGGAGCCACCAGTGTGCGTGGTCACAGAACCGTGAATTTTCCAGCTCTAGTTCCCCGCATCGAACTGTGAACGTTGCGTGAAACGTGTGGACATCATGTGATGAATGTATTCTGCTCATGTAGTCTCCGAGATGTATGGCGGTCTAAAATTCTTCCAAACTGCCATGTCATTTCAGCCTGGTAGATCACTTTCTTTCGCATATTTTTTGGATTCGTTTTGTGTCTCGTACAAAAATCATGCAACCTATATGGTACAAACAAATTATCTATAAGTAAATGACAAATGAAATTTTAATATTTGGAAAAACAATTATCCTGATTTTGATGTTACCTAGTTGCAACGTGATTCTCTCAAACCCTCCTCGTAGCATTATCATTAGCTCTATCACATTCAAATTTTCTCTTGCAATAAAAATTTATAAAAAAAAATTAGTAATTTCAATAAAGTAAACAAATTAATATAATAAAAAAATAAGTTAATACTAACCTTAAACCTTGAAAACCATACATCGACATGCGGTTTCCATTCAAGATGTTTGGAAACTTGGCTCCATTGAAATAATGGAATTTTCATTGATGATTTAAATGCCGATGTGATTGTTCGGGCAACCTCAATATTTATAAACCTGAAATTGGATAAATTTAAAGAAATATTATTTTTTTTTCAAAAATTATTAAACATGTCATTGTGAACCAAAACAAACTTACATTGAAAGGTTATTCTTCCACTGCGCCTCATACTTGCAGGTGAATGGACCCCATTGTGAAAGGACCCCCCCTCTATGTTGTGGCATCGCACTCAATGAGGTAGCGACGTGAGTTGATGCTTGTACCTAAAGTGTCTCTTCTAAGTCAACACCTAATGACTCGTGGTTGTCATTATCGCTGCTAGAAGAACTATCAACAATCTTGTCCTCACGACGTGCAATTGATTTTTTCTTAGGCATCTACACAACTTTATGGAAAAAAAAATAAACCATTTCTATTTTAAAAAAAAATCGACAGCACCTCTCCTGAATGGGAAGCTGCATAATTTTTTTAATCTTGTAAATACACAATATATATGTCACAAATCAGTTGATTTTATTTAATTTCTACCAATAATTTTGAATAATTCAATTTCATAGAAAATTCTCATTTTCTACGTGATAATATTTTTAATCCTAAATTTACAAGAATTTATTTTAAATGGAATACATACAATATAATAATTAAAATTAATCCTACACATTTAATTAAATATTAAAAACAAAAATAAACAAAGAAAATAACTAAAATTCAACAAAATAATGAAAAAATTATTTCAATAACAACTACAATTCAACACAATTATTTCTAAGTGGTAATACTTGTGATCCTAAATTCACAAAAAACATATTCTAAATGGAACACAATACAAAATAATAATTAAATTTAATCATATACATTTAATTGAAATTGAACAATAAATTTGAAAAAAGTAACTAAAATTCAATAAAATAATGAAAACTTATTTCAATAACAACTAAAATTCATCACAACTATTAATTCATAAAATTATTAAGAGCAAATAATTGAACAAAAACAAAGACAAAAAAAAAAGAAAAAATAATGGATAAGGAATGAACAATTCTTACTTTAATGGCGTGCTTAGTTTCGAAGTTGAACTGGGTGTGATACAAAAAAAACCAAAATAAATGAAAATACATTGTTAATAAACCCAAAAAATAAGAAGAAAATACTTTTAAAAAAAAAAGTTAACCCATAAATACATGTTGATTGTGTTGAGAAAAAGAAAGCTTGATTTCTAGCTTTGATGTTTGAGAGACAAAGGAGAAGAGAAGACCACAGAAAATAAGAGAGAAGAACTGAGTTTTCAAGATGAGAGAAGAAGAGAGAACAAATTGAAGGTTTGTTGTGCCCATGTAGCTTTTATATTAGGTTTTACAGGCGGAATTCCTAACGGACAATTAAATATTATTATTTTTAAAAATTTTGTCGATGATTTCATCTGTAAAGTTAAATTGAAATTTTCAATTCACACTAAATATTTCAAAAACTCCTCCAGTTTTTTTAATTCTCTCGGTAATAGAGAACACAGTCAACGGTCAGAAATGCATTAATTACCAGCATGTTGGAATTCTGATTCCAACGGTGATTTTGTTGGGAAATCTGTAAAACAACATGTACCTCAGTCAGTAAGTGCATTAATTGTCAGCGCGTTCCGTCGGTGATTTTGTTGGAAAAATAAAATCATTAATTGGAATCAATGTCTTGGGAAGGGGAACGATTCTCATCGCCTCCATAATATACCGACAGACACAGCCCATCAGTATACCTGTGTAATGAACACTATGAACAGTGCCAGAGAGAAAGGGAACAGTTCTCATTACCTCTGGAATATACCAACGGACATAACTTATACGTATATTCGTGTGTAATGAACATCATGAACAGTGCCAGTAGGAAGGGGAACAGTTCCAAGAATGAACTCTAATGCACTAAGATGTCATCAATGAACACCGCAACAAACATGTCCAAATAGGCTTGAAATACCTTGTTCATCAAATCCATGAACATTGTTGGAGCATTAGTCGGTCCAAATAGCATCACTAAAAACTTATGGTGCTCATAACAAGTTCTAAATATGATTTTTTGGATGTCTTGCTCCTTTATCCTCAACTGGTAGTACCATGTCCTTAAGTCTATCTTTAAAAACACTTTTTCTCCTTTTAATTGATTAAACAAGTCATCTATCCTTTATAATGGATACTTGTTTTTTACCGTCATCTTATTTAACTGTCTGCAATCGATACAAAGTCTAAGGGTGTTGTCCTTCTTCTTTACAATAGTATCAATGCTCCTTATGGTGAATTGCTCAAGCATATAAACCCCTTACCAAATAATTCATGTAGTTTAATCTTCAATTCAGCCAACTTTATGGGAGTCATCCTATATGGTGATTGAGCTATAGAAGTGATACCGGGCAATAAATCGATGGAAACCTCAACTTCTCTTTCTAGAGATAATCCCTGTAGCTCCTCTAGAAACATCTCTAGAAATTCTTTTACTATCAAAAGTTTTGATAGCTCAATATTATCACTCATGGTGTCTATTATACAAGTAAGATAAGTTTCACACCCTTTTCCCATTAATTTCCTAGCGATCATTACCAAAATTATACAATTTAATATGACATTTCTTTCTCTCCTAAATGTTCCTCTTCTGTCACACAGTACTCAAAGAGTATCCATCAAAATCATGTGATTCCAATAGTATTAAATCTACTCCCATGTCAACCCCCTTTATACTAGCCCTTACCTTTTTATACACGTAATCAATATTTATTGATTCTAAAGAAATACTTATTATAAATCCCTTTTCTACCTTACTAGGAGCTCTCCCAAGTTTCTCTATTATTTCATTTGCTACAACTCACTGTGGCATCGGGGTCAATTAATGCCACTATGTTTGGGGTAGCTCTGACATCCCCATAATGTGAAATACCCTACCCTGTGTCCTATCTCCATGAGTCCTGGGTCATCTCCGGTAGCCATTAGCTCCAGACTAAGCTGGCCTGGTAGGTCTGTCCATGGTGACAAATTGCCACTGGCTCTGTGTCATTCTCTCTTCACATGTCCTTTCTCTCCATAATAATGGCATCACGACTCAGATAAAACACTCTCTCCACCTGTGCCCTTCATGTCTACACATAGCATCAAATTAGCGATACAGAACAATTTTAAGGGTGTCTCTGCTCGTAGCAAGCACACTAGGGTATACATTAGTTTTCGGCTCCGAAGTTCGTCCACTAAAACTAACTTTCTAACTTAACTATCCCCAGTCAATCCCCCAACTGTACTCTGAAATGACCCCGCAGAAGATCCTCCCCGACTAAAATTCCCCTTCTTCTTCTTAAACTAACTAAATTTACCTCCTTTACTCTTATTTCATCATGGGGAAGAGTTGCAATGAATTGTCTAAATTCAGCATTGGCGTCTAAGACAGCCTACCACAACAGAGATATTCTTATTCAAATTAAAATTAAGGTTACAAGAGAGAAGTAGATTTTGAAAGGAGGACAGGACCAATCAACATAACTATCCTCTAATAACTTGTTTTGAAAGGATGCAAGATAACTGAACGTTTAAGAATATTTCAAGAGAAATATGGAAGAACATCAGACGAGAATCATCAGTTTTTAACAGAAGTGGAATATAATTCCAAACCGTTTCAAGCAGCAAAGTAGCAAAATATAAATGTTGAAAGAGTTGGCATGCGACATCGTCTATCCATTCATCTAATAGGATATTGCATCATGGACAACAACAAAATTTATTAACTCTGTTCAAAAAGTAACAAAAATCATAGAACCGCTGGCAATAAATTAAAAAGACAACTAAAATAACATTGGTGAATTTTCTCAGTAATATGGCATTTTGTCGATTGGTGGAATCAATCAACCACGCATGTTTTCCCCTAAATTTGTGATGACCTGCAAGTAGCTCTTTGTAAAGTTCTATGCTCGTATGGATACCCAAGATTTGTTTTCCTAACCCCAAATTTCATTCTTGTATAAGCCTGGGGTTGGTAATTGAATTCTCAAGCAGAAATGGTGTTAGATCCTTGCCCAGTGATCTTGGAATGCAACCTCACCATGAAAGCTGGATTGGCTCTAAGTCTGTCCTTGCAATATGAAACTCGAGCTTCTTCTGCCAATTTGGTAGCTTTCCCAGCTTCTTCGATGAGTGCAAAGAGAGTCCTAAGGCAATCTTTTCTGTTTTCCTCTCGGTGTTCAAACCTGTAGAAGGGAAATCATTTATATTTTTTGAGTCACAAGGAGTGCATCCGGTGCATAGTTAATGAAAAGAGGAAGCAAAATCAGAAGTGAGCCTGCATCCACAGCCTTGAAAACACCAAAACACAACCACATAATTAAATATAATTCTGGTTGTGTAC
Source organism: Populus trichocarpa (assembly GCF_000002775.5). Taxonomy (NCBI): domain Eukaryota; kingdom Viridiplantae; phylum Streptophyta; class Magnoliopsida; order Malpighiales; family Salicaceae; genus Populus; species Populus trichocarpa. The sequence continues at coordinate 4,298,363 of NC_037299.2, read as the reverse complement.
ATAATAACGGACCTCTCAGCGACTGCACATATTTTCACAAAGTGGAAAGTTCTATTCTATAGGACAGGGGAGCTGGAAGATGGAAAGGAAGAAGACTTTTAACACAGGCATATTATTACCTCAAGAGGAAAGGAAATTACATGAGAAAATCATAATCAGCTGATTATGGGACCGAAAAAAGCTTAAAAGTGCAAAGCCTCTCCTCTTTAATTCTCTCTCTCTCTCTCTCTGTTTTTTTTTTTTTTTCCCAAGATTGAAAGAAGATTCAAGAAAAATAAGTCAAAGCAAAATGAAAACAAGCACTTGACAGAATACATGGGACCCTATAAAATCTATATATTGAAAATCTAGCAATCAATAAAATATAGAAAATCAAAATATGTAATTGTTTGTTGGCTTTACCTCTCACTGGTGATTGTAAGTTCATCTCTTCCAGGATGGTACCTTTTTCCAACCAGTTCCCTCAACCGTCTAAATTGAGGTTTTGAAAGCCCAAGTTCTTTGACAGTAACAGACATTTTCACTTTTCGGTTTTTGGGATGCCATGCATCACCACCTGGAGCAAAGACTACCCGTGTTTGCCACCTAATAATTGGCCCCACACCTGGTGGGTCATCTAAGTGCTTTTTCTTGTCTGGAACAGTAGCCTCATCAAACTGTGGTGGGCCTTCAGCTTCCATTTTCTTTACATAATCCATGACCAACTCATCCTCAAATTTCTTGAACAGCTCGTAAGCTTCTTCAGCCTCAATCTCTCCTCTTTCGCACATATCCCCCAGTTCATTGAATTTCTTTTCCACCTTCTCTTTTATGTCATCTAATAAAAACAACAAGAATTCAAAGATAGCAACAGATGGCAGGAAAATTTGAACTGAGTAATTACAATATCATGGATGTTCAGAAAAAAATGCTGTAAACACCCATAGACATCAACCACTGAGATTGGAAAATGACACCATGACAATTACGAAATTATATAGCTCATATAGACATTGCAAATCTTTGGGCAGAGACAGCAACAGTTCAACAGGTAAAACTCCTAGCTTTCTTGATAGGCTTTTTTCCTAAAATATGATTGAAGTTGCAAATATTCACCACCATTTAAATTATAGCTAACATATGGTAATGGAAGAGGGCTTGTAGTGGAAGTGGACTCTGTAGTGGAGCAGATAAGCTCGTTTGGTATTGCAGCAGCGGTTGCTTTTCAAAGTGTTTTTCGTTTAGAAATGCATCAAAATAATATTTTTTTATTTTTTTTAAATTCATTTTTGACATCAATACATCAAAACAATCCAAAAACACTAAAAAAAATAATTTTAAGCAAAAAAAAATCAAATTTTGGGCAAACAGCGTTTTGGCCGCAATGCCAAACACCCTCGATGGGATGGGCGGACCTCCATGAGTCTTCTATGTTTGCAAGGGTGGGGGGTCAAGTTGATTGATTTGCGAATAGGTGGGTCTTCCAATTAGGGGAGGTGTAAAGAGGGATCTTTCTGAATAGAAGGAGACTTTGAGGAAATGGGAACTTGATTACACAATCCACCAACATCTGATCAGGGGGTTTTCTTAACCTATTTAGGGAAAACTTGCTTAGAAGAAGGAGGCTTGGATTTAATGGGCTTTTTCCGTGCTGATGCAAGAAATTGCTATCAGCACACCATACTCTTACTCTGAATTACAAGAGTAAGGTATTTTCCAGAAAATACATATATTTGTAGCAAAATAGTCCATATCAAAACCACATCATATGAGAGTGAGAATTCAATCATGCTTATAAAGTTGATCATCAACATGTGCAATAAAACACACTTATTTCGTCTCATTGGCAAAATGGTCATGACACAGAAGAAAGGTCCATAAATTTAAAAACTTTCATTAGTTTCCACTGTTGCTATTAAATCGTAAGTCCAGATAGCATCCTCTTATTTCATCTCATTGGCAACTGGTCACGACCCAAAGTACTGCTCCTATGCTCAGCAACAATTGTAGCTGCTCATCTGAATGTAAAGTTTATGGTGTACCTCTCTTGACAATACCATCCCAGCACAGAATTCTAGCCATATTATATGAGGCTAGAGAGATCATTCATATCAAAATAAAATTCTGGCTTCTTACAAATTTTCTGTTGGGTATACTACAAATTTTCCAAAATAACTCAAATATACTAGTTTCAGCAACCAAGCAGAAGAAACTCGACAGCAAAACCATTAATAAAAAAACCACCATAAGGTTATTGCAAATTTATAACATGTACATGGGAAATGTTCATTAACCCTGCTGAAAGTGTGTATCACCTTTGTGTTAGTCCCTACATTCTTATATGACATTCAGAAAAAGTACTTGAATACATATTGTGACATTCAAACACAGCAAAAGAAATGTTCCTGGAACAGAAGGCTAACATGTCTCATCAACTACAGGCTTCAGAAATCACAGAGCATATTTTATTTTATTTTTGAATTTTGAGTTATCAAAGAATTAAACGATACTTTGAATTCTAGGTCACTTCTCCATGCCTTCCACTTGAGGAAAGTCTAAATGGACTTTTGAGCTACACTATGGGATGAGAAAAAACACTCAGTAGTCGCAGAATGAAGGAAGATAACTCTAACTCTAATTGCTGAAGTCTTGGATCAGCTTTGGGGGAAGATTACGGAAGTAGATGGGCAAGGGGTCTGAAAGTAGGCAAAGGTGAAAAGGCTAGGGGAGCAAAAACAAGGAAACCCATTAAAAGAAAGAGTTCTTAACAGCATCAACCTGTAACCTTCCAACGATAGAGGTTTTTTAACAAAAAATGACAATCCAACAGCATCTAATCCTTTTTTTCCCAAAATATGTAGTAGATCCTCATTAGTTCTATTGTTCTGATAATTTTGTCCAATAGCAAATTTAGCAAACTCTAAGGAGCTTTTTAGTTAATGAAAAAAAAAGACTTTCAATATCCGTAGTGCTAGCAAAGGAAAATCCCAGAACAGTCCAAATAATATGATTCCATAAGTTTTTCATCAGATATGTCTTAACTCAACTTACCTAAGACATGCTCCAAATGACTAAGTTGAGCTGAGCAGAGCAAAACAGATCCGCCCAAATGCTATTCTCATTTTTCTTCTTCCAAAGAAAGGATAATTATAATAAAAATCTTATTCACAGATACAGATACATAACTTAACTAGTCCATAAGCAAACCAATGACTATTGCCAACAAATATGTCATCAGGTAATGTCCATGGCTATTGATTGTATCAATTAACTTATGATTGCACAAGCATGATTAACAAATAATAGCAGCATGGAACCATAAGCAGTTGCAAATTAATGCATAAAATACTTAAAGACTGTAGGTATAACCGTTCTTAGTAATAATTTTGAAGCACTAAGAATCTAATTTCAAAATTCTAATCAATTAAACAGAGAGAAATTATGATCGAATCTAGAAAGCATCATGCAACTGATGACAACTGAAAACCCAAAAAGAAAAAATACAATGGCTGCAGTTTGCTGCACATAATAAAACAAATAAATTACTACCAGAATGAAATAACAAACAAACTCCATAACAAAATTCACAAGATGTAGAAAAAAGAAAGAAGCAAATTGTAAAACCATCATACCTGGAAGAAGCTTATCCCAGCTAAGCATGTCCTCCAGAATTTCCTCACACTCCTTTGTATCCTTTATAAATCCATGGTCCATCGCCTCCTTTACCATCTCATCCCACTTCTTGTCATCCATATTGAAGTATTGATCCTGCATCATTTTCTTCGCCACATATTCTTTAGCATCACACAAATCATTGAGCTCCTTATCAGTCTCGTACAGTTCATCGAAATCCGATTGAAACTCTTCAGCATCCACATCACTCAATGGCTTCATTCGAAGTTCTTCCATCAACTCATCATCAGTCTCCTCATGCTTCCGCGATAACTTTCTCTGTAAAACTGCTTCCATTATCGAAGGCAGCACTTCCCCGTCGCCCTTGAAGTACTTATCCATCATCTCTCTTAGCTCTGCCATAAAGAAACCAGCCAAGTAAATAACATATAAATGAATGAACATAACAAAAAACAAAAATCTGATCTTGAAAAAAATTCACTAATTCATATATCTCCCAACAATTTATCAAAATCATGCAAAATCATAATGATTTATCTCTAAAAGCCCCCAATTAGGATGCTATGTTATCCCATCATTCACACATTAACAAGCAAAAAAAAAACTTTTGATTTCTGAGAAAACATGGGTAAGGAATCTAAATTATTCTACAAAATCTGAATTTTTTTAAACTGAGGTCCCTAACTAATTCAAACCCAAAAAAAAATCCAAAACACCAATACAAGAACAAAAACTTCCATTTTCCATTCATTTTCTCAGTAACCAAGCGCCCAAACAGACAACAACAAAATTCACTAAAAAATCATTTTTTTCGCGTTTACCTTTGTTACTCACATCCTTAACTTCATCAGAATCATCTTTCTTTCTCAGTTCCGCTAGAGCTGAAGATTCAGGGAGTGGTTCAGGAGGGGTATTGTTGGACGAGTCGGAGTAGAACCTGAGTCTGGGGTGTGTTGAAGCAGCGAGGGAGGGGTTGGGGATTGTGGGGTTGGGGTGGGGAGAAGACTGAAGGAGATGGCGAGTGTAGAGAGTGACATTTCTTGGTAGAAATCTTCTCATCATTTTTCCTTCCTCTCTTCTTGCTTTAGGGTTTTAGATTTCAGGGTTTCTCATCTCTGTTGTTTTTAGTTTACTGCAGCGACAACCCTACACTGTCTGCGGCTCTGCGCTCAGCTTGGCTTCGCCTATTCCACATTCCCTTTCCTCTTCTTTTTTTCCCCTTAGATATTTTAAAATAGTCAATGAATAATATTTATATTTATTTAGTAAAAGAGAAAATAACATCCAAATCTATTAAAAATAATAAAGATATCAATTTTATTAATAATCTCTCTTGAGTAACACATTAACAAATATATTGAAAGATATGTTGATATATAGTAATTAGTAATTTTTTTATTTTTATTAATATTGATATTCAAATTAGTTTATGTGTATTTTGACTAATTTTACGGATTCTAAAATTAACGACCATGTAGGTTTTTAGTAGCCCTGAAGATATTTAAACTCATAATTTTTAGGAATTAAAAATAAAATCTGAACAATTAAATTATTCTTTAAAATTTAATAATAATTAGTAATATTTTATATTAACATGTTTTGTTGATAGATAGTTAATATGTGATGTACTAACCATATCATATCAATAAATATAAATGTTAAGATGCAAGTATAGCTCTATTCCATATCGAGATATTGGAGGCTTGTGATATACGATGATGCTTTTTTTATTTATTTTTCAAATAAATGGTAAATAGAATTTATTATTTATGTTAATTTAGTTTTAATATACAAAAATTGCCTCAAAGATAGCTTACTGTTAAAACAAAACTAAAAACTGTGTTTTCGTGAAAAAATTGTATTATTGTAAATTTTATTTATAATGGTGGCAAATCTTTAATTATTTTAAAAAATTGCTTGGATTCTTTCTCTTTATACTTAGTGTATTTATCACCATTTGTTTTGATATTATCTTTATTATTTTGTAATTTTTATAATCTTTTTTTTTTACATTTTTTTTGAAAAAATTATTATTATTTATTCTTTACGCTTGGAATATTTATCACACTATATTTAGTCTATTTAAACCGTTTCTTTTGTTCTTATCTTCATTCTTTTGTAATTTCTTTCTTTTGTTTCTTTACATTTTTTTTAAAAAAAAATTATTATACAAAGAATAAAACAAAATGGTGTTTCACTAAAGCAATTGTAATATAATTTTATTTTTCTACTATGTTAAAAATTAACTTGAGATCTTATATGTTTTTATTAATGCATATAATCTTCATTTTATTTTATTATAAGTAAGCATTGACTTTTTGACTCACAATTATATTTTTTATTCAATGTTAAAAAACATTTTATTAACACCTACATATTTATTTATTTTGTATTAAAAAACAATTATTTGACTCATAATGAGACAAGTTGATTAGACAGATTAATATTTTTTTGTATTTATTAACATAGATAATTTTCTATTTATATATATATTTTTTGATTTATTATCAGGATTTTTTATAAAACAAACATTGAAAAAGCTTATGTATTTTATTTTATTTTTTATCAAAAAAAAAAAATCTAACCTACTTGGAATCGTGGGTCAAATAATTAGTGCAAATCTATTATGAATCCATTGTACTAGCATTGACATTTTTCTCCATTTTTCTTCATTCAAGGTCACCTTTACCTTTAAATGTTCCGTCATCATTATTAACAAAACTTAAGAGAGATGAAATACTATATATAATTAATCCTCTCCTATAATTAAATTCAATTATAGTATTTTATTTAAATTTAATTAATAAATAAATAAAATTTACATATTTGAAAGAGATAGAATTGAATTCATTTTTTTTTCTATATTACCCTTTTTACTTTCATCTTATTTATTTAAAGATCTTTTTTTAAAAAAAATGAGTATTTTAAGGAAGCTAGTTTTAACATTAATTTCTTCTTTTAGTGTAGTAGATCAAAGGGGTTGGCCTTTGATTTATTTTTTTACCATTTTTAGAGATTGAATCCATTTGGAATTTTATTCTTGACACTTAGAATGGTTCAAACTTATAATTTCATTAAAACTTCTAAATTAAATTCAATTCAGAGGTTCCAGACATGATATTAGTATTTCACTGTTAACTTTTCTTTAGCAAATTTGAGATTGGTCATAGAATTTCTCTTTGTTTTACACTTTAATCTTTCTTTTTTGAATTTTTTTCTTTCCTTGATAATTTTTAATAAATTGGACATTAATTTATAACATAGAAAGTTGTACTTGAAAAAAAAAATATGTTGAAGGATGAAAATAAAAATAAATTGGGTTATTGTGGATGGCTACAATATTTTATCTATGTGTTTTAGTATATTTTACTAGTTATGTGACTTGTACTCTGCCATAGGTCAAATATTTTTATTCTCTATAAAACAAATTGTATATGCAGGTTTTTTTCAATGCATTTCTATAGTTTAAGAAATTTAAGTTCACATCAAAAATTTTATGCATACATGTAATCAAATAAATGAAGAACTATGTATATGAATAAATAAATAAAACATCATTAACAATACTTAAAAATAAAACTTGAAAAATCAAGAGATAAGTGTAAATCAAGATTTTTAATCTAAAAAAATAAGACAAATAAAGTTCATTCATACAAAAGATTTAAAACAAAAAACTCTTTAAATTTAAATGCATAACAAAAAAAAATGATATTTAAAAAAGGTTCTCTAAACAAAATGAAAGAGAGAATGTGTACTAATGTAAATATAAATTAAAAGAATTTAGAGAAAAAACTATATAAAAGAATATAGAAAAAAAACCAGACGCTGATGGGCCTGGCGCTTGGCCTATTTTGTTAGGGCATGTGCGACCGGGGCCTTCTTTTTTATTCCGCCCAAAATTTTTTTGAAAAAAAAAATCAGGCAACACGTCATCTAATTTGCCTAGATTATGGTGTCCGGAAAATCAAGATTTAAGTTTTTTTACCCCAAAACTTGTTTTTCAACCCAATTTTAACCCAAAACATCTTAGAAATCGTGATAAATCTATATATGACCTCAAAAAACCGTTCCAAAAACCAAAATCAACCCAAGCTCAAATCTTTTTTTTTTCATGAACTTTAAAGGTAAAAAAACACCTAATATGAACTTTCCTCGTCAAATGAAACTATTTGACACAAATATCATCTGTTTTGGTAGTCTATATCGATGCCAACTACATGTTTCTCTCTCTACCATTGGAATTCAGCTCTCTCTCTCTCTCTCAACCAGGGACTAAAAAAAAATAAAAATGAAATTTTATACTAAAATTGAATTTAAAAAATATTGAGGTACTGAAATTGTATAATCGGTGTTATTTTTTAAGTTCGAGGATCAAAATGTATCTTTTACGAAACTTATGGTACGCCATCCATATTTGATATCTTTTTCATTTTGGTTCCTCTTCTTTCAATCTCACACCTTTTAGTTTTATACTTGATAATTTCTTAAACATTGAACTCTAGATAAAATGAATAAATTGAGTAAAATATTTTACTTATTGGATCAAAGATTTCGGCAATTGAAAAAAAAGAAAATTTCATGGAATAATGAATGAACCTCGTTAAAAATATTATTTTGTATAGTAATATTTCGTTTCAACTATAATTAATATTCTTTCTTTTGGTTGATAAGATTGGCAATCTAGCTGCAAGATGTGTGTTTGGGAGTGTGGTTGTGGTTATTTTTTAAAGTATTTTTCACTCAGAAATATATTAAAATAATTTTTTTTATTTCTAAAAAATTATTTTTAATATCAGCGTATCAAAACGATCCAAAAACACTAAAAAAATATTTATTTTTTTAAAAAAATAATTTTAAAAACAAGAATTGGATGGCGTTCCAAAACAGTCAAAGTACAAACCTTAATTTGTTAGCTGTTTTTTTGTTGTTGCGGTTATACATAGTTCTCAATCCAACAAACCAGCTTGTTAATTAAATGCTCTTTGACCAGTTTTCCAAAATGAAAGAACCTCAACACAAGCCCAAAAGAGACCCTCTGGACCATTTCTTATATAGGAACCGAGCATCGAACACGAGTGCTCGGAGATTAACATGTGCATGTCTACATCGAAACATGTAAGCTTTTTAATATTTCTGTTTTTTTTTTTTTTTTGTTGAACATGTACATGTCTACTTATGCGGGAAAGATTTTTTTATTATTATTAGGTAAGCAATGCCTTGTTCGTTTATTATAAAGTACTTTTTTAAAAAAAAATTTATTAAAAAGTGATTAATTTTTTATATTTTATAATGTTATGAAAATAGTTAGAAATGTTTTTTCAATATTTAGCTATCACATGAGAAATAAGTTGAAGAATTATTTATTAATATTTTAATATATTTTTTCAAGTTTATCTATCATAACACTAAATGTAACTATTTGACATCTTACAATAAAAGAATGAAATATAAAAAGTGTAATGGTTAAATTGTTTTTATTATATCATATGGTCATATAATATTAATAATTTAAGTATAACATTATAGACATATATCCCTGTTAAGTATTTTTAAGTAAAATCTATTGATATATTTAGTTGTATAATGAAAAATAAATTGAAAATTATTTAGTGTGTATATATATATAATAAAGTATTGTATCACTTTAGTTTTTAGAACCTTCATGAAAAATATTTTTTAATCTTTTAAATTGAAAACACTTTTCTTTATGCAAAGCTTATGTTTTTTCTTTGAGGTAAATTATATCAACTAATTTTTCATAATCTAGTTAACCATGAAAAAATTAAAAAAATAACTTACAAAAAAATATTTTTATGCAAATAAACAAGGTTTTAGTTATTAGTGGTTAACCTAGTCTAAAGCTTAGTGATAGATTTATTGAAACAATTCTAAAATAATATTATTTTGAATTTTTTAATGAAATAATATTGGGTTGAGGAGAAATTTCAAATTTTTTTTAGAATTGACTTTATAATATTCTCAAAATAAAATCAAATTAAGGCTAAGTCTTAAGTTATAATAACTATGCAAATCATAAATGGTCATTACGTTTTTGTCTTTTGTTGAACACAATTAGTACTGGTTGGGACGATCGCAATGCCCATCCTTTTTTTTTTTAGTTTAATATAGGTGTTCGGGTTAGTTTGCACGTATCTCGATTAATTTCACAGGTTCTAAAGTTAACGACCATGTAAACCTCCAGTAACCATCATATGAGCGATCATATGACTCTAATCTGAGATCACAAAAAAAACAAATCTCTTGATCCCAAATTCTTATTACTGGACAATCATCTAAATGGTCCATTTTTACTTATGTGGGAAAGATTTTTTTTATTAGGGGCGTACCGGCTACTACTGTTATACAACACGTGGCTTTTAAGAATTGCAAGGCAGGTCAAGCAGTAGGCAACTGGACCTTTTGTCTTCTGTTTATATTTTTCTATTTTATGTTTTCATTTAAAACGTTACACCTGCTTGGCCCCACTATTTTGGGATCGAAAACAATTTTTTTTTTTTAAAAAAAAAAACCCTCCATTTTGATTATTTTTCCTTATAAAAATATTTCGTCTTCATTCATCTAGCCTTTTGTTTAAACCAATTAAAATCTATTCAGGTAGTTATAAAATGATTAATGAACAATTATTTTTAACTTTATTATTCAAGTTATTATAACCCAATTTTTATTTTTTTAAAAAATAATAATATAAAAATAAATAAAAAATAATTTGAGATTTAAATCAAGACAACACAAATTGAAAGTTTAAGGACTATTAAGGATGAAATTATAAAGTTGGAAGTCAATTTGGCTAAAAAATAGAAGAATTGGTAGGTTTAGAAACTTAATTAAATTTTGAATTAGTTTAATTAATGCAATCAAGGGCTTAATTAAAGAAATATCAAAGTTTAGAGTTGATTTCGGTCAAAATTACAAGAAATTAAATTTCAGAGACCAAAATGAATAGGCGTTGAAGCTACAATGGGTTAATTAATTTTTTCAAGAGTAATTTTGAAAGAATTAAAAGTTTGAGCAGTCAGTTAAGAACTGAATTTGTTAAATTTGAAACCAAGAATTATTTTGTAAATGACGCATAAATCTAGGGGTCCAATTGCATTAATTCAGGGGCGAAATAAAAAGAAGAAGAAGAAGATTTCCAAGAATAAGGGCCGATTGCTAAATGTTAGAACTTCAGGGGGTAAATTAAAGATAGTCATTTCAGTTGAAAAAAAACGACGTCGTTTCTAAACCAATTTTTCATCATCTTCTTCGTCGTCCCAGAGAAGACCGGCTCAATTAAAACTGCACCAAATCTGATCCAAAACGTGGATCACATTTATTTTCTACCAAACCTGCTAGTGGCCTCATTTTCTCTCGCCTACACGATGCTTCTCCAATGCAAAGATGGGTTGTCTCCAACAGTTCTGCAATGACAGGACTGTTGGTGCCCTGTTTTCCTCAAACATGGACGAACGAGTTGTGCTTATTCTCATCCCCAGGATTGTTATCCTAGGAGAGATAAGACGAACCGTCAGGGCATTCTCTCGCCCTATAAAAGCTAGAGAAATGCCACACACAAGAGGGATGAAAAAGAAAAAAAAAAAAGAAAACAAAGGAGAACACAAAGGAAAACCAGAGAGCCAAAAAAGGCAGAGCATAAAAAAGTCAAGAATACGAGAACCAAAGAGCATAAAAGAGGGGAAACCAAAATCAGAAGAGCAAACTTTAGCCTTCCTTCAGAATTCTGGCAACAAACGTCTCACACCAAGTAAGCTTCTCTTCCCCTTTATCTTTGCAATTTTAATTACTCTGTTACTGCTGCAAATATGCATGAATGAATTCATGCATGCCTGTTGCTATAGCCAACTTGGTTACAGGGTTGGACCAATGACCAGGCTGTGTAAGATGGATCATGCCCAACCCATAAGGCTAGGCTAAATCCAACCCAAAAAAAAAAACAAAAAAAAAAGAATTGTTGAGACGGGTTGGGTCTGGGCCTCGAACCCAACCATCCCATTTTCTTTGAGCTAAAGATGTGTTTGGAAAAACACACCTTTATATCATTTTCCTTTTTTTTTTTACTCTTATTTATTTTAATATCTAGCCAAACAGGCATTTTAAGATATTAGAAAATTTTGAAAAAATCTAGAGACCCTTTTGGATTTATTTGTGGGTTCCTCGGACTTGTTTTTAACGACTTTACTTAGTTTTGATTTTTAGACTTATACTATGAAATGTGAATCTAGTATGCAATAAATATATGTATTTTTTTTTCTAAAAAATAATAAAAATATGTGTTTTGCTTTCAATTCATATTCTACTAGTTTATTCAATGGCACCAAAGTCCAGAATATTTGTATTCACTAACATAAGAATTAGGAATACTCTCGATATTCATTAACGTCAAAGTTAGGAATATTGACAATAAGATTGAGAATTATTTTGAATTTCTAATATTCACTAACGCCAAAGTCAGCAATACAATATTCTTTTGTTACGTAATATTTATCAACGCCAGAGTTAAAAATATTCATAGTTGAATATTCACTGGCACTAAAGTCAGGAATATTATAGGTCGACCTTAAAAAACAAAACAAAATAAACCCTTAACAATTTAAGACAACTATCTTCATCCTCCTGTCCTTATTTCTAAAGAAAAAAAGAACAAAAAAATATTTATCATATTACATGTTTTTATATTGGATTTTTATAACTTGTTTAAAAAACATATTGAGATTTGATCCATATTAAAAAAAATTTTATTATAAACTGATATTCCCAAACCATTTTTTTTTTTTAAAAACCTAAGATTAGTCTAATCTGGTGTCTTAGAATAGTCTCATTTGTTGTCAAAATCTAATTTTTTTTCTTTAATAAATCAAAGTACTTTTTTTAATTAGCGAAATCTCCTCTTTTTAAGGATTAATATCAATCTTTTCATAAAAATTCTAATTTCTATGAAATATCCTATTTTTAGAGATTAATGTCAAAAATTTCATTAGAAGTCCTAATTCAACAAAATCTCTTATTTTTAGGGATCAAAGTTAAATTTTTTTGTTAAAACTCATATTTCAATGAAATCTTCTATTTTTAGGATTAACGTCAGTTTTTTTGCAAAAATTTCTATTTCAACGAAATCTCCTTTTTTTTAGGGATTACTATCAAAGTTTTCCTGAAAAATCCCAAATCAATGAAATCTCTTATTTTTAAGGATTAACATCAAATTTCTTTTGACAAGTTTTCAACACCCCTTTTACAAAATGCATACAATACAAGCTTAGAGAATAGAAATATATAGTTAATAGCATGCATGGGATAAATTTAGAAAAATATATATCAAGTGTAACTTTTTATTTTAAAGATTGCAGTAAAGATGATGTCTATATTTCTTTAAGTATAACTAACTCAATACTCGAATATGCATAACCAATGTCTATTTTAGTATTCTTAATTTTCTTTAATTATTTGGTAAAAACTTTATTTATTTTTATTTTCATCCTTTTAACTTCCTCTAGTCTTGTATTCATCATGGTGTGATATGCGCGTAAGGGCCTGTTTGAGATTGTGGTAGCGGTTGCGATTCAAAGTGTTTTTCGCTTAGAAATGCATCAAAATGATGTTTTTTTTTATTTTTTAAAAATTATTTTTGAGATCAGCACATCAAAACAATTCGAAAACATAAAAAAAATTAATTTTTAATAAAAAAATTAAATTATTTAAAAACACGGGTTGAACCACGAAACGGTCTCAAACTGGATAAGCCTCCTACAACAAAGACAAAAAGATTTTGTTGTAAGATTCAAAATGTACAAGAGAGGAGAGAAGACATTAATCCAGCACATGGACACAAAAAACCAACTCCAACCCTTCAGAATGGACCGAAAGTGAAAATAGTTTTTTTAAAATAAAATAAACTGGAAAAGCAAAGAACACCACCCCAAGCGAGGGAAAGAAACCAAACCCAACACTAAGTTCCCTAGGCAACACGCAAAGGCGAAATTCAACACATCAACTTAGTACATGCAAAAAGCTAATGACTTTCAGGCTCTTCCATGATTCTTTATTTATTTATTTAGTTGTTGCACTTGCAAATTTTTTCCACTAATCATACATAGTTATTCATCCTCGTAAAAAAACAACATAAACATTAGTGAAAGAATGACATGACAGTCATAGAAACCAAAACAATTCAATATCAAAGCCAAAAAGTAAAAAAAAAATAAAAACCCACGAAATTAGCAGAACAACCAATCCAAAACCCTTTAACAAGCCTGCAAAATGGACCACCAACAGGAAATATTTGTTTTTGAAGTAGTTTCTGTAGTTATAATTTGAAAAAAATAAATTTTTTAAAAATATTTTTAGTTGGAGTTAGCTGGATTTAGATACGTGTTTGGTAAAACCTGTGGTTGAAGTTTATGTGTAGTACTAAAAAATATGTGTAAAATATTTAAATAAATATTTTTAGCTTTCTTATCATGAATATTTATGAAATTAAGTTAAAAAAAGATGTAGAAACTGCTGCACAATACCTGTATTTTAAACTTAATTTTTTAGTGAATCTCGCAACATAAAACTCAATTATTTTAAAAATCAAACATATTACTAAGTTTAATTCACCGCTAATATAAAAACAACTGAAAAACAAACACAGTTTAATAACTTGAGCAGAAAAAAAAAAGAATCAAGGCACCAATCTAGTTCCAAAACTCGGAAAAATAGGTTAGTCCATCATCATCATAATGAAAAAAAGAAGTGAAAAAGAAAAATACCATACTGACCTTGATCTCTAACAAGGGTAAGAACCCTTTTTCTCCCCAATCAACACTCCTTAATTAACGCTAAACCTGACACCAACCAAAGAAAGACTAGTTAATAATGGCAACATCGTAAAAACATAAAGACAAAAACAAAACCCTTGGGCCTATGTTCTGGTGAAGATCAGTAAGAGAGAGAAGTTGTTTCATTGGTTTGGAGAGGAAAGAGAGAGCACAGCATAGGGTTCTGGTGGCCATCTCGAAGAGAGAGAGGAGGACAAAAAGGGAAAACAACTATGTAGTGTGTACGCAGTAAAAATGCCATCTATTTTAGTTTTTTTTTTTTTTTTTTAAATTCTAATATATCTAATATGGGAAAGATTATTATTAAGTTTTTTTTAAATTCTATAATTTTCGGTTCAATTTTTTTTATTCAAAAAGGTTTTTTGGTTTTTCAGATTTTTATTAAGTTTAAAAAACATTTTTTTGAGGTTTTTCTTTGCAAGTTTTCTGAACAAGAAGAAAAACTAAAATGATGGATAATACAAAATTCTTCTTTCATATAATATAAAAAACTAAAATTATATTCTCTTATATTCTTATATTTATTTAGTATCATAAATTTACTTTTCTTATTATAAATGTAATATAAAAAATATTTTTTAGTTAATAATTATACTTCTTAATTTAAATGAGATAAAAGTAATATTTTATAATTAAATTATTACAGTATAAAATATTAAGATGACTATTATAAATCATGGTTTTAATTTTTTTAATAAAAAATAATTATAATATGGAAGTATTGTTTTATTTTTTAGTGAAACCTTCTTCTCTATTTTTAACAAATGAAAACGTTTTTTTATTAGGAAATAAAAACCAAAAATAAGAAAAATAATAATTTTCTATTACTCAAACTCCTAAATTATTTATTATGAAATTTTCTATATACAAAAATACAAAAATAATATCATTGACTCAGATACGTCTTGTGAAGGTTCTCAATTATACTTTTATATTGAATCTTCAGACATGGTTGAATAGTCAAATAAGTGGATATAAGCCAATTTAACTACAAGACATATATATAAGTGGATATAAGCCAATTTAACTACAAGACATATATATATATATTAAACTTCCTACTTGGATTTTTTTTAAAAGAGTGTTCATTAAAATTTATAGTATATTTTCAGGGCTGATTTCGTTAATTTTCAAATTGGTTTTATTTAGATTTTATCCCTATATTCTTTCAATTTTTTGATTGAAGTCTCGTAGTCTTCTTTTTTATATTGATTGAGTTTCTCTACTCTTTTTTATATATATATAAATTTTCTTTCTTTATAACTTTGTTAGTTGGTATGCCTATATAACACCTTTTCTAGTAGAATAACTCTTCCATTTATAAAATTATTTAATTAAAGAAATAAATATGTGAATATTAATTTATTTTAATTAATTAAGTTCATTTTAAATAATTTACTCTCTCTTAATCATTTGATTTTCACCCTAAAAAAATATTAGAATTAAAAGAGCTATTCTAAATCCCATAAAAGAATAGATGTGAAGCATTCAGCTTGGTACTCTAACATAGGTGTATTCATAATTCTAAAATTTGATTTTGAAATCCAATCGTAAGACAGATTAATCCTAGTCGATTATAATTATTTAAAAAATTAAAGTAATATTTTTTTTCAAAAAAAATTAATTAATTGATAATCAAATTTTAACCGAGTCAAACCCAAATTAATAAAATCAACCTAAATTTTTAATCATATAAGTTTTTTTTTTCAAAACATAAATTGTGATTATTATGATCGTTGCCATATTGACCTCCTATTGTACACGCATATAAGTTAAATTTTAACATTAATATAAATCCCTTTTCCTTTTGTCTTGATTGAGAGATTTTTTTTTTTATAAGATATGGAGTTTTTTAATCAACCAATTATTAAAAATTTAAATTCTATTAACATCATATTTTTTTTATAAGTAATTAAATTTTTTTAGCACAAAATATGCAAGTCTTAAGTTTAAAATACCTTCTTAATTAATAACACTAATTATTGGAAGAAACAAGTTTCAAGTCTCAACTAGTCATCAAGAGTTCAAACATTTTTATCATCAGGTTAGCAACAATTTTGTGACATGAATTTACCAATGCAACCTTTGGAGAAAATATAGGCAGCGTGCTCCTCTGAGAAACGTTATCTAATTTACCAAACTTTGACCGACTAATTGAGCAAGTAATATTCACAGTCCTAATCCCACCAGCTCTGCCATAACCCAATCTAATTACTAACAAAGTCAATACACTGAATTAAAGATTAAAGAAGATGCACCTCACCTAAGCAACCTTAATATCAACCAAAATGGCAAATCAAAATAAAATCTTGCCATCCTAATAACCTCTCACGATCCCAACTGCTAAACATCTTCGAGTTAGTGTTTGTTATGTTTAACGATCTTATTTGGACAATACTAAATAGGACTGGACTTGATTGGGATTTGATGAATAATTGTCTTATCTTATCTTATGTTTGGTGTGATTTGAATCGAACTCGATAATTTATTTTATTTTGTGTTTTGTAGACACTAGATGAGACCTGATCGATCTGGGGCTTGGACCGATCTGCGTTATAAGAAAAAATAGAGGAAGAATTGATTTGAACTGACCCGATCAAAAACTCAGGTCCATCCTTTGACCCGTGACCTAGACCTTGCCTCGGGTTGAACACTAAGTTGAGTTTTAAAACCATGATAATAATCATTTTTATTTTTATATTGACCTGCATCAATTCGGGTTGACCCTCTTAAACCATGACCCGGACTTGGCCTTGAGTCGACCTCTAAGTCGAGTTTTAAAACTATAATATAATATTTTTTATCCTTGCGTTGACCTGGGTTAATGGTCAACCCAATCCGTGACCTGAGTTGGTCGTAGATCGACCATTGAGTTGAGTTTTAGAGCTATGATAATGATTATTTTTATTCTTATGTTACCCCGAGTCAATCCGGGTTGACCATCTCAACCCGTGACATGAGTTTTGCTCCAAGTTAGCCCTCTAATCAAGTTTTAAAACCATGATAATAATAATAATTTTTAACATTACATTGATCCATTCAATGGTCAACTCGACCTGTGACTCAGACCTGGCCTCGGATCGACCCTCGAGTTGAGTTTTAAAACTATAATAATAATTATTTTTATCCCTACATTGACCCGGTTCAATGATCAACCTGACCCATAATCCAGGCTTGGTCCTATGCGGACATCCAAGTCAGGTTTTAAAACTATGATAATAATCATGTTTATCCTTACATTGGTTTAAATCAATGGTCAACCCGATCTGTGATCCGAGCCCTATTCCATGTTGATCCTCTAGTCGCGTTTTAAAAATATAATGATAATTATTTTTACCCTTGTGTTAACTAGGATCAACCCAAGTTAACTCTTGTGTAGAGAATTAGATAAGCTTGTCCTACCTCTTTTAGTGGGGCAAAAATTTCTCCGCTAATGAATAAGATAAAAATTGATTTTTGTATTGTCTAAAGGTGCGCCTAACAACTACATAAAAAAATTATTCTATCCAAAGCATCTTTGTCCAACATATAAAACACTATCTAAGTATGCTATTTTTTTAAGACCATGAATCTATTTAAATAATTCTCCAATTAAGAGAAATTGTCAAGATAATGTTTTGGTATGTATCACTATCATTCTTAACAAACTAACCCAAGCCATGCCATACAGTATCACCCTTGTATTGGGCAAAAATAAAGTAAAAAAAGACTTCAAATTGGATCTAGTGAGTTTTTATTTTAAGTTGGGCTTGGTTGGTTCTCAAATTCCTGTAAAAAAAGTTTCTTATTGGGATAAGAGATCATCTGATGCTAACTTAGTAAATGTAAGAGAGAAATAATGCACAACAGATAGTATGAGAATGTGAGGGAGTCTGTGTGTGTATATATATATATATATAATTATTGTGGATTATTGTATTGTGGTCTTGTGTTTGTTATTACCTGGTGACCTGAGATATTTATATACCTTGATCATATGAAATTAGCTCATAGGACATGGAGTTACAAACATACCATGTGGAAGTAATCATGAATAATAATTAATATTACCACGTAGGTAACCTAGCCATTGGGTGTAGGCGTTATAATAGCCATTGGTGAGAAAAATAGGAGTATATTAGTGAGACATATAGGTGCCCGCAAGTGATTGCACAATGTCATACTAATAAGACGTGCATGGTCTGCTCCACATAATGCCTAACACGATGTCATACTGATAAGGCATGCACCTATAAATTCTGTAAAGGCGTAGATGGTTGCATGAAAAACGAGCTCATTAATTTTTTCTCATTTTCTTGTCTTATTTTCCCTTTCTTCTTTGCATGTTGTCCTGTCAAATAACTTTAGGGATTAAAGTGTGGAAAATTGTAGATGAGTTAGTAAATGAACTGGAGATGAAGGAAAAAAAAAATCTAACACGTGAATTACACGTGTTGGTGTATGAAACAACCTAAGAAAGAGAAATTGTCTAGCGCGTGCATTATATATGTTGGTGCATGGAACAACCCACTACCTTTTGGTGGCGCATGTGGCTTCTTCCCATCTTTGATGATGGTCTTTCTCAGTGCCATTAAGTTCATTTTATCGAGTTCTTTCTGGTGGTAAGGCATTCTAATGGTTTTTTCTTTTTTCCTTTTTTTTCCTGTTCTCATTGGAAAGTGAGTCTGTCATCTTTATTTCCTTTACCTACTAGATATTTTTTTTATCAGGAGGGTTTTTTTTCTTTCTTTATTGGGCTATTATATCTAACCTTTTCCCCTTATTGCCGTGTTTTTTAATCAATTAGGTTATTGGGCTTTAAACCCAAACTAGTAGACTAGACAACAACTATTCGATCATGACAGTTATGCCTCTAGCCTAAATAGCTTAACCAAACATCACTGTTTGATCTTTTTAATTTTTTTTTATTAACAAGGCTTTAGGCTTTTTGGCGTATTAGTTGTTCCCTTTAATCTTTGAAATTGTGTGAAATTTTAAAATCTCATGAATTTTCTCATTAAGCTATAAAGTACCTAATAATGTAATATGTTATGATGATTAGGCATGAAGTTTGTTATAAAATGTCAAGTCAAGATAGCATGGGACATAATATACTTCTCTGGTTGCCTTTTTTTTTTTTTTTTTAGTAATAGCTAATATAATGTTTATTGAGGTGGATAATGTTTTGGTTGCCATAACTAGTTTTGACCATTTTTACTTGAGGTGAGGAATGCTTTGTGATCATAAATATTATAAGGATTGTGCAAATGCCAATAGAGAATCAATAAAGAAATTGACATGATGAATGTTCAAGGAGATCATTAAAAAGAGACATGAAGATTTTATTTGAAGATATGTAGATAAGTAATACCATGAAGAAAAACATACATAGAGTATTTAAAGAGACAATATTGCTTTTGTTTTTTATTGAAAATTTTAAAAGATTTTTTTCACTTAAGTGAAAGAACAAGTTCTAGAGATTATTTGATCTTAGACAATACATTGTGGGAGGCATCGACTTTTTTCTCCTTTTGTTCTAGTTGCATTTCCTTCTTTATTAATTGTTAGAGGTAACCTTAACGATCAACTTTTCTATTTTTTTTACGGCATAACAATCCTAAATATCATGACCATTTTGATGATGAAATAAACAAAATTTATTGGGGTTTCGTGTGCTCGTGTCACTCTTCATAGGAGGGGGATATTGCAAAAATTCTTTTTTCCTGATGGTAGTCAATATCTCAGTGTGAGTGGTTGTCGAATGTGTGATCATGAGAATAGAAAACTTCAGTCCATCATGAATAAATTCCTCTATATTCCTTATAGATGCCTTAAGTTTGATAGGAGAATGATAATGGTTGTGGGATTTTGTTTTATATTGCTAGAACTGAGGGTGTCCTTGCTTGGTCATGCTCTTTTCTTCTAGTCAAATATGATTTTTCATTTTCTATTTCATTTTAAGAAGAGTTAGGTTATGAAGAGTGTACAATCATTCCCATAAAAATAGTTATAGACTCTACTATTTAGGGTTTTAGTGGCAATGATTTCGAGTAGACTTTTCATATTGAGCATTTTCTCGTTAAACATTTGATGATACTATCATCTTCTTGTTATATGATGGCAAATAACACACTTGTGCTTTTTTTTAGCTTGTATGTTTATGCTAAAATAAGAGATGAGTTTGGTACAGAAATCACCAAAGTCAATGATGGAGCCATACTCTAAGTTATGGTACCACGCCCGAGCTGATCCACAAAATATTGTTGGAATAACTTTACACATGGCATTGTTGTTTTGTGTTTCAAGCTTTAAGTCTATTATAATTGTCTAAATATGTCTTCACGTACACAATCTTTGAAAAGACAGGTGTGTAGTACTTGATAGCAAAGTGATGAATCTCTTACTTTGCGGGGGCAATGTTCATTCTTAGGAGCTCGTACAATTATTGGTCTCATTTGTATTGGGGTATTTTTTGATGTCTCAACCTTTTTTTATATAAAAAAATAAAAGTAGATGATGTGTTATCTGCTTGACTAGTTTTTGACCATCGGAGATATGATAAAAAAATTAGTCTAGGGTTTTTTGGATTAAAAAATTTATTTTCAATATATTTTCACCTGAAAACATCTAATAAAAATCCTTATTATGTCAATAAATCAATCTCTCAACTCAAAACACCTATAAATCATTCCAAAAAAACACAATCAAATTGAAAAAAAATTCTTTTTTTAACCCAGATCTATTTTTTCGACAATAAAAAGGTCTAAAACTATCTCAATAAAACTCTTCTTATTGAATAAAACCTGTTGACATCAAGATAAACCTTTTTTTATTAGTGGATGTGGCCAACACACAACCTTTTCTCTCGGTCATCGTTTTCCAATAAGTTTCTTTATACCATTTCAAAACTAGAGATTGGAAAATAAACAAAATAAATTTTTAAAATAAAATTAAAATTTCAAAAACTAAATTGGCTGAATTTGAGGAGAAAGGAAAATGGATGGATTTAAAAATATTTTTTGCAAATTTGAGAATCTTCATGTATTTTTTCCATAATGTGATCTTCCTTTTTTATTTTAGCTTTGTACCATAATCTAAAATTTTATCTTCATGAACTAAGTCATAAAAGAATTCAATAAAAAAAAAACAAAAAAAACTGGGAAACAACTTAACTGTTACATGAATAGTGAAAGCCATACATGTTGTTCTAGTTAAATTTTTTTAGAGAGTTTAATTTTTTTTAAATGGAGAACAATAACGTTTGGAAAGAAATTCTGACAAAATAAAAATACCATATACAACCTTTTAGGGCTTTTGGCTAGCAATACACTTGATTTTTAGGGCATGTGAAACTCCATAATAAAGAAGAGCATTATTGTAGAGCCCACCAAGGGATGCTTTGTCTAGAAGACATCCATATCTTTATCTCACATTATTATTATTATTATTATTATTATTATATAAACCCTAATACAAATAATAGAAATAGAAATCTCAGAAGCACCATCCCAATAACAAAACAATTTTGATTTTCCATGTGGGACCCTTTCAATTGTCATCAACACTAACCCCCAAATCTGACCTTTTTTTTTTTTGTAGACCCCTTGTTTTGTTGCCCTCTTCCCCTTCATCCCCAGCCTCAAACATCAACTAGCATTAAACCAATTAGTGAGTGGGGCGTTAATTCTTACTATTCATTACAATTCAGTCCTCTAACTCTTAATATTTTATTTCAAGCCAAATCTTGCCGAGTTTAAAGATTTACAACTGCATCCTTAGGTCGTGGCCTAGCGGGGACAGAGACTTATTTCTTTTTTCTTCACCCGGGTTCGATTCTCTCTGTGCATGCCTGTCACCCATGCGGTGCCTTACCTGTTCACTGGGCTTGCAGGGTGTTCAGTGGACTCGGAGATTAGTCGTGGTACACGTAAGCTGGTCTAGACAACCCGGATTATTAAAAAAAAAAACTTTAATTTAACTCACAATTATGTTATGTCAATGGAATACGATGCTTATAAATCATTGAAAATCCTATCCATCCATCATTTTAATATCTTTAGACAATAATAAATAATGATATATTTTTTCTTATATTGAAAAATTAGAATCACTTGAGAGTTTTTAAACAATGATGTATGAAGCACGCCTATATCTAATAATCCATGTCACCGCCGATTCATGTTCATTTTAATGTAACGTGAACGGAAGATCAAGTTGAAGTACGAATGCAAAGGGGAATTGCAAGATTTTGAAGCGACACTAATCCAAATTTCTCCAAAATATGTTTTTTTTTCCTCTATAAACCGTTGTTGGCTTTTTAACTTACAAAGCAAATAAAAGAAAACAAGAAAAAGGCAAGTTGTTAACGGGATCCATTGTCAGCTCAGGCTGCTGTTCGATTGATGAGCATTTTCCTACACTCACAGCCTAATAAGAAGACAATTCATAGCCCCACCTAACCAGCAAAAAATCCTTCCTAATCCCCACAATGTGCAATACAAAGTCATCTAAACCATAAAATCAACTTCAAACAAAACTCCAATCGCTTTGAACATCCCATTAATCACATTCATTCCCTCCCCACCAAATTTAATCGCTTTGAACATCCCGTTAATCACATTCATTCTCTCCCTCTCATTGACAAAGCACAAAGATATGCCGGTTTTTGCAGAGAGCAGCAACACAACTATAGCTGACCAAATCAAGCTAAGAAAACACAGAGAGCTGCAACCCATTGCAACTGAAACAGATCCAAACCCACATATCTCTAGGACCTCCAAATCCAATACAATAATCTCCTCCCTCTTCCACTCTCACTTCACTGCAACCCCACCTGACCAAACAAAGAAGAAAGGTGCAACCTTTAGAGGCCTAGGATGCACTGCTGGAGCAGCACAGCAGGTGTCGGTGCCGGCGGTGATAAGGTCATCGGCTGGCTGGGAAGGGAAAAGGGTCAAGAAGAAAAAGGGTCATCAGAAAAGAAAGAAAGAAAGCTTGAAACTTTCCAGTGACAACAACAACAATAGTAATAATAGCAATGGTGATGGTGATCTTAGTGGAGATGGTAATCTTGGGAATTGCATGGTTATGCAAGATGTTTGGTGTGGACCTGGAATTGGGTTTTCAGGTGCTGATGCTGTTGTTGGGTCAGTTGACTGTGTTGTCGTTAGAAGGAACGCGTCATCCGGAAGAGGGAAGATTGATGAAGGAGAGAAATTTAATCAAAGGGAAAGAGAGAGGGGGAGAGAGAGAGAGGTATTGTTTTTCTGTTCAGCATTTATTTGTTTATTGTCTGGACTGGAAGCTTGATTTTTATGCATATATGTTTTTATGAATTATTGAGTGTGCATGTTGAATTTTTTTTCTTATGGTATGCTATAGAAAATATCTTATGGTATGATATAGGAAATAGAGACGTGCAATTTCTTCGTCTTGTTCTTCCTGTTTATCATGTGAGCAGGGGTAGTGAATTGTGCCCATATGAGATGGGACTGCTTGATCAGGATTTGATACACAGGTGGAGTGGTCATTGCTGTTTTTTCTTTTGAAGCTATTTTTTAATTCTTTTGCTGTTGAATTAGTTTGATTGTTGCTTAATCATTTGTGGTGATTCTGATTCTTGAATTTGTTTTTCTTTCCTTTTCCTGTGATCCCTTTCCCCTTTGGATTCATTCTGTTCCCAAGGACCCTCAAACTTAAATTAAAATTTACTAACTCATCATTATTATTATTAAAGAGGGTTTTAAATGTTGCAATTGTCAGGCTATTAATTATTTGGGAACTGTTACAGTCAGGGTTCATTGATCCCTTCCAGTTTTCTAGTTCCTTTTTTCCTCCTTGGAATATCATATTTCTATTTTTGAAGAAAAACATCTTATAAATTATTGAATTTGAATACGATTTTTCGAATTTAATGTTACTTAATTTCATTTCCCTTTTTATATTAGCAGTCTATTTAAGCATTAAGTGTTATAGATTTTTGAAGGAAACAACTAGAAGGTGTTCTAGCTAATTTTATCTCATTAGGGTTTTTCTAGACGTTTATTTATTGCCTCTCAGAGAAAAAAAGATCTTTATATTGTATTCAAATTCATTTTTTTTTTTAGAATAACAACTACTAAAAGATCTTTTCTTTTGCTAATCACATGGTGAGTTTGATCAGCGAGTTACTTCTCTCTTTGTAGTTTGGTTTGGTAGGTTTTAGGGTTTTTTTTTTTCTTTTTTCTTTTTTCTTTGTTAATCCAGATGTTGCATCTTAGGTCTGTGTTGAGGTGGGGATGAAACTGAGTTTTGCTCCCAAAAAAAAAAAAAAACCATGGATGAAACTGTGTTTTGCTTCCATCAAAGTTTTGAAAGTGTTTGATTAATCGATATTCATCATCAAAACTTTCTTGAAATCTTGGTTAGGGAAAAGTTATAATTTGTAATTTTCTTAAAACCTATCTTTTTAAACTATAAATGCAAAAGCTATCCCCCAATGTCAATCATAATCATAATCAACATGGGATTTTCTTTTTAATTACCTATACAATGTTGTTCAATGTCTTGTAAAACTCAAGTTAGTTTGTTTTTTAATTAATTTTTTTAATGATTTTTATGCGTGTACGTTTTGATAGACATGGTTACTGATGTGAAAACATCCACTTGGACGAATGGCCAAAAGTGTGGACCCCCCCCTCCCCCCCAATATTATTAGGATTTAGGAGTTAGCTATACGGATCTTTTGATAAGTACTCTAGTGTTTTTTGAAGAAGCTTCTGATAAGTACTTTAGTCTTTTAATTTGAGAAGAATACGCTCTTCCTTTTCTTTTTTGAAGATTACACGATTAGGTTTCTTCTTTCATACTTTTGTAGGGTTTGATTGGATGTTTTGAACAAAAATCATATGGTTTGTTATTCGTGTTCTATACTTTGTGACTCGCTGTGTGTATTGGTTTGTTCTATGTTCTCTTATGATTCATCATTGTTTTTGGCAGCGTCCTTGTTTATCTAGGCGGGCTGCAGTGAATCCTGAAACCCCCTCGTTTCTGGATACTGATCCTGCTTTTGTAACATCTCGTCCTGAAATAGAAGTTTTTGGAACTCGGTATTATCGCCATATCCGACATCCTTCCCCAGATGGACTTGCTAGGGTGTGTTCAACACTTGAGATCTCAATTTGAGTCGTCCTGTTTTCTGGATTTTTTCTTTTTATTTTTCTTTTTTTGCATTTTTCAGTGTGCAGACTGTTCTGAGGACTTATTTATAGTCTGTCCTGCTTTCAAGATTGTTTTGTTTATCCTAGGGGGATGGGGAATTGATTTGAGGAGCACAAAAATGATAAATTTGGAAGGGATTTTATGTGACATTGATCTAACTAAATAGTTGGACCATAGCTTGACTTGAAAATGGCTTTGGTTATGTTCATGATCATAAACCAGAAATTTTCTATCTATTCTCCATATTTTCTTTGTATTAATTTTTTTCATCTTATTATTGTTTATTTCTATATTTTTCAATTAATATTTGTCTGCATATTTATTTACCTACTTTATAATCAAATGCTTTCCAAATTCCTACACTTGTCAGAAAATATTGTTGTGTCATATGGAGATGGAAAATCAGTGCATGTTTCTTCATTTCATAATGGATCAGCGAGAACTACACGATCATTTATGTCCATGCTATTTAGTATTGATTGTTAATTTTTAATCAGTTGAAGGATATTCATTACCTATATTGGGCTATCCATTGAAAATGGGTAAAATAATTATATGAATTCTGTTTGATAAGCATTCTGATTATTTAGCCGCTGTTCTTTCATTAGTGACCAGTACTGGCAAATTGCAGATGATGATGCTCCAGAATAGTTTTATCATGGGAGGAAGATTGGATCGATTTAGCAACTGGAGACTTGATATTGATCACATGACATATGAGGTGTGTGGACACCACAATATGATTTCATATTCTTTGTTTTGCTTATGCATAAATGCTGAGTGTTTACACAGCCTATGAAGAACCCATCTGAAATCCTAGCTTAGACAGGTCCTCTTGGCAATGATGTTTAGCTTGATGAATTTACATCACTCCATGTATAATCTTTAGAATTATCCCTTTTTTTTTGTGGTGAAAACAGCAACTGCTCGATTTAGGTGATAGAATTGGTTATGTGAATACTGGATTGAAAGAAGATGAGATCAGCAGCTGTGTCAAGAAAATTAATCCCTCAATCATCAAAGAACTGCCATCACATTTACACATGACATTGGAAAAGAAGTGCAGCATTTGTCAGGTGAAGTAAAACTTGGATTTGCTGTTTTCAATTTCTTGCATTCTTTGGTTTCTAATTATTTCTTAGGCTCTTTTCTTATCTTTTGTTCATTGCTTTTATTTTTTTGTTTTTGTTTTTGCTCAAATGTTTTCTATATGCAGGATGAGTTCGAAGAAGCTGATGAGTTAGGCAAACTAGATTGTGGACATGGTTTTCACATACAATGTATAAAGAAATGGCTTGCACAGAAAAATACATGCCCGGTCTGTAAAACTGAACCGGTGGCTCGAGCCTAATATCTTCAAACTGCTGCTATTTACCTGTTGGTGTGTATAGATTTCATTTCCTATACGTATTCAAGCATCCATTCTTTAGCCTGAAGCTTCAACTCCAGTATGCCTAGAAATCAGAGGCTTTTTCTTCTTTTCTTTTCTTTTTTAGTGATCCAGCAATCTCATGCTGATTGAAATTATTGCGTTGCTGAAGTTTGATGGAAATCATTTACAGTTTGATAGATGTTTGAAATGGAATGTGCTCAATTCCATAACACTTCTAGGGTTATTTCTGAATGCACCAGATGCTTTTTTAACTTATAATTGTAGCTTTATTTAGTAGTTGAGGTTATAAGCTTTTTATCTCATAAGTATCCAAACAAATTGAAATTAGCTGCTTCTCATTGAATCAATGTTTGGACACTTGCCCCCCTGTTCCGTTCTGGTTGTGGTTATGGAACGAGGAGATTTGTGCTGAAAAGGGGCAACCGAGCTATGGGACCTGATCAATAAGAGGCGTTGAACAGAGGGCATAGCTATCGTGGAAGAGTAGTGTGTTTCTGTTGGAGTCAGTGAAGACGTAAGTGAGCTTAATCACTTCATATAAACAAATTTTGTTAAATCCTATGCGTGAAGGCACGTGTGATGTGTCTCTGTCACCTGGGTTTAAAATATTGTAGACTAGGCCGGAAGCAATCTCGTGGCAACTGGGTCATGTTCCATTGAAAGCACTTCCCATGCCTTGGAGGCAGTCTCTTATCCATCGCAACAATCGTGCTTTAGCTAATCCTGAAGTTTTCAGTCATATGGTGGCAAAGACAATAAGTTCCAGAAACTTGCAGGTGAAGATTTTTCTTCCAGAAACAAGTCAGTTCTTCCACTAATGAGCGTAGAATACTTGTATACTTCAGGATTTCACGTATGCGGATGCGCCTGCGCTTGCTGTCTGATAATGCGTTTGGGCAGAGTGTGTTTGGACGGTGAAATGAAAATGGGAAAACCATGATAATAATAATAACAATAATAATAACAACAACACACCCATAAAAGCATCAGACCGATTTCTCTCAATTTAAACACAGTGAGGTTATAAGCTCTTTTGAGTCGTAATTTAATTGAAGCCAAGGCTTCTTATTGGTGAAGAGGATCATTCTTGTGAAGCAGAGGAATGATGACAAACAACTGAGGAAGTAAAGACTTTCTTGCGAGAGATCTGCAGTTTGATACTTTTGCTTCAGTATCTGATAGGAGGTGAACCGTGAACCATAACTTGTTGACCATGCAAAAAGAAATCCTAGGGCAAGGGTACCATGAGAGGCAGATAGAAATCCTGGGGCAAAGGTACCATGGGAGGCAGATTTGTTGAGGTGGAATCTCTACCATCTTCAGCTGCTCAGGGCAGTCGAGTACGGAAGCTACAAACCATTCCTGTACACATTAGATTTGTGGATAAACCTGCATGGTGTAAATGATCATACCACGATGCTTCCGCTTTTTTCAGCAAAACTCTATTTGCATGATCATTGACTTGTTACTTTTTGCATACAAGGGGCTTTGTATGAAGTATGAACGGATAGAAGGGAAATAAAACAGAGCATTTGACAAAGGGCAGCAAAACTATCTTGGTAATAAGAAGCATTTCACCATTCAATTCCTGTTAGCTACACATCTTTTCTATACACAACCTTCTTTTTTTGCTTGTGAATACTTAATATTAATTCCCATACTGTAAATAATACCTAGAACATCCAAAAAGAAGTATAAGATTAACTCATACCAACCTCCCACCAGATCACAGTGAGCACAAAAAAGAACTAGAAGAACAGGAGGAAGAATGGGATGAGCAAGTCTGCCTTTTCTAATCGTTAACACAGCTAAAGAAGTAATTATACTTTACTTTAGTTCCTTTTGCAATACCATATACTAAGGACCACGTCCTCTATTTAAACACAAACAGGCTGGGGTAAAGACATTAAATCTCTACAATATGCTCTGCCAGGATGAGTGCAAGATTTCCAGGAATACTAATTACATTAAAGCTGTATTAATATTCCAAGATATGCTCTGTTATGAGTCCAGGATTTCCAGAATGCTCCAAGATATGCCTTGTTTTGAATCCAAGATTTGCTCAATCAATTCGTTGAAATTTCCTTAGCTGGTTGAACTATCATTTCGGGTTGAAGTTGTTGCCATCGATACATCTTCATCCTTTAACGTCTCTCCACTACTGTAACATGGATTGTGGGAGTTTTCAGCCTTATCACTTCGATAGTTATGTTCATCCTTATCACATCTTTGAGTCCCACAATTCATGCCAAGATGCTAGGTTGTGCCAATACCCTCCCTCAAATTGTGCCGGGGTTGGAGGCTGAGTTCGGTTCGAAAATTACTGAATGCTGCCTTTGATATTGGTTTGATGAAGAGGTCTGCTACTTGTTCTATAGTGGAGATATGTTGAGTGATGAGATGTCTAAGTGCAACTTGTTCGCGCACAAAATGATAATTCAACTCGATGTGTTTGTTGTGAGCATGAAACACTGATTTATTGTCATGTGAAGAGCACTTATGTTATTGCAGTAGAGAGTTGGTGTAGATGCCAGTGGAATGTGGAGATCTTTAAGGATAAATGACATCCATGTGAGTTCTACTGCTGTATTTGTCATTGCTCGATATTCCACTTTGGTGCTTGATCGAGAGATCATAGGCTATTTGTTTGCACACCATGAGATGAGATTTTCTCCTAGAAATGTATACATCATCTTATGGCGGATTGTTTTGTGGTGAGACACCCCGCTCAATCGACATAGGAGAAAGCACAAAGATCAAGTGTTGTATTTGCAGTAAAATACATACCCAAGTCAATTGTGCCTTTGACATATCTTAAGATTCTCTGAACAATTTTAAATATATAATTGTGGGGGCATGCATGAAATGTGAAGCATAATTCACATTGAATGAGAGATCTGGTCTCGTGAGTGTTAGGTACTGTCAAGCTCCAATCAGTCCTATGTAATAACTTCAATCTTCTAGCAAGACATTGTTTGATGAGGTCTTGGTTTTAGCTTCAAGAGATGTGCTCATAGGCTTGTAGTCGACCATTTTGTCTCTTCCAGGATAGTAAGAGCATAATGAGATTGGGACAAGTGTAGACCAGTCGATGTTTGTGATATTTCAATGTCAAGAAAGTGATGAATATGCCCCAGTCTTTCATCTTGAATTCTGTGCTCAAGAGTTGAATAAAGGATGACACTAGTGTTATGGAGGAACTTGTCAGCAGGATATCATCTACATAAAGAAAAAGAATTAATGTGCCAGGGTTAGAGTGAAAAATAAATAGGGAAGGGTTGGCTAGATTAAAAAAAAAAACCATATTTAAAAAGAAAAATACTAAATCGATCAAACCAAGCAAGAGGTGCTTGTTTGAGGCTATAAAAAGCTTTTTGAAGCTTGCACACATGCTTTGGATATGCAGGATCAGTCATTCCCGGAGATTATTCCATGTATATATTTTCTGAAATTACACCAAGAAGGAATGCTGCATTTTTTACTTCAAATTAACTCATACCAACGTCCCACTGGATTATAGTGAGCACAATGCGGACCATTTGGCTGTCCAAAAACTCTGTAAGCAAGGGCGGAGCCGGGAATTTTTTTTATCCTGGGCTACGAACAAATAAACATAAATTATTTTTTAATATCCATCATTGAATAGACGCTATGGTTTCAGGCATTTTGTTTTTCATCACTTCACTAATGATGCATGAAAATTTCGCATTATAAATCGAAGGATGAGCTAAGAAACCATACTCCATACCGATGGGAGTTAAGCAGGTGGCAAAAGATGTGGTAAGTGCGTGAAATATCATGAAGTTCGATTGAGTATTTATTCATTTATTTTTATTAACGTGGATATCCGGGTCAGCTCACGTGTACCCCGACTAATCTCACGGGTTCTGAAGTTAACGACCATATAAACCTTTAGTAGTATTGATGTTTGTGAGATTCGAACTAGTGATCTTCAGAGAACAAACCTAGAGCCTGACCAATTAGACTACACTCCTCATAGTTGATTGAGTATTTATTTGCTGCTATGAGATGGGGCTAAAGAGTAAAGAGCGTTTGGGAACGCGGTGCAAACCGTGATCCCCAAAAATTCATTTTTTTTTGCTAAAAATTAAAATTTTTGGTATGTTTTAGATCGTTTTGATGCGTTGATTTCAAAAATGATTTTTAAAAAATAAAAAAACATCATTTTGATATATTTCAGCATGAAAAAATACTTTAAAAAGCAACCGCAACCACACTCCCAAACATAATTTTTTTAATTTTATTTTTTTAAAAATTAAATTTTTTCGTGTTTTTCTATCAATCAAATACATATAAATTGGGATATATATAAAATGGGTTCTTTTCTCCGGAAATAAAATCCTAGAGATTTATTCAACGAGTAAGAAGAGAAATTAATGGGATGCCAAAGGCTAAGAAGCCCAATGAAAAGGTACGAGGCTAATAAGAAATAATGCAGAGGGAATATTTACATATATGGATTTGGAAAAAGATAAATAAAAAAGCTATACTTATAAAATGGAATATTACATTTTTTTAAGATTTATTTTTCTACCTAGGCTACAGCCCACCTCAGTCTTCTATGCTCCTCCGCCCCTGTCTGTAAGCATGCAAATGCTTTGGAATGACCTTTGCCGTCTCTGCTCCATTGCCATCATCATAGCCAGAAAAGAAATGTTAAGAGAATTACTTGAGATTTAAAGCCAATTAGAGGTGCATGTAAACCAAATGAAATAACGAACTGCCGTGTACAGCTTCTGGAGGACAGATGAGATCTTGATCCCCTGCAGTTGCTAACGCTGGAACATTGCTTTTGCCTAGATGATCCTTGTGAAGGAAAGATCCACTACGGTTTTGTAATCCACCTTCTTGAAATGCTGTTGTCATCTGCAATAAAAGCTTTGCAGGTACTGTGCCTGTGGATTATTATGATTGGATTATCTCATACATGATAGGAAGGAAGAGAGATGAGTAGAAATGATAGCCATTATTGATATTCTTGCCAAAGGACTCAAAATAAAGGAGGGGGCCCTATTTATGGAAATTGCTTATTAATTAAGTAATATACTAAAAAGCGTAGGAAATTCACTGTAGCTAAATTTTTTTTTTTTTTTTTTAGGGACAGTGTTTTTTCGTTTTTTTTTCAGTTTTTTTTTTCTTTTTTTTTCAGTTTTTTTTCATTTTCTTTCTTGCTTTTTTTTTGTTTTTGGTTTTGTTTTTCTATAGCAGTTTTTTTCTTTTTGTTTTTTTTACATTTTTTTTTAACGCATAGGTTTTTCACTGTAGTAATTTTGTTTTTTTTTCCTCGCTTTTGTTTCTTTTGTTTTTTTACATATAATGTATCGCTGTGCACACAGTGAAACACTTGATTTTTTTGTTGTGTTTTTTTTTCTTTTTTCTTTTTTTTCATTTTCCCTATGAGTTTTTTTTTTGCCTTTTTCTTTGTGTTTTTTTTTCTTTCAATGAATATTTTTTTGTTTAATTTAGTTTGTTAATGTAAAAAAAAAATTTAATTTAGTTATCATATTTTCATTACACGAATCTCAGTTTTTTTTCTATATTAAGCTGGTTGAAAACTTAACTTTGTAGCTTTTTTCAAAAAGAAAAAAAAAATTATGGATTACTACAGTCTTTCCCTTGCATGATTTTTGTTTGGTTGCAATGTTTCCCCCACATGTTTAATTCAATTTTTTTTCTTTTTCTTCATTAGTTTTTTTCTTTCTGTTGATTTTTTTTCTTTGTTTTTTTTAATTACTCTATTTAATTATCACACTTTTATTACACGACCTTATAGCCAGACCCACATCCAATATTCTTGGGTCTGGTGTTACTGGGTCATGTAAGTTTAATTTTATTATTAATATTATAAATATTACTCTTTGGTCAGACGTTACAGCCACCCAAGATTCTTAGGTATAACTTTGCAGAAAAATCCAAGATTTTTCAATTTTTATTTTTTAAAATATTTTTTATAAAAAAAAATAACCCGCAGCATCGCGCGGGTATCAAAGCTAGTTAAGAACTAAAAAGGGTGGACAGTTTTCGGTTTGTGCATATCGAAGATGGGATTTAAAAAAACAAATTAGCATAGTAATTAAAAGAATTTAGCATAATAATAACATTTGATTTTTTTTTTAAATAACACACTTAAAAAAAGCAATATTGTGTTTAAAAAGCATATAAACTTTAGAAATGTCCCATTTTACAAATACAACATATAATTAATTTTTTTGCATAGATACCACTCTCCAATTTTGTGTCATAGGTATTTACTCACATTTATCCAAAGTTATTAAACCTGGATTGGCCCGGCTTGGAATCTAGTTGACCCGGTAGCTGGATCGATCTGGATAAGGTGAAAGACTGGCAAGAGCAAAAAAAGATCAAACCCGGTCGACCTGTCTAGTTGCCCGGGCCCAGCAAAACCTGGTAAAGACCATTTTTTTCTTCAAATGTGTTTTTTTCTCCTAACCAGATACCTCTTTTTTTTTTATATTTTTTAGTTGGTTATTAACTCTTTTCAAAGTTCACTAAATAAATACTAGAAGAATATTTTATTTTTTTAATATGAGATTCGAAACCCTTTAGTATATATACTCTATGTTCACAAAAAAAAAGTTATGTTTTTTTAATGTGAAATAATTTTTTTTTTTGGGTTTAAATACTTCAACTTAAAACAATAATATAATATATTTTCAATATTGGATAAAAAATCTTTTGAAAAAATCTTTTAAGTTTTATTATTTATAATATATAATTTATATTTATATTTATTATTTTTTAATTTTTTTCATATAAATATTAAAACTTCAAATATTTTTTTTAAAATTTTTATAGGGACTATTGGTAGTAGTTCAAGTCCCTACCAATGAACATTCCTCCTCAAGCCAGCAGAGGACCAAAATATGTTATTTCATCCAATTTTTTTGTATTATTAATTCATATATTTTTTTAAGTTTATGTGCTAATTGTCGCATTATTAATAAATTTTTTAAAACTGCTATTACTAAGAAAAAAACCACGTTGGCATACGTGGCACTTGGGTTCCCTCTAAGGCCAGATAACCCAAGCACCACGTAGCGTTTGGGCTGCTTCCTCTTGGCTGCAATCCAAGCGCTAGGTGGCGCTTTGGTTTGGGCACTCACAGGCATGGCCCAAGGCTAGCCTTGGGCTTGGCAGGGTAGGGCAGGTCCTAAAATAGAATTGGATCCTGGCCGTGGGCAGACCAAGCACCACATGACGCTTGGGCAGCACCACCCCAAGCCCTCAGCACAACACCACCTGGCGCTTGGTCTGCTTCCTCTTGGGTGCAGCTCAAGCGCTACATGGCGCTTGGGCTGCTTCCTCTTGGCTGTAGTCCAAGTGCCAGGTGGCGGTTTGACTTGGACACTCACAAGCATGGCCCAAAGCTAGCTTTGGGCCTGATAGGGCAAGACCCAAAATAGAATTGGGTCTTGGCAGCGGGCATACCAAGCGCCACGTGGTGCTTGGGTAGCACCACCCCAAGTCATCAGCACAGCGCCACCTAACGCTTGGTTTGCTTCCTCTTGGGTGCAGCTTGGGCTAGGTTGGGCATGACCCAAAATACCCTTGGGTCCTGGCCGCAGCAGGACCCAAATATGCTTAGGACCTAGCCTGGTAGGATTTAAATAGGCTTGGGTCCTGCTCCCAATATTTTTTGGAAGTTAAAGGTGAGCCCGCGGCGTAGCGCGGGCCACCTAACTAGTATTAACTATAACTAAAAAGATCTAGCGGGAGTTATTATGGACTGTGAGTGCTTTTACTGTGGATTACACTATTTGACATTGTAGCGTTGCAAACTGTGAGTGATTTCACTATGGACTACAATGTTTGGTGGGGCATGTTAAGGCTGCAGACCCGCTCCCCTGTATTAATATTAAAATGCTTAGGACCTAGCCTGGTAGGACCTAAATAGACTTGGATCCTGCTCCCAATATTTTTTGGAAGTTAAAGGTGAGCCCGCGACGTAGCACGGGCCACCTAACTAGTATTAACTATAACTAAAAAGATATAGCGGGAGTTATTATGGATTGTGAGTGCTTTTACTGTGAATTGCACTATTTGACATTGTAGCATTGCAAACTGTGAGTGATTTCATTATGCACTACACTGTTTGGTGGGGCATGATAAAACTGCAGGCCCGCTCCACTGTATTAATATTAAAAGTATTAATATTAAAATTATTATTATTTGTCTTATAAATAATATTATTTTTATTATAATTAATATTAAAAATACTATTATTTGTATTATCAATATTATTATTTTGAGTATAATTAATATTACTAATATAATAATTAATAAATTTGAAAAAAATATTATTAATATTGAAAAATAATAATAGATTTGATTTGAAGGGTACAATTAAGAATAATAATAATAATAATAAAAATTATTGTTATTATTATTATTTATTCTTATCATTAGTAAATTGAAAAAAATATATATTATTACCATCAAAGAAATACCATATATTAAAAAAAAACATTAAAAAATATAAAAACTTGGGCAGAGAAGTTAAATATTATTATTAATGTTATAAATATTATTAAATTTATAATAAATATTATTATTATAAAGAATCAAGAATGATTATGAGGGGAAAATAAAGAAGCATGAGAGCTTTTATGCAAAAGAGAGTGTTATAAATAATGTTTTTTTTTATACTAACAAGCCTGTACAAAATAGTGTTGATGATTCTTTGTTAAAGGATTATGCAGACACATTGTCTATATGGTGTTCTTATTGTTCGAGGATAAATCCCTTTGAGAAGATGAGGAATGATGAAAATCAACAACCATTATCAAATGATTCATTAGAAGTATCAATTGAGTCTATTACAAGTTCTAAAACTAAAAGAGAAACTTAAAAGGTTAAGTCAAGATGCGTGGGTTAAAAAGTCGCAAACCTATCAAACTAAACTTTTGTATACTTTTTGGGTCACATCTAGAGTTACAGGTGGCAGTTTTCTTTAATTTTAGTTGGGTTGAAAGCTAGACATCATAAGCTTTACATCAATAGATTATAAGCATAATAACTCATCCACACATGAGAGAATAACATGTTTGAAGTAAGATTTGAAATCTACCAGCAAATAAAGAAAGTAAAAAAAAAACCATTTACCATATGATTTGTGTATTATTACAAGAAAAGGATTTAATGATACGTGGAATCCTTATTTTGCAATGATTCTTTACTTCATAAGAAGATAAATTAGGAAACAATCTTTATTTTGCAAGGACTCTTTACACAACCACAATCTTTCTTCTCAAGGAAAGATTTCAGCAATTTTAGCAATATTAAAAGTCTTATTTTTGAAAAACAGTAAGGGTTAATAGCTTCGGAATTTTGCTTTCAAGAAATACTTAATTTTCAAAGATACCAAGTTGGTAGCTTGCAGATTGGACAAGAAGAGGTAATTTTGAACTTATTTTTTTATAATGTATGGTTTTATACTAACAAGCATAACTTTTAATATGATATT
The DNA here is from genome assembly GCF_000002775.5 of Populus trichocarpa. Taxonomy (NCBI): domain Eukaryota; kingdom Viridiplantae; phylum Streptophyta; class Magnoliopsida; order Malpighiales; family Salicaceae; genus Populus; species Populus trichocarpa. Next base: position 4,261,837 of record NC_037299.2, on the reverse strand, counting down.
TGGATCATGCTAACAGTTTCCTATAAGATTTTAAAGGCTGATTTTTTTGTAGGGCTAAAATTTCATGGCAATCAGATTTTAAGAAGACTTTACAATAAAGCTTAAGAAGATACTATGTGGGAATTACATTATTTTTCTTGTTGGTTTAGGAATTTTTTTTTATTTTATTAGAATTCTTTTATTGTTATTCTAGCTTTTTTTTATGATTTTTTAAATAGTATGAATAGGGTTAGTATTATACTTCAACTTATTGATTTGTTATAATCGAAGAATTATAATTTTGGTTTTTTGGTTCATGTATTATAGGATTAGTTTTATATCAATTTATTTTTAACTTTTTTGAATGGTTTCTATCTAATAATATATTAAAATAATATTTTTTAAATTTATTTTTAATATTAATATATAAAAAATAATTTATTTTTATAAAAACACTTTTCCTATCGGCAATTTGTGGTGCAGTTGGCAGGGTATGTCGTTTCAAGTTAGGCCTGAGTCACCTCCTTGACGAGCTATTCTTGTCCTTTGCAATTACTAGTCAAGTAGATTTAATGGACTTCAGTCAAAGAATGAAAAAAGAGATACCTTTCTTTTGTGTGTCTCTATACTTTTTTTTCCCTTTAAGTCGTGCTGTTCGGGCACTCCCAATCAAACCATATATACCACAAAAAAGAAAAAAAGAAAAAAAGAAAAGAAAACCTTGCTTCGTATGACATTGAATAAACACCCCGCGTGCAAGCAGTGACAGAAGTATAAAGCAACCGGCAACATCACCACACAACGAAGATAAAAGTAAAGAAAAAGAAAGGAAAAGAAAAGAAAACAAAGAACCAAATGGCCATGCCCCATAGCCTGATGGTTTCATCATCTCCGGCAGCTCTCAGACTCCAGTGGGATGTGTTCTTAAGTTTTCGTGGAGAAGACACCCGCCACGGCTTCACCAAAAACCTCTACGATTCATTAAGCAAGCAAGACATCAGAGTCTTCTTAGATGACTCTGGAATGACTCAGGGAGACGAGATTGCTCCAACTCTGATGGAGGCCATTGAAGATTCAGCCTTATCGATCATTATTCTTTCACCAAGGTATGCCAACTCTCATTGGTGTCTTGAGGAGCTAGCTAGAATATGCGAGTTGAGGAGGCTGATCCTGCCTGTGTTCTACCAAGTTGATCCATCCCATGTTAGGAGACAGAAGGGTCCTCTCGAACAAGATTTTATGAATCACATGGAGAGGTTTGGGGAGGAGAAGGTGGGCAAGTGGAGAGAAGCCATGTATAAAGTTGGTGGTATTTCTGGTTTCGTTTTTGACACCAGGTGATGTATTTCTTTCACACCCTTCTCTTTGGTCTTTTTGTTGTTCTTGGGGGTGGGGCAGGGGCAGGGGCAGGGGCTTACTAAGGCATTAAACAATCTAGACTTAAATTATATATTAAAGTATAGTGAAGGACAAAAAAAAACTTGTATAAAACTGGTTTCTTTTCCATCATTTTAATGTTTAATGGAAAATTTGTACACTATCATAAAAGTTTTCATAAACTTAGAGTATCTCATTGATTTTCATAAATGTTATTACGTCTTAATTTTAAGCTATTCATATTCATGTTATTGTTAAATTCTTATTGAATTTTATTTAATAAAAATAGTGTTTTTAATTACATATGAAATAAGTTTATTACATGAAATTATACAAGTTGTTTTGCTTCTTAAATTTCATAAACATGCAAATGAGTTTCTTTATAAACATGTCCCACAAACCGAATTAATGCTATAACTCGACCATTTCCCTAGAGTTCTTTTCTTTGTATCTTTAGATATCTTCTATTAATAAAAGCACGCACGCATGATCGTTTTCACTAAAAAAAAAACTAAGCAAAAAGAAAGAGCTTTAATGAGCTTCATTCATGTCGAAAGTGAGCTTTAATAATGGATTCACATTAGCTAGTTAATTGGTCTTTACAAGGAAGGCCGAAGCCTGTTGCAACTTACAACTTTTGGGTGGAACCTGGGATTTCCAATAGCGTTAAAGAGAATTCCAGTTTTAAGCAGCAACTCATGGGATTTACTATCATGGCCAAGGATCCTATCATTGCAATTATGTAGAGTTATCATTTTTGTAGGAAAACACAGCCAACTCTGCTAATTGTTCACCTTACCAAAGCTTTATATATTATTTTATTACAGATCAGAAGATCAGTTGATTCGGCGTTTGGGGAATAGGGTTATGACAGAATTGAGAAAAACCCCGGTGGGTATAGCTACTTATACCGTTGGACTGGATTCCCGTGTAGAAGACTTAAAGAAGAGGTTCATAGATGATAAATCAAATCGCGTTCAAGTTCTGGGACTTCATGGTATGGGCGGGATCGGTAAAACAACTCTTGCCACAGCTCTCTTCAATAAACTTGTTGGTCATTTTGAGAGTCGTAGTTTCATCTTCAACGTTAAAGATATTTCTAAAGAAGATGGTGGTCTAGTAAAACTGCAGAACAAACTTCTTGGTGATCTTTCCCCAAATTGGCCTCTTGTAAATAATATTGATAAAGGTGTTGCCGCAATCAAAATGCTGGTTCATGAGAAGCGGGTACTAATTGTCTTAGATGATGTGGATGATGTAAGCGAACTGAATGCACTAGTAGGGAATAGAAGCTGGTTCGGTGAAGGAAGTCGAGTTATTGTTACAACAAGAAACAAAGCTGTTCTAGCTGAACACCTTGTCAATGAATTTTACGAGGTTAGAGAGTTAGGTGACCCGGAAGCCTTACAACTTTTTAGTTATCATGCACTAAGAAAAGATAAACCCACAGAAGAATACATGAATATATCCAAGGAGATTGTGTCACTCACAGGAGGACTGCCTCTGGCTTTGGAAGTGTTTGGTTCTACTTTGTTTAATGAGAGAGGGTTAAATAGATGGGAAGATGCCCTGAAAAAACTGCAACGAATAAGGCCACATAATCTTCAGGATGTGTTACGAATAAGTTATGATGAGTTGGATGAAGATGGAAAGCATGTCTTCCTTGATATTGCTTGTTTGTTTTTTAAAATGGGAATGAAAAGAGAGGAAGCAATTGATATTTTGAAGGGTTGTGGCTTTAGTGCTGAGACAGTCATCAGAGTTCTGACATCAAAATGTCTCATTAAGATTCGTGAAGACGATGAATTATGGATGCATGATCAACTCAGAGACATGGGAAGACAAATTGTTCAACATGAAAACCTTGCAGATCCCGGAGGGCGTAGCAGGCTATGGGATCGCGGTGAAATCATGTCAACGCTGATGCGCAAGAAGGTGCACCTCATTACTTTATACATACACATTCATCCTCTTTTTTTTTTCATAGTTTTTAAAAGCTCAATATATAACTAAAGGTTGAGAATTTACCCCCACATAAGTAGATCAGATGATGGTAAGACTGATAGGTTCCTAGGCTGAAGTTTTAGGGGTTTGATTCCCGGTTTTGACTTTCGAAGCTTAATTATACCAGTCCATGAGTATATTATGTATTTTCTTATCAATATATTCTATGTTTTAAATAATTGTTTAACCTTAACCACTTTTGATAGACACTACCAGAAAATCAATAAATATAAACGGAAATACTAAAGGAGTATTTCCGTCGGTAAATTTCCAAGAGATTTTACCAACAAAAATATTCCCTTGATATATACCGAAGGGATTACAGTGGGGAAAAATAATTAAAACAAAGCAAAAAAACATGATGACGTGTTATTTTTACTAACGGAATTACCGATGGAATTTATTCCATCGGTAAAATCCGTTGGTAAATTCGTTGGTAAATTGTGAACACTGTTTATTATGTCAATTACAAAGGGAATCACCGACGGAATTTTCCGTCGGTATTTTCCAGAGAGCTCCAGAACTGTTCACTTTCTAATTGCACTATTAATTGTTGTTCTCTACGGACAAAATCATCGATGGATTGAAAAGTCGTCAGTGTTATTTGATGGTTTTCTGAAAAAATGCAATTAATTTAAAATTTTCATCTAAATATTACAGACGGAATCACCGATGGATTGAAAAATCATTAGTAATTGTTAGCGGTTTCTGAAAATTTTTTACAAAATTAAAAATTTAAATTAAATATTACCAATGGATAATTAAATATTATTAATATTTAATTATCCGTTGGTAAATCCGTCGCTAATGCGCCCCAATAAAAAGCCTGAATCCCCTAATTTCATAAGAGACATACTCATTTCTTATTATTCTTCTTCTTCTACTTCTTCTTCTTCACTATATGTAAAAAACATCAATATCTATTTCTTTCTCTTCTCTTCTCTCCTCATCTCCTTCTCTTCTCCTCCATACTAGGGTATGTCTTCTTCTTTCTTCTTTTATTCTCTTAGTTTTGTTTTTAATTAATATGCTTTACGAAATTTTTTCTCTCTCCTTAGCTTCACTTGCAACTATATTAAGGTAAGATTTTTCTTTTTTCTTCTTTTTTCATGATTTTTTTCAATATATTTATTTTTATTTTATTTTTAATTGTTTTTGTTCTTAATAATTGTATAAATGTTGTTGTGAGATTTTTTTTTTCATACGAGATCAATTTTTAGTTGATTTATTTATAGGATTTTTAAATTTTTAGCAATTGCAACTTCATTTTTTCATATGAATTTTTTTAGTTGAATTTATCTTTTCATTTTACTTATTTGTTGCAAATTTTTTTGAGTTGATTTTATTATTCTTTTTTCCAAGCATTTTGAGTATATATTATAGAGTGTTGATTTTATGTTAATTTAATTATTTTATAATTTTATAAAATGAATTTTTTTAAATGTTTTTAAATAATTACCGACGGAATTACCGATGGAATTTCCGTCGGTATATCCCTTGATAAATCCGTTGGTAATAAAAAATATTATTACCGAGGGATATACCGATGGAATGAAGCGGTAATTTTTTTTTACGTGTCTGTTTCGTCAGTAATAATATTTTTTTTATTACCAACGGATAAAAAATTACTGATGAAAGATTCATCGATGGAGCATTTCTGTCGGTGATTTTATTGGTAAATTATTACTAATGGAATATGTGTTTTACGCTGACGGAAAAATTCCGTTGATAAAACTGTTAAATATTGTAGTGAGAGCATTCTAAATATTAATATAATATTTTGATAAGTAATATTAGTACAATATTATATCTTTTGATAGAGCATTCTAACCACTTTTGACCTTAACCTTAACCACTTTTGATAGAACATTCTAAATATTAATATTATATTTTTGATAAGTAATATTAGTCATTCTATATATATGTATTATCGATAAAACCTATCGATAAAGAATCTTCTGAAATCTGAGAGATGAGTATGGATTTTGTTTCCAAGTGATTCAATCGGGAAAAATATGTGATTCTTCGCAAACTTTAAGGTGTTTAATTTTTATTTTCCTAGATTGTTTGTGCTCTTTTTTTCGTTACAGTACTATAAAATGTCGGATTAGGATTTTTTATGTTTGATTTTGAATTCAGTAATTATGATTAGGCGAGAGCAATAAAATAATAAAAAGTTGAGTTATTATTATTTTTTATGAATCAAATCATGTTCATCCAATTTAAATTCTAAAAGAAACATGAGAGGATCTGAATCTTTGTTTCCAATCTTATTCTGGAATGTCTTCCTTTAATGACTGTCAACAGGGCACAGAAAGTGTACAAGGTATAGTTTTCGACTTCGAAAAGAAGAAATATACGAGAACTCGACGCATTTCTTGGGTTAGAGCACTGAATCCTTGTTCAGCACTTGCGTACTTGATTGAAAAGTGTAAGATTTTTCTTCGACGAGGACAAGAGGGAGAAGAAAAGAAGAAATATACGAGAACTCAATGGATTTCTTGGGTTAGAGCACTGAATCCGTGTTCAGCACTTGCGTACTTGATTGAAAAGTGTAACATTTTTCTTCGACAAGGACAAGAGGAGGGAGAGATGATACTTGACACTGAAGGCTTTAAATCAATGGTTAATCTAAGACTGCTGCAAATCAATCATGCAAAACTGCAAGGGAAGTTCAAGAATTTTCCTGCTGGCCTGAAGTGGCTTCAGTGGAAAAATTGTCCTATGAAAAATCTTCCTTCTGATTATGCTCCTCATGAGCTAGCTGTGCTTGATCTTTCGGAGAGTGGAATTGAACGAGTTTGGGGTTGGACCAGTAACAAGGTATGATTTGTTTATCTAGTACATATAATGGCTTAAAAGAAAATGCTAAATAACTACTCAGGTCTCCCTGTTTCAATCATGCCAAAGGGAGATTGAACCTTGTGCTTATAAAATAACCAGGGAATGGTTGAACCTTGTGCTTATAAACAACCAAGACCTCCTCTCCTAACCGATGTGGGATAGTGTCATCATCACAATTCATTTGAATTCATTCTAGTATTTGCAATCTGTCCCTTGTGGAAAATGATGTCGTTTTCCTCTTAGTAACTCATGTTTGCTACTTAAAATTCATCTTTGTAGGTGGCCAAGAACTTGATGGTTATGGATCTTCACGGTTGCTATAATCTCGTGGCTTGTCCTGATTTATCTGGATGTAAAACCTTGGAAAAACTTAATCTCCAGGGTTGCGTTCGGCTAACTAAGGTTCACAAATCAGTGGGGAATGCAAGGACATTACTTCAGTTGAACTTGAATGATTGCTCAAACCTTGTTGAATTTCCAAGTGATGTATCTGGGCTAAAAGTTCTTCAGAACCTCAATCTCTCTAACTGTCCAAACTTGAAAGACTTGCCACAGGAAATAGGCAGCATGTATTCCTTAAAACAACTTCTTGTTGATAAAACTGCTATATCAGTGCTGCCCGAATCTATTTTCCGCCTTACAAAACTGGAGAAGCTTAGTTTGAATGGATGCCAATTCATCAAAAGGCTGCCAAAACACTTGGGAAACCTGAGTTCTCTGAAGGAACTTTCTCTCAATCAATCTGCAGTAGAAGAACTGCCTGATTCTGTCGGATCTTTGTCAAACCTTGAGAAACTAAGTTTGATGTGGTGTCAATCACTTACTGCGATTCCTGAATCTGTTGGCAATCTCCAGTTATTGACCGAAGTTTCCATCAATAGCAGTGCAATCAAGGAATTACCTCCTGCAATCGGTTCATTACCTTATTTAAAAATATTATCAGCTGGAGGGTGTCGGTCCCTGAGCAAATTACCTGATTCCATTGGAGGACTAGCTTCTATTAGCGAACTTGAGCTAGATGAGACATCAATCTCACATCTTCCAGAGCAGATTGGTGGTTTGAAAATGATTGAGAAGCTTTACATGAGGAAGTGTACATCTCTTAGTTCTTTGCCAGAATCAATTGGGAGCATGTTGAGTCTTACTACCTTAAACTTGTTTGGTTGTAATATTAATGAGTTGCCTGAATCCTTTGGGATGCTGGAAAACCTTGTGATGTTGAGATTACATCAGTGTAGAAAGCTCCAAAAGCTTCCAGTTTCTATTGGGAAGTTGAAGTCTTTATGCCACTTGTTAATGGAGAAGACAGCTGTTACAGTACTACCTGAAAGTTTTGGAAAGCTCTCTAACTTAATGATATTGAAAATGGGAAAAGAGCCACTTGAATCTCCCAGCACACAGGAGCAATTGGTTGTCCTCCCAAGTTCCTTCTTCGAGCTATCCTTGCTAAAAGAACTAAATGCCCGTGCTTGGAGAATATCAGGTAAAATTCCTGACGATTTTGAGAAACTGTCATCATTAGAGATGGTGGATCTTGGCCATAACAATTTCAGCAGTCTTCCATCTAGTTTATGTGGCCTTTCTCTTCTAAGGAAGCTTCACTTGCCCCACTGCGAAGAACTTGAGTCTCTCCCTCCGCTTCCCTCAAGCTTAGTAGAAGTGGATGTTTCCAACTGCTTTGCATTGGAAACTATGTCGGATGTTTCAAACTTGGGAAGCTTAACGTTGCTGAACATGACAAATTGCGAGAAAGTGGTGGATATTCCTGGCATTGAATGCTTGAAATCCTTGAAACGGTTATATATGAGCAATTGCAAGGCATGCTCCTTGAAAGTAAAGAGAAGGCTATCCAAGGTTCTCTATCTTGTACCTATATGTGCCAGTTTTAGAGTAACAAGGTTTTGCCTCTTACTTTTTTCTTTCTTTCTTTTTCATTATTATTCTAGGTTTGCTTGAGGAATATACGCAACCTAAGCATGCCTGGGAGCAAAATCCCAGATTGGTTTTCTCAAGAAGATGTAAAATTTTCAGAGCGAAGAAACCGTGAAATCAAAGCTGTGATTATAGGTGTCGTTGTCTCTCTCGACCGTCAGATACCAGAGCAGTTGAGATATTTGCCAGTTGTACCAGACATTCAGGTCAATCTACTGGATCAGAATAAACCTATTTTCAGCACCACATTGTACTTACAGGGAATACCAAAGACTCATGAAGATCATATCCACTTATGCCGATATTCACATTTCAATCCATTGGTTTTAATGCTGAAAGATGGATCTGAGATACAGGTAAGAAAGCGAAAACCACCTGTGATTGAAGGGGTCGAGCTGAAGAAATGTGGAATTCATTTGGTTTATGAAAATGACGATGATTATGGTGGAAATGAAGAATCCTTGGATGAAAGTCAGCAATCTGTATCACAAAAACTGGCCAATTTTTTCAATTCGTACGAGGAAGATAGCCAAGTTTGTTGAAGTTGAAAAGCAAAATGAAGATATTGAAGGGAATGAATGATATAGCAGTTCATCAAGTATGCGATTTAAGTTGCTTCTTTACTTCCTTCTCATATGCTTTTAGCTGATCTAAAGCCTGTACCTTTTTTGTGAACATGCAGCATCTCGAAGATCCTTTCGAGGATGGGAATGGGATTTTGACTCAAAGGAAAGGTGTTACGTATGGCTTGGAGGATGCTAGACAGGCCTTGGTTACGTACTGGGCGACAACTTATAAAGCCAAAAGAGCTTCTCTGCTTCTCGACATAGAATGTTGATTTCCTCGGGAATTAGATTATGGATTATATGTGTTTGTTGTCCATGCCAAGATCTTATTTAATTTCATTTATGTTTTAAATGGTAGACGGAAAAATAATTTAGTTTTTAAACTATTTTTTAAAACAAGATATTTATTTATTGATATTTGTTTAATGTAAGTGTTATTGTTTTTATTTAGTTAATTTGTTTATGTGTGTGGACTCGTCTTGTTTGTTTGTTTAATATTTAGTGCTATCATTTCAATTTCTATAATTATTATTATTGTTTCTGGTTTATTTCTCAATTATCCATTTTTGAATAAGAAATACCATTGTCTTTCATTCAAAATCAATCTTTTTATTATATAGATAGATTAGAACAAATTGTTTTAGTTCATTCATCATTATCTTCTTTCCTTTTCCTTTATACTTCTTCTAAATCAGTTAAATTTTAATGATCAAATATTGAGTAGGATTTCAATTACTTTATCATATACAAATATAATATGTTTTTAGAAAATCCATAATTGAGTCCCAAACTTAAAGTTTCTTGTCTCAATTATTTTTTATGATGCATACCCTACATGGGATTGTAGTTATCTTGCACGGCATGTTGATTTATATATATTTATATTTATCAAATCAAGTTAACTGAAACAAATGCTTATAGGAGCATTCATAATCCAGTTTGGTCTGATTTAAATAAAAAATTCAAACCAAATTAGGATATGCTAAATTTAGGGAAAATAACCTAGACTAAACCAAAAATCAATTCAAACTGAACCGGATTGGTATGGTCAAGATAAATATTTTTGGTGTAAAAACCATAAACCTAGCACAACAAAAATGGACATTTTAGGTTTTTTTAATGAACCTATATTAAATTGGGTTTTAACAAAATTTTGTTGGGTTTAAGCCTTCTGTTTTTTCTTTATAAATGTACACAAATATATTTTTAATCCAATTAAAAAGAACATATATCTCGGAAATATAATCACCTCAAATTAACAAAAAGGTGTTAACATTTCTTACAAGCAAATACATTAACATATTAACAAATTTAATAAGAATAAATTTAAATAAGATGAAATTGAATAAATAAATAAATAAAAAACCAAGCAATAACAACATCTAGAAAACTCAGCAACAACAAAAATTAAATTTTTTTGCAAGGTTAATACTATAAAAAACACTAACAAATTAGCAATATATTAGAATTTTTTTAGTAATCGACAACTGAATCAGAGTAATATACAACAACTGAGGCAAAGTCGATGGCCATAAATGACCATTAAAATTGTGTTGAACCCATAAAGGGATAGTTGTACATAAAAGTTACCATGGAAAATATGCTATCTCAATAAAATATTCCATTGAAAACCAGCTTATCATAAAAGACAGGATTAAAAGAATATTAATGTCTTCTTTGTAAATACTACTAGTAGCTATGCCTTTTCAAAGGAAAAAAACAAAAGGGAGAGCACACATACTAAAATGCATATATGTAGACTATAGATAGAATTTTATTAAAAAAAAGCTAGAAATATTAAAACATGTAGAGGTTTTTTTTAATAAAAACAATAATATGGAAGAAAAAAAATCCATCTCATACGCATTTGAATATAATTTGCAACCACTAGTAGGAGATTTAATATAACCATTTGTGACCCCGTATAATGTTGAGCAAGAAATCCAATCTGTCTAGCATAGTTGATAATGAGAAGGACATGAAAACAATAAATATAAATGTCAAGAAGTAAAAATCAAATTGCACATGCAATAGATTTAATGATATATAACTATATCTTAATAAAACCAGGTACATAATATATTTCCATTTAGATCGATGACCCACAAAAAATAAAAATAAAATAAAATACAAAATACTTTACAATTGCTTTTTATAAATAAAAAAACTCAGTAGTTTCAAATGGCCAAGAAAAGAAACTTACATCATTGTATGATTTTCATAAATCCATACAAGCTTCCCTACTAGTACCATCTCCACCCTTACTTGCTTTAAATTGATATGATTTTTTAAGGATCTCCCATTCTTGCAAGTCAACTTCTCTTTCCAAGAAAGATTTCTTCACATGCTTAGCAACTTCTTATTTGAAAATTACCAGGCTTAAGCCCAAATCTGAAAATTAAACCAAGTATTAATGAAAAATATTAAAAAAAATGAAGTGAAAGAATAGAGATGAAAAGCACCTTTGAAGTTTTGGTAGTTTTCATCGTAGATCTGATCCTTCCATTACCATATCACTGAATGAAAATCCAAAGTTTGATTCATTAGATTCATACATTTTTAGTACTATCCTGGAAGATTTGCAAGGTCGGTCACCAAACAGAAATTCTAAAACAAAATAGTTGACTTTTAATTAGTGAAATCAAGTTAAAAAATCTTTTGATTAAACAAAATAGGAGACAATATAAACATGACTAAAGTGTTCAAAGCTAACAGTAGTTTCAATAAAATTCCTAAATATTAAAAACACAACAACTGAAACATAGCAATAAACTCTATTATAAGCTTAAAATATTACAACTTGTTTTTGTTTGAGATTACCTTAGAATAGATGGATTTAAGCTTTGAAAATATTTAATTTTTTGTAAATCAAACTAGAATGAGAGAGATGATTTAGGGTTAAGAGAAGAAAAAAAGAGTGAGAGAGAGAGGGCAAGCGGGAGGTGTTAAGTTGTGGTTGGTGGTTGGTGTTAAAACTCAAAAGGAATTTAGGGTTAGGTAATCTTAGGAGAACAAGAGAAAACAAAAGAGAGGGGGAGGGGCGACTCAAATTCTTTTAGGGTTTGAATATGTTTTCTTTTTATACTATTGAAATTCAATTGAACTAGTATGCTTCAATTAGTTTTAGCTTTCTAAAACAGAAACCGAACTGGATAGGGTTAATTTTCTTATTTTTTTATTGATTTCTTTGATTTTTTAGCTGACTGAGTGATTTTGTTTTTAATCGATTTCTTAGATTTTTTGGTTAATTTGTTTATTGGTTATTTCGGTTTACTCGATTGGTTGGTTTTTTTTAACATCTTTAGTCATGCTTAAACATGTCAAATGATGCTATATGGATGATTATTAAAAACATGTATTGTAAACCTCAGGTTATAATTTTTCTAGGTATTTAAAAGATGAGAAATTTAACCAATAGTAAAATGGGTTAAATTAAATTAAAGAAACTAAATCAAGATAAAAATAGTGATTTAATGAAATGAAAAGTGAATATAGTACTAAATTATTGGAAAGAAAAACATTTGTGAGGACAAAATGAATACGTATAATCAAGAGAGGTAAATATTCAAATAATAGAAGGTTGGGAGTTTATGTACAAATGATAAAAAAGGGGTGGGGATAAATTTGCAATTAACATGTTAGAACTATAAATATCATTCTATTTTCTCTCTTTGAGGGACTGGTAAGAGTAAGAGAGAGTTTAGAGAGAGGCTGGAGAGAAGACATATTGATGGCAGAACATCTGATAGCTATAACTTCACCTTCCACCGTTGGATCAGAACGATATTCGGATACGTTGTGCTCATCCATGTCGTGTACATTTTCATCGGAGGGATTGTCTATATGAGTCTCTATTTGAGAGATATCGAGGGGGGGAAATATCTGGGAAAATACACTTCTGGACAGTCTTCTTTGCTATCTGTTTTGTCTTTCGGCAACCGTTGGATTAGGCTATAATTGGGATATGTTGTTCTTCCTGATTCTTTCTAGACTCTGAACGGTGGAGATCTGAAACAAACATTCAGTATAGAAGTTGTGTATCTCGCACAGTAGGTCTGCAAGTTTGAGGTCAGTTCGGTTAAACTCATATTTCTGGAAATTTCACCATTTGATGAAGTTAATATTTGGATATGTTATACTCATAATAATGCATTATAACTTTACAATATGGATTGTTTGGAATATTATTCGTTTGTTATTTATGGTTGATTGAAACTGTTGTCAAGAATTGTGTTTAGAAGAATATTGTTCGGAAAGTTTGTAAAATCGATAAGAATGTTTTATTTTGACATTAAGAGGCATGATTGAAATAAATAAGGTAAATTGGCTCTTATAAAGATTTTTTTTTGACACTCTTAAACGATATGTGATATGGCCAGGGGTTGAGATAAAAGAGAAAAAGTTAAATTATGGATGTTGTGTGTAAATGGAAAGGTTGATGAATCTGGACAGATTCGTCTCGTGACTTTTGAAGAGAATTCGAGTAGGAGGATGAGAGAATTAGGATCAAGTTTCTCATAGTAATTGTAGTTTTGGATGTTAGCTAACTAAGAAAAATTAGTCTTGCTCAATATGGAGGTGTAGAACCCCAGCTATGGGTCATCAACTGAGATTGGGTCCTGACAGACCCTGTAGGGTAGTGTTTGTTGATGATGAGCAATTTTGACTATCTCGGAGGCAGAACTAGGTTCTCCTTACTTCAAAGAACTTGTAGCCTCGTGTATTAGCTTTCCAACGAGACTAATCTTGCTTGAAACAGAGTTCTATAACTCTAGATATAGTTAAAAATATGATGAGTATTCAGATAATAACAGTTGGACAGTAACAGATCAAATGTCTGGACAGTAACAGTTCAAAGTTAGACAAAAACAGTTGGACAATAACAGTTCAAATGTCTAGACAGTAACAGTTCAAAGTTAGACAGTAACAGTTCAATGTGTAGACAGTAACAGTTCAAATGTCTAGACAGTAACAGTTCAAATGTCTAGACAGTAACAGTTCAAAGTTAGACAGTAACAGTTCAATGTGTAGACAGTAACAGTTCAAATGTCTAGACAGTAACAGTTCAAAGTTAGACAATAACAGTTGGACAGTAACAGTTCAATGTGTAGACAGTAACTGTTCAAATGTCTAAACAGTAAGAGTTCAAAGTTAGACAGTAACAGTTGGACATTAACAGTTTAATGTGTAGACAGTAACAATTCAAATGTCTAGACAGTAACAATTCAAAGTTAGACAGTAACAGTTTAATGTGTAGACAATAACAGTTCAAATGTCTAGATAGTAAGAGTTCAAAGTTAGACAGTAACAGTTCAAGGTGGAGACAGTAACAGTTCAAATGTCTAGACAGTAACAGTTCAAAGTTAGACAGTAACAGTTCAATGTGTAACAGTTTAAATGTCTAGACAGTAACAGTTCAATGTTAGACAGTAATAGTTGGACAGTAACAGTTCAATGTGTAGACAGTAACAGTTCAAATGTCTAGACAGTAACAGTTGAATGGGTAGACAATAACAGTTCAATATCTAGACAGTAACAGTTGGATAGTAACAATTGGAAATTGGACAATAACAGTTCAAAGTTAGACAGTAACAGTAGACTTTCACGTGAATACTATATAAAAGAATTGAGTCATACGAACACTTGCACATTGAGATACTAACTGTGAAAATATACATGATATATGTATGTATGTTATTATGAGGAAATTAACATGCATAGAAAGTAACATATGAGTAATGAATGAATATGGATTCTCTGTAATATCGGCCTGAAGGAATGATAACTATGGTTGGATAAAGAATGACAACATTAATGGGTGTAATGAGAAAAACGTAAGATATAAAGAAAGAAATGATTGAAAGAAAGATTTATTAGCTATTGATATGATTATTATAAAACATATCCTTGAATGAGAAAAATTTATGAGATGAGTCTGTGACTGTAGGAAGGACCACCGGTGTGGTGCAACAGCAGCAACAGGGGAGCACGAGTAGAGCCTCTACTGCAGTTAGGTGACTTTCACCTTCATTTTAAATAATGTTGAATAATGAAAATACTTTATCATGAATATTACTGTATTATGTTAATTCAGATACCAGACTGTCAAATGCTTATATGTAAACAATTGATTAGTTTCGGCTAATGACATCCGAAGGGATGACCGTGACAAACGAATGATTAGCTTTGGCTAATGGCATCCAAATGGATGGTCGGGACAAATGAATGATTAGTTTTGGCTAATGGCATCCGAAGGGATGACCGGGACAAACGAATGATTAGTTTCGGCTAATAGCATCCGAAGGGATGGCCGGGACAAATGATTGATTAACTTTGGCTAATGGCATCCGAAGGGATGACCAGGACAAACGAATGAGTAGCTTTGGCTAATTGCATTCGAAAGAATGACTGGGACAAACGAATGATTAGCTTTGGCTAATTGCATCCGAAGGGATGGCCGGGTCAAATGAATGATTAGCTTTGGCTAATGGCATCCGATGGGATGACCAGGACAAACGAATGATTAGCTAACGAATGATTAGCTTTGGCTAATTGCATCCAAAGGGATGGCCGGGACAAACGAATGATTAGCTAACGAATTATTAGCTTTGGCTAATTGCATCCGAAGGGATGACTGGGACAAACAATTGATTAGCTTTGGCTAATGGCATCCGAATGGATGACCGGGACAAATAGTTGATTAGCTTTGGCTGATGGCATTCGAAGGGGATGGCCGGGGTGAGTGAACAGTTAACCTCGACAAATGATGTCTTAAATGAATGGCCGGATTTAAGATTATGGTTGATTGTAAGAATTGGTGCATATATATGTGCTGTAAGTTGTGTATACCAAGAACATGAAGGAACTACAAATGTCACGCTTCAAACATGAAATAATGTTAATGCTTCATTAAACTGTCAGACCGTTTTCTTATTATTATTATTATTATTATTAAGTAATTGCATTCTTGTAAATATTTTGTACTGCAGTAGGGACGTCATATCAACAAGGTGCCTAGGAAACCTAATAGACGGGAACCTACTTTTGCAAGGAATCATGTAGTTGCATTCTAAATCATAATGTATTTTATATGAATCAATGTACTGAATGTATAACTATTATTAGATCCTTTTAGATTAAATTCATGATGACTATTTGTAGGATATAATACAAACTCATGTCTATGCATGTATATTTTAAATGCGAACTTCTAATCATGCAAACATAATATTATGAGTTTATGTAAGATTCACTTTTAACTGAAATGTTGATTGTTATTGATGTATGGATTGTATATTGATGATGTGAAGGGAACATGTTCGCCGATTACCGACACGATGTGTGTGAAGTACAAAAAAAAATTTACTATTGTTTTGGGCTTGAAAAGTCGGGTTGTTACATGTATTAACAAAATTAATCAACTCCACACCTTTTAACCAAGATTATTAAGACCGAGTCTGCTAATTTAGAGAGTGTTTGGCAGTATGGTAGCAGTTGCTTTTTAAATAATTTTTTGTGCCGAAATGTATGCCAATGATGTTTTTTCATTTTTTAAAAATTATTTTTGACATCAGCACATCAAAACGATCGAAAACATACAAACCATATTAAATTTTAGCAAAAAAAAAAAAATTAAAATTTTTTTAGGAACACGGTTTGCACCGCGTTCCCAAGCGCATTCTTAATCAGGCACTCACGAGCCAACCACTATAACAATTCAGTTATGCTAAAAACCCTTAACATCTAACTCATGGCTTAAAGTTGATTAAAAACTAGAAACAATTTAATCTACCCATCTAATAATTGTTTTCTCATGTGTTCTAGCAATTCTATATATTTTTATAAATTGCAAATAGTTTAGGTATAAAAAAATGATAATTTACAACTATAAAATATTGAGATCAAAGATTTAAAGTCATTTAATGATTGGAGTTATATTTGATTGTTGTGAAAGTCCTATAGAATCGCTAAGAGAGATAACTCTAAGTTCTACACTTTCAAATTATCAAAAGTCTTATCTCATCATTGTCTCTTTTGTTAGCTAGCACATGCTTTAAAATATCATACTTGTTTCATATTCTATCAAGTTTGATAATTATGTGAGAAATGAGTGTTGTCCAATGTAAATTGAAAAAGACCAAAGATGTATATAAAATGCAATTCAACTATTATACTATAACGCACTTTTAACAAACTTAAAGTATCTTAAAATGATTAACTTAATACTTGATCAATTTTGCTCACTTTTTTATTATGCTGCATGAGGAAAAGTCATCAGAATCGTTGAGCAAAATTGCAATTCCTTCTTATGAAATGGAATAAGTGACTACTGTGGGAGCAAAAGTAACATGGGGAAGGTTACTTTCCTAAAACAGGAGGGAGGTTTGGGTTTGAGGATGATAGAGGAATGGAATATAGCTTACATTATGATATTTATATGGAGTTTTTTTTCTTCAATTAAGATCCTTATGGGTTGCATGGATTCAATTTATATGCTAAAAGGAGAAAGTTTAAGAGAAGTAAAGATTTCACAAGATTACTATTGAGCTTAGAGAAAATTGATAAAAATTTGGCCAATGCTGCCTACCATTTAAGAGAGGATTCATTATGATATTGGTAATGACAAAGCTACCGTTCTTTGATAGGAATCATGGCATACTGAAAGGCTTCTCATCAAGAAATATAATTATAGAATAATTTATGGCAGATATATTATTGTGTATGGAGACAATAAAAGCACATATCCAACTACAAATTAAGCTAAAAGGGAAAGGAAGATTTAAGTGCTATAAATTAGGCTATATGTTTTCATGGCTGCAAATTAGGAGGAAAGATTTTTGTTGGTTTATTTGTAAAATTATAAGGAAAATCATGGCTACAAATGAGATGTGTGTTCCCATATTTTAATTATAAATAAAGAGTGAGTGAGAAAAAAGTGAGTCAATTGTAAAGAGTTGGGAGTTGAGCACCTCCTCATCCTCCATTACTCTGTGTGTGTATTATCTATCTAGTAAAATTAATAGCTTTCTAGTTATAGACAATTGTCAAACCATGTTAAAAGTTGTGTTATTGATTTTAGGCATCAATCTCATGTATAACAACTGATATCAAATTCTAATAATTTGTTTTTTTTTATTTTTGCTTATAAATCAAAGTGTTCAAAAATATATTTTGAATATATCATTGTGAAGATGACTTTGATGAACACAACGATGGAAACATGTGCAAAATAGAAATAGGAGTATGCTACACATGCTACACTTATTGAAGGATTGTTGCCCACACAATCTCACATGCCTTCTCCACATACTAGTCGTCGTCATCATCATCATCATCATTCACTAACCTGGTTTATAACCAAACAATCATGTTTTGGATTTGAAACTGTCCAAGTCATCAATATAGTATCCTCCACATCATTCAAAAGGCGTATTTATCATAACACTCTATTAAAAGTGTCAACTACCATGCTGTTAGGCATGTCATTAGACACATTAGCTTTTTAGGTCTAATCATCTTCCATGTTATCACAGGAGAGCAATCTAGTATGTTTTGCTTATGTACAATCGGTGTTATTGCTTAATATAAGGCATCTGTTAGGGTAGATTTTTCTTTCAAATCTAAGCCATTTGAAGTCTGATTTTGATGACTCTAGACTCATTTCTAGTTAAATTGATCATTTTGTTCATAACTACAGAGTCTAATTATCTAGATTGGACTTAAAATTAGATTAAGACTTTTTAATTACTATTTGATTCTCAATTACTCTTCAAAAAGAATAAATGGTTAGACAAGAAGTAAAGGCTACTTGAATAGACAAATTTAATGGCATAGGTTTTACGTATTATAACATAGAGATAGAAGGCTACCTCTATAAGAAGAAACTTTATGTAACATCCCCATTTTCAAAACCAACGCATCAAAAAAAGAAGAAAAAGAAACATGGTAATTTTTTTTTACTTTATTTTCTTTGTTGAACTTATACAAAGATTTTTAAAATTTCTACTAAAATTTCGGCAGAGTCTCCCCTATACCGAGAGGTCCCAAGTTATCGACAAATCATTTGTACACATCCTGTATTCATTGTTTATGCACATTCCAATCATTCCAAGTCTCAAACTGTAACACCCCGAACTTTTAAGAAAAAAAAATTCACATAATTATCAAGTTATAAAAATGAGAAGAATCTCAGGAAGTTTTTTTTTTAAAAAATAAAAGATAACCATTAATTAACCATTGTAATTGCATTCATACATTAGCATAATAAAGATTTTAAATTTCAAATTACTACTTAAAGTTTTAACAAAATAGTATTACATAACTTTATACATACAAATTAGAAGTATTGTTATATACAACCCAAAATAAAATTCTTCCATCTTCCTATTAACTTAAGTGACTATACAGAGGGAACACCCATGCATCAACTAAGGGTTACGCTGCTGAGATGAACCAACATAGTAATTTGCATAAACATAATTAAATTAATTCAGATGATCTAATATATTTTTCATTACACTGACAATTTGTTTTTGAATTCATTTATCAGCAATTTCTATAATTTCTCACTTGTCAGCACATCAATCTTGTCCAATAATAACTAATTCTATTGATCGTCCATTCCCAGAACACCAGTTCCATTCCAGAATACGGGTTCAACTAACAGCCCATTCACAGGGCAGCAATTCCGAACCAGGACACTAGTCCAACCATTAGCCCAATAATAGGGCACCAGTTCCAAACCAGGATACTATCCAATCATCAACCCATTCACTAGGCGCCAATCCCAAACCAGAAACTGGTTAAACCATCATTTAAACACTACATATAAATACAAAAAATTGAACTAACTCTTATTAGGGACTAAGCTAAAGAATTAAACAAGACTTTAAATTAGAGATCTAAATGTCAGACATCTACCTGAAATATGTGCTCTGTTAGTCGTCCCCTACTCTCGTCTATTTCTCACAATCTCACTTGTACCAATAGTTACACTAATTTATATTTCAGGTCTTGGCCACACATACACACATATACGGACTACCTATATAATTCAATATTTTGTAATAAAAAACAATTCCAAACAGAAGTTACCAATTTACAAGTTTTAGGTAGCTCAACATAACGGATTCCAAACACTGTTTAGTATTTTGAGTTTAACTGGAGCTATAGAACTCGATTTTATGCGTGATTTGTTTCTTTAGAACACTAAAACATAGGTCTATAACTTTCATGAGATGAATATACCCATTTTGTCCATCTACATGCCTAAATTCACAAATTTCAAAAACCCAAAAATATATCCTGCTGATTCCTGGTTTTTTTTATCTATCTTCAGTTTTTCTTCCATATTTAGTGTTTTGTCAATCCAATTTAAGCAAGGTCAATTTCATTTGAAAGGTAACATCCATGTCTACAACTTTCATGAAGATGAATATACCCAGTTGTTTCCATCTACATGCCTAAATTCACAAATTTCAGAAACCTAAACATTTGTCCTGCTGATTCCCGGGTTTTGACCTGTCTTTAGTTTTTCTTTCATATTTAGTGTTTTGTCACTCCAATTTAAGTAAGGTCAATTTCATTTGAAAGGTAACATCCATGTCTACAACTTTCATGAAGAAAAATATTTCAAATTCTGTCATCTTAGGGTTCAAATCTTAGTAGAGAAATTAAGAGATCACTTGTCCAGTTTTGATTTTTAAGTTCAACAAGTATAAATTCATTTCCCATGAGTCAAGAGATTGAGAACAACCTTCTTAAACCTAGATTAGGGTATTCTAAAATCTCAATTATTCAAGGAAAACACAAACAAATTCAAGTAACTTAATAAGAGAGTTTATTACCTTCTATTACAAAAAAATGAGTCAAAAGATTGAGAACAACCCTTTTTCTTCTTCCCCTTCTTTCTTTCCTTCCTTCTTCTAACCCTTCCCTTCCCACTAGTAAATTCTCTAGGTTTTTCTCAAAGTTTTCTTTCTAATTCTTACTTGAAGCACTCTTAGTTCACTTACTCTCACTTTTCTTTGGATTCAAAGGTTGAATCTACAAGGTTTCCTTTTAATTTTTTCTTTTCTCCTCTTTTCTTTCTCTCCTTGGCCGGCCATTACTCTAGGAATTTCTAGAGATTTCTTGTTATGTATAATTATATTCTTTCCTTATTTGCATCTTGCCCCTCATATTTACTTCTATTTTCACATTGACCTCACCATTCCTTTTATTAATCCATTTACCCTACTACTTCTTTTTCTCTTTACTAACTCCTTACTCCTTTATTATTGTTTTCAATTTCACCCTTCTCATTAAATAACTTCTCTTTTAATCCATTTAATTTGTTCAATTTAATCATTTCTCTACATCCTTTGTATTTTATTTTACTTTAATAAATCAAGATGAAATTATTTTATTCAAGGGTTTACACTTTATCTTCTTTTATTACGAAAGAAGCTAGACAAGATGAAGGAGAATAAATGGAACCTTCTTGATATGCAAGTTTTAGGAAAGTTGCTCATAATATTACGAAGGAAATGATCACTATAAAGCTAATGGAAACCTTCTCAAGCCATCAATAAATTACAAAGTATGAATAATGAAAATTTTATTCAACCTAAAGATGGAATAAGGTATCTCTCTTACACTACACTTGAATAAATTCAATACCATCACAATTCATTTATCATATATTGTAATTAAATTTGATGATGAGATTTGAACATTGATTTTAAATAACAACGCTATGCAAATAGATGTAAGCAATTATACTAGAAAATTTAAATTGAAATATAACTACTTTAGAGACTTGATTTTGGATGAAGAAGTGCATAGAATGTTTCAATATAGCCTTTAATATTGATACTTAAGGGAGAGGAAGAGATAAAAGCCTAAATAAGAGCAGATCAAAATTCAAATTTAGGAGAAAATCAAGTATACAATATTAAAGCCTAAATTTAGCCTTTAATAATGTATACTTCAGGATTTCACCTATGAGGATGTGCATACTGTCTGATAATGTGTTTGGGCAGAGTGTGTTTGGACGGTGAAATGAAAATGGGAAAACCATGATAATAATAATAATAATAATAACACACCCATGAAAACATCAAACTAATTTCTCTCAATTTAAACACAATGAGGTTATAAGCTCTTTTGAGTCGTAATTTAATTGAAGCCAAAGCTTCTTATTGGTGAAGAGGATCATTCTTGTGAAGTAGAGCAATGATGAAAAATAACTGGGGAAGTAAAGACTTTTTTGCGAGAGATCGGGTATTAAGACGCAACTTTCAAACACAAAATAAAGGGTAATGCTTTTAAGCCGGAGCTTTCTGCAGTTTGATACTCTTACTTTAGTATCTGATAGGAGGTGAACCGTGAACCATAACTTGTTGACCGTGCAAAAAGAAATCCTGAGGCAAAGGTACCATGGGAGGTAGATTTGTTCAGGTGGAATCTCTACCATCTTCAGCTACTCAGGGTAGTCGAGTACGAAAGCTACAAACCATTCCTGTACACATTAGATTTGTGGATAAACATGCATGGTGTAAATGATCATACCACGATGCTTCCGTGTTTTTCAGTAAAACTCTATTTGCCTGATCATTGACTTGTTACTTTTCGCATACAACAGGCTTTGTATGAAGTATGTGTTGGAAAAAAACAATGAAAGAACGGAGGATGGGTTACTACTCACACAATTTGGTGGAATATAATACACTAAATAATGGTACTCTCACACCTTTCATTATCAAATCCATACAATATATATATAGACATTATAAAATGTCTTTTATAATCTTTTAAGTTCTTAATTAATATTAGACTCTTCAATACTTACTCTATATTCATGGTATTTCTAGATTCATAGTATTTATGATGTGGATGATTATTCATTGTACTAAATTTAATACACTTAATCTTGGTAAACAAGTTTAATAACTAACATTCTCCCCTTTTAAACTTGCTCCATCCATCTTCATGATTCCAAGCTTCTTCTGAAAATAACATAAAACATTAGTCTTCAATGGCTTTGTAAAAATATCCGCAATTTGTTCATGAGTTTTGACATGAACTAACTCCATATCGTCTTCTTTTATGTGCTCTCTAATGAAGTGAAATCAAGTATCAATATGTTTTAAACGTTCATGATGAACTAGATTCTTTGCAAGTGCTATAGCAAACTTATTATCAACAAAGATTCGTGTAGCCTTGCTTTGGTTCTGCTACAAATCTTCCATCAGTTTCCTTAGCCATATTGCATGACACACACACGATGCAGTAGCAATGTATTCTGTTTCACATGTGGATAATACAACAATAGATTGTTTCTTTGATGTCCATGTGAAAGTTGTTTCTCCCATAAAGAATATAAATCCAGTTGTGCCTTTTCTGTCTTCCAAGTTTCCTGCTCAGTCACTATCACTGTAACCTGTAATTTCAAGATTCTGCAAAGACGAATAAAACAATCCATAGCTTGTAGTTCCTTTAACAAAACAAAGGATCCTTTTTGCTATCCTCAAATGTGAACTTCTTGGCTTCTCCATATATCTGTTAATTAAGCCAACCCCAAACAGAATGTCTGATCTGGTATATGTTAGATAACGCAAGTAACCCATAACACTTTTGTAGTTTGTAGGATTAACTAAATCTCCTTCTCCTTCTTTAGTTAACTTGGTTCCATATTCGACAGGATTGTTTGCTGGACAACAATCTTCCATAGTAAATTTCTTCAAAACTTTTGTTGGATATTTGGCTTGTGAAATGAAGATTCCATCACTGCACTGCTTCACCTCTAATCCTAGAAAATATGCCATGAGACCTAAGTCTGTCATTTCAAATTCCGTCACCATGGATTGTTTGAAGTCTTGAATCATAGTTGGATCATCCCCTATGAAAAGTATATCATCAACATATAAACAAACAAACATTACTCTGCCTTGTAAACTTTTCTTCACATATAATGCATGTTCATAAGGGCATCTTGTGAATCCTTTTTGTGAAAGATATCCATCAATTCTAGAGTTCCATGCTCTTGGTGCTTGTTTAAGCCCATAAAGAGCTTTCTTCAATCTGCAAACCTTCTCTTCTTCTCCTTTAACCATAAAGCCAGCTGATTGTTCTAAATACACTTCCTCTTTAAGGTGCCATTCAAGAATGCTGAATTTACATCCATCTGAAATATCTTCCATCTTTTCTGAGCTGCTAGGGAAATCATCAATCTTACTGTTTCATTATTGCTACTAGAGCAAAAACATCTTCATAATCAACTCTATATTGTTGCTTGTACCCCTTTGCTACTAATCTAACTTTAAGTTTTTCAATTTCTCCTTATGCATTCCTCTTTGTCTTGAAGATCTATATTACTCCTATTGTATTATGTCCTTCGGGAAGTGTTGTCAATTCCCATTTATTATTTTTTATGATGGAATTGATCTCCTCTTTCATTGCTTTCTTCCATTTGTCTTCTTGATATGCTTCTTCAAATGTAATAGGATCATTTCCTGAAAATAAGTAAAGCATATTAACATCATTAAGATTGATTCTTTCTGTTACATCATAAATCTCTTGTATGCTCTTTGTCTTTCTTGTTGTTGAGCTTAAAGGACCAGCATGACTATTAGTTGATGGAGATGGAGCTAACATGATTTATTTTTCATCTTTCTGAATCTGCTTTTCATCTATAATTAGTTTCTGTGGCTGATCTTCAGAATTCTAGTTCCATTTTAGCTCTTTATCAAACTTCACATCTTTTGACATGATCACCTTCTTTTTCATCGGATTGTACAATTTATAACCATATGAATTCTCTCCATATCCCAGCAGTATGCATTTCAGACTTTTATCTTCAAGTTTAGTTCTTTTTTCCTCTTGAATTTTAGCACAAGCAACACTGCCAAAAATTCTCAAATGATCAACTCTTGGTTTCTTTGTGCTCCATGCTTCTTCTGGTGTAATCTTCTGAAGTCTTTTTGTTGTAAATTTGTTCAACAAATACACAACACATACAATTGTATCTCCCCAAAACTTTTTTGGACAGTTTTTCTTTTAGCATACATCTAACCATGTTCATAATACTTCTATTTTTTCTCTATGATACTGCATTCTGTTATGGAATCTATGGCATTGTAAGCTGATGAACAATACCATTTTCTTTACAATAATCATCAAAATCATGAGAAATATACTCTCCTCCCTTATCTGTTCTTAGGCATTTTAGCTTACACTCACTTTGTTTTTCTACTAAATTTTTAAACTCCTTAAATTTGCTTAACAGTTCTTTCTTTTCTTTTAACACATATACCCATATCTTTCCACTAAAATCATCAGTAAAAGTGAGAAAATACATGCTTCCTCCTATTGAAGTAGGCGAAATAGGGCCACACATATTTGAATACACCAAGTCGAGAGGCTGAGATGCTTTTGAACTCTTCTTTAGGAATGGCTTTCCATGCTGCTTTACCATTACACACACTTCACATATGCTGCTTGTGTGCTCTAACTTTGGTATTCCAATAACCATTTTGTTTTTCTCCATTAGCATTAATGATCCACAGTTCATATGTCCATATCACAGATGCCATAAATTCATCATGTTAGAGATTTCTGCCTTAAAACACTTTGACAGATATATACTTAGATCTAGAGGAAACATCATGTTTCCAGTCATTTTAACTAAAGCAATTGCAGCTCCAAACTCATCAAAAATCTTTAGATTCTTATCTTTCATTTGCACTTTAAAGCCTTTCTCTAGAAACTATCCCAAGCTTAGAATGTTGTTCTTCATGTCTGGAATATTAAAAACTTCTGATATGAACTTTTGCTCACCATTCTTAAGTTTAATAAGAATTCTGCCTCTTCCTTCAACAGGTTTTTGAGAAAGATCTCCAAAGGTAATGTTACCTTTATAACTTTCTGATTAGTACTTAAAAGTGCATTTTTATCAAGGTTCTATATCATCATTTTGCACTTGAAGTATCAATAACTCCTTAACTAAAGCATGTTTTATACTAACATATCTAATAATATAAGATACCTTTAATTTATGGTAAATGTTCATCTTAAATGCAGGCCTATCACATAAATGAAAGAATTGATTGATGAGTTGAAGTACTGCAATTGAAAGGACAAAGAGATGGGCAAACTTAGAAAAGAGATGATTGGTGTAGTCCAAACTTGAACACTGTTCGGTAATCGGGTGATATCTGGAGCTGCAGATCTTGGATTTAGGTCCATCTTATATGGATGGAAAGCTAAGACATAGGCCTACAACTTTCATGGGAGTCCAAGATTTAATAAGGCTGTTTTCAAGTCCAAATTGTAGCAACAACGAAGAAGTCCGAATCTGTCCTGCAGCCCAGACACTGTTCAGTGTTCAGCCCATATCTCGAGTTCTAGAAGTCCAAATGATCTCAAATTTTTACCCTAGAAAGATGAGACAATTCCCTAGAACTTTCATGATTGACGTCTGTTCAAATGATGACGTTATCAATGACGTTTTTGGCAGACAAGAAGATAAGAATTGTCACCAAGTCAAGATGTGGCCACTCACTCATCAATTAGTCAACAAATCAATAGTTCCGAATTTTGGCCTATAAAAGGAGGCATTTGCCATGTATTTAGGCATCTTGGTGTTCAGATTAAGATCATGCTCTTGCTCTCTCTTTATATTTTGTAATGCTTAAGTTTTGCTTATATTAATTTCTTGCTTATGCTTTTCATTTCCTTTCCTTGTTTATTTATGTTTCTTTCTTTCATTATGTGTTGCTAAGTTAATTATGTCAAGGTGAAAAGGGTACACTAATGGTGTAAGAATAAGTATAATATAAACTTAACATGGACCTTAATGTTGGATACTAACATGCTTTATATTTGTTATCTTGTTCACTTTTAATACTTTGCTTGTTAAATGGTTAATCTAGATTTATGTTGTATAACACTTGGTACAACAAATACTTGGCACTTTCATAGCCCATACTGTATGGTATAACCGACACCTGAGCTATGAAAGGAACTTGATTTGTTGTTAACATAAGTTATAATCATGAATGCCTGACAACATTTACAAGTATTAGCATTATTCGAATAAGATAACTAATGTAATCATGTTAACAATTTATAATCTGATTGGAACCTCCTTTGTGTGTGGTTTCCAATTTAATAAAAAGAGTTTATACTATACTTGTTTGAAATACCATTAGTGGATCCTCTAGCCTTGATATTTGTTGTTATCATTGTTTAATCCTTACGTTAATCTTCCATCTCAAAGTTCTCCTCAACTTCTTCTTCTTTATTATTCTTATTATTATTATTATTACTATTATTATTGTTGTTATTGTGTTGCTGTTAACTATAATTTATACAATTAACCTCCTTGTGGTTCGACCCCGGTCTTGCCGAGTTATTTATTACTTCGACACTCCTGCACTTGGGAGAAGACATCAATCTTTTGGTCGTGTCACTTTCATCGATATCAACAAATGCTTCCTTCATACCACACATATGATTTGATGCTCCTATATCTAGATACCAGGTGTTGGAGTTGCTACCATCAAATTTTCCACAGGCCAACAATAATGCAGGTTCTTCAGAATCAGTTTCTTTCTCAGCAAAGTTGACATTTTTGTCTTCAAATTTGTATTATGAACAATCTGAAGCAAAATGACCATACTCTTTACAATTATAACATTGTACGTTTGCATTATTATTCCTCCAATTTGAATATCCTCCATGACTTCTTCCTCTGCTTCTGCTATGGCCTCTGAAATTAATTCGTGCTTCATAAGATTCTTGATTTCTGAATGATCTTGCTCCTCTTCCTTTTATGTGAATGAACCTTCCTCTTTGAAATGCTCCTCTGCCAGATTCACTAACATTCTTCATAGTTAACTTTATCTACAATGCTTGTTCAAGAGATCTTCCTTCTCCTCTTCTATCAATTTTCTGCTTATGAGCTTGTAGAGATCCCATTAATTCTTTTATTGTCAAATCTTCCAAATTCTTTGATTCTTCAATTGCTACAACCACATCACTACTAAAAAATCGATAAAAACCAACAGAATTACCGATGAAATTTTTTTGTCGGTAATTTTTACCAACAAATATAATTCCTTCTCTAATTTTATCGGTATATACCGACAGACCTTTATTGTCGGTAATAATTACCGATGGCATATATTCCATCGGCAATACGGTCGGTATATACCGACGGAATAATTCTATCGGTATATATCAACCGTATTGCCATTGGAATATATAGAATTTTGAAAAGGAGCAACGATGTGATGACGTGGAATTTTTTCAGATGATTTTACCAACGGAATGACCGAGGGATCCAAACCAGGATCTCCGTCCAGTGACGTGGTCCATTCACCGTTGGAATTACCGATAGGGAATACCGACGACACTTATTTATCAATGATTCCATCGGTAAAAGCCAATATATACACACTTTGCCAACTCTCTCCTTCTCTATTTCTCCTTCTTCCATCTCAACTCTCCCCTCCCAAACTGCAACCAACCACCCATCCCAACTCTCCCCCTCTTCTCAACACCAGTACTCAAGTTTCTTATACTTTCGTACGTGGTCACAACATCCGTTCTTCGATTAATTTATTATGGATTTTACCATTTTTTGTAAGTAAATCTATCCTTTTTAGTTTTAACATTTAAATGTCAATTTGATTATTTTTTATTGTTTTTTTAGTATATGTATTTTGTTAACATATGTACTTATTTTATTGTTATTTGTCAAAGAAACTTGTAGTATGAATGTATAGTTTTGTAGTTATTATAGTTTGTTTTAGATTTTGTCAAATTGTATTTGTTTGTAAATTGTTGAAACTTTGTTTGAATTACACCGAATTAGATGTGTTGTGATAAAATAAATAATAAGTTGTTTAACAGGTCCATTTTAATTTTTTTCAATTCTATTGCGGAGTTGTGATTTCCGTAAATTTATATATGTATAAATTTGTATGGATGTTGATAATTGATAATTGATAATTGATAATTGATAATTGATAATTGATAATGAATATTTAACATAAGTGTTTTTTAAGTTTGTTGCATAATATCGGGGCAAACCAATATTTTTACCAATTTATTTACGTAACATAGTTAATTAATACATGTTGTCATCATAATTTTATAGATGTTCGATAGAAGTCATAGATGATCGTTCATGGATATATCGAGACTCACCCCAAGGATTGCGAAGGATGGATTATTGTAATGGGATTCAGGGTTTTATTAATTTCACAACATCTATTCCGAGAAATTTTAATGATGGCGGTATTAGGTGTCCATGCAGGAAGTGTAAAAATAAAAATTTCTGCATCAAGATGTTGTAACGATGCATCTTCTAACCAAAGGGTTCATAGAGGATTATCTATGTTGGTATGCACACAGAGAACTATTTATTCCTAATGAGAGCATGGTAGAAAGGGTGGTTGGGTCAACTTCTAGTATTAGTAATGTGCATGAAGTTGTATATGACAACACTAATCCTTACAGGAATATGGTTATGGATGCAATGAGAATGAATAAAGGTAATGTCAGTCAATGTTAGTCAATGTCCAATAGTAGAAGAAGAACCTAATGTAGATGGAACAAGGTTTTTTGATCTGTTGAAAGATTCTAACGAACCATTATGGGATGGCTGCACGAACCAAAGAAATTATCGGTCGTAGCACAGGTGTTCACCATTAAGTCAGATCACGGGTTGAGTGAGGCCGGTTATGACAAAATTATCGAATGGGCGAGAAGTGTTTTACCTGAAGGGATCAGGCTGAAAGAGAACTTCTATGCTGCAAAGTCCATGATGAAACCCCTCGGTTTAGGATACCAAAAAATTGACATGTTCCCTAACTTCTGCATGTTATACTACCTTGAAAATGTTGAGCTGACCGAGTGCATGACATGTGAGCATTCCAGTTACAAACCCAGAACTAGCAGGGGAAAGACTCTCATGGCATATAAAAAACTTAGATACTTCCCAATCACACCTAGACTGCAGAGGTTATTCATGTCACAAAGAACTATTAAGCACATGACATAACACCAATCACATCATGCAGTTATGGAGTGATGGTGCTTCTTTCTAACGGCGAAGCATGGAAACACTTTAATAGTGTGCATCCTTACTTTTTAGCTGAATCAAGGAACGTGCATCTTGGGTTGTGTACAGACAGATTTAACCCATTTAGGTCATTTGCTGCTCCTTATTCTTCTTGATTGGTCATACTGACAGTTTATAACTTGTCACCAGGGATATATATGAGGTTGGAGTTCATGTTTTTATCTATGGTCATGCCAGGTCCGAGCAGTCTGGGCCGGAATATAGATGTTTGTCTTCGACCGTTAATTGATGAGTTGACGCAGTTGTGGTTCTCTAGAGCTTTGACTTATAATATCTTGAGGAAACAAAATTTTATTATGAGAGCGGCTTTGATGTGGACTATCAATGATTTCCTAGCTTATGGAATGGTTTCTGGTTGGAGTACGCATGGAAAACTAGCATGTTCATACTGCATGCAAAACAACAAGGCATTCACGCTAACAAACGGGGGTAAAGCTTTTTTTTTTAATGTCACCATCGTTTCTTACCACAGAATCACAGGTACAGAAAGAACAGAAAGGATTTATTTATTGGCAGAGTTGAAAATGATGTTGCACCCCCGTATTTTTCTGGTGAAGAATTGCATGATATTGTATCAGAGTACGGTGACATTGTGTTTGGTCTCCAATCAGGTAAGCAGAAGTTTCCTGGTTTTCGTTTGACCTATAATTGGGTAAAGCGAAGTATCTTTTGGGAGCTTCCTTATTGGAAGACCAATCTTCTCCACCATAACCTTGACGTCATGCACATTGAAAAGAACGTGTTTGAGAACATTTTCAACACCGTCATGGATGTGAAGGGAAAGACAAATGACAACATCAAGGCTAGATTGGATTTAGCGTTGTTCTGTAACTGTAAAAATATAGAGTTGGTTTGTGATGGGTCACGGGTCGCAAAATCAAGAGCAAGCTTCGTGTTAGAGAAAAACACACAACTACTAGTCTACAAATGGCTTAAGAGTCTGCGTTTTCCCGATGGACATGCCTTGAACATATCAAGGCTAGTTAATATGGAGGAATGCAGATTATATGGAATAAAGAGTCATGACTGCCACGTGTTTATGCAAACACTCATTCCATTAGCTTTTCATGATTTGTTGTTAAAGGGGATATGGGATGCACTCACGAAGATCGGTCATTTCTTTAGAGATATAAGCTCCAGCAAGTTGAATGTTGATCACATTGAAAGGCTTGAAACGAATATCGTCGAGACAATATGCAAACTTGAGATGATATTCCCTCCATTATTTTTTAACTCAATGGAGCATCTACCCGTATATTTACCGTATGAGGTAAAAGTTGAAGGACTGGTCCAGTATAGATAGATGTATCCATTCAAGAGGTTAGATATTATAGTTGCAATGTAATTCATAATTAAACATTTTTTCATTGTTTTTTTAATTGATAATTTTTGTTTAATTCTACATATGCAGGTACTTGTTCAATCTTTTAAAAAAAAGGTTAAGAACAAAGCGCATGTTGAGGCGTCAATATGTGAGGCCTATATTGTTGAGGAGATCTCAACATTTATCTCATACTATTTCGAATCTTATTTGAGAACGAGGATCAACCGTGTTACAAGGCATGATGATGGTGGTAAAGTGACTTCAAGTGGGAACTTGTCAATATTCTCCAATCCTGGATGACCCACACCTAAAAATACCATAAAGGGAAGATATTTGTCTGAAATAGAGTTCAGACAAGCACACAATTATGTCCTATTTAACTATGATGAGCTGAGACCTTTTATTAAGTAAGTAGATGTACTACTTAAACTTTGTCAAGAGTGTACTATTTATATATTGTGATATCATAAACTCATATAATTTGGAACAACCTTGCAGGCACATCGACGATATTTACTATCCAATAACTCACAGCTAATCGAATCCCAAATCTTTCAATTACAAGATTAACAATTTTTCACGTGGTTTAGAACACATATAAATCCTATCACAAACTCATTATCTCTTGCAAGGTAACTGTACGTCAATATTACAGAATGTCCGTTTATTGATTATTGTTGTATTTGATATACAAGGTTTATCAAATAGGAGGTAGTGTTGCTATTTCACTATCTTTATTAAGCCTGGGCCCTGAAAGAAAAGTCAAGTGTTATTACAGGTATTTTTTCAATGGATATGCCTTTCATACTGAAGAATACAGGCATGAAAGAAAGACATACAATAACGGTTTTTGTATTAAGGGATCGACTTCTATTGAGTTTGAAGTTGACTACTATGGTAGATTAGAAAAGGTTGTTGAACTGTAATATCATACCGAGCAGAATAGAGTGTTTTTATTCAAATGCTATTGGTATGACACGACTGACAAAGGAATCAGAGTAGATCCTCACTATGGTCTCGTTGAAATCAACTCAAAAGCTAGACTCCGCAACGTAAACGATTTCTTTATTTTCGTAAAGCAATGCCAATAAGTTTATTACACATACACCTGTTGATCTTTGTGTTCATGTCAAACTCTTCTCCATCCTCAGCCATGTACTCTGCTATAGATCCCTTGTTGCAGATTGATGATCTAGTGGTAGTAGTGGTAGGAATCCACCCTAGATGGTTGATCCCTACTTCCTTGAATGGTGGATGTTAAGCCCATCGCCATCAAAATCAAGATTGTAGCTGAAATCAAGAAACAAGAACTCCACTTTGCCATTTCTTGAAAAGGAATATACACAAATAAACTCTCTTTCTCGCTGGGTTTTCTTAAATTAATGGTTTCTGTGGGCTTCTATTCTCTCTCTATAAAGATGGTACTGTGTTGTGTGTGTAAATGAGCATATAAGGTTTCTCAACAGCTAAGGCTTACCGAGTTGAAGACTTGGGCAACTATTCATGATTGACTTTGATGTTGTGTTTTATTTACCAAATTGCCATTTCTTTTTTTTTAAATCTAAGTTCTGCCACTAACTACAAAGATCAAAGTCACCACCGGTCTTCAACTTTTTATCTATACTGACTGGTGGTGACCCGGGGGAGGGGGTGGGTTTTTAATTACTTTTTAAGTTTTAATTTATTTTTTAAAATTGTTTTAATGTACTTGTATTAAAAATAAAATTTAAAAAATAAAAAATATATTATTTTAATACATTTTAAAATTAAAAACATTTTAAAAAATAAGATTTATCATATAACTAAACAATTACTAAACCCCACACTAGGTTATTATTTACTACTTAATTGAAATTGTTAATATATAATTAATTGAAATATTTTACTTATGATTTTTTGATTTTACAATTTAAATTTATGATCTAAATTTATATTATATATTTGTATCGTGTTAAAAAAATATTTTTAACAATTTTAGACACCAATCTTAAACATTGTACACGTTTTTTTGATTGTGGGGCACACTAATAATCACTATACATATCTGTGCTGTCAGGTGAGTATATAAAATCCTCAAATCAAGGGGTAGGTTTTGCACTGTTTACAATAACATTTTCTAAACTACAACAATAATATAACTTAACTAGTTCAAGTCTCACAAATCTCATAGCACTAGAAACTTACATAATCGTTAATTTTAAAGCTCATATAATTAATTAAGGTACACACAAGCTGATCCGGATACCAATAGTAATAATAATAATAAAAAAATAACATTTACTAGTGATGATGTCGAGAATTTTTTTTTATAAAAAAACTAGTGTCTGCTGTTCCCCAGACAGCTAGAAATCATGTTCATCTTGCCTCGTATCGATAGAATATTGTCTTGCACCTATATTTATGAGATTGTCTTGCACCTATATTTATGCATTTCAGCTTGTATGAACCTAGAACTAGAAGTTACATAAAACAAACTTTACATCCACACAATTTTATTTTTTTATGCAAAGCAAGCATTGCCCATCATCACCTTTACTGTGCATGTCACAATAACCAATCATGACTCAACTTTCTAGAAAAACAAAATCACCATCGTCTCCATAAACAGCGCACACATCTCAATGTTATTTTCTGGTTCCGGGCAGAATGGCTAGCTGATGACTCTGTCCTATTCAATAGTAATAGATAACAATGAGACTTTTTCCTGTTCAAAAGTAACAGATAATAATGACAAGTACCGTTTTACCAGCTCCATAAACCAATTGTGAAAGAACCAATGATCTGCTACTTTTCTTTCTTCATGAAGTAAGTTAAGGGACTAATTGTAAGTAAATTCATGGACTCGCAGTTAGGCACATTCATTTCAACCCAGGACACGGAAAGTCTAATTTTTATATGAAAATTTTTCATGACTGATACAAACAAGGGATCTACTAGAAATGCCAATTGGATATATTATGAGGTCAATAGATAAGAAGTTCAAAGAGACACTCAATGGGCTTATTCAGAATATTTGGTTCAAGTCAAGCTTTTAAACATCAACAATGAATGATCAGGTTTTAATTAATATGATTCATGCAAGAGTTAGACAAGCTTAAGTAAGTTTTGTGCTTATTTTTTCTCATGCATAATTTTATACTAACAAGCATAATTTTTTATTTGATTGTTAGATTGATCTAAAATTACACCGAAATATTCCAAAGGTTTTATTTTATATAGATTTAAAATTTCATAGTGATTAGACATCGAGAAGACTTTACGAAGAGGTCTATAAACTACTGTGCGAGAATTATATTATTTTTCTAATTGGTTTAGGGTTATTTTTTCTAATTGGATTAGTGCTCTTTTAATATTTTTCAAGCTTGTTTAAGGAATTCTTACCTAGTATAAATAGAGTTATTTAGCTTTTAATTAGGTTTTTCTTTTCATATTGGTTTATTTAGAATTATTATTGTGTGATATTCGCTCATACTTTTGGTTATTCAAGAGCTTTTCTTGGACTTATCAAAGATTGTGGTGTTCTTCTTTATACTTTTCATTTATGATTCTTTATAATTGTTGAGTAGGGGTTTCATTACAATAGTTCTAGTTCCTCGGTTCAGATAATCAATGTCTTTGTGTTGAGCTTTTATCAACCAAAACTAATTTTAGACTTCTTGGGTTTTTCCTTTATTTCCTATGGGTTCTAGGATTCTTACCCTCTAGATTCACATATATTGATATCACAGCAAGACTTTAAAGTCGGGTTCTATTTTATTTCAGTTTATGCTTTCATTTTTATTATTTCATCAAATTTGATTATTTATGGAAAATAATATATATAAAAAATTGATTTTAATTTTGACTATTGCAAATCAACAGAGTATATATATAAAAAAGAAAAAAATATCAAAGAGATCGCAATTTACAAGTTGTATAAACTCCGTAACAAATTGCATCGTTGGAAGTTTGAATTTAGAAATTAAGAGATATACACCTACAATATGATATTCTTAGGGTATTGTGTATCTTAGTTTCAAATATTAATTTCGGGGTTATTTAGACACACTTAGGTTCGAGTAAGTTTGAAATTGTGAAATCGTTAACTATTACATCAGTTTGAGTCAACAAAAATCTTCTTAGTTTACCATTGCTAGTTTTGGTTAAAATCAATGTTTCTTGCTTTCATATTCATTTTTGCATTATCGTTCGTATTCGTATCTGATTAGTTTTGTCATCTTTTTCATATTTGTATTTTGTTTTCTTTATAGTTTTTGGTTATTTCTTGCTTCTTTGAGTCCAACAATATGAAGTTGACATTATAAAGTTGTTATTTTTTATTGTTAGAGATTAGTTATTTAAAGAACTGAAAAGGTAAGTACGGGAGGTAAAAAGTGAAAAAGTGAACATATTATCGTGATAAACTATATTTAAGTGAAACATAAGAGGAGTAATATATACTTGAGTGTAAGCATGTGAAAGAGTATATGAGGATATATTTTCTTATTATGAAGGTGTTTTTCAGATTATGATGATGTCTTCCAAAGATGCATCATCACCGCTAAAAGATTAGTTTTCACAGCCTAGAAAATTAAAGGGTTGGTGGTTTTTATCGAGGTGATTAGTTCAACTATAGGGGTGAAATTCAAGGTCTTATGTGTCGTGATGACTTAGATAGAAACTTTGGGAGTATTAAGATGAGAATTCCGGTGTTTTAGGCTAGAAATGATCCCGATACTTATTTAGATTGGAAGAAGAAAGTTGAGCTGATTTTTTATTGCTATAGCTATTCGGAGAAAAAAAAGGTAAAAACTTATTGTCATTGAATTTACTGATTATGTTATTATTTGATGACATCAACTTGTATTAGGTATGAGGAGAAAGAGTGAATACTCATTGATACTTGCGAAGAGATGAAAGGAATCATTAGGAAAACATTTGTATGGGGACATTACTACTAAGATTTATATCAAAGGTTCCAAAACCTGACTCAATGGTCTAAGAATGAAGAGGATTACCATAAAGAGATAAGTCACTATGATTAGAACTAATATAATGGAGGATAAAAAAACAATAATGGCAAGATTTCTTAATAGGTTAAATAACGATATTCTGAATGTAGTAGAATTATAATAGTACATTGAATTAGAAGATATGTTATGTAAACCCCAACCCGAAATTTTAAACTAGTGCTAAATGAGGTGATTCTCAACTAAAAAATAATAAAACTAAAAGAAACTTTTTATGATTAGTGGTGAAAGTTCTTGGTAAATTGGTGTAAAATCCTTTAATGAATTAAATTATGAATTTGTGAATGAAAGTATTAATAGTTAGAGTAAAATCATGCTTAATAGCGTAATTTTTAACTAAAAAATAATAAAATTTAAAGAAAATTCATTATGACTAGTGATGAAATTTTTCAAGTGAATTAGAATATATCTCTGATAAAAAAAAGTGACACGCAAAAAATGTTGATGGACTAAGCTTTGATAAAAATTATGCAGGGGATATTTAATGAATGGCATTGTTGTAAATAAGGAAAAATACTTTCTTCCCCTTTAAAAGCCATGAAAGACACCATTTATGGAAGAAAAAAAAGGGAAACTTGAAAATTTCTTTATTTCTTCTTCTTCTTTCTTTCTTGAATTAAATGGCATGGAGATTTTAGTTTAAGGTTTTCCACCTCAAAATCAAAACCAAATTAGTAAACTTTAGATAGAGATTGAAAGTTTAGAAGCCTGAGGAAGAAATGGTTCCATTGGAGGATAAAGAAGATTTTTGATGAATTGTCCATTAAAACTCATTAAAGTGAGTTAGTCATGAGTGATAAGAAGTTTAATTACAAGAATTTTTATTATTTTAGGTAAGGAAATGAAAACCTCTAAATTTGGATTTGTTAGGGTTTATGGTTGATTTAAAAAAAAAGATAATTTGAATGATTCTTTGTTAATTTATGATGCAATAACATGTTTATTATGTAAATTAAAGGAATTTTAGTCGATCATGGGGTTTGCCTAGTTATTGGTTTTAAAAATTAGGGGAATTTTAAAAATTGACTTTGATTTAGGTTGTTTTGGGTTTCTTTATGTTAATGTGATGATTTAATTATAATTTAAAATCAAAATTCTAACTTATTTAACCTCAACGACCCGAGAATGTAAAATATTTGTGTAATCCAATTACCACATGTTTTTAGTAATTTATTCAAGATTATACCAAGATTGTATCTTCATAAAAAAAAATTATTGTTAAAAATAAAAACAAATAGGCTTCTAATAGTCAAGTTCATTTCTTTATTAATCTCTCTCAAATTTTACTTGAGTAGTTGGGTAGCAATTAAACTATAAATTCACTAATTTGAAGTTTGTTTAATATTGTAGTAACAATTGTTTTTTTAAATATTTTTTATTTTAAAAATATTAAAATAATATATAGATTTTTTATTAAAATTTATTTTTAACATTAAAACATTAAAATAATTTAAAAATATAAAAAATTAATTTTTATTAAAACACTTACCAAAAACAAATTCATCCTCTTGCTGTTAGGGCACTCCCAATTAAACCATTTATAGAAAAACCCCTAGCTTTGTTTGACACTGCAGTTTTCATGTTTCTTTGTTCTTTGTTTAATTTTCCTCTTTAACATATTTTGTGCATTCGCATTTTAGGACTTGCGTCATTTGGTTTCGCATTGCATCCTTTATTCAAGTTTGAAAAATAAATAAAAAAAAAATTGCAAAAAAAATTTCATTTAATTTATTTTATATATATATATATATATATATATATATATATATATATTAAAAAAAGGTTATTGTTCAATAGGGTTCTTTATTTTACCTAAAATATTTTTTAATATACAATATTTTACATATAAAATACTTTTTAAATGTTTATCTTGAAATATATTTCATTCTATAAATAAAATATTTTTCAATAATGGTGATGGTAAAATAAAAAACAATAACAATAATGGTGAAATAAAAGAAGG
This sequence comes from Populus trichocarpa, assembly GCF_000002775.5. Taxonomy (NCBI): domain Eukaryota; kingdom Viridiplantae; phylum Streptophyta; class Magnoliopsida; order Malpighiales; family Salicaceae; genus Populus; species Populus trichocarpa. The sequence continues at coordinate 4,223,709 of NC_037299.2, read as the reverse complement.
GATGACAATAAAGAAGGCAGTGATGAGGTGATGATAATAATAAAAAAAAAATGAAGATGATCGAGGAAGAGGAGGTGATGGTAGGAAAAAAAGATAATAATTGTAGAAATAAAGAAAAAATGATAGTAAAAAAAGAAAAGATGATAATTATGGTGACGAGACGAAGATTGCAGTTAAAATAATTAAATGAAATCATCAATGAATTATTTTTTATAAAATATTTTATAAAATTTTATGAGATGAAAATATTTTTTAATAAATAAATTAAGTTTAATAATTAATTATAAAATAATTTTTATTGATTAATTTTTGTATAAAATATTTTATAAAAATAAATACATAAAAATATAGTTTTTTAAAAAACACAATAAGATATTTTCCGCAAATCAACCAAAGCCGTTGTGTCATATTCGATATCTTACTTTTGCCACTTGTTTTTTTTTTTTTTTTTTTCTCACGTTTGGGAATCTTGACTTTATTGTACGAGGGAATTTTATATTATTTTACTGTATTTTTAAAATGCAAAAATATTATAACGGGAAGCACGGACCGAGTTATAATGCAACCAACTACATGACCACGATAAAAGGAAGGAAAATAAAGAAAGAACCAAATAGCCACGCCCAATGGCCAATAGCCTGATTGTTTCATCCTCTCCGGCAGCTCTCAGACTCCACTGGGATGTGTTCTTAAGTTTTCGTGGAGAAGACACCCGCCACGGCTTCACCAAAAATCTCTACGATTCATTAAGCAAGCAAGACTTCAGAGTCTTCTTAGATGACTCTGGAATGACTCAGGGAGACGAGATTGCTCCAACTCTGATGGAGGCCATTGAAGATTCAGCCTTATCGATCATTATTCTTTCACCAAGGTATGCCAACTCTCATTGGTGTCTTGAGGAGCTAGCTAGAATATGCGAGTTGAAGAGGCTGATCCTGCCTGTGTTCTACCAAGTTGATCCATCCCATGTTAGGAGACAGAAGGGTCCTCTCGAACAAGATTTTATGAATCACATGGAGAGGTTTGGGGAGGAGAAGGTGGGCAAGTGGAGAGAAGCCATGAATAAAGTTGGTGGTATTTCTGGTTTCGTTTTTGACACCAGGTGATGTATTTCTTCCACACCCTTCTCTTTGGTCCTTTTGTTGTTCTTGGGGGTGGGAAAATACATATAAAGGCCAATGATGCAAACAAAAGATTACGCTGGAGATAACAAAAATTCCAAAAGTGCTAAGGTGATCCACAAATTAGTTGACAGCCTTATAATAATCCTCAGAACATGCATAAATAAAGAATAACAAAAGTTGCAGGTAGATAGAGCTAAAGTTGTAGATTTAATTAAATAAAACCGCAAGTTATAGGAGGCAAATGCATGAAATCTACAGAGGTAAGTAAATCTTATGTTTATATGAAAGTAGGTGCAATATGGTTTTAATTGGCTTTGCAAAGAAAAGCAATGAAAAACTGAAAAAATAATTTATCATAAAAAATATGGAATTTCGCACAAATTTGATGACAAATGAACAAACAATAATCTGACTGTGCAACACATTCCTGCCCAACCGAACAAGACACAATTCAATTCGCATAAACAAAAAAGAGAACGACACACTCAATCTGAAGCCTAATACTCCCCTTTCATTTGAAGCCAAGCCTATCATTAATTAGTTGAAGACAGTCCAAGTTTGTTTGCACAAAACAAACCCCTAAATTCTTTTCCCAACGCCTAGCAAGCATACCCCAACTCATCCAGCTTATACCCCCTTACCCACCCTATATTAACACTCTAAAACACACCAACCCAGATGAACAAAACAGAATCCAAAATGGTGTTGTTCAAAAGAAGAAGGCAATCCAAACTTGCCCTGCACCCAAGCCTAATCATTTGATGGCAAATAACAAAGAATAATCCTATATGCTCTAAACATCAACCATAAAATCAACCATGTTCCCGTCCAAGCCATTCAGAGCAACCCTGCTTCAACAGCAGAATGTTGCTCTGTAAAATCTACCCGGCACAAAAAAAGACAAAAAGTCAATATCCTCCAAGCCACACACACAATAAGCCACATACAGACTTTGACAACCAAGAACCAACATTGGATCAAATGTTTTTGGTACAACAAAGCTACAGACAACATTTGCAGAAAAGGAAAGCCTTATTTGCAGCACACACAGGCAACAATAAAGACCACTTGACAACGTGGACCACAGCCAAACACCAACCCAAACCAGCAAGAAACAATTTTTTTTGAAAAAGCCAGACATACCCCTCAAACAACACCACACATGCAAGCACCAAACAAAAACGGGAAACGAAAAAACAGAAAATGGATTAATAAGACCGAGAAAATCAACACAACAAACAAAATCAAGTGACTGGCAAGGCAAACCAAATCAAGCCAGAGCGAAAAGAAAACAACTCACAATGCAAGACACCAAGGAAAAAACATAAGTAGGCCAACCAAGAACCGATCAAAATCCAACACCTCCCAGTTCAATTTACAGAAATCAGAGCTGCAAACAAGACATTTATTTAAAAAGAAAAACGTTAGAGCAAAAAAGATACATGGAATCCTGAAGCATCATTCAAACCCAAAAAAAAGAAGCGACCACTAAGCAGAAGGACAACAACAAACAATGGAAAGACAAAGCAATAGCTGGGAATTACCCAAACCCCAAAAGAAAAACATGCAGACCCAAAAGATCCGAACGAAAGGAAATTGCAATGACAAACCGACTCTAAAACCATGCGCCCCTTCAGACCCCAAAGAAATGACGTGAAAGAATGGCAAACCAAATGCAAGCAGTAGCATGCCAAACTATTAACAAATAAGAAAATGAAGTGACAGAACATTTCTTTTTAAAATAACAAAATAACTCACCGAAACCAAACCAAATGAGCATAGTGTTTCAATCACAAACCAACAGCCCCCTTGGCAACATAAAAAGGGCAGCAAGATCCCAAGGAACCGAAACCAACAAACCAAAATCTAACTCACCTAAGAACGTCCAATCTAGCCGAGAAAGCGGCAACCCTCCCAATGTAATCGAAGGAAAAAAGGGCCTAGCCAATTGGGTCTTGCATTAAATGCACGATTATGACTGCATGGCATCCTCCCAGAGACAACTCCAGGAAAACAACAGAGCCCAAGTGAAGCAAGAAGCCAACCACCAGCGACTTGCAGCAGGGAGCCGACACCAGAGCCAAATGCAGCTAAATCACAGAAGCACACATCCGAGAAGACGAAGACGCAATGCCAAGCCTGCACACCAACATCCAAGCTATTCTCACAGCAGCAACGATTGTGATTTTTTGCCCCAGCCAAGCCCCTCAGAAAAACATAAACGGAATGCCTCCAAGAAAAAAAAAACACTAAAACCCGATTCTACCTTGGTTCCCACCCTTTTTTTGTTGGCGCAATAAAGTCTCAAATAAAGAAAGGAACCAAAACCTGAAACTACCCCTGCCAACCAGCCTTCAACAACACATAAGCCAAGGACGATTTTGGGATAAAGCACTCAAGATGAACCGTAGCACAATGTTATTTTTAAATTCTTATTGAATTTTATTTGATAAAAATAGTGTTTTTAATTACATATGAAATAAGTTTATTACATGAAATTATACAAGTTGTTTTGCTTCTTAAATTTCATAAATTAACATGCAAATGAGTTTCTTTATAAACATGTCCCACGAACCGAATTAATGCTATAACTCGATCATTTCCCTAGAGTTCTTTTCGTTGTATCTTTAGATATCTTCTATTAATAAAAGCACGCACGCATGATCGTTTTCACTAAAAAAAAAAACTAAGAAAAAAGAAAGAGCTTTAATGAGTTAAGCTTGAGCTTCATTCATGTAGAAAGTGAGCTTTAATAATGGATTCACATTAGCTAGTTAATTGGTCTTTACAAGGAAGGCCGAAGCCTGTTGCAACTTAACTTTTGGGTGGAACCTGGGATTTCCAATAGCGTTAAAGAGAATTCCAGTTTTAAGCAGCAACTCATGGGATTTACTACCATGGCCAAGGATCCTATCATTGCAATTATGTAGAGTTATCACTTTTGTAGGAAAACACAGCCAACTCTGCTAATTGTTCACCTTACCAAAGCTTTATATATTATTTTATTACAGATCAGAAGATCAGTTGATTCGGCGTTTGGGGAATAGGATTTTGACAGAATTGAGAAAAACCCCGGTGGGTATAGCTAATTATACCGTTGGACTGGATTCCCGTGTAGAAGGCTTCAAGAAGAGGTTCATAGATGATAAATCAAATCGCGTTCAAGTTCTGGGACTTCATGGTATGGGCGGGATTGGTAAAACAACTCTTGCCACAGCTCTCTTCAATAAACTTGTGGGTCATTTTGAGAGTCGTAGTTTCATCTTGAACGTTAAAGATATTTCTAAAGAAGATGGTGGTCTAGTAAAACTGCAGAACAAACTTCTTCGTGATCTTTCCCCAAACTGGCCTCTTGTAAATAATATTGATAAAGGTGTTGCCGCAATCAAAATGTTGGTTCATGAGAAGCGGGTACTAATTGTCTTAGATGATGTGGATGATGTAAGCGAACTGAATGCACTAGCAGGGAATAGAAGCTGGTACGGTGAAGGAAGTCGAGTTATTGTTACAACAAGAAACAAAGCTGTTCTAGCTGAACACCTTGTCAATGAATTTTACGACGTTAGAGAGTTAGGTTACCCGGAAGCCTTACAACTTTTTAGTTATCATGCACTCAGAAAAGATAAACCCACAGAAGAATACATGAATATATCCAAGGAGATTGTGTCACTCACAGGAGGACTGCCTCTGGCTTTGGAAGTGTTTGGTTCTACTTTGTTTAATGAGAGAGGGTTAAATAGATGGGAAGATGCCCTGAAAAAACTGCAACGAATAAGGCCACATAATCTTCAGGATGTGTTACAAATAAGTTATGATGAGTTGGATGAAGATGAAAAGCATGTCTTCCTTGATATTGCTTGCTTCTTTATTAAAATGGGAATGAAAAGAGAGGAAGCAATTGATATTTTGAAGGGTTGTGGCTTTAGTGCTGAGACAGTCATCACAGTTCTGACATCAAAATGTCTCATTAAAATTCGTGAAGATGATGAATTATGGATGCATGATCAACTCAGAGACATGGGAAGACAAATTGTTCAACATGAAAACCTTGCAGATCCCGGAGGGCGTAGTAGGCTATGGGATCGCGGTGAAATCATGTCAACGCTGATGCGCAAGAAGGTGCAACTCATTACTTTATACATACACATTCATCCTCGTTTTTTTCATAGCTTTTAAAAGCTCAATATATAACTAAAGGTTGAGATTTACCCCCACATCAGTAGATCAGATGATGGTAAGACTGATAGGTTCCTACTAGGCTGAAGTTAGGGGTTTGATCCATCCAGTCCATGAGTTTGCACCTAAGGTGAGCTCCGAGGACTCGGCCTAGGTCATTAAAAGGTATTTTTGGAGGGTGGGGGTGTTTAAGCCGGTGGCCCATATTAATATTTTCATGGGTGAAATTTATAATATTATTTATATATGAATAGTTTCATCAACTCAATAATGTTTCTCTGTAAATATTATTGTGGGTGTATGTTAACATATAAGATTTGTTCATTACCTTTTTTTTTTTTTGCCAACAATTTCATTATATATATTATGTATTTTCTTATCAATATATTCTATGTTCTAAATAATTGTTTAACCTTAACCACTTTTGATAGAGCATTCTAAATATTAATATAATATCTTGATAAGTAATATATATGTACTATCGAAGAGTAACGAAGTGAGGTCATTTAATTAGTTTTTCATGAGTCTCGTAACAAAATTGTTCTGCCTTCTTTCAAACCGAAAAATGCTTTCATTTCTTTCATAGGAAAATGGATTTTGTTTCCAAGTGATTCAATCGGGAAAAATATGTGATTCTTCGCAAACTTTAAGGTGTTTAATTTTTATTTTCCTAGATTGTTTGTGCTCTTTTTTTCCTTACAGTACTATAAAATGTCGGATTAGGATTTTTTATGTTCATTTTGAAAAATGTTTGATTTTGAATTCAGTAATTATGATTAGGCGAGAGCAATAAAATAATAAAAAAGTTGAGTTATTATTATTTTTTATGAATCAAATCATGTTCATCCAATTTAAATTCTGAAAGAAACATGAGATCTGAATCTTTGTTTCCAATCTTATTCTGGAATGTCTTCCTTTAATGACTGTCAACAGGGAACAGAAATTGTACATGGTATAGTTATGGACTTTGAAAAGAAAAATGTACGAGAACTCGACGGATTGAAAAGTGTAAGATTTTTCTTCGGCAAGGACAAGAGGATGGAGAGATGATACTTGACACTGAAGGCTTGAAATCAATGGTTAATCTGAGACTGCTGCAAATCAATCATGCAAAACTGCAAGGGAAGTTCAAGAATTTTCCTGCTGGCCTGAAGTGGCTTCAGTGGAAAAATTGTCCAATGAAAAATCTTCCTTCTGATTATGCTCTTCATGAGCTAGCTGTGCTTGATCTTTCAGAGAGTAGAATTGAACGAGTTTGGGGTTGGACCAGTAACAAGGTATGATTTGGTTATCTAGTACATATAATGGCTTAAAAGAAAATGTTAAATAACTATCAGGTCTCCCTGTTTCAATCATGCCAAAGGGAGATTTGTTTTGGAATCCTATCCAACATATATGATCTTATTTTGCTATTTTACAACATGATGATGTGTGTGCGCACACGTACATTTACATGGTAGGCTCTTCATGAGGTATTGTTTTATTGAAACCACATAGTGAGTTTTGTCCTGAAAAGATACCTCTTAGAGAAAGAGAGGTTGAACCTTGTGCTTATAAGCGTTGAAGGCCCTCGTCTCCTAGCCGATATGGGATAGTGACATCATCATAGCTCCCAAACAAGGGACTTGGATAGTCGTACATGGCTGACGTATCTACAGATAACACTAATGATAATGTGTGTCAACACTCGCACATAGTAGACCCTCTAAGAGCATCTCCAATGCAAAATGCTATTTTGAAAAACTAAATTGATAAAATAGCATTTTGAATAGTGTAAATATAGCTTTTTTTACCATATCTATTCCAATGGAAAAAAGCCATTTGAAGAGCCATTTATATTGGAGTGGAAGAAACAAGTGTCTTATTATTTCTTAATAAATTTGATGTTATTTTTTTTTCCACATGACTATATTTAATTGGTTTATTTTTTAGTGGCCCCACTTTGTTGGTTTTGGCTCTTTGAAGAGATATGTAGGAATAACATTTGTGGGAGAAAAAAGCTATTTTAGCATTTTGTTTGGCTTTCCCCTTGGAGTGTGCAAAACAAGCAAAGAAAAGCCAAAATATTAGTTTTTTATTTTTAGCTATCCATTTGGCTTCTCCATTGGAGATGCTCTAAGAGGTATTGTCCTACTAGAACTACATAGTGAGTTTTGTCCTGAAAAGATGCCTCTTGGAAAGAAATTGAACCTTGTGCTTATAAAAAATCAAGACCCTCGTCTCCTAGCTGATATAGAATAATGTCATCATCACAATTCTTTTGAATTCATTCTAGTATTTGCAATCTGTCCCTTATGGAAAATGATCTCGTTTTCCTCTTAGTAACTCATGTTTGCTACTTAAAATTCATCGTTGTAGGTGGCCAAGAACTTGATGGTTATGGATCTTCACCGTTGCTATAATCTTGTGGCTTGTCCTGATTTATCTGGATGTAAAAACTTGGAAAAACTTAATCTCGAGGGTTGCATTCGGCTAACTAAGGTTCACAAATCAGTGGGGAATGCAAGGACATTACTTCAGTTGAACTTGAATGATTGCTCAAACCTTGTTGAATTTCCAAGTGATGTATCTGGGCTAAAAGTTCTTCAGAACCTCAATCTCTCTAACTGTCCAAAGTTAAAAGAATTGCCACAGGAAATAGGCAGCATGTATTCCTTAAAACAACTTCTTGTTGATAAAACTGCTATATCAGTGCTGCCCGAATCTATTTTCCGCCTTACAAAACTGGAGAAGCTTAGTTTAAATGGATGCCAAAACACTTGGGAAACCTGATTTCTCTGAAGGAACTTTCTCTCAATCAATCTGCAGTAGAAGAACTCCCTGATTCTGTCGGATCTTTGTCAAACCTTGAGAAACTAAGTTTGATGTGGTGTCAATCACTTACTGCGATTCCTGAATCTGTTGGCAATCTCCAGTTATTGACCGAAGTTTCCATCAATAGGAGTGCAATCAAGGAATTACCTCCTGCAATCGGTTCATTACCTTATTTAAAAACATTATTAGCTGGAGGGTGTGGTTCCCTGAGCAAATTACCTGATTCCATTGGAGGACTAGCTTCTATCAGCGAACTTGAGCTAGATGAGACATCAATCTCACATCTTCCAGAGCAGATTGGTGGTTTGAAAATGATTGAGAAGCTTTACATGAGGAAGTGTACATCTCTTAGATCTTTGCCAGAATCAATTGGGAGCATGTTGAGTCTTACTACCTTAGACTTGTTTGGTTCTAACATTATTGAGTTGCCTGAATCCCTCGGGATGCTGGAAAACCTTGTGATGTTGAGATTACATCAGTGTAGAAAGCTCCAAAAGCTTCCAGTTTCTATTGGGAAGTTGAAGTCTTTATGCCACTTGTTAATGGAGAAGACAGCTGTTACAGTACTACCTGAAAGTTTTGGAAAGCTCTCTAACTTAATGATATTGAAAATGCGAAAAGAGCCACTTGAATCTCCCAGCACACAGGAGCAATTGGTTGTCCTCCCAAGTTCCTTCTTCGAGCTATCCTTGCTAGAAGAACTAAATGCCCGTGCTTGGAGAATATCAGGTAAAATTCCTGATGATTTTGAGAAACTGTCATCATTAGAGATCCTGGATCTTGGCCATAACAATTTCAGCAGTCTTCCATCTAGTTTATGTGGCCTTTCTCTTCTAAGGGAGCTTCACTTGCCCCACTGCGAAGAACTTGAGTCTCTCCCTCCGCTTCCTTCAAGCTTAGAAGAAGTGGATGTTTCCAACTGCTTTGCATTGGAAACTATGTCGGATGTTTCAAACTTGGGAAGCTTAACGTTGCTGAACATGACAAATTGCGAGAAAGTGGTGGATATTCCTGGCATTGAATGCTTGAAATCCTTGAAACGGTTATATATGAGCAATTGCAAGGCATGCTCCTTGAAAGTAAAGAGAAGGCTATCCAAGGTTCTCTATCTTGTACCTATATGTGCCAGTTTTAGAGTAACAAGGTTTTGCCTCTTACTTTTTTCTTTCTTTCTTTTTCATTATTATTATAGGTTTGCTTGAGGAATATACGCAACCTAAGCATGCCTGGGAGCAAAATCCCAGATTGGTTTTCTCAAGAAGACGTAAAATTTTCAGAGCGAAGAAACCGTGAAATCAAAGCTGTGATTATAGGTGTCGTTGTCTCTCTCGACTGTCAGATACCAGAGCACTTGAGATATTTCCCAGTTGTACCAGACATTCAGGTCAATCTACTGGATCAGAATAAACCTATTTTCAGCACCACATTGTACTTAAAGGGAATACCAAAGACTCATGAAGATCAAATCCACTTATGTCGATATTCACATTTCAATCCATTGGTTTCAATGCTGAAAGATGGCTCTGAGATACAGGTAAGAAAGCGAAAACCACATGTGATTGAAGGGGTGGAGCTGAAGAAATGTGGAATTCATTTGGTTTATGAAAATGACGATTATTATGGTGGAAATGAAGAATCCTTGGATGAAAGTCAGCAATCTGTATCACAAAAACTGGCCAATTTTTTCAATTCATAAGAGGAAGATAGCCAAGTTTGTTGAAGTTGAAAAACAAAGTGAAGATTTTGAAGGTAATGAATGATATAGCAGTTCATCAAGTATGCGATTTAAGTTACTTCTTTACTTCCTGCTCATATGCTTTTAGCTGATCTAATGCTTGTACCTTTTTGTGAACATGCAGCATTTCGAAGATCTTCTAAATGATATAGCAGTTCATCAAATATGGCTTGGAGGATGCTGGACAGGTCTTGGTTACGTACTGGGAGACAAGTTATAAAGCCAAGAGAGCTTCTCTGCTTGTTGGCTATTTTATTTGTGGCTGGATTGGGGAGCATATCACAATCATTATCGGCATAGAGTTCTGATTTCCTCGGGAATTAGTTTATGGATTATATGTGTTTGTTGTCCATGCTGATCTTATTTTATTATCTTATTTAATTTCATTTATGTTTTATATGGTCGACGAAAAAGTAATTGAGTGCAAATTTCTCCTTCCAGTTTTAAACTATTTTATAAAACAAGATATTTATTTATTGATATTTGTTTAATGTAAGTGTTATTTTTTTATTTAGTTAATTTGTTTATGTGTTTGGACTTGGTCTTGTTTATTTATTTAATATTTAGTATTATCATTTCAGTTTCTATAATGATTATTATTGTTACTGGTTTATTTCCCAATTATCCATTTTTAAATAAAAAAAGTCATTGTCATTTATTCAAAATCTATCTTTTCATTATATAGATAGATTAGAACAAATGGTTTTAGTTCATTCATCATTATTTTCATTATTTTTCCTTTATTCTTCTTCGAAATCAATTCCATTCAATTTTAATGTTCAAATATTGAGTAGGATTTTTAGTACTTTATCATATACAAATATAAAATGTTTTTAGAAAACCTATAATTGAGTCTCAAACTAAAAGTTTATTGGATAGTGTTTACAAAATCTCAATTATTTTCGTGACCTGGACTGAATTGAAAACCACTTCAAATTGAACTGGCTCGGTTCGGTTAAAGTCAGATTTTTTGTGTAAAAAATAGTAAACCTAGCACAACAAAAATGGGCATTTTTTTTAATAATGAACCTATATTAAATTGGGTTTTAACAATATATTGTTGGGTTTAACTTGTTTGTTGGCTTTTTAATAAAACTTTTTTTATGAGGCCTTTTAACAAATCCAGCCTTACTCTATTATTAAATTGGGAATTCAATTTAAAAGGAACTTAATTAGACATTTGCATTCTTTTTCCTCACCTAACCAAATCACCTTTACTATTATGTTGAGCCTTCTCTTTTTTCTTTATAGGTGTCATAACTTATTTTTGGGTTCTTCCCCCAAATTTACCTTTTCCTTTCAAAATAAAAATAATAAAAAAAAGCAATAATAACAAGAAAACTAGTAACTTGGCAAAAAAAGGCCGAGAAAGGTTTGAAATATGTAGAATAATCAAGCTGAAATTTTAGATGGAATTATGAACCTTATCACATTTCATTGTACTCAAGACTAAAGAGACAATGTAGATTTAAAGTAAAATTAAATGATTATTGGAAGAATCCATATAAAACTTAAGTTCAGGGACTTAATTAGACTTTTAATAAGCCAATTTGATTTAATTATAAGCCAAATTAAAAGTTTAATTATGTTTAAAAAATAATTTAGGTCAAATTAAAAAATTTAATTAGGTGCAAGGACTTAATTATACTTTTAATGGGTCATATTAATTTTATTAGAGACTTAGTTGGTGAAACATCAACTTTAGGAGGCCAATTTAGGCCTAATTGAGAAGATTAAAATTTTAGAGGATCAAATTTAATTTTTACAAAGTTAATTGGTTGAAATCATGGACAAAATTGCAAGAAAATCAAAGTTTATGGTTAATTAAGGGTTAAATTAAAGAAATTCATAACCAAGGATATTTTTTAGAAAGACGTTAAACTCTGAGAACTCAATTTGTTTAAAACAGGGGTAAAATTGAAGCAAATTAAAAGTTTAATGGTCAATTGAGGTTAATTTACATAAATTCAAAATCAATGACCAAAATAAAAAAGATGTTGAAATTCAAGGTTGGTATTGGAGTTCCGCAAGGCTAAAATCACATAAATTTAAAAGTTTGAAGTCAATTAGGGATGCAATTAAAAGAAATCAAAAGCTGAAGGATTAAATTAAACTTTAGTCAAATCCTAATTAAAACCCTAAGAAAATCAAAATGATGCCGGTACGTTTTGACCATAACAGTTTGTTTTGGTACAAAATGACGTTCTTTTAACTAGCACAAAAAAAAAAGATATGCTAGACGACTTGTCATCTTGCTACTGTTCATCATTTTCCCCCCTGTAAATCTTCTCTCATCCATTGCATGCCGAACGTGAATTCACATTCTGCAATAGTGAAAATAATTAACATAGTCACTAGGTTAGGCTAATGATCATGTAACGTGGGTGGGCTGGACTCGTTTCAGCCAGCCCACATGGCTGAGTTGGGTCTAGCTCATTAAAAAGAGAGAAAGGATTGTTGGGCCTTCAGTGGGCCCAAACCATTCCAATCGGGTTGGACTTGGGCCTCGGGTGCATCCAGCCCATTTTAAAAAAATATAATAATAAAAAAATTAGAAAGATCATTTTTAAAATTATTTGTGGGATAATCATGTGTTTTTTCCCCCAATAATTTTGTCTAGTATCGGGTCGTAGACTTACACCATTAGATACAGACCCAATATAAAAAATATATGATTTTTCTCAAAAAATTAAAAAAATAAACTTTATTTTCAAAAACAATTTTTTTTTTTTGTTTTCATGCATACGACCAAATCCTAAAGTTTTTTCATGCATATTTTCTAAAAAGATAATATCATATTTTTATCATGTTTTAAGAAATGCAAAAAAAAAATATCGTCACCGGTTTATGATTATCTATTAGAATTTGATAAAAATAAAAAAAATCCCATAACAATTAGTTTGTTATTTGGAATGTTAGGAATTAGCTATATCCTGAAGATAAATACGATGATAAATCTAGGTCTTAGAACAGTTAGGATTTAATCCAATACGGTAGAGATTTCCTAACAAAAAAAGATCCACCTTAAACCTTAGATGAGATCAATGGATAGAAACAGGATCTAAAAAAATAATCAATCAACAATGCAACTTATCTTAGATATGATATACCGGGGGTGATGCATCTTTCTCTTGTACAACTAGTCCCCTCACCTAAACTCTCACAAACCATTAGGTTTCCGAGTGATCATAATACTAGGTGACAACTCTTGAACCCTATAATTATAATTTTATGATTAAACCCAAAACCTCCTTTCAATTCCAAGAGGCTACTCCGTCATTCGATGCCCTGCACGTCATGACAAAAAATGTACACAATAAATTTTTGTCCAATTAAAAAAACCATGCACTAGGGAAATATGAGCACCTCAAATTAACAGAGGTGTTAACATTTCTTACCGTGCAAATATATTAACATATTAGCAAACCTAATAAGAATAAATTTAAATGAGAGGAAATTAAATAAAAAAATCTAGCAACAATAGCATCTAGAAAATCCAGTAACAATAAAAGCTAAACAATCCTACAAGGTTATGATATAAAAACACTAGCAAATTAGTAAGAAGTAGTAATCAACAACTGAATCTAAGTAATCAACAACAACTGAAACTTTCAAAAAGCAAAGTCCATGGCCCATAAATGACCATTGAAATTGTGTTGATCCAAAAATTGGATCGTTGTACCTAAACGTTACAATGAAAAATGCTATCTTAATAAAATATTTCATTGAAAACTAGTTTATCATAAAAGACAAGATTCAAAGAATATCAATGACTTCTTTTTAAATACTATGACTAGTTATGTCTTTTCAAAGGAAAATAAAATAAAAGGGGAGAGAAGAAATACTAAAATGCATATATGTAGACTATAGATAGAATTTTATAAAAAAAACTAGAAATATTAAAACATGTAGAGACTTTGTAATGAAAACAATAATATGGAAGAATAAAATCAATCTCATGATTTGCAACCGCTAATAGGAGATTTGATCTAACCATTTGTGACCCTATATAATGTTGAGCAAGAAATCCCATTTGTCTAGCATAGTTGACAATGGGAAAGACTTGAAAACAATAAACATAAATGTTAAGAAGTAAAAATCAAATTGCTCATGCAATAAATTTAAGGATATATAACTATATCTTAATAAAATGAGGTACAAAATATATATATTCCCATTTAGATCTGTGACCCATAAAAATTAAAAATCAAATACAATACAAAATACTCTATAATTTTTAATTGTTTTTTATTAAAAACCTAGTAGTTTCATATGGCCAAGAAAAGGACCTTACATCATACATCATTGTATAATTTTGATAAATCCACAAAAGCTTCCCTACTAGTACCATATCCACCCTCACTTGCTTTTGATTGATATGATTTTTTAAGGATCTCTCATTCTTCCAAGTCAACTTCTCTTTTCAAGAGAGATTTCTTCACATGCTTAACAACTTCTCATTCAAAAATTACCTTTGGAGGGAGGTGGTATTAAGCCTATCTAAATATCAAACCAAGTATTGATGAAACATATTTCAATATACAGAATGAAAGAATAAAGAGATGAAAAGTACCTTTGAAGTTTTGATAGTCTTAATCACATATCTGATCCTTCCACTACACCATATCACCAAATGAAAATCCAAAGTTTGGTTCATTGGATTCATACATTCATAATACTATCCTATAAGATTTGCAAGGTCGGTTAGCAAACAAAAATTCTAAAACAAAATAGTTGACTTTTAATTAGTGAAATCGAGTTAAAAAGTCTTTTGCTTAAACAAAATAGAAGACAATATAAACATGACTAAAGGGTTTATAGCTAATGTTATTTTCAATAAAAATCTTAAACGTTAAAAAAAAACAACAACTAAAACATAGCAATAAACTCCGCTATGAGCTTAAAAGATTATGTTTTTTTTGCTTAAGATTACCTTAAAATAGAAGGATTTAAGCTTTGATCAAAAGATTATTATAATTTTTTATAAATCAAACTAGAATGAAAGAGACGATATAGGGTCAAGAGAAGAACGAGAGAGGGGAGAATAGGAGAGAGTGGGCAGAGGAAGGTGTGGCTAATGGCTGTTGTCAAAACTCACAACTTTTAGGGTTTGGATATGTTTCTTTTGTACCCTATTTATTTTTTTATACTATTTAAATTCAATTGAACTAGTCTAGTTCAATCGGTTTCAGTTTTCTATAACAGAAACCAAACTGAACCGAGTATTTTTCTTTTTTTTTAATCAATTTCTTTGATTTTTCAATTGATCGAATGATTTTTATTTTTTAAATTTTTTTTTTTTTCGGTTAATTTGTTTTTTGATTTACTCGATTGGTTGTTTTTTTTAACAACCATATTCATGCTTAAACGGGAATGAAAATGAAGGGGAACCACTGATGGACACAGCCTCCCACCAACCTGCAACGTCGGTCCATTCAGAGAGGGGAGAATCAGGGGGGCATGAGGATGACCCCGTCCAGACTCATCGCCAGCACCTGCTGTCGATTCTGGCGATTTCCTCGGCGCTGCCGATTCCAACACTGCGCCCACCGTGGCTAAACCACCGTTGTTTCTTCAGCGTGTCCCCTCGATGAAATGGTGGAGGTGGCTGACTCGCCTCTCCGGGAATGTTCGAGATGGGACCTGGGAGAAAGAGATGCCTTGGCACCTGATGAACCAACCTAATTGGTTAGCGGAATAAGGGAATGGTCTTAGAAATGCAGATAGAAGGCGATGCATTAGCTGGTTACGGTTCAAGTGCGGCGGCATGTTCGTCGAAAAATCTGCATTGTCGATTTTTCCCCATGTTGGCATGGCTGCCGCTGCCCCCTTGTCTGGACCAACAGCCTTTTCCGTCAAGCCCTGGACTGTAAATCGTCGAGTCTCGATGTCTGGTTAAAAATCAGGATTCTGGAGATGGAAGCACTATCTTGTGTGTTTTAAGCTAGGGTAATTAATTTGTGCGAACGTGACATCGCAACAGATTCCAAGGTTGGTTTCTCGCTTTCTTGGGTGCTTTTGAGAAAAAACAGCCATTTCATCCTACAACCCGATTGGATTGGAAAGTTTTGTCATCCAATGAACAACACACTAGATACTTCAAAAATAAAAGGAACTTGTTTTAATTCAATTCATAATTTTAGTTTACAAAAATAATATTGACGGATAATTAAATAAATCCAAAACAGAAATCATAATTACTTTTTTAAAATTTCTTTTAAATTTTATAATTTTAAAACATTTAAACAATCCTTCACCTCTCTTCCTTTCCTTCTCCAATAGGTCTATTACTCTTTTTACTCAGCTCAGATAAGCGGTCATCATTCAATTTAGGCATAGGGCCAAAGATCGGGAACTTTCATTCCCAGTATAAGTCCTCGAGTTTCTTGAGCGATTGCATGGCTGTCGTCAGCTCGTGTCGTGAGATGTTTGGTCAAGTGTCCGTTTCAAAGGCTACTGTTGTTCCTCCCTCTGTTGCTTGCGTCCCTGCCATCAATCACTCTAAGGTCATCACAATAAATGTTCCAAAAGTTCCACCTCCTATGCAGAAGCTAGAAACTCCAGTTTTCAGCTTAAAGATCTTTGTCTCTATCGAAATCGCTCCGTTTGGCATGGTTTCCACGTCCCTGCACTGTTTAGCCTCTGTTTTCCTTGGTTCTGCATGGGGTTGACAGCAGCTTGTGGCTCGTCATGGTTAATTTTTTGAATACAATAACCTAAAAAGAAACGGTAAAACACTGTTAAAAAGACAATTTTAAAAATGTTTTCGATCTTTTTTTTACGTAGGTACTATTTTTTCAATAATAGGTGCTGTAGGGGTAGTAAAATTATAATTTTTCGCTCTTGTTGTCTTGGTTAAGATAATAACCTGCTATCTTGTTTGTTTTTCTCTGTTTTTGTCGAAAAGTTCATCATGATATGTCAAATGACTCTACATGGATGATTATTAAAAACATGTATTCTCAAAATTAATCAAACCCACACCTTTTATCCAAGATTGTTAAGACCGAGCCTGTTAATTTAATCGGGAACCCATGAGCCAACCAATATAACAATTCGGTTATGCTAAAAATCCTTAATGGGTTAAAGTTGATCAAGAACCAGAAACTATATGGTAAAATCACCAACGATCTAACTTGTGGCTTCCTTTATTGTTTAAATGTTAATAAAATTATAAGCATAGGATTCTGAGATATAAACTACCTCATAATTCAAATATTGCACTTAATGAGTGGGGTAGGCTATTACATATTATTGATCTATTTGTATAACCTTCGCATGCTTGATACTAATAAATGAAAAAAGCCATATTATTTCAAGAGAAGCGACTTCTTTGGTGATTCTTTAGCAATGTGGTATTTGTTTTTCATTTCTCTTTAGCATGATAGCATCTTAAGTTTCTAGAAGCGTAGAATATCAACTTACGATTTAATGCACCCATCTTATAATTTTCCTCTCATGTGTTCTAGCAATTCTATATATTTTTATAAATTGCATATAGTTTAGGTATAATGAAATGATAATTTAAAACTGTAAAATATTGAGATCCATGATTTAAAGTCCTATAGAAGCGCTAATTAGAGAGTTAACTCCAAGTTCTACACTTTTGAATTATTAGAAGTCTTATCTCATCATTGTCTTTTTTGTTAGCTAGCACATGCTTAAAGTATACTATAATGCGCGTTTAACAAACTTAAAGTATCTTAAAATGATTAACATAATACTTGATCAATTTTGATTGCTTTTTTATAATGTTGCATAAGGAAAAGTCATCGGAATCATTGAGCAAAAGTGCAATTTTTTCTTATGGAATGGAACAAGTGACTCTACCATGAGAGCAGGAGTAGCATGGGGAAGGTTACTTTCCTAAAGTAGGAGGGAGGTTTGGGTTTGAGGACAATAAAGGAATGGAATATAACTTACATTATGATATCTATACGCAATCTTTTTCTTCAATTAGGATCCTTATGAGTTGCTTGGTTTAACTTATATGTTAAAAGGAGAAAGTTTATGGGAAGAAAAGATTCTACAAGATTGCTAAGAATTTGGACTATACTGCCTACCATTTAAAAGAGGATTTATCATAATATTGGTAATGACAAAGCTACCGTTCTTTGATAGGAATCATGGCATCCTAAAAGCCTTCTCGTCAAGAAATATAATCATAGAATCATTTATGACATATACATTGTAATGTATGGAGACAATAAAAGCACATATCTAACTACAAATTAAGCTAAAAAGTAAAGGAAGATTTAAGTGCTATAAATTAGGCTGTAGGTTTTCATGGCTGCAAATTAGGAGGAAAGATTTTTGTTGGTTTATTTGCTAAATTGTAGGGAAAAATCATGGCTAAAAATGGGATGTGTGTTCCCATATTTTAATTATAAATGAAGAGTGAGTAAAGAAAAAAGGAGTTAATTATAAAGAGTTGGGAGTTGAATGAGTGGTGTTCCTCCTCCTCAATTACTGTGTATGTGTGTGTATATTATTTATCTAGTAAAATTAGTAGCTTTCTAGTCATAGGCAATTGTCAAACCATGTTAAAAGTTGTGTTATTGATTTTAGGCATCAATCTCAAGTATAATAGTTTTTTCGTTTTATTAATTTTGCTCAGAAATAAAAGTGTTCAAAAACATGTTTAGAGGACACCGATAAACACAACAATGTGCAAAATAGAAATAGGAGTATGCTATACTCATTGAAGGATTGTTGCCCACACTATCTCACATGGCTTTTACACGTGCTAGCCATCATCTTTATCATCCACTAACCTAGTTTATAACCTAACAATCCTGGCTTCATTTAGACTTGAAACTATCTAAGTCATGAATATGGTATCCTCCATGTCATCCAAAAGGTTTATTTATCATAACACACCATTAAAAGTGTCAACTACCATGTTGTTAGACACATCGTTAGAACATTAGCATTTTAGGTCTAATCATCTTCCATGTTATCAAAGAAGAGCGATCTAGTATGTTTTGCCTATGTACACCGGTGTTATTGCTTAATATAAGACATCCATTAGGCTAGATTTTTCTTTCACATCTAAGCCATTTGAAGTATGATTTTGATGATTCTAGACTCATTTTTAGTTAAATTGATCATTTTGTACACATCTACAAAGTCTGATTGTCTAGATTTGGACTTAAAATTAAATTAAGACTTTTTAATTACTATTTGATTCCCAATTACTCTTCAAAAAGAATAGATGGTTAGAGAAGAAGTAAAGGCTACTTGAATAGACAAATTTAATGTCATAGTTTTTACGTATTATAATATATAGATTGAACACTACCTCTATAAGAAGAAACTTTATCTTCTTTTATTAGGGAAGAAGCTAGACAAGATGAAGGAGAATAAATGGAACCTTCTTGATAGGCAAGTTCTAGGAAAGTTACTCATAATATTACGAAGGAAATGACCACTATAAAGCTGATGAAAGCCTTCTCTAGTATGTATGTATGAGAAGCCGTCAATAAATTACAAAGTATGTATGATGAAAATTTTATTCAACCTAAAGATGGAATAAGGTATCTCTCTTACTCAACACTTAAATAAATTTAATACCATTACAAATCATTTATCATTTATTGTAATTAAGTTTGATGATGAGATCTGAGCATTGATTTTAAATAACAAGGCTATGTAAATAAATGTAAGCAACTCTATTAGAAAATTTAAATTGAAATATAACGACATTTGAGAATTGATTTTGGATGAAAAATTGCATAAAAAAGGCTCAAGTGAAGGTTCATGTTTCAATATAGCCTTTAATATTGATACTTAAGGGAGAGGAAGAGATAGAAACCTAAATAGGGGTAGATCAAAATTCAAATTTAAGGAGAAAAATCAAGTTAAAGACCAAGAAATAAGGAGTTTATTGGAATAATGTAAAATCTAGTCATCTCATAAGGAACTGCACAAATCCAAAAAACATCGAGGTTAATTTTATATGTTACTAACAAAAAGGTACATGATACTTTGATTTTGGTTGTATATAGTCTAGTTGATGATTGGGTTCTTAACTCAGGCTCTTCATTCCATACTACTCCACACTAAGAAATCATATAGAATTATGTTATTGGTGATTATGGTGTGATATACCTAAATGATGGAGAACATTGAATGTCTTTATCTCAGGAGATGTGAAAACCAAGTTATTGAATGGTTCTATATGGAATTTACAATAGCTAACACATATTCTTGAACTGAAGAAGAATATGGTTTTTATAGGATAGCTTGATGACAATGGTGATCTAATAAATATTTCAGGAGGCATATGAAAGGTCTTTAAGGGAGCAATAATTTTGGCTTGAGGCAAGAAAATTAGTACCTTGTATATAATCTCAAGACCAAAAGATACAATTATTATTATTCCAGCTTGAAATCGAGTAGAACTATGGCACTATAGACTTAGTTATATGGGTTAGAAAGGAATGAAGCTAGTTTTATCTTAAAAGAAGTTAAGAAGTTGTCGGAGCTAAAATCAGTTATAAGAAATAATCAGAGTTAAAATCAGTTGATTTAGACATGTGTGAGAGATGTATTATAAGAAAATAAAAAAAAAAAACTTAGCTTCATAAAATGTGGAAAAAGCCTTGAGATAAAGAAAGCTAAAACTGGTACATAAAGATTTAAAAGGTCTACTCCAATGACATCTCTTTAAGGCTCCCTATATTATGTTACGTTCATCAATGACTTCAATAACAATGTATATGTTTACTTCACAAGAAATAAATATGACATGTTCGACACATTTAAAAAATCAAATATCATGATTGATATTGAAACAAACTTGACATTGAAATGCTTGAGGTTTGCTAATGGAAAAGAGTATATTGATGGAGGCTATAAGGAGTATTGCTGCTATTAGTACCATGATAGAGAAGATCATTCCGAGCATACCACACAATAATGATATTGGTGAGCCCATGAACAGGACCATCAATGAACGAGCTAAAAGTTTAAAGTTGCCTTCTAGGTTATCTCCAACATTCTAGGCTAAGACAATTAACATTATAATTTATTTAATCAGTCGAGGACCTTCTATCCTCTTGAATTTTAGAATTTCAAAAGAGATTTGGATAGACAAGGAAAGTATTCACATTTAAAAGTATTTGATTGTGTTTCATATAAGTATATAGACTTTAAAACTATAAGTAGGCTTGGTTAAAAGGCTAGGAAATGTATCATAACCCAATTTTTTATAATACATATTGGTCAAAAAAAAAAGAGAAAAAAGGAAGAAAAAGAAAATCAATTTAAAATTTAAGTCAAGACAACACAAATTGAAAATTTAAAGACCAACAAGGATGAGATTATAAGTTTGGGAGTTCATTTTAGTCAAAAATTGAAAGAATTGATAAGTTTGAGGAATTAATTAAACTTTAAATTAGTTTGATTAAGGAAATTAGGGGCTTAATTGAAGAATTAATAAGTTTGGGGACTTAATTAAGCTTTGAATTAGTTTAATTAATGAAATCATGGGCTTAATTGAAGAAATATTAAAATCTAGGGCTAATTTGAATCAAAATTATAGGAAATTAAAATCCAATGACCAAAGTAAATAGGAAGGGGTATTATAGGAGGCTTAATTGATTTTCCAGAGATATTTTTGAAAGAATTAAAAGTTGAAAAGTCAATTAAAGACCGATTTGGTTAAATTGGAAACCAAGGATCATTTTGTAAATAACACTGAAATCCAGGGGTCCAATTTGCAATTGATCCAAGGGAGAAATTAAAAAAAAAAAGAATTTTTATGAATAAGAGGCTTGATTGCAAAATGCAAAACTTCAGTGGCCAAACTAAAAGATGGCCAAAACAACCTTGTTTCAAGGGACTATTCATCTATTTCTTCGTCTAAAACAGTGAAAGCCCGCCTATAAAAAATAAAACCAACAGTCATTGGCCAGGTCTCACTGCCTTCAGACCAGACCTAGATGTAGATCGAATGATCTACCATCTGTTCCTTATCTGACCGACCTTCCTCCACCACCACGAGGTGCCAACAGACCGAAGAAACCACCACCAACAGTCCAGCAATGGTAGAACTGTTGGTGTTCCAATCCAGTCGAAACACAGTCCCAGACTTTATCATTATCCTAGGAAGATAAGGATCAGATTTCACGCAAGAAAGCCTATAAAAGGCAGAGGCATAATAAAAATAAAAAAAAGGGAGAAAATGAGAAAAAAATATAGAGAACAATAAAAATAACAGAGGAAGACAGAGGAGGGGGACTGCAAAATCTTCTTTAAAACTCCAGCGACAATCATCAGGGATCACCTCTAAACTTAAGCTACTTCAATGACACCACCCTTCCCTATACGTTATTGCCATATTGGTAGCCTTCCTAAACAACAGATTAAACAAAAAAAGAGACAGGGAGAAAATGAAGATTGCACACAGAGAGAGTAGAAGTAAAGAAACGCGGCAAAACAGAGGGAACAAAGAAATAATCAGAGAGAAAGAAAACAAAAGGAGGAACTGAGGGGCATTGTCCAGCTACGGCGCCATCGTCTCCGACTTCATCTCCAGATCATGTAAGTCATTTGTTTCCCTCCCTTTCTACATTTTAATTACATAGGTAAAGCATACGTGAATAATTCACGCATGTGTATGCCAGCTAGCCGGGTCAACTCATACGGTTGGGCCAGATTTGCCCCCCAAAAAATAGGAAATGTTCAGGCCGGGATGGGACAGGGTCTTATGCCCAACCGACCCAAATTATTTTGAGCTAAAGGGTGTGTTTGGCAAAATACATTCTTATGCCTTTCCTTTTTATTTCGGACCCCTTTGTTTTGATATCTGGCTAAATGAGTTCTTTTTGGATATTAGAAAATTTCAGAAAAATTTAGGGGTCTTATTTGATTCATTTATGGGTCCCTTGCACTTTTTTTGTGTTGTTTTGTTGGCTTTGCTGTATATTTGATTTGTGGACTTTTATTATAAAATGTGAATCTGACATGCAAGAGTCATAAAATCGAGAACAAGCTACTCATTATTATTCATGCTGATAAAATGAGTGTTTAAAAAAGATAAAATTTTCTCAAACAAAACCTTGAGTTTTTACCCGAGCCTCGTGTTCTGAAACCCATAAAAGCAGAAAGTCACCTCATAATATACCTTCACCAATGGCAAGATCGTCGACATAAGAGCAAATCATCCCATTTTCAAGAAACATTACCAAGAAGTTGCAAGATTTTAAATAGCAAATTGTTTTAAACTTACATCAAAACAATTTTTGTTTTCAAAATGCAAGATCAAGATTTTAAAATTTATTTTGGGTAAAGATTCCTTCACCAAAACTAAAAAAAGAGAAAGGAGAGAAGGGTTACTCAAAACTATTATTTGTCTGAGTCACTGACATAGCACACTTAGGAGCAATAGCCAGTATAAAAGGGCAATATTGTACTTAGAGGGGGATTTGATCTCTTCGGGTAAAGGTAAAAGAGGCAAAAAACATTTCTTACAATGAGAAAATAAGGCATTCTTGTTTACAAAAGGCAGTTTGATCCTTTAAGACATCTAGTAACACTAAAGGTTATTAGTAAAAAAAAAAGAGTAATGAATGATCCTCCCAAAATGATCAATGAGACAAAGAATGTTCGACAAGTAAATTTGTCACGATGGGTATCATAAAAGGCTAAGTTGGGTAAAATTGCAAGTTTTCTAGAAAACATTTTACATGAGCCAACTTGAGTAGGCTAAAAGCCAAACAATGAAGAGGACTTAAAATTAGAAATGACATGACCTCATCAATCAAGCAACAAGAAGATTGAGAAGAAATGGGGGCCTATATTTCAAATCAGGTAAAAATACATGCATATCATCTAACTCTGAAACATTGAACAGATGCATTTTTACGGAATTCATGAGAGGAATCCCCGATAGGATCCATCAAAGAGGAAGGCCACCTCAAAATGGCTAAGAATCGAAAATGCTTTTGAAAATTTTTCAATTTTGAGAAATTTTTGACTTGGGTAGGTTGTCCATGATAATTAGGCCACCTGAAAAATCTCTGTATTTTTCAATCGGGAATGTCACCCATCATAATGAAACCCTTTGAGTTTTTCACCCATGATCAAGTCATCTAAAACAATTAGACCACTCTCGAAAAATCTTTGTATTTTTCACCAACGGATAGGTTGTATGGGACAATTAGACCATTTGCGAAAAATCTCAGGCAGGTTGTCAGGAACAATTAGACCATTATCAAAAAATCTTTATATTTTTCACCAACGGACAGGTTGTCTAGAACAATTAGACCACTTACAAAAAATCTTCACATTTTTCACCAAAAGGCAGATTGCTTGAAACAATTAGACCACTTTCAAAAAACCTTGTATTTTTCACTAATGGGTTAGTCGCCTAGAACAATTATACCATCTCCGAAAATTTCTGGATTTTTCATAGACAAGGTAGGTCGCCTCTCAAATGACTAATTTTTCTTCAGATTTCTCACTCTCTCAAGGAAGGTCATCCATCATTTTACTACTCTTCTTCGTAAATTTACTACACAAGGCCAAAAGAAAACATGAATTTCCAATGGCTTTGCATCATAAATATTATAAAGATGGGGTAACGGTCATAACCTAATTTTTTACAACATATATTAGTCAAAAAAAAAAGAGAGAGAAAGAGAAAAAATAAAATGAATTCGAAATTTGGGTCAAGACAACACAAATTAAAAATTTGAGGACCATCAAGGATGATATTATAAATTTAGGAGTTCATTTTGGTCAAAAATTGGAAGAATTAATAATTTTGAGGACTTAATTAAACTTTGAATTAGTTTAATTAAAAAAATCATGAGCTTAATTGAAGAATATTTTGAGTTTTTTTTTTCCTTTCATGCACTATTAAAATATAAATAACAGTTAATAATTTTTGAAAAATTAATTTCAATTAACAAATGCAATTTAAGTTTAAAAATATTGAGGTTACTCGCATTATAATATCAACGATGAAATCATCGAAGGAAATGTCATTGTTTCAATGGAGTCAAGTTTTTTAAAATCCTAAAAGGAAACTCATGATTGATGTATGGTTAGAAAGTTCAAGATTAGTATATACTTAAAAAAAATTATTATGTTAATGCGATTAGTTTATTAATTTTAATGAACTAATTCTTTTACAAATTTGTCATGCAAGGAAAATAATTTAGTGGGATAGGCCTGCAACATTATTGCTAGGAAAGTTTGGGAGAACCACAACACAACTAGGTAAGATTGAATTCCGATGTTCTCCTTTTCCCTGAAGATTTTTTCCCTCGTGATGGTGACCTCCTGTGCTTAAGTTCTTCTTTCTATCAAGGTTGTCAATTCCGTTTCGGTAGATGTTTCGTTTTTTTAATTGGAATGGAATGTTTCAGTTTCAGAGTGTTTCAGCGTGCCATTTCGGGGTTGTACTGTTCATATATATATATATATATATATATATATATATATTCAAAAAACATAATTCAAAATCAAGATAAATTAATTATAAATTATGCAATACAAACACAATGCCAAACAAATATAATTTCAAAATTTTAAAAATTTGTAAATAGTCAAGATTAAATAGATCTTTAACTTAAAGTAATTCAACTTAAACAAAATATCAAAATATTATGAAAGTAAAATGTTTTAACACAAATATTTTAAATATAAAGTTAGGTCAATGTTATCAAGGCTAATGGAATCTAAAGCATCCCTTGTTTTGCTCAAATTCCTATAAAGTATAAACATGAAAAAAAACAACATGAATATAAACCATATATATTAGTGATAAATCTAATTTTAAAAAATTAATACCATTGTTAATGAAAATAGTAATAATAATTTTCAATATTATTATTAATATCATTGTTATTGAAAATAGTAATGAAAAAGAGCTTTTTATACTTGGGTGGTTTAATTAATGAAATTGAACAAGGTTCAATTTGATTCAATGGCTTTTCAAGAGCAGAACAGAACATGTGGAATGAAACCGGAACGTTCCGGTCGAAATCTAGCTGAAAAAATCGGAACAGACCGAGATTTAAAATGAGATGAAAATTGTTCCGTTTTGTTCCGTTTTTTGAATTGGTATGGAATGTTTCGGCCATTCCGGGCGAAACGGAACAGAATTGACAACCTTGCTTTCTATAACAAATTGTTCCCCTTTCCTGCCTAATTTTCCCTTCATCTTTCTTTTTCCTTCATGGCAAAAAACAAAAAGAAAGTTGCATCTCTTCTTTCTCGTGGAAAGAGAAATCAGTCTCTAGAAAAGTCACATCTTCCCAAAAACTCAAACCCAATTATAGCTCTTGAAGCCCCTACTTGCTTTTCAAGCCTGCACCGGTCATGAATCCCTTTTGTTAGAGAAGACTCCGCTGGCCAAATCCCTAACTGGTGGGTCCAGTCCGAGTAAATATCTCATTCATGTTGAAAATGCCTCAACTGCTTATGGAGTTAATAGTGTATCCTCTATTCAAGATAATGTGATAGTGAATGATGATGGAGATTTTGAAAAATATCAAGTGGATTATGTTGAGTTAGAGAGTGATTTTAGGAGTGGCTCAAAATTCTATTAAAGAAATGGAAAATGTAAGTTTTGAAGGTGCCAATAAAACCCCTGGTGGTGATATAAATGTTGGGAAGTCAGCTGCTGCTGAAGATGGTTCTCAAGCAAAATCGTGTCCCCCCGTTAAGGATGTTTCTCATTTAGATACTTCAAAACATAGTTTTGAAACCCAGACCGGCCCGGCGGGTCGACCTGGGACCCGACCAACCTGGGCATGGGACCGGTCCGGGTCTAAGCAAAAACCCGCCTGGGAGTTGGCCCAGTGGGTCGACCCGGGTAAACCCAGCTGAGACCCGGCCTCCTTTTTTTAATATGTGTGTGTGTGTGTGTGTGTAACGATGTCATTTTGGCATTTTAATTGTAAAATGCCAAAACAATTAACAATAAAGACAGAAATGAGAATTGAAAAAACCTAGAAATCTTCAAAGCCATTTCAGTAGTGAAGAAAAGCAAAGGAGCAGAAGAATCTGGCTCACTATTTCAAATCTGCTATAGATGAAGCTGATGTTACTTGTACCCACATGTCTCTTCATAGCAGCCGGCAACCATACAAAGACTTTTCTCTCTCGTTTCGTCGTCCACGTTCATGCATACTTTGTTTGATCTATTGTGGAATCAAACAACCACCTATGCTACCTGTCAATTAGTAAAGTAATTAGGAGGCTAATTGCGCAGAGAGTCTTTATGGTTTGGTAGACAATCTGTCTATGTGATGGAGGTGCAGGGGGGAAGATTTTACCTCTCTTTTAATTTGAGGTAAACAATAAAGGGTATGAGTATCTGCAAGTATGGGTGGTGTCGTTCAATGACTTGTATAATTGAATGAAAATTTTATTATTTCTTGGAATAATGGGAACACGCGATGCTTCCATTCAGTTTGTTTAGAGATGACGTCAGTTTTTCTTCTTTTTTTGGGTTGACCCGGGTCAACCTATCTGACCCGTGACCCGATCACTATACCGGGTCGACCACCGGGTCGGGTTTTAAAACTATGCTTCAAAATCTTCTGAACCTGCAAAAGGGAAATGATTTGATTTATTTACATCTAATCGTAGCTTTGCTGGTTGCCCTAAACTTATACATATCTCAGAAATTAGTTCTCCTAAAAACTGTACTCTATTAGATGAAGATTTAGATAGTAGCTGTGATGTTTGAAATTTATGCATTGTGGGTTATGTGGTTGGTAAATTTCCTGGTTATAAAGCCTTGAGTAGCAACATTACAAACACTTGGCATTGTGAAGCTAATTTAATTATCCTTGATTCAGACTGGTTAGTGTATATATTCAATAATGTTGATGATAAATTGGCTATTCTTGTTGGTGGTCCTTATTTGGTATATGACAAACCTCTTTTGTTGAAACCTATGCGTGAGTACTTTGATTTTATTGTGGAATAAATGACTATGGTTCCTGTTTGGGTGAAATTTCCTAACCTCCCTTTGAAATGCTGGTTTACAAATGTCTATCTAAGATAACTAATGTGTTTGGGAAACCCTTATAGAGTGATAAGTTAACTACTACCATGGAGAGCCTCTCTTATGCTAGAGTTTTAGTGGAACTAGACTTACTTGATGACTTGCCAAGCTCTATTAATATTTGTTTACCTAATGGTAATGCTTTGAATCAATTGGTTATTTATGAAACTTTGCCAAAATTTTGCAAGTATTGTAGAGTTATTGGGCACGCTATTGGAGTTTGTTATAAGGCCCCTTCAACCAATAGGCCCAGTAATTGCAAATCAAAAGAGGCGGGATAGTGTTTTTCAAAGGTTGGGATCTACTGTAGACAATTCCACTATAACCAATAAAGGGAAAAATATGATTGAGGATCATTGTTTGGATCCAATGCAAGCTAAAGCTGAAGTCGGGGTTGGTGACTAGGAAGTTATTAGGGGAAAGAGGAATAAAAAGCATCACAATTCTCACAGAAGTGGACTATCTAAAGATAATATTGCTCAAGTTGTGTCACATAATTATAAAGGCAAGAATGTTGTTAAAGCTAATGTAGTCATAGAAAAAAGGGTCTGTGAAGAAGCCTTTATAGGTGTGACCACCAGAAGTGGGGCAAGAAAACACGCTAGCAAAGCACAAGGAAGTGGTAAGGGACCCCCTACCACTTCGGTCACTTGATGTTAATTCACTGCTGGAATGTCAGGGGGCTTAACAACCCTTTAAAATATCATGAGGTAGTGAACCTCATGAAAAAAAAAACATAATGGATATTTGTGGTCTTGTAGACACCAAGTTGATTTCTTCCAAGGCTGTCATTTCACTTGGACAAATGGGAAGATATATAGCAAAATTGACAGAGTTTTGGTGAATCCCTACTGGTCGACACTTTAAAAAATTGCCCATATACACTTTAGTACTCCTGGTGCCTTCTCGGATCACTCTTCTGCTTCTGTCCATATTGGCTCTTGGTAGAAAAAGGGTCAAAAAAGCTTGAAGTTCTTCAATATATGGGCCGAACATCATAATTACATGAATCTTATCTCAGAGAATTGGCATGCCAATGTATATGGCTCTCCCATGTTTGTTTTATGCGAAGGGCTTAAACTTTTGAAGGCCCCTCTAAAACAGCTCAATAAGCTTCATTTCAGCCACATTTCCGAGATGGTTGCTAAAGCCAAGTCTACTTTGGAACAACACCAAACTATTTTGCATAATGACAGGGACAACACTCATATTTTGACATGTGACAAACATTTTAGGGTGGATATTGTTAACCTTAAATTTGCTAAAAAAATGTTATATGCTTAGAAATTGAAATGTAATTTCATTAAGGAATCTGATAGAGAGACCAGTTTTTTCATGCTTTGATGAGTCAGAAGAGTATAAGGAATTTCATTTCTTCCATTCAATGTAGTAATGGTTCTATTACTACTTCTGTGGATGAGGTTGATGTAACCATATTATTTGATAGTTTCACCCACATTTACCTAGTGTTTTGCCTATGTTTTATATATAAAAAGCCTTGATATTCTTTGTTTTATGTTTTGAAGGCACTTTTGGATGAAATATGCAAAAAGGAGTAAATTGGAGGTAATTGAAAATTTTGACTTTCAGTCAATGTTTTGTGCAGAACGTGAGCTCTAGAGGTCGAAATGAAGTGATTCCAGTGGCATTAGAAAGCTAACATCCATACCTTTCTGGAATTATAAGGCAAGAAAAATAAAAAAGAAAGAGCATGGAAATCGCAGCCTTCAAAGTCAAATCTCAGAATCTGCTAGTGTTGACCTTTGGCCATTCCAACTTGAATAACTGGAGTTACAGAAGTCTAATTGATTCAAACTTAATTTTTTTGGATTTCTAACTCAACACCCTATCAACACTCCCAAATTCAGCCACAAACGATGTCATATGAGGGAGATATGATTTTTCAAAGATGACAACTAAATTCTGCCAGCAAATAGGTTTCGCGAAGAAATGAGTCCAAATTACGTTCTGAAGCATCTAAACCGACATCCAAGTTTTTATTTCAATAATTTAGCTCCTCTAAGTCAAAGCTTGAAGATTTCATGCAAGGCTATTTCTTGTTTTTAGGAAAATAGTTATTGAAGTACTTAAATGTAAACTATCGATTTAAGGGAGGACTATTTTGTAAAATAGAGACTATGGTTTCTTAGCATATAAAAAAGAAAGAGAGAAGGGAAAGAGCATTGGAAGAGGAGGTGACTAGAAGTAAAAACAAAAAAAAACACAAATTCTTTCTCCTACAAACCCAAAATCATGCATTCTTCCATCTTGAGGAGTGGTTGTTCAATAGATATGCAAAACTAAACTTGTTTTCTTGGTTGCAAGGACACAAAGACCTTCTGATTTTAAAAATCATGAGATTTATTCTTCCATTTATTTTTAGTTTATATTATGAATGAGTATGATTCTTTTTCTATGCATATTTCATATGAGTGTTCATCATAACTATTAGAGTAGTCTCTAAGTCGCTATTGTGACAATCTATTGCTAAGTTTGATATCAAAACCGAAGTTGTGGTATATAAACTTGCGAATCAACTAAGATTAATAATTATGGCGGATCTACATTATTAACCTTAGGGAGAACATTCAAACAAAGCAACACAAACTGCGGACAACTTGGTTGGTTGTTAAGATTAATGAATTTATCTAGTTCTTTAGGTTGCCATTGAATTAAATCATTAGTGCGGACACTGTGATTGTTTGTTGGTTAGGATTAGTTTTACAGCGGATTTGTTAACTAATCAACATTAAGAAAAGATAAAAATTTAGAATATAAACTGGAGTTTCGTTTCAAGGATCGATTCTGATTTCTGTAGGTAGATGTGTGCTTGTGACCAAGGTTTATTTTCTTGATAAATTTCAGTTTCAATTGATTTTGTTTGCTAGTTTAATATTCTGCCATAGTTTAGATCATCATAAATCAAACCCCCCAATTGCATAACGTATAGCATAAAATTCTGATCTGAAACTTCCTTGTGGGATCGACCTCTTGTTTGTTGTATACTATCTTGTGTGTTTTAAGCTAGGGTAATTAATTTGTGTGACCGCGACATCGCAACAAAGGTTTGGGAGGTTTTTGTTAGATTTTATCAGCAGTTTTTGGGTACCTCAAAGGATACTCTCCCCCTTGATGTGGATGTTGTTCGCTGTAGCCCACGTCTTTATGAAGCTTCACATGTATTTCTCTTAGCTGTAGTTTCTAATAAAGATTTTAAGAAGGCTTTATTCTACATTGGAAATGACAAATCTCTTAGGCTTGATGGTTATTCCTGTCTCTTATTCGAGAAATCTTGGGATGTTATTTGGGGGTATTTATGTGTTGTTGTGCATGCCTTCTTTGTTTCTGGAAAACTTTTAAAGTAGATTAACCATTCTATTATAGCTTTGGTTCCCAAGTCTGCTAATGTAACTTCTACCAATGATTTCAAACCAATTTCTTGTTGTAATGTGGTCTACAAGGTGATATCAAAAAATTTGGCTGCGAGATTGGCTCAAACTCTTGATGGCATCATCAGTCCTATGCAAAATGCTTTTCTGGGTGGTAGACTTAGGGATGACAATATTATTTTGGTTCAAGAGCTTCTTAGGCAATATGGAAGGAAAATGGCCTCTCCCTATATGCCTTATTAAAATTGATTTAAGGAAGGCCTTTGACTCGGTTCAGTGGTTTTTTCTAAGGCATCTCCTTCTATTGCTTAGTTTTCCTGATAGATTTGTTCACTTAGTCATGAAATGTGTTGAAACAACTTCTTACTCAATAGCTATAAATGAAGAACTTTATGGTTTCTTTCCTGAGAGAAATGGTGTAAGGCAGGGTGATCCTTTATCTCCATACCTTTTCATTACTTACATGGAGTACTTCTCTAGAATGCTTAAATTAACATCTCAGAATTCTACATTTCATTTCCATCTGAAATGTGGTAGGCTTGGTATTTCTCATCTTGCTTTTGCAGATGATATTCTCCTTGTCTCTCGTGGGGATAAAAGTTCGGTGCAAACTCTTTTTCAGCAGTTGATGATCTTTGGAAAGACTTCAGGATTGGATATAAATGTAGAAAACTCTTCAATCTATTTTGGTGGTGTACTCAAGAGTTTGAAACAAACTATTCTTCAAAACACTAGATTCAAAGATGGAGCTTTTCCCTTTAAATAACTTAGAGTTCTTCTTAGCCCCCATAGGCTTCTAACAAGTTAGTTTTCCCCTCTATTGCACAAGCAGATTCAGTTGTTCAGAGTTGGATGATAAATCATCTTACTTATGCTGGTAGGCTTGAGTTAATCAAGTTGGTTTTATATGGTATGGTTCAATTTTGGCTAAGTATCTTCCTTATGCCTAGTCTTGTAATCAGGCAAATTATTTACATCTGTAGAAACTTTTTGTGGACAGACAATATTCTGAGAAACAAGTTTGCTTTGGTGGCATGGAAAACTATTTGTCTACCAAAAAATAAAGGGGGATTGGGTTTGTTTGACATTAAGGCTAGAAACAAGAGTTTCTTAGCCAAACAGCTATGAAACATAAACTTGAAATCTGATTCCATCTTGATACAATAGGTGCATCATTTTTATTTAAGCAACTATTCCATTTGGAATGCTCATATTCAAAGAACTTCTTCACCGTTATGGAAATCCATTCTTCATTTAAAGAATCAACTTAATGAGGATTCTAGTGGGCATTCACAAGCTATCACTTTGATGACAAGTTGGCAAAGATATGATGGGCGGTTCTCTTATAATGCTTATGATTATCTCAGGTTTAAAAGTATTGTTGTCCACTAGGAGAATATGCTTTGGGAGCACTAGTCCTTACCTAGATATAATTTCATTATGTGGTTGGTTATGACATGGAAGCTTAGAACTAGAGATAGACTTTGGTTTATTCCAACAAACACTTTCATCTTTTGTAGGTAGGACGAGGAGAGTCATGGCCATTTATTCTTTGCTTATAGTTGGACATCTCTTTTGTGTAGCAAAATAAAGTCCTGACTAAGAATAAACAGGCGTATGACAACTCTAAATAGCGTTGTTCGAGGACTAGCTTTATGGAGTAAGAACCTTGAAGCTAGAATGAGAAGAGTTTCTTTAGGCCTTACAATTTACTTGATATGGAAGGAAAGAAACAAAAGAATATTTGATAGCACTTGTAATTTGGTTGATGTAATATTTTGCAAATTTCAAGTTCTATTTTATATGGTGTTACATTTTCATGAAAAAAACCATTTCCTTATCAATGTTGAATAATGTTAGAAGGTCTGACTTACTGGCAATCTTCTTTTGGTTGATAGTCTCACTATGCTTTGCTGTTATTGCTTATCCAAAGGCATCCTCATAAGCTTGATTACGCTGGTTTATACGGATCTCCTTTGTGGCTGGCGACTGCAGCTATGTTGCTAACTACTTACTGTGAATGCAAGATTAGTCTTTGAGGTCCTAGACATCTTTTTCTGTTGTTTCACTCAGTTTGCTTACTAATCTATCTGGGAAGCTAATATCCTTGTTTCCTTCAGCGACTGTTGTGTTAGCTGAAGTATTTTCTTTATGGTGGTTGCCTGATTGTTCAGGCTAAATCACTTTTAAAGGATGTATGTCCTTCCATGTGTTTGCTAGGTTTGTGGCAATCAGTTGGGTCTTCTTATTTGGCTGGTCTGCTATTGTTGTCTGCTCTGGTGTTTTGCTGGTTTGGTATGCCGAAGATATATATGTCTACTGCTTCACCAATATTGGTTCTTTTTTTAGAAGTCTTTGTTATTGTTTCTCCTATCCCAAGTTTATACTAGTATGTTGATTTCTGCTATTGTGTGGCTTCTTTTCTTGGAGGCTGAGATTTCTTGGGCCCTTTACTCCTTGTTAAGCCGCTCCTTGTTGCTCTATTGTTGCTCTATTGTTGCTGCACCTAAAGATCTGCCTTCTCTTTCCTAAGGATGGTTTGCTATGGTAACTCTGATACTGTGTCTATTGGTTGAAATTTCTTTCTCTCTGCTTCAATGAATGTCATGATTTGGTTTTTTTTTTTTGCTGTGACGATGAATATGATGTAGTTGCTCTTCATGTTCACTATTGTTGTTCTGCTTCTATTTGTTAGTGGTTGAGTTGGTGTGGGTTGTTCAGCCATATTTGTTGTTACTACAGGCCACTACTATGCTTTTCGTTGTCTTGGATGCATCTTGATTCAGGGTTGTCTGATCGATATGGTTGGCTTCTTACTTGGCTCCTTTGCACTTTTTAGCTGGAACTTGTTCAATTTGCAAGTTCTTCTTCTATTCTTGTTTGTTGCCATTGTTTTTGTGCCTATTAGGATGCTTTTTTTTTTTTACTCTTGGGTTAGATTAAACACCTCCAATTTTAAATTGGTTTCTTCTTTAACCTTTGTGGCTTATTGTCATACTCGGCCTTGCATGGCTTGTTTTTGTAGGGAGCTTGTTATCGTTTTTGGTTTTGTTTATATCATGTATATTTCTCTTTGCTTATCTGGAGTATCAACCTCTTTTTGTATGGTTTGGCTGTATCCAATTTTTTTTTTCTTTGGGAGTTTGTTCCCTTTTTGTCTTTTCTTTTCTCTTGTACATGTATATGGAATTGCTGGCTTACCAGCATGGTTACTTTTGATCTTTATACATATTTACATTCTGATAAAAAAAAATTAAATTCAAAATGATATATTTTTTATTTAAATATTAAAATTTTATTTTTTATTTTTTATTTTTTATTTTTTATTTATTAACCAATAATTCTTTTCTACCATATAGGTTGTGTGATTATTGGTATGAGAGGAGGAAAAAAGGAAAAAACATATGTTAAAGAAAGAAATCTTCCAGGTTGGAAAGATGTGGCAGTTTGGAGGGATTTCAGATCTATGTATGTCTTAGAGGCTATATGAGCAGAATATATTCAGCACATGACATCCAAGTGTTTCGTATGACAATCATAGTCTGGTGTAGAGAACTGGAACATGGAGATTCATGATTCCATTACCATGCACAACAGCAAATCAATTCCATTCATTTTGCTTTCAAAGTGGATGGTGAGATTCTTTTTTATTACATATTATTTTTTTAATTGATTTATATGAAAATACTAACAACTTTTTTTTGAAGGCTATAGTCTTGGACGCGAATCAAGACCGATGAAGCTTTTTGTAGAAACTTACATGCGAAATGCTAATTATTGAAAAAAGGTGCAGCAACTCGAGGATACTAAGCTTAGAAGTTCATGGTATGTTGGATTTTAACAATTTCTTTTCTTGTGTTTTTTTTTAATTAGCCTACTTTTTTTTCAGAAAACATATTACACTCAGTTGTAGGAGAGATACGATAGCGATCCTTCGACCAATCCAAAAATCAATATGAATTTGTAGTTAGAGGCAGGATCGTCCAGTAGAGCCGATAGAAACTAGATTTACGATGTCTCAAACACTACGATCGAAGAGTTGCAAATTGACTAAAGTGTTTCCAATGTTGGATGCTTGCAATTGATTATGAGTACTCAATTTGGAGTTCTAGTCAATTTTAAACCAACAAATTAATTAAAGCTTGGATGAACCATCTTACCGTTAAGACAAAAAGACTAGTGCTGAGACAACCAAACTTCAACAATTGTACATGGAACTAAAATTTTATCAGTGACTTATGTCTAAATTACATCGGTGATTTATGTCTAAATTATCGATATAATGAACCTGTTGATGAGTAAATAGTGTTAGTGACATTTCCAGAAATTCTTTTCCAAGTCTCTGGAAATATTAATAGACTTATTTTATCAATAACTTGTTTATTTTTTAAAAATATATATAATAAATAGAGTAGAAAAAATTAAAGAAATTAAATTAAAATGAAAAATCAAGTATTCATGATAGATTTAAAAATTGATTGGTTTAAATACAATTCATCTAGAATAAAAGAGCTGGAAGAGGAGAAGTTGGGGCTTTGCCATGACCGTATAGTAAATAAAATGAAAAGCCTTCCTTATGAATAGTAATCATTTGTGGTCTCGTTTATAGAAGTCGGTCCAGCAGAATTAATGCATATTTACTGATGAAATATTATTTTTATAAATTGTAAAATTTTGATAGTGTTAGTTTTTTTTTACTTCAAATATTGTCAAAACTATATAATGGATAAAATATGAATTTGTAAGGGAATATGAAAGTGAAATATAAGTGAATACGTGTCAAGCAAAGATAGATGAATCAGTTATCCTTTCAAATAAATAAAATCATATATTAAAATACAAATATAATAATGTATAATCGAACACTTTTTTTATTATAATATTTAGTAAATATATAGAATTAAAAGAACTAGCAAAATTTTAAGAGAATAAAACTTGATAAATTAATGAATTTCACACACTGATATTTATATTTTAATATTATAAAATTACAATGGTTTTTCTACAAAGTTACTACCACTATTGTAAAGGTTCTAAATTTTATTTATATATTTATTTTGTCTAAAATGATACTTTATTTAAATAAAATCTATTTATATTTCAGGAATAAATAAAATGTATGATGTAAACAAAATTGTACTTAAGCCCTCTTTATACAATAATAATAACATTAGTATTAAATTATTTATGAATCTTTTATAAGGATTTTATTTTAATTATATAGGTTATCAATAGAAATTAACATCAATAAAAATTGGATAAATTATTTTGTTAAATTGATCTTAAGAAAATATTAACTTATTCTATCAATAATAATAATAATAATAATACAAATTTTATCAATCATATCGCCCAAAAAAAATAAAAAATAATATAGGACAATAAAATATCTCGATTAGAAAAAATAAAATCCTCTTTAATAACAAATATATTTTTATAATATGAGCATGACTTAATTTAAGAGTCAAAGGTGTTGAAGGTATAGTAAGAAAATAACAATATGGTCTTATAAAAAGGATTTGTTTATCTAATTTAGTAATTTTAAGATTTGATAAAATTTAACATAAGAGATTTTTATTTTTATTCCTTTAATTTTTAGATTTTTTAATAATCAAAATAAAACTTGTTTTTTATTTAATATGAAATAATAAATAGTATTTATGTAATAAATTAAATACTGACATGGTACAAATATTTAAATATTTTATTAAACAAATAA
Source organism: Populus trichocarpa (assembly GCF_000002775.5). Taxonomy (NCBI): domain Eukaryota; kingdom Viridiplantae; phylum Streptophyta; class Magnoliopsida; order Malpighiales; family Salicaceae; genus Populus; species Populus trichocarpa. The sequence continues at coordinate 4,186,724 of NC_037299.2, read as the reverse complement.
TCAATACAATATAGTACAAACATCACCATCTTATTTTTTACCCCCGGCACTCCCCCCTTCGCATCACTATTCCTGACTAAAAGTCATATCCCTGCGCTCAAACATTGCCGGAAGTGGTCCCTACAAGGCTAGATATTGCCTGAACAAGGCTAGATATTGCCTGAACTTTTCCTCTGTCGAAACCTTCCAATTCTTTAAGTGCCAAGTTTTCTAGCTCATTCAATACCTTTTCCATTGACACCTCCTCTTTTCTTTCAACCCAATTAGACAGCACTCCTTGCATCAAGCCCACATAAAGACCATACCTTCTTAGCTTCTCTATCTCCTCCTCGGTTCCCCCTCCTAATATTGCTCCAACTGCGCCAGCACAGGAATGTAACTCGCCTTCTTTTTTCTTGCAAACATGATCAATGTAGTCTGATTGACCATGTTGAAATTGGTTATATTGTCCAAGTGCCATCCCTTGTGAACCCATGGCTTGCGTTATCTCAATGATCACCCTCAAAATCCGCTCCGAATTGTTCTGCGTGAGATCATCAGACTTAGCCAACAGCTCAAGCCCAAATGGTACCATCCCATCTCCTGTTAGAAGCTCAATGTTGGACCCGAAAGAGTGACCAATCCTGGCCCTGTTGCCTGTCGATAGGATGTGCTCGTGAGTGAGTGCAGCAGCATGCATGAGGCGGAGAGCAGATGCCGCAGCCATGGCTTGATCCCGGTTGCCACCAACGAGCTCACAAGCCGCTATGCACAAGGCTGGAGCAGTGGTCCGGGGAGCAGCAAAGGTCAAATGGTGCATGGGCTCAAACACTGAGAGTGGTGGCCTAATGGGAATGGCCTGCTTCAAATGAGCATCAATCTCATCATTTACAGAGGTCCAGTAAGACTTGTTGTAAGTAGTGCCATTGGAAGTTGCTGTGACTGCTACTGTCATGGGCCTGTGAGACAATAATGGGCGGTTAGTGTTTGATCTTGGAAGATAAGGGAGAATTGGATTGCCATTAATGGCAGGGATAGTTGCTGCTAAAGATGTCATGATGGTGAAGGTAGTGAGGGAGATGGGGTATGGTTAGGCAGGCGATAATTGTATTGATGAGTGTTCAATATCTTTCTTTGTCAGCCTTTATACGAGCGTTCTCGCTAAATTCCATTCAATAGTTACGTACTGCTGTGTCGGCACATCGATAGTTGTGAATTCAAGCTCTTTCATTATTTAGCTGACGCGTGAGTCACATTTGTAGGGTCATTATCGAAAAGGTTGTGGTGGGAATATTACTTGAGGTTTTCCATTTATTTATTCTTGTATTTGTTTTTGAAAAAATGTATTTTGTTTAATAAGAAGCATTGTTTTTTAAAATAAACAATTATTATAATCACAAAAGCAAGTTTATATATATATATATATATATATATATATGGAAGGATAAAATTGGTAATAAGAAGCATTGTTTGAGATGCAAATTAATTTAAAAAGATCTCAACAAATAAAATCATGGTAGTATAACATGGAAGGATAAAATTGCAAAGAAATAAAATCTAATAATTGCAATGAAAAAAAATAGAAATGAATTGTTATGTGTCTATATGAATAATGAATTGCATTGTTCCTTTTAGGCAATTATTTATTATTTTTAGTAATTATACATAGTTATAAGATCTGACTTGAGTTTTGCATACATAACAAAAATTATGGTTTACATGTCAGGTGGGCTGACCTGTGTTAATCTATGGTTTTTTTAAAAAAAAAAAATTTATGTAACAATGTCATTCCTAGTTTTTTTTTTTTTAAAGCATGAAATAACTTTGTTTTGAAAAAACAATTATGCAATGAGGTATCAAGATATAATCCCTTGGGTTTATCGGGTTGACTCTCCAAGCAATTAAATATAAAAGAACAATATAAGGTCAAAGAAGGACATAAAAAATCAGTCCTAGTTAATCTGATCTAGCATGACAAACCTATAATCTCGGTTATAAGGGATAAGTCAACTCGGGATATCCCGCCAAACTCGCAGCCTAGATCATGAGATTGGAATAATTTGGTAGAAAAATAAAAAGAATTATAAAATCCATTTTTTTCAAAAAATAATATCAAATTATTTTAACTTTTTAAACATGTGACCTGTGTATTAGACTCAAAGCATCCTATTTGCAAAAACCATGAAGCCTGATTCCCAAAACATAATTTTAATTGTACAAAAGGATTATATAAATAATGATTAAAAGAATGAGAATCAGAATTAAAATACAAAATAAATTTTATATGAGATTGAATGGTGAAATTGAAAAGAAAAATCAATTTAGCAAAAGAAAAAGAAATAAAAAGAATTAGGATCAAAATTGATATAAAAATAAAAATAAAAATAAAAATAAAATTTTAATTGAATGTTGAAATTGAAAAGAAAAATCGCTTTAACGAAAGAAAAAAATAAAAAGAATAAGGACCAAATTGATAAAAATAATAAACCATAAATTTAGATTGAAGGATAAAATTCAAAATAAATTTATTTTTTTAAAATGACCAAGATAAAAATTAAAATCAAAACATAATATTATAAATTTGGGTTGGAGGATAACCAACTTGATTGATTTTTTAAATCCAATATTTGAGTAACGATTTTTATAGTTTGTTATTAATCAGGATAAGTACATTCAATAAAAAATATTAAATAATTTGGAGAGAAAAAAAAAAATCACAAAAATACATCAAAACTTGAATTACGACGTCACCAATATTTTAAAAAATATCTTAATAAAATAAATATAAAAACATTAAAAAAAATCATCAACAGTAAACTTAATAAAACACACTTGTCATTCAAAAATAGAGAACTGCTCACTACAATAATCGATAATCTAACGCCCTTGGTTTTCAGTGCCGCTTTCATTAATAGTTTCCCACGTGTTGCATGCATGAGGTGGTGACAGGAGGGGGATTTTCATCCATGGGTTTGGAAAAGGTATCTCTGACAATTTTCAATTTGAAGTTTCTTTTTTCACGCAATAATGTGTAAAACGTGATTACATAAACTAATTAGATCATCACAAAATATGCTCTGTGCTGCGTGTATCTATCTATCACTTCAAAGTTGTGTAGGCAGACAGCACGTTTTTTGTGCACTTCTGCCTTTCGTAATTAAATAACAATGATTTTTAAAAAAAAAAATTAAAAAAAAATGAGAGAAACATTTACGAACTGCTAGGATAGTACAATTATTCCAGCCAAAGTGTCATGTTTTTTCAACGATAGCAAAACGAGGACAATTTTTTTTCAAACTAATACAGTTCTGGAAATATTTTCCTGCACCTGCGCAGCCCATCTATATACGCAGTGGCACCCACACTAGAGACCATACAATATACTGTTTTAAGACTAGATGATTAATTCTTATCTTAATCTACATCATTAAGTCTATAACACTGTAAGTTAATTTATTTTATCTGTAGATTGATATGAGTGTTTTATGTTTTTGTAAAAAATAGAACACCTTAGACAATACTAGAACTTCTTCTAAAACCAACAGAACATTTTAGACAATATTAGAACACCTTGTGTAGAAAATACATCATTGCAATATTTTTTTGAGAAATTTTAGTGGAGGCGGTATTAAGTATCTATGCGGATGTGTAAAAATAAAAAAAGTATCTGCATCCAGATGTTGTAACGATGCATCTTCTACATAAGGGGTTCATGAAGGATTATCTATGTTGGTATCCACATGGAAAACTATTTGTTCATAATGAAAGCATGATAGAAATGATGGTTGAGTCAACTTCTAGTGCTAGCAACATGCATGGAGTTGTTTATGAAAACAGTAATCCTTACAGGAATATGGTTATGGATGCAATGAGAATGAATCAAGGTAATGTCAGTCAATGTCCAATTATAGAATAAGAATCTAATGCAGATGTGGCTATGTTTTTTGATTTATTGAAAGATTCTGATGAACCATTATAGGATGGTTGCACGAATCATAGTAAATTATTGGTCGTTGCACATGTGTTCACTATCAAGTCGGATTGTAGGTTGAGTAAGGCCGGTTATGACAGAATTATTGAACGGGCGAGAAGTATTTTACATGAAGAGAACAGGCTGAAAGAGAACTTCTATGCTGCAAAGTCCATGATAAAACCCCTCAGTTTAGGATACCAGAAAATTGACATGTGCCCTAACTTCTGCATGATGTACTACCTTGAAAATGTTGAGCTGACCAAGTGCATGACATGCGGGCATTCCCGTTACAACCCCAAAACTGGCACGGGAAGGACTCTCGTAGCATATAAAAAACTTAGATACTTCCCAATCATACCTAGACTGTAGAGGTTATTCATGTCACTAAGGACTGTTGAGCATATGATATGACACCAATCACATGATGCGGTTGATGGAGTGATGGTGCATCTTTTTGAAGGCGAAGCATGGAAACACTTTAACAGTGTGCATCCTCACTTTTCACCTGAATCAAGAAACGTGTGTCTTGGGTTATGTACAGACGAATTTAACCCATTCGAGTCATTTGCTGCCTTTTATTCTTGTTGGCCGATCATACTCACAGTTTACAACTTGCCATTGGGGATGTGTATGAGGCCGGAGTTTATGTTTTTATCTATGGTGATACCTGATCAGAGCAGTCCGGGTTGGAATATAGATATTTATCTTCGATCGTTGGTTAATGAGTTGACGCAATTGTGGTCCTCCGGAGCTTTGACTTATGATATATCGAGAAAACATAATTTTCTTATGAGGGTGGCTTTGATGTGGACTATCAATGATTTTCCACCTTATGGAATGGTTTTTGGTTGGAGCACGCATGGAAAACTAGCATGCCCATACTATATAGAAAACAACAAGGCATTCACGCTAACAAACGGAGGTAAAGCTTTTTTTTTTTTTTTACTATCACCGTTGTTTCTTGCCAACAAATCGTAGGTACGGAAAGAACAGAAAGGATTTCTTTATCGGCAGAGTTGAAAATGATGTTGCACCCCCATGTCTTTCTGGTGAAGAATTGCATGATGCTGTATCAGAGTATGTTGACATTGTGTTTGGTTTCCAATCTGGTAAGCAGAAGTTTCCTGGTTTTGGTTTGACCCACAACTAGGTAAAGGGAAGCATTTTCTGGGAGCTTCCTTATTGGAAGACCAATCTCTTCCGTCATAACCTCGACGTCATGCACATAGAAAGAACATTTTCAACATCATCATGGATGTGAAGGGAAGACAAAGGATAACATCAAGGCTAGAATGGATATAACATTGTTCTATAACCGTAAAAATATGGAGTTGGTTTTTGATGGGTCACGGGTCGCAAAACCCAGAGCAAGCTTCGTGTTAGAGAAAAATGCACAACAACTAGTGTACCAATGACTTAAAAGTCTGCGTTTTCCCGATGGACATGCCTCAGACATATTAAGGTTGGTTAATCTAGAGGAATACAAATTGTATGGAATGAAGAGCCATGACTGCCACGTGTTTATGCAAACACTCATTCTATTAGCTTATCATGATTTGTTGCCAAAGGGTATATGGGATGCACTCACGGAGATTAATCATTTCTTTAGAGATATATGCTCCAGGAAGTTGCATACAAATCACATTAAGCGCTTTGAAATGAATATCGTCGAGACAATATGCAAACTTGAGATGATATTCCCTCCATCATTTTTTGACTTTATGGAGCATCTACCCATACATTTACCATATGAGGCAAAATTTAGAGGACCAGTCCAGTATAGATGGATGTATCCATTCGAGAGGTTAGATATTACAGATGCAATGTAATTCATAAAGTATTTTCATTGTTTTTCTTAATTGAAAAATATTTGTTTAATTCCATGCGGGTACTTATTCAATATTAAGAAAAAAGTTAAGAATAAGGCGTATGTTGATATATGAGGCATATATTGTTGAGGAGATCTCAACATTTATCTCGTACTATTTTGAACCTCATTTGAGAATGAGAATCAACCACGTTCCACAACATGATGATGGTGGTAAAGTGCCTTCCAGTGGGAAGTTATCAATATTCTCCTATCTTGGATGACCCACACCTAAAAATGTTATAAGGGAAAGATATTTATCTAAGATAGAGTTCAAACAAGGACACAATTATGTTCTATTTAACTATGATAAGCTGAGACCTTTTATTCAGTAAGTATATGTACTACTTAAACTTTGTTAAAAATGTACTATTTATATATTGTAATATCATAAACTTATATAATATTGAAAACCTTGTAGGCAACATTGACAATATTTACTATCCAATAACTCACAGCTGACCGAATCCCAAATCTTTCGATTACAAGATGAATAATTTGCCACATGGTTCAAAACACATGTAAGTCTATTACAAACTCATTATCTCTTACAAGTTACTGTATTTCATTACAAAATTCTTGTTTATTGTTCATTGTTGTACTTGATATACAAGGTTTATCAAATGGGAAGGAGTGCTGCTATTTCATTGTCTTTACTAAGCCTGGGTCCTGAAAGAAAAGTTAAGTGCTACAACGAGTATTTTATCAATGGATATGTGTTTCATACTGAAGAATACGGGCATGGAAGAAAGACATATAACAACGTTGTTTCTGTTAAGAGATCGACTTGTAGTGAATTTGAAGTTGACTACTATGGTAAATTAGAAGAGGTCGTCGGATTGCAATATCATAGCTTGCAGAATATAGTGTTTTTATTCAAATGCTATTGGTATGAGACCACTGATAGAGGAATCAGAGTAGATCCTCACTATGGTCTAGTGAAAATCAACTCAAAAAGTTAGACTCTGCAACGTAAACGATGTCTTTGTTTTCACAAAGTAATGCCAACAATTTTATTACACATACACCGTTTTCTTTAGAAAGGACCGATCAAGAGTTGATTGGTTATCTGTTTTAAAAACAAAACCTAGGGGTTATGTCGAGGTTGTTCAAGATGAGAACGAATACACAAGTGTGTGAGATGAAGTCTTTCAAGTTAGTGAGTTGGTTGAACCTATCGAGTTGCTCCTTCGATTGACTTAGAAGAAAATTCAAATTTTCACGTTTTCGATGATAGTCTTGTTGATGTTGACGTAGATGAGTTAAATGTTGTTATGAGCTCCAACAGACAAACACATGTCGATGAAGATGATGATGATGATGATGATGATATCCACATTGAAGATTATGATGGAGCTGATGACGATTCAATTGACGAAGAAGAAGAAAATTCTGACTAAATATCAGAACATGAAAATGTAAAGAATTTTTTATAATGTAATATTATGGATGAAGTTTTGTACCATGAAATATTTATTTTTATAATTGTTTACTGTTGTTATTGTGTTATGCGGGTAGTTTGCAATTTAAGTGTTTGTAGGGAGGGTAAATAGGCAATACAAACACAACCTGTCATGCATTGTCCACATCACTAACGGATCTATAGACGAAATTATACGCCCGTTGGTATTTTACAGAGAGTTGCAAAATATTTACTGAACATGCCACAATCACTAACATCCCTACATACGGAATGAATCCGTCGGTATTTCACAGAGAGTTGTAAAATATGTACTGAATATGCCATAATCACCAACATCTCTACAGATAGAATCAGTCCGTCGGTATTTGCTAGAGGATGGGAACTATTCACCTCCTGTGTTAGTGCAATCCACAATTACTGACAAACTCACCAATAAAATATGAAGTCCAAAGCGCGAGTAATTAATGCATTTTTTATCGCGTGTACTTACTGACGAACTGTGAAAATTATAAAGGGTTATTTAAAATTTTTGTGCAAAATTCATAATTTTAAAGTGAATTCATCGGCAGAATCACCGATGAAATAATAAAAAATAATACTATTTAATATTGTGTGCTTGGTGATAATATACAAATTGACCATTCGGACTTTGCTGATTTATTGCTTTTTGAGAGATATTTCCAAAGTACTATTTCTAAAAAACTAAGTTTGAGATAACCATAGCCTCTAGTCTGGTTCTCATTCGTTCACAGTTGGATTTGCTTTAATTGTTTTAAGAGGGTTCACCTAGATATCCTCTTTGTTTTTAATGGTAGAGATCAAATTTAATCAATTTTAAAACTTTGCGTTCTCTTAGGATAATTTTCTATCAGTTTCAAACTTGCTCACCTGTTACTGAGGAACTGGTCGACCCAATTACGCCTACTCAAATGCCAGCCATAATAGATCTAACTATGGGGGAATCCCACAGGGTTAAATCTTTTGGTCACCTGAACAAGATAAGTGGGTTGTTTGGGAGGAAAGGTTGATAGGTGTTGAGGGATTTGATGTCTATGACTCGGTTAGAGTAAGAGAGATATGCCTAGTACCAAATGTAGTGGTAACCAAGGAGTTTAGAGTGCTAAAATTCATCAAGTACACAAGGTTGGAATGCCCTAATACATACTTGAGGTCATATTACAACAAAATGGTGGAGGTCATACATAATGACAAGTTGCTCATCAACTTCTTCAAAGACAACTTTTATGGTTCCGTGTTAAGTTGGTATATGACCTTAGATAATACAAGAGTTAAGAAATGGAATGATCTCGCTAATGCTTTCTTAAGGCAATACAAATTCAATATTGACATCGCTCCGGACCGACGAGTTTGATGGTGATGGAGATTGGCAACAAAGAAATAGTGATGGAGTATGCTTATAGATGAAAAAACAAGGCAATGCATGTACAACCACCTTTGTTAAAGAATGAAATGGTGACTCTATTCACCAATACATTCAAATCTCCATACTATGAGTACCTGATAGGTAGCTCTGCTCAACACTTTTATGATGTCGTGGTTATTGCTGAGAGAATAAAGTATGAGATAAGAGCTGATAGAATATTAGAACCCACCAAGAAGAAATGGTTTACTAGGGGGAAGATGGATGCTGAGGTAAGCAATATAAAAATAGGGTATAAAGGTAAAAAGGATTTCCAACCCAAAGCTATCATAGCCAAAGCTACCAAGCCTCGTCTCTTAAAGTACCTAATATCAACTTTGCTGATTCTTTTCTAGTAAACCAGCCTACCAACCCATCAAAAAACCAAACTGAAAACAACCCAAAGAGAATATACCAAAAAATTACGAAGAACAATTCCCACCTTTACCAATGCCCCTAGGAGAAATGTATGCAAAATTGTTAAGTATAGGTCATGTGGCCCCTCTTTCTTTTCTACCATTTAAGCCTTCCTTCCCAAGTTGGTATAAACCAGAACTAACCTTTGAGTACCATGCCGGAAATCCCAGTTGCAAGATTGATACTTGCTTAGCATTCAAGAGGAAGCACTTATAGTTATTCAAGGTAGGGTGGATAACTTTTGAAGATACACCCAACATCAATTCTAACCCTTTGCCTACTCATGCTTCTAGTAGTGGAGGAGTTAATGTTATGGAGTATGGAGGAAAAAAGAGCAAATTTTAAGGGTAACCATAGATAGGCTATATGACATGTTAATGCAGGCCGAGTATTTGTCAGCAAAAAATGGATCAAGTCCAGGAAGAGATGATGGTTTTTGTAGGTTCCATGAAGCGATAGGACACAACATTGAAGGATGTGAGGAGTTTCATTAGAAGGTAATACAATTGATGACTTTTGGTCTTTTATAAATAGAGAAGGAGGAAGAAGATGATGTCGTAGGTATGATAAGTTTCTAGGGGAAGAAAGTTGTAGTATGTAGGATCTAGCGTATTGAGAGCGGTCCATCAAAGCTTGTTCTGACAAAGCCTGCCTTTACCCATAATAGGGACTATAATGCATTACCATATAATTACAGAAACTCTTCTAAAATTAAGAACCCTTCTCTTTTATTGCAAGCCAAGATTGATGGATTAACTCGAAGTGGTAGGTGTTTTATACATGAAAAACTAGAAAGGCAAAAGGCAAAGAGGTTGTAGATGGCATCAAAGGTGTGGAAGTTAACAAACCTATAAGTGAGGAGGAGGCTAAAAAATTCTTAAAGCTGATGAAATACAATGAGTATAGTATGGTAGAACAGCTGAATAAAACCCTTGCTAGGATATCCCTGATGTCTCTTATCCTAAGTTTTGAGCCCCACCGCAATGTCCTATAAAAGGTTTTAAACGATACATATATCCCTCAAGATATGACCCAACAGATCATGGAGCATCTGGTCAAAAGAATCCAAGCAACAAATTATGTATACTTCATCAAAGACGAGCTCGACGCTAAAAGTCATAAACCTTTATACATCACCGTGAGGTGCAAAGACTGCACCATTGACAAAGTATTGGTTGTTAATGGTTTAGCTTTAAATGTACTCCCAAAGCATGTGCTGGATGAAATGCCAGTTGATTCAACACACATGTTGCCAAACACTATGACGGCTAAGGCATATGACGGTTCCCCAAGATAAGTGGTGGGGACTATAAAAATAGAGTTGTTTTATTGGCCCGCAAGCATTTCTAGTAACCTTATAAATAATGGATATTCACCCTTCATACAACATGTTATCAGGAAGGCCTTAGATATATGCCATTGGCGTCGTGACTTTATCTTTACATCAATGTTTGAAGTACATTGCGAATGGAATGTTTGGTGATGGTTAAGGCTAAAGAGACCCTGACAATGGTATAAAATGTGGCAATACCTTGCATAGAAGTTGAAGGAAGCAAAAATAGGAATCTTCATTCTTTTGAAACTGGCAATATAAATTGGGTGCCAGAAAATATGATGTTGAGAAATCTAGTTATTTCTGAAGCCACAAGAATGGCATTCAAATATTATTCAAATATTTTTTAAGGCATAGACTTTCTTTCCAATATGATTCTATTTCTGGAAATCCAAAAAGGATAACCCGATAAAGTGGAAAATTACAATTCAAATATTCAAGCTCGGCTTTAAGCCTGAGAATAAAGATTATAAAAGAGTAGCCAATATCAGGCAAGAGAAACGATTGACTAGGTTGGAAAGGAGAGAACCAAAAGTAAAAGAGATTATCATTCCCTCAATCCATATATCATTCTTCAAGGCTGCTTTTATGGTCTACTCTAAAGACACGATGAATGACCCTACCCAAAGCTTGGCTACTATGGGCATCAACACATTGAAACAAGATGGTAGCAAGGTTAAAAGTTGCAGTAAGAAAGGGAAGGTTGTAGAAGAAGAAGAGTTGCTACCGCAACTAACTGTCCACACTATAGAAGAAACATCTGCAAAGGCCTTTATGCAAAAGTTGACAAATGGCAAAAAGTTCCAAAATTATGTGACCCAAGAAGCACCTATAGTCTTCAAGTAAATGAAAATGTTTTGTGTGTGCTTTCTACGTTCATTTGTTTGCCTTTGTTTTCATACCAAGTTGGCAATCTTGGCTTAAAATGTCAATAATTGGTTTTCATTATGGTTAAGCCATCCTCTTTTTATCAATGAGATCATGCATTTTTACAATTTAATCTATCTTTCTTATACGAAACATGCACTTACACTAAAACACTTTTCACTTTCAAAAAATTTAAAAGCAGATCATCCATAAAATCACGAGCACATTACACTAAGAATGAATGGCCAAATTTTGACGAGCACACAATTGTAATGGAAGAAAATGAATAGGAAGATGATGATGTAGAAGAATTCACTAGGCTAGTAGAACAATCAGAGCAAGTTCGAGAACTAGCAAAAGAAAAGTTAGAAATAATTAATGTCGGTATAGGGCAGGACAAGAAAGAATTGAAAATAAAGACTCTGATCACTATTAATAAAATAAAAGATTTGATCTCATTACTACGCGAGTATCAATGTGTTTGCTTGGTTCTATATAGATATACTTGGTTTGGATACTGACATCGTAGTATATAAAGTGTCCTTGAATGAAAGAAGTACACCTGTGAAGCATAAACTATGAAAAACTCGCCTAGATATGGTGCTCAAGGTGAAAGCCAAGATAAAAAGGCAATGAAATGTTGGTTTTTTTGGAAGTGTTTAGATACCCACAATGGGTATTTAATATAGTGATAGTTCCAAAAAGACAGTAAGATTAGGGTATGTGTAGACTAAAGAGATTTAAAAAAAGCAAGCCCAAAAGATAACTTCTCATTGCCTCACATTGATGTCATAGTTGATAATGCGGTGTGAAACTCAACATACTCCTTCATAGATTGTTTGTCTAGGTGCAACCAGATCAAAATGGCCAATAAAGATAAAAGAAGATAACCTTCGTTATATCATGTGGAACCTTTTGCTATAAGGTGATGCCATTTGGTTTGAAGAATGTTAGGGCCACTTATCAAATGACAATGGTGACTTTGTTCCATGATATGAGGCATAGAAAAATTAAAGTGTATATGGATGACATTATTGCTAAATCCAAAGAGAAAGAAGACTATTGTTAAAATCTTAGAAAGTTATTTGGAAGGTTAAGGAAGTATCAGTTGAAGCTGAACCCTACAAAGTGCTTGTTCGAGGTATAATCCAGAAATTTTCTCAGGTTTATGGTGAGTAGCCAAGGTATTGATATCAACCTTGATAAAATAAAGGCAATTCAAGACATGTCAACTCCTAAGACTGAAGGAGAAGTAAGAGGATTCTTGGGTCATCTGAATTAAATTTCTCAGTTTATCTCCTAAATGATAGCAACTTATGAGCCAATCTTCCAACTCCTTTGAAAGAAGAATCCTAGGGTATGAAATGAAGAATGCCAAGAGACTTTCAATAAGATCAAACAATATCTACAAAACCCACTTTTGTTGGTTCCCTCGGTGCTTGGCAGACTACTAATCCTGTATCTGACAACAACTGAAAAAGCAATGGGATGTGTACTTGGGCAATATGATAAGTCTGGTATGAAAGAAAGAGTAGTCTATTATTTGAGTAAGATGTTCACGGATTGCGAGTCCAGATATACGATGATAAAAAAGCTTTATTGCGCACTTGTATGGTTTACGAAACAACTTCGACAGTACATGTTGTATTACACCACATGACTGATATAAAAAATGGATCCTTTGAAATATATCTTTGAAAAAACTTACATATCAAACAGAATAGCAAGATGGAAGATGTTGGTAGCAGAGTAAGACATAATATATATGACAAGGAAAATCATGAAAGGAAGCATTATCGATGATCATTTAGGAGACAATGCAATCGAGGACTATTAGCCCTTAAATTTTGATTTCCCAGGTGAAGATGTGCTGGTAGTAGAAAAAGAAAAGAATCAAACTGGTGGACAATGTACTTTGACAGAGTAGTAAATGTGTATGTCAATGGGGCAGGAGCAATGATAATTTCTCCTAACAAAAAGCAATACCTTGTTTCAATCAAAGTACAATTTGAATGCACCAATAATATAACTAAGTATGAAGCTTGCATCCTTAGATTAGAAGTTGCATTAGAATTAAAGACGCAAAAACTAGGCGTTTATGGAGAATTAATACTGATAATTTGTCAAGTAAAACAGGAATGACAAATAAAAGATGAGAAGCTGATACCATATCAGGAATATCTGTCCAAACTATCAAATGAGTTTGACAAGATAAATTCACTCATATAGGAAGAGATAAAAATTGGTTTGTTAATGCCTTAGCTACTTTAGCTTCTGTGGCTAAAATTGATTGTGGGAACATAGTCTAACCCATAAATATTGGAGTAAAAAATTCTTTGGCTCACTACTGCTTAGTCGAAGAAGAAATGGATGGGAATCTGTGATATCATGATATCAAACAATTTATCTAACACTAGGAGTATCCTCGAGAGGTATATAATATAGATATAAAAACCTTACAAAGGTTAGCCTTGGACTACTACCTCGATGGAGAAATCTTTTACAAAAGGTCATTTGATGGAACATTATTGAGATGTATGGATGAAACATAAGCAAAAAAGGCACTCCAAAAAGTTCATGAAGGGATTTGTGTAACCTATGCTAATGGACATGTGATGGCCAGACAAATATAAAGATTGAGGTATTTTTGGTTGACTCTAGAGAGGGATTGCATAGAATATGTCAGAAGATGTCGTAATTATCAAGTGTACAATGATAAGATAAACACACCCCCAGCTCCCTTATTCAATTTGACATCTTTATGGCCATTTATGATGTAGGGAATCAATATAATTGGGCTTATCAATCCAAAAGCCAATAATGAGCATCGGTTTATCCTAATGGTCATTGACTATTTCACAAAATGAGTAGAAGCTAGTTCATTTGGTCATGTTACCCATAAGGTGGTAAGTAGATTCATTGAATGAGATTTGATCTGTCGATATGAAGCACTTGAAAAATTAGTGACTGATAATGATCAAAACTTCAATGGAAGAATGACGGTGGAGTTTTGTGCAAAATATAAGGTCAAACACTTAAATTCATCCCCATATAAACCAAAGATGAATGGTGCTATAGAAGCTGTAAACAAAAACATCTAAACCTAATCAATGAGAAGAGGATAGCTGTAATTTATCATCATCAACTCTACTAGAAGAGAATGGCTAAAGCATATAATAAGAAAGTCAAACCCTAGGTATTTCAAGAAGGAGACCTGGTTCTAAAAAAAATCTTATATCTACCCAGCGAAGACCAGAGTAAAGGAGCACCCAACTATGAAGGCCTTACATAGTAAAAAATATGTTCTTTGGAGGAGTCCTGTTATTAACAAGGATGGATGGAGATAACTTTCCTAGGCCTGTGAATTCTGAGTCTATAAAGAAATTCTATGCATAGTATACTCATTTTGCTTTGAATAAATAAAATTTGGTTGTTCATTCTCAATACATCTTGTGTATTTTGCAAAATGATCTCAAAAGGCTCAACAAAAAAAACCCTTTTGTCTTAAACAAAGGTTTTCAAGATTTGACTATTGGCTAACGATTTCGAGAAAAATTAATGAATATGTCAAGAACTATGTTTCACCAAGCAATTCCCTAGAAGGTGGCTAAATACCTAGAAATCCAAACAAATGACCCAACCATCAAATTTTTGTTATGCAAAAGCTACATGGAACAAAGGCGATGAAGTTTTCATAAATCATGAACTCGAAAAACAATTATATGAAAATCTCTAAGATTATAAGGTCAACATTTATTACTCCTGACCGATCTTACTTGAAATGAGGAAATGCTATTTTTTATATCCTTAAAAATAAGTTTATCCATTGCATTCCTAATTTGAGTTGAAATGGAATTTTTCTTTGTAAGAAAACCTTGGCTAGGATCACATCCCACATTAGGGGCAAGTATAGGAAGATAATGGAATTCAAGCATTTCAGAACGTTCACTAATTATGGAAAGTGGTCAAAATGCCCATAAGGTAAAATACCTATACACGGGATCCATGAGATCTTAATAAAAGCTGCAAAATAGAAAGCACAATAACTCGAAAAGGAGTCTTGCCAAAAGGTAAATCTTAAAAAGACACACAAGTATCTAGAAAACAAATAAAGGTCTCTCTTGTAGCTTTGACAAGCAAAGAAAAAGGAAATTATTGAGCAAAGGGAAACATGTTTGGTTTTCAATCAAGGGCTAAAATAGAAGAGGACATTTGATAGCTTGATTCTTATAAAAAGTTTGACATGAGTAGATAAAGAGATTTTAGGAAATAAAAGTTGATTAGATATTTGATTAAAAGTTCAAAGTGAAAAGAAAAACCTAAGAAGATTACTTGTCTCAACTTTTAAATATAAAAATCTCTGATAACATGTGGGGATGAAGGGAAATAGGGATCAAAGGTGATCTTAGACCCATAAAAAACCCTCAAACATGAACCTCTGAATTCCTTTGTTTGTTAGCCATGAAACTCAGCCTTCATTACATGTCTTGAAAGTCCATTATAAACAAGCAAGCATGAAAGATTGATAAATAATGCTCTTAAGGAACCATTTGCGAGAGTCATGAGGAAACAAATAAATATTTTTCTTTGTTCACGTTGAGAAAATCCAAACATGAGACTTTAAACAAGTTTTTGATCCTTCTTGAATCCACTGCAAAATGGGTCATCCCCTACACCAAGTGCCATGATGAAATACAATTCTTCAAAGACTAAAACGCATCATAGGAGTTACATAAAAATCATAACATTAAAAATATTTTTGGATTTTCAAAAAGACAAGGTAAATCTTGCAAAGTCTTTGTTAGGGAAAACACCCTAAAAAAACCCCCAAAGTGTGTGTCATGAGTATTAAAAAAGCACACGACCTTGTCATAAGGCAGGAAGTTTCTAATTCATTCCTAATTAGGATAATATTCGTCATGGGCTAAAGGCTCACAAAATGAAGGCTACAAAAGGTAACTTGATGCTCTAGCTTTGAAAGTAACAACCACGTACTTGCTCGGGTAACCTGGGAAGAAAAGCCGGCAAGAATGACCACCTTGAAAATTACCACCCTCATCAAAGATTTTGAAGAAAGGGGGGGCAATATTTTAAAAAGCATGCATTGTATATGATTTAACCTTAAATTTTAAAATAGTATTGATATAGGATTCACCAATCTAGAGGAAGGGTAGTGGAATCTATATAGATGAACAGAAATTAAGAAATTCCATCCATATAGTGTGAATACCCATAAACAAGTATTCATTTTAAGAATTTACCCTAAGAAGGTATTTTATTTTGATTTTTGGAAAAATTCAAAGGGATTTGATCCTAGTTTGAAATTGCAAAATAGACAGGTCCCCTGTGAAAATAGACTAGTTTGTTAAAAATAGGTAAGTCACCTGTGCAAATAGATCATTTTTTTTTAAAAAAAAGATAGGTAGGTCGTCCGTGAAAATATAACAAGTTTTTTAATTGGAACATTGCCCACAAAATAGATTGGTTTTTGAATGGGCAAGTCACCCGCAAAAATAGATCAGTTTTTGAATCGGCAGGTCGTCCACAAAATAGGTTAGTTTTTGAAATATGCAGGTCGCCTATGAAAATAGACCATGTTCAAAATAGGCAGGTCACCCATAAAAGTATATCACTTTTTTATTTTAAAATGGCAGGTCACCTATGAAAATATACCATATTTTGAAAAGGGGCAGGTCACCCATGATCATGAGACCTTTCTTCGGGTGGTTGGATCTCCCGACAAGTCGAGTAAACACTTTTCTTTACAAGCTCACTATGCAAAACTTTGATGACAATTTTGCTCCGTAAGCATTCTAAAGAGGGGACAATATGTTGCTATCTATTTTTTTAAAAACCCCACACAAAAAATAGAAAAACATTAAAAAATATATATGAGAGAATAAACATGAAGAAAGCCTAAAAACATTGCCCAAGGTTGTTAGTGAAAGACCAAAACACTAAGAAAAAACAAGTAGACCAAACTGTCTAAGATTGCCAAAATTAAAAACTAAATTTTAATTGACAAAGGGCTCCATTAATAAAAATACTTTATTTGGGTGTTTAAGGACTCAATTGAAATTTTGAAAGGTTTAATTAAATTTATTGAAGACTTAATCACAAGGAAAATAAGCTTTTAGAGTCAATTTGGACTTTAATTGAAATAAATCAAAGTTTGGGGGTTGAAATTGGATGTTAGAAAGTTTAATTGGTCAAATTAGGGGCTTAATTGCATACAATTCAAAGTCTGCTAATAAATTAGGGACTTAATTGAATAATTCATTAACCATATACCAATTGGCAAAAGGCGCGTGACTTTAAGGATCGAAATTAAAATCAGGGGTCAAATAGAAAAAAAGTGAAAGTTTGATGATCAATTGAGGGTCCAATTGAACAAATTAGAGACCAAGGACTAACTTGTGAAAGAAGCTCAAATTTGTGACTAACAATTGAATCTGGCAAGGATGCAAATGCATGAAATTAGGAGTATAGTGAGAGATTACAGGTAAAATTAAATGAAATTAGAAGAATTGGGATCAAATTGAAAAGTGCTAAATCCCAAATCAAAAAAACTGTAATCGGTAGGGTTTAACCAATATGAGATCGTTCAGGATACTATGCATCTTCTTCTTTAGTTTTTGGTTGAATGAGTGGGCACTTTTATGCGAATGAATGTGGTGTTTCCGACCACTTAAAAGGCTGCAACTATCACCATTCAATTGAGAAACACCCCTCTATAACCCCATGTCTTTGAAATTAAATGTTTATTTCCCATATTTTTTATTGATCTCCACAACATCTTGTCCTTAGTCAGTCAACACTACAGTTTCAATTGTTACACTAATTGAGTAGGCACTTTCAAATGGATGAGTGTGAAACTACAGACTTCTAAATTAAGCAAGAATGGATCTAATCGAAAGGTATGCACCTCCTCTACCAAGTTCAGATGGTCTCAAGTAACGTTGATGTCGAAGTTGTTCTAGAAAAGCCATGAAAGTGACCGACCTAATCAGCTTTGATTGAAACACCCATTTGTAGAAAACCATCTAACTCTTTCATGTGTTTCCACTTGAAAACCCCTCACATTGGCCTTCAAGTTTGCTACAAAACCACCTAAACCCAAAACCATTGATTCTGTGGTAAAACCAGCTTAGTTTTAGTTCGTTAGAACCTTAATACCCCCATCTGAAAGCTTTGAATCTACCTATAAAAGGAGAGGTAACCAGGAGTAAGAAGGAGGATAAAGGGAGGAAAAGAAAGGAAAGATAGAAGAAGAAAAAAACTTTGGTTAAGGTGTAAGAAATCCAATCCAATAGGATTTCAAGGCTTCAATTTTGTTTGGTTAGGTTTGGAGATAAAGGGAAAGAAAGGCAACATCAGAAATTGATTTTGATTTGGAGATTTTCAAGCTTAAAGGGTATATACATTCAAACCTTGAAAGTGAAGTTCATGAGGCCTACTGGATTGATTTCTTGTGTTTAAATGCAATGTTTCGACATGTTAATGATTTCCCTTATATATTATATTACATGTTTGTTTGATTTGATAAATGCCAAATGTGGCAGCAAGGGGGATATTTTTTGTTTAACGAAGGCATGCTTCCAAGTTCTGGAGTTGTGGTTTAATCCCTTAGAATGACAAAAGATGAATTTTGAAGCCGAAATTGTTCAAGCATGCCTTTTATTTTGAGTTGGTAGTTTTTTAGATTTAAAATTAATCCATTTTTTTTAGTTTTGTTTTTGTTTTCTTGTTTTTTTTGTTCCAAATATACTCATCATTGATAATGTGGTCTGTGAGAATACAGGAAGTATGCTTTAGAGGCCTAAATGATCATTTTGAGATTGATTTGGTTTTCTAGCATTTTTATAGGTTTTGGTTTTTGAAGATTCATCTCATGAAGTTTGTCTTAAGTACTAGTTTTAGAGCTTGTTTTGATTAAATTCCAGTTTATGCGAGTTCATCTGTCATTATTAGAAAATAATCTAGGAGTTTTATACATCAATAACATCTTTAAATGGGTTTTAATCATAAGGTTTTGGTTTTGAACCAAAACCAATTCTTTACAAAATCATGTTGATTTGATTATAATTGAAGCAAATGAATCCCTAATTCCTGTTTTATGCATGATCACGAACAAAATCATGCCTTTTTTTATTCGAGATCTAGTCTGGTTTGAGAGTTGTGTTTGTGGAATTTTCGATGAATGTTCTTCATATTCTTCATTTTTCATGTCTTTAATCCATTTTATTTGAAAGATTTTTCAGTTTTAATGTTTTTGTTGAGTTTAATATGCTTTGGTTTTGGTTTTTCTTTTCTAGTTTGTTTCTGAGTCAACCTGGTAGGGTTAACTCAGTCGGGTCAAAACTGGGTAAGTCCTTAAGCTTTGTTTGGTTTGATTTTGAATGTTTAATTGGTTTAAGGGTGTGTTTAGCAAACACCCTTTAGACTTCTTGGGTAGCTTTCATTTCACACACACACACATGTGTTACACACGACCAATTCTCTCAAAAACTATACATAAAAAATCATATATTTTTTTTAAGAAAAAATATAATAAATAAAATACATGGCATTTTTTGGTTTTTTTTTAGTTTGTATTTTGAATTTAATAACCATTTTATTGGATCCATAAGAATTTGACTAATATTTGAAATATCCACTTTTTTTAATTCATGAGAATTAATGGTTAATATTCTGGTATAAAATATTAGACCTACGAGTGAGGCTGGTATTTGAATATCAGGAGTTGACCATAAAATTCTCAGAATTATTCTAAATATTTATCAATTTTAATTAGGAGTAATTCTTTTCTTTCTACCGCAATATCAATTACAAAAAACCCTTTTCATAAGACTTTATTTGGGTACATGAGCCCATAATAAATTCTTAAATATCAGATTTATTCACACGAATAAATCTCAATTCTAAGCCAATAGATAGACTACTAGTTAGGAACCCATCATAATCCTTTAAACCACATTCAAAACCATACAATGCAATTTACCTCAGATAAGGTGTGTTAGGGGTGTTAATACCTTCCCTAGCCACAACTAATTGCTTACCTTTAGAATCTGTGATAAAACCGATACACCCAAGTTTCTTAGTGACCCTATAACAAACAACTAAGTGGTGACTCCAATGACATCTTGATGCCTCTCGCCCACGTGTGACAAACACCACCAACCCAAATAACACTAACACCTCAAATGTCCCTCAACCTCCTCAAAACACCAAACGTATCTCTAAATTGAAACCATAAAAAAAAACCCTCCCACCACCTATATTGCCACCATGACACTAAAGAACATCAGCACCACCACCTTCACCCCTAGCACCTTATGAGCTAATAGAGTGAAGGTGTCAAACTCAACAACCTGAGCTAAGATAGCCTCTTTTGCACGACAAGAAATTAGTACTATTTTGAAAATTTTGGATAATGTCTTTAATGAGAGTATGCTAAAATGGAATCGATGCTTGATGGGACCCTGGATATAGGATTCCTTACCATATGGCCAACTCTATTTCTTTATGGGTATGGAAGAATTGTTGTCTTGAGAGTGTCATGATGACACAATAAGGTTTTTTTATTTTCCATTATCAAGATAGAGGATGATGCCCACCAAGTTATGGAAAAGGGGCATTGGATGTTTGGGGGAATACCATTATCCTCCAACTGTGGCACCTTCATTTTTTTCTCGACAAGAATAAAATCTCAAAAATGGCTGCATGAGTTCACCTCCAAGGGTTACCTTTTCCCTTTTAGAAAGAAACGGGCCTAGGAATGACTGCTAGCATGGTTGGAAAACCTTTGGCTTGTGATGAACAAACACTTAACAACATCAAGTTTGACTATGCCTAAGTTTGTATTGAACTAAATGCCTTGTTACCTATGGTTCATAGTTTTCAGCTAAAATACAGGTTATCTTTGGACCCTATCATAGTCATGGTTGAGTATGAATGAAAACCTCGAGCCTGTGACACTTACAAAGTATTTGGGCATTCTTGCAAGGTTTCAATTAAGGAAATGTTTGATATGTTAAAGATTCAAAATGGAAGTGATGTTTTGTATGCATGTAACTCCCTAGTAATTATTCCTGATGAGGTTACATCTTATTTGAATATAGCTGCCATAATAAAACCAGCACCCTAGACTAACAGTTTTGCAAAAACTGGTCAGCCGGTTCAAACATCTTAGAAACCCACCATAGACAGACTATGGTTGTCCGCACACTATAGACAAACTCCATGCTTATCAGATCATCAGCTCTTTGACTAGGCATGTGAGGTTTGTAGAGACATGATACGCACAAATTCTATACATAACCTTTTCTGGTTTTTAGGTCATATTCTAAGATACTCTTTTATCTCATGGCTTGTTTCTATGGGTTATTTACATACCATAGACATACATCATGCTTATAAGATCATCAGCTCTTCAATATGTATCCTTTGTGGCTTGTATATCAAGACACGAGACCATATGTTCTTTTGGTGTCCTTTTACTACTTCTGTATAAGGGGCTATCACGAGCAGGACTTTTATGAATTGGCCTTATATGACATGATGACATTTGCTTTAGTGGACATACATGTATTATAGGCAGAAGATGAAGTTCCTGCATCTACTAGTGTAGTTAGTACTCTCATCCACAATTTACTTCATTTGGTATGAGAGGAATAATCATGTTTTTCACCAGGCATATTATCCTTATCATGTTGTTAGTGAGAAAATCTTTGAGCTTATCAGGTCCATGTAGATTCTAGCTATTCTTAGGTTCATATGGCGTCTTCCAGAGTTATGAGATACCTCTAGTTTGCTGCCTTTGGAGTCCCATTTATCATGTCTGCTGTTTTTGCAGAACTAGTCAACTAGTTCTGAGTTTTTTCATGAACAGTCAACGGTTTAACAACTACTATCCAGGTAGTCTTGTTTGCTATTTTATTTTTAGTTTTATTTAGCTTTTAGTTTTTTTTTTTCTATTGACTAAGGTCAGTTTGATCTGGGTTACAAGATGATATAATCTTGTGATATGCTTTTTGTATTTTTCTACCGCTTTTCTCTTTAAAACAATTCCACTTATCCAAAAAGTAATTCATCATTTGTTTGATGCATGCATAATGATTCAATAAAAGACTACGAAGAATTTGTTTGTGTTGAGAAAAATGGGGAATGCTTTATCATTCATTTCAAATGTCCTTGTTGCGAACAACATCATAGCCTTCTCTCTCGAGGGAACTGTCACTACAAACTCATATAGAATGTGCAGCTGTTTGGCCCAAAAGATTGATTCCATGTCTAATCTTTTCGGTTCCACTATTTGCTAGTAGATGAGACCTTAATCCAGTTGAAGTGATGATTCACTTGAATTTCAAGCATAATAACTTCAGTTATTTCTTGTGGGTTGCTGAAGATCGGAAAGGAAAAAGGAAGAAAAACAAGAAGAAAAAATAATGGCTTCAATTATTTGTTTAAGGCTTGTTGGAAATTTAAAATTGGAAAAGAAAATGAAGAAATTTAATTTTATGATGGAAAGTGTAATTTTCAAAATGCAGAGGCAAAATAATAATAATAAAAAAAGATCAAACCATAGAAGACTTGATGTAATTTTTCTTATTTATTTTGATAAAATCATAAAAAATTTTGTGGATTTTAATTTATTATATTTTTCATTGAATAAATAATGATACAAGAGCTCTCCCTCAGAGTGTTACTTTTGAAAGTAGTTGTAATTGGGCTAAAATAGAAGAATTCGAGGGTGATTAGTTCTTACTCAAAGCACTACATATGATTTAAGAATGAAATTGGTGATTTCGGTACTTCGACTCAAATGTTTAACAAATAACCACAACATTTTCTCCTTTCAAGCCAGGCGGCTGTGCTTCCTTACAAAACTACTCCTCTTTTTCTTTTAATTTTGGGAAAATAATATAAATACAAAAATAATCCTTTTTCAGGTTTCGCGGTTCAAAATCTGTCGATGTTAACCATACAATTTCCAGTGTAACCCTTGCTTGCTATATAATTCATGGAGCCTGACAGAATACCATCTTCTTCTCTAATCTTTTCATTTCAAATTTTTGTACAAGTGAAAATATTTAACAAATACATTTAAGAACGTAAGATAAAAACTAAAAAGGTAGGGATTTATTTAAACTCCGAGGACTAAAAACTTCCAAATTGTGGACTTATTTATAAAAAAATATTAAATTTAAGGACTAAATAACTTTTTTAAAGTAACATTGAGGGGGTGAAAACACTTCCAAATCGAATATTAAGTGGTATATAGAGTTGAATATCATGAATTTATATAAGATATATAAAATTTATTTTTATATATTACCATACTAACTTAGAAATACAAATCGACGTGATTAATTTTGAGAGGTGTAGCTCAATTGATCAGAACTTGAGTTTGCTTTTCAGAAATCACCAGTTCGAATCTTACAAATTTCAGGACTACTAAAGAGTTATATAGTTGTTAATTTTAGGGTCCGTGAAATTAAACGAGGTACACACAACATGGCTCAAACATCCATATGAATAAATAAAAAATTGCTCTCAAACGGTATTTACAAATTTCAAAGAAAACTTATGAGAGTATTTAGTTTTTTTTTTTGGGATCAAAAGTTCAATTTAAAAGCCGAAGGTCTCCATCATCGAGAAAATTCATTCAATTCCCTTATTCTATCCATCGAAGATTTTCGTTTGAACATTAACAACTCCAAATTAAATAATAAAGGAGCAAATCCAGCACTATCTCTGATCATTTTCAATTTGAAGTTTCTTTTGACACAATGAAGTTCAAATTAATTAATTAAACTTAGATTAATTAATTAGCCCACAAACCATGCTGTATGTGGATCTATCTATCACTTTAAAGTGCGTAGGCAGATAATTTTTTTTTTTTAGTTTAACGTGGGTGTCCGGGCCAGCTTGCGCGCACCTCAACTAATCTTACGGGCCCTGAAGTTAACGACCATGTAAGCCTCCAGTGGCCATCATATGAGCAATCACAGGACTCGAACCTGAGACCATAGAGAAAGACGTAGACAGACAATCTTTCCACCACGTTATGTGGATATCAATGGGCAAAATCTCACCATCAACGTTACCTAATTTTTTTGAACTTATTTTAGATTGCACTATTTTAAACAACGCATTTATATAAATTGTTTAGGTTAAGCAACATAACTTTCATAATTTTTTTATATTTTAAAAATAAAAAAATATTAAAAACACATCTAGTGATTTGAAACCTGATTTTTAATAAATTTTAAATTAAACAATGAGCTACCTTGATTAGAGGCTGACATATATATACATTGGGTGTGTGTGTGGGGAGGCTACTCTTGAAAAAATATAAAGACAAAAAAAAAATAAAAAAAAAATACATTATAAATTACTGTTGTAATCGACAGTATATTAGGTGTGAATGAACAATAAATTCTCCACACCCTTTAACTTATTATTATATATATATATATATATATATATATATATATATATATATATATATATATATATATAAAGTTAGCTATTATTTTTTCAAACATTATCTCACTCCATCTTTCACTCACGTGTGGGCACAACTTGCCATCTTTATCTTCCTCCTCCCATCTATCTTCTTTTACTTGTTGTATAAACAATACCATGAAGTTCAAGTTTTAAGTTTTAGAAAACATGCTGCCAAGTATTTTCCCCCCACCTCCGGTATAAATCTCAAATCCAAATTCTTTGGTTATTTAATTTCATATCTGATTTAGATCAATCTTGAGTTACTAAGGGCATGTTTGTTTGTTGCAAAGTAGTTTTTTTTTTTTTAAAGTGAATTCCGGAAAAATAAATTCCAGGAAAGTGAATTATTTTTTGATGTTTGGTAGTGTAATGGAAAATAAGTTGGAAAACACTTTTCAATGTTTGGTTATGTCATGGAAAATGAGCTGGAAAATAACTTATTAATATTTTATTTTTCTCAAGTTTATTAAAATAATGAGGAACAAATCTTACAAATTAAAAAGTTGAATGAAAATGAAATTGAAAAAAAATATAATTTCATAAATTATCTCAAATAAAACAAATAATAATCAAAATAATAGAGATCAAATCTAAAAAATAAAAAAAAATGAAAGATCAAGAAATTAAAATAATAATAATTAAAATTTCATAAATTATTTCAAAAAACAAATAAGTAACAATCAAAAGAATGAGGACCAAATTTGATAGATAAAAAATTTCATTAAAAAAATGATAAGGGAAAAGCAAATAACAATTATAAAAATAAGGACCAAAGTTAATATAAAAATTAAATTTTAAGAGATGAAATTGAAAAACAATATTCAAAATAAAATATATATAGCAATCAAAAGTTTGATAATCAAATTTGATATAATCAGCAAATAATATGACATTTTTAAATTTTTCACAACTTCCGGAAAGTGTTTTCCACCCAAATTTTTCAGGAAAACACTTTCCTGGAAACCAAGCCAAATTTTTCTTTGACTGGAAAGTGTTTTTCGTTGACCAACTTTCTCAATATCAAACAAACATAGAAAAGTTTGGAAAATGGTTTTCCGGAAAGTGAATTCCGGGAAACAAACATAGCTAAGTCTATTTTCAATATTTTGTATGTTTCTAAAATATGAAAAAAAAAAATGATAGTTTTCATTATTAAAAAAAAAAGTTGCAAACCTTCACAAAATCACAAAATTATGATAGTAAACTTACAGAACTAAGTTTACTGCTAGAAAAGACAGCATTATGTAATCCCCATGGCCTTTCCACTACATGACCTGAAAAAAAAGAGGAAAGGCCACAGCCGGGCTTTCTTCGAGCTAGGCCTTATCCACCTTTTGTTTTTTGTTTTTTATATTTTTTATTTAATGGGTTTTTAACCCCTTAAACTTAAAAAAATAAATCATTTCATCATTTTTTTTGTTTTTTAAAGGCTTTTTTTATTTGTATTTGACTTGAAAAAAATGTTTTTTTGTTATCAAACATGAAAAAAAAAATCATCATTTTTTTTTCAATCCCAAAAGCCATCCCTATTTTTTTCTTTTGAAAAAAAATTATTGATATTAAAATAGAAGTCTCATGCACCTGGTTGGCGTGTAATTAAATAAAAAATATCTAGAAATAAATAAAAAATATCTAGAAATAAAAGGTGGTTAAATGTAATAGAGTGCATGATATAGGTTATGAATTTGACAAGTTAATATGAGTTAACTCAAGTTTTTTTTTTTAAATTGAATATTTTTATTTTTAATTTTTCCTCCAATAGTTATTTGACCGGGAATTAGGTAACTTGTTTAGGTTTGATTTTTATTGTGTTATCATGGTCTCATGACCTGAGTCGTAGATTTCGCTGATTAACTTGATTTTATCCAAATAAATAAAATATGATGTTGTCTTAATACTTTTATATAAAAAACAATGTCGTCTAATATGTGTTAAGATTTGAATCATGATTTTTTTTCTTTTAGAAAACACATTAATTATGCTTGGATGTTTTTATTATTATCCGATTCAATAAAAAAAAATGATTCCAAGACGCAAAGTTATTTAACACAACTGAGTTTATTGCCCATAATTATATATTTTGATATATATTTATCTTTTAATTTTTTAATTTAATTTATAGTTATCATCTATAATTTTTTTTTTTGCATTATTATCATAAATAGTTTTTAATTTATTTAATTAAATGCATGCATAATATTTTTTTATTTATGATTATAATTTTTTTGGTGTAAAAAACACTTTCACATTTTTTTTTCTTGCGCTTGAAAACAAAATTATCTGACAAGTGCGTGCTACAAAACTAGCATACACTATCTGGAGAAATTTCATCTTACAAAAGAAAACGGGTTTTTTTTTTTTTGGTTAGTTTTCCCAACTGAGAAAAAAATCCAGCAACATTTAAAACAAAAAATACTTTACAAAAATCCACTACTGTCCCACAGCTTGACTATCTTCACGTTCATATAATTAATTTAAGCCCATGAAGAGATGTGCAGACTGTGTCCTTAACTCATTATAATGTTGCTGGGCTTTCTTGCAGAGCTAAAGCCTGAGAAAACTAGGCAGCGAACCACGCTTGCCAAGCCTACCTCTTCCTCCCACCAAAAGAAAAATCATATTCCACTTTTGAGGACAGGGATAAATAAAAAATCTGAAAAACTAATTAAATTAAAAAAATTATTAAAAAAACCGATTAAACCAATTAGAATTTTTAAAAAATTGACCGGTTTGGTTCAATTTCGGTTTTATAAGTCTGAAACTGAAAAAACCAAACCGAATCGAATCCAAACCGAAAAAAACCAAGCAAAACTGGAAAAAATTGAGAAAAACTGAAAAATCGAGCAAAATCAGTTTTAACTAGTTTTTGTTCTAAAATAACCAAATCGAACCGAAATCGGTCGATTTGAACCGATTCAGTTTCGGTTTTGGTTTTTTTTTTATAAAAAACTAGTTTAATTACTTTTTTTTAATAAAAACTAAATCAAACCGAAAATAATCACTCGCACACCTCAACAACTCTGAAATCGAGCATGTTTAAATTATTTTTAATGGGTTTCGAATTGTGATTTCTGTTTATCATCTACTATAACAGTTCTGGAAACTTCTCTTGAAATAATTTATTAGAATTCTTTGTGTATAGGAATACACACTTGAGTGAATCAAAATCTTTAACTTATCAAAACCAAAAAGAAAAAGATTTTTTAATTTTTTAATTAAAAAAAAAGGTGATAGTCAATGTTATTGTCACTCCTTAGTATTATTTATATACTTGATGGCGGGCTCTATGGTGGGCTGTTTGGGTTTTAGGTTTAAATCTTCAATTCACAAAATCCTACCACACGGCCCAAATATACTCTTTATCCTTTTCTATGTTTTAGCTTCTGCAGTTATTTTTTTTTTTTATTAACGTGGACGTCCGGGTCAACTTGTATACATTTCAACTAATCTCACGGATCCTGAAGTTAACGATCATATAAGCCTCTAATAACTACATGGCTCGAACATGGGACCATAAGGAAAGCAAACCCCTTAGTTCCAAGCTCTTACCTTTAGACCACATATTAGATGGTTTCCTGCAGCTACTTTTGAATCATACCAGGGAGGTACTCCCCCTTGACCTTAGTCCATTTAGGAAAATGATTTTTTTATACACTAAAGGCATTTTCAAAAAGTTAATTGTTAGATTTTATAATTTAAATTTTTGAGTTAAGATAATTTTTTAACATATTTTATATTCTTGCAATAAAAAAATATTGAATCATACCGTTCTTTTTAATTAATTAAAGTTAATATAAAGCCATTATTGAATCTTTAATTTAATCTTTTAAGTTAATATGATTGTGATTGTAAATATTTGTTCATTTGTTTCAATAATCTTCTATTGCATTCTCGGTATAAAGAGTGTGAAAGCAATATGTAATTATCATTTTCCATATGATAACAGAGCAGGTGAATCAGACTTCCTTTTTGTTTGAATGGTCCAGGCGTGTTTGAGAGTACGGTTGTGATTGTTATTTAAAGTGTTTTTCATTCATAAATATATTAAAATAATATTTTTTTATTTTTTGAAAATCTTTTTTGATTTCAGTACATCAAAATAATCTGAAAACACCAAAAAAATATTAATTTGAAGCAAACAAAATAAAAAAAATTTAATTTTTTTCAAAAACGCTTTTAAAACACAATTCCATCCAGCCAAGTGTTTTTCCTTTCTTTTTATCAATTATAAATTTTGTTCAATAATTCCTTCTTCTTCTTCTTCTTCTTCTTCTTCTTCTTTTCTTATCATTTTTATTAAGATCTTTAGTTGGCTTTAGTTAATTTCATTGGTTTATTTTAAATCTTCATAGATTTGAGGAGTAATTAAAATCCCAATAAGATAAGATTAAAGAAACTCAAGTATTTTCTAATTGTAATTTGTTTCCATAATCTTCAAGTGCATTATTTAAATAATTATTTTTTTGTGTTAGTGTACATTACAAGTTGGAGAGTGCCACGTACAAGAAATTAATTCCAATTCCGTGGCTTTCAGAATATGTCATGCAACAGTATATATGGAGGAATCAACACAGATTATGGTTTCAATACTTTTGAGAACTACAAATATCGAATTTCATGGAGGAATAAATTCAGTAATCCAATTTGGTCTCATGTAAATTCAATTCTTCAATATATCGCAATTTTATTTTTTATTTATAACTGCATTTTTGGGTTTAGAACTTCAAACCAAGAAAATATTTAAGTTTCAATACATAAAAGCTAGATGGATATGAGCATAATAAAATAACAAAACTTAGAGGTTATTTAGTAATTTAACAAATGTAAATATTATATAAAAAAATGTATAACGTGTGCGCGTGCGACACGTCCGTGTATGGGTGTCCTCTATGATCTTTGGACGACACATGCAACTCTATTCTTAACCATATATTGCTTTTTGTGGTGGTGGTCGAATCATTTTGATGGTCTCTCTATGCGGCGGTAACGCATGTGGCCTATGAGCCTCTAGTTTGGTGTAAGTGGCCTCCCTCCCTTTTCTCTATGTCATCCTCAATTTCCAAGCTGATCCTTTAATATTTCAAAACATCCTTTCAATTTGTTTTTTTTTTTGATTTGATCCTTATTCTTTTAATTATTATTTGTTTTATATGAAATAATTTATAGAAATAGATTTTTTTTTTCAATTTCATCATTTTTGAAATTTTTTTATATATCAGATTTGATCCCCATTCTTTTAATTTCTATTTATTTTATTTAAGATTAATTTAAAAATTAAATTTGTTTTGCGATTTTATCCTCCTTTAATATTTTTTTCCTATCAAATTTGGTACTCATTCTTTTGATTGATATTTTTTTTACTTTGACAAGTTTTTTAAATTATTCTTTTTTGATTTTATCATTCAACATTAAATTGGTGGAGAATTATGCTTCTCGATTAAGCTCAAGTCTAGGATTTTACAGGTTGTGAATTTGAAATATTAACTAAAGTTTAAGATATTAGCCCAAGTTTGCTTTTCTCTTTCCTCTTATTTTTTTAAACTTATTTTTTTTTTCATTTTCATCTTTTAACATTTATGTAATTAGATATTAGGCTCTATTATTTTTTTATTTACTTTCTATAAGAATTCTCACTTATTTTGAAAATGATCCAAGTTATCCCGCCTTTCAATATTGGGTTATTTGATATTTAAGATTCAAAGTTCTATACAATTTGATTTTGACAGGTTACCTCGGTATCATAACCTAGTCGTAGATTTTGTATGCTAACCCAAATGGACTCGAGTCGAGTCTTTCTGATTTTTTTATTATATTTTTTTCTTTAATTTTATCCTTTAATATTTTGTTTGCTAGAAATTAAGCTTCATTTTTTTTTCTTTTTTTTTTATGGGGGTTATCACATTCTCATATATATTTTTCTTTGTTATCAGATAAGATCCTTTTAGTATTTGATTTTTTTTTAAATTGAGTTTTTATTTCAATTTCATTCTTTGACATTTGATTGTTTGGAAATTAGTGTTTGTGCTTCTTTTTCTCTTTGCGATAGTGATGGAAGTGGTGCATCGGGAAATCGGAGAATGGACAGTCCCTAGCGGTGAATCAGAGGATTCATTCAACTACTAAAACTATCCCGTCAGTCAGAGGCTTTTCTATGGAGTTATCTCAATCGTGCTCATGATCTCAGTGTTAGCATGTTAACTTAGTTTGACTCGGATTTTTATTGTTGTTTTTATTTTTTATTTTTTTTGGTTTTGACATTAAACATTGTTTTTATTTATTTGTTTGAGCTTCATAATTTTATTCAATTTGATTTCAGAGGGATTATCCAGGTGTCATAACCAAGTCACATATTTGACATGGATGGGTTCCGGTAAGGTTTTTTTACCTTCTTTTTGTTGTCATTTTTTTTCACTTTATTTAACATCGTTGTATTTTTTTTATTCATTTTATTCAATTACTTGAGTTTATTAAACTCAATCAAATCAATGACACGAGTTTGGAACTTTAATTTTGCTTTTTTAGGAACACTTGCATCACCTTAGCATCCTTTTTTATGTTGAAAAAAATTGAGTTAGCCACGGCGTAGCATGGATCACCTATTTAATATTCTCGAAAACATTACTATTTTTTAAACCGGAAATGTGACTCCCTTTTAAATGAGATTATAATTTTTTTAACCTAATAATGACATTTTCCCTAATAATTATATATGACAATATTAGGACTACATTTTCTAACCTGTTTAAAAAATCAAATATTTTATTGTACTTGGTACATACCTAGAGTTTTATCAAATTAAATTTAAATATTTTCTTGATCCAAAAATCTAAATTTATAGTTGAATCCACTTCAATACATTAGTTTTTATTATAGGTAATATATGTTGTGTACAACTATTTAAATAAAAGGAAAGTATCAATTCTTTTAAAAATTTAAATACTTAAATTTAAGGGTCAATAGAGTTGTAATTCATTTTGACTCCATTTGTCAACTATGTTTTCAAGAAAATAAAAAAATATACAAAAAATTTGAAAAACAAATGCCTTTTCTCATGCAATTTGCTGACTATTTCATAAATTTTTATCATATTCATGTTAACAAAATTTTAAAAATAAAAATATTGAAAAATATCAAAAAGAAAAGGAAATCAAAGAAAAAAAACCTTTAAATAAAAAGATGAGTGAGCATGGTAATAATCAAAGAAGGAAAGAAGGACCAAAATAAACACTAAGTTTTAGCCCCCTCTCTAAGTAGCTAAGAGATAAGCAAATAAGGATAAAGATAAATAAAAGAAAAACAATAGAGCAGAGAGTAGAAAATTGTAGAAAATGGTAGAAGAGAAGAAGAAGTTTTAGCCCCCTCTCCAAGTAACTAAGAGATAAGGGGATAAAGATAAAAATAATTAAAAAAAAAAGAACAAAAAAGGGAAGATAGTAGAAAATGGTAGAAAAGAAGAAGAAATAAAAAATAGACCTACCCATACAATAGAAAAAAGGGGAATTTAAAAGAGAGACATAATATCAAGAGGGAAGAAATTTTGGGAAAGAAAAATTGTTACCAAGAAAAAATAAAAAGAGAGAAAGAATATGAAAATATATTTGTTATTTGAATTTGAATTTTCCATCTTAATATGTGAGTGGATTTATATTTGTTATTTGAATAGAATTTTTTAGTTATTGTAAAACTAAATAGCGATTTTTTTTTTAGTTTTACTCTTTTTATGTATAATTTGTTGAGATGTCTACTTCAACATATAGTAATCTTGTAATAAATTATACATGAATTTTTAAAACTGAACTTTATAAACAAATAAATGTACTTTATTAAAAAATTATTTTCCAACCAAACATAAATAAATTACATTACTAGTAGCTATATTCTCAAGCATTGGATTTTAAAGTGAGAAATTTTATTGTATTTAAGGAGTAATTATTAATATTTATTTAATGAGAAAGAAATAAATACTCGTTAACTTCCTATCATATTAATCTATATGTTTTGAATTCTAAATTATATCGAATTTCTTTTTTCTTTTCTGACTAAAGTAATTTGATTTGATTTTAGATCAATTATAATAAAGTGTTGGTATAGGCACTGATATTATATCTCTACATATTGGTTCACTACATGGAAATTAACAAAAGCTGCACGAGAATTTATTCGAATTCGCATTGTTCGGGTTTTTTTTTTCTCGCATCCTTTGACATTCCTTCGTGATTGACTTCAATAAGTAGCGCTCTGAGACTGTAATATGTGATGTTTTTTTTAAAATATATTTTGATTTTAAAATATATTAAAATAATTTTTTTATTTTTAATATCAATATATTAAATTGATAAAAATAAATCAATTTAATATTTTTAAAATAAAAAATATTTTTAAAAAATACTTAAAAACAAAAGTAAAAGATATATATGTCAAATACCCGGCCCCCAGATACAGTGGTAGAGTGTATGCAATGACCTACATGCTAACTAATATCTCATAATATCCCACAAATATTTATAATGCATTATTGGTTTGAGATAAAAAATAAAAATAATAGAGATAAAAACATGTTTATGTTATATCTTTATAAATAAATTATTCAAAAAAAAAATATATTTTATATATTTATTTTCGACCCACACTTTTCTTCTCTATTTATATCTATGGCTTTTTTCATGGAATACTAATTAAAGACAATTTAAGATATGCAATGAATCTTGTTTCTAATGGCTTATGAGAAAAAAAAAGAGAAAAAAAAAAGAAAAAGGAAGTCAGAAATAAAAATTAATGCATTGTAATAGCTTGAAAAAAGCAATAAACTTTATCTTTGAATAGATCTCATGTAATTCCACGACCAACTAGCTACGGTCAAAGATATGTCTGTCGCCAAGAAGTCAGAATAAAAAAATTCTCGACTTTTATATTCATTATTATCTCCTGACATGCATACATGCATACATAAATTTTTATAGAATCACCATAAGAAAATGGAATACATGCATACATAAATTTTTATAGAATCACCATAAAAAAATGGAAGGTCGTTAATGGATGTATCTAACTGGTTAGATTCTAAATTTATTTTTTAAAGATCACCAGTTCGAACCTTATAAATCTTAGAATCACCAGAAGTTTACATGGTCGTTAACTTCAGGACCCATGAGATTAGTCGAGGTGCGCGCAAGTTGATCCGAACACCCATATTAATAAAAAAAAAAAACTATTTTTCATTGAAATAGACATACTAACTAATAATACTAATTAATG
Source organism: Populus trichocarpa (assembly GCF_000002775.5). Classification (NCBI taxonomy): domain Eukaryota; kingdom Viridiplantae; phylum Streptophyta; class Magnoliopsida; order Malpighiales; family Salicaceae; genus Populus; species Populus trichocarpa. The sequence continues at coordinate 4,152,678 of NC_037299.2, read as the reverse complement.
ATTATTATAATAAAAACTTGTATTTTAAAAATGATATTTTAGAGGAAACCAAAACAACAACAACAACTCTATTAGTATTTCTGTCAAGAATAAAATAAATAAATAACAAATATATTCTCAATATATTAATGAATAATTTTTCAATTTAATGCAAAAATTATATTGAAAACTTAATCACCAATTATATAATAAATACGTACCATGATATCTAGGAGGAAACCAATTATCATAATGTTCAATTAATTTTAAGATTTTAAATTTAGCACAATCTAAAAAACAACAAAATCACCACCTTCATTAATCAATAACTTAAATTTCTATCTATCTTTGTATGTATCATCACGAACACATCCTTATCATCAGCTCATCATCATTGATTATCACAATAAAATCCTATTTTTTTAAAAAAGATAACATTATAATAATAAATATAACTTCTTTCAAGAAAAAATACCACAACAAAAGTTTTCCAAATATAATCAACAAAAATATTAACAAATAATTAAAGAGGAAAAGGAAGGAGAAAGTGAGCCCTTTTGAAATAGATAATGTTAATGTTGGAGGAAATAGGAAAAAGTTAATTTATGAGAGTGTAATAGAACCATTCAATCCCAAAATGTTAATAGATCAGGTCATATGAAGGTCATATATATATATATATATATATTTTTTTTTTTAAATATAATCTTTTAAATGAAAGCCTTAATTAGCTCTCAACTTATATAAAATCTCCACTACTTTGTAATAGAATTTCAATAAATTAAAATAAAGAAGGAGTTGGTGACAAAATTCAAATTTCTGACTATTTAATTGATATATTGTTAATTTGGATTTCCAAAGGAAAAAAAAAGGTTTCTTTTAGGTTATTTTATCGATAAATAGATAAAACCCAAAGAATGGTTTATAAAGGGAAGTGTGTGTGTGTGTTGTGTGTTGTGTGTGCTCGTGCGCGCGTGTGTGTATAAGAACATTAATTTCCCATATGGACCATATCCGAAATAAAAACAATTTTCCTGTATTGAAAACAAGTGAAAAGCCTGTTTTCATATTTAGTCTCTTATTACTTGAGAATTCATAGCAGATAAGAAACAAGATCACGGAACCTCCTCCACTAAAAGGATGGAATATGTTTTCATGTGGTTGCAGCTAGCGTGGATTAAACGCCTATCCAAGCTCGCGTAGCATGAGCACTCACCAAGTCTTTAAAGTGTTTTTTTATTATTATTATTGTAGAAAGATGCTTTCTATGAGATAATACTAAATGATACTTCTGATATGGGTTTTTTTTTGTTTGACTGATAGAGAAGGAGAGACGACTCCTTCCCTGTAAACACCACCATATCTTGCATTCCATCCAAAAGGGGAAAGCACAAACCTCAAGAATTCCCACTCCCCAAAAATGGCATGGCTGGGATATAATATAATATATATTCCATCCAATCCTGTGTTTTTTTTCCCTCTCCTTCCCCAGTTTTTCCTCCTTTTATCTTAGGATACAAACCTCAGTGGAATGGAGCAAAAGCCCCCAAAAACACCGAAACAACAATCGAAATAACTCGCATGGGAAACAGAGATGGACATGCCGATGAAGTTCCAGGTCTTTCTTCTCTTAGGTAAACCTAATCTCATATGACAGATAAAGGAAAGGATTATCCGGGGTGCTGACACGTACTAGGGTCTTGGTATTTTTTCCAGGTTCTGCTGGAATAGAAAAAGAAGTAGTATTTTCAAAGCATAGCAACCCACCGGCGCCCCATCTTAATAGTTGTATGTTGACAGGTTACGGAAAGGGAGAAATATTAATAATAGTAATAATAAGGATAAGAGATGTGTGTTGAGGGCTGCTTTGAATCTTTGCTTTGCTCTCCTTCTCCATGTTTCTTGGCAAGTTGCAAATGGAGCATGATAATTCCTGACGTTAAAGCCAAACTATTCTGTCTTTATCCCCCTGTAGATACTTGTGGCAAGGGAACATTCTAGCTAGGAGAATAATTATTGCTGCTAAATAGTAATAACCTTTAATTTTGATTGGGGTTTTTCTTAGAATAAAATAAACCGATGATCATATATTCCTACCAAAAATAAAAGAAGAAAGAATAAAGCTGATGATGTAAATAGTTAGTTTGAGGTGGGAAAGAACTGGGCGGATTCAATGTACAAGATTTGATCTTCGCAACTTGGAAGAGGGAATGAATAAAAATCATCTCCATGATGGGTCATCCTCAGAATTTAATCCAGGCATTAATTAAACTTACATGTATTAAAATCTTGATTCAACATGAACAAGCTGGTGATTTCTGCCACTTTACAAACATCAAGAACATGTTCCCCGGTGTCACATGCCCTAACCTACTAGTCTCTGGACGACTCTGTGGTCCAAAGTCTGATTATTTCTTTTCCTGTGCGTCCTGATTGGGTGGTGCTTAGGGCAAACCAACTGTCAATCTTTCTTATCTTTTGTGCATGTTAATGGACAAGTCACGTATTCGAACTTTACCCTTGAATTTCTACATAAAAACTACACATTTAGTGATAGTAAAGACGAGTTTCTGAAGTGATTGAGAGTCGAGTCTATCGAATTAATCGTCCAAATATAAATATGTGCTAGCGTGACAAGTCATGTGCAGTGGGAGACACAGATAGTTGCCCAAGGCCCATCGATACCCCACCTCATCGTTTTCCTTATATATATATATATATATATATTAAAAAAAAAAACATAGTGTTAGGGTTTTCCACTGTACCACACAAGACACAATTTACTCTAAAATTATTCCTTTACCCTTGAATTTAAATAAAAAGTGTCTTGGAGTAATTTAGTATTTTTCAAATCCATTAGCCATTAAAAAGTTATTTAGAAATATTTTTAAATTTTTCAAAAAATTTTATAAATAAAATGAGATTTTACCCCAATAGCTATCAGTTTCTTAAATTGTTAGCAAATGGTGATTTAGTCTTATAAAATTTTTTAAAATAAGTTAGACTATTTATTTACCCCTTAGATAAATAAATAAAAAAACAAAAACTAGAGTTGTTAACCAAAAGTTTTTTTTGTTTTTCTTTTACATTTTAGAATACAGTAGAAAATACGATTATACCCTTAGAAAAGATAAAAATCAAGCCATGCATCTAGGGGTATTGTGTATTTTCATGATGGTTTTTTGTTTCGTGATTCTCAGGTTCATGAAAGATATTTTGATATTTTTTTAAGTTGGGAAACTATTCTTTTTATTTGAAGAAGTTGTTGGCGCGTGTCGTTTACGCGTCAACAAGTGAGTGACGTTTGTAGTGTTTGGGTGGCATGTGGGGCGCCATCCGGTGGCCAAACTTGCCTTTTTGTCGTGTCCTTAGTTATGGATGATGGTAGGTTTGTTACTGACGATCATTTCTTTTTTTATCTCTCTCCTAGAGAAAGTGCATGTTTGTCATTTTATCTTTATATTTGCAGATTTTAGTCCTTTTGTTTTTTATTGTTTATTTTTTTTCTTGGTTCTATTACAAAAGTTTTTTTTATTTACTAATTAGATTATAATTTGTCATATTTTTTTTTTTCAATTCAATCCGTATTCTCTTTGATTTCTGATTTTTTTCTCTTGGCCATTTTATTAAAACTTTGTTGGTTTTCAATTTCATCATTCAAATAAAGTTTATGTTGTTTTATTCTTTTCAATTTATCCCTCGTTGTTTTGATTTGATTTTCCTTTTGTTATAGTTTATTTGTTTTTAAATTAAGCCTCGAAATTAAATTTTTTTATGCTCTCTAATTTATTTTTTATTTCAATTTTCTCCCTCATTCTTTTAATAATTTTTGTGTGGTTTTTTTCTTTGATTTCATCCTTTGGCCTTTGAAGATTTTGTGGTTATCCTTAATTTATTCTCTATTGATTTATCATGTTCTCATAGCCTACATTGTGGGTTTTGCAAACCTTTTTTGAATAAAGTTTTTTTAATAATTTCTTTTGTATTTAATTTTTGAATGATTCTTTTTATTTTATACAGGTGAACTTTATTTATAAAAAAATATTTATTTTGAAATAATATTTTTTATATGTTTGGCCTTACATAATTTTTTTTCTGTTTATTTTATGCAATCAGTTCCGTATTTTTTTATTATCTTTTATTAATTTTAATAAATAAATTCAGTAGCCACAAACGGGTAAATATCTCATTTTAAAATATCAAATATCTTGGCTTACATCTATCTCTCAATTATTTCAAATTCTCCTTTTGTTATTGTTAACAACATTTGTTTTTGTTTATTTACATAAATGATTATCAGTTTATTTGATTAGATGCTTATATGAACAGTTTAATTTATTCTTTGATTTTTTTTTAAATATAGAAAATAACCTATATATCCATGGTTTTTTTTAGAAACATTTAATTATGACCTGCAGAGACATGCGAGTCAAATAGCTAGTGTACACACACACACTCACATACACACTCACATACTAGTTGTGCAACACTGCTAGTGATATTAAAAAGCTTTAAACATAAAAGAAATGTTTAAGTGGTGAAGGAGTTCATTCACATTATAATTAAATCTCGTCCAAGTTAAATTTAAAAACTATCAACTCAATTTCTTATCTAATCTGGGTTTTAAATAAAAATATATAAGAGTTATCTTGATATGACTCAATTGACTTTATGGATTCAACAAAAAATAAAATTATAGAAAAAAAACAAATGCCAAAAATAAAATCCAAGTGCGCAAATCTTAAGGCAACCTACATGATCGGTAAAATAGTGGTTTGAGTTTTTAAAAACATCAAGATGATACTGTTTTCTAAACATTGAGATGAAGACATATTAGATTGACTCTGGTCAACTCGACATATTAGATTGACTCTAGTCAACTTGAGTAAATTCACCAAACTCGTGACCTGAGTCATAGACTCTATTGAGTTCAATAATTTTTTTTTTATTTTAATGATATGATAACAAAATAGAAAGACCAATTCAAAATCAATCAAATATTAAATGATAAAGTAAAAATAAAAAATCCAATAAAAAATTCTAACAAAAACTCAATTTGAAGGAGGAATTGTAAGAAAAACAATAAAAAAAAAAAACAAAAAGGTCTAGCATAACTAGCAGGCATGGTTGGTCTAGCTTGTTCGGGCCACAAAAAGCCTTGGTGCTTGGGCCATACTTTATTTTTTTTAAAGGGTGGACAACTTGTTGAGACCCTTGTTTTTTTTTATTTTATCATTTAATATTGGATGGTGTTGAGACCCTTGTTTTTTTTAAAGGGTGGACAATTTGCTGGTGGTAAACAACTTGTCACCTAGTGGCATCGATCCATTATCCAACCATTATCGTGGTGGTCGGAAAAAGGGGGAATGAGTTTTTTTGGTTGAAAATCTTTTTTTAAACCCATTTTAATTAAAAAAAACTAATAAACACCATAAAAACCTTCCTAAATCACCTAATAACTCCGAAATGCCCCAAAATCACCGGAAAATGAAAATCAACTAAATAAAAAATCTTTAAACCGACTATGATCTACTTTTTCAAGTAAAATAAAGGTTCAAAACACCACCATCAAATCTTCATCGTCCAATGAAACTCGTCAACACAAAAAACAATGAATTTCTTTATCGAAAAGTGACACAACCGATAACTTTCTATCTCTCAGTCCTTTCTTGACGAGTTTCTCTCTCCTCTCTCTAAGATAGGAATTAAAAAATAAAAAATTATACTTTGAGACCAATATGAAAATTGTAGTGAATTAAAGATTGACTATATTTTTTTTTTGTGTTTTACATTTGAGTTCTTTATTTTTTTAATTTTATATTTTTACCATAATTTTAGTATATAAAAGGATTCAATTCAAAGAAAAAAATTGAAATGATAAAAAAAGGTTCAAGAGCTTTACTGTTCATATAAATAGTAAAATACATCGGTTATACTTCAAATCTGTTAGTATATAAGTAATATGAAAATACAATGAATACGTATTAGAATCCAATCCTTTTTTATATAGAACAAGGAAAAACGATTAAAAAAATTCCATAAATACAGTAGATTAACAAAAGAGGCATAAAAAGCTTCAAAAAGAAAACGAGATAAAGTAGAGTAAACCAAAGTAGGAGTAATTGCTCTTTACATCCATTTTGAAAAGAGAGATTCATAGATTTGAATTAACAAAAATAATAAAAATATTTTTACATAGATTGAAAAATATTTTTTATTCTTAGATTGAAAAATATTTTTTTTTATCTTCTCTTTTATTAATTTCTTTCTTCTTGAAAGTAAATATAGATAAGTATTCCATAAACATATCAAAATATAAAAGAGATGGGTAATGTTTGTTATTATGATAGTGGTTGCTTTTCCAAAGTATTTTTTCCTTGAAAATATATTAAAATAATATCATTTATTTTTTAAAATTTATTTCTTATACCAACATATCAAAACAATCTACAATAACATAAAAATTAATTTAATTTTTTTTAAAATTTTCATGAAATATAATTCGATTAACTTTAGCTTAACCTATCATGTCATGGGGTAGAGTTTCACTTTTAAACTTTTAAAGTGATGGTGATATTATGACTTTTTGGGCATTCAAAGACTAGTTTGTCCACATATACTTTAGTTTTCTGCGTTCCAGCCACTTCAAAACTTCAATCATAGATACATATCTTCATTTCCTTTTGTAGTGGGTCACACAACATTGACATAAAAGTCAACAAGGGATGAATCATAACAACTAACCTAAATAATCTAAGATTTTACAGCCATGGCATGCGGATTTTGACTTGTAAATGACCTTATAAGATACCAGAAAATCCTAATGCACATGGCACGTCAATGTAAAACTGCTGCAAAATCATCGAATGTCAAATTGGTTAAGTGTACACAAGATAAGTGGAAGTAAGGTCAAATTCTTTATAATATAAATTTTTTTATTAAAACAATAAAAAATTAAGTCAATTCAGTTTGAGTTTATTAACATATAATCTGAGATCCGAGATCCAAGAAACCCGCAAAAATAAAATAAAATAAAAATTACAAAACTCAAGGCTCTATAGCATAATGTTAAATATTGAAAAGAAAAATCATTTTAAAAAAATAGTGTTGAAGAAAAAAACATAAGTTAACTTGACTAACTAACTACCAGTGGTATGAGATCGGTATAAAAAAAATTAGACTCTCAAAAGAAGGACCTAGTAAAAAAGATCGAAGTTCAATAAAAAAACGGTGAAAAAAAATCCGAGCTAATTAACCTGAGTAAACTTGAGTAACCCGCACTCGGGATAATCTCACAAAGAGATAAGTGAAAAAAAGACAAAGCTCAATGACCAATAATCTAATGCCAAATGATAAAGCTAAAAAAAAATCAAATTCATAAAAAAGGTCGAGAAAACAAAACTGAGCCAATCCAAGTTAACTTGACTAACCCATCACCCACGATATGAGATCATTATTAAAAAAAAATTAGACTTTCAAAAGAAGAACCTAGCAAAAAATACTGAAGTTACATAAAAAAACATTGAAAAAAACAAGCTAACCTTGGTTAACTTGTCTAACCTGCACTTTTGAAATGGTAAAAAGTCTGAAAATGAAATAAATAGTGAAAAAACCAAATAAATATATTTTGATATGAGTAAATGCTCTTCAGAATTTATTATAATAATTTATATGATTTGTGCAAGGATTGAACAAGAAAATTCAGATTTATAGCGTAAAATCACCTACCGATCAATTTTATTCCATTGGTAATAACTTTTAATTTAACTGTTTGATCAGACTGCAATTTTGCATTGAGTCTCCTAACATGTTGTTCTACCTTGTGTTAAAATTTCAAGTTAATCAGAGATGAAAAGAGCTTACGAATTAAGAGGATAATCTAGTCTACGTGGGAAATCTAAATAGGAATAAATGAGTGCAAACTTGTAAATAAATTGAATAGTGCCATCCACTTTCTTTTTAAAAATATGATCAATAACTTAATAGTGTTTTTCTTATTTTTCTTTCAAAATTAAGTGATTTTCTCAAGGGTTATGTGAGATTAGTGTGTGTTTAGAATGATTATGGAGAGAAAAACACTTCTAGAATGAATATGAAGGTGAAATTAAAACAAGAAAGTTTGGGTAAAGAGAGAAAGCTTGGAGCTATGGAGTATAAAGGAAAAATGGAAGAGATGGCCAAGGAAAACTCATAAAACTTGTTTCAAATACCTTAGGCAAGTGGTTTTTACACTTGATTCTTCTTGTTTTGATGTTCTATGGTAAAATTGAGAATGTTAGTGTGATGTGATGCTTGTTTAGGGTTTGAGAAAATTGAAAATGGCTAATCTTTTGTTGTAATTGTGCTTAATAGTTATACATGATGATATTAAGGCATAAATATAAGTTAAAAAAGGAAGAAACTACCTAGGGATAAATCCCTTATTTTGGCTGAAATTCTCACTTCATGAAGGGATGGGATTTATTTGGTTTTGTTGGTTTTAATTATGTGTAGATGTTGAATAAGTGTGAAATGTGGTTTTGTTTAAAAACAAATTTAAAGATAAAGAAAAAAATCTTAGGAAAGATCTATGCTTTAGGGCTAACTAAACCTATATTAAAAAAAGACTATAGGAACTCATTTAAGTTGCGAAGATGATTAGGATTGAATTAACACGTTAGATGAAAATTGCATGGAAAATTAAAGAGAACCATTAGTTCTTTTAAGCCTAGGTTCGGCTAAACCTTGATTAAAGGGGTTTTGATGGTGTACTCGTGAACAAAAAGGTGGTTGTTTGATTATGTAAAAGGGCATAAGTATAAGCTGTTTCAGATACTATATGGTAAGAGATTTGAAAACTATCTTGATGGCCTAATGGGACAAGAATGTAGGCATATTTCAGGTAATATGATAGTCAGACCAAGGGATTGATAAATGTATTAATGTATGTGAGGACATGGTTAGACAAAAATTTGTTGTAAGATGAACGACTAATGATGTGTTGGATCAAATTGAATCAAGTTAAATCAATGTTAAGGATTTGTTATGAAAAATAAAAATCGATAAATTATTGATTATACTTATTTGAAATTGTAGGGTAATACCGTAAAGGGTCAGATTTCTTAAAAAACATACAAAGTGAAAAGTACAAAGGATACCTTACCCTTGATAAACACATGGTATAAAGTAAAATGCATGGAATAGGCTTTTACCATCAATAAATTCTTGGGGTGCATTTTGATGGTTAAAGTTACCGAGAAGGATTTCTGAATGACGTGTAACATCTAGGATGGGAAGATAAGCTTGGAATTTCCTTGATGAGGTGACTATAAAATACTCAAGGTTAGTAGAGATTATGATAAATAAGTCGATTTTGTTATTATTAAAAGAAATTATAGAGGTTTGTTCCGTGAAGAATTATGTACATGTTGTATCTGATATGTTTAATTGTGTTGTAATAGATATCTTATTTAAATTTATATGTTTTAAAGGTTCACGATGTGAAATATTACTTATTGAGACAAAACTATGATTTTCTTAGTTACAGTATTAGGTAGATTCTTAGTAGTATATTGTAATTGAAATGGATGAGAATTGTAAAATAAATAAATATTTATAATGTTATTCATATAATGAAATGTTCTTCTGATAAAAAGTTAAACTTAAGTTGTTTAAATATACTCGATGGATGAATTTCAATAAATGAGTACTATTATGAATTGATTGATTGATTGAATGGCTTGAGGTCCAATACTTGGATATGAATTATTGCATGTGAAATTTGAAATTCTCCTTAATCATTATACAGGTTTATAAAAGAAGAGAACAACTGTTTAGTGACTCGGACATAGAAGACTCTACAGAATAGGAATTAGAAACATAAATTATAATTGTATGATTTCTGTAATGTATATGAATGCATTAAATAACAAATTGAATTTAATCATGAGATTAAAACGCCAATATGGATCATTGATATTAAGTATAGAAAAAAAAATTACATTGTTTTCTTGACTTCAAGGCTTAATCTATCATTTGATATTGTGAAATTTTTGGGATGTTATAAAAAAAGTCTATTAGAGGCCAATCATGAATCCAACTCAATCACACGCTACACTGTCGGAAAGAGGATGACACAAAGCTCCTAATACTGCCTCAGATGCTGAAATTTGATAACCGGAAGGTCACATACGCGTCGCCTAAAAAGCACATGGGTCATCACGCGTTGACGCGTGCACGTGTCAATAATTTTTTTTTTAATATTATATAATTCATTGAAATTACAAAAGAACCCTTAAGTAAACCTAAAAAAAAAAAAAAAAAACCAGAAAGGAAAGACTTAAATGCCTTTGAAAAACAACCTTTGTTTTTTTTTTTTATTATTATTTGAAGGGCAATCCTATAACTTTACTATTTAAACAAAAAATTATTGTGCAAATAATTTTATAAAGAAAGAAAAACCCCTGACCGTATATTTTTTTTTGCTTTTAACGACAAGATAATAATTTAAATGTGTTAAAAAAAGACGTACCAACTAATTTATCTCCAATCAATCTTGTAATGCCCATTGGATCCTCTTGTAAAGATGATTTGAATCCCAAGCTTTTTATGTTTTGATGAAAAAGACAAAATCATCATTATACCATTCCAATAATTAAACAATGTAATGTATTTATAGTCATGGTAAGTTTTTTTAATATATATATTCTATGAATCATTCAACCCATTTACTTATTGCTAACTACATTTATTTTTTATTTTTATACAATTATGTAAGTGATTTTGGCAATCAATCTTTTGTTCAATGAAAAAAAAATTGAATCCGAGTTTTGATTTTAAACTCATGAAAAAGGGAAAAAATATTTATACAGGTTGGGGTATTTGAAATTGTGCTTTAAAGTGCTTTTCAAAATAACTTTTTACTTGAAAATATATTAAATTTTTTTTTATTTTAAATATCAACAAATTAAAATAAAAAAAATATTAATTTAACATTTTTTAAAGTAAAAATATTTTTTTAAAAAAATCCTAAAAATAAAATAAATTATTTTTTTTATCAAATATAAGTAATAGGTCTAGAATGAAGTACCGGTAGGGTTATTATTATTATTACTACCACATAAGTACGATTAGGGTTCTTAGGAGGTGACAATGGTTGTCGTATCAAATATTTAGCTCGTGAGAGACGGTTACATGAAAAGAAAGAAGAAGGTACAGACACTCTCCTACTCTATCTACCCTTTGCAATTCTTTCATTGGACTGGGCATAATCCTTTTCTTTCTATAAATAGAGGCTACTGGTGGTCTATTATAGGTCATCCCCTCACTTTTCTCTCTCCCTCTCGCTCGCTCTCTCTCTCTCTCTCCTCCTCTAATCCATTATACACCTTTCCTTTTAAAGAAACTTTCTTTTTATTATTATTATCATGCTATCTTCTAATCAAATTTCTTTTTTTCATCTGCTCAGCAAGAAAAAAATAAAAAACACAAAGAAAAGAAAACCAGATTCTTTTCATAAATTAAAAAAAAAAGTTGAAAAACCAATAGAATTGGGACTTGGGGGAGAAGGAGGCACTGGTGATGTTGTTGACAGAAGATAGAGAGCACAGATGATGATATGCAATGGACTCTGCATCCCACTCCTTTGTGCTCTCTATGCTTCTGTCATCACTTTCAGCCCCGAGCCCCTCCTCCTCCTCCTCCTCCTCTATTTCTTTGCTCAATCTTCCATGATTTTGCTTTGTTTCAATCTATATGTCATTAATGTTTTCTTTAGTTTGCAAGCGCAGGGCAAGTAACATTTCAGATAACGGAAAGGGGGGGTCTTGATATTCGAAGTGATTTCTCAGCATGTATAAGGATCATATTTGTTCCCTGGCTATATATAACCAAAATAGCCAACTACCAGTGATTGATAGACCGTATAAGAGGTATTGTTCTTTTCATTTCTCTCTCTTTTTTTTTTCTTTTTTTTTTTCATGTATCATATTAGCTCTTGAAAAAGAATAAACTAATGTTTTGATTTAAATTCCCAAAGTTTAATTAATTGCAAACTTCTTAAACTGTCACACTAAAGGGATTAGCTAGCTAGTTGGGACAAGTGCACTCAGCCTCCTTTCTGTTACTACATGTTTTTTAGAATAGAACTAAAGTGATGATTCCTATCCTAAATTACGGACATATGCTCAGTAGGTACCAAGTACATGCTTTGTGAGAGAAGGGCCATCCTAATTATTGGTGTTTTAATTTTTGGTATATATTAATGGTGTGTTTTTCCGTGAAGGAGTGTGTAAAGCTGAGCAAAGGATATTAGTTCCAGGCACAAAACAGGACGAATAGGGCTGAAGTTCTCGAGGTGATCAGTTTAGTATGATGGTTTTGATCGTTATCAGTACAAAAGTACCACAAATTTCTTTTCTTGCTTTAAAGGTTGAGCCTGGATCACGAATCTGATCATACAGTTATTATAAATGATATACATATATAATTACGCTCAGATCTGTTAAATTCTATTTACCAGAGGTTCTTATCTTTAAGTATTAAATAGCCTAAAACATGATTTAATAAGCAGTCCATAATAAGATCATTTTATGTGTGATTCTTTTGGATTTGCATTTTTCTTGACAAGGGCCTATGAAGGATCATCTTCGACTTTCATGTGTGCTTGTATAATTCTATACTTTATCTACATCAATTGAATGATTCGATTCATCAAGTCTTGTGTGGATCAAGTGTACTACTAGATTCATTATATATATAGTTGACTAGTTGCAGACCTTCCACTAGATTTTTCTTCTTTTGGCAGTCAGATTTACTGATGCAAAGATGCCAATTAATCCTCTTTTTTTTTTTTTGCTAGCAAAAAACTAATGGTTCACAAGTTCTCATGTTTATGCTCTTTAGAATCCCACAAGATGATTTTAGAAGAAGAAGAAGAAGAAGAATCAAGGGGAAAGATCAGAGAGACCACTGCTTAACTCTTCACATAAGTCTATGTCGACACCAGCAGTTGTATGTCTCATGTTTGCTTGTTTCTTCCTGACGATAGGCTTCTTTTAAGATTATTGATTATAAACTGGTCGCAAAACCAAAATTGAAAAGAAAAAGAAAAAGATTTTGTTACAGCTGAGTGTCTGTATGGTTTTTTAGATTCAAAATATGGTTAAAAGGTGTGTTTATATATATAATAAGAATGGACATATATCTTATATTATAGTTCAATTTAAAGGTACATTATAATAATAATTACAGCACATATAACTAGCATCGAATCATAATTCAAGAGCATACAAAAGCTATTATAATTATAGCCCACAAATAAAATATTATTAAAATGTAAGATTATTTTGTCATTAAATAACAATGGTTAATATTTCACTCTTGGAGAGTGAGTGATGCATAGCTATATATCTATTAAATCTTATTAGGAGCAATATTAGTTAATTTGGTCATTTAAATAAATCTTTCAAGTCTTAAAACTCATAGTCTTATTTAATTTTAATGTGAAATATTCAAAATTGCACTAATCATATTGTACTCGTATTCTAATTATGTGAACCTTTTCTTGATTAAATGGTGATGTGCATTATTCAATTTTTGAGTAAAAAGAGAAGAAAAATACTCTTATGTCATGTCTTTTTTTACTTCAAGGTTTTGCATTTATCAAAATGGTTGATAAGTGGATATATTTCTTACATTATCACGATTCGACTTCTAAAAATGTTTGTAGGAAAATAAATTATGAAAAACGCATCAGCTTAAATGTAGATAGTTACACAATGGGCTTAGTCTTAGAAGATTTCCGAGAACTCCTCTGTTATTTGAACAAAAAATAATAATGTCATTAATTTGTTCTTTGCTGTAATGTAATGGTTACATTAATTCTTTGCAGTAGTTTATATCCCTATAAGAGTGAGAATACAAGTTTGATCCCTATGAAGCGTATTTATTGGGAGGGGCATCCACAAACCCCGAACGGGACTAGTCTCACCCTTTAAAAGAATGTGAGGATACCCGGATAAGAACAACAAAAAATTATTTGCAATAGTGAGTGTTAAATAATAAAAGCAAACTGAATTTTATAAGTTATAATATACTATATATTGTGTACCTTTCTATTGTTAATAAAATCATAATAATAACAATTGTTCATATTTCATTTTATTAACTGAAATATAACAATAAAGTTTGGGTTTTCACTACATATTTCATCACAATATTTTTATTTTATTTTAAAGTAAAAGTGAAATATTCAAAATGACTGTTGAACTAGTGTTACCTATCTAATTCAATTTTTCTTCCCTTACAAAGAAAGAAAGCAACTAGCATAACAACAATAACATCCATACATATGTGTCAATTAAGAATATCTTCTACAATATGATCATTACCTAAGCTTATATATTCATATTAGACATGGCTTAAAGTTATAATTTAATCAATTTTGTTCCAATTACTTTTTGCATTACTTCTCAAATTCTATTAAAAAATCATTCCGAGTACTGAGATTTTAAAATTAATTTTATGTTAACTTTATAGCACATCTTCTTAAATAAAAATCCTTTAAACCTAAAATTTACACATATTCATCATTATCTTGTGATAAAATTTAATTTTATTAGAAAATAATGAGAGCACTAGAGTTTAAACTCAAGATTGGTCTGTTATTAAAACTCTAATATTATATAAAAAAATTCAAATCTAGAATTCAAATTATTTTGTGAGACTGCAAGAATTATTTTATTATTAATTATTTAATAGATTTATTAAAAAATATAATATAATATGATTTTCAACTAAAAAGAAAAGAAAAGAAAATGAAGTGTATACTCCCTCAAATATCCCTCTTTGTTTTGCGAAGTTTCCTTTTAGGCATGTCTCATAATCTTTGTCTCTGTTCTAAATGAAGTGTATAAAAAGAAAAGAAAAAAGATTTTTCAATCTAATCTGATTATTTGATTAATTACAATTTTTAATTGAAATTAATAAATGGAATTCTGCACTTTCCAAGATATGGAAAATAAATGATATTTTGATAAATAGTTGAAAATATAAATGTGGAGAAATAAAATGAGACGGAGGAACTTTCAATATAAAATAAAAATAAAAATAAAAATAAATTATTCTTATATTTATGGAGAAAACACATTCTGCATGTATTTATATGAATATTGTCTCATAAAAAAGACAGGATGAGAATTTGACACAATATTGTCAAATTTATTATTTGTTTTTTGTCCTTAGTATTGTCATCCATGAAAAGAAAAATATAAAAAAACAACTGAAAAAAGGGCAGTCATTTTTATCTTCGCAAGGAAACAATACCAAAGGGGAAAGATTCACAGGACCCTATCCTCAGCCAATCCCAAGGCAGCCCACTACTGAGAGAGTATCTAAATTATTTTTCCACTCTAAAGCTTCATCAAATGATCCAAAGGTGGCTGCCGAGAGACGGTCAGAGGAAAGAACAAAAGATGCGCCCACCAATACCGTATCACTTTGTACTGTTGGGTCCATGTCTGTCATTACTTGGTTAGGAAACAAAGAAGTAGCATCAGCCATAGAACGTATGAGAAAATATCTTCAACCCGCAAGAACAGAGCATTTTTTTTAAGGGAAAAAAAAAAAGAGTTATATATCTAAGAGATTAATTTTTATTGCAATGGCCAAGCACGAACTGTTTGTACGCACAAGTTGCAGAATTGTTTGGCGTTCAACATGTAAATGTAAGAGAATAGAATAATCACAGAAATGTAGGAGCAGAAGGCCTTTAGGTACTTTTAGGGAGAGCATCGCATATTGGAGTGTTTAGGGGAGCTCAACTGGAGCATGGAGATTATTTCTTTCATCTGTAATATGTTGACGAAACTCTTATTTTCCTTCCAACTTCTCTGAACTCCTTGTAGATATTCGAGAGAATTCTGCGTTGGTTTGAAATATGTTCAGCTTTGAAAATTAATTTTCATAAGAGTCTGGTTGTTAGTATTAATTGTCATAATTTATTTATGGGTTATTCTCTAAATTTTTATATATATATATATATATATATATATATATATATATATTTTAAATCAAAAAAATCAAAAAAATAAAATAAAGACTAGCATTTTAGCAAAAATAAAGGTGGGAGGATTTCACTTGTATAAAAAATCAAGCTGCAATTTTGGATATAATCGGGAACTTAATTATATCTTATTTTACCAAAAACTAGAGAGACAATGCAGTTTCAATGTCAAGTTACATGATTAATAGACGGATCTGCATAAAAATTAAATATAAGGACATAATTCAATTTTAATAGGCTAGTTTGACTTAATCATGGGCCAAATTAAAGTTTAATTATTTTTAAAAATTAATTTGGGTTCAATTGAAGGATTAAATTAGGTGAAAAGACTTAATTATACTTTAAATAGGTCAAATTAATTTTATTAGGGGCTTAATTCATGAAAAATTAAGTTTGGGAGCCCAAATTAGGCTTAATTGAGAATATTAGAATTTTAGGAGATCAAATTTAATTGTTACCAAATCAATTGATTTAAATTGGAGGCAAAATTGCAAGAAAATCAAAGTTTTGGGGTCAATTACGGGCTAAATTGAAGAAATTTGCAGCCAATGACTAATTTGAAAATGGTGTTGAACTCTAGGGACCCAATTGGCTGAAATCAGGGGTGAAATTGAAGAGATTTGAAAGTTTAATGGTCAATTGAAGAGACACTGAAATCCGGGGCTGACATTGAAGTTCGGCAATGACAAAATTACATAAAATTAGAAGTTTAGAATCAATTAAGGGTGCAATAGAAAGAAATTAAAAAATGGAAGACCAAATTAAACTTTGGCCAAAACCCTAAATTAAAACCCTATAATGGCGTCGTTTTGAATAGTAAAAAAAAACTAGACGACATGTCATCTAGTGACTATTCATCTTCTTATTCAGAAAAGTTGCTCGAATGACCTCCTTCCCAAGGCATTTAATACTTCATTCCTCCATCAAATTTAACAAAATGTGCACACAAACGATGGACTAACATTTGACTACACCCTAGTGTGGTCCATTCTGGCCGATTAAGACCACAACGGCTATGACACTGTCCTAAAGTGGCCAACCCAACTAGTCCTTTCCTGCAACAAATCTAACAGCCTATGATAGCCACTTTGAACCAACAATTGAAATCTTTCTAGGTCGAATCAAGGGCCAAGATTTGACACCATTAAAGACAAAATGTCTCTCCCAACCCCTATAAATAGGGGTGGATTTCATGACTCGAGAGAGGAGAAAATCAGGTTCAAAGTCAATAAAAAATTAGCCTCCCTTTCCCCAATTTTGTTTCCACCACGATCTTCTCTCTCTTCCCCTTACCTTCATCCACCAACACTTTCACCATCAGCTTGTCCACCGCCATCTCCACCACGAGCGGCTAGCTGACCACCTCACATAAGGAGCAACCACCACAAAGTTTTCTCTCTCCTTTGTAAGTTTTTTCATCTTCTCCCTCAACAACTAACCCTAGTCGCCATTCTCTTCACCAACACCACCACCACCACCCTCTACACTCCAGACCAGTGATGCTAGTTGCACCGCCCCCTGCGCCATGTAAACTTCTTCTTCCCCCTACAAGTTTGTTCCATCTTATTCTGCATGCAGGGAATGAATTATAATTAACATGGTTGCTGGGTTGGGCCAGTGACCACGTGGGGCGTGGATTGGACCCGTTACAGCCTAGCAAGATGGCCAGGCCAGGTCCATCCCACAAAAAAAAAGGGTCTATTAGGCTGGACCCGTTTCAGCCCAGCCCGGATGGTTGGTCGCTTCCAACCCAATTTATATTTATTAATATAATAATAATATAATATTATATATATTAAAAAGAAAGTGAAAATTTCCAAAAAAAAATCCAAGGGTTATTTCAAAACATTTGTGATTTTCTTGCATGTTTGTCTAATCATTTTGCATAATATTGAGATTTATATTTACACTATAAGATATTGATCCGGTATTAAAATACCTGATTTTCTCCGAAACGTTTCTAAAAAATTTTGAAAATTCAAAAAAAAAATCTCAAAAATTTGTAAATTAATTTCCTCTTAAGAAACAAAAAAAATATTTTGTTTTCATGCATACGATTAAATCTTTAAAGTTTTCTAAGCATGTTTTCATAAAATGTTTTTGCATCTTTCTCATATTTTAAAATCCAAAAACAAAAAAAAGATATCATAATTAGTTTATTATTATCCGTTAGAATTCGATCAAAATATCAAAAACTCTTGACCAATCATTTTGTTCATTTTAAACTAGGGTTTAGATATAGACTTTAATATTTAGGGGTATAAAACTACATAATAGAGTATACCTTCAGGTATTAAATATACAAATAAATAAATGTGAAGTTAAAATTTAGCCCTTAGAACGATTAGGATTCACCCTAATAAGGTAGAGATTCCTTCACAAAGAGAGATCTACCTTGAACCTTAGACGAAACCAAATAATAGAAACTTAACATAGAAAAACAATCAAACAACAATGCAGCTTACTTTAGATAGGGTGTACTAGGAGTGATGTATTTTTTTCTTGCACAACCAGTCCCTTATCCGAACTCTTACAGGCCATAGGTTTTCTAGTAACCATAATATTACGTAGTGACTCATAAACCTTAATCATATGATTAAACCCAAAAACCTTTTATTTTCCAACACCACCTCTCAGAAGGCTCTTCAGCGCGTCATTTCGACGTCGCCTCACTAAATTAATCTTGATGAGGAATATTGTGCTGGGTTGGCAATTGATGTCCATTGCAGACATGACTCTTTACCACTATCTTATTTGGGCATGGCTTTAGGGTCAAATCCAAAGCGAATTTCTACTTGGAAACCTGTGATTTTTAAATTTCGGAGTAGACTTTCACTTTGGAAGGGTAAATTGTTGAGCATGGTTGGACGCTTATGTCTAATAAAAAGTGTTATCATGAACTCCCTTCCACTATATTTCAGCCTATATTTCTAATGCCGAAAGGAGTATGTAGGGTGCTAACATCTATTCAGAGGAGGTTTCTATGGGCTGGTATGGCTAAACAAAGGAAGATTTGTAAACTTCTGTGGCAGATTGTTACCAAGGAGAAAGTTAGAGGAAGATTAGGAATTGATTCCTTGTTGGCTGAGAAAAAGTCAATGTTGTACTAGTGATTGTGGCATATGAGTATTCCTGGAAATGACAAATAGAAAGATTTGATTTGCAAAACATATCAACTGGAGTTTCAGAATGGGATTCCAATTTTTAAAAAGTAGCGGTTATCTAGTGTGTGGCAGGGAATCATGTCCATAGTACAATCTAATCATCCAGCATTTGTGGCTCTGCAAAGCAGTTGTAGTTATGATGTTGGGGACAGAACTTCAACACAATATTTGAGTGATAAATGGATAGGGAATTCAATCCTCAAAGACTTACATCTAAGATTGTATGTGCAGTCTTTATCAACTAATGCAACAGTTGCAGCAATGGGAAAATGGTCTGAAGGTGGCTGGAGTTGGGAGAGTTGAACGAACGAAGAACTCTTAGAAGCTTTGAAATTCAACAGGTCACTTCCTTGTTAGATTTATTGAATTCCATTCAACTGTGTCAGACCAAAAAGGATGTCAAGGTATGGAATCTCACTAAAGATGGAACACTCGCTGTTAAATCTTGCCATCTTTTGCTAGATCGTATATACTGCAGTGGAGTCAAACCTTTTCAGTGCAATGTTTGGATCAAGATTGTTCCTCCTAAGATTCAGTGTTTCATATGGTTAGCAGTGCAAGAAGGAATTTGTACAGGTTCTTTTCTATTAAAACACCAAGTGTTGACAGCAGCTCAAGCACTTTGTCCATTATGTAGTTCTGCAATTGAAAAAATAGATCATATGTTGATTCATTGTTCCTTTGTCTTGCGTTTATGGTGCAAAATAAAGTATTTTGCATAAAGTATTTTCACTAACAGGAAATTGACAAATACAAACAGAAATACATGCATAATTTTTCCATCAAAATATTACGGTGACATTTACTGACCGAGTTTTCCATCACTAAATTCATCAGTAAACACCGACAAGAATATTCACATGGTATATATCGAGGGAATCACAATAGAAAAAGAAGGAATAAAAAAAGACAAACAATACAATGACATGTAAGTTTTACAAACGACGATACTGATGGAATTAACCCGACGGTAAAATTCGTCCGAGTAAATACCGATGAAATTTTTCTGTTGTTATATACTGGTGACATTATGAAGGGTATTAAAATGAGATTCAATAAGGCAAATCATACGGTAACTTGACATTTCTACCGACAGGATTGCCGACGACATTACCATCAAAATAATTTTGTCGATCAATCTGTCGGTAATATTTAATTTATGACCTAGTGCTCGACCCTCCCCTCCCCCCTAATCTGAACACAATTCAACCTCCCACAATAAATTCAGCCACCACAACACTTGATTTGTCAACATTTGTGTTCTAATTCAAATTTTATTGAGGATTCTCCACCTTAAGTAAGCAAATCTACCTTATTTTCTTTATTTGAACATAATTTTAAAATGTTAATTTTTTTGCATATTTTTATAGTATATGAATTTTGTTTCGGTGTTTACTTGTTTTATAGTTTTTCCTCAAACAAATTTATTATATGGATTTATGATTTGTACATGTTAGGGTTTGTTTTAAATTTTGTAAAATTATATTTGTTTGTAAATTGATTAAACTTATGTAGAATTTTTTACTGAGGTGTTTTGTGATGAAATAAATAATAACTTATTTAACGGGTCCGTTTTATATTTTATCAATTTTATTGCTGAGTTGTAATTTTTGGTAAATGTGTATAAATTTGAATTCATGTGGATAATTGATAATGAATTAAGAGAACTATTAAAATAGATTGAATAAACTTGAGCTAAACTAATATTTTTGCAAATTTATATAGTTAACATAGTTAATTAATATATATTGTCATCATTATTTTATATAGGTTTGATATAAGTAATGGATGATCATTAATGAATATATCGAAATTCACCCCAAGGGTTGTGGTGATGGATTATTGTAATGTGGTTTAGGGTTTTATTAATTATGCAATATTTAATCCAAGAAATATTAGTAGAGGCAGTATTAGATGTTCATGTAAGAGGTGTAAAAATAAAAAATTTCTTGATCCAAATGTTGTAACGATGCATCTTCTACAAAAAGGGTTAATAGAGAAATATTTGTGTTAGTATGTGTCATAACCCAATTCTGGGTTATTCCCCAAAAATTCACTTTTTTTCAAAATAAAAATCAAAAAAATAAAATAAAAGGCTGGTAACGTGGAGAAAGCAGGCCGGGAAATCAAGCTGCAATTTTTGAAGGAAATTCAAGGCCTAATTGTACCCCATTATGCCCAAAAATGTAGACAAAATGCAAATTCAAGGTTAAATTAAATGATTATTGGACGAATTTGCATAAAAATTAAGTCCAATGACATAATTAAATTTTTAATAGGTCAATTTGATTTAATCATGGGCCAAATTAAATTTTAATTATGTTTAAGAATTAATTTGGGTCCAATTGAAGGATTTAATTAAGTGCAAGGACTTAATTATACTTTAAATAGGTCAAATTAATTTTATTTGAGGCTTAGTTGGTGAAAACTTAAGTTTGGGAGCCTAATTTGGGCTTAATTGAGAAGATTGGAATTTTAAGTGACCAAATTTAATTTGATTGAAATCAGGGGCCAAATTGCAAGAAAATTGAAGTTTTGAGGTCAATTAGGGTCTGGATTGAAGAAATTTGCAGCCAAGGACCAATCTGCAAAAGGCGCCACAATTGAGGGGCTTAATTGACAAAACCTAGGGTGAAATTGAAAGTTTGATGGTCAATTAGGGGTTAAATTGACAAAATCCGAGATCAAGGACCATATTGCAAAAGGCGCATAACTTCGGGGTTCCAATTGAAGGTCATAAGGGGCTTAATTGCAAACGTTTAGGGTCAATTAGGGGTTCAATTGAAAGCAATTGAAAGTGGAAGGACTGAAATGAGCGTTGGCCAAAACAGAATCCTGAACACTATTCATTATCTTCTTCTTTTTTCCCGGAAAAACTGGTTCAGTCACCTCCTTTGCAGGTGCATTTAATGCACCTAACGTCCACCAAAGTTTCCGAAACGTGCACGAAACTGATCACCAGACATCCCTCTACGTCGGGGTATGGTCTTCACCGGCTCACTGGCAAATAAACGGACGTGGTACCACCCCAAAGAGGCCAACTCAGGCAGCCTGCAGCCGCAGATTTGACAATTTGACAGTGCACCATGCCTACTTTGAGCCAACGGTTGGGATCCTTCCCATATGAATCAAGGGCTGAAATTTTTCTCCATTGTTGAAAAGATTTACCTCTTCCACCTCCTATAAATAGAGGTGGATTTGATGGCCTGAGAGAGGAGAAAATCGGGGCCAAAGTCAGCCAAAAAACCAGCCATTTTCCCTTGTTTCTGCAATTTTCTCCTTTTCCTCTCCCTCTCTCTGCACCGTGGCCTTCAGCCACCAACCCCCTCTTCACCGGTCTTCCCACCATCAACTACACCACAGGAAGCCAACACGACCACCAACCGACCACCAAGAGCCACCTTCGGTTTCTCTCTCCTCTCTGCAGACCCTCCCGCGCGTTTTTTTTCTTCTTTTGCTTCCTCTGCCGCCTGCCACCATCTCTGTCACAGCCTCAGCCACCGTTTCTACCACCAACCGTCACCAAGAAGCCACTGTGACTCTCTCCCCCTTCTCCTTCCAGCGTCTCTCTCTCCTCTGCAAACTTCTTCTTCCTGCGCAGTAGCAACTCCGGCGGCCAAGCTCTCCATCAACGCCGCCACCAGCCTCTCCACCAGCACGATCACAGGCCCTCACCGCCTCAGGTGGTTCTCCATCCCTGCCTTGCATCAACCGCCCCTGTTGCTCACTGCTGCTGTCGCTGCATGCAGAATTCATTCTGCATGCAGCGACCAAAATAATTAACTTAGCTTTGGGCCGGGCCAGTTATGACCCAGCCCAAGTGGCTGGGTCTGGCCCGGCCCCCATTAAAAAAATTCAAAAAATTTCAAAAATCATCTTAAAAAAAATGTGATTTTCTCAAATATTTTTCTACCAATTTTGCATAATATCGGGTTGTATATTTACATTGTAAAATACAACTCCGGTATTAAAATACCCGGGTTTCTCCGAAATATTTCAAAAAAAATAATAAAATTTCAAAACATTTTCAGAAAGAAAAAATATTTTATTGCATACGGCCAAATCCTAAATTTTTTTAAAGCATATCTTCATAAAAACAAAAATTGCATCTTTTTCATGTTTAAAAAAAAATAAAAAATGGATATCGTAACCAGTTTATGATTATCCATTAGGATTTGACCAACATGTCAAAAATCTTTTTCCAATTTTTTTTCTTAGGATCCAAATGTAGACTTTAATATTTGTGAGGTGTAAAATTACACGATAAAATACACCCTCAAGTATTAAAGATATAAGGTGTAAAAATACGATGCTAAAATTCAGACTTTAGAATGATTATGATTTAACCTGATAAGGTAGAGACTCTCTCATGAAGAGAGATCTGCCTTGAGCCTTAGAAAAGACCAACGAATAGAAACCTGACTTAGAAAAGACAATCAAATAACAATGTAACTTACCTTAGGTAGGGTGCACTGGGGGTGATGCGTCTTCCCCTTGCACAACCAGTCCCTTACCTAGACTCTCGTAGACCATAGGTTCCTAGTGACCATAATACTAGGTGGCGACTCCTAAAAATTAATCATAATTTTATGATTAAATCCAAAAACCCTTCCCAACACAACACCCCTCATCAGGAGGCACGACAGAGAGCCTCCGCCGTCGCCAGACGACGTCGCGCCCCCCACTACAGAATGCATACGGAGAACCATATGTTCCTCACAATACCATGGTAGAAAGTATGGTTGGGTCAACTTTCAGTGCTAGCAACGTGCATGAAGTTGTAGATGACAATAGCAATCCTTATAGGAATATGGTTATGGATGCAATGAGAATGAATTAGGGTTACGTCGGTCAATGTCCAATCATACATGAAGAAACTAATGTAGACGCTGCTAGATTTTTTGATCTTTTAAAAGACCCTGATGAACCATTATGGGATGGTTGAACAAATCATAATAAATCATCGGTCGTTGCATAAGTGTTCACCATCAAATCAAATCATGGGTTGAGTAAGGTTGGTTATACCGAATTATCGAATGAACAAGCATTTTACCTACTAAGTCCCATGATGAAACCCTTTGGTCTAGAATATTAGAAAATTGACATGTGTCCAAACTTCTGCATGTTGTGCAACCTTGAAAACATAGAGTTGACAGAGTGCAAAACATATGAGAATTCTTGTTATAAACCCAAAATTAGTAAGGGAATGACTCTTGTCACATATAGAAAACTTAGATCCTTCCCCATCACACCTAGACTATAGAGGTTATTCATGTCACTAAAGACTGCTGAGCACATGACGTGGCACCAGTCATATGGTGAGGTGGATGGAGTGATGGTTCACCCTTCTAATGGTAAAGCCTTGAAACACTTTAACAATGTGCATCCTCAGTTTTCAGTGGAATCAAGGAACGTGTGTCTTGGGTTATGTACAGACGGATTTAATCCATTCGGGTCATTTGCTTCTCCTTATTTTTGTTGGCTAATTATACTCATGGTTTACAACTTAACACCGAGAATATGTATAAGGCTGAAGTTCATATTTTTATCTATGGTCATACCCGGTCCTAATAGTCCAGGTCAGAATATAGAAGTTTGTCTTCGACCGTTGATTGATGAGTTGACATAGTTGTGGTCATGGCTTTGACTTATGATGTATCGAGGAAAAACAAATTTAGATGAAGGCAGTTTTGATATGAACTATCAATGATTTTCTAGCATATTGAATGGTTTCTGGTTATACCACGCATGGAAAACTAGCATGTCCATATTATATGGAAAATAACATGGCATTCATGCTAACAAATGATGGTAAAAAATCTTTTTTTTACTGCCACCAGTGGTTCTTGCCAGCAGATCACAAGTACAAAAAGGACTTCTTTGTTGGCATAGTTGAAAGGGATGTTACACCGCTATTTTTTTGGGTGAAGAATTGTACGACAAGGTGTCAGAATATGGTGACATTGTGTTTGGTTTTCAATCTGATAAGCAGAAGTTTTCTAGTTTTGGTTTGATCCATAATTGAGTAAAGTGAAGTATTTTCTAGGAGCTTCCTTATTGGAAGACCAATCTCCTTCGCCATAACATTGATGTCATACACATAGAAAAAAAACATTTTCAACAAGATTATGGATGTGAAGGGGAAAACAAAGGACAACATAAAGGCTGGAATGGACATAGCTTTGTTTTGTCACTGTAAAAATATGGAGTTGGTTTATGTTGGGTTATGGGTCGCAAAGCCTAAAGCCAACTTTGTTTTAGACAATAATGCATAATTACTTATCTACCAATGGCTTAAGAGTTTGTATTTTCATAATGGACATATCTCGAACATATTAAGGTTGGTTAATTTGGATGATTGTAGATTGTATGGAATAAAGTGTTATAACTGCCACACATGTTTATGCAAACACTCATTTCATTAGCTTATCAAGATTTATTGCCAAAAGGGATATGAGATGCTCTCACGGAGATCAATCATTTCTTTAGAGATAAATGCTTCAACAAGTTCCAGACACGACACATGGAGAGGCTTGAAATGAATATTATTATCCAGACAATATACATACTTGAGATGATATTCCCTCCATTGTATTTTGACTCGATGAAGCATCTACCCATACATTTACCATTTGAGGTAAAAGTTGGAGGCCTAATCCAATATAGATGGATGTATCCATTCGAGAGGTTAGAGATTAGACATATAATTTAATAATATTTTTTCTATAATCCAAAACATTCATTTAATTTCATGTAGGTACTTGTTCAACCTTAAAAGGAAAGTTAAAAACAAGGCTCATGTTGAGGCTTTAATATGTGAGGCCTATATTGTTAAAGAGATCTCAATATTTATCTCGTACTATTTCAAGCCTCAAATGAGAACAAGAATCAATCAGGTTCCAAAGCAAAATGATGGTGGTGAAGTACCTTTGAGTGGAACTTGTCAATATTCTCCCATCCTGAAAGATATTTGTCTGAAATAGAATTTAGACAGGCACATAATTATGTGCTATTTAATTGTTATAAACTGAGACCTTTTATTCAGTAAGTATACTACTTAAACCCTATTATTAATAAACAATTTATCTCTTATAATATCATAAACTGATACATTATTGAATACCTCATAGGCAACATCATTAATATTTATGTCCTAAAACTCATAGCTGACTGAATCCCAAATCTTTTGATTACAAGAGAAATAATTTTTCACGTGGTTCAGAACATATGTAAGTACTGTTTCATTATATTATCTATCGAGATACTTAATTTTATTGCACATTTCTCGTTAAATATTCATGGTTGAACTTCTTCATGTACTAGGTTAATAAATTGGAAGGGAATGCTAATGTTATTTTGTTTTAACCGAGTCTGGATCCTGAAAGAAAGGTGAAGTGCTACAACGAGTATTTCATCAATTAATACATGTTTCGTACATAAGAATATGAGCTTGGTAGAAAGATATATAACAATGGGGTTTGTGTTAAGGGATCGACTTCTAATGAATTTGAAGTTGACTATTATAAAAAATTAAAAGAGGTAATTAAATTGCAGTATCATAACGAACATAATAGAGTATTTTTATTTAAATGCTATTGGTATGACACCACTAACAAAGGAATTAGAGTAGATACCCATCATGATTTGGTCGAAATTAATTCAAAGGCTAGACTCCACAATGTCGATGATGTCTTTGTTTTCACTAAGCAATGCAAGCAAGTTTAGAAATGATCGTTCAAGAGTTGGTTGATTATCTGTATTAAAAACCAAACCCAGGGGTCGTGTCGAGGTTGTTCAGGATGGGAACGATGAATCAAATATCGGAGATGATGTCTTTCAACTTGGTGAGTTAGTTGATCCATATCGAGTTGCTCTGTCAATTGACTTAGAAGAAAAATCAAATTTTAACGTCACCGGGAATATTTTTATTGATGTTGACGCTAAGGAGTTGAATGTTGTTTTTAGCTCCAATGGACTTACACAAGTCAATGAAGATGATTATAAGGATGAAATCGTCATGGAAGATTGCGATGGAAATGACGACGAGTTAATTGATGAAAAAAAAGACAATTCTGATTAATTTGCAAAACACAAAAGTGTAATGCCATAAACTATAATGTAATATTTATGGACGAAATTCACTTAAATGTAATGACAATGATATTAATTTATTTTTGAATTACAAGAAAATATTTATTTTATTATTATGATGTAAACTGGTGTTATTGTGTTGTATATTGATTAGTATTTAAAAGTGCATTCCCATTAAGGCTTTATATCATTATATTACACTAAAGTATCATTAAATTCCCTAACTAAAGCATGTTTTATAATAACAAGTCTGATAATATAATATATCTTTAATTTATGCTAAATGCTTGTTTTGAATGCAGGTATATCTCACAATTCAAAGGATTGATTGATGTGATTAACTATTGAAATTGAGAAGACAAAGAAAGGGCTAAGAGAAGAGATGCTGGTTCAAACTGGAACACCATTTGGTTATTAGATCATAACTGGAGTTGTAGACCTTGGATTTAGGTCTGCTTTATATTTATGGAAAGCTAAGACATTGACCTAAAACTTTCATGGGAGTCCAAGACTCAATTCTATCGTTTTCAAGTTCAAATCTTAGTAACAACGGAGAAGTCGGAATCTGTCTTGCAGCTCAGACACTACTCAATGTTTAGCTCATATCTTGAGTTCTAGAAGTCCGAATGAGCTCTGGTTTTTTTTGTTGGAAAGCTGAGACAATTGCCCACAACTTTCATGATTCAATGGGCTCTAATTCTGATGTTAGAAATGACGTTTTGGTCAGCCAACAATATCAATAATCAGCCAACAATATCAATAACCAGCAGCCAATAATGTCAAAAACCAGCCACCAACTATTTTCTTAGTCAACCAATCAATAATTTTGAATTTTAGCCTATAAAAGGAGGCATTTGCCATGAATTTAATCATCTTATTTTTCAGATCAAAGATCATCTTCTTGCTTTCTCTCTTTGTAATGTTCAAGTTTTCTTTCATGCTATATTAATCTCTTGTTTATGTTTTTTCATTTCCTTTCCTATACTTAGTTATCTTATATCATGTTTATGTTCTTATATTGTTTATTTATGTTTTTCTTCTTCATTATATTTAGCTAAGTTAATTATGTTAAGGTGAAAAGGTAACACTAGTGGTGTTAGAATAGGTATAATATAAACTCAACATGGATTTTAATGTTTATATCCAAGAAAGATTGTTATTAACATGTTTTATCTTTTTATCTTGCTAATTCTTAATACCTTGCTTGTTAAATGGTTAGTATAAATTTGTGTTGTATAACACTTGGTACATCAAATGCTTGATCCTTCATAGTCTTCGACCGACATCGTTATTATGATAGGAACTTGATTTGTTGTTAACAAAAACTAGCAACATGAATGCCTGATGATATTTATAAGTATGGTGTTTCTTAGATAAGATGATTAATATGATCATGTTAATAATTTATAATGAGCTAATAACGATAAATCATCCAATTGGAACCTCCTTTGTGTGTGGTTTCCAGTTGAGTAATAAAAAGAGTTTATATTATATTTATTTGAAATACCATTAGTAAATCTTCTAACCTTGGCATATGTTTTATCATTGTTTAATCCTTACATCAATACTACATCTCAAAGTTCTCTTCAACATCGATATCATTTTCATCACATCATCATCACCATTATTATTATTATTATTATTATTATTATTATTATTATTATTTATAATTTATATAGTTTACCTCCCTGTGGTTCGACCCCGGTCTTGCCGGGTTATTTATTACTTCGACACTCCTGCACTTGGGATAAGACATCAACTCTTTGATCGTGTCATACATGCAACTATCAATTTAAGTATTTGCAGGATGAAAGGATAGGGAATACAAATATAATTTGGTATCAAACACTGTTTCACACTAATGAAAATACCGACGATTTGTTCATTACACACAGGTATACCGATAGGCTATGTCTATCAGTATATTCTAGTAACAATGGGAACTGTTCCCCTTCTCCCTAACACTGTTCATGGTGTTCATTACACATGAGTATACTGAAGGGTTGTGTCTGTCAATATATTCCAGTGGCGATAGGAATTGTTCCTCTTCTTCCTGACACTGTTCATGGTGTTCATTACACCCCGGTGTATTAACGGGTTGTGTCCGTCGGTATATTTCAGTGGCGATGGGAACTATTTCCCTTCTCTTATGTACTGTTCATGGTGCTCATTACACACCGATGGAATCATCGATAGAATGAGATTTCCAACGCGTTGACAATTAATGCTCTTACTAACTAAGTTACTTATTTTTACAGGTTTCCCAACGCCAACGAAATCACCGATGAAATGGGAATTTCAATGCAGTGGTAATTAATGCATTTCTGACTATTAATTGTTTACTTATTTAACCGATAGAATAACAAAAAAAATTAAAAAAAAACTGGAGGGTTTTTGAAATTTTTAGTGTGAATTGAAAATTTTAATTTTACTTAATAGACGGAATCATTGATAGAATATTTAAAAATAATAATATTTAATTTTTCATCTGGAATTCCGTCCGTAAAACCTAATATAAAAGCTCTTTGGGCACATCAGACAGTGCTTCATTTTGTTCTCTCTTCTCCTCTCGAACCCAAATTGTTCTTCTCTTTTCTCTTCTCTTCTCCTCTGTCTCTCAATCCTTATAGAAATCAAGCTTTCTTTCTCTCAACACAATTAACCTGATATGTTGTCTTTTTTATTTTTCTTTTTTTTGGGTTTTTTTAACAATGTTTTTTCATATTTTTTGTTTCTTTTGTATCACACCTAATTCAACTCTGAAATTAAGCATGCCATTAAGATCAAAATTTTTAATTCCTTATCCATTATTTTTTGTTGTATTATTTTTTGTTTGTCTTTGTTTTTGTATAATTATTTGTTCTTAATAATTTTATGAATTAACAGTTATGTTGAATTTTAGTTGTTATTGAAATAAGTTTTGCATTATTTTGTTGAATTTTAGTTATTTTTTTTCAAATTTGTTGTTCAATTTCAATTATATATATATATGATTAATTTTAATTATTATTTTGTATTTATTCCATTTAGAATATTGTTTTGTGAATTTAGGATCACAAGTATGACCATTGAGAAATAATTGTATTGAATAGAAGTTGTTATTGAAATACCTTTTTCATTATTTTGTTGATTTTAGTTATTTTCTTTGTTTAATTTTGTTAATTTTTAATTAAATGGGTAGGATTAATTTTAATTATTATATTGTATTTATGCCATTTCAAAATAAATTCATGTAAATTTAGGATTAAAAATATTACCACATAGAAAATGAGAATTTTCTACGAAATTGAATTATTCAAAATTGTTGGTAGAAATTGAATAAAATCAACTGGTTTGCCACATATATGTTGTCTATTTACAGGGTTAGAAGTTTTGGGTAGCTTCCCGTATAAGGGAAATGCTGCTAATTTGTTTTTTAAAAAAACTAGAAATTGTTTATTTATTTTTTTTTGTAAATTTATGTAGATGCTCAAGGGAAAGTCTATTGCACGTCATTAGGACATGATTGATGCTAGTTCTTCTAGTTGTTATAATGACAACCACAAGTCATTAAGTGCCGACCAAGAAGAGGCACCTGAGGTATAGACATCGACTCACAACGCAACTTTGTTGAGTGCGATACCGTAATGTCGAGGGATGGTCCCTTCACAACGGGATCCATTTACCCAAAAATACGAGGCCTACTAGAAGGATGACATTTCAATGTAAGTTTTTTTTGCTTTCACAGCGACATGTTTAATAATTTTTTAAAAAATAATGTTTCATTAAATTTATCCAATTTCAGGTTTATAAACATTAAGTCTGCGAGAACAATAACATCAACATTTAAATCATCGATGAAAATTCTATTGTTTCAATGGAGTCAGGTTTCCAAACATCCTGAATGAAAACCGCAAGTCGATGCATGGTTTTTAAGGTTTAAGGTTAGTACTAACTTAAATTTTTTTTATCATGTTAATTCAAATACTTTATTGAAATTATTGAGAATCACACTGCAACTAGATAACATCAAAATCAAGATAATTGTTTTTATTCCAAATATTAAAATTTATTTGTTATTTACTTATAGATAATTCATTTGTACCATATAGGTTGCGTGATTTTTTGTACGAGGCACAAAAGAAATTCAAATAATATGCGAAAGAAAGTGTTCCACCAAGCTGGAATGATATGGCAGTTTGGAAGGATTTCAGGCCGCCATGCATCTTAAAGACTATATGGGCGGAATACATTTAGCATGTGACGTCCACATATTTCACGCGACAGTCACAGTTTGGTGCAGGGAACAAGAGCCAAGTCAATGGAGTTTTTAATTTGTTGTTTTTATAAATATACTTAACTGACAATATTTTTATCCTACAGCCTACGGTTCTTGGATGTGAGCCAAGTCAATGGAGTTTTTTTTTTAAACGCGCGTGCGAAGTGATTACCGCCAAAAAGGGATGCAACAATTCATGGATAGCCGAGCTCAACACTTTGTGGTATGTTGGTTTTCAACTATTTTTTTGGTAAGTTATTATTTACTTGAATTTGATGAATTTATTATAACAGCCGGTTGGATATTGTGGTTGGAAGATACGAGGATGATCCTTCAACCCACCCGGATATCGATTTGGATTTGTGGTTAGAGGCAGGATCGTCTAGTGAACCCAATAAGAATTGGGTGTATGGACTCTCTAACACTATGATCGAGAACTTCCGAACAACCCGTAGTGTTTCGATTGTATAATGCTCGCAATTGGTCCTGAGTACTCAATCACCGGAGTTCGTGGCCTTGTTAGATCAAAGAGTACAAGAACGTACAGTCCATCTCAATGAAAAATAGGAACGACTCTCTTCGGATTATGAAGAACTCCATCGAGTGGTAATAAAGATGAGATCATGGATGGGGGGTACATGTGCACCCACTATTTGGCCCCACAATCCTGGTGATGACCAGCCTCCTCCAGCGCTGCCTCTATTTTAGTTTCATTGTATCTGAATGTACAAATGTTTAAATTTGTAATAAATATTTGATTTTATTTATTTTAATTATTTTTCTACTTTTGTTTAATATATTTTTTTAAAAGCACATTTTAAATAATTATTGATGGTATTACAAATGAAATAAGTCTGTCGGTATATTCCAAAGAGTTGGAAAATAATTATAGAAAATGTCATTTCTACTATTAATGATGAAATATGCTCGTTGGTATATTTCAGAGAGTTGGAAAAAAATTACTGCAAATATCACTACAACTGTTAATTCACTAATGGAATTACCGATGACATTCTATCGGTGATATGTAATTTTACTGATGAAATTACATACGGTTCTCCTATCGGTGATATGCTAAATTGTACCGAGGGAATTGCCAACGAAATAAAATGGGTAATTTTTTTTTTTTGCGCACATGTTTGGTTTGTAAAGCCATCGGTAAATTTATTAATGAGGGACTCACTGACAGACCAGAAATTACTGACATGCATTTTTCCAAATGACGTTCCATCCGTGACCCCGTCAGTAAAATAATCACAAACAAATTGTTAGTATAAATACTAATATAAATTTTCATCGGTAAAACTGTTAAATCTGGTAGTGTTTCATAAAAAAAGCCATCAGCTTTAATTTCTCAAATGCGAGATTTTTATTTTGAGAGTATTTCCCTACAAAATAACATTATTATATATGAGGAGAATATTTTCATTGATGTTTACTAACGGATATAGCAAGGAATTATTATGTTAGTAAAGTTCACCATAATCTACCGACAAAATAATTTTGTTGATTTTTCCCTTTATATTTTCTAATTTTCTGGTAGTGTTCTAAACTAGTTAAGAATTAATTAGTAAAAGGTCTTCCATATATTGCATTTAATAAAGAAAAGCTATGTGATGCTTGCCAAATGGAAAAACAAGTGAAAACTTCATTTAAAAGCAAGAATTACATCTCAACCGAAAGACTATTAGAATTGCTACATATTGATCTATTAAGACCAACTAGAACTAGAAGCTTAAATAGTAATATATATGTGTTTGTGATTGTTGATTATTTTACAAGGTATGAGTTTTGTTTTTAAATCAAAAGATTAAACTATTTATGAATTTATAAAATTTTTAAAGAAGGTTGAAAATGAAAAAAGGCTTTTTTATCATAAACATAAGAAGTGACCATAATGGTGAATTTATAAGTGACTTGTTTGTCTCTTTGTGAAGAAAAAAGATACCACCATAACTTTTCAACACCTCGAAATCCCCAACAAAATAGAGTTGTGAAAAGGAAAAACCTATCTCTTCAAGAAATGGCAAGAACAATATTAAATGAATTTGATACGCCACAATATTTTTAGGCAGAAGCTGTAAATATCTCTTGCTATGTTTTAAATCGTATTATCTTAAGACCAAATTTGAAAACGACTCCTTATGAGCTTTGAAGAGGGAGGAAACCCAACATCTTGTATTTCAAAATTTTTGGTTCAAAGTGTTTTATTCTTAACACCAAAGACAAAATAGATTCAAAATTCGATGTTGGAATTTTTATTTTTCCTCCTTAAGCAAACTATATAGAGTTTATAATAATAATAAAACAATTTTGTCTTGATGAATCCATGCATATCGCCTCTAAGGAAGCTCAAAATGATAAAATTGTTGAGATTCTATATGATATTAATGAAAATATTCAATATTTAAGTCTTAATGACAAGACCATTATGGAGGACAACAATGAAGGAATGGACAAAGACCAATCAAGCACAAGCACTCAACAAGAGATGGTAAGTAACTCTTTTAAGCCACCAAAAAAGCTAAGGTATCTAAGCTCTCGCCCTCCTTGTTAATCATTGGCAATCCTTTTGAAGTCACTAAAACTAGAGCATCTCTTAGAAATATAAATGGTCATTTTACATTTGTTTCGCATATAAAGCCTAAATCATTTCTTGAAGCCAAAAAATATAATAATTGGATTTTAGCCATGCAAGATGAGCTAAACCAATTCGAAAGAAAGAATGTGTGGAAACTAGTCCCTAGACTTAGCAACCAATCCATAATAGGAACAAAATGGGTTCTTAGAAAAACAAAGTTGATAAACATAGGGCTATTGTTAGAAACAAAGTTAGACTAGTTACCAAATGTTATAATAAAGAAAGGTATTGATTATGAAAACACATTTGCATTGATAGCTAGACTAGAATAAATAAGAATGTTTTTAACCTATTATTATATGCCAACTTTACACTTTTCCAAATGGATGTTAAAAGTTCATTTTTAATTGGTTTTATCATGAAAGAAGTGTATGTTGAGCAACCTTAAGGATTTGAAAATTCTCATTTTCCCAACCATGTTTTTAAACTAAAACAGACCTTGTATGGTTTAAAACAAGCACCTAGAGCTTGGTATGATAGACTCAAGATCTTTTTTTATTGAAAATAATTTAACATTGGTAAAATTGACACCACTTTATTTACGAAGAGAAAGGGTAAATATACATTAATTGTAAAAAAAAAATATTGATGATATTATATATGGTGCCAATAATAAATCTCTTTATAAGGATTTCATAAAGTGCATGCAAGAGGAATTTGAAATGAGCATGATAGAAAAATTGAGTTTTTTCCTTGGATTGTAAATCAAACAAACAAGGGATGGTATATTCATTAACCAAGGCAAGTACATCAAGGATGTTTTAAAAATATTTAGGATGGAACATGTCAAGGAAGCCAATACACCCATGAGCACATCAATTAAACTTGATATGGATGAAAATGGTAAGAACATAAACATCACTAAATATTGAGATATGATTGACTCATTCTTGTACTTAATTGTAAGTAGACCTGATATTATGTTTTGTGTTTGTGTATGTGCATGTACATGTTTTCAAGCATATCCTAAAGAATTTCATGTAACTACTGTAAAACACATTTTTCATTACTTGTATGGTATAATTGATTTAGGGTTGTAGTATCCCAAAGCAAGCGAGTTGACTTTAATTAGCAATTTAGATGCAGATTTTATCGAGTCTAAAGTTGAGAGAAAAGTACTTATGGAACTTGTTATTTTTTAGAATCATCATTAACATTTTGGGCTAGTAAGTAATAGAACTCAATAGCCCTATCAACAACTAAACCAAAATATTTAGCAACGAGTAGTTTTTGTGCTCAAATCTTATACATGAAACAAACCTTAGAAGACTTTGGACTTGCATTTAATCATGTACCCTTTAAGTGTGATAACACTAGTACAATACATCTATCTAATAATCCTATACAACACTCACGTACAAAACACATATAAGTCAAACATCACTTCATAAAAGATCACATGACTAAAAGAGTTATTGTACTTATGTTTGTGGGTAGAGAACACCATGTAACAAATATATTCACAAACCCTTTAAATAAATATTCTTTTTTCAAAATAAAGAGAAATTTAGACTTTATTCAAGCTAAAGATATTTGAGATATTATTTTTATGTGTATACATTATTAGAAATAAGTTAGACATGTTTAAGTGATAAGATGTATACTATCTTAGCCATACTTTTAAAACTCAGCTAGGCCCAGTAGGTCGACCTAGGACCCAGCTGACCCAGGGTTAGAACCGGGCCGGGTTTAAGAAAAAATAAAGGAAGTCAAAAATTCAGGTGACCCGGCGAGTTGACCCGATAAGACTCGGTCAAAAACCTTGTTGCAACCCGTTGACTATTTATTTTTTTAACCAAAACAACGTCGTTTTGATTTATTTAAAAAATTAGGATTGACCCATGTGACCAGATCAAAACCCGATGACCTGGGAAAAACCCGTGACTCGAGCCTTGGGCCGGGTTTTCCACCGAGTCAGGTTTAAAAACTCTGCTTTTAGCATGAAATATTTGTTCTACTATAAAATTCACTAAAAGCACAAGTCTAAGATGACCGATTGACCAGTTTGTTATAGCCAGTTCACTCGACTGATAGGTTGAGCTAGAAAAACAGAGCATGGCTATTATCAATTTTTTAAGATCTTGAGTTTTAAGTTGGGTTTGGTTTTTAGTCTATAAGTTGGAAAAAAAAGATAATTTTGACTAATTAAACATATGTGAAAGAGAAAATTCAGAAGAAAAAAAAACATGAACCTTGTGTGAATCGGTCAACCGATTAAGCCAAAACATTAACAGTGTTGCTATTATAAAAAATTGGAAATTTTCAACTCTCGATTCCTTTGCTTTTTGGATATAATTTTTACATGAAATGGTTCTATTTTAAGTGCAAAGAAAGGATCTAAAGAGAATTTTTGGAATTCTTGTTTTGGGTTTCAGCTGGTCGACCAGTTGAACTTAAACTAAAGCAACTAGTCAAACAGTTACTCGTTAGTTATATATACTTGTCATTTTCCAATGTTATTAGAAAACCCCTAAATTTAAGAAACTGAAACCCTAACCTACTACTCTCAAAATTTCATTAAATCCTACTAAATCAAACACCTTTTAGATTGTTTCTCAAAGATTAAAGTCAAATGGCACTAAGGAAATGCCAAAGAGAAGTCGAATCGTTTAGCAAAAGGGCAAATGATCCAACTTCATACCAATGTGATAATATCCAATGATTCTAGAACTCATTTACAAATAGGTCAATTACTATAAAAAGAGGTTTAAGAGATGATTTATGTGTTTTTGGTATATATTAGATATTGTTTTTTTTATCAAAATATAAGTATATTTAAAAGATCAAAATAAAACAAGCTGGGGGACCCACAGGTTCATATACAGAGATATATAAAAGGGAATAGGCTCCCTGACAGAATAATTACATCAAGCTCATCTAAAAAGGAGCTACAAACCAAAGAAAGAGGCATGCATTGGTTATATGGGGAACCTAATCAAAGAAGAGGTGCTCAACCTAACCAAACAAAATAACCAAAAAGGCAGAATAGAGTAACAGTACTACCCATCAGCCAATCATGACTACTTTAGACAACAACCCGCATCCTTCACCATACACAAGAAGAGAACCACAATAAAAACATAGTATATAACCTTGCCAGTATAGGCCAGCAACAACCAAAGAATGGAGCACGGTACTGCGCAGGAGCAACAACTGCCATCATCCATCAGCATACTTAGTGTGGTAGAGAGAAACGTAGAATCCAAGGCACTATTAACATCATGCATCAAGTCGGGGCAGCAAGCAAACCAGATGTTAACCAACCTGGAGATCAAGGTGGTTTTGATCATAAAAGTGAAAGATAGTATAAAACATGACTTAAAACTTATGGAATATCATCTCCACGGAAACACTGCAATTATCAAAAAGCCTTTTATTCCGTTCTACCCAGATTAAATATACCGTGAGTCCCAGTGATACTCTTCGCATTTTGGCCTCCTTGTTACGCCCTCTAGGACTCAGGCCTCGAATGGCGCTGACTATTATGGACATACGCCTATTAATACGCAACCAAGACTTGATTTCCCCCTATAAGCTTGACGTCCAGGCACGGGAAAAGAATAAATGAGCATGGGTTTCATCTTCATGTCGACAAAACACACATAAGGCATTTATTGAAGCAAAATGAAGCCGGTCTTTTTTTTTTAGCCTCCCCAATACAGTTAGCCAGAGGATGAAATTATATCTTGGCATAGACCAAGGCTCCCAAACCACTCTATCCCAAGTCACCTTAGCACCTTAGGCTCTGAGGAAATCATAAGCATTTGGCAAGAAGTGCTCAGCACTGGAATACCAACCAAACATCATTGTAATGGCTACAACTTACCCCCCACAGTACGCAACCAATTCATCTTTTAAGGAAATGATGGATTTCCGCAAAGGGGAGGAGGTTCTATGAGAGTGAACCTCCCAGATAGAGCAATTATTCAAGTAGAAGTGATGGATCCATAGAATCCAAATGAAGCACTTTATTTTATATGGGTTAAAGATGAGATATTTGAATCTATAGGTTGAAGCACTTTATTTTATATAAAGAAACCAACTTACCTAAAATTAATAAGGATGTTCTTTGCAAACATGAGGATCAATATGGAACCTCGATCTTCAATAGTTTGCATGATAAATAAAGTTTTTATTATTGTGACACTGTATGCGATATTATGGGAAAAAACAATCAAGGTTCTAGAGTACTTGAGGTTAAAATAATATCCATCATAGAGGGATTTGTGTATGATAAAGTTGTGGTATTACATACAAGTAGATACGATTTTGTTCCTGGAGCAAAAATCAAAAGCCAAGATTTGCTCTTACGACCTAGGATTATCCATCAAATTATAACACATAACATGTTGCCTAAGAAGGGGAATTATAAAGAGGTAAGTTTTATTGATTTATGCTTAATTGATTATATGATTAGAGGTCAACCAATTAATCTATTGCATATTATAATGAGGAATTTGATCAGAGCACATGATCAAAAGAAAAAATCTCTTACCCATGGTCAATGTCTCACTACTATATTTGAGCATTATGAGATTTAATGACGGGTATGAATATGACACTGTATTCAAAATTAATAGAGATAGATAATAGAACCCTAACCAAAATGAAATATATGTTGAATGAGGATGGTTCTTGGGTCTTTAGAGACTAGATGGAGGTTCATGCTAAGGAAGAGCATGATGAGTAAGAACAACAATGCGAGGGTAGTTGTTGTAACCCATTTTTGGGTCCCCAAATAAATGAAATAAAATAAATTGCCAAAGGAGGTTAGAAAAATAACAGGAGGCAGAAGAGCTCAGAAAATGGTTGGAAAATTGGTTAATGAGGTTAAAAATACAAAGATTGGATTTTTGACAGTATATTCTTGAAGGAGGAAAAAACCTGTTGAGAAGGAAAATTTGAATTTTTAGGAGAAAAGCCCAAATTTGGATGTTTATGGACTTAATTGGATTTTTAAATGAATTTATAGGAGATTTGATTGTAAGAAAAATTGATTTTTAAGTCAATTTGGGCTTTAATTAGAAGAAATTTAAGTTCTGGGGCCAAAATATATTTTTTAGGAATTTATTAGGTCAAATCAGGGGCTTAATTGCATAAATATTGAAGTTTAAGGGCCAATTGGGGACTTAATTGAGAAAATTCGAAACCAGGGACCAAATTGGAAGAGGCGCGTAAATGGAGGGGCTGGAATTAATTGATTCAGGGGCCGAAATTGGCAGGGATGCAATTGAAGGAAAAAAAGATGATTGAGGGCTGATTTGAAATTTGGCGCGTTCTGGCGCCACATTTAAATGAAACGACGCGTTTTCTCCAAAACGACGCCGTTTCATACATTCAAAAAAAAAAAAAAAGAGAGCAGAACGGTGTCGTTTTGAATGACACTGTTCATCTTTCTTCTTCCCCCCCGAACATGCAGCGGGGAAGAAGGAAAAAGGGAAGCTTTTTTTTGAAATTTTTGCCGGCCACTCTCTCGCCTGGAGCCCACCGACCGGACACAATGGCCGACCACCCACCGCGCACCTGCCAGAAAGCCGGGGAGGGGGGCCGAGCGTTGGCAGTCGCGCCCAATGGCCGACCGGCCGGCTGCTCCCCATGCTCCACAGCGAAAAGCCACTCACTTGGCTCTATAAATAACAACCAACACAGCAGCAATGAGGAAAAGAGAAGAAAACAGACGGGAGAGAGAAGAAAACAGACGGGAGACGAAAGGAGAAAACGAAAAAAAAAACAGAGGAGAGAGAGAGGAAGAGATAGAACGAAGGAGAGAGAAGGAAGAGAGGGGAACGAAAAAAACAGAGAAGAGGAACGGGAAGAGAGGAAGGACCAGCCCGAAAACAAAAAAAAAGCAAACCGAAAAAACGAAGAGAAAGGGAGGAACGGAGAGAACGAACCAAGCCGTCGGAAACAGCCGCTGCGCCGCCTGGAGTCGCTGTCCGTGAGCTACGACACCGCCTCCACCGCCAGAAACGCAGCAAGCCACCGCCTTCGCCTCCGCGCCAGGTAACTCTTCTTCCCCCTCATTTCCTGCATTTATTTTTCTTTTCTTCTCTGCATGCAGAACGAATAGCGTTCTGCATGCAGGGGTGGGGGGAAAATAATTCCCCCCGCCCGTTTTGATTGCTGGGCCAGGCGGATCCTGGCCCAGCCCAGTCTTCTGGGTCGGGTCTGGCCCAGAAGAGGATAATAGTTTTTTTTGGGCCGAGATCGGCCCAATCCATTTTGGGCCGAAATCGGCCCAACACATTTGGGGCTGAGTCCGGCCCAGTCGGTTGGGCCGGACCAGCCCAACCCATTTTATTTAATATTATATATATTATATTTTGTATTATTTATATATATATATATATATGAAAAAATTATAAAAATTATGCAAAAATTATAGAAAAATATATGTGATTTTGTTGTAATTTTATTACTATATTTTGATTAATATCGGTTAGTTTTTTATACTGTTAAGATACAAAATCCGGTATTAAAATACCCGGTTTTCATCAAAACATCAAAGATTTTCAAAACAAAAAATGTCTTTTGCTTTCAAAAATTTTCTAAAAATATCTTTGAAAATATTGTTGATTTTTCTGCATTTATTTTATCAAAGTGGATTAATATTTGGTTGTATTTTTATACCGTAAGGATACAAACCCAGTATTAAAATACCCGATTTGCGTCAAAGCGTACAAAAAAATACATATTTAAAAAATGTTTTTGTTTTAAAATACGGCCTAGTCTCTCCAATATATATATATAAATATTATAACATCATTTTTTCATATAACAAAGAAAATTTCAAAACAATATATGTATTAGCATGCATTTTGGCTTTAATAACCAGTTTATTCAAGCCATGAGAACTAGGCCAATATTTCAAAAATTCTAAAAAATCTTTTGGTTTTCTTTTAGTATGAGGGATTACGAATTTGTACATAAAACGTATTCTTGATATTAAAAAATATGTTTTTCTTACATAGACGTTAGAACGGTTAGGTTTTTACCCGATAAGATAAGGACCTCCTTATTGAGGAGGACTTGTCTTGAACCATAGACGGACCAACAACTAGGAAACACAACGAGACCTTGAATTTTATCAGACAAATAAACAATGCAGCTTACCTTAGGTAGGGCGTATTTGGGGTGCTAATACCTTCCCTTTACACAACCAGTCCCCGTGCCCGATCTCTGAGACTAGTTAGGGTTCCTAGTGACCAAAATACTAGGTGGCGACTCCCACACCATTTTTCACTGCTAAGAGACAACGAATTCCTTGTCTCCCCACATTGACCAGATATATATCCCCCCATCCCCCATTATTTACATTTTTGAGGGTAGACGATCGCCGCGACGTCGCGCACGTGCGACAGAATGGCGACTCCGCTGGGGACCTTGTGGACTAAGCTTTGTTTTTGTCTGATTTGTTTTTGTTTTCGTGTGTTTATTGTTAAATATAGAACTGTCTCATGCGTATATGCTTTAAATATTTTTACACATTGTTCATGCATTATATAGAACTGTCTCATGCATCACATACTTTGATTATTGAGAGCACACACAAACTTTAAGTTAAGTGGGGGACTAGCAGCTTACCTTACGACTGTTAGTCAAGGTTTAAGTTTGTGTAAACCCCAACTCTTCGCTGAGTGCTTAGACTGGTAATAGTTGGTACATGTGCCATCTCATTGCCTACAAGCCCCCATATTGCCTCCACGAGGGCAATCACTGGGACAGCAAGAGACCCCTT
Source organism: Populus trichocarpa (assembly GCF_000002775.5). NCBI lineage: Eukaryota > Viridiplantae > Streptophyta > Magnoliopsida > Malpighiales > Salicaceae > Populus > Populus trichocarpa. The sequence goes on along the minus strand of NC_037299.2, from coordinate 4,110,765 downwards.
TTAGAGACCAAGTAGTAAATCTATCCTATGTCTCACATAAAGGAACTAGAACCTACCTTTAGGTTGTATGCTCCATAATCTCTTTTGCATCAAAACAAGTCTAAACCTAAAGGTATTTTTCCTAGGACTTGTGAATGAAATGGCCACCATTGCTAAATTTTCCATCATAGAATACGAAAAAATTCTGAAATGTCACAATTGACTGAAGGAGACTGCCTTAGAAGCGATGCTAAGAAGTTGTCACCAATCAAGAACCTGAATTGCATTATGAATGAGGTGACCAAGTTAATGACTCACTTTCAGAATGTGGATGAGGATGTGTTTTTTAGGAAATATAGACGTTTGGTAGAAATCGCAAGGGTAGAAGTTTAAGCAGAACTGTGCGAGCCTTAGTTCATTTTTGGGATCCAGACTACCGGTGTTTTTCTTTTGGAAGCATAAACCTATGTCCCAATATAGGATGTTGACTGAGTTTCCAAGCAATTTGTATAGGATTTATTTTCCTTTGAGATTTGACAAGATCACCCCCGAACTGTCAAAACTGCTCAGAATTGCCAACTTGGAAAAGTTTTTGGAAAAAGAATGGTACCGGTCTGAAGTGGAGGATGTTAGAAATTGAACTAGAAAAAGGTCAGGATCAGAAATAGAGTATATTTGGCCTTGTGTTGTTCCTAGGCCAGACGAATGTAGTGAGTTTGGAGGCCGCTGTTGCTTATGTAGAGTATGAGAATACACAAATCAATCCAGTGGTTTTTAATTTAGTTGAAACTATCGTGACACTTAACCATTATAGGAAGACCGGAAAAGGAGTAATGAGATGCTGCATGCAGTTGTTGTATATCTAGATGGTTAGCCACATCGAAACAAAAAGGCCTATCTTTAATAATTTTTCGTGGTTCACCCAAAGACCCCTAAAGTTGGTAGAAGAAAAGAATGGGAAGATCTAGGCAACCAGGTTTGGGTTGACAAAGTAGAAGGTTTGCCTAATAGTGATTTCAGTGGAGAGCCCCGTGGGTCACTATAGTGGATGTCTTGGTGAGTTGTGGGCAAAGACGCTGGGTGCTTTTGGTAAGGATCACAAGTTATGAAAGTTATGCTCCTACCCTTGTGGTAAGGCAACTTGGGGGCATGCAATTTGTTCCAAGGACTATAGGAATTGCTCAATTCTTTGGTTTGTTCGAAGATCCCATTGCACAAGAAGTTGTGGAGATCATCAAACAAGATTGGAAGCATCTGGTTTTGGTTGAGATAGGAGGTTTAAAGGATCCAAGTGCAAGTGAAAGATATGCAAGATGGAGAGACTTAGCTGCTTCAGCTAATAGAAGCCAAATCTCCCCAAACTATAGAGGAGCCTATTAAGAGGAAAATGGTCAATAAGGAAGACTAGTGGAAAAGTTTCGGATAGAATTGAGCAAAAGTAGAAAGGATGAGCAAATACAATCTATTGATGCGAGGATAACAAAGCTTGAGTTAAAGCTAGGTGAAGAGAAGATTGCTAGGAAAGAAGTGAGAAGGAGCTAGGAGGGATGAGTTTGGAGTGGATGCAAAGTTGCTTTGAACTTGAAGCAATGGAGATTGACTTTAAAGATTGCCAAAGAAGCATAAAATATACCCAAGAAAAATCTGCACAAGTTCAATTCGAACGGATGGATAGGATTAGGAAGACCATTTGATGGAGATTGTAAAGGAAGAGAGTAAAAGGAAAGGTTTAAGGCTATTGAAGCAAAGTTAGCAGTTAAGAATGAGATAAAAGTTATGAGGATAAAACTTGACAAGGAGCGCGAAAAGGTGAAGTATTTAAGCTAGCAGCAATGGAAAAATACAAGGATCAAATAGACGCTAGCAATGCTGCTTTGAACAAAACCAATATGTTGCTCATAGAAAAGATGACCAAGACGAATGAGCAAATGGACAAAGTTGTTGCGCATGATCGGATTATTAGAATCCATGCATGAAAAGTGGGAGGGGACAGCATTCGCTAGCGCCGAAGCCTAGCTAAAACCGATGCCTTTCTAGGGAAGATTGAGAATCGCGGCTTTGCCTGTTTATCTTTGGCTAGAGAGTTTGTGGAGGAAAGGTAACAAACTTGTCAAGCATTAGGCATTGACCCATCTTCTTATGCAAAATCTGTCTCTTGGTGAACATGATTCAAACAAACGACTCGAAAGGCAGTACTCCTAGCAATGTAACAAGAGAGCCTATGTTTATAAGGTGGTGGCTGTTATTCGTTCACAAGAAGGCTGCATCCGTACCCAATATACAAAGCATTCTTATAACAATCATGCATTATGTCATGCATTTTCTTATACATCTATGCACGCATCAGACCTAGAAACATAGATCCTCCTTCTAGAATGCACAACACTCGATTAAAGAAAAGGATGGAAAATGAAGAAAGGTTACACCCAAAAGCTCAGTACCAAAGAAAGCTTCATGGAGTTTGGAATGATGTTGCGCACCTAATCGGTTTGCTCAAGCAAATGTTTTGAGACAATTTATTTATTTATTTATTTATTTTTTCCTTTAATGAGATCATGCATTTTCAAAAGTTCATCTTGATGTTTTTACACATCACTTTCCGTTTTCAAATCGGATCTTTCAAAACAAACATTTACACTTTACACTGAGAATGAATGGCCAAACTTAAGAAAACATAGTAGCTATAGAAGAGGAAGAAGTGGATGAAAATAGGACAACATGAACAAGCTTGGAAACCCGCCAGAGAGGAATTTGAAACCATAGATGCGGGCAATGAAAAAATAAGAGAAAAATTGAAGATATGGACTATGATCACTCCTAAAGAAGGAGAAGAGTTGATTACTTTGAGATTTTATGGATGTTTTTTGCCTGGTCCTACAAGGATGTGCCTAGTTTGTATATGGTACCACTAGTAGAAGGATGCAAATCGGTTAAGAAAGAGTAAAGGTAGAAATTGAAAAGCAGTGGAACACCGGTTTTCTAGAGGTAGTCAAATATCCACAATGGGTGTCCAATATAGTGGTATTACCCAAAAAGAAAGATAAAATCAAAGTTTGTCTACCACGCATAGATATGTTAGTTGACAATGCAGCATATATCTCCACATATTTTGATGGATTTCTAGGTTACAATCAGATAAAAATGGCGTAAAGGATAAGAAGAAGACAACACCATGGGGAAACTTTGTTATAAGGTCATGTCATTTGGGTTGAAGAATATTAGGGCCACCTGCCAAAAGGGCCATGGTAACTCTATTTCACGACATGATGCACAAAGAGATTGAAGTATAAGTGGATGACATGATTGCTAAACCTAGAGACGGAGAGAATCATGTCCAAATATTGAAGGAATTGTCTTGAAAGACCAAAGAAGTATAAGTTGAGGCTTGACCACACAAAATGTTCATTCGGGGTGAAATCTGGAAAGTTATTGGGATTTATGATGAGTGACGAAGGGGTAGAAGTGGATCCTGGTTAAGTAAAAGCTATTCAATCTATGCCACCTCTCAAGACTGAGAGTGATATAAGGAGGTTCTTGGGAAGGTTGAATTACATTGCTCGATTGATATCCCAATTTATGATCCCATTTTCAGTTGTTAAGGAAGAAGAATCTTGGAATTTGGAATAAGAGTGGAAAAAAGCTTTCGAGAAAATCAAGCAGTACCTACTAAATCTACCCCTATCTATCAAGCTGAATTGCAAAATGGCAAGTTATACTAGCTGAGTACAACATAGTATATATGATAAGGAAAGCCATGAATGTCATTGCCGATCACCTAGCTGACCATGCTAGAGAAGATTAAAAGTTAGATATGAATAGTTGAATATGATCAGTGAAAAGAGATTAGCTGCAATCTGTCATCATCAAAGATGGCCTAATCATATGATAAGAAGGTCCGATCTCGAGGATTCCATGAAGGAGATTTTGTACTGAATATAGCCTTTACCAGAAGAGGATCAAAGTAAAAGGACGCCAAACAATGAGGGCCTTTACATGTTAAAGAAAACATTCTCGAGAGGAGCTTTATTTGTTATCTAGGATGGATGGAGAAGATCTAGTTAAACTTATGAATGATGACTCTATAAAGAAATACTATGCTTCCCAGTCAATAAGAAAGGTTCGGCCATGAATTCTCTTTGCAAGGAACCTTTTTTTTTTTATATATATAAAACATATGATCTCAAAGCATTTGAAATCTTTTACTTAAAAGAATTGTTTTAACACATGACTAAAGAGATGACTCCATCAATTGGAGAGAATCAAATTAAATCTAAACTTGACATATTTTTTGCACACCACACTGGGGGCAAGAAATGCACATAGGGGTCCATAGTTAACCAAAGCCCAAAGATGTATCTGTTATGAGAATTGCTAATTGCATTGAAAGTTTTTATTTTTCATGAACAAAACCAAACCTTTTGAGTTTTCCTTTTAAAATAATAATAAAAGACAAATACTCAATGGAGCAAGAAAGGGCCCCATAAGGAACCAAAGATCTCTTCACTAAAAGAATAGGAAGTATAGCGCGTGGAGTATATTCTGGTTCGAAAAGGACAGAACAGACAAATAAATGGAAACAGGAGCTCAAAGAAGGCTACAACGAAAAAGGGGACCTATGTTTCCAAAATAGGCAACAAAAACATGCATATTATATTGTCATAAACATTAACCTGACAGGAAAGGTGTGGCGAAAGCCAAAATAGTTCCAAGTTTTTGGGAACCGCTGAGATACCGAATCTCAGGTCAAAAGAACTGCGAAGGTGAGTTGTGAACCAGCACTGCTTCATTCCTTGAGGTAAGATGATTTCTTTTGAGATTCAAAACGGGCAGGTCACCCGACATTGAGACCGCTTTTCAGAAAAAGCATGGAGTTTTTCTAAAAATCTTACAACGGGCAGGTCACCCGACATTGAGACCATTTTTTAGAAAAAAAAAAGCATGGAGTTTTTCTAAAAATTGTACAACGGGCAGGTCACCCGACATTGAGACCACTTTTAGAAAAAGCGTGGAGTTCTTTTTAAAATTGACCTTACCTCTGATAGCATAATGAATTGATAAATCACCTATAAATTCCTTTCAAGATAAAAACATAGATTATCCATCCTAACAATGTGCATTTTAAAATGAGAAAACTTCATTATCCCTTCACTCTCTAAAGAGTATATCGTTGGTGGTCCCATTTGAGCCGGAATGAATTTCTTCTTTATAAAAACCCGGACTAGGATCACACCCCACACTGTGGCAATAAATTATATTTCATGAAAAGTTTTACGTGATTTTAAAACGAGATGAGAGCCCGTAGATTTGAAAAGATAAGTTAAAGCATTTGACAAAAGCATGACAAAGAAGACAATGACAAGTCATACATTTTGAAAAAGCTACTTGTAAAAAGTCGAAGACTTCTTCTCAAAGATATGATAGGCAGCACGAGAAATGAATCCAGCATACGACTTCAAAAGCAAGCTCATATCAAGAGAGAGTTTCATGAAATAGAAGAAGATGATGGGGCCTATGTTTCAAAACCAGGTACAAATGCATGCATGGCATCTAATCATAAATCATTGCATATATGTTTTTTGGATCATTACAGGAGGAGACCTTAATGCATTCCAACAAAATTGGAGATGAAGAAAGAATCATTGAGTTGATTCTAGAACAACGAGAAGAGAAGATAATAATTTTCAAACCCTGCCATCAGGAAGAACGACATCGAGCAATCGGTTAAAGGGAATCGCCAGATGGGATTCCAGGTTGACCGATTTACAAAATAGATTTTTTGGTTTTTGATTAAAGGAGATCGCCATAAGGGATCTCATTATTTCAGCTTCGAATAAAAGGAATCGCCAGATGGGATTCCAAGTTGTTTGAGATCGCCAGAAGGGATCTCGTATTTCGATATTGGTTAAAGGAGGTCGCCAGAAGGGACCTCATATTTCATATTGAATAAAAGGAATCGCCAGATGGGATTCCAAGTTGTTTGAGATCGCCAGAAGGGATCTCGTATTTCGATATTGGTCAAAGGAGGTCGCCAGAAGGGACCTCGTATTTCAGCTTTGAATAAAAGGAATCGCCAGATGGGATTCCAAGTTGATGAAGGTCGTTAGATGGGACCTCATATTTCATGTTGGTTAAAAGGAATCGCCAGATGGGATTCCGAGTTGATTAAAGGAGATCGCCAGAAGGGATCTAGTGTTTCGCTATTTGGAGGTCGCCAGATGGGACCTCGTATTACATGTTGGTTAAAAGGAATCGCCAAATGGGATTCCAAGTTGTTTGGATAAAGGAGATCGCCAGAAGGGATCTTGTATTTCGATGAAGGTCGCCAGAAGGAACTTCATGTTTTAGCTTTGGTAAAAGGAATTGCCCGATGGGATTCCAAGTTATTTGAGATCGCCAGATGGGACCTCATATTTCATGTTGGTTAAAAGGAATCGCCAGATTGGGATTCCAAGTTGATTAAAGGAGATCGCCAGAAGGGATCTCGTGTCTCGCTATTTGGAGGTCGCTAGATGGGACCTCGTATTACATGTTGGTTAAAAGGAATCGCCAAATGGGATTCCAAGTTGTTTGGATAAAGGAGATCGCCAGAAGGGATCTTGTATTTCGATGAAGGTCGCCAGAAGGAACTTCGTGTTTTAGCTTTGGTAAAAGGAATTGCCCGATGGGATTCCAAGTTATTTGAGATCGCCAGAAAGGATCTCGTACTTCGACATTCATCAAGGAAGGTCGCTAGAAGGGACCTCGTATTGAAACTATTTCTTAGAAAAGCATGGAGTTTACTAAGAATTCTTCCCCTTGGGTAGGTCACCCATACAATGAGACCATTATTTTTCTTGGGTTCGTCACCCATACAATGAGACCATTATTTTTCTTGGGTAGGTCACCCATACAATGAGACCATTATTTTTCTTGGGTTCGTCACCCATACAATGAGACCATTATTTTTCTTGGGTAGGTCACCCATACAATGAGACCATTATTTTTCTTGGGTTCGTCACCCATACAATGAGACCATCATTTTTCTTGGGTTCGTCACCCATACAATGAGACCATTATTTTTCTTGGGTAGGTCACCCATACAATGAGACCATTATTTTTCTTGGGTTCGTCACCCATACAATGAGACCATTATTTTTCTTGGGTAGGTCACCCATACAATGAGACCATTATTTTTCTTGGGTTCGTCACCCATTTTTCTTGGGTTCGTCACCCATACAACGAGACCATTATTTTTCCTGGGTTAGTCACCCATACAATGAGACCATCATTTTTCTTGGGTTAGTCACCCATACAATGAGACCATCATTTTTCTTGGGTAGGTCACCCATACAATGAGACCATCATTTTTCCTGGGTAGGTCACCCATACAATGAGACCATTCTTCATCTTTTTTTACCTGGGTAGGTCACCCATAATAATGAGACCACTCTTTCCTTTTCCCATTTGGGCAGGTCACCCGTCATAATGAGACCACATACGTGTTTTTGTATTTGGTTATGGGTAAAGGAATCGCCAGATGAGATTCCAAGTTTTTGGGGTTAAAGGAGATCACCAGAAGGGATCTCGAGATGACTAAATTTTGATCATAGTTTTTGGGTTAAGGAGGATTGCTGTAAGGACAAAGTTTCAGAGCAATCGAGCTCCGACTAGATCAGTTTCGGGAGCTCAGTTTTGGTTTATCTTTATAAAACTTACTGCGCAGAACCTCTGCTCCGTAAGCTTTATAAAGAGGGGGCATCTGTTGTAACCTATTTTTGGGTCCCCAAATAAATGAAATAAAATAAATAGCCAAAGGAGGTTAGAAAAAATAACAGGAGGCAGAAGCGCTTAGAAAATGGTTGGAAAATTGGTCAATGAGGTTAAAAATACAAAGATTGGATTTTTGACAGTATATTCTTGAAGGAGGAAAAAACCTGTTGAGAAGGAAAATTTGAATTTTTAGGAGAAAAGCCCAAATTTGGATGTTTATGGACTTAATTGGATTTTTAAATGAATTTATAGGAGATTTGATTGTAAGAAAAATTGATTTTTAAGTCAATTTGGGTTTTAATTAGAAGAAATTTAAGTTCTGGGGCCAAAATATATTTTTTAGGAATTTATTAGGTCAAATCAGGGGCTTAATTGCATAAATATTGAAGTTTAAGGGCCAATTGGGGACTTAATTGAGAAAATTCGAAACCAGGGACCAAATTGGAAGAGGCGCGTAAATGGAGGGGCTGGAATTAATTGATTCAGGGGCCTAATTGAAGAAATTAGAAGTTTTTTGATCAATTAAGGGCTCAATTGCATAAATCAGAGGCCAAGGACTAAAGTGAAAAACGCGGCCAACAAGAGGGGCGGAGACCGAAATTGGCAGGGATGCAATTGAAGGAAAAAAAGATGATTGAGGGCTGATTTGAAATTTGGCGCGTTCTGGCGCCACATTTAAATGAAACGACGCGTTTTCTCCAAAACGACGTCGTTTCATACATTCAAAAAAAAAAAAAAAAAGAGCAGAACGGTGTCGTTTTGAACGACACTGTTCATCTTTCTTCTTCCCCCCCGAACATGCAGCGGGGAAGAAGGAAAAAGGGAAGCTTTTTTTTGAAATTTTTGCCGGCCACTCTCTCGCCCGGAGCCCACCGACCGGACACAATGGCTGACCACCCACCGCGCACCTGCCAGAAAGCCGGGGAGGGGGGCCGAGCGTTGGCAGTCGCGCCCAATGGCCGACCGGCCGGCTGCTCCCCATGCTCCACAGCGAAAAGCCACTCACTTGGCTCTATAAATAACAACCAACACAGCAGCAATGAGGAAAAGAGAAGAAAACAGACGGGAGAGAGAAGAAAACAGACGGGAGAGAGAAGAAAACAGACGGGAGAGGAAAGGAGAAAACGAAAAAAAAACAGAGGAGAGAGAGAGGAAGAGATAGAACGAAGGAGAGAGAAGGAAGAGAGGGGAATGAAAAAAACAGAGAAGAGGAACGGGAAGAGAGGAAGGACCAGCCCGAAAACAAAAAAAAAGCAAACCGAAAAAACGAAGAGAAAGGGAGGAACGGAGAGAACGAACCAAGCCGTCGGAAACAGCCGCTGCGCCGCCTGGAGTCGCTGTCCGTGAGCTACGACACCGCCTCCACCGCCAGAAACGCAGCAAGCCACCGCCTTCGCCTCCGCGCCAGGTAACTCTTCTTCCCCCTCATTTCCTGCATTTATTTTTCTTTTCTTCTCTGCATGCAGAACGAATAGCGTTCTGCATGCAGGGGTGGGGGGAAAATAATTCCCCCCGCCCGTTTTGATTGCTGGGCCAGGCGGATCCTGGCCCAGCCCAGTCTTCTGGGTCGGGTCTGGCCCAGAAGAGGATAATAGTTTTTTTTGGGCCGAGATCGGCCCAATCCATTTTGGGCCGAAATCGGCCCAACACATTTGGGGCTGAGTCCGGCCCAGTCGGTTGGGCCGGACCAGCCCAACCCATTTTATTTAATATTATATATATTATATTTTGTATTATTTATATATATATATATATATGAAAAAATTATAAAAATTATAGAAAAATATATGTGATTTTGTTGTAATTTTATTACTATATTTTGATTAATATCGGTTAGTTTTTTATACTGTTAAGATACAAAATCCGGTATTAAAATACCCGGTTTTCATCAAAACATCAAAGATTTTCAAAACAAAAAATGTCTTTTGCTTTCAAAAATTTTCTAAAAATATCTTTGAAAATATTGTTGATTTTTCTGCATTTATTTTATCAAAGTGGATTAATATTTGGTTGTATTTTTATACCGTAAGGATACAAACCCAGTATTAAAATACCCGATTTGCGTCAAAGCGTACAAAAAAATACATATTTAAAAAATGTTTTTGTTTTAAAATACGGCCTAGTCTCTCCAATATATATATATATAAATATTATAACATCATTTTTTCATATAACAAAGAAAATTTCAAAACAATATATGTATTAGCATGCATTTTGGCTTTAATAACCAGTTTATTCAAGCCATGAGAACTAGGCCAATATTTCAAAAATTCTAAAAAATCTTTTGGTTTTCTTTTAGTATGAGGGATTACGAATTTGTACATAAAACGTATTCTTGATATTAAAAAATATGTTTTTCTTACATAGACGTTAGAACGGTTAGGTTTTTACCCGATAAGATAAGGACCTCCTTATTGAGGAGGACTTGTCTTGAACCATAGACGGACCAACAACTAGGAAACACAACGAGACCTTGAATTTTATCAGACAAATAAACAATGCAGCTTACCTTAGGTAGGGCGTATTTGGGGTGCTAATACCTTCCCTTTACGCAACCAGTCCCCGTGCCCGATCTCTGAGACCAGTTAGGGTTCCTAGTGACCAAAAAACTAGGTGGCGACTCCCACACCATTTTTCACTGCTAAGAGACAATGAATTCCTTGTCTCCCCACATTGACTAGATATATATCCCCCCATCCCCCATTATTTATATTTTTTAGGGTGGACGATCGCCGCGACATCGCGCACGTGCGACAGTAGTGATGATGAATTTGATGCTTTATTTGAAACACCACCACCTCGCTTGAAGAGGCATCAAGTTTTTTGACAATTTAGGATGGAAAACTGACTAACACATATTGAGATAGATGTGCATCATATTAGAGATACTCAAGTGCATATAGTAGCTAATCAAGAGAATATGGACGATGACTTACATAACATCAAGACAATGATGGCCAATCTTCTCTCTCGTTATCCACCACCCTGGATGCATAGTTATAAAACCTGACCAGGTAGTTATCCCAGTAAAATGACTACGTCATGGGTCTGGTAGGTCAACTCAGGTCAACCCGGATCATCCCAGATCTAGAACCAAGACACATGTTAATATGGTTGTTTTGACATAAAATATCACATTAACATATATGCTAGCATAAGTAACAAGAAAATATTACATCAACATGTATATTAGCATAATTAATTAGCATCAATAGATTAGAAGGTGCATTTGTCTTCAAATAAACAAACCTTTAACATAATTTAAAGATATTAAAGATATGGATAATAAAATAACAAGTTGTTCTAGAGATAAATAATTTAAAATAATAGATATAAGGTGACAACATCCAAACTCCAGTTTGCATTAGAATCCATAAATCAACATCCTCAGTTGCATAAATAAAGCAAAAGATTTTATAATATATTGAACACTTAACACTAGTAGAATTTTAAAAAAGAATGGTAAAGTACAAGACCTCATTAGAATGACCACACTTTTCTAATACAACAACATCTTTACTCTGGTTGAATATAGGCATTGAGTTCTTCAGTGTCTATAGGAGCAAAATTTGAATCAAATACCAATGGAATTGAGCCAGCATTACTAATGTCTATTGAAACATCATCATGCTCCTATGTATCTTCATTATCACAGTCATCTTAATCTCATTTATATTTATAAAATCTATAATTGAAACATAATTAACCAATAAACATTACATATTAAACAATAATTTATTTTCAAACAAAGTTATAACTAAAGGATCAAATCTTCCATTACCTTCATTTAAAGTATCCTGAATAGTCATGGTTGATAAATCACAGTGAAAGATTTCTACTTCTTCGGTTGTTAAAGATGATGAATTATCTTCTCCTACCTAATTTTTAGTGTCATAAAATGCCTCAAAACTAATCGGATCATAAGTTTGTCCTTTTCAATAATTTCTACAAAATCAAAGTTAAGGTATATAATATAAATATTAATGATGCTACTTAATAATATAAATAACTTTTGAAGAATTAGAGAAAAGAAAATACTTTTGTTTTAATCTCAAATTATAGTGGACGTAAACTAGGTCATTAAGCCTATGATGCTCCAATCGATTTCTCTTCATAGAGTGGATGTGCTAAAAAATTCTCTAATTCCTCTCGCATCCTGAAGAACTACATGTTTGACTTAAAACTCATATTGCTAGCTTTTGGAGATTTGGGGCACAAGTTCCATACAACACCTAACATTCATCTATATATAAAATTAATAAGTAAGATTATGTTAAGATAATATTTTTAAATTACTTTGAATATAAAAATAATAATATACCTGGAGGTAAAAGGGTGTGATCATTTCTCGCAGACACTCTACCAAAGTCATGTTCTACATTCCTAAACAACTTCATTTCACTTGAAAGCTTGCTTAGCAGAATTGCATTTCCATTTGCGTACTTCTCAACAACATCTAGAAGTTCGCAAATGGTGTTTATATATCTATCCATTAGATTGATATCATATTGAAATCGAAGATTCAACCAAAATCCTGCTGCATAAAACTTCCTATACAATTATCCATCCCATATATTTGCTAATGATGTCTAAGAAAGGTTGCACCTTAGTCCTTTTCTTTTGAAATCTCCTCAACATTTGTTCCTTTGTAGAATGGATAGCCTCATATAAAAATCTCATAGCAGGTCTATCATCATTATCAATAATTCGTAGAACTTGAACTAATGGTTCGGTCATTCGTACAATTGATGCATATTCTTCCCAAAACGTAGAGTTCAACACACTATCAACAAACTCTTTTCCTTTGTTATCTTTAGCATAAGCAGAGGAGATCCATTCTCTAGATTTCACCATAGCTCTCAAATTATCTTTATCTATTAAAATGCTTTGCAAAGTAATGAAATTAGTAACAAAGCGAGTAGGAGCTGGCCAAAGTTTTTCTTTCCCTCCAGTGAACTTCCTCATCAAATGCAATGGATAACAATGATTATAACTATACTTTGTATTACTAGAAGCATGATAAACAACATAACAAACTGATTGTAGCTTACCAACATCTTGGAGTATCAAGTTGATGCAATGAGCAGCACAAGAAGATCAAAATATTAAAGGAAATGTTTCCACCAACAATTTGCTAGCAGCAACATAAATAGAAGCATTATCAGTTACCATATGCATATATTTTCAAGCCTAACAAATATAACAACCTCTCTAAACAACTTTTGCAACAACACAGCAGTCTTCAAAACCTCTAATGCATGTACTGTTTTTTTTTAAATAGTTCCTTTAAGACAATATGCTAGGAAATTAATTAAGTTCTTCTCTTTTGATTTGTCCATCCATCAACCATCAATGTGCAACCAGTCTTCTTCCAAGTTTCTCGATAACTCTCAACAAAAATCTTCACTTCATCAACCGTCTTTGCTAGATAATAACGAAGAGCATGAAAAATTGGTCCTTTATAACCAGGACCTATGGTTGTCATACCATCTATAGCATATTGATAGTAAACAAAGTTAGTAACATTGAATGACACATATGCATCAATCATCTATTTTACTATAGCAAGATCACATCGTTCGATAACTTCTTCTTTTTTCCAATAACTTTGGAGAGACTTGTAAGCACCATAAGTTGTTCTTGGAATAAAATATGCCTCTAATGTTGCATTTTCTTTCTGTTTTCCATAACTTGCAGTCAATTGTTTAACAACACTAGTGATTTTACTTTTTCCATTATTTGTAACCTTTGGTGGTAACATTTGCTTCTTACCATCGACTTCAGCATCATCATTATCATCGTCATCACCTTTGCAATCATCTTCTAATTGCCTAATCATCCTTTCTTTATTTAGCACTATATGGATTGAAATTTGCTTTTATTTCTCTAGCTCTCTTTTTCTTTTTAACATTCCCCTGAAGATTTAAAAGTATTTGATGACAAACATCCGGAGGACATTTGTGGCATTGTTCCACTTATCCTTTAGTTCCAGCTAAATATTGCTTGAATTGATTAATGCCTTCACCCGCAAAAACTTTGGCATAATATAAGCATACTAATTTGTTTTTCTTACATCCCACACTAAGTTCAGGAGCTTCTCTACAATGATCCTATGCCAAATCTGTTTTTCCTCTTATACCACTTGATGTTGACTTGGGAATTGAAGGTTCAGATGATTGAGCAGTTAAATGATCGTTATTTGGAGTGCTACCATGTTGAGAAGACATTTTAAGGACCTGTAATAAACCAAATCAAACTTAAGTTAAAAACCATGTTGAGAAGACATTTTATGTTTTTCATTTGTAACATAATACTCGGAGGAAATAATTAGTTGTCCTGCGAAGAAACATAATGTGGTAAAGAACATAATGAAATAATTAATTATTATTTCCCAAAATTGGTATATTTCTGAACCTCTAGATACACTCATATGTCTATATGTAGGGTGATTGCATATAAGTTCATTAAAGTCCATGACAAAAATGTAACAAGCCATAACCATATTGTATATATAAGGTGATTGCTAACTCAAGTTATTGATTTGGTACTATACTTGCTTGCCAGAAAATGGAAATAAATCGATATTAATCATGAAATAAATCATTAACAGAAACCAAAAAAATAAAAATAAATTGTTCATACTACTCCATCTTATTGATGGGAATGACTTCTAACCTGCATATATATGTAAGGACTCCTACTAAAATTATCTGAAAAATTATCAAGCTTATAGTAAAAAACTTAATAAAGTCAAAAAAACAATCATGAAATGCTTCTTAAATTAAATAAAATGGAGAAGAAAACTTAGGTAATAAATGTTCAATTCACTTTCAAGCTGACAATAAAGAATGAAAGCATTTCTATTCAATAATACTTTTGGCTCACAAATAAGCTAGCAACAATGATATGAGAATCAAATCTCCCCAATCACATGGTCGTATAAAATGCTCAGCACTCAAAAAGCAAATTTACATAATAATAAGTCTAGTAAACTTCTTGATTTAGTGCAACAAGATAATGTAAACAAAATGTAACAATTGAACTCACCTTTCCTTGGAAAGGATCCAGATCCTCTATCACCAATAACTCTTGGATTCCTAGGTCCAGTTACAACTCTGTTCAATTATGCAGGTGGACAACAAATTCACAATCCAACAAAAAAAATTAGAAAGCATCCCTCAAACAGATTGGAAAAGATACCAGAGGCAAGAAGATTATAAGCAATTGTAGCAAAAAATATAAAGAGCATTATTACCATTGGCATTATTACCATTGGCTAGAATGTATTTGGTTAAGACTTCATCCTCTTAAGCTATCCATCTCCCTTTCTTTAGCTCTACTTCAAAGAAATTAGGGCAGAGACTCAAAGAAAGAAATTAGGGTAAGGACTCCAAGAAACTGGTTGTTTAACTTTCCTTTTGTTGTCAGGGACTCAAAGGAAAATTGATATATATATATGTCGGATCTCGCTCGGGTTTGACCGTTTTTTTACTCTTGCCGGTTTTCCACCTTACCCGGATCGGTCCAGCCACCAGGTCGACCGGGTCCCGGGTTAACCCATCGGGCCAGTCTGGGTTTAATAATTGTGCCTAGATGTTGTATCACAAACATATGCATGTTTTTATGCTTTTATGTTTTTATTCCTTTATTTTGTAATGAATCTTGAATTATTTTTGGAGATTATATACGGTTTATTCTTTTTTATAATTTCCATTATATTTGTGCGTATCTTTTAATCTCTCTATATTATATTTTTGTTGATGCCAAAGGGGGACAAAATAGATATGAATTAAATCATTGCAAAAAGGGTGAATTGCAATTTAATAATATATACATATATTTAATAATACAATTTTATCTCATTCACTTAGATAATGCTAAATTGTTCAAATGTTTCCTAAATATTGCACTGCGAAAGATAGAGGGAGACATGTATTTCATTATAAGTTGCATATTAATTGTTATCATCAAAATGGGAGAGATTGTTGACCTTTAGGTCATACATTTATGTTTTTATATATTTTTTGATTATAACACTAACATGAAAATTGGACTAATAATATGTTTGGTTGAGAACAAGCTTTAAACAAGTTTTATACGAAGAACATATCAACAAGCATGACGGAAATCCAAGAAGGAAGCAATATGAAGACTTAGTTGAAGAATTCATTTTTATTGCTCAATGTAAATCTTTATATTCTACTTAATAGTACAAATTAAAATGAATACACACACTTCACTTTGCATGCATTTAAAATGATTGATAAAACGATTCTAAGAATTAATAAGGATTAAAATTTGAATTTTGCATGAAACAATTAACTATTTGGTAATACCAAATGAACCAGTCAATCACTTGTTCATTCGTGATGAATACCTAGAAATTTTACAGGAATCGATCAATCGATTGTCTTTACCAATCTAAACTGGACAATCATTTTAACTGTTAGATATCATATATCATATTCATATCATATATTTAAGAGAAAAAAACACTTTAAAATCATCAATCCTTAATCATTATCATATTTGATGCATTAAAACTTTCATAATCTTGCATAAGAGTATGCATTCTCATTCTTACAACACTTAAACACTTTCCAATCCATTAAGTGATATCTAGTGAGATATAAAGATCCTCGGATTTTCAATTGTAAAATCCATTATATTGAGAGTAATTCCGTGAAAATAAAATTACATTGTAAACCCTTGAGAGTTTGAAAAAAAAACTCTTGGTATTGGTGAGGTATTGTCACTAAGGAAAAATCTTGTAGAAAGAACATAAAGTGGTGTAAAGAGCTTGGTGTGGATTTATATAGTGACAATTATACCATTTGACTTGTACTAGTGAAGGAATACAATACTCAATTATGATTTGGTACTTAAGGTGTGGATGTAGACTTGTCAAACCACGTTAATAACCAAGTATGCAATTTATCTCCCTTATCTTTTATTTTAAGCACTTTAATTATATTGTTGGTTATTGTGTTTATTGTGTTTAATTGAATTAATTATTTATTAATATTAGTCTAACATGTAATTCTCCCCCTAGGTGTTATTATTGCCTTATACTCAATAAACACCATTAACAAAATTTTAATTGAACATTGAAAAACATTGTAGAAACAGACTCATTTGCACCCTTCGCTGGAACAATGTAGTTGCGTCTTTGTCCTTCCTAAAAAAAGTCAAATATCTTGGTATTGAAGGTATTTAGGTCTCTTCTCAAAACCTATTAGTCATTAAAGGATTGACCAGGGATATACATGTCTTTTTCTATTTTTTAAACATAGTAAAATAACTCAATTACCATCAAAGTCAAAAATTTTAAAACTGACAAACAATGGCATTTATGTCTTTTCACTTTTTGTAGCACAATAAAATTATTAATTTACCATAGAAATCAAAAAAGTTAAAACAAGTGTACAAGGGTCTGTTGGACTTTTCATAAAATTTTTTTTTGTTATTATAGGTTTTATGAAGGACAATTTGGTCTTTTTATATATATTAAATATTATTTTAATTGAAAAAGGTGTTGGTGCGTGTGACGCAAGCGCAAGCATATAAGGGGTGCTCATGCACTTAAGGAGGCACGTCCAACCCCTTTTAGCAGACAAGAATGCCCTTTCATCTTCTTGTTGGAAGCATTATCAAGTCTTCTTCTTATTGGTGCGACAATTTGTCACTACTAGGGCTTACTTTCTTCTTTTTTTCTTGTTTTTTGTCTCCCCCCTGAAATTATAACTTAGTCCTCTTTGTTGTTTGCATTTCAACTTCAGTCTTTATTTTTTTTCTTATTGTTTTTCTTAGCCCTTTTATAGAAGTTTTATTGGTTTTTAATTTCGTTTTTCAATCCCAATTTGTCATGTATTATTTTTCCAATTTGATTCTCACTGTTTTGATATTATTTTTCTTTGGAGGGTCTTTTGTTAAATTGATTTTTTTTTTTCAATTTTGATCCTTATTCTTTTGATTGTTTTTTTGTCCTTTCGTTAAATTGATTTTTTTTTTCAATTTCACCCTTTAATTAAAGATCAAATTTATTTTGTATTTCAATTTTGAACCTCATTCTTTTAATTAAAATTCTTTATTTTTTAATTTCATCTTTCAATATTTGATTGAATGGGAACCACGTTTCATGACTTTTTTTTTTTTTCAAATAGGGTGCTTCTGGTCTATTGATCGGGGTCACAGGTTTGAAAAGTAAACACGAGTAGACATTATATATATATGTGGGCTTTATGATTTTCATCAATTTCTTTTCTATCGGGTTATCCTGATCTCATGACTTGGACCACGGGTTTGATGGAATAGCCCGAGTTGGCTTAGCCCTGATTACTAGGGTTACAGATTTGTCATGCTAACTTATATTGACTTAGGCTAATTTTTTTAGGTCCTTTTTTTACCCAATTTCATCTTTCTATATTTAATAGGCTGAGAATTAAGCTACATTGTTTATCTTCTTTTAAAAAAATATTGTTTCACAGGTTATTGTGATCAATTTTTTTATTAGGTCCATCTACTATCATTATCTATTTTTTATCGTCTAATTAAAATAAAATCAACTTATTTGATTTAGTTAGGTCTATAATTCGAGTCACATATTTATCTTCATTCTTTGAAACACTTTTGCAGTACTTGAGCAACAACTTTCATGAAAAAACATTAGGCCCGCAGCATAGCGCTAATACAAAACTAGTCCTTGGTCTAATCAAGAGGGGATGGAGAATTTTTTGATAATTCCTTGTTTAATCAAGCTAGGGCTTTGGTGTTTAAATATAAACTATAGAGTAGTTATTTGACTCATGCTTTGCCGCACATCGAATAGTTTCTCTCTTAAAAAAAAATTATATATGCAGGCTTTTACGACATGTTTTCGTACATAAAAATCCAAGAGGAATTAAAAAAAAAAGTCTTTGCATACATATAATTAAATAAATTGAGAACTATTTATGCAAAAAAAGAATTATGAAGCTCGATCCCTACCCAACCAAAGTTAACTAGTCAAACATATAATCAGGGTCATGAACTCAATTAGGTTCAATAATTTTTTTTTATCTAAAATAGACACATATAAAATTGAGAAACAACCAAATATTAAGGCAAATGTAAAAAAATCAAACCAAAACAAATAAGTTATCTAATTAATAATCAACCAAATATTAAGTGATGAAATTAAAAAAAAAAAAAACAAGCATGAAAAATTTTAAAAATCCAATTGTAATGGATAAAAATGAAAAGAAAAAAAAGAAGGAAAAAAGGCTTAGGCTCTCAGGCCTGGATGGCCCAAACCTCCTAAGCCTCCAAAAAAGGCCCAGGCTCGGGGGCTTAGGATACCCATGTGTTTGGGCCTTATTTTTTTTTTAATTTTTCTTAAGGGGTGGATGATCATCCGCCTCTTATATAAAAAAACAAAAAAAAAACACAGCATACGACATATTGTCCGTTTTACCCAGATTCCAGCAAGCTCTAGTTGCTGAAAAATCCGTCTGATCTGAGCTGTTTTAGACCAAGAAAAAACCCATTTTTAACCATATTTCAACAAAAAAAAAATTATAAAAAAAGCACTTTAAACACCTTATAAAACATATACATATCCTTTAACAACATAAAAATTAGCTTTAAAGTCCACAATCAACTCGAAATCCAAATTTGTTTTGGGTTTCAAATCTACCATTTCAAACAAGTTTAAGGGGAAAAAAACACTTAAGATATACTCTCTACATCAAAAGGAACCTATTGACACTAAAATCATCCTTTTCCATGGCCGGAATCGGTCTTAACTAAGACTTTCTCTCTACCACCAGAATCCGGCTACTTTCTCTCTCCTCTCTCAAATCATTGACCATATAATAAGAAAAATAAAGTTTGGGATCATAATTGAATTTCATAAATCTTTAGAGACCAGAAGTTTATAATTTGAAAAGTTAAAGAACCAAAGTGAATGTTTAGCTCCAAGTTTAAAAAACCATTTTTTTTCTGTTTTTTTTAGTTTAGTCTTTAATTTTTGAATCTTGCCCTTAATAAATATGTTTTAATTGACCATCAATTTAGACAAATAAAGATATAATAAAATAAAATAAAAAAGAAAAATAAAATAAACTAAAAAAATCATTTTAGCAATGGTGATTTACATGGAATAATATTTTCCCGAAAACGTTTTAGAGTACATGTAATAATCACAATATACGACGCTCTTCTTTTATGTGCAAGAAAAAAGTCTAAACCGTTAAGATTTTGAAATTAAGATGTTTTTTTCGAAACAAGGACAAGGTGTTCAAGTACTCTTTTATCGGCAAGAAATGGGCAGTTGATGAAAAAGACTTCATGCAGAGGAATGGCTCCTTTTGGCTAGGGCCCTCATCATGTCATTTTGTCGTGTATGTCCTTACGAGGTGTGGCCTAGCTCCCCCCAACAAGAGGGTGTGTTCGGAGAATAGTTATTAAACCCGGTCCGGGGGTTGACCCGGTCAAGGGGCCGGGTCCCGGGTTTCATGGGTCAACCCGGGTCCACTCGGGTCAACCCGGATTAATCCGGAAAAATTAAAAAAAATGAAAGTTTTAATATTTCATATGAAAAAATCCATATAAATATAGATTATACATATTATGAAGTTTAAAAGAATATTTTAAAAAGTTTTTTATCCTACATTAAAAAGATATTATGTTAAGCTTTTAAGTTAAAGTGTTTAAACTAAAAAAGTTTTTTATCCCACATTGAAAAAACATAACTTTTTTCTTGGAAACATAGAGTATATATATTAATGAGTTTCAAATCCCACATTGAAAAGATAATATATTATCCTTTTAAGTTGAAGTATTTAAACCAAAAGGTTTTTTATCCCACATTGAAAAAACATGATTTTTTTCTTGGGAACATAGAGTATATAAACTAATGGGTTTCAAATCCCACATTGAAAAAACATGGTTTTTTTCATGGGAACATAGAGTATATATATGAAAGGGCTTCAAATCCCACATTGAAAAGATACCATGTTATCCTTTTAAGTTGAAGTATTTAAACTAAAAGGTTTTTTATCCCACATTGAAAAAACATGGTTTTTTTCATGGGAACATAGTGTATATATATGAAAGGGTTTCAAATCCCACATTGAAAAGATACTATGTTATTCTTTTAAGTTGAAGTATTTAAACCAAAAGGTTTTTTATCCCACGTTGAAAAAACATGGTTTTTTTCATGGGAACATAATGTATATATATATATATATGAAAGGGCTTCAAATCTCACATTGAAAAGATACTATGTTATCCTTTTAAGTTGAAATATTTAAACCAAAAGGTTTTTATCCCACATTGAAAAAACATGGTTTTTTTCATGGAAACATAGAGTATATATACTAATGGGTTTCAAATCCCACATTTGAAAAAAAAAAAAAAACCGGGTCTCGTCCGAGTTCGCCCGGGTCACCCAGGTTCCGGGTCGCCCGGGTTTGGCCGGGCTGTTGCCACAGCCGATCTTTTATTAAACCCGGACCGGTCCAGCCACCGGGTCGACCGGGTCCCGGGCCGGGCCGGGTTTAATAACTGTGGTTTGGAGGAGAGGTAGCTTGTGCTTTTTTTTTAGTAAAAAGCATGTTTTTATAGCTTTTGGAGGTGTGGTTTGTGCTTAAATGTATTGTACCTTTGAAAAAAAGCCACCACACCTCCAACCTAAACACCCTCGCACATAATTTGTTTCTTTCGATGATCCAGCTCTTATTATCAGCAATTGTCTGCAGTCATGTGTGTGTGTGTGTGTGTGTAGAGAGAGAGAGAGACACACGAGATGACATACTCGCACACTGTTGCGGGCTTATAAAATAACTATACTTGATAGTGTTATAATTATGAACCAGCGCTAGATAAGTAATAGAAACTAAATGTATGATGGAGCAAATATTTCATGACAGAAAAAAAAGTTGTGTTGGTGATCAACAACTTAGAGACTGAACAAAATGATTTGTAGCAATCTACAGTATTTTGTGAGAAAAGATATAGTGTTTTCGCCACATGATTTAGCTTTTTTGTTAATAAAAAGCAAAAAAAAATTACAAAGCTAAATTCTCTACCAACTTAATATTAAAAAAAAAACCAACAAAGATAATTTTGGAAGGAAAAAAACCCATAAGGAAAAACGTTGTAGCAATTGACAATGTTTTGTAAGGAAAACTACAGTGTTTTCCCTAATAAAATAAAATAAAAAACCATTTAGAGAAATATTGTAGCAATCCACAGTGTTTTGTGAGAAAAACTACAACGCTTTCCTCATATGATTTAGCTTTATTGTAATTATAATTCTTAACCACGCTCAATATTCAAAAAAAAAATCAACAAAGATAATTTTGGAAAAAATCATATGGGAAAACACTGCAACAATTCACAGTGTTTTTTAAAAAAACAATTACAAAGCTAAATTCTTAATTAGCTCAATATTAAAAAAAAATCGACATATAATTTTAGAAAAAAAAATAACAAAAAAAACACCAAAAAAGGGAAAAAAATCATGTTGGAAACACTATAACAATTCACAGTGTTTTGTGATGAAAGCTACAGTGCATCCCCACATGATTTAGCCTTATTCGTAATGACTTGTAATTGTAATTCTCAAATAACTCAATATTAAAAAAATAAAACTGACAAAGATAATTTGAAAAACATTATAAGAAAAAAAAATCGACGAAGATAATTTTGGAAAAAAATATTACAAAAAAAGAAAACACAAAAGAAATTGGAAAAAAACCATGTGAGGAAAAACTGTATCAATCCATAGTGTTTTGTAAGGAAAAACTTGTATTTACTTGTAATTGAAATTCTTAAGCAGCTTAATATTTAAAAAATAAAATTGACAAAGATAATTTCAAGGAAAAACATAACAAAATAGAAAAAAACCATGTGGAAAAAAACATTGTAGCAATCCACAGTAATTTGCGAAGAAAGTTACAGTGCTTTCCTCACATATTGTAACTGTAATTTTTACCAACTCAATATTAAAAAATAAGATAAAAAAAGATAATTTCGGAAAAAAATCATTAAAAAAAAACCATGCGGAGAAACACTGTAGCAATCAACAATGTTTTAAAGAAAAAAAATTACAAAACTAAATTCTTAATCAGCTCAATATTTAAAAAACAAATCGACAAATATAATTTTGAAAAATAAAAAAAGAAAAAAGAAAAACTATGTGGGAAAACACCGCAGCAATCCACACTATTTTAAAGAAAACAAATTACAAAGCAAAATTTTTAACCAGCTCAATATTAAAAAAATTGACTAATATAATTTTGAAAAATAAAAAAATAAAATAGAAAAACTATGTGGGAAAACATAATAGCAATGCACCGTATTTTACAGGACAAAAATTACAAAGCGAAATTTTTAACCAGCTCAATATTTAAAAAGTAAAATCAACAAAAATAATTTTGAAAAAAAAAAGAAATGCAATGTGGATTACTGTTATAATTAATAGTGCTTTTGGATGTGGGGGAACAATGATTCCCCCACACCATTTAGAAGTATGTATAATTTTGAAAAAAAAAAATAGAAAAACTATGTGGGAAAACACCGCAGCAATGCACAATATTTTAAAGAAAAAAAATTACAAAGCAAAATTTTTAACCAGCTCAATATTTAAAAAATAAAATCAACAAAAATAATTTTGGAAAAAAAATAAATGCAACAAAAACAAAACAGAGGAAAGTTGAAAAAAAAAGGAAAAGAAAAGGGGAAAGCTGGAAAAAAAATGAAAAAATGTAAAAAAAAAAAAAAAGAAGAGGAAAGCATTGTGGATTACTGTTGTAATCCACAGTGATTTTGGGTGTGGGGGAACAGTGATTCCCCCGCACCATTTAGATGTATGTATAATTTTAAAGGAATAAAATTACAAAGTGAAATTTTTAACCAGCTCAATATTTAAAAAATAAAATCAACAAAAATAATTTTGGAAAAAAAAATAAATGCAACAAAAAGAAACAGAGGAAAGTTGAAAAAAAAAGGGAAAGCTGGAAAAAAAAATGAAAAATGCAAAAAAAAAAAAAACAGAGAGAAATGCAATGTGGATTACTGTTGTAATCCACAGTGATTTTGGGTGTGGGGAACAGTGATTTCCCCATACTATTTAGATGTATGTATAATTTTTACCAGCTCAATATTTAAAAAATAAAATCAACAAAAATAATTTTAGAAAAAAAAGAAAAAAAATGCAACAAAAAAAACAAAGGAAAGTTGAAAAAAAAAAGAAAAAAAAAGGTAAACTAAAAAAAAATGCAAAAAAAAAAATGCACTATGGATTATTATTATAATCCACAGTGATTTTAGTGTGGGGTAACAGTGATTCTCCCACACCATTTAGAATATTGTTAATATATATGAACAGAGTATGTATATGAATTCATTTTCATGATTTTTTTTTTTTATGTTCGTTGGAAGTTTCATAAATCTTTATTGTGCCTCTTTATTTTACCCAATGAGGAGTAGTACTTTGTATAATTATTGAACGAAAAATGCATAGATCTGAAGCGATTGAGAGCCGAATCTATCGAATTAATCACTTTTTTTTTTATCAAATGTAAGAATATATTAAGATCAAAGGTAACAAAGCCACAAAAGTAGCAAACAGAAAAAGTATATACAAAGATGAGGGTAACCAGTACCCTAAACGAAAACGGGAACATGCTCCCATTGAAAAGAAACATAAAACAAACATCCCTAAGGCCAGAAGTAGCCACACATATAACAAACATGAGGGACTGAACCAGCCAATCCAATGTACTGCCAGGCAAGTCAATCTACTGCCAGCAGAGCAAAAAACAATCAGCCGAAATCCAACAAAAACATCCAGCTGCTCATCTCCCATGCCGAACCAAGTCAACAACATGAAGCCATCATAATTCAACAAACCACAGCTGCAAAGAACTCAACCCCAAGGGCCCATCAAAAACTCCCCCTGAAATAAGGACCCGCTAACTATGCGAAGCCAACAGAGGATAGACCATGCAGGGGCAAGATAAACGTGCATTCACATTAAACTACCCCAACCAATCCAATCAGAATGCAACATTGTAAGCCAGGGGATTTTTTTCATGAAAATACAATATAGTGTAAAATAGAATCTGAAATTTTCTGAAAACAGCCTCAACCGATTTCCTAGTGTTGTCAAAAATTCTCCTGTTTCTTTCCTCCCAGATCAAATACACAAGAACTGCAAGAGATACTCTTCTCATTTTTGGTTGTAGCCCTTTTTGGGTGTGTTGTAAAACCTGGGTAGCTCTGCTTAAGGAAGGCATATTGTGATGAATCTTGAGCCAGAGTCTGGTCTTTCTCCAAAGAGAAGACGACCAGTCACAATTGAAGAAGAGGTGAGCATGAGACTCATCAGCATTCTGACAAAGAGGGCATTTAGGATCAGGGGATATAAACGGAAGACGATCTCTCGTTCGCAGCTTGCCCAGCATTGCCAGCCATAGGGAGAAACTATGTCTTGGAAGGGACCACTGCTCCCAAACTACATTTGCCCAGTCGACAGACTCAGCTTTATGTCTGAAAAAATCATATGCATTGGCTGTAAAAGGACATTGATCTGAGTACCATCTTGAGAGCAGCTGTTGCAATTGAGCTACCCCTCCACAAAGGCTTAACATTCTGTTACGAAGGTAGAAGATTGACTTAAACAGAGGAGAGTCAGTTTTCTTGGCATCCAAGGACCAAATAGAATTAATCACTTGAATACATATGTGATGGCGTGAAATGCCCTGTAAAGTGGAAAATACAGATGGCGGTCCAAGCCTCATTTATATCTTCGTAGCTATAAAAATTTGATATGAAGAAACAACTGAGGTATTGGGATTCAATTTTTTTATATATAGTAGGGAAATTTGTTAAAGGAATCCGCATGTACAGAAAACCAAAGAGGCAGAAAGGGTCTCGAAAACTAAAACTAAATAAAGCAGAGGAAACTAAACTTTTTATTATTAATATTATTTTCCTATGAATTAAGTAATATAGTGGATAATTTTATACAACTTAGCATACAAAGATTTAAAAAAAAAAAACTCCAAACACAAAAAGACTTTGAAAACGAAAACGAAAACGAAAAAGACTTTGAAAACAATAAAAAAAACTAAAAACTAAAAAAAATTAAAACTCAAATCCCATACAGTTTTTTTTCCCATCTAATTGTTTCTAGCATCATTTTAACAATTAGAATCATTTTATTATATTATTATTTTCTACAATTAGGCTAGTTTTATGGAACCTACATCTCGCCAACACCCACAAAATTTGTGGTCATTATAATAACTAAAAATCTTAATTGGTTTTTAGATTTCTAAGTAAAAAGCTGGTTATATAATAAAAAAAATAATTATCACCATATAAATCTTATATAAAATAAGTTGTATTCTACTAGTTTTTAATGATAAAAATACACATATTGTGATTTTTTTGTAAAAATCTTGTGTGAACTTGTATGTTCATGAAAAGATGTCATGAATTCTAAGATAGTGATTTGGAATTAGGCCTAGCCACCAAGGCTAGTCCTCACTTTGAAAATATAGGCATTGAAAAGTCATAGAAAATTGAGGTTTGGTCAATCTCTTAGTCATGTTCTAAAATGGGTTTATGATCCAGCACCACACACAGTAGACCTTGGTGAGAATGCGTCAATGTAGCCTAACTCATGTTCACATCAAGAAAAATATTTAGACAATAAATTCATGCTAAAAAATCAAATTTAGAAAATTTATAGAACACACACATATAGAACATATATAGTCACCTTAAAGGTAACCTTACCGGTAGGACTGTAGTTAATGTTTTTTGGGATTTGCTAGAAAATACGTCAGCATTTACTAGGGTTGGTGTAGGTATTGTGGACTGCACAAAGGTTGTATTACACAAGGGGACCTGAGCCTATTCGTCCATCCTTTCCTTAGGCTGAATTGTTGCTTGAGTTTGAGTAAAAGTGACAGCTCAATTGAACAGGCCTTCATCAGAGGTATTCCTAAGCGTTTGTTCGAGTAAGCTGGCGATGCGAGTCATGCTAACCTTCATGAGGCCCAACTCTTCTTAGAAATGGGCTGATATGAGAGTTCTTCATCTTCTAAATTTCTCTATTGAAGTCTGGTATTGTAAACTCTGTAAATTTGAGCCTTTCAGGGATCTATATTTCAACCTTCGTATGTATGCATGAAATTTAAACATAAATGCATGTATGCTCATGAATGCAAGTGTATATACAGGTACCTTAAATATGGATTAACCTGCTCAAATAGCTAATCCATGACTTCTTTATGGGCAAAAGTCTGTAGTCTAATTAATCTTAAAAGATCTTTCCAAAGTTCTAATTTTGGTTAAATCCCATACACGTTGGAGAGTACAAAACAAAAAATATGGGTCTTAGCCCCTTTATAAAAATAGACAACAGTTTTTATATGCGGTAATTTCCTGGTCTTGGTCCATGGGTAATTCCTCCAGCTAGTTACATCATCTTAGATTCTTGCGCATATTCAGGAAAAGTCATGATCTTAGCTTAGAAAATCCAACGAAGTTTAGGATTACTGATAAGGTGGCACATACAACCTAAGTATAGTTTCTATTCATTAAATGAGCATATATAGGTTTTCATAAGTCACATAAGAAATTTAATTTTTCAAATCCCAATTCAAAGATTTCTCACTTGTATTTTTTGATCTTATGGCATTTTCTTTCCCATTTCACTAATGAAAATGGGTTCCTCGTGGAGTTTCCATCAAACTAATTATCAAGAAAGCAAATGCCTTAGTGTATGCTCTCATACGATCCCCCAACAATCTAGATCCATAATTCATTCGCCAATCGTACATCTTAATAATATCACAAACATCTTAAACCATTTTGATTTATATCAAAGTTACACCAATCATTCGCTCTTTAATCCTCGTTGTAAGTACACATACTAATCATACCTTCTTCTTTTTTGCTGACTCTTCTCTTAAATTATTAGTCCCTTCTACGCCTATATTCCTTTGCAATCCCTATGTTCCATTATTTGGCTAAAACAAGCCGACAACCTATTACTTCATCTTCTCGCATCCCAGACCATCTTAATAACCCATTTCCCTCTCTTTTCTATGATATAATTTTCATTTGTCTCTAAAAGTTCAAACTATCTTAATAGTTTTAGATCTTCTCAATATTTCTTTAACTCAATTATTCTACATTAGCACGCCCGATGCTATCTTGAAGGCTTAAAAATCCTTCTTTATGAACTGTCATAGCTACTCTCTTTTTTACTACTCTTTCATCATGATCTGGCTTTCCTAACTTCCAAACAAATAGAACATAATTTGTCCATCACAATAACTTATCTAGACATCGCATTTATACCTTTATTTGTGTCACCTTTAGACCACTTTACTAATGTTTTTGCCACCACTTGTATCATATATAAATATCACTCTTATCCTATATAAACTTCCTTGAAACAACAATCATCTACCCATCATACGTGTTGTTTTATCATCACCATTCATCTCCTCATTTATCTACTAACATCTTCTCTAATTATTCTATCGTAAGACATGTCCCTTATCTTAAACCATCTGACTTCCATTGACATCGTACCTTAATCTCCTATAATATCTTTTTTAATAGACCAGCCCTCTTCCTTGGATATATTGTATCCATTTGTGTTTATTTTCTTTTTGTCACTAACCCTTACTCTATTATCCTTATGACCTAATATGAACTTTTTATCCTTAATGACTTTTCCAAATATCTCCAACTACTTAACAATCTAGTTATTAATATCAACTAATACCATTATTCCCTGCTTCATAGAAGATTTGCTAACTATGTCGGTTCATATTAAGCCTTTCACTTTAACTCGGTATTGAATTTTAAAACATGTTATCTATATAGTTAGTTATCATATCATCTCGGCCATTCACATAAAGATTTATCACCATTATCAATAGTGACTTATATATACAGAGCATCTTTCAGTATTTTATTCAATTTTTCCTTTTATTTTCTTTATTTTTTTTCCATTCAACTGGTCCTCTCCATTTCACAATCGATCATTAATCAAATCAATTCAAACTCAACCATCCTTTACAAATATTCCCAACTCAAGTTAATCCTTATGGATACCCATAAATATGGTAATCCCTCATGGATGCCAATAACTCTAATTAACCCCTTTGGTTTCCAACCAATCCGGCAATTCCTTTATAGAATTTCATTTCATTCTTAGTTGCCAACCCATCACAATCCTTAATGACTTAAATATCCCTTATGGATGTCAATAACTCTAATAACCCTAGCTACCTTTTTATTTGCCAATCAGTCCATCTAATATTTAATTTCATTCTTTTCTTGCTTTTTCCCTTTCTACAATACTTTTGTTATCTGAACCCAGACTATACATGTAGAGAAGTTACAATTACAAAATGTTTAAGACTTTAAATATGCAATGAGGTGTCAAACACCTATCTAGAGCTTGTATGCCTAATGCTCTCTGAAGTTGTCTTGTCCCGACAACCTCTTTTGTACCAACAAGAATATCTTCATTATAACATATAAACCACCATAAAAACCTCATTCTAATTTATATTCAATTTATGTTTTTAAGTCAATTAACAAGTGGATTATCAGTGTTCCATGAAAAATCAAACTTATCAAAGTTAGTCATTCCTTAAGTTCCATCCTATCCTTTTTTTAAGAATCTATTTCTCATGCTTATTCACATAATACTTAACCCATCTAAACACACAATTATACCCCATATCAATCAAAGAATTAGAAAATGGCAAATCTTGATTGATTTGGTCTAACCAAACCATAACATGTTTTGGAATTTTGATCATAACTGGAACTGTAAAACACTGTTTAAGTGTGATTTATCTTTTTGTAAAGTTAAGATATAAAGATACAACTTTGATAAAGGGCGATGAACCCATTTCTATCATTTATACATCGAATAACACTTATTATAGTAGCATGTGGAATCTGTCTAACGGGATCCAATTTAAACCTTTCTTCAGTTTTTAACTCTTATATGGAGTTTCATAGCTCCAATTTAAGCAAAAACAGTTGCATTTAAAAGTTAACATCCCTAGCTACAACATTCATAAAGAAACATATTTATAGTTCTCTCATTTACTAGTTCTAATTCCAGTTGAAATTCAAATGGTAAAAATGTCTAGATTTCAATTTGACCTCTCTTTAGTTTTTAACTTATATCTGCAGTTTTATAACTCAAAATTAAGCAAGAGAAGTTTCATTTGAAATTTAACATCCTTAGTTACAACTTTCATCAAGAAACATATTTCAAATTCTCTTATTTACTAGCTCAAATTTTAACCGGAAGGCAGGAATTTCCATAACAACCAAACATATATATCTTCATTTCATTTGCTATTACAAAAATCAACAATTAATTTCAATTTCTCTTAAAATCCTTCAATAACCCTAATTTACAATCCTTTAAAATTAAATATTAAAACTTACTAGAATGAAATCGAAGTAAATCGGGCGACTTTAACAACTTTTTCTTATTGTGTTAATGTCAATTCCACTCCTCCAAACCAAATTTTCCACCTCCAATCTTCATTTTCTTCCAATTATTCTCTCTCTCTCTCTCTATTGTTTTTCTCTCTATGATTTCTTAAGCTTAGTGTTGGATGTTTGCGGTTTTAATCTCTCATTCACATCACAATTTCCATCAATTTCCATGGAATATGTTAACAAGAGAAGAAGAAGATGATGATAATTAGCCTTTTTGAACCTATAGGTCATTTTTTAGGGGGAAGAAGGATAAATTTATCCAAATTGACAATAATGCCCTTAATGAACGTATAAGTCATTTTTTAGTTATTTTACCTGATTGTCAATGTCTTTGTAAAGTTTTTCTAAATCTCGATTGGCATGAAATATTAACCCAAGATACAGTGACATGTTAGGAGGCTACTCATAAAATTTCAGTCCAATCCAACAGTCTGATTGGGAATTATGCATGATAGCGTAAAAATAGTCAGTATACAATTTTACATCAAAATCTGAATTTTCTTATTCAATCCTTGCTGGAATCATATCAATTATCTTACTAAGTCATCAAGACCATTTTCTTACTTCAAAATATATTGACCTTGTCTTTTCATCATTCATTTCTTTTACAGACTTACGATGGTTTTACAGTAACGTTACCGATATTTAACTAGGGTTTACACCAACACTTTTTGGTACAGTTCTTTCTTAACTTTTATTCCTTATTTTTATTATAATTCCTTGAATTAATTTTTCATTTTCAAAACATATTCATTTAAAGTTTCCTAATTTTTCTATCCGTTGAAACTCGTTATCAATTTCGTCGATGTTATGAATTTAAGCTAAAATTCATAGTTCTCACTTTAACTTTAACAATACCTTTAAATTTATTTATAGAGGTCATCCCCTTCATTACACATCATATTTATTTTTATTTCCATCATTTATTTATCTCTTTCCATCCCGAGTTTCTATTACTCGTCGACGTCTTATTACCTTTGGTCTTATATTTACTTCGAGGTTTACATAAATAGTTTGCAATTTGTAGTTATTAGCCATCAGAACACTTAGTGATGATACCAGCCTTCAGGATTTATTTGATTGATGTTCAAAACGATTAAAAGAAAAGGAATAGCATGAGCTTGTAAATAGAAAAAAATTAAATATGATAAAGCTAGTGTGAGACCAGATATCTAATCACCTGCTGCTTACACTACCAGAAATTCGCTAAATAGCAACGGATTTACCGACGGAATATTTCTGTCAGTAATTTGAGGTCGAAATTCCCGACGGACAATATTCCGTTCGTAATTCAGTCGGTAACTACCGACGGACAATTTTCATCGGTAGTTACCGACTGAATTACGGACGGAAACGTTTCCGTCGTAAAAAAAAAATGGGTCACTGACGTGGAGGTTTTGACGGGTTATTTTTTCAGACGGAATCACCGACGAATTCAAAAAGACAGCCCGTACAGCGACCGCCGTTTATATGGTCGATGGAATCACCGACGGATTTGAAATGGCAGATCCGTGCGGTGACATGTCGATTGTTCCGTCAGAATCATCGACGGAATATCTGTCGGTGAAACCATCGGTAAAAGTTAATATATGTCCACTCCACCGACCCTCTCTTCCCCTATTTCTCCTTCTTTTTCCTAATCTCAACTCTCCCCATCTGCAAACAACCAGCCCCCCTCCCCCCCAAACAAAAATCTCCCTCATATCAGCACAACAAGTTATATTTCTTGAAGTTTTGTGGTCACAGCATCCGTGTTCTGATTTACCGAAGGATTTTATCAAATTTTGTAAGTAATTCTTTCTTTTTAACTTTTAACATTTAATTAAATGTCAATTTTATCGTTTTTTTTTTATATGTATTTTGTTAGTAAATGTACATGTTTTATTGTTATTTCTCAAACAAACTTGTAGTATATGAATGTATAATTCTATACCTGTTATGGCTTGTTTTAGATTTTGTAAGATTGTATTTGTTTGTAAACTGTTAAAACTTTATGGAACTACCGAAGTACATGTGCTGTTTTGAAATAATTAATAGCTTACTTAATGGGTCCGTTTAAAGTTTTGTCAATGGTATTGCGGAGTGGTAATTTCTGTAAATTTATATATTTTAAGTTGTATGGACGTTAATAAATGATAATGAATATTTAATATTTTATGAGAAGTTGTGATTGGTTTGTTGGATAATCTCGAGGTAAAGTAATATTTTTGCAAGTTTATTTACCTAACTAAGTTAATTAATACATTATGTCATCATAATTTTATAGAGGTTCGATATAAATCATGGATGATCGTTAATGGATGTATCGAGATTCACCCCAAGGATTGCGGAGGATGGATTATTGTAACAGGGTTCAGGGTTTTATTAATTTTGCAACATCTATTCCTAGAAATTTTACTGGAGGCGGTATTAGGTGTCCATGCAGGAAGTGTCAAAATAAAAGGTATCTGCATCCAGATGTTGTAATGATGCATCTTCTACACAAAGGGTTTATGGAGAATTACCAGTGTTGGTATGCACATGGAGAAGTATTTGTTAGCGAGAGTGAGAGGAGAATGAAAGAAATGGTGGTTGGGTCTACTTCTAGTGCTAGCAACGTGCATGAAGCGGCAAATGACAACACTAATCCTTACAGAAATATGGTTATGGATGCAATAAGAATGAATCAAGGTAATGTCAGTCAATGTCCAATCGTAGAAGAAGAACCTAATAGAAATGCAGCTAGGTTTTTTGATTTGTTGAAAGATTCTGACGAACCATTATGGGATGGCTGCACAAACCACAGTAAATTATCGGCCGTAGCACAGATGTTCACCATCAAGTCAGATCACGGGTTGAGTGAGGCCGGGTATGACAAGATTATTGAATGGGCAAGAAGCATTTTACCTGAAGGGAACAGGCTGAAAGAGAACTTCTATGCTGCAAAGTCCATGATGAAACCCCTCGGTTTAGGATACCAAAAAATTGACATGTGCCCTAACTTCTGCATGTTATACTACCTTGAAAATGCTGAGATGACCGAGTGCATGACATGTGGGCATTCCCGTTACAAACCTAGAACTGGCAGGGGAAAGACTCTAGTGGCATATAAAAAACTTAGATACTTCCCGATCACACCTAGACTGCAGAGGTTATTCATGTCACCAAGGACTGCTGAGCACATGACATGGCACCAAGCACACCATGCGGTTGATGGAGTGATGGCTCATCCTTCTGACGGCGAAGCGTGGAAACGCTTTAACAGTGTTCATCCTCACTTTTCAGCTGAATCAAGGAATGTGCGTCTTGGGTTGTGTACAGACGGATTCAACCCATTTGGGTCATTTGCTGCTCCTTATTCTTGTTGGCCGGTCATACTCACAGTTTATAACTTGCCACCGGGAATGTGTATGAGGCCGGAGTTCATGTTTTTATCTACTGTCATACCCGGTCCAAGAAGCCCAGGGCGGAATATAGATGTTTGTCTTCGACCGTTGATTGATGAGTTGGCGCAGTTGTGGTCCTCCGGGGCTCTGACTTATGATATATCGAGGAAACAAAATTTCCTTATGAGGGCGGCTTTGATGTGGACTATCAATGATTTTCCAGCTTATGGAATGCTTTCTAGTTGGAGCACGCATGGGAAACTCACATGTCCATACTGCATGGAAAACAACAAGGCATTCACGCTAGCAAATGGAGGTAAAGCTTCTTTTTTTTACTGTCACCGTCGCTTCTTGCCACTTAATCACAGGTACAAAAAAAACAGAAAAGATTTTTTTGTTGGCAAAGTTGAAAAAGATGTTGCATCCCCGCGTCTTTCTAGCGAAGAATTGCATGATGTTGTCTCAGAGTACGGTGACATTGTGTTTGGCCTTCAATCAGGTAAGCAAAAGTTTCCTGGTTTTGGTTTGACCCATAATTGGGTAAAGTGAAGTATCTTTTTGGAGCTTTCTTATTGGAAGACCAATCTGCTCCGCCATAACCTTGACGTCATGCACATCGAAAAGAACATGTTTGAGAACATTTTCAACACCGTCATGGATGTGAAGGGGAAGACAAAGGACAACATCAAGGCTAGATTGGATATAGCTTTATATTGTAACCGTAAAAATATGGAGTTGGTTTATGATGAGTCACGGGTCGCAAAACCAAGAGCAAGCTTTGTGTTAGAGAAAAACGCACAACTGTTAGTCTACAAATGGCTTAAGAGTCTGTGTTTTCCGGATGGACATGCATCGAACATATCAAGGCTGGTTAATATAGAGGACTGCAGATTGTATGGAATGAAGAGTCATGACTGTCACGTGTTTATGCAAACACTCATCCCATTAGCTTTTCGTGATTTGTTGCCAAAGGGAATATAGGATGCACTCACGGAGATCAGTCATTTCTTCAGAGATATATGCTCCAGCAAGTTGAATGTTGATCACATTGAGAGGCTTCAAACGAATATCGTCGAGACACCATGCAAACTTGAGATGATATTCCCTCCATCATTTTTTGACTCAATGGAGCATCTCCCTATATATCTACCGTTCGAGGCAAAAGCTGGAGGACTGGTCCAATATAGATGGATGTACCCATTCGAACGGTTATATATTACAGTTGCAATGTAATTCATATATAAAAGTATTTTATATGTTTTTCTTAATTGAAAATACTTGATTAATATTTCAATGCAGGTACTTGTTTAATCTCAAGAAAAAGGTTAAGAACAAGGCGCATGTTGAGGCTTCGATATGTGAGGCCTATATTGTTGAGAAGATCTCAACATTTATCTCGTACTATTTTGAACCTCATCTGAAGGTTAAGAATCAATCGCGTTCCACGGCATGATGATGGCGGTGAAGTGCCTTCCAGTAGGAACTTGTCAATATTCTCCAATACTGGACGACCCACACCTAAAAATGCCGTAAGAGGAAGATATTTGTCGGAAATAGAGTTCAAACAAGCACACAACTATGTTCTATTTAACTGTGATGAGCTGAGACCTTTTATTCAGTAAGTTTATACTAATTAAACTTTGTTAGTAATATACTGTTAATTATATATTGTAATATCATACACTCATTATCACTTGCAGGCAACATCAACAATATTTGCTCTCCAATAACTCACAGTTGACCGAATCTCAGATCTTTCAATTACAAGATGAGCAGTTTGCCACGTGGTTCAGAACACATGTAAGCACTATCACAAACTCATTCTAACTTGCAAAATTACTGTACGTATGCATGTCATTACGAGATTCTCGTTCATTTACTGTTTATTGATGTACATTACATGCAAGGTTTATCAAATGGGAAGGAGTGCACCTAAGTCATTGTCTTCACTAAGCCTGGGGCCTGAAAGAAAATGTAAGTGCTACAACGGGTATTTTGTCAATGGATATGTTTTCCATACTGAAGAATACGGGCAAGGAAGAAAGACATACAACAGCGGTGTTTGTGTTAAGGGATCCACTAGTAGTGAGTTAGAAGTTGACTACTATGGTAGATTAGAAGAGGTTGTCGAACTGCAATATCATAACGAGCAGAATATAGTGTTTTTATTCAAATGCTATTGGTATGACACGACTGACAGAGGAATCAGAGTTGATCTGCACTATGGTCTGGTCGAAATCAACTCAAAAGCTAGACTCCGCAACATAAACGATGTCTTTGTTTTCGCAAAGCAATGTCAACAAATTTATTACACATACACCCCTTCATTTAGAAAGGATCGATCAAGAGTGGATTGGTTGTCCGTTTTAAAAACGAAACCCCGGGGTCGTGTCGAGGTTGTTCAGGATGAGAACGAAGACACAAGTGTGCGAGATGAAGTCTTTCAAGTTAGTGAGGTGGTTGAACCATATCGAGTTGATCCTTCGATTGAATTGGAAGAAAATTCAAATTTTCATGTTTTCGATGATAGTCTTGTTGATGTTGACGCAGAGGAGTTGAATTTTGTTTTGAGCTCTAGCGGACAAGCAAATATCGATGAAGAAGATGATATTTATATTGAAGATTGCGATGAAGGTGATGACAATTCAATTGATGACGAAGAAGAAGAAAATTCTGACTAACTACCAAAATGAAGCCCTATGTAAAACCCTTTTTTTCATGTTATTTAGATTATGGATGATATATTTTGAAACACAAAATATTTATTACTTGAAATAATTAGTTGAAATGCCACAATTACGAAATAATTACTTGAAATAATTATTGATCATGGATGATATATTTTGTAAAATGAAATAATTACTTGAAATGCCATCACATCACCGACGGCCACACCGACGGCCTTAAGTCCGTCGGCATTTCACAGTGAGGTCGGAAATAATTACTTGAAATGTCATCACATCACCGACGGCCTTAAGTCCGTCGGCATTTCACAAAGAGTTCGGAAATAATTACTTGAAATGCCATCACATCACCGACGGCCTCAAGTCTGTCGGCATTTCACAGAGAGTTCGAAAATAATTACTTGAAATGCCACATTCACCGACGTCCATACCGACGATTTATATCCATCGGTACGTTGTCGGCGGGTCAATTTTACCGACAAAATTCCTGACGGACCGCGCGAATTTCAAAGGGTTGTGCATTAAATGCATCTCTGACCGCGTCATATGGCCGACGGATTTACCGATGGACCATGAAAAATATGGAGGGTCATTGAAAAATTTGGTGCGAAATTCAAAATTTACCGACGGATTTTTAACACCTCACCGACGGAATAAATTAAAATAATAATTAATTTTATATCCGTCGGTAAAACTGCAATATAAGTTCCAGCGACCGCTCCTTCAGTTTATTTTTTCTTCTCCTCAGTTTTTCAACTTAAATTTCGATTCTTTTCCTCTCCGTTCTTCAAAACTGACACTTCAATTTCAATTTTGTGAATCTTCATCATCTTCATCAGTTTAAAAGGTATATGGTTCTTCTATTTCATTTTACTTTAAGGGTTTTTTTTGCTATTTTTTTTTTTTGTTATGTTTTTTGTTTTGGTGTATTTTTTGTAATGTAGATAAAGTCTATAGTTTTTTTTGCATAATTCATTGCTAAAGTCTATAGTTTTTTTTTTAATTTATTGAATATTTTTTATTGTTGTATTGGCATAATTATTATTAGTTAATTTGTTGAATATTTATTGTTAATGTTGAATTTACCATAGAATTAGTAATTGAATATGTTGGAATAATTATTAATTTTACTCTATTATTGCATGCTTTGTCTTTAATTTTTTCCATTTATTTTGATTCTTATTCTATAGTTTTTTTTTAATTTATTGTTTTGTTGTATTAGCATAATTATTGAATAATTTGTTGAATTGTAATGCTTAATGTTGAATTTACCTTAGGATTAGTAATTGTAGTATAGATTGGGTAAATTGGTTGTGGCTATTGTTAATATGTGCAGGTTTGTGGATTTGGGTAGTATCCGGTATAGGGGAGGTGCTGTCGAATTTTTTTTTTACATTTGAATTTAATTTTATAATTATTTGTATAAAATTATGTAGATGCGTAGAACGAAAACCAGAGCTGGTCGCTCAAGTATAGTCGCAGCTAGTTCGTCTAGCAGCGAGGATGATATTTCCTTAGGTGCCTCTCAAGAAGAGGCACCTACACCACCTGCGTCGTCAACCGAGGCTGCCTCTTCCAGCGGTACTTCACAGCGCAGAGGCGGCGTGCCTTCGCAGCGAAATCAATTTACCCGCAAGTACGAGGCACAGTGGAAGGACGACCTTTCAATGTAAGTTTGTTAAGGTTTTAGTTTTTTTAAAAAAATTACAACATAATTTATTAAGTAATCACTATTGAATTTATTTCATTTATTTTCAGGTTCACAAACATTGAAGCCGCCCGAGTAATATCATCGGCGTTTAAATCGTCGATGGAGATTCCATTGTTTCAATGGAGTCAGATATCCAAGCATCCTGAATGGATGCCTCAAATCAATGCATGGTTTAACAGGTTTGAGGTTGGTATTAATTTATAATTTTCAGCTTATTAATATAATTGTAAATAAATTATTATTTTTATTTAAACTTGTTTATTTATACACAGCACAAATTCTGCTGGGACAGTGAGCATAACACTGTTGTGAGGAGGGTGTGGGAAAATCACGCGGCAACTAGGTAAGATCGAAAACAATACAAGATTTTTTTTAGACAAAAATTTATGTTTCGAAATGTAATTTTTGGTTGCGTGAAGTAGGATGCGTGATTTTTGGTATGAAGCACAAAAAAAGGCAAAACAAACTGCGAGGGATAGGGGTTTCCAAGGCTGGAACGATGTTGCGGTTTGGAGGGATTTCAAACCGATATACATCCCGGAAGATATATGGTCGCACTATCTTGAGCACGTGACGTTTGAGCGGTTCACACGACGCTCACAGTCCGGTGCTGGCAACCGGAATCGGCCAATTCATGGCGGGGTGACAACGCATACTGGCGGCTCCGTTCCGTTTGCTGCACATGCAAAACGGATGGTAAGATTAATTTAAATGAAATATATCGTTAAATTCAGTTGTTGTTAATATATTTTTTTTCATTGTAGGCTGCGTCTCTTGGACGTGAGCCGAGCCCGATGGAGCTGTTTGTGGAGACGCACGTGCGGAGTCAAAACCGCCAGAAGGGGGCGCAACAGTTCGTTGATAACCATGCTCAACATTTCGTGGTATGTTTGTTCAACCATTTTATTTTGTAAGTTATTATGTTTATTGTATTGAATATGATGATTACTTTTTTTTTTTTTTTCAGGAGACCTATAATGATCGGTTGAGGGAGAGATACGGGGATGATATTTTGACCCATCCGGAATTTGATCCGGATTTGTGGATGGAGGTTGGCTCGTCAGGTGAACCCGATAAAAATCAGGTTTACGGGCTCTCCAACACTACGGCCGACAACTTGCGGTCGACCCGTAGTGTTTCAACTGTTGGGAGCTCCCAATCAATATCGAGCTCCCAATCTAAGGAGTTCGTAGCCTTACAGCAACACACGGATCAGCTCACCGAGAAATACGATAACCTATCAGCGGAGTACGCACAACTCAAAGCGTCTCATGCACAACAAAGAGCGGAACAAAGAGCGGAGTCTGAGCAAATCAAAGCATCTCAAGCACACCAAAAAGCAGAGTATGAACAACAAAAAGCGGCTTATGAACAGCTTCGCGAAATGATTATGAACATGGCAAATAGTGGAACATGTGCGTCTAATCTTTTTTGGCCGTATAACCACCAGCATCCTCCAGGATTTTCTCCTCCTCCACCAGCTCCACCTTTATATTAATTTGTAATAAACATTATTTACCTTTAAAACTTCATTTAATATTTTTCTTGAAACATATTCAGTTTGTAATGAATATTATTTAACTTTGTTTTTTTTTATGTTTAATATAAATTTTATTTGCATAATTGGTTTGTATTACAATTAATTTATATAGTTTTATATTATATATCCTAAATAATTTTTTAAAAACAAATTCAGAAAAAAACTATTACCAAGGATTTTACTGACGGATTAATTCGGTCGGTATTTTAAACACTCATCGACAGACTTACTGACGGAATTAATCCGTCGGCATTTAACAGTAGCTGCCACTAGTACCGACGAATTTACAGACGGATATATTCGGTCGGTATTTCATACACTCACCGACAGATTTACCAACGGTTAGTTTTCGTCGGTCAATCACAATATCACCGACGGCATACAAATCCGTCGGTATATTTCAAGCGGGAATCTTTTTTTTTTGGCGCGCAAATTCTGTCTGTAAAACTATCGGCAAATGATTTTTTTGTTTTTCTGACCGATATAGCGACGGAAGGGGGAATCACCGATGAAAGGAAAGCCGACGGACGTAATCCGTCGGTGATGACGTCGGTAAACAAATCACCGACGAACTTCTAATCACACTCCGATGGAATTTTTCCGTCGGCAAAACTGTGAAATCTTGTAGTGTTAGGTTGATCCCAACTTATGTTATTTGCCATTTGACTTGATAGAACCCTGAAGTCTACCTATTTACACAGCAAACATGTGTCAACGTGTTCACAACAAACCCAACTTTTTTTCTGATGCTTACTTCTTTCGGCTTCCCGGGTTGTATGTTTTATTGCAAATAGAAATCAAAGAATGAATGCTCCCAGAAAAAAGAGATATGAAGTAGCATAGCAGCATCCTACTCTACTCCAGAACTTGGAACTCGAGAATTCTACAATGTGAAGCTTGCAACATGTGTTCTCTATAGAGTTAGTTTTACGAATCCGTTCCACTTGATACTGCCAAATCATATGAAATTTCATTAGTCCCATCTCCAGGCCGTGAACATGTGTCTCAAGAGATTTTACACCACTTTGGGAGCTCATAATGAATCTCTAAATTCAGGAAAAGATGGACAATTGAAATCAGCGAATGACTTTTCACCAGTTCCCACTAAAGTGCTACATTTCCAAGAAAGCATTTGTAAACTATGGGGGCATGAAATAATTGAATATTGAAGGCA
Organism: Populus trichocarpa; assembly: GCF_000002775.5. Taxonomy (NCBI): domain Eukaryota; kingdom Viridiplantae; phylum Streptophyta; class Magnoliopsida; order Malpighiales; family Salicaceae; genus Populus; species Populus trichocarpa. The sequence continues at coordinate 4,070,021 of NC_037299.2, read as the reverse complement.
GGACTCCATAAAAAGTGGATGGATGGTGGAACGTTGACCCATGGCAAGGGTCTCTATTCAGTAAAGGGGAAGAGTTTACTGTTCTTATTGTCCAAACGTGACGAGAGCGCGTTTGTTTTTGTAGCAGCTTTCACGTTTTGAGCAGAACCACAGATTATATTGTTTGGTTACAAAAGAAAGCTGTGTTTTTATTAGTGGGATCCACCAATAAACTGAGGTCCAACTTTAGTTATTTGCAAGCATCTTTCACTAGCTTTTTTCTTTTTTTATTGCGGTTCACATGACTGTGCTGTATCCTTCTTGTTTTTTACTGTTGATAACCTAAACAGACGAAAATGACCTTCTTCTTCCTTCTCCTCGATTGAGTGACCAGAACAACAAATCAAGCTAGCATCAATAAACCAGAATACGAATCAAAGGTTTTAATGAATCTTCTGTACAAGTCATAAGCTGCATATGTTAAGCCATAAGTCCCAAACTTCTTTTATTACAAAAATCAAAAAAAAAAATCCTAGCATTCTTAATACCCCCAATAAAACCTTCGGCTTCCATAAAATCATATCTTAATTGCATAACTTTAAGCCAGAGGACACAAATTCAAAGCCGAAGGTGATACAAGAAACAGAATCAAATTTGCTCCAACGCCAAGGGAAATTGTCAAGAAATGCTACGCATGAAGAACATTCCTAAAAGAATGAATGAAAAAAATGAGATACCTTTGCATTGTCCAACCGTAATGAACAAGAACAATTTTCATAAAGAGCATGAAAGCAAAAAAAACAAAGCCACAAGCAATTTACAAAGAAAACAAGTATAAATTGTTCCAAATACACCTAATATAAGATTGTACTTACATGCCAGTAATTATGGTCAACTGTGAGCAACTTGGTGATAGAATAAGTACCAACACCAAGAACGATCATTGCATTGATGGTCTTATCAATTAACGTCTCGGATTCCAATTTCCTCTCCATCAATACCAGAACTTGAAGCTAAAGAGAACCCTTCAAAAGAAAACTACCTTCACTCCCTCCAAACCCACTCACCCGAGTAGCCAACTTTGTCCCTTCTCTCTTTGCTTGACTCTCTACTATCCCTTCATGCTGGTCTACATTGTCACCACTTTGTACTGGAATAACATTGAGCTCTTCTTAGACAATAGAATTCAAGTGCCAGCTCTGTTTGTTTCTGGAAAAAAATTGACTCTTTGGTAATTTTGGGTTGAGAAACTGAGGGTTTTGCAGGTTTTTTGAAATGGTTTTGTTGGTTTTTGAAAGAGGAAAGAGACCGTGAGGAGAAATGGTGTGTAAAGCAGCCATTTTTGGCTACTAAGTTGAGGTTGGGTGGGAGGAACTAAGTTGAGTTGACCAAGTTATCAATCTAACTGTTCGTTTCTCCAAGTTAGAGCGTGTGAAGGATTGAAATGGTTTTGTTGGTTTTTGAAAGAGGAAAGAGACCGTGAGGAGAAATGGTGTGTAAAGCAGCCATTTTTGGCTACTAAGTTGAGGTTGGGTGGGAGGAACTAAGTTGAGTTGACCAAGTTATCAATCTAACTGTTCGTTTCTCCAAGTTAGAGCGTGTGAAGGAAGTTAGGTTATAATGATAGGTTACTGATTTGGCATTTTATGGACTATCATATCATGTTTAGGCTTGCCTGTGTTTTACTTTGGTGTACAGCTGTAATGAGGTGTTGGTTGTGTATGGGTAGGGCATGGGGAGGTGATGAAATCCTATTTTGTGATTGACGTTCATGAATCTATCCTCAGCATGTAAGTAATGGGACAATAAAATCAATGACTAATTTTTTAATATACTGATAATCAAATACATATTAATAAAATTGTAAAATGAAAAATTAATATATGTTTTTTTGTTATTTTATTACTGATATTAATTTCAACTACAGTTTTAATCAAATATATATTTTAGTCTAACCACCCACAACAAAATAACTTTTTTAAACTTGGTTTTTTTTCAATCATAACCATAAAAGCTATCACAATATCAAATACACTATAAAAAAAGCCCTCCAACAGGAACATGAGGACCATGAACTGGACGATCAACCCTAAGATACACTCAGCCAAGCCAAAACCAATCATCCAACACATTATAGTCACCTAAAGCAACATAAAAATAAAATTGTTGGGCTCTTGAATAACTCGGTAAAACACACCTTCTCTTTCTTAGTAGTACTGTTGTTAATGATACATGAAAAAACTACACAGTAATATTAATTCCTTGGTCGATTCCAATCAGCTCCAGGTAGGCTTCACCTGACCCATATCAGATACTCGTGCCCCATCGGCTCCAGGTTGGCCTAGCCAAGCCCACCAACATTGGACAACACGGCCTTTGTCTGATTGACCTGATCCTCTTTCTCTGTCATTCTCGTCATTTTTATGGTGTTTTATACAATGTACACATTTTCATAAATATCTCTATAAATATATAAATATCTCTATATATTTATAAGATATTTAAATTAAATATCTTATAACTTATATATATATATATATATATATATTTCTTAAAATATTTATAGTAAGAAAGTCAATATAAATAGATAAATCTAAACTTCATGTCTTTAGACAGCACAAGACTCAACACAAGTCTAAAACAACACAAATCTAAAACAAGACTTAAGGAACATTTAAGACTAGAGAATACCATTTATTCTCTCTTTACATCCAAATACAACTCATTATCTCTGTCACCTATACAAATACTATATTAACTTAAACATCAAAGTGTTTTTTTTTTTCAGATGTTGTCGGGCCCCCGAAGTCCTCCAGATCCAGTTTTATCAACTCATAGAAAACATCCTCAATCTTTTTCCTGGGGATTTCTTTCAGCCTCATTATTGATGTCGTATATGGGAACTGACAAAAAGTTAGTTCATTCTTGTTTCTCAAAAGCTCTTTTCATAACTAACAAAACCCCAACACAGTAGTGGCTATGTCCATGGCTACACCCTATATTGCTATATCAGCGACTATATCTACATCTATGCCGATAACATGCCAACGTCTAAGCCAGTGGTTAGGCCTACAGTTACGCCCACGATTATGCCCCATGTGGCTATGCTAGCGGCTACTCCCTTAATGACCCCTATAGCTACTCTTATAATAACCCCACTCTTCATGGCTATGCTTGTGGTTATGCCTCATATCTACGTCTATAAACAACTTTTATAGTGGCTTGTATACATAAAAAGTAACATTACCCATCGTAAGTATTTTCTTCCCTACTCTTGCTAGGTCAAGTCTTCCATACATATTTGTTTGCAAGACTTTGGGGGCTCTGATGATACATGAAAAAACTACACATTAATATTAATTATTGGGTCAAGTCCAATCGGGCTCCGAGTAAGCTCCATTAGACCCATATCAGAAACTCGTGCCCCGTCAGCTCCAAGCGGGTCTAGCCGGGCCCACCAGCATCGGACAACCTGGTCATCGCCTAGCTCACCTGATCCTCTTTTTCTATCATTCTCATTGTTTCTATGGTGTTTTATACAATGTACACATCTCCATATATATATATATATATATATATATATATATAAAAAAAAAATTTTGATATTTATAGATATATTTATATAAAATATATTAAAAGTAAGATATTTCTTAAGATATTTATCTTAAAAAATTCTATATAAACAGATGTCTCTAAGAGCATAAAAAGGGCAGATCTTCCTAGACTTTATATCTCTAGACAACACAAGACTCAACACAAGTCTAAATACAAGACTTGAACAAGCTTAAGAAACATTTAAGTCTAAAAAATATTATTTATTCTCTCTCTACACACAAATACAACTCATTTTCTATCACTATATTGACTTACGTATTAAAGTATTTTTCTTGCAGGTGTCGCTAAGCCCACCAAGTCCTCTGGCTCTACTTTTATTAGCCCATAAAAAACACCCTCAATCTTTCTCTTATGGATTTTTTACAACCTCATCAACTACACCTCTCCCTAATTAGAAAGCAAACATGAATGAAAATCACAATGAAACTACCTAAATCCATAACCCAAAAGACATGTAAAAAATATAAACAACTATGAAATCTAGCTACATAAACTTCCTACAAAGTGAGTGAGGAAAGACCAAGAGTCCCATCAGATAAGACTAGAATTTAAACAACTCTATAACTCTTGAGATAGACCATTACAAATGACAGGTATAAAATCATGTTAAAAATGTCATGAATTGGAATTGAAGAAACACTGTAAGAAAATGAAAAGCAATGAAAAATGAAAAAATAAAAATGAAAAAGACTAGCAACTTGGCAATAGTAGGTTGAGAAGGGTTTTAAATGTATGGAGGAACCAAGCTAGAGTTTTGGGTGAAATTAAAAGTCTAATTGTACCTCATTATACTCAAGACTAAAGGACAATGCAAATTTAAGGTCAAACTAAATGATTATTGAGCGAAATTGCATAAAATTAAGTTTGAGGACTTAATTAGACTTTTAATAAGCCAATTTGATTTAATCATGAGCCTAATTAAGGATTAATTAATTTTAAGAATTAATTTGGGTCAAATAAAAAGAATTAATTAAGTGCAAAGACTTAATTAGATTTTTAATGGGTCAAATTAATTTTATCATGGACTTAATTGGTGAAACATTAAGTTTGAATGCCTAATTTGGACATAATTAAAAAAATAAAATTTTAGAGGATCAAGTTTAATTTTCACAAGCTCAATTGGGCGAAATCAGAGACAAAATTACAAGAAAATCAAAATTTTGAGGTCAATATGAGGTCAAATTGATAAATTTCAAAATCAATTATCACTTTGTAAAAACACAGAAATTTAAGGGTCCAATCAAAGAAGAACAAAAGTGAAATTGTAAGGAATCCAAAAGATTAGGGTTGATTGGGGATTTCATTACAAATTTCTAAAGATTTAGGGATCAAATTGAAAAATACTATAATTTCACTATTCATCATTTTCTTCTCATTTAAACAAGAGAAAAATTTGACCAGGTATCCACCTTTTAGCCCTAATTTCACCCTCATCCCTTCAACATACCATATAATTGTATGCCAACTTATACCCTAATATTTTTACTTCACTTAAGCCATAATTTCAGCTCTTATTATTTTAAAAACACCTGTCAATTATCTTCCAAAAACACTACCTAGCACTGTTTTGCGAGGAAAAACAGTCTTGTGTCTTTTTTATTAGTTGCAGAGCAGGAGAAGTTTTTGTCCTTAGCTTTAATGAAAGGATGAAATTTATTCTTCAGCATCAAGCATCGAGATCCCATTAAACCATGAACTCTAAAACCTTCCCATTTCTCCCGTAAATATCTTACAAAACCCTAACCCAAAAAACTGGGGGAGGACTACCATAAACACTATCCCATAGCCAGGACTGCATCAGCCTTCTCCTTAATTTTTCCAGCACCCAGAAACAACACCACGCCACTAGCAACAAACACCAGCCGCTTCGCTATTCCAGTTCAAACCAAGCCCAGCTCTTCTTTTCTATTTCCTCAGTAGCCATAAACACAACATCAGTTGGCCATTTAGATCACCTCGCCTGCAGCTTTGTTCCTGGAGAAGAAGATTGGAACACAAAAAAATCTTAACCGAGAGCAACAACAGAGGAAACGGTTATAAGCTACCATCTCTTTACAATCCAAAGACCAGGTTCAGAAACCCAGCAGCACGATTTTCCACTTTTTCCTTCCTTTTTGCTGAAATCAATGTTTTCTACCTCTCCCTCACCTCTTTTAAATGGCAGTCCCTGCAACAAAGTTCCAGAGGTTCCAGCACTGACATCTCCTCCACCAGCTCACATCCATCGGACAGCAGCTTCTTCTTTTCTACGCCAGGAACGGCTGCACTGTTGTCTTCTCAGCCATATATATAGCTCTGCACCAGCGTAGCTTCTCCACAGCAAACAACAGCACAGCCTCCAGCTGCAACTTACCTCCCTTGTTCCAGTAGAGCAACACTAGCATCACAACACAGCACCAGGATCCATATTTTCCTTCTATTCACAGCGACTAAACAGCAACCGATCTCTCCACACCTTCAGCTCCTCTGTCCATAACAACCATGGCAGCACCAGTTGTGGCTGAGAAATCATAGCAGCCTTTAATCCAGCACTACCAGCAACAGCAACATCTAATAAGCTACTTCCAGCACAGCAGACTCAAAGTTCCAGCAGAGCAGTAACACCAACAGGAGTTTCAACACTTTATTTTCTTCATAGTCCAACAACCCATCACATCTTCTCCAGATCCAGAAGTGTGAGCCTCCAGCAGCGTCAGCAGCAGCTCAGATCATCCTCCAGCAAGTCTTCAGCAGCTGAACCGTGAATCTCCACAACCCAGCCCCTGTAGCCGATTGTCCTTCACGCTGACAACCTCTCCAGTAGCAGCAGCGAACCTCTCTAGCAGTAGCAGTTTAAGGAAGAAGCAACTACAACAGATTCATTTCAGGCTGAGAGTAGCAGTTTGAGGGACTCCACCTTTACTGTCAAAGCTGAGGAAGCCTGCCATTTTTTGCAGCAAGATCCACATTTGTTTTTGCAGGTATAAACGTCTCCATCTCTTTCCCTTTGATCATGCATTTCGGTTGTATAAAATTTGAAACATGGGGTAGCTTTCTGCCATAAGTTGTTTTTGGATTTATGATCTTCAATATTTGGGGTTAGACAATAAAACATGCATAGTTAGGATTAAACATTTTTTTTTTGTGGATGATTCTGATGACCTTCCGGACTTTGTGTTTAAATATAGTATTCATTGTGTATGTTGGACAGTAGACAGAGCTTATTTGTATAAGCTCAAACATGGATTGTGTTGTGATTAGAGCATGAGTATATACCTCATTGCTTGGTTTTAATTAAGGATTGTGTGCTTCTCCTCTTCAATGATGCTGAGCCATGACAATTGCTAGAGGGTAATTAATTTAGGTCTTCGTATTTTAAACGAGTGCACCATTGCATGATAAGCCGAATTCTAATCGTGGGCTAAAATGCATTGTTTTAATTTGGTCTTGCTGGATCTTTTTATGTATTTAAAAGATGGGCTTCATATATATAGCATGGAGGTTTATTTTCATATTTAGCCCAAATTTTCCCTTAATTCAAATACCCAAAATCTTAGAATTTTCTTAGAATTTTTTTTTTCTAAATCAAATTTGACAAGTATCTCAAAAATAAATTATATTTGTATATAAGTATATTAAAAAATCACAAAAATAGTCTTTTTATTCTTACATGAATTTTTAGATTTAGTAACCAATTTAAACCATGAAAACTTGACCTATATTTTAAAAATATAAAAAAACATTATTTTGTTTATCTCAATATCAAGGATTATAAACTTATACATAAAACGTATTCCTGATATTAAAAGAAAAAAAAATAAAAAAAATATGTTTTGGTTCTAAAATGGCTAGGTTTTAACCTGATAAGATAATAATTTTTTTACTAAAGAAGATTTTTTAAAAATATTAAACAAATCAACAACTAGAAAACATAACAATACCTTAGTTTATATCAGACAAACAAACAATGCAGCTTAACTTAGGTAATGTATAATAGGGTAATACGTCCTCTCTATACACAATTAATCCTTTTATCTAGACTCTAAAACCAGTTAGGGTTCCTAACAATCAAAATACTTAGTGGCAACTCCATGCTTTTTTTATTGATAAGAAACAAAAATTCTTTATTCTTTTCCCCATCACCAACGAGGTACCGCTCCGAGAAAATGATCATCACGACGCTCCATATGTGTGATATTTTTTTATATTTTTTTGGTTTCCTTCGTTTTTTTAGTTGCTTGGTTACTCTAAACAACCCCACTTGGCATTTGCTGTCAATTTAATTTGATGAAATTAAATGCTCCAATTCTTTTTTTAACTTAAGTCTCAATTTTTCTATCAAATTATGTTATTTTAGGTTCAAACTTAAATGTGAATCAATATTTTTATTTTATTTTTCTCAATCATGCCAAGTGTTTTTGGAGATGTAGATGATTTTTATGTTGAAAATATCTCTTTTTCACATTTTTAATTTGCTCATTTAATTGCATTATAAAAAATATGTAGATAATGATATCATGTTACCTACAAGAAGTTTATGCTAATATGTTGAGAGATATCACATTTATTTTTTTTAGATTTAATGAAATTAGAGAAGAAAGATAGATATTAAAAAAAAATTAAGATTAAGAGCTTATATTAATTGATAAAAAAAAATAACTAATGGAAAAAATTAAATGCCACTAAAGTATTAATGGACCAAACCATATAATACTCCTTTGTGTTTTTTTTTTTTGTTTTTTTTTTTATTATAGTTCTTGTTTTATTAAGAAGGTATCGAGTTGTGTGGTGAAAACTTTGTTGTTGTACTATGGACATAGATTCGCATGGTTTTCATTTTTTTCTTCGAAATTTTTTCATTCTAATAACCAAATAATTTTTTTTTATTTACTCCCACATTTCTTTCATTCAGAAATGAGCTTAATAATCTATTTATATTTGCTTTTTATAGGCTTATTACTATGGAAAAAAAAATCTTTGTATTAGATTGATGCTTTATGTTACAAAATAAAAAAAAAATTATAGAGAAAAATTAAGACTTGAGGGACCAAATTTGACATTGAGCAACACGTTTTTTTTTTTTTTTTACATTGTTGATGCCACACATTTTTGTTGATTTTAGCTTGCGAATATTTTCATTTTCATTTTATGTCCTTTTAGTTTTTGTAGTTTTTTATTTGATCTAAAACTTTATTTTGTTCATTTTCAAATCCATAGGTTTGAGAGAAAACAAAGCCACTGCAAAACAGCGAAGGGAAGAGAAAGTTGATGTTTGACTACTTTCAATGATGAAACAAAACGTTCTTGGTGTTAAAGAGTTTCTTTTGATGAGATGATAGTTCTATTTAGGCGTTTCTTTGCCCTTTATGCTAGAAAAAATAGATAGAGTTCATAAATATTTTTTCTCGACTTGATTTTGTATTTATCGATCAATTGAGGGTGTTTTGAGTTAAGAGATTGATTTTTTGAGATTATTAGGGTATTTATTAGGTCTTTTAGGTGAACATAGATTTAAAATTGTTTTTTCTTATTCAAAAGTAACCCAACTCTATTTTTCAACTACCTCTTCGATGGTCAGGAACTGGGCTTTCAAACGACGTATCATTTATTACTATAGGTGATGCATCATCTATTTTGTTAATCCTTGAGCCAATGAAAAAATAAAAAATCCAGGTGTGCGGGATTGTCTTTCCAGACCCAAGTGCATGGCATTTTTCATTTTAGGGGCTACCGGTTTAAATTTTTAGTCTTCTCTATTTTAGTTCATATACCATTAAATACAACAAATTTCCTTACTAAATGCCTAGGTATAATTTATATCAATGTCTCTTCTCCTCCCCTGGGCCTTTTCTTTCATTTGTCACAATTCTAATAGCCGGCAAAACTCTTAAAAACCTAATAAAAAAAGCTTAATAAATTTAATTTTTTTTCTTTGATTTTATTTGATTGATTGCTTGTGAATATCTATTTTGTGTTTCCTATGGATTCTAAAATAAAAAAAAATTGATACAAGTAAGACCATTAATAGGGTAACGAGTTTCATGGGTTCACTAGGATTTCTCATTTTGATCCCAAATCTGATTATCTAATTATTTTTAAAAAATAAGGTGAAGCGATACCTGTCTTCAAATATTAATTTTTTTAAATCAAACCAAGTCTTGAAATTTTTTAATTGAAAATAATTAATTAAAAATATATTTGGGACTTTATTTAATAAAGCATAACTCAATTTTTCTTTCTTTCTTAATAAGATTAATATATATTTTTTACAAACGCCCTTTTTTTACAATCCTTCATGATTTTTTTTCTTAATTTTTTATTTTGTCATGACCCATTTTTTACTCCTAATTATTATATTTAATTTTATTTTTATGATGATATATATATATGTGTATATATATATATATATAAAAGTGACGCAACCATATTATTCGATAGTTTCACCCATATTTAGATGGTGTTTTGCCTATGTTTTATATATAAAATGCCTTGATATTTTTTGTTTTATGTTTTGAAGGCACTTTTGGATGAAAGATGCAAAAATGAGTAAATTGGAGATAATTGGCAGATTTGACCTTCAGTCGATGTTTTGTGCAGAGCGTGAGCTCTAGAGGTTGAAATGAAGTGATTCTAGTGGCATTAAAAAGCTAACATCCATACCTTTTTGTACATCTAAGGCAAGAAAATAAAATAAGAAAAAGCATGGAAATCGCAGCTTTCAAAGTCAAATCTCGCAATCTGCCAGTGTTGACCTTCAGCCATTCCGACTTGAATATCTGGAGCTACAGAAGTCCAATTGATGCAAACTCAATGTTTTTGGATTCCTGACTCAACATCCTATAAATTCTCCAAATTTCAACCAACAAATATGTCATATGAGGGAGATATGATTTTTCAAAGATGACAACTGAATTCTGCCAGCAAACAGGTTTCGTGAAGAAACAAGTCCAAATTACGTTCCGAAGCATCTAAACCGATATCCAAGTTTTTTTTCAGCAATTTAGCTCCTCAAAGCTTGAAGATTTCATACAAGGCTATTTCTCCTTTTTTAGGAAAATAGTTATTGAAGTATTTAAATGTAAACAGTCTACTTAAGGGAGAACTATTTTGTAAAATAGAGACTAGGGTTTCCTAGGATATAAAAAGAATGAGAGAAGAGAAGGGGGGCAACCAGCCAAGAGGAGAAAAACGCCCCCCTCTAAGAAACTCGAATTTATGCATTATTCCTTCTTTTTAATTAGGTGTTCAACAAACATGCAAGGCTAAACACTTTTTCTTGGTTGCAAGGACACGGAAACCTTCGGATTTCAAGAACTATGAGATTTATTTTACCTTTTCTTTTCAGTTTATATGATGAATATGTTTGTTCTCCTATGCTTATTTTTCCTATGATTGTTTATTTTAATTGCTAGAGCGGACTCTAAGTTATTATTGTAGACAATCTATTGCTAAGTTTGATATCAAAACCGGAGTTGTGGTATATGAACTTGTGAAGCAACTGAGTTTAATAATTGTGGCGGATCTACGTTATTAATCTTAGGGAGAACATTCAATCAAATCAAACATAGACTGCGAACAGTTATGTTTTCTTAATTAATCAACTTATCTAGTTCTTAAGACTGCCATTGAATTAAATTACTAGTGCGGACACTGTGGTTGTTTGATGGTTAGGGTTAGTTATACGGCGGATCCGTTAACTAACCAATGTTAAGAAGAGATAAATATTCAGAATATAAATTGATGTTTCGTTTCCATGATCAGTTCTGATTTCTGTAGGTGGATGTGTGCTTGCGACCAAGGTTTGTTCTCTTGATAATTTTCTGATTTTATTAAATTTTGTTTGATAGTTTTCTATTTTCTTTTGCTTTAGCCTATATAACGTCCAAACCCCCCCCCCAAATTGCATATCATCTAGCATTAAATCCTGACTTGAACCTTCCTCGTGGGATCGACCCCTTGCTTGCTCTATATTATCTTGTGTGTTGTGTTTGAAGCTAGGGTAATTAATTTGTGTGACCGCGACATCGCAACAAATTTTAGCGTCGTTGTCGGGAAAGTAATTTCAGTTGATTCTTGTGCTATTATTTTTATTTTCTGTGATTGTTGTTTCTTTTTCTGAAAAAAAAAAAAGAATTTTTGCTTGCTGCGGTATTGTTCATTACGGCAGCGGTACTGTTCAAAATAGATTTTTTGGTGGAATTAGGTATCAGCCTTTTGTTTTCTAAAGGGAAACGACGTTCTAAACAGGACTAATGGTATACCACTAGCCCCACCCTATCGAGGCCAAATTCCGCTCTTTTCTAGGGTTTTTAGGCAGTTTTAGTTTTCTACTATAGGATTTTCGTACAATTTACATTGTTTTTGATCTGTTGTGTGGTTGGTTTCTTTTGAGTTTTCTTGATGATTTATGCCAGTAACCCGTTTTACTAACCAAAGTCAAGTGCAGTTGGATCTCGAAATAGAAAAAACTTTACGCAGGTTACGAAATGAAGCTCGTCTCAACACCATGGTTGTTGCACGACAACAAACACTCAAGGAGCTTGCTGGTCCTAACGTGGAAAATCAGCCATTGTGCATAAACATCGACAATAATGTAAACTTTGAGCTCAAATCTGGTTTTATACATTTGCTACCAACATTTAATGGTCTTGCAGGTGAAGATCCTCATACTCATCTCAAGGAGTTTCATATGGTTTGTGTTGGCATGAAACTAAATGGAGTTGACAAAGAACAGGTTAAGTTGAAAGCTTTCCCTTTCTCTTTAAAAGGGGCAGCAAAAGCATGGTTTTTCTCTATTCTCCCAGGTTCCGTTGGAACGTGGAATGCCATGAAGAAGATTTTCCTTGAAAAGTATTTCCCAGCATCTCGAGTTGCCAACATAAGGAAAGAAATATGTGGGATTCGACAATCTCATGGAGAGACACTTTCCGAGTATTGGGAAAGATTTGAGCAACTGTGTATTCAATGCCCTCATCATCAAATACCCGATCAGCTGCTCATTCAATATTTCTATGAAGGATTAATGCCTACTGACCGTAGTATCATTGATGCTGCAAGTGGAGGGGCATTGGTAGAAAAGACACCTGAGGCTGCACGCCAATTGATCTCAAACATGGCAGCCAACTCGAAACAATTTGGAATGCGTGGAGACTTCGCAAACAAACAAGTAAATAAGGTAACTATTTTTAACCTTGAAAATAAAGTTAATGATCTTACTTCTCTTGTGCGTTCTTTGGCTTGTGGAGATGTACAGCAGGTGAAAGTTTGTAGCATATGTTCCTTAAAAGGACATACCTCAGATATGTGCCCAACAATGCAAGAAGATTACATTGAACAGGTTCATGCAGTTGATGGAGGATTCAACGGACAGTCCCAACGTAAATATGATCCTTTTTCCGACACGTACAATCCCGAATGGAGGGATCATCCAAACTTATGTTATGGGAACCCACCTCAACAAGGCAATCAAGGCCGACAGTTCCATCCCAATGGATTTCAGCCCCAACAGAATTATCAAGCAAGACAACCCCCTCCATTCACAAACTCCAATGTTCTAGGGTCGTCATCCAGTGATGATCTTCGTGAGATGATGAAAACTTTGGCTTCTAACACTGTGACCTTGCAACAAAATATCATGTCTTTTCAACAGGAAACAAGGTCAGGTATTCACAACTTGAAAAAGCAAATGGGGCAAGTAGCTTCAAGTGTGGGGAAATTGGAAGCACAAATAAATGGAAAATTGCCCTCCCAAACATTGAATTCAATAGAGAATGTTAGTGTGATCATGCTGCGAAGTGGGAAAGAACTTGAAGAGAAAAGGTCGAAACAAATTGAGATGGAGGAAGAAGAAGAGATAGAAACCGAATTGAGTACAAAGAAGGAACATCATCCTCCTCTACAAAGTGTTTTCTTTTGCTTTAGCCTATATAATGTTCAAACCCCCCCCCCCCCAAATTGCATATCATCTAACATAAAAATCTGACTTGAATCTTCCTCGTGGGATCGACCCCTTGCTTGCTCTATATTATTTTGTGTGTTGTGTTTGAAGCTAGGGTAATTAATTTGTGCGACCGCGACATCGCAACAAAAAGAATTGGGCAAGTAGCTTCAAGTGCAAAGCAAATGACCTTGCAATAATATGATTGGCAAAATTATTTTTTCTAGTTCAGTTTTCTTATTTAGTAAAGGATCTCATGCAATATAAATAGAGGTAAAGATATAAAGAGGAGAGGACACACAAAGAAAAATTAAGGGAGAGATTCTTGCAAATAAAAAACCTAAGCAAACAATAAAAGAAGACAAGGAAATAATAAAAATTTAAAACTGATAACAACGTAAAACAATCCAGCACATCAGCAACTTTTCAGTTTCTGATATTCTAGTACCGATGGAGGTGGTCAACATTTCCCACACAAAAAAGATGAGGAAGGATTCATGCATGTTGTGGGGTGGTCCGTGTGCCTCCCTAACCTAATGACACATACAATTGATGCTTGCAATCTTGACTGGTCCTTCTCATTTACAGTACATGAGCCAACACTATTTTTTTAGCACACTATTTCTTTTCATTCCATCCACTTTGGTCGAGTTCCAACCAACTCTCATGACTCGTGAAGGTCAATTTTGAATCCCAATATGTAATTTATTTATTTTTATAACAATTTTTTATTTGTTTGTTAAATTTCAAATTACAACGTTTGTTGATGATGATTTGAATAAATTTACGATGTGTTCATGATTTCTTTTCGCATTTGATTATGCTCATTTATATTAAATAGATTGGTTCAAATATTTGTTGTTCATTATGGTTTGTCATGCTTGGTGAATAATTAGTTTATGGTGGGTTCATATAAATTGGGTAATTAAAAGAAACGATTCAAAACTTAAGTCCCCATTTATTATTATTTCAAATTTTCCCCCTATAATAAAAAAAAAAGTGAGGATTAAGTTTCTTTGTAAAGCCTAAATCTAAAATCATTATCCTTATAATTTTTACCTCTAATAAGCATGTATTTAGTTTTGGTGAAATATTAGCATGTATGCACAATAGATATTTTTATTATTAAAATCAAACAATAATGTAGCTTACCTAAGATGGGATGTTTTAGGGTGATTATCATCTTCCTTTTAACATAATCAGTCCCGTACTCAAAAATCTCTAAAAGACCGGTTAGAGCTTCTAGTTACCATAAAAGCATGTGGTGACTTATTTTCTTATTTTTATCATATTTCACATAATCAGATGGTTGAGATATCCATGCGAGAGAATGGCGACTCCACTGGGAATTAGAGCTAAGCTTTGTTTGTTTAATTTTGAGGATAATATGTTTGATGTGCTTTGTACATATTTTATGTTGGATTGCCTAAACTATTTACTATGGGTTAATTATTTATGATTTATGTGTTCTATATATATACTATGTTTTTTATGTCACATTCCATACATCATTCATCTTTGTTGTTGCTCATTTTTTACCACACATAATATATATATATATATATATATATATATATATATATATATATATATATATAGGTGGAGGACCAAGATGACAAGTGGAAAAGTTGGAGGACTAAAATCTATAAGATGGGCAAAATTGACAACTCAATTATGACTGACAAAAGTCCTAATTGGTGAAAATATTTTTATTTAGGGTAAAGAAACACAAATTTTGGTGGGTAAGGACTCAATAAGAATTTTGAAAGGCTTAATTAATTTTATTGAGGACTTAATTGCAAGAAAAATCAATTTTTGGAGTCAATTTAGGTGTTAATTGGAAGAAATTGAAGTTTGGAGATTTAAATTAGACTTTGGAAGGTTTAATTGGTTAAATTAAGGGCTTATTAGTGAAAAAATAAAAGTTTATAGGTCATTTTGCAAATTTCCAAGACGAAAGACCAACCTGTAAATGGCGCACATTTTTGGGGGTAGAAATTGGTGAAATCAGGGGCCAAATTGAAAGGAATTGAAATTTTGGTAGTCACTTAAGGATGAAATTGAACAAATTAAAACCAAGAACTCGTTTATAAAAGGCACTGAACTTTGGAGCTGATATTTAAATTGTATGGGGGTGCAATTACATGTAATTATAAGTTGGGGGACAATTATGGGTGCAATTAAAAAGAAATGGAAGAGTAGGGACCAAATTAAAATTGGCCAAATCCTAAATTAAAAAACCCTGATTTCTACGGTTTAACTTAAACAACGTGTCGTTCACCCATTATTTATCTTCTTATTTAGCAATTTTAACTAGTTGAATAGACATCTTCAGGTGAATGAAAGTGGCGTTTTTAACCATCTTAGGGGTTGTAACCAGCATCATTCAATTGAGAAACACCCCCTCTACAACCCCGTGCCCATGAAATTAGACATTTACATCTCAATTCTTTCATAGAAGTCTCCAACATCTTGTCCCCAATCAATTTTCCTTGGATTTTCAAATTTTTGATTGATTGAGTTGACACCTTTGGCCAAATGAATGTGAAACTATAGACCTTCAAATTGAGCAAAATTGGATCCAAATGAAAGGTGTGCACCTTCTCTGCCAACTTTAGGTGGTCTCTGACAATGTTGAAGTTAAAGTTGCTCTGACAAGGCCTTGAAAGTAGTCAATTCAATCAGTCATGACTATGACACCCATTTCAAAAAAACCACTGACTTTTTCATGTGTTCACACTCAAAACTTTCTCAATAGATTCTTATCAAGGGTTGGTCGTATTTCTCTTAAAATCAGAAGACCAAGAAACAGCTCCCTAGTCTTCAAGTTTGGCAAAACCACTAAAATCCCCAAAACCAAAACCACCATTGCAAAACCAGCCTAGTACAGAGCTTTCAATTGTTTTTTTTTTTTTTGTCCAAAACCCTTCCATTCTAATCAAAGGGCCAAGATTGATCAATCATGATTAATCTTTGATTGAATCCAACAATTAAAAAAAAAACCCTAGTGAAACCCTATAAATAACCCATGAAAATCAAAGCTAAGAATAAGAAGAAAATGAGGAGATAAATATTAAGAAAATATCCTATTTGTGAAGGTTTATGAGCCTAACACAGGAGTTTATTCAGTTTTGAAAGGGCACTAAGTTTGTGGAAGTAAAACTTTACAAAGAAGAGCAAAAAAGACAGTAGTTGTTCTATGGTTTCGAAGGTATAGTTTATAACCTAAAAGTAGAGTCCATGTGGCTTGTATAAGGAGATTTTGGTTGTCATTTGGTCTACATTTATATTTACGAAGATGGCTATGTTTTTTTTTGTGATTTTAATTATAAGGTTTAATGTTTGTTTTTAGGGTGTGTTTGATTGTTTAATGTGACAAAGACTTTCTAATTAGGTTAGTTTTGACAAAAACAATGTTTTTTTTGTTTTGTTTTGTTTTGTTTAGTTAATGCATTGTGAAGCAATATTATTGATCATGAATTTACAAGGCTTGCTCAAGACCAAAATAATTTTAGGGAACTAAATTTGAATCCAAATTGTATAGATTTGTAGGCTGGATAAAATTTGACAGTTTTAGGAATTGAAACTTCATACATATTATTGATGATTTGATGTTATTTGTTAGTTATTTGTAGTCAATTATGCTTGGTATTAGTAATATGGTTTGTGATGACCAAAAGCAGTGTGCTTAGAGACCTAGATGGCCAAAACTAGGTTTTGGCAAAAGTTCTTCAATTTTTTTTTAGAGGCACATACATGTTAGCTTGTCATATTTAACAATAATCTAGGGTTAAAAACGCATCAATAACACGTATTCATGCATTTATATTTTAGGGCTCTTTCGACTACCCAAACATATTTTGATCAAATCATGACTTTTAAGTTTTAATCGAAAAAAATGGATGCATGATTCTTGATCTATGCATGATTACGAATAAAACTTTACCCTTGATTGTATGAAAACTTATCTGGTTTGTGATTTGTGTTTGTTGGGTTTCAATTTGAAGGTTTAATCATATTCTTCACGTTCTTGGTGTTTGATCTATTTTTGTCAAAAAAAATGTTTTTTTATTTTTTAGTTTTGATCTGTTTTTGGTTTCATTGTTTGTTTTGCTTTAGTTTCAGGTCAAACCATTGTTTTCGGTTTGGTTAAGGGTTGAACTAGTGTTTTCGAGTCAACCTTATTGGTTTTGTTCAGGCTTTGTTTAGTTGGTTACTTTTTTATTGAGGAATTGTTAGCCTAAAAGGTTGTCTGGCAAACACACCTTTAGGCCTATTTTGATAGTTTTGTTTTAAATAAAAATGTATTTTTTGCCAAACAGACCCCAAATAAATTCCTAAAAATTCTAAAAAAAAATCAAGAATTTTAAAATATTTTGGGTCCCTCACACATTTTTCCAGCAATTTTATTTAATATCGGGACTGTAGACTTACATTGTAAGATACTGACCTGGTATTAAAATACTCGCTTTTCGTCGAAATCTCAAAATTTTCCAAATTTTCAAAAACAAATCTCATTTAAAAAATACAAAAATATATTTTATTTGGTGTACATTTGACCAAGTCTCTCAAAAGATAAAAATCAGATCTTACTGAACAACAATATATAAACATATGGTATGATTTAATATTTTTTATATATACAAAACAATTCAAAAAAATATCTTTACATGTATTTTTTATTTAATAATCAGTTTATTGAATCCATGAGAACTTAGCCAATATTTCAATAAACCCTAAAAATTTTAATTCAAGAAAATTAATGGTCAACATTTTGGTATAAATGTTGGACCTACAAGTAGGTTGGCATTTAAACACCAAAATTTGACTTTAAAATTCCCAAAATTATTTTCAGTATTCACCAATTTTAATCAGAAGATTTTTTCACCACAACATACGAGTTGTGGAAAACTCTTTCACCTTCTAAGATAGGTGACCTATGTTAAAGCACCTACATGGATTCTTCCCACAAGAATTTATTTAGAGATATGAGCCCATAATGAATTTGAAATGTCAAATTTATTCATAAGAATAAATATTTATTCTAAGCCATAGATGAACTATCGGTTAGAAACTCATCACTACCTTTAAGCCACATCTAGACCACACAGTGCAGCTTACCTCAAATAAGGTGCGCTAGGAGTGTTAATACCTTCCTTAATCACAATCAGTCTTTTACCCTAGAATTTCATATAAGACCAGTCCACTCGAGTCTTTTGGTGACCCTGAACTAAATAACTAGGTGGCAACTTCTTGACTCTGACGTCCCGCCATGCGGCTCGTGAGAAAGAATGGCGACTCCACTGGGAACCTTCTGTTTTTTACCATATTGGACTAGGCTTTATGTGTTTTATATGGTTTATGTGATTTGATGTGTTTAAATTTTTGCATTTGTCTTACCTTTTTTTTATTTACGCTTTAGCATGTTTTATCCTACTCATGCTTGTATGTTGGATATGGACAAATTTCTTCATGCATTAGTAGTTTATTTGTGATATATCGCTTTGGAATGCACACACGGGAAACTCCAGGTTAAGTGGAGGAGTAATGGCTTATCTTATGACTTTCAGTTAGGGTTTAAGTTCGTGAAACCATCCGACTATTTCTAAGTGCTTGAACTGGTAATGATTGATATATATACCATCTCACTACCAATTGAGCCCACATATAACCTCCATGAGGGTAATCACTAGGACAACAAGATACCCTTTTGAGACCAGATAGTGCTTACCTCAATGTCTCACGTAAAAAGACATAGAACCTGCTTGTATGATGTATGTTCCACAAATAAACTTTATTGCATTAAGACATGCTAAACCCTAAAAAGTATCTTGAATTGCGAGACTTGGGGCTGATAAAATAGCCACCATTAAAGAGATGATCTTTGTTGAATACAAGTTGGATTCTGAATCCCTACAGCTATTAGAAGGTGATTGTTTGAGACTGAATGATAGTAAATTGTCACCCATCAAAAATGTGAGTTGCTCTAGAAACAACTTAAAGAAGGTCATCTCACACTTAAATCCCACTACGGTGATACTAGCAAAAACTATCTTGATGCTCAACCATTGTAGGAGGGATGACAATGGATCAATAAGATGCTGTGAAAAGTTGTTGTACATATGGCTTATTAGCCATATAGAAACCAAAAAGGTCGGTATTTAACAACTTCTGGTGGTTTAGTCAAAGACCATTGGAGATAATTAAAAAAGAGAAGTGGAAGGACCTAAACGAGAAAAACTTAAAAGTAAAATTGCAAGGAATCCTGTAAGGAGAAGTGAAGTGGAAAGCCCTATAGATGAGAGCAACAAATTGCTTAATAAATTCTGGGTAAAGACGATGAGTGCCTCTAATTGGAGTAGCTGGGTATATCAACTACGCATCCATTTGGGTTGTACGTCAACTTAGAGGCATACAGCATGTGCCAAGGACAGCCAGGATATCCCAATTCTCCGGATTATTCAAGGACTAATCTACTTTGAAAGTTGTGGAAAACATCAAGCAAGACTGAAAGGTTCTGGTATTGGTCAAAAAGGAATCATATGATTGAATAGATCCAGTTACTAGTGACATGTATCCAAGGTGGAGAAATCTATCACTAGTCACCAGCTTTTAAAAACCCATAGAAAGTCACAAAAAGAAACCCAATTAAAAAAACAAAAAAAAACCTAATTAAAAACATTAAAATTTATACAATTGAATAGATTCTTGTACATCAATTACAAGGCTTTAAAAAGCTCATATAAAGTCATAAAACGACCAATAAAAATTAAATTGGTTTTTTTTAACAAAATAAACAAACTAAAACCGGTTGGTTTAAACTGGTTTTGATTTGGTATTGGCTTTGAATTAAAAAAACAATGTTCTTGTTATTTTTTTAAGTGAAAATCAAATCGAATCGAAAATGCTCATCTCTCCTTGTAATTCTTTGCTTTCCTAACGAGTTACGCAATGCTTTCCTTGGCTCCCAAATAGAATCCCAACTAATGGGAACCCAATGGATATAAAAATTCAAGAATTCATAGTTAAATCAACCTTCTCAAGAAAACTAAATTTAAACTTGTAATTAAGTTTGACACAATGATAATTTGTACCAAGACACTAAAACTATAAGTAATCAAACCCCCAACCAACGCCTATAAAGAGATGCGAACGAGAAGTATACAAGTCGCTATGAAACTATGTCAATTCTTTGATAAGTCAAAGTAGTTCAATGAAGAACTAAAAGTATAAGCAAAACCTCACACACAATAATAATTGCTGAAATCAAAGTATAAAAAAAAAATTAAATACAAGCTAAATAACTTTATTTATAATAAATAAAAATATCATAAATAATACTAGAAAAATATTAAAAGAGTTCTAAATAAAATAAAAAAAAATCTTAAAACAACTAGAAAACTAATACAATTCTCGTACAATAGCTTCTTAACCTTATCATAAAGCCTTTTCAATGTTTGATTGCCTTAAAAATTTAATCCAATATAAAACAAGATTTCTATAAATTTCTAGCGAAATTTCAGTTCAATCCAACAGTCAAATTAAAAATTATGTTTTTTAGAGTTAAAGTGTGCATTATAAAACATAAACCGCTAACAACCAAAATTACTTGGCCAATAAAGTAGTAATATATAGATTAAAGTAATCAAGATCTAAAGTAGTAATATATAGATTAAAGTAATCAAGATCTATTGTCATCACTTTATAAAAATATAGTAAACTCATTAAATACATCTTTTAAGCATCTTCCCCTTACCCTTCTTGGGTATTAACTCATGCTGGTATCTCTTTCATGTTAGATGAGAGAGGTCGTGATAATATTTGTTTGATCTTCCAGGTCCAATGGCCTAATATTTCGCTTCATAGCAACAAACCTTTCCAAAAAAAAAACACTTTTCATGTTTGCGTTTCTTACTTGTAATATTCAAACCTCACATTTCTTCTAAATAATGCCCCCTGATCTAAGGCCAAAGATAGAATGGCCTGGCAGAACTGCAGACATCTGTTGTGTAAATTAAAAACAAACATAATCAATAAATGCCCCAAATTGCTTGAATTCAGACAATCAACATGAGCTTAGACTGCGGACAGATAAATGTGCTTCCCCTAAAATAAAATAGAAAATATAGAGGTTCATTTACAGTAGCCCTCTAGATGGATTTGCTGAGTAAGACTTTCTTCTATGGCTGGCCTCGCATTCAAAATCTACACTTCGAATTTTATCCGAGGCAGACGAGAGGTTGGAATTTTGATAACTCAAGATTTTATTCACTTCAACTGTTGTTGTTACAAAAAGACAAACAAAACGGTGATGAAAAAAGGATCTTTTCCTTCTCTTACATATAAAAACTGAACCACCCTCAGGCAACTTTGCTCCCACTGATTATATTTTTGCAACGCTTCATGTGCTTTTGCCAGCAGCTTTGCCCAAGGAAGTAAAGTTCAACCTGTCAGCACAGGGAAAGTAAATATATTTTCAGTTTGCCTTGCAGGTCCCGGCAAAAAACTGGTCAAATATCAAAACCAACAGTCTAAACTACAGCAACTGCCTTCCAATTAAAATTTTGTTCTCACAATTAGATTTTGCTTTTTCCATAACATTGAAATGCCAACCTGATAAGTGGTTTCGGTTGTGCCACAGGTGGAGCTGAAGAGATTCCGTTGAACAATGGTGCCATAAGTTCAGCAGGCTTCAAGAATAAAACAGACAAGAAATGCAAGAACAGTGTCAGATTTCAAAACAATTTGGTCAATCCAAATGCAGAATGGCAAAGAAAATAAGCAACAAAAAGTCAGGGAACTTCCATCAAAAGATAGGAGACATAAAAAGTGTTATGCAGCTCATTATATCAAACAAGTATTCTTGTACCAAAATTTT
The DNA here is from genome assembly GCF_000002775.5 of Populus trichocarpa. Classification (NCBI taxonomy): domain Eukaryota; kingdom Viridiplantae; phylum Streptophyta; class Magnoliopsida; order Malpighiales; family Salicaceae; genus Populus; species Populus trichocarpa. The sequence continues at coordinate 4,047,633 of NC_037299.2, read as the reverse complement.
AATTTCCCTAAAATTTAATTTAAGAAATCTTTCAGCATACTAAAACTATTTTATTTCCAATTTGCATGACAACCATGGTAAATGGTGATGTTTGTTATATTGAGAATAGATGTTGAGCCTTTCATGTATGATAAACAACCAAAAAGCAGGTCTATCTCTGGTACCATTTCCCATAAAGGTAATTGTAGAATCACAAGTTTCAGCTTTTTTCTTCACATGAAATGAAGAGGAAGAGAAGAAAAATGCTACAGTTATATAGCACACAAGTGATTGCAATCAACCACAACAAAAATAAAACATTATGTTCTACTCGGTTGTAGACAGACGATACATATTAGGGGAAAAACAGAACAGACCTCAAGCTCCTCCGAGCCACCATTAGGGTACAAATAAGCAGATGGACCAGCTCCATTGCTGCATGCAACTGCTGCTATAGATTCATTTGTTTGTTCTACTGCTGTATTTGACAATGAAGATTCCACTGGGCTGCCTTTTGCAGCCCACTCTGAACCCTTTCCCTGATTTGTATATACAAAGTCATCTTCGAGCTCATCGAGTTCTTGTGGTAAAGCTTGGTGGGCAACATAAGGACCAGACATTATTTTATCAATTGCCAGCTTCTCAGCCTCTTTAGAACTTGAAGTATCATTGTTAGCTGGCAAACCTTTGTCCGGAAGGTTACATCTCAATATTCCATCAAGCTCACCATTTTGAGCAAAAATCCCTGCTAAATTTTGTGAATTACTTAAGCTTTCTGTTTCATTGTTGTCAGCTTTCTCCCCCTTCAATTCCCCTAAACTGTTTGTAATTACAAGGTCACTTTGTGTAGAGCAGGAACTGACATTACCAACAGGAGGACTGCCCTCATGAACTTCCCCACCGGAGGGAGGCATGGCAGCATAGCCCTTGGGATTTCTCAAGTTATTTTCTGTATCCTCATCAATTCGCTTTCTCTTCTTTCCCTCATCTGATCCATCAAGAACTCCTTTGCCTTCAATCTTATCTGCTGAAGAATTATTAGCAACCTTGGCTTCTGAACTCCGCCTACCATCCCAAGTTGCCTTTGATGGACGAGAAGGACGAACCCCACTTGGAAAAACAAAATTCGGTATGTTCCTCTTTTTTACATGAGTTACACGGATCTCCATCCCAGGCTTCCATAATGTGTACATGTTGACAGAGTTTTTGAATTCATCAACAGTTATCCTTATATCAAACTGTTCACCTTCATTTACAGGAACTCCTTGTTTACGTTGCAAGCCCATAAAGTAAGAGCAATGTAAAGGTCTAGATTTGTCTGAAAACTCGCCTGGGTGGGGGTGACATTGGAGCATGTTGTAAGTGTGCCTCTCAATCTACATTAGCAAATTACCATTAGAGATAAATAAAGGATCAAACCAGAAAGAGAGAAGAACACAACCAAACAAAAATAATAATTGGTGCTTCACCTTCAGGGTAAGTTGACGGAGACGGGATTCAACCCATCCCTTCCACTGTCTTAAATCATCTTCATTTTCAGCACTGATGTCTATCTGTAGATAATTCTTATATGCTTCAAAGAATGAAAATGGCTCAAAAAGGGTGTCCCATTCTGCCTTGCTCACCTCCATAGCCTGCAACCACCAGAAGCCATCAAATTAATGCAGATAGTACAGACATCTCTGAGATATGAGCTAATGCAAAGAAACAAGACATATCAGCAATGGTTATATCCTGATCCACATATACTAGTGGGGGGGGGGGGGGGATAACATGAAACATAGAATCATACCTCACAAATTTCATTTCCTCTCTGAAACTCTTCTGTCATTATACGCAGTGTGCTCGAAGATACATTGTAGCTAGAATTCATTGAAGGATAAGCAGGAGTAATTATAGGCATCAAATGATATCTGTCCTTTGGATTTCTTCTAGGATCCCAAACAGAAAGACCAAGGGATCCTTCTTCGATAGCGCATAGCATAACTGGGTTTGGCCAACGCCACTGAGTGTACACCCTGAAGAACCGAGACACTAACATATTTGGGAGTGCATTTGGAAATAGCTGGCATATGCGAGCAACAAGCAACGCCCAATTTATACCACCAAGAAACCCTGAAACCTGCAGATGAGAGATAGGTCAAATACTTTGACAAACAAAGAAGAAAGATGGTGAAAAACATAGCATAAGATTCAATGCACCATCTCATACATTTGAATATACACCACGACGCTTTGCCCAAAACCTCATGCATCGCAATGTTGTGCGGAAATTCTGCACTTAATGGGGAAAAAAACAATTAGAGACAGTAGAAGAGTCAGAAAGCATCAAATCAGAAAACCAAAAGAAGCATAAATTACAAAGAAATGCCACTTGCCTGAATATTTGGCACCAAACGTAAAATCTGGTCAGTAACTCGGCAACCATTGAGACTTCGAACAGTCTGTTCATCTGCATTATGCAGCATCGAGTCTTGTGAAACATCTAAATCCTGTGACAAATCATTAAATTAAAACAATTTTATCCAAATAATCAAAAACTTGCCACATAAACAAGAATGAGTTCCATATAGGTAGAATTTGTGAGTGGAATGCCATGTCATGTATTTTGCACACTTTTTCTCAAACTAACCCTTCTCCTTCAAATGACTATTATGTTCAACTTTAAAAAAAATAGAAATCTAGATGCTATTTATGGGATCGAGGATTAAAAACTGAGAGGATTTTAGTGTAAGATGAGAATAATGACTTATAACAACGGAATAAAAAGAACCTGAACCCTCATGATAAAACTACTTCACTCGATTTGTGCATTCAATATAACTTCTACATGCTAAGTAAAGTATATCATGTCATTTGGATTCCACAGATTATACCACCAGGTCTACAAAGAAACATCATATTGGGTCAAGCATGTCATTGATTTTGACCACAGCGACAACAGAGATTCACAGAGAAAAAGAAAATAAAGCATGTTCATAAATAAAGTACATATAAAACAAACAAAAAAATGTCAAGTTAAACTGTCACTTACTTCAGGAATAACCCAAAGTGACAGTTTAGCATAAAGAAGATCAATAGAAACACCCTTAAATTTGAATCTCATCACTGGAACATGAGCATCAGGCACAGGGTGCAACTCTGTTACTTCAGGCATCTCTGACAACATTCTATGTAACTCACCAAAAAAATCTTCCTGCAGGCAAAGTTTGTAGTATAGTTCCATTAATTGAGCATCACCAATTAAATCATACTAGAATAAAATTTGTTGCCCTATAAACAGGTAAGAGCTGATCTCACTTCTCTTGTTGCATGTCTAGGTCCCACGCAAAGAGTATCTATATCTGCACCAGGGCCATGCACCTAAAAAAATATATAGATAACAATGTCACAAACTGTTACTCAAACGAGTTACAAGAACATAAAGTGGTGAGAGTCTTTAGATCATTAATCTGCACATTCGCCAGGCATCAATGAAACATTACACCATTTGTTTCCTTTCCATTTTGATGAACAGAAAATACAAAAGAAAAAAAAATGGAGACCATCACACACTCTTATATTTTTTATCAACTTATTTTTGTTACAAAGACAAGTCATTCAATACAAAAGGTTCTTTTCTTTCCATTGCTCTTAGATAGATGAGTATTTACAATTTTAAGCAACACAAGCAGGCCACTTATTTAGTTCAGCTTCAGCATTATACAAACTAAGGAAATCACTACGAAAAGAAAACGTATAATGCAACTCAGAAGATTAGATTGAAAAGATTAATAACCTACCCCTAGGCGGTAAGAACCAAATGTGAAAATCTTAGCATTTGCTTCTTGCACCAGTTGCTCATTCAACCGTTTAGCACGGCTAATTACTTTAACCCAATTCTTCACAATCTGTTCCATTTTGCAGTCAACATGAAACATTAAGAAGCACTCTACTAAATTACTTAAAATAAATGCTGGAGTATGCAGTTCTTATGCAAGGAGCCAAAACAATCAAAAAACAAGATGCAAACTTTTCTGGCAAAACATAAGAATAAAAGAAAAAACTTCAGACCTGGTCAAGTCTCCCAAGTACTTCCTCTCTACTCACAGCTTCCTCCTGACTTTCATACAATCCCGCATCTTGCAAAAACTAAAGCAACACTCACATACTCAAAACTCAGAACTTACAGAGCAAGAATTTATAATTTAGCAAATCACAAAAACAAAACCCAGCAAAGATCGAACCTTTTCGAGTTCACGGGTCTTTGTCACATCGTACTCTGTTGGTCCACCCAATGAAATTGGTTCTGTAATGCCTAGTCTCTGCTGCTGCTGCTGCCCGTTATTTCGATTGATTAAACCTGGGCTCCCCATTGCTTTTTTTTTATTACCTCAATTTTTTTTCTATTCTTTTATGCTTTTTTTCTTTTCTTTTTTGAATATGGGGATTGTTAGGCACGATTTTTTTTTATTATTGAAGATAATCTAATGAATATACCTCAAAAATAAACAAAAAAAATAAAGAACAATTAAACAGAAAAAAATAACAATGAAGCAGCAATGATCGTTGATTGTACAGTACTTCTTGACTGATTAGAGCTACAATTAATTAAAAGGGGCGAGAATATAACAACCAACCTTTAAAATTCAAAACTTTAAAACCAAAACCCTAGATTTCAATCGAAATATAAAATCGACTACAGTACATCACCAAAAAAAATTATTAGGGCAAAATCAAACTCCTAACCCTAATTTCGAATTCAACAAAATCAAATTGATAACATCCAAATACACCTCCGCGATTACGTCCCTTGCTAATCAAAATCTTCAATCGGTTGAACCTCAACCGCTCCAATTTTGGACACTGGCACGATTATCGAGGAGAAAATATAACAAGTAGAAGTTTAGAATCATTGATATATTCTAGAGCGAGAGTGTTAGAGAGAGAAAAGGAGAGCTTACACAGGGAAGGACGTAGATAATTATCGTTATCGTGATTATTTAGCAGAAAATTTTTGAGATTTTGTTTTTCTCTGTTTTCTTTTTAGGAGGGAGAGGGAGAGGGAGAGCGGGGCCCTGTGTATCGTGTATGTGTACATCGCTGGCGGTGGATATATATATATATATAATGAAATAGGTAAACTGTGTTTTACCCACTATTTTTGACAAATATTTCAATTTAGATACTATTATTTTTAAACTATCTTTAAGATTTATTACTAACTATAATTAAAATTATCAGTGTTTCACCGTAACGTCGGCTATTATGCATTGTGAGTGAATTTACTGTAAATTACATTGTTTTGCACTGTAACACAAATATTATGTATTGTGAGTGCTCTTATTATGGACGGCACTGTTTGATGGGGGCATATGTAAGGCTGCAGCTAGCAGACCCCAAGTGTCAGGAGGCACGCTCCCTAAGGTTGCAGACACCTGGCACTTGGCTGTCAGGCCTGGCCGCTGGGCAGGCCATACCCCAGGCTACAGTCACTTGGCACTCGGTCTGCCCAGCCTTGGGCACTTGGGCTGCCTACCTGTGTGCTGGGCAGACTAAGCACACACGTGGCGCTTGGGCAGATGCCTATGTGAGAAATATTATTAATTTATTATAATTAATAAAATTAATAAAATAATTAATAAATTTGAAAGAAAATATTATTAATAATATTGAAAACATATTATTATTTATATTATAATTTTTTATGATATTTTTTATAAAAATAAAAAGTGAGCCCGCAGCATAGTATTATTAAAAATATTATAATTTTTGTTGTAAATATTATTATTTTTCTTCTAATACAAAGTATTCATATAAAAAAATATTATTATTTTTTCTACGATTCAAAGTATTCATATCAAAATATTATTATTTGTATTCTAAATATTATTTTTTATATATAATTCAACGCATTCATATTAAATATATTATTATTTGTGTTATAATATTATTATTTTATAATAATTCAAAGTTTTAATATAAAAAAATATTATTATTTTTGTTCTAAATATTTTTGGGATTAAAAATAGTATTATTTGTGTTATGAATATTATTATTTTTACTATAATCAAAAGTATTAATATTAAAAATATTATCTTTTGTGTTATAAATATTATTATTTTTATAATAATTAATATTATTAATAAAATAATTACTAAATTAGAAAAAAATATATTCTTAATATTGAAAAACAATAATAGATTCGATTTGAAAGGTAAAATTAAAAATTACTATTATTATTATTATTCTTATTATCATCATTAAAAAATTTTAAAAAATTTGTTATTACTATTAAAAAAACCACGTGGGGACACATGGTGCTTGGGCTGCTGCCTGTGTGCGGGGCAGATCCCAGCGCACACGTGGCGCTTGGGTTGCAGCCTGTATTCTGGCAGACCATGCGCACATGTGGCGCTTGGGCTGCGCTGGGCGTGAGCCATGCCCGCGTCCACTTGGGGACACATGGCACTTGGGTCATGGCGCTGGACCCAAGAGGAATGGATCCGGCGTCAGGACCCAGGATCAATGGGTCTTGCGTAACGATCCAATTCTATTGGATCCTTCATCAAGACCCAAGGTTCCTAGATCCTACAATTCTAAATATTATTATGTGTTTTAGAAATATTATTATTTTTATTATAATTAATATTATTAATAAAATAATTAATAAATTTGAAAGAAAATATTATTATTAATATTAAAAACATATTATTATTTATCTTATAATTTTTTATGATATTTTTTATAAAAATAAAAAGTGAGTCTGTGGCGTATTATTATTAGAAATATTCATCTATTCTAAGTATTAATATAAAACATATTTTAATTTACATTGTAAATATTATTATTTTTCTTATAATACAAAGTATTCATATCAAAATATTATTATTTTTCTTATAATTCAACGTATTAATATCAAAGATATTATTATTTGTGTTATAATATTATTATTTTTATAATAATTCAAAGTTTTAATATGAAAAAAAAATTATTATTGGTGTTCTAAATATTCTTGGAAATAAAAATAGTATTATTTGTGTTATGAATATTATTATTTTTACTATAATAAAAAGTATTAATATTAAAAATATTATCTTTTGTGTTATAAATATTATTAAAAAAATAATTACTAAATTAGAAAAAAATTATTCTTAATATTGAAAAACAACCATAGATTTTATTTGAAAGGTAAAATTAAAAATTACTATTATTATTATTATTATTATTATTATTATTATTAAATTTAAAGAAACTATTATTACTATTGAAGAAAAACCACGTGGCGCTTGGGCTGCTACCTGTGTGCTGGGTAGACCCCAGCACACTCGTTGCACTTGGGCTGCTACCTAGGTGCTGGCAAACCAAGCACACACGTGATGCTTGGTCTCCTGCCTCAGTGCTGGACACACCCTTGCGCACACATGGCGCTTGGGCTGCCTGCCTAGGGGCTGGGCATGCCCAGCGCACACGTGGCGCTTGGGCTATACCAACACCCAACTATCCTAGGATCCCGCATGCTGCAGAACCCAAAATAGCCTTGGGTCATTGGCTGTGCAGGACCCAAAATACACTCCAAATAGCCTTGTGTCCTGCCAGCGTCAAGACCCAACTTTTTTATAAAAATAAAAGGTGAGACTGCGGCGTAGCGCGGGCCACCTAACTAGTGTTTTAACTAAACTTTAAAATTACCTAAATAACTTCAAAGGTTTTCCATTGGTGTTATGTTTAATTTTTATATTTTCTTCACTTTTCATTCTCTTTCGAAAAAGAGAAGGTTGGGAATTACTTATTTAGTTTATTTTTATTTAGTTTATTTTTACCAAAAACTCATGTTATGTGAAAAGGCCTCTCATTTATTTAACTAAGTCATCGATACTAATTTATCATATTCAACTAGCAAACCCATTTAAATAAAAATAAATATTTTTTCAATAGATTTTTATATTTTATTTATAACATTATTTATATTTATATTTATATTTATATCAAAATCAATTGTTCATGGTCATCCGCATAATAACAAAAATAGAGAAAAATTACATCTAACATCTTAAAGTTTAGTAAAAATTGCATTTACCTATTGAATTTTGAAAAATTACAGTTTGCAACCTAGGTTAAAGCCATAATACACCTATATATTATAATAATTAGAGACATCAAATTACTCATCGTTTCTCTTTCTCTTTCTTTAACTAACAAACAATGTAAAACTTGTGATTTCTCCCCAATCAAACAACAAAATTACTACTAAAATCGATTTCTCGCATGAATTTATATTTCAACGTAGTTGTTTGTACTGGGTTTGTGTTAAAAGGAGTCATGTTCATGTTTATGTTAAATCTAGTTCTCTATGTATAAATTTTTATTTACAACAATAAACAGATGTGAAATCAAGATAAGAATTTTTCAAAGTTAGAAAGTTTTAACTGAAATTTATTAATATTCAAATCTTTGAAAGAAAAAAGAAAACTAAATCGAATAAATCTATTTGTTTTTGTATTCAAGATTCTTAAAATCTGTTTGGTTTCTATAGATTCTTGTTTCTTAATTGTGGAATAAATGTTTATATCATGTTGAGTTGAAGTATATTGAAAAGAAGAAAACCCTGGATAGATAGCAATGGGTAAAAATAAGATTGTTATCTCCATCGCCACCAACAACAATGGTAAAATAGAAGATGTGCAAAAGGGGAAAATATCAGATATAGCATCACTTGAAGAGATTAGTGAAGAATATTTTAATAAGTAAGAAGTTATTGTAGTTAAAGGTACTCCTTTGAATGAAGATGCTTTTGAACTCACCAATTTTAAACATGGTTTAAGTCTATTAACTTGTCTAACTATTGTCTTTATGTCCGAACCAATGATCTCTTAAATATTAAATGTTAGCTTTAATTTGTCTTATTATTAAGTGTCTTGTATTTGGTTGTCATTGGATTGTTTTGGTATTTTTCTTTTTAAATGTCTTTATATATTTTTCCCGATATATATTCCACTTCACAACTTGATTGTGAGAACTTATGTAAAGAATGTGTATGCTCTAGTGGTCTTATTATAACAACCTTTTTGTGGGGAAATAAAGAGCCAATGTTTGGCTGATAACCTTTATTTTCCATGGAAGATTTTAAAACCTAACACCAATTATTAGCATGGCATGGACATTAGTTGCTTCAAATTTAGCACCACCCGGTAAATGGTGCAAAAACTTTCATGGCTTGTTAACTTAGTTATGTGTCCACCATTCTCCTTTTCATTCAAAATAGGATTAAACAATAACAACAAACAAAAAAAATTAGATGGTAAGAGATATGTACAAGTATCAAGTTGGAGGTGGATACATTTTGGATTATATAATCTTTCTTAAGAATAAGTTGTTCAAAATAAGCCATTAAATAAGTTGTTTGTTGAGGTACAAGTAGATGATAGGTCCAAGAAATCTTTGGTGTCTTCTATGAATAGTAGTAAAGAAGATAAGAGATGAATGTGGTTAAAGTTATTCATATTGAGAAAGAAGAACGAGATTTAGGGAAAAGGGAGATTGACTTGGATTTAGAGGTGAAAAGTGAGGGAGGAATGACGAGAGTGTTGATGTTAAGAAAAGGGTGAAGTCTATTTAGAGAGTGTTAGTGTGATTAAAGATAACAAGTAAATGTGTGATCTTACTACTAAAAGCTTATATAGAAATTAAGATGATGATATTTTCTCTTTTAAAAAAAATTTAATATTGTGAAGTGTTAAATGAGGATCTAGATGGACGATCTAGATTTAGATTTTAGGTGGAGGTGAAATATGGGCATTTGTGGTATTTTCATTAATTTAACACAATAAGGGCTCTTTAGTCATCAAATGAAAAATAATGATAAACATGTAAATAATCAAATAATTTTTATTGACTTTTTTGGCATGCCAGGTACAAAATATAAATTGTTACATGTACACCAAAGTTTAGGATGCAAACCGTAATTTTTCAAAACTTAGTAGGCAAGTGCAATTTCAACTAAACTATAGAATGTCAGGGGTCATTTTTCTCAAAGTTAATTATAAGAAAATAATAAGATGATTCAATAATTGCATACATTGTTGATGTGAAAAGATAATATAGTTGTAATATCTATAAAAAGTAAGGAAAAATTGTTTTATGAGGTATTTGGGACAATGGTGACAGTTGTTTTTCAAAGTGTTTTTTGTTTGAAAATGCATCAAATTAAAGTTTTTTTATTTTTTAAAATTGATTTTTAGATATTAGTACATCAAAACGATCCAAAAACATCAAAAAATTAATTTCAAGCAAAAATAATTTTTAAAATTCCTATTGAAACACCCTTTTAGATAGAAAGGATGTATGAACATGAATATTAAGGATTTGCTTTTGCATCAAAAGGAAAGAAAATAGTGAAAAATGGATGAAGTTTATGTTTTCATAATAAGGATTAAATATTTTATACTTTGAAAAAAAAGTATACATTTATATAGAAAATAAAGATCGACCCTTAGAATAAAAGGTACTAATTGCTAATGAAGCTATTTAAAATTTGTTCACAAAACACAAACAATTAGGGAATTCTAATTTTTAAGGGTCAAAATGAAATATTTAATAAACGATAAACGTTATGGTTTATTTTTCTCTCATGATAGTTATCACATTCATAATGGACAGCCTTTGTTATTTGGTTAACCGAACTTGCATCAACATTAACGTTATTTATCTCTTAAAATGATAAATAATCACCAAATAAAATATTCAATTTTTATTTGTTATTATTTTCTATTTCATATTAGGAGAGTAGTACTTGAACCAAGACATCAATCACTCAAAGTTGTCAATATTGGTTTGGTTGGTGTTTTGTTTTTCTTATTTTATTTTTCTTGTTGAAACGATATATTTCAGTTCCAAATCATTTTAGTATGTTGTTTCGGAGTCGTATATTGTACACACACACTAATTCAACATACATAATTCCAATTCAAATCTAAAAATAAATTAATTTTAAATTATGCAATATAAATACAATATCAAGCATCAAAACATAATTTTAGAATTTAAAACATTTGTAGTAACTCAACACAAACAAAATGTTAAAATATTGAGAAACTAAAATGTTGATCTTGATCTTGTGGTGGTTTGTAAGGAAAGTCATCAACCAAATATTCTAAAAAATAATCATTTTCACTAAGCTTATCCTTACCATCAAAACAAATATCTTCATCCTCTAAAGTCAAAGTAAACAAAGATACCTCAATAGTTTCTCAATTTATATCATCTCCATTAAAAAGGGTAGGTTTTCACAAATCCACTTATTTTATAGTTCAATGATATCAAGGCTAATGAGATCTAAAGCATCTCTTATTTTGCTCAAATTCTCATAAAGTACAAACATGAAATAAAACAACATGAATATAAACCATATATATTAGTGATAAATTTAATTTTTTAAAAAAAATAATATAAATGTTAGTGAAAATAGTAATAATCATTTTCAATATTATTATTAATAGTATGATAATTGTCGCACCCTAAACGCAAAGGCATGATGACACTTTCCAGACGGTGTTCTAGATGGTTTTTAGTTTCATAAAGAAGTCGTCACCTAGTATTATGGTTACTAAAAATCCTAACTACTCTTTTAGATACTCTAGGCAAGTGGCTGATTGTGTAAAGGAAAGTTATTAACACCCTTAGTATGTCCTACTTGAGGTAAGTTGCATTGTTTTTTTTTCTCTTTCTTCATTATAGTTTAATGGTGTTTTTATTCCTATTAGTCTACTATGACGGGTTTTCTACGATGAACAAACCTTGGTTTCGTAAGTCAAGAACTTGGTTTAAAATAGTGAAATGTCCTCAATTATCATTAAGGCTTCTTTTGGGGTAAAACTAGAATTTTTGTTGCTATATCATTCCAAATAATATTTCAAATAAAATTTCTTGCGGTTTTATCTTTATAATAGAAGTGAATGAGTTGTATTATTCTCAATAATATTTTGGATATTAACCTTATATAGGTTTTTTTATCCTTATATTAAAGGTCAGTAATAAAAATTTATTATCCTTAATAATATTTTGGATATTCACCCTTTTTAGGGTTTTTTTTATCCTTATATTAAAAGTGAATAATATTTTCTTGACAAAAATAAGCTTTTAATGTTTTTTTGAAAGACTTGGTCATATGTTATTTAAAATAAAATCGTATTTTTTAAAGAAAGGTTTTTCTGTTGTTTTTTTTTTTTTAAGGGAAAATGACTTTATCAATTCTAAAAAAGTGTTTCACGTGTAGGTCATAATTTCAAATATTACATACATGAGGGTAAAAAAACAAAAAAGTAAGGAATTCAAAATTAATTGTAAAATTGTCTTTCGAACATTAAACATTTATTAAAACTAGACAAAGATCGTGTTCGACAAGATGCAAATAAAATATTTTTATCAAAGATAATTTTACCACGATATCAATTCAAAAATAATTATTGTTCATCAACTCAAAACCGAACAATGCCAAACATCCACACAAGTTTTATTAATTTCACTTGCTTTGTTCAAATTTCATGTTAATCCAAATAAATCAAAATAAATCCACACATAACTCATGCACCAACGTAATGTCCAAAAAAGAAATCTTAATCCAAAAAAAAAATCTCACAATTCAATACAAATAACCACAAATTTCAAAAAAAAAAAAACACACATCAAACCAAATTATAGTGTCCATACAATCCAAATATTATACAAAATAATAAGCATTTGGTTTCAAAATTTCACAATTGTATAGCAATTTGTCTAAAAATGATTTGTGTTTATAGATCGACCTTCCGAGACATTTGAAATGTCCAAGATATACTGAAATTGATAAAGAAAGACTGCAAGAATAGTGGCGACGCGTGTATCACGTGCCATCACCACTATCGATGCGTTGATTCACATACCGCTACTTCTGGAGGGGAGTGAGCTGGTGGATCTAATGGTGATTTATCTCATCTTCACCTCTAGACTGGCGGTGACACCCACCGCTCTCAAGGACAGAGATTTGGACTTCCAAAGCTTTGGTTTTCTATTTCTTCCTCTTTCTCTCTTTCAGCTCACTCTCTCTCTCTTTGCTGTAACTTTTCTTTCTTACTCGACTCCTTTTTTAGCTTGAATTTCAAATCCATGACCCGAGTCATAAACCTCACTAAGTTTAATAACTTTGTGTCTTTAAAAGTATTTTTATTCAATTATATAATAACAAAAATAGTCATTAGCAAAATTGAGTATCAACTTACTATCGAGATATTTGTTTGAAACTACAATACTTTCTTTTAAAAAAAACCAAAATAAATTATGAAGTCTAATTCTAAATTAACCTAAGTTGATTCGTCAAACTTCTGATCCGGGTCATAAACTCCACTAGGTTTAATAACTCTGTTTTTTCTGAATATATTTTTTATTTAATTATACAACAATAAAAAATAGATGCTCGTAAAATTAGGCACCAACTAAATATCAGGATGTTTGTTTGAGGCCATGATAAACCTACAAAAAGTAAACTAAAACAAATTATAAAGCTTAATTCAACATAAACAAAATATTAAAGGATCAAATTGAAAAAAATAAATAATCAAAGAGGAAAAAAAAAAAAAAAGGTCATGCACACATGTGTGGGGCAGGCCTGCAAATGAGGACTGTTTTTATTTATTTATTTATTTTTTAAGGGGCGTGTGGCATGTCGTTAGAAATTTTAGACCAAAATTAAATTTAGAAAAACTAAAGGAACAATAGAGAAAGAAAAAGAAAAGTAAATGGATTAAATAGAACTTTTTCACTCGAATTTGAGATTAGCTATATGGTTTCTCCTTGTTTTACCCTTTAATCATTTTTTTGTTGAATTTTGTTTTTCTCAAACAAACCTTATCAAACTAATCATTAATATGATCATTAGAAGAAAAAACAACTAAGGGTGAAGGAGAAATTACCATAGCCCAAGAATAAGATTACTATTCATTGGAATAGAAATTCGATGATATTGCTCCTGGCTCAAAAACCCTTTCAACTTAGCATTGAAGACAAGGTGGTCTTTTTACCATGATAAAATTGTATTTTACAAATTGTATGGGGTTAGATTGGTCACTTCGCTTTCTTTTTTTTGCATAGTAAAAATACAAATTTAACTCTATAATAAAAAATATATATATATAATGTCTATTACCCAAGGATGTTTTGGTCTTTTTTAATTTTATCAAAATAGTGTAATTATTATGATGTCCTTAAAAAATAACTCTCTCACTAGGGGTTTTTTTTGTCATTTTAAATTGGTTTTATTGTAAATTTGAAGGTTTCTTAGAGACTTTTTTGTAATTGAAATATATTAAATATAATTAAAAAAATGGTGGCTTGTGCATGGCACACGCCAGCATTTAGACATATGGAGGGCGGTCCGACAATCAAATGCAGCCTTCTAGAGTAGCGTTTGAAAGGTCTCAACATCCATGACCCAATAAGGCAGAACATGTTCCAAGATTCACGGTGGTTTGACGTCGGCAATCATTTTTTTTTTCTCCCTTTTCTCTCCCCACACCTAGATTTCCGCGTTATCCCCTTAAAAATTCAAGAACAATTCTTTAATTTGTTGATTTTTCAAATTTGGTCCTTTTTTTATTATGATTTTTTTTATTTTGAATAATTTATAAAATTGACATGTCTTTTCAATTTCATCCCTCTACTCTTTTTTTGTCTTTCAAATTTGGTCCTTATTTTTTTTTTTTATCAATTTTTTGTTTGAAATCATTTTTCAAGTTGATTTAGTTTAACGATATCACCCTCCTTTGGACTTTTTTCCTATCAAGTTTAATTCTTATTCTTTTTATTGCCATTTTTTTTCTTTGATATGTTTTAAAATTTGATATTTTTAAATTGGTTCATAATAAACTTTTTAATTGGACTCGAATCTAGAGTTTCACGGGTTACGAGTTTTTATGATTTCTTTTATAATTCCATCCCGTATGGGTTTTTTTTCTATCAAATTTGATCTTTATTCTTTTTATTGCTATTTTTTTTTTTTTTTTGCTTTTGTGAGTTTTGAAAATTGATAATTTTTTTACGATTTCATATTCAAAATTAAATTGGTTGAGAGTTAAGTTTCTTAATTCAACTAGGGTTTAAGATTTCATAGGTTGCGAGTTTTGGACATTCAACCATAGAAAGTTTAATCAGGTTTGCTTAGTTTTTTTTCTTTTAAGCTGATTTTGTTTTACTCAATTTTTTAGAGTTTTGCTTTGTTATTTTTTTCGGTTTGACTTATATAGAGTTAATCTTAGATTCATAACTAGAGCCACTAATTTTTAAGGTTAAATTAAGTTGACTTTAGTTTTTTTTGTTATTTTTTAATTTTATTTATTTAAATTTCATCATAATTTAATATATTGAAAATTGACCTTTCTTGCTTTTTTTGTCCTTTCCTTATAAGTGGTTCTTTGTTTCTTGCTTATTTTTTTTTATAAGATTATTCCAATTTTTTATCTATTATCTATTGTTACAAAGTTTGTGAATTAACCCAATTTAAGTGAGTTTTTTTCTTGTTTTTTTTTTATTATTTTCACCTTTCAATATTAAATTTTTTATAATTGCTCATGTTAATTTTATTTTTTGTTACCTTTTTCATTATTATTTTTTCTTATTGTTATATTTTTTTTATTTATTTTATTTAAATTACCAATTAGTTTAGTTATTTTTTTACCTTTTTCATTATTATTTTTTCTTACTGTTGTTATCTTTTTATTTATATTATTTAAATCACTAGTTGGTTTGATGACTAGGTCTTATTTTTTTTCCCTTAATATTTTTTTACATCAAAAAAAGAAAAAAGATTTAACCAGTCTACAGTAAAACACAGGCCAAAATCTAAGTAGAAAGCTATAATTCAAAAAAAAAAAAAACATGAGGTCAAAATTTAAAATTAAAAAAAAAATTATTACAATAGATCACGTTTTGGTATATTTTATAATTACTTGAAAGGAGAGCAAATATTATTAAATTAAAATCTTAAAATTTCAAAATAACTATTGCTGTCTAAAACAATAAGGGTAGAAAACATTTCCCTTTGAAAATACAAAATTTACTCCAAAAATTATCTCATATATAAATTTAATTTCTATCTTCATTTTTATCTCTTCGTCTAAACATGTTTATGTTTTTTTTATTTAAATCATGTGGCACTAACCAAACTAAAGAGATAGCTTTCCCGCTGCTAACAAAAATTTTTTGGATCCATGATGCTAACAGAATTAAAATTGCCAATCCACACATGACTGAAAATAAAGCTACCCGTTCAGTTCAAACACCATGCTGATGCAAACCAACGGACCAGAGAACCTGCAGCTATGTTCACAAAGTTTCACTAAACATTTTGTAAATGATCAAGTTAAAGAATTATTGACAGAGCTAACTGTGGTTCCAAATAGCAAAGCTAACCCTAAATATGGTGCTAAGAACTTTTAATTATGATCACTGATCAGACTGATCCTAAATCTTTTTACAAAATGTGCAGGCATACTGCTATCAGCTACAAGCAGATTCATCTCATGCACTTGACATAATTTGTACATACAAGTTACAACCAAGCTGGAGCACAAAACTGAACTTCTAAAGGTTACCAACTGCGGCGCTTTGCATCCAGAGCTGCACAAGTCTACAATTAACAGAAAAAAACTACAACTGAAACAACTTACACTACGGATTCACCATCCTTCCTTAGCAACTCCTGCAAAAGATCAATTTGTTTAAGTATTAATTCAATGCTTTAGTCAAGCATCTCTCTCTCTCACACACACACACGCACGCATGCACACGCACGAATACAGACAAATGCATGTGTGCATGTTGCAACTTGAAAAACAAAACCTTTTTCAGTTTTGAGTCTCTTCTAGATGCTATGGTGATTTTCATCACCAGTATACCATTATTTGTATAGGTAAATGCCTATTTCTTTGGAGGCTCAGGGGTTTAGAAAAGTCAGACAAAGTACCGCTATTCCCTCTGATGTAATGTCCAAGGAGGTGATCTGGATATGATAATAAACATCAGGCATGTTTATTTATCTGTAGTGTATGGATTGCTTCTTTTTATAACCCTGTCCTATTTATCAGAATTGTTTGTTGCATATATTGCTCATGCAAGCATCACCAAAACCCAGAAATTGCAGAAATGAATTAGTTTTAAGACTAAAATTACCGATTTAGTAGCAGCAATGGATGCCCGTTGCCTTTCTTTCTTCTCTCGTGAGCACTCTCCACACCAATTCGAGAAATCTTTTTGATATTTCTTCATCTCTCTGAAGACTGAACTGTATAGAGACAACACAGCGTATTTTGAAGAAATAAATACCTTATAATTGCTAGGAAAAGTAAAGTTCAATGTGAGAAGCAAATTACTACTTCAATCTCATATTTACACTTGCCCAATTCCTTTCTGAAATGCCTCAATTTATCTGTCTACTTTCCAAATGAAAATATATGGTAATCTATGACTTTACAAATTACTCTTGGATATCTAATAACATCAACGATTTCAATTAAACATAAACATTAGGTGTCTCTTTAAATAGTTAAAAGACCAGAAGGAAGAACTATTAATGGGATCGAGGAAGTACATTTAGCATAAGGAAATAAGCATCGTAAAAAAAACTATGAACCCAGTAAGTTCTCATACAAATAGATCAAACAGAGGCTAATAGAGATAGAGGTCAAGCAAAAATTTACCTGAAAAGTGTAGACAATATAAGCACAAAATCTTCAGTGCACCAAAAAACTTTGTACATGCACATAAATTTCCTAATAGGTCTCAATTGAATCTTCCAGAAAACCTTTTCCAGGAAAAAAAAACAATGGATGAAATATAAATGATGCAGTGGGAAATCTAAATGTTACTAGACTCATTGATTAAGAACCTTTCCATATAATCCCAGCACACTTAGCAAGGTTTAATGAAAGTCAGTAATGCTAGGGATACTAACACTGATTTACTAAATATTTTTACTATTTTCCTTTTTTAAGAATAATCCTTTTACTAACTGCAGTGTCATCTTTATTAGGATGGCTATTAAAATCATGGTGGGATGGATCATAACAATTAGTGCAGTACTTGCCATCATTAAATTACATGCACCAACTGCAAAGTGTCATATCACTTGGAAAGAAAGTCAGTAAGAACTCTTGGCATCTCTTGAAATATTTTGAAATAAAAGGAGCAGCAAACAAGAAAAGAACAGATACATACAACACCAAATGAGTAGCAATCAAATTGCTGGTGAAAATGCTAGAGGAAAAATGGTTTGATGAAAACTAATGATAACTCACTATGCAAAACATGCTTAATGAATGACCAAATTATTCTTTTCCTGAAGTCAGGCCATGTAAGATTAACAGGCAGTGAAAGGAAATACCTTCTGCACCACAGGAGTAAATTGATCCTATGACCAGATGTTGTGGCCCTAGCACCATGCCTATGACGACCAAGATGAAGCACAGCTCGTCCAGGAATATGAGAGTAATCAAATATTTCCTGCTTTCAAGGAAAACACTCCATAAAAAATACAGAAAAATATAAAACTTCAAAAAAAAAAAACTAAAGCTATTAACATCACAGTTTTGCACGAATTCTACAATATAGAAACCATATAGCCTTGTCGTACACAATTGATTTAGAAATACTGGTTTTATGGGATTGTAAGAATATAAATACCAGATGACACATTATAGTTTCAAAATTCAAATGAATGTTAGCAATTTAATTAGCTTAGCCATCTACATGGCAAGTGGTTCTCAATGGTCAAGTAAAATAGAAGTGCCCACAAATCTAAGTTTTCATACCAAAAATCTGAGTTTCCAGTTTCCATAGAAAGGGATTTAGAAGTTTTTGGAAAATGGAAGGTAACACCTTTTGCCATCTACCTGACAAATTGAAATAAATAGTTTCTGGGTCCTTAAAGAATCTAGTGTTCTTATACTGATTACAAATCAAAGATCTCAACACAGAGAATTCAAAATGATAGCAACAATAGGCCTAGATGACAAGAACTACAATCTGGAAAAGCTGTAAAACATTCAACAACTCGCTAATCAAAGAATAGTTTTATGATTGAAAACTTGTACATGTGAACCAACAAAATTATTTATATGGTGATTCATCCATACAGCATACAAACATGGAGAAATAAAAATAGAATCCACTGGCTCTCTGCACAAAAGCATAGATCAAAGGAAAGTTTTCCTTCTAAATATAGATAAGCTCAAGTCTTAGATCTGTCTTGTGCTAATCTGCTTGAAAAATATTCCACATTAAAGACTAACATACCTCTGGCTGACTTCCTGTATTTACATGTTTATCACACCTTGTGCCCCGGAAAAACAATTCTCCGCCAGAAAATTGCTTACCCAAGCAAACATTCAAAGTTACTTCAGAGTCATCCACATGAAAGCCTATAAATATAAATTATATATATTTAAAATCCGGAATTGACAGATTGTGCAATCAAATAAAAGGTGTGTCCATGCTGTCTTTTCTATTTTCCTTCCTTTGTGTGTGTGCGCATGTGTAGCTATAATGACTCATCAATGAAGTTAATATAGAGATTTTGACATGGATATATTTATCTGAGTAGAATATGAATAAAGAAACAGAAAAGGTGAGTTATATTTCCTATTATCCACCAAGTACCCATCCCCTCCATATAATTCACAATTTCTAGGAAGCATCGGCAAAAATTCATGCACCTAATTTACAAGGTTGGTAAGAGACGTAAACAAATTCATGGATGGTAGAAGGAAAAAAATCACTAACTAAAATATTCAACATAATAAGGAGAGGGGCATGACAATCTTAGTGTCAACCAATGTCTAACATACTAGTGCAAATGTATCAGCTAAGACCTAATATAAGCATCATTACAATATAGACTAAATAACCCTGAAAATGGTACAAGTGAAGACAGCATGCTACACAGATGGACTAGATGTAGACACTACCAGCACGTTATTCATAAAATAAAATAAAAGTACAAGCATACACAGTACACCAATTGATGTTACACACAGATGCAAGCATGGATTTTGACTAGACAATAAATAAAGTAGAATACAGATTGCAGCTAACATAGCCACAGTACAGCCCATAGTCATGTCATGCTTAAAGTCACAATATCATAAAATTTTTCAGACCTACAAGCCATAAACCGCTTGGTGGTGCATAGTTAAAAAAAAAAGAGGGAATAGAAATAGAAACTCTTAAAAAATATTAATTGCAAAAGGAATGCATTAAAGCACGCACCTAAGTCAACATCCCAATCTTTGCCATATTCAACAACAAAACCATGATGAGAATCCAGAGTTGCCCCACCAACATCAGGAAAAAAAACTGCATGAGAGGGAGAAGAGGCAAGGTAAATGATCATACAATTTGTGTTATTTTGGACTAAAATAGGAAAAAGAAAAATCTTCTAGTGAACATATGATACAGCTTATCTAATATCAGCACAAATGTATCACCTTTAGATATAGGACGGATAAAACCATCCATAAGCTTGTCAAGCATTGTTTCAAGGCCAAAATCATCCAGAACAGCTCCGTATTTATTCATCGTATTTGGTCGCATGATTCGAAATTTTGTATCATTAACCCATGCCTCAAAATTTTCAACCTGGAAAATGACATTAAATAAGAGAATGCAAAAGAAAAAATAAACATCTGGATGTAAAAGACTTTTTTTTTTTGTGGGTTCAAGAGTACACACAATTACATGTGGCAATAAAACATAAGATTCACCTCTGCTACTAGCAATTCACAAAAGCGTGGCTGAAGCATCTCAAATGTGAGCACACCAGGAGAGGGTTCTGATATTATGCTTCTAAGACTGTCCTCTGTATTATCATTGATTGCTTTCATGAAGGAGGGGACAAAGAAAGTAACAGGGTGCATTGTGTATAACTCTCTTTTCAAAGGCTGCACAAATATGACAGAGCAAATGAGCAAGGCAAACAGATTGTTACTTGATTGCAGCATTCATAAAATATTAGCATAAAAACAACTCCCAAGTCCCAAACTTCATTTCTTCACAAGACTGAGAATTTGCACCTTAGACAGAAAACCAAATGAGATTACATATACAATAAAAAAAATATCTCTATCTCTACACTTCACATCTCCACTACCATCTTGAGACAGACCTAACCTCTCAACATTTTCATTGCTATTCCTCATAACCTGTAGCATTCTATATGGCAGATAGAACTAATTCAACCATGCGGAAGTCTCAATTTTCATAAAAAGGCTCCTTTATTTTTTCTAGAATGGGGGACGGGCAAAGCATGCAAGTTTATAAAAGGAGACTACCACCAAATGACCATTTAAAAACTTCTTGCAGCTTTGCTTCCAGCCAATCAGAACAACACTTCAGTGTGGAAAACAGGAGAAAAAAAGGTAAACATAGAACCCCACTGTCCTCCACCTCCACGCTAGTAAAGTAGAAAAAGTAACCAAATGTTACAATGTCTCATACCTTATAATGCGATATTATCTTCTGCCTGTATTCTCTATGTTTCTGAGCCTGATAAAAACATCAGAATGAAAGTTATGCAGTATTGGTAAGCAGTTGTCTACCTCTCTTTATAAATGACAAGTACAGCGAACCATAACAAAATACATCATGCCATTACAATGCATAATCCCCTGTTCCCAAATCAACACCCCGGAAGAGAGGAACCCTTCCCAACCTTGCATAATAGATATTCTCACTCATCCCAATCTCCAAGGAATCCTGGAATTACAAAATACTAATCCCAAGTATCAGCATCATTTTATCAAATCAGTAGAGTCCTGTTATTAGGTTACCTTCAGTTACTACCCAGCCAATGCTGAACCTTGTTATTTTCTTTAATTTCAATGACTAGAAGTGCTTGAAATTTTCAAAAAAACTGATAGAAAATATACGCAGAAGCTGTCCACATTTCTTAGGTCGGCTTTATATATTTTTCCATGGTTTATTTTGTAACAGAGGAGCACCCCAGAGGCTACAGGCTTTAAGCTAAGTGAAGAAGAAATGGATGGGAAAACTTCCATAGCAACTTTAGTAATGCCAAGAATAGTAAGGTGCTCTTAATTTATGTCCATGCAACTGTAAAGTTCCTAGCAAGTTTTAAGGCAATATTACGAAATTGTAATTAAACCTGGGCATTAAAAAGTAGCATGCTCATTGATAACTTTAAGATAGACAAAAGCGTGAGACATAAGATGAGTATATCCACCTTCTTTTGCAATTAATACACACACAAGTTTTTTTTTTTCCTTTTCTGTCATTTTTTTAGTGAAAACTAATTTCAGAAATTACAAAAGCTCTTCCTAACAATACCATATATGATGATGCCATGCCACTAGAAATAATTTCCATTCTCTCTTGCTAACTTCATTCCAAATTTTACCAGAAAGCAAGCAAGAGTCTAAGGGCATTTCCGTCATTTCCATAATGATATGTCCGTTAGAGAATTGAAAAGGAAGAGCAAGCAAAACCCTAACAATGCAATTGACTTACCAGGAAACGAAACATAATTTTCAACGAAAAAAAATAAAAAAAATCTGAAGGCGTGGTAATTTGAACGTACTCTGGTTCGCTCTCCATGTGGCAAATACTTTAATAGAATATCTCTCATGAACTTCACTTTCTCTTCTCTACTATCATGAAGCATATTCGGCGGCAAGTATTTCTCCAGCGAGCTAAAAATCGAAGGACAAAAATCCAGTTGCAGATCTTCATAGCTCTCCGGCATGTGATCCTTGTTAGCGTGTAGTCTCAGCCTCTGACTCGGCACAATCACTGGAGCTGGTTTTTTCTCCGGTTCAACCACACCGTTTCCTCCTCCGATCACCGGAGGTGATTCCCGGCGATCCCCCGACATGATGAAGGTCAGTCTGTAGAGGTTTGGAGAGTGTTAGGGTTTTGCTTCACTGCATTGATTGAGGATGAAACGGTAATATTTTTCAGGAGAATTAGGGTTTTGTTTATGTTTTTTCGGGAATTCTGGTAGTGTTGGTTGCGAGCGTGAAATGAGAGTTTTTGTTGTTGCAGTTAGGGTTTGGTCAGAAGGTTATCGTATTTTTTATCATTTTCAGAGCACAAGTGTTAGTACGCGCTACTCTTGGAGCGTAACAAGAACGCGGATCTGGAGTGGGTGGAAATTAGACCTGCGATCTCTTATTATTTTTTCCAATCCAGCGCGTGGCTGTGGTTGGATGATTTCGGTGTTAAAATAGACGGACGGGATAAGTATACTTATCCTCCAACTATCATACAATTCTCAATTAGGTAAAAAAAAAAGAAGAAGAAATTAACCCATTTATTCTCGCCTTAAAAGTTTTTGCCTTCGAAATTATAATAAGAAACAAGGACCTCGTTCACTGTTTGGTCATAAATTTTTAATAATGGATTAAAGCAATGTTTGATGGATCAAAGATGTAATTAACGTTGGTTTTTTTTTTTTTAAGTATCTAGTTAAGAATCATGTAATAATTTAATTGGGGGACACTATATTCTTTTGCTGGGATTTGAATTAAATTAAGTTAGTGTTTAGGAGTATGGTAGTTATTGTTTTTTAAAATATTTTTTATTTAAAAATAATATTTTTTTTATTTTTAAAAATTATTTTTGACATCGGACATCAAAACAATTAAAAAAAATAATTTCAAGCAAAACAAAATTCATAAAATCATAAAATACGGTTTCAATCACAAAAACAAATAACCTCTAAAACCTCGTTTGTTTGTTGAAAATTATTTTTTTAAAATGATTTATATGAAAAGTGTATTCCTAAAAAGTTGGAAAACGTTTTCTAGTATTCGGTTATGCCATGGAAAATAAGCTGAAAAACAACTTATTAATATTTTAATTTTGTTTCAAGTTTATTAAAAGAATAAAGATCAAATCTAATAGATAAAGAGGTTAAAGAAGAATGAAATAAAAAAAAACTTCAATTTCACAAATCATCTCAAATCAAATAAATAGCAATTAAAAGAATGAAAATCAATTTTGATAGATAAAAAAGTTAAAAAATGATAAAATTGAGAAACAAAATTTTAGTTTCATAAATTATTTCAAATAAAATAAATAACGATCAACAGAATGAGAATCATATATGATAGATAAAAAAAATTCAATTAAGAAAAGGATAAAAAAAATAACAATCAAAAGAATAAGGATCAAAGTTGATATATAAATCAAATTCTAAAAGATGAAATTCAAAAAAAAATTCAAAAAAAAATTCAAAACAAATTGTATAGTAATTAAAAGATCAAGAAACAAATTGATATAATCAATAAATAACAAAATATTTTAAAAAAAATTTACAATTTCTGAAAATTGTATTCTTCTAAAATAAAAGGAATTTGTTTTTTGAAAACCAAGCCAAAACTTTTCTTTAACTGAAAAGTATTTTTTGTTGATTAATTTTTCTAATAATAAACAATCATAAAAAAGTTTGAAAAATAATTTTTAGAAAACCACATTTCATCAAACAAACAGGGCATATCTTTAAATTAAAGGGGTGTTTGTTTTATGAAAAATAATTTTCTAAAAACTATTTCCCAAACTTTCTCGTATTTGTTTGACAATAGAAAATTAGGGGGCATTTAGCAATGTGTTTAAAAAGCGCTTTCAAAAAAATTTGAAATTTTTTTTTTTGCTTTAAATTAATATGTTTTTGATATTTTCAAATCATGTTGATGTGTTGATCTCAAAAATAATTTTTAAAAAATAAAAAAACATTATTAGCATACTTTTTTGAGTGAAAAACACTTGAAAAAACAACCACAACCACACTCCCAAACATAGTCAATGGAAAACACTTTCTATTCAAAGAAAAATTTATCTTGATTTTTATAAAAGATTTTTCTTTTATTTTCATTGAAATACACTTTCTAGAAGTTGTTATTTTTTTTATTATTATTTGTTTTTCTCTTATATTTTTTTAATTAATTTTTTTCTTATCTATCAGACTTGGTCTCGTTCTTTTATTGCTATTTATTTGATTTAAAATAATTTATGAAATGAGATTTTGTTTTTTAATTTCATCATCTTTCAAATTTTTTATCTGTTACATTTGATCTTTATTCTTTTGATTGCTATTATTTTATTTGAAATAATATATAAAATTAGAGTTTTTTTAATTCCATCATCCTTCAACTTTTTTATTTGTTATATTTGGTCCCTTTTTTTTTAATAAACTTGAAAAAAAATTAAAACATTGATAAATTATTTTTCCAACTTATTTTTCATGGCATAGTCAAGCACTGAAAAATATTTTTTAACTTATTTTTTATGATACTACAAATCATTAAAAAAATAAACCACATTTTAGGAATTCACTTTTTATAAAAATAAATTTTCAAAAAAATATTTTTCTATTAAACAAATGAGCCTAGGTAGTTTTTATTTTACTTTTATATATATCTTCATTTTATTTTTTCAGAAGCTATCATCTATATTTGTATGGCTTTCCATTGTCAACATGAATTGATGTGCACATAGAATGTGCTTGGTATGAGGTTAATGGAGTTAAGATTTATAAAAAGTAGTTATCCAATTACCCAAAGTAATGTGGTAAAAAAAACTAATAAATAGATAGGTATAAATTTTGGTTTTATGAACTTGTGGATATAACAACACTAACAAAATTCATAATGTGAAATATTAAAAATCAATATTAAAAAATATATTAAGAAATTATAATTTGGCTCCAATGAAAAAAAAGATACCACCATTAGATTTGAGGAGAGGTATGATGTAAGAAAACGATTGTGTTCATGACTTAATAAGTGAAACATGCATCACTAGTTTTCATATCTTGTGTGCTATTCCAAGCAACCTTATAAAATATTTTTTGATATTTTAATTAATTATAAGAATTTAAGTACATAAAATTAAAATCAATGAATATTATATGTGTAAATTCTTTAATTAAATATTTTGTAGCATTTAATATCATGAGTTTAAACAAATCAAGAAAAGAAATAGACAAGGAAAATTGTGTAATAATTAAGCATGACAATAAGGAAAATTGTAATTAACTTGTACAATTTATAAATTTCCTATTTTAAAATGAAATCAGACTACTGCTACTTTATCAAATATTTCTTACGTTTAAAACCATTTATGATCATAAAATATTGTTTGAATTATATAAATTAAATTTTAAAAAAATATTACTAATCTTTTTGTCAAAATATTTTTCAACAACTATATATTCTAGATTACATAACCCATTCATTAAAGTTTTTTTTTAATCCATGCAACATGTAACCTTATATCATTTATTTTAATACATATAATATTTGATGAATATAAAATGTTTTAAGTCATTTATATTGTTACGGGAGATATCTTGGTGAATTATTAGATAGAAAATGGTAAAAATAGAAAAAAAATGCCTCATAGTTTTATAATAAATAGGAAATTCTAACTAATCTTCTAGAGGTTGATTATATAATAAGTAAGGGGTTGATTATGTAATAGAAAAGATCATAATTACTTTATATATTATATCTAAGATGAGTTGCTTCGTGTTTGTTTTTTATGATAAAGTTGTCTATTATGCTTAAATATTAGGAGTTTTGTCTAAACTGGTATATGTTTGTTTATTATTAAAAGAAAAAGATTATTATAACATAAGACATTAATTTGAGACCTAGGTTTGGAAACATGATTCAATCCTCGCTTTTAAAACACGTGAAATGGACTTGTAGTTATGGTGGGCAATTAATAGGCATAACTCATTCAATATTATATTGATTGAAATAGACCAAAAGGCCACTCACATTTATTTGGTCTATGTAAGATTATATTGATCTAGCTCAAATTCACTAGTAGTATGAAAAAAAGATGTCTCAAAGACAGAAATATAAGAATAAATTCACATACTCATCAACACGAAAATAGAAAAATCAAATTCAAATAACAAATGCATATTTACAAATAATTAAAAAATTAACATTTATGTTTTACAATAATTTACATTAATACTTTTAAAAACAATGTTGTAATCATAGCCTCATAGCTGACTTCGCTTCTTGAAGGTAATTGACTGAATAACCGAAATAGTAGTTCAAAACATTTATTATTGTTTTTTTTATTTTGCAAAATAAAGAGTCATGATTAATCATTTCTATTATCCATTAAGTAACATCCTAAGACAATATCCAATAATGGTTCATATATCTTAGGTTGATTAACAAATAATAAAAACAATTAATATGTAACAAGATTTGTAAGAAAACATGATATCTTGAAGACATCTTGAATATAATAAAGGCGTGTATTAGACAATTTTATTACCCACCCATTAGTATTATTGGGAAATATCTAGTATTGGTGGATCTGTGAATAATAAAACTATTGATACACGACAAAATCGCAAGGAAGAGTATTTTGAATATATAATGATGTAGTGTATTAAGCAATCTCATTACCATCCAATCAACATGATATGACAATGCTCAATGATGATTCATTTATCCTAGGTTTATATGTGAATAACAAAACTATTAATATACAACAATAACGTGAGAAAAAAATATATTTATGAAGACATTTTAAATATAATAATGTAATGTATTAAGCTATCTCATACCCACCAATCAACACTCTAGGACAGAATAACAAAATCATTAATACACAACAACATTATCAGAATAAATATTTTGAAGATATATAATATTATAAAAGCCTAATAAGAAATTATATCATTAATATTACAAATATCATAAATTTTAACATTATGATTTATTTATCCTAGGTGTATATGTGAATAACAAAACTATTAATACACAACAATAATGTGAAAAAGAAATATTTATAAAGACATTTTAAATACAATAATGTAATGTATTAAGTAATATCATTACCCATCAATCAACACTCTAGAACAGAATAACAAAACCATTAATACACAATAACATTGTAACAAAAAAAAAACATTTAAAGATGTATAATATTATAAAAGCCTAATAAGAAATTATATCATTAATATTACAAATATCATAAATTTTAACATTATGATTTATTTATCATATGTGAATAACAAAACTATTAATATATAACAATAACGTGAGAAAAAATATTTTTGAAGACATTTTAAATACAATAATGTAATGTATTAAGCAATCTCGTTACCCACCAATTAACACTCTAGGACATAATAACAAAACCATTAATATACAACAACATTGTCAGAAAAAATATTTTGAAGATGTATAATATTATAAAAGTCTAATAATAAATTATATAATTAATATTACAAATATCATAAATTTTAACATTATTTACATACCAAAATTACATTGCAAAGGTGTTAACAATTCAAAATTACATTTTCACTATTTAAACAAAAGAGATCCTTAATTCATTTTTTAAACAAAAGAGATCCTTAATATCTAATACTTTGAACAAGGCTATAATATACCTAAAATTGATTTAACACGTGGTATAAATAAAACCACATAATAAAAACATACAAAATAATAAATCAACCTCAATAATATATCATGGTCTTAATTTATCTTTTCAATCAATTATATGGTTCTATTGAACAATCTTACTAAGTCATACATTCTTATCATTAAATGAATTGATGGCACTAACCCATTACCGGACACTAGCTCCATTACCAGATAACTAATTTCATCTCATTATTGGGTAACTAGTTTCACCGCTCATTACTGGGCATCAACCCTATTATCAGGTAGCTAGTTTTATCACATATTACTTTACTGGGCACCCACCCCATTATTGAGTAATTAGTTTCAATGTCCATTACCGGGCACCAACCCCATTATCGAGCAATTAGTTCCACCGTCCATTACTGAGCATCAGCCCTTTTATCGAGTAACTAGTTTCATCCCATTACCGAGTAACTAGTTTTGCTATCCATTACCGTGCACTAGCCCCATTACAAAATAATTAGTTCCACACATATTACAATTGAAAAAGTAACACACCACAATTGAAGAATTTGCAGTTGCTTAACTTAATAAATTCGTTAAATACAAGAGTCAAGGTGCCAAGTATCTACATGATGTCTGACCTTTAAATGGACTACCCTATGGTTGTATCACTCCGGCAACGTCTCTTGTGTCAACATGAATTTTAAATATTATACTCTATCAAATCATTATTGGAGCCTCTTTTCAAATTCAAGTTTCATGCATATTCATTTCTATCCATAATTTCACTACATAAAAAAAGAAAAAGAGATAAAAAACGTTATGCTTAAACACAATCTCATAAGTATTTAACTTATCCATTTTAAATTTTGTTTTCTCATGTCTTGACCGAAACATGCAAATAAGGAGGAAACATGAGTTTTCTTCAATCTTCCAAAATCAATTCTTTAATACACAACTTTCATATAAAAAAACAAATGTTTTTTTTTAAACAACACATTTCCCAATATATATTTCCATTGAATTACATATTTAGTTAAAGTTTTACACCAATTAAATTAGCCAACCCATCCTTTTTATTTTTATTTTTCTCATTAAGGCCAAATTCCATCATCAAACAATAGGTGTGTGTGTGTGTGTATATTATTAAAAGAAAAACAAATAACCATTATCCATCCATTAAAACTTCTTTTGAACACAATCTAACATATTTTTAGGCCAAATAAACTAGTCCATTTAAGTCCTTTATTTTTTCTAGTATGGCCAAATATGGCATCAAGAATACTCATCCCAATCCTTTTTTTTTTCAATTGGCACTTTACCCATACTTTAACCCTTCTAACATAATTAAATATAATCTAACTCTCAATTCAATAAAAAAATCTCATTTTCATAATTGCTAAACCAGATTTTTCATTAGAAAATGGTTAATTTTTGTTTTCAATTGTTTCAATTCACACAATATCCATTCTATTTTCATGTTAAAGAACATCATAAAATCATAAAATAAAACATTCAATCTCATGAACCCATTTTTATAACTCAATGCAATAGGATTAAGCTTAAAAATCATAAACCATCATGAATGATTTCTTTAGTGAAGTTTATTACCTTTTATTTTCAAGAATTTGGAAAAATAAAAGTAATACAAATAAGTTTCCTTCACTTTTTCTTTTTCCCTACTAAACCTGCTACTATCAAGTCCCTAAACCCCAAGAGGTTTATTAACTCTTTCATCTTATATTTAAGGATGATCTTATTTATTTACTCAATTTAGTACTCTTAACTTTGGCTTTAACTTAATTATGGATTTCATTAACCCATTTATTAATCATGCCCATGCTTTAAGAATTTATAAATTCACCAATCCATTCCAACAATCATTACGACTTATGTTTTCTCTCAATTGTATTCATTATTACTTTTCAGTACTTGTACTAGTACTTTACATCTATTGTATATTTCTCGATCTAATACGATGTTTGAGGCTTGTGCTTACATCAAACTTACACTTATTTATCAATTTTGTCAAGTTATAGTCCATGTTATACATTACCATGTTCATTGACTTGTTTCAATAATCTTGGTTTGGTGCTTCAAGACATTATCTAGTCCCTCTCGTTTCAATTGGCTTAATTTCTATAATAACCCATATCATTACACCTGACTCAGATTTTTAAAATGCCCCCTACTCATGTAGCCAACTCTAATTCATATAATTAATCTTATCCAGTATAATTGACTTTAATTTAAGCAAAAAGTCTTTGTCACTATAATCAACTTTAACTTTGTTTAATTTGTCCTTGTTCATATGACCAACTTTGATTTAAATAGTTAATCTTCGTCTAAATGACTAATTTTAATGTATATAATTAGTTTCTATCCAAACGACCGACTTTAATATATATAATTAGTCTCCATCCAAATAGCCAACTTTAATATATATAATTAATCTTTGTCCAAATGACTGATTGTGTGTCTATATATATATATATCATATTCAATTTCCCTTAATGCATGTCATTTACTCACTTTTAAATTGTACATGTGTTATCATAACAAACTTTCTTTACACATTTTTACATGCAATTAAATAAAAACATTTTCTTTATTAAAAAGAGGGAGGATAAAAAAACACCTACCTAGAGCTTCTATGAATTATGCTTTTTTGTGAGCCCCATGTCCAGTGTCCCTCCTAAAATTCCAAATAACTTATCTGGAAATCAATACCCAAGCTTTTTGGTCCATTTAACACACCTATTCACATCATCATATATTGTTACATTTACTTTAAATGTCTAAACACTTTATCATTTATTTTCTTAATCCATTTAATGTCTAAGTTTTTGTCAACTATTTTCATATTCAAATTCAATGTCCAAACTTTCCATCGAATAATTTCAATGTCTAACTTTTTATCAAACATATGGTGAGCATTCAATTTAATCATCAATTTCATAGAATTTTAGTATACCTAATCTTTATAATACACCAACAATGGATCAACACACCACAAACCAAATTTCAATGAACACAATCAAACATGTACATCTCTAACATCATTAAAACATTAAAACTTACATAATTCCATCAATTTCCGTACTTTTATTTTGTCACAATTAACAAACATAACCAATACCAAATAATTTGTTTTACATGAATCACCATCATATCAAATACACTACCATCACTATACCAATCAAGTTTAAGCAAGACAACATCATTCAAAACACCAAAAATCCACCCAATTTAGCCAAATTTTCACATTTTTATAATCCCATCATGTAACAAAAAATAACTAAATTCTTAGCAATCCATCTTAAAATGTTAGAAACTAATCTCAAGCATTCTCCAACATCATTAAAGCATCACAACCAATCCAATTTAATCAAATTTCCAAATCCCCAAAACCCCTACCCATGGCCAGCCACCTTAGATTTCATAATTGGTTTTTAATTTCTTCAATTAAATTCTTAATCATGTCATCTAAGCCAATTAACCAATAATTACACAATTTCACATTTTTCATGCACAAATACACATAAACCCCAAATTCTACATTTTGAGGATTTTCAACCCCCCCAATAAAAACAAGAAGAACAAAGAATTTAATGGGAAGAGAACATCTTACCATCACCATTTAACCCAAATTAATGGGTCTTTTATAGAAATTCCAAGAATTCCCTTCATCTGTTCCAATTAGTAACTTCATCCCTTCATTTCCCAAGCTCCCAATCCCCCCCCTTAAATTTTCAAGCTTGGGTTGTCTTTATGTATGGAAAATCACATGAAAGCACCACCATGTCATCTCAATTGATTTGAAAAAGAGAAAAAAATAAAGAATTTTGTTTTTGCAAAAACTCTCTATTCCTCTGACTCTTGATATCGTCGACTTTAATGGAGGAGAGGAGGGGATTCTTCTTTTTATTTTCAAAAATGCCACTCATTTTACGTCCCATTTGTTGTTTATGTCTAATCTCCAATCATTGGTATTTTTCACGCATAACTTTATATTGTTTCATTCTAGGTTTCTCGCTAATTTTTTCCTGAGATTTTCTACCTCCTATATTAATTTTTTCCTCTAAATGTATTATTATTATTTTTTGTTGGGAATTACAACATTTCACACGAGGTTTACACATCCTTTTAATTTCATCTCTGACAAGCTTTTTTTTCAAATTACAAAATTACCCTTTAATTCTCTGCCATACATGTCTAATTTTTGTGGAGTCTTTCAACCAAAAATATTTTTCATATACAAACTTATTATTATTTTCAATCAGGTTTTACATTGTTTTATTAGGGTGTTTAATACCTTGATTCCTAATATACATTTACTGTTGCATACTAATGTTGTATAATATAGGAGGAAGAAATATTTATGTGAGTTATGCCGATGATAAGAGACAATCACAACCTTACATGGATATATTGTAATTTTCTATTAGTGATTTCTTATAATTCCGAGTTTAGGTGGAAGTTTTTTGTTTGATGCCTTTTTATTTGATACATTGGTGGTTCATTTCTAAACTTCGACTCTCAATTCAACATGGAGGCGATGAACACACTCATCTTTGGCTTTGATTATAATGATAAATGATTAATTGATACAACCACAAATGGTTGACTCTGTATTACATTCTTTATGATGGAAAGAACTAGAGAGGATTAAACCTTTTTGGGGCTATACAATTAACATGAATGCACTGTAATTTTCTTGGTCTGATGCTTTAGGTAATCATGGTTTGTTGCTTCAAAAATCTTCTTGTACTAACTTCTGTTAATTACTTTGATTGTAATTACTTTTATGGTTTGTAGTTGCTGATGTTTTGTGCCCCGAGAGCCATGTATGATTTTCATCATTTGAAATCGTGTTTTTTTAAATATATATATATATATATATATATATATATATATATATATTATTGGATAATTTTGATGCGATGATATCAAAGATAAATTTTAAAAACAAAAAAAAAATTATTTTATTGCATTTTTTTTTACCGAAAAACACCTTAAAAAACAAGTTACAAAATTAGTACAAATCCCAAACATGAAAACAATACTACAAAGACTAATCAACAATCACAAGAGAAAATTACTACAAAGCCCCTGAATGCATAGGTAAGGTCGTAATTTTACTATTCGACCAAACATGAAAATACAAAATTGTCCTTATGTAGAAAACATCAAATTATTTTATGTCAAGGATAAATTTGTTATTTTACTATGCATTTACTAACATAATTACTAAAATAACCCCACACAATTCCCATAAGACATTTATGTCATGTGGAAAAGACCATCTTACCCCCGAAGCAAAGGTAAAAGAGAAAATGACCATGGGGCAAGACAATAATTACACAATTGAAATGAATAGTAAATTATGTCTTGGAGCACAATAATATCACCAACAACTTTAGCTTTTTGTTAATATTTTATGCCTCGAGAGCCATGTATGATTTTCATCATGGATTGTTTTTTTTAACTGAGTGTTATGGGATATCAAACAAAAGGTAGTTCCTTGCTTTAAGGTGGTTTAACCTATAGTTGGACGTGTTTGATATCGTGTTTTTTTTTAAAATATTTTTTTTAAAAAATATACATATATTTTTTATATTTTTTTATAATTTTAATGCGATGATATCAAAATAAATTTTAAAAAACAAAAAAATTATTTTATTGTATTTTTTTTTACCGAAAAGCACCTTAAAAAACAACTTACAAAATTAATACAAAGCCGAAACATGAAAAAATTACTACAAAGGCCAATCAACAATCACAAGAGAAAATTACTACAAAGCCCCTGAATGCACAGGTAATGTCGTAATTCCACTGTTCGACCAAAAATAAAAATACGAAATTGTCCTTGTGCAGAAAACATCAAATTATTTTATTTCAAAGTTAAATTTGTTATTTTACCATGCATTTACAAATGTAATTACCAAAATAACCCCACTGAATTTCCAAAAGACATTCATGTCATGTGGAAAAGACCATCCTATCCCCAAAGCAAAGGTAAAAGAGAAAATGACCAAGGGGCAAAACAATAATTACACAATTGAAATGAATAGTAAATTGTGTCTTGGCATACAATAATATCACCACCAACTTTAGCTTTTTGTTAATATTTTGTGCCCTGAGAGCCATGTATGATGTTCATTATGGATTGTTTTATTTAACCGAGTGTTATGTGATATCAAACAAAAGGCAGTTTCTTGCTTTAGGGTGGTTTAGCCTCTAGTTAGACATGTTTGAAATCGTGTTTATTTTTTAAATATATATATATATATATATATTATATTTTGGATAATTTTAATGCGATGATATCAAAAATAAAATTTAAAAAACAAAACAATTATTTTATTACATTTTTTTTTTATCGAAAAGCACCTTAAAAAACAACTTATAAAATTAGTACAAAGCTGAAACATACAAAAATTACTACAAAGGCCAATCAACAACCACAAGAGAAAATTACTACAAAGCCCCTAAATACATAAGTAATGTCGTAATTCCACTGTTCGACCAAACATGAAAATACAAAATTGTTCTTGTGCAAAAAACATCAAATTATTTTATTCCAGGGTTAAATTTGTTATTTTACTATGCATTTACAAACGTAATTACCAAAATAATCTCACTCAATTCCCAAAAGACATTCACGTCATGTGGAAAAGACTATCCTACCCCTGAAACAAAGGTAAAAGAGAAAATGACCAAGGGGTAAGACAATAATTACACTATTGAAATGAATAGTAAACTGTGTCCTGGAGCACAATAATATCACCACCAACTTTAGATTTTTGTTAATATTTTGTGCCTCGAAAGCCATATATGGTTTTCATCATGAATTGTTTTATTTACAAGTGTTATATGCTATCAAACAAAAGGCAATTAATAATAATTACACTATTGAAATGAATAGAAAATTGTATCTTGGATCACAATAATATCAACTTTAGCCTTCTGTTAATATTTTGTGCCCCGAAAGCCTTGTATGTTTTTCATCATAGATTGTTTTATTTATGAGTGTTATGTGATATCAACCAAAAGATAGTTCCTTGCTTTGGGTGGTTTAGCCTCTAGTTGGAAGTGTTTAAAATCGTATTTTTTTTTAAAAAAAAATTTATGTTTCTTAAAATTAATTTTTTATATATATTTGAATAATTTTGATGTGATGATATTAAAAATGAGTTTTTAAAAATAAAAAAATATTTTAATGCATTTTTGACCGAAAAACATATTATAAAACAACTTTGCCATGTTCTTAAACACTCCTTTAGTAAAGAGCAAAGATAAAGGAGATTGAAAACTGGGATTGAAATTTTTTTTATATCAAATAAAAAAGCAAAAAAATAATAATATAGACAACTGTAATTGATTTTTTTACATAAATAAAAAATCTCATAAAAAAACCCAATCACAGTAATATATGTTTTGCTGGTTTGACACAAAAAACCGAACCGAACTGAACATTCTTTATCCGGTAATACAACACTCGTTAGTAGTCTAAAAACATTTCAAGTTAATTTGTTTTTAATATAAAACCAAACATCATTCTACACGCAGCCCTAAGAGTGTGTTTGAAAGTATAGTAGCGGTTAGGGATGAACAAAAAAACCGAAAAACCAATTAAATTGAGAAAACCATAAAAAAATAACTGAAAAACTGAACCGTGAAAAAAAAAACTGATTAGAATTTTGAAAAAACTGACCAGTTCTATTTCATAAGCCTGCAACTGAACCGAACCCAAACTGAAAAAAATCAGAAAAAAACTGAGCAAAAAACCGAGCCAAACCGGAAAAAACCGAGCCAAATCAGTTTGAACCGGTTTTTTCCCAATATAACCGAACCGAAACCGGTCGGTTTTGGTTTCTTTTTTTTTTAAAAAACCGGTTTTGGTTACTTTTTTTGATAAAACCAAACCGAACCGAAAATGATCACCCCTAATAGCGGTTGCTTTTCAAAGTGCTTTTCGTTCAGAAATGTATCAAAATAACAATTTTTTTTTAGTTTTAAAAATTTAGTTTTGATATAAACACATCAAAATGATATAAAAACACCAAAATTTATTAATTTAAAAATAATTTTTTTAAATTTTTTTTCAAAAACACTTAAAAAAAAACCTTTATAGTTTGTTATTATACATATAACTAAAGGGTGTGGGGAAATCACTGTTTCTCCAAACCCAAAAGCACTGTGGATCAACAGTAATCCATAGTGCTTTTTTCTTTTTTTTTTTTGCTAACTTTTCCTCTTTTTTTTTGTTTTTTTTTTCAAAATTACTTTTTTTTTCAACTTTCCTATTTTTTCTTTTTTTTTCATTTATTTTTTCTTTTGTTTTTTCCAAAATTATTTTTGTTTATTTTGCTTTTTAAATATTGACCGGGTTAAAATTTTTACTTTGTAATTTTTTTTCTTTAAAATACTCTGGATTGCTGCGATGTTTTTCCACATAGTTTTTCTATTTTATTTCTTTATTTTTCAAAATTATATTTGTCGATTTTTTTTTAATATGGAGCTGATTGAGAATTTAGTTTTGTAATTTTTTTTCTTTAAAACATTGTTGATTGCTACAGTGTTTCTCCACATGGTTTTTTTTTTTTATAGTTTTCTTCGAAATTATCTTTTGTTATTTTATTTTTTAATATTGAGCTGGTTAAAAATTACAGTTACAATATGTGAGGAAAACACTGTAACTTTCCTCGAAAATTACTGTTGATTGCTACAGTGTTTTTTCCCACATGGTTTTTTCCTGTTTTTGTTATGTTTTTTCCTAAAATTATCTTTGTCAATTTTATTTTTTAAATATTAAGCTGGTTAAAAATTGCAATTACAAGTAAATACAAGTTTTTCCTCACAAAACACTATGGATTGATACAGTTTTTCCTCACATGGTTTTTTCCAGTTTCTTTTGTGTTTTTTTTTGTAATATTTTTTTTTCAAAATTATCTTCATCGATTTTTTTTTAATATTGAGTTAGTTAAAATTTAACTTTGTAATAAAGTTTAATCATGTTAGGAAAACATTGTAGTTTTACTCATAAAACATTGTGGATTGCTACAGTGTCTCTCCCGAAAGTTTTTTTTGTTATAATTTTTTTCAAATTATCTTTTTCAATTTTAGTTTTTTAATATTGAGTTGTTTGTGAATTACAATTACAAGTGATTACAAATAAGGCTAAATCATGTGGGGAAGCACTGTAGCTTTCATCACAAAACACTGTGAATTGCTACAGTGTTTCTAACATGATTTGTTTTCTTTTTTTTGGTGTTTGTTTTGTTATTTTTTTTCTAAAATTGTCTCTGTCGATTTTTTTTTAATATTGAGCTGATTAAGAATTTAGCTTTGTAATTATTTTTCTTTAAAACACTGTGAATTGTTGCAGTGTTTTCCCATGTGATTTTTTTATGATTTTTTTCAAAATTATATTTGTCGATTTTTTTTTAATATTGAGTTGGTTAAGAATTATAATTACAATAAAGCTAAATCATATGAGGAAAGCGTTGTAGTTTTTCTCACAAAACACTGTGGATTGCTACAATATTTCTCTAAATGGTTTTTTATTTTATTTTATTGGGAAAAACGCTATATTTTTCCTCACAAAACATTGTCAATTGCTGCAATGTTTTTTCTCATGGGTTTTTTTCCTTCCAAAATTATCTTTGTTGGTTTTTTTTTTTTAATATTAAGTTGGTAGAGGATTTAGCTTTGTAATTTTTTTGCTTTTTATTAACTGAAAAGCTAAATCATGTGGCGAAAGCACTGTATCTTTCCTCACAAAACATTGTAAATTGCTACAAATCATTTTGTTCAGTCTCTAAGTTTTTGATCACCAACACAACTTTTTTTTCCGTCATGAAATATTTGCTCCATCATACCTTTAATTTCTATTACTTATCTAGCACTGGTTCACAATTATAACACTATCAAATATATTTGTTTTATAAATCCGCGGCAGCGCGCGAGCATGTCATCTCGTAATAACTAATATTGCATGCAATTTCTATTCATTATTCTCTCACCCAGGCGCATCCTTATCCCGGCTACAGTGTACTCTGTTCTCGTTTACAAACACTCCTTTTCTTTATATATAAAAAAGTAAAAAACTCAAATGACAAGGAAATCCTTTTTTTGTTATTCTCTGCAACCAAACAGACTCCAAAAAATGAGCGAAGGAAGCACAAATCCAGTCACTGAAACAGAGACCTCAAATCTGAAGCGCGAGAACCCAATCATCATCGAGGAATTAAATTCAGAGTCAAAGAAACAAAAAACTGAAGCTGAAGTATTGACGAGTGAAGAAAGCAAGCGAAACGACAGTGGAACAGAAGAGAAGAAGCAGAAACAGCAACAGATTGCGGCGGAGAAGGAGTTTAAGATCGAAGCCAATGCGGCGGAGGATAAAGGATCGAGACACTCCATGGAGGATGCTTGGGTTGTGTTACTAGACGCTAGCTTGGACTCTCCTCCTGGAAAATTGAGGTTTTTTAGGGTTTTCTTTCTCATTTTTTGTTTCTGATTTTGTGTTAAATAAATAAATAAATTAGAAAAGCAAAAATAATAAAAAAGCTAATTAATTAATTATATGCAGATGCGCACATTTTGCAATATATGATGGACATGGAGGGAGGTTAGCAGCTGAGTATGCTCAGAAGAATTTACATAAAAACGTTGTCTCTTCTGGCTTACCACGTGAGTTGGTGTGTTTTTAGTTTATATTTTGTTTATTGCTTCTTTTTTTTTTTTTTTTTCTCCTGGGTTATCATAATCAGTGTGGCAATTCATGAGAACTTTTTTTTAATGGGAAATTATAATGATTTCAGACTCTTGTATTGCATTGTTTAATCATGACTAGAGAGTAGCTTTTGAATCAAATATTCATTTGTTTTTGCTGTTTGATATTTTCATTTCCTTTCAATTCTAATATCTTCTTCATTGTTTGGGCCTGCTTATGAACCATCGTTTCTTTTTCTATTTTTTTCTATTTTTTATTTATTTACCTGTTGCCTTTGTAATCTGATGATTTTTCTTGTTGCCTGATTTTCTGTGGTTAAAATATTTTCCTTTTGCATTTAAAAATGATGGTGTATGTTTTCCGGTGCTGCAGTTGGATGTGAAAGCTGCCAAAAAGGCCATTCTTGATGGTATGAATTCACTTTTCATGTCTTCTACTGCATATTTTCTCTGCAATATTGTTATGCAAAATCTATTGGACGTGAAGTTTGTCTATGTTTTTTCTGTATTTTTTGCTTTTGTTTTGAGGTATATTTTGTTATTTTTTCTTTTTTGTGATTTAGGTTTTCGGAAAACTGATGAGTCTCTCCTTCAAGAAAGTACTTCAGGTAAATTCCATGATCAAGTCTCTGATGTATTCATCCTAATCCTTTTTCTATTTTAGAAGTAATGTTTTCTTTTTCACAGTCCATTGTTTGGGAAATTGGAAAATTGAATGAGAGGAATTATCAATACACTGCAAGTATTACAACCACTGCTGAATATGTTGAGTCACGGATGGCGTCAGTGTATAAATAATTAATTATGACCCGTGTGCATTCTGTTTTTCAGTTATTATTTTCATTGCCAAGATAAAGTTGGTTCTGAAATTATGTACTTTGAACAATTTCCACAGTTTTTTATCCAAATATTCTGCTTTTGACCCCGAAGAAGCATGGTCCATACTGCTTGAACTTTTGACCCGATAACATCACTCCATTTCTTTCAAAAGATCTATCCCTTTCTTAAACATGTTAGTCTTGTACTTTCGTTTTCGTGGATTGCTTTAACACACAAAAAAAAATGTCTTGTACTTTCGTTTTCGTGGATTGCTTTAACACACAAAAAAAAATGATGTCATGGGCTTCTTTCTTTACTCATGATTTTTCTTAGATAAATGTCTTGACTGTTTGCTAATTTCTAAATTTCTAAATTTGCTCATTTCCATTTTTCTAATTATGGATTATATAGAGCAGTAAACATGCTAAGTAAATGTTTCAAGTTTCACCAAAGAATTCACCAGTTCATTTATAACATTCTTTTAGGAGGATGGCAGGATGGTGCTACGGCTGTATGTGTATGGGTATTGGGACAAAAAGTAAGTTTGCAGCCCTTATCAAATTTAAGTTTGCCATTGTTATTTAAAGCTGAACCTATAGTTAAAAAGGTGCCTAGCAGGTTCTCATTATTTTTCTAAGGAATGGTTCTCATGATGCAACATTATCAGTCACATGACAGAGTTAATTAATATAGTTCTAGTGTATGCTAGATGGAGATGCTAAAAAATAAGTGCTGCAATCCTACAGTGAGATAATATTATTTGCATAGACCTTCACCTGGAATATAGGTCTGATTTTGTGAATTAAATTCTAGTTTTTTGGTTTAACTTTTGTATACTTTCCTTCCACAAGGATATTCCTTCCTTTCCTTTGCCTTTGATTGTTTTGTTGCTGAACATTCGTATAATTAGCATGAGACCTTTGGGTACAAACAAAATTCTTTGATTAATTCCAAATATTTTCAGTTACCATTATTTATTGTTATTGACAGCATGAGCAACAAAGAGAATTATTTAAGAGAATTGTTGCAGGATTTATGACTAAACTTTGTCTTATGGGAGATTTGTCTTGGGGAGTTCGGATCAAGTTTTTTCAAGAAGGTCCTCTCCTTTGTGGTCCTTAGGAATATTGAAATCACTCATCTTGTGTCATTATTAAACATTTCATCTCATTCCTTTATTGGCCAATGAAACTACTGAGACTATATTGTTCATCAACCACAAAGATTAGTGATTAAAGGTGACTTATATGTACTCCATAAATACTCTGTCATTTTCCTTCCGAGGGTGTGTAGCTTTCTTCCATTTTTTCTAGAAACACTTCTCCCTTAAATTCCCTCTCCAACTCTCACAGATTTCTGCTGGAACATTCCTGTCTTTATGACATACCCAGCTATGATAATCTCTATGAATTTCTCATGTCATTTTGAATTCTTACCTGCCTCAATATATGAGCTCTTCTAATGCTAGCTTCTTCTTCCCTACCTGCTCTATCTCTATCAATACTTGCATGCGCCATCTAATATACCAAATCTTTTATTTGCAAATACGAGACAGAGGACACATCACCTACATTTATAGCATTTCTCCTTGTCTTTGTTTCTTCTTTATCATATTCTTCTTTCCCTCCTTGATACATATCAGCTTTTGATATCTGAATGAAAATTCATATTAAGTTACACACATTAATCATACCTGTGTTTGCTTATGGAATCTAGTATTGCTAACTTAATGATTAACTTTTGCATTACTTTTGGTTATTATACTCCTGCATCTCTGATGAACTTTTATTTGACTTGCCACTACCAAACGTGTCTTAGGTTTTCATTGCTAACATAGGGGATGCAAAAGCAGTTTTAGCCCGATCATCCATTATTGATGGATCACAGAATCACCCAGATGGAGTAAGTCCATTGAAGGCTATTGTTTTGACAAGGGAACACAAAGCCATATATCCACAGGAACGTGCTCGAATACAAAAGGTAGAGACTATAATGTTCAAATTATAGGTACTCTAAGCTGATATTGTGCTTCAATTCTTTATTTTCTCTCTTTTTTTTAAATGAATTTTTTGATAATGAGGCCTAGTAATTATATTTTCTGGATATCGGTATTGGAGGCATCAGTCTTTTGATGCAGTGATTCAAATTATTTATTTGCAAGATAAGTCCTGGAGGCACCGTTGCCCTACAAAATGATATAAGCTTAGAATGATATAAGTTCTTTAGTCCCACTTTTCAACTTCAACCATTATTTTCTGATTTTGGATGATATCTTGATTCTATTGTTGAAAGAAAAAGAAAAAGGAAAAACATGAAAAAAATAAAAAATTGAGGCCGATCCAAGCTGAAAAGAAAAGAAGGAATCCTATATGGACGATGAAATTATCACTGCTTCTACTTTTTTGATATTTGAATGAATTTACTAACTTTTAACTCTTATGATCTGATATTTGTGCTCCTGCAATTTCCAGGCTGGTGGAAGTGTGAGTTCAAATGGACGATTACAAGGTCGCCTTGAGGTTTCTAGGGCTTTTGGAGACCGCCAATTCAAGAAGGTTCTTAGTGATTCCATCTTGCACAGTTGACACTGTAGTTTCATGTTTTCTATTTATGTATGATGACAGCATTTGTATATTTGTCCTTGTTATGTAGCTGGAAATGAGACTTGGTTCAAAGAGAAATATAATGCTATAGCTTGTATGCAGGCTTATAGATCTAGAGATAAATTGAAACGTGGCAATCTGAATAAATTTCTATAAGCAAAAGTGTGGTATATCCTTACCAAAAATCAGAGTTGGAGCTCAGATTGGTATAATTTTCAATTTTCTCGATGCTAATGTAATACCATTAGGATTCAATAATGCTTCCTGTAAACAATTGAGAGGTCAGAGATGGTTCTTTTTAATAAAATGGAAGATGTGAACCATAGAGAAATAAGCAAATGATTTGGTTGCAGCTTTGATAAATATATGAAAGTGCCAGGTGCATTATGAGTTCATCAATTATTTCATGTCCTTTCTTTATTATCAAAGCCATATATACTCATCATCCTGCAGTATGGAAGTTGCTGCAGTCATTTATGGTATTCCCTGAACTTGTGAAGAGTTTTGCGCTGTCATATCATAAATAGTTTTATAATACCTTACCTTGTTTATTTTTCTTCTTAATCTGTCTGTATTTATTCTGTGTTATTGTGCTCTTCAAATACAAGTATTGATCTATTCTGGGTGAAATTACTTTTTGAATCAACCTGCAAGGTACAATGTGTTTGCTATCTGAAACAAGTGTGGGAAATGCAGGTAGGTGTTGTGGCAACCCCAGATATTCATTCCTTTGACCTCACAGACAGAGAGCACTTTATTATTCTTGGTTGTGATGGCCTATGGGGGGTATGGCTTCAATTTCTCTGACATCTTTGCTATTATAGTTAGTCCATGTTTTTTTTAATCTTCTTTGAGCTCTACTTCTATACGTTTGAAAAATAACGCTACACATTGAAGTTCTGTATTTGTTTCAGGTATTTGGACCAAGTGATGCTGTTGAATTTGTTCAGAAATTATTGAAGGTAAAAGTACACCTGTTTAGTAGTGAAGCACTATTTGACTCCTTGTAGAACTTGAATAATTAGTTGAATTTTGTCCATTGTGCTATCCTTCTTGATTTAGCTGTTGAAATTTACCTTGTAGCAGAACTTAAGGAAGGGTGGCAGTTTAATGGAAAATTACTGCATCTTTGCAAGCTTTTAGGACGCGAAATCCTAATTGCATTGTATTATTCAAATAGAGCATTTGATGGATTACGAG
This sequence comes from Populus trichocarpa, assembly GCF_000002775.5. Lineage (NCBI taxonomy): Eukaryota > Viridiplantae > Streptophyta > Magnoliopsida > Malpighiales > Salicaceae > Populus > Populus trichocarpa. The sequence goes on along the minus strand of NC_037299.2, from coordinate 4,003,868 downwards.
TGCTAGTTTTATTTCTTTGCCTTCAAGTACATACAAAGCAAGTAAATAACCTGTATAGAATTCCATTTAGAAATGAGCTATAACCTACTTGCGAATGTCACTATTTTAGGTCTATATATAGGATGGTGTGCAACCTAGTTTCATTGAAATTGTTATATGTACCTTTCCCATGCCTAAGAGCTCCTTCATCCTTGATTACTGTTTTTTATTTCTAAGGTAGAGGAAGCTATATTGTTGCATGGGAATTGGTACATGATATCTGATACAAGGTGCTTATATCTAGGCTTACTAAGTTCCTATATAATATTTAATGCTGGTGCATGGATGGCAAAGTGGTCCGGCTCATTAAAATTAGAACTTGCAATATGGCTCATTAAAATTAGAACTTGCAATATGGCTCATTAAAATTAGAACATGCCTCATGAAGTACTTAAAAGCTAGTCATAAAACTAGCTGAATTGCGTCTACAAAACTGTAGCTAAGGCATTACTGTCGAATTTGAACATGACTTTCTATCTAGATATTGAAAATTAATCTCTGTGTTTATAGAAACCTCTAGGATTACCATGCTCCATGTTTTGAATTGCAAATTACTTTCACACCAATAATGTATTTAAGCATTGATTCTGATTCTTTTTCTTTTTAATTAGACCCCTACATCAATTGATGACTTACAAATTAGACATGTTTGGCAGGAAGGTTTGACTGTTGCAGCTGTGAGCCGCCGTCTTGTAAGGGAAGCTGTTCTTGAGCGGCGCTGCAAAGATAATTGCACTGCAATCATCATTGTTTTCAAGCACGGTTAACACGGAGGGCCACCGATGTTCATTCCACTGGAAAAACATCCCAGCAGCTGGCCATCAGTACATGGAGGTCTTGACACTTCTTTTTCTGTAAGAACTGCCAAAATATTGTTTCTTGGTTCATCTCTTGTTGGCAGTACATTAGCTTGACTGATATACTCAGACGTCTAGAAACGAAGCTATGCACTACTGCGTAATCAGTGAAATATGTAGTGATGTGGTAATGCTTGCGGTTGCTGGTCCTGTAACGATTGCTAGATGTTTGAAGATACCGTTCCAATAGTACATTCACTGCTGTAGCCTGGCAATCTTTACCTTGTTTTCTCTGCACTCGTCTTTCCTAATAGGTAATAGTGATTCAAAAGTCTTATTAGTATCCTCCTATATAACCATCGACAGTTTTGATCTCATTGAAAAATAGATAAATTGAACACTAGCAGAGTATTATACCTAAAGGCTAAAAGAAACCCAACTTTTTATTTCATCCAATAATAACAATAACAACAACAATTCGAACCCTGAAAGCTCAACTGATCAGGTTTTAGGTTTGTTCCTTAGAGATTATCAGTTCGAGTCTCACAAATCTCAGGGTCATTGAAGGCTTATATGATTGTTAATTTTAGGGCCCTTGAGATTAGTGAGATGTGTGCAAGTTGAACCGGATATTTATATTAATAATAATATAAAAAAAATAACAACAATTCGGAGTATGTGAACGTTGTTTTGCTAACATCTGAGGTGTGTTTCTGAAGACCAAAAAAGAATGGTTTAAGATTTTGGGAGACCTTAAACCCTGAGGATAAAATTTGAAGTTTTCGAAATATCTTGCTGCTCAAAGTTAGGACTAGTCTACTGTTCTTGCAAAAAAGTGGCTTAACATTTGTGAGCAAACAATTCCTTCTGTTTGTCCAAACTCCGAAGTACTTTTTGTTTGTTGCTTTATTAATTATCCTTTTTTTATTTTTTGGGTGAAACAGGTAAATTGGAGAAACATAGATAGGAGGGATCTGCATGTGTGCTTTTTGCTATTTTTTCTAAAATATTATTTTCCATGAACATATGCTTTAAATTAAACCTTTTCAAGCCACATCAAGTTCAGCATTCAAGGTATAAACAACTCCATGTTGCTCCTGTGATTGGGCCTTCTGATTAACAAGAATCTCAATTTCTTTTACATACTTTCAAGGTATGATGGACAGAATTGGATACAGACAGAGTGGAGAGCCAGTGTTTCCACCACTTTCCTGTAACTTGTTTCGTTCACCATGCTGACAGGTGGTTCGTGAATGTAGACAGAAAAATTAAAAAAAAAACCTCTACGCCCTTGTCGCGGCTCAAGAGTGCTAATTTCCCATGTGCCCATGAATTTACCCTAACCAAATCTTCCCAAGTCTCAAATTAGATACATTTGTCTAGTAGAGAAAAATCGCATGTTCAGTTCTGTCCTCAAGTTATAGCCATTGTGTTGATGCTGGGGACGAATGTAAATGGCGTTTATTAATTGTTTTTTAAAATGTTTTTTATTTAAAAATATATTAAAATATTTTTTTTTATTTTTTAAAAATTATTTTTAATATCAATACATCAAAATAATTTAAAAACATTAAAAACTACTAATTTTTTTTTAAAAAATTTAAACTTTTTAAAGAATATTTTTAAAATACAAAAACAAATATATCTTACTTAAACTAACCACGATCCCATTTCAACTTGCTAAGAAACAAGAAATCGCACCACATTATCCGTTTAAATTATGATGATTAAAGATATTGATTCGTCAGTGATGGGTAGTTGGTCTCATGATCTTTGCTCTGAGCCAATCAAAGAATCATTGGAGAGAGAGAGAGAGAGCTGTTTGCTGACAGAACAGAACAAGAGCGGCAAAGCAGCACAAAGCATTCAAGAACATATCAAACCATTGCCGCATGGTTTTTTCTCCATCTTGTTAAGCCACATCCTCTGTTTGGAAAGCCTAGTGCAAAACACCATCCCTGGCTTCCCACATTGCATTTGTGAATTTTCAGGGGGGGGGGAATGAAGAACAAAACTGGCTTTACTACTGGCTAGGAGAGGTTTTCTGCTGTGACAAGCTTCAATCCTAGGAGTAGTAACACATGACGTGATCCATTGTAAAAATTGCATGTGTTCTGTCTCTCTCAACTTGTTGTTTTATACATAAATAAATGGGACATACCCAAATCATATGGAGGACCACATGCATGCTGCAACCAGCGATTCTTTGTCCCACCTTCTGCACCTATAAAAATTCACAATAACCACCACCACCACCCATAGCATAATTTTCAGCAAAATTATTATTTGTTGAAATAATTAGTATATCTAGATGACAAACTTGCCTTTTGGTATCAAGTTTAGTTATATTGCTAGCATTATTGTGTCTGCTATCAATTCACAAAACAATAATGCTATTGACCATGCTTTACTAAAAACATTTGGTGGGTTCATGATTCATGATCCACTGATTTAAAGCCGGAATTCTCACTCTCTAATCACCTGGCCAACATGCTTAACCTAGACGTTGTCTCCCCAACAGAATTCAAATCGCAAGTCAACTAGGAAATAATATTTGAGGCAAATGCATGTCATCATCACCAGTTGCTTATGCATGTAAGGTGAAGGTGGCTTGATACTTCCTCCATGCAACATCAACTAGTATAAATATGTTAACGGGCACCAGCCAAAAGGAAAAAACACATGTACCTTTATGTACACGTAACTATATAAGCAACTTCAGATTTTGTGATTGTATAACATCCCGAAGGCCAAGCAGGAAATAAGGAGGGGGGAAATATGGCAGATAGGAGTGTTCTCCCTCAGAAAATGAAACTTCTTCTGGCCTTAGTTGCTCTACAGTTTTGCTATTCAGGGTTTCATATTGTTTCAAGGGTAGCACTAAACATTGGTGTTAGCAAAGTTGTTTACCCAGTTTATAGGAACATCATTGCATTGCTTTTATTGGGACCTTTCGCTTATTTCTTTGAGAAGTGAGTCTTCAGTTCGGTGCTTGCTTTTCTGTTTCTGTTTTGGTAGTCTATATATACATATATACTGGTTTGGATTGGCATTTACCCTTGTACTGTATCTTGGATTGACATTTTTCAGGAAGGAAAGACCACCTCTTACTTTCTCTGTGCTGGTTCAACTCTTCTTTCTAGCATTATTGGGGTGAGAAGATACATTTGATATCTAAAATGTATAATGTGATGGTTTCACTACTTTCTGTTGTTTTAACTTGTCTTTTCTCTGTTTCCAGAATCACTGCAAACCAAGGGTTTTATCTCTTGGGATTGTATTATGCATCTCCAGCTTTTGCTTCAGCAATGCAAAATTCAGTTCCTGCAATCACTTTTGTCATGGCTTCTGCTCTAGGGTAACACAGACTCTCTACGTTGAACTTTCTTCTCTTTCTCTTCAACAAAAGAAACATTTATTGAACTTTTACCTTTCTCCTCAGACTTGAGAAAGTCAACATTTCTAGGAGAGATGGACTAGCAAAAGTTTTAGGAACCATTGCAAGTATAGGGGGTGCGTCTGTCATTACACTCTACAAAGGCCCTCCTCTACTGCATCAGATAACACAACAAGAACAAGGAATAACATCTGAAGAAGATATGTCTTCAAAGAAAATGCAAAACTGGACATGGGGATGCATATTCCTGTTTGGGCACTGCTTATCATGGGCTGGCTGGATGGTCTTTCAGGTAAAGCATATTTTGTCACCACCATACAAGTTGCATAAGACCACAGCTATGAAAATCATGTGCTAATCTGATCTGGATTGCTAAAAATTGTAGATGGCACATAATTTACTACTGACCTTATGAGCTAAAATATGAATTAATATTTTGCAGGCTCCTGTGTTGAAGAAGTATCCGGCAAAGCTCTCTGTCACTTCTTTTACATGCCTTTTTGGATTGATCCAGTTCTTGGTCATTGCAGCATTTGTAGAAACTGACGTCAACCATTGGAAAATCCAATCAGGAGAAGAACTATTCACAATCCTATATGCTGTAATTAACTTAAATTTCAGGCTTCCTTTTATTTTTCTGTCATTATGTATTGAATTTAAAATGGATTCTTCAATTTCATTCTTGTTTAGGGGATTGTGTCCTCTGCTATAGTCATTTCCCTTCAAACATGGTGCATTCACAAAGGTGGTCCTGTCTTTGTTGCTGTCTTTCAACCAATGCAGACAATTTTGGTTGCTATTATGGCTTCTCTAATACTTGGTGATCAGTTGTACTCTGGAGGGTATGTGAACATTCCAAAGAAAAAAAAATAACATTCAAAATTCATGGAATTCTTCAATTAGCATATAAGCAGAACAGGGTTATGTTTTGACACTATAAGCAGAACAGGGTTATTTTTTGACACTAACTTTCCTACTTTACATTTCAGGATTATTGGTGCAATTCTTATCATGCTTGGTCTCTATTCTGTTTTATGGGGCAAAATTGAAGAGAAAAGAGTGGAAATTCAAAACAGGGAAGAGACCCTGACAAGGAACCTTCTTGAAGACAAAAATAAAGACAAAGAAGAGGGGCCTTGTATTGTCTGACATCCCATGAATATCCTGCCCTTTATTTATTTATTTATCTCCAAGACTGAAGATGTTCTGAAAACGATGGCTACTCTTAGAAGAACAAGCAGTTCTAATGGTTTTTAGATTAGCCCAGCATCTCAACATGTATGTATATTTATGGGGTTTGGTTTCTCACAGATTTCCTCTTTTATTTTGAATCTTGAGCTAAGCTGGCTATAGACTTGAACTCCATTCAGAGGAAGTGAGGCTCTTCAAACTGTACCACTAGTAGTCTGCAACTAACTCTGTACTTAAAAATGATTCTATCTGAAGATATAAAGCCATGAGAATTTCAATGCTATTCTGAAATCTTGCTTTCCACACACTGCCTTGCTAATGATGCTAGATTATACAACAATTACTTTATAGGGACAAATTGAAAAACATGTATACGACCCAGCTTAGAAAAGCTCTGTCCCATCTCATACTCATCAAATTGGTCGTCAGGAGCACCATTAATCTCACTCTTTGAAATATATACAGAAACATGTTTAGTATTCCAGCCATCAAGAATTTGTAACAAAGACATTTTCTTAAGTTGTTCTTGATCAACATCAAAATATATAAGAATCACCCCTTTCCCTACTCCAGTGAAGAGCACCATTATAAAAGACCTTATCTGATAAAGAGCCAGTTTTTGGGGAGTAAATCTCCTATCTGACAGTCTGAACTGGTAAAATCATCTTACACTAACAACTTCGTTGTCAGGTTATTTCGAAGGATCGGAAGTTAACTATGTTATAGGGAATCGATGCATATGGCTTGGTAGGAGGATTGTAAATAATGTTCTTACAAGCCCGTGAAACTTTCACTCAATATTGTTCCAGATAAGAGAGAACCAGTGGTTGGATACACACTTAATTTCGTGGGCAGTCAGAGAAGGATTTTGATAAAGAGGTAGTAGTTGTTGGCAATGATATCCACAGATATAATGCATGATATAGGTGTTAGGATTGTTGCCATTATGTGCAGCAATCATAGAGCATTTACAGCCTATCTTCTAGAAGAAGATGGCTGCCATTGCCATTGTCAAAGAGGGCTGCTAGGTGCAGCCACCATTGTTGAAGAAGAGCTGGAGTTGGCAGCCACCTTTGTTGAAGAAGAGCTGGAGTTGGCAGCCACCATTATTGACCAAAGAACAAATGGAGAAGCACCATGGATGCCTATAAATAGAGGCATACGGTTGAGAGCAAAATGAGAGAGTGTGTAGAGCCAAAGATGTGAGAAATGTAGGAGAGAGTGGACTGCCAAGGCAGCCAGCAGTAGCTGCCATTGCAGCACTGAAAAGAGAGAAATAGAGTGAGGTTGAGAGTTGCCAAAGAGGGGATGATTCCTCCTCCTCTATTGTTGTAAATCTTGTTCTCTCCCTATATAATCAAATGGCTTCTCCCGTGGATGTAGGCGGTTTGCCGAACCACGTTAAATATTGTGTCAGTGTGCTTAGCCTCCAATGGGCAAATATCAGAACATCACCGGTCGGAATTCCCTACAATTGGTATCAGAGCTTATGGTTTGAAGTGGTGTTTGATTTTTGCTCAAAAATGAAAGTTGTCAAAATTGTGTTTTGACCATACCACCGTGTAGAGGAGGACGAGACAAAGCCACTGGTGAAAACGACGTCAAAATCGGACGTCGGACATGGCCGCACTCTCCATCACTCTCCGGCAAGGCGTTTGCCCACGCGCGCAGACGCGCCCCACGCGTCTTCTTCACCCGGATGGGTTGCCCGACCCGAATACCAGATGACCCGACCCATGTGACTGACCCGGATATTGATGATGTCAGCATGACGTATTTGTGACATCATCATGCACAGTAGGCATGCCATGTCAGCGACCAGTCAGCTGCCACGTCAGCACAATGGAACCCACCTGCCACATCATCAGCCGCGAGCCGAGCCAAGTCGAGCCGAGTTGAGCCGAGCCGTTGTGAAACCGAGCCGAGCCGCGAGCCGAGGGATAAGATTCTGTGCAGCAGAGTCTATGTGCAACCGGATCTGAGATTGAATCTGGGCCGTTCATCAGGCCAGAATTGTTTTGATCAAATCTTAACCGTCTGAAATGCGATTTGAACGATTTCAGACTTGTTTCCAGCTAATTTAATCGTTCCGGATGCAATGGTACGGTCCGATCGTTGAGATTTGAGACCGAAAATGGTAGTGGTGAATTATTGAAAGAGATTGCCCGATGAAGAGGCATCTGAAGGTCATCATGGTGGTCGATGGAGATGAAGAAGAAGAAGGTGCACATGTTTACCCAATTACATGTGTTGAACTGCTAAGTAGGGAGATTTGAATTGCCTTGAGGGAAGGTAAAATTGGGACACTCTAGACACCCAATCAAGTGGACAATTTGAGGTGGAGAGTGGAAATTGATGAAGACCAATCTTGATGAATCTAAGAACTGGTGGTCTCGCCAGATGTTGAGAAATCAGGTATAAAACCGGGATACCCCAGATCACTTGTAAAGGAAAGCCGCAACAAAGCTAGCAAATGGTTGTATATACGAAAAGGCAGTACGGTGGATAGATACGTTTTAAGAAGTTCTGTCTAGGAGATTGGGTTTTAAGCGGGACCAGTGTGACCCCTCCAAATCTTTCCTGGGAACTTGCTTAGTTGAAGGATCATCCACACAGTACTATTTTTGTATATGTAACAGTTTGTAATGAAACTGTTGAAGACTAGCAAGATGACGGCACAAAGGAACAGTTGGGTTCCGTATGTTCAAGGATCTGATGGAGTGGTGATTTCTTCAAAGAAGTTAGATTCGGTGACTGTAATTTCTCGAAGGGAGAATTAATGAAGACCCTGATAATGGAAGAGAAATACAGCAAGGGGATAAAGATTGGCACCCTATTTTGACTTGGATAAATGTTGTGTCAAGATGAGCTGCTGTCAAACATAAAAGCAAAGAATAGGGAGAAATCTGGAGAACCGAAATTGCACGAGAGCACACGGAGATTGTGCAGGAGTACCCGTAGGATCCAACGAGGTACTGTAATGAGACGATAGGTGCAAGGAGAAGAAGAGTTCCCAGATGAAGCTCAGAGCAGAGACTGTGTGAAAAAGTTGTACAACAGGAAGTCTCTTGTGCTCTTGATAAAGGCAACAAGCGAGGACCTTTCCAATGCATGCAATGATGGAAAGATGAGCTGTTGCAGAAGCACCTAATTAAGGGGGTGCGACTGCCGATGAAAGGCGAAGACACCAAAGAGAGTTGGTGTGGGTGGAGCTATCAAGCAGAAAGGCATAGAAGCTCCAAACATAGAAATCGAGATGGAAGATTGCGAGGAGTATACCGCAACTTTCTCTTTCTATGTGATCAGTGGCAGTGATCTCTCCCAAGTCCACATGGTGGTAGAGAATCTTAGAGTCACTGGAGACATCCCCGATGAAGGAGGATGTGACCGCTTCATAACGGACGGAGACACCTCAGGCAGAAGGTGTGTGGGCCATGAAACGAGCCCAAATACAGACCGCCACATGACAATGAGCGGAGACACCTCAGGCAGAAGGTGTGTGGGCCATGAAACTAGCCCAAGTAGAAACTGCCGCATGACGATAGGCAGAGACACCTCGGATGGAAGGTGTGAGGACCATGATATGAGTCCAATTTTCAATGCCTTTGCACCGTAAGCCATGACATGAGTCCAAGATCAGACCGTCTCATGACGACAGACAGAGACACCTCCGGAGAAGGTGTGCGGACCATGATATGAGTCCAAGTTCAGACCGTCTCATGACGACAGGCGGAGACACCTCAGGAGAAGGTGTGAGGACCATGATATGAGTTCAAGTTCAGACCGTCTCATGACGAAAGGCGGAGACACCTCGGATGGAAGGTGTGAGGACCATGATATGAGTCCAAGTTCAGACCGTCTCATGACGACAGGCAGAGACACCTCAGGAGAAGGTGTGAGGGCCATGAAAGGAGCCCAGTTCAGAACGCCCCAAAGCCGATGTGATGGCTGGATATAAGTGGACAAGTGTATAGCCAATGAAGTGGCTATGATGAGTATGAAGACAAATGCAGGATTGACTTTCATGGATATTGCCCCCATGCTAAAGATCAATGAGCTAGAAGACATTTACCTTGGAAAATAAGTGGATGACTTGTGGAGCATTAAGACGCGACTGCTATGAAGGAGCAGAGGGCATGCGCAGGTTCTGGGAACAAGTTGACTCTTGTCAAGGTGGTGAGCTCGGTGAAGGCATATATGGATCAACCTTTAATGGGCTGCCCCATGGTTTAAGGTAGAGAGCTACCTGGACTCTTGAGACTAAGAGCGGGAGACTCACGGAGAAGTAAGGCGTGGTTTCTAGGGAGGAACAGAGGGCAGACGCAACTCCGGGATGAGTAGACTCTTGGAAGAGTGGTGAGCTCGAGATCACATTAAAATACTCAATGACTGTCGCACTTGGAAATATCCGTTTGAGGGGGTGTTGTAAGCCTTGGTGTAAGGCTTGATAAATCAGTCCGGGCCAAGCATGGTTGATATGCTTGAAGGGGGATGTTGTTCCAGAGACAAGCGTTAAACACTCTTCAGATGAGATATGACAAACCATCTGGTTGAAGTGATCCTTTGGAGTTAGCAAAGGGGTGCTTGGATGACTCTGGTGATTGAAAGGTTTGGCAAGTACCTGGAAACTTGGCCAAAGACGCTCTCGGAATGGTAAGCTTGGAAGAGCTGCAGAATGCAAGCATGTGCTGAAGAAGCAAGAGGACAATTGCCCACATGAATGGCAAAGGGGGTGATTGTTAGGATTGTTGCCATTATGTGCAGCAATCATAGAGCATTTACAGCCTATCTTCTAGAAGAAGATGGCTGCCATTGCCATTGTCAAAGAGGGCTGCTAGGTGCAGCCACCATTGTTGAAGAAGAGCTGGAGTTGGCAGCCACCTTTGTTGAAGAAGAGCTGGAGTTGGCAGCCACCATTATTGACCAAAGAACAAATGGAGAAGCACCATGGATGCCTATAAATAGAGGCATACGGTTGAGAGCAAAATGAGAGAGTGTGTAGAGCCAAAGATGTGAGAAATGTAGGAGAGAGTGGACTGCCAAGGCAGCCAGCAGTAGCTGCCATTGCAGCACTGAAAAGAGAGAAATAGAGTGAGGTTGAGAGTTGCCAAAGAGGGGATGATTCCTCCTCCTCTATTGTTGTAAATCTTGTTCTCTCCCTATATAATCAAATGGCTTCTCCCGTGGATGTAGGCGGTTTGCCGAACCACGTTAAATATTGTGTCAGTGTGCTTAGCCTCCAATGGGCAAATATCAGAACATCACCGGTCGGAATTCCCTACAATAGGAAACTTGTCTTGTTACTTTTATTGGGAGAACATTGAAGGTGGAAATTGCTTTACTAAACTCATGTGCAGTGCTTTCCGAGACTGACAAGAGCAAGAGCCAGGATTGAATTAAAAATGGGCTCTACTGCAATCCCATTTGAAAAGGAGAACCAATTGATTTGAAATCCCAGCTTAGATCAGGTCAATGTATACCAAGTTTCTAAGAACTGTTTTTCCTTAGAAGACTAATCGACTAATGCTAATCGACTTTTTTTTGCAACCCTGGCTTGTCAGGAATTATAGCATATTTCTTGGTAGGAGGATTATAAACAAAATAGTTTTGTATAATTCGATTCAATGAGGCACACAATAATAATCCATTACAAGATTGAATGATTTTAGCCGCAGACTTACCCCGCCATTGTTTTAACAAAATACAAGGTCCTAAAGAGAGCATAGTGGAGTCATGGCTGGAATCAAAACAGACAAAGTTGTAGTGATCAGGGCATTGCACTAAGAGACCACAAGGGTACTTAACGTCTTGGTTTAGGCAGCGAGTGAATTTAGGGCTTGAAACAAGAGAGTTCCAGTGTTTAGATACACACTTGAATCTGGGGGTGGATTAGATCGGACAGGGATTCCTGTCTAGAGGTCATCATTGTCAGCAATAGTATCAAACCACGTTTCTAAAATGTATTTTTGACAAGATATAAAAAATATAATATAAATTTGAATTGTAAAATCATAAAATGATTTTTCAAGCACTTTAAAATTTATGATTCAAATAAAAATTTATACATTGTTTAAGTAATTTTAAAATATAATACAATTATTCATGCTCATAAATTTTATCAACTAACAATTGACAAACTTAAAACAAATAATTTGCTGGAATGTCATGTAAACTAAAATTAGCTTTATTGTCTTCATCTTCCTCATTATTCCTCGTACATTCATCAATATCATTTTCATCCAAAGAATTATTAGTGTCGCTATTAGTACCAACACCAATATTATGAATATTAGCGCTCCTACTAGTACCAACACCGATATTGTCAATGTTATTTAACTCAAAACTCCTTAAATTCTCTAGATTGTCATCAATTTGAATCTCCAACCATGATTCTCCATTTCAGCATTGTTGTCACCCACTTTTGACTCTACAAAACAAATCAATAAAAGAATAAAAAAATATAGAAAAAAAATCCAAAACACAATAAGATATACATAAAAGTTGCCTAAGTTGGTGGTGAAATACCAAAATATTATGTGGAAAAGTTGGAGGACTAACACGTATAAAATTAACAAAATTAACAACCTAATTATGATTGACAGATGACACGTTTGGTGAAAGTATTTTTATTTAGGGTAAAGAAATATAAATTTAGATAGGTAACAAAATTAACAACCTGATATATTTTTAAAAATAATAATAAAAGTAAATAAATTGTATGAGGAGAATAAAATAATACAATGATTACATTATATGAGATTTTTTTAGAAAAATAATAATGGTTAAACTCATGATTTTTTTTTTGAATTCGAGGAAATCCTATTTCCTGGAAAGCGTACTTTGTGGGTCTAGGTGAGCGAGTAAAACTCCGACTATTCCATGCTCTTACAAGAGGTGCACGTCCTGACTCAAACTCGAGACCTGCTGTGCAGATTTCAAGTCCTTTGTCATCACGTCATGCCCCTTAAAGACGTTAATATTGATGTGAATATGATGATTTATAAATTTGTTTAATGATAATTCTTGCTTGTGATTAATTATTTTTATTACTAGTAATATATTATGTTAAAATTTTTTTGTTAGAGAATAAATTCAAATAAAATTTTAACTCTAAAAATAAAAAAATAAATGGATTCAATTTTAATTTGGCATGAAATATATCTATTAACCATGTTTTAAAACAAATTTCAAACATTTTTTTTTAATAAACCAACTAAATCATAGGCATTTATTTATTTTGAAAAACTCTGTACATAAGGTTCTACAAAATAGGAAAGGATTATAATCCCAGGACAAAATCATCTTAATTCCTGATATAACGTGTGAATTTTTTACCGTAAAGCTTTATGGCAATTGTTTTAAACATAGTACTGGCAAGAGCATATTTGTACTGGTTTTTTTTTTATATATATATATATATAAATATTCGAGTCAATTTTAATGTATTTTAATTAATTTTATAAATTTTAAAATTAATAATTATATAAGTTTTTAGTAGTTATATAAAAAACTTGAAATTATATGAAAAACAAATTTATTGGCCGAAACTCTTATTACTTCCTTGAGTACTTGGAACATGGTTGATAGTGTGGTAGCGGTTGCTTTTCAAATAATTTTTTGTGTCGAAATGCAAGTCAATGATATTTTTTTATTTTTTAAAAATCATTTTTGATATCAGCATATCAAAACGATCCAAAACATATAAATTATATTAAATTTTAATAAAAAAAATAATAATAAATTTTTTAAAAACACAGTTTTCAAACAATTTCTTATTACATGATTGTACTGCTTCTCTTCTGATTGTACTAACAGCGCACACCTCTTATATGTTTCGTACAAGCAAGAGGCTTGACAAGAAAATTATCCAGTTGCGTCTTTGAAAGGAGAACTTTCCACGCAACCTTCTGTCATTGTCCATCTGAGTTCACGTTTTTGTTGATTGTTCTGTTTTACCCGTTTATTTTGGTGTCTGAAAGCTATTTTTTTTTAATTTAAATTTTTTAAAAAATTAATTTTTTTTAGTAATTTAGATAATCTAAAAATACTTTAAAAAATAACCCTACTGTAATTTCAAACACTTTTAAATAAAATATTAAAAAAAGTACAATTGAACAAACAAATTGAAACAAAGGTCATGTCCTTTTCTGTTAAAAAGAAGTCTTTTATTTTTAAGAGTTTCCTTGACATTTCCTCTTAAGAAAATATGCAAAGAGAATGAAATGTACTACAGACCAATTCAATGGACACAGTCACTTCCTTCCTTTCCTTGGAACCATCTCCTTCTTTTTGTTGCTATTTATCTTTTTTATTTTTTTTGCCATTTATTAATTTAGCATCGTCAGCATTGTAAAGAAAAACTAATAACCAAACTTTTTTTAAAAAAATAAATAAATAAATCCACCATTTCCTCCGAGTTTCCATTTTTTGTTTGACATCAAAGAAAGTTAAATAATATTTGGATCTTTGTGCATGGAATCTTCTTTTGCTTTCTTCGATAAATTAGTATTGTAAACCTCAATTTAGTATTAAACTTGTACACTCATTCTTATTTAAGTCCCAAACCTATAAGTCATTTCGATTAGGTCCTAAATATTTTTTTTTTATAAAAATCCTGAATCAGCTCTTTTTTTTTTATATTATTAAAGCTCATTAATATTTGTATCAAATTTCTTCAAACTGATGTTATTTAGTTCATAAATGTGCACATTAGATTGAAGATATTACTTGCTTTTTCATCAAACTTTCTTCAAATTGACATTGTTTTAGTGTATAAAATATGCAAATTAAATTTAAGTTGTTAAAAGAAATTGTCAAAAAGATATGGTTGATAAATGTAGTAGATATTTAGGATTTAATTCATAAAATTTGTGTCTCATTAGCGGGTCCAAAGAAAACCTGAATGACCTGTAAAAACATAGTTTGAGTCAAAATAAATATTTAAGATGATATTTTTTTAATAAATATTGAGACGACAACATATTAGATTGATTCAGGTCAACCCAAGTTAACTTCTCAATTCACATACGAAGTTATGAGATCATGATAACCTCATAGAAATTAAATCAAAATAAATTAAGAAACTCAATTTTCAATATCTAATATTAAATGATGAAATTGAAAAAATAATAATTAAAAAAGAATAAAAAAAACAACCTGAATTAACCTGCCAAACCCGGGCCTCGAGTCATAAAACCAGGACAACTCAATAGAAAGCAAATTGAATCAAATTATAAAGCTTAATTCTCAATCAATTTAGTGTTGAAAGATGAAATTGTAAAAAAAATCAATAAAAAAAGGATACAAAATATAACTCGAGTTAATCATGGTTAACTCGCCAAACCCGTGATCCAAGTAATGAGATAAGAATAATCCCATATAAAAAGCATACCAAAGCAAATCACGAAACATAATTCTCAATCAATTTAATGTTGAATGATAAAATTGATAAAAAAATAATTAGAAAAAAGAAAAAAAAAACCTTCGAGTCAATAGAGTTAACTTGTTAAACCCATAGTTTGGGTCATGAGTCTGGAATAACCTCATAAAAAATAAAATGAGAAAAATTATGAAATACAATTTTCAATAAATCTAATATTAAAAGATAAAATAGAAATTAAAAAAAAAATTAGAAAAAGAAAAACCAAACAAAGGGAGAGAAACAAATATTATTATGGTGAATAGTGTTATGGGAGGAGATAGAAATCCCTTTCTCTTTAGTTTTTTTGTTAATAAATTTAATATTAAAAAAAATTGGAAGAAAAAAACTTGAGATAAATGATTTAACATATTAAACTTGTAATCTGTGTCATGAGAGATATAATCCAATAAAAAACAAATTTAATATTAAATAAAAAAATAATTAAAAATAAAAATAAAAAAATTCTAATAAATAAAGTTTTGTGAAAAGATATACAATAAAAAGCCCTTCTCATTTAGTTTTTTTTTTTTTAATGTTAATAGTTAATTAATTAAGTTGCTATGGGTTAGTAAATTACTATATGATCTGAGAAGGATAATTGCGTCATTCCACGTACTTAAAAGGAGAAAAAAGAAGTGAAAATGTCAAAATGGCAATTCCTATTCAAAGTACTATAACTACCTGTCTTCTCCTCCTTCCATCATGTCCATGTCCAGACCAACAACCGGGAAGTAAATCAAAGCAAGTAAGCGAGAATTTCCGCTATCCCCAGTCCTTCCCGCCGGAACATTTTCCCGTAAACAATCTCCGGTGACCCCCCACCCAAAAAAAATCACGACTTCATTCATCCTTTGGTCATCAATCCCATTCATTTCTTTTACGTTGACTTTTTAGTTTCAGTTGATCGATCATACTCAAATTTTATACATAAAGCTTTTGAAAGCATATTTTTGTGTTTTCTTTTGAATCAGTCTCTGAAAGTTTTCTGGGCCTTCTTTTATTTATTTATTTATTTTTATTAGATGATGGGTTTTGTTAATCACTACTGAACAAGTATTATTTTAATAATCAGGTAAAAAGAATTGAGAGAGGGAGATGGGGATGGAGAGGGAGAAAGAACAAGAGTTTGAGTGGCTTAAAGCTCAAAAGATTGAGATAACTGTGGATCTTTTGGCTGCAGCAAAACAGCAACTTCAGTTTCTTGCTGCTGTTGATAAGAATCGTTGGCTTTATGATGGTCCTACCCTTGACAGGGCTATTTTCCGGCAAGAATAAATCTAACCCCATCCAATTCTTTGGATTGATTTTCTTTTGCTTCAATTGGCTCACCTTACCTTTACTTGTCTTCGGACTTCAAATCTGCTGGTTATTCTTTATATATATATATTGGTTTCTTTCTTTGTTGTTGTTGTTGTTGTTACTTTTTTTTTTTTTTGTTAATACATTCACTTGGGAATACAGATATCTGTGTGTTTGAGTCTGCTTTGTCATTTTATGGATTATAATTATGTGAAAAGAGCACTAAAATCAAAGTGAAGAAGGTATCTACCCTTTTTTTTTTCTTTTTTCTACATGCATTCTAGGAGGATTTGAATCTGAGTATTTTCTGGGGTTTAGTCATAGTTTGTCTCTTCAGTGTACCTTTCATATGGAAGTTCAATCCCTGCACTCATCTATCAATTTTATGAATGTTAATCTCAATTTTCAGGTACAATGCTTGCTGGCTTCCCTTGCTTGCAAAACATTTGGAGTCGCCAATTTCTGAAGGACCATTGGTGGTGCCTCTTGATTGTGAATGGATTTGGCATTGTCACCGGCTCAATCCAGTAGGTTACCAACTACGATATTGTTGCCTTGACTTTTTACATTTAGTTGGTAATCATTGTTTGTTGGCTTTGCTATCCAGCTACGGTACAAATCTGACTGTGAAGAACTTTATGGAAAGATCCTCGATTACTCTGATGTTGTATCTTCTGTCAATGGAGTTTGTAAAAGGCAAACTGAAGAAATTTGGAATAGATTCTATCCACATGAGCGTTATGACTTCGATTTGGCTTTCTCAGAAGCTGTCAATGAAAAAATTTCAACCCTTGAGAAATGTACGAACTATGATTTGGTGTCGGCAGTTAAAAGGCAGAGCCCTTTCTTTTATCAGGTAATGAAAGGATAATCTTGATCGCTTATGTCACAATCTTTGAATTTTTTGGCAATCATATATTTTTATCATTTGAAGTGAAGATGACATATGGCTAGAATAGTTTGGCTGAGATGCTACTTTTGTCGCTGTCTCATAAATAAATGTAGTTAGTAGCCTGGTAACTGCTAGGGTTGGCACTTGGATATGGAGAATAGCGATAAGATCAGTTTCTTACAATTTAAAGTCACTAATTGATTACATAAAGAAACAATCGTGGAAAGTTTTCTTGAATTTTTAATGTTTTACAACTGTCTTTTTTCCCCGAGTATGATTTGGAACAATGCTTCCTACTATTCAGAAATGGTGGAAAAAGAAGCATCTTTCATGAAAACATTCGTATTCTTAGTTCCATAAGGGTTGTATGGCATCTCAAAAACTTCACATCATAATAAATCTGTAAGTGGTGGAGAGCCCTTTCATGATCTTTCTGAGGTAGAACCCCATATTCTATAAAAAACTAAACGAACTTAATATTCTTAATTCCGTCAATAAGTGAGTGCCAGCAGCACAGTTTAAAGTTAAAGAACCATCCGTTTAAAGTTATCTGGTTTGCTTTTGTGATTATGAACATGTGTAAACTCTTTTTACATGGTTAATTACTTCATACGCTTTCGGCACGCACATGGAGTTATGTGCAGCTCAAGGTTTCTGTTGCCCTGGTGCCCTGGTCTTCTATTTTTGTTTTTATTTTTTACATTCCCTGGTTTATTTCTCTTTCTCCTATTTGTGACAGGTTTCCAGACCCCATATGAACAATGATATTTTCCTTCAAGGAGCTATAGCCAGATATAAAGGGTTTTTGCATATTATCAAGAGGAACTGGGAAAAGTCCATAAATTGCTTTTGTGTTCCAACTTACGACATTGATCTTATCTGGCACACACACCAGTTGCATCCTGTTTCTTACTGTAAAGATGTGAGTCAAGCACTTGGCAGGATATTGGCGCATGATGACATGGACTCTGACAGGTCTAAAGGGAAGAAGCTGGATGTTGGATTTTCTGGAACCACCAGGCATTGGGAAGAGACATTTGGCAGAAGGTATTGGAAGGCAGGTGCAATGTATAGAGGCAGTGATCCATCTCCTCTCACAACCATTCCGTTCCAATCAAATATCTTGAGCAAAGAGTTAGAAAAATCAAATCAAAACAAGAAGATGATTGAACTTTCAGAGCAGAAGATTGTTGAGGTAATTTCTGATCACTGTTCTTTTGTCCTTCCCCGAGATTTATTATTTTGTTTATCATTGGTCAATTTGAAGTTCTCAGAAACCTCTCTTTCTTCCTGCTCCTATCCACTATTTTTTTTAGTGTGACACATCAATATATGGGCAATGAATCTAAAGTTAGGACTGTTATAGCCAATGAGCTGTAGTTCAACTGACATTAGTGTCACCCCACCTCCCAAGAGATCTCAAGTTCTAACCTCTAGTTTGTAACAAGAAAAAATAGGAATGTTCTATTTCTTATGCAGCCTAGAAGCTTATGAACCTATACATTGAACCTCCTTTCTGATTTATCAGTATCACTTAGTGCAACCACTAAAGTGCCTTCAGTTCCCTTTCAGTTTGGCGCTCTACATATGCCAATTGATTATATGTGCTGCCTATTTTACTGTGACCAGAAACATCTTACATTCTTATTTTTTCTTCTTCTTACTATTTAGGTCCTTTTGGAGATTGTGGGAGTCAAAAACTTACCAGAGAGGCACAAGGGAAACCTCTTTGTGATGTTTAATAAAAAGCAACCTGATGTATTCTATAATGTTAAGCGGAAACTTACTATCCTGTCAGAATCAGGAGACAAACATGTTGCTTCTTTCCAATGTGAACCTAAGGGAGAGCTTTTCTTTGAACTTGTATCATATTCACCTTCCAACTTACCACTAACCAAGGTGTGTAAAACAATGGGCACTACCTCATTCTCCCTGGAAGACTTTCTGAATCCAGTGTCTGAACTTTCTGTGGAAAGATGGGTGGAATTGCAGCCTACTTCTGGAAATATGATCTCAAAGCCAATCTGCCTCCGAATCGCTGTCTCATTTAGTGTTCCCATCCAAGCACCATATGAACTGCACATGATTCGTTCCCGAGCACAGTCAAAAAGTTCTTGCTTCTTCCCACTTCCTGGAAGGGCACAACATCCTAATATCTGGACTTCTGTAGTTGAGAAAACTGATGCTGAGATTATTAGCCTACAAATGAGGTATGCTTGTATCCACATATCATGTCAAGTTTAAAACTGTAATTCCAGCCTTTACATATGCAGTAAAATTATGGCCTATATCAGAATGCTATTACTTCAAACACTCAACGCCTTGCATCTGAAGAACCTTAAATTCATTAATCAAAGAAATACGTGTTCATATGTTATATTGTAAGCGAGTGTAATGAATCTTAAAAATGAACAGCACCTGTAGTTGCACCAAGGATTATGCTAATAGATAATTTCACACTTGGTCTCCAATAAAATATGTTTTGGTTATAGTAACTCTACATGGTAATTTAGTTTTCTCAAATTTGGAGATTTTATTTGTTGGAATATCCTGCATTAACAGAACCTGTCCTTTTCTTTCAGTGTGATAGTAGAATTTGTTCGAGTTGTTAGAAACTTGAGATCTTTTGGCAGTGTATGCTTGTCAAGCATCTTTCTGTTGGCATGTGACATGATAGCAGGACCTTATTATATATTCCAAAGCATTATATCATTTTCTGGCTTTAATTGTACTTTAGGAACTCAACAAAGGCAAAGGAGAAAGAAAGAAGCATTCTTAAGCAGCAAGTAACTGGTGTTATGAAGACTGGTGAAACGTGTATTCTTGCAGAGTTTGTGGGGACTCGGTGGTGTTTGATGGATTCTCAGTGGTACCTTGAGCCAAAAAAGAAATCCAATGAAGATGGTCATCTCTTTGAGCTCATAGGCTGTCGGATGGTAGTCATCTTATACCTTTCACTTTTTTCTCTAAAATTTGTTATTTTGATATCCTTCAAATTCTTTTAAAATCCATTATTCTTTACGAATTTCCATTATGAACAATCATTCCAAATAGCCAGAACATCTCTAATAATATTGATCATCTGTGAAAGAACTGCATTTTTTTTTTGTTACTTCGCCATCGAATCTTTAACAAGGATTTTGCAAACCAACATAGAAACCAGTACAATGTGCCATATTCAATAGTTTCGTAGTACTAATTTAAGGTTGAAGTTTAGCTGAGTTGAACTAATCGGGGTGAGTTGAACTAATCGGGGTCTTCAACCTGAATAGGACTGCATTCTCACCCACATGGATCATGCTTTCACTCTATGTATCGTCCTCCATGGTTTTAGAGTCTTAATTTTTTAGCTAACCACAGAACTTGCCATCGTTTCAGAGTATCTTACAAAACTTGTGTTGAATTTTTCTCTGGCCAGGTAAAACTTTTCCAGGGAAAAAAGCTTGATTTTGAGCCTAAACATTGCGAGAAGAAGAGAAGTAAACAAGATTTTATGACTGCAGTTGAATTTTCTGCTGAGTATCCATATGGAAAAGCTGTGGCATTGCTTGATTTAAAGTCTGGATTTGTCAAGGTACATTACTGCTCATCACATTGACTAGAATGCTATTTACATATCCCAAATTGCATCTGATTTAAAACATATTAACAGGTAAAGGAATCATGGTTGGTGTTACCTGCAATCATATCAGCCTTCATACTTTCTGATATTTTGAAGAAGGAAGGATATAATGGCTTCACTTCTAACAGAGAAAATCTGGAGGTAGATAGTTTAGTGGAAAAGGCCAAAGGCTTTCATGAGGAACCTGAGCAAATCAGCCTGACTGCTGCTTCAGAAGGTAACATGGAGCTGAATGTGGACGTGGCTAAAGGAAGCATAGTGAGGAGTGGAAATTGTGGTGGCGGTTGTGGCGGTTGTGGCAGTGGATGCGGGGACATGGTGAGGAGTGGAAACTGTGGTGGTGGTTGTGGTGGTTGTGGCAGTGGATGCGGGGACATGGTGAGTGGAAACTCTGGTGACAGTGGGTGTGGTGACACAATGAAGAGTGGAAATAGTGGTGGTTGTGGTGGATGTGGCGGTGGATGTGGCGGTGGATGTGGCAACATGGTGAGGAGTGGAAACTCTGGTGACAGTGGGTGTGGTGACACAATGAAGAGTGGAAATAGTGGTGGTTGTGGGGGTTGTGGTGGATGTGGTGGTTGTGGCGGTGGATGTGGCAACATGGTGAGGAGTGGAAACTGAGATGGCCCATGCTTGTGGTGGCTGTGTAGTTTGTGCCGCAAAAAAAAAAACGTACCAGGCAGTGTGGTAAGATCCTGCAGTGATGGTTGTCCTAGGAATCACTCATCCAGGCAAATGAGAAAGGGAGTCGCTTGCCACACCTATCCATTTTAATAATGAAGGCAAGGACTCTACCAGTCTTAATAAGGTTTCATTACCAGAGGAAAATAATAAGATCAAGAGATTGTTAATAGGCAAGGTTTTCATCATCATATCAAGTGTGGTGGAACCTCTTATTATGTACAGTGTCTATTACATTCTTTCCCCATCTCTGCATACTGAACAGAGTATGGCGATTGCTTCTATTTCTGTTTCGTCAATTCTCAGCTCCAATGCTCATGCAAGTTTGACATATTTCTGCTTCGTGTCTCGTCATGCCACTGTAGTTGTTGATGCCCCACTTCAGTTTGGGTATGTCATTGAGGTTGCCATGCGTTCATTGAAATTATCTGGCAATTCATTATGTATATTAATTTCATGGTGCTGGCTATGTTCGAGGAACCCTAAAGTCCTTTTGATTGATTTGAAATTCCCCTGAAATCCTGCTGTTTTTTGTGTTTTTCAAGAGAAAATTAATTTTACCCTCCTGTCCTCGATCACTTTTATTTCTGAATTCTTTCACGAATTACAGTTTAAGTTTATAATTTGATAACACTGGAAATCTAAGGAAATCCACCGAGGAAGGAATAAGAGCCTCCCTTCCCCAACTGCCTCCTTTTCCAGTCCACCACCAATACTGGAATTTTTTCATCAACAATACTAGTCCAGTGCTTTTCTTCTCTCTCTCAGCCACTCATAAATCAATTTTAATTCAAAACTTCACTTTCTCTTTTTCACTGTCACTTTCTCTCTTCTTTACACTTCTACTCTCTCCTTGGATCTTTGGTACAGCTTCTAGATGTGGGGTCATATAAAAAACAATTGCGGATGTGGGCTGTGGTGGTCAGTTTGGGTTGTGGAGATGGTTCGGGCAGTGACTCACGGTTGAGAGGCTGGGAATGATTTTGATTTTTGTTTGGACTCTGTGAAGAAGGATTGTGATGGTGGCTGATTTGTGAGTAGATGAGAGGATGGGTTTGATTGAAAGAGAGGGAAGATTGGGATCGGTTTTGAGAAGGTGGGCTGGAAGATCACCGCTGTGTTGATGGTGGTTGTGGGAAAATGATTGGTGATGGAGGAGTTGCAGCAGGCAGTGGATGGTTGTTGTGTTCGATTGTGGCAACTGGTTTTGTTGATCGGCGGTCACTGTGGGTGTATTGATGGCCGGTTTGTTGCGTGGAGAGAGGCTTTGTTTGATTATTTATTTGAAGTTATCCCATCCCTCCTTGTCTCTCATCTTTTTTCGACAGTGGTTGATTTGGAAGATCGGATGTCTTTTCATTGTAAAATCTTGGTTTTTTTATTTGAGAAGAAAAGCTGAAGTTATTGGTTGTGTTTTTTTTAATTTGATGGATCAATTAATTCCTCTTAAATAGGTCGAATATTCATTTCAAAATAGCTTGAATCATTTGAGGATTGGTAGCTCTCTTTTCCTTAGAAATCACATGACTCGTGTACTTGATTTCATTGATATAGAAAACACACTTACTTCTCTTAGCAAACAAACAATGAGACTAAAATAGTTCAAACATTATCTCCATGTTTCAAGTGATATGCTAAAAACTTACTATAAATAAAGATATAATTAAAAAACACTAATATAAACTTTTCAAGATATACTTCGAGTATTTTATTCATTAAATTTTAAAATATGATAGGAGCATTGGTTAAGTTAAAAGGCATGAGTAAGAACTTATAGCAGGCATTATGAGTCTTGAAAGTAGTATTAAATATATCCTTAAGAGTCATTCTAATATGATGATACTTAAACCTCAAATTCACCTTAGAAAACACAATAGAACCTGCTAGCTCTTTCAATAACTCATCAATTAATGGAATAAGAAGCTTTTCCTTGATAATCAATATGTTAAGAGTGATTATGTTAAGAGTCTTATAATCAACACAAAGCCTTCATGAATTATCTTTCTTTTTAACCAATATCATTGGTGAATAAAAAGGACTATTACTGTGTTATATTATGTTTAACTTGATCATCTCATAAATAATTTCTTCTAAAGTATCTTTCTGTAAGTCATAGTACCTATATAGCCTCAAATTGATAGGTTGGGCTCTTTCTTTTATAGGAATATTGTGATTATAAGTCCTTATAGGTGGTAAGTTTTTAGGTTCCTTGAAGATTCCTTGGAAAGACTTCATTAGGGCTTCTGAAGATGAATTATTTTTCTTCATTGGCACATAAAACAATAGTCTTGGAACATGAACCCTTGTCACTTTTTTTCCACCATTCTCAAATTGCGTAGGTTAATGTCTGGTAACCTAGATGCATTGTTCATCAAGCTATTAAATTGCTCAAATCCTATAGCTTAAAGTTATGCAAGTTCTTCCCTTTTAAGTAACACCTCTTGTCTATGCTATTAAAATGACATCCATATTTTTTTTATAATTGGATACAATGTCACCTAGCATGGCCAACCATTGAATTCCTAACACCATGTCATAGTTATTTAATTCAACATTGAATACATCAACCATAAAATTCACTTCATGCATTTTTCATTTGAAATTCCTACACATGGTTAAGCAAATCATAATCCATCTATTGGCAGCTTTTATTGTTAAAGGTGTAATAGTTGTAAAATTACATTGTAACTTATTAGTCACTTTAAAATTAATAAAATTATAAGTGATGTCAGAATCCACAATAATGAAAAGTGAATATTTATCCACCTTTCCAGTTACTTGAAGGGTATGAACCCATTAACACCCTTCAATGCATTGATGGATATATGAGGGGTAGTAGTTTCAAAATTGAAATCATTGTCTCTTTCCACTGTTTCTTATACATCATCATCATCTTCTACAATATACAGAGTATAGAGTTTTTTTAAAAAAACCTATGACATGACACAAACTTCTCGTTACACTAAAAGCATAACCATTTAGCTCTTCTCTCATCTAACTCCTTATTTTTTAATGACATGGATGGTTTGGTAATTGATCTGTTAGTGAAATTCTAAGTAGGTGTAGTTAACAAGCCAGGCTTGTGTGAATTTGGAGTATTAATAGTCATGGAGCATTTGTTTTTGTTGGGGGTAAGATGTTGATTAAATCTAGATTGACTAGTTTGGGTCATGGTATATGTGGAATGTTTAAGGTTGTTGTGGTGGTTTCTATGATAAGACAGGGTATTCTTTTGTAGACGAGCCAAATTACAGGTTTGCTTCAATGCTTTGGGTTTTAATATTTTAACCATACTTTTAATTTCCATATTCAAACCACCCATAAAGAATAATAGGGCTTGCTTCTCACAAATCTCTGCCTTATTCCATAAAATATGATAATCCTGAATATAAGCCTCTAGATTTCTATTTTGCTTAAGATACTTTAACTCTTTTAAAGGATCTTTTTGTCCCTCAAACCTATAACATAAAGTTTGTTGTTCAAATATTAAGGCAACTTAACATATAAGAGGAGGGTGAATTTGGTGTATCACTAAATTTTACACTTAGATAAATTAATTCAAGTAAATGTAATAATCAATAATGTAATTAAAGTACTTAAAGCAAAGAGTTAAGTAAGAGAATTTGCATACTAGTTTTAATGTGGTTCGACAAATCTACATTCACACCTCAAGTACCAAATCGTACTTGAGTATCGCATTCCTTTATTGGTCTAAGCTTAAGAGTATAATTCCACAACAAACTTTTTACACTACTTGAAGAAAATCCATCTTCAAAAGTTTGTCCATATGAAGATATATCCTCTTCAATATTTTTTTTTGTGTGAAATTCTCTCAATAATACCAAGAGTTTTTACTTAACTCTTAAAGGTTTACAATAATAATTTTGTTTTCATATCAAACTCTCTCAATAGAGTGAATATTATAATTTGAAGTTCTAATATATATATATACCTCACTAGATAACACTTATAAGATATGAAGGTGTTTAAGTGTAATGACAATGAGATTGCATACTTTTTATGCTAGAATATGAAGGTTTAATAGCATAAAGTAGAATATGTTCATAGATTGATGATTTTGATGTTGTTTTAATCTTAGAAGTTTGTATATCATATATGTTCGGATTCTTTTTCTAATTTTCCAATTAGACTAGCTATATATAAGTTTCTAAGAAAAACTAGTTGTTTATAGCCATTACAATCCCACTAACAGTTAAAATGGTCAACCGATTCCTGCAGAGTTCCCAGATTTTCATCACTAATGAATAAATGGTCAATCAGTTGATTTGGTAACCTCAAACAGTTGACTAGTTCATGTAGAATTTCAGATTTAATAGTTTAATTTAGGTGAACCATCTAACTTAAATTTATATAATTACTATTAATCTTTTAATACATGTAAAGTGAAGTGTATGTGTTCATTTTAATTGTAATATCAAGTAAGATATTAAGATTTACACTAAAGCACTAAAATGAACATTTATTATGAGTCTTCACTTTGCACCTTTCTTGGACTTTTGGATTGAGTTCTTCACGTAAGAGGCTAGATTTACACTGTTCTTTTTCCTCAACATCATGCTCTTCTTCAACATGTATTCCTATTTGGTCCTTAGAAACTCAAGCATCATCCTTATTTAAAATATATTTCATCTTGGTGAGAGTCATATTATTTATCTCCATTAGTTTTAAATATGGTTTCTTATCCGTAATAAAATCTAAAAATGCTCAAAGATAGAAGTTAAAACTTGACTATAGGAAAGAGATTTTTGTTTTTGACCATGTGTTATGATCATAGTCCTTATCATGATATATGGAAGATTTATTGGTATATCACTAATCATATAATCTATTAAGAATATATCCATAAAGGTTACATCAAAATGCCCTTCTTTGGCAACATATTATGTGTTATAATTTCATGAAGAATTCTAGGTCTTAAAAAGTAAATATTGACTTTTAATCTTAGCACCTAGAGCAAAATTATATATACCAATGTGCATAACTATTGTTTCATCATAAACAAACCTTTAATTGTGGGAATTATTTTTATTTCAAAAACCCTACGACCATCATTAGATATACCCAATATATCAACAAGCATTTGACAATTAAATTCAATGAGTTTATCTTAAAAACTACTTGATATCCTAGGTTCCATTGTAATCTTCATATTTGCAAAGAACATCTTAATTAACTTAGGATACGTAGGTTTCTTCAAATCAAACAAAGTTTTCCAACCCATTTTATCAAATATAGTATCTATACCAAAAGGACTCAAATCATTCTTTAATCCTCTTTCTACATCTATAGCTCTATTAGAAAAAGAACTTTAAAATATTTAAATATTGTCACCTTGATAAGATGTAGGATCATTGACTCTTTTGCTTCTTGATTTGACATCTCTTGAATGTTTTTTGGGTGCCATTACACTTTGATCTACAAGAAACACCTAAAAAATATAATCAATTGAGTGCAATTTGGTGAAATTTTAAAAGAGAATCGGGAGTTAGGGTTTTCAGTGTTTTTGCTCTTGGCTTAATAATGACAAAATAGTTACCTATATTGCCTCCCCACCACCAAGGCAACATGCCAAATCATCCTCGTCGATGATTCTAGCTCCTCAATTGAACCCATTAATGTAGTTATACTGTCGAGCAACGGGTCAACCGATTGTTGTAGGTTAAGTTCAACCGGTTGACCAGTTGAAACCCAAGTTGAGAATTTTCCAAAATTCTCTTTTGATCCTTTCTATATAAAAATTATGTCCAAAGATCAAAGAAATTAAGGGGTTAAAAAAAATCAAAATTTAGCAAGCAGCTTCACTATCAATGCTCTAGCACAACTATCAGCCAGTTGATCCAGTTGTATAAACTGGTCGACTGATTCACACAAAAACCTGAATTTTTAAACTTTTTTCCTCAAAATATGTTTTATGAATCGAAATACATCAGTTTGTCCAACTTTTAGACTAAAAAAATAGTCTCCAACAAAAAACTTAAAAAATTATTGTTCACATAGTAGATGTCCTTTGTTTTTTAGTATCAATTAGTCGGCCGGTTGAACTGACCATTACGAACCGGTTGACCGGTTTGTCTCAAACCTAGATAGACAATAAAATATGCAACAAAATAGGTTTTTCATGGTATTTATACTTAGCAACTATATATTTTTTCACTTAAATATGTCCAATTTATTTTTATTAATGTGTACACATAAAATCAATACTTCAAATATCTTTAGCATGAATAAAGCTTATGTCATAACCCATTTTTGGGTTATCCCCAAAATTCAATTTTTTCTTCCAAAAATAAAAAATATATATTCGGAGTAAAAAAAACAAAAACAAATCCAAAAAAATAATAACAATGAGAAAAGGATGCCAAAGCGCCCAGAAAATGACTAAAAATTAGTTGAGGAGGTTTAAAAATACAAAGACTGGAATTTGACAGTATTTTGTTAACTAATAAGAGCCCTATTGACAAAGAAAATTCAATTTGAGGAAGAAAAGTTCAAAATCAGATGTTTATGGACTCAATTAAATTTTATTGAAGGTTTAATTGAATTTATGGAGGGTTTGATTGCAAGAAAAATTGATTTTTCAGTCAATTTAGGCTTTAATTGGAAGAAATTAAAGTTCTAGGGTCAAATTATAATTTTTAAGAGTTGATTTGATCAAATCAGGGGCTTAATTGCATAAATATTGAAGTTTGATGGCCAATTAGGGACTTAATTGAAGAAATCCGAAACCAAAGACAAAACTGGAAAAGGCGCGTAAATAGAGGGGCTGTAATTAACCAAATCAGGGGTCAAATTGAAAAAATTAGAAGTTTATTGATCGATTGAGGGTAAAATTGCATAAATAAGAGACCAGGGACTAAAGTGAAAAGGCCGGCCAACTTCAGGGCCGACGATTGAATTTGGCAAGGATGCAATTGAATTGATTTTTAAAATTAAAATTGCAATTTAGGACTTGATTGAACAAATTACAAATTGAAGACTGATTTGGACTTTGACACGATTTTGCCACCATCTCCTTTTAAATGAAACGACGCCGTTTCGTCCAAAACCGTGTCGTTTCATCCACTGTTTAAAAAAAAAAGCCCCAAACAGTGCCGTTTTGAACATCATTGTGGGTCTTCTTCTTCCCCTAGACGTGTGAGGTAGGGGAAGAAGAAGCTTTTGCTCCCCTGCTTTTCTCCTGTCCTTCTTTCTCCGAAAGCCCCAAAAAGACGCTGACCAAAGACCCCCACTTGCCTAAACTCTGACCCGTGGCCTACCACGGGGTGAAAAACAGAGGTAATGTGCCCCTCGGGCGGTTCTGGGGTGGCTGCACAGTGCCGCCCCTACCACCCCACCCCTATGCCAAGACTGGACAGGGGTAGTAGGTCTCTCCCCCCCTGTTTTTTGCCTATAAATATAGGGGATAGAGAGAAAAAACAGAAAAATAGAAAAAAGAAGAAAACAGAGAGAGAAAGAAAAAAATAGAGAAAACAAAACAGAGGAATAGAGAGAAAGAATAGAGGAGAAGAACAGAGATAGAGAGGAGAGAACCAAAAGAAGGAAAATAGAAGGAAAAAGAGGAGGAGAAGACACAGGGATTGGCACTTCTGTACGGGGAAGAAGAAGAAAAACAGCAGCGCCACCGGGTCTAGCCACCATCTCCGCCACCGTAAACCACCGCAGATGACAACAAACACGCCCCTTCACTCTAAGTAATTTTCTCTCCTTCTCTGCCCCGTCTTCCCATTTCTTTCATTTACATGCAGAACGTGAGCAATTCACATTTTGCAGCAAATGAAAATAATTAGTTGGTTACTGTGTTGTGCATAGTAACTAGTTAATTATAAATTGTTGGGCCGGTGCTGGCCCATTTTTATATTGGGCTGGTGCTGGCCCAGTTTTATGTTGGACCAGGTCCAACCCGTTCCAATTAAAAATATTTTTTTCAAAAAAAAACATTAGTTATGTTTTTGCGTATTTTTCTATCCATTTTTGTTAATATCGATTTATATTTTTACACCGTAAAAATACAAATCTGATATTAAAATACGTGGTTTTCGTAAAAATATATATTTTTTTTGTTTTCACGCATACGACCAAGTCTCTCAACAAAAATTCATATTGTATTTTCATATAACAAAGAAAAATCCAAAAACTGTTTTAGCATGTATTTTGGCTCTAATAATCAGTTTATTAAAGTCACGAGAACTTGGCCAATATTTCAAAAAAAAAAAAAAATTATTTTGTTTTTCTTTTAATATCTTGGATTACGAACTTACACGTAAAACGTATTCTCGATATTAAAAAGGTAGTTCTTTATAGACTTTAGAATGGTTAGGTTTAACCCGATAAGATAAGAATTTTCTTACCGAAAAGGATTTTTCTTGAACCATAGACAGACCAACAATTAGAAAACACGACAAGGCCTTAGTTTTTTATCAGACAATCAAACAATGCAGCTTACCTTAAGTAGGGCGTATTTGGGGTGCTAATACTTTCCCTTTACGCAACCAGTCTCCGTGCCCGATCTTTGAGACCAGTTAGGGTTCCTAGTGACCAAAATAATAGGTGGCGACTCCCATTCCATTTTTCACTAATACGAGACAAGAATTCCTTGTCTCTCTATATTTTGCCAGATAGACATACATTTTCCTGAGGGTGGACAATCGCCGCGACGCAGCACACGTGCGACAGCTTAAATTCCTTTTTATTTTACAAAAGCGATCTTTACTTAAAGGCTTTGCAAAAATATCTACTAGTTGTGTTTTGGGCTCGCAAACACAAGTACAATATCTCTTTTTACAATATGATCCCTTAGAAAGTGATGTCTTACTTCTATATGTTTTGTACGAGAGTGTTGGATACGGTTTTTAGAAAAACTAATTGCATTACTGTTGTCACACTTTCTGAGTATATGATCATATGTAAGTCCATAGTCCTTTAAGGTTTGTTTCATCCATAAAATTTAATTACAACAACTATATGCTTCTATATATTCTGCTTCGGTGGTTAGTAGGGTTACAAAGTTTTGTTTCTTACTAACTTAAGATACTAGAGATGATCTTAAAAAATGACATGCTCCACTCATACCCTTTCTATCAACTTTACATCTGGAAAAGTCTGCATCCAAATAACTTATCAAGCTCGACTCATTTCCTTTGGAATACCACAACCCTAAATCTATAGTAACATGCAAATAAAAAAAAATGTTTTACAACACTAACATGTGATTCATTAGGGCAAGCTTGAAAACATGCACATAAACATACATAAAACATAATATCGAGTCTACAAGCAGTTAAGTATAAGAGTAATCCGATCATACCTCGATAATTGGTGATGTCTATATTCTTATTGTTTTCATTCATGTCAAGCTTTGTTGATGTTTATATAGGTGTGTTGACTACTTTGATATGTTCTATCCTAAATATTTTTATAATATCCTTTATATACTTGCTTTGGTTAATGAAGATGTCATTCTTTGTTTGTTTGATTTGCAATCCAAAGAAGAAGTTCAACTCTCTCATCATGCTCATTTCAAATTCATCCTACATGCATTTTGTAAAATCCTTACAAGGAGATTTATTAGTAGCACCAAATATAATATCATGAATGTAAATTCATACAATGAAGATATCTTTGCCTTTTCTTTTTATAAGAAAGATGGTGCTAATTTTACCAATGTTAAAATCATTATCAATAATAAAAGACTTTTGTTTATCATACTACCCTTGATGCTTGTTTAAAATCATATAAGGCCTTTTTAAGCTTGAAAACATGATTGGGAAAATGAAAATTTTTAAAACCTTATGGTTGCTTAGCATATACTTCTTTTATTATAAATCTATTTAAAAATACTCTTTTAACATCCATTTGGAAAAGTATGAAGTTAGCATGACAAGCATAGGCTAATAGCATTCTTAATGATTCTAGTCTAGTTACCGGTGTAAAGGTTTTCTCATAATCCATACCTTCTTTTTTATTATAACCTTTAACAACTAGTCTAGCTTTGTTTCTAACTATGGTTCCATGCTTATCAACCTTATTCCTAAACACCCATTTTATTCCAATTATTGATTGATTATCAAGCCTAGGGACTGGTTCCTAAATATCATTTCTTTTAAATTGATTTAGCTTATCTTTCATAGATAAAATCCATTTTTCATATTGTTTAGCTTCTAGAAATGATTTAGGTTCTATTTGAGAAATAAATGCAAAGTGAAATATTTTTCAGTGAAACTCTAATAATTGTCCCTTCAAAATGATTATCGATAATTAATTTAGAAGGGTAAGAGCTTACATGCCTTAGCTCTTTTGGGGGCACACAATAGTTACTTCCAATCTCTAATTGATTGCTTGAACTTGATTGATTTTTTTCTATGCCTTTGTTGTTTGTCTCTATAAAGATCTTATTATTAAGACTCAGATGTTGAACATTTTCATTCATGTCATTTAGAATCTCAAAAAAATTATCATTTTGAGTTTCCTCAAAGGCAACATGCATGGATTCCTCAAGACAAATTGTTTTATTGTTATAAACTCTATGTGCTTTGCTAGAAAAGGAATAGCAAAAAACAACTCCAACATCATATTTTGAATCAAATTTATCTAAATTATCTTTAATATTAAGAATAAATCATTTTGAACCAAAACCTTTAAAATAAGAGACATTGGATTTCCTTTCTCTCCAAAGCTCATAAGGAGTATTTTTCAACTCTAATCTCAAAATAATACAATTTAAAATATAACAAGAAGTGTTTACAGCTTCCGCCCAAAAACATTTAGGTGTGTTAAATTCTTTTAACATAGTTCTTTTCATTTCTTGAAGAGACCGATTTTTTCTTTTCATAATTCCATTTTGTTGGAGA
This sequence comes from Populus trichocarpa, assembly GCF_000002775.5. Lineage (NCBI taxonomy): Eukaryota > Viridiplantae > Streptophyta > Magnoliopsida > Malpighiales > Salicaceae > Populus > Populus trichocarpa. The sequence goes on along the minus strand of NC_037299.2, from coordinate 3,971,661 downwards.
GTTTTAGAAGTTGAAAAGTTATAGTGGTGTTCTTTTTCTTCATAAAATGTTTGAAATAAATCCCTTATAAATTCACCATCATAATCACTCCTTATGTTTATTATAGAAAAACCCTTTTTATTTTCAAATTTATTTGAAAACTTTACAAATTCATAAATTGTTTCATCTTTAGATTTCAAAAAACAATATCCAAGTATATCTTATAAATCAACAATTGAAACACATATCTATACCACTAATACTTCTAGTCCTAATGGGTCCAAAAAGATTTATATGTAGTAATTCTAAAGTTTTTTTTTTTATTAAAATGTGATTGTTGCTCTTAAAATAAGTTTTCACTTGTTTACCCATTTGACAAGCATCACACAACTTTTTCTTTTTAAATGCTATACATGGAAAACCTTTAATTAGTTTATTTTTAACTAGATTAGAAAGGATGTCCATGTTAATATGACCTAGTCTTCAAAGCGAAAGAAAACTATCAATATACTAGCAACAAGATAACTTTTTATTCTCATGCATGCATTAATTTTAATCTTGTAGACATTTTCTTTTCTATTTCCTATATATATTACTTTATTATTCTCGATAATTAACCAATTTACATGGTTAAAAATAATTTTATAGCCTTTATCACATAATTGACTAATGTTAAGCAAGTTGTGCTTTAGCCTATTAATAGGAAAAACTTTTTTCAATGGAAGGAGAAGATTTACCTCCAACATTGTCAACTCTAATTATTTTTCCTTTTGAGTTGTCTTTAAATATAACATTTCCTCTATTTATTTATTTTTGTAATTCTTGAGAATAATAAGTCATCTCTAGTCATATATCTTGAGCAAACACTATCTAAAAAACATTCCTCATACTTCCTTAATTCTAGCTCATAAAAATCAAGATGAGATTTTTTATAACCATACTTTCTTAAGTCCTTTGTTGTTAAAGGTGGTTCATTTTGAAACCCAAGTCATGTTATAAACTTTGTCCTTTTTAATAGGACATGCATAAATTAAATGACCTATAACTCTACAATTGTTACATTTATGGTTAAGGTTATAAGATTGTTTAGCTTTAACAAAATAGTTCTTTAAATACTTTTGGTTTTTCTTATATTGATAACTTAAACCTTTTTTTGTTAAACACATATCTTTGGCTTGAAAGCATTGTTTCTAGAATTTTGGAGCCTTGTATGAATTTTGTTAATGTTGTATTCAACTTGTCTACCTTTTCTTTTAGCAATTTGTTTTCATCTTCAAGATGATTTGCCTTATTATTATCATCAATCACAATGCAAGCTTTCTTTTCTAAAGTAGGGTTGGATTCATCATCTGAAGATTGTACTTTATTTTCACTTTTGATTTCCATAAAACACATGTTTGCCACATGTTTTTCTTCATCACTTAAGCTTGAGTTTGAATCATCACTCTAAGTAGCTTTCATTACCCTCTTGTGATGATGACTTTTCTTTTTATTTTGAAGAAGTGGATAATCTACTTTAATATGACCTATTTTGTTGCATTTATAGTATCTTAGGAGTTCTTTGCTTGAATTTTCTTTCTAATCTTTCTTGTAGTTTGAGAATCTCTCCTTGCATTGCTTTTTCCACAGGAAACTTTAGAAATGCTTTGTGATTAAGGTAATGTCATCTTCAATGTCCTCATGATCATCTTCAGCATCTTCAATGTGATGAATGATTTTGAATATCAAGTTCTTCTTTGGCTTTTCTTCTTGTTCTTTCTTATCCATAGTGATCTCATAAGTCATCAAAGAAATAAGCTCCTCCAATTAAAGTTTGGTGAGATCTTTGGCTTCTCGAATTATCATCACCTTTGCTTCCCAAGTTTTTAGTAAAGACCTAATATTTTTTTCTCATAATTTCAGCATTAGTTTGTGTTCTACCAAATGCATCCAAACTATTTGTAGTGGTAGTCATTCTATTAAACATACTAGTAATGGATTCACTAGGAAGCATTTTAAACAATTCATATTGATGAACTAATATGTCAATTTTAGACTCTTTAACTTGGTTAGTTCTTTCATAAGTTACTTCTACAACATTCCAAATATCTCTAGCATTTTTACATGATATAATTCTATTGAATTCACTTATACTTAAAGCACAATATAAGGTGTTCATGGCTTTGACATCTATGAAAAGCAATTTCTTATCATTATCCATATATTCACTTGTAGTTTTAGGAATCTCAACACCATTTTCAATTTTAATAAGTCTATGAGGTCTATTTTCTATTGATAACCACAAATCAAAATCAATAGATTGAAAATAAATTATCATTATAGCTTTTTAATATGCATAATCATTACTATAAAAAAAAATATGGCCTAGATGTGGATGATCTTTTATTTTGGAGATTAAACAAACTTTATGTATAAGAACTAATCTCTGATACCAATTATTGTTCAAGAATTAAGGTAAATTAACACCTAAGATGGGAGTGAATTAGGTGTATCACTAAATTTTACACTTAAGACAAATTATTTCAAATAAATGCAATAATCAATAATATAATTAAAGTACTTAAAGTACAGAGTTAAGCAAAAGAATTTGCAAACTTGTTTTAACGTGGTTCGACAAGCTTACATCTACACCTCAAGTATCAAGTTGTATTTAAATATTATATTCATTTACTAGTCCAAGTTTAAGAGTACAATTTCACTCTACGAACCCACTCCAAACTTTTTTATACTACTTGAAGAAAACCATTTCTCCAGTATTTTTCACTTGAAGATATATCCTTTTTAAGATTTTTTTTTTCTTTGGTGAGATTATCTCACCAATACCAAGAATATTTACCTAACTCTTAAAAGTTTACAATAATGATTTTGTTTTCATATCAAACTCTCTCAATATAGTGGATATGACAATTTAAAATTCTAGTATCTTTATATCTCATTAGATAATACTTATAAGATATGAAGGTATTTAAGTGTAGTGACAATAAGATTGAATACTCTTTATAGTAGAATATGAAAGTTTAATAGCATAAACTGGATTATGATCAATAATTGATAATTTTGATGTTGTTTTACATTTAAAATAGCTTATATATATCATGTATGTTTAGATTCTCTTTCTAATTTTGCTATTAGATAAATTATATATATATGTTTCTAAAAAAACTAGTTGTTTATAGCCATTATAGTTCTATTGACAGCTAAAATGGTTGATTGGTTAAGTCAATCGGTCGACTAGTTCCTGCAGAATTTTTAAGTGTTCATCACTGATGAATAAACAGTCGACCGATTCATGCACAATTCTAGATTTAATAGTTTAACTTAGGTGGATTCTTAGAATCATCTAACTTAGAGTTTATATGATTACTATCAATCCTTTAATGCATGCAAAGTGAAGTGTATGAGTTCATTTTAATTGTGCTATCAAGTAAGATATAAATATTTATATTTAAGCATTAAAATAAACATTTATTCTAAGTCTTCACTTTGGTCCATTCTTAGACTTCCGAATTGAGTTCTTCACGTAATCCATTATACTTATTGATATGTTTTTCATATAAAACTTGCTTAACGCTTATTCGTAACCAAGTATATTATTAGTCCATTTTTCATTTTTATTGTTATCATTAAAATATATAAAACAATGAATGTGTGACTTTAAAGGTCAACAAAGTCTCCACATACTCACCCCAAGAGACCTTTTAACCTCCTAAACTCCTTATAAAGTTTTGATGATAATAGAGGGTCATATCATCCAAGTAATAAGAGGCTATTTTAAGTTTTTTGAAATCATCTATCTCCTTTATATCAAATTATTGATTGCATTTATAAAGTCATTTATGTATATCATCACCATCAACGCATGGAAAATCCCTTCTAGGCTTATGTACCTTATAATAGTGTTGTCCTTCTTCACATGTCCAGCAAGGTTTTAAAGCAAAACCTCCACTATAAAGGTCCTGGGAAGCTTTCATGGGACTATATTCAACAGTAGTTGATTGTAGCTTCTACAAAAACAAGCCCTGTTAAAAAGAGAGCCCATTAATGAGGTCTTTCTGATCTTCTATTATGGCATCATGGTTAGCTTAAATACTTTCTAGTTTCTGCCTATATACTTCTAGTAACCTCATTAATTGCTCATATTTTTATGTTTGTTCCTTGTTAATAGAGTCTTTTGGTTTCTTAAGATCTTAGGACTTTGTGCCAGATATGCCTAGTGTCTGAAGATCTAAGGTTTTGATACCACTTGTAGCAAGTGAAATGGGAATAGAACCAATATTAACAATCTCCAGATGTTATGGAACCAACAAGCAACTTTAATATAGATTGTTTTAATGGTGAAGGTAGAGAGAGAGAGCATCAATTCATCATTTAGTCATCATGAGCAAATCCTTCTCTCCCATTCTATTACATATCCTCAAAAATTCTAGAATCATTTCCATAATACACTACCACACTACACTTGGCAAGCTATTCAACAAAAGAAAAAAAAAAGATTTATTTAAACGGTGTGTTTCTTAAAAAATACATAGTGTTTCAATGGTCATAAAATGTTAACTCTCCCTTCTTCTTAAATTGAATCAAACCCCTCTCTTCCATTTCTCTTGTAACAAATAGCTAGTTATTATTAACAAAAGCTAAAAGAGGTTGTGCTTATTGTGGACCAATTCACAAAACACTATTTATTACAATGGTTTTTTTTTTTTTACCTTTGGTTTTTTTTTCCCTTTAACATTTGGTTTATTGAAAATTGAGATTCATGATTTGTTACAGTTTTCTTTTGATGTGGTTATCCTAGTCTCATTATTGGATCAAGGGTTTTATGAGTTAACCCGAGTTGACTCGAGTTATTTTTTTGTGTTTTTTTAATTGATTTTTTTTTCAATTGCATCCTTCTACATTAGGTTGATTAGGAATTCAGCTTTATAATTTATTTTGATTTAATTTCTACAGGGTTGTTCTAGTCTCATGACCTGGTTCGTGGGTTTAGTAGGTTGACTCTGGTCATTTTTTTAATTTTTTTTTTTCAATTTCATCCTTCAATATTGGGTTGATTAAGAATTGAGTTTCATAATTTATTTTGATTTGTTTTGTATTGGGTTATCATGGCCTCATGATCTAGATTGCGGATTTGACAAGTTGACTCAGGCCGACTTAAGTCAATCCAATATGTTGTCTACTTAGTATTTTTGTTTAAATGATATTATCTTAAATTTTTTTTATTCAAACTATGTCAAGTCGACCGGATCATATCGAATCAGGCTTCACGTGGTTTAAATTATATTTTCTTCTAGAAAAAATATTAACAACATTTGAATGTTTTTTTTACATTAAAAAAAAAAACCGCTGCGGGTCAACAATATAGTAATGATCTATATGTGATCAACACCTTTCCATACCCATTTTATGTACCAAAACTATATCGTCCACGTGGAAAGAAGAAGCCTTAACAAGCCAACTTGATTTACAGAAAACATGAAGCCATCCTATATAGCAATTAAACTTTTCCTGAGACCGACATAATTTTTTTTTTTTGGATTTGAGGAAACCTCATCCCTCGAAAAGCGCACTTTGTAGGTAGCGAGTAAAACCCCGACTGTCTCAGGCTCTTACAAGAGGTGCGTGCCCTGACTTGAACTCGAGACCTGCTGTGCAGATTTCAAACCCTTTGCCATCACTTTGCCATCACGCTACACTCCTTGAAGACCTGAGACCGACATAATACTTCCAAGTACAATCCATTTTACACATCAGTGTAATAGAAGCATGATTGATCCGGGCAAGATACAAGAATCTCCTATATACCGAAATCCCCACCTGAACCTTTCATCAGGCTCTCTGGCATTTGCATTTTTTCAAAAAAGTTGCAGTTGACCAACATCAAAATAAAAAACGAACACCAACAACTTTGTAGTCGGATTATTTTTAACGACCAAAAGCTAAAAGCAAAAGCAGTGTCATAATTTACTGGATAAATTATAGTAGGATACTGCTTACTAGGATTGTGAACATAATGGGTATACATTTATGAGCAGCGATCATGGATGCCCACGTATATTTATGGATTTATTTACTAGGCAGTCGTAGAAGGATTTTTGGTAAGTGGTCTTGGTCGTTGGTAATTCTGTCCCCTGACAAGGAGAGAGTTGTTTGGCATGTAGAGAAGGTTGTGTCGAGCATAGTGATGATGGAGACTCATGGAGACTCGTAAACTACATCAACAAAGAACTTGAAAGGCTAATAATATTCACAAGTAATTGGAGCATTACTTCAGGGTAACAAAGAGTATGTTTGATGTGTAGAAGAGGGGTTAAAATGAAAGAAAAATGCTATGAAGCATTACAAAAAACATAATACCATAACTATGCGGCCGGTGTTTAGCAAGACAACAATGGTGGGTATTAAGAAAAAAGAGTTGAGGCTAGAAATTGGAGCTGCAAGTAACATTAGGTACTAAATTTAGTTGCATGCAATTTACACAATCGTACACTACTGCAAAGATTGTCATCATCTTGCTCGAATTATATATTATCACATCATGGAAAAACCAGTGAGAAAATGCTAGAGTGCATCTGTGAAAGTTGACAGGTTCTCATTGGAGCATAATACATGTACATGTTGATATAAACTCAATAAACATTGATTCGGCAGTTTTACTTACTGAAAAGATGCTTCACTAGAATAATCCCAGTCTATTCAGCAACACACCAGATGTAATATGCAAATTGAATACCATGATCTATATAGATCAAAAGACAGGAAAGCTAAATGCTGTGAAAGAGTAAAAGAAATCTCCGAACAAAATAGCACAAAATATCCAAAAATAAATCAAACATCAAGTAACAAGGCATATACCACCAAAATTCTTTAACCATAAACCATTCAGAAGATAGTTCTAGAGGAAAAGAAAAAACAAAAGGAAAAACAGCCCCATTCATAAGAGGTTCAAACCACACATTCAATACATCATAGATACTACCAGACAGATAGCCTAACACATTTCATCTTCAATTTCAATCTACCTGACAGTAACAATGTCATCAATCTTCAAAATCATCCGCACACACTCTGCTGCCAGTGTGATGGAACTTGTGCTCACAAGCAGAGGCTGAACCACATTCTCCTCCAAAATATTTGTGATCTGCCCCTTCCTCACATTGATTCCTGCATTGATCTCTCCTTGAGCATGCCTATTCCTCAGTTCAGTCACAATAGTAATAGGATTCAACCCTGCATTCTCTGCCAAAGTATATGGTATAACCTCAAGTGCCTCAGCAAATGACTTCACACAGTATCCTTCCATCCCATGCAGCACCTTGGCCCATGCTCCAAGCTGTCTTGACAATTCAATCTCTGGTGCCCCACCTCCTGCAATCAAAAACTGTTTATTCACCAAACATCTAATGACACATAAGGCATCATGCAAGCTCCGCTCTGCCTCATCGAGAACTAACTGATTGGACCCACGTACAAGCACACAGGTAGTCCTTCCCATATCCTTAATCCCAGTAATCTTGACAATCTTCCCATCTCCAAGTGAAACCTCCTCAACAAGATCCGCATACCCCAACTTTTCCTCTTTGAAATGCTCAATATTTGCAATGGGCAAACAATTCAAAGTCTTAGTAATGAACTCAATCTCATCCCTCTCCACATCCTTAATCACCAAAATCTTCGCTTTCGCCAGATAATGCAAGGACAAATCTGTCACCGCATCCCTCAAAATACTCTTCTGAATCAGCAACACATTACACCCAGTTGCCCTAATCTTCTTAATCATACCCAAAATATAATTCCTCTCTTCCTTCAGAATCCTATCCATTTGTGCATAATCAGATACCACTATACTCTGCTCAATATCAGTCTTCGGCGGGGAAATCTGAAACTGAATAACCGCAATCTTGGCATTCTCAACACGCGTCAGCCCACCTGCAGCATGACTCACTTTCTTATCAAAAACGAAACCCCTAACCATCTCAGTATCATCCACGGTTCCACCCAGCTTTTTCACTATCTTAATATCCCTAAGATCAACTAAATCTGGCTTCTCAGGATCCACAACAGTCAAAACAGCATCAACAGCTAATGGAGCTAGCAACGACGAATACTGACTAACAACTTTACTATTTAATGAAGTACTAGCAGATTTCACCAACGAATCACGGTCCGTTAACTCTAACGGCACAGCCATTGCAGTTAAAACATCAACAGCTTTAATTGAAGCTTTATGTAATGAATCGGAGATTACCGTAGGGTGGATACCAGAGGAGAGGAGTGAAAGGCACTGCTTAAGCAACGATCCGGCAATAACAACGACGGTGGTGGTGCCGTCACCAGCAGCGGTGTCTTGAGATTTAGAGAGTTCAACAAGCATCTTCGCAGCCGGTTGGAGAACCTCCATCTTGTTAAGAATGGTGGCGCCGTCATTGGTAATGATGACTTCGCCGCTCGCAGTTGAAATCATTTTGTCCATTCCTTTAGGACCAAGACTGGTTCTGACGGCGTCAGCCACCGCGCAAGCGGACTTGATGTTGGCATGGCGGATGTCTTCTTTCCGCTTGTTGTCGACGTACGACTCGGTTTTGGAAGATCGAGGAGCGGATTTTGCTACAAGTGCCATTGATTGTTTTTCTAAACCCTAACCCTAATTCAGTGGCGAGAGAGTGTAAATTAAAAAAGGAGGTAGGGGTAAACGAGAAAGAGAGAAACCCTAGAGAGCGAGGGAGTGAGATCGAGAGAGTTCTGTAACGATGAAAAAAGTGGGGTTTCTAAACGGCAAAGCGACTGAGTTTTTTAAATAGAGAAATAGACTTCAAGTCTTCAACTAGTATATTGGCACGTAAAAAAAATTTAAAGTGCAGAAACAAAATATTCAATGAAAATATATCTTTTTTAAAAAAATAAATTTTAATTATAAATTAAATGATTTTTTTATTTAATATTGTGATGAAAAATATTAAATTTATTTGGATTAACATGAGTTTACTTATAAATTCATGGAGATATTCTTAAAAAAAAACAAATTAAAAAGCTCAAATCCAAATTAACTCAATATTAAATGATAAAATTAATAAAAAATAATATTTATTTTTAAAAAAATTAAATGAACTCAAGTCAACCAAGCAAACTCACAACGCAAATCATGTATGTCATCAGATTTAATAAAAATTTTATCATAAAAATTATTTTTTATATAATTATACGACAATAAAATACATGATAATTTTTTTATATCAAACATTTTGTTTAGAAGTAAAAAAAAAAAAATGGTGATAGGCATATGGTACCAAGATAGTAAAAGCACATCAATGATGACAAAGAATGAAATTATATTTTATTTTTTTTAAATGAAGGGCATAAAAAGCATTAAACAAAAAAAACAAATAATAGTTCGAATACTGCGAATTAACCCATTAAACATGCGATTCAGCTCATGAATTCAATCGAGTTCAATGATTTTTTTATCAATTTTTTTAACTCAAATATAAAATAGCAAAAAAAAACACCCAAAAGGAGCTCAGGCGCATGAGGCTTTCAGCCCAACCCGTGAGCCTGGGCATGTCTTTATTTCTTAAAATATTCTTATACAACATGTCATTCATCCCTTTTTTTACAAAAAAAAAAGTCAGCGGATGACGCGTCGTATGCTTTTGCAGAATTCAGCAACAAGAGGTCACCGAAAAAATATGACTTCATTTTTTTTTGTCTTAAAACTCATTTTCAACCTATTTTTTGACCTAAAACATCTAGAAAACATCCTCAAACACTTTGATAAAACTATCAATGACCTCAAAAAACCAAAATCAACTCAAACCTAAAAACATTCTCGTGATCAAACCTGTCTCCTTGGGCAAGAAGAAAGAAACAAAACACTTAGGTAAAACCACCCTCATGAAATGAAACTCGTTGACACAAATTTAATTTTTTTTTTGTGGCCGAAATCATCGTCAATAGTCATTTTCTCTCTTTACATTGGAATTCAGTGTCCCCTCTCTCTTCTCACAAAAACAATGATTGAAAAATAAGAAAAATAAACTTTGATATCAAAATTGATTTTTCAACAACTAAAAGGACCAATCACCTATAAACCTAAAAAGATGGGAGATCAAAATAATTTTTTTGTATGAAATTTAAAGCCACCACCTATTTTACCCACCATTTTCACTTTGATCCTCTGATTTTCAATCCAATCCTTCCTTCCAAAAAACTATGCAATCAGATGTTAATTTGGGCTCAAAATGACTCAATTATGTCAAAACAAAAAAGTTCAAGAATCAAATTGAAAATTTTAAAAAACTTGACTATACAATCCACAATTATTTAAATAAAAGAGGATGAACAGTGTTTGTAGCCATAATGTTTTGGCAATAAGCTCTAGTTTCTATTAATTTTCCTTTTCTTTTTGCTATAAAGTAAGTACAATATTTATATCTAAGTAATTTAATTACAAAAAATAAATTAAAATTAGCTATTTAACTTGCGTTTCAAGTATGCAAACTATTTTGATGTGTTTTTTTACATAAAAAAATCAAAGTATAAATCTAAAAGCCTATGCAAATATATAATTTAATAAATCAATAATCATCTATATAAATAAATGGGGGGGAATTATTAACAATAATTAAAAGAGAAATTGGAAAATTTGATACATGAATATAGATCAAGATATTTAATCACCCAAAATAAAACATTTATCCGGTTGTGTTTACTTAACTTGTTTATTTAAATCAATAAAAGATAATAGAAATATAAACACAAATGAAACTGATCGAATAAACCATGACCTATAACAAATATTGCACAAGACCGATCATATTATGAATATTATTTAAAAATAAATATTTTTTAGAAAATAAATTTCATCTGTATAAAACAAAAAAGTTTTAGATAAATTAGAATAATATCTTCAAAAACCAAATACAAAAACAACAATTTTAAAAAAAACTTATATTCAAAAAAGGTTCGTGAACCCTATGACCTAGGTCATGAGACCAAAATAAACTCATAGAAATAGAAACACAAATAAAACTGATTGAATAAACCACGACCTAAAACAAATATTGCACAAGACCGATCATATTATGAATATTATTTAAAAATAAATATTTTTTAGAAAATAAATTTCATCTGTATAAAACAAAAAAGTTTTAGATAAATTAGAATAATATCTTTAAAAACCAAATACAAAAATAACAATTTAAAAAAAACTTTTATTTAAAAAAGGTCCGTGAACCCTGTGACCTAGGTCATGAGACCGAAATAAACTCATAGAAAAGAAATTGAAAATAATCACAAAACCAATCTTTTAAAAAAGAAATTAATGTAGAATGATAAGATCGTAAAAGAAAATGGGAAAAAAATACAAACGACATTAACTTTTCAAACCCGTGACACGGGTCATTAGATCAGATGCACCACAAATAGAAAAAATATAAAGATCAATCCCTAACAAATCAAATGTCGAAGGATGAAACATGAAAAAAAAAAATCAGTTACACAAAAGGATCTTAAAAAATATATAATTAAAATAATGAGGGTTAAAATCAAAATAAAAAAAATACATTATAAGGCAAGCAAGAAATTTTAATTGGATGGTTAAATTGAAATGAAAAATAACTTTAACATAACAAAAAATAAATCAAAAGAATAAGGTCAAATTGAAAAAAATAAAACAACATAAACTTTAATTGAATGATGAAATTGAAAGCCAATAAAACTCTAACAACAGAGCCAAAAGATATTGAGCATAACATGAACTATATAAATGTATTCAAGTGATCAAGAGAGGATTTATCATCTTAGATGAATTAGAAAAAATATTCTACATGTTCTCAAATAATATTGATTGTGAAATCCTTGCGCAAAATAAAATAGGATTTGAAAAAAATTTCAAATCTAATTCAAAGAATTAATAATTATAGTGTTGAGAACAATTATGACTTAACAGAGCAGACACACTTCATACTATAATGTATAAATCAAAACATTTTTAATGAATAAATAATAATTATACTGTGAAACTACTCACTAAAGGTTAAGTCAAATCACTTATGACTTTTTTAATATTTAGGGGATCATGACACATTACTAAATGATGCACTTGATCTTCAAATATAGATCAATCAATTGTTAAATTGATAATAAATTAAATAATTTAATTTATTTAATCTTAATTTATTTAGTATTATGATTTATATTTGAGTCAATTTATTAGAAACTTAATGGATTACACATATTAAAAATCATTGGTTGGAAATTAAATTGAGAAAATTAATCAATTGTAACTTCATTATTAATAAGTTTTATAAATTAAGAGCTAGAATCTAATTAATATAGGGGATTACAATTCTACACATAAAAAAATCATGTAGGGACTTGATTGAGTAAATTTCTAAAATTATCCTAAAATAATATATGTGATATTATTCAGGGGTTAAATTGATATTTTATCATTTATAGTGATGTCAGGTTTTTCTTATAAATAGAATATTATATTTTATATTTTGGGTTAGAGTGGTATAGATGTTACAGAACATACGTATATATAAACACTTTAAACATAAAAAAGAAAGAGCTAGTACTCAAGGCATCTCTCTCTCTCTCTCTCCCCCCCTTCTAAAAAGAGTTTTAGGAGATTTCTCACTGATGGTTTGTGTAAATTATCGTTAGAGGCCGGAAACTTGGATAACTTGTGGTTTGTGATAACCTTGAAAAAATTAATCAAACCTAAAAAAAGATCAAATCTTCAAGTAATCTTTTCTCAAACCCTAAACAAACCTAAATTATGTAATATAATTATTGGGATTCCCAAGAAAATTTTAAATTATTGTTTTCATTATGTGTATGTGTTTCGAGAAATTCAATAATGGTATTAGAGCAATCGTTAGACAATTAAAGTTGTTCATTACATGTTTTGATTGTTATTGGTATTAATTATGAATTAATTTTATGTGCAAAATTATTTTTTTCCCAAAATTATTTTTCTCTAATGACTTTTTTTTTTAAGATCTTCGATTATTGTTCTAGTTAGATTAATTGGATTTTTCAAATGTGGTCGGAATCCACCATGAAATAAAAAGAAAATTGATTTCTAAAATATTGGATTAGGATTTAATTAAAATTTTTCATTAAAATATTTTAGAAAAATGATTTTTCTAAAATAAAGAGATTTTTTAAGCTGAAATATTTTATTTAATTGATGTTAAAATAGTTTAGGATGTTAATAAGAATTTTAATATGATTAAGTTTCTTATTAAATCTTAAAAAAGGTTTATCAAGCAAATCAATATTAAGTAAAATTTAAAAAGTTTATGAAATTATCAAATTGAGTTTGATTTAATATTTCTAAATATTAGAAATATTATTTTAAAATTTCACATGAAATCATTAATTAGAATTGAAGCATGCAATATATTTAATGTTGCAGATTTAAGTGTTTTTATGCGTGATTGATGATTATGGACATTAAAAGACCAATGAGATTGCATTTTTTATGGTTGAATGGTTACATTATTAAATAAAGTCTTTATATCCTGTATTTTCTCTACTTTTCATATGTGTTTTAACTTGAGGTTTCTTATTGAATTATATAAATTTTATGTAATCTTAAAATGTAGAAATTTATGTTGGAAAATTATTTTGTAATCTAAGATGAAGAAAAAGGACAAAAAAGGATACAACCATTATGTATCTTAGGGTGGATCCTTTCATTATTGTTGAATCATGTAAAGCATTGTGGCAAAATACACTTTCCAAGGTTTACCCATCAAGTAGGACATTGGATTATGCACAACACTGTGACATTAAATGTACCTTCCAAAGTTTTCTTATTAAATAGGGCTAGAACTGTCCTAGCTCTTTCCCCTATATGCTAAAAGAAATGTCCAAGTATAGCTTCCACATGGGCGCTTCTTCTAGAGTTCAGGTTTATATAACCTAGTCAGGTATGCCACCAAAAGTGTATTCGACTATAAAGTCTATTAGAGTTTAAGCTTTTTATGATCAGACATGGTCAATACTTTAGATCATATTCTCCTAACTTAATCACTTATTTAACTAATCTTTATAACACATTTGGCTTATAAAGGATTTTTTAAAGGGGTTTATTAGTTAATATAATAATCTAGTGTGCCTGAAAGCAAGGTCTCAATTTCTATAAGACATTTATCAGTGCTAAAGTCACCTTTTTTATTTTCAAGTACTTAATCTCATCATCGTGAAAGGTTTTGTTAGTGTAATACACATGTTTTTTAAACTTTTTGATCTATCCTGACCAAAAACAGAACTTATAACTTAATTCACTACCATTGAATAAAGGAAGTGTTCTTCCTTTTTTTTTTATTGAGACAAAATTCTAAAAAAAGATATAATTTGTCAATAGCCTTTTAGAACTCGAGATTTCACTACAAATTAGACACATTCTTCAACATCTTAAAGAAAAGGAGGTAATGCTCCCCTGAGTTAAGCAATGAACCTTTTTAGGGTGGATACCTATTTAGTTAGTCTTTGGACTTTCTTTGATCGACTAAGATGGTCATGTCCAAGATGGATTTGGTCTTTTTAAGATTAAGCTTTATCTTTTATTATTGACTAGAAACCACAAGAATTCCTTTATTGGATGATGAAAGTGTACTTTGGTAAAGAATAGAGAAAATTTCCTATAAGTTTTAAAGGTGTTGCTCAAAAGTGGTGCTTTTTACTAGTCATCCACATACACCTCCATGTTCCTTCCTAACTAGTCCTTAAAAACCTTGTTGATCATTATTTGATATGTGGCTTTGATGTTTTTCAATCTAAGATGTATGGGGTTATAGTAATATGTCCCCTTATCAATAATAAAAGAAGTCTTTTCTTTATCATTTGGATGTACGAAGATCTTATATCCTAGATTAGCATCTAAAGAGCTTAAAAGCAAGTAGAATCCACTAGCCAATTGATTTTAGGAAGGCAAAATTGTTTTTAGAAAAAGTCTTGTTGAGGTATATGAAGTCAGCATACATCATCCACTTCTATTTAGACTTCATAATCATGATAATGTTCACTAACTATTCAGGATACATTACTTCTCCAATGAATCATACTTCCAGCAGTTAGTCCACTTCCTTTAATATTGCCTTCTATCTTCTCACCTCTTTATAGTTTTTTTCTTCTGTCATTGGGGAAGAACATGATCAACATTTAGCCTATGATATGATATTTCTAGATCCATTATGGGCATATCCTATAGTTTAAAAAGAAATTTCCATTATAAATGTGATAAAGCCTTTTAATGGACAAGATTAAATGCGGACCTAATTTTTGTAGTTATGTCTTTATTGGACTCAAGAAGTTTAGTTTTTCTTTTTTAGATTAGAACTTTAATGAAAATGCTCCCTATTTTTTTTATATATTTTTATTTGTATTAATTATTTGTTTAAATTTTAATTAACACTCTCTCTTTGATCTTTTAATTTTTTTGTTCATCCTTTTAATAGTAATTATTTTTTTATATAATTTTATAATGTCTCAAATAGATTATTCTAATTTATCTTTTAAATATTTTCTTTTATATTTGATATAAATAAATTATATTTGCGTGATGTTTTATAAAAATAAAAATTTATTATTTTAGATAAAGAATAAAAATGCATAAATTAAAAAGAAAAGTCATGGTTAAACATACCTATATGTTTTTGACTTTTAAAGGAAAGATTGACTTTCTATTTCATCTTTTAAAAACTATTAAATCTCTTTTCTAGTTTATATGGGTTCACTAATTTTTTGATTTAAATTTAAATTAATACTTTTTCTCTGTTTTTTTAAATGTTTTAGTTCACCTTTTTTAAATATTAGTTTGCTTTTTGTTTTTAATTATTTTTTATTTTTATAATGTCTTAAAGAGATTATTATTTTTTTATTTTTTATTTGATATATATATAGAGTTTATTTGCATGGTGTATTTATAAAAATAAAAATGATTTGTTTTTGGTAAGAAAAAAACCTCTAAAACAAAAAACAATAAAAAAGTGTCAATTGAAAAAAATATTCTGGTTAAATACTTCCATACTCAACTAAAAATTAGCTTTTTATTTAAGTATTTAATTAGTATTAAAAACTATTTTATATGATTTATATACTATTTTATTTTATTAAACGTAAATAACTTATTTGTACTTATTAATTAAAAATTATTATACAATAAAATGCATATGTAAAACTGATATATTTTCTTATACTATGTTAAAAATTAAAATAAAATTTTACATGCAATATAAACAACATGTTTGTGTTTATGAATAATTATTTTTTAATATTTTAAAATATATTTATATTATCAACACATTATTTAAGTTAATCTTTAAAATTAACTTAAAATTCTATCCACGTACAAAATTACAGGTAAAAAGCCGAGCAGGCCGAAACTCCTCCAAAGCTCCACCATCCAAATTGCCCAAACAATTTATAAACCAAAAAAGAAAAAAAAAAAGGGCTATCCATTCTTCAAACTTACAAACAAAAGATCTGGACTTTCCACGGCTGCTGGCTGCTGCTGCACGGCCTCATTCTCCACAATCAACTAACCCAGCCAGAAAGAGAACAACCCTCTCACTTTCTCTCTCTTCTGCACTAAAATTTTCAACAACCAGGTTGTTGTCAGAGTAGTAGAAGTAGTATTTCTGAACCATAAACCCTAATTCAAGCAAATGTAACAAAAACCCTTCTAAAACCCCAGGCAAGCAACCAAAAAAATAAAAAAAAGAAGAGAAAACCATGCCTTGCTGTATCAGAATGAACACAATCATGTCTCTAAGACCCACTTCCACCAAAACAGCAAAATCTCTCCATTTCCATTACAAAGCTAAAACCACCCTTAAACCCTCTTTATTTTCTTCATCATCTTTTGTTTCCGTTAGAAACCACCAAACCCTATCTTTTACTAACCAGCCATTGCCCCGCCCTCTTCGATTCAGGCATCATGGGATTTTTTCGTTCAAGTGTTTTGGTGTTGCAGGTTTTCATTCCAAGAAACTTGCTTTGCCATATACCAGGTCTATGCAGAGCTTTAATTATGGCAGGTTTGCTTACCGGGATGTTTCTAGTGATGAATCCGATTATGAATTAGGCTCCTCCCAGAAGGAAATGGTTGGTTTTTAGTTCGATTTTGTTTGATTTTTCACAATTTAGCTCTTAAAAGTGTGTTTCCCCCCCTTTCAATGCTGACTGGATATATCATTTGCTTCAGCTGCCCTTTTTGTCCCTTTGAAGAAAAAACTATGCCTATTTTGGTGATTTATCTGTAGGGTTTATAATTAAAGTGAAGTTCAAGCATGTAACATGTTTGTTTTTTTTCTTTGGTTGCATTGAGGAAAAATGTAGTCTTTTTTAAGAAATGGAATTTCTTGGCTTTTTAAGCACATAATGAACAATTTTCTCACTCATACAACTTTAATTCGTATTTGTTGTTGATTCATGTTTCTTAGACTGGCTCGACCCTTGACAACGTTGATGATTGGAAATGGAAGTTAACCATGCTTCTTCAAAGTAAAGATCAGCAAGAAGTTGTATCCAGGGAGAAAAAGGACAGACGTGATTTTGGGCATCTATCAGCTATGGCAACCCGAATGGGTTTACACAGGTATTTTTAATCTTTTCTTAAAGTGTAAAAGCATTTGTTTTGCTGTTTCTTCACTATAACCATTGCGTGCATAGTTTGAATATAATTTATTTTTTGCAGCCGTCAATATTCAAGAATTGTTGTGTTTAGTAAAGTCCCCTTGCCAAATTACAGACATGATCTGGATGATAAGCGTCCACAGAGAGAGGTATTTTCTTTTCTTAGTCCATGTCCCTCACTGTTCAGTGTATTATAGTTTTACAATATAACAGAGTAATGAATTGATATGCTTTGATCATTCTGTTAGAAACTTGCTCTCAAATACTTCTCAGCTCATTAGATCCAGGTGGGAACTTATTGTTCTTATCACTAATTGAAGTATGTGCATAATTCTTGGGGGGCTAAGTTTCTTCATTCATATAATTCACTTTTGCAATGCTCTTGAAAAACTTATAGGTGATCTTACCTTTTGGGTTACAAAGAGAAGTAGATGCTCATTTCAAAGCTTACATTTCCAAAAAGCCCACGAGCAGAGGATTATTTCCTCCCAATTCCTTGTCAAGATCAAACGGTGGTAGGAGTATGGACACCGATGAAAGAATCTATGAGCGGCCAGAACTGTCAGTACAAAATAGTGTTGCCATGGAGAGAATTCTTAGTCGGAAGAGTTTGCAGCTTCGTAATCAACAAGAAAAGTGGCAGGTAAATTTACCCTGATCAGTTTCACAGAGTTATCTTTTGCAACAACTGCCCTTCTTGTCTGTCAAGTTGTTTTGCATTATAACTTATCATGATTTTCTTTACATACAAGTAAAACAGTGGTGCACTAGTGTATATTATGATATCTTAGTACCATGTGCCTTAGTACTGTTTTTCAATGTTCTAGGATTTTGTGATGAAGCACTTGTTATATTTCAGGTAAACTTTGGTGGTGGCTCTTCCACTTTTTGAGAACGTTGGCATTATGTTTCAGGAAGTACATGAACATTTTAAAACTCTTGTAAATTTATTTTCTGTCAAGGTTGTGTAGTGGATATGCATCTTAAATATCCTTAATTTTATATTTGTTCCTGCTGGAACTTTTAAGTTTCTGCTGTCAAATATGTTATCATAAAGTTTTGGTTCTATAAGGAGTCAATTTAATTTGTATTAAGCGCAGATTTTACCTCTCATTTTCTGCTATACATTAATGTAACATTACAAGATATGGTTTTGATGGGTGCTAGTTCTTGTGTAGGAATCTCCTGAGGGCCAAAAGATGATTGAATTTCGTAGAAGCCTTCCTGCATATAAAGAAAAGGATGTGCTGTTAAAAGCCATATCTGAAAATCAGGTGATTGTGATATGTTCTTCCTTGTAATTGTCTTCCGATTGCAGTCCTTGCCTTTATGAGGTTGTAACTCCTGCTAGGACAGTCGTTTTTTCTTCAATTTCAGCATTCATTCATAATTCAATGCTAAGTCTTGACCAAGATGGAACTTGTTTATTTTTTCAATAAAATTTGTTCTCTTGGGATTCTTGGACAATTTTATATGCCATGTCAAGGAATGCATTTCTCTCCACTTTGGTTGTTGAGCAAGTAGGATTATATGGTATATTGATACCTAATGCAGATGGTTTGGAGCATGACCAAATTTTGTTTTTAATACAACACCTCAAATGGTTTAAACAGTGACAGTGTATCAATTAATGCATATGGAGGCTACACTGTGTGTTCTTATGGCTTTATGGGTAGTGATGCACGAGAAGGTCCAATAATGGTTGAAAATAAATTCCTGTTTGGAAACTATATTGGTCAATTGTAAGCAAGGTGTCCTCAATTCAAGTAGGTGCATTCTTAAATGTAAGAGACAAGAATTGTATATAGAAAAGAGCAAGCTGCTTAGGCAATAAAATTTGAAGAGTTAAAACAAAATTGTTATGTGACCGAGTTGTCTAAGAGGAATCCTGCTTTGAGAATTAAATTGTGCTAAATCCATCTCTTGAATCTAATATAATATGGGCCACTCAAGTCATCCAAGTGATGGATGTGTGCATGAACAAATGATTATGGTTGCAACTAGCATTATGGCTCGTATCTTACAAATGACCATTTATATTTACAACAAACTGATGCATGTTTGCAGGTTATTGTTGTCTCTGGTGAAACTGGTTGTGGTAAAACCACACAACTTCCTCAATACATACTAGAATCTGAGATTGAAGCTGCTCGCGGAGCTGCATGTAGTATTATATGTACACAGCCTAGAAGAATATCGGCTATGGCTGTTTCTGAAAGAGTTGCTGCAGAACGAGGGGAGAAACTGGGAGAATCAGTTAGTCCATGCCTCTGATATGATGAATCTTTTATTAAAAATCAGGAGTTTGTAAATTATTTTGATCTATGCTAATTTGCTCTCGTTTTAAAAGGTTGGTTATAAAGTTCGGCTCGAGGGTATGAGAGGAAGGGACACTCGACTTCTATTCTGTACGACTGGCATATTGTTGAGGAGATTACTTCTGGACAGAAATTTAAAAGGTGTAACTCATGTCATCGTTGATGAGATTCATGAACGCGGAATGAATGAAGGTAACTTCGAATTCATTTAAGATATTTGTTGTTATATCACTTGATATTTACCATGGTTCTCTTATTTGTCAGATTTCCTTCTTATTGTACTGAGAGATCTGCTTCCTCGTCGACCGGAGTTGAGATTGATTTTGATGAGTGCAACCTTAAATGCGGAGCTTTTCTCTTCCTACTTTGGCGATGCTCCTGCAATTCATATTCCTGTAAGTCTTACATTGCTAATTTCTGTCCTGATAAAGTGTAGGAAACCAATCCCTTATCCTTTGAAACCAGCAGGCAAAGATCTTGTTAATTTTGCTGCTTAATTTAACTGTACGGGTTAACCTCTTAGCTTATTTCAAGTTACTACTTACTAATTTGGTTGCCTGTTCAGTTTTTTGGAATTTCTTGATGCTTAGGTGGCAGAATGCTTTCTCTAGAGTTTCTTTCACTCCTTTTTTTGGTTTTGCCAGTGTTCATTTGCTCTTTGTTGTTTTGCCACCCTTGTTTTTGGTGCAATCCATTTGTATACCTCTCTGCATACTCCATTACTAGTTAAATTAAAAGTCCTTAGCTAAGTAGAAAACAAATAATTAAAATCCAAAATTAACCAGGAAAATTATTAAAACAGGAAAACATTAACTTCATACTTTATATCAAATGATTGTGGGTTTCTTTGTGGACTTTTTTTTCAGGCTTGGTCTTGTCAATCTGGTTCATAAACTCCTGAGATAATTGTTCTACTTCAGTATAGCGAAGATAAAACTAGGGTTCTCAAGCTCTAAGGTTATTGACCAAATTGTAGAGAAATGTAGAGAAAATTCTTTGGTATTTTATTGAATCTGAATAATAGTCTTGATCTTCATAAAATAAACTAGATATCCTTATTTATATTAGTACTAAAATAAATCCTTTATAGGAAAGGATTTCTAATTAAAATGTATCTAATTAATAGAATCCATCTACTATTAGGATTACTAAATAGTAAAATACTAATTAAATTTAAAGATTTAAAGCCCTAAGCTAAGTAGAAAACAAATAATAAAAATCCAAAATTAACTAGGAAAATAATTAAAACAGGAAATGCAATAACTTCATATTTCAATCTAGTCTATAAACTCTTGGGATAATTGTTCGACATCATAAGAACATAGCTAACAATATGGTTTGGCTTGGACATAGTACTAATCTTTAAAAATTGGTTGATGCATGCACATGTAGTTTTAGACTTATGTTGAGTTAGATACAGTAGAAAAACAAAGAAGTGGTGTGTGCAACGAGCTAAAGAATGAGTAAACATTTCATGTTTTTTATTTTGTTCTTCATGAAAAATACTTAACAATGGTTACTTTCTTATGTATCCAATCTCTTAAGAGAAGGTATTAAGATTTTTCCTCCTCTTCACCCCCAAACCAAACACCTCCTAGATGTAAAAGATTGTGCTTCTCTTGTTAATTTACCTGCAACATAACTTCTCGGTGTGCATTATTTTTGTTCTTTTCTCTTTGGTCATGCATGCACTTCTTTTTTTATGTTACAATTGTGATTTCTGATAACATATTTTATTAATCCAAAGTAGAAAGAACATGATTTGATCGCTTGGTAGATTCAATACGTCTTTCTCTTTTTGGACGGTAATGGTTTTTTGCCCAATTTTCCAGGGTTTTACATATCCTGTCCGTGCACATTTTTTAGAGAATATTCTTGAAATAACCGGGTATCGGCTGACTCCTTACAATCAAATCGACGATTATGGTCAAGAAAAGACGTGGAAAATGCAAAAACAAGCTCAAGCTTTCAAAAAGAGGAAGAGCCAGATTGCTTCTTCTGTTGAGGTATATAAATTCATGAAATTGTCTGATTCATGTAACATGCATGAGTTTGTTTTTTCACCAAGCTATCTCTGCCTTAAAACTTTTTGACAGGATGCCCTTGAAGTTGCTGACTTTAAGGGGTGTAGTTCACGCACTCGGGAGTCTTTATCTTGTTGGAATCCTGACTCAATTGGTTTTAACCTCATTGAGCATGTTCTTTGTCACATAGTTAAGAAAGAGAGACCTGGTGCTGTGTTGGTTTTTATGACTGGTTGGGATGACATTAACTCTTTAAAAGATCAGCTACAAGCTCATCCTATCTTGGGTGATCCTTGCAGAGTATTGTTACTGGCCTGCCATGGTTCCATGGCCAGCTCTGAGCAGGTGATTTCATTGTCTTTCATATGATATTGAAATAGCACATAAATTAAACCCCTAATTTCTGCTTTTCCTTTTTGCCATTTTTTCTGGTTTCCCACATTTTCGTTATTGTTTGGAAATATGCAGTGAATTTGTATTGTTTATTCCAGTGATTGGCATTTTCCTGATTCCTGATCCCTTTTGTTTTCATCCAGAGGTTAATATTTGATAAACCTGAAGATGGAGTGAGGAAAATTGTCTTAGCTACGAATATGGCTGAGACTAGTATTACTATCAATGATGTGGTATTTGTGGTTGACTGTGGAAAGGCAAAGGAGACATCGTATGATGCTTTAAATAACACTCCTTGTTTGCTTCCATCCTGGATCTCAAAGGCTGCTGCCCGGCAAGTAAGGCCCATTCTCTTAAACATCAACTTTACAAGAGTTAGGTTGATGTCCATAGGAAAGTGGCCAGAACATTACTTTATAAGATGTTTGGTCTTGTTTATAATGTGTACTGTCCACATAAATTATTAATAAGCAGAAAAACATTCCCTTCTTGAGGCTTTTTTTATAGCCCTAAAAGCAGCATATTATTGAGTAAGTTTTTAGATTTTAAACTGCATTATTTACACTCTCTATATGATTAAGAAACTCTCCCAAACATTCTCGTTTCTGCATGCTAAATCATTGCAAGTGGAAGTTCCAAGTACAGTTGATAAAATAGTGGTTAATAGTGAAATGGTCTTCCCTTTTGGTTCTTTGGCATAAACATGGTATGGTGCAGGAAAAAAGGGAGGTAGACTGGATAGCAGATCTTTTATCCAAATCCAAACATACGTCCAGAATATTTTTGATTAATTTATGTGCAGCTTGCCAAAATTGTTATTTTTATTAACTATAATGTTTCAATCTGCCTAAATCTTTTTGACTTAGC
The DNA here is from genome assembly GCF_000002775.5 of Populus trichocarpa. Classification (NCBI taxonomy): domain Eukaryota; kingdom Viridiplantae; phylum Streptophyta; class Magnoliopsida; order Malpighiales; family Salicaceae; genus Populus; species Populus trichocarpa. Next base: position 3,948,431 of record NC_037299.2, on the reverse strand, counting down.
TTTGGCATGAAAAATCCTATCAATTTTCCACATGCTTGTTGTTGTACAGAGAATTTTTCTGTAATTAAAGTGATTTATGGCTTTTTTTAAGGGCATAGTTTCTCTGGACAATTGCTTTTGCATTGAGAGTTAGTTTTCTGGTTTGGTTATAATGGTGTTCGGTGTTTGCTTTTCAGAGAAAGGGAAGAGCTGGTCGTGTTCAACCTGGCGAGTGTTATCATCTTTATCCCAGATGTGTTTATGATGCATTTGCTGACTATCAATTACCAGAACTTTTGAGGACACCTTTACAGTCTTTGAGTTTGCAAATCAAAAGTCTCCAACTTGGAAGTATATCAGAGTTCCTATCAAGGGCCCTGCAGCCACCAGAGCCTCTCTCGGTAATTCCTAACTGAGCCTGTTATCAAAATCTGCATATTGGTGGATCTTGCTCGTGCCAGTCTTCTGGCTTGCCACTTTAATTTTCGAGTTTTAACACAGCTCCAACATTTGCTCTCTTTCTTTCTCTCTCTCTTTTTTTTGTTTACATTTAAGTTTTCTACATCTGTTTTGTGTTGTAGGTTCAAAATGCTGTTGAGTATTTGAAGTTGATTGGGGCTTTAGATGAGCATGAAAATCTGACAGTGCTAGGTGCAGCATTTGTTTTTCTTCCAAAAGTTCATTTTGGATCTCATATCCAATTTTCTGAGTTTTTTTTAAGATAGTGATGGTTAATTCTTCAAATAATTGATGCTAAATCAGGATTGGTGCTTTTCAGGACGTCATTTGTCAGTGCTTCCAGTTGAGCCTAAGCTCGGGAAAATGCTCATATTGGGGACCATTTTCAACTGCCTAGATCCAATAATGACTGTCGTTGCTGGTCTCAGTGTTAGAGATCCATTCTTAATACCATTTGACAAGAAGGATGTAAGTCTCCAGCATATCTATAGTTTCGCCTGATGTTTCGATTAATTTTTAGTGTATTTGATGATATTCTTTTCTCCATGGATTTAGTTTGCTAGAACTATCATCATATCTTGATCTGATTTTTTTTGGGCATAAATGTATAAATATAGGTAAGAATGATAGGAGGGTATGGGTGCTCTAACTTGGAAACTTATGCTTTGTTTACCATGGTGTATATGATTGAGAAGTAATATAAGGCTTTTTAGAGGCAAGGAGAGAACTGCCTTTGATGTCAAGTGAATGTTTCTGAGAACCTTGTTCCATTGGTTACCTATGCATATTTCTTTTTCTAGTTTTTTTCCTTCCTCAGAAGATTTGGATTCCTTGAGTTCAAGGTCTTAGCTCTCCTTTCTTCATGTTTCTGTTCTTGTTGTTTGTTACTGTCCTGTCAAATAAATCTACTTGATGAAAGGAAAATGAGTTTTTATCTCAACATTCTTTCTTAAGAGATTTTCAGTTTGTAATATTTAAAATTAGCAGTTCAGAGATGCAGAAAAAGATTTGTTTGACCAAGAAATGTACACAAGAAACCACGTCTTTATCCCTTTTCTGTTCTTTGTGCAAATTTCAATTGTTCATCTCTTGAGGGGTTGTCTTGTCTGTGGGAGGTGTTTTGTTGAAATCTATGATGATGTTTTAAGACCAAGTTTCATGTCGTCAAATACAAGGAGTCTAGGAATGACTTGCAATTTTTTCCTTGCAGCTTGCAGAGTCTGCAAAAGCACAATTCGCTGGTCGTGATTGCAGTGACCATCTTGCACTTGTCCGGGCCTATAATGGTTGGAAAGATGCAGAAAGACAACAATATGGTCATGAGTACTGTTGGAAGAATTTTCTTTCTGCACAAACTCTAAAAGCCATTGATTCCTTAAGGAAACAATTCTTTTATTTGCTCAAGGATACTGGACTGGTTGATAAGCAGATAGAAAATTGCAATTCAAGGAGCATTGATGAGCATCTTATGCGAGCAGTCATCTGTGCTGGCCTGTTCCCTGGATTATGCTCTGTTGTGGTGAGTCATACTGCAAATTTGCTGTGTATTGCTCTTTATTCTCTTTGATTTTGCAGTTTTTTAGATTCAAGAAACAGTTTCTATTCCTCGCCTAGTTCATGCTTCCAGCTTCTGTTTGTCCTATAACCTGAAATTCCAATGAGCCAAATAGAATGAATGGTGCTTTAGGCTTTGTTCAAGAAATGAAATGGAGAAGTAGGGCATGGGTAGGTCAAGGAATAGAAGAGAAACAGTGATGAAGTGCTAGGGCCTTTCTATTAATTGGAACATAATCACAGGCTTTCAGTGCTAGTAATTAGTGAACCTTTTCTTGTTGAGATGGTATAATGTCTGCATCATATGATTTTGTTATGTAGAACAAAGAGAAGTCGATAACACTGAAAACAATGGAGGATGGCCAGGTGCTTCTGTACTCGGTAAGTTTCACATCTGTAGATACCATGGTCTTCCTTGAAGGCACTGTTTTATCTACCCTGTTTTTAATTGAGGATACCACCACATTCAAATTTATAATCATTCATTTGTTTTCCTGAATGTATTTCACAACAGAATTCTGTGAATGCTGGGGTGCCCAAAATTCCATACCCTTGGTTAGTTTTCAATGAAAAAGTGAAAGTGAATTCAGTTTTTCTCCGTGATTCAACTGGTGTTTCTGATTCCGTGCTGCTTTTATTTGGAGGAAACATTGAGAAGGGTGGACTAGTAAGTTTTTTAATGGTTTTCTTGTTTGCTTCTCCTCCTCTTCTCTTTTTACATCCATTTTTATGCTTCCTTTTGCTGAAACTATTTATTTATTTTGATAGGATGGGCACCTAAAAATGTTGGGAGGATACTTGGAATTTTTTATGAAACCCACATTAGGAGATATGTATTTAAGCTTAAAACGTGAGCTTGAGGAACTGATTCAGAATAAAGTAAGTATTATTTTTTTGTGCAAGTGTTCAAATTATTTGATGATTAGACACATTTAAGCTCTAGAGTTTTCTATCCACCCTGTCCTAATATTGGGTGTTTGATGTTTTTTCGCTGCTGGCAGCTTCTAGATCCCAAGTTGGATATACAGTCCCACAATGAGCTTCTGATGGCAATAAGATTGCTGGTTTCAGAGGACCAATGTGAGGGTAGATTTGTATTTGGTCGACAGCTGCCAGCACCCTCAAAGAAGGCAGAAAAGGCCAAAAATGTTGCTGGAGATGGGGGTGACAATTCTAAGAATGAGCTTCAAACTTTACTTGCCAGGGCAGGGCATGAATCACCCGCTTATAAGACAAAACAACTGAAAAACAACCAGTTCCGTTCTACTGTTTTCTTTAACGGGCTGGACTTTGCTGGGCAGCCTTGCAGCAGTAAGAAACTTGCAGAAAAGGATGCAGCTGCTGCAGCTCTACTGTGGTTGAAGGGGGAGACACATTCGTATTCCAGAAATACTGACCACTTCTCGGTGCTTCTGAAGAAGAGCAAGACCACAAATCAAAACAGAATCCCAGTTCGTGGTGGTAAATGGAATTAGGGTGGTGATAGAGAACTAAGTAATAAACTATCAATATCATTTACAGCAAGGAAGAACTAAAGCAATTTTTTGTGAACCGGCATGTTGGATTCAGATACTCCAGTTTTCAAATGGCAGCTGAAAGGAAACTCAGACTTCACTGCACCTCTTGTTTCTTAGAAAGGTGTGAGATATAACATACTCCAAAGTCAGAAGGCTCCATTTCTACCCACCTGAGTGGAAGACAAACAATTTCTCTATGCACTGGTCCTTATGCTTCAGTTCAAAGATCTCATCGATCCACATATATTGCTGAATGAAAGGGCCACTGTCACTTCTATATCTAACTACTGTCAGTATAGTGAATGAATAGCATTATCATTCTTACCAAAAGAAAAACAAGTGAGGATTCATTTGTAAAACAAAATATTTACACTATTCATCTATCTATTTTCCATCAAATTTTGGTAACTGATGTCATAAATGGTAAAGGAAGGCCAACAGAAACCTTTGCCTACCTTCTAGCATTGGATGGTTTGGTCAACTTGCACAGCTTGGCGCATGGAAAAGCCCTGAGATCAATTAGCTTGTCAGAATTATTGTTCAGTCTTGTAGGTAATATACTTCTCATCCATTGTTGACCATGCCATATTAATGGTTAAAAGATAAATATTTTCTATTCTTTGGTTCTAGATATAAAGATGTTTCCAAGCCTGACTTTACTGTCGATATTTTTGTTTTATTTGTTTCTTTGTTATTTGATCTCTGATCATGTTACATATATGTTGCTAGGACTTGATATCATGATCTTGTGATTTCATTTTACAGTTTCTTATTTGCTTGAATTGTCAAAAATATTTGGAATAGTTTTGTTTCGTGCTAATTAAGGGATAAAATTTCCACTTTTCAAATTAAAATGTTAAGAATAGAATGATACGTGGATTTGTTATATCTTAATACCTGTGCCATTCATTTTAAAAAATTAAATCATGCTAAGTTGCAGTCACGTTGACACCTGATAATGAATTCAATTAAAGCAACCATTCTTGGCTATTACAGGACAAATAGCCAATGAACGAAACTAAGAGAGCAAGCCAGGCCTGCCCTTATGTATGTGACTATATCATATACTTGATTGCTCGAGGCTGTAGTAGAAGTCTCAACACTCTTGTCTGCAAAAATGTTGCTGTGTTGGTAGTTGCGACTACATATAGCCTCGCGCTTTGCTGGAGCTCACTAGGTATCAATTGCATAGTTTAGAGCTTTCTTTTCCACACAGTTCACCCCGAACAATCTCATCACTCTCCTTTTCTCCTTTAATCTGTAGAAGATGGGTGTATGTTTTTTAATGACTTGCTGTGGTTACGGTCCTGAAACAAAAGTGATGCTAGTGAATCTCCATTGTCAACGTTATTACTGTCTTGATGTCTTTCTTCAGAACACTCTTCTTCAGGTTCACATAGTGATTGAACCACGTCTGAACAACTGCCACATTCTCTTCTACACTCGAAAGCTATCCTGGTTAGCTGGTAGGTCTCCAAAAACTTCTGAGGGATGGTCCGTTTAGGAAGTGAGACACTAGAATTCTCTTGTTTGGCTATCCAAATTTTGTAATGAGAATGGTTAGCCAGGGAAGTTATATGTGTTTACATCCAGCATTCAATTTACGTACACTAAACATTGTTCACATGGTGATTCATATCCAAATCACTTCTCTCGGGTTACAGGGACACCAGGCAAAGTTGTCAGCATATTTCTGCGCCTGGATTGAGGTAAAAATTATCACCATTTCTGTTGGTTGATTGTGCATCTAATGTTCTTTTGATCGTGAAATTATACAAGTATGATCACAAAAATAATATTTTTTTTGTTGGTCCAGCCAAAGTCTGTTATTGATATAGAAAGCACTATTATAGAAGATCACCTTCACGTTGCTGTTTGTAAATTTGGCATTCGTGTTTAGCTTGTTGATCTTTCAGGAATTTCTTCTTGAAAAGTTTTCTATTCTATAAACCCAGGTGAAATCTCCGCTCTGATTGCTTCTGGCATCTTTGATAGTCGTCTAGTTTGTTGGTTCATCATCGCCCAAGTTCTGCACAACATTTGCAACACCTTATTAGAGGAACCAAGAGAACCATGAAAGAAAGGATGAGGATGTTCAGAGAAATACCTTGTAGCCCGAGCTAAGACTTCTCCGGTGGCATCACTTCTGATAAGCCAGTCTCGCCTGATTCCATTTTTACCTGATGCCCCTACCCATGTGTCAACCTCCATTACTCCACCCCTACAAAAACCATTAAGCTTCTCAAGCATCCACTTCCTCAACTCACCAAAAATGTGACTACACCTTGGTGGTTCAACGCATCAATAATTTTCTTTCACACAAGTGACTGGGCTTACAAACTGGATATTCATCAACTCGAACTTGCATCCTTGTTACAACCCTTGCGAGGTTATTGCTTACCATGCCATGCGTGGCACCAAAACCATCACCTAGCAGTCCAGATATCCATACATGGTTCAATGCTGTTTCCTGCATCCTCAAAAGAATTTTCAAAGTTAAATGTTTTAGAATTCTTTCAGTACTCTTTACAAAGGCAAAATGTTTCTGAGAACTTGTTAACCTGAAGAAGGTTGAGAATGCTTTCTAATGTTGCAGTTTTATCAGCACCAACTTCAAATGACCTTGTAAGTAACAACAGTTTGTCTGTATCCAACTCCTCCTTTAATGATGACCCCTCGACGAAATGGATCAACCAATTGTTTCTCGGTTGGAATGTATCATCGACCTTTTGTTTCACTGACACGAGTCAATTCTGTAACAGATGTAGCTTATATAAAGCCCCTCTGCTCGCCAGTTACAGAATTTGTTCCAAACAATGCATTTCCCTTGAGAGCTACTGATACAGTTCCACCCACTCTGATGTTGAATTTCTAGTGCTATGAAAACACGAAGTTGGACAATGAACTTGATTATAGAGGGCATGTCTTTCTTTCCCAAATTGGAATACACTGTGTTTTATAGCTGGATCTGGAAGAAAGTAACAAAGAAATTCACATAGTATTTTGGAAAGTTGAAACGCTTGCATTCATGTAGTTCTGTGATTTTGAAGCAAGTAGACATTGAATCGATCGATACAGAGTAGCAAAATTGCGGCTTTCTTTGTGGATTTTGGAACCATTCTTTGAGAGAGGAGATTTTCTTTTTGGTTTTTGATGAATCGAGGAGATAGGAGACTATTGTAAGCTTTAAAGGTGCAAATTGACAAAAAGTGGAAGCTCTATTTTTGTTCGAATAAACAGTTGGGTTTGGATTCGTGGTAAGGGCCAAGAGTTTGCATGATTTTCCAAAATTGGATACTACGTCTGTAATGCCCTTTCAAAGTGATATTTAACTTCAAGGCAGCAAAATTTTGCATAAGAAAAAAACACAAGACAAGAAAAGGCTGATTGTGCTAGAGTGCCTAGCATTGCACTCCAATCTTTGAATATGCTTGAGCTGTGTTTCATATCACTGTATATGAAACACAGCTCAAGCATATGGTAATATCCTTGGATAGTGTGTTAGGCAGAAGCCAAACCCAAGTCGATGACAGCAGCAGCTGCTTCCAAGGCGCAAGACATGTACAACCTTGGCCCCAGTTGATGACAGTGTGTTCGGCACAAGCCCAACACTTGTCACCTCTATTTTTTCTCTCTCTCTAAAATTACAGTGATACATATATATAAGATTCATTTCTGCTATAGACCAAACATGTTTTTTTATTTATTTTTTATTTTTTTAGAATAAGTGTCTTCCTTTCATTTTTAGATTGGAATATTTGTTTATTAAACAAGGTAATTTAAACACACAACATATTATGGTCCGACCCGAGCTTTCCTATGTATATAGTTCCTATGGAAAAAGATGTAAAGGGTATCCATGTACGATTTGAAATTTAAAATTGCTACTCTCAAAGGGCAGATCCGATGGTTAAGAAAGTTTATTTTATCTATTGATTTTTTTTTTCATTCTCCAGAACGCACTATGTAGATTTATAAGTTGTGTCTTTAAAATCATTTGGAAAGAAAAATTAATTTTGATTAAGGTACAAACCAGAATAAAAATATACCTGATGACTGTTAGATAATAATATAAATCATATTATAGGATCTCACCTAAATAGTTTAAGTTAATGGGTTGAGATTATTTTTTGACATGGTATCAGAGCCTTGATGACCAAGTGGTCACGAGTTCGAATCTCACCATCCTTATTTATTTGATAAAAATTAAGCACAAGGTAAAATGAGCATGTGCAAGTTTCTAGCCCAAAAGGCTTTCACTTGAAGGGGTGTGTTAGAGAATAATATAAATCATATCATGGGACCTCACCTAAACAACTTAAGCTTTTGAGTTGAGATGGTTCTTTAACAATGACAATCGAAAAAAACTTCCTATTTATAAGTTAAATGCATGAAAAATACTACAAAGTGTTTCCCTATGTTTTCACCATCCAAGACAATAAAATTGTTGTTTTTTTTTTCTTTTATAATATAGACCCCGAGATTTTTTAGCTAACATATTCTGTTAATGAAGGAAAACCAAAAGTATAAGAAGAATTTAATGAAGTTAACATATATAGAATTTAATGAAGTTAACAGATATAGGAGGATAAAAAATTTTCCAATGATGAGTTAGTGTTTTTGACTTAATAATTTATAGCTTAGGATTACATGGGCCTGATAGATTGCCAAACCCAATACATATGGATTCAACCGTTAACTGAATCTAAAATAACATGAGTTTGACAAGTTTCCATGTCCAATACTTTTAAGTTTAGTTATTAGTTAAACCCAAAATAATATAGGTCTGATAAGTGACCTAAACCCAAGATAATATAGGTCTGATAAATTTTAGATCCAATACGCTTGGGTTTAACCAATAATTTATGTATGCAAATGAGTTGTTTGTTGTATTTCCTGTTAATGGAATGGAAGAGTGCAAAAGTATTCTTGTATAGCTAGAGCATTATTATTGAGCACATGCACTTCATGAGAGACAGAGTTGAAGAAGCTAGTGTTTTTGTGATAGAAAGATTAGTTACTCTCTCTTACCCTGAAGTTTTGTCAGGCATGGAAAAATATGATGAGTGAGAAGGAATCTACTAACTTTTGTTTAATTTCTCATAAACGACGTAATTGATGAAGTCATGAAAAACATTCAAATAAAATATAGACTTTTCATGGCTTTATCATGGGCTGATGGTGGCTTGAATGCATACCTTTATTTAGTTTGTGTTGTTCTTGAAAAACCAATCTCTTATAAAAATATAAGACAATCTAATGCTTAAATTAATAAATCTAAGAACATAAAATAAAAATAAAATAAAATTATTGAAAATACGTATTTAGGTGTAGATTGTGTTTCGCTTGCATGGCATGGCCATGGTTGTTAATAGTCCTAGTTTGTAGGCCGGACTTTCAATGACTATGAATATCTCTATATCAAAGTTTTTAAACCTGGCCCGATGGCTGACCCGGCCCAAGGCCCAGGTTCCAGGTTTTGACCAGGTCATCGGGTCGCCCGAGTCAATTCTAATTTTTTAAAAAATCAAAATGACGTCGTTTTAGTAAAAAAAAAAACAAAAGTCAACGGGTTGCAACCGAGTTTTTGACCAGGTCTTGCCGGGTCAGCTGGGTCATGCTGGGTTTTGACTTCCTCTATTTTTTTTAAACCCGACCCGATTCCAGTTTCGGGTCGACCCGCCGGGCCGGGCCGGGCTGAATTTCAAAACTATGCTTTATATGGCTATCAATGCTTTGGCTTTTGTGTGGCTAGAACTCGTGTGACATGCATCACTGGATGATTGGTTATCTTTGTGTGGCTAAGACAAAAATTGGATTTTGTATGATAACCAAGTATATTTATACATCAAGGTCTTGATTTTTTTTTAATGAAGAAAGAGAGTATTATTGAAGGAGAAATTGATGAGCGGCAATTAGCTAATCATGCTGGCTATGTTAGTTATTGTGCAATGCCATGATTGGTGCCATGCATGATATAGATAAAAAAAATGTTGGTGATAAGCAATATTAATGGAGTAAAAAGACGGTGCATACTCGACGTAGAAAAAGTTGTGGGTGCACTGAAAAATTCTTCACTTGAAGAATTTGTATGCATGGCTTATAGGAACCTAAAAAATACATATAAGAATATATTAGGGCAAGATTGGTCAGATCGGGTCAGTGTTGGGATGAAAATCCCAGTCATATAGGCTAAAACAATTCTGGTTATTTGGGTCAGATCCAAACAGATTAAATTTTTTTTTTTTTTTTTAGATATTATTAGAAGGGTATTAACGTCATTGTAGAGTGATGTAATGGTTCCACTATGAATCTCTCATAATTAGGTTACATGGATAATCATGTAAGAATATTTATGGATTAATGTACAAGGCTGGCTAAGTCTAAGAAGAGGCTTAGATTATGCATAATAATATATTTAATGAAAAGATTCATAACTTTTAATCTGATCACTTTTAAATTTAATTAAAAAATTTTACAAACCTAGTTTCATGGGGATTAACTCGATGTAACCAGTTGAGGCCTGGAAAGCCTTCAAATGAGGTTAGAAAGGCTGTTTAGGTTAGTTTTATTATTTTCCTCTTTATTTTTGGATTTTCTAGTTTATCAAGGTTGATTTTTAGGTTTGGTAATGAAGTTATAAACTTATTCGAGAGATAGATTACTTGAAAAAAAAAATTTAATAATAAAATTTAAAATTAAGTTTGTTTACGGGTCGATCCTATTTAACATAGTTACAAGATGGCATGCCCGCGCGTTGCTGCGAGCTTATAAAACAAATGTACTTGATAGTGTTATAATTGTGAACCAGCGCTAGATAAGTAATAAAAACTAAAGATATGATGGAGTCAATATTTCATGACAAAAAAAGAAGTTGTGTTGGTGATCAAAAACTTAGAGACTGAACAAAATAATTTGTAGCAATCCACAGTGTTTTGTGAGGAAAGATACAGTGCTTTCGCCACATGATTTAGATTTTCTGTTAATAAAAAGCAAAAAACATTACAAAGCTAAATTCTCTAACAACTTAATATTAAAAAAATACCAACAAAGATAATTTTGGAAGGAAAAAAACCATGAGAAAAAACGTTGTAGCAATTGATAATGTTTTGTGAGGAAAACTACAATGCTTTCTCCAATAAAATCAACAAGGACAATTTTAGAAAAAATCATAAAAAAAACCATTTAGACAAATATTGTAGCAATTCACAGTGTTTTGTGAGAAAAACTACAACGCTTTCCCCATATGATTTAGTTTTATTGTAATTATAATTCTTAACCAACTCAAAATTAAAAAAAAATCAACAAAGATAATATTAAAAAAAAATCATATGGGAAAACACTACAACAATTAACAGTGTTTTAAAGAAAATAAAATTACAAAGCTAAATTCTCAATAAACTCAATATTAAAAAAATAAAATCGTCAGAGAAAATTTTAGAAATGTTTTTTAAAAAAAATACAAAAACAAACAGGAAAAAAAACCATGTTGGAAACACTGTAACAATTCACAGTGTTTTGTGATGAAACCTACAGTGCTTCTCCACATGATTTAGCCTTATTTGTAATAACTTGTAATTGTAATTCTCAACCAGCTCAATATTAAAAAAATAAAATTGACAAAGATAATTTTGAAAAAATCATACGAAAAAAAAAACCATGTTGAGAGACACTCTAGCAATCCACAGTGTTTTGTGAGGAAAGTTACAATGTTTTCTTCACATGATTAAGCTTTATTACAAAGTTAAATTCTAACTAGCTTAATATTAAAAAAATAAAATCGACAAAGATAATTTTGAAAAAAATATTACAAAAAAAGAAAACACAAAAGACACCGGAAAAAAACTATGTGGGAAAAAACACTATGGCAATTCACAGTAATTTACGAGGAAATTTACAGTGCTTTTCTTACATATTATAATTGTAATTTTTAACCAGCTCAATATTAAAAAATAAAATCGAAAAAGATAATTTCGGAGAAAATCATCAAAAAACAAAAACAAAAACAAAAAACCATGCGGAGAAACACCGTAGCAATCAACAAACTTTTTTAAAAAATTACAAAACTAAATTCTCAATCACCTCAATATTAAAAAAATAAAATCAACAAAAATAATTTTGAAAAATAAAAAAATAAAAAAGAAAAATCATGTGGGAAAACACCATAGTAATCCACAGTATTTTAAAGGAAAAAAAATTACAAAGCAAAATTTTTAATCAACTCAATATTAAAAAAATAAAATCGACAAAGATAATTTTAAAAAAAATAAACAAAAAAAAGAGGAAAAGTTGGAAAAAAAAGAAAGTAATTTTGAAAAAAAAAAATTGAAAAAAAAAAAGAAATGCATTATAGTTTACTGTTGTCGTTGGGTGTGTGGGTGATTTTAGCTTATTACTTAATGTTTTGCTTATTCTGAGTGTTTTTCTCGTTTGTGTCATGAGCCTTTAGTAAATAGAGTAATTCAAAATAAATCACATAATTGTTTTCTATATAGTCAGAATCATTACCAATAATTCGAGAGAGAGAGAGAGAGAGGGAAAAAAACGAGATATTATAATGAGCAATGCTACCTGTACAAGTTTAGTGATGCTACAAACCATTATTTATACATGGATCAAATCTTTTTTTCTAAACCTGGAGTTGGAATCTCCTTTTTGTTAAAAAAAGAAAAGAAAAAGAAGAAGACTGCTGTAAGAACTGAATATATATAATTTGAAAACTGAGGCAACGAGGCAAAGAAGACTCTGTATCCTGAAAAAAATGAAGCATATTCACTGATGCAGAAGGTCTAAAGCTTTTACCAGAGTGGGTCTAAACCTATTCACATTTAGGGTTACATTTTGCTGACGTAAATATATTGACTCAACTGCAGACCAGCCCTGTTTCCAAATTGCAGAGGGATCCCTCAAAACTACATGGTCTGCTGGGTATTGCTGTATCAAAGTGCTCTCTTCTAATCTGATTTTGTAGTCCAAATACCTTATGTTCATCCCCTTTGCAGGCTCTTCGAAGTAAGTTCTTGACAGCCATTCTGTTCCCCCGAAGGGAATTACTTGGACTAGCACTGCATTTTCAGGAAGGAAAACAATGTTGGTTAGACCAGCACCATGAACTCCCATCACCACATCACAGGAATTAATAATCTGTGCAAATCCTGATACGTCTGCATCAGGTTCCGCTACGACTACCCTGTATCCCAATCTTTTAGCCATGGTAACTATTTCACCAACATTTGTAAAAGCTCGCGATCTCTTCCTCGAAATGATTAGAAGCCTTGGCCTTTTCTTTGAACCGTTCCTGATTTTAGTTGCCCTTGTTTTCTTTAAAGAGTAGGAACTTCTTAGAAACTTCCTGAAGTCCTTCATGGAATATGGAGAACTTGAAGGATCAGGATCAATACTGAGCTCCTTGTTGGTTCGACGTTTGAGGCCGACGGTCATGCTATCGTAGCAATGTATATCTTGGCTTTTATCAATGCTGATCAGCTGATATCTAGACAGCGCTTTCATTATTGTTTCGAACTTGGAAATCCACGCAGGCCTACCGTTGGTAATAAGAAACTGTACTTCTCCATTGTAGGGTCTAGATGTCAAGAACAGAGGAAGAATTACGTCAGTGAAGGCATGAAAATGGTTTCCTGCATATCCTCCAGCCGAAAAAAGGATTGCCGGAACACTATGATTTTGAGTGCATTGAGGGATATCTGAGGCACCGGTCACAAGTTTTACTGTCCATTCCCTAACCGCACCCATTGCAGCTTGGTCACCTTTTCGCGCGTAAGGCCTAATACTCCATGAAGTATTCTCTGCTGTCAGGATGTCAGTTTCAGATGAGACTATAAAAACAGTGGAGGATTTTCCATCAATCCTGATGTCCCCTTTAATCTCGCAGAAATCTGATCTACCCATGAGAGTGCATAGAGGCTCGATTGTGTTGTTCTTTGTTACAACATCTGCATCTTCAAAAATTAATCAACATTATCAGAATTAAGTCAGGGAGTTATGAGCTTTCATCATGTGATGTTGGTTGACTCTGTTCACATCCTCAATGATTCAGATTTTTTTAAATCAATTAGAAATTTATTTCTAAGAAATGATCCTAAGTGCTCACCTGTTGCTTTTGGAAGAGAGCTGTTTGTATTGTTGACCATGTAAATATCATTTTCTGCAACATTAAATAACTCATGTAAGAATACACTAACTTTCTTGAGCTCATCATTGCATAGCTAACCGCTGTCTTGACATAATTAATTATCACTGTGTTAATTTTCTTTTTCTTTTTTCTTGTAAAAATTGATGGAAACACACCTTTGACTAACGGTGGGGAGTTGCTTGTATCATTGGTTTTCATGTTCTGTGTATGACTTTCTGCATTAAAATCAAGAAAAAAAGTATTCTAAGTTGGATGCAATGTAACTTGCTTGAGATTAAACTCAGGTTGACCAACTGAGGTGATCTTTTACTAGCTCATTTATTTTATTTTTCTCTTAAAAAATAGAAAAACTTACCCTTAAATACCTCCTGAGATCTGCTTGTAGCATTGTCAATTGAGGTACTATTCATTATAATTTCTGCATCTTCAAAAATCAATTAAATGGACTTAAGTAATATATATATATATATATATAGCTGATTTTCTCAAAAGAAAATACGTAAAAGAAAAATTTACCCCGAATTTCTGATTCTCCATGAGAGCTGTCTGTATCATTGACAATTAATGTACTCATTATTTCTGCTTCTTCATGCGAGCTGCTTGTATCATTGGCAGTTGAACTGCTGCTGCCTACAGTTTCTGCATCATCAGAAATCAACATTAATTGACATAGACTAAATATAACAAAAATAATAATTATGTAAACAAAAATGTTAGATATATTATAAATTTTATTTGGATTACATAGCAGCACGTCGCTGACACAACCGAATTGAGCTAGCTAGTTCCTAGCTCCAGAACATTTTTGTGGATCAAAGCTTACCGTTGGCTATCAGCAAAGAGCTGTCTGTATCACTAAAAAGATGAAGCTTCTCATCTTCTCCCATTGATAACCTCAAATTCACTGCAAGATCCATATAGGTTAAAGAGGGATAGCACCAAGTGTATATATCAGACTGAATAATGAATGACTTACAAACTGATAGAGGGCCCAAGAAGGGCTTAAAGTTGGTGAAGAAACTCAATGCAATGAACAAGCAAGCAACGAATGCCCAGTATCCCAACTTCTTCTGCTCTTGCTTGCTAAAGCTTCGACCAAGCACAGAATCGTAAATCATTTTCGCTAACCTAAGCAAGACCTTCCAAGCATCTCTAGCACATTCTTCTGTATACGCGTATATGGCGATGAACAAGATTTAAAATCTTTGCTCAAAGAAGAAGTTGTGCGTATTAAGCTTCTAAACCCAGTTGTCAAGCACTCTATTGTTCCAGAATGGATGTGGCGAAGCAAGATTTTGAAGGCATTACGAATGTCAATAGGAAGAAGTTGAGGCTTAATATTTATTATGTAGATTTGAAAACTACTGCACCTCACGCATATATTCTGTTAGCTCGAGGAAGATTGTCCAAATTGCATGAAATTATGGGCAGTTGAAAGGGACATAGTGGTTGACTGTAGTGACAAACTTCTCTTTTCGTGATTAGGTAATGTTTCTTGCATGTTCTTAAAATTATAATTAAAATTCCGTCCTTGGATTTCAGCTTTGAAAGGTATAATGCAAATTGATTTGCTGTGGTGCTACGTACGTACTAGCTCGCACACCATTTAACACAAATAAAAGGGTGATTATTACATTAAATACAATATTCAAGATTTACTGAATTTAATCACTCTTTTAATTCCTAATGGCCTAGCTAGTTATGTGTTTGCATAGCTCGTTTACTTGTAAGACCAAAGTGTTCTAAGAAATTCCATTTATTTGTTAAATTAGAATTAAGAGGATAAGAACAATATGAATTATTATGTATTTTTCTTATTTACAAAGAAGAGATTTAAACGTGGATAAAAAGAGAAAAAGAAGATGAGACGGATTATAGACTATGTTTGGAATTGCAATCTAAATAAAATTTCATAAGAAATTAAATTTTTTCATTTAAAATTATTTTTTTATATTTTCTAATCATAATTAATTTACTGATATAAAAAATAATTTTAACATAAACCTCAGCATGTAATTATAACAAACATGAATAATGATTGCGGGGCTAGAATCAATAAGAATTTAACAAAATCATTTCTAAAAAAATTTATATTTATATTTGGTACCAAATCACCAAACACATGATTATTTCAAGAAATCAGGAAATTAGTTTTTTTATTTTTTTAATCAAAACAGCAATGTTTATACGCAGAAGCACATTTTTCAACCGACAACTGAGTCGACTCACAGAATTTGATCAATTAGCGAGGAAAGCTGAAGGCATAAAAAAATAAGAAGCTTGTTAGAGTGGATAAGACATGTCAACAATCAACATGGTGTTGAGTGGGCAAGGGAGTATTGTAGTTTTTGTGTGCTTCGAGGGAATACCTGTGCGCGCGCCATAAATAATTATGTGTTCTTTCATTTTTTTTTATTCTATTTTAATATCTTCCATCTCTACAATTAATAAACTAATTAGTCTTTCCAAATCAAATAAAATAAAATAAATAAAATAATTCTAGTTGTCTCCCACGGTATACAACCACCCTTGGATTTATAGCGTTGATTTTAATATGTATTTGATTTAAACAAGTTATCGTGTAAACCTTGTAAAAAAAAGCTGAAATCCAATGGTTTTTTTTTTATAGCCACATGTTATTATTATTATTATTATTTTTGTTATTAAACGCTAAGAAACAATGGTGCATTCCAAATACTAAAATTATTTTTAATAGTTAATTTAAATATGTATTTTGTTTAAACAAGCTATCGTGTAAATCTAGGAAAACAAGACTCATATCCAATGTTTTTTTTTTCCGCAAACCACAAGTTATTGTTTTTTTTGTTATTAAACGCTGAAAAACCATGGTGCACTCAAAACACTAAAGTTATAAGTGTGTTTGGTATTGTGATAGTTTTTATAATTATGATTTAAAAAAATTATTTTATAAAAAATATTTTCCGTAAAAAACAAACAAAGGATAGATATCACTATCTCTTCCTTTCAATGCTTGGAAATGTACACGAGACCTAACTCTCTATACTTTACATATGTTTAGAATGTAAATTAATTAAGTCTTTAAGTGGTTAAGATATCGCATTCACAAATTATTGAAAAGATTATATATAAATAATAATAGTATTGAATCTTCTTGGGGTTTTTTTCTAGCGTGCGTGATACTTCATATGGAAGGAGAGTGTGACTAATTTTGAGCTCGGAGTAAGTGCTGAAATCTTCCCATATATATAATATGCTCGAAAATGGTGTAAACAGTACCTGAGAAAGAGAGAGATCCACAGGGGACTATTTCCATCATTGATGATTTCGTGTCATTCTGAGAAAAGCATTAACCCTTGTAGTGATCAAAATAAGCCAGCAAATTCGGATGATTGTGCTCTATTTTCACTTGATTAATCATAAACGTACAGTACTGTCACAATTGATTTCAATCACTTAACTCGCATGTGCATCCCTTGACGTTTGGTTTACAGGAATGGAGGATTATATAAGTAGTCTCGTCGAAATTAGGTTAAGTAGCCACATATTCTTACTGCATGTCTCTGTCAATTGCGTGTGTCTGGCTACTTACTGCTATCGCTGTCTCGAGTGATTAGTGGAATGAATATATATATATATATGTGCAGCCAGCCAGTCCTTCCCTTCTGGAACCAAAGGAAGTTGGTTAGGTGCAATCATGCGTAGAGTCCTTTCTGTTCTTCCTGTTTTCCGGCATGGATGCTTTCAAGAGAACACTTTTGTGGGGGGAATCGCTGTCTATCTTGAGAATCCCATGTGGTAGAGAAAATTGGTGATGAAGCAACCAAACTCATGACAAAGATGATCATTGGTTAGTGTCTACCAGATTTAATTGAAATAGCTTTTTGACTTTTTGCACCTGCGAATGAATCCCTTCACTTTGGAGACACTCAATTGTAAGTCGTGGAGTTGTTACCTAAAATCTCCTTTTGGCCATAGCTTGGAAAGGACGAATTTTGGAGATTTTTATCAGGGCACAGGACGGGCACAACTAATTAGTCAGCAAGAATGCTTTTAATCAACTATCTTCTCCACGTTGATTATTTTCATGTTTATTTTCACGTTTCAAAAGCATTTTAAAAAAAAATTAAATTTTATTTTTATTTTTTTTACTTCAAATTAATTTTTTTTTGTATTTTTAGATCATTTTGATGTACTGATGTCAAAAATAATTCTTAAAAAATAAAAAATATATATTATTTTAATACATTTCTGAATGAAAAGCACTTTAAAAAGCAATCGTAACCACACTCTCAAACAATCATGATCTTCTCAATATTTGTCATTCATTATGTTTCCATAATCTCTGCATACAAATCATGGAAATAATGTATATATATGGCAAGAATCCCTCCTGCATCAATCCCCTATTTAAAGATAAAAACAATGCATAGAAAAACAAGTTAGTATTTTCTACATGGTATCAAAGTCTTCTACCCCAATGACATCTTCTTCCTTATTTCAAATTGTGTCCCCTGGCCCTTCCTTTGAGATTTCACTTCTGAAAACACACTTACCTGATATCTCCATTAAACTAGCCTCAAACAACTATCTTTTATGGAAAGCCCAAGTCATTCCCATCTTGCATGGTTATGGTCTTCTTGGTTATGTGAAGAATGAGGTTTCCTGTCTAGTGTCAACAATCATTGGTGAGAATGGTGTGTTGCAAACAAATCCTGAAGCAGCAGTTTGGTTGCGCACTGATTAATTGATCCTTAGGTGGATCAATAATTGATGCAACCATATTATTTGATAGTTTCACCCATATTTAACTAGTATTTTGTCTATGTTTTATATATAAAATACCTTGATATTTTTTGTTTTATGTTTTGAAGGCACTTTTGGATGAAAGATGCAAAAATGAGTAAATTGGAGATAATTGACAGATTTGACCTTCAGTCGATATTTTGTGCAGAGCGTGAGCTCTAGAGGTCGAAATGAAGTGATTCTAGTGGCATTAAAAAGCTAACATCCATACCTTTCTGGAAATCTAAGGAAAGAAAATAAAATAAGGAAGAGCATGGAAATCGCAGCTTTCAAAGTCAAATCTCGCAATCTGCCAATGTTGACCTTCGACCATTATGACTTGAATATCTGGAGCTGTAGAAGTCCAATTGATGCAAACTCAATTATTTTGGATTACTGACTCAAAAGCCTATAAACGCTCTAAATTTCAGAGAAAAAAGATTTCATATGAGGGAGATATGAATTTTCAAAGATGACAACTGAATTCTGCCAGCAAACAGGTTTCGTGAAGAAACGAGTCCAAATTACGTTCCGAAGCATCTAAACCGATATCCAAGTTTTTATTTCAGCAATTTAGCTCCTCTAAATCAAAGCTTGAAGATTTCATGCAAGGCTATTTCTTATTTTTTAGGAAAATAGTTATTGAAGTACTTAAATGTAAACAGTCTACTTTAGGGAGGACTATTTTGTAAAATGGAGACTAGGGTTTCCTAGGATATAAAAAGAATGAGAAAAAAGAAGGGGAGCAGCCAGCCAAGAAGAGAAAAACGCCCCCTTCCTCTAAGAAACCCTAAATCATGCATTATTCCTTCTTTTTTATTAGTTTTTCAACAAACATGCAAGGCTAAACACTTTTTCTTGGTTGCAAGGACACGGAAACCTTTGGATTTCAAGAACTGTGAGATTTATTTTACCTTTTCTTTTCAATTTATATGATGAATATGTTTGTTCTCTTGTGCTTATTTTTTCTATGATTGTTTATTTTAATTGCTAGAGCGGGCTCTAAGTTATTATTGTAGACAATCTATTGCTAAGTTTGATATCAAAACCGGAGTTATGGTATATGAACTTGTGAACAACTGAGTTTAATAATTGTGGCGGATCTACGTTATTAATCTTAGGGAGAACATTCAATCAAATCAAACATAGACTGCGGACAGTTATGTTTTCTTGATTAATCAACTTATCTCTTAGGGCTGCCATTGAATTAAATTACTAGTGCGGACACTGTGGTTGTTTGATGGTTAGGGTTAGTTATACGGCGGATCCGTTAACTAACCAATGTTATGAAGAGATAAATATTCTGAATATAAATTGATGTTTCGTTTCCATGATCAGTTCTGATTTCTATAGGTGGATGTGTGCTTGCAACCAAGGTTTGTTCTCTTGATAATTTTTTGATTTTATTAAATTTTGTTTGATAGTTTTCTGTTTTCTTTTGCTTTAGCCTAGATAACATCCAAACCCCCCCTCCAAATTGCATATCATCTAGCATAAAAATCTGACTTGAATCTTCCTCGTGGGATCAACCCCTTGCTTGTCTATACTATCTTGTGTGTTGTGTTTAAAGCTAAGGTAATTAATTTGTGCGACCGTGACATCGCAACAATAATTCCCTATCTGATGGTCCTCTCTCTCAAGTCATCAATAACGAATCTTCACATGATGCCTGACAGGTGTGGGAAACCCTTTATGATACTCGCACTTGAGATCACATTCAACAAATCAAAGGCGAGTTGCAGTCCTTGAATAAAGGTACTTCTGCTTTACAAGATTATTTACACAAAGCAAAATCTTTGGCTTTATCTCTCTGTGGTGCAGGAAAACCAATGGATGGGGATGAGTTCATCATTTGCATTCTTTGAGGATTAGGATCTGAATTTGATCCTATAGTAGCAACATTGAATGCTAGAGATATTTTCCATCTCTTGCAGGAGTTATTGGCAAACTCTATGATTTTGAAATTCGACTTCAAGAAGCACGAACAACTACTTCTAATGTTGCTTTTTATATAAATTATGGTCGAACAAACCCAAAGCCATGGGTGAATCCTGGTACTTGTGGCCGTAATGGTTGAAATTCAACTGGAAGTGCTTCATCATCACAATTAAAGAGAATCGATTCTCTCGCTCAGATGGAGGTTCCTCTGAAACTTGTCAGAAACAATTCTTAAATTGTGGTGGCTGTGGACGTGGTGGCATCACTTGTTTTCGATATGGGGGGGCCTAATCACAAAGTAGACGGATGTTTTGCTTTCGATGAAGAAGCTGATTAGTATAAAGCTTTTGCTGCTATCAAAATTAGAGAGATTGCAGAAGAGACCTGATATTCTGATACTGGTGCAAACCAGCATATGACCTCTAACACAAATGAAGTCCAAGGTATTAACTATTATCTTGACAATGATTCTATCATGGTTGGCAATGGTCATGACTTACTTATCACTGGCACTAGACACGTTATTTTTCCTACTACTAATCTTAAGCTGAATGATGCTCTTGTGGTTCTTACAATTAAGAAGAAATTGTTGTCTGTCTCTTAATTTACAAGGGATAATAACTGTTATTTTCTGTTTTATCCATATGGATTTATTCTCAAAGAAATGAAGACGAAGCAGGTGATCCTTAAGGGCTCAATGAAGGATGGGTTGTATCCGATCAACCTGCAACAACTCTTAAAATCTTCAGTAAGTTTTTTAGCCAATAAAGTACCTAGCAGCTTGTGGCATGCACAACTTGGCCATCCTCAAGCCTGAATTCTTACAAAATTATGTTTACCATCTATGAATAAACAAAATGCCTTTTATTAAGGTTGTGTTTTGGGAAAATCAACAAAGTTGCCATTTGAATCTCATGAATCCTATGCTACTTCTTTTCTGCATACACTTTACACCGATTTCTAGGGTCCTACATTTGTTTCTTCTTATGATGGATTTTGATTTTATTTAATCATTGTTGATGAATATTCTCAATATATATGGTTCTTTCTTATGAATCATAAATTTGATGTAGCAACAGTTTTTCCTACATTTCTCAAACAATGGAAACTTAATTTAATACTCGTGTTAAAGTAATTCAAAGTGATGGGGGTGGTGAGTTTGTTAATCAAATTCTACACACTCATTTCGAAACTAATGGTATCATTCATAGATTCTTCTGTCAGGAAAACCAGAACAAAACGGCTTGGCTAAACACCATCATCGACATATTGTGAAAGCTGGATTAACATTGTTATCACATATTTCTGTTCCAATAAAATTATGGACAACAACTTTTAACACTACAGTGTTCCTAATAAATCGTCTGCCTACTTCAATTCTTGGCTACAAGTCACCTCATGAAGTTGTTTTTGGTTATACTCCTACTTATGACTCTTTCTATGAATTTTTGGGTGCACTTGTTACCCATTACTTGCACCATTTGGTCGATCAAAACTGGGCTTTAAGTTAATACGATGTGTGTTTCTTGGTTACTCAAACAATCACAAAGAATATCGTTGTTTTGAACCTCATACAAGTGGCATCTATATATCTCGCCATATGAAAATCAATGAATTTCAATTTTCCTACAGATTCACGTAGGAACCTGGTAAACATGCTTCCCAGTTGTTTAAAGTTAGAGCACTTCCTAGGCTACTCAAGACCGTGATTGATAAATCACCTGTTTCAACTCAATAAGTAATACATCATGTTCCAACAACAACTGTCCAAGGTGTGTCAGCACCTCAGTCTCCAATTCTTGAACTTATTTCTCCATCCACTGCACCAGAGTTAAATGTTTTAGCACTAGAGTCTTATCCCACACCTGCTCCACAACGACACCATCATATGATTACACGAGCTCAAACAGGGAAGCTGAAACCCAATGTATTCTTTTCTTTATGACATCCAATACTTGCTTGCTTTGTTGCTAATCTTGCAGCTCAACCACAAGAGCCAACTTCATTTCAACACGCTTTTCATCATCCGCAGTGGCAGCAAGCAATGCAAGCTGAAATGGATGCTCTCCATACTAAGAAAACTTGGACATTGGTACCTAGATAACCAAACATGAATATTGTTAGTAGTAAATGAGTGTTTAAAATCAAAACACGGTCCAATGGTTCTATTGAAAGGTATAAAGCTCGACTTGTGACTCGTGGATTTACACAACTACCAGGTCTGGATTATGCTAAAACCTTTAGTCCAGTAATCAAACCAAGTAATACTTGGTTAACCCTTACCATTGGGCTATCTCAAGGCTGATCTGTTAGACAACTAGATGTTAGTAATGCTTTCCTTCATGGTAACTTACAAGAACGAGTATACTTGGCTCAACCACAAGGTTTTGAAGATTCCTTTCATCCTGATCATGTCTGTCATCTTTATAAAGATTTGTATGGTTTAAAGCAAACCCCTCAAGCCTGGTACCTGAAATTCAATACTTATATCCAGCAGATGGGCTTCATATGGTGTCCCTATGATCAATCTTTATGCTATCGCACTCAAGGATCAAACATTCTTCTTTTACTCATTTATGTTGATGATATTCTTTTAACAGGAAGTTCCTCTTCACATATTTTTAAGTTTATTGCTCACCTTTCTACCACTTTTTATATGAAAGACCTTGGTGATATTCACTATTTCTTGGGTTTCAAATAACTTGTGATGAGTCCACCATCACTGTAAGACCCAAACTTTTAGCCCAAGTCAATCCAAACCCAACCTAAGTTAACCTAGGTATATAAGAAAAAGTTGCAAGAGAATTGTTTTTTCTCTCTCTTCTAATTCTTGTGGCCGTCGTGACCCTCCCCTCATCAAACCAAATATTTTAGTTTTTGATCTCGAGTTTTTGGTTCAAGAAAGGTGGAAATAGCAAGTAAGTGGTTCTCTTTCATGTTACTTTCGATTATAGTTTGTTTATGGAATGATTAATTAAAAGATTATGATTTATAAGGATTTGAAGTTTATGTTGTTAAGATTGATTTATGATTATTAAGGGTTTAATGTTAGGTGATTGATTTTGAGTATGTTGTTAGAAATAAGGATTTGTGAGTTGATTTGTTTAAATTGATTTTTATAGGTTAAGAAATTCGTTTCAACCTTGCTGGAAAATCTGGACAAATGGTCTTAAAGTTGAAGGTGACAATTTTATTTTGGTCCTTGATTTATGCAAATTACAGTTTACTCCCTAAACTTTGATAAAATTATAATTTGACCCTAAATATATTTTGAGATTGTGGACAGTGTTATTATGAGGTTAAGGATGATGAATCTCAGTATGATAATTGATTTTGAATATTTTCAGTTTGGTCCCTCAATTTTGGTAATTTACATTTTAGTCCCTGAACTTTATGAAAATTATAGTTTGGTCCCTGATTCGTTCTAGACAGAATTGAGGATGGTTTATGGGTGAAATTTCAGTATGGTTATGTATTTACAGTTTGGTCCTTCAATTTTGGTAAAATTATGTTTTGGTCATTGTTTTGGAAAATTATTGTTTTAGTCCCTAAACTTAGGAGACTAAACTTGGTTTTATTTTATGCATTGAAATATTTTATTTGTGTTGTTTGAGGTTGTTTTTTAGTATATTTCGTATATTGTTGTAGGTTTTCCTAATGATTATTAATAGAATTTTCGGGTCATTCATGTGATATTCCTTTTAGTTCTATATTTTTTGGGTGAGTGGAATAATTTTTAATATGCATATAATATAAATAAATATATATGTTGATTATAGGATGAGTACGACTAGTTAATCTCTTGAATATTTGCTCTATTTTTCGAGTACTTATTTATTCTTGAATTTGCACTCTCATTCTGTTGAACTAAATTCTATTTGATTTGATATATATTTCTTTGATGATTCTGCGAATATTTATTATGCCTTGATATAGGACTTGTCAGTAACTCCATGCTAACGGAGAATAGTTAGCCTATGTGCACATAGTATTCTGTATACCTAGCTAGTGAGAGAGGTATCAGCCTGTGGCGACTAATCCTCCCACAGTGGTCACCTTCGGGTGTCATATGATCTCTGACTTGTATTCCACTACTTGATGATAATATGCTTAGTATGTATATTTATATCAAGATAAATCAACTTGCAAACTATTAATATCTAAAATGTATATTAAATGTTATTCACTCTCTAAGTTGATTGAACTCATCCCTCATTCTTAATATTATTTCAGGTTCTTAGTTTCTGATAGCAGATGGACTTTGTTGAGTGTTCTTGCTTCTTCAGTTTTGGTCGGTATGCCTTGCTTGTTTTGCAAGGCTTTCTTTGTAGTTTTGATTCGATATCTTAGACACTCCATTGTTACCTTGTTTTAATTAAGTTTGGATTTTGACAATGTAATAAGTATTATGGATTATTGTTTTTGTTTTAATTATTGATGAGAAGTTTTGAACTATCATTTAGTTTCATTAGTTTTGAATAATATAATATTTCTGAAGATTATGAAATGTTGCGTATTTTTAATAACTTGTTCTTTTGATATGTCCGTTCTGAGGCTTAGCGTAGGTGAGGTGTCCTTTCAACACCGCTCCTGCATTGCCGGTCATGAACCCGGGATTCGGGTCGTGACAATCATTGTCACTCAAACAAGGTATTTACTGTCTCTTCTTTAAAAGTTTGGTCTTGATGGCACCAAACCTATGAGCACTCCAGTAGCTTCAGGGCCTTTCATGTCTGCTGCTGATGGTACTCCCTTAGCTGATTCTACCCTTTATCGCTGTTTGGTTGGCTCACTACAATATCTCACTCTGACCAGATCCGATATCTCATATATTGTTCACCAAGTCTATCAATTCATGCAAACACCCTATGATACTCACCTCACTGTTGTTAAGAGGATCTTTCGGTATCTGAATGGTACTCTCAATATTGGTCTTCACTACGTTCGAACCCCTATTCATGAACTTTATGGATTTTATGATGCAGATTGGGCTTATTGTAGGGATGATAAATGTTCCACTACTGGTTTTGCTATCTTTTTTGGAGATAATTTGATATCTTAAGAAGCTAAGAAATAAGCTACTATGTCTCGGTCGACAGCTAAGGCTGAATACCATGCCTTAGCATCAACTACAACTGAGCTTATATGGTTTATGCATTTGCTTAAGAATATAGGCCATTGTGTTCCTCCCCCTGCTCTATATTGTGACAATATCAGCGCTATTCATATGGTTAAGAATCCAGTTTTCCATCACCGTACAAAACACATCAAAATCGATGTTCACTTTATTCGTGAACGAGTTGCGAGTGGTGTTCTCTCCTTGACACATATCCCAGGATCTGATCAAATTGCTGATATTTTTATCAAATCCCTCTATGCTACAAAGTTCATTCCAAATCGTGGCAAGCTCTATCTCGGTCCAACCCTGCCTTAAGCTTGAGGGGGCATGAAGAGATATGATGGGATCCCTATTTATTCTCTTCATGATCTTCTCAATATGTGTCATTCATTATGTTTCCATAATCTCTGCATACAAATCATGCAAATCATGCAAATCATGTATGTATATATATATAGCAAGAATATATAGCAAGAATCACTCCTGCATCAATCCCCTGTAATGCCTATTTAAAGATAAGAACAATACATAGAAAAACAGGTTAGCTTTTTCTACACGCAAGACTAAAGTTCTATAGCAACAAGAAAATCTCCACCCTGGTATTTGTGCTGCTTAAGGAGGTCAACATGAACTCTTTTTTATCTGTGGATGGATGAGTAGTGCCTTTGGCTCTTTAGCCTCCTTGTAGTAATAACAGGATTAGGTCAGGTAAATGTACAATCATTCTCTTCTGAGCACTCTTGGTCAGAGCAGCCAGCCAGAGTATACAAAATGAAGATCTTGCATCACTAAGAAAACCAACATGACTGTATATAAAATGAATTTTTACTGTAAAACTTGTAAGAAAACAATGAGGTAATGCTTTGTATCATGAGAGAAACGTATTCACTGATGCAAAAGTTCTAAAGCTTTTACCAAAGTGGGTCTAAACCTATTCACATCTAGCGTTACATTTTGCTTGTCCAAGTATATTGAACGAAATGCCAACCAACCCTGTTTCCCGATTACAGAGGGATCCCTTAAAACTACATGGTCGGCTGGGTATTGCTGTATCAAAGTGCTCTCTTCTACCTTAATTTTGTAGTCCAAGTACCTTATGTTCATGTCCTTTGCAGGGTCTTCAAAGGAGACTCTTGACGCCCATTCTACCCTTCCAAATGGAACTACTTGAATCAAGATTGCATTTTCAGGAAGGAAAACAATGTTGGTTAGGCCAGCACCATGAACTCCCATCACTACATCACAAGAGTTGATGATTTTTGCAAATCCTGATACATCTGGCCCAGGCTCTGCGACAATTACTTGGTAGCTCAAGCTTTCTGCCAGTTCAGCAATTTCACCAACATTTGTGAAAGCTCTTGATCTCTTTCTTGAAATGATTAGAAGCCGAGGCTTTCTCTTATCGCCATCCCTGATTTTGGCTGCTGTTATTTTCTTTAAGGAATACCATCTTCTTAAAAACTGCGTGAAGTCCTTCATAGAATATGGAGAGGTGGAAGAATCGATACTGAGCTCTTTGTTGTTTCGACCTTTAAGGCCAATTGTTAGGCTCTGGAAGCAATGCATATCATGTCTGTCATCGATGTCTATGATCTCATATCTAGACAGTGCCTCCAATAATGTTTTGAACTTTGCAATCCACGAAGATTTTCTGTTGGTAATGAGAAATTGTACTTCTCTATTAAAAGGTTGAGCAGTTGAGTATAGTGGGACAATTATATCAGTGAAGGCATGGAAAAAGTTTCCTGAATATCCCCCAACAGAGAAAAGGATTGCAGGAACACTGTGATTACGAGTGCATCGAGGGATATCTGGGCGATCAGTTACAAGTTTTACTGACCATTTCCTAGCAAAATCCTTTTCCCCTAGAGCTTCTTTTCGCGCATAAGGCCTAATACTCCATGAGGTGTTTTCTGCTGTCAAGATATCGGTTTCAGATGAGACAATGAAAGCAGTGGAGGAATTTCCATCAATCCTGATGTCCCCTTTTATCTCGCAGAACTCTGATCTTCCCATGATATTGCAGCGCAGCTCGATCTTTTCATTCATTGTTGCAGCATCTGCATCTAGGAAAATTGAAAAGAGCCTGTGTGTGAGGGATTTATGAAGTGTCATCAAGTCAAAAGGTAATGTTAACTCTGCTTATGTGTAGCTCACCAGTAGCTATTTGCTGAGAGCTACTTGTATCATTGACTATCAGGGAATCTTTAATCACAATTTCTGCATCGTTAAGAACCAACACCAAATAACTTGTGTTAAAATTTACGTAATTTCTTCAATTCAACAGAGCGATAACTGACCTAGTTTGAGCTAATCATCACGTGTTGAAGTTTCAGAGTTCATCAAGACTTACCATTGATTGTTTGCCTGGAGCTGCCAGTATCATTGATCAATTTCTTTTCATTTCTAACCATTTCTGCATCTTCAAAATACAGGAATAAATCTTGTTAGCAAGGCTTGATAATCATACAAACTTCCTTGACATTGCACCTCACCCAGATGAACTATCAGGAGTCCTTAGTGCTTAAATAGCTGAGCTTTTCTTATCTTTAAACTCACCCCTAGCTACTGCCTCCTGAGAGCTGCTTGCATCATTGATTGTAATAATTTCTGCATCCTCAAAATAAATAACGAATAGACCTAATTAAATTAGATATAATTTAATTACTGATTCAACTAAACGCGTTTCTGTGTAAGCATTCATGATAAAAAAAGCTTACCTTTGTCCATTTGCAAAGAGCTACTTGTGTCATTTACAGCAAATAGTTTCTGATCATCCCCCGTTGATAGCATGAAATTCACTGCAAAACCATCGGATGTTGGGAAAAATAGCGTTCAAAGAAATCGATACATAGGCACCATCTCAGATTTGATAGCTGAAGTGCAAGAACAATGGACGACTTACAAAGTGGTAGAGGACCCAAATAAGGGTTAAAGACGATGAAAAAACTCAACGTAATGAGCAAGCACGCAGCCAACGCCCCATACCCCAATTTCTTTCGCTCATGCTTGCTAAAGCTTCTGGTAAGTAAATTATCATTCATCATTTTCTACTGCTAAAACACCTTTTTGCACAAATATAACTATGCTATATCATTAATTGATCATCGAAGAGAACAAAATCTGTACAAAAACTCTTTACTAGAACTAGCTAGCTCGAAATAAGTTCATGAAACAATGAATTGTTATGGCAACATTTGAATACTATGGACGTTGAGGTTTATGATTTCTTAAATAAAATTATAGGAAGATTGTCCAAATGTATGAAATTATATAATATGGTGGTTGCTGTGCTGGCATACATCTCCTTTCACGATCGATCATATAGAATCGTTTAGCTGGTTTTAATTAATTTCTTGAAGAGACTGAAAATATTTTTTATTGAATTTGGATGGTATATATGAACCAACTGAACCTTCAATCAATATATATAAATTAGTCTGCCTCAAGCAAGTTAACCTTTCTTGCTTGCTGTGTTGGTGCTACAATCCTGTTCAACGTTAATAAAAAAAAAAAACATAAGAGTAAATTACATCGGATTTTCAGTAAAAAAAAAAAAAAACTAATACCTTGAACCATCTCAACTCATTAATTTAAGTTATTAGATAAGATTCGATAATATGATTTATATATTATTTTCTAACACACCCCCTCAAGTGAAAGCTTTTTGAACTTGAAACTTGCACAGACCTGCATTACCTTGTATTTAATTTTTATCAAATAAAACTAATATCTCTACAATCTTAACACATCATGATGTCCTCCCATGAAAATTAACTCTAATTAACATGAACATTTCTCTTATTATCGCTGAAATATTGTATTGTTCTATTACCTGCCCTAGTTGACTAATGGCACTAGTGATGCATATTGCTGAATTAATTATTTGAGAATTTTGCTGAAGTAATTGCACAAATCTTAATGCTATGCATGCACCCCCAACATATGTAAAATATATGAAACCACAAGACCTCGTAGCCTAGGATGTTTCTCTTCTTCTTATCTGAGTTTAAAATAACAGAAAAGCTGAGTTTTTGAGCTGAATGGGTTGGAGATTTACCGAGTCAGACAAAGAAGCAGTAAAAAAGAAAAGAAAAGACAAGAAAATCGTCACTGAAATCAATAAATTGAACACAATTATTTGTGGTTAGCACATCACCAAACACATGAATACTCAATCATGAGAACAGGTCAATAAGCAACGCCCCAGTAAGGATATTACGACACATTCTTTGGCCGACAGCAAACTGAGTCAATTCACTGTATTAGTATATTTTTGTCTGTTTTCAGGGAGTACATGTGTGCCTTAGATAATTTGTTCTTTTAGATTTGTTTTTCCTTTTTTTGAGATTTTAACTGGTTTTTTTTTTTTTGGTAACCCGGGGTGTCTGGACCAGCTTACGCGTACCACAACTAATCCGCGGACCCACTGAACACCCTGCAAGCTTAGTAAACAGGTAAGACACCGCGGGGGTGACAGACATCCACGCTGAGGCTCGAACCCAGGTGACAAAGACAAGGAAACCTTGCCTCTGCCGCTGGGCTACAAGCCTCGGTGCAATTTTAACTGGGTTTTTAATGATAATAATAATGACTTTATGCAAAAAAATAAAAAATAAAATGGTCACCCGTGAATGTGATAATACAACCACCCTCCATCATTTATCAACCTTTATATACTATTTATTAACATAGAAAAGTACACCACAACTAACCATAATACTATATTTTAAGACGTGCAGAAATTTAATAGATAAAATCCCGAGTAGTTAACATATCATATTCATATGCTAATATGCATAAATAAATTATTAATTGTCAATAATCTTATTAAATAAATATTGTGCCACTAGGGAAAGAGACAAACGCAACACATATATATATATATATATATATATATATATATATATATATATATATATATATATATATATATATATTTTAACACATCTTATTAACATAGTTTTTAAACTCGGCCCGGTCTAAGGTCCGGGTTCCGGGTTTTGACCGGGTCATCGGGTCGCCCGGGTCAATTCCTATTTTTTAAAAAATCAAAACAACGTTGTTTTAGTAAAAAAAAAAAAAAAAACAACAGGTTGTAACCGGGTTTTTGACCAGGTCACACCGGATCATGACTTTTCCTTTTTTTTTTCCAGCCCCGGGTCGGCTGCGTCCCGGGTCGGCCGCGTCCCGGGTCGACTCGCCGGGCTGGACCGGGTTTTAAAACTATGGTATTAACTATAATTTCCCGTTGAATTAAAATTAAATTGAGGAGGTTTTGAGATCTATACTTGGTACGTAGGAACATAATTTGGGTAAATAAATATTATTGAAACAGCTTTTGCTAACATATATGCCGAGTTTGGCTAAATAATTTATGACAAGGGATGTCTCCCTAAATATAAAATCTACCGTTGAATTTGACAGGTTAGGCTAACTTGATATATAATAATAAATTAAAAAGAAAATATTTGAAGTTACTTGTTACACAAACATGCATGCATATAGAAAAAGATACCTCGTTTTAATGGGTTTTTATATAATATAATATAATAGTTAATGCAATGTTAATACAAAGACTAGAATTATGTTTAATTAATATTGGAAAAAAGAAGAATTGTTTTCGGAATTCCAAGTGGCATGATACCTTTGTCACCGGGTGCTACATAAATCAATGAAAAAGTCTAATTCAGGTTTCCAAAAATCGGGTAAGGAAGTTGGTTACACCCTAAAGGTATATATATTTGCCTATTTCGTTTAAATTCATGAGAAATTCATTTAATTTATTCTTGGAAATTATAGCCTTTAATATATTTTTAAAACTTGAGTTGAGGGATTTCTAGATATATATATGTTAAAGGAAAAAAAAAACAGATATGTGTTCAATTTATTTCATATTTACAATTCTTTTAAATTAAAATCTTTCAAATTATGAACCTAATAAAATTGAATCAACTAAATAAAAAAATATAAACAAATAAATATACATACACAAATGGAAAGAAACAATTATTGTTATTATTATGTTTTATCCTATGTATAAGTATGAACCTATCCTAAAAAACCAATCTTTCCACACATTTACTTAAATTAATTATATTTGGAGGTCTGGACACGTTTAATATTAAAGTCAATGTCTTTTTGATTTAATCCATGTCTAAATTAAATTTTATTCAATTTATTTTTTAGATATCATTCAAACTTAAAATTAACAAGAATTGAAATAAAATTTTCAGTTTTTTACCAATTAATCTCACATCATATTACAAAAGAGGTCTAATTGTAACGTTTAGATTATGGGTACAAATATATAATTATAACATGGATTATATGGAGGGAAAGTACAATAGTCTTTTTGTTTTTTATAGGTATAATTTATAATTCTGAACTCATCACATCGTATCTTAAACTCAATTTCTCAATATCTCATTCATCACACTACACACACACACAAATAATCATTTCATATAAAATTAGAGTAACACAATCATATGCAATCATATTTTGACATAATAGAAAAAACTAATAAATGATCATAAGTTTACATAAAAAAATCTAATTAAAGCAACATAAACTTTGAAACGATTATCATTTGTTACCAAACCCATTTACAGTATAAAAATAATTTTCATTACATGTTCATTCAAAATTAACAAAGTCATTATAAATATCTATTATCTTGGTTATCATCGATCTAAAATGATCAACCCATTTCTGGTAATAGCCCTTAACAAGGTATCAAAATTTCCAAGCCTATTTTCCAAGTAATACCTCTTCGCCGAGTACCTTGTTTCTTTTACCCACGCCCGGACAATAGTTCAATTACCGAGAAATAGTACCATTACTGAGAAACTAATTCATTCACCTCTTATCGGGCATTAGTTTTATTATTGGAAAACTAATTCTATTACCAGGTACCCTATCAGGAAACTAATTATATTGTCCCTTACTAGGTGTTAGTCCCATTATGGAGAAATTATTTCTATTTATCTTAAACCACAATTATAAACACGATATACCATTACATTTACAAATAACTATTACAATACATTGGGTAAAGGAAAATGATAAGATGCATGACACTTGCCTAATACTCAAGACAATCCAACTTCAACAAGATTTCACCATATTATTAACCTATCAATAATTCCAATGTGCCTAGACTCAATTTGCATATAAAATAATTCATTAATTCAATTCAACATACAATTTTTTATTTAATCACCAAATTATTTCTGATATCTTATTATTTTATTTTATTCCCTCATTATTTCCTCCAAAAAACAATTCTTACATAATTTAACATGTTAGTGCACTCTAAACAACTTTCTTTTCATAAGCATAACATGTCTAAACTTTCACCATGAATAACTAGTATTTTTATTTTCATCCTCTCATAATTATTTCCATCTTAATATACTTTAATGTGCACCTTATATCACATTTAATTAACATATCATCAACACAATTCTTTCATAAGGATTATAGCAAAACATAATATATACAATTATATCACATTTATGTTAGCAAGGTTGCTATAGCAAAACATAATCAAATTTCCTTCATAACCAACATTTGAATTCTCATTTCATTTCAAATCATCATCATTATAAATACACACATCAAATACATACAATTTACAACATCTAACTACTTTATAACATATCCACATTTCCTCCCTTTTTTGATCGGCCACTAACATTTATAGGCACCATAATTTTCACTGCAATTTGAACAAATTCCTTAATTTCTCCAATTATTTAAACATTCATTACATCAATTAACAAACAATTTCAATTTTCTCAAATTTTATCCAAGAACACTAAATCCTAATTTATATGAATTCAATCAATTTAAAGCATTAATCTACAAGAACTTATTCAAATGTGTTAGAACATCCTACTAAGCAATAATTAGGGCTCCAAACACTCACAAATCAAAATTTTCAATTCTTCTTCTTCTTCTCACTTTGTCGCCTCCTCTTTGTCTCTTTTTAGTCTCCCTCACTTGCTTTTTCTCTCAAATTTAGTGTTTGATGTGCTTGATTTTATGTTTTCCTAAGATTTTCTATCAATTTTTTTAAAATGTTTTCCTAAGGATTTCTATCACTTTCCAAGGCAAGATAGCAAGTTATTTTTCCTTTCTATTTTTTTTCTTCATGGTTGACACACACACACACACACAACAACAACTAGTCAAATTTCTATTATATCCCTCAATAGTATCCTTTTATGTTTTTCAGATAAAATCCTAATCTCAACACCTGTTTATAACAAATTTTACCCGAGCTATTTTGCATTTAATTTAGTTTCATACTAACTTTTGATTCTGTATAGATCATTTCTATTAAATTTTTATTCGTGTTTCTGTATTTTTTTTATTTTCCTGTTATTTTTCATATTTTTATTTTTAATAATCCATACATAACATTTTACTTAAAACTCTCGAGACTATCATCATTCCTATAATTTAATTAACACTTTTCTCATTTAGCCTAATATTTCTTTTATTAATATTGTAGATTTTTATCCAGGGGTTTACATCCTAAATCTTAATTTAACCCATTTTATTTTCAAGTTTAAATTTTTATATTTTAGAAAATTTTAGCTGTAAGCTTATATTGGCGATAAACAGAGAAGGAGTAGACGAAGCTGGTTAGTGCATGTTTACTTTGGTGGAAGAGAGAAAGAGAAAAAACAGTGGGTTGTGGAAGTTTTAGGAATGTGGAGAGAGTTTTTTTGGTAGGTTGCCTCTCTTTTTTTTTTTAATTTATAGGAAACCTATTTATAGTTTTAGAGTTCTAATTTTTAGGCTTGCTCCCAAAGTCGAGGAATATATTCATCTTTAATTTTTTTCATCTTCAGATTTTTTCTATTTTATTTTTTTTCCTCTTTAGATTTTTTTCCCTTTCCCCTCACTTAAAAACCTTTTACCTATTGTGAGAAGGAAATAAATTGATGGGTGATTTGCATCAAAAGTGTCATTAATTCTCATATTTTACATATGTATTTATTGTTTTTATTTGGGTTTTGCATAATAATTGGTGTCTTTTGGTAATGAATTTTGATTTAATGTTTTGATAGTTTTTGGAGCTTAAATGAATTATTTTAGATATTGCTAAGGTCGGAATGTGGAATGAAGGATTGAAGAGAAATTTAGTTGAAGATTGAAGCAAATTCTAGTTAAAAAAAGTGCTCTAAATTTTATCCAAATATCAGTTTCATTCTAATCCTTGAAAAGGCTAATATATTATGCACTTCAAGCTTAAACTTGTTTCATGTTGTGTGTAAACTTCAACTACCAAACATTCAAGGTTTCAATGTCAATTTTAGCTCAAGTAATAGATACATTTGTATCCTTGTTTGATGCCCAAAAAGAGCCCACAAATCAGCCCAAACTCAACCCATGATCATACAAGTCTACCAATAATAACACTTGACTTATTCTAGGTAATTAATTGATCAAAGAGGGCAAGCACATGGAGATAGAAAGCTAGAGGGGATATTATTACATCATTTTAGGTCAAAACAAGAAAAGAAAAATATGCACCAACATCTCCTCCAAGCTGGCCTAAGTTTACTTTCCAAAACAACCTTTGGTGTGTTGCCCATAATATTTGACTCAAATGTCCAAATGAGTAGTTATTTAATGATCTAGAAAGATAACAAAACTATATATAAATATGTACCTAATAGACATCTCCCAAATTAGAGTGAAAAGGGGTTTAATTGATGTCTAAAGTTAGAGTTAAATTTGTGTTAAAAGTTATACCGAAGTCGTATTGTGTTCTTCTTTGTAGAATTCAGTTTTTTAGTTTGTAAAACTTCTTATTTGAATTTAATTCAAGTTATTTCACTTTTATTCAAGTGTTTATATACATAATGATAGTTGACTAATCTCTTTCTTTGTTCTAAATCAAGGATGATAGTGATTAAGGTGAGTTCTTTGAGGTATGAATAAATCTTAATGTTTTATCTTTCATTTTCTTCATGAATGATTGATTATTATAAATAAATTTTAAAAATAATTTTGATAATGTTTTAATCTTGAATCTCGATGCACAAACCTTAGTTTTGGTATAGAGATTTTTTGATTCATTGTCTTACATAATGTGAAACTACTTGTCCATTTCTAAGCAAAAATTCATCTTCATCTCTTTGAACTTCATTGTAATATATTTAGATCTAATATCATCAATGTTGATGTTAGGTTAAGTTATCTTAAATTTATTGAAGGAATCACTAATACATCACCATTAAAATTGATTTGGAGCAAACATTTTGTTTTTATTTCTTTATCATTTAAAATCTATTCATATTCATCCACCTTTGAAAAAAAAATTCATTAATCATTTTCAACCAAGTTATTTTTAATTTAATCTCTCCTGAGTTTTTTTTTTTCGTTACCTAACTTAATTTCTTGATCTAGCTATTTGGGGATATGACATTGATCTTACTGAGTTAATTTCTACATTGCACACTCATGCTCTTGTGAGTTAAAACAAGCTGATAAGACACATAACGGTGAAGCAATTTTGGCGCCATTATCGGAGAGGTAGTAAGCAAAGGTAACAAGTTTGGGATTGATGATTGGAAAACAATATATATATATATATATATATATATATATATATATATATATATATATATATATATATATGGTTGGTTTTATTAAATTTGTTTTTTTAGATCATGATTAGATATCATCCAAACTCAAAATTAACAAGAATTGGAGTAAAACTTTCAATTTTGTACCAATTAATCTCATATCAGATTACAAGAACGGTCTAATTGTAACAATTAGAAGTTGGGTATAAATTTGTAATTATAGCATGAATTACATGGAGGAAAAGTATAACAACCTTGCATGAGAGTACAATAAACGTTCGGTTGCTACACGCGTGCGTGGGAGCAAGTCAGAGGTTGAATTAGGGTGTTTCAAGAGAGGTTGAGTACAAGGAAATGGACAAAGATGGTGGTTGGGTGCATGTTTGATTTTGTAGAGGAGAGAAAGAGAGAGCAACAAGCTTTGGAAGTTTCAGGTGTGTGGAGAGATTTTTTTGTTAGGATTTTGTGCTAAAGCCCTTTTTTTTTTTTTTTTTTTGAATTGATGGGCAACAACTTATTTGTAATGCTAGGGTTATGATTTTTAGGCTGGTTCCTAAAATCAAGAAATATCTTTCTCTTTAATTTTTGTCCTCTTCATATTTTTTTCCCCTTTTTCTCATGCTCAAAAAAGAGGAAATAAATTTACAGACGTTTCCTTGTATTGTCTAAAATTGGACTTGGACTACTACAAAAATTCTATGTTTTATTGTTCCTTAAAATTTTATTTTTAAACCCTATTTCTCAAAGAGGGATAAAAATTGGATGATGACAACCTTCATCAGCTTAAGTTAAATAATCGAGTTCTCCTTGAGGTTCAGTCGAAGAGATGGAAGCAAAATCATCGATTCAACCATTGGCATAATTGCATGCACTTTCTTTTGTGTTGAGTGAGAAGAGAAAATTCAAAAGGAAATACATACCAGGAAGAGCATTTCACATGACATTCAACAAACCAAATCCAATCCATCCGAAAATCAAACAAATCTGACTGTAAACTGTAAAATATCGAAAAAGAATCAAACAAATCAAGCACTAATGTTTCAGAAGAAAACTCCTCTTCATTCTCAACAGAAGTTTTGATGATTTCATGAATTTGTCTATGTCATGGGCGTGTTGAGTACATGAACAAATATAAACACGCATGGTCCAAAATGAAGGGAGCTTTTTACATTGTATCAACACATGCTTCCATAATGAAACATCATGGTTTCATTGTTGTTCGGCCTAAATATCCATCAATCATGATTAATTTACAATTAAAAAGATCTTTCATCATACAGACGAGAAGAAGATTTTCTGCTTCCAAGAAAAAAAGAAAATCATTTTGGGTTCCGAAAGGAGTTACTGATCAACCTTTATTACCATGATTTTCACCCACATCTCGTGCTCTCTCAGATTAGCATTTTGCAACGCTAATTAGGTAAAGATGACAAGTAGATACTTTACCTACCAAAAGGAAAACGAAACATCTATCCAGTACAGATATCCTTAGAGTCTAACGGTATAAATAACAAAATCATTCAGGGGCATGGATTAGGGATCCTTGCATGAATGTTGTTGATTTCTGCAATAATTTCAGGTGTAAGCTCAATCATACATGCTTTAAGAACCTCATGGAGCTGCCATGATTTGGTGGCTCCAAATATTGCGCTTGCAACAAGAGGGTGTTTCAAAACAAAGGCTGCAGAACAAATAAAAATAAAATTGTAAATTAAAAACAATGGAAATGGCTCAGGAACCACTATAACTACAAGGGGATATAACATTTTCCATATTAAAGATGTACATATGCAGATTTGATTTGGAAGCAACAAAATTCCAAACTCAGTCCACTGGTAAGTTCAAAACTTTCAGAAAAAACTAATGTTGCAATTTGTTTAGTACTTCAAATCTTAGCAGTACAACTTTAAGATTTTACCAGCATGAGAAGAAATTAATCATACACACAACTGGAAAGGCACCAGCATTGAGAGAAAGAGAGAGATCATACCAATAGCAAGAGATACAGGATGAAGACCATATTTTTTTGCAATGGCAAGATATTCCTGAAAACAGAATCAGATGGAGAGAGTCTGTTAGGAAGAACTTTCTTTCCCCCTATTCTTGTGATCCTAAAGCACACAAATTGAAGTTTAAAACTGTAAGAAGTCATCTTACTAAGGCAGCAGCTTTTATGATGTTATTGGAGAGGTTGTACCTTGACTCCCCTTCTGAATACATTCCTGAAAACCAAAGACAGCATCATTCATGGGAAAACAAATATGGTCAAGGGAGTTCAATCTAATATATGGAGAGTTGTGAAATAATAAAACATAAAAAAACAGTGATCAACCTTTAAAAACATTTAATCGCGCATCTACTGGACCCCCATCAGCTGCAAAATACTTCCCAGAAAGTATGCCCATTGCCAGGGGACTGTATGCCAATAAACTGATCCTAAAAAGTTTCAAAGATGCAAAAGAGTAATGAATCATTAAGGCAAAGACATAGCTAAAATAAACCACTTTCAGTAACAAAATCCAATAGATTTAGAGCCCATATGACATATAAACTGGAAGTGGCGAAGCTGGTTTGCATTCAAGGGAAACCTTGTAGCAGGCCAAGGCGGTGGTACACTGATACGAGGAACCACCCCCCTCCCCAACATGGCAGCAGAGCCTTTACAGAGTCATAAGTTCAGATTAAAGTTTTCAGATCAAAAGTTTCTTTGCTCAATCCACTAACTCATTGTAAAAAGTTGCACAAAAGTGGATACATGCCACAAATCAAATTCTACCCTTCGCATACATTGACAGGAGGAACACAACATACCCTTCATGGTGACAGCACTCAGCTATTCCAGCATCAAAAGTTCGGCAGAGCAAGTTGTAGGAGTTCTATCATTGAGACAATGAGTTGAACATTAGCCTAGGCAAGTGAAGGGAGAGAAAGGTGGAACAACAACAAGACAAACAACAAGCATCACTTCACTCAAGAGGAACAAATGATACAACCTGCACAGATACTATTTTCGGATAATGCGCAACTCTGTCAGCAACTTGACTGAACTTCATTACACCATATGGTGTTTCATTACTGACTCCAATGTATCTGATCTACAGACAGACAGATTTATATTAATGGATGTCATGTTTGCGAGAGAGTGGGTATTCATACATAACATTCTATCATTTACTTTCCCTGCAGCAACAGCTCTGCCTAGAGCATCGAGTTGTTCCTCTATACCAACCGAACAGAACTGACGGGTGGGATCATACTCAGTTTCTCCAAACATCGGAACATAGCTATACAAAAAAAACAACCATAAATTACTTTAACAGAATAACAAAGAGCTGGGTCGAAGCTAGACAAATGCAAATATTTAATTAAGCAACCATAAGAGCTTTTCCTCCAACTGTTAAAAATTAAGTCTACTGGTAATATATCAACAAAAAATAAGGATCTACATACAAACCGATCAGGCCAATGAATTTGGTAAAGATCAATGTAGTCAACCTGCATTCTCTTCAAGCTGCATCAATGAAAAATTATTTAGTCAATCTGAGCATAATAAAAATACAATTACAGATAATAAAACATTTTGATTTTGACACATAGTTAAAATTTAAAACCAACAAACCTACTGTCAATGGCGTCAGTGATATTCCTAGAGTCCAGACACTTGGGCCCGCCTCGAATCCAAGTCATTTGGCCGGAAGGTCCAGCAACCTTTGTTGCTAAGACAATGCGATCCCTCGGAATTTTCCTTCGTTTAATCCAACGGCCAAGGTACTCTTCGCTCCTTCCCTGAGTCTCAGCACGTTGAGGTACCGGATACCTAAGAACTGAAAATGTGAGAGAATTGAAGGTAGATAAAATGGAATTTGAAAGAACAAGCTAAAAGGGAGAAATTAAACATTTCAGCAGAGTCGAAGAAGTTGATGCCGGCATTGAAGGCTTCGTCAAGAAGGCCAAAGGATTGAGGCAGCGAGTTCTGTTCACCGAAAGTCATTGTTCCTGGAGTATACATATATGTATAAAGAGTTAGTTTTAGGGACAATTTGTTGTTGGAATTCAACTCAAATGAGGAAAAGAAAAACCTAAGCAGAGTCTTGAAACTGTCAAATTAGGAGCGAGGTTGAAGAGAGGAACAAGCATTGTTAAACAAAAATGACAACCGCGCCTCCGACCACTCCTCACCCCCCCTCTCACCACCGCAAAGCCACCGCCATAACCCAATCCGATTCTGTAGTTTGGTTGAGTGCTATCTTACAAGGTGGCTCTATCACAAAACTGAAGGCAAGAAAAAACTTAAAAGAAAATCAAAATAAGTCAACTATATATATATATATATATATATATATATATATATATATATATATATATATATATATAGGGAAAGGCATTCTTGAGTGAACTCCACGCCGTGTTTTTTTAAAAAAATTAATTTATTTTAAATTATTATTTTAAAATATTTTAAAATATTTTTAATGTAATATAACAAAAATAAATTTAAAAAAATATAAAAAAAATTATATTTAGACATATTTTAAGAAAAAAACATTTTAAAAAGAAAA
Source organism: Populus trichocarpa (assembly GCF_000002775.5). NCBI lineage: Eukaryota > Viridiplantae > Streptophyta > Magnoliopsida > Malpighiales > Salicaceae > Populus > Populus trichocarpa. Next base: position 3,907,785 of record NC_037299.2, on the reverse strand, counting down.
CTAATCAATCATTATATTAAAAATAATATAAACTTTTTTAAAAATATCTTGGAATTAATTAGATAAGATCTTACTGGCTTTAATTAAATAACTAATCAATTTATTAGAGTTATCTTATCAGATTAATGTTTAAAATATTAAACCTAGGCCGGTCACGATCTAGTTGGAAAGGTAATTATAAACTTACATTTGTTTTTTTTTATGGTATTAAAGGTTTTCTGGAATTAATTTACACATCAATTAAAATGAATTTTTTTTTGTAGTGATTTTAAAAACATATATTTTATATTAGTTTGATATATTTAAATAAATGTAATAAATTTTCATGAAAAGCCTAGAAAGTTAATAAAGGGAACATGCATCATTAGCCTCAAGGCGTATACAAGGAGAGAATTTTTTATTTTATAGCTCTCTCGTTCCTTTCTTATTTCATTGAATGATATCCAAACAGAGAAAATGTCAAAAATACTATCATTTCCTTGATTTTAATAAATTAATTTAAATAGATTTTTTGTCAAAGCATTTTTTTTAAGGAGTAAAATAAAAGGACACCTAAGCAAAAAGGAAAACGTGCCTATCTCAAGAAGAAAGCCCAGCCCATCTAGGAATTGTTTTTCCAGTGTGTTGTTTTTTTGGTTGATTTTTTTTATTAACTCAAGTGTTATTTTACTCCTTAAACTTTATGAACACAACTTCTCAAGCATATTTACATAATATTTCTCAAGCATTTAATCAGATATAAAACATAGAATTTAAAATTTTGATGTTAATAATCATATATCTAGACAAATTCAAATTCCTTAAATTTGGCAATATTTAATTAGACACCAGCCAATATTTATATGAAATGATATAAAGTAAAAATATATACATATAAATTTACATTAACGTCCCAAAATATTCCATACAGTACATTAATTACAAATACATTAGTTTTCCATTTAGAGAAAGTTCTACGTAATCTATAGCAATATAAATACATCTTTAATTAAAGAGCTAGTCCTATCTCAAACAAGATGAATCTGTAACAAAACATAGACACAATGAAGTTTACAATATCATGGTTACTTAATCTCAATAACAAAAGTGTAAATCATTGCATCTCAATAATCTAATACAATAAATCCTTTTCTTTTTATTACATCTCTTACACAAACTTACACTCTAATATCCTTTATCACCTATAATCTGGGTCAACCAAATCAATGTTGATATTGATTCCAAATCAATATCATTAGTTATCATCTCAATAATAACTAATCAAAGGTATGTCGATATCATTTTTTCCAATATCATTAATTTCCACTTCATGAATAGCTAATCAAATTTCAAGATAATATCGACACTAGTGTAACCCCATATGCATTATTAGCTTCCATAATCCTAGAATGGCTAATCAAGTCCGTGTAATTATCAATACCAATATAATCTTGTTGGTATCATTAGTCTTCATAACCTATAAGGTTAATCAAGTTTTGTTCGACATTTTTCTTTCCATACTTTTGGTAGCATATCGATGTCAATATAATCGTATTGACATCATTAGCCTCCATATTTAAGAATGGTTAATCAAGTTTTTATTCCAGTAAATGCTAATATCAATATATTACATTGATATCACTGCTTCCAAATTACCTTGATAGATAATCAAGTTCACAATTATTTCCTTTCTTTCACCTTATTATTTTTGATATATTATTCATGAATTGTGTTTCCAAAAAAATTACAGTTAACACAATTAAAAAAAAATTAAATATATCAAAGTATAGAATGCCTACATGTTGTACATGATATCCCAGTATTTACTCAGCTTTTTGGTCTAGTTGTCGAGGTGTTCCTTGTAAAAATAGAATCAATTCATTACTATCCATTCTTATAAACTCAAGAACCATAACTAAGTTCCAATATAACCATTTCCATAATGGTACATTCCACATCATAAACTAAACATTTTTATTTTTCATAACCATAACTTCTATTATCTCTCATACAAGTTTATTAACTTAATTTCACAAAATATATAATTATCTAATTTCTCCCTATATTTTCTTTTTATTATTTAGTTACAATGTCACAAAATTATACATTAACTATCCAAACTTCCTAACTTTCTTCATTTGACCCTACGGGTCTTAATTTTTCCTCATTCATTTCTTTCGATTTCCATCACAAATTATCTTATCAATATTACCTACACCCTTCATAAATCAAAACATAATCTTACACATTTATCTTACAAATTCCTCACCCAAAATGCTTTGAAATTCCTACCACAACTAGATATAATCATTATATTCATCTTAGATCACCATATTTACATCAATTCTCACCAAAATATACAATTTCTACAAGTTTAAAACCATTAACCCCATTCCTTTTAAATTTGGTCAACCTTAATCACGTAAAATTACCAAGTTTGTTTCTTCAATTACTCATAATTTTAAATCATTTCTATATTTTTCTACCCTAACAACATCACCTCATAACAATTTCATAAAATCTTAAATTCTCACATAAGAACCCTAAATTCAAGAATTAAAAATTCAATAAAAAAACAATTAAACTTCTTGATAACTTGTTCAAATAAACTTAGAACACTTTACTATGTAATAATAAACACTCTGAAAGCTAACCATTCAAAATTTCTCCAAGCTTTCTTCTTCTTCTTCCTTTCTCTCTCTAATTTCTTACTTTCCGCTCACCAAATCTTTTTAATTTCAAGTTATTAAATATTTATACTAGTAAAATCTCACACTTTCCCCCCTTAATCTTTAGTTTTACCTAGGTTTTACAAAAATTAAGCTCAAGAATATGAAGAACTTTCATTCCCTCTTTTTTCCTATCTCTCTCTCTCACACACACACACACGTACGTGAGTATTTTGTTATTTTCCACTATATCCCTCCTTTACATTTTTTATTCCGGGTAATATTTTCCAGATTCCACATGTTTATTTTGAATTTAAGATGGGCTATTTCATTTGATAATATATAATTGGTATCTAAGTATGTTTGTTTTTATATTTTAAAAGTGTTTTTAAAAAAAAATTAAAATTTTTTGTATTTTTTTTATTTTAAATTTAATTTTTTTTTTGGTGTTTTTAGATCATTTTAATACACTGATATTAAAAATAATTTTAAAAAAATAAAAAAATATATTATTTTAATATATTTTTAACTTTAAAAAACATTCGCATAATATACCATCCTTATCAAATGCAGCCTTTTCAACAATATGGCTGTCTTCGCCATCTTGGTTTACTAGTCAAAGCTCGTGCCTTCTGGGAAACAAAGCTCATCCAAACTTTTCAACCAAAATGGCTGTCTTATTGATTTTCATTATGCGAAAAAAGCAGAACCAATCTCTATAAATACCTCCTCTGTTACATAACAAGAATCCATCCTTTAGCTCTATCTCGAGTTTAGACAAAGCTTTTGCAAGATATTAATTATGGCAGGAGCGGTGAAACTGATTGGATCTTATACAAGCCTGTTCTGCACAAGGGTTGAATGGGCTTTGAAGCTTAAAGGAGTGCAATACGAGTACGTTGAAGATGATGTATTCAATAAAAGTCCCCTTCTTCTTAAGCACAACCCTGTTCACAAGAAGGTCCCCGTTCTTGTCCATGATGACAAACCAATTCCTGAGTCACTCGTCATCCTTCAATACATCGATGAGACATGGAATGATAATAACTTGCTGCCTCAAGACTCGTATGAGAGAGCCATGGCTCATTTTTGGGCTAAATTTACTGAGGAGAAGGTATGCGTATATAATGGCATGAGCTAAGATCATCCGTTTATTTTACAGTTTGTTTCCTACGTTCATTACATATGACATGAATTTAGATTTTTATTTTTTTTAATTTTCTCACAGAATCAAAGGGGGATTGAATATATATCCTACTCATATTCACACCATATGTATCTTTATCTTGGAAATTTTGCCTGCTAAAGAAGTTTCATGTCTTGTGTTTTTTCTTCTTCTTCTATTATTGCAAGGGCAGTGTCTGATGGAAACATTTACGGCTGCCTATAAAGAGGGAGAAGAAAAGGAGAGGGCCATAGAGTCTGCACAAGAATCATTTGCGTTTCTTGAGAAGCTGATTCAAGGGAAGAAATTCTTCAGTGGAGATGATAAGATAGGTTATTTAGATCTAGCAATGGGCTGGATTCCCCTCTGTCTTGATATTATAGAAGAAGTTGGAGACATGAAACTGGTTGATGCTGAGAAGTTCCCATCTCTTCTTGAATGGGCTCAGAACTTCACTGAAATCCCACTCATCAAAGAGCGTCTTCCACCAAGAGATGCGCTCTTCAACTACTTCCATAAAATTGTAGGCTTAAATCGCTCAAAAAACCATTAACATGCTGCAAGCAATTGGCAGGAAGGAGAAGAACTAAAGCTTCAATATGTGCTGTTTTTCTTTTCATTGTTCTCCTTAAATTTGGTTGTAATACATCGTATGCGTGTGCCTTTCATCTGTCAAGTGGTTTAATAGAATTGCTAGTAATTAATTGAAGGAGAGGAACCGAAGCAAACTCTTCCACGTACCTTTAGCTGCGAAGAGACTAGAAATACACCACGTTTTCTATACATTCACCACATGTACAAATCCTTCCTTCTCTTTCTATAATAATAATAAATTCACCAGAATATCCACCTAATATTGTGTAGCTCTGAAAACATCCATGGTATCAATATCAATTGGGAAGAGAGGTACTGTTCCGCCAGTTTGCATATCATTGGCTCGAGGGTCTTTTGAGTTGGAAGATTGGAATTCTCTTCTATTAGAGAAGATGCTATTTTAAAGAGTTAAATTTATAAAATAATATTTTGAATAATATATATATATATATATATATATATATATAGGAGTGTGATAATTTTTGTTTTTTTATATTTTTTAAAATTTTATTTGCTTTGAAAACCATTAAATTGATATTTTTTTAGTATTTTTAATAATTTTAATGTATTGATATTAAAAATAAAAAAAATTATGTTAATATGTTTTCAAGTAATTTATTTACATAGAAAAGTATATATTCTTATCCTTATATCACGAAGATCATCTCTTTCGGATTCACTAAGCATTCTTATAGTTTTGCTCATTGCAATACTTGTGAGGGAAGGAGAACAAAGTGCATTTTATGCACCTATCTCTATTCCTATGAGTGATCGAGGGGCCCAGTGCAAGAGCAGAGAGAAGATTTGGAGTGTTGATTCCAGGTGGCACCACTCAGAGGCATTACAACCTTATCCCGCATCAAAAATCTGATCTCTTTCTCGTCATCAAGTATGCAAAACCATCCAATTCCCTTCACATATCACAGACACAAACATCAAAACCCGTTTTCTAGGCACCACAAAGCCCAGCAAACAGAGCTTGATGGTTTATTATACATGAAACAATCGACCTTTTCTAGTTGAAGGTTTTAAGGTAGTGAAGCAAAGAGACATGGCCTCCACTGCATGCTTCTTGCACCACCATGCACTAGCCACTCCGGCCACATCAACCTCATCATCACAGCGCCAAGTGGTTAACCTCAAGCCCGCCCATGGGACAGTGTCATGGGTTCAGTTATGGCTTGCTGGAAAGAGGGAGGGGAAAATAGGGAAATAGAGTTTGCGCTAGAATCATTTGCAATTCTTAAGAAGCATATTCAAGGGAAGAAAGTTTTTAGTGGGGATGATAACATAGGCTATTTGGATCTAGCAATGGAACACAATTCTTAGATGGATTTGGTTCCTAAGGAACAAACCAATTACTCATTCATGCATATCGTGAGGAAAACAAAGAGATCTAAATTTAAATTCTTCATACGTATAACACAGTGAAATACATTTATAATATTTATAGAGGATTGAGATTCCAGGCTAGCACTCTTTTTATTCAATTAATCTAATGTCTCGCGTCCCAATCCAAATCTTCAAGTAAGAGTTGAAACCCGGGAACACGATAGACACTGATATATGATCAGACTAGTCTTATCTTGAAGGAACGTGTCCGCCAAAGATTTTCTACCTGATCTTCTACTAATTATTAATAAATACTGGATTACTTGCGTTTAAGGACTACAAGCAATTTGAAGGCGACCCCCATATCAAAGACTTCACATTCTTCAATTTTTTTAGTGAATAAGTCGAAGAGCTCATCCATGATTTCATGTCCAAAGTGCTCCGACAGCAGAAACTCTAACCCAGCTCTCATGTGGGAGGAAAATACTCTTGCTTCCTTTGGATTGGCTTGCTTCTTTTCATCGTGGAGGCACTCTATTCTTTCTATGCTGAAACACCCATTTCGTTTAACAGCTGCCTCCATTTCTTGTGGAGAGGGAAAGTATTGTGGTACATTGAAGGAGTCCAGTTTCTCTTCACTTATGATTCCCTGCTCCAGTGCATTCAAAAGGGACAAGGAAAAATACAAAGGAAAAGAGAAAAACTGGTTAATCCAAACAGCAAGTTATAGATCCTCAATTGTCCTGCTTGTGCAATCGGAGAGTAATAGAAATTTTAGAGATTGAGAGGCTACTGACCTTCTTAGCCAGGTCCACAATAGTGGATTCCAAGAGGTCATATAAAGTATTGGAAAGAATTTGATAGTCCAATCGGCCACCTGGGATAGTTAGCAGAACCATTCCTCCAGGGACAACCTCTTGTGCCCTGAAATGAAAGAAGTTATCCATGTCCTTTGCAAATTGATCTGCATAAGCCTTGATAGTTTCAGCTCCTGCATGCGCATAATATGTCCTCCCTTTATTCCATGCAGGAGAGCTCCTATCCACCAACTCTTTTGGTATGTGAGAAATCCATTGGATAGCATAGGAGGAGATGACAATGTGAAGAGAGGCTTCAGGAAATAAACGAGCATGGAAAGAACCAGGCACGCCTGCAACGTAGTAATTCTTGTTCGGAGGAAGGGATGTGAAGAGGGTATTGAAATCATTGGAAGAATGATCATTATAGAAAACTTGGAACTCAGGCAATCTACAATGATCCAGTCCTTCACGCTGATACTTCTTTTCTACTGCTTCAAGTACGTTTTGAACTGCAAAGAACGTATTAGGTCCAGCAGAACAACCCATATCTACGATCCGAAATGTGTCCGATGAAGGAAATTTATTGATATCAAGCTTTTCAGTGATTTCCTCTTTGATCAGTTCCTTGACAGCATTTATAGCTTGTCCCTGCAAGTAAGCAAAGAAAATGTCACTATTATTTTTCTTTGTGGCTATTTCCATTATGATTTGCTTATAGCAAGCTTAGCTTCGATCTCTACCACCAATTTGTGCTGTACCTGGCGGTAAGAGTTCTTGGCATAACTATAAATTCCATGCCCACCATTCATTGGATATTCCTCTATTGCTTCCATCTCTCTCGGTATCTATCACAAACATTTATATATATATATATCTTGCTTTAGGAACAAGGCTTCATATAACATGCAGATTAGTTGAATCATCAGACTATTTGTTTGAATATACATTAATGTAAAGAACTCACAAGAAAAAGAATCTTTACCTGAACAGCTTTGATAATGAAGCTTCTCTTAGCGGGTGAGATTCTAAATGTAGCTCCAATATTTATGTGTTTAGGAACAGCAAGCCTCTTAGTTGAGGAAGAGGCAAAGCTGCTCCTGAGTTGGCTGGCCATTGGAGAAGCAGTGGAAGCCATTATTGATTGCTTATTCTTATTATCTTTCTGGTTAAAAGATCTCCGAGTGTGGAGTACTCTACGAATTCTATCACTTATATAGAAGTTCTTGCCATGTTTAGTAATAATGCCGAACGATTTTTTTATCGTGTTTTCGTTTTTTGGCCTATGAAGGTGTCAGCTGACTTCTGTTAGCTAGCCTCCTCAAAGCCCATTGGCCACCAGGCCCACCACCCTTTCTGTTGTTTATATTTTAATGTTTATTTATTTATTTTTTATTTTTCAATAAGGAGAAAGATTCAAACTAAATAATGCACTTGACACGTAGACCAGCCACAGGCCCACAGTCATAGTTGATTCTCATATTTATGCCCCGATTGTTTTAATGTTTTTTATTTAAAAATATATTAATTTAATATAAAAAAATTTCAATAATTTAAAACACAAAAACAAATAATTTTAATTAAGATTATTGGAATAGTTGCTATCAATTATGAGATCGTGACCTTTTGTTTAATTTGATTTTTCCTTCATTTTGCATTGTTATTTGAGCTGACATTTTGCTATCCTTTCTTGACTTTGAAGAAGCTGAGCTATAGTCAATGGACTAAAATAACCTTATTTGGTTATGTCGAGTTATTTGGGATAGTATTCTAAAAATTGTTTTATGAAATTTTTTATTTTTTATTTAAAATTATTTTTTATTTTTTAAAATTATTCTTTTATTTTTAAAATTATTTTAATACGTTGATATTAAAAATAATATTTTTTAATTAAAAATATATATATTATTTTAATTTATTTTCAAATAAAAAACTCTTTGAAAAGTAATCATTACTACACTTTCAAACACTCTTGTCATCTTTTTTTATAGTGTTAAAGAGCATGGTATCAGTTGTTTTTCGAAGTATTTTTTGTTTAGAAATACATAAAAATAATATTTTTTAATTTTTAAAAATTATTTTTAAAATCCGCACTTGAAAACTATTTAAAAACAACAAAAAAAAATTAATTTCAAGTTTTTTTTTTTCAAATAATCACAAAACATGGTTTAATATGTGCTGATTAATAATTGGAACCCATCAAACTATTTGTCCTTGGAACCCAAGCTACCAATAATGGTGTCGAAATGTCTAATATTGAAACTTTGACTTTAATACGTGCTAATTAATAATTGCCTGCAAGAGTCAAATTTCTTGTTTTCATCACATTTGAGGGGTCGTTTCGGTTTAGTGATGCAATTGCGTGCTTTAAAAAAGTCAGTGATATTAAACAATTTTAGTTTATTCAGTCTAATCAAAGATTAAAAATGAACGACGAAATCAACTAAACCACGTAACTAAATATCTTGTTAAAAAATATAAAATTATTTTGTTTTGTTGTTTATTAAAAATAGAATAATATTTTCAGTTTTTTTTAGTTTTTTTATTTAATATATATATATATATATATTAAATAAAAAAACTGAAAAAATACTGAAAAATATATATTTTTTGTATTTAAGTTATACAAATTCTTTGTAAGTATTTAATTATATTATGCACTATAAATGAAATTGTATTTCTCTTTAATTGTTTTTTGGATTGCTTAACAAATCTATTAGAAATTGTTGTTTAATATCAGAATGAATCCATTTTTTAAGAAATTACTTCCTTAATATCAGTAGATAACTTTCCAAACAAATAACTGTTGAATTTTATTATGTTTTCCATGTAGATTTACCTTATTTATTATCATTTCCAAGTAACAAGGAATTGAATTCCAAACAAATATATTTATGAATTGTCAATATATTCATATTTCATAGACAAGATCCCAACCATAGTTAGGAAATAACATTTTTAGAATATAAAGGAAGAGAAAAGTAATAAACAAAAAAATGTAAAACGAAGGTGTTGGTTTTGATTGAAAAATATGGAAAAAAAAATAGAAATTGGAGGAGAAAAATGATGCACAGAAAATAAGAGAGAATATATAGGTATTTCTTGACTTAATTTGTTTTAATTATTTTCAATAAAAATAATTTAAAAGGTACTTTTTTTTATCTTTATGTTCTTTTAGAAATATTGAAAAATTATTTCCAATTAAATTGTCAATAGAAACTAAATTTTTATTTCATGTCCGTTGAAAATAAAATATAAAATCATTTTTAAATTTCTTTGAAATAAGTAGAAAATAATTTTAGTCTATTTGAAATAATTAATTTTTAAAAAGTTTTTCCCATGTTGTCTTATCCCTTTCTTTTCTTTTCTTTTTACTAGCTATTTTCTTAATTGTTTTTACTGTTAAAATTAACTAAAAAACTAAAACTCATGGTACAATTACTGGAGCAATTTTTACTGTAGCTCTAGACTTATTGACACTTTAGATTAAAACAGTAAAATTATGATTTTTCTCTTCTCGGGAAAAAAAAAAGCATGGGCAATAGGAGTAATAAGGTGTTTTTATTTTTTTCACAATAAAATAATTAAAATACCCTTTAAAGCATCAAAAAATAAAGAAGAAGAAGAAAGAAATGATTTTTAGGGGTTATTTTGATTTTCCCTTTCCATAGCACAATAAAATTATTGTATTGCCATTGAATTTATTTTTTCTTAAGCTTACATTCATGAGCTCTTTGGTCTTTTCCCTATGAATGTTTTGTGATTTTCAAGTTGGATCAAGGACAATTTAGCATTTTAGTAAAAATAAAATATTATTTAATATTAAAAAGTTAATGGCAAGTGTTGTTCAAATGCGCACCTGTTTACACAAGCACGCGTGACTGTGTATGTGCTTGTTGAACAGAGTGTGCGGCATCATCCAATAGCCAAATGTGAGCTTCTGTGGCGGTGTTTGAATCTTCATGGCGGCCCCTACATCACTATGTGGTGTAGGTGATCAAAGTCTCTCTGGTTTGGCGTCATTGACCTTTTTTTTCTTTTTTTTTTCTCTCTCGTCCTCAATTTTCATGCCTAGCCTTACAAAGTTTTGACGCAGTCTTTCAATTTATTTTTCTTTCACATTTGATCCTTATTCTTTTTATTACTATTTTTATTTTAAATAATTCATGAAATTGAAATTTTCTTTCAATTTCATCATTCTTAGATTTTTTATCTGTCAGATTTGATCCCTACTCGAGAGGGCAAGTTATAAACTGTTAGTATAACTGATCAACAAGAATAGGGTGCAATAAATTATGCACCATATTAAACTACTTCTAAGCTTCATCATTAGAAATGTACACCATGACTCCATCAATCTCATCATATGAATGATGTCATGTTATATGCTTAGTAGTCTTTGGGGAAATAAATAACTTATACAGTCTAGGTGTGGTTGAGAAGCATCCTATTTTTTTTATATTGGATTTATACCGAGCATGCTGATCGGTTTTCTACTCGGTAAAATTTGCATATTCACTGTAATACAAATGCAAAAGGTTGGACACATATCATTTTTTTCGTATCCTAACCTAAGTGATTTCATTATAGATTTTGCAACATCTAAGTACTCTTCAAGCCTATTCTTTTTAGGTAACATACTTTTTCTCATTCAATAATACTATTATAATCGGCCTCACTCAACCCATAATCTGATTTTATGATAAACACTTGTGAAATGACTGATAATTTGTTGTGAATTTTGCACCAATCCCATAATGATTCATCATAATCTTTTAAAAGTTCAAAAAACCTAGTTGCATCAATATTTGATTTTTCATCTAAAAAGATGTTGAATGAACCTTCACCTGAATAACCTTAATTCATTCTCATTGTATCCATCATCATACTCCTATAAGGATTACTATTATCATTCACAAACTCATGTATGTTGTTAGAATTAGAAGTTAAGCAAACCATCCTATCTAACATGTTCTACTAAGGAACATAGGGTTCTTTGTGTGCAAACCATCACAAGTATTTTTCTACAAACTATTTTTAGAAGATGCATCATTACTACATCATTATGGTTGAACTTTTTATTTTTACACTTCATATATGGACATCTAATTTTGCCTCTACTAATATTCTTCATATTAGAAAGTATGAAATTAATAACATCAACCCCTTGAAGATAATTTTTCGTACACAAGTCTTTGGTTAAATTTCGATACATCCAAGAATAATCATCTATTACTTATGAAACCTGTATAGAATACTGATGACAATATTTTTTAATAATGTAACCATTAATTAAAAATTCAACTTTTTTATTACAAATAAATTTACAATCTAATAACCAATTATCATTTCTACATAAAATCAATGTTGCGTTAAAATATGAACTAAACAATTATATCAATAACAAATAATCGTTTCCCAAATAATTATCTATCATTTTTACAATTCAAACTTATTCAATCTAATTAAATCAATACCTTTTAATTATTATCAATTTTTAAAAAATCAATTTTCTCCAAATTTCCAACTTAACATAATAGAATTCACAAAATGTGATTGGTATCCATTAAATAACTCATAATTTATTCCATTATAACAAATCTAAGTTACAAAATCAAACTTAATTTCATCAAATTACAAACAAATTCAAGTTCCCCTAATTCCTAAACAAACCCTAACATAAAAATCATTCATTAATATAACAAAATTTTCTAGAGAAAAGTTGTAAGATACTTAAATATACAAGTAAACTACAAATATTAAAAACAAAATTAATAAATTAACCTAAAACATAAATGGGTTACATAAAAAAATGGGTAGGTTTTCTTACTTGGTGTAGCAAATTGTCAAGAAAAAAAAAAAAGGTTAACTAAGACAAGAATGTTAACTACTAAGTGTTCTAGTTGCTGAATTTGAGATGATTGGGGCCGAATTTGTGACAAAATGAGGGCTTGTTGTTTCTGTTATGAAATAGAAGAGGAATGAGAAGAAAAATAGGGTTATTGTCAGTTGCAACACTTTTAAATTTGTTGAAAAGACTTTCAATGGAAAACAACGACATAATGTTTCCATCGGCAATTCCTTCAGAATATAATGACGTGTCATATTTTCGATAAAATTGCTGAAAAAATATTTATTTATTTATTTACAGCAATTCCATCAGGAATTACTGATGGAACAAATTCCATCTCAAACTTCGTTAGTAATTACTGACGGAAATTACATGTTGCTTTTTTCAATGGACATTACCAACATAATATTTTTAGTCAGTAATTCTATTGCTATTTACAATTTTCTGGAAATAACACAATGTTATATTTCAGGCAATTTCTTTCCTTTCTTTCATGTTAATTCTCTCTTATTCTATTATATAATACAAAAAACAAAAAGCAACTGGAATTGCCAAAGATCAAAAGCAAGCCACAAAAACATCAATTTTGTCAAAACTGTGCGTTGTCATCATTAGTGTAGAACCAATATTGGTTACTAACTGATGATGTGCCAAAATCCAAGATACATAAATAAAATATTATTTAGTATTTGTGATAGTGGTTAATCAATATGTTCACGTACTTGGACTTTTTCTCCTTAATCTGAAGAACTTCAGGCTTACAATAGAAGTTTTGAGTACCTGCAAAAATCGATATTTATGAATAGACAATGCTTTCAAGACAGCAAAAAGGCATTTTTGGATGACATAAGGCGCCGCCCGAAAGGCGTAAGTGCCTACTTGCACGTGCCACACACTCGCCAACTACTTTTTTTTTTATTTTCTTTATTTATGAATAGACCCAATTTCCCCTAAGCTAACTTGATAATAACAAAAAAACATTTATGAAAAGACATAAAGAGCCTATTGAAGCTAATTTTATTTTTTAAACTTCCAAGGGCATTTTGATCGTTTCACTATGCGTTTTGTTTTTTTTATTTTCTATGTTTAGTCAAATACTAAAGTACCCTTCATCTCATATGATATTATGAAAAAATCAATATGAAAGTACCAAATTGCATTTTGAAGCTAATTTTATTTTTTAAAACTTTCAATGGCATTTTGATTGTTTCACAATGCGTTTTGTTTTTTTATTTTCTATGTCTAGTCAAATACTAAAGTACCCTTCATCTGACATGTTAATTATGAAAAAATCAATTTGAAAGTACCAAATTGCATTTTGAAGCTAATTTTATTTTTTTAAAACTTCTAAAGGCATTTTAATCGTTTCACTATGCATTTTGTTTTTTTATATTCTACATCTAGTCAAATACCAAAGTACCGACATGATAATTATAAAGAAATCAATTTGAAAGTACCAAATTGCATTTGAAACCAATTTAAAAAAAAATATTTTAAAAGTATTTTGATCGTTTTACTATATTTTTTAAATGCGAAAAGACTTCCTTTTCCTTGATCAATTTAGTAATGATAAATGGGTCTTGTAAAAATATCATAATACTTCTAATAGCTAATTTTAAGTTTTTTGGTGTGAAGAACAAAATTACCATTATACTATTTCAATAAACAATATTTTTAAGTTTGGATTTACAATGTTTTTATGTGGCCTCTTAGCTTTTGTTAATGTGTTTATTAGAATCAATAACTCATAATTTTATTAGATGATGTATCATATCTCAAACTATTAAAAAAAAATTAATCGGTGAAATTATAGTTTTCTTGTTACAAGTAAATATTTTATTTGAATTATAAATGCAAATGAACATTTATAGAATGATTTCAATTTAATACATATTAGTAGCTCATTTTTTTCATGTTCAACGCATATCACCTTATAAAAGATAAATTATTTCATCATAATTTTTCTCATATAAACAATTCAATATGCATTAAAATAATAAAATAGATAAATTCCACATTGAGTAACCAGTTATTATGATTAAGAACTTATTATTTCATAAATATTCAGTAGTTAATTTATGTTTTTTAAGGCATAAATGAAAATTTTAATAATTATACATAACATAATAAATTTTGGAGGGCCATGACCTCCTCATGACCTTAATCAAAGTGATATAATGCAAGTCAATGCAAAATAACAATAACAACAAACACTTGATTTTATAACATAAGATATCTTCAATTATCTATATAGAACAATACTTTGAAACTTTTTGGAAATGCGTGGCAACTCGTGTTTTTTTTTTAAAAATTTATGAAATATTAATTTTTTTTATATGTTTTGGATCGTTTTGATATGTTGATTTTAAAAATAATTTTTTAAAAAAATAAAAAAAAATAACATTTTGATGTATTTCAAATTGAAAAGTACTTTGAAAAGCAACCACAACCACATTATTAAACAGACTATACATATCATTAACGTATGTCATAATCTTATATTTTGAAATCACATATAATATTAATATCATAAATGTGAATTATAGAAATAAGATTATTGAGTATATAAGCCTCTTTGCACTAATTTAGTAAGATTTTATTTTATATTATGCTATAAAAACCTTAAAGAGATCTAAAAAAGAACATGTAAAAATTTTGAATCCAGCCGGAAACGCAGTAGATAGAAAAAAAAAAAAAAAAAAAACCCCTTTACGTGGGCCCACTCTACCAAATACAAATAATAGTTATAAAGTGAAGCGGAAGGTACAGATGTATAAAAAAAAGTACATACACAGAAATTCAATTTAATTATTTTTTTTATAAATAAAAATCGAACCGAACTTTAACCCAGTCCGGTCCATTGCAATATCCGTGTAAAAATTCTCAAAAGAGAAATGAGGTGGGTCCACACCTGCCAAGCCGTCAGCTCAATCAACGACTATACACCACATGATAAAAAGAGAATGCTATTGTTACCATATCACGTGACCTCCTGACTCTTGTCTGCTTAATTACTCTAGATATGGCACCCCGACACAGCTACATCATCACGCCCGTACCATTTTAGATCTACCCTAGATTTTCACACTCCGTTTCTCTCGACTTTTGCCCCCACTCACCTTGCCTTTTCTTCTTTCTTCCTTCTTTTCTGTTCAGGGTACATTTTACATTAACGTTTATAAATATGTTTGAAAAGTATTTTTTAAAATATTTAATTTTTTTTAATTTAAATTAATATATTTTTATATTTTCAAATTATTTTAATAAACTGATCTTAAAAATATTTTTTTTAAAAATAAAAAAATATTATTAACATATTTTTTAAATAAAAAATATTTTAAAAAGTAACCACAGCTATATTTTCTTGAAATACACGTATGTAATCTAATTAAAAATTAAAAATCTTTAATTATTTAGGTGGTGGCTCAGTGGTAAGAGCTTGGGACCAAGAGATTTGCTCCCTCTGTGGTCTCAGGTTCGAGTCCTGTGGTTGCTCATATGATGGCCACTGGAGGCTTATATGGTCGTTAACTTCAGGACCCGTGGGATTAATCGAGGTATACGCAAGCTGGTCCGGACACCCATGTTAAACTAAAAAAAATTAAAAGTCTTTCAACAAATAAAATTTTATTTTCTTGAATTACCCGTGGCCGCTTGAGTGAGGTCACAAATTACTCTGAAGAAGTCTTCCACGAATTTTTAAAGGATATCTAAAGGATCCAAATAACTCTCATCTTCAAACCATACAAACCTCGCTCACTCGCGCCTTTGCTAACATGCGCTCGGTGTTCATATAGTTATAATCCTATGGAGTCGGTCGTAAACGTGCCGTCCTGCTGTTTATTGGCACGCAATCTAGCTTGCTGGTCAAAGAAAATATCCAAATACATCCATCAATTATTATGTGATTATCAAATTCGTCAATAAACAAAAAACAATTCCAATTACATCTCTCATCCGTACCACAATTTTATTGATAGGTGTTTGGAGATAGTAGTTATTATTTTTTAAGATGTTTTTTATTTAAAGATATATTAAAATAATATTTTTTTATTTTTAAAATATTATTTTAATATTAACATATTAAAACAATCTAAAAATATATATATAAAAGTTAATTTTAAGTAAAATTAATTTTTACATTTTACCAACTCCTGGCCTGTTTGAGAGTGTGGTTGTGGTTGCTTTCCGTGCTGAAATACATCAAAATAATTTTTTTTATTTTTTTAAAATTATTTTTTAGATTAGCGCATTAAAACGATCCAAAATATATAAAAATAAAATTATTTTTTAACAAAAAAATTTAAAAAAAAAAATTAGGGGAACTCCCAAATGCTCTTTAGAATGCAACACTAAACGGGGTTATATGGAAAATGTTTGATAGATGACTTATACCTTGATTACGTGCCAATAAACGGCAGGACGACACATTCGAATGCAATACGACCAACTTCACAAGATTATAACTACAAGAACAGAGAGCGCATGTTAGCAAAGGCAGCAGCTCACAGTGATCGAGGCGAGGGTGGTGGTGGTGGACCCCAGTCTTTGTGCAGTCACGTCAGCATTCAACACGTACCTACCACATCATTGACCTCTTATTTTTTAAAAAAATTCCCCACAATCTCGCGACTTTTGTCTCGTGTTTCTTTGTTGAATATCGTTTGGGATGTGCCTTGCATGTGGGTGGCGTCTACACCGTCTAGAAGGTGTATGATGTGCTCTATAGTAGCCTAACTGTGACTTTCTCTCTATCCCATGACGGCACATGTGGATTTTTTATTAAAAAAACAAATTATATCTCTATTTTTAAAATTTATTTTCTAAAATTTTTTTTTTATTTTTAAAATTTTTTTTCATCATTCATTTTTTATTCATATTCTTTTAATTGTTATTTTTTATATATTTTATCCTTACCTTATCATTTTCTTGATTTATTTTATTTTTTATTTTTATTTTTTATTGCTTTATTTAATTTAATTTTTATAGCAGATTTTGTCCTATTTTTTTTATTTATTTTATTTTTTAATTTTGGATAATTGAGGGTTTTGCTTCATGATTTTTTTAGTTTTTTTTTATAGGATAACCCGATCTCATGACCCGGGTCATGAAATACAAATATTAGCTCGATTTGACTTTAGTCCTTTTTATATTTTTTTTAAATTAATTTTTTTTAATTTCATCCATTCAATGGAGTTGTCTCGTTCTCATATCATGAATCGTTAGTTAGTCGAGTTAAACCGGGTTAACTCGGGATTTTTTCAATGTTTTTTTATTAATTTTTTTTTATTTCACCTTTCATTATTTAATTTACTTAATAGTTAATATCCATTGTTTTATTCAATTTTTTTTTGTATGAGGTTATCTTGACCTCACAGCTGGATCATAAATTTAGCATGCTAACTCGAGTTAAGTTTACGGCATTATATTAACAAGAGTTTATTTTTGTTAATTAGTAATCATCGTTTTTTTTTGGGTTTTTTTTTTGTTGTTGGTATTTTTTTTATAATCATGTTATTAATTTACGGAACTTATTTAACCATTTAAATCAAGAACTCGATCCCACAATTTTCTTGCTCCTTTGAAAACACTTTCATTATTTTGGGCATCTTTTTTTTTTTCCGCTAGGAAAGCTTTTATCCAGTTTACGGCATAGTGAGAAGTAGCTCTCTAGTTTTAATACTATTAGAGTTCAAACTGCAAGTATTAGTCGATGATTTCCTAGCTAATAGCTATTATTCATTTTTCTTTAGAAATCATTGACATGGATGGATTTCACAAGAAAATATCATATTAGTTTCAAGCTCTTTCTCGTTTCATCAGCATAACCCGTTGAAAATAGTTTTGGATAACAGTAAATATTGATAAAAATAAAACAATATTACAAAAGAATCCAAAACATTTAGGAGAAGCACTATAGACCAATTTACATATTTACTTCGGACTTGAAGATTTACTTCAATTAAATTCATGGATTCTATGATGTCAAGGAAAAAAAAAAGGGTGCTTGATTGATACTTGAATTGAAAATATACAATTCAATTTAATTGATTTAGAACAACTAAAGCTTTAAAGATCAGTTTGAAGCTAAAATTAGTACTAAGGACTGAAGTGAACAAAAGGAAAGGAAGTGATGCGCTATCATCGTGTGAGAAAGGTTGCCGCACTTATGTGACGCGTGAAGTGGCCACCAACATCCATTTGCGAGCTTCCTGTGTATCATTTCATTATCTCGGTGGCCTCTTCTTTATACGACGATGCATGTACATATAGGAGCATGGTTGTTAAAAACGAGTTTTGACTCGTAAAATCGGCGATTTTACGAGTCAAAATGCATAAAACGTGTAAAATCGGGTTTAAAACTCGAAAACCGGTAAAATCGGTCAAACCCGGTCAAACTCGCATAAAATCGGGTCAAC
Organism: Populus trichocarpa; assembly: GCF_000002775.5. Lineage (NCBI taxonomy): Eukaryota > Viridiplantae > Streptophyta > Magnoliopsida > Malpighiales > Salicaceae > Populus > Populus trichocarpa. The sequence continues at coordinate 3,888,979 of NC_037299.2, read as the reverse complement.
CCGTAAAAAACGTAAAAACCGGTCCGATTTCACGATTTCACGTGAAATGTAAAACCTGTGCCTTGTGCTGACTCAGCACCCCTTTTTCCCAATCCCCACCCCACCCGCGATCGACACGAATTGGGATTGTGCAAGTTGAGTAAGGAAACCAGTACGACAACACTAGAACCAAAGGCTATGGTTCTTCATCTTCCAAGAACTAGGCTCTTATTATCTGAAGAAGAAACGATCATCATTTGGAGTGGAGAGAGAGCTGAGGGAGCATGAATTGAACCCAATACCACCATGTTAAGGGGACCTTTGTTGTCCACCTAATGACTCTGGTTTTTATGAAAGGATAAAGGATTCACCATCTCTATCTCTCTCCCTCCCTTTCTAAATGCGCAGAAGCAAGAACCATCCAACCAAGAACGAAAGAACTAGGATCTGGTTTGTTTAAAATCTTTCATTCTTTTGCAATGTCCTTAGTTTAGTAAGAGATGGTGTCTGAAAGCTGCTTTTTTTTTTTGGATTTTTTGTTGGTTTGTGGTGCTAGATCTGTATGATGAGACTAAAACAGAAGAGGATTTGAAAGCAGAGTATTTGTGTCCGTTTTGCAGCGAGGATTTTGATGTTGTTGGTCTCTTTTGCCACATCGATGAAGAGCATCCTGCTGAAGCCAAGAATGGGGTATCATATTCTTATCGAGTTCTATTGATGGATGTAAATTAAAAAGTTTAGTTCTTTAGTGTTAAATTGCTTCTGGTAAAGGGTTTTATGGGGTTTGATTTTAAATGAGATAATTTGGTTAACTGTGTGAGTTTGTCGCCTTGTTTTTGAGGATTTTTTATTTTATCCTAGAGCATATAAATTGGTCATTTTCTTTCTGGAACACTATTAATTACATTTTCCTAGTTTTTTTTTTTTTCTAGAGACTGTTACTGGAATGATATTGGAATTGTTTGTTTTCATGTATGTCCAGTTTATGCTAAAAGGGTGGGGATGAACATTGTTACTCACATTACTGGGCAGCATGAGAACTTTTTTAGTATATCCTTTTATCTCAAAATTTGACTCTTAACATTTAACATTTTGGTTCTGGTTTTTTTTGCATAATCTGGATTGGTTTACACACAACCAAACATGCATGTTTATGTAGTTCAAATGTTAATTATATGGAAAAGTGACCTAGGTAATGTTGGTAACTGAAAATTTGTCTAGTGAATCTCTAGGCTCATGGGAAACTTTCAACATCAAAGGGGTGCTTGAGAATCTCTTATCTTGTTAGTTACCGGTTAACGGTGTCCAAACTATTAGTTTGTATTGACTTCTCTGTTGAAGTTTGACTGGAGATTACGTGCAGCGTAAGAGGAGACTGCAGAAGGGGGGAGCTAACTCAGCATTTTCTATACTGAGAAAAGAGCTGCGAGAAGGAAGTTTACAATCCCTTCTTGGTGGATCTTCGTGCTCTGTTTCGTCCTCCAATACAGAACCTGATCCATTGCTTTCACCTTTCATATTTCTTGTCATAGTTTTGCAGAATTGGAAAACTTAAAACTAAGGTTCAACTTCCTGTGGTATGATGTTTATGTTTTCCTTTTCCGTCAATCTTTACACTAGTTCAGTTTTTTTATATTTTTATAGTGAAAAGAGTTGTACTGTAACCTAGTTTCCATGGAAATTTCACATGCCCATTTAGGCAAGTCAATTGTTACCTAGATTTGTAACCAAAAAGTTTTTATTAAAATTGAGAAATTTAGTTGTTGATTGTATTGTGGTGTTGTTGGCAGCCTTAACATTTATTAAATTTCTTGTCCTTGCACAATTAGCATGTCTGATTAATTTGTGTTCAAGTGTATTGAACTGCAGGATATAACATGCATTGCATATTTAACATGCATGCTTTTCATTTATTAAACTGTGATTTTACGATTTTTAGTTAAAAAATTTTACTTACGATTTTACGATTTTACGATTCGAGTTTACGATTCGAGTTAATATTGTATGTTCCGTGTCGTGTTAAAAAAGCGTTTTTGACAACCTTGTATAGGAGGTCTAGTTTAACTTTGACGACCTAATCTTATTTTCTTTCATCTCCTCTCTCTTTTCACTATACTTTCCTTGATATATATGCCCAACTCTATTCAAAGTAACAAAGTGATATGTCATTTGTTTTTGGATGTCAAATTTGGTTCTTAATCTTTATATTTACTTTGTTTTCTTTTTGATTTCATCATTTATCATTGTGTTGCATTGTAATTGGTTTCATGATTTTTTTTAGTTTGCTTTCTATTGGGTTATCTTGGTATCATAAATTGAGTTGTGAGTTTAGAAAGTTAACTCGGGTTGCCTCGAGTTTTTTTTTTAAAATTGATATTTTTTTTTCAATTTCATCATTCAACATTGAATTCATTGAAAATTAAGCTTCATGATTTTTTTTTATTTACTTTCTATGGGGTTATCTTGGTATTGTGACCATAGTAGTGAGTTTAACATGTTATCCCAGATTGTCTTATATCATTTTTTTGTATTTTTTTAAATTTATTTTATTTTTTCAAATTTATCCTTCAACATTAGGTTAGTTGAGTATTGAGTTTCATGATTATTTTTTTAAATTTACTTTCTATGGACTTATCCCAGTCTCACACCTCGGGACAAACTAACTCGAGTCACAGGTTAAACAATCTAATCCAGGTTAACTTGGATTTTTTTGTCCTGTTTTTTAAATTGATTTTTTTTTCAATTTTATCATTTAACATTATATTGATGAAAAATTGAACTTTATATTGTTTTTCAATTTGCATTCCGTGTGCTTATCACGTTTTCATGATATAGGTTGCAGGTTTGGAAGGTTAAACTAATTTGACCTAAGTCCCTTTTTTTTTCTTTTTTTAATTGAATGTTTTATTTTTTAATTTCATCATTCAATATGTTATTGACTAGGAATTGGATTTCATGATTTTTTTCGATTTGTTTTCTATGAAATTATCATGGTCTCATAACTTAGATCACAGATTCGAAAGATTATCCATGATTAACATATGTCGATCTAATATTGTTATCTGAGTATTTAAAAAATATCTTCCAAATTATCACTTTCAGAATTTTTTAAAAATTATTCAATGTGCATTAAATTTTGGATTTTATGAAAGTATAAGGCATATTCATGATAAGTTGACTGCCTAATAACATTTTTGTCTCATGAGAGATCAACAATAATTATGATAACAATAATGGTTTTAGTGTAGTTGGAACCAAGGTTGTCAATACCGTTTCGGCAGGTGTTTCATTTTTTCAATTGGAACGGAATGTTTCGGTTTCGGAGCGTTTCGGCGTGCCGTTTCGGGATTGTACTGTTCATCTATATATATATATATATATATATATATATTCAAGATAAATTAATTATAAATTATGCATTACAAAGTACAAACACAATGTCAAGCAAACATAATTTTAAATTTTAAAATATTTCTAAATAGTCAAGATTAAATAGAACTTTAGCTTAAAGTCTTAAAGTAATTCAACTTAAACAAAATACCAAAATATTATGAAAGTAAAATGTTTTCACACAAAAGAAACATAAATCAAACATCATCTCTATCATTAACATAGAAATAAGGATCTTGATCTTGTAGTGGTATGTAGGGGAAGTCATCAACTAGACATTCCAATAGTTGATCATTTCCACCAAGCTCATTCTCTTCATCAAAACATGTCTCTTCATCCTCTAAAGTCAAAGTAGACAAATATGCTTCTATAATCTCCCAACTTATATCATCTCCAAATTATATTATTAACTACCAGACCTAGCAACCTAGTAATTAATCCGGTTATTTTGTTTTTTGTTTCTTGAATTCTAATCTTGATGTATGCAGTATAATTTATTCCTTTAAATATAATATTCTTATCTAGGCTTAACTCTGTTTAGCTTTAATCTTGATGTATAAATAAATAAAACAGATCATTAACTCTGTTTTATCAATTTCATTTACTTAAAGAGCTCTGACTTGATTTGTTTAGGATTGTGCACATATCAAACATCAAAGTAGCATTCAATTTCAGATAAAGCTTCAAAGTTCAAAATAGCTAGCCAAGCCCGGTGAAGCAATAAAATGATAAATACAATACAAAGTTACAAACCCAATAGTAAGATTATATACAAAGAAAAAGATTGCATGCGTTTTCCATTTTAGAATATTAAATTAGATACATTCATGAGACTGTTGAAAACATAAACATTTGGGATGACCTTCCGATTGATCAAGTCCTGCAGCAAGATTCATTAGTCAATTTCATATCCTTGCCAGCAAACAAATTGCTAAAATGTTGCAAAACAAGTGACAAGTGCATCTTCAAAGCCATCAAAAAGTTGAATTGGAGAGTAATAAGTACCAAGATGACAAGCAATTATGAATTTGCAAGACTAGAAAAATGCTATCTCTTGTATCTATAAGATAAACACAAAACTCAATTCCAGCATGCCTAAAAATTATGGCTTATTAGCTCAAAAGATCTGATACAGGAAACCCATGCTCAGGATGGACCTGGGGGTTGAGGGGGACTAAACGGGAAAGATAAACCCACTCTTCTATGTAGAAGGAATAAGCACATCTATGCCAACAAATAATAATGAGCCCATTATTTGTTGATAATTTGAATAGTTTGATACTAATTCTTCTAGTAAAATGGGTCAAATTTCACTAACTCTATTTTTTCTTTGTTTTCTTGCAACCCTAACTAAATAATCTAAGAATGCTCAACAATCAATTTGATTGAAAGCAAGAAATGGATGTATACAAGGTGGCCAGGTATTGCCATAAAAAAAAATTGATCATGGAAAAGATGGACTATTTAATGTCAATATGCAAACTAAACCAGAAGCGAGACATTTAAACTAAATGAAGCTCATAAACAAATCCAAAGAACTTTAGCAGATGAAGGCAGTCATGTCAATTACCTCATAAATTTACCTAGATTTCATGTAGTCACCACAAAGACCACAGACGTCAATTATAGTACGATGTAAACGTAGAGAGCAGAGACAATTATTCGAGAAGGGAGCTGATGGCCACAAAACGAGATTAGATGTCTTGGAGTCTGGTATGAGTCTTCTGGTTCTGTGTGATATAATCTTTACGGGGAGGTTGAGAATTCTCTGAAATTCATTGATAATTCTTTGCCAGGTTCCAGGGGGGCTCCTTCTCTTTTTTGTCGATCGAGCCGCTTTGGTCGGGAAGTCAGGTTGCAGCAGTGCAGTATGCAAGAGCAAGACAACAACAGAGAAGAAGGAAGATTGGAGGGGGAGTTTGTGAAAGACAAGATGCCGATTGTAATTGTTTTGGTTGGGAACTTGAGTCTGCGAAGAAGAGAAATTAGGGATTTGGTATTCAGAGCTCAGAGAAAAAGAGCATTTATACGTGGGTGCACTGTGTAGTTAATGAAACTGAACCGGATTCAATTTTGAGTCTTTGACTTTGACTCTGACTCGGTGGCTTTAACCCGAAACGGAACGCATGGAATCCGGCCGGAACGTTCCGGTTGGAATTTGACCGAAAAATCCGGATCAGCCCGAGATTTTAAGCGAGGTGAAAATTGTTCCGTTTTGTTTCGTTTTTTGAACTGATACGAGATGTTCCGGGCATTCCGGCCGGAACGGAACGGAATTGACAACCTTGGTTGGAACATGATGGTGGTTATTGTTGTAAAGAGAATAATGATGATGATGGTAATTGAAGTTATTGAATAATGATTTTAATGAATCTTATGAGTTATTAGTGGCAAAAAAAATATTTTTTTATAATTAACTATTTAGAGATTAATTAAAAAATGTTTTAGATTGCTTAATTTTCTAATATTTTTTTTTATATTAAAATAGAAGAAATATTTTCAAAGAAACAAATCCCAAGTTAAGTTAAATTTCTTATTAATAATTGAACATGTTATGCCATGCATTAATAATAAAATTTATTTTTACCTCTTCAAATGGAATCTTGAATAAAAATTGTTAAGATCTCGAACGGTTTAATCATGATGGTGAAATTAGAGAAACATATTGAGAAATTCAACAAATTATACTATTAAAATTACTAGAGGAACATGAAAAATCCTTAAAACATGAGAGGGTCAAGAACAATGTATTCATGATAAAATTGTCTACAAAAGACTTAAAAAAAGTAAATTAAAAAATAAATTATTCTTACAAGTAATTGTGATACATGTTTTTTTTAAATATTTTTTACTTGAAATAATATTATTTTTAAATTTTAAAAAATTAATATATCAAAATCATCAAAATAACATTAAACAATATCAATTAATTCTTTTATAAAAACAAAACATGGCTTTAACCTTGAGCGGAAATCAGAGAATAACACCGGGAAAGAAAAACATGGGAGTGTCAGAATAAAAATGGCACTTTCTTCCTTCCACACCTAACGTCAGCAGCACTATGACGTTCACCAAACGCTCTCCCACCCACATCCAAGATTCATTCATGGCAGACAAAGCCCTTGAAGAAAGTGATCAAGCCATGCCATTTCTTTGAATTTAAACATGCCATTTCACTTTTATATCTTTAAAGTCAGTGCTTTGGAGTTTGCACAGAGAGGGGAAGGTGGAAATGAAGGCCTTGCTTCCTGTGCCCTTTTGCATTCTATAATGCGAGCATGGACAGAGTTTTTCATGGCATATTTAAAACATTTTAAGCCCTGTACTGGAGTGAAAATATCGATAAAATGGACGAATATATCGTGACTAGAAGCAAACAAGGCATGTGATCGCCACTCCAGGAATCTAACCAGCCTGTGTCCAACAGTCTTTCTCTTGATTCTGGGGTCGATTAGAATTGTGTTCTAATCGATTTTTTTATTTTTTAAATATTTTTTATGTTTTTAAATTATTTTAGTGTGGTATTATAAAAAACTAATTTTTAAAAATTAAAAAAATTATTATTTAAAATAAAAAACACTTTAAAACATCAACAGCAACCTACATCAACAACACACATAGAATAGCCATAAAATAGCTACTGCCGGCCCATATTATTAATCACCTATAACCACTATAAAAAAGTTCAGCTGTCAGCCTCATCTTTTCACCAAAGGTCGTTTTACGAGGGTTACAGTGCATAAATTTAGATGTTTCAGGGTAGATGGGTAGTTTCAACAGGGTTCTCTAGTTGTTTTTTTGGACTATATGTAGATATCTATAAAAGGTATCGTTTAAGAGTCGTTGTAGATAAGCTATTAGTGGTCTAGGGTTTGCTTATAAGGTCAGGATTTCACGATATAATTGCCAACACCGAAATCATCTGTGTTTCTCTTTCATCTCTGTAGATATGCAGTTGGCTTCAACTATGAAAACTTAGGAAGTGCGTTTAGATGTCTTCTATTTTGTTGGATTTCTCCTCAAACCCTTTTGTTCTTCCTTGTATTTTCTCCTTTTTTTTTAATGGATTCGATATTAGTTATTGGGAACAAAATTGATGTGTGCCATCTCCAAATTTCTCAGGCCTTGCCTCATCTGTCTTTTACTTGTTTCCCGTGTTTTCTTCAAGACGACGTCTTGTCTAGGGTTAGGGAAGAGAGATACGTTGAGGTCATACAGATCTGTAACTTTATGCGAAATAAAACTGGGACATAGTGGTTTAACGTGACATCTATGTATTTACTGCTGTTTGTTTGTTGTTGGTTTGTCAGGAATGGGTTAGGGTTTCGATACCGTGTATTTTCAAAGCTGAGATGAGTGAAGGATTATGGAGTGGAGCTCCTTGAAGTCCAATAGAAGCTCCTGCTGGGTAGATCGAGCTGCTGAGCTATGAATCCCACAGCCCTATCACCATCAGTCATTTTGATGGGCCTGCGGCTTGCATATCTCAGGAGCTTTATTACCTAATGTTAGATCTTTTTTTGGATTGAAGGGAGCTCTAAACCTTTGATCTTTTCAGCCTTCTGCATCTTAAAATCTTTTTTGCTTATTGCTTTTTGGCAGTTTTCTCTTGTACAAATTCATTAACGTTGTTTGGAATATTTTATCTGCTTAAAGTACTTCGTTTTCAACTCTTTGCCTTGACCATGCTTTTCCGTTGCAGGGAACTGATTACTTGAGTTGAAGCACTTGGCTTTGCTATTTTTGTTAGTGGAAGCTGACTGCATCTTCAAGTTTGCATGGATCTGCTGATCTGTTTCAAGCTTATTAATTAGAAACTCGAGTGGTTAGATCACATGCAGTGCAGCAAATTTAATTCGCCCGTACATGCTCATATTAAATAGATAGATACTTGTCTTTTTTCTTCTTTTTTCTCGCTACCACTGCTTACCTTGCCTTGTTTTTTTACCCTTAATAATTAACAGATTTATACTTGTTCCGAGTGTGAAAAATATTTTATAGTATTTTTATTTAGAAATATATTAAAATAATATATATTTTTTTGAATTCATTTTTGCAAACACTTTCTTAATATTCAAGATAACATGTATCATAAGCTTGTCATCCTTCATACGGTATCTATAGTTCATATGCTGGCGATCGCTCCCTTGTACTTGTACATTCCTGTTCTGTTCTGCTTCTGATTCTGCTTCTGCTTCTGAAAGATAACTTCTCAAGACTAAATTGTAATATATTTTAATCAGAAAAGGTTCCGTAAAAGATCCATAATATGTTAGGTTAAATATACTGATGTGCTTATTTTTTTCTAGAGCGTAACTGTTTTGTAAGTTTTATTTCAATAATTTCCCGAGGAACAAAATCTGTTTAAATTTTGTTGATATTTTTGTGTATGTTCTTGTGTCCAGTAGGCATAATGGACACCAATGAGCCCACTGGTTCTTCGTATTGTTTGTACCGTCGGCAAGTGGAAGAGCAACCAAGGCCATGGAAATTCCTGTGCATTCAAGACTCCAACTTCCATCTCCTTCATAAAATGAGGAAGGCGAATTCGGTGGCTCCAGTCTTGCTAGGCAGGCGGGGTTGATACTTGATAGTCCAAGTGACTTGCTCGGCATCAATAGTTGATTTCAGGCCATGGAAATTCCTGTGCATCTTTAAGACTCTTAACTTCCAACTGCTTCATACAATGAGGAAGTAGAATTCGGTGGCTGATGGTCTTGCTAGGCAGGCGGGGTTGATACTTCACAGTCCAAGTGACTTGCTCAGCATCAATAGTTGATTTCAGAGCTTTTTGTGCCTGATGTTCTTCTGGCTGCATGGAGTCAGATTTCTTGATCTCGTTTTTACACCATCTTATGGATGGATTTCCTCTCTAATAACTCTGGTTATATTCTTATTAAAAACAAAATAATATAAAAAGAAATGAAATAACAACCAAGTTTCAGAACACAACATCAGCTGGGGTGTACTAAAATCAAGCATGTAAAGCATATATGAGCCTACGTTGTGTTGACATGGTCATCTGATGCGTTGCTAAATTTGTTTACTTTGCTTCTAATGCGGTTTTTCATAATTGAAAGACCAGGTTTAACCAAGCTTCAAGGTAGCCTTGCACGTTGTTAGAAACAAACTAGATAGGTGGCGTGTGAGATGTTGTTGGATAAGATTTTTTTAACTAAAAAAAAATTCAGACAATGTTTGCAGTGTTTTAAATAAGTAAAAAAAATTTCGGTGTCCTGGTCTTTGGACCAGATTTTTTTAATAACCAGAAAAAAATTCAGACATTGATTGCGTGTTTTGAAAAAGTAATGGACAAGACTGGGTCCACTAAGACATTTCATCTAATTAAATAATAAAAAATAAACAACGATAATTATAAAACATTGATCATGATGACATGTACAAGAAAGAAAATTGATCACAATGACATGTGAAAGAATGCTTGTGAAAAAAGTATTAAGAGTTCTGTTAAAAAAATAACAAAGTTAAATTTTTAAATAATTAAATATTAAATAATAAAACAAAAAAATGAAATAAAATGATAAAATCTAAACTTGCAACCGAGGTTGCGACCACTCTTTAAAAGAAAATAAATCGTAAAAATATACGATGTCTAATTCCAGATAATTCAATAATAGAATGAAATAAAAAGAATTAATTAACTAAAAAATTCCAAATAATCCAAACATAGAATGAAATAAAAAATAATAATTAACTAAATGGACAAAAAAGAGGTCAGTGAACCTAAGCTACTTTAACGAAACTAAGCAAATTTGTTAAACCTTCGGATCATGAAAATGAAAATAAAATATCTTAATAAAAAACAAAACAAAAACAAAAAAACCTAATTCTCAAATCAACCAATTATTAAAGGATAAAAAAAAATTCTTTAAAAAATAACAAAGAAAAGAAAAACTTTAGTCAAAACTAATAAACTCACCAAACTTGTTATCTAGATCATGAGACTAGGTTAAACCCACATAAATAAAAAGTGAAGAAAACCACAAAGCTCAATTTTCATATTATTGTTTTTTTATTTGAATTTTTTTTCTTCAATTACATCCTTCCACATTTATTTATTTTTGAAATTGGGCTCCTCTTATTTTGTTTCTATATCAATTTTAGTCCTCATTATTTTGATTATTATTTTTTCTTTGAATCTTGTTTAAATATTTTTTTTTTCAATTTCATCCTTCAACATATCTTTTTTTTTAATTGGGTTTCATGATTTTTTTTTATACGGAGTGATCTTTTCTTCATGAACTGGATCACAGGTTTAAGAGGTTAATCAAGGTTGACATCGATCTTTTTTTACATTGATTTTTTTTCGATTTCATCATTCAATAATGAATTAAAACTAAAAAAAAATTAGACACCTTTATATTTTTGCTATGACAGCGCAAACCCCGAGATGAGGAGAGAGAAAAGAGGGGGAAAAGGAAAAAAACATCACCTTTTCCAAACCATCACTAATAGATGAATATGAGCCGTCAAAATGGATAGCCTTATGGTGATGCTTCAAGTGACATGACGGATGCCCGTAATTTTCCATCAAAGAAGGCTACATTCAGCGTTTGAAGGTGGTAGGCCTCTTACACTTACTAGTGTGTGCGGGTAATGTGCTAGCCTAATTGGTTTTGCTTGTCAACCCTAGTTCAAAGTTTGTTTTGGTTTTAATCTTGGTCCATTAAAATCTAATTATTTTATATCAATGCAATTTATTTATTTTGTCAAGCCATGCATCAATTGCGAGAACCTCTTATCTAGACAAGCAAAACAAATCACAAAGTCAATTCCCAAATAAAACTAATGTAAATGGATCAAATAAAAAAAAGTTAGGTGATTGAATTTTTTTTTTTAAAAAACATAAACTCTTTCCTTGACTGTACAAATTCATTTGTGATATTATCAAAGAAATGAGATTAAATATTTGTCCAAACCTCAATTTGTTTTTGCAAAACCAAGCATTAACCGAGAGCTGATATATTTCTCTGACATCCAAAGAGACCTATACGCTAGCATGAGAAAAAAAAATCACCAAAACCAATTGCAAATAAATGCAATATTAAAGAGCTAAATAAAAAGAAAAAAAAAATAAGAACCAAAATGTAAAATGTTTTAGGGACAAAAAAAAAACACGATTCAATAAACAATATTTCTCCTCGCATGTTAGACTGAAACTGTGAGCTCTTTCAGGGTTTTTGTTAATTAATAAAAAGAGGATATGAGAAGGTGGTCATTTGGAAGCTGGAAAGTAGGTTCAAACTTCTAAGCCTAACAGGAATGCATGAGATTGGGGGTTCACTTGTTACATAATAACGTGGCTCTAGTGGGTAAATGGTTGTGGGTTGTAGTGTTCACTTCAGAGGCTGATTCTTTGTGGGACGAACAAGCCATAAGTTTTGTTCCAAGTATTATGTTGCTAACCCTAATAATTAGTTGAGATAATTCAAACACTCATGATTAACAAAAAAAAAGGCAAAGCTCGAACAAGCCCTATGAAATTGAGTTCTCGAGAATTTATTTCACTTTTATATATATATATATATATATATATATATAGACACACCCTAACTTTTGAAATTCATTGTGGGGAACGGTGCTCGCATTTGGTTTTGGTAGGATTTTTGGGATTAAAAAACTTCTTCCTTGGTAATTGCTTTTCTTTATCATTACTGCCTTGCCCAATTTGCATAATGCAACTATCTCTTGATTTTTCTTGATAGGAGCATAATGTTAAGGAGATTTTTTTTTTCAGGAATCCTAGTGATAGAGAAACTATTGATCTTCTTATTTTACTACCATTCTTGACGATCATTTTCAGGAACATCAAATTGTAAAGTTTGGTCTTGGATGGGAGTCATGAGACTCGGACTTACTCTGTAAAAGTTTCCTGTCATCTTTCACGAGACCCAAACTGGTAAATTTTTAGTGATTTCCTTTGACCAAAACAATTGAAAGAGCTAAAAGGTCTAGTGCTTAACAAGATTAACACATATTTGTTGCAAATTATGAGAGCAAACAAGGCTTTCTGTCCTAATATTTGTGTGCTCTGTCACCAAAATAAAGAATCTCTTTCTCAAAAAAAGAATAAGAAAAAAGAAGAGAATCTTAGAGTGACTTATTTGTATGATGCTTTGTACATGTGTGGCAGAGAATGGTTGAATATAGTAATGAAGACTGAGTGATCTCGAGTGGAGTGAAGAATTTTCATTAAAAGCTTCTATACGTATCCTTACTTTATATTAATTTTACTCTTCTATTTTTATTTATTTTAATACTTCTTTTCTATTTTTAAAATTATTTTACTTAAAGTTTTTTAATAAAAAATTGCACTATAAAAAAAGTAACTTTTGTCAAACTAGCACAACTCAAAAAATATTTGAAAAAATATTACAGGTCTATAAATTGCACTCCTAAAATCAACAATACATACATACACAACATAAGTGATGATACAATTCTTAAAATGGATCATATTCCTCCAAAGTTGAAAGTTATTGAATATGATTAACACATCTTGTTTTTAAAACACATACATACATAACATAAGTGATATTTGTGTGTGTGAATTTGAATATGTAAAAGTGTTTGAGACAATATTCTTTTGAAACAGTTCTTTTGCTTTATGGTAAACCACTATCATATCAACAAAGTCACTTTCGAGTTGATAATATTTAATTGTTTTTTTTTAAATATTTCATGTAACTACTTTTTGTCTCTATTTGTAAATATTACTTAGTTATTGTTTTTTTTTTGTTAGTGTGTAAGATACTTGTTTATGAGTTTTTATATCTTTACATACATTACTTTGTATTGAAGTGAGTAAATTTAGGTTGGGTTAACGTAACTCCACAAAGGCTTATAGAGCATAAAGGATGCTCTTCAAACTTATTTTGAACATAAATAAAGAAAAAAAAAACTAAAGCCTAATTTATCATTCACTATTCTCTCAAATCTAACGCCTGTTTTTGAAAAGTGAGGATTAAACATTATAGCCGGGCTTAGATCCCAAATCATTGTATTAGATTTTTGTACTCCTTTACCATAAATACTCACATACCAATTTAGATGAATTTTTAGCATGTAAACACAATATGTACTTATGTCATTAATAACAAACACAAAACAACTTATTTTATATAAGATGTGTAAAGTGGCTGTCATATTTTTTATTACATAACCAGCCCTTATTTAAATTTTTTTAAAAACTAATTAGAGTTTCTAGTTATCATAACACTAGGTGGAAGATTTGTTTCTTAATTTACCCTATCAATTCTAATAAGCTTGCTAAGATGTCTAATATAACACTCATAATGATTGTTAAAAAAAAAATAACCGACACTAGAAAACAGGAAGAGGTAAATTGGTGGTCTGTTGTCTACAAGTCAAAACTTGAACTCCATGCTATTGTTTGTGCAAAAAGTAGAAGAGAGAGTTATAGAGAAAAAAAAATTATATAGAGGAGCTTAATTAGAAATTCTAATGGTAGGGATATTTTCATATAAAAAAAAGTTTTCTTTTTGTTTTACAAGTATGTAAGGGTTATCTTCTTTATTAAAAAATCAACTCAATAATAATATGATTCTTAATCATATCCTATCATTAAGATATTGAGACTTGTTTATCAAAAGCCGTGATTACTAAATCATCTAATCACCTCCTCCATTCATGAGACATGTTCAAATTCAATTTTATTTTATTTTTATTTTTCTTGTTTTAACTTTTATTTTCTTCCTCTTCTACCTAAACTAGACATTTTAATCCTTATTATTCATTATCTCCCACTTCCCTACATCAAACTCACTCCATCCACCCAGAACTCCCCGCCATAGCCACTAAAAACCACTTAAGCCACCATCAATGATCCTTAAGCCTCCAAAATCATCAATCTCCGATCACTAATCTCCACAAAACCCAAAGCCATTACCTACAATCGTCATCGGCCGCCCAACACCGACTCCACACCTACCTCAATCGAGCTCAACCACCCTCGATTTAGCCCCAAAGACCTCCATCTCCACCAACCAGCATAGGAATCCATGGAACCATTTTTCTGGGTTTTTGTTATCCATTACACCTACAAATTGGAACACAAATGGTTTTATAGAAAAAAAAAACAACATATTATTGTTGATCCCAATTATTTGGATAAGGAATGGTAAATCCTAATCAGCATACTAATGATAAAGGAATTCTTTTATATAAATATTAATATCAGTGTATATATTTTTGTATTTTTTGTTTCTTTTATAATTTGTATTTTTCTCTTTTCTTAATTTTTTTACCTTTATTTTTTTGGGTTAAGATTAGAAGATGGGTTCTTCGTAATTGATGTTTTAAATGATAATTGTACCATGTATAAAATGATTTTTTTCTCTTATTTTTGCTATATACAAGGAAGACCTACACCAAAGCTAGTTTTAATCTGTTGAACATGATTTGCTTGATTATCAAATTTGAAATACATGACAATGTGTTGAAATTGTACTACTACTATTATTATAAGTACAACATTAAAACATATTTTTTTTCATTATATCCTACAGTAGTAGGAGGCACGGAGCAATGTGGACAACATTGCTTGTTAGTAATATTTTATTTATTGATTTTTATTTCTTTTTATATACATTCACTAATGGGTTTTATTAGTTGACTAAAATCTAAAAATCATAAAGGGGCACCTAAATTAGACCGTCAAGCTATTATTCTCTTGCTCCTTAAAGTTATAGAGTAAAACATCAATTTCTCAATAAGTTTTTTTATTTCTTAATATACTCTTCTGAAAAAAATCGACTCGCGTGTAAATGAGGTGCTCTACCTAACTAAGCTATAGCCCTTTTGCTTCTGATATATATTTTATCATATCAATAATTTCTTGTCAAGATGAAAATATTACATGATTCAACTTTTATCTTTTTGATTGGTATTGCTTATAAATAATATTACATTTATAATTCATCGATGTGACAGGTTCCATTTCTTTCTCTTTTTGATTCTAAATGACCTATTTAACTCAGTAGTTAGATTATTGCTTTCATACAATGGGAGTCATTGGTTCAAATCCAATAGTAGATATAACTTATTAGATATCCAAATCCATGATATCTAATAAGTTTTTCAATCCACCTTAATTTTATTGATTTTTTTTATCTTTTCCATTCCATTTTATTTCACTTTCTCTATTTCATTTTTAAATTTGGAAGTTTTTCATTATATTAGATAGAATCTGATTCTATTTATGATTCTATTCAACTGAAAGAATAAAAAATAAGGTTTATAAACAAAATTTGTGTTTATACAAAAGTTTTTCTTTCGATTATTCAGGCGCGACACAAACTGGTTATAGTTATGAAATCACATTGATAGCCTCTACTCGTGCTCTAGCTCATCTAAAGCTAGGTTTGCCTTGATTATTTATCTCTTGCCTTCCGCTTTCCTCAAGTTAGCTTTTGTTATTTCAAGAGTTTGTTAAGCTTTATGTGGATCAATATCACTCCTCTTCTTTGCATCATTTACTAAAACAATAACTTTATTACTGCTAATTCTAGCAAATTCACCCATCAGAGCCATCATTAACCATGGTCATTAAGGCGTATTCTCAAAATACCGATATCAATGGCTATGGCAATAGGCGTGTGATTAGGTAATACACCAATTTGCCCACTATTTGTAGATAAAAAGATTTATTTCACTTCTGAATCCCAAACAATTCGATTCAGGGTCAATATACAAATACTTAAGATCATTTTTTTTCAAGTTGTTCTCCATTTCTAAGTTCGTAGTTTTCGCAGTAGCTTCATCAATGTTACCTACCAAATAAAAGGTCAATTCGGAAAGACTATCTAATTCTCTAGAAATGATCAATTTAAACCCTCTAATTGCTTTTGCTAGATCAATTTTCCTGGGGAACCGATAAATACTTTGGATATGAAAAAGGTTATGATAAGAAACGATCAATTTTTCATGCTCTTGCTACAATTAAGCGCTCCTCTTCAGATAATTCGTCCAACCCAATGATAGCTATAATGTCTTGAAGTTCTTTTTAACGTTGTAAAGCTTGCAGTGCACACATTGTATTTGAAAATTCCAAAATCAAATTAAAGAATAATTTTATTAAAAATAATTTAAAGTGACAATTAAGAAAACTAAAAAAAAAGGATTAAAATAAACTCATAAAAACACAAAGCTCATTGTTAAGTTACGTGGAAAAATTCAATTTAATCCCTAAAGTTTTAGTTTAAGGATTACTTGGTCCTTGTAGTTTTTTAATTTTATATTTTGATTCTAAGTGTGTGTTTGAGAATGAGGAGTGGTGAGGCGAGGTAGAGTTTTTTTAGGTATAATCTCTTTAAAACACAAACCACATCTCACTAAAAACTAAAAATACATGCTTTTTGTTATTTGTTTTACGAGTCCCACAAAAAAACCTCAACCACACCTTTATCTCAAACACACCCTAAACTTGATTTTTTATCACGTTTCTTAAGAGTTTTCAAAGAAGAGAGAAATTTGTTGATAAAAGAGGAGAAGAGAGAAAAAGGCTGGTTAGTGACATTTTAGCCAACAAAAAGTTAATATTGGTATCAATGCGTTCATTTTAAAGAGTGTCGTCCTATGGAATTGGTTTGAAACTTTTATCTTGTCGAAGAAAGTAAATCAAGGCTTGAAACAAGTTTTTTTATACGGTCAATTTTTATTTTTAGTTTTTTAGAGCAATTCAATGGTATTTTAGGGTTAAAAATGAGTTTTTTTAAGTTATAAGGAATTTATTTTGAGTTTTTATGTGAAAACACCAAAAATGAATGTTTGGATCCTCAAACTAGATGACAACATATTATCTACCCAACCAAATGATGTGGTGTCAGCCCATTTAAAAAAAAGTCCATGCGTGGGGACCTGACATTGCAAGCTCAAGCACGCCTAGGCTTTCGTTTTGAGATAGGTGTGTGAGTCTGTTCTTCTAGGCTCAACATCTAACTCTTTTAGTATTACTTTTTTTTTTTGTTAGAAACTAATTTCCTTGTTTTGAGTCAAAATATCTATAAAAAAATAATTCAAATATTATCCATTTTTCATAATTTTCTATTTTTATAATAATATTAATAATTATTTTGTGCATTATTCTATATTATCCTGATATAAGAATTTTATAAAAACATGCTCATGAGTATTAAATGAAAATAGAATATCTATTTTTTTTGTAAACTTTTCATATAATAGTTTTACATTAATTACTTTTTTATTTTTACTTTTATCGTAATTATCATGTCATGATTTTTTTCAATTTTTATTTATTAAAACTTGCTTTTTAGATCATGATATTTTTTTTAAAAAAAACAATGATTCTCATAAAAAAAATATGTTTTTTTCAAAATAAAAAAATAACGAGTAAAAGGAGTTTTAATTGAAGATATATATATATTTTTCTCCTTAATTCAAATGAATGAGATTTTTACAAATATTTATTTTAATAACCTTCAGTTTTAGTACAAAAAAAAAACATGCTACTAATAAAAATGACATGTTTTTGCAACAAAAATTACATTAATATGTAAATGAGAATTTTTCAAATAAAATGTATTTATTTTTAAGAATTTAAATTGTTTTTTTTCTTAAAAGCATTTATTTTAATTACAATATAACTAAACAAAAATTAGTTTTAAAAATTGCCCCTATCTTCCGGGAAAAAGACTAGTAAAAAATACTAAAATATTGGGTAAAGCATTGATGCTACAATGTTTTACCATTTGGTCCTTGATGTTTTTTACATTTGATCCTTGAAGTTTTTATACTTTTTATATTTGATTTTTATAGTTTTTAATTTATTTGTTTTGGTCCTCAAACTTTATTTTCATCAAGTTTCAATCCTTTAATTTTGAGAGAGGAGAGAGAAAGATCATAAACAACCACATTTTAGCCATTAAAAAGACAAACTTGGTGTTAATGAGTTCGTCTTGGAGATGGTACTTTAATTGAGGTGTTTTTGTTTGCTAACTATGACAAGAAACAATATATTTATGCCCATAAAGATTTTTTTATTCAATATGATTTTCTTATTTATGAATTATTAAAGGGTATTTTTGGGTTGAAAATGCAATTTTTAAGGTTTCTAGATTTTGTTTTAGTGGTTTAAAGTATAAACAATTAAAAATAGGTTTTAATGGTCTAAAAACACTAAACTTAATTTTTCAACCATCAAATATGATAAAAATTTGAACTAGAAGACGATGTATCGTTTTCCCAAGCGAACAATTCATTGTCTAATTTATGCTGAAGAAAAATGTTAAATGAATGATATATCATCCATCTATTTTTAAAGAAAACAGAGAAAGTCAAGCAAGCAGATATGCCTTCCAGGTCAAAGGGCCTATAGTTTTTCAATAAGAATAAAATATTTAATTTTTTATTTTTTATTATAAAGTTTGTAGATAATTTTCTTAGCTTTATTACTATTATCATTAATACAAATTTGTTAAAATAATAAACTCATTATTTTGTTTTTTGTATTAAATTAAATTTTATCATTATAATAAGTTTTTATTTTAAAAAATAATGCTTCTAATAAAAAAATATTTTTATCAGAACAAAAGGAAAATAAATACATTAATACAAAATGGAGTTTTTTTTTATTGAAATGATATAGTTTTATTCTTTAATTCAAGTCATTAGAATTTTTAAAAATATTTTTAAAAATTGTCATTAGCTTTTATCCATTAAACCATGTTACTTCTAAAAAAAGGCATTTTACTATCAAAACAAAAACAATTACATGAATAAAAATATATAATTTTCAATAAAAAATATGTTTTTCCTACAAATTTTTAAACATTGAATTTTTAATAATATTTATTTTAATTGTTATATAATTGAATAAAACTAGATTTTGAAAAGTATTCCGCAAGAATGTGTATGTGTAGGCACTATATTAGTTCGTTTCCTATTTGGAAAGTACGATTTTGAAAATGATTTGTGAATTGGCCATTAAAATAGTGCTTGCAGGAGGTAGTAAAAGATACATTGATACATAGTTATATTTTTTTAGCTAAAACACATATTTATTGTTGATTGTAACATTGATATAATTTATTATCTTTTATCACTAAAGTTTTCCTCTCTTCAATTTATTCCTTCCAAATTGAGTTGATTTGTTATTAGGCTTGATATTCTCATTCCAATTTTTTTGTAACTGAATGCCCACCAACAAGCTCTTCTTTAACATGAATTAAATTAATCAAGACATATTCTTCATTATTTAATATCTTTTTAAAGTCTATCTTAGCTCATGTGTCTTGAAGAAGTTTATTGAAAGCCTCTTTGAACCTCTTAGCTCTAAGTACTGTCACTGAACCAACTATAACCTCTAACAGAGCTCTTAGTGTTTCTTGGATTACATCATCCCCTCACTCCTCAAAAAATATTCATCCTTGAATCATCATCTACATTAAATAAAGAAAGATAAAAAACATTGAATATAATACTAACATTATACTTATCTGGTAGATTCACTTTGTAGGCATTTTCATTAATTTTTTTATGATCTAAAAAGGACTATCTCCTCAAGGCATCAATTTTGATCTTCTTTGTTCAAGAAACCTTTCTTCCCTCATATGCACCCAAACTCAATCTCCTGGTTCAAACCTTACTAATTTTGTGTCTTTTATTAGCCTTAAATGTATTTTGTTCATTCTTTTTCTCTATTTGTTGTTGTATCTTTGCATATAAGTTTTTCATCACCTGTGCTTTGGGTAATTTTATTTTACACTAACAAATATAATTTTCAATTCGACCATTAAATCAAAATAAAATTTTATCAAAAGTTTCCAAAAGTCTTATTTTATATACGAGTAAAATTGCATGTCAATCAAACATGGCCAAGGCCTCGAAATAAGGTCTAGAAGCTATTGTATGCAATTTATATTAGTTTCCTAGTTGATTTACAATTTTTTTTTCTATTTAACTTGGAACTTTTTTATGATTGTTTTTTAAGAAACAAGACCCTAGTCGAAACTAGGTAAAAAGAAAATCAAAAAACGATATAAACTAAAGATTAAAGGGATATAACATGCTAATAACACAAGCTTTGATATCAATTAATGTGAACCCTATGATCATATAGCAACGTAACTCACACACAAGAAAGACAAATCCTGGAAAGCTAAAAAATCAGATTTGATAGGAGCAACACAAAGATTACCTGAACCAAAACATCAACACTATTAGAATGAACCCCCACCCAATGAATATCAATTCATGAATGGAAAGTATAAGGAAGACGTCACAAGGTCATTTATACCTTGATAAGTCAAATTTGTTCTTTGTCTTAGCAATGAGAAAAGTGTTGCATCATGCAAAATACAAGTTTATTCAGAACATCATGACTCCAAAGCGAAAAACCTAAGTACAAACCCTATTTATAATAAGTAAAAAATCTTAAACAAGTTTGGAAAAATAATAATAAAATTTCTAAGTAAAATAGGAAAAAGAATCATAAATTAACTAGAAAACTAATATAAATTTCACACAGTATCTTCTGGATCTTATTTCAAGGCCTTGCAGATGTCTGATTGACTTGAAATTTTAATCGTATATAAAGCAAAACGTCTGAAAACTTCTGGAAAAAATTCAGCTTGCTTTAATAGTCAGATTGAAAATTAAGTTTGTTGGCGTAAAATTATGCATTAGAAAAAACAAACTTACCCAAAACCGACTTTAACTCTCCTAAATAAGCATAGAAATCTTCGTGATAGCTCTTGACCCTTAGTTTTCTTGTAGAAGATGTGAAATACAAAAATATTGTGCCATTAAATTCCACCAACTCTTTTTTCCTTATGTAACTAGGATAAATAAAAAATTCCTGTAAGAAAATGATTTTGGAACATTAAAGGAATCCTTACCACACTTGGAAACAATGTTATTGTCCATTATAGATCCTTGTAGAACTAGGAAAAGTACCATAATTAGATGTTGAATATCCTTGCATCATTAGAAAAGGAATCCCCTCCAAATTAAAAGTCTATAAGTCAAAAGGCAATAAATAATTAAATTTATAGTGTATCTGCTAGCCTGTCAAGTCCTTCATGAACTTTGATTTATCTAAAAATTTAACCTAATATAGAACAATATGTTTGGAAACTCCTAGTTAAATCTCAACTCATTCAAACGGTCAGATTGAAAGTTATGCTTGATAACGTAAAATTGAATAATAGACACAATTACGCTAGAATCTTAATTTTCTTGTTCAATCTTTTCTTGGATCGTATCATTTAAATTTCAACCCGATCCAAAGATCAAATTGAAAATTATGCTCGATAACGTAAAACAGTAAATACAATTATGCTAGAATCTGAATTTGCTTATTCAACATTTTCTTGGATCATATTAGTTTCCCTAAAAGTTGAATCATGAAAGTGAGTATTAAGTTGCTACTACACAATAATGTTGACAATTTGGCTTTAAAAATTAAATGATTTTTATTTTTGGCTAGAACAGAAGGGAGCATAGGACATTTGGCATGTAAATCTTATATTTTCTAGTTCAAATCTTTAATGTATTAAGTTGCTACTACACAATAATGTTGACAATTTGGCTTTAAAAATTAAATGATTTTTATTTTTGGCTAGAACAGAAGGGAGCATAGGACATTTGGCATGTAAATCTTATATTTTCTAGTTCAAATCTTTAATACTTGCGGCTTCTTAGGGGAAGTTCAAAGCTGAGTTATCCATGGTTGTGATCTACTATCCTTCGCTTCCACCCTGGGAATTAAGATCCACTCAATGGATACATGCGTGCCAGTAGCATTGTGAACGAGGAACTAATCTTCGGAAATGAAGAACCCAAGCATAAATCTATAGACAGAGCGATGGTCCATTTAGAAGCCAAGCTGGTAATCGTTCACTAAATTCTTTAATATTTTCCCTATCGATTCAATTTGAGTAATATCAACTACGACACTGGATACAAATACAATTGGGATTCCTTTGGAAAAAAGAGAGGGAGATTTGAAAGTAATTGCAAGACTAAAGGCAGCAGAATTGCTTTCAAATTGGCAAGGAATATTGTTTCTTTCGCTAACAAATTTAATATTGATATATTGATGTCAAATAAATAAATAAAAACATTACTTCATTGCAACACAATCGTTGCAAAATACGCAGAACAGTCTTAATGCATTCTCGTTTCCAGTTGCCAAATGCCAATGACCGAGGGGGAAGTACGACTCTGCATTCATTTTTCTGCATATTTTCTAACATTTAATTATCTCTGAATAACTATTAGTTTCTCACTTGGCATGACACAACACTATGCAATACAAGTTCTTTGCAATGCAGATTTCTCTTTCAAAGTTCACAAAGAGTGGGTTTGATTAGATTGTTTAATTCGAATTACATAAGAAGAATCCAGGTAGAAATGAGGCCAAGTACATTAGAATTTCTTACTCCTGAAGAGACATCAATCTTTGCCAACAGGGGGGAGAACATCTAGAACCTATATATCCTTCACGCACAGGCCACCATATGCAGCAGTTTAGATCTGTGCTTTTACTGATGTGGTTGGACTCTTCCCAATCTGCTTATGGACCCTGGATCACAACCAAATAACAAATAAACCTAGTAAAAAATTCCTGTTGAACAGCAATATCCGCAATGACAAAAATATGAGTATTTTCTTAATCCAGGCAATGAAAGAACTTAAATCTAAACTTTATATATCAAAGTATACTCATGCATTGTAATTTTGGAAAAGAATGGCGAGTGAGAAGGTGATGGGCGGGACTAGAACATAAAAAAACAAATCTTCAACCCATATTTTTGCCAGGTATCATGATGGACATGAGTGTTCAATGCAAGGATATACCCAAATGTAGAACAAGATAAAACCTACAAACAGGGTTTTGGTGCCAGCTTTTGCTGTTTTTCAGTAACGCATGTTTGAAAGTTGAGGCAACAGGCTTTGGAAGCCACAATTCAGTATTATTTGCTAGAAATCACTACACAGTAAAACATTTAAGATGGTAAACTGGATCAAGTACATCATGATAATGGTAGTGGAACAAATTCCCAATTGCGCCACTCTAGGTCTAGGCTAAAGCTCCTTTCCATCAATCACACATCCCCTCCACACAGACACACACAACAAAGCACCCTCACCTCAAGTTTTTTGACTCGTTTCTATGTATCTTTGTGGTGGAGTTGGGAGACACTAAACTGGATTGAGCAGATTATTAATAAGGAAAGTAGTTAAACAAACTTCCCATATGAACCCATTCTGGAGTCTAGGATAAGGTTCCTCTCCCTCTCTCGTGCACACATGCACTCACCCACTTACACACGGCACACCCTTGCATCAATATTTTGACACATTTATCTGGTGTTGGCTCAGTTTGTTCTGGGAGTGGCATAAACTAATAA
The DNA here is from genome assembly GCF_000002775.5 of Populus trichocarpa. Classification (NCBI taxonomy): domain Eukaryota; kingdom Viridiplantae; phylum Streptophyta; class Magnoliopsida; order Malpighiales; family Salicaceae; genus Populus; species Populus trichocarpa. The sequence goes on along the minus strand of NC_037299.2, from coordinate 3,865,196 downwards.
AACAATCAATCGAGAGCAGGCCAATCCCCACAGAGAAAGTTCAGAACCTGTCTAATCCTTGTTTGACCCATCTCATCATTGACATGGAGGTTTAGAATCTCAACTAAGAATTAATATTAAAACGACATTTTGTTTTTTGGAGCTCAGCCCATAATAGTTACCTAACAAGCTGACCTGATTCACATTTATTGACCTAAGAAACCATATCTAAAGTCTGCATATCATCCATGCGACATGCACACATTTAGTCATGCACACCTATAGGATAATTTTATTAGTGTTTCTATAGATTCAAGTTACATACACCACATTCAATCGCAGTAATATAATCTCAAATGGTTCAAATTCTAAGTTTCCATTGTCAAAAGCAATATAAACACTATTCTATCACCAAAGAGACAGCACCACCACCAAAATAATTTTCACAACTAAACTTACTCTATTGAACATATTCATAAGAAATCCATTAGGTTCCCATTCCGCAAGTCAGACCTCAAGCCAACCCCCAAACCATCCAGAAAACTTCCCATCTACCATGTGATCCACATAGCATTCTAGATACCTCACGAGTGAGTGACAGACTGACCCTTTTTTTTTGGATAAGTGTAAATTGTATAAAAGGGAAAAACTGTACAAAATACGAGGGGCATAACCCAAGAAGTTCATAGTTCTGTTAACCAAATCAAAAGACCTTAAGGTAACAAATAACAAAGCAAAAGCTAAGGAAGAAGCTCAAACGTTAGAAAAACAAAAGGCTAAAAAACAGCAGGAAAACATTTCATTGCACAACCCGTGGCATCAATTTCAAGAATACATATCATCTGAAATATCTTTAGAAACTTTCACACTTTTAATTACTCTTTGTCAAGATTAAGCACTAAACAAATCCAATCTGACTAACAAATGATTGCCTTCAATCTTTGTGATCATCTGTGACAGTTGAGAGCCAGAATTTAATTGAATCCCTTTGATCTGACATTTATAAATAGTTTTCTTATCCTGGCATATTTTACACTGATGCATAGGTGGGTCTCTTCAGAGGGAAATCAAGGCACATAATCTTTCTAAATACTCTAAACACATTATATGAATCACAGTCCAATGCCAGATAAAAACAGAATCAGTACCTTATTGATTATGAATGCAACAGGGAACCGTTTTCTATGTTAGCTTCCACATTCCAGCCTCTGAAGAAGTTGAAAGTAATTAGCTTATAAACTTGTGAACTGCTTGTAAGAGAAAAGCAACCATGTGGAGAAGGTATATCACCTCTCTGAAGATTCTCTCTTAAGTTCCTCTATCTGATTTTCAATTTTAATACATGCCTCTTGGATTTCTATATTTTTCTGACAAAGCTCCTTCCATTGTGCGGATAAAGCATTCAGCTCATATGCAGTATTTTGCTGAGCATTAAAAAAAAAACGGAAATATTTAGCAGGTAACAGTCAGGATAGTATTAGAGCAGAGCATAAGATGAGAGCTTGAAATCAAAATCACCTGATGATATTTCCTTTCACGGTTCACAGCTTCAATCTTTTCATTTTGTTCCCGTGCTAATTTTTGTGTTCTGAAACATTCAGAAAATTTTTAAGCTATGAAATACAAAACAGTACAAAAGTAAAACTTGCTTTGTTGATAAAAATGGAAAAACGTCCTAAAGCATATCTATGTTGTTGCAGGAGCAAGTACAGCAAGAAATTACAACAATTTTTTTCCCAACTCATAACACTGTTGGTCATCTAATTTTTAACAATTTCTAAATTGTTTGCAAGGTATCCACCTCAACCACTTGCACAGCTAAAGTACAAAATAAAACTTTTTTTTTTTTGGCAAGTTAGCTTTGTGCAAATAAAACTTTTGATGTACCAGTACACACTGCAAACTACAGCCAAGAGATGATTTCAGGAGTCTGAGTCAATAGTTTTAAGAACAAACAATCAGCATAACAGATGCCCCCAAAAAAGTGTAACCTTAAGACGGACCTGGTTAGCATTGTTTCCAACTGTCGGTTGTGCTGTATCCAAACCTCAGGACCATATTTTGACATGAGTTCCAAGTTTTCCAGCCTGAAAAATCACAATCACAGTGCCATCAATACTTCACACAAGGTCATTAAAAAATTTCATATGCAGAAACTAATTGATAGATAGAAATATCACTAGGAGTTGCAGCATTAAGAGGATTTTATCAGGGATAATAAACAAGATTAAGAAAGAAAATTTACAATGCAGCTCTTCAGCCATTAGCAATTTCCTGCCCAAATAGAAGCAACATTGATAAAGAATTAACAATGACTACTACCCATAGTAATAATCATGACACCTATTACAGGTTTTTTTTTTGAAAGCAGAGGGGTATGTGCATGGCCTTAGCTAATCCAAACACTGCTCGGGACTGGCACACCAGTTTGAGGCTCAGTCTTATTCGAAGGGCCTCCCATGTCCTGATACTATCAAGGGCAGCAACCATCCGAGCTATCCAAGGACATGAGTTGAACTCACGAACTGGGTAAATCAAGACATTCCATATCACCATCAGAGCCCCTCCCCATGACAGTGGTATGATGCCTACTACTCTGAGAATACATTTCATTTAATAAGTTGTTTAACCTTTTCAAAACAACTAAACACAATCAAAACACTAAAAGTAATCTCAACCACATCTCTCAAATTAACTTCCACTCTCAAACACAATAAACTTGTCACCAACAATTATTTCCATAGCAAACAAATAACGGATGAACACTGAACAGTAATACAACAATTAACCTGATTACTTGATGCTGCAGCAAGCGTTGGGCACGCTGAAGAGCCTGTTTCCAAGCAGTCTCGTCATTCATTTTGTTCGCAGCTGGCAAATCCAAATGAGAATACCTCGAAAAATCGAGCGTAACCGGCGGCCTCCCCGCTCTCACTCTCTCGTACTCTTTAGCAAGCATCGGATAATTCTATTTATTCCCAAAGAAAAAAAAAAAACCAAAACTCAAAATCACTTCTCACTTTCAATAAATTAAATAATAATACAAAAAACCCTAACCTCGAAAGTGAATTTGGGGACGGGTGGCAATTCTTTTAAGAAATCTGAGGGTTTTTTGGAGCTTCGACGCATCTCTTCCTCGACAAGACGATCGACTTCAGCTTTCACAGAAGGGTTTCCGTAATCGTCGTCGATGTAAGGCAGTGCATCAATTATTTCAGCATTGGAAGAGGTGGACCAGGGACGTGAGGCCTCTGGTGCTGCTTCTAGCATCAACATGTCACCGTTCGCGCTGTTGCTCGTCGCCATTCTCTCCTCTTCGAATTCAAGCTCAAATAACCTAAGTTGAGCTTGATCAGTCCAAGTGCTGGCTACAAGAGGGTTTTTTTTAAGTTTCTCTGGGTTACATTTTGGTCCTTAGAAATATCATAAACGCAATTTTATACGCTTTGTTTCTTGGCACATTTGATAATTGCTCGGTACCCTGATTAGAAAGTGCTATAATAAAATACGGAGTTAATTTTTAGAGATGTAGCTCAATTATTTAAATTTTATATTTATTTTTTAAAAATTATTAATTTAAATTTTATAAATTTTATGGTCACTAGAAACTTATACGGTCATTAATTTCAAAACTCGTAAAATTAATCAAAATATACACAAGTTGACTCGAACACTCATATTAATAATAATAAAAAAAAAATACAGAGTTGCATTATCACCTCACCTCTATGTCTTTTATTTATACCAAAATACATATTAATTCCTAAATTCGTAGCTAAATCTTAATTATTACCTAAAAGATATAAAAGAACTGGATTTTCATATGGTGTTCAAAGCACCTGATTCTTCTTTTTTTCATTTCCTTTTTTTTAATTAAATTCTTTTATGACCTAATTAGATCAAATTAAGTTTATAATTATGATAAAAATACTAAAATAAAAAAATACAGAACTAAATTGTAAATCAAAGAAAAAATATATGGTGAATTCTAAATTCACAGAAAAATTTATTTTGATCCAAAAATTATTTTTGAAATAATTTTTAAATAATATTATTGGTTTTCATTAGAATGTTAACAATTTTTTTTTTCAATAATTGTGTATAAAATATGTAAAAGATTAATAGTAATAATAAATTCCTCATGAATATTTTTTTAAAATCAAATTTTTATTTTTAAAATTTATAAATATATTTTGACATGATATTATCATAGTTATTATTATTTTTAGCTTTAAATCACATATAAAATATAGGAATATTATTTTGATATATTTTTTTAGCTTGCTTTAACAATCATGAAATATATTTTTTTAAATAGTGATTCCAGTTAAAAAAATATTTTCACTAAAATAATCAAGACATACATAAATAAGGGAATTAAATTTAGATTTGAGAAATATATGTATGTTTCCTACTGAGCTTAAACTTTTAACAAACATTTATTTTAATTTTTGCTCTTTTTTATTAAAAAAATTATGATCCTAATAAAAAAATGTCTTTTTTTTTAAGAAGATTAATTTTTTTTTTACAATGATATTGTTGATTGCTTTATTGATAATTTTCTATTGGCATGATATGTGTGATAATAACTTTGATAATATTTTGTTCATTGATATTGAATGAAAAAAAATCTATATTTATTTTAATTCTGTTCATTTTTTTTAATTAAATTAAGAACACATGATGAAAAAACATATTAATAAGAAAAGCAGAAATTATACTAGAAATTTCTTTTCAATGGAGTTTAAATTCTTTATGTTCTAACAAAAATAATTGAAGATTTTCTTGCAACATGAAATCAGATATTTTAATATGAATCTTTATCTTAACTTCTCGACTTAATGTTTTATTTGAATCAACAAATTTGTTAGTATTTATTAATATATATAATTTTCAAATTTTTTTTATTAAATACACTATCAATTTTTCAATTTGCAATTAAAATTTTTCTTGATGGTAGAAAAAACAAGAACAACACATGTGCTTTTTTTGTTGAAAAAAAATATTCTACCCTATACCATAGCACGAGGAATCAAATTTGTTTATTGTCGGTCAAAATTGCAAGTGCATAAATAGTAACAAGTAATAAAGTGAATGAATAGAATATCATTCTATGAGATTTGTAAAAATTATCAATAAATAACCAAAATTATTAAATCTCTATCATTTGATGATTCAATTATAAAAGTTTGCGAAACTAATAAAAAAATAAAAAATAAATAATTAAATGGTGTTGAAATCAAGCTTACCAGATCCTAGGATTTCTAATTTCGCTATAACTAATCCTATGTGAATTTCTCAATGGAGTTAATCCTATCAAAATTTTATTTTTATTGTTGATAATCAGGTTTTACTAATTTAATCAATAATCTCTCTTGAGCATCAATAAGTTATTTTAACAAGAAAACTTCTTACATCTCTGTGAAAATTCTAAACTCGTTAAAATTCATTAGGAACAATAAAACCCCTAATGATTACATAAGTTCCATAGATATCTCTATCATATAGATTCCTTATGGTATTTTGAATAATGACTGAAACAATTATCACTTTTCAGTCTCAAATTGAATCTTAAATCATGTAAACAGTTATCAAACATACACAAACATTAAATTCAAAATGAAATACTCAATAAATACTGAATTAATTCAATAAAAAAAATATTTGCATAATCATAGTTAGGCTACATAAAAAATCCTAGAATAAAGAACTACTCCATAACTTAAAAACACCTTGATACAATGAACATCACTCAAGAGTATAGGAAAATCAAATAATTGGATGTCTTGAAGGGGTTGTTGTCCTTAGCTTTCTTCTTTCAGTTTTGATTGCTTCTGGTCCTAGATGTCGCCTCCTCTCTTTTTTGTTGTGTTTATGGTATCAAAAACATCTCTTATCTGCTGCCTAAAGAGGTTTTTATAATCTGGCTTTAACCTTCAAAGGAAAACAAATCACTTTCCTTCTCTTGTCATGAATTCTGATTGTATTTTTTTTTCTCCTAATATTGGAGGCTAGTTTCGGGAAGAAAATGTGTGAATAGAAACTTATCTATTTCTAGAACAATTGTATACAATCAAATGTTCTTTCCAACAAAATTGGTCGTGTAATTTTTTAACATTTAGAACTCGATATATGGGCAAAAAATCGAGATAATGTTTGGGTTCGCAGGGATTTCATATATGATTCAAAAGATATTTCATAGCGATACTATAATTCTTAGTTTTAATAATTCAAAAAAAATCATCATACAACATAAATTTTTGACAATTAAATAAATAAGTTTGTGGCAATTGTTATATAATTCACTACTCAACGCGACCATGTATAATTTCTATAAAAGAATGAAACCTTAACTTGATGATGGAGGTTGCCCTAAATTTAAAAATGGTTTTTGACAACAAATATTCTTCAATAGACCAAAAGACATTTCAATCTCAAGAGAGAGTGTGAAGAGAAGGATGCCACCATAAAAAAAGCTGAACAATATTCTTCAATCAAATAATATTTTTGACTATTTTTTTTTTACCTTTTCCACTCACCATGTTTCTGTCTGATTTATTCTTCAACGCATCTTGTTTTTTCCCATGATAACAAAGAATAGCAGTTAAGAGTGTGGTTTTTTTTTATATATAAAAAAGATTTTTGTTGTTAAGAGTATTTTTAAAATGTTTTTTTAATGTTAATTCTAAAAAGAATTATTTTAGCAAGCCTGATTTACCTTTATATTTTTTGAAGAAATTAAATTTCATTTTAAATTCAAATTAATATCTTAAAAGAGATTTCAATATAAAAATTAATTTAACCCATAGGTTCAAGCATTTTGTAAAGAGTTAAATAAGTTAAATGACACATGTCACATGATTATGCAATTTACCTATTATTATCAACAAAATCACCATCCAATAGTTTACAACAAACAAATTAATTTAATATAGAAACTCGTTTAATAGTTAAGTTGATACAAATATCTTATTAGTTAATGAAATGGATGCGTTAATCAATTAAAATTAGAGATAGATTAAAATTGTTCGGCAAAGACAAATGCAACTCAAACTGATGAGGCCAGAAGAAGACAACATTTTTCTCTTGATGCACCCGTCTAATCTCATTATTGTACTATTTTTTTTTTCCTTTTTAGTATATTTCTTGAATAGCTAAATTCTTCGAGTATCCTCCATCCCAAGACTCGAGAAGATAAGTCTTTGAGTTGTAACATGTCAAAATGCTAAAAGAATATATAATCAGATTAGAATATTTTGACAAGACAGATCGAAGAAAGACTTAGAGTATATTTGTTTTTGTGGTAAATTTTATAGTTGATGTTTAAAAAAATAGGTTTAGAAAAATCATTTTTAGTTGTGGTTGATTTGATTTAAATAGGTGTTTGATTAACACTGTGGTTGAAATTATTGCTCAACCAAAAGCATGTTAAAAATATTTGGTTAAAATTGTGATTGAAATTGATGTTGTAAATTAAATGATCAAAAAAGACATTGATATAACATAATTTAACTTAAATAGGAGCTTGTTAACATTAATAGAATTTTAGTTAGCTTGTTATCATTAATAGAACCGTATTGAACATTCACACTTCAACATAAAAATAGCACTTTCATTGCATTTTGATTTGTAAACTATCATTATGAATTTTTAAGACCTGAAATGTTGTTGAAATGTGTATCGGTAATTTGATCATCATAATGGATGCTATTTTTACTACTTTATAAATTTATGTCTTACTTTATAGGAACACACTTGTCATGTTCCAACTGTAATCACATCACTCAAACCGTCATCATCATGGCCATCCACATAATATTTAAAGGAACACAGAGGAAAGGGATAAGGAAGGTGTAACCTCATATTTTGAGGAATGAATGAAAAAGGACAACAGAAGCAAAATGACGAGGTAGGACAAGAGGTTAGTGAAGGTGACAGAGAGGATGGGGAAGATGAGGGGGTATTTTGGTAACTGTAAAAAACAACAATTCTTTTCTTTGAAAAGGAGTTGTCAAATGAGGCAAAACTGAGATTGCATCTTAATAAAAAGCATCCAACAATTGCTTTTTGTAAACCTGTGGTTGAAACATCACTTTCAATGGGTTCTACTTTCACAAAACTGTATTTCAACATTAAACAAACATGTTGTTTTTGTGGTTTATCTTAAAAACACAAACTACTACAAAAACAAACACGCTTTAATGGAGATAAAGTTCAGGTTGAAATCCAAACTTGACCAAAATTAGAAGAATTAGTTAAGTCTAAGGAATTAATTAAACTTTCAATAGGTATAATTAATTTATTTAAGGACTTAATTCGAGAAAAAAAATTTAAAGGTCAATTTGACAAAAACAAATTAAAAAAATTAATTAAGTTCAATGACTTAATTAAACTTCTAAAGGGTTTTGTGAATTCAATCAAGGACTCAATTCAACAAAAATTAAGTTTGGAGTTCTATTTTAAATTAATTACAAAAATTAAAAGATCAGGGACCCAATTAAAACTTGGGATAGCCTAATCGGTGCAATTAGAGCTTAATTGAAAGAAACTTGAAGTGTGAAGGTCAATTGAGGACTACATTAAAGAAATCTGATACTAATGACCAATTTGTAAAAACAATATTGAAATCCAAGGGTCTAATTGAATAAGGATAGGGGTGAAATTGAATAGATTCCTAAAGATTAGGACTCAATTGAAAAGTTTCAAGAATATAAAGACTAAATTGAAAATGGATAAAGTAGATGAAAAGCCCAAATTTCCCCCCTAATGGATGACAAGTCATTTGATTTTTAAGTCTAGACCTTGAATGATATGTCATTTAATGATTATTCATTGTCTTCTTCCCTTTTAAAACAAAAAAGAGAGTTATTCAAGTGTCCACCTTTCAACTATAATTTTTGTCTCACCTTTTTACCACAACACACAAATTTCATACCAACTTACACTCTAGTACTTATACTTCACTCTAAACTAAAATTCTAGCTCTGATTGCAAGGAAAACACCTGCAAATTCTCTTCCAAAAATATTATCCAACACTACTCCATCTGTTAAAACAGTTTGGTGTACTTACTTGCCAGCTATAAAGCTAGATGAATTTGGGTCTTCATCTTCAACCAACAGCCAAGGATCACTTTCCTACAACTAAAGGTCGAGGTTCCATCAAATTATAAGCCCTAGAAAACCCCTTTATTTCTCTCATAAAAATCCCCCACAAAACCCTAACCGAAGGAGCCTGGAGGAGGAATACCAATCAAAATGAACATTACCATGAACTTGATGGGCAATGTTATCTTTAGAGGTGTTTTGAAACTTGATAGTAAGTTTTGGGAAGTTCCCATTATCCTATGTTTATTTGTTTTGTTGATGGGCAATACTCTTTTTAGTTAATACCTATTAATTTCAAATTGATAAAGACATGAATGATGTTGTAATTTCTGTTTGGCTTAAAATGCATGCATCTAGGTTTATATGTTCCTGGGTTTGAATATGAATAGTGTCCGGGCTATAACTTTTATTGAAAATTCTAGATATAGATCTTTTGTCATGGGTGTAGTTTGCGTTTATAATGTTTTTGGGCATGGGCTGACAATTTAATGGGTTTATTTACTTTGATAACGAGTTGGGCTACTATATTAATATGGATTACATGGTTTTTCTGGTCAAGTACTACACTTGCAAACTTTATAGGCTATTGTTTTTGGGTGTTAGGTCTAGGGCTGAGCCTATTCCAGACCTAAAACAGTGTTTAGTTGTGCAAAATTTTACAAAAAAAAAATATTTTTTTTTGTTTATAGAGTGTATTTGACAACCACGCCCTAACAAATTTTGACAATTTTCTTTACAGATTTTTTTTCTTATTTTGCCAAACAAAGCCTTATTATTATTATTATTATTATTATTATTATTATTTAATTTATGGTCTTCTTTAAGGGATCATTTTGCAACTGTTTTTTTGGTCCCTCGTAGTTTTACCTTTTCTATTTAATATTTGAGATTATGACCTACACGTGAGTGTTTTTTCAATAATAAATAAATTATTTTTTTATTTTAAAAAAACAAAAAATCTCTTTTCCAAAAATACATTTAAATATTTTTATTTTTTACATATGGCAAAATTTCTAAAAAATAAATCATAATTTCATAATTTAGCATACTAAAAAATCACAAAAAAAAATATTTTTTTCATTTTATTTTGCAAGCATATTGGATTTAATAATCAATTTATTAAAGTTATGAGAACTTGGTCTTCATTTTAAAAACACTAAAATTTTATTTTATCTCTTTTAAATATCCAATATTATGAACTTATATATAAGATGTATTCCTGATATTAAATAAAAATATATTTTTTTATTTTTTTTTAATTATTATTAGCAACAACAATAATACTTACTACTACCACTAATAACATTATCATTATCATTATCATTATTATAACTACTACTACCATTAATATCATTATTATTATTATCACCACCACCACCACTACTATTATAAAAAAAAAGCATAAACTTAATTTGAAGGATAAAATTGAAAACCATAAAAATTTTAAAAAAAAAGCCAAGGAAAGAAAAAAGAAATAAAAAGTAGAATGACAAATTTGAAATTATTATAACTATTGAAAAAAGAAAAATCATAAACTTTATTTGAAGGATAAAATTTAAAGCCATAAAAACTTTGACAAAAGAAAAAAAATAAGAAATCAAAAGTAGAATGATCGAATCGAAAAATATTATATATACATATTAGAATTGAAGGGTTAAATTGAAAAAAAAAAACTTTAACAAAAGGAAAAATGACAAAAAATCAAAGATAAAAACTAAAATGAGTGAATTTGAAATATCAATAATAATGAGGACTAAAATGCTTTTCTCGGTGTAAGAGAGAAATGAAGGGGGGAAAGGATCATTGGCGATAAACAGGTCATCGTATGATGACACACACCACTCATAAAAGAAGAGGAGACAACAAAGAATAAAATGAGATGGCGGAAGCATATTTTCTATCACTAGCAGCCGCTACACGGGCCGTCCAAAATACGCGGCGGTTACCATATATCAACAGCTTTTTAAATTAAAAAATATCAATTAAAAGCTAAATTACATTAGTATTCTCACTCAAACCAACAATTAACAAAATAATTGGGGCTAAAAAATCCTAATACCCCTTACTCTAATTACTTAAGTTTTTTAGATTCAAAAGCATATTTATAATTTTACTATGCATAAACAGAAAAAAACTTAAATATTCTTTCTGACGGTATTAGTTTTTTTTTATTCTTAGAGACTTTTTGGTTATTTAACTGTTTATTAAAATATATAAAAAAGATAAAAATACCTCTAAACAAACTTATAATGACTAATACACTAGAATAAAAGACAAAAATACTTCTAATTCTGAAACAAGTAATTTTTTTAATGAAGACCATAGACACCACTTTATTATTGCAGGGAGTAATGAATTGTATCTATGGCAATAGACAAAATCACTTTCCTTTTAGTTGTTTTTTTTAATGTATGCATGTGTTTTTTTTTTTTTTTCTCTTTCTGATGATAAAATAATTCAGTGTATCAAATCAAAATGACTATAATTCAAGAGGTGTTTGCACAGTGCCACTGCTTGATAGGTTGTAAGGATATTCCTATTCCCCAGGCCGGAATTACCATGGCCAAGTTCTCAACCAGTCCAGTAGCCATCGCCAGAATGATAATTAGCTTTCAAAGTTCTAACATTGACTCTCTGCATCACCTTCGTTTAGAACATTCTGTGGATGGCAGCCACTTTAAACAAGCAAGCATCTCAACAGAAACGTCAAGTGCAGATTCTTTTCAAGCATCTTTAAGAAAGAAAAAATATATATAGCAAGTCCACACGGAGATAGAACAAGAAAGTTGCAGAACTGAAAAGAAATCTCTTCAAAGACGTACCAGATTGGGGGGGTTTCCAGTCTGGTGCTTCATGCACAGTTTCTGTCATTTTTCCAGTTTTAATACCAGACAGATGGAATCCATCACAAAGCAAATGACACGTGACAATGGCTCGACGAAGATATTACGAGCGAGTAAAGAATTACAAAATGAAATCTCTTTTAGCCTTCTCTTTCATTCCTCCTTTCAAGCGGTTGACATTTTGTAGATCCCAAGCCTGGTACCATACAAATTTTAACATGGGCGCGCGCACCCCTTGTATGAAAACCAAAATTATAATAATAGAAAAAGGAGATGGATAAAGATACAATCCGGCTCGCTAGTCTAAGAGGTTGTTTGCATAGAGGAGAGTGAAGAATAGTTCAACTTCTGGTACATTCCGGATGATTTGGATAATCTGGTTTTGGCTTGCTTCACCGAGTAAAGATGGTACTATCTGCAGAACTCGTGATAGGAGTTTTGCCAGTGGCATCCCTAATGTCAGACTGGCCCCAGTGGACTGGCTCTGAGCCTCCATATCATCTACCAGTGCATCCACCGCTACTTTCAAAGATATTTCCATGATTTTACCAAATTCAGCACTGCAATGGAGGGGGAAAAATTCCTTTTAGAGGAGCCCAACATGGAGTTAGTTTGATTAATTTTCAATATCTCAGCTTTCAACTGGTACTAGGCAAACCAAGAACAAAAACTTCAAAGGCATGTAATGAAAGGCATTGCAAGGATTATGATGACAACAAGCTCTTTGATGCTGTAATGAAAACAGGATAAAAAAACCTGGAAACAGAGAATCTCCTGATACTAAAATTCCAGAGCACCAAGCACAGTTAATACATTCAGGAAGCCACCAGCAAAAAGAAAGGAAGAAAATAGGGAAATGGAGAGAGGGAGGGTGTCTTTGGAGGGGAAATGGAGAGAGAGGGGGGGACTTCGAAGGTTGATATTATTAAGCATCCACTGGAAAAAAGGAAAGGGTGAGAGAACTCTAATGGTTATTTTCAATTGTTTTCCATACCACCACACAAGATTATAAGCGTGGAGAATAGTCAGCTCAGTTATGAGAGATCGTTGACCTTCTGCTGGCAATAATGGATTTTCCTAAGCAGTTTGAGTCAACCAATACAAAACAGTCCTTGACAATTGCACCTTCATGCAGTGTATTCTTGTAATTAATTTTCCACCCTTGTGTGAATTCCATGGGTAAAAGTAATTATTATTTTTTGTGCCTGAAACATAATAAGCCTTTTTTTTTTTTTTTTTTTGCCGACTAGAACATAAAGATACCTTGATAGCACTGCCCGTGCCTCCACCATAAGCTGATCAAAATTCATGCTATCAGGAAGGATCATGTCATCAATGCTGGAGCTTGGGCCTAGTTTGTAGTGCCCACAATCTTCGGGCATTAAGTAGTCTATCCATTGGTGCGGACTTCCCATGCTCATGAACTTGTTAAGTATTTGCATGACAGTTTCATGAAGTGATGTGGTGTTGAACAAATCTGTCAGCTTCTTTCTGCACAGAATAAGGTTATAAGAAATTTAAGCAACCCTTCAATCATCAAAACATTTATGATTATTTCCAACAGATGCTTCATATGCGCAATTTTCATTAAAAATGCCCTTCCAATACATTAGCTTTTTGTTCACTATCCCAGATGTTACTGTAACAGATGTCATTGAATGGGTGGGTTTTAGACTTCATGAGCCTCTACGCCTTTGGTTTGAGGTTGTTCTCATGTGCCTTAAACATAGATAGCACCTAGAGACTATGTGATGGTGTGAACTTCTTCATGCAGTCAATGAAGCGCCAACAAAGTCAAACAGAGGCCAGATTCACTCTGGATTGATCGAGAAAGTAGTGAAATTCTAAGTTTGATATTCAGTTGAGAAAACTTTCACTGTCTGATTTTAGCATGTTTATTTTGAAAAATGGAGATACAATCATCAGAAGCATGCAAACATAATTTTAATCTTATAGAATGCACTTTCTCGTTTCAAAGATAAAATTATTAGCTTATATACATGCCATTTTTCAAACATGGAAACACTTACCCCTCAAGAACTTCTGTTACCACAGCTTGGATATTTGAAATCAATGCCAGCAAGCCATTATTTGCGAGAAAATCAGCACTAGCCAAAAACTTTTGCTGGTCATCCCTATCAACAAGATCAACATTCTCCTGTGTGAAATGAATGAAATGGATTAACTTCAGAAAAATGACAATACACTTTAGGACATCCAGAAGCAACATTAAAAATACCACCGGCATCGTCTACCAAGAGTGGGTTACACTATTTCAATGTACTAAACAACCATGATACCATCACATACCTAACTGACAGATAAAGAATAATTTAAACAGGAATTTAAAATATAATGTACACATGCAAAAAGCCAAAGACATGAAGGGGGAATGATCAAAACAAATGTTTATATCAAAATTGCAGAGAGATAAGTTTACCCAGGTTTACATAAATTGCTGGCTCCAAACTACGGTACACATTCCCCTTTTTTTACTTTTCTTATGAATACTTATTTTTCATGCGCTTTCATTGATGTTTAATTAACAGAATCAACATGTCTCCATTGTGGTGTCGCTCAGGTTTATATAGCCTTAAAGATGACACACTAGGCACCATGAACATCACAGCACCCAGAAAACGAGGTTGAGCCATCCTAAATTCAGCATTCTCACTTCTGACAAGTAGTAGCCTGTTTGGGCCCATTAAGGAGCAAACTCAATATATTAGAAAGAAACAGAACTGCAAAAGACATGTTGTATTATCATGGGTGGCATAACTTTAAGAATCACAAAGACCTCTTACCATGCTTCTCTAACCACCTATAGTGTATTCCATTCAGATGCATCATTAAACAAGCAGCCAAAAAGGGAGGAATTAGAACCAACTCAATTCAGTTATGAAAAAATCTGGTTCAAGAGATATTTTCGTTTAACACCATCAAGCCAATGACCTCAAACTAATGTCAGCATCTAAGATTCCACGTCAACTGTTGAAAGCGCTAGAGCATGCCAGTCCTGATGCACAACCATGGATGAGACTCCTCCAAGAACCTCCTAAAGCTTGAGTCCATAAAGAGTGGACAGAAAACAACTCCATCCCAAAGTATTTTCTCAAAAGAGAAAAATCATCAAATGTTCTTGAGTTCTGTTCCATCCAAATGCTTAAATGCACAACAACATAGTAGAAATGCCACAAGATTTTACAATCTCCATTCCCTACTGAAGCCTCCCAAAAGTACCCAACCACATTATTCACAATTTATCCACTAAGCTAAGGACCAGTACCACCTAATGTTTACAACAAGTTATAAACTAACTCCTGAACATAACCCATGCCGCTGGACAAAATATTGAGAAATCATTAGAACATATATTATATGGTATGCAGACTTAACTAACAAACCCTGAAATATACAGCCACTTGTACAGGTAATAAATAGCTAGTAGCTACTACCTTTAAGTTGCTAAGAAATAGCTAGCAAATAGGCATGTGGAGATTGTTCATGATGATGGAAATTAAGGGTATATAAATACGAGGGAGGGGGAGTCAAGACAAAAAAAACGACTATGAATTGAGTGCTGGAATTCTACCCTTCCCCACCTCCTCACTGATTTCTCTCTCTTTCTCCTCAAGAACTCTCTCCCCCATTTCCTCTTTGCATAAATTCTCAGCAGATCTTGTCATAGTCTTTCTGTGAAATCTGGTTTCTAACAGAAGTCAGATTCTGGCCCCAGTTCACATCCTCCAAGGCTAGGAATTATACATTTATTTTTATCATAACACATCCCCAACCACCTTCCAAAGCAAGACATCACATAACCTCATTTATCAGTGCTATCCTGCATCACACATGCACAAACATCCTCCCACCTGCCTGACACACATGCCGGGGAATTGCTGTGAGACCAGGGTGCTGTTTTGTCATTGAAGAGCAAGTGCTTGAAGAGAAGAGAGATAAATGGGTGAAGAGGTGGAGAAGCATATATTCCCCCACCTCCTCACTCATTTCTTTGCCTTTCTCCTCAAGCACCCTCTCTCCTAATTCCTCTTATTCTTGCCCCTCCTCACAGCCTCAAAAGCTAGGAGTTTACATTCATTTTATCTTCACATCCCAGCCACCTTCCAAAGCAAGACATCACATAACCTCATTTCTCAGCGCTGTCCTGCATCACATAAATGCAGAAACATTCTCCCACCTGCCAATCCAATTGCAGGCACAGGGTTTACTTATATACAGTCACAATGTATGTGAAGGGAACTGCTGAAGGGCTCACGTTAGGGAAAACTGATGACTAAACTTGCATTTTTTGTATGGAGGATGCCTTAAGGCTTGAAACCTTCAATAAAAACAAAGAACATTGACATCTAAAGCCATATAATATCCATAGGGAGTTGAAAGGGGGTCTCTAATAGTGATCACATCATTTCTATACCAGAGATATAAAAAGGCATCATTCAACAACTGTCCCTGCTACAAATCACAAATACAGACCTTCATCAAGACAACCATCCAGAAACCCTTTCTCAGCCTCCCCCTTCAGCACATCAATGCAGTTTGTTCATGAATTACAAGAAAAATATTATTTATTCTTATATAAAAAATGAACTCCTGTATGCATGAGATGTTAATTAATACATGTGCTCCTCCAAAAGCCTCCCACCACCTCAACCATAGTGGAGAATGTCAGAAATGAAACCTGTCTTCGTACTTCACTTTAACAAAAGCCTGGAATATCTCTGTAGATCATCAGTTCTCCTAGGCCAGCTATTGTTAACTCTCCGGAACTGAGCTCTTCATGCATTATTTCAGATCACTATACTACCAAACATCAAGAATTCTAAATTCCATACGTGGCTATATAACTTCACAGTCTTAAAACATTATGTGATGTCATGAACATAATCGAGAAACATTTGAGTAAAACTATAAGAATTTAGTAATTCAACAATGGTGACAATTGACATTTACATGCAGATATGCAGATCCCCAAAGCTGCTTTCTGGATCAGTTAATGGTCTGAGAGTACAAATCTTAAAAGCACATATTTGCAGTCCAACTAAGTCAATGCAGCTTAACAGCACAAATAATAAAGATGGGCATTGAGGAGCAGTATTTTGGTTGGTTATAGAATGTATACTTCATTCTCTGACTAAATTGCTCTTCCAAGAAACGCCTATGACTAATTGTCATTGAACATACTTGCTTAAATGACAAACTAATAGCAATAGCAATCTGAAAACAAATTACAGTTCAAGAACTCAGCGATTTTCAACACAAAAATCAATTGCACTGGACTGATTAGCCAAAGAACAACTATTTAAGATTATTGCATGACAGACATGAAAATGAAACTTGACAAAAGCTGCCTGAAGAAACACAGATAGTTCTGGCAAATGATAGTTGTATGTGAGCATTTATCTTAAACATGGGAACAGAAATAGAATGGATCTTACAAGTAAAAGTGAGCTTCCAAGGCCACGAGCAGTATCAATATACAAATGTCTTCCTAGAATATTTACTTGAACTTTGATGTATAAGCTAAGCATTGTCACAGCCCACAGCGAAACCAACATTTGTGTGAAACCTGGAGGAAAATCAGCCATAAAATTTGAGTGAAAAAAAAATCTGTGAGATTACATATTGTATGCACCATAAATATGTAGAAAAAATAAGTAGCTGCATACTTAGGATTTTGAGTCTGTCCCACAGTTCAAGTTTCTCTGAAGAGGTAAGCGTGGTTGGCTGACCCTTCCCTTTCTGTAGCCTTTCAGTGAGCTGAGAAAGGTCCAGTTCTTCTGCTATCCGAGTTCTTAAATATTGCATTGCATGAGGCAATGTTGTTGTATCAGCTATTAATTGCACATTCTCGAAATGGTCTTGCAGTCTATAAATACAAGTCATAAGACACAGCATAAGAACCAACAGAACATCATAAAAAAGAGGGGGAAAAAGACAGACAAAAACATAATCAAATTCTCTTAACTGGGCCTTGATGAGTTCATCATTTGCCCTTTGGCGAGCAAGTTCCCTCTCCAGATCAGCGAGCTTCTGTTGGTGAGCATTGTATAGTTTACAAAGAAAGTACCCACTTCCTAAAACACCTGATGTAATAAGAATTTTCCTCTTATGCCTTCTCCAAAAATTCCTAGTGTCAAAAGAGTACTAAATAGTCAACAAGCAATAAAACCACAAGGAATAGCTATTCGCAACCAAAATCCAATAATTAAAGCACAAATATAGTTCTTTATAACATAAAATCTAACTATTCACAAACAAAATGAACAGAACTAGAAGATCAAACAAGCAAATTGCGAAGCAAAACAGTTATTCTAGCAAAGACTATGCATAAAAGACAACTTCACAGCCCGGAAGATATCATATAAAAACACATAAACTACCGACAAGGGCAATTACATGGACAGAACTCCCACATAAAGATTGACAAATAAGGAGGGCCCATCTGAAGAAACAGATAATTAAAGCAATAGAAGAGTAAATTAGCATAAACCCAGAAGATTAAGCACAGTAGAAAGCACAACCTTAAAGAAAGCATTTTTAAATACTCTGATGCTATGCAAACACCCAAAAGCCCATCTCTAAGCTCTTATACCATTCAAATCCATCACTGATACTGTAAGTTGCAGGCAGGCTAATGATAGCCTGACTTTAGGCAATGCAAAAAGTTAAACTTCTTATCTAAGACCATACAAGATTTTGTTGAAAGAGAAATAAGGGTTTGAAAAGGGAGAGATGGATTGGTGAGAAATATGAGGTTTTTGAGAATAATAATTATTAAGGGGAAGTTCGGAATTTTTTTTTTAGATAATAAGTGGCAGTAGCCAACGATGGTTGTTGAGGTACCTATGTCTGCCTTCGTTTCTTTCTACTATGTTTGTTCTCTCTCTTTGTACTATGTTTTGCGGCTTTTGCCAACATTCACAACTCTTCTAAACTCTCTTCTTCTTCTTTTTTTTTTTACTGAAAGATGCCTATCATCCTTGAACTTTTGGGATATTTAAATTTACTCCATGAACTTTTCAGTTTTGATTGTGGCCTTACTTGAACTATTTTCTTTTAAAATCAAGTAATTCTACTAGTTTTTGTAGAATTTATTTAAACAAAGTAATGGATTTTTGTATGTGAATCACATGATTGCTAACAAAAAATGAGAAAAAAAGATTTTGGAGACGTATGTATCATGCAACGAGATATGGCATTCTTTTATTTTTTTTAATAAATAAATAAATAATAATAATAATATCCAAAATATTACTCATTTTTTAAATAAAATTACTAGTAATTTTAAAAATATATCCTCTTAGTATTTAATAAAAAAAATTAAATCATTAAACATCAACTCATATTTTTTTATGGATGGCAATTTACTATCATCCAGTTTTAGACAATTCTCTTCTAACAGCTATAGGGATTCAGAATCCAGCACGTATTAAATGAAAATCATCTCTTTAATAGTGATTATTTTATTAGCCCTAAGTCATGCAATTCAAGATGTTTTTTAGGGTTGAGCATGTCTTAATACAATAGTGTTTAATTGTGGAACATATATCCTACAAATAGGTTCTATGTCTTTTTATGTGAAACATTGAGGTAAGCACTATCTAGTCTGAAAAGGAGTTTCTTATTGTTCCAATGACTACCCTCGTGAATGTAATATAGAGGCTCAGTAGATAGTGAGATAGTACGTATATCAATCATTACCAGTTCAAGCACTCATCAAAGAGTCGAAAGGTTTCACATACTTAAACCCTAACTGAAAGTCATAAGGTAAACTGTTATTCCCCCACCTAACCTGGAGTTTCCATGTGTGTGCATTCCAAAGCGATATATCACAAATAGACTAGTGATGCATGAAGACATTCATCCATATCCAACATACATGTATAAGCACGATAAAACATGTTAAAGTGTAACTAAAAAGAAGACAGATGTGAAAATTTAAACACATCAAATCACATAAAAACACATGAAGTCTAGTCCAATACTCTTAAAAACAGAAAGTCCCTAGTGAATTTGTCATTCTACTGCATGTGCGCGCGCGAAATGGCGACATGTTGGGGTCAAGGAGTCGTCATCTAATTGTTTGGTTTAGGGTTACTAGAAAACCCGGGTGGACTAGTCTTATCATAAATTTCAAGGTAATGGACTGGTTGTGGTTATGGAATGTATTAGCACCCTTAGTGCACCTTACCTGAGATAAGTTGTATTATGTGATCTAGACATGGTTTAAATGTGTTACTGAGTTCTTAGTCGGTGGTCTGTCTATGGCTCGAAACAAAAATTTACGTTCATGAACAAAAATGACATTCCAAATTTATTATGGACTCGTATGCCCAAATAAATTCTTATAGGAAGAATTTATATAGGTGCCTTGACAAGGTTCACTTATTCTAGAAAGTGAAAGCGTTTTCCAAAACTCGTAAATTGTGGTGAAAATATTTCTAATTAAAATTGGTGAATATCCAAAAACAATTCTGAAAACTTCCTAGTCAACTTCTAATATTTAAATATCAACCTACTTGTAAGTTTATCATTTATACTAGAATGTTTACCATTAATTTTTAAAAGAAAAAAAATTAGAGTTATTGAAATATTGACCAAATCATTAAGGAATTTTACAAACAAGAAGTTTGTAAAATTCTTTTTTTATGAATAAAATGCATTTTTTTTTAAGATTAAGCTGTATGCAACAAGTAGAAATTTTTTTTAAGGTTATGCATGGCAAAAACCTATTTTTTTTTTCTAAAACCAAAATTGTTAAAATAGGCTTAGAGTGTGTTTGCCAGACATGCCTTTAAACCAAAACAAAAAAACCTTTAGCAAAAACATTGCCAGCTAAACAGGGTTTTAACCTTTGACCTGATTTTGACTCGACAAGGTTGACCCAAAACTTTTGGTTCGACCATAAAATAAACCAAAGTCCACTAGTTTGACTTGAAAAAAAAAATCAAAACCTAAACCAAAATCCACAACGAAATCAAACTTAAAAAACATAAAAACTTAAAAACTTTTTATCAAAACTTAGAAAAACAAAAAACATGAAGAATACCGAAGAACATTCAACATGAACCCAACAACGTAGATTTTAAATCAGACTAGATATGGATAAATCAAGGACACAAACATGTTAGAAATTATACAAGGATCAATAATCTAGCATTCATGTACTTCGATTATCACTCAAAAACCATGATTTTGTCAAAATAGGTTTCGGTTCAAAACCGAAACCCTAGGATTAAAACCTACTAAAAACATGTAATTGATGCAAATAAATCCTAGATTATTGACTAATAAAGTCGCGCGTAGGATTTTGTGCAAAGAATTTAACCAAAACTAGTTCAAACCATGGAGTTAAGATAATGTTCTTCCCAGAAATATTGCTTAGATACCCGGCACACTCAAGCCTCAAAAACTGACATTTTTAACTTCTAAAACGTGTTTTCTTCATTTTAACAAGTTACATAACCATAACCAAACATGTTAGAATCAAAAACTAATAGATAACATCAACACATCAAAATCATGCAAGACGTTCCAAACTTCAAAATCACCAACTTAAAACAACCTGCAAAAACATTAAATTTTGATTCACAACTGCCTCTTTAAACACTTGCCCAAACCATGCCTAGGAACCAAGAACACACTCTAACAAACTAGAAAAAACATCAATAACCCTACTGTCAGATTTACAAATCACTTTAATTAATTTAATATAAACATCCAAGCATATTCTAAACATTCGACAACATTAATTGATAGCTCCAAACAGGATCAAACAAAGAAAAAAATCATATTCTATGCTTTAATCAAAATCAAAGCTAAAAGTAATATAATGCAACAAATGTTCAAAACACCATAAAACATGAAAGAACAGGCTAGAGATGTGCCTCATGGACATGATCTACTAGGATAAGTGAATATTTTATACCCTTCAAGCTCAAACAATGGTTGTTGCCTTTTAGTTCCTTCTTTTCAAAGTTTGTCACTTTCTCTAAAAGTTGAGGAAATCCTTATTCTAAGCTCTTAAACCTTCACACTTTAGAGTTTCTTTATCAATCTTTTCCTCACCTCCTTCTCTCTTCATGCTCTAATTTTCCAGCAAGTATTTATAGGTTTTTGCTAAGGTTTTTTATGGGTTCAAACATAGATCAATCAAAACTTAGCCCTTTAATCAAAATGAGATAGTTTTGGAGTGCATTTCATAGTTGTGCCCATGCTGGTTTTTTAATGGTGGTTTTGCAACAAACTTGGTTTT
Organism: Populus trichocarpa; assembly: GCF_000002775.5. Taxonomy (NCBI): domain Eukaryota; kingdom Viridiplantae; phylum Streptophyta; class Magnoliopsida; order Malpighiales; family Salicaceae; genus Populus; species Populus trichocarpa. Next base: position 3,842,992 of record NC_037299.2, on the reverse strand, counting down.
TTAAGGTTTTGATGGTTTTCTAAACTTGGAGACCAAAAAGCTTGTTTCTAACCTTTTGATCCTGAGAGAAGCGTGGCCAACATTTGATAAGAACCCACCGATAAGGCTTGAAGTGTGAACACATGAAAAAGATTAATGGTTTTGTGAAATGGGTATAACGACCATCGATGACTGAGTTGACCACTTTCGAGGCTTTGTTGGAGCAGTTTTGATGTTATCATCATTGAAGACCATCTAATCTTGGTAGAGGGTGTGCACACCTTTTGTTTGGATCCAACCTTACTCAATTTAGAGGTCTGTAGTTTCACTTTCATTTATTTGAAAGTGTCAATCTGATCAGCCTAAAATCTGAAAATGCAATGATGACTAATCAAGGAAAAGATGTTGTTGAGTTCATTAAAGAAAATGAGATATAAACATTTGATGAGAGTAGCTAATCTTTGTAGAGGAGGTGTTTCTTAATTGAATGGTGGTGGTTACAACTCCAAAGATGGTTAAAAATGTCACATTTATTTTGCCTAAAAAATGCTTACTCGATCAACTAAAATTATTGAAGAAGAAGCTAAATAGTGGTTGAACGACGCGTCATCTAGGTTAAACCTTAGAAATTATGGTTTTTAATTTGGGATTTGATAGATTTCATTTTAGTCCTTATTCTTCCAATCATTTTTAATTGCACCCGTAATTGTCTTCCAAACTCTTAATTTCAAGCAATTTCACCCCTGCCAAACTCAATCATCAACCTCAAAGTTTAGCATCATTTTCATCTTGGTCCTTGGTTTCTAATTTGTGCACTTGGACCCTTACTTGACCATTAAACGTTTAATTTTCTTAAATTTGGCCTCTAATTTAGTCAATTTCACCCCCTACAATCACATGTCTTTTTCAATTTGGTCTTTGGTTTTGGGTTTCTTCAATCATATCTCTAATTGTCCATCAAACTTCAATATTTATACAATTAAACCCCTGTTTTGATCAAATTAACTCTTTAAAATTGCAAATCAACTTTCAGACTTTAATTTCTTCCAATTAAGGCCTAAATTGACTTCAAATATCAATTTTTCTTGCAATTAAATCCTCAAAAAAATTAAATAAGCCTTCCAAAATTCTTATTAAGTCTTTACCTATCCAAATTTGTATTTCTTTACTTCAAATAAAAATATTTTCACCAAATGACCCTTTTGTCAATCAGAATTGCTTTGCCAATTTTGTCAATCTTATACAAGTTGGTCCTCCAACTTTTCACTTGTTATTTTGGTCTTTCACCACCAACTTGGACAATCTTTTAGGCTTTCTTCATGTATATCCTCTTGTATTTTGGATTTTCTTTTTCTATTTTTTTTCTTTTCTTGATTTTTTATGGGGTCGCGTGGGTAATAACAATACAATCTAGATGTCTTTACCTTTTCTCTTTGTGAAGAGAGTGGTCTCAATTCTGCCAACGTTGAAACCATTTTCAATAAGAAAAATCTTTAATCTATCATACCATACTCTTGGTGCTTGTTTTAAACCATATAAAGCCTTTTTAAGTTTGAAAACATGATCGGAAAAATAAAAGTTTTCAAAACCTTAAAGTTGCTCAATATATACTTATTTCATGATAAAACTATTTAAAAATGTGTTTTTGATATCCATTTGAAAACGTGTAAAATTAGCATGACATACAAAAACTAAAAGTATTCTTATGGATTCTAGTCTAGCCACGAATGCAAAGGTTTCTTTATAATCAATACATTTTTCTTGATTATTACCTTTTGTAACTAGTATAGCTTTGTTTCTCATTATGGTTCCATGTTCATCAATTTTATTCCTAAAAACCCATTTTGCTCCTCTAATGAATTGAGTTTTAGGTCTAGTGACTAGTTTTCAAACATCATTCTTTTCAAATTGGTTTAGATCATCTTGCGTGGCTAAAATCCAATTGCATCTTTTTCGGCTTCTAGGTAGGATTTGGGCTTTATATGCGAAACAAATGCATAATGCTTATTGATATTTCTAAAAGATGTTATAGTCTTAGTTCCTTTAAATGGATTGCCAATAATTAACTTATGAGTATGAGAGCTTACATACCTTAGCTCTTTAATGGCACAAAAGAGTTACTTACCATTTCTTGTTGATGACTTGAGCTTAGTTGATCCTTGTTCATCTCTTCATTGTTGTTCTTCATAAGTGTCTTATTATTAAGATTTAAACATTGAACATTTTAATTTACATCATCTAGAATCTCATCAATTTTTTCATTTTGAGTTTCCTCAAAGACGACATGCATGGATTCTTCAAGAGAAAATGTTTTATTGTTATAAACTCTATAAGCTTTGCTACAAGAGGAATATCCAAGAAAAATACCAAAATCGAAATTTGAATCAAACGCGTTTAAGTTATCCCTAGTATTAAGAACAAAACATTTTAAACAAACACTTTGAAATATGAGATATTGGGTTTCCTTCCTCTTCAAAGCTCATAAAAAGTCTTTCTCAACTTTAGTCTCAAGATAACACAATTTAAAACATGGTAAAAAGTGTTTATGGCTTTTACCTAAAAACATTTAGGGATATTAAATTTATTTAACATTGTTCTTGCCATTTTTTGAAGAAATCGATTTTTTCTTTCCACAACTCTATTTTGTTAGTGAGTCTAGGAATTGAAAAATTATGGTGGTATCATTTCTCTTCATAAAACATTTCAAAAAAATCATTTATAAATTCACTATCATGATCACTTCTTATGTTTATGATTTAAAAACCCTTTTTATTTTCAATTTTTTTTTTAAAACTTTACAAATTCATAAATAGTTTCATCTTTTGATTTTAAAAACAATATCTTGTAAAGTCATCCATAATCATGAACATATATTTATTACCGCTTATGCTTCTAGCTCTAGTTGGTCTAAATAAATTTATGTGTACTAATTCTAAAGGTTTTTCGATAGAAATGTGGTTCTTGCTCTTAAAAGATGTTTTCACTTGTTTACCATTTGACAAACATAACATAACTTATCCTTTTTTAATGCAATTTAAGGGAGTTCTTTAACAAGCTTATTTTTGACAAGTTTAAAAAGAAAACTATTATTAATGCTAGCAATAAGACAACTTTCTATCCTTATACATACGTAAATTTTAATCTTGTAAACATTTCCTTTTATATTACCAATAAACAAAACTTTATCATTTTCAAGGATTAAGCAACATGCATGGTCAAACATGATTTTGAACTCTTTATCACACAATTGACTAATACTTAACAAATTATATTTTAGATCATTCATAAGAAACACATTTTCTATTGAAGGAGAAGACTTACCTCCAATATTACCAACTCCAATGATCTTTCCTTTTAAGTTGTCTCTAAATATGACTTTTCCACTATTGATCTTGGTTATGCTTGAAAACAATGAATCATCTCTAGTCATATGTCTTGAGCAAGCACTATCCAATAATCATTCTTCATATTCCTTTGATTCCTACACACATAAAATCAAGATGAAGTTTTTGGTACCCATACCTTCTTGGGTTTTTTTTCCCGGTTAAGTGGTGGTTCTTTTTCATACCCAAGTCATGCTACCAACTTTGTCCTTCTTCATATAACATGCGTAAATTAAATTATCAATACTTCTACAATGATGACATGTTTGGTTTTAATCATATGATTGTTTGACTTTAACAAAGTAGTTCTTCAAATATTTTTTGTTCCTTTTGGTTTGATACCCTATACCTTTTTTGTTGAAGACATATATTTAACTAGTAAGCATGATATCTAAAATCATAGAACCTTGAGTGAACTTTACTGATGTGGTATTCGATTTGTCTACCTTTTCTTTTAAAGATTTATTTTCCTCTTCAAGTTAGCTAACATTGTCATTATCAATAATAATGCATACTTTCTTTTCTAATGCATCTTTTTCAACAAGTAAACATGCATGACTCTTTTTCAATGAACTATATTTACAACCTAGTGTTTTAAATTCATTATACAATGATTCAAAGGCATTATATAGTTCATCATAAGAGAGGTCACATTCATCATCCAAAGAAATAATCGTATTATCATGTTTAATTTCTATGAAACACATGTTTGCAACATGTTTTTCATTGTCACTTGAGCTAAAGTCTGAGTCAGCACTTCATGTTACTTTCATTTCTCGTTTATGATGGTAGTTCTTCTTTTTATTTTGAAAAAGAGGGCAACTGACCTTAATGTGTCTCGTTTTGTTGAACTTATAGCATCTAAGTGCCTCCTAACTAGATTCTTCCTTATTTCCATCTTTCTTGAAGTTTGAGAACTTTTTATTCCCTTGTTTTTTTCTTAGGAAATTTTAGAATTATCTTATTATAAGTGCAATTTCCTCCTCCACTTCATCATCATCATCATAGTTAACATGGTGTACGGTTTTGAATACCTAGTTTTTTTTGGCTTCTCATCTAATTCTTGCTTTTTCATGGTGATTTTTTTGAGTCATTAGTGAACTGATGAGGTCTTCTAATGGAAGTTTGGTGAGATCTTTAACTTCTCAGATTGTTGTAACCTTTGCTTTCCAATACTTTAGCAAAGACCTAAGAATTTTTCTCACAATATCAGTATTACTATAAGTCCTACCAAGAGCATCTAAACTATTAGTGACAGTTGTCATTCTAGTAAACATACTAGTTGTGAATTCATTTGAAAGCATTTTGAATAACTCATATTGATGTACAAACATATCAATTTTGGATTCTTTAACTTGATTAGTACCTTCATGAGTTACTTTTAAAGCATGTCATATATCACTAGCATTTTTACAAGATGATATTCTATTAAATTCACTTCTACTCAAGATACAATATAAATTGTTTATAGTTTTAACATCCATAGAAAATAACTTCTTATCACCATCGGTATACTCACTTCTAGGTTTATGAATCGTTATATCATTTTCATTCTTAGTAGGCTTGTAAGGTCCATTTTCAATAGATAGTCATAAATCATAATCAATAGATTGAAGATATAAAATCATCCTAACTTTCTAACAGACATAATCATTATCATCAAAGAATTGTGGCCTAGAGGTAGATGCTATTTCATTTTGAACATTTATAGCTAGTGGTTGTCATTCTACTTAAGTCTAAGCAAACTTATATATATGAGAATTAAGCTTCAAAACTAATTGTTGTTCTAGGATTAAGGCAACAACAACACCTAAGGGGAGTTGAATTAGGTGTTCCATTAATTTTGTCAAATAATGCAAATAATCACAAAAGGCACCTATAACACAATAACCAACAATATAATTAAAGTGTTTAAAGTAAAGAGATAAGGAAAGAGAGATTGCAAACTCGGTTTTTAATATGGTTCGACAAGCTTACATTCACATCTCAATTACAATCATACTTGAGTATTATAATTATGATTTGTTTACAACAAGATTCAATTTCTCAAAGAGTTGATCATTCAATTTCTCTATATCTCACTCAATAGCACTTAGGATCATTAAAGGTGTGCAAGTGTAATGAGTGTGAGATTTTATACTCTTGTGCTAGAATATAAAGATTTAATTTAACATAACTTAGAGTATGTTAGGATTCATGATTTCTAGTTGGTTTTTCTTTTGGTATAACTTCTATATCATGTATGTTTAGAATCTCTCCTTAATTCTGCATCATATATATATATATATATATATATATATATATATAAAAGAAACTAGTCGTTTATAGCTACTAGAATGCCTCTAACATCTAAAGTGGTCGATCAGTTCATATGACCATATCATTCAGTCGACCGATTCCTACAAAATTCTTAGGTGTTCATCATGGATTAACAGTGATCGACCAGTTCAGTTTAAAAATCAGTTTTGACAGTTTCAAACCTAGTGAAACTTGAACCGATTAAATATATATCAATCCTATTTATGCATGCAATGTGAAATGTGTGAGTTCATTTTAGTTTGCTATTGAGTAAGATATAAAGATTTAACAATAAGCTCTACAATAAATCCTTAATGGCCAAGTCTTCACTAGCTTTCACCCTAAACTTATTGATGAATTTCTTCTTTCAATTCCATATACTTGTTGATGTGATCTTCATATAAAACATGTTTAAACTTAATCTCATTCAAGTATATCATTAGTCAATTTTCCATTTAATTGCTATCATCAAAATACAAGATATTATAAATATCAATATGTGACCTATAGGTCAACAATAACTTACACATATAACTAATCGAAATTAAGTGTTAACTCTCAATCTATCAAATCCAAATTATTCCAAATCCTTTTTTCCTACTTTGTATCTCTTAATGAGAGGTCTTTTGTACATGTAAATTCTAAACTCAATCATACGCAAATCATGGGATATATATCAACTAGTTTTAATAGCAAAAATCTATCAGAATGATAAATTAGAGACACAATAATTTTTAAAGATTATATTAAATGTAATTAAATATATAAGTATAAATTGAACACAACTCATAAGATAATACGATATTTATAGTCATTTCTCTTAAGTTTGATGTTAATTCTTAAGCATAATAAATTCACTTTTATTGTTTATCTTTTAAAAGTTCATATTTAACAATGCTACCTATATTACCCTTTTCATATACTTATAAAATTACCAATTAAAATAATAAATTGTATGAAAATAAATATTTTAATTTTAAAACAATTTTAAAAAATGTTTAAACAAAAAATTAAAAAAGTTACACAATAAAACTTGTTCTAAATATTTTATATATATAAAAAAAGATTTTCAAATATAGTTTAAGGATTTTGTAGAAAAATACAAGAAGATATAAACTTCCAAAAAAACTTAAAACCAAACTTATTGATCTAAAAAAATTATCATAAACTTGGTGATCATTTATCTTTTAAAATGAACTTGTTTATGTATTTTGTTTTTAAATTCGTAGACAAAGACAAAGGCATTTGTCAAAGAAGTAGTGAGAAGAATTATCTTATAAACACAAAATTAAAAAGCACAATGAAAACTCAAATTAAAAAATAAATAAAAAATATATTGTGAGACATAGAGAGATCATTATTATCAATATAAAGAAAAGGTATTATTATTATTATTATTATTTGAAGGTCAAATAATTAAACCAATTGAGGTTTTACATATGTTTTTACATAGTTTAGTTGACAAATTTATTAATTACGTAAAGGTTGTTGGTATTTATTTTTTATTTTTTTTTATTTTTTGTAAAATAAAAAATTATTTGATTGATTTTAAAATCTATATTCCTGAAGTTAATTTTAAAATATAAATTATAAATGTTAAATTATAAGGTGACAATATAATAACAATTTTGAAAATTTATTGAAAATATTTAATTATTTGAAATCCAATAATAAAAATAATAAAAACAAGTTTTTATCATTTTATTTTCAAAAAGCTTTTGAAAACAAAAACAAATATATACTCAAAAGTTTGAAATAATTTCAAAATAAAGAGAGAGACTGAGAGAGAAGAAATTATTTGGGCTTAGGCGGGGCTGGTGTATCAGAGCCCAGTGATGATATCAAAACTCACAAAACCCTAGTTTGCCCGTGCTTACGCTTTCTCCGTCTATAAATATCTCGTTTCTGCTAACCACTTCCTTCCTCGCTGCCTCTCTTGCTCAAAAACCCTAGAAAACAGCAGCAGCAGCTCTTGTTCTTCTCTGTTCCAGCCATGGCCTCCGATACCCTCGTTCTTCGCGGCACCATGAGAGCTCACACTGACCAGGTTACAGCAATAGCTACACCAATTGACAACTCTGACATGATTGTTAGTTCATCCCGCGACAAATCCATCATTCTTTGGAGCTTAACCAAAGATGAAAAAACCTACGGTGTCGCTCGCCGTCGTTTGACCGGGCACTCCCACTTCGTCCAAGATGTTGTCCTTTCCTCGGATGGTCAGTTTGCTTTGTCCGGTTCCTGGGACGGAGAGCTCCGTCTCTGGGACTTGGCTACTGGTGTCTCTGCTCGCCGATTTGTTGGTCACACCAAGGATGTGTTGTCTGTTGCTTTCTCTATTGATAACAGACAGATTGTTTCTGCTTCCAGGGATAAGACAATCAAGCTGTGGAATACTCTTGGTGAATGCAAGTATACCATTCAAGAGGCTGAGTCTCATACCGATTGGGTTTCGTGTGTGCGTTTTAGCCCAAATACGTTGCAGCCCACGATTGTTTCTGCTTCGTGGGACAAGACAGTAAAGGTCTGGAATTTGACTAACTGTAAGTTGAGGTCTACCCTTGCAGGACATGGTGGGTATGTGAACACTGTGGCTGTTTCGCCAGATGGGTCATTGTGTGCTAGTGGAGGGAAAGATGGGGTGATTTTGTTGTGGGATTTGGCTGAAGGAAAGAGGCTTTATAGTTTGGATGCAGGTGCGGTTATTAATGCTTTGTGCTTTAGCCCCAATAGGTACTGGCTATGTGCTGCCACCGAGAATAGCATTAAGATTTGGGATCTGGAGAGTAAGTTGGTTGTTGATGATTTGAAGGTTGATCTCAAAGCTGAAGCTGAGAAATCCGAGGGTACTACCGGTACTGCTGCTAGTACCACGAAGAAGGTAATACATTTCTCTGCTTTTGTTGTTCTTTTAGTTTTAGTTTTCGGTGTTTTGTTAAATAGGTTGTGCTATATGGATATCCTTTTGCTGATTGTTGGATTGAAAATGGTGATTTCTGTTAATTGCTTGTGTTATTTATATATTTGCTGAGTTGGATGATTTCTGTTAATGGTTTGTTCTCTGGTTAGTCTCTGTGCGCGCGCGCTGCAAGTGCTAAATTTGTATTTGTTGTGAAGTTTTGTATTGCTAGAAAATTGGTTTGTCTGCCTGTTCTGTTGTTAATTCTAATGAGAAGTTGTGATTTTCAGATGTGTTGGAATCGTTTTGCTAGTTGTTTTATGTTGGTTTTTGTTAATAGGGTTGGATAGCTATTATGGCAGGTAAATATGTCTTTTGTTTGTGGACACTGGAAATGTTCTAGAATGAATATTCTTGCCATCCTTATGACTTGTATTGTGCATGTTTTTAGGCATGGAACCATTCAGAGAGATTTGTTTCATTTGGAAAACCAATTAGTTAATTTGAGATGCTTAATTCTGGTCTAGTCAAACATATAATATAGATTTGTTCTTCCTGCCGATTGATAGATTGTTTTCTAAAAATTACTTATTTTGATACTATGCTTTTGCTGATAATGGTAAGATTTTGCACCTAGAACTGTGCAATACATTTGAGTTTTTTATACCTATAGAATCACTTGATGGTACCATGAATAAGATAATGATATATGTCTTTTTTTTGTGGGGACAAGTATAGAGCAATCCCAATTCACATAATTTTGCTTTGTGTTTTGTAGATCTATTGCACATGCTTGAACTGGAGTGCTGATGGAAGCACCTTGTTCAGTGGTTATACTGATGGTGTCATTAGAGTCTGGGGAATTGGTCGCTATTAGGGAGCTTTGAGTAGTTACCAGGCGCCTTCCTTTTTTTCTTTAGTATTTTGAAGACCAATTTAAGATTTTGTTGAAATTATTGGATCTTATGTTATCTCTTGATGCTGGATGTTACACATTGGATTGAGCTGGGGCTATATTTTTGTTTTTCATATCACATGTTAGATATGTTGGTTTTGAATTTCACATTGGTACAAGTGGTTTATCAAGTTAATTGATTTCGATTCTCCTTTCTATTTGGCGTTGCAAATATTATAGCATCTGCATCATAAGCGTTGATGCTCTCATTTTGAATCAATACTGATTGTGCTTTGTTACGAAGAGTCTGGTGAAGGCCAGCTCCAGAAGGACTGATTTTTGACTAGCTGATATTGTTGTCTAATAAAGTGTATATGCTTATCAAACATAGTTGTCCTGTATTCCCCTATCGTGAATGTGTTAGGTATTGCTCTTTGCCTCGGCAAATCTTACATTATGCCCATTTAACTGGTCATGGATAATGGATGAATGAGTAATATTTGCTACTGGAGCACTGCATGAAGGGAGAATTCTCGGCTCTATCAATTGGAGGCTTGAAGTTCTTAAGGTTATTTGTGCATCTGATCGATTTAGTTCTGCTAGACAACAAGAATGAATCCGATGTAATCCTTGAGCTACAAAGAAAATCTCGTACAGGGTAAAATCCAAGGAAGATACCAGATAAAGAAGGTTGATGGATGTTGAATGGAAATGGAGTGCAAACTCTTGGCAAAAATTTTAAAAAAATCCCTGGAAATTAATTGTGATGTGGTATAAGAAATTAATGGTGTGATGTTACTCTGTTTTTAGATTAGTGAAAAGTCAAGCTTTTTTTTCCTTAAATATTTTTTAGGATTCTTTTGCTTTTTTTTTCCTTAAATATTTTTTAGGATTCTTTTGTTTTTCTTTTTTTTAAAAAAAATTAATTAACATTAAACTTATAAAACTTTATAATTTGTTATAAAGTTATTTAAGTATTATAATTCAAGTCATGTTTAGATTGGTCTTGTTTTTTTATTTTTTTTTTCTTATCTTCATCTTTTATTATTTAGTTTATTAAAAATTAAAATTTATAACTTTTTTATAACTTTTTATGATGTATTATGATTTCATGATCCTGAAATGCGAGTTTTACAATTTAATTATCTTAATATAGGTTATTTATTTTAACTAATTTTTTTTAAAATTTTATCCTTTGTATGCATTTACATGGTGGATAATATTATTCAAAAATTAGATCTAAGTAAAACAAGGAGAAATCCATGATGAATTTAAAATTGAGGTTAAAAGCTTTTTTTTTGTCTTTATATTATATTGTTCTTTTTTTTTTCTATATAATTCCTATATATTTTTTATACTTTCAATTTTAATTTAAACGTTTATTTTCCTTACACTCAAATTCTTAAACTAAATAAAAAAAATAATTATCGATTTGATCACTTTTCAGCAATAAAAACATTATTCTTGGTGTTAATAAATTGAGAAGAATTTAATAGTGGTTGGTTTTATCTCTAGACATTCATAAAAAAAAATCTAGTTTAATTTAGTTTTTTTTATTTGATTAATTTTAATTTTTTTTTTAGTAAGTTTTTAGTATTTTAGGGTTGTTATATCATTTATAAAGGAGTTTGCGGTGTTTTAGAGATGACATCAAAAATTGGATTTATGGCCAAAAACAAAAGAAGTAAACCTCCCTCAAGTTTTTGTTATGAGCATAAACGATCAACAATTGTCCGGTTGAGCGATTAAAGTGATGGGTTTTAAATTTGGTGATCTTCCCTCATTTAGGTTCGAATCCTGTTGTCCACATTTGCCCAATTTTCTTTCTTCAAGTTCATTCATTTTTTTTAGCAAACTTTATTCTCTCCCTTTTTTTATGTGTGGACGCTTTTTAAGTGTTTTTTTTTTAGTTTTTAAGAATATTTGAGAATATTATGCTATCACGCATATTGGTAATAAAATTTGGATAGTATTTTTTGAAAAAAAAAATAACAAGTGACATGTAAATAAATTAAAAAAAATCTATAAAACAATTATTAAAAATTAATATTGAATGTTGAAATTGAAACAATATAATAAAATAAAAAATAATTTCTAAAAAAATAAAGTTATTAAACTTAATTGGATCCATGTCCTGAATTGTGAGTTTGACTTATTTACTTGGATTGATTGAGAATTAAACTTTCAAATTTATTTTCAGTTTTTTTTCTATAAGATTATCGCAATTTCAAATAAATATCTCAACTTTGAGTTGGTGCTCAGTTTTGTGAGCTTTTATTTTTTATATAATTAAATAAAAAAAAGGTTACAAAACAAAATATTAAACTCAAAAAAATCTAAAACTCAAGTCATGGATTTAGTAGATTAAGTTACAAAACCTGACTCGTTTTTTTTTTTAAATTAAACTATACTTTTACTTATTATTCAAATTTAATTACATTGTCAAAAAGTAGTAGTTTGTCTAAAAGCAGTATCGGTTAGAGGTCCATTACCGTTGCATACATAGCTGCTTTTGGGCTTGTTGAGGTACATGAATTTTGTAGCTTCTTTGGTCTCCCTTGAGCAGTTGTTTTTCACCGATTTTATCAAATCTGGACACCATGAAATCACCTCTGATTTTGATTAGAATTTAAAAATATTAAGCCATATAAAAGGCACCTTACTGAAATAGCTTCTTCTTTTTTTTTTTTTTTTTCTTGTGGAATAAAATAAAATTGCTCCGTTTTCAAAACTTTTAATGTGTTAGTTTCCGCAGAAGTAACAATCACATTCAATTGTATACTACAAAATTCAGTGTACTCAGTCTCCAAGCAAAGCCCCGCCTCCACCAGAATTCCTTCTTCGTTTCTTTTCCGCACTGCACAAAACGTTCCTATTTACAGATTTCTCTAACCCTGGAGATGTAAGCTCTCCGTTCATGATCAGCGTTTTGAACGTCTTTTATAGTACTTTAAGGCTTCCCCACTGGCTGATGGAGAGTGGCTGGACCGTCCACCTGGCTCAATGTCATTGCCTATGATAGTTGGCTTGCTACTTGATCCAATTGAGTTCTTTACAGAACATGACAACTTGTCTGGACCTGTATCATTGCGCGGTTGTTCTGCCCCTTTGGAATGCAGCTGCGGCCCCTTTCTTGAATGGGAGTGGGTGTTAACCCTAGAACCACTTCCAGCAGGAGAAATGTCACCGGGCTCAAGAACAGCTTCCTGGTCGATGCTTCCTGGTTCTCTCACTCCTTCCATGGGAGCGAATATGCCACGATTGTTCACATCTAACTCACAGCGCTCTGTCTGCATATGATTTGATTGATGTGCGTACATATCACATGATAAACCGTTCTCTGAACTTCTGCCATGGGAGCATGTCTGTCCTTCACTATTGCGCACAGCAGAGGACAATTTATTACCATTGCTAGGTTGATCTACTCTGGAGAGCACCTCAGGCCTCGTTATCATACTGGAGGATGAGCAAGCCTGATCAGCATTTTGTGCAACTTTAAGTCTTTTCTTCTTTGATTTATCCCTAAGGAAGGAGGCAAGCACAACGTCATCTTCATTTTTCGTTTCTAAAACCTTCTTAGAACAAGATTTGCCTCTGGCTTTTGATTTTTTGCTGGTATCCTGCTGACAAGGAACAGCAGCAAAACATTGGTCTTTCCTTGATGGTTCTTCATTTCTTATTTTCCTCCTGCATGGAAGCTTAAAAGCCTTCCTCTTCTCATTTGTAGGGGTCCCAAATAAAGAGGATTTGTTCATGATTTCAGTACTAGTTACTCTTAATTCTGAATTCTCATGGGGCGGCAGCAGACAGTCAAGGCTACCTGTCCATTCTGAACTCTCTGAATGTAGTTTGGGTACCCTCTTCTTGCCAGGAGCATCACGCTGACCAAGTATGTTGTCCTCTTCATTGGTTGTCACTAAATTTGAATCCAGATAATCATTAACCAACGCACTAGCATCAATAGTAGTTTCTGATAACACAGAACTCCCTTCACTTGATTTAGCACATATGTTCTTCCTAGAATGCTGCTTATGAGCTCTTCTTTTCTTACTTGATGTGGTACTGTTCGGGTGAAAGGTCTGAGAAACGTCACCATTTATTATTCCAGCATCCAAGTTTTCAGGGGGTGACAGGAGAAGACTCTTGCTGTTTCCATCTCTGTCCACAGGCTTACGTCCCTTAGGATGCAAGTCAGGAAGCTGCTGGTTCTGACCGGAATCAACCCCTTGAAAGCTGGTTGTCATTAATGGTGTCAAATTAGAATTAGATGATGGATGATCTTGACCTCGTTCAGCATGTCTGTTATTTTCTGAACAGTATTCCATTGTTGTCTCAGTCACAACAGAACGACTTCCACCTAAGTTGCCAACCTGAGTGCCATCAGGTATCTCTGGCACTTCCTTGGAAGAAATTTGCACCTTTTTCCTACTCCTGTTTGATCTAATCTTCTTTGAAGCATTACTGCATTCCACAAAAAAGAGAGAAAAAATCAGAGCCATAATTGAACCAAGAACGAGCCTACAGATACTGATAGACATAATTCCATAGTAGCTTAATAATATGACATGCAAGAAAAACAAAATCCTAATACATGAACGAAGCAAGTAACATGACTTGAAAGATAACTTACCCAGGTGCAGCAACTTTTTCCATCTGAGATTCTTCCCTCCTGCACAGAAGGGAAGGCCTCAGATCAAATACAGGGTGCACTAAAAAAACAAAAAACAAGGTGGCAATATTTGTTATTCTGAACAGCATACCTTAACTTTCTCTTACGTTTCCTAGATTGATCCATCTTTTCAGGATCAGATACTGGTCCCGTAATTGCCAGTGGAACAAAATCATTTGGGCCAAGTGCTGGCCGCTCTGACTCACGATCTACAAAGTTGCTTATAAGAGCAGCTTTCTGCATCCTCCTAGCCGCCTGTAACAAAGGCACTTCATGTGGAACCAACACCTTCCATCTCCTGGTTATGCAAATAGATGCAAATGAGAACAAAATCTAGAGAAACTTCATATGATGAAAAAAAGTACAATGAACAACACAATCAGAGATTTTAAATCCATCCATTAAAATTCAAAACATGATACCTCAAACACTGATTATCAGTTCTTTGTGGGAGACGTTCAGCAACCTTAGACCAGCAATATCCACATTCTTCAATTGCTGCTTTTAACCTCAAATCCTCTTCTTCAGTCCATTCATCCCGATTCATAGAAGGATCTAAACAATTAACCCATCTGTCACATAAATAAAAAGTCAACATTACTTCATATTGTCTACAAAATTAAATCTACTTCGACTTTGAGATTATACTGCACCTTTCTCTACACTGCACTTGAGTTCTACCTGGCACAAATTGAGCTATTTTGTCCCATTTCTTTGGACCAAAAAGCTTTACAGCTACTTTCAGGCGTTTGTCTTCATCCAGAGTCCACCTCCCAACCCTTCGTATGGCAGGATGAAGGGTTTTCTTCCATCTGTATATTGAAACATCGTGATGGTACACTCATTTAACAGAACTGGACTTAACAGATGCACAAGAATCATATAAGAAAATCTGTTGTCTGCAGTAATGATCGTCATCAGATGGAAGGCATGGATTAACACATGAATCAATTCAAGAACTAATATAAAGGATGAATTGAGGCCACTGATGGTGCAGAAGAAAGAAAGTGAACTTTCATGGAACCAAAAAAACAAAAAACAAAAGAAAGAGTGTAAACTCCTCAAAAAAATGCTTCAGTGAAAAGACATATTATGACACCTTTGATGACACATTTAAGCATGTTTGGCAATGCTGAGACTGAATATATACAGTTGACAGCATGGTTTGTAGGCCACACGACCTGTGTTTGTGGCCAGGACCTCGGTGCCAACCACAGCTTAATTGGAAGATTAAAAATACCTAAGGAGTCTTCAAAAACAGCTTACAAGGATAACCAAATAGAATCTACTAGTAGAACTTTCTAGATTTGTGTAATGGTAGGATAAAATCAAGAAGGCCCAATTGAATTTACAGATATAAGATCAAGTACGGGGGGGGGGGGGGGTGTATTGCCACATTAATTTGTGAAACATAGAGAAAAAGAAAAACACACATATGATGTGTACACCACATTTTCACCTTTTGGGTGAAGGTGACAAGTAAAACAAATAATCCTGGAAACAAAACTGACAAAAATAAACCCTGATCTATCAACTAGGTGACTAAATGATTTAAACAAGTTACAAATATAAAATCCTTGATGATTTTACAGGGAGGTATCCTCCATCAAACTAAAGGCAGATTTAATTCTAAAAAGACAATCCATCCTTGGCATTTATCACAATCACAAAATTCTAAAAAGAATAGAATGACAGTATTGGAGAATGAATCACATAATACCATGTATATAAGCTCCATTCATTTAAAGGCAGATTTAATTGGAAATCTTCCGCTAGCTTCATCATTTTTTTTAAAAAAAAAATCTCACCGGAATACACAATTTTAATGCGCAATCTTTAGGTTGTGTAACTTGTTGAGAAATTTTCATGGAATTTAAAAACTATAGAAAACACATTAACTAGTAGAAAATGAAAATTATTCTCTTGGAAAAACTTGTTTTCTATTTCTCCAATTTTCTAGAAAATTGAAAAACACCAAAAAGTTGTTTTCCAAGTTCTCCAGTATAAAAACAAGGGCCTTGTTTGGTTTATCTGACTTTTATGCCTATTTCTTTTATTATTTTAATGTAAGCCAAACAAGGCCTTATTTTTTATTGTGGAAAATTTGTATTCAATAAACATGTTTCCTTAATTTTCCATGGAAAAATCTTTATAAAATAAATAAGAAACTAGAGATGGAAATTACAAAGCATTTTTCTTTCCGTGGGGAAAATGCTATCAAGAAATTACAAGAATAAAAGGTAATGTGGGAAAGGAAAGTGCTTCACACTTGTTTTTATAGAGTAAATGGAGATAAAAAGAGAAGAAAAGTATGAAGGAAATTTCGCACAGAGAATTCAGCGACTAAAAGGATGTGCTCAAATTAAATACTTACAAGAAATGTTTAGAGGGAACAAACTGACCTGTTAGAGCATTGAGTACCAGCTCGTCCTTCCAAAGTACAAGCCACAGACTGCCAATCTCTTTCACCATAAGTTTCTACAGCAATGCGAAGTTGAGCATCCTCCTCCTTGGTCCACTCCCTCTTCAATATGCGCGCATTTAAACTCCTCTGGAAGCGAGATAGACACTGAGATGGAGTCCTATTCGTTCCCAATGATACTGCAATATCAAACCAGTTAGTGACCCCCTTCTCCTGGACATTTAACAAGAGATTCTTATCCTCTTTGATGGTCCATGGACTTTGATTTATCAACAGATCTTCGAAATTCAGCCACCTGCAGGCATTAACCATTTACATCAAGATAAACACATGTAACAAGCAATTCAGAATTGATAACACTTTTACAAGATAAAAATATGTAAGCACACAGGAATCTGTGATGACAATCATCATAGACGTAATCACACTGCTGTTTTGAGTAAAGCAGAAGTCACTTATGGGTCCCACCTGTATGACTTGCATTAACCTTGCACTTTTTTTCAAAGCGAGAAATGGTAAAGATGTCTGTGATGATCATCATCATAGAAGTCTGCGAATCTAGCTTGACAGGGGCTTCATAGAAAATAAATAAAAATGAAAACACTTGTCAAGAACAGCACAAATGGAGACCAGAAGCAAATCGAACACGGCCCTAGTGATAGCTTTCCACTTAGATCGCCTAAATTAAATTAAATGGATTCTTAAGAGGGACATCGAATGTCTCTTTTTTGGGAAGGTCCTAGAAGGTTGTCTGATTCTCGAGTGAGTTCCAATTCCTTCCAGATATTAGGCGAGAATCTCTACAAAGGATCTAGGCATCAAGGGAGAATGCCGCGATATGCAATAAGCACACTGTGGCAAATCTCCCAATCACTTCCAACGAAATTTCATCAAAAGTCCAGTTTACAGGTATTTTGACGGTGTTGAGACCATTAAGGAAACAGAAGAACCTAGAACTAGAAATCCATTAGAAAATGCCAAGAGTACATAAAATAACAGAAAACTATGAAAGGGAATCAAATGTGTTTAGATACATACTTTGTTGAGAAATGAGATGACTTTTTTATAAATATAATTTGGGTGCTAGACAGAATGTTAACTTGTGGAACTTGGATCTCATTTGACATGACTAAATAAAAATTAAACAGAAGCTAAATGCTGCTTGCAAAATGTTAGGATTTTTATTTCACTAAGACATTATTAATAACATCTACAACCAATTAAAAAATTAGTTCTCCTATTAGCTGAAATGTGTTGCCTATCATCAAAGAAAGTAAAAGGTAATCCCAGATACCAACTGCGTAGTTTACAAACTAAAATTAATACAAGAGAAATCACCTAGTCATAAAGTCATAAACAAACCAGCCAACAAAGCAAGGATAAGAGGTCAATTAACTAGATAGAAGGGGAAAACATGGGCATAGAAGGTAAAGGATGTGTGGCAAGGTTAATATTTCATAGACTACCAGAAGTTTTTTATTGTCAATTTAATAATCAAATGGCAAACAACAAGTCTATGGTTAAATACTTTACAAAATGTTCAAAACAAGCCATGCAAAGAAGGTTCATAATTTGACTGCAAAATAAGAGTTTACTGTTAAAGAGACTAACTACCGTGCTTCACACTCTGCACCAGAGCGACCTGCAACATACGAGGAAGCCAACTGATCCCAATTAACCCTTGGAAGAAACTCTCTAATCTTTTCTGGGGTAATTTCAAGATCTCTGATTGATACTAGAATGCTATCCAAATTTTTTCCATCTTCAGGAGATCCTTCTGAACTACTTCAAAATAAAGCATGTCAGAAAAAGAAAAGCTAGGTAAACAACAACAAAAAAATAAAAGTGAAACCCGAAGAAGTCATTAATATGTATAATGCAATGCCTAAAAGTTTAATAAACAAGAACTGAAGGTGCATCCGTGCATGTATGCATCGATTTTCCCCGAAGATACATGCAAGGCTTAAGGCATACATACAAAGACAAACAAAATCAATGCATCAGCCTTTATCACTAAAGGACTTAGGATATCCTATTTTTGCACCTACACCACATAGATACACACACATCATACATATATAGACACGTAAACTCAAGCCCCCTCCCCTCTTCTACCGCCTTCACACCCACAAACAAAACAAAATATGAGAAACTCCACGTAATCTAAAGTGGAATGATTTTCTAAATTCTAATGACTAAATGTGCATAGAAGTGTTACATATGCATGTCCAGGCCCAAATTAAAGTTTAAACTGTGAAGCACCTTTTCTCTTAAAAGACGCATATTCAGCAAAGAGCAGTCTGTGCAAAAAGCACAAGCTTTTGACCATGTTGCTAAAATGTGCATGTTATAGTTTCTACTGAATTATACAGGTGATTAATTAGGCCCTTGAACAACATTTATTTCATAAAATGCTCACAGCATAAATTTCCCTTTCAAATATTGATCAACATTAATAAACATATAAAGCATTCAAAATGTAACAAATAAACTGTGACATCAAATTTTTATCATATAGTCTGTGCATGAAACTAAATTGTAGCCACATAAGTAAAAAACTGCTTAACCAAATTCTATAAATGGATTGTGGTAACTTTTTTTTCATCAAAATAAATGTACGTTGGGAGCTTTAGACATTCTGGATTTGATAGTTTGCTAATTCCACTGCATATCACACATGTCAGACCTTCTAGTTCACTAGCAAATCAACAACTAAAGCATCTAAAATTGACCAAAAAAATAGGCGGACATAAAGTTTTTAATAGATGGCAGACAGAAAACACAAGAAAGCACCAAATGTTCATAGAAGTTAAAAAGGAATGCTTTGCAATAATAGGAAATTATTAAATGTTGACACACTATATCATAAAATGTAAGATTTGGAAGTCAAGAAGACTGGGTTGGACAGGGCTGCAACACCCTTAAGATATAAATTTTTGAGCCATCAGTAAAAATATAATTGAACATACCTGAATTGATCCATGGAAAACTGAAGCATTATTTCTTGGAATTGTTGTCTTATTCCCTTTCCAAGATTTTCCTTCTCTGTCTCTGTCCACTTTTTACGATTCAGTGAGAGTGGAAAATTAGTCAATGCTGTTCTATAATTAGCAACATGCGAGTTCTCCACTGGCCCATCTTGCAAAGGAGAGACCTTTTTACCATTAACCTACATCAACATGATGTGTCCTTGGTGAAGAAAAAGCATTCAACTTCAAATTATAAAGACAACTAATATAATCCAACTCAAACACCTCTATAAAACTCAAGCCACTAATGTTACATGGGTTCAGAATTGTCAAAATTTCAATGCCTTAAACTTGTAAAATTTGGGCATATAATGAAACACCTATAGAGATAGGGATATGAGGCACAAATGGGCAAAGAAAGGCTTCAGACGAATTCTAAAATTGAAAAGGCCATGATTAGTAAATAAAAAAGCTCATGCTCACATACATTGGTGCTCGCGAAGACTGACCCTTCAACTCAATGAAAACACCTACTTGCTTCTAATAGTACCAAGCACCATTACATATTCATAACGGAAATATTCCATGCAAGGTGAATTTTTACAATAATTTATTTCTGAGTTACTGTAATTGGCCGTATAACTCGTATAAAGATATTTCACCAAAAAACTCATTCAGACAATGGAGAAATGGATCCCTAGATAAAAATAAAAGGATCTAAGCAGTATAATAATCAAATGAAATACTTCAGTAAGCAGTATTTAAATGCCTAAAATAAACAGGATGATTACCTTCGGATGCTTAGAATTTGATGTCTTTCGTGCTGACACTAATTGGATCCGTGGATCCTTCCTCAAGGACAACGCCATTCCCGTAATTTTTCTACACGAAAACTGAAAATCTTTCAAAATTTTCACCTTGTCCTTCAATTTATTATTCTCCTCAATTCTTGCTTCAATCTGAATTAACTTATTTTGAATAAACTTCTGACACGACCTATTCCTCTTAATTGCATCAATAAACACCTGAGCCGACTTCGGAAAACTAGAGTAGTCCAACTCCAACGTAGATAATCTACCACTATCCAATTCATTCTCCTCAGCAGAAGCAGAATTCCCTATCTCCACATTATCACCAAGCAAATTCGCAGCATTATCATCTTGTTCAGTAACAGGTAACACTTCACAAGCAGTATTTCTTTCAGCTAATGAATTATCCGAAACTCCAACCTCAGATTTCTCCATTTCAGTTTTCAATTTTTCTACATTAAACAAAATAAATTCAATTATAAGCTAAAATTAGAGAAATCTTAATTAAAAGAAGTAAATCTAGATGCGTAATTACTACTTACCTTGATTGTTATTGTTATCATAGGCGGCAAAACGGCGTTTAACAGCACAGAGTGTTTCGAAATCATCCTCCTCGTCATCTGAAACCGGCGGAAGCGCACAAAGAGGTTTTAAAGATAACGGCTCGAGTGAATTCGCCGATGTCGCAAACCGATTCTGGACGCTCCGAAACAATTCAAAGTCATCCTCGCTCCCCGAATCCGAAACGGAGGCGCCACCACAGGAATTTCCATCTGCTTCACCGCTTCCGTCGGAGACAGCGGCGGAAGGAGAGATATTGGTGAGGTTAGTGCCAGTTAGTAAGCAAGCTTGCCTGAGAGCCTCCATGTCGTTTTGGAAGTCGTCGTCGTCATCTTCTTCCTCCTCCTCATCGTCGTCATTTGGGCGTCGGAAACGAGACATTGTGTGATCACACGATGGCGTATGAAGGAATTTCTTAGGGTTTAAGGAGAAGAATTGTGGTGGAGATTCGAGGGAAAAAGCCTTCATGAAATAATTTTGGCTTCCATATTTTATTAAGCCCTGTTTGGTATTGGAACAGATAAGAATTGGCTAAATTTTATTTTTTTTTATTTAAAATTAATTTTTTTATATTTTTAGATGGTTTTGATGAGTTATATTAAAAATAATTTTTAAAAAATAAAAAAATATATTATTTTAATATATTTTCGAGTGAAAAATATTTTAAAAGGCTATTGTTATCACACTCTTAAACATTTTCTAATTTGATGTGGCGACTAGGAGGTTCTTGTTTTTGTTTTTAATTTTGATATGTTTCCGAGCTAAAAATATTTTAAAAAATTATTGTTATCACACTCGTAAACACTTTTTAATTTGATGTGGCGACTAGAAGGTTTTTGTTTTTGTTTTTAATTTTGATGATCATGCTTATATGGGTCGGGCTGAACCAAAAGCCTACTTAATTAGTTCCTTATAGAGTTAAGTTCGTATTAATTTTAAGAGACCATTTAGAAACGCATATAAAACCTTGTTTTTAAAAAATTGATTTTTTTTATATTTTTAATTATTTTAATATGTTAATGTCAAAAATAATTTTTAAAAAATAAAATAAAATAAACATTATTTTGACGTATTTCCGGGTAAAAAACACTTTGAAAAGCAACTGCTTCTACACTCCTAAACACCCCCTGAGTCATAGTTATTAAACCTGGTTTGAAGGCTGACCTGACCAAGTGGCTAATCCCAGGTCACACGGATTAACTCGGGTCAACCCAAGAAAATAAAAAAAAATAATATTTGAGGTTTTAGTAAATAATGCATATACATGTAGACTATATAAAAAAAAATATGAAGCATAAAGTGTAGTATAGTTATCTCAGACCGAAAAGTTAAAAAAACAATTTATGTGGATATAAGCTAATATATAGTTATTCCACATCGAAAAATTTAAAAACAATTCATATGGATGTAGGTTATAGAAAAAAAGATGTAAGGTTAAGTATTCATAAATTAATTTATATTTTTAAGGTATATTAAAATAAAAAAATGTTAAAAAAGAGTCGAGTCTCACCTGGATTATTTCGGGTCATCCAAGTTTCGAGTTGACCAGATAGGTCACCCAGTTTGACCAAGCCAATTGTATCTTTGAGTTTTTATGGTTTGAAACTCGGTTAAGGCCCCAAGTCAACCAAATGGGTTGGGCCGAGTTTCATAAATATGCTCTAAACTTGCTTGTTGTTTCTATTATATAGATATTTACTAGATTATTGGTTCGCGTTGTGTTATAGGTTGAATCAATTTTTTTAACGTAAAAACTATTTATCCAATAGTTGATATCGTGTTTTCTAACACAACATTTTTTAGTCATTAACTCAAAATATAATGCATATTAGATGACATCTTCTTTAAATATTGATTTACAACGACATATTGGATGCCATTTTCTTTCAAATATTAAGACTGCAACATATTGGATCGACCTGAATTTACCTATCAAATTTACGACTCAAGTCATGAGACTATGATAACTCCTATAGAAATTAAATCAAAATAAATTATGAAAGTCAATTCCTAATTAATACAATGTTGAAAAATAAAATTAACTAAAATGAACTAAAAAACGACAAATCCACAACCTGAATCATAAGATCGAGATAAACCACGAAGAAGCAAATTAAAAACATTTATGAAACCCAATTTCCAACTAACTCAATATTGACAAAAACTACTCGAGTCAACTTAGGTTAACCTGTCAAACTCGTAACCTGAGTCTGAGATCAAGATAACCTAATAGAAACAAATTGAAAACATTTATGAAACCCAATTTCCAACTAACTCAATACTGAATGATGAAAATAAAAAAAAATTAAAAAGACAAAAAAAAATAACTCAAGTCAACCCAGGATGACATGTTAAACCCATAACCTAAGTTATGAGATTTAGATAACTTCATAAAAAGTAAATTAAAAAAATATGAAGCTCTATTTCTAACAAATTCAAAGTTGAAAGTTGAAATTAAGAGAGAAAAAATAAATCTGTGAGATAGGGATAACTCGACAGAAAACAAATTGAAAAAAAAAATGAAGCTCAATTACCACAAACTAATATTGAAAGATAAAATTGAAAAAAAAAACTAAATAATAAAAAATATTGAGTTGTTGAAGGGTGAAATTGAAAAAAAAAATATTCAATTAAAAAAGTGACCTAAAAAATAAACAGAGTCAACCTGGATTAACTTGCTTAAGTACTTATTTGTATATTTGACAAATAAGGACTGTTTAAGTACATGTTTGGATATTTGACAAGATCTTGGTTCATTTACTTGTGCAATGGATCCATTATTATCACATTGCAAGGCTATTGGATTAACAATGCTACAAACTACACCTAGTTCAATGATAAACTTCTTGACCCAAACATCTTTTTTTACGCCTTAGATGTAGAGATGTATTTAGATTAAATTGTAAAATCAGTTGTGATATTTTGTTTGGAACTCTTCCAACTCACAACACCACCATTTAGAGTAAAAACATATATCCTAACTATGAATAACTATCATTAATATCTGATTGAAAACTAGCATCTGAATAATCATAAACTTCTAGTTCATGCCTTCCATACATCATAAAGACATTCTTAGTTCTTCTTAACTACTTAAGAATGTTTTGAACTATTTTCTAGTGACTCTCACCTGAATTAAATTGATATTTACTCATTATGCTCAAAGCATAAAATACATATAATCTTGTACATAACATTAGGAGTGATCATTTTCGGTTCAGTTTGGTTTTTATATATAAAAAAAGTAACCAAAACCAGTTTTTTCCGAAAAAAACTAAAACTGGTTCAAACTGGTCGGCTCAGTTTTTTCTGATTTGGCTCGGTTTTTTTTTTTAGTTTGGGTTCGGTTCGATTCAGTTCGGTTTTCCAGTTTTAGGCTTATAAAACCCAAACCGAACTGAACTGGTTGGTTTTTTAAAAATTCTAATCGGTTTTTTTTCACGATTCGATTTTTTCGGTTATTTTTTTTCTGGTTTTCTCGATTTAATCGGTTTTTTTGGTTTTTTTGCTCACCCCTACATAACATTACATACATAATGGATCCTATAGCCAAAGCATATGAAATCCTTTCTATCCTATATCTCTTAATTTATGTTTTAGGATACATATCTTTGGAGATATGCATTCCTTGTGAAATAGGTAAGTATCATTTTTTGGATTCTTCCATGCTAAACAATTTTAACATATTATCTATATACGTGGATTTGGATAATCCAAGCAAACTTCTAGATCTATCTCTATAGATTTTTATTCTCAACATATAGGTTGCTTCTTTTATATCCTTTGTGGAGAAATGCTTGGACAACTAGATAATTAATGATTGTAGTAAAGAAATGTAATTTCCTATAAATAATAGGTCATCTACATATAATATTACAAAACAACTCTACTCCCACTAACCCTTTTTTATAAACACAAGGTTTATTTATATTTTTAATGAAATCAAACTATTTGATTATCTCATCAAAATAGATTTTCCAACTTCTTGAAGTTTGCTTAAGTCCATAAGCTTACTTTGTTGGCAGATTTCTTATATTCAAGCCTTTAGGTTGTGTCATATACATATTTTTATGAATATTCCTATTCAGGAATACAACTTTGATATCTATTTGCCAAATTTCATAATCATGATACGAAGTTATAGCAAGGAAAATACGTGTGAATTTGAACATAGCTACCAACAAGAAAGTTTCATCAAAGTCAACCACTTGTCTTTGTCTGTAACCTTTAACAATTAATTTATCTTTGTGCATTTGTATATTGACTTTCATACCAGTCTTTCTTTTAAAGACTCATTTACATCTAATGAGTTTTATCCCTTCAGATGGATTAACCAAAGTCCATACACGGTTAGCGTGTATGGAATCCATTTTAGATTTCATAGCTTTAAGCTATTAGATATTGCTTCCATATAATTGGTAGACTCATCAAATATGAGAAACTTGTCATTATCAGCTTTTACAAGAAGTTGATATCTTAATAGTACATGACATGTCCTACTAGATCTACAAAGTTCTTATGTTTGTTGAGTTTTAGGCTGAACATCAATGTTATAACCTTGAGCTTTAGTTCCATTTAGATGTCAGTTTGTGGTTCTTGAACTTCTTTAAGTTTTATTTTCCTCCCACTCTTCACTTCAAGAAAAAAAAAATTCTCTAGAAATGTAACATATTTTGAGACAAACACCTTTTTCTCAACAGGATGATAGAAATAATATCTAAATAATTCTTTTGCATATCTAACAAACTTACAATTATCTGACTTATCTCTTAGCTTTTTAGATATTATACGCTTCATATAAGTGTTACATCTCAAATCTTTAAGTATAATAAGATTGGTCTCCTACCATTCCATATCTCATATGAAGTCTTATCAATACATTTTGATGGAATCCTTTTTAAAAGGTAAGCAGTAGTTTGTAGGGCATAACTTTAAAAGAAAGGTGAAAGATTTGTATAGCTCATCATGGATTGCACTATATCTAACATGATGCAATTTCTCCTTTTAGAAACTTCATTATGCTGTGGTGTTCTAGAAGGTGTCGATTATGAGAGAATCTCATTCTCTTTTAGATAATCTTGAAAATCTTGGTTGAAGTATTATACACTACCTCGATCTGATCAAAGTATTTTAATACTCTTTCTAATTTGTATTTCAACTTCATTTCTAAATTCTTTAAACCTTTCAAATGATTCAGATTTTCATCAAATACACGTGACCATATCCAATATGGTCATCAATGATGAAACATGTATATACATCTATGGCACAAATCATTATTAGTTCACATACATTTGCAATGAGAATAATTCAACAATTTAATTGTGATTCCTAATATTAGAAGGATACCAAGGGGAGGAAAAAAGAAACATTAAATGCGACATTCTTTTCCTTAAAAAAAAAATTGATAAATACAAAAGTTGAGATTAAAATCCTATTCTAACTTGAAAACCAAAGAGGCGAAAACTTCTCCTTTAGTTCATAGGATTACTAGGAAACATTATAAGCTATAAATAAGTCTTGTATCAGACCTAAAATATTTTCTTTTCTTCTTTTCTTCTCACGACACATAAAGACTTAGGACTTATGAGCTTTATTTTTGTTTTTGTTAGTTACATCCCAAAGCTTAAATGAGCTTAATTAATACTTTATTTTAAGTTGAGATCCAAGGCTTGTTTGGATCAGGGTTTGGACTTATCGGTAAAGGTTTTGAGTCGATTTTTGTATGTGGGTCAAAAACTAAATCCCACAAGGGTAGATTCATTAGGGTTAATTTTTCAGAACTATTAAACACCTATAAACCTAATTTTCAACAGCTATTGATTAATAACACTTCTGAATTTTTCAGTTTTAACATGTGAAAGAGATTTTTATATTTTTTTTATTCTTGAATGAATTGAATCTGACTTATCAAAGATTAATTAGTTTTGTGGCGTCATTCGACTTCATTGCAATAGTGTTAGTGCCTTGAGATAAGTTTTCATTGTGTCACACTCCTACCAGACTTCTTTCGACTTTTCAGGATCAGATCTCAATCTTGATTGTGGGTTGCACGACCACGTGATCACAAGGTTCGCATCAAAAGTAAATTTTATTGATTAATTTTTTATAATGTAGCAAAACATGAGAAAAAAAAAGGTGCTTCATATAAAAAGTACTTTCTAGCAAACAAATTAGAGAGCCTTTTTATTTTGTAATGGACCAACCCAAAACAAATTTAAAACAAACCATAAATATTTTATAACTATAAAAAAATGTTTTCTAGTCGATAAAAAAAGAATCCAAAATATTTCCCTTGATAACACAACATTAGTATATAGTAAATCACAAAGTAGATAAAAAAATGACCATTATTTTAAAAAAATTCAAAATATTTCATGATAAAAAAGGAAAAAAATAACATTGTATAGACAAAATTCTCATACAAACTCATATAATAATAATTATTTTTTTAGAAGGAAATAATTTAGATTGATTATCTATCACTTACACATTCCCCGTATCATAAAAAAATATTTTATGAAAATATAATATAAAGAATTTTTGTATAAAGAATCATAAGGAATTGTATTATTTTAGTTTTTTTGTCGTGTTTTTTAATCTCTTAAATTAGAAAACACTTTTTTTTTATCTAAAACTTATATTGTTTTAATCAAAAGTGAATTTTATTGATTAATTTTTTATAATATAGCAAAACATGAGAAAATAAAAAAAATGCTTCATATAAAAAGTACTTTCTAGCATAAAAATTAAAAAGCCTTTTTATTTTGTAATGAAGCAACCCAAACCAAATTTAAAACAAACCATAAATATTTTATAATTATAAAAGAAATGTTTTCTGGTCAATAAAAAAAGAATCTCATAACATTTTTCCTTGATAAGACAAAATCACAAATTGGACAAAAAATGAGCATTCTTTTAAAAAAAACTCAAAACATTTCATGATAAAAAAGAAAAAAAATAATATTATACATACAAATTCTTATACAAACTCATATAATAATAATGTTTTTTATGATAAGTAAATCATTTAAAGTAATTGAAACTATAATCACTTAATATTCACTGTATTATAATTTTTTTATAAAAATATAATATAAAAACATTGTGTATAAAAACTAACGAAGAATTGCATTACTTTAGTTTTTTTATCGTGTTTTTTTTTTATTTTTTAAACTCGAAAACACTTTTATTTTATCTAAAACTTATATTTTTTTAATTAAAAGTGAATTTCATTGATTAATTTTTTATAATGTAGCAAAACACAAGAAAAAAAAATGCTTTATATAAAAAATATTTTCCAACAAATAAATTAAAGAGCCTTTTTATTTTGTAATGGACCAACCCAAAACAATTTTAAAATAGACCATAAATATTTTATAATTATAAAAGAAATGTTTTTAAAAAATCACAAAACATTTCCCCTAGATAACATAACATTAGTATATAGAAAATCACAATTTGAACAAAAAATTACCATTATTTTTAAGAAGCTCAAAACATTTCATGATAAAAAGGAAAAAAATAATGTTATGCATATAAAAAATTCTTGTACAAACTCATATACTAATTATTTTTTTTATGAGAATTAAATCCTTTAAATTGATTGAACCTTTTTCTATCACTTACATATTCCCCATATCATAGAAAAAAAATATTTTATGAAAATATAGTATAAAGAATTTGTTTGAAAATCGTTTTCTTTAGGAAATATTAGGAAAAGATTCACTAAACTAAATCTTACGTACGTGGCGATCTAGAATTAGCCAGTGAAGGACTATTGAAAACAGCCACGTCAAGTTAATCCCCCAAGAGTCCCAGCAAGGCACCTCAGTGCCGCGCATTTTGACATTTTGCCAATTTCCCGCCATTTCTCACCCTCTAAAAAAGTCACTATGACAGGCACAGACCAAAATTAAAAAATCAGGAAAAAAAAATCGAAGGAAGGAAAACAGAACCTAAAAGCTCCAAATGGGTGTCAAAGATCTGCTCAAGTTCATGAAACCCTACATTGAACCTGTTCACATAAAAAAATATAATGGCAAACGTGTATTAATCTAAACCCCATCTGGGTTTTGTGTTTTTTTCAATGCTTAAATTGATATTATGTTTTTTATTTACTTTTTTTTTTTGTTTTTTTTGCAGGTGGGTATTGATGCTTATAGTTGGCTACATAAAGGAGGTGTATAAAAAATCTATCTTGACTCATTTCTTCTTTTATTTATTTCTTTTTGGTGTTGAAGGGAAATTTTTTTTTCCTGTTGTTTTTTTTTTTTGGGAAATGGTGCTGCAGCTTATTCATGTAGCATGGAGATTTGTTTAAATTCAAATAGCGAAAAGAAGTTGCGGTATTTAGACTATTTTATGCACAGAATTAATCTACTTAGACACTACAAGATTACACCAGTTGTTGTTTTTGATGGTGGAAATATTCCCTGTAAAGCTGGAACTGAACAAGACAGATACAGGTTAGTTAAATTCAATAAAAAATATTGCCTTTTTGGATAATGTGCAATATGTTCTTTATTGAGTTCCCATTTGGGGTTTAGCAATTGGAAATTCGAAATCTTATTTGGGGTTTTGTATTTCAATTTAGGAAAAGAAAAGCAAATCGTGAGTTGGCAATGGAGAAGCTCAAAGAAGGGAATGCTAATGCTGCTACTGAATTTTTTCAGGTATGAGAAATTTTAGCCAAATGAGTAAATTTCATCTTCCATGTTGTTTGTCCTAATTGAAAGATGGGTCAATGAGTAAAATGTCATATAGCCATATACACCACAGTTTCTTAGCAGTTGTGACTGTTTCTAATTGTCCAATTCCATCTCTTGTTTGATTTTAATCTGGAAAATTTGAAAGTCTTTGGTATCTCAAGCAATGAAATATTAGTTGTTACTAAACTTTAGCCTTCACAGAATCTTGTGTGATTCTTTTACCCTTATGTTATAGCTTGTGTTTAATTATTCTTTACATTTTGCTAGGGTTTATATAATCGCTATCTATGTTTGGTTTCTTTATCAATGTATGTAAATTACTAATCTACATTGCCCTTTCCATACAGAGAGCAATTAGCATTACCCCATTGATGGCACATCAACTGATTCAGGTATGTGATGGCAGCATCTTTGACTGTGACCTGCTATCTGTAGCTCTAGAAATTATCATATTTCCATAGAATATAGATATCTGCATGTTAGAAGCTATCTACATTTTCTTGCGTACAGTATCTAAGTTATAATAAACCATGCCCTATGCCCTATGTCCTGTGATTACTTTTCAGATCTTGAGATCGGAAAACATAGAATTTTTGGTAGCTCCATACGAGGCTGATGCACAGTTAGCACATTTAGCTAGCCTTGAAGCAGAAAGAGGTGGTATAGCAGCTGTTATAACAGAGGACAGTGATCTATTGGCATATGGTTGCCAAGCTGTAAGAACTTTCATGAAACTTTGGTTTGTTGGAGATGGAGGTCTACTGCTCTCCTAATTACACAGCTGTCTTTGTTCATTACTGATGGTATTAGTGGTGGTATTGTCTTGATTTGATTTGCATTGGTTGCTCAGACTATTTTTAAGATGGATCGGTACGGCAATGGTGAGGAGATAGTTTTAGACAAGGTTTTTGATGCTGCAGCTCGCAAACCTTCATTCCAATGTTTTGATAAGGAATTGTTCATGGGTGAGTCCACCACTTTGAAGCTTGCTTAAAAGTTTACAAACTATAGAGAAGTTTTGAATATGAACAAATAAAAACAGACTAAAACAGAGAATATAAAACACATCGATCGTAGTGCTTTCATGCATCCGAATGGAAATATTTCCATTCTTTTATCGACTTTGGTTGCAGATTTTGTTTCCATAATTATAATAATATTAACATAGAGCTTTCAGTTTTCAATCTCACGAGATAGAACTAATTACAAGAGGACATTGAATGGAAAACTAGCTCATATTTTGACCTCTGGGGTATGTGTATCATAGCTGGTTGTGAGAAAAATAGTCCTTATGTTTCCATTGTCGAATTAGTGCAATTAAACTGAAAACTGGCTCATTTTATGACATGTGTACAGGTATGTGTGTCTTAGCTGGTTGTGATTTCCTTCCATCTGTTCCTGGAATAGGGATTTCGAAGGCTCATTCTTATGTGTCCAAGTATCGGAACTTGGATCGTGTAAGTGTGTTCTGGTGCTTTTGATAGTCCATAATGTTGATCAAATTTCGAAACCTTAAGATGAAATCAGGCATAAGCATGTTCCAATGCACTGCATAAAGGCTATGTTCACAGTAACAATCTCATGAGGTCATAATCAAATGATTTTGGAACTAAAGTGCATATCTGTAAATCAAACATTATTTTCACTTGATTTTCCCAATCTATAATATCATCAATTCTGTTGGTGACAAACAAATTCGATGAACACTTTAAATTTTGATTGATCTTCAGAAGATGTTGGAATTTCCAGTAGGAAAAAATCATTATAGTTTCTGGTGCTATGGAAATTCTGTGGAATTCATGCAAGATACAAGCTTTTCTTTACAGCAATAGCTTGAGCTAAAGGTTAAAAATGAACTTTAAATTATTCAGAAAATGTTTGTTGAGCTTATAGTAGCTGTTGAGGTAACAATATTGTGCAAGGTTCCTGCCTTGAATCTGAGTTCTACTGAAAACAAATGAAAGGAGGAGCAGGAAACAACAGAATGCAGTGATAGCAAGAAAAACTTGTGTTTTAGATGGTTTCTATCTATGCTAGTTTTAACGACAGCAGTTTATTTATTCATTTTATAATAACATCTAAATTTGTCTGTTTTTCTCTATTTAGTTATGAAAACATGTTAAAGCATCTGAAAAGATATCTGGAATCTCTTTTTTTTTTTTTTTTCCTGTCTGGCTAGAGAAAATGAACTTCTAATTATTCACTCTTCCTGTGGTTCTTTGGGGAAGCATATCATTGTTTCTAGACTTCTCTTTCTCGTACCCTACCCTTTTTCTGAATATTATTTGAGCCAAGACAGGAAAAATACGGTTGAATTTTATGGTTTGGTTCTTTTCCCCAAAACATTTCTCATCTCACTAGCTGAGAGTTGATCATGTATGAGCCTTGAAAAGCACATCTGGTTTGGTTTGCAACCAGTTTATTGTACTGCCCACTTATTTTGTCTGGCATTTTTTTTGGTCAAGGAGATATTGCATCTGCTACCCAAAAAAGGAGCCTTATCGATGACAACCTTGTGAACTTTTGTATGGTTTTACTCTGCCATGGAGTTAAACATTTATCCAACTGACGCTTCTAACTAATCAGTTTCTTTTGAAAGCTTATATTTGATGGCATACTTTCAGGTTTTATCAGTTTTGAAGTTGGAGAAAGGTCGACAAATGCCTGAAGATTATTCAAAATCTTTCATAGAGGCTCTAGCAGTTTTCCAGCACGCCAGAATGTGTGTAGATTGCAAAACTAATTATTCCAAATGATTTATTTCCTCATCCTTGTTGTCTTTCAATTTTAAGTTGCTAAAATGATCTATCACTCGTTGCTCATTTTCTCGCTGCATATACTTATGGACTGACCCTTTTTTTTTTGGCATTTGACGCAGATATGATTCGAACAATAAGAGACTGGAACACATGAAGCCTGTCCCTCAAAATTTACTGGAATCTTTGGAAGGGAAGCTGGATTTCCTTGGACCGTATCCTGTTTTAATTGAGCGAATACTATTTCTGAAAGTTCTACAGCTCCTGTTTCAGCTTGCACTTCCATGTCAAGCATAAAGAACTGTAGCCTTCAAAACCCAAGATGTTCTCGGCCACGGCACAGATGCTTTAGTAAATTCATCGAGGTTGTATTTAAAAAAGAACTGTATTGTTTTGTCTGGGATGAACACTTGGAGAGTTCTGGATGCTGGCTGCATATTGGGCGTATTTGACCTTAGCAATGCTAATCTACCCGTATAAACCTGTGCATATTGTGTGCTTGTGTCTGGAGTGCAATTTTTTTTCCTTGACTGATTGCAAATGACTCCAGAGAAATTCCTCCTTCCGTAGCAACTGCAATTGCTGAAGGGAACTTGGATCCAACAACCATGGAGGCCTTTGCTTGTTTTCGAAGTCCTGGACGTCTTCCAGACCCTATTTTCATTCAAAATCCTTCTCAACTTCAGAAACCCAAAGCTAATGTTGTATCCATACAGATGAACAGCTCGATGGCCTTTCTTTCCTATAAATCTGAAGGAGACAGTTCAGGCAAGTTTTTTAACCCCACTTGACCTTTATTGATACAGACACTTGAAAACTGCATAATTTTACACTGAGTTTATTGTACCAGGTATGGTACTGAAGCAGGAGCCACTTTCCACTGAAAGTATGTATATCAGCGAAGCTCTAGCACTTCAGAAACTAATCTCGCCACCTAAAGTTAATATTACAGAAACAGCAATGGTTCCCAATGATGTTCCACTGAAAGTTCCTAAGAACCCATTCAGGATTCAACAAGTTGAAGAAATCAACTTGGACCAGAAAGATAGCAGCACTGGACAAATCTCAGTTGTGATTGACCATGAAAAGATGAATATACCATGGGCCACTCCCGATGACATCCAGTCAGAGGTTCATGATAAAAGTCCTCCCAAGAAAAGAAAACTCAACAAAGTTCACTCAGATCAGGGAGCCAGCATTACTGCACAAGCTTCAGTGGTAACCAAGGCAGAAAACTCAGACAACTTGTGTGTTGCCGAGTCCCAAGAAAATGTGAATTCCATGCCTAAAATGACTTCTAATGGAAAGGGTAAAAATGAAAAGGCAAAGAGAAGCAAGCACATGAGTCTGGAGAACACGAAGAATACTATTTTGAATTTCTTTTCTCGAGCGTAACCTTTCAATCTCTTTGTTTATGATTGATTGCCCATTTTCTGGGTATCTTTCAGAAGCCTTGGTTGGATTTCATTTTTCATTGAAGTCCTGAAATAGGCCAGAGAAAAATTGGCTTTAAGATGTGAATTAGAGATTAAACTGTTTAGGCGACAAGGTCAAGAGAGCTTGTCCCATTGTTGTCCACCAAGGGCGGGGGTCTACACATGACATTTGCAGTTTGAGCCTGGTTGATAAGAGCTGAATTTGATGTTCTGGTTGCTTATGGAGATACGAGGATAAATTTTCATTATCATTCACAGTTAACACAATACGTTCTGAAAAACACCACTTAATTTTGCAATCCAGTACAATTACCAAAGCCATGCTTGTGGACTTTCTGCAATTTTTATGTTCTTGATAGGTTAAGGTGTTCTGCAAATGTCTGAAATTTAAACACCACTGAACAATCGTAAATCAAAAAAGGAGCCAGAAAACGAATATCTCAATAGCTTTATTGCAAGAACATTGTTTTCCAGACAACTAAATCAAAGAAAGCCTGCCAGCTTAATGTTTGTTCCGCTCTAGGAGATGCTTGAACCAATTGGCAGACATTTTTGGGTACCTCTTAAGGTTGGAGTAATCAACATACACAATTCCAAATCTTGAAGTGTAGCCTAATCTCCATTCAAAGTTGTCAAGTAATGACCAAGCAAAGTACCCAACCAAATTGGCTCCATCATCAGCTGCTTTCTTCAGTTGAGACAAATAGGCCTTGTAGTAGCCAATTCTAGTGGTGTCTTGCATTGCTTTGGAACGTGTGAGATTACCAGGATCATCCATCCCTGCATAAGATTTTTTTTTTTAAAAAAAATTCTCATATTAACAGGGTCAAACAAGCCCATAAAAAGTTACAACATGGCTTAAATAAGAAATCATGACGTATAGTAGTAGCTCATACCATTTTCAGACAGTATCATTGTAGGGTTTCCATAGCGCTCTTTGATGTACATCACAGCCTTGTACATACCCCATGGTACATTATAAAGCCAATAAGAATTTGCCTGCAAATGTCCAATTACTCATATGAAATAAACCCAAACCCATAGCTCATGCATTGTTAACTTGTGTGGGAAGAACTTACTCTTGGACCAATTTCCACTCCCTTCTTCTTATCTGCAAGATTCATAAGACACTGCACTTTAGTGACTGAAGGAGTAAATGAACTTCGACGTTCCACTATTTAAGAGAGAAAGGAGGGCAAGAGTTTCTTACAAGCAAATCCAGCATTCCAGTCTTGCTGGTAGCCCAAGTTCTTTGGTTTGGACTGATGTGGATCATACATGTAGTAAGTAGTATAATGGTTGATTCCCACAAAATCCATTGAGCCCTTCACCATCTTGACTTCTTCTTCTGTAAACTTAGGTAGCCTACTCCCGACAATATTTTGCATTGTTTTCGGATATTCACCATATACAATAGGATGAATAAACCTGCATGAAGCCAAAACCAGCGTGACATGATTTTTTTTAAGCTATCAAGATGTCTGAATTATATCATAAGGTTTGTTGACTTTACCATATGAATGTGTAATGCAACTGGAATGCCCTTGAAAGTATCTCACTCCCCTTACTTTTGTGGAAAAATATGTATCCCAAGTTTCAACCATACTTTCATATTCTTTTCTAGGTACATTCTTTAGATATACTTTCACCAACAATCTAAGTGCTTAAAATAAATTTCAGATAGCCCATGATCGATGACAGTAAGATGCAAGTTCTTCAAAATGTGTCAGCTAAATGCATCAAATTTTAAGCCATTTTCAAAGATGCATGCAGCATGCTACTGTGGTTTTCAAATTTTAGCTCATCAACTACATTTTGGTGATAATTTATCTCCATGGTCAAAAGCATTGACCAAGAAGGTCAACTTTAGGTCACCCTGGGAAAGTGTATGTGATCCTCAATTACCCCGCACCGCTCACTGAAATGAAATAAAGAGGGAGAATTTCTTGCATTACTAAGCAGTAATGAATTTTTACCATCCAACATGAAAATCTCTTGCTCTTTGAGCTGCTAAGTTGTCAGCTTTTGATCTGGTAAGAGGTTCGTAATAAACAAAATCCAAGAGAATTCCAATCCTTCCCTTTTGTTTTTCCTGCAATGTAAAATAAAAAAAAGGGACAAGCTATAACATATTGTTCCATCGAATAAATGAATTCCATCCCATTCAAAATAAAAGAACAAATGCTAAATTACTTGATACTTTTCGCGATATCTCTGAACAGCAGCTGCATGAGATAAAATCAAATGATGAGCAACAATATAAGGCTCTGTTGCAGAATTGCCGACTGTACAATTCCCAAATGCTTTGGAACACCTTCCAGGAGCAAAGAATCCATTATCATATCCAAGGGCAGCCACCACTCTAGGTTCATTGAATGTCATCCAATTCTTTACTCGATCTCCAAAGGTCTTAAAACAGAAGTCTGCATAATCGGCAAAGTCTTTCCTGCAGAGCCCGAAGCATTTATCTAATTTCAATCTATTAAAGATGATTGCTCAAAAACATAATCCCCAGAAACAATCATTCTCAATTCGCCAAAATATAAAATACATGTAAGGTAAAAACTATACATGGGGAAACATTAGTTCTTAGTGACTGTATACTTACACTACTTGGTTACTCAACAATCCATTATACTTCTTCTCAAGTGCTAGCGGAAGATCATAGTGATAAAGATTCGCATATGGAGTAATGCCTACAAAATATTCATGGACATAAATTATATCCCTATATCTTGATAAATGTGAAAGCAATTAGTTGGAAATCAACATACATCTCATTTAAAATTTCATAGAAAAGCATACCTCTTTCGATCATGTAGTCGATCAACCTATTATAGTATGCAACTCCGTTCCAATTCACTTTTCCAGCTCCATCTACATCAAAGAAGTCAAAGAAGGCTAGGAAATCCAACGATACAAACTCGCAAACAAAATTTGAATTTAATAGAAAATGCAGATGAAACAATTACCAGGGAAAATTCTGGACCATGAAATCGAGAACCGGTATGCATCGAAGTTCAACTTTTTCATGATATCTACATCTTCCTGCAACATGAATGGAAGAGTTTAGATCTAGCATGTGTCCTGAATGGGAGAAACTTGATAGAAATCAGATGCAACCAAGAATGGACATTTAATGCCATCAGAACTCCACAATTTAAAATCTGCAGATATGAAAGTTACACTAGTTATAATAATGTAATAGTAATGTTTAGTAACAGTATGCTAGATGTTCATATTTTTGGGGCATTCTCCTCATTCTTAGCAATGCAGTGATCCAAAATGCTGAAATTAAAATCAAAATGGAAGCTCAATCAAGGGGATTTCCTTAGTAGTAAGAAAGGTTAAGGACGGACAGGAGCAGGACCTACCTTGTAGCGGTGATACTGGTCCACTGACACTTCCCCTGTAGCATTATTGGCAACGATCCCTGCTCCCAAACATCAACATTTCATTTCATATTATTACCAAAACAAAATAATCTAAAGCCTCAATATTAAGTTTTTAACTTTTATCACTAGCTGTTGCCTTAAGCCAACAAAAACATCATTGCCATTAAAGAAAAAACATTAATTTTTTTTAATGAAGCAACCAAACACCAGAACATATTATTATTACCAGGAATTTTGACAAAGGCATCCCAAATGCTAGGCCCACGACCATCCTTGTCAGCCATGCCTTCAACTTGATAAGCAGAAGTAGCAGTTCCAAAGACAAACCCCTCAGGGAAGCCCTGTCTCAGCCCTCCGGCTGTTCCGAAACTAATGGTCTCTGACTGCTTTGAAGGTCCATTGAGTTCTGCTGCATGGGAGA
The DNA here is from genome assembly GCF_000002775.5 of Populus trichocarpa. NCBI lineage: Eukaryota > Viridiplantae > Streptophyta > Magnoliopsida > Malpighiales > Salicaceae > Populus > Populus trichocarpa. Next base: position 3,805,389 of record NC_037299.2, on the reverse strand, counting down.
TACAGTGAGTAATACTGAGAAATAACATCAAGAATGGCAATGCCTTTGCTCTCATCTTGAAGACTGAGAGAAGACACAGAGAAAGAGTGGTAAGTGAGCAGTTAGAGAATACAGAAAGTGAGTGGGGGAGTGGAGCAATTTATAGAAAATGAAAATAGCGGAAAAAAAAATTGCATAAAATCTTTACAAATTATCTAATAAAATAAAGAGAAATTATTCGATGTGTCGATGCCTCATGCATCTTATCCCGTGGATGCGTTGGAGTTTGAGATTATTTTCTTGTCTTGTCGCTTACCTAATCTATAATCAGGTCTTATTTTTATATAATAAGGTATGATTATATATATATATATATATATATATATATATATATATATATATATAATATAAAGTCCTAAATACAGGAATGCAATGGTAAAAAAATTAACATTGTGAAGGTTAAAAATAACCATGGGTTTACTTAGTTTAGTACAGGTTCTATTATATAAGGTATGATTATATATATTATAAAATAAGGTTCTATAAAATAAGGTATGATTATATATATTATATAATATAATATTATTGCTTAAAAATTATGAGCAGGTTTACTTAGTTTAGTACAGGTTCTATTACAATTGAATCATTAGACTTAATGCATTCAGGTATTTGAGGACTAGCCCTTGTTAATTATTTTCATAGAGAAGTTTAATTTGTGGTATTTATTGAAGATTTTTTAAGATTTCATGAATTTATCTAATTCAAGAAAAAAGACATGTTTATAAGATATTTTTTTAATTTTTATTTAATAATTAAAATAAAATTTAATAAAAAGTTAAAGACTTTACAATCAAATCAGAGATAAAGAGTATAGAAATGTAAACAAGTATTTACAACAACATGGTATTCAATAGGATTGCATGCCCACATAAACATGAACATAATTGAGTCTCAGAAAGAAAAATCAATCATTTAGTTGATGGTCTCACCTTGTTGGCTCATGCTAATTTCCTTTTTGATTTTGGTTATATGCTCTTGCAATAACGTGTTATTTGATTAATAGAATGTCCACACATGTGTTGAATAATACTAGTTCTTTTGAGAAATAATTTGGGAGTTCACCTAATTACAAATTTCTTAAAATTTTTGGTTGTATTGTATATTTTATTCTAATATCATATAATACTCGTAAGTTTGCTTATAGAAGTGGACATTGTGTTCTAGATTATGAACCCTACTGAGTTTAATAATTTTTTTTATTTAATTATATGATAATAAAATATAAAAACCAATTCAAAATCAATTAAAAGTTGAATGATAAAATAAAAAAACAATAAAAAACCCAATAAAAACCTAATTTTAAGGATGAAATTAAAAAAAAAAAAAGATAAGATGTGTGGCCTAACGCACCTGGGCCATTAAAAAGCCTAGGTGTTTGGGCCTGAGACAATCTCATGCACCCAAGCTATGTTTTTTATTATTATTATTGTTGTTGTTTTAAGGTCTTCCCCTTGTTTTTTTTTTTATATAAAAAAAGTAACAGACGACATGTTGTTTGCTAGGTTATACAACTAGATTCTAGCCATCATTATGGTGACCGAGAAAATAGAAGGGGATGTTTTTTGGGATTTTCAACTCATTTTCACATAAAACACTATAAAAACCTCTCCAAACCATCTAATAACCCCAAAACATCCTAATATTTTTTTTTTTTTTTAAAAATCAAACGAATAAAAAATCTTTAAATTGAGCTCAATATCCATTTTTATGGATGTCTAGAGAAAAAAAAACCACCACCATCAAATTTTTCTTATCAAATAAAAGCCGTTGACATCAAGAATAACGCGTCTCTTAGTTGAAAAGTGACCAAATTGACAACTTTATCTTTTCTTGTTGTGTTTAAACAACTTCTTTCTCCTCTTACAAATCCAGATATTGAAAATAAAATAAAATAAAATTTTTATACTAAAATAAAAATTATCGATAATGTGGAAGTATGCCCATTGTTTTCTCATTATTTAACATTTCAATCATTTATTTTTTTAATTTGGTGTGTTTACAGTCATTTTAAGCTTACTTTTATCTAATTGGATCCATGAGGATTCAATTAAAAAAATAAAAAAACTTAAATAAATCATAGTTGCTTGACTGTTCATATACACTCCAAATCTTGTAATATGTATGTAATTAAATAATGCCTTGCAAATGATCTAAGAAGCTACATTGGTTATTTTTTTTTTCATGCTTGTTATATGTTTGAGGTTTTTTTTTTTAATTTTTAATAATTATATGTGTATGAATTACATCTCGTGCATCTTAATTAATCTTGTAAAATCATAAAATTACGATGAGATAAGTATCCAGCTATAAAATTTACAACACTAGATATTTGATATATTTTTAATGCATAAAAAAGTTGAATTTTAGCTTGAATGAGAGGACGATCCTTTTAAGAAGCAAAATTATCCCTATTTTGAATAAAAAACAAAAACAAATACAAAACCAATGTATGAAAGTTTGTCGTTCTGAAAGATATCATTGGGATCGGTCTTTTAACGGCAGAGATCACCCTTTTCAGGGAAGAGGGATCATTATTCCGGCATCCCTAGACCTCCCCTAGACATGCCTATGCTTGGAAGGGACAAAGAAGGTGACGAAAAGGAATCTTAAAAACTGTCCAATGAAACCCAAAATTGGCATTTTTGTGTTATCAACCTTTCATTTATTTATTTTTGTTTTTTCTGTAGCTTCTATGGTGCTTAGTTTCATAGTGTAAGAAGACATTGTGAAAGTCGAGTTGTACCTTTCAAGCATTAAATCAATAAAAAATATTATTATAAAATTAAAATTTGATTTTCAAAGTATTTTTTACTTAAAAATATATTAAAATAATATTTTATTTATTTTTTAAAATTTATTTTTGATATTAGCACACTAAAAAAATTTAAAAACTAAAAAAAAATAATTTGAATAAAAAAAAAAAGAGTCTATTAATAAAAAACATGTTTTTCAGTTTCATTATTTACTTAATTGGAAATTGAACTTTGTTAATTTTAGTTGTTCCTTTTATTTGTTGATAGGAAAAAAAATTTTAAAGTTAAAAAATTTGATAGGAAAAACAATCTTAGGAGGATGAAATCGAAAAACAAACTAATTTTATAAACCATTTTAAATAAAACAAATAAAAATTAAAAGAATGAGGACCAAATTAAACATATTAAAAAAAATCCATTGGGGTGAAATTAAAAAACAAAATCTAATTTTATAACATATTTCAAATAAAAAAATACTAATAAAAAGACCAGGGACCAAATTTGGAAAAATAAAACCAATCGAAAGGGTTGTATTGAATTTTTTAAGGACCAAATTTAAAAGATAAAAAAAAAATCCATGGGGAATGAAATTAAAAACAATTTTTTTATATAAATTATTTCAAATAAAATAAATACTAATAAAAAAACCAAGGATCAAATATGAAGACAAAACTAATTAAATGGTTGCATTGAACTTTTCTGAGGGACAACACGTTTCTTAGGATGAGAGAGAGAAAAAAAATGATTTTTGACGGCGATACAGAGACGAAGGAGAAACATGCGTCACCTGGTCAGGTAAGGACCATCGAGAGGATTCCATCACCGCCTTGGAATTAGCCACGTACATTAGCCACAAGTGCCACCACAAATGTTTTAGACCCCCAATGTGTCTCTAGATTAATTATCTAAATAATATTATATAATTGGTAAAAGATTGAATAGCCTCTCCCTCAATTCGATAATTATTCAAAAAATCAAAAGAAAAATACACAAATGCCTCTGCACACTCTTTTATTTTTGGATTTCAAAGGTAAGTTTGATAATTCACTGTATAATTAAATCTGAAATACCAAAAATACCCCAAAGTAATATATACATGTCATTTTACTTTTAAAAATAAAAATATCATTATATTGTGTAAAAAAATATATAAAGACTAATCTGCCCGAATTAATTCAGCAATAGCATGTGCATGCCGTGAAAATATAAAAATACAATAAATAATAAATAATTTTCATTTTTGTAAAAAAAAAAAGAAGCATAGATTTCTTAACACTTACATTTGACAATATTATAAGTCCAAGATCACAGTAAAAGCATGATAGGTTTTAGTTTTTACGAGATAGCATGCCCACGCGTAACGGACTTATAAAATAAATATACTTGATAGTGTTATAATTGTGAACTAACGCTAGATAAGTAATAAAAACTAAAAGTATGATGAAGCCAATATTTCATAATAGAAAAAAAAAGTTGTGTTGGTAATAAAAAACTTAGAAACTGAACAAAATGATTTGTAGCAATCCACTTTATTTTGTGAGGAAAGATACAATGTTTTCGCCACATGATTTAGCTTTTCTGTTAATAAAAAGCAAAAACAATTACAAAACTAAATTCTCTACCAATTTAATATTTTAAAAAAAACCAACAAAGATAATTTTGGAAGGAAAAAACCCATGAGAAAAAATATTGTAGCAATTGACAATGTTTTGTGAGGAAAACTATAGTGTTTTTTTTCAATAAAATTGACAAAGATAATTTTAGAAAAAATCATAAAAAAAACCATTTAAAGAAATACTGTAGCAATTCACAGTGTTTTGTGAAAAAAGCTACAACGCTTTCCCCATATGATTTAACTTTATTGTAATTATAATTCTTAACCAACTCAATATTAAAAAAAAAATCAACAAAGATAATTTTGGAAAAAATCATATGGGAAAACACTGCAACAATTCACAGTGTTTTAAAGAAAAAAAATTACAAAGCTAAATTCTCAATAAGCTCAATATTAAAAAAATAAAATCGACAAAGACAATTTTAGAAAAAAATAACAAAAAAAAAACACAAAAAAACAGGAAAAAAAACCATGTTGGAAACACTGTAGCAATTCACAGTGTTTTGTGATGAAAGCTACAGTGCTTCCCGATTGATTTAACCTTATTTGTAATGACTTATAATTGTAATTCTCAACCAGTTCAATATTAAAAAAATAAAATTGACAAAGATAATTTTAAAAAAATCATAAGAAAAAAAACCATGTTGAGAGACACTCTAGCAATTCACAGTGTTTTGTGAGGAAAGCTATAATGCTTTCCTCACATGATTAAGTTTTATCACAAAGTTAAATTCTAACCACCTCAATATTAAAAAAATAAAATCGACAAAGATAATTTTGAAAAAAAAATATTACAAAAAAAGAAAACACAAAAGAAACTAGAAAAAACCATGTGGGAAAAACACTATGGCAATTCACAGTAATTTGAGAGGAAAGTTACAGTGCTTTTCTCACATATTGTAACTGTAATTTTTAACCAGCTCAATATTAAAAAATAAAATCGAAAAAGATAATTTCAGAGAAAATCATAAAAAAAAAACAAAAAAAAACCTTGCGGAGAAACACTGTAACAATCAACAATGTTTTAAAGAAAAAAATTACAAAACTAAATTCTCAATCAGCTCAATATTAAAAAAAATAAAATCAAAAAATAAAATTTTAAAAAATAAAAAAATAAAATAGAAAAACCATGTGGGAAAACACCGTAACAATCCACATTATTTTAAAGAAAAAAAATTATAAAGTGAAATTTTTAACCAGCTCAATATTAAAAAAATAAAATCAACAAAATAATTATGAAAAAAAAAACAAAAAAAGGGGGAAATTCGGAAAAAAAAGAAAAGTAATTTTGAAAAAAAAAATAAATAAAAAAAATAAAAAGGGGAAAGTTGGAAAAAAAAAGTGAAAAAAAAAAAAACAAAAAAGACCCTTTAGCTGTGAGTGAACATGTTTTTAATAATCATAGTACATTAGATGTATTAGATGTGAGTAGACAGTAAATTCTCCCCACCCTTTAACTTATTACTTTTATTTATATATATATATATATAACAACGTTTTGAAGACGGTGTCTGGACAAGGACATTCCACATGTTTTTAATACAAAAGACGCTAAATATCTGATAGCATTTATTGTTTGTCTGTGGGCACGTGAAATTGAGCTGCAAGCAGCCTCGTAGTGTTTGATAGAATTTGCTTTATAGCCATGATTTTTGGCTTGTAGGAAAATAAAGGAGAGACCACAAGAAAGCTTGGTCGATTTAAAATAATGAAAAGGATATAATAAAAAAATCCCCAACTTTTGCAAAGGCAAATACTGTGATATTTATAGAAGGCTGGACCTAAATTTGCTGGTCCAACTTTTATTTTCTCACCACACCTATATCAACGGCTTTTGTTGCCATCTGTTATTTTATATATAGCCAAGTATCCATGAGCTTCAAATTAATTCGATAAGTTCATATCAATTATTTTAGCTCATTGTCGCTTACCATAGTTAAAAATTATTCCTTGAATATTAGTGTGCCTTTTCTTCTGTGTTAGAGAATAATATAAATAATATCTTGAAACTTCATCTAATAGCTTATTAAGCTATTATGTTGAGATGATTTATTGACATAGTATCAGAGCTTTAATGACCAAGCGGTTACGAGTTCAAAACTCACCATCTCTATTTATTTGATAAAAATTAAGCACAAGGTAGTATGAACATGTGTAAGTTTCAAGCCCAAAAGACTTTCATTTGAGTGAGTGTGTTAAAAAATAATATAAATCATATCTTAAAATCTCACGTAATATCTTAAATTATTAGATTAAAATAATTTTTTAATATAATATCACATGATAACCCAGTTGCCCATGGGTAGACCCTGTATGTTTGGTAAAGGCATTCTAGAAGTCACTGCGGTGTGGCTGTGACCCTAGTCCATAAAGTTTAAGTTCAGGAGCTGGCCTGTCTTACAATCAAAGCTTATCCACTCATTCAGGTCCACGATATCCTTTTGAGCAGTCAAGCCGTCTATATTGATATTCGTGAAGGGGCCAGCGAAAACCACAAGTGCAGAAATTATGGGTGATTGGTCTAAAATTCATGAAGTTGAGGCAAGCTCTGTTTCATCTGCATTTTCTCGTGTACATGTCTGTGGCATCCAGTTTAAGTTTCAGGGTGCCTTGAGGTTGACAAGAAATTTATCATGTTCAGCGAGCCGAATCGAAAATCCAATCTGTTACGTGCCATTTTAGAGGCAGTCTAGTCTGATATTTTAGTAGCTGAACGGTTCAGCCTGGGCGATGAACATGGGCTAGCCATATAGAGCCCTTGTTCTCCCTCGGCTGTTGCACACTTCTACTTGTATAATCTGTCTATTGGGCCTGGAACCACGTTTATTATTATTGTTTCTTACGAGCATCGATGGCATTTCAGTGATGATGAACATAAACAACAGATGATGGAAAAACGGGATAAAATCACTTCAGCCACACCAGAAGCAGAAAATACAAAGAGTGATGTCGCACGACGAGCATAATCCAAAAAAGAAACCAACATGACATTCACTTTGTGGCACAAGTGCATGGAAAAGGGGAGGGGGGGCGATTGTGAAGAAAAAGATCACCTAGACAACCAAAAACCATCATCTTCGCCGCCCCAAAAGCAAATTAATATCTCAGAATCCCAGCTGCGTTACAGCCTTTGTTTTTTAAAATACGTCCAGCCCTTCAAAGAAACACTTTTGAATCACGAGGAAGACCTCATAAGACCACAAAAAGCAGCTTAGCCCAGCCTCAGCAAATCCCAAGAGAGAAAACCAGCACTGTTTTAGCTAGGAGAAAGAGCCTTAATCTAGTTACACCTTTTCAAAAATCCAAAATAATCCAGCATGGTCACCAAGTTTAAAAAATTTTGACCTGAATATATTCATGGTGACCTCCATTCATTCATATCACTGTGGATTTACCTTCCAAACACGAACACAGGCATCCTCACCAGAACTTACCACACTACGATCATCAGTAAATGCTAATCCATAAACTCCACCCAAGTGAGCTCCCTTGATGGTCATCCGACTAGATGCTGGCTTGTCGATTTCATATATGATTATACAGGTGTCAAGCGATCCAGTAGCAACCATGCTGCTATCAGGAGACCAAGCAAGGCAGTTTATGCGGGCAGTGTGGTACAACATGTTTTTAAGCTTCACCTGCGCAAAAATATGCAAGTAAAAAATAAGGCTCCACAGTTCAGTGAAGTAAAGAAAAGAAGGAAACATGGTTCATTTTGACATAAACTTTTCATATTATCTTTAATTTAAGAAAACAAAAAAAAATAAAAATAAAGCACAGACAATTAAAAAAACAAAACACAGCGAATCGACAATCAGGCCTAAGGGTGCCTGTGGCATGTAACACAAACTGGTAAATCCCAAATCAAGGAGCAGCATCAGACTGCAATATACCAGTCAACCAGTGCCTGCTTATACGGAAAGCAATCCTTCCACCAACCCCATCCATTGCCCCTTGCAAACTAAAAGAACAATGTATAACATAGAAAGATTTAGGCAATGTAAAGGTTGATGTTCAACTGTAAGAACAGTAGTTATTTCTGCATTTCACCTACAGTGCAGCCTCACTTGCCCCTTGCATGCATACTAAGCAAAACATCATCCAAAAATGAGTGACTGCTTATCTAAGCTGATTTTCTAGCAACCTCAAGAGTGATAGCTGGGCATAAAACAAAACATTCTTCTGGCCTATGCCAGATGTAAGACCAGTAACTATGGAAGTCTCTGTTTTGAAAACCGAGGTTAAGGACAATGATATGCTAGTAGGAAAGTAAAATTCACAGAACCAAAAACCATAATGACAGGAGCTATGTTATTCATGGTTCTATATATAATGAACTGGCCAAATCCCCCAATCAAAATCGATATCTATTGCAAGTGCTTCATTTGATTTGGTGGCTTCTCCAAATCATGCAATTCAATAAAATTCCCATAGACAGAGATGTGACAGCCAAATTTGCTTTGCTCTGTGACAATTAGAAAGCAAAATAACAGAAAACTTTCAATGCCTCGCTATCATGTAGATATGTACTTAGTGTAGCTCACTTGCATAAAGAGCACAGACCTGGCACAAGTTTGCACATCTGCAACTTCAACCAACAATAACTAAGTGCTATGCATAAACAGCTGTACAGAGAGGAGTATAGCATCAACTTTTTGGATCTAAATAAGCAATCAAAGTACCTCTCTGGAAGCACGATCCCAAACTACAGCTTCCCTATTTAAATCACCAGAAGCAAACATTGAAACATCTGGAGAGTAGCGGATGACACTGACAGCTCCACGATGTTTTTCAAGGACTGCATCTTCTGTGAGTGTATCACCCGTGACAGAATATATGTGCAATTTTCCATCCTGCCCACCTATGATTGCTTCACTTCCATCAGGTGAAATTGCAGATGCCGTCACAGCAAAGTCAAGATTGATGGTTGACACTACTTTTGTACCACGAATCATGACAACACCTGAATCAATTGCAACCAAAGCAAGCTCAGGGCAGAGAAGGGCAAGACTTATATCCTTTGGTTGGCTGCGGACATCAATGGAATCTGCATCTCCACATTGATCACCAAGAAAACGAACTCTCCATAACTGAAAAATAGAAAGAATACCAGAAAGAAAGAATTAGAGGTGAAAAGGGGCACATATTTCTTTCCTCAAAGGAAAAGAAATGCACCAAACCTTGTGTAGAAATCATAATTAGTTCATAATTTACCCAAATCCTGTTTAATTAACAGACATTGAGAAGAAATTAAAGAAAACAATGAAACTTATTTTGATAGAATTCAGGGCTTCGTAAAGCTTTCAGTTGGGAACGAAAAGCTCTCCTTTTTCTTTCTTCATTTCAACTAGTTTTTGTTTTAGGCTACTAAAAATTAGAAATCAAAGCAGGACAAATCATTTTCATATTTAGACAACTTGTAGAGGCACTAAAATGGCACAGATAGTTTTTAAGGATGCTTGAAGAGGCATGCTAAAAATACAATTCAGGGGATAAGAATCACTTTTGCTTGCAATCAAAAGAGTATAACTATATACACATGTCAGGGAGAAATTCTCCATTCAATACTGATTATTTGATACATGTGGTCAACATAAAGAAAGCTACAACACTTATAGTCCTTCTAACAATAGTACGACTATTCAAATAAAAGAAAAACTTTCTCTCACAACCAGTAAGTTAGAAGCAGGAGAACCTACTACAATCCCTATAGCATGTTTCATATGTCATCTATTGATCCTGATGAGCAGGAACTCATTCACGTCCTCAAATTCATAGTAGATAAAAATAGAAAAGGAAAACAGCATACTCATTTAAGAATCAAAACATGTAGCCAAGTTAATCACCTTATTATCAAAACCAGATGTGATGACTTCTTCTTCAGCAGCAGCTAAGCATTTAATTTGAGAATTCTCCTTCCTCCGCAATTTGCCGCTGTATCCAATGCCTTGAATCCATTTAACTATCAAACCATCATAGCTGCTGGACAGGATTGTCTTAGGGACATTTTTAAGCACAGATAAAGAGGTAACATTCTTCATATGACCAGATATTTGCAGTGCACTTTTACCAAGATCACTAGCTGAGAAAACGCTGATTGTGCCACCAAGAGAAACAGTGACAAGATGATCATTCTGCCAAAGGCAACTGACTAGCATATCATCCACTCCACCAGAGTCAGAAGAAGTCAAAGTTTTTGTCAACTTTCCACTACCATCATCACAGATCTCCCACACTTTTGCAGACTTGTCGGCAGATACTGTTAGCACCTGTAAAATAGTTTAACCACAATTTGGTTAATTATCAGGCACAAAATAAAGGAATGCAAATACAGAAATGGGGAAACAAAGTATCAACGGAAACGAAAACAAATCCACAATAAAAATAGAGCACCTTTTGTACAGTCCTCAAGCACATCAATAAAAAATAAATTACTTTTAACAAGTAAGAGAATAGCATGCAATTGGTCCTTAATTACGAAATACTAGTAATTGGCTGCGGATTCTGTTTCCATAAATGGTCAATGAAGAAGTAAGCAAAACACACCACAGGATTCATTTTAATCCTCAGTAGTAGCTTCACAAATTGAAAGAAACTAAAAACAAATGATGAGATAAAGTTGTAATTTCTACACCTATGCTTCTCTACTGTAATTCCCTCATTTAATGTCTTCTTATAATTATATTATTAACTAATTTTTTTAGAAGTGTCACATCAACAAGTATTGGTTTAGGCACCACAAAACAAGTGTGTTCACCACAAAAGCTTTCATTATAAGTTAATACCAGGCTTACCTGTTTACCATCAGGACTCCAACTAACAGCATAAATACTGCCCTTATGACCATCCTCAGATGACAACTCTCCGATCTTCTCTCCTGTCTTTCCGTCAAACAGTATGCCTTTCTTATCAGAACTTACACTGATAAACTTGCTACCATCTGGAGAAAACCGTATACAATTGACAAAATTTGAATGATCCCTGCATGTAACCTAAACTTTTCAACCAATGCACCCTCTTTATTTTGCTCTAACTCTAAGAACTTAAAATCAGAATTCAAACTCTCATAATTTCCTACAAAAATACACCATTACAAACCTGTGAGATGACTTGAATTTAAATGGCGGTCCTTCATAGAAATTAACCAAGAAATCCTCTCCACACGTGACAATTCGAAATGGCCTAGTTGGCTTAAACGCACAGCTCAAAACTCGCCGTGAATGCCCATCAAATTCCCCTACATTAGTCCCTGAATCCCACCTATAAAAACAAAAAATAACAACCATCAACATCAATCATCAATCATCAAACCATAGAAACCCTGCTTGCTGACGTTTAGCCATAAGCTTAAAAAGTAAAAAAAAATTATTTTTTAGACTCACATAAAAGCGCGAACAAGAGATTTCCCTTTTCCATCCCCAGAGGCGACGATCCTCAACCCATCAGGGGACCACTGAAGATCATCGATCCGACCGGTGAGTACTTTAAATTCTTTTTTCAAGACATGATCATTGTAAGCACCCCAGATCCTGACAGTCCCAGATACATCAGCGGAGGCGATCCACTCGCCATTGGGAGAGTACCGTGCGACGGTGGCTTGGTAAGCGTGCTCACCATAGACGGAGACGTCAAGCGGGTTGTCAAGGTTGAGGATGAGAATGGATCGGTTGTTAGTGTAAAGGATTTTATTGGTTTTTGGATGACCGGAAATCAGGATCCCTCTGCCTCGTTCGGTCGAGGGAACGCAAGCGTAGGTTTCTGCGAGCTCTGTCATTTTCTTTTCCAGATTTGATTTGATGGAGATAGTGGAAATGGTGGGGATTTTGAACGTTTCTTGATTTTATATACTTGGGGACGTGTAGAGCACCCACCAATTGGGCATTTTGAACGTTTAATAAAGTGTTTAAAATAAAATTGTGTTTTTTTTTAATGAAGTATTTTTATTAGATTTTGTCAAATAAATGTTGACACGACCATTAGACTGACACCTGTAATATATTTTTTGTATTATTTTTATGTTATGATATAAAAAATAAATTTTAAAAAATAAAAAATATTATCTTAATATATTTTTTTAAATAAATATTTTCAAAAATAACTGATACATAATAATACAATAACTAGCATATTGGCCCGCGCTCCTCAGCGGATCAATAATAATTTTTTTTCAAATACAAAAAAGTTTGAGTTGGGTTAAAAACACAGAATGTATTTGCACCATCACCATCTTCAAATAAAATATTTTTTATAGTAGCATCATAAATAGCGGATAATAGAACAGAGCCCAATACACCGACAACTAATTTCTTTCATTTTAATTTTTTTCATTTTAAGATATTTCTAATTTTATTGTTTTTTCTCTTTAATTTTTTCCCCTTATTTAGTTTTTTTTCCATACTATAAAGAGAAAATAAATTGATGATATTTTTTTTATATTGTACAAAAGTTAGGTGATGATATATATATTTTTTTCATTTGATTAAAGTATGATTGTTTTTCTTTACTTCAAAAAATTTAAATGTTTTTGTATACATTCCTTTGCTAAGATTATGATAAGTTTAGATAAAAAAATTGTTTGGAATGTTATGATGCTTTAACTAGTCAATTGAGATTAAAAACAATTGGGACTTGATTAATTGAGATTTAGATTATAATTTGATAGCTAATTTGAGGTTTCTAAAAAAAAATTACAATGAGGCATATAAATTATTAACTAGCCAATTTACTCGCATTTAGGTTGAATAAAAAAAATTAACGCAAAAAAAGAATGTATACATCAAGAAAAAATTTAATTATGAAAATAAAAGTTGATGCTTTGATTTGTTAAAATAAGTTGAGAACTATATGCATCAATAAATATAAAAATAATTTAACGATAACTGAATATTAAGTTGAGAAGTTGAAAAATAAATGCAAATTAAGATATCTAATCTCTTGCAACATCGATCTCTTCTATTTTATGTTTAATTAATTATATTAAAATAAAGTTATTTTTATGTAAAATTATAATTTAAATTCCATTAAACCAATAGTTTTACGGTATAACTCCTCCTTTTTTATTAATATATATTTTGATATATGTTGTTTATTCAATAACAATTTAGAATAAATAGAAAAAATAACAATTTGAAATAATGATAAAATAAATCTTTTTAATTAAAATCCTTTCATCTTATTTATGAGCTCCTTTTTTGTTTGATATTTTTTACAAGAATAATTATTTTTTAGATAATAATTTATCAAAACCATTCAAGCAAGTTTTAATAAAGAAAACAAAATTGGTTTTGATAATTTTGACTCGAATATAATAAACAAAATGAGTAAGATATATTGTATGTGTGCGGCTGCATGAAACTTTTTAGAATTTATTTTTTAATTAATAATACAATAATAAAAAATTATTTGTAGGTAAGACAACAAATAAAATTATAATGGAAAAATGTATTTTGTTTTTTTTTGTCATAACCATATTTTCTAATTCATGTTATTTTTTTTCATTGTTAATTTGTGAAACTTGGCCTTACATATTTGTTTTATAGCTTACATCCACATGAAATGTTTCTTAACTTTTTCATGTGAGATATTAAAACCTCAAATATTTTTTTTTAAATTTTTTCAGAGTTGACCTGGGTCAACCTCTGGATCGGATTTAGTAATTATGCTTGGCACAAAATAAAGAAGGTCAAACTCATGCACCCGACCATTAATTTGTTAAATTAGGCAGACAAAGTGTTGCCAACCTATTTGTTTTCAAAAAACAAAGCAAATGACAATTTGTTTGTGGTGGCAGACGATGCGTCATCAATTGATTGAACTTCAGCTACACCGGGTGGCTGAAAAATTGAGGCTCGACTTCTAAGACCCAAAAACCTCATATTGATAATTTTTTCACCTGAAAACACCTAAGAAATACCCTAAAGACCATAATAAACCCACTTATAGTCTTAAATAAACCTTTAATAGGACAAAAAAAATAAAAATAAAATAGCCTAAATAAGATGATGAGATGAATGACCAGGACCATCTCAACAAAACTCTTCTCATCAAATGGAACTCGTTGATACCAAGATCATTTTTTTGTTGTAAAAAAGTGCCCAACATACAACTTTATCTCTCTTGCATCATTTTCCTATGAATTTCTCTTTTCTCTCTCAAGCTCAGGTACTAGAACATGAACCAAATGAAGTTCTGGACCAACTGTAAAATTAGGTTGTAAAGGCAGGCCGGGTCAGCCTTTTTGGGTCAACTTTGCCGCGGGTTCAGCGTTTTCAAGTGACAATGTTTTTACTTAGGTTCGGGTGCTATGACAGGTCACAAGGGTGACATATTTTTTTTCTTATATGGTGAAGGTATGAGAGAGAAAGAAGACTTGAAAGGTGGCATTAGAGTTGCCATTTTTGTTGCTATCGGTGGAGGTTGAAGGTAGTGAACAATGGGCTTCAAAACGACGTCGTCTCTCTGTGTGTGTGTGTGTGTGTGTGTGTTCTTTTTTTAAAATTAACAAAACGATGTTGTTTAAGATAAAACACGCTGTTTTGGTGCTTTGGGTTTAAATTAGGTTTAAATCTCTTTTTTCAATTTCAGCTCTCAATCTTTCAATTTATTCAATTATGTCATCAATTGAATTTTGATTCTAAGAGTCAATTCAATTTCAACCTTGCCAAGTTTTAAAATGATGCCTTGTGTTTATGTGTTTAGTGTCTTTTTTTTTTTTAACTTGGTCCTTGGTTTTGGGTATTTTTAATTCCATCCCTAATTAACCTTCAAACTTCTATTTTCTTTAATTTCACCTCTGTTTTTAATTGAATTGGGTTCCTGAATTCGCGCACCTTTTGCAAAAAAATCATTAGTTCTAAATTTCTTTAATTTTGCCTTTAATTGACCCCCCAAAATTTGATTTTCTTGCAATTTTATCCCTGATTTTACTCAATAGAGCTTAGAAAATTTAGTCGGATCCTTTAAAATTCAAATCTTCTCAATTAAGCTCAAATTAGGTTTCTAAACTTAAGTTTGCACCAATTAAGTCCCTAATAAAATTAATTTGACCCATTAAAAATCTAATTAAGTCTTTGCACTTAATTAATTCTTTTAATTTGACCCAAATTAATTCTTAAATATAATCAAATCTTTAACCGGACCAATGATTAAATCAAAATGGCTTATTAAAAGTCTAATTAAGTCTTTAGACTTAATTTTTTATGCAAATTTATCCAATAATAATTTAATGTGACCTTATATTTGCATTGTCTTTCAAACTTGGGTATAATTAGCTTCCTGATTTTTGTCAAAAATCTCAGTTTGGTTCTTTCATGCATTTGAAAGCCTTTTCAGCTTGCTCTTTCCAAGTTGCTAGTATTTTTTTTTATTTTTTTTTAAATTTTAAAAGAAAAGGATAATTTTGGGGGAAATTCAAAAATTGAGTTATGAAACTAGGTATCATAAAACAAAATACTAAAGGGCATATCAAAACCTAAAAAAAATGCAAATGAAAAGTTATGGAATAGGCAGAGCATAAAGAGTGCCCCGTTAGCTTATGGTTAAAGGTGAGGAATGTTTTTGAAAAAGTGACAATGAAAATTGAGCATTAAGGAGCGTGCATCGAAAAAAAAAGTTATGCATCATGATGGACAACCTATTGAAAACATAACAGGAATGTCCAAAAGCGATCCCAAGTCTTTTGAACCCTCACCTTTTGAGCGTATGAATTTCTTTATTTCATAAACACGTGGCTTAGCCTTCATTACATGCCTTTACAAGCTCTTTCTAATAAAAAAGTGATCTATTAAACTAGTAAAAGGTGAAAAACTTGGAGCACCTTTTTTTTTTAAATGAAATGTTTCTTTAGGTAAAAAATGATGTCATTTTAAAAATAAACTCAAATAAATAAATAAATAATAAGTGATGTCGCACCCAACATCATGATGACATTTTAAAAAGAGTCACCACCTATTATTATGGTTAATAGGAAACCTATTTTATTCTTTGAGGGGAAAGGTCTAGTCTAATGAAAATGAGTCGCCACATAATATTATAGTCAATAGAAAACCTAACTTGTAATGCCGTGTGTCTTTTAATGTACTTCCAACTTTTTTTGTTAACCATATACATGTAAAATAGAGTGAATTGTTTTTTAAATAAATGATAAAGTCCTACTTATATGGAGGCCCTCCCAATCAACACACCAGACATAAAATTTATTCTACATATACACATCAACCATGCATGAGGGTTTTTCATTTAAATTAAAGGATTTATGCAATTTTAGAAAATCTTGGCAGAGTCTTCCATGCATTGGGCCCTATCTAAAAGTTCATCCCATAAATAATACTTACATAACATAATTGCAATCCATACCACATTCGGTTTACATCGTTAATGCTCATAGGCAGCCATAAGCATGCCACCCAACAAATATCATCAATTACAATTATTTACCACATTAATATATAAGGAGCGTTTACATTATTTTACTTGTTTATAATTTCAAAATATTTGTATGTGTATGTGCATTGAAACTCATAATGATTAGTAATTCATCATTTTACTTGTTTATAATTTCAAAATATTAAACTTAACATTTACTAAAATTTAATTACATGCCATAAGTTGAAGATTACAAAATTCTACCTAATACATTAAAAACTACAAAGTCCCAATCACGAGATCACAACTACTATAACATCCTCTATATTTTCATTCAATCAACACATGATTTTTTTATATTACAATTATTGGGTGAAATTACACACACACACACACACACACACACACACACACATTTTATTGAGAAATAATTGATTGGGAAATCTTAAGGCTTAATTGAGGACTAAATTGAACAAACTAGAAACCAAGAATTACTTTGTAAAAGGAACCAAACTTTAATTATCTCAATTGATTTTCACTAGGGGTCTCATTGCATAAAATTAGTCAGTTTTGTCTTAATTAAGGATGCTTGAGTTTAAATTAAAACAATAGGGACCAAATTGAAGTTTTTCAAATCCTAATTAGAAAACTCTAATTTTAGGGTTTAAGAAAATGACATGTCACTCACTTTTAATGAAGAGATTGAGTGACACATTGTTTATCCCTATTTTACTGTTTTTCCTGGTTGAGAAGGCTGATTGGGATGCCACCTTTAGGCGAATGAATGTGGCATCTTCGACCACCTCAGGGGCTCTAATCACCATCAATAGATAGAGGAGGTTATACTTTACAAGTGTCATAACCTATTTTTATGTTACTCCCCAAATTCATTTATCTTTCTTCCAAAAAAAAAGCACGAACGATGCTGTTTTGAACGACACTGTGCTCTTTCTTCTCCTAGGCGTGCACAGGCAAGGAAAGAAGGAGATTTTCTCCCCTACAATGCCTCGCTCCCTCCCTCTTCCAAAACCTAAAAAGACCCAACAAGACCTACAACCCACCTCATGCCCTGCCATTGAGGCGAACATGCAGAGGGGATAAGCCCTGGGGCGGCTGCCCACTAGCCGCTAGACCATCCTACCCCTGTGATATGACTGGACAGGGGTAGTAGCCATCTTTTCCCCTTTTCCTCTTTATAAATACCAGGGGAGAGAGATGAGCAAGAGGGGGCGAAGATTGGAGAGAAAATTTTGGGATAGTATAGAAAGAAGAGAAATGAGAGTTGAAAAACAGAGGAACACATTTTTTGGAGGGGGTGAAAAAAAAAGGAAAAAAAAGAAGTGTTGAGAGAGATAAAGACTTGGAGAGAAGGTTGAGGGAACGAAAAAATAGAGGGACAAGAGAGAAGATTATAGAGGAAGAAACAGAAAAAAAGGGCACCACCACCTACCTTTCTCGTCGTCTTCCCAAGAATCGCCTTGAGCCACTGTCGACAACAGCACCACCATGTTGTCGACAGTGGCTCAAGGCGATTCTTGGGATGGCGACGAGGAAGGTAGGTGCACCACCATTATCAGAACAGAAAGAAACAAGAGGGGAGGAAGAACAAACAAAAACAGACAAGGAGAAGGAAAAATAGAGATTTGTGCTTCTGCACAGGGAAGAAGAAAAATGGTAGCAATCACCGCTTGTCGCCACACAACACTACCATGAGCCTCCATCAATGACAGCAACGACACGACCCTCCCTGCCAGGTCAACTTCCTTCCTCCTCCCCTTCTTCTTCGTCTTCACTACCTCTACTATTCTGCAAGTGAACAATGGAGAGTGAATTAATTCACTCTCCATTGTTTAGTGGGCCAGATAGCACCGACTCAGACCAAAATGTCTGGGCTGGGTCCGGCCTAGTCCAAAAAAATCCTTTTGAAAAAAATGTGATTTTCCTGCATATTTTTCTATCATTTTTTTTAATATTGGTTTGTATTTTTATACTGTAAAGATACAAATCTGGTATTAAAATATCTGGTTTTTGTCAAAACATTGCAAAAAAAATTATAAAACAAAAAAAAAGTCTTGTTTTCATGTACACGGCTAAGTTTCTTAAAGATAAAAAAATATATCGTATTTTCATACAAAACAAAATTCAAAAACATGTTTTAGCATGCATTTTGAGCTTTAATAACCACTTCATTAAAGCCATGAGAAGTAGACTAATATTTCAAAAACAAAAAAATTATTTTGTTTTCTTATAGTATCTAGGATTATGATCTTATATGTAAGATGTATTTATGATATTAAAAGGGTAGTTCTTTTATGAATAAACATTAGAATGGTTAGAATTTACTCGATAAGATAAGGATCTCCTTATCAAGAAGGACTTTTCTTAAACATTAGATAGACCAACAATTAGAAAATACGATAATACGTTGGTTCATATTAGATAATTAAACAATGTAGCTTACCTTAGGTAGGGCGTATTTGGGATGCTAATACATTCCCTTTACGCAACCAGTCTCTGTACCCGATCTCTGAAAGCAGTTAGGGTTCCTAGTGACCAAAATACTAGGTGACGACTCCCATTCCCTCATTCCACTGATAAAAGACAAGAATTCCTTATCCTTCTCATTTCCTGATTTCCAGTTATACGAGAGTGGAATATCACCGCGACGCCGCACATGTGCGACATAATGACGACTCCACTAGGGACCATGTGGACTAAGCTTTGTTTTTGTCTGATTATCATGTTTTATTGTTTAGTTTGTGCGTTATTGTTAATATGCATTTGCTCATTTGCTCATACGCTTTAATTTTGTACATATTTGTTCATGCATTGTATAAATTGCTTTATGCATCATTCACATGTTTAGGGGAATTTATACTGAAAAACTTTGGTTAAATGGGGGACTAGTAGCTTACCTTACAACTTTTAGTCAAGGTTTAAGTTTGTTTAAACCCCAACTCTTCAATGAGTGCTTAGACTAGTAATGATTGGTGCACATGCCACCCCATTACTTACTAAGCCCCATATTGCCTTCACGAGAGTGATCACTAAGACAACAAAAGACCCTTTTGAGACTAGGTAAAAAGCCTACCCATTATGTAATGGCTCATAACCTATCCTTAGAGTATGAGCTCCCTAATATAGCCATTCATAGCCAATACGCATATACATACATTTGCATCCATATGCATACATCAATTCATTGTAAATAAATATATGTATCAGGTTGAAATATAGGTTCCTAAAGAGTCTACAACACTTGACTCCGAGCAAGAAACATGGAAGATGAAGAGCGTGCTCACCGTGATGCTAATTTTCAAGAAGAGTTGGAGTCTTTGAAGACAAGAACGACTCACCTCATTAGCTTACTCGAGCAAACGCTGGGAAATTCCTTTGGTGAAGGTCCTTCCAACCGACCTATCATCTTTATTCAAACCCCAACAACAACTCAATCCGAAGAAATAATAGGAGAATATGGTTAAGAGCCTCAACACAATCCAGCCTTTCTGCCAAAGGTTTTATGGAAAGACTGACCGAATGGGAATTTTTACCAAAGTTAGAGAATGGAGCCTGTTCCTGTTATTTCCAAAAATAATTGTCTCTATTTGATCATGCCTGTAGAATAATTTTGATTTTTTCATGTTTCAACCTATACTAGTTAGAGAGAAACCAAAGATTAGTTAGAGGTGAAAATGAGCTGGAAATCAAAAGGGAAAGAAACCAAGGATCGAAAGGAGAAAACTATATCTTGTTGTTAAAGTATACCCTCAAGCTTTAATGGTGGGGTGCAACTCATTGAACACACCCCCTTCTTATTATGCTTGTTAAATTTTGGTACTAGAGGTTCATTATGCATTCTCTTTTTAACTACTTATTAATTTTGATGCATTTGATGCTTTATTCGACATTTTTCAAATGGTTAGTTATGAAATGATTTAATGTATGTGTTTTGTTTGAAATTTGGTTGAATAATTAAATATGTTCATTGAAGTGTTAAATGTTAGTATATAGTAATGTTTTACATGTTTTGATGTTAATATGATCATTTTTGAAGTTATGGCAATGTGTTTTAAATTTTGAAGTTGCTATGGTTTAAGTTATTTAAGATAGCCTGTTGGGTTTGTTAAAGTTGTGTGCATGTTGTTTAAGCACTAGGATATTGAATTTATCCAATAGAACAATGTTTTTTACCTAAAGAAATGTTAGTTTTGCTCACTGTTTTATTTGACCTTGCATACTGTTTTTGTTATTGATTTTTGTTTTTTGTTTGTTTTGATGATTCAAGCAGGTTGTATTAAGAATGTTTAAGCTTTGTTTGCTAGGTTTAGTTTCTATTCTTGATTATATGACACTTTTTCTGTGTTTAAGTTCTGTTGCTGAGTTTCTAGGTTTACAAACTTTTTGGGTTGATGTTCTCGCCATGAACTTTGCCTAAGGTCTTTGATTTTAATATGATTTTGGTCGATTGTTGGTTCTTACATGTACGTGCATAGTTGTTGGTCTTTAATTTGAGATTTTAATGGCTTAAAGATATTGTTTTTATGGCCTTTTATCTTTGTTTCTATCTTTTTATTTTTGCATAAACTCAAATAGTCGTGGCTTTTGTTGAATTATTATGATGATCAAGCCCTAAAATCTTGTTTGAATAATGTTTGTGTGATTTCATGCCTTTAATTTTGTGCAATCTGGGTTGAAATCAAATTTACATTTTCCAGGTTTATTTCTTGTTGTTCTTCGTGTTCTTCATCAAATTCTAGCAAAAAACCCATTTGATGTTTAGTATTTCTTTCTCGTTTCTAGACCTTATTTATGGGCTTGGGCTTTTGGGTTAGGAAGCCCAGTCCACGTGGCTGGGCTGAGCCCATCTTTTAATAAGCCACCATTTGGCGACTTTAATTTTTACCAAAGAAAAAGTGCATTTTGGTTTGTCCTTGAAACGTGTTTGTCTAACACGGTCTTAAAATATTTTTTTAGCTTCTAATTCTTAGTTAAGGGCATGTTTGGCAAACACACTCTACTGATTTTCCACCAATGTTTATTTCTTATTTTTTGTGCTTTTTCGAAACAGACCCCAAATAATTTCCAAAAAAATCCTAAGAACTTTCAGGATCATTTTAAAATTATTTTTGGGTCCCTCGCGTGTTTTCCAACCATTGTATTTAATATTTGGGCTATAAACTTATATGATAAGATACTGACCCGATATTAAATATAACTGCTTTTCTTTAAAAATTTCAGAAAATTATAAAACTTTTCTTATTCAAAGAAAAAATTAAAAAAATATATTTTTTATTTGTGTGAATATGGCCAAGTCTCTAAATAAATAAATAAATAAATCATATTTGCATAAATAATAAAAAAACATGGCATGATTTAGCATCCTTAAATATAAAAATTCAAGAAAAATAGTTTTGTTGATATTTTCGTATGTATTTTTGAATTTAATAACTAGTTTATGAAATCCATAAGAACTAAGCCTACATTTTAAAAGTACCAAAAAAATTATCTTGTTTGTTTAAATATCAAGGATCACAAACTTATACATAAGACATATCCTTGTTGATATTTTCGCATGTATTTTTAGATTTAATAACTAGTTTATGAAATTCATAAGAACTAAGCCTACATTTTAAAAGTACTAAAAAAATTATCTTGTTTGTTCAAATATCAAGGATCACAAACTTATACATAAGACATATCCTCAAAATATATATATATATATATATATATATATATATATATATATGTGTGTGTGTGTGTGTGTGTGTGTGTGTGTGATATTAGAATGATGAGGTTTAGAACCTCTTTACTGATGAGGGCTTCTTTTAAATCTTAGACAGATTAACACTTAGAAAATACAACAATACCTTAGTTTATATAAGACAAACAAACAATGTAATTTATCTTAGGTAAGATATTTTAGGTACGTCCTCTCTATACATAACTAGTTTTCTTATCCAGACTTTGAGACTAGTTAGGGTTCCTAGTGATCAAAATACTAGGTGGTGACTCCATCCTTTTTTTTACTGATAAATGACAAGAATTCCTTGTTCTTTCCACCTATCACCAGAGAGATCCTGATTGGGGAGGATGATCATCGTGACGCTGTATATATGCGACACAACTTTACCCCAATCTTTAAATTTCTCTTCAATTAGACTCTTAATTGTCAAAATTGAACTACTAAACTTTGCAACTTTATCCATGTTGGTCCTTAAACTTTCAGTTTGTGTAGTCATGTCCCATCCTAGCCTATTTTCTTTAGCAAGACCCTAAATAAGCTATCCTCATTGTGTTCTAACCAGTTGTGTGTTAAATGCTTGGTTGTTTATGATTCAATTTTTTTTTTTAATTTTGGGTTTTTTTTTTAAATTTTTTGGATTTTTAAATGTTTTTTTTGAAAGAAAAATGTTTTTTTTGAAAGAAAAATGTTTTCTATCTAAAATGATAAATTTTAGAAGATCCAAAATTAGGTTTAAGAGAGAGAGAGAGAGAGAGAGAGAGAGACGAAAAAGAGTTTTGAGTTGAGAGAAGTGTAGGTTTGAGCTAGGAAGTAACAAAAGAGAAGGAGCAGGAAGGAAGAGAGAGAAAAACAAAAACAAAAAGAAACCCAAAATGTAAAGAAAAACTTTAAAAGAGAGTGGTTTTTGAGCTAGAAACACATGTCTTGAGCTAACTAGTAGTTGGGGGATGAAGTAGAAGAGGGAAAGAAAATAAAAGAGAAAAAAAGTAGAAACCAAACAGAAAAAGAAACTCAAAGCTAGAGAAAGAAAACTACCTAAACAACCATAACATCGTTGGCCAACCATCATCTCCGCCACCAATGGCCACCACAGTAGTCCATTCTTATATGAAACTAGCCCCAAGGTAAACCAAATCCCCTTCCTTCAATTTTTGTTCTTCTAATAAGTATGCATGAAAGTTCCTACTCAAAATGCATTTTAATAAACATGTTACTATTCATGCATGTATATTATTTACTCATGTATTTTTATTTGCTTCGTGTTAACATTAGTTTTATTTTGTGAAATTATATCTTCATCTTTTTACATAAATATGTGTATATAAACATTTATTTATTTTTGAAAAAAAAACGAGTTTATATCAAGTTTGAGTTATGTTTTGAATTACATATGGTATAACATTTTTAACACAAGTTAACTTTATCTTTTTATATATTTTTTTAAAATTAAACATGTTGGAGAAATGGGGTTAAAAACATGTTATAACACTTTTTAACAATGAAATGAACAAAGAAACAAATATTTATATTAAGAGTTAAAATCAGTTATATACATGCTGATGCATTCAATACTTAACTTGAATTGCTTCGAAATCAGCAATGGTAATTATATTCCACAACTTGTTTCACAACTAGCTAGGTACACTATCCAACATGCAAAATTTCATTCTAATTAAATTCAAGTCATCGGTAGCATAAGCCAAGCAAATGAGTACTTATATTCACGAAATTATAATATATACTATCAATAAATTTCATTATTGATAATAAAAATTAACCTTAACTCATTTTTTTTAATTAAGACTATATTAATTTTTTTGACCAAAACTATCCTTTCAAAATTTAAAAATTAATATATATATATATATATATATCATCAAAATAACCCAATAAACCATGCAAAGACTTGAAAAAAGTATAGGAACTTTAGATTGGGAGTGAAGTACTACACTTTAAGAACTTTTTCTTTATACTGTTAATGATGCTTACCATTTGTTTTGTCTCTTATTTGTATCACGAATGAATTTTCGGATGCTAGATGTTGACAAAAAGAGAAGAAAAAAGAAGAGTTGTAGATCCGTTTGGGAACGCGGTGCAAACCGCGATTCTAAAAAATTTAATGTTGTTTTTTTTTGTAAAATATTAAAGTTTTTTTATATATTTTGGATCGTTTTGACTTGCTGATCTCAAAAATAATTTTTAAAAAATAAAAAAAAATTATTTTGATATATTTTAGCACGAAAAATTATTTGAAAAGTAACAACAACCACACTCCCAAACACCCTATCACGTGAGCTCAAAAATCAAACTTCAGATAACTAAGCTTGTTGACAAAAATGCATATGTAAGAACAATGACGACAGTGCTCGAATAAACAACCAGCTGTTGTTAGTTTGAAGCATGTGCATCATGCTACTAACTTCCCCCAACTGCAAAATATTGGCACGAGCTTAGTCCATTTTGCACCACTTTGAGGTTTCTTTGAATGTTAGGTCACATGACATATGCTTACCAGTACTCCTGCTCTGTACTAGTTTTTTCATTTTACAACGTACGAAGCCTTTTGTATTAAAAAGATAAACAATTTGACAGCAGAGAATAGTACTTAAAGACAAGATTAGAATTTTATTTTCAAGAATTACTCGTCCTTGAAAACTTGAACTTTCTAGATAAGATCCCCAGAAATGTCGTCGTTTAAGTGATATATGTAAAAAGCAAAAACTTGGTCATTTAGTATCGTTGTTGTTTTTTTTAAAAAAAGAAACCTTTTTTTTTAATTTCAAACTTTGAAAAACATAGAATAATAGCCAGCAGCCAATTGTTAAAATTTTCAAATCCGAACAAAAAAGCATCAAGATATTGTAAAATAGTTATATGTTTTCCCTTTTTTTTGAAAAAAATCTAAGACAATTTCTTTTTTCTTGTTAATTTCTGTTTTTATATTTTGAAAAAAAAAAAGAAAATTGCAACAAGCAGTACTTTTCAGGTTCGCTGTGCTTTCTTCTGTACGTTTTGGTTTAAATAGAATGTAAAATACTTGGGAGCTATACTATATAAACACTAAGGGTAATAGTATGTTTGAGAATACGGTGTAAATCGTGTTCTATTAAATCTAAAATTT
The DNA here is from genome assembly GCF_000002775.5 of Populus trichocarpa. Lineage (NCBI taxonomy): Eukaryota > Viridiplantae > Streptophyta > Magnoliopsida > Malpighiales > Salicaceae > Populus > Populus trichocarpa. The sequence goes on along the minus strand of NC_037299.2, from coordinate 3,779,755 downwards.
ATTTTTTATGTTTTTATATCGTTTTGATGTGCTGATCTTAAAAATAATTTTTTAAAATAATTTTTATGTATTTATAAATAGAAAATATTTTAAACTCCAACCGCTAATACAATTTCATGCCCCCACCATAGCATCTATGCTATTTGACCTTTTAACATGAAAATAAATAATATAATGAAAAGTTATGTTCTCAAACTCCATGACTTAAATTATATCTTATTATAAGCCTTAGCAAGCAACTGCCACTAGGATTACAGTCATAAAAATACATATACAAGCACTTAGATCCTGGCAAAGAGTGTTAGAAGAAACCCTTTTCTTGCCATGGAGGAGATAACTTAATTTCCTCTCAAACAGCAAATCTAGCCTAACTATATGTATACACAATTACTATTTCCATGGCAAGAATATATTGCTAGGCTGGATTATAAATATTCCCAGCAGCGTATCTTGCAGAGAAAGTTGATTCCACATGTGATCCCATACATGCTTTGATTAGAAATTAACTTATAAGTATCCCAAGAACACGATATCCTGAAACTAGAAGCATTGGTATATGATATTGCAGCATTAATTTTCATCGCTTGACTCAAGTTTTTTTGAAGGAATGCTTAGAGTCAGATCAAGGTTTATGTCAGACGAACTCTTGTTGCTGGGCTCAGGCTTGCCACCATTGGAATCAAAGACCTGAGTCTCCGGAACATTAGCCTGTCTCTTTGACCTAGCAGCTGATGATATTTCTGCTCTCAATCTGGTGAATCCAGTATTGCGATGGGATGATTCCAGCTTCTTCCTTATATGAGAATTCCAATAGTTCTTCACCTCATTGTCTGTACGTCCGGGTAATCTTCCAGCTATCAAGGACCACCTAATCAACGATATATATTTCATCGACATTATTTAACCTCTCACGACACTTGGATCACGCAATCAATTATATAAGTAAATATATAGTATCAAAATGTAATTTTACTTTATGTTACCCTTTAGAAAATTTGTGCTTTTTTTTTTGTGGGATCAAAAGTTATTTTCATTTCATGAAATTATTACAAGTTTTATTTACAAAATACATTACCTTTTATCTTTAATATAAACTATATATGGAGAATGTTAATAATCTTGAAAGAATCATTTTTTCCCTTAAGAATTTACTTTCTAAATATTAAAATTCAAAACTTATTAAAAACAAATATAAATATAAATATTTTCAAAATCTTAATTAATCTCTCATATTTCTTCTTAAATAAACTTTTTATTTCTTAATAATATTTGGAAACACAAAAAAAATTTTGAACAAAAATAAATGTACCATGACCAAATTAAAACACTATTTTCGAAGAAATTAAATACACTGATAAAAAGGTAAAATCTTGAATATCCTAATTACAAAAAGGCATGCTCTCTCTCTCTCTCTCTCTCTCTCTCTCTACCAAAATTTGTGAAAATAAAATTAATTATCATCATTTATGAAAGAAATGAATATAGGTATTTTGGTCCATGTATATGATATAAATGAGATTAATTATGGAATGAGATTAAGAAAAAAAAAATCTCCGTTTAATTCTCTTCAATTTTTCATATATCAAGTCCAACTATTAATTTATATAGTTCTGTACTGCAATACAACAATAATGGGTATTCATATCTTATTTGATTTGGTATGTGGATGATCATCAAGGCTTGTTGACATAGCCAGGCATATATTTGTAAAACTTGTATGCATGGGATCTAGATGAGCTGTACAGAAATAGCATACTAATTAAAGAGCACATGATTTGATCATTACCGGTTGCCAAGCAGTGCATGGAGCCTGATGATCAAATCCTCTTCATCTTCTCCAAATCCATCTCTTTTCAGGTCAGGCCTCAAATAGTTTCTCCATCTCAGCCGACAACTTTTGCCACAACGAAGCAACCCTAATGAATGAATGAAGAAAAAAAAGCCAAAACGAAGAGTCCATTAATCAATATTATTTTCCTTGAAAAAACAATGATAAATATTCCCTTCTCATGGCATGCACGAACTTCTGTAAGTTAACAGATTCCTAGTAAAAGAAGGTGAGCAAAACCCACCAGCAGCCTGAGGAAGCGAGCGCCAACAACCCTCACCGTGCTTCTGTATGTAATCAATGAGCTTCTGGTCTTCTTGCTGGGACCATGCTCCCTTGTTTGTGTATTGCTTGTCACAGCAAGGCTTCCTCATTGAACTATACCCTAGCTAGAACAACTACAGAGAGTGATGACAAAAGCATGAAATTAGCACCAGATCAGTAATAAAAAGGGGCACGAGGGGAGAGCGAAATGGAGTGCAGAGTTGAATAAGTACTCCCACTATTAGATTGATCTGGTAGTGAACTTGGACTGGTTGTTCATCCGCATGGTTTGTGTTGACAAAAACTAGCATAGTTTGGTCAAGTGTGCATGACGTGTGTTAGTTGACACCGCCAACCACCAGCACAGTTCAGTTGATTGGATACCCAGAGAGAGAGAGAGCAGTTGCTTCTTAGTTCCAAAGCACTCTATTGTGTTCTTTGAAAGCAGAATAAGAAAGATGGATAGAATGGGTATAGCGTGTATATATATATATATATATATATATGCAATGGTTGAATCAACAAATTTATTTGAAAAAATAATTTTACAAAAATAAACAAGAAAGATCTGTGCTCGAGCTAGCCAGAAATTTTGCAATACTTCAGGAGTAATTACTGTTTGTTATTCCATGAACCCATTTTTGAAGAGAGAAACAATCATATCTGGATTCACAAGAAAAAAAAAAAAAATTCCCTACCTCCTCTTGATCCTTTTAGAATTTTTAATTGTTTCATTTTATTTGTCAAAATCTTACCAACTCTAATTTTTTCATCGTGTACTTTCGTATTTTAAAATTTATAATTCAAGAATATATAGAGATTTAGAAAATCCATATTATCACATATATATTGCCCTATTTATATATTTATATATATAGAAATTATAGAAGTAACCATCTAATAGGTGGTTCAGTAGTAAAAGTTTGGGACTAAGGGGTTTGCTCCTCCTGTGGTCTCAGATTCGAGTCATGTGATTGCTAATATGATGGCCACTTGAGGTTTATTTGGTCGTTAACTTCAGGGCTCGTGAAATTAGTCGAGGTGCGCGCAAGCTGACTCAGACACCCACATTAATAATAATAATAAAAAAAAATAGCAGTCACATAAGTTCAAGCCTCCAATTTTATACAAAACATTATTCTATTATCTTCTTCAATTATACGTTAATAGAAGAAAAGAATAACATAGTAAAATCAACACTAATTGTTAGAGTTTTTATTTTCTTAAATTTGTATTTTCGTTTTGCAATAGGACTAATAATTAATAATGGCTAAGACTGAGTAAGAATATTTCCACAACGTTATTGAATTATGCTAACATTTTGATTTCAATCATCAATGGTCATGGTTTGATTTCAAACCATGACCATATCTAGGTTTTCATATGAGAGTTTTATATTTATACGTAAAAGCCTCGACAATGAAAGCAAACAGAAGACTAAAAATTACACTGTAGCATTTGAGTGAAAATATTGTATAATGAAACAATGTTTTCATGATTTTGTCATTCTCACAGGAAAAAAAAAAACATTAAAATTGTTTATTAGGGGTATTTAAATCTTTTCATAAGATTGATTAGTCACTACCAAATTAATCAATGACAAATAAATTTTTTTATATCTTAAAATCACAGTAAAACGATCAAAATACATTGAAAGAAAGAAAAAAAATTAAAATTAGCATCAATAGGCATTTTGGTAGTTTTATAATAGTTTTGTTTTTGTTATTATCATATTAGTTGAGAGACAATTTAGTATTTGATCAAATGTAAAAAAAAAAAACACTGTAAAATGATCAAAATACATTTGAAAGAAAAAAAATAAATTAAAACTAGCATCAAATGGTATTTTTATCTTTTTCATAACATTGTTTATTATTATTATTATTATTATGAGGTCAACTGAGGAAATCTAGTATTTGATCAAATATAAGAAAAATAACAAAAAACATAGTAAAACGACCAAAATACATTTAAAAGCATAAAATCTGAAAATGATGTTAAGGGACTTTTTAGTCTTTTAATATTAATTTTTTTTTTGTTATTATCGGATCAGCTTAGGAGAAATTTGATCTTTGAATAAATAAATAAAAAATTATTGGCACATGTTACACATGCGCTTGCGTGTGAGAGGCACCTGTGTCCTGTAGGTGGCACACACGATATCTCCTAGTGGCCAAAATCCTCTTTTCACTATGTTATTAGAAGTGTCACTATGTCCTCTTCCATGTGGAATGACACATGTTGTCACAAAAAAAAAACATAATTATTTAAAAGTGTAAAATTTTATGCCGTGTAAATTTGTTTTTTTACTAAAAATTCGGCAGAGTTTCCCTTGTAACGGGATCATATCAAGTTATCGAAATCTTCATTCCTGACACAATTCATAACATAATCATGGTCCAATCATCTTGGACCTCTTTCCCAAACAACGCATCACAATAAAAAAAACAAAATAAATAAACAATTCTAAGGTTTACTTAAGGTTTACTTAACTTGCATAATCAAATAATTAAAAAAAAACAATAAAAACTTAAATTATGAATGTAACACCCCCATTTTTTTTTTTATCATTCTAATATTCCTAATCATATGAGCAACCATGATATAATGCAAATACTTAATTTAACATAAAGATATTCTTAAGTATGATATACACATTAATTACATATAAAAGTTTTGTTCTACAATTAAAAGGGTTCATTCGACCTCTTTTACATCATACATCAATCTCAAAATACATGTTGATCACTATAAATATGCAAAAAGTGTCTTATATTCAAGCACGATCTACTCTACTATTACGAGGGTACTGAAAATAAGATTAACATTTAATCAACATAATTATTAATAAATATAATGTATCATTTCATTATATCCATGTAAAAATAATTCTCAATATATATATATAATGAATCATTAATATCTTACACCTCCATATTCGTCTAATTAATTCCAATCTTAGCCATTTCATCGGGATACTACTCCCTCATTAGGGACACTAACCCATTTGCCCAAATATCAGGCACTAGTTCATTCGCCAATTTACCGGGCAGTATTTTATCCGCCCAATTACCGGGCACTGGTTCATCCGCCCAATTACCGGGCACTGGTTCATCCGCCCAATTACCGGGCACTACTTTATCTGTTGACATCAAAATATAAATTACAGAATTTCTAAATAAAATTAACACATGCTTTCAATTAATCTTTCTATAAAGATTCAAGATGTCGGACATCTACTTGCTGATGATGCTCGACTAGTAACTCCCTGCTGCTGTCTGGAGCCTCCAACCTCTTCTGTTTCATTTGAAAGATCTTATGATTTCAATATTTCATCACCCATCAATTTTCTTAAAACTTCATCACATAATAAGATTTTCAATCAATATAATTTTAACATCCGAAACTATTATGATTATTCTAACATAGTTTCATGTTCTTTAATAATTCCACAAATAATTCATACAATGCTACATCGACCTAAACTTTTAATTCACCACAATTATAAGAGAATCTTATATCATTATAAAACTTTTCCCAACAATTAAAGGAAATTTAATTCCTTTACACCTAATTCAACACATCATTTCATTTCATTTTATTTTCTTCCACTATTTAAATACAATTCATTAATTTCTTCAAGCTTGAAATTTTATTTCTTATATTTTTCCATGGCCAAATTCACCTTTTTAAGAGTTCCATAATCACACATAACAACAACTAAGCATCCATGTATGGAATTTCACTAATCAATTCAATAAGATCATATTTACTTATAACATAACAAGGGATCAATAGCAAACCCAAGGTGGAAACCCCTTTTTACCCCCCTCCTTCTTCTTTTTTTTTTTTTAACACATTCTTCAATCACCAAATAATCAATTATCATAACTAAATATAATTTGTTTGTCATTAATTCAACAACCTAATTACCCCAAAAATCCACCTTTGGCTGAAATTCCCATTACTAAGAGGAAGGAATACATTTTTTTTCTTTCAAATTAACCTAATTAATGACAAGCCTAAATATTTATTCCCTCAATAAACATACAATTAACATACATCCATGCATTCAAACCATCATAACATCAATAACCCACCTTCACATAATACCAATTCTACTCAATCCAAGAACAAACATGAAAAGCAACACAATAGATCATCATGAAGAGTTTTCTTACCCTTAAGGAATGAAGAATCGAAAGCCAAAACAAGTTGAATCAAGTTCTCCTCCACACTTCCCTTTAAGCTTAATTTTTCCTTCTCTAAAAGCACACTTTAATTCTTAAACTTCTAGTAGACTCCTTAACACATCAAACCCTCTCTTTAATTACTAAACACTTATTAAAATAGACTCAAGTAAATTCAAGCGAGCCTTCCAAACCCACAACTCGGGTCATGAAATTAGAATTATCTCATATAAGGTAAATTGAAATCAATAGCAAAGCCTAATTACCAATAAAACAATTATTTAAGGATAAAATTAAAAAGAAAAAGTTGGTGAAAACCACAATAAAAAAAATAAGTATCAAAATAAAGTTTGACAAGCCACTTTGGTTTTTTTAGAATACTAGATGTGAAAATTGAGGTGATGAGAGAGAAAAAAAAGGAAAAGAAAGAAAAGAATAATGCCTTGTTGGAGCCGATTCAAACGTCACCCATCCACACATGACCCATGTGGTGTAGACCACGACGAGACAATTCAAACGATACCAAGAAACATAAAGAGAAGACGTTAGAAGTTGTCGCATGCACCGCCAAATTAGACGTCATCCATCCAACACAAAATAAACTCTAGTTTTACAATTTCTTAAAGGCTAAGATGATTGGCATGTACTGTTTGGTATGATCTTGATTTTTTGCCTATTTTCTCCTATATCTACCTTTATATGTCCGGTTTTTACAATTTAAATTATTGATTTGAACAGTTAATTCATTATTTATTCCTTTTCTTTTATTTTAGATGAGATTATGGAGTCATAAAAAAATTATGATTGATATTTAGTAAGTCAATAACATGAGATTAGAAGAAAATATATATGCCATGAGATCTTCTATCAAGGAAATAAATGACAGGATCTGATAATTTATCCTAAATTCTTACAATTTTATTTAATTTTATGCATTTAATTTCTTTGTTATTTCAAGCAGTTATCATTGTTTTCTTCTTGTCTTCTGCCAGAAACAAAACAATTCTCATCAATGTGTTAATTGAGTGAAATTGATGGAAATTATAATTTTTTTCATTGATGGATTAGTTTAAATTAAGTGCATAATGTTTTAATTTAATATATTAGTTTCTTAATTTGCAAAATTTCACACGATGTTTTAATTTAATATCCTAAAACCCAATACTTTCTACAATTTTATGCATTTCATCCGCTTATTCTCTCAAGCAATTATCATTGTTTTCTTCTCATCTTCAGCCAGAAACAAAAAATTCTTTCATGGTGGTGTTAGTTAGGTGAAATTGATAGTGTTTATTAATTTTTCATTGATGGATTAGTTTCAAGTGCATCATTCTTTGTGAATTTCTGCAGGATGCTGTGAATCTTTTCTTCGTAATAATCGCCTGCTGGATTTGTCCTCATCTCTTGGTAAGAATATGTTATTTCTTGTCTTTCGTAATAACCGCCAACGCGTGGATTATTTTTCTCGAAGTTTTGAAATTAAAATAAATTTCATTAATGGATTAATGGCATTTACCTTCTTCTACTTCTTGTTTCTTTTAATAGAATAATTAGATTACGTTATGAAAATTGTTGTTGATAAGTTATATGATTTACATGTTAATTTTTTTAAGAGAAAACGATATTTTTGAATCCTTCTATAATATTGTCTGTAATTCTGCTGATATATACCAAATAATTATTTTCATTAGTATATTTACGGATGAACTTTACCGTCAGATTAATTCAATCGGTAAAGCTGTTGATAAAAATTACACGTCATCGTATTTTTGTGGCTTTTTTTATTCCTTTTTTTTTTCCACTGCAATTCCTTCGATATATACCGACATGATGTTTTCGTCGGTGTTTACTGATGGATATAGCGATGAAAAATTTCATTGATAAAATTCACTTCAGTCTATCATTAAAATTTTTTCCGTCGGTGTTTCTGATTGTATTTACTAAATTTCTAGTAGAATTCTATTAAATGTTAATTAATGAAATTTTCTAACATATATTTCAATCATCTATGCCCAACTTTATATAAGCTTAGTGGTATTTTGTTTACTACTTTTGCCACATTTTCTAGCAATCAATTAATTATTTTTCTCATCAAATATTTTCTGTTTGATCAAAGATTTTGCTCATCTAATTTTTAGATAGAATATTTGTGATTGTACATCTCAACCAATAAAATTCAAATCATAGATTTTGTTTTAATCACTAATAAATAGCAAATGACCATGAATAATTTATTTTTTTATTTAAGAATTATTTGTTTGAATTTGATTTTCCACAAAAACCTATAAATTTATTATACATAAACCTCCTCAAGGATTTTGTTTGGTGAATTAAAAAAAATAATATTGATTGGAGTTTTAAATCCACTTGGTATTTTCTTAGGCAGGCGCCTAAAGTTAAGTGTCTAAACTAAGATGTTAATGAATCTTTTTTTTAATATATTATTGTTAATTTGTCATTATCTATGATCCTTAAATATCCATATCCAACTTAAGAGTAACCTTTGATGGGCAGTATTTTACACATGATTAGTTAAACAATTAATTTTTTCTTTTAATTACGTGGAGTTTTATTATTGATATTCAAATTAATTACAGAAGTCAACGTCTCTTAGTGTTCTTATATTGAACAAAACCTAATATTTTATTTTTAAACTTGTACTTTGGAATAATTAATGGAGTTTGCTCTATTTTACTTGAGAATTTATCTTTCTTGTTATCTATTCGATATTAAGTAGAGTCTCAAACTAATATATTGTATCATTTTTTGCAGCTACACAATTATTTTTATTTTTATTGTATAAAAGATTATACGAGTCATCCTACTTAATTTTGCAGTAGATTTTAAACTATGTAAGGAGAAATTAACAATTCTTAAATTGATTCTTACAATTACAAATCAATTGTTAGCTATATGTTGGAGGCTAGTGGGGATCATTTTTGGTTCGGTTCGGTTTTTATTAAAAAAAAAACCAAACCGAATTTCTTTTTTTTTATAAAAAAACCGAAATCGAACCGAAACCGGTTCAAACCGACCGGTTTCGGTTCAGTTCGGTTTTTTAGGACAAAAACTGGTTCAAACCGGTTTGGCTCGGTTTTTTGATTTGGCTTGGTTTTGGCTCGGTTTTTTTTGGTTCGGTTCTGTTTTTTCAGTTTTAGGCTTATAAAACCGAAACCAAACCGAACCGAACCGAACCGATCAGTTTATTTAAAATTTTAATCTGTTTAATCAGTTTTTTTGGTTATTTATTTCTAGTTTTCTCGGTTTTTCAGTTTTTTGCTCACCTCTATTGGAGGCACAAAGCTAGTTGATACTAAATTTGGATGGAATGCAAAATTGAAGTTCATGCCGAAGCTCTTGAGCAATTAATTTCAATTTAAAAATCAATGAATCTTAGGAACTTAATTTGTCAAATCTGATTAATTTCTAGAATTGTCTGAACATCTTATGTTACCTTCCTCCCAAATTATCAGGTTTGATGAATCCCTCTTTATTCCTATTAATTTAATTATTTTAAACATTGTCAAATTTGACAATTTGCTAATTTTTTGAAAAAAAGAATTTGGATGGAGGTAACATTGGATAAAAATCAAATATAAATAAATTGATGTATTGATACCTGTTTAGAGGCTTTTACAATATAACGTATAACATTGAATATGTTATTTGAAGAAAATAAAAATTTAATTATATATTGGCTATTATATATAGTGTCATCAAATATTAAACTAGCTTATTGAGGTTATATTACTAAAAAAGTTGAAAGAACATTGGAATGAGTATTAAGTTTGATTTTTTTATGAGTCGAGATAAATTGATATTATTCAAGTTTAGGTAAGATAAATTTATAATTACTACACTCAACGAGGGAGAAACAAAATGATCTAAGTGTGTAAAGCCATTGCATAAGCAGAAAGAGTGAAATTAAAACTCAAGTTCTTAACCCATTGCCAACAAAACCAAAGGCTACCATGACAACTAGGGATGGAAATCAGTATCAATTTATAGGGTTTTGCAATATCTATAATCAAACTCAAAATGTTTTCCCTGACCTAACCTAATCGGGTTTCGGGTACCTAAATGATATCCGTTGAGCATCCCAAACTAGAATTTTCTTTTGCCAATTCAATGATAAACAAAAATAAAGAATCTTCAACTATGAAAAATCAAAATACATCCAATAAAATTCAAAATCACATTTTGGATCTAGTCCAATCAATTACACAAAATAACTAATCTCAACCTCAGAATTAGGGATGATTATTTTTTGTTTGGTTCGGTTTTTACCTATAAAAACAACCAAACTAAAATTTTATAAAATACAAAAAAAAACCCGAAACCGAACAGAAACTGGTTCAAACCAACGATTCAGTTATTTTATATTAAAAACCAAAACCCAACCGACTGGTTTTAGTTCTATTCGGTTATTTTATATTAAAAACCAAAAACTATATTGTTTTTAGGGGTTTTTTGGAATTTTTTAATGGGCTTGGTTTCAGCTTGGTTTTTTTTTTTATTATTTCGGTTCAGTAATCAGTTTAATCAGTTTTTTTCATGGTTCAGTTTTTTTTATTATTTTTTTTCTCAATTTAATTAGTTTTTCAATTTTTTTCCACTCATAATCAGAATAACAAAGAAAAGGCATGCTAAAAAAACAAAAGTAAAATTACACTAAATAATTTATCTCAACCCCAAAACAAGACAAGACACACTAAAAAAACAAATAATGATTACCCCTTAGCAGACCATTTCCTTGCAACGATTTTTTTCAACTCTCAAATTCTCAGCTCTTTTAAATACATCAACTTCTTTCAAAAGATCAAACTCCCCCCTTTCTTCTTCAACTCCTCAGCACACTTAGCCAACAAGGGATCATCTTTCTTCTGTCTCTCTATCAACTTATCTAAAAAGAACAGTTTGTTTTTATGTTTTAAAAGTATTTTTAAAAAAATTTAAATTTTTTTATTTTTCTCTTTACTTCAAATTAATATTTTTTTTGGTGTTTTCAGATCATTTTGATGTACTGATGTCAAAAATAATTGTTTTTTTTAATATTATTTTAATGACTTTTCGAATAAAAAACACTTTGAAAAGCAACTGCAACCACACTTTAATATAATTTTTTTTTTATAACTAACAACTTAAATAATTCCCAAAGAACACAATGAAGGGATCCATGATCTCTAGCAAGATTCCGACCCTTTAATTTCAAAAGGGTCATTAAAGGATGAGTTAAAAAGATGAAGCAAAGAAGTGAAGTGGAAAAAAAAAAAAGAATATTGAAGACAAATGAAGAGGCTAGAGAGGAAAGATGGTAAAAGAGGAAACAAACCCTAAATTTTTAATTTATACGTGCTTTGTAAAAATATGATTTTTTAAAATTTGTTTAAGTTGGGTTCAGATAAAGTTTCAAGTCAGGCAGAACAATATTTATATCCTATTTAAACCTGATTTTTTAAATTTGAGTATTACCTGAATCCCAACAGGTAAAAAAAATCTTTTATATATTCATATGGATTTGAGTCGGTATATATCAAGATGAAGTAAAATTGTCATATGCAATAACAACATCCAAATACCCCGCGCTACTTACAACACACAAGCATGGACTCCGCCCACAAACCTCGCCTTCACCTTTTACCCTAGTTATTAAACCCGGATCGGCCAGGCGGGTCGACCTGGTGGCTGAGCTGGTTCGAGTAAGGTAAAAGACCGGCCAATGAAAAAACCCGGCCAAACCTGGGTGACCCGGACGAACCTGAATGAGACCCGTTTTTTTTTTTTTTCAAATGTGGTTTTTCTCCTAGACCCCTCTTTTTTTATATTTTTTAGATGGTTATTAACCCTTTTCAAAGTTCACTATATAAATACTAGAAGAATGTTTTATTTTTTCAATGTGGGATTTGAAACCCTTTGGTATATATATACTCTATGTTCCTAAGAAAAAAATTATATTTTCAATGTGGGATTTGAAGCCCTTTAGTATATATACTCTATGTTCACAAGAAAAACGTTATGTTTTTTCAATGTGGGATAAAAATTATTTTTGTTTAAATATTTCAACTTAAAAGGACAACATAATATCTTTTCAATGTGAGATTTGAAAGATTTGAAACCCTTTAGTATATATTCTCTATGTTCACAAGAAAAAAGTTATTTGTTTAATGTGGAATTTGAAGCCTTTTAGTATATATACTTTATATTCACAAGAAAAAAGTTTGTTTTTTTAATTCAATATGAGATAAAAAACTTTTTGGTTTAAATACTTCAACTTAAAAAAATAACATAGTGTCTTTTCAATGTGAGATTTGAAGGATTTGAAACCCTTTAGTATATATATTTTATGTTCACAAAAAAAAAGTTATTTTTTTAATGTGAGATTTGAAGTCCTTTAATATATAATACTCTATATTCACAAGAAAAAAATTATATTTTTTCAATGTGGAATAAAAAACTTTTTGAAATATTCTTTTAAACTTCATTATTTACAACATGTATACCTTATATTCACATGAATTGTTTGCTAATTTTTTCATATAAAATATTAAAATTTCAAATATTTTTTTATAATTTTTCAGGTTAACTCAGGTTGATCTATATAACCCGTGACCCGGATAACTATGCCTTTTACCATTCATTAAATCCTCCTCCATCAATCTTATAACAGTATCCATGTCTAATCTCAAACACCTAAAAAACCCACCACCGTTGCCAGCACAATCCTTTTCTTATCATTCCAACCTGACACTCTATATCACCTAAAGAGAGAAAGAAGGAAGGAAGGAAGGAAAGAGAGATAGCAAATTATAACATCTAGATTAAGATTTATTTATTTATTTATTTATTTTTGTTCTTAGAACAAGTTTGAAAAAACAAAGATCGAATTTCAAAGCATGACTAGAAAATGAAACGGTCAAAGCGATTTGTCCCGAGCTACTGCCTAATATTATTAATTTCAAATGAGGCGGCAATATGAGCTAACTGTAGCACAAATTATGCAAAATAATCTATTCTCTTCAATAAAATAATATGCATATGTTGAAATAGAGAAGAAGATTTTTAAAAGGGATGCTCATAGGCTAATTAGATCACAATTGCAGGAAATGCATTGAAGTTTCTTAAGATATGAAATTTTTTTAAAAGGGATGCTCATAGGCTAATTATATTGTCGAAATCCCTCGTAATATCAGGCATTTGATGTAAGTCCATTTAATTTATTTCTTATTTTTTTTCCTTTTTATCCATTTACTCTAACTATTTAAATTTTTCCTGTCTTTTTAAGTTAATAAAATAAAATAAAAATATGCTACATATTAACATAGCTGAATTATATCAAACCAAACACATTATGTTGACATAGTAGTGAAGGAGATTCTCTCACTCACTTAATTTTCATATTTCAAATCTTAAAATTCATTAGTATAACCACTCGAAAATTGAATTACACTATCGAAATATTTAGTCGGTGTGAAAGATGTGTTTTCATCGGTAAAAATAACATCGATTGATTTATCAAAGGAACCATTTTGTCAGCTAGTGTCGTGTCGGTGATTTCATATCTATCAGTAATTTAATCTTTGATTTAAATACCGAAAGATAGCTAACAAAAAATTATTATTAGTGACAAAAATACAAAGATTATTTTTTGTCAGTTTATCGGTCAATAAATATTACTGACAGATCATCACTAGAAAAATCATCGGTAATATATCGTTTATTTTTAAGGGATAACCAGCAAAATCACCGATGACCATTTTATATCGGTGATTCCATCGGCCTATATCAAAATAGTTAGCATCTCTCTGTAATTCTCAGAGAAAAATTGGCATGTTATATCGACGGAATAACTGATAGAGTTTTATGTCCGTCAATGTTTTCATTAATGACGTACTAATTTGTTTTTTTTTAATGTTATCAAAACAATTTGATATTAAACAAAATTAAACAAAAAAATTAACTTAAAGAACTTATTTAATATTATTAATTTAACTATAAAAATCAATTACAAAAGTTCAAAGGCAAATTACTCCAAATATTATTTTCACTAGTGGTCCCAAATCACCAAGTTCTTCCTTTAATGACAACTTTCCATCAAAATCACCTTACAAATCACTCTCCAAATCATTTTATTCAACTAACTAAATTAGTCAAAAATTAAAATCATATCTACGAATCAATAAAAAAAAAAAACACATTGCATATTTGCTTAGTCTTAATTCAATTCAAAAACCTAAATGCAAATCCATAATCAAATGATACATCCCTAATTCTATTCTTTGCCAATGTATAGTCTAAATTCAGAAAAGAAACCTAAATGCAAAATCATCATTAGATGACACATTGTCTTATTCAATAGTTTATTCAAGTCAGGAAAAAATAAATTAAAACTCAAAGATAAATTAATTCGAGGAGGAATAAATGATAGTAGTACTTATTAAAAAAAATAGTATCTTCATATCATAAATTCAAATAAAATTCAAGATTCGCATAAACCTTAACTTCCCTTAAATTGAGGATTTTCTAATTTTAAACACAAATAAGTGAGAAAACAGAATTATAATTGAAGAATGAAGAATAAAAAATGATAGAAAATGTAAAAGGGAAAAAAGATGAAAAAACAAAGGACATAAGCATAACATGTAAATAGTAGAGGTCAATAAGTGAAAAGAAATCAAACATAGAGGAAAAAGAGAGTGCCTTCTAGAGAAGAGAGAGTGTGTCAGTGATGGAGAGAGAAAGAATGTCAGTGATGTTTGAGTAAGAGAGAATAGAGAGGGACTCGAGTTGTCAATTGAAAGGGAAAAAAGGAAAAGGTAGGGATTGCCTTGACATATCTGGATTTAAAATTCATTTGGTGAGTCCATCGATCAATAACAATCTCAGCATATCACTAACGGAATCACCGACAATAAAATTTAAAATCATCGGTGAATCTATTAGTCATTTCAAAAACAATTGAAATCTTTTAAAAACTCCTAAATTCATCGATGATTTTTCATCTGTTGGTATATTTATTGGTGAATCCACCGCCTAAATTCTTCTCCAAACTTGTTTGTCATTCTCCGATGATTTTATATTTCATCGGCAAAGCCTTTGGAGAATTTAAATTCTTGAATTCTTCTTTGTAATTCTCTAATGATTTTAGGTTTTGTCTGTAAATCCATCAATAAATTAAAATTCCTGAATTCTTCTCTGTAATTCTCCGATGATTTTATTGCTCGTCTGTAAATCTACTGGAGAAATAAAATTCTTGAATTCTTTCCCAAACTCTCTATAATTCTTTGATGATGTTATTGTTTTTCAGTGTGTACTATATCACCGACATACTTATTTTTGTTGAATAATCCATCTAATGGTTGACATTCCTGAATTCTTCCCCAAACTCCCAGTAACTTATGATGAATTTATTGTCCATCGGTGAAGTTATATTGGCGACAGATTCACCGAAAATTATTTAATAATTTATTAATTTTTTTAATGCAATCGGTGATTTTATCAATAAATTTATTGTAATTTATTTTCTTATATATTGGATATAATCCCTATCAAACTGAATTAAGCAGCAACAATAGATGCATTCATAATTTATTCAACAACAACTCATTAAAACCACAACCATAATAATAAACACTTGATAAATATATAAAGTAGAATGCATTATACAATGACAATAAATATGTTAATTGCATAACGATGTTTTACATCAAATATCAGCTAGATCCACTGATTAATCAGAAACCTCATCATCTTTATTTTCATCATCTTCATGTCCATCATCTTTTTTGTTGAACTGAAGTTGTTCAATCCCTTCATCTTTATCAAGTTTTGTATTTCTTTTACACTTAATGTATCATTTAACTCATTAAGATCAACACAAACATAAGTATTCTTTGTAACATGGAAATTAAATCTTCTTCTAACTTAGTAGATGAACCAATTCGATATGAATTAATTAATTCATCTAGTTGATCTTCTCTCTTAGTTACTTCATCATTATCATCTTTAACAACCTGAACATGACTACTAAGTTTGGTTTTCATAACGAATAACCAATCAACTCTATTACAATCATTTCTAAAAGAAAGAGTGTATGTGTAATACATTTGTTTGCGTTGTTTGACAAATACAAAAACATCCCTGATGTTACTAAGTCTATCTCTTTTATTGACTTCTCTCGTAACCCATTTTTGGGTTATTCCCCAAAATTTACCCTTTTTTTCCTTTTAAAATAAATAATAAATAATAAATAATAATAGCAAGAAGATTGATATTTTGGCAAAAACAAGTTAGGAGGATTTCAAATATACAGAAAAATCAAGCTGTAATATTGTTGGATGAAATTAAGAGCTTAATCGTACCCCATTGCACCTAAAACTAGAGAGACAATGTGGATTTAAGGTCAAATTAAATGATTATTGGATGAATTTGCATAAACATTTAGTCCAGAGACATAATTATATTTTTAATAGGCCAATTTGATTTAATCATGGGTCAGATTAAAGTTTAATTATGTTTAAGAGTTAATTTGGGTCAAATTAAAGGATTTAATTAAGTGCAAAGACTTAATTATACTTTAAATGAGTCAAATTAATTTTATGAGGTACATAATTGGTAAAACAAATTAAGTTTGGGAGCCCAATTTGGGCTTAATTGAGAAGATTGAAATTTTAGAGGACCAAACATAATTTTTATAAAGTCATTTGGTTCAAATCAGGGGTAAAATTGCAAGAAAATTAAAAGTTTAGGGTCAATTGGGGGCTAAATTGAAGAAATTCGCAGCTAAAGATGTTTTTTGAAAAAGGCGCCGAACTCTATAGATTTAATTGATTGAAATCAGGGGTGAAATTGACGAGATTTGAAAGTTTAATGGTTAATAGAGGGTCAATTTGTATAAATCCAAAACCAAGGACCACAATGAAAAAGACGCTAAAATTCAGGGTTGATGTTGAAGTTTGGCAGGGGCAAAATTGTATAAAATTAAAAGTTTTAGGTCAATTATGGGTGCAATTAAAAGAAATCAAAAGTTGAGGGACTAAATTGATCTTTGGTTAAATCCCTAAATTAAAACGGTAAAAGCTGAAACAACACCATTTCATTTAAATGAAACAACACGTTTTGACCAAACAGTACCCAAAAAATAAGAAAAACTAGACGACATGTCGTCTGATTACAATTCTTTTTCTTCTTTCTTTTCACCAAAAACAGCTACACGGTTGGCTACTTTTCAGGGGTATTTAATGCTTCATCTCTTCACCAAACTTGACAAAACATACACTACCATGATGGTCTAACATTTAATCATACCCCGGTATGGTTTCTTCAGGCTGATTAACACCACAATGGCCGTGGCGTTGGCCAAAAAAGACCAACTTATGTAGCCTTTAACTGCCAAAATTTGACATGGCCACTTTGAGCCAACGTTTGAGTTTTTTCTGGGCTGAATCAAGGGCCAAAATTTGTCCCGAATAAAGAAAAATATCCCTCTTCCACCCTCTTTAATAAGGGTGGATTCCATGCATTGAGGTTTAAAAAACTTAGTTGCATCTATATTTGATTCTTCATCTACACATGAACCTTCACTTAAATAACCATGGTTATTCTCATTGCATCCATCATCATACTCCTATAACGATTAGTATTATCATCTATAACTTTATGTATGTTCCTAGAACTAGATGTTGAGCCAATAATCTTTTCTAACATGCTCTTATAAAGAACATAGGGTTCTTTGTGTTTAAATCAACACAAGTATTTTTCAATGAACTAGTTTTATTAGAAGATGCATCATCATAATATTTGATTGGTGGAACATTTTGTTTTTATACTTTACATATGAACATCAAGTTTCGCTTCCACTAATTTTCTTTGAATTTTAAAGTGCAAAATTAATAAAACTCTTAAACCCTTTATAATAATCTTTCCTATACAACCTTTTGGGTGAATGTCAATACATGCAAGAATGATCACCCTTTACTTAGAAACCAATATAGAATAATGATGTTAATATTTTTTTAATAATGTAACAATCAATTCAAAATTCAACTTTGATAATTAAAAATGATTTCACAATCTATCAACCAATTATTATTTACAAAAATGTAATGATGCATTAAAATATTAAATAAATAAATGAATCAAATTAACAACAATTAAATGGTACCCAACTAATTATCTATCATTTGTTCAATTCAAACTTATTCAATCTATATTAATAACATTTAATTGTTATCAATTCCATAAAAAAATAATTTCCCTAAAATTTACAACATAACAATAAAATTGACAAAATATGATTGTTACTCAATAAATAACCCATAATTTCTTTTAGTATAACACACCTAAATAAAAAAATAAAAATAAAAATCAATTTTATCAAATTAAAAAATTCAAATTTCCCAAATTACAAACAAGCCATAACATATAAATCAAACATTAATTCTATATGAAAAGGTTGTAAAACACTTAAATATATAAGCAAACTACACTACAAATACTCAAAAAAAAATATTAATACATTATTTTAAAACATAAATGGATAGGTTTGCTTACTTGGGGTAGGGAATATTTAGAAATAAATTATACTAAGATAATGATCCTAAAATTACAGAGTGTTGGGTAACTGAATTTGTGATGATGAGACCTAGATTTATGGCAAAATAGGTGGGAGGGGCTGCTTTTATGATTTGAAGTTCAAGAGAAAGAAAAAAAAGAAGAAAAAACAGAGAATATGGTTGATGTCGGTTATAACACTTTTAAATTTATTGATGAGATTTTCGACAGAATTTTATAACGAAAAATATCATCGGTCAATCTGTTCTAATGACGTGTAATCTTACTAACATAATATTTTTTTATTTTTTTATTCTGTTGGTGATTTCATCAATAATTACCAACAAAATATTCTGTCATTATTAAATCAGACATTATTAACGAATAATATTTTGTGGGTAATTTCGTTGCTATTTAACATTTTTTTAATGGTATATGTAAAAGAATTTATTTTTATAAGTTCACCAAATTGATATAAAAATAAATCTTTCAAATAAAATAAACTCAGTCTTTATTGATGCATAAATTGATACAAAAATATACCTTGTTTTTATACTTAAATTTAAATAGTATATAGTTAATCGAGTCTAGTCCGTTGGACCAAATTAATCACATAGTGCAAGTTTTATTAAATTAATTATTCATAATAGTAAGGTTTTTGTTAACACATACGCTTTTAAAGCTTAGTAGCCCAATTTATCAATTTGTAATTTTAGCAAACCCAATAAGTAGTTAAAATGTAGTCATTTTTATTATATAATAAAACCAGATCCATTTTGAATATAATAGTATAAATTTAATGAATGTGACAAAATAGGAAAATATAAAACGACAGAATTCGGTATGATAACAGGGCGTTTCAAGTTGTGTTGTTTTCACTGAGAAATTAATCAACGTAACGGGATAATTTTATCTCTTTCCCAATTTTACTCAAAACCATCAAACATGTCATTGTCACTCTGGCATTTCATTTGCTGTCAAGCAACCATTGGTCACTGAATGCCCGATAAAGGTCAAAAACTAAAAGAAGGCTATGCTGCAGTGCTTTCAGGTCCACTGTTACCATACTGTACCTAACCCCAAAACCACTGTTTTATTCTGCTTCTCAACAGAGAGATACCTTTTCGCTTGCTCGTGTACATTTGTAAGGCGGTAACACAATTCAACGGCGGTGATTAAACCACTTGTTAGACAAAGAAACAAAAATGGTAGTGGTTTTGTTTCAGAGGGCTGATATCCATGTGGCAGTCTCTGCTTCTATTAACTTTATGTTGCCCTATGCATGGCTGGTAGGTCACACTAATCCACGAGGCCAATTCACCTTTTACGCTTCTATATAAGCTAGGCACTGGAAACTCTTTGACTCACACAGCAAACCATCTTAAGAGGGGTTTCTCTCCTCTTGTTCTTACTCTTCTCTTGCAGTTGTTCTTTAGCTTTGATCTTGCTTTCGTTTTCCATGGCTGCCTCTGTTGATCCTCTTGTTGTTGGTCGTGTTATTGGTGATGTGGTTGATATGTTTGTCCCTGCTGTAAAAATGTCTGTTTATTATGGATCAAAGCATGTTAGCAATGGGTGTGATATTAAGCCTTCTTTGTCCGTGGACCCTCCCAAAGTGACCATTTCTGGCCACTCTGACGAGCTGTACACTCTGGTTAGATTTTTAGCTGCGTATGTGTTTTTTATGTTCTTGCATGCAGGTGTCTTTTATGCTAAAATAATATGTACTGTGTTATTTTTCTCTTTGTTTGTGCATGTCGATCTGCTGGGATGCTGTGTTCGATTCTTGCAGATGATTATACATATATCTAACAAGTTGATGATATGGTTCTTGCAGGTGATGACTGATCCTGATGCACCCAGCCCTAGTGAACCCAGAATGCGAGAGTGGGTTCATTGGTATGTACTTTTGCAGGAAAAAAAAAGAAGAAAAAACACGTTGGATGATTCTTGTGATCTAGATTTATAGTTAAGAAAAAACATAAAACTTAACGTTTTGCTTCTTATTGTAGGATCGTTGCGGACATTCCTGGGGGCACAAACCCTACTCGAGGTGAAAATATGAAACCTTACCTCTCTGATCTCTCTCTGTTTTGGTTTTTCGAAAACATCATCTGTTTCTTTACAAACTAATTTCGATCCTTTTATGATCTCTTTAATTTTCTCTAGTTTAACTTTTTCGTGACCATACACAAGTTGCATGCACGCAAAAACTTTGAGCTTATTTTCTACCTTTTTCTTTGTTGTTGTTCATGTTACAAATTAATCTCAAGAAGAAATTTATTGTATTTGTTCTTTGTTCTTTGTTCTTTTTTCCTTTTTAATTAGTAGAAAGAAGATCATCGTATTCGTACAAAGCCAAAAGTTCTTATATCATTGCAAGAATTATTGCTAGAAAATCAATGGTCATGAATGGCAGGTAGTCAGTAGAAGCAGCACTGACAAAACCTACTGTGTCTCCCACCTGCTTCCATAGCTAGTCATGCCTCTTTACTGCCAAAACTTCCAGTTCTTTGTTTTTCTTTACTGTTAAGCAAATGCTTGGCAGAAAATTAGAAGAAAAGGAAAAAATGACATGCAAGCACACACTATTTCATGTCCCGCAGCTCGAAGTTTACATCACAGCAATAATTAGCAAGATAGTTTATAATATCTGAAACAAAATCTAGCCAGCAGGAAACACCATCCCACAGTTTCATTTATGAGAATTAACATCTGTGTGAGTGAAAGTAGGCAGGAATATTTTTCATTTTTTCCTCACTGGCAGACATGACCCCAGGGTGGCATATTGGCAGTAATTTCTCCTCTCTTGCCACGTGTGCATTTGGTAACGTATGCAATTTTTCCCGGTTCCCCGTCATTGCATGTACAATCCTATTAACAAGTGGGTGTCTGCATTGGCTACAAGTATCACCCCCAACGTTGCCACTGAAGTTACACGTCTCATGCCACCTGTCACTTCCACCTCTAAAGCCTGGTGGAAGCTAATTTCTTACTGATACGTGGCATATTATAAGCTATCCACGTGGCAAGCATGTGCTATTCCTAAAAATTGAGTTCATGTAGATGATGCTTTACTCCCCAACTTGTGCATTCTCTTATATAAATAATTTGCATGTGTTAATCTGCGGCAATCCTAACAGTTTTAATTATCATTAGCTAGTGAAACATAAATTTTTGAAAATTTATTTCTTATTAATAGCAGAGAAAGAAAGAGATACTCTTTTGGTTAGATCACCAATCCTCTCAGAGTATATCTAGCTATACGCGAATTCAAAAAAAGTACGAACATCACTTCTTATACTGTGTAAATGTTGCAAATAAGCTTTCATATCTATAAATGTTGGACGAGCTTGACAAATATTTATGAAAAAATAACAAATGTGAGTGCGCAACATTAACCATGGACAATTCAGTTTGCATGGTGCCAAGTACTGTTGGGTAATTATTGGTATAACTAATGTTTGCAGGGAAAGAGATCCTTTCCTATGTTGGGCCTCGTCCGCCGGTGGGAATTCATCGCTACATACTGGTGCTTTTCCAGCAGAAGATGCCGCTGGGGAGCATGGTGGAACCACCGCAGAACCGTTCTCATTTCAACACTCGACTCTATGCTGCTCATTTGGACCTGGGCCTGCCTGTTGCCACCGTCTACTTCAATGCTCAGAAGGAGCCAGCAAATAAGAGGCGCTAAGTTATTAAATACTCTGTGCATGTTCGTTCGGGGGCTAATATAATAGCTAGTATGCAATGGGCTCTAGAAAAATAATGAAACTTGTTTCATTCGTCTTTTTATATGTTTTTATTTACAAGGATATTAGTCTTCCGTTTTTAAGTTTGTGAGTTTAGCTATGTCGTGCTTTCTCTAAGGGTATTGCGGTCGTCGTTGGATCCATTTTTCTCGTTATCTTCATGCATCTGATAATGTGAAAAGAGGACCTGACTTCCATGTAAAATAAGTGAAGAAAGTGCATTTAATGCAAGGGTGCTCATTTATTTTCTTTGTTTCCTTAAAAATTCTTATTTGTGCAAGATATATAATATGGATTAACTTGCTCATGTAAGATTATTTTAACATATAAACACAACAAAAAAAACTAACAGGATAGATACATCCTGTCATGATTAATTATTATGTCAATACCTTAGGTTACTTTGTGTAGATGGAAGATATCATTATACTTTTCATTAACCTTCTTCTAGCTAGAATAAAGATCCTATATATGTAACCTAACTTTTATATCTCCATCCATTATGGATATGCTTGGCCCATTTCTAGAGTCCAATAGACTCTAAGCCTTCAGTTTGAATCAAATATAAAGAAGAATTTATTATTTCTCTTGTTCTTGAATTAAGAATACATGCAAATATATATAGTACTGGATCAACAAATTTGTCTATAATATTACTTCTATAATTGTTAATCTTTATAAAACAAAGATTACAAGCTTGTATATTACTGCAATCAGATAGAGAGAAAATAGAGAGAAGTGAAGAGACTAAATGAATTCCTTTTTTTAATTCAGCTTTCTTTCTCAGTCACACGAGATAATTGTTTATATAGTTGTAGTTAACAAACTAACAACCTTCAGCTAACTAATTAACTGACTGCTATATTATGATTATGACAAGTGTCACAATCTAAAGCAATATACTCTAACATCCCCCCTCAAGATTAGACTTGGAGAAACCAAGCATGAGATTGCAACAATGGGTGCGGAATAGAGGAGCACTCAACCCCTTGGTAAGAATATCAACAAACTGTTCTTGAGAGGAAACAAACTGCACTAAGAGTTGGTTGCGTGAAACTCTTTCACGAACAAAATGCACATCTACTTCGATGTGCTTGGTCTTTTGATGCTGAACAGGATTGAAAGACAAGGCAATGGCTGATAGATTCTCACAAAAAAGAACAGGCACACCAGGTAGTGAAATGTGTAGAAATGCTAATAACTGTTTTATCCAATCCAATTAAGCGGAGGTGAATGATAAAGCACGATACTCAGCTTCAGTTGAGGATCGAGAAATAGTTTGTTGCTTCTTAGAGGACCATAAAATCGGATTGTTGCCCAAGAAGACCACCAAACCAGTTGTAGATCGCCTGTCATTAAGGTCCCCTACCCAATCAGCATCACTAAAAGGTTTTTAACTGCAAATCACCTCTAGTATAGGATAAACCAAGTTGCATAGTGCCCTTAAGGTATCGCAGTATACGTTTAACAACAGTAAAATGAGGCACCATGGGATTCTACATAAACTGACATACTTGATGCACAGAAAAGGCAATGTTAGACCTTGTGAAAGTTAAGTACTGCAGAGCCCCGACAATGCTTCTAAACAGCGTAGGATTTGAGTAAGGTTCCCCATCTTTTTTGAGTAGCCGATGGTAAAGGAGACATGGAGTATCATAGGGTTTAGCTGCAACCATTTTAGATTTAGTCAACATATCCTCAACATATTTGGTTTGTGACAGAAACAAACCGGTGGCAGTTCGAGTGATCTGGATCCCTAAGAAATAATGGAGGAATCCTAAATCTTTGATATCAAATTCAGTAGTAAGAGCACTAATAACTTGCTGAATTTCACCAGACACACTCCTAGTGATAATAATATCATCCACATAGAGAAGCAGTACCACAATCGCAGGACCAACATGTTTGACAAACAAAGATGAATCGGAGTAGGTGGTTTCAAACCCCACAGAAGAAAGAAACTGAGTAAACCGATCATTCCAAGCCCTAGGAGCTTGTTTAAGTCCATAGAGAGATTTATACAGCTTACACACGAGATGAGGATGATTGGAATCTTCAAAACTAGAAGGTTGAGACATATAAACCTCCTCTTGAAGAATGCCATGCAAAAAAGCATTTTTGACATCTAATTGTCGTAGAGACCAATTGAAATGTGCAGCAAGAGTAAGAACTAACCTTACAATTATAGGTTTCACAACAAGACTAAATGTCTCCCCATAATCCAATCTAGGTTCTTGACTGAAACCTTTAGCAACCAACCTTGCTTTATGTCTTGCAATAAAGCCATCGGAGTGTCTCTTGACCTTAAAAATCCATTTACAGCCCACCAGATTCATGTTTGCTGGCAATGAAACTAGACTCCAAGTGCTTTGAGCATGCAAAGCATTCACTTCTTCTTTCATGGCTTGTAACCACACGAGAATTTTGACAGCAGATCACTTGTAACTAGCTGGTTCAACCAAGGACATATCAGCACCTCCCAAGTCCTGAATACTAACTGAGAAGGTTATCAGGAAATAAAACTCAATGACATAAGTGGGATTTAACATGAAATATCGAGCCTCACACTATCTAACATGACAAGCCACAAAGTTAGTATATTTTTACATTCAATTTATATAAATAACATGTGGACTAGAATCAATTTTATTTTATTATCACTTAAAACCAATGGATAATGACCTATAAGTTACAATGTCAAACATATTATTACCCTACCTCTTTAGACATCTACTATAATATGCTTCCATGAGCAGAGCTATATTAATCAACATTGATAAATATAAGTTAGTATTTAAAATTTCATTAATTCTAATAATAAAATAATTATACCTGAAGAAATAGTAAACACCCGACATTTTATCTTTTTTTTTTAGATATATTTTATATAGTTGTCAATATAGATATGCAAGGCATACCCCTTAGTTATAATTTGGAATGACCCAATAACAGTATGCATTGCCAGCAATATAAATGAAAATAAGACCTCCAAACATATGTAATATATATGTCTAAGCATGCATAATTAACTGGTCCTCTGTCACATCTATTGTAGGGTCTTAAAATTTATGTTCAACCATGTCAATTCGATACAGCCACCACAATAAGCACTAGCTAAAGGTAATCATCCTAATAGACGATCATATAAAGCATCTCTATCAATCGACCCATCATATATGAGTAAAATTATCAGGAATAAAACCATGAGATTCTGAACCAGAAGTAACACTGATATCAGGTGCCACAGGAAACAGGGGAAAGGCTTGGAGTGGAGCAACAATGGACTGGGAATGAGTATAGACGACAGAAAGGACAGGTGTATAGGTACGAGGAGGAAGAGATGGAAAAGTTGGGATGGTTGGGACAATTACATTTTCTGGAGTTATTATAGGCACAGGACAAGTGGAAGGCTGACAAGGTGATGGTGATATTAGTGTGTTTGAATGTGTAGACAATAAATTTGGATATGGAAACTGTTGTTCATCAAATATAACATGCCTAGAGATAAACAATCTCATTATATATAAATGATAACACAAATAGCCTTTATATTTTATGGCATATCCAAGAAACACACATTTCGTAGTTTTAGCCTGCAATTTGCTGCTATTATAAGGTTTGAGGAGAGGAAAACAAGAACATCCAAAAATTCGTAGATAAGTAAGACTTGGAGATTAGTCGAATAACATCTCAAAAGGGGAGCTATGATGAAGAATAATAGTAGGCATACGATTGATTAAATATGTGGTTGTTTGACAAGCATAGGACCAAAACTGAGATGACAATTTGGCTGTTTATAATAAGGTGATAGTGGTTTCAATGATATGCCTTTGTTTCCTCTCAGCTACCCCATTTTATTCAGGAGTATATGGACATGAGAGGTGATGAGAAATGCCCTTGTCAAGGAGAAAATTCTTCAATTTAGTGCTGGTATATACTCCCTCCCATCAGTTTGAAGAGTTTTAATGGTGGATGTAAATTGATTAACAATAAAGGAATAAAAAAGAACAAAGGTAGAGAACAAATTAGACTTATTTACTAAAGGAAAAATCCAGCAATATCTGGTACATTCATCAACAAAGATGGTGTAGTATCGATAACCATCAACCGATATACAAGGTACCGGACCCCACAAATTAGTATGTATAGTTTCGAAAGGAATTACAGACTTATTGACATGCTGTGGAAAAGGTAGTTTGCTAAATTTCCCTTCAAGACATGGATGACACATTATAGGTGAGGTAGTTTTGGGAACATGCACATTAGCTTTATGTAACATCAGAGAGACAATGTTATTTGTAGGATGACCTAACCTATGATGCCACATATTGGACTGAATAAGTTGACCAAGAAAAACCTAAGCTGGATATGGCTGCTGGGAATTTAAAGGTGAGAATGAGTGGATAGGATACAATCTATTACTACGCAACCCCCTGCAAATGATCTTCCCTATGGCTTTGTCCTGAATCCAAAAATAGAAGGCATCAAATATAAGCCAATAATTATTGTCAAGGCAAAATCGATGGATTGACAAGAGATTCTGAGTGAGTTGAGGAACACAAAGCACAAAATTCAATTTAATTGGAGAAAGTGATGAAGTAATGGTAAAATGACCAATATGAGACACTGTCAAACCTTCACCATTGGCAGTGTGAATCGTTTCATTTATTGGATATGGTGAGGCCAACGACAGATTGCCCAAATCAGCTGTCATTTGGTTGGTGGCACTAGAATCGGCCAGCCACACTTGTGAAGGATCTGAAGAACATGAGGATGAAGAGGCAGAGTTAAGCCCTATGTGCATGGCTTGCATAGAGGGCTGTTAGGCTGCTCTGTGTTATGCAGATGTGACTGATACATGCTGAGAAGGAGCTGGAGATGAATTATACTGCAAGTTCTATGGTGGCAGATGATAAGAAAGCTATGGAGAATAAGAAGCATTGGTGTGCACCCCAATATAGTTAGGACCCTTATCATTATAGAAGCAATACCAGGTGGTATGATTACTTCTTCCACAAATATGACATTTGGTATGCTGAGGAGATGAATTTCCACAAAATGGGGTAGTGTGGCCCTCAGAGTTGCATAATTGACAAATTAGAAGCATTGATGCAGGAGGAGTTCGAAATTACTGACCAGGAGATGAACCAAGAACTCCAGGAGTAGAGTTGGGAAACACATGTGGCAGGGGAGAAAATGCTGGTCTAGAAGCATAAAATATGGATCCCTGAGTGAAACGGCCTCTACCCCTATTCTTATTCCTGTTATAGGACTGAAAGCCTCTATTATTCACCTGATATTGGCCATGATTTAGAGAGAAACTTGGTGACTGAAAAGGAGCCCCTTGTATGGAACCTGTATTGGCAACCATAGCTGTCATAATAGGATTATGAACTGAAGTGTCAACAATCATTTCTTCTGCAAGTAACTGCGATCTAAAGTCTTTCAATGAGATCACACTTTCACGCCCTCTAATAACACATTTGAAGGTGTTATATTCAGCAGGTAGACCATTCAAAGCAAGAATAACAATATCTTCGTCTGCAAAGAAGACCTCAGCCGTAGAAAGGTAGACCCTAGCCTCTTTAATTCGATGAAGGTACTGTGAAATTGAATCTAACTCCTTTTTAATTGTTTGCAGATTGGATTTCATCTGAAAAATGCTAGTCCTAGATACAGTGGAGAATTGTTCCTTCAACTTAGTCCACAGATCCTTAGAACTGATACTACCAATTGCACAGGACATATCAATAGGTGATAATATGGCAGTGATCAATTGCATAATAGCTCGGTCATGCATTTTCCATACTATATACTCATCAGTAGGGAAAGAAGAAGTAATACTAGATTCATCATAGTTTGAATCATGTTGAGGTGGATAAGGGAGCAAACCATCAACATACCCCATAATTCCATTGCTTTCAAGCAACAGTTGCAGCTGAAATTTCCAATTGGGGTAATTCGAATCATCAAGTTTGACATTAACTGATGTAGAAATAGAGGAAATAAGGGCTGTAATTGGAGATTGAAGTAGTTGAAGTTGTGAAGCAGTCACCATCATTATTCTTGGATCAATCTGTGAATGAGACAATACACCAAACACTTATTTTGCACAATTCAGAAAAATTACCAGTCAAGAAATAAAGATTAACACGAAGCACTAGAAACTTCAAATGTAAGCAGAACTGCAGAGCAAGAACATAATTGAAGTAGAGGTAACAGAGAATGCGGAAGCAACAGAGGATCAAGAATTTCAAGCGTGAGTAACAATGTGCTCTGATACCATGTTAATCTTTATAAAACAGAGACTACAAGCTTGTATATTACTGCAATCAGATAGAGAGAAAATAGAGAGAAGTGAAGAGACTAAATGAATTCCTTTTCTTTATTCAGCTTTCTTTCTCAGTCACACGAGATAATTGTTTATATAGTTGTAGTTAACAAACTAACAACCTTCAGCTAACTAACTAACTGACTGCTATATTATGATTATGACAAGTGTCACAATCTAAAGCAATATACTCTAACAATAACTAGGAAAGAAATAGTATTGTTCCTATAATCAATCCATCCTACCATATACATTAATACTATAATTAGGAAAGAATCCTGCATAAAAGGAAACCTGTAGAACATGAAAGAATCATAAAGAATCCTGCAGAGAAGGAAAGAATCATAATATTTCAATACTTCCCTTCAAGTTGGTGCATGGATATCACACATGCCCAATTTGTCTAGGAACTTTGAGAAAACTTGCTTTGAAACTGCCTTGGTTAGTATATCAGCTAATTGATTATCGGTACGAATTTTTGGTAACTCCATGATTTTCCCATCCAACTTTTTTTTGAAGAAGAATTTGTCTACCTCCACATGCTTGGTATGATCGTGTTGAACTGGATTATGAGCAATGTCACAATATAATTGAATTGGTTGCTCAAGAGGATAGCCCAAATCGCTTAAGAGAAGTTTTAGCCATAATGCTTCATAAATTCTGAGAGACATACCTCTAAATTCAGCTTATGCACTAGAACGTGCTACTACATTTTGTTTTTTGTTTCTCCATGTAACAAGATTGCCACCTACAAAGGTAAAATACCCTGAAGTAGATCGCCTGTCATCTATTGATCCAGCCTAGTCAGCATCAGTATATGTATCTATATTTTGACAATCTGTATTCTTTGTGAATAATATTTCTTTTCTAGGAGCAGCCTTCAAATATCTCAAAATTCACATAACTGCATTCATATGTTGCTCTATAGGATTATGCGTAAATTGACTGATAATACTTAATGCATATGCAAGATCTGGCCTTATGTGCGCTAAGTACGTCAATCTTCCTACAAGTCTTTGGTACCTGCTTTTACCAACTGGTATCTGATTAGGATCAACATATAATTTCAAACCTTCTTCCATTAGTGTATTAGCTGGTTGACATGCTGACATATCGGTCTCTTTTAGTAAATCTAAGGTATATTTCCTTTGGGAAAGGAAGATACCCTTTATAGATCTAGACACTTCGATTCCAATGAAATATTTCAAGAGGCCAAAATCCTTCATTTTGAATTCTTTGGACAAGTAATTTTGTAAATTCTTCCTCTCTTCAGGATCATTTCCCATAACCACCATGTCATCTACATATACAATTAGTGTCGTGATTTTATCTTGCTTTCTCTTCAGGAATAATGTGTGATCTGAATTACTTTGGTGGTAATGAAAGTCTATCATAGATTTTATGAATCTTCCAAACCATGCTTTTGGAGTCTGTTTTCATCCATACAATGATTTCTTTAATCTGCACACCTTTTGGCTGTGTATTTCTAGTATCATGCATCCTGGTGGGAGATCCATATAGACTTCTTTAGACAACTCGTCATGTAGGAAGGCATTTTTCACATCAAATTGTTGTAATGGTCAATCCAAGTTCGCGGCTAAAGATAATAAGACCTATACTGTATTTATTTTTGCTACTAGTGCAAATGTCTCTGTATAATCAATCCTATAGGTTTGAGTATACCCCTTTGCCACCAGTCTTGCTTTAAAACGCTCAATTGTACCATTTGCTTTATACTTTATAGTAAAGATCCACCGACACCCAACTGACCTCTTACCAAGTGGACAGTCAACCAGCTCCCATGTTTTATTTTTAACAACAATTCTATCTCTTCATTCATGGCTGCTTTCCATCTTGGATCTGTTAAGGCTTCATGCACACTGTTAGGAATAGATACAGTAGATAATTGATTTACAAATGACATATTTGATTTAGTCAAACGATGGTTAGACATATAATGACTCATATGGTATTTGACTCGACTTGAAAGTTCAGGTTCATATATAGGTTTAGGAATACCTCTGGTTTAATGTTGTGGTAGTGTTTTAATTGGCTTAGTTATAGGAGCAACCTCATCAAATAATTAGTTTGGTATATCACTTTTATCCCTTTCTTAGTGGACCACCTCGGCTTGTGAGTCATCACTACTAGTCTTCACGATACCCATATCTTGATTACCACTTTGTGAGTCATTATCATCATTAGCATATATATATATATATATATATATATATATATATATATATATATATATATATATATATATATATATATATATTCATACTTGTATCCACTCTACTACTCTCATTTTGGTTATTCGGCAGAACATCTGTAGGCATATGGACTTCATAGTATAGAGTCTGAAGTTCATCTTGATACTCCCCCGGAAGGTCAGACCTAGAAAAATATATTGAGTCTTCATGAAAAACCACATCCAGCGTGACAAACATTTTTGAGTTGGGGGATGATAACAACGATAACTTTTCTGATGAGTAGCATACCCAATAAAAACACACCTTAATGCCCAAGGTTGCAACTTATTGCGTTGGTGTTTATGTAAATGGATGAATGCCACACATCCAAATACACGAGGGGGTAAGTTTGGGGTTGCTGGAGACACAACACCTTCTGTGAGGGCTTCGGATGGTGTCTTAAAAGCAATAGTGCTAGAGGGAACCCGATTGATCAAATAGGCTGCAGATGTGAGAGCTTCTCCCTAATAGAACAATGACATATGAGCTTCTATAGGATTCAACATCTTTCTCACTCTCCATGATCACCTTATCACGATGATCTAATTCACCAGAGCTCTCAGTCAGTTCCCCATAATACACAGACAATGTTCTGCCCTTTTGTTTGGCAGATAACACCTTCTTGTTTAAGGCAAAGACTTGAAGCTCATTTGTTCCATCATAGAAAGCTTTAGAGAGAGCTTTCCAAATATCATGGGCAGTAGGTAAGCGCAGGTATCTCTTTATTATTTCTGGAGTCATAGACATCAAGAGCCATCTCTTGACTTTTTTATTATCTACATACCATTTTTTGTATCCCTCTTCTTTCTTTGCAGGTATCTGTGTACCACGAATGAATGAGAGTCTCTCCTTCTCAGTAATATGCATTTCAATGATTTGAGACCACATGTCATAGTTTGTTTCATTGAGTAGAATCCCTGCATTAAACGAGGATCCTTCAGATTGAATAATAATTGGACCAAGTTTGTTACCAAAAGCTTCAACATCTGGTATGTTCATAGTGGCGTTTGAAAAAAAAAAGAAAAAAAGAAAGAAAGAAAGAAAGAAGAACCTTTCGAGAGGTTCTGATACCAAGTTTGAATCAAATATCAAGAAGAGTTTATTATTTCTCTTGTTCTTGAATGAAGAATACATGCAAATATATATAGTACTGGATTAACAAATTTACCTATAATATTACTCCTATAACTAGGAAAGAAATAATATTGTTCCTATAATCAATCCATCCTAACATATACATTAATACTATAATTAGGAAAGAATCCTATAGAAAAGGAAACCTGCAAAATACGAAAGAATCATAAAGAATCCTGCAGAGAAGGAAAGAATCATAATAGTTCAACACCTTCATTAACAATATTTTTCTAACATTCTCCTATTTGGTCCATATGGCACCATATGAAAAGTGTCAGTATCTTTATAGAGTTCAAAATATCTATTATGTGGAAACACTCACATTTAAGTCAAGAATACAATATATGAATCATAGTGGTCATACTTGATAATGAAGTAATTCCTTCCATGTATTACAATACATTGCATCCTCAAAATAAAAACTTAATGAGCAAATAAACTTTATTAATGAACTTTCAATAAGTCATTTAGGCTTAACTTTATATATCCTAATAGATATGAAAAATAATATTTTATATGCACAAAACATCACTTTAGTCTCTAAGAATAACATAAAGAAAAATATCTAGACAATCAACTAAAACAAAATAAAGTCAAACATCAAATGGGATAGCTAGACCTATATTATCCACATGATCTTTATATTGTTTTATCGACAATACTTTAGTTATGGGATCCACAACCATTAACTCAGTGTTAATATGTTCAATAAGCACTTCATGTTCCTTCACTTTCTCTTTTATAATAAGATATTTTATGTCGATATGTTTGTTTTGGCTTCCACTTTTATTATTCTTAGAGAATACAATTGCAGCCAAATTATCACAATATATCTTTATTGGTCATAATATGGAATCAACAACTTTAAGACCAAAAATAAAATTTCTTAACTAGATTGTTTATGTCGTTGCTTCATAACATGTAATGAATTCTTCTTTCATAGTAGATGAAGCAACAATAGTTTGCTTAGTACTTTTCCAAGACATAACTCCTCCAGCAAGAAGAAAAAAATACCTGAAATAGACTTTTTGTGTTTACATAACCAGCAAAATTCGAGTCTGAATAAGCAATCACCTCAAGGTGATAAGTATGTTTGAAGTCAACTTGTGGTTCCTTGTAGATACCTAATGACTTTCTTATCAACTTCCCAATGTTCATTCTTGGATTACTTTGTAACTTTTCCAATATTCCTACTGTAAATGCCAAATTAGGTCTTGTATAGACTTATGCATACATCAAACTGCCAACTATAAATGCACAGGGAATATTACTCATCTGCTCATTTTCCAATATATTTTGTGGGCATTGATTTTTATTGAATTTGTTCACTTTGACAATACGTTCTATTAAAAGAGCATAATTTGACATCCTGAATCTTTCCAAAACTTTTTCAATATAGACTTTTTGAGACAATTCTAAATATTATTTGAGACTTGTCTCTGTGAATCTCTATGCCAATGATATAAGAAGCTTTACTTAAATCCTTCGTATCAAATTTTTGAGAAAGAAATTGCTTTGTCTCATGTAGCAAACCGAAATCACTACTTGTAAGCACAATAACATCTATATATAGGAGAAGAAAGATATATTTTCTCCTGCTAAACTTAATGTATATATATTGATCAACAATGTTCTTAATAAAACCATATGAGACTATAACATAGTGAAATTTAATGTACCACTATTAGGAGGCTTGCTTTAGTTCATATATAGATTTCTTTAGCTTACAAAATTTATGTTAGCATGAAAACCTTTAGGTTGATTCATATATACCTCTTCTTCCAAATCTCCATTTAGAAATGTTGTTTTCACATTCATCTAATGTAACTCTAAATCAAAATGAGCTATTAATGCCATTATTATTCTAAATGAATCCTTCTTATAAGCTAGAGAGAAGGTTTCATGGTAATTTATGCCTTTTTTTAGTATAACTCTTAGCTACAAGTCTAGCTTTATATCGCTTGATATTACGAGAAACATCTCTTTTGGTTTTGTAAACTCATTTACAACTTATGGCTTTAGATCCTTCTTGTAATTCGACAAGGTCCTAAACATGAATTTTAGACATAGACTCCATTTCTTCCTTCATGACATTATACCATAGAACAAAGTTTTCTCAATTCATGCATTGTGAAAATGAATTTGGATGATCTTTAGATCTAACATCAAAGTTAGACTCTTGAAGATATACAACATAGTCATTAGAAATTGTTGGTCTCCTTGTTCTTGAAGATCTTTTTAATTATTCATTTTTTTCATGTGGGTTTACTTCATCAAGAACTAATTGCTCTCGAATTGGTTGCCCTTAAATTGGTTGTTGTTTAAAATTATCTAATTGATTTTCTTGAACAATAACTAATTGTCTTTTATCTTTATACAACTCAGTTGAATCTTTTGTTTCCTCAAATTCTATCTTTCTTGTAAAATCACTCCAACTGAAATTAAGATCATCAAGAAATCACTCCATATGAGACTATAACATAGTGAAATTTAATGTACCACTATTAGGAGGCTTGCTTTAGTTCATATATAGATTTCTTTAGCTTACAAAATTTATGTTAGCATGAAAACCTTTAGGTTGATTCATATATACCTCTTCTTCCAAATCTCCATTTAGAAATGTTGTTTTCACATTCATCTAATGTAACTCTAAATCAAAATGAGCTATTAATGCCATTATTATTCTAAATGAATCCTTCTTATAAGCTAGAGAGAAGGTTTCATGGTAATTTATGCCTTTTTTTAGTATAACTCTTAGCTACAAGTCTAGCTTTATATCGCTTGATATTACGAGAAACATCTCTTTTGGTTTTGTAAACTCATTTACAACTTATGGCTTTAGATCCTTCTTGTAATTCGACAAGGTCCTAAACATGAATTTTAGACATAGACTCCATTTCTTCCTTCATGACATTATACCATAGAACAAAGTTTTCTCAATTCATGCATTGTGAAAATGAATTTGGATGATCTTTAGATCTAACATCAAAGTTAGACTCTTGAAGATATACAACATAGTCATTAGAAATTGTTGGTCTCCTTGTTCTTGAAGATCTTTTTAATTATTTATTTTTTTCATGTGGGTTTACTTCATCAAGAACTAATTGCTCTCGAATTGGTTGCCCTTAAATTGGTTGTTGTTTAAAATTATCTAATTGATTTTCTTGAACAATAACTAATTGTCTTTTATCTTTATACAACTCAGTTGAATCTTTTGTTTCCTCAAATTCTATCTTTCTTGTAAAATCACTCCAACTGAAATTAAGATCATCAAGAAATCACTCCATATGAGACTATAACATAGTGAAATTTAATGTACCACTATTAGGAGGCTTGCTTTAGTTCATATATAGATTTCTTTAGCTTACAAAATTTATGTTAGCATGAAAACCTTTAGGTTGATTCATATATACCTCTTCTTCCATATCTCCATTTAGAAATGTTGTTTTCACATTCATCTAATGTAACTCTAAATCAAAATGAGCTATTAATGCCATTATTATTCTAAATGAATCCTTCTTATAAGCTAGAGAGAAGGTTTCATGGTAATTTATGCCTTTTTTTAGTATAACTCTTAGCTACAAGTCTAGCTTTATATCGCTTGATATTACGAGAAACATCTCTTTTGGTTTTGTAAACTCATTTACAACTTATGGCTTTAGATCCTTCTTGTAATTCGACAAGGTCCTAAACATGAATTTTAGACATAGACTCCATTTCTTCCTTCATGACATTATACCATAGAACAAAGTTTTCTCAATTCATGCATTGTGAAAATGAATTTGGATGATCTTTAGATCTAACATCAAAGTTAGACTCTTGAAGATATACAACATAGTCATTAGAAATTGTTGGTCTCCTTGTTCTTGAAGATCTTTTTAATTATTTATTTTTTTCATGTGGGTTTACTTCATCAAGAACTAATTGCTCTCGAATTGGTTGCCCTTAAATTGGTTGTTGTTTAAAATTATCTAATTGATTTTCTTGAACAATAACTAATTGTCTTTTATCTTTATACAACTCAGTTGAATCTTTTGTTTCCTCAAATTCTATCTTTCTTGTAAAATCACTCCAACTGAAATTAAGATCATCAAGAAATCACTCCATATGAGACTATAACATAGTGAAATTTAATGTACCACTATTAGGAGGCTTGCTTTAGTTCATATATAGATTTCTTTAGCTTACAAAATTTATGTTAGCATGAAAACCTTTAGGTTGATTCATATATACCTCTTCTTCCATATCTCCATTTAGAAATGTTGTTTTCACATTCATCTAATGTAACTCTAAATCAAAATGAGCTATTAATGCCATTATTATTCTAAATGAATCCTTCTTATAAGCTAGAGAGAAGGTTTCATGGTAATTTATGCCTTTTTTTAGTATAACTCTTAGCTACAAGTCTAGCTTTATATCGCTTGATATTACGAGAAACATCTCTTTTGGTTTTGTAAACTCATTTACAACTTATGGCTTTAGATCCTTCTTGTAATTCGACAAGGTCCTAAACATGAATTTTAGACATAGACTCCATTTCTTCCTTCATGACATTATACCATAGAACAAAGTTTTCTCAATTCATGCATTGTGAAAATGAATTTGGATGATCTTTAGATCTAACATCAAAGTTAGACTCTTGAAGATATACAACATAGTCATTAGAAATTGTTGGTCTCCTTGTTCTTGAAGATCTTTTTAATTATTCATTTTTTTCATATGGGTTTACTTCATCAAGAACTAATTGCTCTCGAATTGGTTGCCCTTAAATTGGTTGTTGTTTAAAATTATCTAATTGATTTTCTTGAACAATAACTAATTGTCTTTTATCTTTATACAACTCAGTTGAATCTTTTGTTTCCTCAAATTCTATCTTTCTTGTAAAATCACTCCAACTGAAATTAAGATCATCAAGAAATCACTCCATATGAGACTATAACATAGTGAAATTTAATGTACCACTATTAGGAGGCTTGCTTTAGTTCATATATAGATTTCTTTAGCTTACAAAATTTATGTTAGCATGAAAACCTTTAGGTTGATTCATATATACCTCTTCTTCCAAATCTCCATTTAGAAATGTTGTTTTCACATTCATCTAATGTAACTCTAAATCAAAATGAGCTATTAATGCCATTATTATTCTAAATGAATCCTTCTTATAAGCTAGAGAGAAGGTTTCATGGTAATTTATGCCTTTTTTTAGTATAACTCTTAGCTACAAGTCTAGCTTTATATCGCTTGATATTACGAGAAACATCTCTTTTGGTTTTGTAAACTCATTTACAACTTATGGCTTTAGATCCTTCTTGTAATTCGACAAGGTCCTAAACATGAATTTTAGACATAGACTCCATTTCTTCCTTCATGACATTATACCATAGAACAAAGTTTTCTCAATTCATGCATTGTGAAAATGAATTTGGATGATCTTTAGATCTAACATCAAAGTTAGACTCTTGAAGATATACAACATAGTCATTAGAAATTGTTGGTCTCCTTGTTCTTGAAGATCTTTTTAATTATTTATTTTTTTCATGTGGGTTTACTTCATCAAGAACTAATTGCTCTCGAATTGGTTGCCCTTAAATTGGTTGTTGTTTAAAATTATCTAATTGATTTTCTTGAACAATAACTAATTGTCTTTTATCTTTATACAACTCAGTTGAATCTTTTGTTTCCTCAAATTCTATCTTTCTTGTAAAATCACTCCAACTGAAATTAAGATCATCAAGAAATCACTCCATATGAGACTATAACATAGTGAAATTTAATGTACCACTATTAGGAGGCTTGCTTTAGTTCATATATAGATTTCTTTAGCTTACAAAATTTATGTTAGCATGAAAACCTTTAGGTTGATTCATATATACCTCTTCTTCCATATCTCCATTTAGAAATGTTGTTTTCACATTCATCTAATGTAACTCTAAATCAAAATGAGCTATTAATGCCATTATTATTCTAAATGAATCCTTCTTATAAGCTAGAGAGAAGGTTTCATGGTAATTTATGCCTTTTTTTAGTATAACTCTTAGCTACAAGTCTAGCTTTATATCGCTTGATATTACGAGAAACATCTCTTTTGGTTTTGTAAACTCATTTACAACTTATGGCTTTAGATCCTTCTTGTAATTCGACAAGGTCCTAAACATGAATTTTAGACATAGACTCCATTTCTTCCTTCATGACATTATACCATAGAACAAAGTTTTCTCAATTCATGCATTGTGAAAATGAATTTGGATGATCTTTAGATCTAACATCAAAGTTAGACTCTTGAAGATATACAACATAGTCATTAGAAATTGTTGGTCTCCTTGTTCTTGAAGATCTTTTTAATTATTTATTTTTTTCATGTGGGTTTACTTCATCAAGAACTAATTGCTCTCGAATTGGTTGCCCTTAAATTGGTTGTTGTTTAAAATTATCTAATTGATTTTCTTGAACAATAACTAATTGTCTTTTATCTTTATACAACTCAGTTGAATCTTTTGTTTCCTCAAATTCTATCTTTCTTGTAAAATCACTCCAACTGAAATTAAGATCATCAAGAAATCACTCCATATGAGACTATAACATAGTGAAATTTAATGTACCACTATTAGGAGGCTTGCTTTAGTTCATATATAGATTTCTTTAGCTTACAAAATTTATGTTAGCATGAAAACCTTTAGGTTGATTCATATATACCTCTTCTTCCAAATCTCCATTTAGAAATGTTGTTTTCACATTCATCTAATGTAACTCTAAATCAAAATGAGCTATTAATGCCATTATTATTCTAAATGAATCCTTCTTATAAGCTAGAGAGAAGGTTTCATGGTAATTTATGCCTTTTTTTAGTATAACTCTTAGCTACAAGTCTAGCTTTATATCGCTTGATATTACGAGAAACATCTCTTTTGGTTTTGTAAACTCATTTACAACTTATGGCTTTAGATCCTTCTTGTAATTCGACAAGGTCCTAAACATGAATTTTAGACATAGACTCCATTTCTTCCTTCATGACATTATACCATAGAACAAAGTTTTCTCAATTCATGCATTGTGAAAATGAATTTGGATGATCTTTAGATCTAACATCAAAGTTAGACTCTTGAAGATATACAACATAGTCATTAGAAATTGTTGGTCTCCTTGTTCTTGAAGATCTTTTTAATTATTTATTTTTTTCATGTGGGTTTACTTCATCAAGAACTAATTGCTCTCGAATTGGTTGCCCTTAAATTGGTTGTTGTTTAAAATTATCTAATTGATTTTCTTGAACAATAACTAATTGTCTTTTATCTTTATACAACTCAGTTGAATCTTTTGTTTCCTCAAATTCTATCTTTCTTGTAAAATCACTCCAACTGAAATTAAGATCATCAAGAAATCACTCCATATGAGACTATAACATAGTGAAATTTAATGTACCACTATTAGGAGGCTTGCTTTAGTTCATATATAGATTTCTTTAGCTTACAAAATTTATGTTAGCATGAAAACCTTTAGGTTGATTCATATATACCTCTTCTTCCATATCTCCATTTAGAAATGTTGTTTTCACATTCATCTAATGTAACTCTAAATCAAAATGAGCTATTAATGCCATTATTATTCTAAATGAATCCTTCTTATAAGCTAGAGAGAAGGTTTCATGGTAATTTATGCCTTTTTTTAGTATAACTCTTAGCTACAAGTCTAGCTTTATATCGCTTGATATTACGAGAAACATCTCTTTTGGTTTTGTAAACTCATTTACAACTTATGGCTTTAGATCCTTCTTGTAATTCGACAAGGTCCTAAACATGAATTTTAGACATAGACTCCATTTCTTCCTTCATGACATTATACCATAGAACAAAGTTTTCTCAATTCATGCATTGTGAAAATGAATTTGGATGATCTTTAGATCTAACATCAAAGTTAGACTCTTGAAGATATACAACATAGTCATTAGAAATTGTTGGTCTCCTTGTTCTTGAAGATCTTTTTAATTATTCATTTTTTTCATATGGGTTTACTTCATCAAGAACTAATTGCTCTCGAATTGGTTGCCCTTAAATTGGTTGTTGTTTAAAATTATCTAATTGATTTTCTTGAACAATAACTAATTGTCTTTTATCTTTATACAACTCAGTTGAATCTTTTGTTTCCTCAAATTCTATCTTTCTTGTAAAATCACTCCAACTGAAATTAAGATCATCAAGAAATCACTCCATATGAGACTATAACATAGTGAAATTTAATGTACCACTATTAGGAGGCTTGCTTTAGTTCATATATAGATTTCTTTAGCTTACAAAATTTATGTTAGCATGAAAACCTTTAGGTTGATTCATATATACCTCTTCTTCCAAATCTCCATTTAGAAATGTTGTTTTCACATTCATCTAATGTAACTCTAAATCAAAATGAGCTATTAATGCCATTATTATTCTAAATGAATCCTTCTTATAAGCTAGAGAGAAGGTTTCATGGTAATTTATGCCTTTTTTTAGTATAACTCTTAGCTACAAGTCTAGCTTTATATCGCTTGATATTACGAGAAACATCTCTTTTGGTTTTGTAAACTCATTTACAACTTATGGCTTTAGATCCTTCTTGTAATTCGACAAGGTCCTAAACATGAATTTTAGAC
This sequence comes from Populus trichocarpa, assembly GCF_000002775.5. NCBI lineage: Eukaryota > Viridiplantae > Streptophyta > Magnoliopsida > Malpighiales > Salicaceae > Populus > Populus trichocarpa. The sequence continues at coordinate 3,738,829 of NC_037299.2, read as the reverse complement.
ATAGACTCCATTTCTTCCTTCATGACATTATACCATAGAACAAAGTTTTCTCAATTCATGCATTGTGAAAATGAATTTGGATGATCTTTAGATCTAACATCAAAGTTAGACTCTTGAAGATATACAACATAGTCATTAGAAATTGTTGGTCTCCTTGTTCTTGAAGATCTTTTTAATTATTTATTTTTTTCATGTGGGTTTACTTCATCAAGAACTAATTGCTCTCGAATTGGTTGCCCTTAAATTGGTTGTTGTTTAAAATTATCTAATTGATTTTCTTGAACAATAACTAATTGTCTTTTATCTTTATACAACTCAGTTGAATCTTTTGTTTCCTCAAATTCTATCTTTCTTGTAAAATCACTCCAACTGAAATTAAGATCATCAAGAAATCACTCCATATGAGACTATAACATAGTGAAATTTAATGTACCACTATTAGGAGGCTTGCTTTAGTTCATATATAGATTTCTTTAGCTTACAAAATTTATGTTAGCATGAAAACCTTTAGGTTGATTCATATATACCTCTTCTTCCATATCTCCATTTAGAAATGTTGTTTTCACATTCATCTAATGTAACTCTAAATCAAAATGAGCTATTAATGCCATTATTATTCTAAATGAATCCTTCTTATAAGCTAGAGAGAAGGTTTCATGGTAATTTATGCCTTTTTTTAGTATAACTCTTAGCTACAAGTCTAGCTTTATATCGCTTGATATTACGAGAAACATCTCTTTTGGTTTTGTAAACTCATTTACAACTTATGGCTTTAGATCCTTCTTGTAATTCGACAAGGTCCTAAACATGAATTTTAGACATAGACTCCATTTCTTCCTTCATGACATTATACCATAGAACAAAGTTTTCTCAATTCATGCATTGTGAAAATGAATTTGGATGATCTTTAGATCTAACATCAAAGTTAGACTCTTGAAGATATACAACATAGTCATTAGAAATTGTTGGTCTCCTTGTTCTTGAAGATCTTTTTAATTATTTATTTTTTTCATGTGGGTTTACTTCATCAAGAACTAATTGCTCTCGAATTGGTTGCCCTTAAATTGGTTGTTGTTTAAAATTATCTAATTGATTTTCTTGAACAATAACTAATTGTCTTTTATCTTTATACAACTCAGTTGAATCTTTTGTTTCCTCAAATTCTATCTTTCTTGTAAAATCACTCCAACTGAAATTAAGATCATCAAGAAATCACTCCATATGAGACTATAACATAGTGAAATTTAATGTACCACTATTAGGAGGCTTGCTTTAGTTCATATATAGATTTCTTTAGCTTACAAAATTTATGTTAGCATGAAAACCTTTAGGTTGATTCATATATACCTCTTCTTCCAAATCTCCATTTAGAAATGTTGTTTTCACATTCATCTAATGTAACTCTAAATCAAAATGAGCTATTAATGCCATTATTATTCTAAATGAATCCTTCTTATAAGCTAGAGAGAAGGTTTCATGGTAATTTATGCCTTTTTTTAGTATAACTCTTAGCTACAAGTCTAGCTTTATATCGCTTGATATTACGAGAAACATCTCTTTTGGTTTTGTAAACTCATTTACAACTTATGGCTTTAGATCCTTCTTGTAATTCGACAAGGTCCTAAACATGAATTTTAGACATAGACTCCATTTCTTCCTTCATGACATTATACCATAGAACAAAGTTTTCTCAATTCATGCATTGTGAAAATGAATTTGGATGATCTTTAGATCTAACATCAAAGTTAGACTCTTGAAGATATACAACATAGTCATTAGAAATTGTTGGTCTCCTTGTTCTTGAAGATCTTTTTAATTATTTATTTTTTTCATGTGGGTTTACTTCATCAAGAACTAATTGCTCTCGAATTGGTTGCCCTTAAATTGGTTGTTGTTTAAAATTATCTAATTGATTTTCTTGAACAATAACTAATTGTCTTTTATCTTTATACAACTCAGTTGAATCTTTTGTTTCCTCAAATTCTATCTTTCTTGTAAAATCACTCCAACTGAAATTAAGATCATCAAGAAATCACTCCATATGAGACTATAACATAGTGAAATTTAATGTACCACTATTAGGAGGCTTGCTTTAGTTCATATATAGATTTCTTTAGCTTACAAAATTTATGTTAGCATGAAAACCTTTAGGTTGATTCATATATACCTCTTCTTCCATATCTCCATTTAGAAATGTTGTTTTCACATTCATCTAATGTAACTCTAAATCAAAATGAGCTATTAATGCCATTATTATTCTAAATGAATCCTTCTTATAAGCTAGAGAGAAGGTTTCATGGTAATTTATGCCTTTTTTTAGTATAACTCTTAGCTACAAGTCTAGCTTTATATCGCTTGATATTACGAGAAACATCTCTTTTGGTTTTGTAAACTCATTTACAACTTATGGCTTTAGATCCTTCTTGTAATTCGACAAGGTCCTAAACATGAATTTTAGACATAGACTCCATTTCTTCCTTCATGACATTATACCATAGAACAAAGTTTTCTCAATTCATGCATTGTGAAAATGAATTTGGATGATCTTTAGATCTAACATCAAAGTTAGACTCTTGAAGATATACAACATAGTCATTAGAAATTGTTGGTCTCCTTGTTCTTGAAGATCTTTTTAATTATTTATTTTTTTCATGTGGGTTTACTTCATCAAGAACTAATTGCTCTCGAATTGGTTGCCCTTAAATTGGTTGTTGTTTAAAATTATCTAATTGATTTTCTTGAACAATAACTAATTGTCTTTTATCTTTATACAACTCAGTTGAATCTTTTGTTTCCTCAAATTCTATCTTTCTTGTAAAATCACTCCAACTGAAATTAAGATCATCAAGAAATCACTCCATATGAGACTATAACATAGTGAAATTTAATGTACCACTATTAGGAGGCTTGCTTTAGTTCATATATAGATTTCTTTAGCTTACAAAATTTATGTTAGCATGAAAACCTTTAGGTTGATTCATATATACCTCTTCTCCCATATCTCCATTTAGAAATGTTGTTTTCACATTCATCTAATGTAACTCTAAATCAAAATGAGCTATTAATGCCATTATTATTCTAAATGAATCCTTCTTATAAGCTAGAGAGAAGGTTTCATGGTAATTTATGCCTTTTTTTAGTATAACTCTTAGCTACAAGTCTAGCTTTATATCGCTTGATATTACGAGAAACATCTCTTTTGGTTTTGTAAACTCATTTACAACTTATGGCTTTAGATCCTTCTTGTAATTCGACAAGGTCCTAAACATGAATTTTAGACATAGACTCCATTTCTTCCTTCATGACATTATACCATAGAACAAAGTTTTCTCAATTCATGCATTGTGAAAATGAATTTGGATGATCTTTAGATCTAACATCAAAGTTAGACTCTTGAAGATATACAACATAGTCATTAGAAATTGTTGGTCTCCTTGTTCTTGAAGATCTTTTTAATTATTCATTTTTTTCATATGGGTTTACTTCATCAAGAACTAATTGCTCTCGAATTGGTTGCCCTTAAATTGGTTGTTGTTTAAAATTATCTAATTGATTTTCTTGAACAATAACTAATTGTCTTTTATCTTTATACAACTCAGTTGAATCTTTTGTTTCCTCAAATTCTATCTTTCTTGTAAAATCACTCCAACTGAAATTAAGATCATCAAGAAATCACTCCATATGAGACTATAACATAGTGAAATTTAATGTACCACTATTAGGAGGCTTGCTTTAGTTCATATATAGATTTCTTTAGCTTACAAAATTTATGTTAGCATGAAAACCTTTAGGTTGATTCATATATACCTCTTCTTCCAAATCTCCATTTAGAAATGTTGTTTTCACATTCATCTAATGTAACTCTAAATCAAAATGAGCTATTAATGCCATTATTATTCTAAATGAATCCTTCTTATAAGCTAGAGAGAAGGTTTCATGGTAATTTATGCCTTTTTTTAGTATAACTCTTAGCTACAAGTCTAGCTTTATATCGCTTGATATTACGAGAAACATCTCTTTTGGTTTTGTAAACTCATTTACAACTTATGGCTTTAGATCCTTCTTGTAATTCGACAAGGTCCTAAACATGAATTTTAGACATAGACTCCATTTCTTCCTTCATGACATTATACCATAGAACAAAGTTTTCTCAATTCATGCATTGTGAAAATGAATTTGGATGATCTTTAGATCTAACATCAAAGTTAGACTCTTGAAGATATACAACATAGTCATTAGAAATTGTTGGTCTCCTTGTTCTTGAAGATCTTTTTAATTATTTATTTTTTTCATGTGGGTTTACTTCATCAAGAACTAATTGCTCTCGAATTGGTTGCCCTTAAATTGGTTGTTGTTTAAAATTATCTAATTGATTTTCTTGAACAATAACTAATTGTCTTTTATCTTTATACAACTCAGTTGAATCTTTTGTTTCCTCAAATTCTATCTTTCTTGTAAAATCACTCCAACTGAAATTAAGATCATCAAGAAATCACTCCATATGAGACTATAACATAGTGAAATTTAATGTACCACTATTAGGAGGCTTGCTTTAGTTCATATATAGATTTCTTTAGCTTACAAAATTTATGTTAGCATGAAAACCTTTAGGTTGATTCATATATACCTCTTCTTCCATATCTCCATTTAGAAATGTTGTTTTCACATTCATCTAATGTAACTCTAAATCAAAATGAGCTATTAATGCCATTATTATTCTAAATGAATCCTTCTTATAAGCTAGAGAGAAGGTTTCATGGTAATTTATGCCTTTTTTTAGTATAACTCTTAGCTACAAGTCTAGCTTTATATCGCTTGATATTACGAGAAACATCTCTTTTGGTTTTGTAAACTCATTTACAACTTATGGCTTTAGATCCTTCTTGTAATTCGACAAGGTCCTAAACATGAATTTTAGACATAGACTCCATTTCTTCCTTCATGACATTATACCATAGAACAAAGTTTTCTCAATTCATGCATTGTGAAAATGAATTTGGATGATCTTTAGATCTAACATCAAAGTTAGACTCTTGAAGATATACAACATAGTCATTAGAAATTGTTGGTCTCCTTGTTCTTGAAGATCTTTTTAATTATTTATTTTTTTCATGTGGGTTTACTTCATCAAGAACTAATTGCTCTCGAATTGGTTGCCCTTAAATTGGTTGTTGTTTAAAATTATCTAATTGATTTTCTTGAACAATAACTAATTGTCTTTTATCTTTATACAACTCAGTTGAATCTTTTGTTTCCTCAAATTCTATCTTTCTTGTAAAATCACTCCAACTGAAATTAAGATCATCAAGAAATCACTCCATATGAGACTATAACATAGTGAAATTTAATGTACCACTATTAGGAGGCTTGCTTTAGTTCATATATAGATTTCTTTAGCTTACAAAATTTATGTTAGCATGAAAACCTTTAGGTTGATTCATATATACCTCTTCTCCCATATCTCCATTTAGAAATGTTGTTTTCACATTCATCTAATGTAACTCTAAATCAAAATGAGCTATTAATGCCATTATTATTCTAAATGAATCCTTCTTATAAGCTAGAGAGAAGGTTTCATGGTAATTTATGCCTTTTTTTAGTATAACTCTTAGCTACAAGTCTAGCTTTATATCGCTTGATATTACGAGAAACATCTCTTTTGGTTTTGTAAACTCATTTACAACTTATGGCTTTAGATCCTTCTTGTAATTCGACAAGGTCCTAAACATGAATTTTAGACATAGACTCCATTTCTTCCTTCATGACATTATACCATAGAACAAAGTTTTCTCAATTCATGCATTGTGAAAATGAATTTGGATGATCTTTAGATCTAACATCAAAGTTAGACTCTTGAAGATATACAACATAGTCATTAGAAATTGTTGGTCTCCTTGTTCTTGAAGATCTTTTTAATTATTCATTTTTTTCATATGGGTTTACTTCATCAAGAACTAATTGCTCTCGAATTGGTTGCCCTTAAATTGGTTGTTGTTTAAAATTATCTAATTGATTTTCTTGAACAATAACTAATTGTCTTTTATCTTTATACAACTCAGTTGAATCTTTTGTTTCCTCAAATTCTATCTTTCTTGTAAAATCACTCCAACTGAAATTAAGATCATCAAGAAATTTAGCATTTATTGCCTTTACTATTCTTATAATATGAGAAGGTAAATAAAACATATATCCTTTATAGTTCACTACATAACCAATGAAATATCTACTAGTTGTTCTTGGGTCCGAATTCTCTAATTAAGGATTATAAATCCTTACATCAACAAGATAACCCCATACATGTTTATGATTTAAATCGAGCTTCCATCCATTCCATAATTTAAAAGATGTCTTAGGTACAACTTTAGATGAAACTCTATTTAAAATATACACAACATTCTTTAGTGCTTCACTCTATAAGGATAATGGTAGATTAAAATTACAAATCATGCTCCTTATTATGTCTATAAGTGTACGGTTCATTCTTTTAGCTACACCATTTTGTTGTGGTGTGTCAAATATTATATATTGTGTAATAATACCTTTGTCTTCAAGGAATTTTGCAAATGGACCCGACATTTATCCTTTTTCTATATACCTACCATAATACTCTTCACCTCTATTTGAGCTTACAATCTTTATGGTCTTTTCCTTTTGTTTCTCTACCTCAGACTTATAGGTCTTAAAAGCATCAAAAGCTTCAGCCTTATCAAATAAGAGATAAAAATACATAAATCCATAATGGTTATCAATAAATGAGATGAAATATCTTTGACCTTTCAAAAATGGAGTATTAAATGGTATACAAATGTTAGTATGTATGATTTCTAAAATTTATTAGCTTCTCATGACACCTTTAGTGGTCTTATTAGTTTGATTTCCTTTTACGTAATTTATACAAGTACCAAATCAATAAAATCAAGAGTGCTTAAAACTTTATCATTAACTAATCTTTTAATTCTTTTAATAGAGATATGATCTAATCTTTTATGTCATAACATAGAGGAATTCTCTTCAATTTTACTTCAATTAATACTGAAATCAACATGTATTGATAAATAGTTGGTATTAAAAATAAGATTTAGATCAATTATATATAAACCATCAATTAATGTTCCACCACCAATAAAAACTTTATTTTTTAAAATACTAAAAATGTTTTTAACAAACAAAAATCTATAACCAACATTATAGAATCTGGAAACTAAAACCAAATTTTTAGAAAATGATGGAACATAGTTAAGAATAATTAGGAAAAACAAAGAATATGGCAATATGATAGCTTTGGAGGTAGACATAGGAGTATCAACAAGTTTGCAAGTTATCATACCAGCCCAAGTGAGGATGCCAAGTGTATATTTATGTTGTCATGGCATAAGACCCATACCAGTGAACTAGACCTCAATACCTAAAAAATAATGAACAGTACCCAAGTCGTGAATCTAAAATTCTGAGCTTAGTAACTGTATGAGGCGTTTAAGTATAAGAGAGTTGCTACTCGTAAACAGAATATTATCAATATAGACCAAGAGATAATAAATATCAGTACCAATAGAGAAGATAAGTAATGAGGTATCAACCTTGGAGGTGCAAAAATCAATTGATAGCAGAAAGTCATTCAGAAAGGAGAGCATAATCAACAAAACCTAGAGGATGTTTCATATGGACCTCTTTGTCAAGAACTCCATTAAGAAATGCATTATGGATATCAAGTTGATGAATTTTCCAATCACACGAAATCGCAATAGAAAAGACTAATCTGACGGTTGCCTGCTTGATAACAGGACTAAATGATACTGTCGTTGTGATTACCTATATTGTTGTTTATTATGATTATCTACAAGTTATCGTCATTGTGGTTTATTAGGATTTTTTATTAGAAACCGTCGTTGTGATTTATTTCAATTATCTAATAGTTATTGTCGTTGCAGTTTATTAAATAATTAAAAAGAGCAAGGAGGGCAATGTCTTATCTTGAGCTTTTATTATACAATCTTCAGAGAAGTCAAATTCTACTTCGAATGCTTCTCCTATAACTCCGAAACAATATAATTAGTGTTCTCACCACTAATTAAAAACCAAGTTAGAAATTTCCTTACATCCTAAAATTCCAAGTTAATATTTGCACATCTCAACCATTTGTTATACTACAATTCTTAGTTTAATATTCGTGTCATAAGCTAAATCCTCACTTAGAACTTTTACACTACCAATTTCAAACTCTACCAATTAAATCAAACTTGACATGTAACATTTATTTTATTTATTTTTTTGAACTTTCATACTTAATTAAACTCAACCTTATTTATTTCCCAATAATATATAAAACACTACAACAACATGATTTAACTAATTTATCACAACATCCACAATTCATGCTTCAAAACTTCTCTTTTCATACCAACAACATACAACACACTTGGAATTTCATAGTCCAATATTTTTCAAAACATGTCCATCATCAACATCTAGTCATATTTTAACTCTAATTTCATCCCATTACAATAGTTACTTTCACACATCAACTATTAATACAAAAATTACATAATTAGGCCAAATTCCTAAATTCTCCATCCTTAAAATTATTTAATTGTGGTCATACTTAGAAAAATTCAAGACAACCAGTTAAAATCTTTCAATCAATTCCAAATGTATTTAATACTGTTTGAAAACGTGTATTTCACATATTTTCATCAATTTCCATACTTTACTCCTTACTTAATTAGATATAAGACTCTTTACTAAAATAACTTATTCTACGTAAATCCCAATTTAGCTCAAATATAATTAAATCATATTTTAAAATATACAAGTCCCTACACACTTTATCAGCATTGATTTCTATCCTAATATCCACAATTTATTCTTCGATTATGTTTATTTTCATACCAAAATGGTAAAACACAACCCATCATCTAATTCAATAATATTTCTCAACATCCTTAATAAATTCCTTAACATTTATTTAAACCTCTTTATTTCCTTTTTTGTTCCATTTATATTTTTAACATCAAAGGTTCCAACATCCTTCCTATACTTTCCAACATATCACATCATATAAACATATATCAAATCATAATCTATTTCTCAATTACCAATTCTAAAGCATTTATCATAACCCAAGCACATTTTATTTTACAACATCTCATTTATTTATCACTTTCAAATTTCATTTCCCTACACATACACATGCATTCAATCCAATTCCAAATTGTACACAATACATAAACACAAAAAATCAAACCCTTTAAACAAATAACTAAATCAATTTCTTAATATACCTTAACCAAACTTTCATAATTTAATCAAAACATTTATAAATCTCATTTCATAACATGTAAAGCATGATTACTCATATATTCCAAACACATACTTAATTCTCATACACACCTACCACGCTCATTTATACATTTTAATCCAAATTCTCAACTTTTATTTATACCAACTATATCATTATTTCTATGTTGTTAAATTAATATTCAAATATCGTAATTCCTAAAAATCTAATTTCTATCCTTTACACCAAAACACGACAAATTATTTATTATGTTTACACCTATAATTCTATCTTTTTACATCCAAATTTCCAAGCTTCAATTCCCTTGCATTCCAACCATTTTAGGTTCAATATCTTTCTAATTTATATACACAGTTTTCTATTCTTTTCAACTTTAAACTATCTTCAATTTATCAAATCTTACTATCATATAAGATAATTAAACCATTTAAGTCATCTAGTATTTTGACCCCTTTCCAAATTTCACCAACTTACATATTAATTATTCGATTAATATGAAACAACACTAACAAATTCAAGCGTCTTTAATATATACTCCAACATGATATCATAACAAAAAACAATACATACTCATACATAATTCTCTAGCATTCACACGTATCTCTTCTATTATATCCTTATATTTTTTTTATTGTTGTTTTATATAAAAATTTTAACTAACAATACCTTCCTTTTGTGGGCTATGATTTTTGGACGTGATCCAAGATCAATGGAGCTTTTTGTTGAAACTCACATATGAAATGAGAATCATCGGAAAGGGGTGCAACAACTTGTGGATAGACAAGCTCAAAAGCTTATGGTAAGTTGGATTTCAATAATTTTTTTCTTACGTTATTATTTTAAAAAATTTGTTGATTTTTTTTCAAGAAACATATAATACCCAATTGTAGGAGAGATACAGAGATGATCCTTCGACCCATCTAGAACTCAATCTAGATTTATTGATGATGGTTGGATTGTCTGGTGGACTCGATAGAGATCGGGTTTATAGTATTTCAAACTCTATAAACGAGGAGATATATGTGGACTGGCCATAATGTAATGACCATTGCTTCCTTGCAATCGAGTTCAAGCTTCCAATCTCTAGTCATCCAAGCAATTGTATGAGAACAAATTAAATCTTAGATGCCTCGACTTGGTGCTGAGAAAACACAAATTAGGTTCGAGATGGCCAAACTTAGGCGATTGTACAAGAAGCTATTGTCAAACCTTACTATTACATGTGGTCTACCTCGTCGCCCATCTAATCCCAACAATATCTGCCTCTGCCTCCTTTTCCTTCTCCTTCAACTTTAATTTGTCCACTAGATAAATTGTATTCAATAATATTTTTTAAGTTGATAATAAAATTTTGGTTTTTTTATTTTAGTTTCATTCTTTTTTAATTTTTTTCTTGTTTTGTTTATTTTAATTTTTTTAATATTAAATACAATACCGCAGAATTACCAACGAAATTTGAATTACATACGGAATGACCGACATATTAAGTCCCTCAAAAAGTTCCAGGGAGTTGGAAAAATATTATAGGACCTTGCCACTGAAAATTACAAACGGAATTACTGACAGACTAAGTTCCTCGAAAAGTTCCGGAGAGTTTAAAATAATTACAGGACTTGCCACTGACAATATGTAAATCTTCGTCGGTAATATGAATTGGATCATCAAAGAAATGATGCCGGTAATTTTTTTTTGTTTCACATGCTTTTTTTATCTGTAAATCCATTTGTAATTCGATTATAAATAGAATAGAAATCACCGACGTTATGTTTTTTGATGACCAGTTACTGTCCATGATTTTTTTCTGACAGAATCAATGTTTAAATATCGATAAAATATTTTATTGGCATGTTATGTCTTCTCTATGCTAATTAAATTAACCTCCTGCATCAAGTTTTAAAATACTAGTTATCCTATGACTATAGGACATTCTACGAGTTTAAGATTTTAGAGAACATTTTACTCTCTTTTTTTCCTATAAAAACATGATTAGTAAATTGATTCCATGTCTAAAATTAATCTCATTTGCTTCTCATAAATAAATAAATAAATAAATAAGTTCATTCTTCAACAAGAAGCTATCAATTTGGGTGCATTTGTTAGTGATCTACAGCAATGCGTTTCAATTAATTTTACCAAATTCAATATGAACGGACGTGATTTCTTATATGTAAAATTTTCAAAAACCTAACTATTGTTACCTTTTCCTCTCAAAACTCAATAGTACAATTTAGAAACAATATTTGACACAAATTCGATATATTTCTTGAGTGATCAATTAAGGTCTGATTTTCTTAAATTTGCAAACACTGAAATTAAAAAGAAAAAAGAAACACTTATTTGTTGAGTTATTAATAAAATAAATAGTATGTTTTAGTTGTGTATAGACATTTTAAATATCAAACACCCCACAACAAGAAGCAGACACCATATCAAACACCAACGCCCAGACTGGTTTGTTGATTTTCTCCCTAGTCCTCCTCCGTATATAGTTTTTTATATATATAAAACAGTGATATTCTTTTAATTCGATAGAAAAAAATAATGCTGTAAAAAAATAAAAAATCTATTAAAATTAATCCTGATTTTTTTTTTATTTCATATCCAGTTGGCAGTCATTTCCCCGTCATTGATCTTCTGCATGGATGAACCAACGAAGACAAGAGGCCCATTGCTGTGAGATGTTGACTCTGCATAAATTTCTCGTGAAGAACTCAGGCGTCCCAAAATAATTCCACCAAACAAGTGAAGATGAACCCACAATGTCTCCTCAGCACAGAGCATGAGTCAAGGGCACATGTGAATGCTGGGGCCTCGGAGGAGACCCACTTTACAAATTATACCATAATCATGGTTGTTCAATTAAGAGGTTGATTCCAACAGTGTTTTTAATTAAATTAAATAAGATATTAACTTGAGAAAATTCATTGAAATTGGCTAAATTGATCTGGTATCCCATGAGTTGACTTGATAATCTTGATGATCTAGACTCTTTTCTACATCAGTCGGACAATGATTAATGTAGAATAAAACAAAGAAAGATTGGTTTTTACTGTAATAATTACTATGGAGCTAGACTCAGCCCCACTATGGACCGCTACAGTGACGTTGCTTTTAGCCCCTCTTTTTCATCCCTGAATTTCAATCACTAATTTTGTTTATCAATAATTACCGATCATTTGAATTGCTAATGAATTTTTCAAAATAGGGTTTGATTTTCGTGGATATAAAAAATTAAAATATAAGGGATCAATATTGAAACAAGAAACAAAATGTAACCCCTTTTTTGCTGGGCACGAAAAACTACAATCTAGTCCCTATAGCTTTTAGTTTTTCATTTTTAGTTCCTATTATTTTTGGATTTCACGTTTCAATGCTAAACTTCATTGGTTTTACATTCTAATCCTGAAAAAAAGTCATAAAAAGATGGAGGAGAAAAAAAATAATAACTCAACCACATTCCAATCATAAAAAAATATTAATTTTGATGTCATTAAATTTTTCTAAATAAAAAAAATATCATGTTTTTCTAGCTTCCATCTCACCGGATAAAAAAAAAGTAAATTAAGGTTAGAGAATAATTTTTTCCAGTTTGATTTTATTTTTTTAAAAACCAATTTAGAAGTATTTTGAGATCATAAATTGATTTGCTTAGCTTATGTGAAAATAGATTCAAAACCGAGTTTTAATTATAACAACCGACTCAAAGGTTCGTGGCAGCAGGCAAGCAACTACCTAGTAATAAACTAGCTTAGCTATGTCCAAACACGGTTCCTTTTTGTCAGCAAACCAAGAAAGTGGAAAGAATGATTATAGAGCTACCTACTCACCAAAAATCACGAACAACAAAACAGCGCTTAAGGGCATTGCATAACACAAAAACAGCAGAGATCAACACATCATACTATGTCACAGCTACAGATTCACTAAGCTGAAGAAGCTATGCAGTTGTCTAAAAAATGGCGGATGGTACAAGATGTAGAAGACTTAACAAGCAAATTACAGCAATGGTTACGTAGATGGGAGCTTGATGGGAGATTGAGAAAGAATTGTTGGAGATTTCGGAAGAATCAACGGGTAGAGGCATTCCATCACTGCTAAGGGTGCACGACCTTGGATCAGAACCGTCTATGCTCATCATCATAGCTCGTAGGACTGCAGTAACTGTGTGGATGTAAGCCGTGCGATTCTTCGCAAGTAGCCATGTGAGACCCATCAGCTGGCAATCCTTGTTGTGCATTTTTGTGGTCCTATCCTCTGATTTGCTTGAATTTAAAGCCTTCTTGTTGTTAAGCTGCACCAAATGATTATCAATTAGATAAGGCAAAAAAGAAATTACTTACGATTTGGGAAGTACATGTTTTGATGCTTGAAGTTTAAAATACTAATTATTTGGTGCAACTTCTAACCAACATCTACTGTAAGCTACAGTCCTGTCTTTTGTCATCAGCAACCTTCCAAGCGATGTTAGAGAATCCAACCAACGTACAATAAGGAAAGTAAACCAAATAAAAAAGAGGGAAAATAAAAAACTTCCAAGAGAAATTGTGGGGGAAATTCTAAGAGTGAATCAAGCATTGCTAAAGAAAGTTTCATAGAAAAATAGAGAGAAAATCACTGATATTTGAATGTCTTCCATCTAACTGCATATTACCATTGTGAGTATACATTGAGAAAAAACAAATTTCTAATATCAAACAACACCAGTTCTTTGCTAGCAACACTCAACAGCAACGAAAACGGTGAAACTTACAGGAAACTGCCTAATGAATGAACTCTTTAGCACTTACTCGCACTCCAGCCAGTGAAAGAGACTGCTCCTTTGTCAACAATTGTCTCAAATCTTCACCAATAGAAACTTTCTAAACCCTCCAATGGCTCGCAATGTTTATTTTTTTATATATATTCTCCTCTTAGATTTCTCACTGACAGTAAGTTTCACTTGCTTCTTCTCAGTCCATTAATGTAGATAAAGTAAACAAAAAATGAACACACAGACAATCCCTATCAACTTCTTGATCTTCGTTCTTTGACAACAACCATTTAAGGACAGACCAGAGAATTCAAGAAACAAGTAAAACATAATAATAAGAATTAACAAAGGAACAAGTTTTTTTTTTTTACTTACCAGATAAAGACTGTTTAAGCACTTAGAGCAGCCACCGAGACCAGGAAATCCATTCACATTATTGCTATCACTCAAGCAATTTCTTTCTAATTTCTCAACTCTCTTGTCACCAACAAGCTTTCCATTTTGGTTCAAAGAAAAAGCTTCAGGACAACTCAAAGGATGCAGTCTGATACCACAATAACAATACACAACATCACAAGTCTCATTAGGCTTAAACAATTCTATGCCTTTCTCTTTCAACCCTTTTGAGAGGCCATCAACACAAGTCTCAGAATCATCAGGAAGCAAAGGCATGTCATACGATGGTGAACGACCTGTATCTGTAGCTGGGATTACTTTGTTAGCTCTGCTAAGCGCGGTGGCAGAGTAAGCAGAGTAAAGCCAAGCTGCAAGAACAGGACAGCAACGAGTCCTGTGGAGGTGCCCAGTTGCAGAGGAGCCACTGCCACAGGCTGAATTAATGCCATGAAAGAGCTCATTGGGAAGGTCTAATGGGCAACCAGCAAGGTTGGATTGTTCAGGGAATGCAGGGATTATTGCTGGTGGTGATGGGTTCGGTTTAAATGGTTGAATTGTCGCCGTGTCCGGGTTGGGCAAACCCGGAAGGAGAAGAGGAAAGAGAGCCAGTAACAAGAGGAAAGTTATGTTGTTTAGGGACATTGGTGTTAGAGAGAAAAGATGGTGTGGAGTAGACGGTGGTCTGAGTCTGCCTCTTTTAGAGGGTGTTGAAGAGTGTGTGATGAATAAAGGGTAAAGCTATTTCTCGGGGTTAGAGAAAACAAAAAAGCAAGAAAAAGAATGGTGGGGCTGTGGAAACCTGGGAGATCTGGCTGTATGCTAGGTAGGAGGATATTATATCCAATCCCACTATCCTATTTATGCAGAATGACCCTTCTTCAATAATCACTCCTACCGCTGCCATTCAATCCGATATCAAGATCATTAGTTAAAAATCTTGTTAAAAATCCGATATCAGCACCTCTTAACATTATTTTCACATGTACAGAATAAAAATACAGTATTTATTTATCAAATATACAATCATCTTCCTAGAAAAATGGTGCATAGGAGTTGTTTGAAGTGAGCGGGGATTAGTGAATAGTATCATAGTGTAAAAAGTTTGATTTACGAGGCCTTTATGATGTGTAGACGCATGACTAGTTTCTGTGCTCTGATGTATCTATTAGCTTGCTGCTAGATTTGGTGATCTCGAGGAGGTTGGATATTGTAATCTTGTTTTGTTGTCTTATGTATTATGTAGGCCTAGAGATTATTCCTAAACCCAGCTGTGGTCCACGATAAGTTTATCATGGGAGTAATGAGCACTTCTTTCTTGATGATCAGAACCAATATAAGATCTTCCCTGTAGTTTTTTTGCATCTTTAAATTTACCAAGCAGGAGCTCCAGCTCAGAATGGCTAGTTTCTTTTCTTTTTTAACCAATCTGTTTATGCTTTCTTTTGGTGGATTTTGTAAACGAATAAAAATGAAAAAGATATATATCAGAAAAAAAAAACTCTCTTTTAAGTGTTTATAAATATGAATTTTTATTGTGTAATAAATTAAGTGAAAGTTATAATGAAGTAGTTCATCTAGTGAGTTTTTTAATGCTATTATATGGTATTTATAATATCAAAAGATGACACTTATACTTGATATCTCAGTGAGATTAATTTGTTTTTAAATTAATTTTAATATTTATTACTGTTGTGAAAAAACTAAATAACAACTATTCATTTAATTTAAAATATAACTATTTCATTAATAATCATATAGTTTCATTAACAATTATAATATTAAAAGATATATCGCTACATAGAAAATATATATACAATAAAAAAAAATTTCTTTATCTTATCTTTTTATTTTTTTAGAGGTTTAAAGAACTTATTATTATTTGTTTCTGTACGGACAAATAAACATTTCAAAAATAATATTTTCATGTCTCCCAAGGTAATGATAAACAAATAAAATTTGGAAGCAAGCATTAGAAATGGAGGCAGCCTTGTAGAACTTAGAAACAACACAAATTACTGCAAGATTTTCGCAATTGCCAGAGTTGTGTGTAGCATGGGTTAATGTGGTGGCATGCAATCTTATCAGCTCAGCAGCCCAAGGAATTGCACGAACATTTTCTTCTGTCTCTTTATCCAGGCAGTCTTGGTCCACTGAACATGGCTTCCAAAGATGAGACTTTCTTTAGGTTGGTGACACCTCAAATCATTGATGCTGTATTAAACTTATACTATAATGTTTGTGCTGTATTAAACAGAAGAATAGGCCTAGCTACTCTCTCTCTTTTTTTACTTTTATTTTTTTCAAATATTCATTGACTGTTATTAATTATTTGATTATCAACTTAGAGCTCAAAAGCCTAAAGAAAAAAACAAGCTGGCCGCTCATCCTGTTTTTTTCATTTTGGATAATGGGAATCTTCCTCACTCATTCTAGTATTTTTTTTTTTCTAAATAAAAGAATGAAAACATATAAATTCTATGAGTTTAATTATTAATATGCATACATATATATTAGTGATGGATTATATATTATGATAATAATTAGCTAGCTAAAGTTGTTAATTTCTCCTTCGGTATTTGTTGCAATCCATTTTATTCGCCGGTTGTAATAGTATTCGAGTTAATTACTTGGCTACAAAACAACTCCAACCCGGTTTATTATAAAAAAGCTAAATAACATGAGGTAAGTATTGTATTTTTTTCTTATAAAATACTGTAAATTGCTATAGTGCTTTTTCATATTGTTTGTTTTTACACATGGTTTTTTTTATGATTTTTTTTAAATTATTTTTATCAATTTTATTTTTTAATATTGAGATGGTTGAGAATTTAGTTTTATATTTTTTTTCCTTTTATTTTTTCTTTCTACGAGGTTAGCGTGGTTTGCGGGTTTATCAAGGTAATCCAAGCTGCCCCAGTTTCTGAATGTGGTGTGTCTTTTTTTAATGATGTGGGGAAAGCATTGTAACTTTCCTCACAAAACACTATGGAATGTTACAGTGTTTCCTCACATTGTTTTTGTTTTACACATGGGTTTTTTTTTTCTTTTTCAAAATGCACTATAACTTTCCTAACATAACATTGTGGATTGCTATAGTGTTTCTTCATATTGTGTTTTTTTTTTACACATGATTTTTTTATGATTTTTTTTTAAAATTATTTCTGTCGATTTTATGTTTTAATATTAGGATGGTTGAGAATTTAATTTTGTAATTTTTTTTCTTTTATCTTGTCTTTCTATGAAGTTAGCATGATTTGCGGGTTGTCGAGGTAATTCAGGTTACCTCAGTTTATGGATGTAGTGTGTTTTTTTTAATGATGAGGGGAAAGCACTGTAGCTTTCCTCACAAAACACTTTGGATTGCTATAGCGTTTCCCCACATTGTTTTTTTTTTTACACATGGTTTTTTTTTGTTATGATTTTTTTCTAAAATTGTGTTTGTTGATTTTATTTTTTTAATATTGAGATGGTTGAGAATTTAGATTTATAACTTTTTTTTCTTTTTATTTTATCTTTCTATGAGGTTAGCGTGATTTGCAAGTTTATCAAGGTAACCGAAGTTGCCTAAGTTTATGGATGTGGTGTGTTTTTTTTTTAATTGAACTTGACTTTTTTTATAGTCTATTTTTTTCTCATATTGTTAACAAAATAATAGTTTTAGAAAAGAACAATGTTATTAAATTTTATGAAGTAAAAAAAATTAAAGGATGTGGGGGAAGCCACTATTCACCCAACACCTTTTACACTGTGGATTACAATAGTAATCCATAGTGTTTTGCTTTCTTTTGCTTTTTCTTTTTCTTGTTTTTGAATTTTTGTTATGATTTTTTTTCAAATCTATTTTTGTTGATTTTATCTTTTAAAATTAAGATTGTTGAGAATTTATCTTCGTAATTTGCTTCTTTTTATTTTGCCTTTATATAAGGTTAGCATGGTTTACGAATTTGCCAAGGTAACCCAGGTTGTCCTGGTTTACGAGTTTGGTGGGTTGTCTTTTTTTCTTTTTTTAATTGAACTTAACTTTTTTATAATCTATTTTTTTTCTCATATAGTTAGAAAAATAGTTTTAGAGAAAAGTCATGTTATCAAACTTTATAAAGTAACAAAAATTAAAGGGTGTGAGGAAACCATTGTTTACTCATACATATATTGCACTGTGAATGACAATAGTAATCCACAATGTTTTGCTTTCTTTCTTTTTTCTTTATGTTTTTGAATTTTTGTTATGATTTTTTTTTCAAATTTTTTTTGTCGATTTCATCTTTTAATATCAGAATAGTTGAGAATTTAGTTTTATAATTTGTTTCTTTTTATTTTACCTTTCTATAAGGTTAGCATGGTTTGCGAGTTTGCTAGAATAACCCGGGTTGCCCTAGTTTACGAGTTCAGTGGAGTGTCTTTTTTTTAATTGAACTTAACTTTTTTATTGTCTATTTTTTTTCACATATAGTTAAAAAAATAGTTTCAGGGAAAAGTTATGTTATTAAATTTTATAAAGTCCATGGACCTATTCACAGGTTTAGCTGATTAACTTGGTTCGCGGGTCTGATAAGTTTAACTTTTTTAAAAAAAAAATTCATCCTTAGATATTGGGTTAATTGGGAATTCAGTTTCACAATTAGTTTCATTTCACCTTTTATAAGGTTATCGTGATCTAAAAAACATCTCGGTATTGAGTTAGTGTTTGATTTCGTAATCATTTATTTTTATTATCATATAGTTAAATAAAAAATAGATTAAAAAAATTATAATCTTAGTGGACTTCATAGCCCAGTTCATAAGTTTGATGTAATAGACCAACTTACCTGATTCACAGGTTTGACAAGTTTACCCACCGATAGGATATATTTTTTTTTTTTGGTCTTTTAATTGTTTTTAATTTATTGTTTTTGGATTTCATCATTTAATATTAGATTGGTTGAGAAATAAACTGCATTATTGATTTTTGTTTGCTTTCTAGGGATAATTGTCTCAAATAAGTGTCTATTTTTAGGTTGGTGCTTAATTTTATGAGCATTTATTTTTATCATATAATTACATAAAACAATTATATATAAAAAAATTTATTAAGCCTAATAGAGTCCATGACCCGGGTCGCGAAGGGGTGAGGTCGATCATTATCTCAATATTTTTTAAAAAAATTATCATCTTAAAGTTTTTTTAAAAGCTAAGTCATGTTTTTATCGATCATCAAAGTTGCATTTGGACCTATGAAATTGATCAATTTAAATCGAACTAGATCTCATATGGTTTAATTAAAAACTTGACTTAGATAAAAAGTTCAGTCGAAGGGTTTCAAAATTAACTCATTTGGTCAGTTTTAATAACACTTTTTTAAAAATTTTCGTGCTCTTAATATTTTTTTACATTAAAAAAAAATGATCCAACTCGCGGCGAAGCGCGGCCAATATACTAGTATGAACATCAAAGGAGGTGGCTTTTTGTTTTTGTTTTTTTTTTTTTCATTCCTATCCTTTTTTTTCCTCTCTCATTTTTATCGGTTTTTTTTTATTTCATACTTTAACATTTGCTTGATTTTGAATTTATCTTCATAAATTTTTTAGATTTGTTTTCTATAAACTTATTATAGTTCCAAATAAACATCTCAATATTTGGTTTATGCTCGATTTTACCAGCAACTATTTTTGTTATCGTATAATGAAGTAAAAGATAGTTAAAAAAACAAAGTTTTTAAACTCAGTTGATGTGAACCTCATGATCACGTGTTCACGCAACTCACAATAAGATTTACAAAGAATCTTGGAAAGCCAAAACATGTCTAATAGGAGTGTGAAACAATGGAAACTTGTCCCAAGACACCAACAGTATTGGAATAAGAACCCCCGCCCTACAAATACCAATTCAAGAACGAGAAGTATAAGAAAGACATTATAAAGCCAATTAATATTTGATAAGTCAATTTAGTTTGTTAGAAAACCAAAGAATGCGAGAATCTCTCTCACACAAGCTGAATAGATTTGACAGCAATATTATTATTAAGTCTTAATATTTTGTGCTTAAAAAGAGTATTTATACTTTGAAAAGAAAACCTTAACACTAATGGGTCAAATATTCAACCAATTTAAATAAAACTCAAACTAATTAAAATAAAGTTTAAAAATAATAAAAATAAATAAAACAATAGTCTAAAATTATTTTTCACCTTTTACCGCATATGATAGTGAAATATACTCAAGATAAATAATTGTTGAAGAATTCTTACTGAACAAAAATCTGATACCTTGTAAAATAAGAATTAATTTCTAAATAATTAATTCTTCTTATTTGATTTGGAATCCTTGTAAAATAAGTAACCTAAATGTTGCCACATAAGTTCCCAATAGCATTGAGGACTCCTTGTAGTGAATGAAATTCATAACTCTTAAGGAAACAATGTCTTTTCTATTTTGGCACTTTTTTAGCTGATTTTCGGTCCAAATTAACACATGTCATTCTTTCTCGTCCGGATGAATTAGTAGTATTACCGTATATTGTTGGAAAGGTACAAATGTCTAGTTTCCAATACTATTAAAATCACATCTAAACTCTTCTTGTAGCTTCATATAAGACCTACAAAGTAGACAAAGGTCTAGACTAACGGATTTGAACATTTTTAACCCAAGCTTCTTGACTTAGCCCATTGAACTCCTCTTGGATCTATTTCAATCTAGGCCTGAAAATAGACTCAATGGACACTCCTAATGAATCCTTTGATATCATAACCAGGATTGCATCATTCCCTCTCTCCTCAAAAGAATTTTACCTCGGATCATCACCTACATCAAACAAAAAAAGATTAGAAACTTTGAATATAGCACTAACATTATACTCATCTTGTAGATCTACTTTGTAAGCATTAACTCTTTTAAGGAATCTGAATGAATCATCTCATCTAAGCACTAACTTTGATTTTCTATGTCTAGGAAAACTTTATTTTTGAATATGCACCCAAACACAATCTCCTTGTTAGTACACAACTCTTTTTCATATTTTGTTTGCTTGGAATGCATACTTCTCTTTTTTTTTTCTCAACATGTTGTCTTATCTTCTTAAACAATGCTTTCATAACTTGTTCTTTTCTATTATCATCAAGTCTAACTCTTTCATCAACAAGTAAAGAAAACAAATCTAGTAGAGTTAAACCATAAGCTATTTTAAATGGTGAATATTTTTTTCCAATTTAATAGATTAGCACATAACAATTTTTTTTGTAACATATTAAACAAAAATTATAAATGCTTAATATGTTCACATAGATTTTTTTTATGAATGTCATTAAAGTAATCAACAACAAAGTTACATATGAATGCACACAATAAATGATTCGTTAATCTCATTAAATTACTATGTGCAATAGTAAGACTAAACAGCATGATTAGTCATTCAAACAATCTGCATTTTGATGATAACCAATTTTCAAATCAATCTTACTAAACAAATAAATTTCATGCAACTCATTAAGAATATCATCAAGTCTAGGGATATGATGTCTTGATTGCACCTTTTATTAAGGGAAAATCATTATGGATCTCATCAGGAAATACATAGCAGAATCTGGACGACAACTTCAACCCTTTATATGAAAACCTTGCAAAATTCCGATCATCCTGGAATTTTAACACAAGATAAAAATAAATCTTTGGAAACTTCTGGAAAAATTTCCATAGGACAGTCAAACCAAACATTATGCTTGTTTGCATAAAGCTACACAGTAGGACAATTTAAGCTCGAATTCGAATTTGATTGTCCTACATTATCCTTAAAATCCTATAACAAATATATAGCAACACTAGGAATAAAAGAATCAAGGTTGTTAGTGTTAACATTCCATACGACTCTTTGGATAAGGTTTCCTCACTAATCAACCTTCATTCCCAATACATCCGTCGTATAATTTTGTTGTATTATCAAAGTCATCTTATCTTTCAAATCCTTCATCACCTTAGTTAGAAGCTCAAGTTGTTAGGTGAAAGCTTGCATTTGAAAGATGTTATCTGTTTTTGGTTTTACGAACTTGTTATTTTCATATATCTTTGAATCTGCGAAAATTGACGAGTAGCAAGAAAACTATATACCTCAAAACTCTTATGTTTCACATAATTCAAGGTTTTTCACTCAATTGTTTTCACTACACCTATTATCTCCTGGCTCGTCTTCTTGCGGTTCTTTCAAAATTGAAAATCAATGAACCAAAGTCAATGGCTATCATAACGCAATCCAAATATATATAAAGTAACTCAAGAATCAATAAGATACTAAAAACAAGCAAAACAAAACTACAATTTCATGATTAGCAAAACGAATTCATATGAAAAATGGCCGATACAAAGACTCGAAATAAAGCAGAAGCAAAAGTTAATGAAAATACTTATTCGACTTTCAAATATCCCAAATATAGCAGAAATAAATTGAAAAGGTTGAAACAAATAGTAATAAACATGTTTTTGTAACTTGATACAAATATGACTTGTTATGCAATTTTAAGCACCAAAATTGAAACAATTTTGTAACAACCTTAAATTTGATATGTACCTGTACCTAAAAAAACAACATATCTCCATTTATAGATTGTTTTCTTATTCCTAGGCATCGAAACCCCATGTATGATTAGTTTGCAGTAGAATTTAACTCAGAATTAAAACCCCAATCAAAAGATATCAAAAAAAGCTCAAATTTATAGTGCGATTTCACCCCAAATAACCAATATATCAATTTTGAAGTGAGTTAAAGATGTTTTGATTCAGTTTCACTATTGTTTGTGTTTTCACGACAAAATTGAATAACATCTATTCTTTTATTTTTTGACATTTTATGTTACTAATATGTTTAGGGACAGTAACAAAATCAAAACAACACTTTTTTGGTACTAAGATGCTGAAAACACAAAGAGAAGAAGAAAACTGCAAAACACAACTAAACTTATGGAAGACAAAAAACTAAAATTTTCAGAAAGATATGACTTCATTTTGGAGTCTAGTTCTGATACCAACAAATGTGAATCTCATGATCACATCCCACGACTCATAATAAGATTGACAACGAATTCTGGAAAGCTAAAACAAGTCTAATAGAAGTGTGACATAATGGAAACATTTCCCAAGACACCATCACTATTGGAATAAGAGCCTGCACCCTATAAATATCAAGTCACGAATGAGAAGTATAAGAAAGATATCATGAAGCCAATTAATTTTTTTTATAAGTCAATTTAGTTCGTTAGAGAATTAAAAATGCAAGAATATCTGTCACACAAGTTGAATAAATTGGGTAGCAACATTATTATCAAGTCTTAAAATTTTGTACTTACAAAGAGTATTTATACTCTTAAATATAAAACCCAAACACTAAAAGGTCAAGCATGCAACCAATTTAAATAAAGCCTAAACTAATTAAAATAAGGTTTAAAAATAAATAAAAGAATAGTATAAAATTATTTTTCACCCTTTGCCCATATGATAGTGAAAAATACCCAAAATAAATAATTGTTGAAGAATCCTTAGTGAACAAAAGTCTAATGGCTTGTAAAAAAATAATTAATTTCTAACTAATTAATTCTTCTTGTTTGATATAAAATCCTTGTAAAATAAATGACCCAAAGGTTGTAATATAAGTTTATAATAGCATTAAAGATTCCTTGTTGTGAATGGAATCCATAACTCTTAAGGAAATAATGTATTTTCTATTTTCACACTTTGAACACGCTGTCCTCTCTCACACTTTGCTTGCAAGCCTACCATGTATCTTTGAAAAGGTACAGATGTCTAGTTTTAATAGAATTGAAATCGCATCTAAACTCCTCTTGTAGGTTCATATATGACCTTAAAAGTATAAAAAGGTCTAAACTAATAGATTTGAATATTTTTATCCAAACCTCTTGACTTAGCTCATTGAACTCTTCTGGATTTACTTTGTTTTAAGCCTTATAATAGAACAAATAGACACTCCTAATGGATCCTTTGATGTCATAACCAGGATCGCATCATCAGTGGAGTCCATCACCTTAATTGCAGATTTGGCGGGTTAAGTTGTGAAATCCGAGTCAATCAAATATGTCGCTATCATAATATTAATAAAAAGTGTTCATCTTGATTTTTTTAAGTCAAACCATGTTTTTTAATGGTCGTTCAAGTTATCTTTGGACTTTCTAAATTGATTAAGTCACATTAAAGCAAATCCCACATGGTTTGATTTTAAATCTAGTATCTTGTAAACTTGATTGAATGGTTTTGTTCACTAGAAGAAGATCACATGTTCTCTCAAGGCATGAATATGAAAGATTGTGCTTAAACTTCTTCTACAGGATTACAATATGAAGATTTTAGGTTTAAAATCCAATAGTCTAAAACATAAGAGTTTTTTTAAAAAAAAACTCTTTTGAGATTTTCTTTTTATCATCTGGCCATTCACTAAGTATTATTCTATTAAGGTTTAGAACTTTTGGAAACCCTAAACAATAGTCCAGGCTCAAAACCCTAGTTAGACATTGTTTATGAAAAAGAAATTGAATTTGCATAAATTATATATGAGCACTACAATAATTAAGAAAAAAATAAAACAAAAAAATGTTTTGAACGGTGCTCAAATATCGTAGTTCTAGACTCATTTGCACTCTAGATTGTAATAGTAAAATGACTATTTTGTCATTCTTGCCAAACACATTTAACTTGATCGTTAAGGATAATAGGGTCTTTTCACACTTTTTAACACAATTAAATAACTAAGTCACCAGTGAGAGCAAAAAATATTGAATAGGCATCTAGGGATTGTTTAGATTTTTCAATTTAAATATCATAGTAAAATGTCGACTTCAAGGTTGGCGTTCGAATTGTCTTGGTGACCCCATCACTGCGCAGCGCGTATGGCAACAGACCTTTGGTTTGGTGCCAATGACCTTTTCTTCTCTTTTTTTCCCCTTAGTTTCTCTCTTCTTTTTAGTTTTCAAGTTTGACCCTATAAAATTTCAAAGCAACCCTTCAATTGTTTCCCTTCGAATTTGGTTTTTATTCTTTTAATTCCTATTTATTTTATGTGAAATTATTTATAAAATTGGGAGTTTGTTTCAATTTCATCCTCCTTTTAATTTTTTCATATGTCAAATTTGATCCTCATTTTTTTAATTAATATTTATTTTATTTTGAATCCTGTTCTAATTAAATTTATTTTTCAATTTCATCCCTTAATATTTAGTTTTATTTTATTTTTATTTCAAATTTGGTTCTTATTCTTTTGATTGCTATTTGTTTTATTTTGTCAAATTTTTTAGATTTAAATATCTTTTTTCAATATAATCATTTAATATTAAATTAGTTGTAAAATAAGCATCTTGGTTAAATCGTCGATGGAGATTCCATTGTTTCAATGGAGTCAGATATCCAAGCATCCTGAATGGATGCCTCAAATCAATGCATGGTTTAACAGGTTTGAGGTTGGTATTAATTTATAATTTTCAGCTTATTAATATAATTGTAAATAAATTATTATTTTTATTTAAACTTGTTTATTTATACACAACAAAAATTCTGCTAGGACAAGTGAGCATAACACTGTTGTGAGGAGGGTGTGGGAAAATCACTGCGGCAACTAGGTAAGATCGAAAACAATACAAGATTTTTTTAGACAAAAATTTATGTTTCGAAATGTAATTTTTGGTTGCGTGAAGTAGGTTGCGTGATTTTTGGTATGAAGCACAAAAAAAGGCAAAAAAAACCCGTGAGGGATAGGGGTTTCCAAGGCTGGAACGATGTTGCGGTTTGGAGGGATTTCAAACCGATATACATCCCGGAAGATATATGGCCGCACTATCTTGAGCACGTGACGTCTGAGCGGTTCACACGACGCTCACAGTCCGGTGCTGGCAACCGGAATCGGCCAATTCATGGCGGGGTGACAACGCACACTGGCGGCTCCGTTCCGTTTGCTGCACATGCAAAACGGATGGTAAGATTAATTTAAATGAAATATATCATTAAATTCAGTTGTTGTTAATATATCTTTTTTCATTATAGGCTGCGTCTCTTGGACATGAGCCGAGCCCTATGGAGCTGTTTGTGGAGACGCATGTGCGAAGTCAAGACCGCCAGAAGGGGGCGCAACAGTTCGTTGATAACCGTGCTCAACATTTTGTGGTATGTTTGTTCAACCATTTTATTTTGTAAGTTATTATATAAGTTATTATGTTTATTGTATTGAATATGATGATTACTTTTATTTTTATTTTCAGGAGACCTATAATAATCGATTGAGGGAGAGATACGGGGACGATATTTTGACCCATCTGGAATTCGTCCGGATTTGTGGATGGAGGTTGGCTCGTCAGGTGGACCCGATAAAAATCGGGTTTGCGGGCTCTCCAACACTACGGCCAACAACTTGCGGTCGACCCGTAGTGTTTCAACCGTTGGGAGCTTCCAATCAATATCGAGCTCCCAATCTAAGGAGTTCGTGGCCTTGTAGCAACACACGGCTCAGCTCACCAAGAAATACAATAACCTATCAGCGGAGTAAGCACAACTCAAAGCGTCTCATGCACAACAAAGAGCAGAACAAAGAGCGAATTCTGAGCAAATCAAAGCGCCTCAAGCACAACAAAAAGCGGCTTATGAACAACAAAAAGCGGCTTATGAACAGCTTCGCGAAATGATAATGAACATGGCAAATAGTGGAACATGTGCGCCTAATCTTTTTTGGCCATATAACCATCAGTCTCCTCCAGGATCTCCTCCTCCTCCTCTAGCTCCACCTTTATATTAATTTGTAATAAACATTATTTACCTTTAAAACTTCATTTAATATTTTTCTTGAAACATATTCAGTTTGTAATGAATATTATTTAACTTTGTTTTTTTTTTTATGTTTAATATAAATTTTATTTGCATAATTGGTTTGTATTACAATTAATTTATATAGTTTTATATTATATATCCTAAATAATTTTTTAAAAACAAATTCAGAAAAGAACTATTACCAAGGCTTTTACCGACGGATTAATTCAGTCGGTATTTTAAACACTCACTGAAAGACTTACCGACAGAATTAATCTGTCGGCATTTAACAGTAGCTGCCACTAGTACCGACGAATTTACAGACGGATATATTCGGTCGGTATTTCATACACTCACCGACAGATTTACCGACGGTTAGTTTCCGTCGGTCAATCACAATATCACCGACGGAATAAAAATCTGTCGGTATATTTCAAGCGGGAATCTTTTTTTTTTGGCGCGCAAATTCCGTATGTAAAACCATCGGCAAATGGTTTTTTTGTTTTTCCGACCGATATAGCGACGGAATGGGGAATCACCGACGATAGGAAAGCCGGACGTCGGTAAAAAAATCACCGACGAACTTCTAATCACACACCGACGGAATTTTTTCGTCGGTAAAACTGTGAAATCTTGTAGTGGTTGAACCCAGGTCTAGAATTTTACAGATTGCGAGTTTGAGAGATCAACTCAAATTTATAAGATTCGTTCGAGGTTGCTTTTTTTTCTTTCTTTTTTTAAACTTAAGTTTTTTCAGTTTCATCTTTCAATATTTTTCTAATTGGAGATTGAGCCCTATTATTTTATTTTTTTTTGCTTTCTATATGATTTTTCACTAATTTTGAAAATGACCTAAGTTATTTTTGTTGTCGTTCTTTGTTAAATTTAGCTTTTTTAAAATAATTTTTCTTTAATTAAGCTACATTAAATTAAATTAAATTAACTAGTTAATTAAATATAAAAATGAGATGCTCACTTCATGATATTTTTCCTGATTTGCTTTCTAGGTCATTGCTCCGACTATATGTATGGTCTCTTTTAGTATTGGCATGCAGCTTTTTATAGTAATGTTAGAACCGTCTCAATGTATTTTTTTTCTAGTGGTAGGGTAGTGTCCATGGTGGAACAACGATAAATCTCCAACGAGTTTTTTTATTTATTTTGGTAACTTATATTTTGTAGTTAATTATTGCTATTTTTTCTATTTTATTTACCATCAATTCTTCTGTTTTTAATTTTTTTTATTTCTTAAAAAATATGGGCATTATTTAAATATTTTTTTACATTAAAAAAAATTCACTTTGACCGTGATGCATAGCTGACACTAATCTAGTGAAGGTACTAATTATATAGTTTTGTTTTTTTTACTTTCCAAGGAGTGACAAACAGCTAGCCCAATTGTATCTTTTCCTTTCTGCTTTGGTCACGAGAAGAATTCTTTCTTCTTTTTTTCACTCTTTATTTTCCCTTGGAGCTAACGAATCCGGTTCATCCTTTTGGAATTGTTTCCATTTTCTTATATATATATATACCCTTTCACTTTCCATCTGTAAAGAACCTCTAATTTAATATGAGTCCGTACGGTTCATCTTTCGCTTCCTTTTCTTCTCCACCTCCTCTTCATGAACATGAAATAAAATTACTAATAAAAACCCTATTGCGCAGGACAATAACATGTGAAAAGTGTCCGTAGAGTGGGGATTTAAAAATGAAAAGGACTTTCTCTTATTATATAATAATCCAAGATTGTTTTTTCTTGAACTCAAAAATAAAATTGCCATGTCTTATTTCTAAAGGAACAACAATTTCTATATATGACGTCTAATATATCATGTTCAATGCCAACCAAGCATGGGCGGAATTAGGGTGGCTGGCAAGGGCAGGAGCCCTGCAATCGAAGTTTTTTATTTTCAGTTTTTTTCTGAAATAAATTAGATTTTTATGTGTTTTACCTCGGTTATGGAGCCTCAAACGCCATGGACTGTGGAAGCTGCTGCATTTAAAGAATCTTCACCTTCATTCCATGATCGTCAACGGTGTTTCATGTGATGTTGTTAAGTCTTCAAAAATGTGTTAAATGTCTTAGGGCCATTCCTATTAATTTTCCCAGCACAGTACAAAAATCCAGAACCGTTCACGAGAGGAGGATGAGTATAGTAAAGAGTACATTGATAATTGATTTGCTGGAGCCAAGAAATTAATATAAAGCATCGACATAAAGTTCTAGCCTGAATCTGCTTACATTAAAACAAGAAAAGAACATGTTTTCAGAAAAGCTACGGCCGTGGGAAGAAGAATATAAAAGGTTAATAGTAGAGATTATAGCTCAAAAAACAAAGAAAAATATAAATATTTTCTTTTTGGTTCTATGGGTGGCCAGATGTATTGTATTCCTAGCAGGCAGCAATCAATTAAAGTGAAAAAAAGATATATTTTCAAGGACAGTCACTCTTGAGTCTTGATACCACCCCACCTTGAAAAAACTTTTAAATTTCTTTATCAATTCCACACATTTGCTCTTCTTTTTCAACTTAGCTATCATAACACTTTTAGAGCTTAGTTAATTCCCACAGATCTTTGAAACATTTTGGTGATCTTGCAAGATGCTATCATGATAATTAGAATCACCTTGACTCAATTCCCATGAATCTCAACCTATCAAGTTTCAGTAATAAAAAGCATAAATACTTCGACTCGTTATGGTTAGATTAGCGAGGCTAATCATGAAGCTATTGATCATTTGCTAAAGGGATATCAAGATCGTGGGATTTAGATTCTATAAACATAGAAATTGTTATCAAGTCATCATTATGAAAATAAAGGCCGTGGTAACTCATTTTATTAAGATTAGCAAAGTCTTCACACGAGAAGCTTCCAAGCCCATAATTATTAGAGAGACATTCATCCCCTAATGAGTATCTACAGACTTTGTTTCTGGGTCCTCCTCGTCGACTAGCAGGTTGCTATTTATAGCCCAAAAAAAATATTGTCTAAGAGGCTCGTATTGAATGGGCTTATGAGGGGATGAGACTAATACCACATACAATGCATAAGCCATAGTTGGTCTTCTGAATACCAGGGCCTATTAGTTAATTTTGTTGTCTGTTTATCCAATTTCTTATTGTTGAATGTTCACGTCAGCACACTGGAACATTCATTATCAAACAATCAAAGGAAAATAATGTAATGAAACGAAAAGTTTGTCGGATAAGCTCTAGCCTCACTGCATTACTTTGCCTCGCCAAAAAACCACAAATTTATACCAAGCTGTACTACGATTATCAGCACACAAAACTTCATTATTCTTCTCCACTCGTCTATTCACAAGTATCACTAACAAGTATTACTAACATAGGTATTATGAAATATGTTGCAGAATAAAAAATATTATATTATTGATGTATTAACTTATCATACATAATATGTTATACCGTAACATATATATTGTCCTAATCATATAAATAACAGAGGTGGCTACTTGAATTATCACAAACCTTGTTTAAACTTAGTATCAGAGTCACTTTATCTAAACATACTTACATCTTCTTCTCCTTCACCTTCCCCTTCAAACAACAGCCTAGAATGCATTGGTGTTACAACTTAATTAATTACAATTTGCTTTTCCCTTCTCCTGGTTTTTAAACCGACTTAACTTGCAGCTTTTGCCTTATGCTTGTTTGTGTCTGTTGAGGTCTGCTCTTGATTGAGACATTTAATTTTGCTACTACTTCTGCTATTCTGAAACGATTTCTTTTGCTTATTTGAATTTGGTACTGCTTCTTCTGCTTTACAATGATTTCTCTGCAGATCTGTCTCCTATCTATTTCTCTGCACTTTTATCGTGTATCTGCTTTCTGCTTAGAAAATTAAGTGCTCTGCTCATCTTTTGCAATATGGATCCTTCGGTTGTTGCTGTTGCTGGCATCAATGTCAACTCTTCTTCTCCCATCACCAATGACAGCGCATCTTTTCCAAACATCAACGCAGTCATGCTACCTTCTGCTGCGACAACAACTATTATTCCCCTCTCGAACACACAACAGGTAATCAACCTAAAACTCACCAACTCTAATTATTTGTTTTGGCATATGTAGATGAAGCCATATCTAATTGTCCAAGGGGTTTTCTCGTTTGTCGATGGCTCCCATTCATGCCCCTCTCCACTTGACCTATCCAGTAACTTTTCTGCCACCTCTGCCAACTTTAATGTTGGTCCTTCCCAAGCGTTTCTAACATGAAAATAGCAAGACCAACTCATCCTCAGTGCTCTACTATCATCCCTCTCCATTGATGTTCTTCACCTTGTGGTGGACTACCCAACTTTGGCTAGTGTTTGAGGTACCTTAGAACGTGATCTTGCTTCTCCATCCAACTCTAGGATTATGCAATTACATGGCTCTCTTCAGGACCTTCATCAAGGTGATGATACTGTCACTCTCTACATGCAGAAAGCTAAGGGATTATTTGACAAACTAGCCTCAGTGAGCAGACCGATCTCCCTCACTGATTTCAACCTCTATGTTTTTCGGGGCCTTCATGGTGAATTTTGAGATTTCGTTACAAGTCTGTCGACTAAAGTTGAGCTTCCTGCATACTCTGAGCTCCATAGTCACCTGTCTACACATGAGTTTTTACACGGGAGCTCTCTTCAATCCATTCTGACTACTGCATCGCTGCTGCCCACACCTTTGCAACCTCCCTCTGCCTATGCTACACATCGTACATTTGCTAGATTTAGTGGCAGTAGCTCCTCTTCTCATCGGGGCAGGGGAAGAAGAGATTGGAGGGGACATTCTCGCAACAACTATAACCAATATAATGGTCAGTCCTATCGTGGAAACAGTGGGGGCTCCTCTTGGCAGAATACCCGTAACTATGATAGCAACTGGCAGTAGTAGAAGCTAGCAGGGCAGAACCAATGGCCACGACAGATTAGATGCTAACTTTACAACACCTTTGGACACTCTACACAGTAATGTTCTCAGCTTATGCATCATGGGAATCAAGCCTCGGCCAACCTCTCCTTTAGTGATGCTTCAACAACATATTTTGTCATTTGGTTTCCTGACACAGGTGCGAATCAAAATGTTACTCCAGACATCGTTGGTATGACTCATGTAAAACCGTATCTCGGTAATGATCAATTGTATGTTGGTGATGGTAAAGGACTTATTATATCTAATACAGCTCATAATATTTATACTCCAAAACAAACCTTTACTTTGTCTAATATCCTACATGTTCCGTAAATTAAAAAAGACTCTTATCTGTTCAACAATTTTATCGAGAAAATTGTCTTTTTTTAGTTTCACTCCTCTTTTTTCTATGTCAAGGATCTCATAACCAAAGCAGTTCTAAGTCCTTTCTAAGTCCTCTGCTGCATGTATGCCCCAAGCTTTTCTATTCATTTCTGTTGATGTTTGGCATCGTCGACTCGATCACACAAGCTCTCGTGTTCTAAGTCTCTTAGCATCAAATAAAAAGGTCGTCTCTACTTCTCATCGTTTAAATTTTCAATGTCAAGCGTGTCCGTTAGGAAAATCATTTTGTTTGCCCTTAGGGCTTACAGGTCATAAAACGTCTGCTCCTCTTGAACTTGTTTTTAGTGATATTTGGGGCCCTGCTCCTATGTTATCTTCAGATGGTTTTTTATATTTTGTTATTTTTGTGAATGCGCATATAAAATTTATCTAGTTTTATCTTATTGTCGTCAAATCTGATGTTTTCAATGTGTTTCATCAATTTCAAGTCCTAGTTGAACAACATTTCTCTTAGAAAATCAAATCTGTTCAAACTGACTGGGTAGTGAATATCGTAAACTAAATTCATTTTTTTAATCATTGGTATTCATCATCGTTTAATATGGCCACATACACATGAATAGAATGGTACTGTTGAGCGTCGTCATCGTTATATTGTCGAAACTGATCTTACTCTTCTTGGTCATTGTAAGGCACCTTTAAAATTTTGGACCTATGCTTTTGAAACCTCTGTTTACCTCATTAATAGTATGCCAACACCTGTTTTACGCAACAAATCTCCTTTTGAATGTCTGTTTCGTCAGGCGCCTAATTATGTCTTTTTATGTACTTTCAGGTGTCTATATTTTCCCTTTCTTCGACCTTATAATGCTCATAAGTTATACTATCACTCCACTCCATGTATGTTCATAGGATATAGTTCATCTCATCTAGGATATTGTTGTCTCAATTTATCATCCAATAATATATATATATCTCATCATGTCTGATTTCATAAATAATCCTTTCTGCTTCTAGAGTCTGCCAATATTCCTGCATCCACCAGCCATACCCATCCGCCTACCACTGTCACCCATCTCCCCTCCCTCACCATTTTCAGACCACAACCCCATCAGCCACACCACCCGCACCCTCTAACCCCTTACCACCATCTGCCTTCATATCTCTTGATCATTGTGCAGGTACAGGGTCTGCAACACCGGTATTGTATGTGTTTGCTTCTCCCCCAGTTGTTATCTCTCCAACACAACCATCCAGCTCTGCCTCTCCACTCAGATAGTCTACTCAATCTATGAAACCCTAGAAAATTTATAATTTAAATATGCGGATGTATAACCTGCCATGTAAACGTAAGACTAAAAGTGATATATAATGGAGGGGATGACCTTCATAAAATGAATTTTGTTTTAGAATTCATAAAGATAGAAACTAGTAACGTGTTTCGATGGATAAAACAATGAGAGAAATGACAAAATATTTCTAAGAAATAAGTGAGGTAATAAAGAATACATTATAATTAAGGATAATTTAATGAAAATAGCAGGACTGAAGATGAAATCATCAATTAAAAATCAGTGATGTTACTTTGAAACGATAATAATACCTGATAAAGAAATAAAGGTAGAAATTTTAAAATGAATATATTTCAAAATAATAAAATGACCTTAAAGGTTTAGAAGGATAATTGATATTATTTTATGTGAAGATTGAACAAGAAAATTTAGATCGTTGACGAAAAGTCATGAACTAACCAATTTTACATTAGAAAGTAGAGCTCTCAATCCAATCATCGGACCAGGATGAAATTTTGAATGAAGTCTATTAATATGTTTTCCTACCTTGGTGAAATATCTCATCTCAATGGTAGTTTGGTAAAGACTAGCGATTTAAGCAAAAACAAACTGGATAGTTTACATGAAAAATAAAATAAAATACAAAAATACATAAATAAGGGACATAAATGTAATAGGGGGGAATGTACCTTTAAAACAGCAAAAGGTTACCAGTTCAAAAAAAAAAAAGGTGAGAGACAATAGAGAATTCGGCTAGAGAGAAATGCAAAATTTGGAGGAACCAATAATGCTCCGGTGGCCATAACTCTGGAATCCACCGTTGGCTCATGTTTGTTTTTGGATATATTGTTCTTCTCACACTCCTCTACTAACTTACCAGAGGGATTTGAAGGCACATAATTCGTTTGACAGAAATCATCATCGGAAGTTTCCTAGAAAACAAAAGGAAATACACCTGTAGGGCAGTTTTGGTTGCCAACCAATTTCTCTCTCTTACACTGTTGGATCATGCCTATTTTTGGATATGTGGTGCGCCTAGATGTTTCATTCATTCTGGACGATGGAGATCATGCCAATTTCTCTCTCTCCGGCAAGGTGTCGTTCATGTTGAACAGTAGCTCGTCCATTTTCAGGTTAATTCAGTTTTATTCAGATCTATAGGGATCCAACCATTGGATCATTCTGATTTTGAGATATACTGTACACAACTCAATGATCTATATTCTGACCATTGGGTTCAAGCAAATAATCAGAGGTGGATGACTTATTGCTTTTTGAATCTATTGCTAGTCTTAGTAAAAATTTAGGAAGCTTGATATAATTACATGTTTTGATGAAATTAGAATTGTGTGGGTGTAGGGTTTATGTAAGATGTAATGGTAAAATATGTTCTTGTTATTAGTGTTGTTATAGATTAATTGTGTTGTAAAATGTGTCAGGGAAGTTTTTAAACTTGGATGAAGGGACATTAAGTTTGTTGATTTAATGGATATATGTTTTTAGGCATTAAAAAGGATTGGGTCTAGTGGTAATTGAAAGAAAACTTGAAGAAAATTGTATCCTCCATTTAATGCAAAGATTCGACCTAGACATATAAATGAGATGATGAGCTTAATTGTTTTAAATGCTATGGAATTCGAGTTGAATGAGGTTAGAATAGATATGAAATGAATGGGTAAAGGTTTATCTGGAATAATTAAAAAGGGAATCATCCCTCACCATGAATGAAGGCATTCGGCCAAATGAAGAAGAAATAAGGAGATAAGACTTTGATTCATTTTCTATGTAAATTAGGTATGGATGCATTTATGTGTGTAAAGAAAATTAGGTAGAGTGTCAATTGGAAGAATTTTAAAAGGATCCAAATTCTCATCATAATATGGAATTCAACCAAAAATAGAAATCTTGAACTTGAGTTTATTCGACCTAATGTTATGGGGATTTTTATGAGATTGTGGTTTGTTGAATGCCAAATGAATTGTGTTATGTTTGAAATAATAGATTAATGTTAGGAAAATTTCATTTTTGTGGAATTTTAAGGTTGTCCAAAAGGATAATAAAAGGGGAGGAAAAGGTTCAATTAAGGCATGCATGGAATTTTGATGAAAAATATATTGTTAAATTTACTTAAGATGAAGTAAAGTGGACTTATGAAAAAGAATTGAAAAACTCATTATGAAAATAAATAAATAAAAAATAAGGTCATTCGACCAAGAATTGGTTTGATAAGGAAAATGAATTGGTTTCAATGGTATGAATAAATGTAAGGATGTGAAGTTACTAAGTCTGTACATGATGGATTGAGTAGATAAAAAAAATAAAAAATAAAATTGTTAGGTCATGTTTAAAGATATTCAGCATGGAAAGACAAGTCATGAAAGGAAATGAAATAAATAAATAAATATATGAATGCATGTGTCATGCGATTTTAAATTTAAATGAATTTTAGAATGGAAGTTCCAATTATGAAGGAGCCACATTTGATATGTATCTTTAATGATACATGAGAGATTGCAAGATCTGTTCAGTAGCATGGGACTTTTACGCGAGTTCAAGCATTAGATAGGTGTCTTACACCTCAAACTTTTGTTTTTACAGTACTTGTTAGAGTTAAATAAATGGTATTTTCTATAAATGTACTTGTGCTTGTGTAATTGTGAATGTTTATGTTGAGAAAAATATAGTGGACTAGCTGGCTTGAATAGAGTTAGTGGTGCTACTGTACTGACTGTCGAGTTAGATGTGTAATAACAAAAATGAAGTGTACTGATTTTAGGGTGATAAATTAATGGTATATTATGATTAAATTATTGATGCTCGATTTATATATGTATAGTGATGATATGTATGTGTTTAAATAATTTATGTGAAGGAAGCAGGTGTATCGCACCTTATCTTTTTAATTTGTGTAAACTTATTGATAAATTTCAGAATTTATTGTTTTATTGCTTCGATGATATTGAAATGAATAAGAGTACCTTGTGTGCAACGGTATACCTCTATTAGTTAGGATAATGTTTGAACGAATAGGAGTGATCACTTGCGTGCGTTGTTATGTATCGAATTAATTATGTTATTATGGTCGTAGTGTCAATAACTAAGTTTGTGTGTGAATGATACTTAGCAACAGTGGTTATAATGTATATGATGTTAAAAAAAAAAGGAAGAAAGAAAAAAGAAGAAGAAGAAGAAAAGAAATAAAGGGGATCGATATAAATAGAAATTTCAAGTGACATTGATTAGCTATCCGGGTTTGGATAGCTAATGGTATCAATGAGGTTTCATTGGTACCGACATTTAGGGTAACATTGATTAGCTATCCGGATTTGGATAGCTAATGGTATCAATGAGGTTTCATTGGTACCAGCATTTAGGGTGACATTGATTAGCAATTCGGGTTTGGATTGCTAATGGTATCAATGAGGTTTCATCGGTGCCGGCATTTCTTAAATTGATTAGTCGATCCCGAGAAATTGGGTGACTAATGATGTTAGTAAAGATTACTAACATTAGCATGGTTACTCTTAGTTCAGTGAAAAAGATAAGTTGATTAACTATTCTCGGTCGAGAATAGTTAATGATATCAATGGGTCATATTGGTATCGACAACCATTTCTGGTGTGATTAGCTGCTCTAGGTAAGGAGGCTAATGATGTCAATGGTTCTTGACATCGGTAACTTTAATGGTAAACCAGATATGAATAACATTTGATACTTCAAATAAGAATAGTTAATGATACTAATCGATTGTGTTAATATCAGTACGTGAATGTAATTGATTAGTCTAGCCCAATATTAGAAGACTAGTGATACTAATGAGATTTATTAGTGTCGGCGATTATCTTCCAGGAAATAAAAGGGAAAATATTGATTAATTATTCCAAAAGAATGAGATAAGCTAATGATACCAAGAGAGGAATGTCTTGGTATAAAGTGAGAATTGATTGATAAGGAGATGGTGTTCAAAAATCGTTGAGTTGTGTTGAGATTTCCAAGATGAAATTATTCTCAACAAATGGGATAGGATATTAGATGGATATTGGTAATAGATTGAAAATGCATGTTGTAAAAGAGGTTTATACCTAATTTTATGTCTCAAAAGAAATTCTATGGAGATTATTACCTATCATTGTTATTATTTGTTATTACTTTTTTATATTTATGTGTACACGTTAATTTCTATTTTCAGGTCCATCAGGGTCGCGTACGGAATGATATTGGTTTAGTTACCTTTTACTTTTGACCATGTAATTATTTGTAAATTAAGAGTATTATCTCCTAAAACTTGAAATGTAATATTAATCTGTAAATTTGAATGTATGACTTTAATCTAATGTTTGTAACTTTAAGTACATATTTAACCATGCATGTTTAGAGTTGAAATCAAATCTTTCACTTGAATTACATTATATGACGTTATTGAATAACATGTGTTGTGTTGATGATGATGAGTTGGGTTGAGATCCAGGATGATTGGATCAGAATGTGAATTAAAACTGGAAGTGTAATATGATTTTGTCGATAACTTAGGACCTCCTAGTATAGAGGAGACTCTGCAGAAATTTTGATAGAAATTTGGTGGAATCGGTATATCAAAAAAAAATTTAGCTAAAAACTTCCAATGTATCGCGAAAAAGGATGTTGGAAATCGGGGTTGTTATAGTTGGTATCAGAGTGTGATTGTGATTCAGTAGACTTTATAAGCATAGAAAGTATAATGAATCGCGTATCTTGAGATAGAATGAACTATATATATACACTACAAGTGTGGTAATTAAGGAAGTGATACTAAGTTATCAAGAAGTCGGTAACTAAGGAAATGAGCTACTACCTCGTGATTGTGGGAATATCGATAGCAAATAATAAATATGGAACCATTGTTTGATAATACGTTAAATGATTGTAAAGGATTCATGACAAAATAAATTTGAAATATTAATAAAATGATAATGAGACTTTGCTGAAATTTTGGTAAAAATTTGGTGGAACCGGTATATAAAAAAAAATTACCTGGAAATTTTCAATGTATCGCGAAAAAGGATGTTGGAAATCGGGGTTGTTACACAGTCTCCACCAGGTATGGAACTCTATGTTGATCTTTCCAAGTACTCTTTTCCACGGCATACATCCCCTGTTAGGTCCCTTGCTTCTCTAGCACCACATGGTGCTGCATCCTAGATAGGACAGTCAACACCACTAGTCTCTGCTTCCTCATCACAGCCTTCAGTTCCATGGATAATGTCTCTTCCCACTCTCGAGCCTCTTAATTTTAAGGAGGCTAACCATTTTATGTGCTGGCATATTGCCATGAAGGCTGAAATTGTAGCTTTACATGCCAATGGTACTTGGTCCTTGGTACCATTTGATCCCTCAATGAATGTGATTGGTTGCCGGTGGGCATACAAAATTAAACGCCGAGCTGATGGTGCTATTAACTGCTACAAAGCACGTTTGGTTGCGCAAGGGTTCACTCATGAGGGCATTAATTACTCGGAAATCTTCAGTCCTATGGTTAAACCAACTACTGTTCAATTAATTCTCACTATTGTCGTCTCTAAAGGATGACAGGTTCAGCAACTTGATGTCCATAATGCCTTCCTAAATGGCTCACATAGAGAGGTTGTTTACATGGCACAACCTACAAGTTTTGTAGACTCTGCTCTACCGCATCATGTCTATCGTCTTCACAAGTCTTTGTATGGTCTAAAACAAGCTTTGCAGGCTTAGTACACACACCTGAGTGACTTCCTTCTGACTATTGGTTTTTGGGTTTCCAAGGTTGATACCTCTCTATTTTTTCTGACAATGAATCATGATATTTGCTATCTATTTGTCTATGTTGATGACATATTACTTACTGGTAACAACTCTGCATTGATTCAACGTCTGATTACCTTACTAAGTTCAAAATTTAAACTCCGTGATTTGGGTAATGCCATTATTTTTTGGGGGTTGAGGTCACTCCTACTAGTATGGGACTCATGCTGAGTCAGCACAAGTATGTTCTTGATATTCTCTGTCGTGCTGGTATGTCCTCTTGTAAACCTGTTAATACATCAGCCTTTGTCTCTAAGGTTGCCCTGCAGTCTAGTGTGTTATTTTCAAATCCCACTCGCTTTCGAAAAATTGTTGATGCTCTTCAGTATCTCATGTTTACTAGACCAAAGATCTGCTATGTTGTAACCAAGGTTTGTCAGTTTATGCATGCTCCTACTAAGACGTATTAGGCTGCTGTTAAACGTATCCTGCACTAGTTGAAAGGTACGTCTTCTTTTGGCCTCCACCTTACTTGTGGCTCTTCTTTCTCACTTCATGGCTTTACTGATGCTGATTGGGCAGGGAGTATTGATGATTGAAAATCTATTGGTGGATATATTGTCTTTCTTGGTACGACCCCTATTTCATGGAAATCTGGGAAGCAACGCATTGTTGCTCGTTCATCCACTAAAACAGAGTATAAGGCTTTGGTTGATGGTACTACTGAGGTTCTTTGGCTCCACTATCTTCTATCAGTTTTTTGCTTTTCTCCTAGTTCTGTTACTATTATTTGGTATGATGATTTGGGTGCTATTTATCTGTCTGCTAACCCGATTTTTCATGCTCAAACAAAACATGTTGAATTTGATTATCACTTTGTTCGTGCTCAAGTGGCTAAAAGGGAAATTTAAATTCGCTTCATCTCCTCTAAAGATCAATTAGCAGATGTCCTTACAAAGCCACTCTCTCACTCTATTTTTTCTCTTTTACGTTCCAAGCTTCATGTGGATCACTAACCTTAAGCTTGAGGGGATGTATTATGGAATGTGTTGTAGAATAAAAAATATTGTATTATTGATGTATTGACTTGTCATGTGTAGTATGCTATACCATAACACATGTATTGCTCTATTGATATAAATAACAGAGGCGGCTACTTGATTTTGTAAGCACTTAATTATCAGAAACCTTATTTCAACTATATGTATCATACAGAACTATTTGATGCAATCGTAAAAATTTAAGGAACAAAACATGTAAAAGTAAATAAATGCAGTGAGGCATTGACTAGTAGCTTAAGAAGACGATTAATTAGCAGGAGGGGAGATCTTGAGGGGGGGGAAGCAAGCATTGAGATGGTCCCTCACCATTGTGGACAATAAAGCCAGTTGCTAGACCCCATGAAGTATGTTGCTCAAGGTGACAATGTATGAACCAAACTCCTGGATTATCTGCCTTGATCCTAATAGCAGCCCATCCCCCACTTGGAACTGCCACTGTATTCCTCTCTGGCGGATCGACAAGATTGTATCTTTTCCGATCCCTGGCTTCGTTGAAGTTTCCAAGTCCACTCCCAACAATGAAGAAGTTGTGACCATGGACATGAATTGGATGGTTCTCCGAATTAAGAAAACTTGTGTCTTGCAACACAATTTCTATGTTTGTGCCATAAGGCAGTACTAAAAGTTTCGTGCCGAATTTCGTGTTCATGTTTTGAGTAAATGAATCCCCACCAGTATAATCAAAATTATTTGGTGGTTTTTCTGGGAAACCAGAGGAGAAACTACCTTTGGTGAGGTTCTTGTAATAGCTTTCCAATATTGAGATGGAAGGGCGAACGAATGATTGGTTGTTCATTGAAGCAAAGAAACTCTTGCCCTTGAAACCCGAGCAGGTTTTGTTTTCTGGACAGTCTTGAAGGTTAAGACTTATAGTTGTTATCACTCGTTTGTCAATTGTTTTAGGCACATTACAAGGGTACTGAGAAGATGCAAGACTTCTAATCTTGTCCGAAAATTTTGTGGCAAATGCGGTGTCTTCCATTGCTGGAAGGTTGTGAAGTTTAAGGCTGCTCGGATCAACTGGGGATTTTCCTTTCCAGGTCCTTGCATTTTTGTACCTCAAGAAGCCGATTGTGGTGGAGTTGTTGGAGGGGAACACAGAGGTAAGATAAGGCCTTGCTGCCATGACAAACATGCCTGTGAAGTCTGGAACTTTGTTTGCAGTCATTAAAACAGTAGTGGTTTGTCCAGGAGTAATCATAATGGAAGTGGTTGCGAAGGGTTTAGTGTAGACTGCATCAACCTCCACTACTGTCAACGTATGTTTCGCTATCGCAAAGAAGAGCTCATTTGTTAGAGCTGCATTGATGATCCTAAGCAAATAGGTCTTGCCATATTCCACCGTCTGAATAAAAGTATCTGCAAAATAAAATTAGCAAATTAACCATTTCAGGTCATCTTCATTTTTTGTAGTGCTAAGAAATGTAAAGAGAGACAGTGGTCTTACAATTACCTTGGTTAGAGCAAGGATAGAGAGGTCCTGGTAATCCATTTATGGTGTAGGGCATTGGAACTGTCTGGCCCTCCTCCTGTTAACAGCATTGTTTTTTCAACTTCATCTGGATCCCCATTCCACCATTCTCCTGCATTTTATTACACATAAAACAAGTCAAGAATTAACTAACAATATTAGACACTCGTCTGTGTCTCTCTATCTTTTTTGAAAAGAGTAAACATTTAATCATTACCAAAAATGATGGGGATTTCAGCTTGAATTGGGTGTGAGAATGGATATGGGATGCGAGGGTAGATGATGAAAGCACCGTAAACAGATGCTCTTTGCCAAGCATAGTGAGCATGCCATAGTAGTGTCCCTCTTTGGCCAGTAACAGTGAACTTGTAGGTGTAGGAGTGGCCTCCTCTAATTTTTAGACATTGAAAATTTTTAGACATTGAAAATTCTTTGGTGTTATATATATATATATATATATATATATATATATATATATATATATATATATATATATATAGTGTGTTGTGTTTGGAATTGTGATAGTAATTATGATTTAAAATATTTTTTTATTTAAAAATTTATTAAAATAATATTTTATTTTATTTCATAAAAAAATCTTTTTAGAATTAATACATCAATTATAAAAACATATAAAAAATTAATTTTAAATAAAAAAAAATCAACTTCTTTAAAAAACACGACTGCACACCATCGGATAGTGCCATAACCATTAAGCCTTAATTAATTGCTCCATTGACACAGGATAATAATGATAAGAAGTGCTTCGGAGTTCCAAGTTCAGACAAATTGTGCACGTCCAGCCAACCGTGCTTGCTTACTAATGTATAATTACGAAACAATAATTTCCTCAAAAAAAAATATGTTCCATAAAATTATTCTTTCTATGGAAACTCACCATCAGCATCAAACCCATCATTATTACTATTATTTTCTACGAAATTTCATTCTTACTCCCTTGTCCCTTAGCACACCAATTGGATTCTTAATAAAGATCTGAAGTTAGGGTGGGTTGATGTGAGTTCGAATCAAGCCCGGAGTGGACTAGTCCAGTATTCTTGGTTTGTCAAGGCGGCACAAATTCGTTGTAGTTTCCTACAAGATTGGTGTTGAAGTAAGTTGGCGGCTAGAAAGGAGAAGAGAATATTGAGTTGATGGCGATTTAGAAGGTGACTGGTGTTTTAAAGGGTGTTTAGAAGTGTTGTAATAGTTTATGTCGTAATCACTCAAGGTAGCTACCGCCATTACACACCGATAGAGATCCAATATCAGTATGCTATAATCATCACTCAAGGTAGCTAACAATTGTGGACTGTTATCGTGACTTTTAAGAAAATGCCGCTCACAGTCGATTTTGAGACATGCCGTGAATGTAATATGTTAGTCAGATGAATAATTGAGTGGTGTTTTTTTTATATAAAAAATAAACTACGAAAACTATTTGCATTTACATTATTAGTTGACTGGAATATCATTACACCTCTGGCAACTCATCATCCTGAACCTCATTGGAGGGTATTAATTCCAACATTATCACACAAAAAAAAAAATTCAT
This sequence comes from Populus trichocarpa, assembly GCF_000002775.5. Lineage (NCBI taxonomy): Eukaryota > Viridiplantae > Streptophyta > Magnoliopsida > Malpighiales > Salicaceae > Populus > Populus trichocarpa. The sequence continues at coordinate 3,695,230 of NC_037299.2, read as the reverse complement.
GGGGACTTTATTTCTTGAGGGTTGCCACACGCAAACCATATCACTTCAGATATTTTGCAACACACATAAAATTCAATAATAACATGTAAAAGTAATTAAGCATATTAAATGCAGCGAGGCATTGACTAGTAGCTTAAGAAGACGATTAATTAGCAGGAGGGGAGATCATGAGGGGGGGGGGGGGAAGCAAGCTTTGAGATGGTCCCTGACCATTGTGGACAATAAAGCCAGTTGCTAGACCCCATGAAGTATGTTCCTCAAGGTGACAATGTATGAACCAAACCCCTGGATTATCTGCCTTGATCCTAATAGCAGCCCATCCCCCACTTGGAACTGCCACTGTATTCCTTTCTGGAGGATCGACAAGATTGTATCTTTTCGGATCCCTGGCTTCGTTAAAGTTTCCAAATCCACTCCCAACAATGAAGAAGTTGTGACCATGGACATGAATTGGATGGTTCTCCAAATTAAGAAAACTTGTGTCTTGCAACACAATTTCTATGTTTGTGCCATAAGGCAGTACTAAAAGTTTCGTGCCGAATCAAAATTATTTGGTGGTTTTTCTGGGAAATCAGAGGAGAAACTACTGGTGGTGAGGTTCTTGTAATAGCTTTCCAATATTGAGATGGAAGGGCGAACGAATGATTGGTTGTTCATTGAAGCAAAGAAACTCTTGCCCTTGTAGCCCAAGCAGGTTTTGTTTTCTGGACAGTCTTGAAGGTTAAGACTTATAGTTGTTATCACTCGTTTGTCAATTGTTTTAGGCACATTACATGGGTACTGAGGAGATGCAAGACTTTTAATCTTGTCCGAAAATTTTGTGGCAAATGCGGTGTCTTCCATTGCTGGAAGGTTGTGAAGTTTAAGGCTGCTCGGATCAACTGGGGATTTTCCTTTCCAGGTCCTTGCATTTTTTGTACCTCAAGAAGCCGATTGTGGTGGAGTTGTTAGAGGTGAACACACAGAGGTACGATAAGGCCTTGCTGCCATGACAAACATGCCTGTGAAGTCTGGAACTTTGTTTGCAGTCATTAAAACAGTAGTGGTTTGTCCAGGAGAAATCATAATGGAAGTGGTTGCGAAGGGTTTAGTGTAGACTGCAACAACCTCCACCACTGTCAACGTATGTTTCGCTATCGCAAAGAAGAGCTCATTTGTTAGAGCTGCATTGATGATCCTAAGCAAATAGGTCTTGCCATATTCCACCGTCTGAATAAAAGTATCTGCAAAATAAAATTAGCAAATTAACCATTTCAGGTCATCTTCATTTTTTGTAGTGCTAAGAAATGTAAAGAGAGACAGTGGTCTTACAATTACCTTGGTTAGAGCAAGGATAGAGAGGTCCTGGTAATCCATTTATGGTGTAGGCATTGGAACTGTCTGGCCCTCCTCCTGTTAACAGCATTGTTTTTTCAACTTCATCTGGATCCCCATTCCACCATTCTCCTGCATTTTATTACACGGAAAACACGTCAAGAATTAACTAACAATATTAGACACTCGTCTATGTCTCTCTATCTTCTTTGAAAAGAGTAAACATTTAATCATTACCAAAAATGATGGGGATTTCAGCTTGAATTCGGTGTGAGAATGGATATTGGATGCGAGGGTAGATGATGAAAGCACCGTAAACAGATGCCCTTTGCCAAGCATAGTGAGCATGCCATAGTAGTGTCCCTCTTTGGCCAGTAACAGTGAACTTGTAGGTGTAGGACTGGCCTCCTCTGATGGGGCACTGGGTAACGTAAGCTGGTCCATCAGCCCATCCTGTTCTTAGCTGCCTCACACCATGCCTGTTACGTTCAAATTTCGAACACAAACATGAACTAGTTTGTCAAACGTGTCAGATAAACTCCAATACATGTGTTGCTAAAGAAAATGCCGGTTGTCATACCACATGGATATATACGTCTCAGCTTTTTCTAATCAGTAGATTTAAATCTTATCTTGATTCTTTTTCAATGGATTTTTTAAAATAATATCATAATTTTAAAGATTAGTTTGATTCTTAGTTTTTTTATTTATTTGATAAAAATTAAATATAAAATATTATAAATCTGTATAAATTTTAAGTTAAAAAACTTTTATTTAAAAAAATATTAGAAATTAATATAAATTATATCTTAATATTTTATATAATAATTTAAATTTTTAAATTGAATTATATATTAGATAATAAAAATCAAGGGAGAGGAAGACAGGAAGGCCACCAAGATTACTGAATCAACTAGTCGATAGAAAGAGCCTTAGTGATTAGTGTTAATCTTAGTTTTATCGTTTAAACATCACAAACTCTTCCTATTTTCTTGTAATAATGACGATGCTGGTGATGAGAATGATTCATTAAGACAACCACCCGAATCGATCACTTACCCTATAATTCGGTTCAATAATTTAATCAATCATTTTAGGGTTTGAACTTGATACATTTCCCTATGCACCAAAGCTGCAAGGTTCTTTTGGGTTATTACTTTGTGTGAAATTGGTATTATGGTGTGTGGTGTATATATTTTGTTGAAAATACTTCAAAATAACATTTGTTTTTCATTTTATTTTTGTTAATACATTAAAATAAAATAAAAACATTAAAAAAATTAATTTAATATTTTTTTAAGATATATCTACTTTTATAAAAAAAAATTCAAAAACAAAAGTTACTATCCTTTCAAACACACGTTTGTTTTCAATGAGAGAAGCATATGCTGCAGCCAAAATGATGACAACATGGCATACAGTGCCACTCTTAGCATATGGTTAAAAAATACTTGCATATACGGACATTGGAAAATATGAATTAGACTAGGATGAATCCAAACTCACCAATGAAGGGTAGTATTTTGAGCAATCCGATTTTTGACCTTAATATGAATACTATCACCTTCGTTGAAGAATCATCTCAACCTAATAGCTTAAACTGTTAGGTGAGATCCCAGGATATGATTTATATTATTCTCTAACACACCCCCTCAAGTGAAATTCATTTGAACTTGAAACTTACACAAACTCACATTAACTTGTGTTTAATTTTTATTAAATAAATGGGGATGGTGAGATTCGAACTCGTGACCGCTTGGTCATCAAGACTCTAATACCATGTCAAAGAATTATCTCAACCCAATAACTTAAACTATTAGGTAAGATTCAAGATATGATTTATATTATTTTCTAACAACCTTCATAAAACAGTTATGGTTGGGCATGAATACTGCATAATCACCATTAGAAGGTGTAAGCAAACGTGTCACCTTCTTCCACTCAACCTAAAAACGTACACAAATTTGTATTAAATTTGCGTGTGTGTATGTATCTATATATATATTGGTTGAAAAGGCTCCTAAGAGAGGTTTAATATCTCTAAGACATGTGTATGGCTTACATTAAATTGAAACCCTCTAGTTGTTTGTGAAGAACAACACGGTAACGCCGCGGCGATTATAGCTAGTGATGCTAGCAAAATACCATAATGTTTGCGCACACCCTCCATTGCTGCCACTCCTAGATGGTCTATGAACTAGAGCACAACAGCCAGCACAAGTTACAAAAAACATCCACGCACCCAGGAGATATATATACAGGTAGAAAGTTTGCGATTCTCTAATATTTTAAAACTTAGTTATATAAATTCGATACAAGGACAGGATTTTCTGATGCTGCGGTAGGTGAATAGTGGCCATCGCCCAACACACAAATTTGTTCGATGGGGCTTAACTTTTCTATGGCAACGAAGATCACCATCAGCATCAAACCCAACATTATTACTATTATTCTCTAAGAAATTTCATTCTTACACCCTTGTCAGTTAGCACACTAATTGGATTCTTAATAAAGATCTGAAGTTAAGGTGGGTTGATGTGAGTTCGAATCGAGCCAGGAGTGGACTAGTCCAGTATTTTTGGTTTGTCAAGGCGGCACAAATTCGTTGTAGTGTCCTACAAGATTGGTGTTGATGTAAGTTGGGGGCTAGAAAGGAGAAGAGAATACTGAGTTGATGGCGATTTAGAAGGTGACTGGTGAATTTAAAGGATTTTTATACTATGACTTTTAAGAAAATGCCGCTCAAAGTCGATTTTGTGACATGCCGTGAATGTAATATGTTAGTCAGATGAATAATTGAGTGCTGTTTTTTTTATATAAAAAATAAACTACGAAAACTATTTGCATTTACATTATTAGTTGACTGGAATATCATTACACCTCTGGCAACTCATCATCCTGAACCTCATTGGAGGGTATTAATTCCAACATTATCATACTAAAAAATAAATTCATGGGGACTTTATTTCTTGAGGGTTGCCACACGCAAACCATATCACTTCAGATATTTTGCAACACACATAAAATTCAATAATAACATGCTACAAATTATACAAAAATAAACAAAAAAAAATTGTTTTGGATCCAAAAATGACTTTTGAAAGCTGCCGGAATCGACTAGAAATTGCTGGAAGTGAGATTGCCAATGTGGCGCGTGAATGAGACGCGGAATGACCGGAAGCAAGTGGATTTGCGGTGCGAGTGTTTCACGTGCCGGTACAGTTGCTTTTATCTTTTTTTAGCTTGATCTTTTCTAGATTGTTCTTGGATTGGATTTTCAAGTTAAAACGGAGTTTCTAGTAATCTTTTTTTCTAATTTAGTTTTTAAATATTAAATTTGTATTCTATTTAGTTATCACACTTTCATGACACGGATCTCAGGTTTGATGAGTTAACCTGGTTTGGCAGGTTAACCCAATTGACTCAGATTTTTTTTCTTTTTCTTAATTAGTTTTGTTCTTCCAATTTCATCCTTTAATATTAATTTGATTGAGAATTAAACTTCATGATTTGTTTTATTTACTTTTTATTAGATTATCCTGATCTCATGACACGAGAATAATGCTTAACGAATTAACCCGAGTTAACTCGAGTTATTTTTTGTATCTTTTATTTAATTGATTTTTTTTTTAATTTTATCATTCGACATTGGGTCGATTGAGAATTGAGTTTCATAATATATTTTGATTTGCTTTTTATGACAATATCTTGGTCTTAAGATCAGGTTCATGGGTTTTGGCATTTTAACCCTGGTTAAATCAGGTCCTTTCTTTATTTTCTTTCTAAGAGGTTATATTGGTCTCATTATCATTCAACATTGGATCGGTTGGAAATTAAGGTTCATAATCTATTTTTAACCTAATTGACTCATTTTTTTTCTCTTTTTTTAATTGACTTTCCCCCCCTAATTTTATCAATTAATATTATGTTTAATTGGGAATTAGACTTCATAATTTATTTTGGTTTGTTTTTCATTTGGTTATCATGGTCTCATGACTTGGTAATAGTACTTAACAGTTAACTCGGGTTAACTTGACTTATTTTTATATGTCATTTTTTTAATTAAAATTTTTATAATTTTCATCGTTCAACATTTGGTCCGACAGAGATGATTGAGAATCGAGTTTTATAATTTGTTTTGACTTTCTCTGTATGGGGCTATCTTAGTCTCAAGATCAAAGTCACAGATTTGACAAGTTAAACCGGATTAAATCAGGTTATTTTTATTTTTTCCTATAAGGTTATCTCAATCTGATGACCCGGGTCATGGGTTTGGTTGATTGATTCAGGTTGTTTTATGTTATTTTTTTAATTGATTTCTTTTTTTAATCTTGTCTTTCAATATTGGGCTAGATAGGGATTGAAATTTCACTACCAGAAATTCGCTAAGTACCAACGGAATTACCGATGGAATAATTCTGTCGGTAATTTGGGGTCGCCGTTACCGACAGACTTTACTCCATCTGTAATTTCATCTGTAACTACCGACGGCCACCATCCATCGGTATATACCGACGAAATTACGGACGGAATGTTGAGAATTTTTAAAAAAAAAGGTGGTTCGCTGACGTGGAGGTTATTGGAGGTATTTTTTACCGAGGGATTCAAAACATCAGCTCCGTACGGTGATGTGACCGATTCACCGATGGAAATGCCGACGGACTCACCGAGGGATTCAAAACGTCAGTCTCGTATGGTGACGCGACCGATTCACTGATGAAACTGCCGACAGAATAACCGACAGATTCAAAACGACAGCACCGTATGGTGACGTGCCCTTTTTGCTGACAGATTAGCCGATGGAGTCATAGACGGAAATATCCATTAGTGAAGCCGTCGGAAAAAGTTAATATATCTCCTCCCACTCGACCCTATCCTCCCCTATTTTTCCTTCTTCTTCCTCATCTCAACTCTCCCCAACTGCAAACAACCAGCCCCCCCAAAAAAAAATTCTCCCTCTTCTCAACACAACAAGTCATATATCTTGAAGTCTTCTTGTCACAACATCTGTGTTCTGATTTACCGACGGATTTTTATCAGTTTTTGTAAGTAATTCTATCTTTTTAAATTTTAACATCTAAATATCACGGTTTTTATTGTTTTTTTAGTATATGTATTTTGTTAGTAGATGTACATGTTTTATTGTTATTTCTCAAATAAATTTGTAGTATATGAATGTATAATTTTATACTTGTACTGGTTTGTTTTAGATTTTGTAAGATTGTATTTGTTTGTAAATTGTTGAAACTTTATTGAATTATCGAATTACATATGTTGTTTTGAAATAATTAATAGCTTATTTAATAGGTCAGTTTTAATTTTTATCATCAATGGTATGGCGGAGTTGTAATTTCCGTAAATTGATATATATGTATTAATTTGTATGGACGTTGATAATTGATAATAAAATTTATGAGAAGTTGTAATTAGCTTGTTGGATAATCTCGAGGTAAACCAATATTTTTGCAAATTTATTTACCTAACATAGTTAATTAATTAATACATGTTGTCATCATAATTTTATAGAGATTCGATAGAAGTCATGGATGATCGTTCATGGATGTATCGAGATTCACCCCAAGGATTGCGGAGGATGGATTATTGTAACGGGGTTCAGGGTTTTATTAATTTTGCAACATCTATTCCTAGAAATTTTACTGGAGGTGGTATTAGGTGTCCGTGCAGGAAGTGTCAAAATAAAAAGTATATGTATCCAGATGTTGTAACGATGCATCTTCTACACAAAGGGTTTATGGAGAATTACCAGTTTGGTATGCACACAGAGAAGTATTTGTTAGTAGGAGGAGAATGGAAGAAAGGGTGGTTGGGTCAACTTCTAGTGCTAGCAACGTGCATGAAGCGGCAAATGACAACATTAATCCTTACAGGAATATGGTTATGGATGTAATGAGAATGAATCAAGGTAATGTCAGTCAATGTCCAATTATAGAAGAAGAACCTAATGCAGATGCAGCTAGGTTTTTTGATTTGTTGAAAGATTCTGACGAACCATTATGGGGTGGTTGCACGAACCACAATAAATTATCGGCTGTAGCACAGGTGTTCACCATCAAGTCAGATCACGGGTTGAGTGAGGCCGGGTATGACAAGATTATTGAATGGGCGAGAAGCATTTTACCTGAAGGGAACAGGCTGAAAGAGAACTTCTATGCTGCGAAGTTCATGATGCAACCCCTTGGTTTAGGATACCATAAAATTTACATGTGCCCTAACTTCTGTATGTTATACTACCTTGAAAATACTGAGATGACCGAGTGCATGACATGCGGGCATTCTCGTTACAAACCCAGAACTGGTAGGGGAAAGACTCTAGTGGCATATAAAAAACTTAGATACTTCCCAATCACATGACATGAGGTTATTCATGTCACCAAGGACTGCTGGGCACATGACATGGCACCAATCACATGAGGCGGTTGATGGAGTGATGGTGCATCCTTCTAACGGCGAAGCGTGGAAACACTTTAATAGTGTGCATCCTCACTTTTCAGCTGAATCAAGGAACGTGCGTCTTGGGTTGTGTACAGACGGATTCAACCCATTCGGGTCATTTGCAGCTCCTTATTCTTGTTGGTCGGTCATACTGACGGTTTATAACTTGCCACCGGGGATGTGTATGAGGCCGAAGTTCATGTTTTTATCTATGGTCATACCAGGTCCGAGCAATCCGGGGTGGAATATAGATGTTTGTCTTCGTCCGTTGATTGATGAGTTGACGCAGTTGTGGTCCTCTGGAGCTTTGACTTATGACATCTCGAGGAAACAGAATTTTGTTATTAGAGCGGCTTTGATGTGGACTATTAATGATTTTCCAGCTTATGGAATGCTTTCTGGTTGGAGCACGCATGGAAAACTAGCATGTCCATACTGCATGGAAAACAACAAGGCATTCACGCTAAAAAACAGAGGTAAAGCTTCTTTTTTTACTGTCACCGTCGTTTCTTACCACATAATCATAGGTACAGAAAGAACAGAAAAGATTTCTTTGTTGGTAGAGTTGAAAAGGATGTTGCACCCCGTATCTTTCTGGTGAAGAATTGCATGATGTTGTAAAATTATACGGTGACATTGTCTTTGGTCTCCAATCAGGTAAGCAGAAGTTCTCTGGTTTTGGTTTGACCCATAATTGGGTAAAGCGAAGTATCTTTTGGGAGCTTCCTTATTGGAAGACCAATCTTCTCCGCCATAACCTTGACGTCATGCACATTGAAAAGAACATGTTTGAGAACATTTTCAACACTGTCATGGATGTGAAGGGGAAGACAAATGACAACATCAAGGCTAGATTGGATGTAGCGTTGTTCTGTAACCGTAAAAATATGAAGTTGGTTTGTGATGAGTCACGGGTCGCAAAACCAAGAGCAAACTTCGTGTTAGAGAAAAACACACAACTACTAGTCTATAAATGGCTTAATAGTCTGCGTTTTCCGGATAGACATGCCTCGAACATATCAAGGCTGGTTAATATAGAGGAATGCAGATTGTATGGAGTAAAGAGTCATGGCTGCCACGTGTTTATGCAAACACTCATCCCATTAGCTTTTCGTGATTTGTTTCCAAAGGGGATATGGAATGCACTCACGGAGATCAGTCATTTACTGAGAGATTTATGCTCCAGCAAGTTGAATGTTGATCACATTGAGAGGCTTGAAACGAATATCGTTGAGACACTATGCAAACTTGAGATGATATTCCCTCCATCATTTTTTGACTCAATGGAGCATCTCCCCATACATCTACCGTTCGAGGCAAAAGTTGGATGACTGGTCCAGTATAGATGGATGTACCCATTCGAACGGTTACATATTACAGTTGCAATGTAATTCATATATAAAAGTATTTTCTTTGTTTTTCTTCATTGAAAATACTTGATTAATTCAATGCAACTACTTGTTCAATCTCAAGAAAAAGGTTAAGAACAAGGCGCATGTTGAGGCTTCGATATGTGAGGCCTATATTGTTGAGGAGATCTCAACATTTATCTTGTACTATTTCGAACCTAATCTGAGAACGAGAATCAATCGCGTTCCACGGGATAATGATGGCGGTGAAGTGTCTTCTAGTGGGAACTTGTCAATATTCTCCAATCCTGGACGACCCACACCTAAAAATGTCGTAAGAGAAAGATATTTGTCAGAAATAGAGTTCAAACAAGCACACAATTATGTTCTATTTAAATGTGATGAGCTGAGGCCTTTTATTCAGTAAGTGTATATATGTGTAATACTAATTAAACTTTGTCAATAATATATTGTTAATTAGATATTGTAATATAATACACTCATTACCACTTGTAGGGAACATCGACAATATTTGTTGTCCAATAACTCACAGCTGACCGAATCCCAGATCTTTCAATTATAAAATGAACAATTTGCTACATGGTTCAGAACACATGAAAGCACTATCACAAACTCATTCTCACTTGAAAAATTATTGTATGCATGTCATTACGTGATTCTCGTTTATTGTTCATTGATGTACATTATATACAAGGTTTATCAAATGAGAAGGGGTGCTGCTAAGTCATTGTCTTCACTAAGCCTAGGCCCTGAAAGAAAAGTTAAGTGCTACAACGGGTATTTTGTCAATGGATTTGTTTTCCATACTGAAGAATACGGACATGGTAGAAAGACATACAACAGCGGTGTTTGTGTTAAGGGATCGACTGGTAGTGAGTTAGAAGTTGACTACTATGGTATATTAGAAGAGGTCGTCGAACTGCAATATCATAGCGAGCAGAATAGAGTGTTTTTATTCAAATGCTATTGGTATGACATGAGTGACAAAGGAATCAAAGTTGATCCGCACTATGGTCTGGTTGAAATCAACTTAAAAGCTAGACTCCGCAACGTAAACGATGTCTTTGTTTTCACAAAGCAATGTCAACAAGTTTATTACACATGCACCCCTTCTTTTAGAAAGGATCAACCAGAGTGGATTGGGTGTCCGTTGTAAAAACGAAACCCAGGGGTCGTGTCGAGCTTGTTCAGGATGAGAACGAAGACACAAGTGTGCGAGATGAAGTCTTTCAAGTTAATGAGTTGGTTGAACTATATCGAGTTACTCCTTCGCTTGACTTGGAAGAAAAATCAAATTTTCGTGTTTTTGATGATAGTCTTGTTGATGTTGACGCAGAGGAGTTGAATGTTGTTTTGAGCTCTAGCGGACAAGCAAATGTCTATGAAGATGATGACCATATTGAAGATTGCGATGAAGGTGATGACTATTCAATTGATGATGAAGAAGAAGAAAATTCTGACTAACTATCAGAATGAAGCCCTATGTAAAACCCTTTTTTTCATATAATATAGATTATGGATGATATATTTTGTAACACGAAATATGTATTGTTTAAGCACTGTTGTTATTGTTTTGTACGATGGACAGTTTATCATTTAAGTGTTTGCAGGAAGGTAAATAGGCAATACAAATATAATTTTTCTTGTACACTTACCGATGTCCATACCGATGGAATAAGGTCCGTTGGCATTTCACAGAGAGTTCGAAAATAATCACTTGAAATGCCATAATTACCGACATCCATGCCGATGGAATAAGGTCCGTCGGCATTTCACAGAGAGTTCGAAAATAATCACTTGAAATGCCACAATCACCGACGAATTTACTGACGGATTAAAGACTGTCGGTAAGTTGTCGGCAGATAATATTACTGACAAAATCACCGACGGACTGCGCGAATTCCAAAGGGCGGTGTATTAAATGCATCTCTGACCGCGTGAGTTTTTTGACGGACTTACCGACGGAACGCGAAAAATATGGAGGGTAATTAAAAATGTTGGTGCAAAATTCAAAAATTACCGACGGATTTTTGAATGTCACCGACGGAATAAATTAAAATAATATTTTTTTTATTTACCATCGGTAAAACTACCCTATAAATCCCAGCGACCGCCCCTTCAGTTCATTTTTTCATCTCTTCCGTTCTTTACCTTCAATTTCGAATTTTTTCCTCTGATTTCTTCAAGGCTTTCACCTACAATCTCTAGCAAGTGTTCTTGTGAATCTTCATCAGATTAAAAGGTATGTGTTTCCTCTATTTCATTTACTTTAAGGGTTTTTTTTTTGTTTTAGCTATTTTTTTTTTTTTGTGTTTTTTGTTTTGGTGTATTTTTATAATGTAGATAAAGTCTTGAAATCAACACATTATTAAGGTAAGCATGTTTCATTCCTAAAGTCTATAGTGTTTTTTTTTTTGAATTTATTGAATATATTTTATTGTTGTAATGGCATAATTATTGAATAATTTGTTGAATTGTAATTGTTACTATTGAATTTACCTTAGAATAAGTAATTGAATATGTTGGAATAATTAGTAATTTTACTACATTATTGCATGATTTGTGTTTAATTATTTGCATTAATTTTAATTGTTAGTCTAGAGTTTTTGTTGAATTTATTGAATATTTTTTATTGTTTGTATTTCTATAATGATTGAATAATTTGTTGAATTGTAATTGTTAATGTTGAATGTATCTTAGAATAAGTAATTGAATATGTTGGAATAATTAGTAATTTTACTACATTATTGCATGATTTGTGTTTAATTATTTGCATTAATTTTAATTGTTAGTCTAGAGTTTTTTTTTAATTTATTGAATATTTTTTATTGTTTGTATTTATATAATGATTGAATAATTTGTTGAATTGTAATTGTTAATGTTGAATGTATCTTAGAATAAGTAATTGAATATGTTGGAATAATTAGTAATTTTACTACATTATTGCATGATTTGTGTTTAATTATTTGCATTAATTTTAATTGTTAGTCTAGAGTTTTTTTTGAATTTATTGAATATTTTTTATTGTTTGTATTTATATAATGATTGAATATGCTGTTAATGTTGAATTTACCTTGTAATTAGTATGAATGTTATATGTATAGATGTTATGTTATATATAATATTAGTATAGATGGAGTCAATTGGTTGTGGCTTTTGTCAATATTTACAGGTTTGTGGATTTGGGTAGTATCTAGTATAGGGGAGGTGCTGTCGAATTTTTTTTAACATTCGAAGTTAATTATATAATTATTTGTATACAATTGTGTAGATGCGTAGAACGAAAACCAAAGCTGGTCGCTCACGTATGGTCGCAGCTAGTTCTTCTAGCAGCGAGGATAACGTATCCTTAGGTGCCTCTCAAGAAGAGGCACCTACGCCACCTGCACCGTCAACCGATGCTGCCTCTTCCAACACGGGTTCACAGCGCAGAAGTGGCATGCCTTCGCAGCGGAATCAGTTCACCCGTAAGTATGAGGCACAGTGGAAGGACGACCTTTCAATGTAAGTTTGTTAAGGTTTTAGTTTTTTCTTTTAAATTACAAAATAATTTATGAACAACTAATCAATATTTCATGAATTTAATTTATTTTCAGGTTCACAAACATTGAGGCCACCCGAATAATGTCATTGGCGTTTAAATCGTCGATGGAGATTCCATTATTTCAATAGAGTCAGGTATCTAGACATCCTGAATGGATACCTCGAATCGATTCATGGTTTAACAGATTTGAGGTTGGTGTTAATTTCTAATTTCTAGCTTATTTCTAATAATTTATTAATATAATTGTAAATAAATTATTATTTTTATTTATCTAATTATTTATACACAGCACAAATTCGCCTGGGACAGGGCGCATGACAAAGTTGTGAGGAGGGTGTGGGAAAATCATGCGGCAACTAGGTAACATCGAAAACAATACAAGATTTTTTTAGAAAAAAAAAATTTCAACTTCTAATTTCTCGCTATGGAAGTAGGTTGCGTGATTTTTGGTATAAATCATAAAAAAAGGCAAAAAAACGGCGAGAGATAGGGGTCTCCAAGGCTGGAACGACGTGGCAATTTGGAGGGATTTCAAACCGATATACATCCCGGAAGATATATGGCTGCACTATCTTGAGCACGTGACATTTGAGCAGTTCACACAACGCTCACAGTCCGGTGACAACGCACACCAGCGGCTCCGTTCCGTTTGCTGCACATGCGAAACGGATGGTAAGATTAATTTAAATGAAATATATCGTTAGATTAATTTGTTGTTAATTAATCTTTTTTCATTATAGGCTACGTCTCTTGGACGTGAGCCGAGCCCGATTGAGCTATTTGTGGAGACGCACGTGCGGAGTCAAGACCGCCAAAAGGGGGCGCAACAGTTCGTTGACAACCGTGCTCAACACTTTGTGGTATGTTTGTTCAACCATTTTATTTTGTAAGTTATTATTTTTATTGAATTGAATATGATGATTATTTTTTTTATTTTCAAGAGATATATAATAGCCGGTTGAGGGAGAGATATGGGGACAATCCTTTGACCCTTCTGGAACTCGATCCGGATTTATGGATGGAGGTTGGATCGTCTGGTGGACCCGATAAAAATCGGGTTTACGGGCTCTCCAACACTACGACCGAGAACTTGCGGGCGGCCCGTAGTGTTTCAACCGTTGGGAGCTCCCAATCAGTATCGAGCACCCAATCTAAGGAGTTTGTGGCCTTGCAGCAATACACGGCTCAGCTCACCGAAAAATACGACCACCTATCAGCGGAGCATGCACAACTCAAAGCGGAGCATGCACAACTCAAAGCGGAGCATGAACAACGGTATGCACAACTCAAAGTGGAGCATACACAACTGTATGCAAAACAAAAAGCGGAGCATGACCAGCTTCGCGAATTTGTCATGAACATGGCATCACATAGTGGTGATACATGTGCGCCCCCTCCTTTTTGGCCGTACAACAACCAGCCTCCTCCTCCTCCTCCTCCTCCAGCTCCACCATTATGTTAATTTGTAATGAATATTATTTAACTTTAATAGTTAATTTAACATTTTTTTTAAAACACATTCAGTTTGTAATGAATATTATTTAATTTTATTTCTTTTTTTATGTTTAATAAAAATTTTATTTGCATAATTGGTTTTTTATTACCCTTAATTTATATAATTTTATATTATGTATTCTAAATACTTTTTTTAAAACATATTTAAAAATAATCACAGAGGGTTTTACCGACGGAATATATCCGTCGGCATTTGACAGTAGCTGCCACCGTCACTGATGAATTTACAGACAGATATATTCGGTCGGTATTACAGACTCACCGACAACTTTACCGACAGACTTAATCCGTCTGTATTTTACAGTGCCTGCCACAATTACCGACAAATTTACAGATAGATATATTCGGTCGGTATTCCAAACACTCACCGACAAATTTACCGACGGTATGAATCCGTCGGTATGTCACACTATCACCGACGGGATAAATCCGTCGGTATATTTCAAGCGGGAAACTTTTTTTTGGCGCGCAATTTCCGTCTGTAAAACCATCGGCAAATGTTTTTTTATTTTTCCGACCAATATAGTGACAGACTATGGTATTACCGACGAAAGGAAAGCCAACGGACGTATTCTGTCGGTGAAGACGTCGGTAAATAAATTACCGATGAAATCTTAATCACAGACCGACGGAATATTTCCGTCGGTAAAACTGTGAAATCTTGTAGTGTTTGTAATTTATTTCAATTTATTTTTCATGAGGTTATCTCGATCTTATGATCCGGGTTGCAAGTTTGACATGTTAACCCGAGTTGTTTTTTTAGGTCCTTTTTTAATTTTTTCAATTTCATCATTCAACATTGGATTGATTGGTAATTAGACTTAATAATTTATTTTGATTTGCTTTCTATAGGATTATTATAGTCTCATAACCTAGGTCATAGATTTAACACGTTAACCCGGATTGTCCAAGATCAATCAACTATGTTGTTATTTTAATATTAAAAAAATATATCATCTTGAAATTTTATTTAGTCAAAATTTGTTTTTACTGGTTGTATGAATTGTTTTATGACCAGTAAAGTCAACCGAATTACATCAGGTAAATCCTCATAGAATTTAATTTTTTTCCGTTAGAAAAAAACACATTAGTAACATGTAATTTTTTTTTTTTCGTTCAAAAAATATTTAACTTAATCAACAGCGTAGCGCGGTCAATCATATAGTGGGAACTATTTGGTGTGATTTATGAACTGAAATGGAGCTGATTTCTACGGTGGTTTCAGGGCTTGGGATGGGGATGATTAGTGGCTGCTAGTGGTACTGAGCATATTCTTACAAAAGCACAATACATACTCTTGTGATTAAAACAAGCTATATTAAAGTATAATAACATTTTGATTGGGAGTGTAATAGCGTATAATAACATTTTGAACGTTAATGAAATAATAGTCATTTTTTAAAGTATTTTTTTATTTAAAAATATATTTTTTTTATTTTTAAAAAATTATATTTAGCATCAGTATATTAAAACAATCTACCACTATAAAAAACGTTATTTAAAATAAAAAAAAATTAATATTTTTAAAAATATTTTTGAAACTAAAAAACAAACAAAATATGAGCTGGAACCAGTCAAATATCTATGGCTTTTCCATCAATTTCTATTGACTAGGGGTAAATTCTTATATGCTGTCTTTCCAAGAGCTCTTATTCCTCTTGCTTTGTCTCAATATGGCGTCCATAATTCCATATCGTTACCGGTTAAAAAAGAAATCATGGTGTAGATGTCATCTTCATCTTGAAAGATTTCTAAAAAGGGCTTTGAAATTCAATAGCTTTGCTCTCCTTTGAATGTAAAAAAAAAAAAAAAAAACTATAAATAAACTGTAATTTAATTAGTACTAACTAGCAAATTGAACCATGATCTAGTTGGAAAAAAAAAACTTAACATAAAAAATAATATACCATGATTTATTTTATCTTACCCGCAAAAAATATGGAAGATTTCAAATAAGAGCAAGAGAGACATCTTTTTAATTAAAACTCCTTTTATTTTAGCAATATGCTTTATTTTTCACTTAACCTTTTTTTTTCCGAATATATGTTTTTTGAATAAATTATAATAATTTTGACGTGAATGTATTTAAAAAATATCAGAACAATAAACCGGATGTGCATTGCCATGGAAATCTCTTTGATTGTAGTGTCAAAACTGTCCCAGCACAACAAGTTAACCTGGAGAACACCCCAACCTAACCCCATTCTTGGCTCAGGTTTTAAACTAGACCAAGAGGAACTTGACCTGATTTGATATAGTCAACCTGACGGGTTCAAATATGACCTGGTTAAGACCCAGTTTTATATCAAGGATTAAAATTTTTCAAGATTGTGTAGTTAGAATAACCCTTTCCTTTTATATAATGAGACAAAGCCATGTTTGTTGAATCAACTCGAGTTAACCAGCCAAAACTGGATGATGCGTATCAGTTTACGATATTAACGAATCCAATTAAGGTGTTGATCAAGTCCATTGCAAGTCCAGGGACTGAATTCACTAAAGAGGTTGTTTTGGATTCAATGTTTCCTATCGTCTGGTTTTATGATATTAAAGAGAGACTTCTCTTTAATTTAAATCTCCTTTTATTTTAGCACCATGCTTTATATTTCACTTAACTTTTTTTTACTTGAATATATGTTTTTTTTTATAAATTATAATAATTTTGATATTAATGCATTAAAAAAATCAGAACAATAACTAGATGTGCATTGTTGTGGAAAACTCTTTGATGGTGGCGTCAAAACTGACCTAGCACAACGAGTTAACTTGAAGACCACCCCAACACCAAAGTCACGGCAACTTTGGTTTTTGTCTTAGTATGTTTAGGTTTTTAAACATTAGGTTTGTTATTTTATGGGCTTAGTTGGTCCTATTTATTTTATCTATAACTCAACGCTTATTTGAAATTAACTTATGTTTGGTTTTAATTGTTTTTAGAGCACAAGACTTGTTTGGGCTTAATAGTTTTTTTAGAATTTCAGGTTTAATAATCTATTTTGAATCATTTTTGTAAGTGGGTTTAAATCAGTTCACTATGGTAGATCTATTAGGTTATTTTTCTTTGGAGTATAAAAACACTACTAGAAAATTGATAAATACAAACGGAAATACCGAGGGAATATTTCCGTCGGTAAATTTCCAAGGGATTTTACCGACGGAAATATTCCCTCGGTATATACCGAGGGAATTACCGTGGGAAAAAAAATTAAAACAAAGCAAAAAAAAAATGATGACGTGTCACTTTTACCAACGGAATTACCGACGGAATAAATTCCGTCGGTAAATTTGTTGGTAAATTGTGAACACTGTTCATCATGTTAATTACAAAGGGAATCACCGATGAAATATTCCGTCGGTATTTTCCAGAGAGTAAATCACCGACGGATTGAAAAGTCGTCGGTGTTATTTGGCGGTTTTCTGAAAAAATTCAATTAATTTAAAATTTTCATTTAAATATTACAGACGGAATCACCGACGGATTGAAAAATCATCGGTAATTTTTTGGCGGTTTCTGAAAAAATTTTACGAGATTGAAAATTTAAATTAAATATTACCGATGGAATTACCGACGGAATAATTAAAAAATATTAATATTTAATTATCCGTCGGTAAATCCGTCGGTAAAGCGTCCCTATAAAAAGCCTGAATGCCCTTATTTCACAAGAGACAAACCCGTTTCTTATTATTATTCTTCTTCTTCTTGTTCTTCTACTTCTTCTTCTTCTTCTTCTTCTTCTTCTTCTTCACTATATGTAAAAAACATCATTAAGGTATGTCTTCTTCTTCTTCTTCACTTTATGTAAAAAACATCATTTCTTATCTATTTCTTTCTCTTCTTTTCTCTCCTCATCTCCTTCTCTTTTCCTCCATGCTTGGGTATGTCTTCTTCTTCTTTCTTCTTTTATCCTCTTAGTTTTTTTTTTAATTAATATGCTTAATGAAATTTTTTTTCTCTCCTTAGCTTCACTTGCAACTACATTAAGGTAAGATTTTTCTTTTTTCATGATTTTTTTCACTATATTTGTTCTTTATTTTATTTTTAATTTTTTTTGTTCTTAATAATTGTATAAATGTTGTTGTGAGATTTTTTTTTCATATGAGATCAATTTTTAGTAGATTTATTTATAGGATTTTTAAATTTTTAGCAATTACAACTTCATTTTTTTCATATGAATTTTTTTAGTTGAATTTTTTTTTTATTTTATTTATTTGTTGCAAATTTGTTTGAATTGATTTTCTTATTTTTTTTCCAAGCATTTTGAGTATATATCATACAGTGTTAATTTATGTTAATTTAATTATTTTATAATTTTATAAAATGAATTTTTTTAAAATGTTTTTCAATAAGTACCGACGGAATTACCGACGGAACTTCCGTCGGTAAATCCCTCGGTAATTCCGTTGGTAATAAAAAAATTATTACCGACGCGTCTGTTCCGTCAGCAAATCCATCGGTAATTCTATTACCAACGGATTTACTGACGGACAAAACATTACCGACGAACGATTCACCGACGGATCATTTTCGTCTTTGATTCCGTCGGTAATATAATTACCGATGGAATATGTGTCTTACACCGACGGAAAAATTATGTCGGTAAAACTGTTAAATCTTGTAGTGAAACTTCATGCAAGACACTTTTTTTTATTTAGAATTGATAATACTATTGCTTCCGAATTTATTCAACTTATGTGAGAAATGTTCTTGCATTATTTAGTTCTCTTAAAAACTAAATTGGCTTATCAAAGATTAAGTGGTTTCATGATGTCTTCATTATACTTCTCGTTCACAAATTAGTATTCGTCGAGTAGGGGTTTTTATTCTAATAGAGTTGATACCTTGGGATAGGTTTTCATTGTATCACTCATATCGGACCTAGTTCAACTTTCCAGGATTCGTTGTTAATCTTTTTGGAATATATTTTTTATTTGATTATACTATAATAAAAATCAACCCAATAAAATTTAAGAAAAAAATACTCATAGTGAAAGGCCACACAAAAAAAGTGTTTACTGATGTTATAAAATGAAATCAAAGTCAATTTAATCAAATAATATCCAAAGAAAATTTAGCGGTCAAATAAATTTAAAACAAAAACTGATGAAAGGCCGCACAAAAAAAGTTATTTCTAATGTTACAATATGAGAAATGTTATTTAATCAAAACTATTCAAAAAAAAAAACTATATAGTGGTCAAATAAATAAATAACACTATGAAGGACTGTAAAAAAAAAAAAAAAAAACACTCACCAATATATATATAAAAAAGGCTATGATCTAAGTCAAAATAACAAAGTGAAAATTTAATGGAATTTGATAAAAAAAATATTAAAATATTTTTTAATTAATATATTTTAATGTTTTTTAATTAAAAAATTCTAGAAGAAAAAAGCAAACAATAAAACAAGTAAATTGTGTGGCCTTAGGTGGGCATACGTGTTTAGCCCACAGACAAGGTCTGGCCCATATGTCATGCCTCCTTTTTTCTTTATAGTATAATCCACCTCCTTTTGTTTTATTTAAGAAAAAAATAACAGGTTACACGTTACCTTTTAATTCTCCTCTAGCCATCTAAGGTGGAAGGAAATTCAAGCTCCACTCATTGGTGCCTAAATAAACATATTTCTCATCTAAAACCACCTATAAAAATACCTTATACACCTCAACAAACCCATAGATAATCTTAAAACAACCTTTAATCGATTAGAAAACCAAAAATCAACTTGAAATGAAAAAGAATTCACATGCCCCAATCTAAATTTTGAAGCGATATTATGGGTTAAAAACACTAAATAAAATTTATCTCATCAAATGAAACTTGTTGATACCAATATCAACTATTTTTTGTTTTTGTGGTGTAGAGAACCAATTACTTTCTCTCTTCTTATTTGTTTAAAAGTGATTTTCTCTCGAATCTCTCGAATCTCTCAAACCTAAGGACTAACATATGAACAAAATGATGTTTTGTACCAAAACAAAATAGTATCAAACTAAAGGACCATAATTGAATTTGACAAAAATTTTAAGGCAAAAAATGTTAAAGAAATGCCCCTTAAACAATATTGAAAGAAAAAAAACTTGAATCTCTCTCATTGTCAATTTTGGTCCCCAATTTGTTTTCAAGCAACAAAACTAATTTTTTTCATTTGAAATCAAGCATTAATCCAACATCGAGGTTTTCATTTAGATTTAGAAAGCCTTTTAGAAAGTAAACTAAAACAAATAATCAAGCTAAATCCTCATTCAACACAATATACAAGGACAAAATTAAAAAAAAAAATTTGATGATCAAAGTGAAATAAAATTAAAGGATAAAAAAGAAAATGCTATTACAATTCATAATGTTTCCCCTCGATAGATACAGTGAAAGCACAATACATACGCTATACCTTTTTAGGTTTTTGTTAATTGGTTTTTTTCTTATAAAAGATATCAAGTTTTAGTCTCTTTTATACACCAACTTAAGACAATGTTTTGAATTCGAGTTTCATCTTAATCAATTAATTACCATTTGGAAAAATACTAAAGGTGAATGAAAAATTATTGTAGCCCAAGACTCCAATTACTATTCATTATAATTGTGATTTGCTGGAATTTTCTTAGCTCAAAAAACTTTTTAACTAGGTATTGGGGATAAAATGGTCTTTTCAACTTGATATAATTATTTTTTACTAATTATATAGGGTTAGATTGGTCATTTGATTTTTGTTTTTTGCATAGTAAAAATATGAATTTAACCCTAGAATAAAAAAAAATATCATGCTGACAAATTGTATAGGGTTAGATTGGTACGTTTTGGTCTTTTTAATTTTTAAAAATATTGTAATTACTTTGATGTTTTTAATGAAAAAACCAACTTAATTCTCTTATAGGGGTTTTTTTATCATCTTTAATTTGGTTTTATTATAGATTTAAAGATTGTTAGGGGTGCTTTTAATAATTAATATATATAAATATAATTTCAAAAACATGGTAAGACGGTATTTGATAGGTATTAACACCTCAAGCTACACATGTTTCAAGATTGATGTTAGTTTGCTGGTCAGACCCTAGGTTTGCTCCCTAAAAGTCACCAGTTCGAGTCACACAAACCTCAAGGCAACTTGAGGCTTACATGGTTATTAACTTCAGGGCTCGTAAGATTAGTTAAGGTACACGCAAGCTGACACAGACATCCATGTTAATAAATAAATAAATAATGATGTCAGTTTGACTCTGGCAAGAAACTTATCAACACAAAAAGACCTGCCGAAGCTCTTTTCATTCACTTAAAGCTTTTAGACTATACACTTCTACCTTTTACGCTAGAAAGAGCTGAAATTAATATAAAGCATCGACATAAAGTTCTAGCCTGAATCTTCTTACATTAAAACAAGAAAAGAACATGTTTTCAGAAAAGCTACGGCCATGGGAAGAAGAATATAAAAGGTCAATGGTAGAGATTATAGCTCAAAAAACAAAGAAAAGTATAAATATTTTCTTTTTGGTTCTATGGGTGCCAGATGCATTGTATTCCTAACCGGCAGCAATCAATTAAAGTGAAAAAAGATATATTTGCAAGGACAATCACTCTTGAGTCTTGATACCACCACCTTGAAGAAACTTTTAAATTTCTTTATCACTTCCACACATTTGCTCTTCTTTTTCAACTTACTATCATGACACTTTAAGAGCTTAGTTAATTCCCACAGATCTTTGAAACATTTTGGTGATTTTGCAAGATGCTATCATGATAATTAGAATCACCTTGACTCATTCCCATGAATCTCGACCTCTCAAGTTTCAGAAATAAAAAGCATAAATACTTCAATGCTTACCACAACGCCGAATGCTGCCTCAATGCATACCATAATTGGTGTTCTGAATATCAGGGCATATTAGTTAATTTTGTTGTCTGTTTATTGAATTCTTATTGTTGAATGTTCATGTCAGTAAACTTGATTTTTTTTTATGTTCTCTGTCTGTGTGTGTGGTTGCGCACAGTTTAGCATTTTCCCACAAAAAGAACATACATTATCAAACAATCAAAGGAAAATAATGTTATGAAACATAAGCTTGTCGGATAATCCCTAGCCTCACTGCATTACTTTGCCTCGCCCAAAAACCACAAATTTATACAAGCTGTACTACGATTATCAGTCACAAAACTTCATTATTCTTCTGCACTCGCCTATTCACAAGTATCACTAACATATGTATTATGGAATGCATTGTAGAATAGGAAATATTATATTATTGATGTATTATTAATGTATTGACTTATCATGTATAGTATGGTATACCGTAACACATGCGCTGCCCTAATCATATAAATAGCAGAGGTGGCTACCTGATTCTGGAAGCCATTTAATTATCTCAAACCTTGTTTCAACTTTGTATCAGAGTCTCTTTATCTAAATAGATTTATGTTTTCCTCTCCTTCACCTTCCCTTCAAATAGCAGTTGGAACGCATTGGTGTTGTAGCTTAATTAATTACAGTTTGCTTTTCCCTTCTTCTTGTTTTTAAACCGACTTAAATTACAGCTTCTGCCTTATGCATGTTTGGGTCTGTTGAGGTCTGCTCCCGATTGAGAAATTTAATTTTGCTACTGCTTCTACTATTCTGAAACAATTTTTGTTGTTTATTTGAATTTGCTACTGCTTCTTCTGCTCTACAACGATTTCTCTACAAATCTGTCTCCTATCTATTTCTCTCCAACGATTTCTCTACACTTCTGTAGTCTATCTGCTTTCTACTTAGAAAATTAAGTGCTCTACTCATCTTCTGCAATATGGATCCTTCGGTTGTTGCTACAGCTGGCATCAATGTCAGCTCTTCTTCTCCCATCACCAATGACAAGATATCTTCTCCAAACATCAATGTAGTCATGCTGCCTTTTGCTGCGACAGCAGCTATTATTCCCCTCTCAAACACACAACAGGTCATCAACCTAAAACTCACAAACTCTAATTATATGTTTTGGCGTATGCAAATGAAGTCATATCTGTTTGGCCAAGGGGTTTTCTTGTTTGTCGATGGCTCGCATTCATGCCCCTCTTTACTTGACCTATCCAGTTACTTCTTTACCGCCTCTGCCAGCTTTAGTGTTGGTCCTTCCCAAGCGTTTCTAATATGGAAACAACAGGACCAACTCATCCTCAGTGCTTTACTATCATCCCTCTCCATTGATGTTCTTCACCTTATGGTGGACTGCCCAACTTCGGCTAGTGTTTGGGTACCTTAGAACATGCTCTTGCTTCTTCATCCAACTCTAGGATTATGCAATTTCATGGCTCTCTTCAGGACCTTCGTTAAGATGATGATATTGTCACTCTCTACCTGTAAAAAGCTAAGGGATTATTTGACAAACTAGCTGCAGTGAACAGACCGATCTCCCTCACTGATTTCAACCTTTATTTTTTTCGGGGCCTTCGTGGTGAATTTCAAGATTTGGTTACAAGTCTGTCGACTAAAATTGAGCCTTTTGCGTAGTTTGAGCTCCATAGTCACCTGTCTACGCACGAGTTTTTACATTGGAGCTCTCTTCAATCCATTCCAACTATTGCATCACTGCTGCCCACACCTTCACACCCTCCATCTGCCTATGCTGCACAATGTACATTTGCTGGATTTAATGGCAGCAACTCCTCTTCTCATCGAGGTAGGGGAAGAAGAGGTTGGAGGGGACGTTCTCGCAGTAACTACAACCAATATAATGGTCAGCCTTACGGTGGAAATAGTGGGGGCTTCTTTTAGCAGAATACCTGTAACTATGATAGCAACTAGCAGCAGTAGAAGCCAGTAGGGCAGAACTAGTGGCCACAACAGATTAGATGCCAACTTTCCAGCATCTTTGGACACTCTGCACAATAATGTTCTCAGCTTGTGCATCATGGGAATCAAGCTTCGACCAACTTCTCCTTTAGTGATGCTTCAGCAGCAAATTTTATCACTTGGTTTCCTGACACGGATGCGAATCAACATGTTACTCTAAACATTGTCGGTATGACTCATGCAGAACCTTATCTCGGTAATGATCAATTATATGTTGGTGATGGTAAGAGACTTATTATATCTAATACAACTCATAATATTTTGCATACTCTAAAACGAACCTTTACTTTGTCTAATATCCTACATGTTCCGCAAATTAAAAAAGACTTTTATCTGTTCAACAATTTTGTCGAGAAAATTGTTTTTTTTTTAGTTTCACTTTCTCTGTTTTCTATTTCAAGGATCTCATAACCAAAACAGTTCTTCTTTTCGGTCAGAGTAAATATGGCCTCTATATTCTTTTTTAGTCCTTTGCCACGTGTATGCCCCAAGCTTTTCAATCCACTTCTGCTAATGTTTGGCATCGTCAACTCAGTCACCCAAGCTCTGGTGTTCTAAATCTCTTAGCGTCAAATAAAAAGGTTGTTTGTACTTCTCATCATTTAAATTTTCAATGTCAAGCGTGTCCATTAGAAAAATCATCTTGTCTGCCCTTAGGGCCTACAGGTCATAAAATGTGTGCTCCTCTTGAACTTGTTTTTAGTGATGTTTGGGGCCCTGCTCCTATGTTATCTTCGGATAGTTTTTGATATTTTGTTATTTTTGTGAATGCGCATACAAAATTTATCTAGTTTTATCCTTTTGTCGTCAAATCTGATGTTTTCAATGTGTTTCATCAATTTCAAGTCCTAGTTGAACGATAGTTCTCTTAGAAAATCAAATTTGTTCAAATTGATTGGGTGGTGAATATTGTAAACTAAATTCATTTTTTTAAAACCATTGGTATTCATCATCGCTTAATATGCCCATACACACATGAACATAATTGTACTATTGAGCGTCGTCATCGTCATATTGTCGAAACTGGTCTTACTCTTCTTGGTCATTGTAAGGCACCTTTAAAATTTTGGACATATGCTTTTGAAACCTCTGTTTACCTCATTAATCATATGCCACACTTGTTTTATGCAACAAATCTCCTTTTGAATGTCTGTTTCATTAGGCGCCTAATTATGCCTACTTATGTACTTTCAGGTGTCTATATTTTCCCTTTCTTTGACCTTATAATGCTCATAAGTTAGACTATATCTCCACTCTATGTGTGTTTTTAAGCTACAATTCATCTCATCTAGGATATTGTTGTCTCGATTTATCGTCTAATCGTATCTACATCTCTCGTCGTGTTCAATTTCATGAACAATTCTTTCTGTTTCTGGAGTCTGCCAATATTCTTGCATCCACCAGCCATACCCATCCACTTACCACTGTCACCCACCTCCCCTCCCTCACCATTTTTTTCAACCACAACCCCATCAGCCACACCACTTGCACCCTCTGACCCCTTACCACCATCTGCCTTCATATCTTTTAATCATTGTGCAGGTAAAGGGTCTGCAACACCGACATTATCTGTGCTTGCTTCTCCCCTAACTGTTGTCTCTCCAACACAATTATACAACTCTACCTTTCCACTCAGATCGTCTACTCGGTCTCTACCAGGTCTGGAACTCTGTGTTGATCTTTCTAGGTACTCTCTTCCACGACAGACATCCCTTGTCAGGTCCCCTGCTTCTCCAGCACCACATGGTGTGCGTCCTAGACAGTACAATCAACACCACTGTGGTCTCTATTTCCTCATCACAGACTTCAATCCCACGTGTAATGTCTCCTCCCACTCTCGAGCCTCTTAATTTTAAAGAGGCTGGCCATTTTATATGCTGGCATATTGTTATGAACTCTGAAATTGCAGCTTTACATGTCAATGATACTTGGTCCTTGGTACCATTTGATCCCTCAATGAATGTGGTTGGCTGCCAGTGGGTGTACAAAATTAAACGCTAAGCTGATGGTGCTATTGATCGCTACAAAGCTCGCTTGGTTACGCGAGGGTTCACTCAACAAGAAGGCATTGATTACTTAGAAACCTTCAGTTTTGTGGTTAAACCAACTATTACTAGACCAGAAAAATTATTGGTGCTCTTCAATATCTCACGTTTACTAGACCAGACATCTGTTATGCTGTAAATAGGGTCTATCAGTTTATGCATGCTTCTACTGAGACCTATTGGGCTGCTGTTAAACGTATCATGCGCTACTTGAAAGGTACGTCCTCTTTTGGCCTCCACCTTACTCGTGACTCCTCTTTCTCACTTCATGGCTTTACTGATGCTGATTGGGCGGGGAGTATTGATGATCGAAAATCTACTAGTGGATATATTGTCTTTCTTGGTACGACCCCTATTTCATGGAAATCTGGGAAGCAATGCACTGTTGCTCGTTCCTCTACTGAATTAGAGTATAAGGCTTTGACTGATGGTACTACTAAAGTTCTTTGGCTCCGTTATCTTCAATCAAATTTGTGTTTTTTTCCTAGTTCTGTTACTATTATCTAGTGCGATAATTTGGGTGCTACTTATCTGTATGCTACCCTGATTTTTCATGCTCGAACAAAACATGTTAAAGTTAATTATCACTTTGTTCGTGATCGAATAGCTAAAAGAGAGATTCAAATTCGCTTCATCTCCTCTAAAGATCAATTAGCAGATGTCCTTACAAAGCCACTCTCTCACTTTATTTTTTCTCTTATACATTCCAAGCTTCATGTGGATCACCCACCTTCAGCTTGAGGGGGAGTATTATGGAATGTATTGTAGAATAGAAATTATTGTATTATTGATATATTGACTTATCATGTGTAGTATGTTATACCGTAACACATGTATTGCCTTAATCATATAAATAACAGAGATGGCTACCTGATTCTATAAACCACTTAATTATCACAAACTAATTATCACAAACTATATTTCAACTATATGTATCATACAAAACTATTTGATGCACTCGTAAAAATTTAAGGAAAAAAACATGTAAAAGTAATTAAGTACATTAAATGCAGCGAGGCATTGACTAGTAGCTTAAGAAGACGATTAATTAGCAGGAGGGGAGATCATGAGGGGGGGGAAGCAAGCTTTGAGATGGTCCCTGACCATTTTGGACAATAAAGCCAGTTGCTAGACCCCATGAAGTATGTTGCTCAAGGTGACAATGTACGAACCAAACTCCTGGATTATCTGCCTTGATCCTAATAGCAGCCCATCCCCCACTTGGAACTGCCACTGTGTTCCTTTCTGGAGGATCGACAAGATTGTATCTTTTCGGATCCCTGGCTTCGTTGAAGTTTCCAAATCCACTCCCAACAATGAAGAAGTTGTGACCATGGACATGAATTGGATGGTTCTCCAAATTAAGAAAACTTGTGTCTTGCAACACAATTTCTATGTTTGTGCCATAAGGCAGTACTAAAAGTTTCGTGCCGAATTTCGTGTTCATGTTTTGAGTCAATGGATGCCCACCAGTATAATCAAAATTATTTGGTGGTTTTTGTGGGAAATCAGAGGAGAAACTACTGGTGGTGAGGTTCTTGTAATAGCTTTCCAATATTGAGATGGAAGGGCGAACGAATGATTGGTTGTTCATTGAAGCGAAGAAACTCTTGCCCTTTAAGCCCAAGCAGGTTTTGTTTTCTGGACAGTCTTGAAGGTTAAGACTTATAGTTGTTATCACTCGTTTGTCAATTGTTTTAGGCACATTACATGGGTACTGAGGAGATGCAAGACTTTTAATCTTGTCCGAAAATTTTGTGGCAAATGCAGTGTCTTCCATTGCTGGAAGGTTGTGAAGTCTAAGGCTGCTCGGATCAACTGGGGATTTTCCTTTCCAGGTCCTTGCATTTTTGTACCTCAAGAAGCCGATTGTGGTGGAGTTGTTGAAGGGGAACACAGAGGTAAGATAAGGCCTTGCTGCCATGACAAACATGCCTGTGAAGTCTGGAACTTGGTTTGCAGTCATTAAAACAGTAGTGGTCTGTCCAGGAGCAATCATAATGGAAGTGGTTGCGAAGGGTTTAGTGTAGACTGCATCAACCTCCACTACTGTCAACGTATGTTTCGCTATCGCAAAGAAGAGCTCATTTGTTAGAGCTGCATTGATGATCCTAAGCAAATAGGTCTTGCCATATTCCACCGTCTGAATAAAAGTATCTGCAAAATAAAATTAGCAAACTAACCATTTCAGGTCATCTTCATTTTTTGTAGTGCTAAGAAATGTAAAGAGAGACAGTGGTCTTACAATTACCTTGGTTAGAGCAAGGATAGAGAGGTCCTGGTAATCCATTTATGGTGTAGGCATTGGAACTGTCTGGCCCTCCTCCTGTTAACAGCATTGTTTTTTCAATTTCATCTGGATCCCCATTCCACCATTCTCCTGCATTTTATTACACATAAAACACGTCAAGAATTAACTAACAATATTAGACACTCGTCTGTGTCTCTCTATCTTCTTTGAAAAGAGTAAACATTTAATTATTACCAAAAATGATGGGGATTTCAGCTTGAATTGGGTGTGAGAATGGATATGGGATGCGAGGGTAGATGATTAAAGCACCGTAAACAGATGCCCTTTGCCAAGCATAGTGAGCATGCCATAGTAGTGTCCCTCTTTGGCCAGTAACAGTGAACTTGTAGGTGTAGGACTGGCCTCCTCTGATGGGGCATTGGGTAATGTAAGCTGGTCCATCAGCCCATCCTGTTCTTAGCTGCCTTACACCATGCCTGTTACGTTCAAATTTCGAACACAAACATGAACTTGTTTGTCAAACGTGTCAGATAAACTTCAATACATGTGTTGCGTAAGAAAATGCCGGTTGTCATACCATAAAGGTGGTAGTGTTTGTTCTTTGTATTATATAGTAATTTAAATTTTATTTTGATAACATTAGTTGTTAAATTTTTAGATTAAATGAGTTCTTTAACATATTATCAAAGTCTTAATGATTAAATAGTCATGAGTTCGAATCTTACCTTCCTTATTTATTTGATAAAAATTAAGTATAAGGTATTATGAATCTATATAAGTTTTAAGTTTAGAAAGCTTTCATTTAAAAATAATATTATAAATTAATATAAATTATATCTTAATATTTTATATAAGAATTTAAATTTTTATATTAAAAATCAAGGGAGAGGAAGACAGGAAGGCCAACAAGATTACTGAACCAACTAGTCGATAGAAAGAGTCTTAGTGATTAGTTTATTCCGCATGTGCACATATGTTTTTCAAATAAACACTCCTTTTTACCCTTGTAATTTATTACAAGATCTCAACTTCAGTTGGTATTGTTAATCTTAGTTTTACCGTTTAAACATCACAAACTCTTTCCTATTTTCTTGTAATAACGACGATGCTGGTGATGATATGAATAGTAATAGTTTTTTTTTTTTTACTTGAGAATGATTCATTAAGACAACCACCCAAATCTATCACTTACCCTATGGTTCGGTTCAATAATTTAATAAATCATTTTAGGGTTTAAACTTGATACCTTTCCCTATGCAACAAAACTGCAAGGTTCTTTTGGGTTATTACTTTGTGTCTAATTGGTATTATGGTATATAGTGCATATATTTTGTTGAAAATACTTCAAAATAACATTTGTTTTTCATTTTTTTATGTTAATATATTAAAATAAAATAAAAACATTAAAAAAAATTAATTTAATATTTTTTCAAGGTATATCTACTTTTTAAAAAAAAAATCAAAAATAAAAATTACCATTCTTTCAAACAGACGTTGTTTTTTCAATGAGAGAAGCATCTGCTGCAGCCAAAATGATGACAACATGACAGCATACAGTGCCACTCTTAGCATATAGTTAAAAAATAGTTGCTTATACGGATATTGGAAAATATGAATTAGACTAGGATGGATCCAAACTCACCAATGAAGGGTAGTATTCTGAGCAATCCGATTTTTGACCTTAATCTCAACGTTATCACCTTCATGAACAGCTATGGTTGGGCCTGGATACTGCCCGTTCACCATTAGAAGCTGCTTCGTTGTGCACAAACGTGTCACCTTCTTCCACTCAACCTGAAAACGTTGTATTAAATTTGCGTGTTTATACATATATATATCATTCCTATAAGTCTACTTGTTGGTTGAAAAGGCTACTAAGAGAGGTTTAATATCTCTAAGATATGTGTATGGCTTACATTAAATTGAAACCTTCTAGTTGTTTCTGAAGAACAACACGGTAACGCCGCGGCGATTATAGCTAGTGATGCTAGCAAAATACCATAATGTTTGCGCACGGCCTCCATTGCTGCCACTCCTAGATGGTCTATGAACTAGAGCACAACAGCCTACACAAGTTACAAAAAACATTCACGCACCCAGGAGATATATATACAGGTAGAAAGTTTGCGATTCTCTAATACTTTAAAACCTACTTATATCAATTCAATACAAGGACAGGATTTTCTGATGCTGCGGTAGGTGAATAGTGGCAGTCGCCCAACGACATTTCTAGCAGAGCTTAATTGAAATTCCACCACAAATTTGTTCGATGGGCTTAACTTTTCTATGGCAACGAAGATCACCATCAGCATCAAACCCAACACTATGACTATTATTTTCTTAATTTCATTCCTACTCCCTTGTCACTTAGCACACTAACTGGATTCTTAATAAAGATCAAAAGTTAGGTGGGTTGGTGTGAGTTCGAATCGAGCCAGGAGTGGACTAGTCCAGTATCTTTTGGTTTGCCACGACAGCACAAATTCGTTGTAGTTTCCTACAAGATTGGTGTTGATGTAAGTTGGGGGCTAGAAAGGAGAAGAGAATATATTTTTAAAACATAAAAACAAATAGAAATAGTCTATGTCGAAATCACTCAGGTAGCTAACGCCATTACACACCGATAGATCCAATATCAGTAATGCTATAATCATCACTAAAGTCAATAACAATTGTTGACTGTTATCGTGAATATACTACAATAGGATTTTCATACTATGACTTTTAAGAAAATGCCGCTAGCTCAAAGTCGATTTTGTGACATGCCGTGAATGTAATATGATAGTCAGATGAATAATTGAGTGCCGTTATATATATATATAAAAAAAAAAAAAAAAAAAAACTTCTTGAATATCATTACACCTCTTGCAACTCATCATCCTGAACATTATCATACTAATTAAAAATAAATTCATGGCGACTTTATTTCTTGAGGGTTGCCACACGCAAACCATATCACTTCAGGTATTTTGCAACACACATAAAATTCAATAATAACATGCTACAAATTATACAAAAAAAACAAAAAAAAATTGTTTTGGATCCAAAAATGACTTTTGAAAGCTGCTGAAATGGAGCTGATTTCTACGGTGGTTTTAGGGCTTGGGATGGGGATGATTAGTGGCTGCTACTGGTAACTGAGCATATTCTTACAAAATCACAATACATACTCTTGTGATTAAAACAAGCTATATTAAAGTATAATACCATTTTGATTGAGATTGAAAGTGTGATAGTGATTATATTTTAAAGTGTTTTTTTACTTGAAAATATATTAAAATAATATTTTTTTATTTTTAAAAATTATTTTTAACATCAATATATCAAAATAAACTACAACTATCAAAAAAACATTATTTAAAATAAAAAATTTAATATTTTTGAAACTAAAAAACAAACAAAATATCAGCTGGAACCAGTCAAATATCTATGGCTTTTCCATCAATTTCTATTGTTCAGGGGTAAATTCTTATATGCTGTCTTTCCAAGAGCTATTCTTCCTTTTGCTTTGTCTCAATATGGCGTCCATAATTCCATATCGTTACCTGTTAAAAATGAAATCATGGTGTAGATGCCATCTTCATCTTGAAAGATTTCTAAAAGGGTTTTGAAATTAAATAGCTTTGCTCTCATTTGAATGTAAATAAAAAAAAACTATAAATAAACTGTAATTTAATTAGTACTAACTAGCTAATTGAACCGTGATTTAGTCAGAAAAAAAAATATTAACACAAAAAATAAAATACCATGATTTATTTTATCTTACCCGTGAAAATTTTGGAAGATTTGAAATAAGAGTAGGAGAGACATCTCTTTAATTAAAACTCTTTTTATTTTAGAAATATGCTTTATCTTTCACTTAACTTTTTTTTTTTTTGCCTGAATATATTTTTTTTTATAAATTATAATAATTTTGAAATGAATGCATTCAGAAAATATCAAAACAATAAACCGGATGCACATTATCATGGAAAACTCTTTGATCATAGCGTCAAAACTGGCCCAACACAACGAGTAAACTTGGAGACCACCCCAACCTAACCTCATGCTTGGCTTAGGTTTTAAATTGAACCAAGAGGGACTTGACCTGATGTGATCTAGTCGACCTAACGAGTTCAAATTTGACCCGGTTAAAACCCAGTTTTATATCAAAGATTAAAATTTTTCAAAATGGTGTAGTTAGAACCCTTTCCTTTTATATAATAAGACAAAGCCATGTTGAATTGACTCGAGTTAACTAGTCAAACTCATAACCTGGATGATGCGTATTAGTTTATGACATTAACGAATCTAATTGAGGTGTTGATCAAGTCCATTGCAAGTCCAAGGACTGAATTGACTAAAGAGGTTGTTTTAGGTTCAATGTTTCCTATCGTCTGGTTTTATGATATTAAAGAGAGACTTCTCTTTAATTTAAATCTCTTTTTATTCTTAGCACCATGCTCTATCTTTCACTTAACTCTTTTTTTGCCTGAATATATGTTTTTTTTAATTATAATAATTTTGATAACAATGCATTAAAAAAATCATAACAATAAACTGGATGTACATTGTTATGGAAAACTCTTTAATGGTGGTGTCAAAATTGACCCAGCCCAACGAGAACTTGAAGACCACCCCAACACCAAAGTCACGGCAACTTTGGTTTTTGTCTTAGTATGTTTAGGTTTTTTAAACATTACATTTGTTATTTTATAGGCTTAGTTGGCCTATTTGTTTTAGCTACAACTCAAAGCCTATTTGAAATTAACTTATGTTTGGTTTTAATTGTTTTTAGCTATAGCACAAGACTTGTTTGGGCTTAATAGTTTCTTTAGAATTTCAGGTTTGATCATCTATTTTGAATCAATTTTGTAAGTGGGTATAAATCAGTTCACTAGGATAGATCTATTAGGTTATTTTTCTTTGGAGTATAAAAACTTAATGTAAGACACTTTTTTTATTTAGAATTGATAATATTATTGCTTCTGAATTTATTCAACTTAGGTGAGAAAGGTTCTTGCATTCTTTAGTTCTCTTAAAAACTAAATTGATTTATCAAAGATTAAGTGGTTTTATGGTATCTTCTTATACTTCTCGTCACAAATTAGTATTCGTCAGGTAGGGGTTTTTATTCTAATAGTATTGATGCCTTGGGATAGGTTTTCATTGTGTCACTCATATCGAACCTATTTCAACTTTTCAGGATTCGTTGTTAATCTTTTTGGAATATATTTTTTATTTGATTATACTATAATAAAAATCAACCCAATAAAATTTAAGAAAAAATACTCATCGTGAAAGGCCACACAAAAAAAGTGTTTACTAATGTTATAAAAATGAATGTTATAAAATGAAATCAAAGTCGATTTAATCAAATAATATCCAAAGAACATTTAGCGATCAAATAAATTAAAAAAAAAACTAATGAAAGGTTGTACAAAAAAAAGTGCTTTCTAATGTTATAATATGAGAAAAGATGCTATTTAATCAAAAATATTCAAAAAAAATTATATAGTGGTCAAATAAATAAATAAATAAAACACTATGAAGTACTGTAAAAAAAGAGCACTCACCAATATATATATAAAAAAGGCTATGATCTAATTAAGTCAAAATAACAAAGTGAAAATTTAATGGAATTTGATAAAAATAAATATTAAAATATTTTTTAATTAATATATTTTAATGGTTTTTAATTAAAAAAATCTAGAAAAAAAAAAGCTAACAACAAAACAAGTAAATTGTGTGGCCTTAGGTGGGCCTACGTGTTTAGCCCACAAACAAGGCCTAGCCCATACGTCATGCCTCTTTTTTTTCTTTATAATATAATCCACCTCCTTTTGTTTTATTTAAAAAATAATAATAGGTGAAACTTTACCTTCTAATTTTCCTCTAGCCATTTAAGGTGGAAGGAAATTTAGGCTCCACTCTTTGGTGCCCAAATAAACATATTTCTCATCTAAAACCACCTACAAAAATACCCTATAAACCTCAACAAACTCATAAATAACCTCAAAACAACCTTTAATTTATTAGAAAACCAAAAATCAACTCGAAATGAAAAAGAATTCACATGCCCCAATCTAAATTTCCAAGCGATATCATGGGTTAAAAACACTAAATAAAATTTATCTCATCAAATGAAACTCGTTGACACCAATATCAACCATTTTTTGTTGTTGTGGTGTAGAGAACCAATGACTTTCTCTCTTCTTATATGTTTAAAAGTGATTTTCTCTCGGATCTCTCAAACCTAAGGACTAAAATATGAACAAAATGATGTTTTGTACCAAAACAAAATAGTATCAAACTAAGGGACCAGAATTGAATTTGGCCAAAATTTTAAGGCAAAAAATGTTAAAGAAATGCCCTTTAAACAATATTGAAAGAAAAAAAAGTTGAATCTCTCTCATTGTTAATTTTGGTCCCCAATTTGTTTTTCAAGCAACAAAACTAATTTTTTTCATTTGAAATCAAGCATTAACCCAACATCGAGATTTTCATTTACAAGGGCCTGTTTGGAAATGGTTGCGGTTGCTTTTCAAAGTGTTTTTTACTCAGAAAAGCGTTAAAATAATGTTTTTTTATATTTTAAAAATTATTTTTGATATTAGCACATCAAAATGATCTAAAAACACCAAAAACATATTAATTTAAAGCAAAGAAAAAAAATAAAAAAAAATCAAATTTTTTCATAAGCGCTTTTGAAACGCAAAAACAAATAGAGCATTAGAAAACCTTTTAGAAAGTAAACTGAAAAAAATAATCAAGCTAAATCCCCATTCAACACAATATACAAGGACAAAATTAAAAAAAAAAGTTTGATGACTAAGTGGAATAAAATTAAAGGATAAAAAAGAAAATACTATTATAATTCACAGTGTTCCCCTAGATACAGAGAAAGAACAATACATACGCTATACCTTTTTAGGTTTTTGTTAATTTTTTATATATATAAAAGATATCAAGTTTTAATCTCTTTTATACAATATTTTGAATTTGAGTTTCATCTTAATCAATTAATTACCACTGTTAAAAAGAAAGAAAAAAAAACTCATACAGTACCATTTGGAAAAATACTAAAGGTGAATGAAAAGTTAATTTAGCTCAAGACTCCAATTACTATTTATTGTAACTGTGATTTGATGAAATTTTCTTAGCTCAGAAAACTTTTTAACTAGGCATGGCGGGTAAAATGATCTTTTTAATATGATATAATTATTTTTTATAAATGGTATAGGGTTAGATTGGCCATTTGATTTTATTTTATTTTCATAGTAAAAATATGAATTTAACTCTAGAATAAAAAAAAAATATCATGCTTACAAATTATATAAGGTTAGATTGGTATAATGTTTTTAAATAGTGTAATTACTTTGATATTTTTAAAGTAAAAACCAACTTAATTCTCTTATAGGAGTTTTTTTTGTCATCTTTCATTGGTTTTATTATATATTTAAAGATTGTTGGGTACTTTTTATAATTAATATATATTAAATATAATTTAAAAAACATGTTAAGATGGTGTTTGATAGGTCTTAGCACCTTAATCTACACGTGTTTCAAGATTGATGTTAGTTTATTAGTCAGGTTCTAGATTTGCTTCTTAGAGATTACCAGTTTGAGTTACGCAAACCTTGGGGTTACTGGAAGCTTATATGATCATTAATTTCAGGACAGTAAAATTAATCAAGGTACGTATAAACTGACCCAGACATCAACATTAATAAAACTATATATATTTCGGTCTGACTCTGGCAAGAAACCTAGCAACACAAAAAGACCTGCCGAAGCTCTTTTCATTCAGCTTTTACTCTTTTAGACTATATACTTCTACCTTTTACGCTAGAAAGAGCTGAAATGTATCTTTCTTTGCAGAATCTCTCTGCAATTGTCAACTAGAATTTGTATCTTTTATCTTGAATTGTTTATTCTGAGAATTCTCATATCCTTCTTTTTAACCTTTTTAGTATTCCCTTCTCAAGCTCCTATCTTTTTCTCTATCCTTTATAGCACATTTTTGTTTCAGTCTCTTCTTTGGCTTCTTGCGTTATACTGCCATAATCGACCAAAATGGATGTAAGCTCTCTTGCCATTTCTCGGCTTCTTATTTTCAACCTCTCTCAGATTTTGCTTCTTTCTGTTGTTTTCTTTTATCCCTCTTTTTAATTTCAAGAAACTCTTTTCATTTGCCTTCAAATTTGATTTTTTTTTTTTTTTTTTTTGGTGTTTTGTCTTGATTAAGAATGGAGAAGAAGTGGACAAATACCAGCATTCGGAAACTGGGACCAGGCAAATGACCTTCCAATCACACTGTATTTTGAGTCTGCAAGACAGGCAGGATTGATTCAACACAGCACTAATTCCTCTGGAGAATGTGTTCATCGGTACATGCGTAGTGATCTACATGCTTCTGATTTCAACAAACCTTCTCGTTATCATGTTCCTCCCAGAAAGGTTCGTCCTTTATTTTGCTTCTTTTTTTTTTAAGAAAAAAAATTCTCTCTCTTCCCCATATACACACAAACACTGCTTTTATTTTACTTTTTTAGTGAATTTTTCTATGATCAAATTAATGGTTAAACTTTCATCCTAAAGCAAAATTAGATGCGAAGGGCGTCACTTGTTACAAAATACAAGGTTCAAGGGCTTGACTGCACATATTTGTAGTGTAAGGCTTAATGTGACAAAAATAGCATATTATAGGGATGAAAATAGAATGAACGATATCTACCAGCTCAACCAGCTTTTTAGAATGTTTTTCAAATAGCTTCTCGTCTATAAAAACATCAAATTAACATTTTTTTTACATGTTTTTCAATGATTTCAATGTATTTTTAAATTAAAAATCACTTTTGCAAACCATATAGTTATCAAAAACACATGTAAGAATAGTTACCGTGAAAAATTTATGGAGCTCAGACGCCATGGACTATGGAAGCTGCTGCATTTAAAGAATCTTCACCTTCATTCCATGATCGTCAACGGTGTTTCATGTGATATTATTAAGTCTTCAAAAATGTGTTAAATGTCTTAGGGCCATTCCTATTAATTTTCCCAGCACAGTACAAAAAATCCAGAACTGTTCACGAGAGGAGGATGAGTATAGTAAAGAGTATATTGATATTTGATTTGCTGGAAACAAGAAATTAATATAAAGCATCGATATAAAGTTCTAGCATGAATCTGCTTACATTAAAACAAGAAAAGAACATGTTTTCAGAAAAGCTACGGTACATGTTCCAATAATACATAGCCATGGGAAGAAGAATATAGAAGGTCAATAGTAGAGATTGTAGCCCAAAAAACAAAGAAAAATAGAAATATTTTCTTTTCGGTTCTATGGATGGCCAGATGTATTGTATTCCTAACAGGCAGGAATCAATTAAAGTGAAAAAAGATATATTTTCAAGGACAATCACTCTTGAGTCTTGATACCACCACCTTGAAGAAACTTTTAAATTTCTTTATCACTTCAACACATTTGCTCTTCTTTTTAAACTTAGCTATCATAACACTTTTAGAGCTTACTTACCGCATATCTTTGAAACATTTTGGTGATCTTGCAAGATGCTATCATGATAATTAGAATCACCTTGACTCATTCCCATGAATCTCGACCTTTCAAGTTTCAGAAAGAAAAAGCATAAATACTTCGACTCGTTATGGTTAGATTAGCGAGGCTAATCATGAAGCTATTGATCATTTGCTAAAGGGATATCAAGATCTTGGGATTTAGATTCTATAAACATAGAAATTGTTATCAAGTCATCATTATGAAAATAATGGCCGTGGTAACTCATTTTATTAAGATTAGCAAAGTCTTCACACGAGAAGCTTCCAAGCCCATAATTATAAATTAGAGAGACATTCATCCCCTAATTAATAAGTATCTACAGTCTTTGTTTCTGGGTCCTCCTCGTCAACTAGCAAGTTGCTATTTATTGCCCCAAAAAAATATTGCCTGAGAGGCTCGTATTGAATGGGCTTATGAGGGGATGAGACTAATACCACATAGGCTTTGTGATGCTTACCACAACGCCAAATGCTACCTCAATGCATAAGCCATAGCTGGTCGTCTGCATATTAATTTTGTTCTCTGTTTATCAAATTCTTATTGTTGAATGTTCATGTCAGTAAACTGGGATTTTTTTATGTTCTGTGTGCACAGTTTAGTATTTTTCCCAAAAAAAGAACATACATTATCAAACAATCAAAGGAAAATAATGTAATGAAACGAAAAGCTTGTCGGAAAATCTCTAGCCTCACTGCATTACTTTGCCTCGCCCAAAAACCACAAATTTGTACCAAGCTGTACTACGATTATCAGCACACAAAGCTTGTCGGAAAATCTCTAGCCTATTCACCACAAATTTGTACCAAGCTGTACTACGATTATCAGCACACAAAGCTTGTCGGAAAATCTCTAGCCTATTCAAGCATCACTAACATATGTAACAGACAAAACTATTTGATGCACTCGTAAAAATTTAAGGAAAAAAACATGTAAAAGTAATTAAGTACATTAAATGCAGCGAGGCATTGACTAGTAGCTTAAGAAGATGATTAATTAGCAGGAGGGGAGATCTTGAGGGGGGGGAAGCATGCTTTGAGATGGTCCCTGACCATTTTGGACAATAAAGCCAGTTGCTAGACCCCATGAAGTATGTTGCTCAAGGTGACAATGTATGAACCAAACTCCTGGATTATCTGCCTTGATCCTAATAGCAGCCCATCCCCCACTTGGAACTGCCACTGTATTCCTTTCTGGAGGATCGACAAGATTGTATCTTTTCGGATCCCTGGCCTCGTTGAAGTTTCCAAATCCACTCCCAACAATGAAGAAGTTGTGACCATGGACATGAATTGGATGGTTCTCCAAATTAACAAAACTTGTGTCTTGCAACACAATTTCTACGTTTGTGCCATAAGGCACTACTATAAGTTTCGTGCCGAATTTCGTGTTCATGTTTTGAGTCAATGGATCCCCACCAGTATAATCAAAATTATTTGGTGGTTTTTCTGGGAAATCAGAGGAGAAACTACCGGTGGTGAGGTTCTTGTAATAGCTTTCCAATATTGAGATGGAAGGGCGAACGAATGATTGGTTGTTCATTGAAGCGAAGAAACTCTTGCCCTTGTAGCCCGAGCAGGTTTTGTTTTCTGGACAGTCTTGAATGTTAAGACTTATAGTTGTTATCACTCGTTTGTCAATTGTTTTAGGCACATTACATGGGTACTGAGGAGATGCAAGACTTTTAATCTTGTCCGAAAATTTTGTGGCAAATGCAGTGTCTTCCATTGCTGGAAGGTTGTGAAGTTTAAGGCTGCTCGGATCAACTGGGGATTTTCCTTTCCAGGTCCTTGCATTTTTGTACCTCAAGAAGCCGATTGTGGTGGAGTTGTTGAAGGGGAACACAGAGGTAAGATAAGGCCTTGCTGCCATGACAAACATGCCTGTGAAGTCTGGAACTTGGTTTGCTGTCATTAAAACAGTAGTGGTTTGTCCAGGAGCAATCATAATGGAGGTGGTTGCGAAGGGTTTAGTGTAGACTGCATCAACCTCCACTACTGTCAACGTATGTTTCGCTATCGCAAAGAAGAGCTCATCCGCTAGAGCTGCATTGATGATCCTAAGCATGTAGGTCTTGCCATATTCCACCGTCTGAATATAAGTATCTGCAAAATAAAATTAGCAAATTAACCATTTCAGGTCATCTTCATTTTTTGTAGTACTAAGAAATGTAAAGAGAGACAGTGGTCTTGCAATTACCTTGATTAGAGCAAGGATAGAGAGGTCCTGGCAATCCATTGATGGTGTAGGCATTGGAACTGTCTGGCCCTGCTCCTGTTAACATCATTCTGTTTTCAACTTCATCTGGATCCCCATTCCACCATTCTCCTGCATTTTATTACACATAAAACACGTCAAGAATTAACTAACAATATTAGACACTCGTCTCTGTCTCTCTATCTTCTTTGATAAGAGTAAACATTTAATTATTACCAAAAATGATGGGGATTTCAGCTTGAATTGGGTGTGAGAATGGATATGGGATGCGAGGGTAGATGATGAAAGCACCGTAAACAGATGCCCTTTGCCAAGCATAGTGAGCATGCCATAGTAGAGTCCCTCTTTGGCCAGTAACAGTGAACTTGTAGGTGTAGGACTGGCCTCCTCTAATGGGGCATTGGGTAACGTAAGCTGGTCCATCAGCCCATCCTGTTCTTAGCTGCCTTACACCATGCCTGTTACGTTCAAATTTTGATCACAAACATGAACTAGTTTGTCAAACGTTTTTTTTTTTCCTCTTATTTTCTTGTAATAACGACGATGCTGGTGATAATAAGAACAATAACAGTTTTTAACGAGAGAAGCATCTGCTGCAGCCAAAATGATGACAACATGACAACATACAGTGCCACTCTTAGCATATGGTTAAAAAATAGTTGCATATACGGATATTGGAAAATATGAATTAGACTAGGATGCCAAACTCACCAATGAAGGGTAGTATTCTGAGCAATCTGATTTTTGACGTTAATCTCAACATTATCACCTTCATGAACAGCTATGGTTGGGCCTGGATACTGCCCATTCACCATTAGAAGTTGCTTCGTTGTGCACAAACGTGTCACCTGCTTCCACTCAACCTGAAAACGTACACAAATTTGTATTAAATTTGTGTGTTTATACATATATATATCATTCCTGTAAGTCTATTTATTGGTTGAAAAGGCTACTAAGAGAGACTTAATATCTCTAAGATATGTGTATGGCTTACATTAAATTGAAACCTTCTAGTTGTTTGTGAAGAACAACACGGTAACGCCGCGGCGATTATAGCTAGTGATGCTAGCAAAATACCATAATGTTTGCGCACACCCTCCATTGCTGCCGCTCCTAGATTGTCTATGAACTAGAGCACAATAGCCAGCACAAGTTACAAAAAACATTCAC
This sequence comes from Populus trichocarpa, assembly GCF_000002775.5. Lineage (NCBI taxonomy): Eukaryota > Viridiplantae > Streptophyta > Magnoliopsida > Malpighiales > Salicaceae > Populus > Populus trichocarpa. The sequence goes on along the minus strand of NC_037299.2, from coordinate 3,653,979 downwards.
GCACCCAGGAGATATATATACAGGTAGAAAGTTTGCGATTCTCTAATATTTTAAAACTTAATTATATCATATATATATATATCAACTTTAATAATTCGATACAGGGACAGAATTTTATGATGCTGGATGCTTGGGTAGGTGAATAGTGGCCATCGCCCAACGACATTTCTAGCAGAGCTTAATTGAAATTCCACCAAAAATTTGTTCGATGGGCTAGCTTTGGCAGCTAAAATAAGATAATATAAACAGAGGCTTAACTTTTCTATGGCAATACAAGATCACCATCAGCTTCAAACCCAACACTATGACTATTATTTTCTTAATTTCATTCCTACTCCCTTGTCGCTTAGCACACTAATTGGATTCTTAATTAATAAAGATCAAAAGTTCGGTGGGTTGGTGTGAGTTCGAATCGAGCCAGGAGTGGACTAGTCCAGTATCTTTTGGTTTGCCACGACAGCACAAATTCGTTGTAGTTTCCTACAAGATTGGTGATGATGTAGGATGGTCAAAGTAAGTAGGGGAAACAGTGACCAGTGAGGAGAAGAAAATATTGAGTTGATGGCGACTTAGATGCCATCACTCACCCAATTAAAGGTAGTTAATGCAAACCATCTAGGTGGTGGCCCAGTGGTAAGAGTTTGGGACCAAGAGGTTTGCTCCCTCTGTGGTCTCAGGTTCAAGCCCTGTGGTTGCTCATATGATGGCCACTGGAGGCTTACATGGTCGTTCACTTCAGGGCCCATGGGATTAGTCGAGGTGCGCGCAAGCTGGCCCGGATACCCACGTTAAACTAAAAAAAAAAAAAAAGGTAGCTAATGCAACCCTGCGGATAATTAACCTACTCAGGTTTTTTTTTTCAGAATTTACAAACTTGAGTTTTTTAGGGTCACTAAAAACTTATTTGGTCACTAACTTCAGAATTCATGAGATTAGTTGAAATACATGCAAACTGACTCAGATACCCACGTTAATAAAAAAAATAGCTAATGCGAACCATGAGAGGTGTATCTTAACTAGTCGATTTTGGATTTGCTCCCCAGAAATCACCAGTTCGAGTGCTACAAACCTCATGGTCACTAAAAATTTACCTGATTGTTAATTTTAAAGACTCGAGAGATTAATCGAGTCGCATATAAACTCCCCAAACGGTTACTCTTGCACAAGTCTTCAACAGATGATAGGGCTAGGAGAGAACAAACTTGTCGGCGGTCAAAAGCTTCTGCATTACAGTGAAAGCCGGCAATGGACTCAATGAATCTGTTAAAGAACATCGAATTGGAGGAATGATTTTCATTTTTTTTTGGTCAAATTTTATCTTTGAGCTAATTTACATGTTAGATTTATATATATTATCAAGTAATTTCTTAAATTTAAAAGGAATGAATTAGAGCTAAGTTATTACAAACTATCATCATTTTAAATAAAAAATCAACTTACATAAATTCTAAGTGGTGTAGTCATGTCCTGAGTTTACTTTTTAAAGGTAATTAGTTCGAGTATCACAAACTCCAAGATTACTTGAGACTTATCTAGTCGTTAACTTCAGAATATCAGGGGATTAGTCAATATGCGTATAGACTGGTTCAGACACCCATGATTACAAAAAAAAAAAAAAAAAAAAAAACAACTTGCATATCAAGATTTGAGCTTTGGTGCTTAGATCAAATACAAATAATTGAATTTTAGCGATTACTAATAATAGCATTTCTCAAACAATTGCTTCTATCATACACGTTTTTTTGGTAGAATTTATTTATTTATTTATATAGACTTTAGTGTGATTGTGATGAATCTTTATTAATTTACATTGGATCAAGTGAATAATGATTGTGGAATGTTATCGTGAATAGGATTTTTATACTATGACTTTTAAGAAAATGCCGCTCAAAGTGAATTTGTAACATGCAGTGAATGAATTTGGTAACCTTAGGAGTATAATATATAACAGATAATAAAAAGATAAATATCCCTAAGTTGATTATTAAGAACATAAACCACGTGAAATGATTCAAAGATTTTTATTATATAAAAATAAAAAAAATAAAAAAAAGCTATCAACATCCTATATTTTATGTCCGGACCAGCCTGGAATCGACTAGAAATTGCTGGAAGCGGGATTGGCAATGTGGCGCGTGAATGACACGCGGAACGACTGGAGGCGCGTGGATCTGCGGTGCGAGTGTTTCATGTGCCGGTACCGTTCCCCTTCTTTTTTTTTTAGCTTGATCTTTTCTAGGTTGTTCTTGGATTGGATTTTCGAGTTGAAACGGAGCTTTGAGGCTGGAGTTATGGGAACTATTTTGTGTGATTTGTAAACCGAAATGGAGCTGATTTCTACAGTGGTTTTAGGGCCTGGGATGGGGATGATTAGTGGCTGCTATTGGTAACTGAGCAAATTCTTACAAAATCACAGTAGATATTCTTATCATTAAAACAAGTTATATATATTAAAGTATAATAATATTTAGTAGTGGTTTTTTAAAGTATTTTTTATTTGAAATAAATTAAAATAATATTTTTTTATTTCTAATTGAGATGTTGATCAAGTTCATTACAAGTCCAAGAACTGTATTGACTAAAGAGATTGTTTTGGATTCAATGTTTTCTATCGTAACATTTGATCGTTGGATCGAGCGAAAATTTAATCAGATGATTACATGTTCGTTAAGAAATACAAGATTAGTAAGGATTTCAAAGTTGTAAAGGAAGAAACGTGAACATCAATCCTTATTCTACAAGAGCTATTTAGCTACGAACAAGGAAATTCCCTAGAGTTTTAAGGATAAATAAGTGTGTTGGCAACAAATTCTCCTTCAAAATCAAGAAGATGAAAAACGGCAGATTCTCCCTTAATTTTTCAGGTCATCCCCCAAAAAGAAAGAAGGGATAATAAGGATAAATAAGATGATGGCTAAATTGTGAAACACATGGCTTAAAATTAGAGGCCAAGTTCTATACTAATTGATTGGTCAAAACAAGAAGGAAGAATCTGTGATGTCCAAATAAATATATATATATATATATATATATATATATATATATATATATATATATATATATATATATATATATATATATATATATTGCTAACAACCCATTGAAGAGGAAAATTCCCATATTCTCAAGTGGATTGGTGGCCATCTCTTTCGTTTCATAATTTCTTCGGTTTAGACATGTGATTATAATTGTTTTTTAAAGTATTTTTTATTTATAAATATATTAAATAATATTTTTTTATTTTAAAAATTATTTTTAATATCAGCATATCAATCTAAAAATATCAAAAAAATATTAATTAAAAAAAAAACTTAAATTATTTTAAAATCTCTTTTGAAACATAATAAAAACAAAGAGGACCCAGTTTTCCACGAGCTAAAAGACGCCCTTTCCTAGCACTTTCCAAATATAGAGGTCTTTTTCAATTTCTAACATGACAGGTTGCACGACGGGAGTCAAAGGTAACACCTACATTTATTATATGTAGATCAATAATTAGGATCTCGCGTCACGGAAAGCTGAATTATATGTAGCTAATTTTTTTAATAAAAAAAAAGTAAAAAATTAAATTATATAGAAAGCAAAATAATTTGCTTTTATAATTCTTATTTTTTCTTATTAATCTATTTTTCTCAACCCAAAAATATAGTTTTTTTAAGCAATGTACTTTATTTAATAAGAGATCAAGTTGATTAAAATAATATCCTAAAGACTCTTTTTGATCTGAAAATAAAAATAAAAAGGCATATATTTAATTAAAATCTCTTCATCTTATTAATGTGTTTTTTTATCTATTTATTTATCATAATATTTATTTTTTGAACTAAAAAATTATCAGACTCATAACAGCAAATTTTAATTAAAAATAATTATTGTTTGATGAGTGTAACATGTTATGAATAATAATAATAATAATAATAATAATAATAATAATAATAATAATAATAATAATAATAATAATAATAATAATAATACACTAAAAGTTTTTGGAGTTTGTTTTTTATGGAGTCATGCGATAAAAAAAATTGTGTAGAAAAGATAATAATTGTTTTTTAAAAAAGAAACAAAGACACATCATGAAAAACTATAGAAAAAACAAGAAGTTATAATCATATTCAAAAACTAAATATAAATTTAATAATATTTAACAAAATGAACTTCTTTTAAGTTTATTTTAATTAAATTTAATAAAAAAATAAAAGAAAAATAAATAAAATCCACCATAAGCTTAAAAAACAGAGGTCACGTTGATAGACCTAGATGGCCCAGCACGTCTGACCCATAACATAAAAAGTCAACATGTGTAGATCTAGACTTTTCTTTTTTTTGTATACCATGAGGTGAACAACCCATCTTTTTTCAAAAAAAAATTAAAATAATAGACAACACATCATCTAAATATCCATTTTCTAGTCACCAGAGAGGTGATTAGAAAATCAGGTGACCGAAAAACACATGTTTTTTTTTCTAAAAACACAACATATACTTTGTAATCTCAATAAATCAATCTCTAACTCAAATCACCATTAAATTGGTCAAAAAATACAAAATCAAGTTTGAAAATAATCTTTGTCAACCTTAATCTACCTTTTTAGATAAGATAAAGGATAAAAAAACATCTATATAAAATTCTTCTCATCAAATAAAACATGTTAACACCAATAACAACTTGTTTTGTTACCAAAATCAGGTCAACCATCATTTTCTCTCTCATTCGTCATTGTCATAATTCAATTTTTGAAAATCCTCCTATTTTTATAGGTTTAAGAAATAGAAAAAAAATTCCAAAAATGGTATTTCAATAAATCTAGTTAGTTTTAATCAATTTAATATTTCTTTTCACTTTTATTTAATTTTATCTATCAACTTAAGTTAGAAAAAAATCATAAAAAAATACAAATACAAAATATTAAAAGATATATATATATATATAGTTTGGGGGAAATTGGATCAAAAATTGAGTTTCACAAATCAAATATTGAGTTTGGAAAATTTTAACAAATATCTAGGAATAGTTTGGGTTGCAATTAGGAGCTCAATTGAAAAGAAATTGAAGATAAAGAACTTAATTTGGCCAAGATTAGAAAAATCGAAGAACCAAGGATGAATTTGAAGTGAATTGCCAAATTAAAAGGTCAATTATAGACTTAATTGAAGAAGAAAATCAAATTGTTTAAAATTGGACGACTTTGAAAACCGATGACAATTCTATAACACTTGGTCAAATTCGGGGGTCCAATTGATTCAATTAGGGATGTAATTGAAAAGGAAAAAAAATTGATTTAGGAAAAAATGGCTAAAATTGCATATATTTAGAAACCAAGGAGTAAATTGAAAACATGGCCAAATTAGAAAAATTAATTAATTCAATTTAGGGATTAAATTGGAAGAAAATCTAAGATTTACAGTTCTAATTGAATGGAATTGAAAAATCCAGAAGCTAGAGATTGCAATTAAAAGGCAGAAATATTCAAGGGAACAATGAAAGTTTTATCCAATTTTGTTTCGGTCCCATTTTTTTAGTCCAATTAGTTCACAATTTTGTTCATTGGAATTCAATTCATTCCCATTAATTTATAATTTAGTTCCAAATTAAATCAAGTAATAAAATGTAGAAAATCAATCTCTCTATTCCAGCCTTTGAACTCCAAAATTCCAGCCTTAAATGGATTTGTTCTTAATCAATTCTCCAGAACTCTATCCAAATGCACTGCCTTCAATGTCAATCCCAAAAACCAAGCCAAATTTATTCAAAAAAAATAATTCTGCAATTAAACCCACCACTCTGAACTACCACACAGCCGTCATTAAATCACCCCCTTACTCGCCATCACCACCATCATCAAAACCACCAGAACTCTCAAACATACCTCTATCACAACCTTCTCCTCCAGTGAACCCAAACCAACCACTGAGAACCTCCGTAGCCTTTACAGACCACAACCACCATCTACCAAATATTTACCTTCACTCGTTGCCTTCTCCAGCCTCCATCTCCATACAAGATCAAATCATCATAACCACCAAAACAAGTTAACCATCTTCATCTTCACTCCTAGCACTGCTGCAAAACTCATCTCCAATTCACCATACACGAACCACGACAACCTTTCTCCCTTCATACAGTCCATAATCATTATTCAGAACAGTCAAAACCTCTCATAAACCCACCAAATAAGACCAACCCATTTTTCCAACCCTAGCCACTATTAGTCACGCTGCTTTCATCGCTGTCCAACAACAACCCAACTCCATGGTTTTCCACTATCTGACGTCAATTGACTTATCAACAGCCTGCATCCGATCTTTCTCCAACCCAAAAACACAGAAAATCCATCTAAAAACCCGACAGAAACTCCCTAAAAAATAATCCATCAAAACCAACCAATCAAACCTATATGTCCTCTCATACGCCAGCACCAACCACCATCACAGACCCTTTCCCCACCAAACCTCATCTTTTTTTCCCCTACACGACCCAAGTCACTCTGCCTCTTCCCAAAGCCAACAAAACCAATAACAACCATCATCGATCATCTTTCACCGATCCAGCAACCATAACTCACCCAAAACACCTCTCCATAGTGAGTCAACACATTAGTACAGTTTAGACAGAAACGAGTAGCCCTCTATCAATCCAAAATCATAGTCTCCAAAACCCAAAATCCACCCAAACCCTTAGCCTTTCTCTCCTTCCATACAAGGAAAGTTATAATAAATCTTTAGCCTCTCTCTCTCGTTCTATACAAGGGAATTTTTAACAAATTGAACTTCGGCTTTATTCAAGGGGCAAATGAGCAGCATGAGCGTGTCCATTCCAAGAAGCAAATTATCTGACGCGTGATACACACGCGCCACATCGCCCAGTCAAATATTCAAGCCATTTTCTGACTTTTCACTGGGGGTATTATAAAAATAGGATATCTATAATGTATTATTTGAATTGGTTTAATTTGTTAAAATTAGATAATATGAATATTATGAATTATAATAGATAAAAAAATCTAATAAATAAATATTACAAATTAATATTATTTGAAAATTTTAAAACTCAGCTAAATCCAAGCCGACCAGACCAAAACACATGAGCCTTTATAATTTAAAACGCTTGGAACCCTTTCTGTTTCCCTGGTTTTCTTACCATTAAACCATCAGTTAGCCTCAGAATGTTCTGTTTTCAAAAGAGAGAAAGAAAATACATAAATGCTGGTCCAAAAAAGCTACCAATTAAATTATACAACGACAGGTGATGAGTAATAATGAAAGAGTGGAGTATAATATATAGTTCAGTGGTAGTTTGATTTTATGGGTAAACTTGCTATTGCAGAGAACATAAAGTTTGAGACTTTGAATCGACAATATAGGATGTGGAGTGAGGATGTAGCAAGATCTTCATTTGTCATTTAACCCTTATTGCCAATGAAACATAGATTAGGGTATTTATGATATCCATAAAAAAAAAAATTAATTTAATCTAATATATTCAATCTATTCAATTCTTAAAAAAATTAAATCATTCAGGTTGATAATCTATAAAATATCAAAATTTAGGTTAGTTATAATTATGGATCCAAACCTAACTCAATTATATCTATGAAAAACTTTATTTTTCACGTCGGAGATCAATTTCAGCCCCAAAAATAAATGTTTTTGTTATTTTTTTCATTTAATCATATGTATGTCAATATTTATGGTGCGCAAAGGTGATTTGAATTTGTGGTGTGGATTTATACATTATTAATAAATTTTTATGTTGTGAAATGTTTTTTATATAATAATTTAGATTGGGATAACATGATGCTATTAAAGTCCATTAAGTAAGGGTGATGGTTTTTGAATCTATTTTGAAACTAACTAAGTTAAATGGGCCAAAACCCAATTCAAATTTTACTTAACATCCATTTTAAAAATGATTAATTTGACAAGTTTTCTTTTTTAAAAAAGATTGATATCAATTTTTTTCATGTAAAGACAAGTCTTTTTTTTTCTTTTCTTTTTTGAAGGATCAATGTAAAAAAAAATTACATGGCCATAACAAGATGTTTTTACTTTTTAAAGGACCAATGTCAAAATTTGTGTGAATAACCTAACTTATAAGCCTCCTTTTAAAGGGACTGCTTTGATTTTTTTATGCATGGTCAAATAAATGAATCTTTTATTTTTAGCAATTAACGCTTAATTTCTCATAAATAATTAAAAGTAAATCAAAATATAAATTGAAAATAAGCTAAAACTAATTAGAATAATTGAAGGCAATCAAAAAGATAAATTTAAGAGAAAATATATAGTAAATTAACCTTTTATAAGAAATAATGCAATAAGGGTGATGTCTTTCTTCTCTTAGTAATAACTAACCCCTTATCTAAATCTCTAAAATTGGTATTAATAGTTAATATTTCTAATTTTATGTAAATTACTAGGTTGTGACTTTAATTTTTCATATATTTCTTTCTGGTGGGTCTCATTTTATGTCTGGATGCGAAAGCATAGCGTGATAGTCATTTTCTAACAACTTTCTTTGTCCTCTAACGAACCTAGGGACTAAAAAATGAATAAAATGAAATTTTGGCTTAAAATAAAAATTCTAAAAACCAAAGGGATGTAAAAGAAAATCAATAAAGAATAGGGAGACTCTTCTATAAGAGCCCCAATTAAGGTTGAAGATAATATAATTTTTATTTTATTTTTGCACCTGCTTTTCTGCCTCTATGAGATTGTTCTATAAGAGCCCAATCTTCTTGCCAACAACCTTCTCTTGCTCATAGTATATAGGGGCTTCAGCTGAGCATAATGCTCGGCAAAGCAAAAAATATAGCTATTATAGTCATTCATTCAACAATCATAAAATATTCTACACATAAACAAGCAGGAGAAGATAGCATTGATGCACAACTAAAGTATGGAGAAGTTCTTTTAAAGAAAAGAAGGAGACGGTAAAGAGAAGGTGTAGGGTTTTTTAGAGGAAAAAAAGAAGATTAGTATTTTTTGAATAATATTTTTTTAAAAAAAAATTATTGTAGCAAATTAGATGATCTCTTTTTTCTAATTTGCTTTTACGCATTTTTTCCAAATACAAGAATTGATTTAGTCTTTATAATCAAATTCAATTCCAAAAATTCAACACAACTCTTAAATATTCCATACCCGACCTTGGCCTCACCTTTTAGAGTGTGTTTGGTATTGCGGTAGCCGTTGTGGTTGTGATTTGAAAAAAGTTGTTTTATAAAAAGTACTTTTAGTTGAGGTTGGTTTGAAAAAATAGGTGTTTGGTTAAAACTGTGGTTGAAATTGAGGTTGAACAAAAAATAATTTAATGTGTTTGGTTAAGAATGCTTTTGAAATTGAGGTTATAAAATAATTTTAAAAAATATATTTTAATATTGATGGTTTTTAATTTAAATATTGTAGATTTAACTATTGCTATTATATCATGAAATAAATAATACTTTATATAAAATATTTTTTATTATTCCATTAAACCATCTACAATTCCATTATGTACAAAATTCATCCGACAAGAACTACAGTTTCCATAATTTTTTTAGCGTGCAATAAATTTAGATAAAATATTATAAGTAATAAAATTAATTTGATATTACAGTGCGAGTGAATTTAATTTACTCTACACTATTTTTTCGGGGAAAAAATATTGTTCACAATACGAGTAAATTTAATTCACTATAAACTAGTTTTTTTTAAAAAATACAAAAAATAAACACATTGAAAAAAAAAAAGTGCAAGTGAATTGCACTGTTCATTTGTTTTGAGTGAACAGTACAATTCACTATATATATATATATATATATATATATATATATATATTCCAATGATGGAAAAATTATCAAATGAAAACAGTCTTTGTATGACAAGGTACACTGTTCGCTGAGACATAATTTGAAGAAAACTTCACTGGTTACCACGCAGACGCAGGTAAAGCAGCTTGGAGTTGCTTTCAACGGAATGCAGACGCATACGTAAATTTTGGTAGGTCCCATTAACAGTAAATAATGGTTTATCATTTACCAAACAGCTGATATCTGTGATGGCATTAAAACGTGGAAGCTACCACGCAGCCAAACACTTTCTTAGTGTCTTAAATTCAGTGTTGAGATAAACTTAGACAGCTCAAACACAATCTCGTCCCAAACTTGTGATTTGATTATTTTTTATTTCAGCACATCAAAACGATTCAAAAATATAAAAAATTAATTTTAAATAAAAAAACATTTTAAATTTTAAAAAAACATAATTTCAACCGCGTTCTCAAATCCACTATTCAACATAAACCCCCTCGCTAGCCCTAGTGACAGGTACATATGCCTTGCACTCGTCTTTACCATACCCGACAATCAAGCCCTGAACCTAGTTTCGGCTTGAACTCTGAAGAATAAAGTCTCCAACATGACTTGGCTCCCACACATAGTTTTAAAACTCGGCCTGGCGGGTTGACCCGGGGCTGGAATCGGGCCGGGTTTGTGAAAAAATAAGGGTAGTTAAAAACCTGGTTGCAACCTGTTGACTATTTTTTTATTTTTTTTACCAAAACGATGTCATTTTGATTTGTAAAAAAAATTGAGGTTAACCCAGGTAATCCGGTCAAAACCCGTGACCTAGGTCTTGGACTAAATCAACTACCTGACCGGATTTAAAAACACTGCTCCCACGTATTGTAGGCTAACAGTGTAAAAACCAACCTTTGATAAACAAACAAGTCTTTTTATTACAATACTGGTTATGCTTTAAGAAAAATTCATAAAGTTAATTATAACTTAGTCCTTATAGTTCCGGAAAAGTAATTAATTAACCTCAAGGTCTCAAAAACTACATATCTAATTCACTATTTTATGTTCTTTTCCAATTTATTTTGATATTTTATTTTAAGAAATTGAAAAATGGAAGAAAATAAGTAGATGGTATATTAAGATTGATGAGAAAAGTAAGTGTTTTTTGGATCAAAATACTACTAAATTAATCATAGTTAATAGTAGTCAAGAGATTATTTAATTACTTTTATACTATAGGAGGTTTAGATTAACGTCCCAAAATAACAAGCAATTCAACAGTAAACTGCTATACAATAAATTTAAGAAATTAGTTACAAGGCCTTGGAAGAAGAAGGATTGCCTGATAGTTTTCGAGGGGATGTTTAACAGTATGGTTGTGGTTATTTTTTAAAGTATTTTTTACTCGTAATAATATTAAAATAATATTTTTTTTATTTTTTAAAATCAGCATATCAAAATGATCAGAAAATATATAAAAAATATTAATTTAAAACAAAAATAAAAAAAATAAAAAACGATTTTAAAAGTAAAAATAAGGAGTAAGCAATATTTTAACAGTGACCATCCATGATTTTCAGGCTTGGGCATAGCAGGAAAGCCGATAAATGCATGACCAAACTAACGCTCAAGCTATGATTAATGAAGAAAACAGGTTTCCTGGCCTCATCGTCAGAGTTAAAAATACATGCTCAAAAACTGTAAAAGGAAAACATGTAAATAGCTTTAGATTACTAAAAGAATATTTACCAATTCACTGCCCGTAACTTTGCATCTTCTTTTTTCCTGATTTCATTTCCTTGAATTTTCGCTAGCCCGGGTCAAATTTTTGTTATTTTTTTTTTTTTGTAATGTACACTTAACTAAATTAGATCAAGAGAAAAACATGTTTTCTCCATCAAACCAGCCACCCTTTTCTTTATTAAAATCTCTATCTTCTTGAGCTAAGAAAGTCAAAGTCTAAAATCTATCCCCTCTCATGCTAGATCACTTCTTATTTCCGTGCATGTTCGGCTCACAAAATTAACACACCTTTCCTTCTTTAATTTACTGCATGGCACTATCTGTTGGTGTAGTTGTAAATGAATAAAGAAAAGATATTTATCCTACATTGGAAAGAAACACTCCCCCCTAATGTTTCTAAGTGTGGGTTTCTATTGTGTAGTAAATTAAATCATGACGGACAAACTTTCCTATTTGGCTTTCTAATGTTATTATATGGATATTTATAATATCATTTGGAACTTGGAACTTGGAACTTAATATGAATAGTCATACTATTTGATGAACAATCATATTATTTCATCAACAATCATATTGTTTGATGAACAACCATAGTGTTTCGTCAATAGTCATAATGTTTGATGAACAGTCATATTGTTTCATCAATAATCATATTGTTTGATGAACAGTCATACTGTTTCATCGTTATGTTTCAAGTCTATAAAAGCATGTTACTATACAGAAAAGAAATAACAACAAAAAGACATATTTTTTTCTTGGTCTTATCTTCTCATTCTTTTAGAGGTTTAGAGGGTTTAGTTGTATCCTGGAGGTGTTGTCTCTGTGTGGGACAAATAAATACCTTAAAGATAGTGTTTCCATGCCTCTAAGCCAACTCCATATTTGTTTCCATCCTAAATTTTCCTAACACTATCTAGCATACAAATTCAATTCAATGTTGTCTCTGCTACTAAAGCATTGCTTCAAACTTTAAAAGATGCCAAATTTGATCTTCTCATTGCACATGTGCAATCTATTTGCACACAATATGAGATTGACATTATACACATAAATGCTTCGTATAAAAAGGCTACATGTCGTTCATGTCAGCAACAAGGATCGGTACCAACACTATCATTATGACATGTTTAACTTAGCAATAGATTTTCAGTTGGAAGAGTTAAATTCTAGATTTAGTGATGGGACAACGAAACTCCTTATACTTAGCTCTATTTTAGAACTTAAGGACAACTTTAAATGATGTTATTTGCAAGCTTATTGAGAATTTTTATCCTGAAAATTCCAATGAATAAGAGATGTATTATTTGAGATCTCAGCTAGAGCATTTTCAAATTGATGTGATTCATCATGAGAGCTTTCAGAATATGTCTATCATTTCTGAATTACGTAGATGATTAATTGAAACAAATAAGTCTCGGCACTATCGTTTCATTGGCAAGTTGATTCATCTTATTTTGACTTTGCTTGTTTTCACTATCACTACGGGGCGAGCATTTTCAGCTATAAATAATGTTAAAAGTGTGTTTCGTAATAAAACGAAAGAGAAGTTCTTAATCAGCAAATTCTATGATGATTTACATTGAACGAGAGATTGCTAAAGATATCAATTCGGATTCGATTATAGATGAATTCTATTTCACAAAACATTGAAGGGTGCAACTTCGATAGTGTAGTCTATTTTTACTCTCACTTCAATTTTATGTACTTTGAGCTTTATTTTTTTTCATATTTTGGGTTGTGTATTTTGATTAAAATTTTATTGTTAACTTGACAAATTCATGTGCATGAGTTGATTGGTCTTGAAAAAAAATTATGTTTATTATCTTAATAGCCCAGGACGAAAAAAAAATTCATGGCTCCACCCTTGCTAACTAGAATTAACTGCGCCTGTGAACCTGCGATCAATAGTTAAAGACTGTATAGAGGGAAATCCAAGGTGTTATGATGCAAGAAATTAATGCTAAAATTTTGTGCTTTGTAGTATGCATGAATGCTCGCTGAGAACCTAGGTGGCGTTTGATTACTGTCTTGGGATAAAACAGATGAAGATAATAGAGACAAATAAGACAATACATAAAAGAAGATGAAGATAAAATTGTGTTTGGTATTGATATATAAGACAAATTGTTTATCTCTAAATCATCTTTGGTTATGGTGGACAAAACAGAATAAAACATGAAAATTCTTTTTTTACTCTTAATATATATTGTTGTCAAACTTATATATTTTAAAAACTAATTAGATATTATTTTTTGTATACTGAGTATTAAAATTAATAATATTATAATAACTCTAGTTATAAAACTAGAACTGACTTGACTGGTTGACTCAGAGCTTGAACTGGTCCGAGTTTAAGAAAAAAAGAAATGATTTACTTGATCTGAATTGGTCAAAAACTCAAGTCAACTCGAGATAAAACATGGGTCAAAAACTCATTGACTTTTTTGAAAAACAAAATTTGATCAAAACAAGGTTGCTTTGATTATTTTTTATTTTTTTTAGGGTCAACTGCGTTGACCCTCCGAATCACTGACCTGAACCTTGCATTGGGTCGACTCCTAAGTTGAGTTTTAAAATCATGATAATAACCACTTTTATTTGTGTATTGACTTGGGTCGATCCATGTTGACCCTCTCGATTCGTAACCTAACCTTGTCTCAGTCAACCCCCGAGTCAGGTTTTAAAACTATGATAATAACAACTTTTATCATTAGATAGACACGGGTCAACCCAAGTTGACATTTCTGATATGTGACCCGGGCCTTGTCTTAGATTGACCCTAAATCAAGTTTTAAAACTTTGATAATAACCATTTTTATTTTATGTTGACTCAGGTCAACTTGAGTTAATTCTCTTGACACATGACTTAGGCTTTACCTTGAGTCAACCCTGGGTCGGTTTTTAAAACTATGATGATAATCACTTTTTTCCTTACGATGACCCGGGTCAACGATCAACCACACTCGTGACCCGGGCCTTGCCCCAACTTGACTCCTGGATCAAGTTTAAAACTATGATAATAATCATTTTATTCTTATGCTGACTCAGGTAAACCCATGTCAACCTGACCCGTGACTCAGGCCTCGCCCAGTGACCCGAGTTCTTTCCTGGATTGACCCCTGAGTTGGATTCTAAAACTATGAAAATAATTTAATTTTATCCTTATATGATGTAATTGAATAATTTTGGAATTGAGAGTTTTTTACAATGATATTTTAGAAATAAAAAATAAAAAAAATATTGTTTATTAAGACATGTCTACTCTGTACCTCATGTTTTGAAAGTACAAAAATTCATTCTAAAATTGTTATAAAAACATTTATTTTTATATCTTTATCTATATTTCTTCAATTAAATACATTTTTATCTTCATTATCTTTTTTATTTATATACCATAACAGTATCCAAATGACTAACTAGTGTACTTGCGTTAGTTTCTAAATTTTGAGAGAGATGGGTGGCTTAAAGACTTCACTGGAAAACCAACAAGTAGAAACTCATTAGTTTTAAGCAAGAAGCAGTTTTTGAAGCTTCAAGCAACAACAATAAATTGCCTGCCTTCCAAACTTCTGACGAGTTGTTCTGCTCGCAGCTTGGAGCTTTGACATTTGCCCTACATAATTTGACTTTGGAATTGATTATCTGGCGAAGAACTCCTGAATGAGATTCACAACCTGTAAAATAACATTTGGTGTAAAATTATCACGAACCATTCGTGAAAGCTAAAAACTCATTATGAAATCAAGCCCTAGCAAAATACCAAGAAGTGTTTGAATCGCAGTTTGTCCTGCCAGTTTCTCTGGCTCTTTCCTGCTTCTTGCTACTTCCATGAAAAAACAATTTAGAGACACAGACTGGTCACATGTCTTCTGCTTCAGTGGTCATATACTTGGAAATTCCAGGTCCTTGTTGATGCAAATTCTTGCAAAATAGACTTGCAATGTCTTGGATCCTAGAATACAATTTAAATTGAGATGGTGAGCTTCATTCTCTTGTCAGAAAAAGTTAAATTAAGAAAATCAGAAGATGTCAACAATGTGTAATACAATCAATGCACTGCTAGAAGCCAACAAAGTAGCAGATAACAAAATTCTTCAAGTTCAAAGCATACTAACCTGGGAATTCACACACCTTGTAAATAGTGGGAAGAGTCTTCAACTTTCAGCTTTTCTTTTATGCACTCAAGAGCAAATTTTTCAACATCCTGCTCGGCTTCTTTTCGATGAGAAAATGTTAGCCTAGATGCATATGTTGTTCCATAAACCAGCACAATTGACCTAAACTTTGTTGCGTGATGGAATCCTTCATTGGTGGTATGGTAAACTGGAAATGACAAGTCTAATTTCTATGTGTACTCTTGCAGGTTGTTCTTATACATCAGAAGCTCTGGTACATTCAACATGTGGAACATCCAAAGAGTTAGTAATGCAATTTCAAAGAAGAAAATCAGAACCATAACTTTAACTCCCATGCCCTACAAAATGCTATTAACCATGTTTAGCAATTGGGGTTTGTTTGTTTTGGCTGAAAATGTTTCCAAGAAAAAATAATGTCTTCGGTTTAGGGAAATGATACTAGAGCAGAAAGAAAGTAAGGGGGAACATTACCTTTCTCCATTTTTTCTGCACAGGTTTTAATCCCTTCTGTTTAGGATCTACTCTTGTGGCATTTTTGTCTATTTATAAACAAGAAAATGGATGGTCTTGATTGATGAAAAAAACTCCATTGCAGGGTAAATGTTGCTCGATGCTTCGGTTAAAATGTTATTCCCTTTCTTTTGTGCAAACCCACATGATTTTGATTTGTCAGCAAGTTAAGCTGCATGCCTGGGAATGTACACTACCACATGAACCAGAGTATGATGACAAGCTCTTTCGCTTTTTTCTGATAAAAAAAAAGTACCCTGTGATATTTATTTTCTTTTTCATTTTAAATAAAAAAAGGTGAAATATTTATAATATAATTGACAAACCAACAATAACATAACAAGTACTTTGAAGCAATGGACGTTTATTGCTAAATTCCACTAATTCAAGTACACATCTGATGTTTGTATTGTAAAAGCAAACTGGCATGGCATGGCGTGCTTGAAGAGAGGCTGTGATACTTTTGAATGCTTTCCTGAGGAAGCAACTTTTAAGAGATGTTGCATGCAAGCTGTTTCCCTTTGGGGCACTTTTGCCTGACTGGTGCTTATTTCTACTCCATAAACAACAGAAGGCAAAATCCCAGTAAACCAATCAGTCTTTCAAGTCAGGTTTTTAGCTTAAACCCCTTTGTGTCACCGTGCCAAGCTCATATTCCATTAATTCTTGGGAACGATGCATCACAGCTAAACCAGCTTCCTTTACATGTTTCATTTCTTCAAGATAACTCAAATGCGTAACGATGATGTCAATAACATTATAAGAGCATACCACAGATATCATTGGACCACGTCTTCTTCAGACCAAAATCCCTTTTCCTATCAAATCACACTAAGAAATAGAATAAAGTACTTTTTTTTTGTTTATCAAAAGATGAATGGAGTTACATTCACAAGAGATCACATCTCTTCTCTGCAATCTAGAGGGGTAACTATAACAATGTAGTCCCATTGTAGCTAGCTTCTACCTGGTCTTCCGTGTAGGTCATTGTGAAGTACCCACTATCCACACTACGCTGGAAAACGGGCAGGTTGCCAGATTCAGCCACCTGAATCTCTACAAGGTTGCAACCTTCTGAGACAAGTCGTTGACATCCTCATCACTGACCTCTTTAATCATCTCCTGCAATAAGAAAAAGTAAAATATGAAGGGAGGATTAAAACATACCAGTTTTTAATATCCCGCTTTTGCTGTGTGAAATCACCCATTTAAGCAGCTTTTCATTTTTATTTTTATTTTAAAAAAAAAAAACCATGGATAAATTAACATTTAAACAAAACTTCCAACACAGGCATGACTATAAGCCCTGAAAAATCTAATAAGCATGGTTCCCAAAAACAGTGAAACAAGTGGTGCCCATTACACACTCTTATCAACCTTAGCAGCACTAGCAGCAGCCAGTCCCCTAAGCCGACTAGTCCTCATTGTAGCAATGAAACATGTCCAATGTGTTGATGATCATCTCCTTCACAAGAATGTTCAACTAGGTACATAGCCACACCATGCACTTTAGGTCTTTACTCTAAATTGGCAAGCATTACCAGCCTTAGCAGGGTCTCTCAGTCCTTCCTCCACCTGCAACTTGTCTCCAATCATTTCATGCCAGTGCCTTAGAAAAATCTTTTAGGAACCAGAAGCAAGCTTGATCCTTGTGGGTTCACTATTAGGATTTAGGGTTGTGGCTGAAAGCCTGATAACCATCGCATAATCACCAGAAACTTAAGCAGCCACTCCATGATCACTAACATGATGCTCAAAATTACAGAAAACAGCACCTCAAGGGATAGATCTTAGCGGCAAAGATTACCCAACCATAAGTGCTCCTTTATTGCTACAGTACACAAACTTCCTGGGTACATACCCTCAGCAATACCAAAGAGTCCTTTTTTGTTTCTTACAGCAGAAATGGTGTCCAACAGAGCTCCATGACCCATGTGATGAAAGATTGCAGCCGCAACTCCTTTTAGGTAGCTGTTTCTTTTGCCTAAAGTAAAAGACCAGAACGTGGATAGTCCCTTTAGGTGGTGGGTGCAGAACTTTGAAGATTGACCCAGCATCCTTGCATTGAGCACAATTACATGATCCATTTTAGGCTGTGTTTGTGTGTGAAGGTGAAGTGAAGCGGCTCTCTGTGGAGACAACAAGATAGGTGCAAGAGAGTGTAGGTTTTCTTATATAAATTCCTTTTTATGTTCAACGCTTCTACTACTCAATCTAACTTTGACTCTTCCATGTATGGACAGATTATTTATGTAAAATGATGTCACTTACTTCTGAATCTCCTTTTGGTTTCACAACCACACATTTGGAGGCACTGATGCTGGAACTCTTCAATAGGCTTCGGTTACTGTAGTTTGGCTTGCTAGATCCATTTTGTGCAGCGACTGTCACATCCTCTGAACCATCTGCTTGCTGCAATCCTGGGAGACTTTTAAGAGATTTTGCAATAGATGGTGCAGTTTGCCTCTCAATATCAGTGCTTTGAGCTGCTGTCTCATCCTTGGGAGCAGGAACCCGCTCTCTGAAGAAGAGGTGACACTTGAAGGTCATCAATATTAAGTGAAAATTACATCATCAAATAGTTGAATCAGTGGTGTTTTGGAGATGGAGAGTCATGATTCATTTGAAATTGGTCAAAATTGCACACATATACAATATTATAGACGGAGAGGGGGAGGGGGGAGGGATTTGCATGGAAAAACGAACCAGCTTGTCTAATCATATGATCAATAGCTTCAAATGAAAGGGAGAATAACTCATGTCCAGCACATACCTAGGCAAGGAAGCATGCTGTCTTTGGAGTGGAGTGCTTCTTTCCCCTTTACCATAGTGCTCCTCAAGATGTGCAAATTGTCGCTTGAATCGATCAACGCCACTATGGTTGACAGTGAAAAATAAAATCAAATAACTAATTCATATCAGAACATATAGCACCGCATTTTCAAAATATTTATATTTCATAAAAATCAGGTATTGATTCACTAATGTGTTGAAAATGTCGTGAAATTTGTAGAACTTCTCTAAAGTCATGTTTGCTTGTGGGGAAATTGGAGAAATTTCCAGTTACCAAGAAGATTTTTCTAAAATAAGATATTTGTAGAAAACATTTTTACCAGTTACTGTTTTCTTGAAAATGTGTTTTTCCTAGGTTATAAGCAACCACCCTACCTTGGGTACATAAAGCTTGTCTGCTCTCCACCTCGAAGGTACTCCTTCAGCATCTGCGGGTGATACTCTAGTATCTGTTTACAACAAATCAAAAGTTCATTTTAGTCACAGTGATGTGTGAAAACCACAGTGCAAAGAAAAGCAACAAGAATCAAAGTGTTGCTGCCATACCTCTCGGTAGATCAGTTCCCTTACATCATCTTTTGTTATTTTCCTCCTCTCAAACTCAAACTCCAATTTTGAAATAGGTTGAGTGGAGGGCTCACACTCGACATTTGACAAACCATTAAAGTAAGGATTTGCTAAAGCCTGGGCGCATTAGGGATGTTAGAATGTATCATGATTCACAAATAACTGTCATAGATATCTCTTTTATCTTTATTTTAATTTGAATTTGAAATAAGGGTTACAAAACTACTGAATCTTAGTACCTCTTCAGCTGTCGGACGATCTTTAGGATCAAATGCAAGCAGGCCCTCCAGTAGGCGAAGAGCCAATGGATCTACATTAGGGAACTTTTGAGGGAATGGAACTGGTGGTTTCTTCCGCATGTTACTAAGATACCTCCTTGCCTTTTCATTCCGAATCTGCCAACATAATGCCAAGTAACATGAGGAGAAACATGAATGAAAAAAAGGAACAAAAGGAAACAACAAACTATGTGACATAAAAGCAGAAGAGCAACAAATTAATGCACTTTTTAAGAACTAAGAGTAGCAATTTACTGCAAAAGGCTTACAACAATGACAGCATAAAATTGTACCATAGGTTTGTCTATTGACAGCAGAAAAGCAGTGACTGTAATGAGATACTAACCTTTGAAATAGATTCAGGAGGTGGAGTGCCCAGCAAATCAGTCATAAGATCCAACTGGTGAACCACGTTTTTACCAGGAAAAAGTGGTTTTCCTGTGAGCATTTCAGCAAATATACATCCAATGCTCCAAATATCAATTGCAGGAGTGTACTGAAGGAAGATGAAAACACTTAGTAACTGTGTATTTTCAACAGTTGAAGAAAAATGATGCTAAAATACCTGCTCATGAATAAAGAAATAACTGAAATGTAACAATGAACTTGAGCAGCAAACATTTACCACTATGCCAAAAGATTGAAAGTGAAAACGTGCAAGTCATCAAGAATGAAAAATGTACACAATCTCAAACCTATCATGTGCATGCATATTATAAATACAATAAATTCTTAGTATCATTATGACCATCTGGACCATGCTGCAATATCTTAACAATTGAATGTATTTCACTGGATGAAAATAATCAAAGAATCAAGAACAAAAATAAAGAAATGCCAAGATTCAGGCTTAAAATTGTGGGAGAATACAGCATAGATCCATATCAGATCCTGTACACTTTAAGATGATAGAATACCAGCCATGATCCACCTGAAATGAAATATTTTATCATATTTAGCTGCCAGGCAGATATTGTTCTTCCTCATTAAAGAGCAGCACCACTTGTTACTGACGGGTGATAAATATTTGGCTGATAGCACCTCTAACAGCTTAAATTTGGAAAAACAGCAAACCAAATTTCAACATATAGGATGGGTTAAGATCCCTCATTAAAATCCAGAGGTAATTACAATGGATAACATGCTGCTACTTAATGATTATCTCATAAATACGTCAAGTAAATTGGACAAAATTACCAAGGATAGGTCCAAAATGAGTGTCCTGTTATATATTAAATTATTTGACATAACAAGATGAATTAATCAATGCCATTGATGCCTAGTGGAATCAATTGGGAAAAATGAAGAAAGGAGAAATCAACAAATAGGGATATCCCAATTTAGTCCCTAGATCAGTCTTTTAAATACCTTAAGCCATCACAGCAACCAGAGTATTATAGGAAAGTAATAAAAGGGTTGAGACATCAAACAGTAAAAAAGCTTACTTTGGAGAAAAAAGAGCCACAGAGTTCAGGAGCACGATACCATCTAGTAGCTACATAGTCCTTCCAAAAAGAGGGGGAGAAAAAGTTAGCATATTATAGTTCTTAGAGATTTCCAGCCTGTAATTTTCAATAAGATGACATCAAAAAAGAGCGTCATTGAAAGAAATCCCAATGACAAAAATAAAAAAGAAACACCACATGCTTTAGCATTTTTTCATTTGTAGCACATCATGTCAAGTTTTGCAAGCATGTCCATGAGCTTTTATTAAGTGCTGCAATTATGTAGTGCCATCATGGTCTGCTCCAATTTGGAGTCAAGATGTTGACATTTAATCTTCATGTACTAGCATTTGTACACAAATTCCATGTCAGAAAATTATAGGATACTTTAAATTGGCTCCACCTGAGATATGCTAAAATGACAACAATCATAACTCTTATTTATAAACCTAGTGATGACAAAACTTCAGTAATCTCGAGGATCAAAATATATTTTAATTTGTATTTGCTATCTTTAACCTCCCATCATCAGATTCCAGAATATTTTCCAGATTTTGGTCATCCATCTTCAAATACTTTAAACTTCCTCTTAAACAACGATCCATAATCCAAACCTACCCAAAAGCATGAAAAACTGGTAAGCATCTATCAATTCCTCTACAACCAGTCATTTCAAGCACAAAATCCACCTCCACAACCAACCGAACAAACATTGCATGAACCCACCTCCATGACCAGCCAATCAAGCATACAAGGAAAAACACCCTAACCAGCCACAAAAACATCAACGCCCATCAAACAGTCACCTATTCATTAAGTCCATCTCTTCAAACCCATTACCCAGCTACCAACAGCCAAAAGCCCAACACAAGCAAGCTTGATTCCCGCACAACTCATTACAAGTGAAACAAGTTAACCGCCACCATCTTCTCTAAACACAGCTACTTTTCCTCCTCAAGCATCAATCATCATTAAATAAAGCATTCATGCATGATCGAGACCTTGTAACAATCAACTCAATCTTTCGTTTTTATAATTCATATTACTAATTTCAAGTCATTTCTTTCTGAATAACCTCCCTTTATTGTGATCTCATGGTTGAATTTCATCTCAAAACTCACCCAAGTCATGTAGAATTCAGGTTATCAAACCAAACCCAAATTTGACAGAATGGTGATAATAGAAAACAATTGCAGCACCTAATCAAAAAAAAGAAAGGCACATATAGGAAAGCTAGAAAATAGGCTAAAATTGTAAAAACAAACGCTTAAGAACTTTTTTTGTCGGTAGGCCTAAAAAAGAACAGAAAAACACAGAAGCTCATGACTAGCATTAGAGAACATACTGTCCAAAGAATAGCTGATGGGGCATCATTGAAAGATACTCTAGCAAGACCAAAATCGCATATCTTCAGTTTGCAGTCGGCATTAGCAAGAATGTTTTTTGGCTTTAAATCTCGATGAAACACATTTGCTGCAAGAAATGCAAAAAATGAATCAACTAACAAAAAAGACATAGAAAGACAATAGACAATGACAAACACATACCTGTATGTATATATTTAAGACCACGAAGAAGCTGGTACAAGAAAAATTGATAATGCTCGGGTGTAAGATCATCATTTGCCTTAATTACTTGGTGAAGGTCAGATTCCATCAACTCAAAAACAACATAGATATCTTTGAATTCCCTGCGTGAAGGAGGAAGCATGATATGCTTTATTTCTACAATATCAGGATGACGAAGCAACCGAAGGAGTTTAATTTCTCTCAGAATACGTGTGGCATCAGAAACATGCTCAAAAACATCATTAATCTTCTTGATTGCAACCCTTTCTCCAGTATGAGAGTCAATTGCAGAGCCAACAACACCATAACTACCTTTTCCAATGACTTCTTGTACTTGGTATTGACTAGCCTCTCCATACTCGGTGAAGAAATCTGCCTCTGCCGAGCCCTGTATAAAGAATCAAACTTACTTTTGTCAATTTCAAACTGCATAATATGTAGAGAGACACAGAGCAGGAGGATTGGAGTACATGTAAAAGGTATAGCATCAACTATCTCAACCAATCATGTAATTAAAAAACATTGAGCTAAGCAAGATCTTTTAAAGGGAGGTAATGATAAAAACCTATCTTTTAAGGCTTATTGGTTTTAGCACTAAGAACCTGATGCAGCATATAATTCTAAAACCAACACCCAAATAAAAATTGAAACTTCTTGATGCATTTCACAGAAAGACTCCAATTTCCATGAAGCTCATGCAAGAACATTTAACTTCTAAAATCCACCAAACGGACAACTTCGCATTCTTACAATGTTATACAACAAGATACAAGTCAGATTGTCAATAGCATGACCTCGCATCATAAATATAAATTTGAAAACAATTTTCTTAATTGTATTGAAAAGAACAAAAAAAGAATATTTTCAAGCAAATAACCGTGTTGCTCACAGATTCAATCAAATAAAAGACCAGGTCACAAAAAACAAATAAGATCAACTAATCATTCCTAAAACCAAAAAAAAGGAACTGAAACAACTAAGAAAGGGAAATGCTGATGAGGTAATTAGTGATATACATCAAACAACCATGCCAAATAATAAATGATAACAAAATGGTGCAACTAATAAGAAAATCGACAACGATAAATGCCACACTTTAAAAAAGCCACATTCTTTTGGACCCAAAAATGCAGATAAGTCCAATGAAGAAATATAGTATACCGAAAGTGAAAGAAATCAGAAAGAGGAAGATCAATATCAAACACCAACCAAAAATCCAATTTTCTCATTTAACCCCTCACATTTTTGCAATCAAAAATTTAGATTTTAAGCTCATTGAAACCCATTAACAGAGCAGCCAAACAAATCCCAGAAAACTCAATAAAACAAAACTAAAACACTTTTGAAAAAGAAAAAACAAAAGAAAAGGGAAACAGTAGTTCTCAAAGAAATCAAAGAAGAGATCAGAAACAAAACAAAACAAAGAAAAAAGAAAAACCCACAAGTCAAAGAAATCCATCTATAATCTTGATTGTCAAAAGGGGGATTTGGTTACCTTCTTCTGAAGACCCATGGTAGAACCAGGAGGGAAATGGAAGCGTTTAGGAACTCTAATAAGTTTAAGATCAGAAATATCAAAATCCTCAATCACAGTCAGCTGCTCTTCCTCTGTCCCCTTTATTCCCTCCTTTACATTTACCGATGATTGTGGACAACCACTACTACTAACATTAGAAGAAGTAGTTTTGTTAATATTATTAATGTGATCATGATTGTTATGGTTGGTTCGGCGTTGAAACCATCGACGAATACCGTCCACTAGCGTTCCACTCCCACCCATACAAAATGTTTTCCTGATTTCCCTTTTTGTTTATAGCCACCAGCATTCCTCGCTCTCTCCCTCTCTCTTTCTATTATCCCTCTCGGCTTGCCATCTATTCTACTACTACTATTGAATCTCCCTCTCTCCTCTCTCTCTCTCTCTCTCTCTCGTGTTGCGTATATGGTGTGTTTGGGTTTTTTTAATTCTCATTTATGGAGCGTGTGGATTGGGCGAAGCGTGCGGAGGAGAGGGAAGAGAGACATGCGGCGCTTCACATTACCCCATGTTGGCTTCGCTACTTCGGTTTTGACTTTATGAGTTATGACAGAACATAAATACCTTCTACATGTTTTTGTGTCTTTAATTATTATTATTATAATTAGCATGAGCTTGGTTTTTTATTATAGCATTAACATATACTTAAAAGAGCCTGCTTTTTTTAGTGTATCGTTAATTAATTAACATAAACTAAAAGAGATTGAATTTTCACTGTAGCAATAAATAGTTTTAAAAAAATTTACTTTTAAAATTCTTCAAGGATTAAATTAGATTTATTAGATATTAAATTTCATAATTTATTTCAATTTATTTTTTATGGAGTTATCCTAATCTCATAACCTGGATTGCGAGTTTTAAGGGTTAATCATATTGATCTACGTCATTTTCTTTTCTTTTCTTTTCTTTTCATTTCTAATTAGTTTTTTTCCTCTTAACTTTATCCTTTAACATTGGTTTCATTATAAATTGAGTTTCATAATATTGAGGATTAAATTGGGATTAATAGGTATTAAATTTGAAAAAAAAAATTATTTTTTATGGAGTTATCTTAATCTCATAACTCGGGTCGTGACTTTTTAAGATTAGTCGTATTGATCTGGATCATTTTTTTGTTATTTTTTAATTATATTTTTCTCTCAACTTCATTCTTCAACATTGACTTGATTAGGAATTGGGTTTCATAATTATTTTTTAATTTTTTTTCTATAAGGTTATAACGGTCTCATGACCCGGATTGAAAGTTTTGCGGGTTAGCCAGGTTGATTCGGGATTTTTTGTTTTCTTTTTTTAATTCTTTTCAATTTCATCCTTCAACATTGAATTAGTTGAGAATTGAACTTTATAATTTTTTTATTTGTTTTCTATGGAATTATCCTGATCTCTTTATCCGAATTTGATAAGTTAATTCGGGTTGACTTAGTCATTATTTTTGTCCTTTTTTATTTGATTTTTTTTTAATTTAATCATTCAACAATAAGTTGATTGAAAACTGAGATTCATAATTTATTTATTTATTACTTTCTAAGGAGTTATCACAATCTTATGACTCGATTCGCAGGTTAGGCTATTTGACTCAGGTTTTTTTTTCCTTTTTTAGTTGGATTTTCTTGATTTCATCCTTTAAATAGTAGGTTCGTTAGGAATTAGGCTTCATAATTTTGTTTTGATTAGTGTTATATGAGGGTTTTTTTGTCTCATGACTCAGGTCATGAGTTTAGTTTGTTGATTCAAGTGATTTTTTATATTTTTTTAATTTTATTCTTCAATATGGTTATCTCATAATTATTCGATTGCTTTCTATATGTTATCTCAATCTCATGATTTAAGTTTGGTAGGTTAAGTCAGGTTGACTCAACTTATTTTTTAGTTAAATTTCACTTTCAATTCATCCTTCAACATGGGTTGATTGGGAATTGGGTATAATATTATTTCTTTGTATTTGCTTTCTATAAAGTTATCAGGTCTCATGACTTGGGTAATTGATTTGACAGGTTAACCCAAGTTGATATGAGTTGATCTAATATATTGTCGTTTCAATATTTAATAAAAATATGTTGTCTTATTTTTTTTTTTAGTCAAACTATATTTTTATTAATCGTTCGAGTTATTTTTTAACCTACCAAGTCAATCAGACATGTCAAGTCAATCATCATATACTTTAAATTTGTTTATGCTAAAAAACACATTAACAATACCTGAATATATTTCTTTTATGTCATAAAAATTTGATATGATTCACAACGTAACGCAGAAAATAATCTAATATTTATCTAATATAAAAAAGAATATGCCCAAAAAAAATAATGCATCTTACATTCTTGCATAAATCTCATTATGTCTACCTAAAATGGAGTTTAAATTTAAACTTTCCGCAAATTAGATGTATATAGATATACCATTTTAATAGATTTTATATGTTTTTTATAAGGTTTTGAAAACTAGGTGAACAAAGATTCCTCAATAATCGGTCTCCTAGTTAAAGATATATCATAATTATATTTTTTTTAGAGTTCAAATCTTGGAATAAATTAATATTTTTAAAAAAATACTAATTTTTTCTAAATATATGGTATTGGAATGGGGATGTATCCTTAAAATTGTTGAAAAAAAGGTCTTAATTAATATATAAATTGATTTGAAAATATTTTTTACTATTAAAAAAAAAAGGTGATTAAACAGTTAGATTCATTCATCTACATAATAAATGTTTTGATGAAGGTAGATTGCTCAATTTTGATTTTGAAGAGAGTATTTGAGATTATATTGTAAAATATTTTTAAAAATGTTTGTTTTTTATTTAAAAATATATTAAAATAATTTTTTTTATTTCTGATATAAAAACCATAAAAAAAACATTAAATAAAGTATCAATTTATTTTTATTTTTTATAAAAAATATTTTTAAAATTGCCTAAAAATAAAAGCACCTTCACTCCTAAGTTTACTAACCAAAAGTTTCGTACACATATAAATAGTAAAATAAAGGAGCCGTACTTCACTAAATATGGAAATAAAAACAGTATATAATATTATGGCTAAATAAAGGAGCCGTACTTCACCCTAAATTACTGACATTATTGTATGAAAATAAAATCAGAATAATAAATGCAAAAATCTATCTGTAATAATTGTCTGTGTCCAACCGTCACTAAGAACCTTAATCCATCCATTTTTGGGAAGTCTAATAAATATTTATTACTGTAACATGCAATTAGCGTATTAGGGTATGCCAAAGTCAGAATTTACATTTTAATTTGTACGGTTGTGACACAAATTAAATTTATTGCCCTAAAATAAGATTGGAGTTTCTAGAAAAAAAGAAAAAAATGTTTCATGTTATGCAAAACATTTATCTCAACTTGTCTCAGACATGGTATTTGTTTATTTTTATAATAATTAACGTATCTTTGAGTCAATTTGATTATTAATTAATATTAAGTATTTGTTTAAATAATCTTGAAAAAATATTTTTCACACAAATCTAATATATTAAGATAAATTTTATAAATTTTATTAGCTAGATACTTATTTCTCTATACTAATTTCTCTTATATATACACATGTAATCTAGATGATTTTTTAATATACTATTAAAGTTTTTATTTTTAGTAAATATTTATCATCCACAAAAGTTTATACTTCAAAGGAGTAGGCAAGAAGCAATTTTTTTTAACACATTAATTCGTGTGTTAATAATGTTTACGTTAAGATCATACATTTATATTTTATATATTTCAATAATAATAATAAAATGAAAATTAGACTAATAATATGTTTAGTTGAGAATAAATGTTAAACATGTTTTATACAAAAGAATATATTAATAAGCATGAAGGGTTTTATGAAGAAACGAATCTAGAGGTATAAGAAGAAAGCAATGTGAAGATTTAAAATTTAAGTGTGTCATTTTAGTGTTTTATGTAATTCTCTATATCTTATCTTCATAGCACAATTAAAATAAACTCACACATTTCACTATGTATACATTTAAAAGGATTGATTAAAAATCTAATAGACAGTTTTAAAAAATCACCAAGGTTAAAACTAATAAATCTGTTATTCTGGATGAACCAGTCAACTGTTTGGCATGACTAAATGAATCGGTCGACCGCTTATTCATCAACGATGAACACCTGGGAATTATACAGGAACTAGTCAATCGAGTGGCTCAATCGAGTGGCTTGATCAATTTGAACCGGTCGACCGTTTATTCATCAACGATGAACACCTGGGAATTATACAAGAACTAGTCAATCGAGCGGCTTGATCAATTTGAATCGGTCGACCGTTTCAATTGTCAGTGGGACTGTAACGGCTATAAACTACTAGTTTTTGCTAGAAAAAAAAATATATATATATAGCTTATTTGATTGTAAAATTAGCAAGACAATCCGAACATGTATCATATACAAACTATTTTAAGAGCAAAACAACTTCAAAATCATCAATCCTTAATTATACTCATATTTATGCAATCAAACCTTTATAATTTAGCACAAGAGTATATATTCTCATTCTCACTACATTAAACACCTTTTAATCCTATAAATGTTATCCAGTAAGATATAGAGATACTAAGATTTTTGATTGTAATATCTACTCTATCAAGAGAGTAAATTCGTGATAACAAAATTATATTTGTAAACCCTTGAGAGTTAAGGAAAAACTCTTGGCACTGATGATGTATTTTCACCAAGAGAAAATCTTGAAGAAGACATATCTTCAAGTGGAAGAAAAATCTTGAAGAGAAAATATCTTCAAGTGGTGTAAAAATCTTGGTGTGGATTCATCAAGTAGTTATTATACTCTAAAGCTTGGACAAGCTAAAGAATACAATACTCAAGTACGGTTTGGTACATGAAGTGTGGATGTAGACTTGTCGAACCACATAAAATAAGTTTGCAAATTCACTCTCTTATCACTTTACTTTAAACATTTTAATTATATTGTTTGTTATTGTATTTATTTTAATTAATTTGTATTATTTATTAATATTAGTGATACTCCTAATTCATTTTCTCTTAGGTGTTATAGTTGTCTTAATCCTAAAACAACAGATTTCTAAAATATTTGAATTTAAATAATGT
Organism: Populus trichocarpa; assembly: GCF_000002775.5. NCBI lineage: Eukaryota > Viridiplantae > Streptophyta > Magnoliopsida > Malpighiales > Salicaceae > Populus > Populus trichocarpa. The sequence continues at coordinate 3,624,531 of NC_037299.2, read as the reverse complement.
TTTGTAAAAAAAAAAGAGCATAAAGTAAGCCTTCATTTTATATATAATTGTGGTCGATTTAGATTATCATGATAACGTACTCTCATATTCTAACAAGATAATCATTGATTGTGAGTTGCAACCTTCTTAAGTCCTATCATTTTATTGCATGTTATTAGGTAGTAAATTTTAATTAATTCCTCAACTGCCAGACATCTCTTGCTTACCTGGAAATTGTGACAAATATTCACAGAAGCAGGTTTTCCTTTTGAAAATGTTTCCCCAAAAACTAGATATTTAAGTTATGTCTAGTATGAATTATGAAAAATAATTTTTGAATTTGAATCATAATTTAAAAGTTATTTTTTATAAATAAGTTATAACAAAAATAAGTTAAAAAGCTTTAAATTAGATTTATATTTGTTAAAATTGACTCAAAGCAATTTTTTTATAGAAAGAATATAATATAAGTTGTAATTCATAAATTTAATTTATTTTTTTATGTTTTACAAAATAAAAATTTTGACTCAAATAAAAAACTAAAAAATAATTTAAATCAATTTACAAAATTCCATAGAAGTCCCATTAATATTTTATCTTGATTACATTGAACCCCCCAAATCTCATCCCCATTTTTGGTCAGTGGAAGTTTTGACCTAACTATAGTTCTTTTCTATCAATCCAAATTAATACGTAACTAATCATGCATAGAAGTATCTAGATTATCTATTGCTAAACACCCTTCATTAGAGCCATTTACACAAGGTTATGTGGCTCAAGCAATGTGGCAAGTTAGGGGAAAAAAATGAAAATAAACATTTATGGGAGCTATATTATTGCATTCCAATACATTTACAAATTTACCATTATAAAATAAAATAAAAGAGCCGGTACATTGTTAGCTCATGTAGTAAGAGACATAGACGCCCTCAACGCAAAAGTTATTGTTCACGAGGAGCATGAAATTAAAATTTGATTCCTTATTTTTTTAATCTATTTTTTTTAATCTTTATATATTTGATTACCATAGTTTTAGATATTTATATTTTGATTATAAACTTTGTTTTTATTTTGTTTTAGTTCTTACACACTAAGAGAGAAGATAGATGATTGCTAGAAATAAAGAGGGGAGAGAGTTTGCAGTCAGCCACATTTCAATGACAAAAAACATCAATCGTGATGTCTACGGTTCATTTTGAAAGGAGGTATTCAGTGGAGGTGATTTGGATTTCTAATCATATAAAAAATAGATCGGAACTTGATATGATTTTTTTATTCTGTTTCATTTTAGTTTCTAGGATGTTTAGAAGTTTGGTTTTTGGATTTCTAATCATATATATGATATGTTCGCTTAAAAACCTATGATTAAAAGGGTCAAAGACAGGGTAATAACCCAACATACCTAGGTTTGGCAGAATGTCAAGCCTAAATGACATGAGTTTAGCTTGCTTCAAAACCCAACACTTTTGAATTCAGCTACACGCTAAGCCCAAGTGCATGTAAGTCTAGCAAGGTGCACCTAACATCCTTGGGTTTGGCTACATGCTGAGCATAAGTACATGTGGGTCTGGCGAGATGTCAGATCCAATATCCTTGGGTTTAACTACACGCTAAGACCAAATACATATGAGTTTGACAAGTTGTCATACGCATCACTCTTGTGTTTGGAATCATTCCAAGTCCAAATACGTATAGAGTTAATAATCTTTTTAGTCCTTAAATTAAGTCATGAGGATTTGTATGTTTATTATTGACTTTTAACAATTTATGTTAAAAGATATAAGAATGATCATCTCCTTATATCCATATGTGTATAAAAGTCTCTTACGGGCCTGCTATATTTTATCAATATAATATTATATAAGAGATATTTATTCCTCATCAATATTGTGTAAATGATATTTATCCATCATCAATATTATCATGAGGAAATATTCCTTATATATATAAGGTAATAACCGAAAGATTTACTTATAACCTAAATTTGTTGCCCATTATATCTAATTATCAGCCATCTTCCCTTCCATTTCTTAACATGTGCAGACTTACCTTGCAAAGTACCTTCCATGGCTTCTGTGGATCGGTTAGTAAAGGTAAAAAACCAACGCATATTGTTTCCACCATTAATGCCAGTAACCAAATGGTAACAAGTCTTAAATATGTCCATGGTATGCTCGATTCCAATGAGCCTGAGTGACTTATCTAAGGTAGATAAGAGAGAGGGAAGGAATATCTAAAACGTTTCTTCACAAACCATTAGAGAAGAAAGGAATACCTCAACTCATACATACATATGAAGGTTGTAATTTCAAAATATCCTTGAGTAGAACTCGGGGTTAGTTAACTAATTTGACTAACCCTGAAAGGCAGTTGAGCTATATATATTCTCCTGACCATGGACGATTGACAAATGTCACCTCCTGTATACTTAAGGTGTTAAAGGCATCATTCTCAAGGGTCTGAGGTAGCATTTCTCTCCTATGAGGTTTCCTAATAATAGTAAGGGAATGACTTCTCTAACAAGGAGAACTACCTTTCACCCTACTAGAGGTAGACATTGGGGTTCCACCCCTTTTAGTTTTGGGCCCCAGTGTGATGGACCTTCGTCTCTATTATTTCCTCCAATTTCAGGTTGGAATGTGAACTCTTTACTGGAAAAAACAATATCCCTACTTGTAGGGTCAGATCTAACTTTTTTAGGGACCATTTTTCTATTCAATAAGAAGAAGAAATAAATCTTTGGTGGGAAATACCTAAATTGACGGTTTCTTTTCATAATATAGCAAAACTTGCTCAATAATTCTTCAACAAAATTGTTTTTACAGAGATTATAAAAAGTGAAAGTAAAAGAAAAAATGGAAATAAGAACAACTAGGGTTATAAATGAAATAACTTTTCGTCCTCACCATTGGATGAATAACCTTTCATGTCATCTCAAATCTCTAGAAATCTATGTAATTACTGCATTAAATGCACGCCGCCATTTTGTTTTCCAATGGATACCTTTTTAAAATTAAGATAGGACACTTGGCTATCTCATTCAATAAGGATGAGCCACCTGGCCACAAGAATCACAATAGTTCTACGTGGGACAGACAAATCTCATGGGAAAGGTAAAAAGTATTTTATTAAAGCTTATAACATTTCAAATCTTTGTGTATTTCATACATAAAAACTTGGGGGGCTATTAATGAATCAACATATTATATATACAAACCCATGATTAAGAGGGCAAAAAACATGGCAATAACTGAACATACCTAGTCTTGACAGGATGCCAAACTCAGATGACATGAGTCTAGCTTGTTTCATGGCCCAACACCCTTGGGTTCAACTACACATTGAGCCCATATGCATGAGGGTCTGACAAGATGCACATAACATCCTTTAGTTTAGCTACGTATTGAGCGCAAATACATGTAGGTCTGACAAGATATCAGACTCAACATCCTTGGGTTTAGTTACGCGCTAAGTCCAAGTACATATAAGTTTGGCAAGCTGTCGAACCCATCACCTTTATAGTAGATGGATCAAAAAAAAATTTAAAAAGTGATTGTGATAACTTGAAGAACATATTTTTTCAAAAATAGACAAACGATATAGCTTAATTTATTAGTCATTAAATATAGAAGGACAAAATGGAATAAAAAAAGACCTCAACAAATCAACTTTGATCAATCCGAGTTAACATTACAAATCTGTAACCCAGATAATTAGGGTCGAGCCAGCCCGAGATATCCCACTAAACTCGCGACCCAGATCATAAGATTAAAATAATATGATAGAGAAAAAATTAAAGAAAATTATAAATCCAATTTTCTTATTAAAAAAAACTTGTCAACCTATGACCAAGGTCTTTGGACCTGAAATACTCTATTTTAAAAAAAATGAAGTTCAATTCCCGATCAATTAAATATTCATTAATGACATTGAAAAAAAATCCAATTATACAAAAGGATTCAAAACAAAAGGAATGAATTAAAAGAATGAGGATGAAAATTGAAATACACAATAAATTTTATATTTGATTAAAGGGTGAAATTGAAAAGAAAAATCAATTTAGCATAAGGAACTAAAAAAATCAAAAGAATGAGCATCAATCAATATAAGAAATAAAAATAATTTTTTGATTGAAAGGTGAAATAAAAAAGAAAAATAACTTAAACAAAAGGAAAAAAAAGGAATGAGGACCAAATTGGTAAAAATAATATACTATATATTTTGATTGAATAATGAAATTGAAAACAAATAAAAAATTTACAAAAGGGCAAAGAAAAAAAATTAAAAATCAAAACAATGAGTATAAAATTGGAAAAAATAATACCATAAATTTGGATTGAAAGATGAAATTAAAAACCAATAAAACTTTTCCAAAACGATCAAGGAAAAAAAATTATAAATCAAGATAATAAAGACCAAATTGGAAAAAATAATACCATAAATTTGGATTCAATGATGAAATTGAAAACCAATAAAGCCTTTTCGCCAATGAAAAAAAATTATAAATCAAAAGAATAAGGATTGAAGTTTAACTATCAACAACAAAGAAGGTCAAGTTATAATTTTCATGGGAGGAGTGAGAAAAAAAAATCCACCAGTTACAAACTGCTCCACCATCACCTACACACTCCGCACAAATAGAAATAGGGTGTGGTGACGCTTCCAACAACACGATAGAAGGACATGTTTTTGCTAGCGGGGAGGCGGTGCATATGCACGGGCGTCTCTCATGTGTCGACAAGTGCCTCATACATGGAAATTATTATTTTATTATTTTCTTTCTTTATTAAAAGATCCCATTGTTCTTCAACTAACATGGTAATAATTGGAAAAAAAAAAAAAAACTCATTGAGGCTAGTTTTAACATTGCTTGCAATGACATTTTGGTCTTTTCAATGTGCAATGTTTTTTCTATGATCAGTCAAATATTGAATTGTCCATCTTCTAACATGATAACTACATACAAACCATTGTGAAAATACCAAATTTTTCATTGAATCTAATTTTATTTTTTTATTCCAATGATATTTTGGTCATTTCATTGTGCAATTAAAATGAAAATGACTTATTTATCCCCTATCAATATGGTAATTATTAATGTACCTTGTTAAAAAAACCTTAATATCCCCAATAATCAGTGTTAAGTTTTTCAGTGTGAGGAGCAAAATCATTATTACATTGTTTCAATAAACAATATAAATAAATCTAGTTGAACAATATTTTTTGAATGAGGTTTAGCTCTTTTTAATATATTAAGGATTTTTTTCTTTCCATCCATCTCTTTTATATTGTGAGTATCTCGTGTTAAAGATTTGTGCATCAAAACAAAAACACAATTTTACAAAAGATTAAAAGAAAATTAAAAGAAAAAAACTCAAATTTGGATATTAAAGAACTAAAATTAAAACTAAAGGGAAAATATTAGACCTTACCAATATTTTTAATTTAATTCTTTTTAATATTTATTTAATGTTAATTTAATTTCTAATTCAGAAGAAAAAAACCCAACCTCCTTTTCCAAAACCATGAAACAAAAGTGTACGCTTTACCTTATATTTTTTATTTAATATTTTTCTATTCATATGTTTGATAATTTTTATTTTATGAATTTTTAGAAAATACAATCTTTAGTCTATTAATTAATTTATAACTTAAGAGAACCCAATTTTTTTTCAGTTCGAGGAAAAAAGTCAATATTTTACTAATAATCTTAATTCAATTTATTCAATATATATATATATATATATATATATATATATATATATATATATATAATTTTATTGGTCTAATATTGATTTGTTACTTTGCAAAAGACAAACGGTCAAGCCCGTTGAAAGATAAGCTTTGAAAGTTCACATGGTGCAAACCTGTAATTCACATGTACAGCATGACCAAGTCATGGATAAATATCCTTTATTTTGTAATAAAAAATAATTGTCAATAAAGATGTTTTATGCATTACCACATCAAGAATAACTTGGTCTATCATTGAATCATTTCCATGTAATAATCTCTCCTGTAATACACATAAAACTAATTGTGGTTTGATACTTATGTTTTTTTTTTTTTTATGAAAAATATTTTCTCTGGAAATTACTTTTCACATTTTCTGTGAACTTTAAAAAATTGGTTGATGAAAAAATTAATTAATTGCATCTTTAATAAAAAGCACTTTTTTCTATTTTAAATTATTCTCTCACATACTATTTTTTTTAAACATTCATTTCTTAATTAATTGTTAGGTATATATATATATATATATATATATATATATATATATATATATATATAGACATGGTATTATATACAGTAATCATAGATAGAAATTTTAGATAGCCCAACTTTAAAATCATGGCAGAAATACAAATGTCGAACTTTCCTTCCATGTTTATAGGGTTCGGCAAAGTGAAAATACATGCATATTACAATTAAATTATAATTAGAAGAGAAAATTATTTTGACTCTCCCATAGTTTAATCACTTTCGTGAACCCAAAATTTAAAATAAGATTTAAAATGAATCTATCCTTGTATATAATAATATAATACAAATGCAAAAATAACAAACCAGTCATCAAAAAACAATGTATCATGTGATTTGTTTTTTTTATGCCACAAACACAGAATCTTAGACCTCAACATCACAAAATCTCATAAATTTAAATTCAAAATCTCTCAAATCTTAAATCAGAATCACCATCAAAATTTAAATCCATATATTGTATAAGACTTAAATCCTAAGTCCAAATCATACTTAAAAAAAGGATTGTTGCTTTTGTTATGGACTCTTCTCTTCTTTCATCAAATTGTTTGTTGTTGACCTTTACAAAAGAGAGATTTTCAAGCTCACTCCTAAATCGTAGTTGCCTAACAAGGAAATTTGAAATTTATAGTGCAAATATCCATAATATTTGTTTTGATGTTTGGTTATATTTTCAATATAGATCGTTGTCTATAGGTTTTTTGTGTGTCGCTTGGAGCGGGAAAAAAAGGCTAAATATCACAAACATAAATTGTTTTGTGAAATAGCATAGTTTGGTACATATTGTGGTTTCTAAACACGACATTTAACAAAGTGACAATTAGAAGTTGTGACATTTAAAGATATTGTGTTTGGAAAACACGACGTGCACCAAACCCCAAACTAACTCTAAATGAAAACCCTAAATAATACCCAATCCAAAGTACTAACCCCGAACCCTAACCCTAATCTGAATCTCAAACTATAAACGATAAAAACTGACCTTAATCCAAACCCCTAACCTTAATCATAACCCTAAACTAATCTTAACCTTAATCCAAACATTAAAAACTAAACACTAACACTAAAATTCAAACCCCACACACTAACACTAAATCCTAAAAAACAATCTTTAAATTTCTTACTTGATTACACACATACTCTAACATGGTCGATTACCAGGACAATGTGGCTAGTGTGATATGTGTTGTCACATTCTCTTCCATCTTTAAAAGAAAGAAATAAATTAAACTTTAAAATAAAATCTGTACTTTGAAATTCTCAAATCTATTATCTATGAGCAATTAAGACATGTTATTCGATTACAAAGAAAACCCAAATAGCTTATAATTAAAATTTCTTTTAGACTTATTATGAATTAAATAAAAAAAACTATATTTTTCTTGCCCATTTTTAACTAGTATTTCTTTTCTTGTATTTTCTCTGGTTTTCAAGAAAAATCATTTGAACTGGTCAATTGTTACATGTATAATGGTAATTGGTTTCAGTAATAACATGTATCAATGTTTACTTCGTTCACTTGTAAATGTTTGAATTTAAATTCTAAACGACCTAACTAGGAAAATTTAAAAACTAATCAATATTAATAATTTCTTAAACAAGAAAGCCTACAACAATATTAATATTCCAACAACACTCAACCTTATTGTCTTTGTTCATATGTCCACCAGTAAGATTTTGATTTAAAATTATATTTCTTCAAAATAAATCTGAAAAATAAGATATTCAAATCTCAACTTGACCAAGCTAAAAAAATTATAAAAACAATTATACGACTGAGGCCTAACTATATAACAAAATCTTGTTAAAGTCCTCTAGAATGTGAGGTAACACAGTGACATATAATTTTCATTGAGATTCGTGAACAATATGTTAAACATATAGAGTATGTACGATCTGGCATACTTATGCAATATCTCTTCATCAAACTAAAATTCACAAATATTTATTTGTGTAATTCGTAAGTCATCATATACCTGCACAAGATCTCATCATTGACATCATTTAAAGGGTTTGTAAAAGTCATCTCAAGCTATTTAAGCCATATGTTACCCTTTTTAATCATGTTTGGAGGAGGTGTCACTTCAAATACATGTTTGTATAGCTCATTTCAGTCACAAACCCTCTCTGTTGTAATTGGTTTTTCATTAATAGGCAAGCTAAGCAAAATAATTATGTCCTCCAATATAGGTGCCATTTTACCTCCTAAAAAATGGAACGTATGAGACCCACGCTCAATCAAGACACAAAGAAAGTCATGATCAAGCTTGATATGCTGCAGGCAAGTAATCTAGAAAAAAATTGCATGTACGATGTATAACATCACACGTTCACATAGATGCATCGACTTATGTTGCCACCAATACATCTTATCATCATCCTATAATACAAGTAAACACATTAAATATGTGTTTGACATGGTGAAATTAATATACTAGTCATATTAGTGGTAATTTAACTACAATTAAAATATACCTACAATCCCGATAAATATATCATCCAATATGTGTTTATTTTACAACCACAAGATAGACTTAATAAGGGGACTGAGAGCAAGATAATGAGAATCTTTGTCTTCACCATATGAATCTGATGTAAACATACCGAGAATGTTAGCCTAATCATGTGGTTGCCCTCTGTGAAGAATAAACAACACCTCGAGCACATGAATGTCATTCGTGTGAAGTTAAAGCACCACCTTGAATATGCGAAATCTTATGTAATCATTTTTATAAGTCATAATTTATTATTGTTCATTAGAATATAATATGCACTATCAAAACAATATGGATATACGACAATAACAAATAACATCTTGTATGTATACTTATGATAATAAGAAACATATGTTGTCTCATTGGATAAGTTTTTATATTATAAATTGTCTGATTGTATATGTTATGTCTATAAATGAACATGCCTCTCCCTTGCATCTATATTGTTATGCAATCGAATCAAGTCTCCATCAAGAAGAGTCTAGTTTCATTAAAATAGGGTTTTAAATGCATTTCTGTAGCTCTAGATAATGTAATGGCTATTAAAAAATAGGACATAATCAATATGATTTTCTATGTAACATGCAAGAACATGTGAGCATAATCAATAAATTATTTGTTATTTACCATATATGCACATTTCTTTATTCAACTTGATTGTTCATCAAATTTATTTTTTCACATCAAGTTTTATAAAGGTATGTACATGGAAAACTTCATGTTTGATGTTGAACAACATTACAATATGATCTCATTACAATATGATCTCTTGATTTATCTCTGCTTGTTAATTTAACTTATGTAGTTGAAGACTATATTATCCCACGTGTAATGAAATCATATGCAAGCCCTCTTCATTCAAAAAAAAATATATCACTCTTATTAAAGGTCATTTGAACTAAAGTAGAAACATGTATTGTACTGGCAACTTTCAAGACGTGATTAAAGGCTTTTGACATATTGGTTATTATATTATCAAACTGCTAACACTCATAATAAGATAGTGCACATCTTTCTTTTGGTTAACACTCAAGCCATTCTTGATATGATGGGTTTGTCTTTCATATATTTACAAACCATACATTGAATTTATATTTTGATGATTCATAACACATCTTCACCAAATTTTTATTTGCAGTTGAAGTCGCTCATAGAGTGTTGGGTGCAATATCGATGATATCTTAAGGGTATATGCCATATTTCTTCCATTCCACTCTTAATATTTGCACACGTGTGCGTACACACATATACACACACTCATCATTAATGTATCGCGGCAGGAAAAGTAAGAACCAATTTTAGTTATAATTATTTTCTCTTTGACCAAAGAAAACTTTAAAAAGAATATCACATTATCTCTATAAAAACAACTATAATCAACAACTTTTTATCAAACCTCTTATATAGACTGTGTGCTGTCAATATTAATGAGTGGCCTATAAAACTTAAACCCTACGACTGCAAGCCCAAATAACCAAAAAAGCTCTTTCAAATATAATCATTTCATTATTAAAATTTGCATTGTGATTCCACTCAAAAACCATACCGAGATTTGATTCTTTGATTGCCAACATTCTTTGATTTCGGTGGCCACCCTCTACGGTTTTTTGTCCCATAAAATACCTTCTTATCTTTTATAACCAAATTTTCTTGACCACCTCCCTATCTCAAACTATCTTGTTTCTTTCTTCCCCTAGTTTGTTTCTCCTTCTTCTTTGCCTCTTTTTTTTTTGCGGTCTCCCTCTATGCTTCTTCATTTCCACTACGACTCAATTACTTAGGGTTCATTTGCATGTTCAGGTAATGGTGTACTGGTTATTATTGCTAACTTAACATTGAGGTTTCTTTCACCAACGTTTAAGTATTACATCGGTAATGGCATTTTCTCTTCCTTTCTCCTCTGCTCTTGGTTCTTGACGTTGTGTTTTAATGATGGGAACATGCAGCAACCATTAGATGTGATGGTGATCTCTCCTTTGATAACTAGCAGGGCAAGGTGGCAATACAAAAAACTCTCATGTGCCTATGGAGGGTCATGATATTATGATTTTATATACGAAGATATAGATGCATGACTTGACCCTTCTCATCTCTTGTAATGCATGATCAATAGCTCTGTGTATCATCTACAACAATTTTCTAATTTCATGGAAGTCAACCAGAAAATATATACTTTAAAATTGAATTGGAACTAATTTGACTTAATGAACTCTGAGCAAGGTGGGTGATCCGAGGTACAATTATGAATTCCAGCTAACATTTCTTCAACATGTATAATTGTTTGCACTGACAATGGATATGGCAGGACGAATCTTGATAGCTCATCAGAACAACATATCTAGGCATTTGCTTTGATTCAAACTCTTTATAGTTTTCTAATGCAATGATGTTGGTATTAGTCTTCCCATGAGAACAATAATCTAGCTCATTTCATTTACAGTATCCCTCATTTGCTAGGACATTAATTGGCAGTCTGCTCATAATTGATTGTGTAGTTCTAATGATTATATATATTATGAGTGCCTATGACCTAGGTACATCAAATAAGAAAAGGATATGGCCAACTTACTTCCAGAGCAAGAACACTAATTGCATGAAGGCAGGATTGGTATGAATCAATTTTATTTTATTTTGTTGTTTAGAGTGTGATTGAGACACTTGAAAGGAGCTTTTTGAACAATTACAACGATTGATCCCATTATCAACCTTCCCAGTCAAATATGTAATGGTGACTGTAGAGTCTATAAAGTAACGTGAACAATAATTTCTTAGTTTCCTACAAGTAGTAAATTTTCTATTTTCCGGTGGCACTAATTTAAACGTTTCTCTATCTATTTTGAATATTAAAATCAATTTTTTTTTTGAAAAAAAAAGAGCCAGCAATAATGTATTGGGGCTTGTGGGTAAAATATTGTGTTTTCACAGTGTTTTACTTCTTTTTTTCTCATCATATTTTTTTTCACTTCAGTCGCAGGTTTTTTTCTTCAAATTCATTCTTTAATGTTGTGTTGATTAGAGTTTTGGGTTGATGAATTTTTTTTATTTGTATTTTATTTGTTTTTCATGATTCTTTCAAACAATCCCAACATCGGGTTGGTGCTTGATTTCATGAAGAAAAAAATCAATTCGGTTGTTGCAAAGAATTGAAGGTAAAGGAACCAAAACTGAAAACAAAGAACAATGCCAAGCCCTTTTTTTAAATAAAAAAATAGTGTCAACTCTAGTCTTTTTTGTTTTCTTTTTCTTCAATCATCTACAATTTTTATTTTCAATTAGATCCCTCAATGTTGTATTGATTGAGATTTAATGTAGATGATTTTTTTGGTCTATTTTTTATGTAGTTATCTTGATTTCAAAAAAAGTCTTGCAATTGTCTTGGTGCTCAATTATATGAATAATGGTCCGATTTTATTGTTTGTTAAAAATTAAAAATCAGAGAATCAAAATTGTATGACATAAAAATTTAGAGGTCCTTTTTAAAAACAAAATTTATTGGCAACATCTTTTTCACAAATTTCCTCTTTAGGTTTGCAAAAATTATTTTTGGTCCCTTGTGTTTGGAGCTTAAGCAGTTCAATCTAAAACTTTATTTTTTATTGCATTTTAATCTCTGAGTTTGAGAGAGGGGAAAAAGTTGTCGGATTATTGCTAGTAGAGAGAAAATATTAGCAAACATTCACTTTTTGACGACAAAACTCGTTGTTCTTGGTGTTAATAGATTATATTCAATGATAAGAGTTTCTTTTAGGCATTTCTTTTTGTCTTTAAATTGTTAAAAAAATAGATCGGGACTCGAGAGTTTTTATATTCGGGTTGATTTTTCATTTTTAAACCAATTAAATGCTAATTTAAGACCAAAATGGGTTTATTGATGTTCTTAGAGTGTTTCTTTATAGATCACCGACTTTGATATTAATTATAACAAACTTGATAATTCAAGTTGATAATAACAACAAGTTTATTAAATTAAAAGAAATTGACTAACAAAGACCTAATTGAAAAAAAGAAGATAATTTCAAATTTCAATGTATTTCTTGTTTTTTTAAATTAAATTTTTTATTTCAAATCAAGTAAACTATGAAAACACCCACTAAATTGAATGGAAAAAAATTAAATGAACTCCCGCCCAATTTATCTTGACATCCGGACTGTTCTAAAATTCATGTTCTCTTCTCAACTAAATTGTATAACATTGCGATGAAAAAAACTTTCCCATGACAACGCGCGCCTAATTGACTAATATAATTAATTATTTTATGTTTTTTTTAATAAAAAAAATAGATATTTACCATCCCCATGATAGTTATAGAAGTCAACAATTGGTCCACGTGGAAGGAAGGAGAAGGAGGTGCAGCTAATGGAGGGAAAGAAAATAAATATGGAAAGACAATTTTATCTCTGTACTTTTGAAAGAGAGGGAAATGGCAGAACTCAAAAAGGAGAATTTTGTTTGCCTTATTTGGAAACGGGAAGAAAATGGAAGGAGCTGGAAATATCTATAGTGAAAATTACTTAAATATCCTTGGTTTCATTTAGGCAACATTTTAAATTTAAATTTAAATTCAAAAAACTTTAATTATTTGAATCAAACTCCCTCCAAATTGTTTTCTCCCCTTCATTTTATTGCATGTGTTTTTCTTTCTCCTTCCAAATAATGATAAATAACTATAACTAATAACATTTAATATAATGATTTTATATGTCTTTTACACTGCAAGCAAATCACTTGTATAAAGCTATCACTTACCACGTTCATCAGTAAGAAATATTTAAATGTTACTCTTATATTTCAATAAAGGATAAAAAAATTTTACGGTGCTCGTGCTCGAACTGTAACTAGTGATATTCTTTGAAGAAAAAGAAAAATACAAGTGGGAGAGCAAGAACAAAACCAATTATTAATCGAAAATGATACAAATACTTTTACTTAGTATTTCTCTCTCGTATTTGTATTTATTTATTTATGTAAAACGGGTCATATTGATTAGTTGACAAGATATCACTAATTACATATTGAACATCATGAGATTTCTCTCTTTACAAGACACGAGTAAATAAAAAATTTTAAATACAATTGAATGAGCTCAAAATTCATAAAGCAAAGGGAACTTAATTTTCTATATAGCAAAATAATTTCACAAGCAATTTGTTCTTAAACTAAAAGACATGAAGTTTGGAATAAATGCAATGCTGCCTAATTTTATTTTATTTTTTTAATTATGGGTGTTTAGGCCAGCTTACGTGTACCTTAATTAATCCTTCAAGATCCTGAAGTTAACGACCATGTAAGTTTCTAGTGGTTTTAAAGTTTATGAAACTTAAATTAGTAATATCTGAAAAACAAATCCAGAACTTGACTAGTTAAAATCTAAGGTTTTGATTAATGAAAAAAATTAGATGAATAGAAAATTGAAGATTTGGTAACATTACAAGAAATATTAAAATCTAAGATTTTGATTAATGAAAAAAATTAGAGGAGTCCATAATTAATAGTTGTTTTGGGTTTAATTATACCGATTTTTTTGTTAGATTTAGTGATTAAGACCAATAAAATGACGGCGAGTTTTTCTTTAAAAAATCCCTGATATGGATTTACACTTAATTTGATAATTTGTGAAAATAATTAAATTTGATAGCTTATTGAAGTAAAGGCATGTATGTGTTTGGTTCGTGAAAGTAAAGGAAGTTGAATGAATCAAGATCTTAATTTTAAAGAAATGTTGCATTATTCTTATTTTATAATTTCAATAAATTTGTTGTTTTTTTCACTTGGTCAAATATGACCTAAAAGAACATGCAAATTGGGCATTTGAATAAAATCAATTTGAAAATTCATTAACTCAAATGGAAATTATAGGAGTACAAAAACTTGTATAGTTATAATCATAGTTTTTAGACCCGGTCCAGTTCAAGGCCCGGGTTTCAGGTTTTGACCGGGTCACCAAGTCGTTTAGGTCATTTAAAAAAAAAAATCAAAACGACATCGTTTTAATAAAAAAACAAAAGTCAGCGGATTACAACCAGGTTTTTGACCGGGTCAACCCACCGGGTCACATCGGGTTTTTCCTTCCCCTGTTTTTTCTTCAACCCGGTCCGGTTCCAGCCTCGAGTCGCCCGGGTCCCGGGTCGATCCGCCAGGCCCGGCCGGGTTTTAAAACTATGGTTATAATGAATGGTAATTTAATTGATTATAACTAGAGCATGCGATCAATTTATTTTATTGATTTAATTGATTATAAAAACTAAAAATCTATAATCGTCAAATATTATATTAAACATCACCTCGAGAACATAGTAGTTCATTTGATCACATCATTTTTTTTAGTTAATTTTAACATATGAATATGACAAGTGAAAGGGTAAAAATTATGAAATGGTTGCCAATGAACTTTGCATCAAAAATAATTTTTTTGGAATTTGTTATTTGTTTTTATAGTGTGTTCAAAGAAAAATGGGGGTTTAAAATAAATCAAAAAAGATACAATACTATTTTTTTAATTGTGATGCATGACCCGAGCGCATTGTGGTCTACAACAGCGCACCTTAAGCAGCTTCTCTTTTCCTTTTTGTCCTTGAAAATTTGTTTTATTAGTATCCTTGATTTATTTTTTCAATTCCATCCTCCCACATTATATTGAAATCTCATATATATTTTTTAATTTTACATGCTATTGTGTATTTGTAAAACTAAAAATGTCATGACATTAAATTGTTGTTTGATGTTGTGAAATAAATTTTAATTTTATCAATTAAAAATCTTAAAACAACAAGGACTAGATTTAACACAAAAATAATAAAAACTTTTTTTACAATTTAAGAGGCGTGGAAAACTACAATTTAGTCCTTCAAGTTTTTGTTTTTAAATTTGGTTCTTGTATTTTGAGAGTTTCACATATCAATCCTAAATTTTATTTATTTCATGTTTTAATTTCTGAAATTTAAAATTAGAGAAAAAATCGTTAAAAACAAGAATATAATAGAAAAAATAATCGGTTAACCATATTTTAACTACTGAAAAGCTGATTTTAATGTTAAAAAGTTCATCTAAGAGAGAGTGATTCAATTTTTGGTGATATTTTTCTTCGAACTTGTCTTGAAAAACAAATAATTAGCCGTAAATGTTTTTATTTATTTTGTTGACGATGTATCATCTTCCCGTTGAAAAAGAGAGAGGCAAATAGACCAAACCTTCCAAGTTCCAAGCATACATGAGCTCAGGCTTTTTTCTTGGATATCCCTTAATTTCTCTCCTCTTTCTCTTTTTTTCTTTTTCCTTATAAACTAGCTTGTACTAGTTTAATATTTAAAATATTTAAAATAATTTTCTTATTAATATTAAATACGAAAATTAGTTTTTTTATTAAAAATATATATATTTTTTCTCATTTTAGTTCAAATTATTATAATTTTTATGAGTATTGTTTTCTGACTGCTGTTAATTTTTATTTAATGAAATATGTTGCTAATAAAAAAAATATTTTGTTGGCAAAATAAAAAAATTACATGAAATTTTTTTATTTTTTTACTGAACTTATGAATATTTTTTTTTTATAACTGCATAACTTGTCATAACTTCTTAAATAACCCACTGATGATCAATATTTTGATACTTTCATTAAAACTAAAAATAAATTATTGAGTTGCTTATTAATCACATAATTATTGAAGTAAACAAAAACTAATTACACCATCGATTTAAATTACCACATCAAAGCTTGAAAACCATATAAACATCCATCCCACCGTGGTGTTCCAAAACAAACCATGGGAAAAATATAATATATTAAAATAATATTTTTAAAATAATTTTAAAAAATAAAAAGATAAAAAATAAAAAGAATTAATTTTTTTAAAATAAAAAAATAAACAGCATCTTTATTGAACTTTTGATTAATTTTAAAGAGAGGAGAAGAAAAAGACAGGAAAAGAGTCCAATAACATTAGCCCCACAATTTAAAATAATAAAAATAAAACAAAGCAAGTAGAAGCCATTTTCAACGGTTCGATTCCATCTCTTTTCCCGCATTAAAATAAATAATAAATAAAAAATAAAAAACTTTATCCCGTAACCCTACAGTACTATTTATTAGTCTATTATGCAATATACTATTATTACATACCTCATCTTCATCATCATCATCATTTTTCAATTTTTCATCAACCTCCACCCAGCCCTCAATTTCCTCCAAAACACACACTCACATCCTCCACCCTATCTACCTCTGTCTAAATTTCTCACCTACCCCTCTTTCTCTCTCTAAAAAAAATTAATTTTACTAAAAATCTCTCCTTTCTTTTCTTTCTCTCTCTAAAACCGCATCCATGGACCCACCACCTCCTTCATTATTGATCCATCCACCACTCCCACCGTCCTCCCCTCCACCACCCACCACCGCCATCCCCTCCACCACTGAAACCATCCCCCATTTAGCTCCTCTTCCCAACCCTGCCCCCGCTGTAACCCAGCCTTCATATGCTGAGGTATTAACGGCATAAAACATACTAAAGAAAAGTTAAAAAGACTTTCTTTTTTTCTTTTTTTCTTTTTTTTCCTTTTTTGTCTAATCTTGATTTCTTTTTTCTTGTTTTGCAAGATGATATATTCAGCGATTACAGCTTTGAAGGAACAAGATGGGTCAAGCAGGATAGCTATAGCAAAGTATATAGAGAGAGCTTATCCTGGCTTACCCTCAAATCACTCTGATTTGTTGACACACCACTTAAAACGTTTGAAAAATAGTGGGGCGCTTGTTTTGAACAAGAAATCTTACATGTTACCCAGATCTGACAGTAACGCAAACATCACCACTACTACACCTACTGTCTCTACTAGCCCTACTCAGATTCAGCCACAGTATGCTGTTCCTGTCTCTTCTGCTCCTCCTGAGCAGAAAAGGGGCCGAGGAAGGCCTCCTAAAGCTAAGCTTAATGGCCTCACTCCAACTCCTGCTCCTGTGCTTGCTAATGGGCAGGCACAGACTGGTCTTGGCTTAAATGTTGGTGTTACTGCTCAGCCTCTCTCGGTTGGGTTTCCTATCGACCCCACCTCCTCGACGGTGAAGAAAGGCCGAGGACGGCCGAAGAAGGTGGCGGTGACTGAAGCTGGGCCGTTAGCGGTGAACAAAGGAAAAGGGAGGCCACCGAAGACTGGACCTTTAGGGTCCAAGAAGAGTCCAGGAAGGCCCAGAAAGCCTAAGTCTTTGGTGGATGCTAAAAAGGGCCCTGGACGTCCACCTAAGAATCAGTTAAAGCCAGTGACCGTTCCTTACGCTGTTGCAGCTCCTACTGCTACTGCTATTGCTACTGATGCAGCAGCTATGTTTAATGTGGGATCACCAAGGCCCCGAGGCAGACCCAGGAAGGGTGCAGCCCTAGCAGCTGCTGGTGTTGGTGCTGTGGTGGTGCAGGCTAAGCGACCAGGCCGCCCACCTAAGCTACCTGTAATTATGAAGCCTAAACCGAAGAAGAGTTCGGGCAGGCCTGTTGGCCGGCCTAGGAAGGTAAATGTTGCTATTTTTACACATACTTGGATATAGATTGCTGATGGTTTTCTGTTGTTACAACGTTAATTGTTGGTTATTGTTAATGTTTGGTAAATTCCATAGTTGTTGGAGTAATCTATTTATTTGGCAAATATGTAGGTGCTTTCTTTTTAGTATCTGCAATTGATAGGTAATGAGGCGCATTAAATTTTGTAAGCAGTGAAGGGTTTGTGTTTTTTGAGAGAATTATGTTATTTGTTATTTAATTATACTGGTCTCATCATGAGTGAACATAATAAGAATTATATCAAGTTTCAAAATGCATTTGTTTTGCATGATGTATTTGATATAATTCTCGCAATGAGCGAACATAATGAGCATTACATCGAGATTCACAAATGCATTTGGTTTGCTTGCTATATTTTGATCTTTTGAGGTTGTAAATTGTCTTTGCTTTTGTGGGACATGAAAAGCAGACTGTTATTAGTTAATTTGCATCGATGCCGATTAGTTCCTTAGTTTCAGCTAGATCACTCTGCACTTGTTTCTTATTTTATGAAAAAAGAAAGGGAAAGGAAAGGCGTTGCTTTGTTTCAATCTGTTAACTAAGATGTGTTCTCCTGTAAGCACAGAGAAAAACATGTTTGCAATTTATGTTGTGCTGACAGTCATGTTATACTTATATCATGCCATGGTCTGAAAATCTTGAACTTTTTTTTTGTTGTTGTTGTTGTTGAGAAAGAAAATTTGGTCTTGAAATTTTAACTTTAATTTCTTTCAAATACTTGTCTTTTGAGGTGGGTCACCCCCTCTCCCAGAAAAAAGGTTTTGAAAAATTGAAAATAGGCTTAGATTTTGAAGCGATTTAATTATAAAAATAACAACCCCCATAATATTCCTAATTGAACTCTGGCCCTTATTCCTTTTTAATTATTTTAGTGTCTGTCATCTACATAACTCCCGACATAAAATTCATACGTCTAGTCCCCTCCCTGTTTTCAGTAACTTTACGCTGTGTTTAATTTGTCTCATAATGGTGCCCACAAATATTGCAAACATGTTATTGAGTTTCTGTCTATAATTCTGTTGGGTGGTGATATTATTTTTTCCCCCAGTATCACAACACCGTGAATTTGATAATTCAAGAAAAATGTGGATAAAATGGTAACAGCCAGAAGTTAGAAAAATTATTTGTGTGAAGGGAATCGTTCTTCTGAATGCAGATGGGCTTGTTTTCTAAATGTCAATAAATTGTTTTCTTTTTGTGTTGATTCTTGAGTCAATCATATGATACTAAATTGATACCTATTATGAGTAGAATTGCATCAATCTCCATGTTCTCCTAATCTGTTCATGTTGAGTTAATTCTCATCTATACTTCTTATTCTGGAAACAAGAATGCAAATGCACCATGGGCAATTACCAGAGCATCTGAGCCTCAAGCACAGGCAGAATTACATGGAGATCTTAAGAGGAAACTTGAATTTTTTGTAAGTCAGACAACAATTTTCTTGCACTTTTATAAAATTTACTGTTTTTGTGATGGACTGTAATTTACTCTGTAATATGTTGCTTGCAGCAATCAAGAGTTAAGCAAGCCATTGGGGTGCTAAAGCCTCACTTGACCAGTGCCACTATCAGTGCAGTTGCTGCAATCCAAGAATTAGAAGGGCTTGCATCAATGGACATTAACGTACCATGGAGAGAGGAACCTCAACCACAAATTCAACCACTGCCGCAGCCACTGCCACAAATGCAGCCACTGCCGCAAATTCAGCCACTGCTACAGCCACAGCCACAGCCCCAGCCGCAGCCGCAGCCGCAGCCCCAGCCCCAACCGCAACCACTGCAGCAACTGCTCCAGAGCTAGGAGAAATGTACGAGGATCATGAATTTGTTCCTAATGTTAGAAACCTCATTGTCAGGATCAGAGACTTGTAAGAAACTTTCTAACCAAGACAGGAGTTAAAAACCAAAAAAGTATGTAAAGGGAATTAGGGAGGACTAATTGTTGTTGTGAAAATGAGGATGTAGTTTGTTGTTTAAGCGAGACCATGGGTGACCATGGATTTCATTGTCTGTTTTAGATTTGATATGTCATTATGATTTTAGTACATTTGAACGAAATTTGAATTCCCCTAGTGTTAGCAGTGATTTATGTCATAATTATCTCTTATCTTTGTCACTCAGCTGAAGACGAATGTGAGAGTATTTATATTAAATCTGTCATAAAATGTAGTTCATATGTTCTTCGCACACTTTGATACCATTTTGCAGATGTAAATGTGAATTGATGTCACTTGAACTTGCCTGAAGATTAAGCATTAGCGACAGGAAATTCTGTCGAGATATCTTGTTGCAGGCAAGTGGAGACTAATCATTGTAGCTGAACATTAATGAGCATTTATGTGCATGGATATGGATGCCAACAAGTGATTTGGTTTTGCTACGTGCTACGATTCGGCTGGCTTTAATTTGATTATTGCATGGTCACTGCCTTCCTTTTCTGCCTTTTGCTTTAACTGCTCAAGTAGGATGGAATCTCAAGAGTAGAGGTTTCAACAGTAACTGCATTTACCAACCAGATCATAGTGCATTGAATTTTTCTTTTTGAAATTCTGGATAAAAAAAACTATAATATGAAAAATAATATTCTAAAAATGCCCTTAACAACACAAGTTCTATTTTTTATTTTTTAAAAAAGAATTATTTCCTTCTCTTTTTGGTTTTAGCTGTAGAGTAAAGAATCTGATGCTTCAATAGAATCCAGTAAACAAGTTAAAATCAAAATAGAGTACTCTTTCTTGCACATGTAGACATGTTGTCATGTAGATTTTAGCTTACAAGGTCCTTTTTCTTTTTTCATCAGGAAAAGCCCGATACCTTGTCTGCTCAAACTCGAAATGGCTTCTACGCAAGTGCTACTTTTGAACCAGATAAGCTTTGATTTGAAGTGTTGAGAACATCAACTAGCAAAGACCTGTGACTTTTGAGCCCTCTTTGATTTCTTCATTTCTAGTGCTAAAATTGATCTGTAAGTCGTGCTCTGAAAAAGATGAAAATATTTCTGTCGCGTGGAGCATACAAGATATGCCTACAAACCATCAATTTCAATAACCTGGCAACAACTTCTTCTAGCATGCTGGTATGAAAGAGCTGATATGAACCTGCTGCCACGAAATGATTTGCATTTAGCAGTATTTGTTTTAACAATATTTAGCAGTAATCTTAGAGCTCTATTAATTTTGATTTTAAATGAAGAATAAATATTGTAAATTCTCATTGTTAAAAACAGATCTGACAAACTGGCAAACATCCTGTCCCACCACAATCCATTGAGACTGGTAAAAACAGGGCTGAAAACCATCAGGGCCTGGAGCTTTCATGTCAAAGACAGCTCTCCTCACTTCCTCATCCGTAAAGTTAACCACCGATCTGTCTTTGCTTATACTATCTGTCCTGGGGAAATCAGCAAAGAAAGGATCTCCATTGTAATTGCCTCCTTCCTCGGTGAGAAGTTTTCTGTAAGATTCTGTGGCCATACACTGAAGCTTTTCATCATCCCATGCCCAATGGCTGTCAGCATCCTTCAGGCCAGCAACTTGATTTTTATGTCTTCTTGTAATGGCTTTTGTGTGGAAATAACTGGTGTTCCTATCCCCACTAAAATCCACTAGCATCGACATTTTTGACATCAAAGAATTTCCTCGTCTCAACGCCTGGTTGTGTTCATTATCCAACTGCTTTTCCAATTCTAGTAAAAACTGATTCCTACCACCATTAATCACTCTCTGAATACCTCTCAGTCTAGCCAAAATTCTATCCTTTTTTTTTTAAGGTTAAAGATGTTGCCAAAAAATCCTTATTCCATGCTTTTAGTCTGCAAGTCATGTCTTCCAAAGCTAAGACCAAGTCAGAATCCTTTCTCCAATTCTCCTGCATAAATAATCCAAACTTCTCATGTGTAACCCAAGCTGCTTCGAACCTGGATGGTCTATCCCCTCTCTACCTCTAATCTCTGCTATGCTGAAACTGAATTAACAAAGGGTGATGACCAGACTTTTATACGCGGAAGAACTTTGATCTGCTACTCTGGGAATTTCAATCTGAATTGCTGATTGCCCAGGCCTCTGTCTAATCTCCCACCCCTGAATTTGGATTTTGATAACAGAGGTTTGGTCAAATCAACCTCCACACAAGTCCTAGCATAATTACCTCTCGAGCCAATCGAAATTGTTCGATCAATCTTTAAATTCCGGTCAATGTGATTCTCAATTTTCCATAATACCGAGGTATCATAATATTCCATCTCCAAATCTGGAGGTCTCACCCATACCGCTACCTTCCCGATGGTTGCCTTAAACGGATCAAAACTCAGATGCCATTGTCGCGCCGTAAGGTAGTGATCTGCTATCATCCAAGGCACTCCAAACAGTGCAAAATCTCTGTCATCCACGTTAGAAAATTTGGCTAGAAAAAAGTCGTTTCTCAAATCGACCAAACTGAGATCCCCTTGTATCTTTCGAAACGCACCGTATAGCTTAATCAATGCGCTGCGTTTTGTACTCAATCATTAGCTAGTTATTTTTGTTGTCTACTATACACGTGTAAAGAGAAGCTAATTCTAGAATGTTGCAGCTTCCTTTAAGAATCCATTGTAACGTAATGTTTGTCATGCAAAAAAAACACAATGAATGAATACAATTGATTCTTCTCTCTCAATTGTTTCTTTTTTCTTTTTCATTCTTATTTCAACAAATCATAAAAATAGCAGACACCTACAATTCAATCCTGCCTGCATTGCTTAATTGTGGAACTATTCTGGTAACCATTGCTATAACTCGTATCAAAGCTTTCGATTCTTGAAATTTCAATATGGCACTAAACACAAGATCTCAGGAGATCAGGAAGCTGAAAGAATCCATGGAAGCTGCAAACAAGGAACAAACACAAAGACATGAACAAGTTGTGAAGTTATTAGAGACCTATGAACACTAACCACATACCACTAAGTCAGTATAAGATACTGAGATTGAAGAACTTGGAGAGCTTGTTAGTGGACTCTCTTACCAACAGGGTACCTTGTTACAGAAGCTATATTCCAATGTTGGAGACTTCAGCACAAGACAGAACAATCAAACATACAGACAGTAGAAAATATTTTCTATTACTTTTATATTAAAACATTAATATTAAAAGGAATAAAAGATACCTATGAATACTTAAATATAGATATTGGGATGTTTCTTAGTAATGAATAATTACTTCTCGCCTGATCTGGAATAGAGTAATAGTAATATATTCTATGTAAAACATAAACTTGCCCCGTCTAGGAACTTTTAATTAAGATATGAATACATGGTTGCATAAAAAAATTGTTTTTGCATCAGCCCAGAAAGGTTCGTTGAGCGCCTCGTGGCTATGTCATAATAGATCCGAACACTTGCCCTGGATCGACTTCCAGATCATAATTGCTCTAGTGAATAACTAACGAAACTAGATAGATAGAAAAAAAACTAATTAGAAAAATCTATCATAGGTTCACTAATTACTTGACTGTTGGCGGGTCTCTTTGTACGTGTTGTCCGGAAAGAGGAGGACTTAATATGATTATTCGTTCGCCAGAACCAGAAGTCAAAATTTTGGTAGATAGGGATCCTATCAAAACTTCTTTCGAGGAATGGGCCAGAATCCAATCAGGAAGAATTTATGACCAGATCTGGTTGGCCCTATGAAGACCAGTTCAATAACTCTAGGATACACAAACCTAGAAGGGACTTACCTATGTTTGAGGGTGACGATGTTCATAAATGGTTATATAAATACAATCAGTATTTTGACTTGGAAGAGATTGTTGAAACTAACAAACTCAAATTAACTTCTTATTACCTAAATGAAATGGCTCTATACTGGCACCAGAATTTCATGAGGAGTAGGGAAGGTCAACTTGTAAGTTGGAATGAGTATGTAGAAATTATGTGTAGTAGATTTCGAGGGGGGGCATAAAGACCCTTTAGAAGAGCTCAAGGATCTAAGGCAACTAAGTGACTTGGAAACCTATATTAGAGACATTGATATCTTATAAAACAGAGGTGATAAGCAAGTTATGATGTTTTTTTTAGGGGGTTGAAAGTAGAGATCAAAAACTTAGTCAAGATGTTTGAGCTTAAGGAGTTAAAGCAAGCATACAACCTGACAAGATTGTAAGATAACACCCTAACATATAAAAGGACACATCAAAGTCATCTGAAATCTTTTAAAACAAACACCCCACAGCCTACTTAGGCCAAAATTAGTATTAACCCAATCAACTATAAAAATCCACCCACCTTATCTAACAACCTGAAACAATCATAACCTAGCCTGCTACCTACTCCAAACATACCACCCTTTAACAAACTATATACAAAACCTATAAAACTTGCAAGGAATAAGGAGCTAGATAAAAGGAGGGCTAAGGGACTATGTTTCTGGTGTGACAAGAAGTTTGTGACGGGTCATAGGTGTAAAAATAGAAAACTCCACTCCCTATGTATATCCTGCTGGACAATGTTACACAAATGGTGGAAGTCAGCCTATATAACCTGAGAATTATGTCAGACTCAGGAACCAAGGTGAATGCGATATCTACGACCCTTTCAGCAAACAACTACAAGACCTCTGCTTTATATGCCTTACTCGAAGCTTATTAGGATGCATTTAAGGAACCTGAGGGCCTACCCCCATCCAGACCCTAGAACCACTATATTCATTTAAAGAAAGGTTCCCAGGCCATCAATTTAATACCTTACAAGTACTTGGGCATACAAAAAGGGTGGTGGAGAAGCTGGTTATAAAGATGTTTGAATCAGGTATACTACAACCTAGCCAAAGTCCTTTTGCTTTTCTAGTGGTGTTAATCAAGAAGAAAGATAATACATGGAGGTTCTGTGTGGACTATCGAGCTCTTAATAAGATGACCATTAAAAATCACTACCCTATACCACTAATAGATGAGTTATTAGAGGAACTAATAGGGGTAACAATTTTTTCTAAGGTTGATTTAAGAGCTAGTTATCATCATATTAGAATGCACACTGAAGATATTTACAAGATAACATTTAGAACTCATAGTGGCCATTATGAGTTTATGGTGATGCCTTTTGTTCTAACCAATGCTCTAGTTACCTTTCAAAGTTTGATAAATGAGGTATTTCGTGAACATCTTAGAAAATTTATTTTGGTGTTTTTTTTATGATATTCTAATTTTAGTCAGACTACCCATGATCATCTAAAGCACTTAAAGATGGTATTTGAGTTACTAAGGAATCACAAATTGGTGGTCAAGGACAATAAATGCGTCTTTGATAGTGAAATTGTAGAGTATTTGAGGCATATTATATAAAAAAGGGTGTGGCTATATATCCAAAGAAAATACAAGCCATTGAGGATTGGCATACTCCTTTGACCATTAAGTAACTTCGAGGGTTTCTGGGTTTAACTGGTTACTATAAAAGGTTCGTTATGGGGTATGGTTCAATAAGTAAGCCTTTGACCAATCTACTAAATAATAAGGGATTTAAGGGACTCAAGAGGTTGTTGTGGCTTTCAGAAAACTCAAGGAAGTTATGACCTCACCACAAGTCTTAACATTACCTAGTTTAGATAAGATATTTATGGTAGAAAGTGATGTTTAAGCTACGAGAATAGGAGCAATACTACTATAAAATAGGAATCTATTTGCTTTCATCAGCAAGTCCCTAGGTCCTAAACAACAGGCACTATCAGTATATGAGAAAGAAATGTTGGCTATTATACATGTAGTTATTAAGTTGAAGCATTATCTATGGTGAAGGAACTTCAAAATTAGGACAGACCACGTTAGTTTAAAATATCTATTAAGATAAAAGTTGACTCTACCTTCTCAATATATATGGTTGTCAAAGCTTATTGGGTATGACTATAAAATTGAATACACGAAGGGGAAAAAGAACACCATGGCTGATGCACTTTCTAGGGTTTTTAGTACATAATTGTGTTTACTAGGGCTGCTTATTATCTCTATTAGGATTATAGAAGAGATTAAGGCAACATGGTCTAATGACAAGGCATTGCAAGCACTTATACAGGATCTTCAACAAGGGCCAACTTCTCACCCATACTATCGATGGATTAATGGCTATATAAATAGAAAATGGACGATGGTGGTGGGTAACAATCCATCATTACACATGAAGCTAATTTCTCTCAAACATGATACAGACATGGGGGGTCATTCAGACATTGTGTTACAACCAAGAGAGTGAGGGTTATTTTCTACTAGAAGGGACAACAAAAACTTATCAAGCAATTTATTAGGGAATGTCCCGTATACTAGCAGAACAAGAGTGAGAATATGGCCTATCTAGGTATGTTACAACCTCTCTCTATACCTCAAGCACCTTTTATTGATATCAGTATGGACTTCATTGAAAGGTTACCTAAATTTGATGGAAATGAGGTAATTTTAGTGGTAGTGGACAGATTTAACAAATATACTCATTTTATGGCATTGATGCATCCCTACACTGCGACTATTATGGCTAAAACCTTCATGGGTTATGTCTACAAGTTACATGGGCTACCAGTTATTATTGTTAGTGACTGAGATCCTATTTTTCTTAGCCATTTTTGGAAACAAGTTTTCAATCAGTAAGGGATCAACTTACACTATTCCCCAACTTATCACCCACAAACTGATGGTCTGATAAAGATAGTAAACAAGTGTCTTGAGAACTATCTTTATTATATGGTTAGGGAGAATCCTACTTAATAGGTTAAGTGGCTACATATGGTTGAATGGTGGTATAACACCAATTTCCACTCTCCCACTAATGCTACTCCTTATGAGATATTGTATCGCTTAAAACCACCTCTTTATGTACCCTATATTCCTAAGGACTCTATGGTGGCAGTTGTAGATGCTTACTTAACCACGAGGGAAGAAATGTTTAAGAAATTTAGAGCTAATCTACAACATGCATAGTAGAGGATGTCACACAAGGCAAATAAGAAAATAAGTACTGAAATAACTTTTGAAGTGGGAGATTATGTTTATCTCAAATTATAACCTTATCATCAGACTACTATGGCACATCAAATTTCTCAAAAATTAGCTCAGAAATACTATGTTTCGTACCTGGTGTTGGAAAAAATTAGAGTTGTGGCCTATAAACTCAATTTGCCTACCTCAACGGCTATTCACTCAGTGTTCCACGTCTCCCAACTAAAGAAACATTTGAGCAATCACATGACTACTCCAGCTCTTCCCTACCTCTCAAAAGAGAATCCCTTACAGCCCCAAGCTATCCTGGAGAGAAGAATGGTAAAGAAAGGGAATCAAGCCGCTACACAAATCCTCGTGCACTAGAAGAATCAATCTCCCGTTGACTCAACTTGGGAATTTGTGGAAGTTTTCAGATTCAAATTCACATAAATTAACCTTAAGGACAAGGTCGAAACTTAAAGGGGGGAAAGTTGTTACGAATTAACAATTAAAAGGGGGAACACTGTAGTTGGTTACATCGTCTAGCACGAAGGAAATAAAACATCACTATTAAAAC
The DNA here is from genome assembly GCF_000002775.5 of Populus trichocarpa. NCBI lineage: Eukaryota > Viridiplantae > Streptophyta > Magnoliopsida > Malpighiales > Salicaceae > Populus > Populus trichocarpa. The sequence goes on along the minus strand of NC_037299.2, from coordinate 3,596,733 downwards.
ACACCGTATAACTTAATCTATGCATTGCGTTTTGTACTCAACCATTAGTTACTTATTTTTATTTCCTACTATACACGTGTAGAGAGAAACTAATTCTATAATGTTGTAGCTTCTTTTAAGAATATGCTGTAACAGATTGTTTGGTATGCAAAAAACATAATGAATGAATACAACTGGTTCTTCTCTCTCAATTTATCATTTATCCTTCTTCCTCTTTATTTCAACAAATTATAAAAATAACGCATAACCACAATTCAATCCTATCTGGATTGCTGAATTTTAGAACTATTCCGGTAATTATTGCTACAATATGCAACAAATATGCATAGCCTAATCTCTTCCCCTATTACCTTTACGATAATGGTTTGTCTACAAGTTTCTCTAATACTTTTCTTTTCTTCCACGAATAACCCTCCTCTCCACAATCCTCCTCATCATTTGATATGTATTCCAATTGAGATTCCTCGTTTGGTATAAGTAAGCAGCCCCCACAAATGATTTTTTATAACTAAAACCTCCTTCATATCCACTGACATCTTTCTGTGCTTCTGAAATTCCATTATTTGTTAGCTGTTTACCTATATCTATCTTGATTTTCTTATTGATCTGATTAGCAAATTCATTTCCTCTGAAGTATTTTCTTCCAAATTTATTTTACATTACAAGAATCAATTTTCGTTTATATTAATAGAAGTAGAGAGTTTTCTTTAAAATATTAATCCAGGGAAATAGTTAAAATTACTAATCAAAATTGAGTCTCCCTTATGTTTTTAGATGAATCTAAAACCTAAAGCCTATAATCTAAGACATTTCCCAATTTATAGCAAGAAAAAAAATTAAATCTAAGACCCATTTAATCTTTATCTTCTCATTTACTCTATAATACTTATATAGAATCTTTAAATATACGTGGATGTGAAAAGTATAATAATTTTAGTGATTTGTTTTATATTGAATAATAAATAGTACTTAGATATTTAATCTGAATGAAGATTTAAAACCCAATAAATAAGATATGTATAACTAAAAACTTTTACCTGATTAATAATGAATAAAATATAAATATAATAAAAATCTGACTTGTGGATCCATAATTCATTGTTCAATCTATTCTTATACAATAATATAACTCTTCAATTTGTTTTTATTTTTTTAATTAATTAACTCAATTTTATCTTTAAATATATGCCTAATCTATCCGTGATATGAAAATCTTCAATTTGTTTGGCTTACAATGACATTTTAAAAATAAAAAATAATTAAATGCAATCACATTACTAATTACTAATTATGTAGTTTGACCTTGAAATCTTTTCAAAAGATAAATAAAAGATTTAATGTATATTTAAGAATAAAATTTATCATATATCTCATTATATAAGAATATTTTAAACCATTAACCTACTTTTTTACGTGTATAATCCGTGCATGTATCAAAATAGAATCAAATATTTTCTTTGTAATTTTCTTTGTACTATGGTTAGAAGTTATGGATCATGCTTTCCAATGCAAAGTTGGCCTTAACTAATTTTCTACAGTTTCCCAACCTTGAATAATTATTATATACTCAATTTCGGCTTCTTATTACAATTATTTTAAAAAAAACTATCCATTTTCAATGTGCACTCTATTATATTTTACTATAAATTGGAGCAATGTCATTTTTTTTTTGTCATCAATTTTTTTTATTTTTAATTTGATCCTTTTTGTGGGTAAATTAATGGCTAAATACTTTTAATTTATTAAGATAAGACAAGAATTAAGAATAGAGGATCAAAGTGAAAAACACCAGGAAAATAAGTGGTCGTTTACAAGTTGACATGAGAATTCTTCTTTGATCTATCTATTTTCATATAAGTTCATTTCTACTCCTTTTAATTTTTGAAAATTCAGTTTTAGTAAAAAATTAGTTTTTAGTTCTTGGATTTCAAAGAAGAAAAAGAAAGTTGTTAGAAAATAATAAAAAAAGAAATAAAGTTATTAATTGACCGGTTTATAATTCTTATAAAAGGATATTTTTTTAATTGAGGTTGAGTTTTATTTCAAAACTAATTTTTGGACAATCTAACGCTATAGATAGATTATCTAGAATGTTTTTTTTAGATGTTTTTGTGTTAAAAATAGGGTTTTATTTTTTGTTCAAGAAGTAGGAGACCCAACTTTAGTGTAAAAGACACGTCATCTAGTTGTAAAAAAAAAAAGACTGAGCAAACAATATATTGCTCATCCATCGTAGCAAAAAAAATAAAAACATAAAATTATTTCTTAGAAGATTGTTCTATTAAATGCCATTTAGCTTTGAATTTGTTTTGAAATGAGATTATGAATTATTATTTTTTAATATGAGGAGGCATTTTTTTTTGTACAACCCTTTATTATTGTTTTTTTCTTCAAGTTTAATCAAAGTTAATTATAATTGAATAAATAAAATTATGTTTGAAATATTATTTTATTAGATATCAATCAATTCAATATTTATTTTTGAATGAGATTCTTTCAATTCCTTCATTTTTTTAAAAAGAGTTAAAATAATGGTTTTTCTTGCAAGAAATAATCTTTTTGTTGAGTAATTAAATGAATATAAATTTGTAGATCTCCATGCATGGATATTTTAGTATGTATATTTGTCTCATTTTCGAACTCAATCTTTAGTTAGTGTTATAAACATTTTTAAAATTTATCAATTCATTGATTTACTTAAGCAAATACGTACATATCCTTTCGGTGCCAATGTCTACATTTTTTCTTAGCATCGATAAAAAGATACTCTTAGCATAAAAGTCAACAAACCGGACGGCCCAGCAAATTCTAAAACATTAATATATTATATACATCTTGTTTTCATCGAAGGTAATTCATTTTCATAAATTAAAAGAGAAGGAATGACTTTTAAAAGTATTTTTTTTATTTAAAATTATATATTTTTTATTTTTTTTAATATCAATACATCAAAAGAATTTAAAAAAATAAAAAATAATTTTAAATAAAAATAATTAAACTTCTACTAAATAGTATTTGAATCACATTCTCAAACGTTACCAAAAAATAAAAATAAAATAAAATGATTTCATAACCTATCAATTAGCACTTACTAATTAATAGGTTATGAATAGCTGCTTTTTTCTTGGACAGTGGTGGGCCGGATTTTTACAAACTTTTGTCTTATACTCTTCTCATTTAAAAAAAATATATTAATTTAATAACTTAAATTATTATATAAAATTTTAAAATATAATTTATATTATTTTGTAACACATCCTCTTAAATAAAAGTTTTTTAAACTTAAAATTTACACAAACTCACACTATCTTATGTTAAATTTTTATCAAATAAATGAGGATGATGAGATTCGAACTCGTGACTGTTCGATTATCAAGACTCTGATACCATGTCAAAGAACCAATTCATCCTAAAAGTTTAAACTTCTTGATGAGTTCTCAAGATATGATTTATATTATTCTCTAATAATTTGAATATGAATAGTATTTAATTTCAAATTAACACGTCATTTTTCTTTAAATACTAACATAAATACCAATACAGAATATAGGTCCACTTGCCATCCAAATATTCCCTTAAAAAATGAAGATTTCCCTTTGTATTTAACATTATAGTTTTTTTTTTCATGAATTGGTAGCATTATTTACATACATTTCTTATACATTACTTTGGCATTGAACACTTGCTGCTGACAACAAAAGCCGCCCGCCTATCAATAATAAATCCACGCGGACTCGACTAGTCATAGAAGTTGATGGGTTTTTTTTTTTAATAATTTAAGGGGTTGATGCCAAAGTTATACTTATTTCTTTGATTTTTAAAATTTAAATAGTAAGAGTAGTATTTAGAAATATTTATTATATTTTTTAATTATATCATGTGGATGTAAATGGTGTGTTCTTAAAATCGGGCAGAGAGAATTTAAATTTGAGCAATGTATAAATTATTTCAGAAATATTTTTATTATTAAATTAAAAAAAAACCATGAAATTTCCTTCTCTCCTCCTAATTTGTACTACTCGAAAAACGGAGAGATTCTCTAGTAAATTGTGTGCTATGAAAATTTGGTAGTTGCTAGTTTATTTTGTTGACGGCACCGGCACGGTACCGTTCTTAAAATCTATTTTTATTTAATTTTATAAATATTAAAATAACTACTTTAAAGAAATTGAGTAATTGAAATTATAGAGAAAAAATTGTCTTTATTCTATTAAAACTCTGTGTTCTTTTTTATGCAATTTTTTTTTATAAACATCGTGTTTTTTTTTAAATACAAATTTAAAACAATTAAAATAATAATAAAAAAAGACAAAACTCTCTTTTCGTTATTCATTTATTTTTTATTTTGGTGAACAAAGCTTTTTTTTTTTTTTAAGGAGATTGGTTCTTCATAAAAAAACTTATCATAATCCATAAAGTAATTTTCAATCAAGAAATAATTAATAATATTTCAACTATTCTACATGATAAAAATAAATTTAAAAAAATTCAGGTGTTCATAGGCCTAGAAGAACATGCATACTAATTTGATTATGTATTTTTTTGAATAATATAAGAAATGAGACGCTGTTTAATTTATTTTTTTGAAAAAAATACAGTCCAAGTTTTTTAACATCTAAAATCTAATTAGAATTTGTTTTTACTCATTCTAGGAATCATTGAGAAGTTATTCAATTTTTGGTTCATATATGCGGATTTGCCCATAGATTCTCTGTTTGTTTTTGCGTTTTAAAAGTGTTTTTGAAAAAATTTAATTTTTATTTTATTTTTGCTTTAATTTAATATTTTTTTAGTGTTTTTAAATTATTTTGATGCGCTGATATTAAAAATAATTTTTAAAAAATAAAAAAATATTATTTTAATATATTTTCAAGTGAAAAACACTTTTTAAAAAAATCATAACCACATAATTAAAGATGCATGAAAGCTATGTGAATTGATGCTTCGTCTTTCTGTTAACCAATACGAGAAACAGGTTCCTGGTCCTGGGGAGCTAATTAGTCAACACTTCAATTACTATAGCTCAAAGCTATGAAATGATGGATGCTTCATCGGTCATCTTCACCCTCTATGGGCAAAACATATCGCTTTCTCATGGTAACTATTACCCTAAACCAAGCAATCCTCTTGATAGAATATTAGGGTTTTGTAAATTATTGGCTGATTAATATATAGCAAGGTGGCCCACCAATTATATGTGCCTTTACAAATAATATTATGTCAAGATCTTGAGTAAAACAACATTGCCAAGACAAGACGCTTTTTCTAAAATTTTCATGTAACGATCGAAACTCCTTCTAAAATTGATGTTAATTAGGGTTTATTGGAGTAAGGAATTACATGTAATGAAGAAAAATGACTAAAATCTTTGTGTATAATTATGAAATATGCATAGGAAAAGAATATTAATGATACATGAAATTGTTTGGGCTCAGGAATAAAAGAATATTAATGGAATTACCTCAAATCCCATGGTTCTAATTAATTTTAGTAGTGTTTGAGAACGCGGTCCAAATGTTATTTGCTAAAAAATTAATCTTTTTTATTTAAAATAATTTTTTATATATTTTTGAATCATTTTGATGTGCTAATATAAAAAAATAAAAAAATATTATTTTGATATATTTTCAAATAAAAAACACCTTAAAAATAATTGTTAACACGCTTATATACACTACCAGAAAACCGGAGAAAAGCAACGGAATTACCGACGGAAATATTCCGTTGGTAATTTATACCGACGGACATAATTCCGTCTCAAAATCTGTCGGTATATACCGACGGAATCATTCCGTCGGTATATACCGTCGGTTTCACCGACGGAATATACATTTCGTCTGGAAATACGCAACGGCATGGTGACGTCAGGCGATTTTACCGACGGAAAGTACCGAGGGATTCAAACTGAGATTGCCGTACAGTGACGTGGTGATGTCACCGACGGCATCACCGACGGAATCACCGACGGAAGTAATCCGTCGGGGATTCTGTCGGAAAAAACCATTATATGCACCCATCTGCCGACACTCTCATCCTCTGTTTCTCCTTCTTCTTCTTTCCCATCCCACCTCTCCCCTCCCAAACTCCTCCCAAACTGCAGCCAAACACCCATCCCAAACTCTCCACTATTCTCAACACGAGCACTCAAGTTTCTTATATCCGTTTCTTGTAGATTTTATCATTTTTTTGTAAGTAAATCTATCCTTTTTAGTTTTAATATTTAATTGTGAATTTTATTGTTTTAGTATATGTATTTTGTTAACGTTTGTACTTGTTTAATTGTTATTTGTCAAAGAAACTTGTAGTATGAATGTATAATTTTGTAGTTGTTATAGGTTGTTTTAGATTTTGTCAAATTATATTTGTTTGTAAATTGTTGAAGTTTTGTTTGAATTACACCGAATTAAATGTGTCGTTGTGATGAAATAAATAATTAATAGCTTATTTAAGTGTCTTGTTTAATTGTTATCAATTATATTTCGAAGTTGTGATTAATTCTGTAAATTTATATATGTATAAATTTGTATGTATGAACGTTGATAGTTGATAATTGATAATGAATATTTAACATAAGTGTTGTTTTAGTTTGTTGGATAATGTCGGGGAAAACCAATATTTTTGTTATGTTTTATAGAGGTTCAATATAAGTCATGGATGATCGTTCATGGATGTATCGGAACTCACCCCAAGGATTGCGGAGGATGGATTATTGTAACGGTGTCCAGGGTTTTATTAATTTCGCAACATCTATTCCGAGGAATTTTACTGATGGCGGTATTAGGTGTCCATGCAGGAAGTGTAAAAATTTAAAGTTTCTGCATCAAGATGTTGTAACGATGCATCTTCTAACCAAAGGGTTCATGGAAGATTACCTGTGTTGGTATGCTCACGGAGAAATATTTGTTCCTGATGAGAGCATGGAAGAACAGGTGGTTGGGTCAACTTCTAGTGCTAGTAACATGCATGAAGTTGGAAATGAGAATAGTAATCCTTACAGGAATATGGTTATGGATGCAATGAGAATGAGTGAAGATAATGTCAGGGGATGTCCAATCGTAGAAGAAGAACCTAATGCAGATGCAGCAAGGTTTTTTGATCTGTTGAGAGATTCTGACGAACCATTATGGGATGGCTGCACGAACCACAGTAAATTATCAGCCGTAGCACAGGTGTTCACCATCAAGTCAGATCACGGGTTGAGTGAGGCCGGTTATGACAAGATTATTGAATGGGCGAGAAGAATTTTACCTGAAGGGAACAGGCTGAAAGAGAACTTCTATGCTGCCAAGTCCATGATGAAACCCCTCGGTTTAGGTTTTCCGCACGCATGTCTGACACGTGTCCGTCTGCACCATCACCGACGGCATTACCGACAGACCTCGCATGTCTGACACGTGTCCGTCTGCACCATCACCGACGACATTTCCGACGGATCGAAAAGTTTGGCGGGATTTTCGAACTTTTTTGGTGCGCATTTCAATTAATTTCCGATGGAATTACCGACGGAAATTAATTGCACCGACAGCAATTAAGTGCCATCGGTAATTCCGTCGGAATTTACCTATATATTACCGCCACTCCCACCCCCCCCCGCACCGTCTCCTCCCTCCCCCCCTCGTCTCCCCCTCCTCCCTCGCCCCCTCGTCTCCCCTCCTCTTCTCTCCTCTTCTCCTCCCTCTTCTCCTCTTCTCCTCTTCTCCTCTTCTCCCCCTCTTCTCCCTTCCTCTTCTCCCTTTCTCTTCTCCTCTTCTCCCCTCTTCTCCCTTTCACTTCTCTTCTCCCTTTCTCTTCTCCCTTTCTCTTCTTCTCTCATTTAGTTTTCAAAGGTATGTATTTTTTTTTCTTTATCTTTGTATTTTTTTTTATTTTAATTATGATTATTTTTTTTGGTGTTCTTTGTTTTGTATATTGTTTGTAGATAAAATCTTAAATTCAACACATTATTAAGGTAAGCATTTTTTATTCCCAAATTTAATTTGAATTGATATAATGTTTTTTAATTTTGTGTGTTGTGTAGTGTTTTTTAGTTTTTTAATTTTATTTATTAATTTTAGTTTTTTAGTTTTGATATTATTGTTTGTATTGCTATAATTGTTATTGTTGAATTTATGTTAAAAATGTTAATTTATAAATATAATTGTTATTGTTGATTTATTTTAAATATATAGAATTGCATTTAATTATTAGTTTATCTTAATTTAGGATATTATTGTTTGTATTGCTATAATTGTTATTGTTGAATTTATGTTAAAAATGTTAGTTTATAAATATAATTGTTATTGTTGATTTATTTTAAAAATGTTAATTTATATATATAGAATTGCATTTAATTATTAGTTTATCTTAATTTAGGATATTATTGTTTGTATTGCTATAATTGTTATTGTTGAATTTATGTTAAAAATGTTAGTTTATAAATATAATTGTTATTGTTGATTTATTTTAAAAATGTTAATTTATATATATAGAATTGCATTTAATTATTAGTTTATCTTAATTTAGGATAAAATAATTAAATGAATGTTCATAGTTGTAATTCTATATGATGTTATTGAATAAAATGTTGTGTTGATGATGATGAGTTGGGTTGAGATCCAGGATGATTGGATCGGGATGTGAAATAAAATTGGAAGTGTAATATGATTTTGTCGACAACTTGGGACCCCCCAGTACAGGGGAGACTCTGTCGATTTTTTTTTTAATAATCGAAGTTAATTATTCGTATACATGTGTGTAGATGCGTATAATGAAATCTACAGCACGTCGTCAGAAGACGGTTGCAGCTAGTTCTTCTAGCAGCGAGGAGGACGTATCCTTAGGTGCTGATCACGGCGAGGAATCTACGCCAACTTGTGATGCTGCCTCTTCTAGCGCGGTTTCACAGCGCAGAAGCGGTGTGCCTTCACAGCGGGGTCAATTCACCCGCAAGTACCAGGCACAATGGAAGGATGACCTCTCAATGTAAGTTTGTTTAGGTTTTAGATTTTTTTTATATACTTATAACATAATTTATGAACAACTAATTAATATTAATTACTACTTTTATTTAATTTCAGGTTTACAAACATTGAGGCTGCAAGGACTATAACATTGGCGTTTAAATCGTTGATGGAGATTCCATTGTTTCAATGGAGCCAGGTTTCCAAACATCCTGAGTGGAAACCTAATATCGATGCATGGTTTAAGCGATTTCAGGTCGGTGTTAATTTTTAATTTCTAGCTTATTTTTAATAAATGATTTTTATAATTTTATATCTTGTACTACTTTTATTTTATATGAATTATTTATATACACAGAACAAATTTGAGTGGGATAGGGCGGACAACAATGTTGTGAGGAGGGTATGGGAGAATCACGCGGCAACTAGGTAACATAAAAAATAATATTTATTTTTGTTTTATAATTTAATGTTTTAAATTCTAATTTGTTACTATGGAAGTAGGTTGCGTGATTTTTGGTATGACACCCAAAAATAATCAAAAAGACATGCGAGGGATAACGGTCTTGAAGGATGGAATGAGGTGGCGGTTTGGCAGGAATTCAAACCGCCATTCATCTCGGGGGAAATATGGACGGCATATATTGAGCACGTGACCTCAGAGCGGTTCTCACGGCGCTCACAGTCTGGCGCCGACAACCGGAACCGGCAAATTTATGGTTCGGTGACCACGCACACTGGCGGATCCGTCCCATTCAGCGCACATGCAAAGCGGATGGTAAGATTAATTTTATTGAAATATATCGTTAATTAATTTGTCGTTCCTTATAATATATTTAACTTTCAACCTATTTTTTCCTTACAGGCTGCGTCTCTTGGACGTGAACCGAGTCCAATGGAGCTGTTTCTAGAGACGCATGTGCGGAGTCAAGACCGCCAAAAAGGGGTGCAGCAGTTCGTGGACAACCGTGCTCAGCACTTCGTGGTATGTTCGTTCATTCATTTTATTTTGTAAGTTATTATTTTCTTGAATTGCATCTTGAATTGCATTTGATGATTTTTTTACCGATGGAATTTTCAGGAGACCTATAATAGCCGGTTGAGGGAGAGATATGGGGACAATCCGTCGACCCATCCAGATTTCGATCCAGATTTGTGGATGGAGGCGGGATCGTCTGGTGGACCCGATAAAAACAGGGTCTACGGGCTCTCCAACACTACGGCTGACAACTTGCGTTCGACTCGTAGTGTCTCAACTGTTGGAAGCTCTCCATCAGTATCGAACACCCAGTCTGAGGAGTTCATTGCGTTGAAACAACACTATCAACAACTCTCGACGAATTATGATGAGCTCCGTCAAATAGTCATGGAGATGAGATCAAAGATGGGTGACGATACTTGTGCAGCTTCTTTTTGGCCGTTTGGTCCCGGGAACAACCAGCCTCCTCCTCCTCCGCCTCCTCCTTCAGCTCCGCCGCTATTCTAGTTTAATTTTGTGTTTTAAACACATTAAATTTGTAATGAATATTATTACTTTTACATTTTTAATGTTTAATGCATTTTTATTTGTTTATTAAGGTTTTTTACAATTAATAAATTATTTTTTTATATATATTTCAAATACATACCGACGGATATACCGACGGATAATATCCGTCGGTATTTAACAGAGAGTTGCTGAACAATTACCATCCATGCCATCATTATCGACGGCATCACCGACGGATAATATCCGTCGGTGATTAACTTCCGACAGGATGACCGACGGATATTATCCGTCGGTATTACACAGAGAGTTGCAACAAAATTACAAGCCATGCCATAATTACCGACGGAACATCCGTCGGTGATGCCGTCGGTAATTACCCTTAAAAGTACCGACGGATTGCCCGTCGGTAATGTTCCCGTGGGGGATTTTTTTTTGGCGCGCGTATCCGTCTGTATTACCGTCGGTGTTTCCGTCGGTGGGTGGTTTTTTTATTTGCGACAGACTTAGCGATGGAAATGGGATTTACCGACGACTGTTTTACCGACGGACGTGTTCCGTCGGTGAGTCCATCGGTATTGTTTTCACCGACGGATTTCATTGCTGTCACCGACGGAATTAATCCGTCGGTAAAACTGGATAATGTTGTAGTGATATTTATACCTGAATAGAAATACTCTTCTTCCCCTACCAACTTCTTTTACTTTTCCTCCTGTTAAATGCAGTTTTTATTTTGAAGATTTATATTTAAAATATATTTTAAAAAAAGAATAATAAGTATTATTTTGGGAGGTTTATGTTGGTTGATTGTTATATTTGATCCTGGAAGGGTATCTCAAGATAGTTGTTGTATGGGTGTGAGATTGTGTTGTTGTTGGGTTTAATTTTTTATTTAATTATAAATGTTCAATAAAATATGCTTTTTTCCTTGAATTGTTAATAAATGTGCACCAATTCATATTTGGCTTTTATTCTTGTTTTTTTCTTGAAAATTTGTTTTTCAAAAACATTAGTCTGGTTTTTTAATCTAAACAAAAATTGGAACTACATTAATGTGGTTATTCGTTTTAAATATTTGACTAAGTTCGCCAATTTTGCTTTTTGTTAACCTTTCACGTGACTATAGATTGAAAAATATGGGCGGTTTAGGGTGCAAGATTTTAGGGCATGAGGACTAATTTGATCACTCTTTTAAACTTGAGGGACCATGCTCATAATTAATGCATCAATTTAAAACGTAAATGCCCTATAATTGAAAAAAACAAAAACAAAAAGAGATAGTGATCTATTGCAAAACCAAAATACAAAATACCATGGATTGAAACAATATGATTATGCTTTTGCTTTTCTATAAAAATCTAACAAAGCTTGCTCTAGGTAATAACATTTTTTTCAAGGGATTCATTGGACAATACAAAATTGATTGGGGGCAAATTAGTTTGCACATATTTTTTTAGCATAGTTAGGTGAATGTTTTTACCCTTAAAAGTAAAAAATCTATATATATATATATATATATATATATATATATATATATATATATAGCTTTCACAAAGGGGTTTTTTTGTCTTTTTATTTTTTATGAATAGTAAATTTATGAAATTACCCTTAAAAGTAAAAAATATAAATTATCATGCAGGGGAAATTTTGTATTTTTCATTTTGTCTTTTTAGTTATAATCGATTTGGCAAATGAAAAATTAGGTCTTTTAATAAAAAAAAAGATATTTTAATAATAAAAAAAGGAGGAGGCGTGTGGGAATCCTATATTTTTCTATCAGCACGCGTGGTGGCGATGAAATTTTCTCATCGACTCCTCTATCTCTAGCCAGCACGTGTGGTTTCATCACCTTTAGTTCGGCATTAATGGTCATTTCTTTTTCTTTTTCTTTTTTTTTCCTCCTTACGAAAAGAATAAGAGAAATTGATCAAATGGCTAACCAACACAATTTTTTTTGCTTATAGGCCAAATAACACAATTTGATACATGTCACAATTATTAATAATGAATTTGTAAGATCTTTTTAATGTATTGGAGTTGTTATAATTGGAGCTTTGATATGCCTTCAAAGTCTATTTTTTTCTTTCTTTCTTTCTCTCTTGTCTCTCCTCATTATAATTACTAAGTTGCTTTTAGATGGAGAGTGTGGTCCACTTCGATAATTATTGGTAACCATTTTTAATGTCATTAGATTTGTCTCTTCGAGATTTTTTAATGGTACTGGTGTCGTAATCAGAATTTCAGTATGCTTCCAAGCTCTATTTTTTTTTCCCTCCTCTCTCTCCCTTAAAATTTATGTAATTTTATTTTAACAATTTCTCTAGAAGTCATTATTCTCAATTGTGACTTCTTATAAAGTCGCTATTCACAACTTTATATGTATTCAACTGTGTTACTTTGCTAATTATTTTTTAAATATATTATTTCACTAATTTTTTTAAAACAAATCTAATTTCTTTTTAAAAAAATCAAGCAATAGTTAAGTCATTGAATTTTAATCAGGATCAACTCGCAACATAAAAGTCTATACGAGAGCATATATCATAAAAAAAACATGTTTAAATGTCTCTCAAAATTTAAAATTTAAATTTAAATTTATTATTGAACACTATATTATAAATCATACCGGTGGACTTCTAAGATTTTATTAAAAAGTATATCATAAAACTTTTCTTTAAATCTTACATAAACAATTTAAATCTTTGATTATATACACACACACACGCTTAATGTTTTTTCTAGTGTATACTCAACTATTTTAATATAAAAAAAGTTTCCTTTTATAATAAATCATGTAACTGAAAAGTTATTTTACTAAAGTATTCCATTAGGGAAGGATTATTGTTTGTTGGTAGCGATAGGTGGAAATAAACATTTAAGACGCTATGTGAGGGGACGATAAAGCCAACATATATACAGTCACATGATAGATTGGTTTTACTAAACAAAAGTAGAATGGATTAGTAGGATCCACATCAGCATCCAAAAAGCCATGGCTGCGAAGTGCCCTAAAATAATATACAAGAATAATTAAATGCATAATGATGTAATCCAAAACATATGAATAATTCTTTTTTTTTTTTTATCTTTTAAATAAGTTAAATTTGTTATGATTAAATTTTACACATTAGGTATTATCTTGATGTGATCACTCTAATAGCTTTTTTTTTATACAGAGTTTGGTGTTAATTTATATGCCTTGTAACTAATCAGTTGATTACATATGACATTAACTTTGTTTATGTAAATATATTTAATTTATTAATAAAGACTTATTTATCTTTAATATTAATCAAATATTTGATTAATGAATCTATAGTAAAGATAAAGTTATTGAAACAAAAATGTTCTATACATAAAATTACAAAGTTGTTATAATTATGAGATTTCTATTGCATCAATGCATTGTTCCTAAAATATTCATGGTTAATGCTCTATTATGACTGGATATTAATTAGAGTTATTGAGACTGTACATATTATGTTCTTTTCTTTGTGAAATGAAGTAGTTGTTCTCATAAGTTGAGATATGAGAGATACCCAGAACTAATATATAGGTGCTTATCAGATGACATGTTGCATGATAATTTTATATGAAGAGATCACTTGTGTCTATGATAAAGTTCATGTGACGGTTGTGTAAGTGATCCTTAGACTTGAGATCCCTAAGTTATCATATATAAGGAATGTTATATTTTGATCTTACTACACTTTGTCCTAATTAAAGGTAACAAATGAGTAGATATTGAGTGTAACATGAACTATATGAAGGTATTTAAGTAATTAAGAAAGGATGCATCACTCTTAGTGAATTAGAAAAAATATTTCATCTATTTTTAAATAGTATTGATTGCAAATCCTTGCGCAAAGTGGAATGATATTTGTAAAGAGTTTCAAATTTTATTTAAATAATTAATGACTATGGTGTTAAGAACAAATATAATTTGACATGGTAGACACATTTCATGCTTTAATGTCTAAATCAGAACACTGTTGATGAAAAAATAATAATTATACTAAGAAACTAGTCACTGAAAGGTTAAGTGAAATCACTCATGATTTCTTAATATTTGAGGGATTATGACAAATTGCTAGAGATTGTACTTGATCTTCAAATATAAATCAATCAATTGTTGAATTGATAATAAATTAGTCTGTTTAATTTATTTAATTCTATTTTATTTTGGATTGTGATTTATATTTGAGCCAACTTATTATGGGTTACACATATAAGAACCATTGATAAAAAATTAAAATGGGATGATTAATCAAGTGTGACTTGATTATAAATAAGTTTTAGAAATTAAGAACTAGAGTGTAATTTATATAAGGAATTACAATTCTAGATCTAGAAAATCAAGTAGGGACTTGATTGAATAAATTTTTAAAATTAGCCTTAAATAAAATACATGATATTATTTAAGAGGAAAATTGATAGTTTGTCATTTATAGGGTTTTTAGATTTCTCTATAAATAGAAGTTATGTCTCTTATTTTCAGTTGAAAGTGAAAAAGGTGAGTAGAGTATAATATTAAAATATATAAAATACAGAAAAAAAAGAGTTAGCACTATAAGGTATTTCAATCCCTCTCTACTTAAAGGATTTAAGAGATTTCTCACTAGTGGTTCGTGTGGATTATCGTTAGAGATCAGATATTTAAATAACTTATAGTTTGTGAAAACTTAGTCTTGAAATGATTATTCAGTGCCGAAAAGAATATCTGATCTTTAGGTAATCTTTGTATAAACCCCAATCATCCTTATATTTATCTAACGGGATCCTTAGGACTCCTGAAAAAATTTTAAATTTATCATTTTCGTTGTGTTTATGTGTTTTGTGAAACCCAACATTTAGAGCTCCATTGATAACAATAAGTATACATATGGTTTAACATTATGTAAACTCCAAATCTATACAACGATTATTAATTGAGTTCCAAAATTAATTTAGTTTCAAATCTATCCTTATAGCCTTTGAGCTTTGACCTTCTTTGCTTTCGACTAATAGCATAATTTTTTTTTTCTTGGATCCTTTATATTTTATTTTTAAATTTTAATTACAAATTATTAAAATAAAATAACTTAGAATATATTTAGGATATTATTCCATTAGATACTAATCAATTTTGAATTTATTTTTAAATAAAATTATAATTTTTTTAATATTAACAAACACTCTTTTTATATCATCCTTCATGATTATTATTATTTTTCAAAAGTTTAATCAAAATATTGATTCAATTTGATATTTATTTTCAGATAAAATTCTAGCATTTTTTTTTTAAATAAAAGGAAAGTAGGTTGGCCAACTACGAAGTATTGGGCTATTGGCACAACAATACAAAGTTTTATTCATTGAATCTTTATCCTCTAAGGTATTTGTTTCACTAAATAATCCCATTTAAGACAATCAAAAGTAAACTCTCTTACGATGAAAACTAAAGAAAAGGAGTTAATATACTTTAGATCAAGCTTATCTAAAATGTTGGATGTTTTGTCTTTTAATATAAGGATTAGTGAATCATGATATAAAAAAAATACAAAAGGCAGATTGGTTGTCTACATGTTCTCACCATTTAATATTTAGGACCTAAAATATATTTATAAAAAAGGGAGAAATTTTAATTAGCTGAGAACTTGTAAACCTCCATGTAAATGAAGGACCAAATGTAAAATTAACCCGACAAGTAATAGAAACTCGAGATGAAAAGAAAAATGAATAATTGATATAAACAATATAGAATATGTTATGAAATGGAGAGATTGGTTAGATTGGTTGTCTACTTGAATTATAATTTTAGTTTAAAATTCATAATGATAACGAAATTAATAATGGGTTTCAATGGATAAAAATATAAGAAAAATAAAAACATGATCCCAAATAATTAGTGAGATAATAAGGAATAAACTATA
Organism: Populus trichocarpa; assembly: GCF_000002775.5. NCBI lineage: Eukaryota > Viridiplantae > Streptophyta > Magnoliopsida > Malpighiales > Salicaceae > Populus > Populus trichocarpa. The sequence continues at coordinate 3,580,396 of NC_037299.2, read as the reverse complement.
AGAAATTATAGTACAACAACAAGGCAAGAGTGAAGGTGTAAGCACTAGTTAAAAATCAGTAATGTTACCATTAAACAATAATAAGCTGATAAAGAAATAAAGTGAGAAAACATATAAAATAAGTATATGTGAAGTAAGAAAATGATCTCAAGGGTTTAGAGGAATAATTGATATGATTTACGTATAGATTGAATAAGAAAATCTGGATTTTTCATGAAAAATCACAAACTAACCAATTTTACACTATCGAGCATAACTTTTAATTTGACTGTCAGATATGACTGAAAGTTTGCATAGAGTATCTTGAAAGGCTGATCTACCGTGGGTTATAGTTTCAGTTAAATCACAGTCTGGAAAGGTTTTGAAACTTAGGTCGACAGATGGGTAGTTTACTAGAAAAATACATAAAGGCATAAGTAAGTGATACAATAAATAAGAATAAAATTAGCCTATAAAAGGCTGTTTCTAGCCGGTCACAATTTTAAAGGAGAAAAGATGAAAGTTTTTTTTTTTTTTTGTCTTTCTACCCTTATTTTGAGAGAAATTTATACAAATTGGTGAGATTAAATGATATTATAGTGAAATTGTGGATGAAACACCATTTATACAAAGTTTTGAGTGAAATCAATGAGGATTCCAAGAAGAAAAAAAAGAGTTTTAAAGCTCAAAAGGAAGAAACTGGAAAGTTAAAGAGGAAAAGAAGGAAGTGAAAAAACCTTGTTTTTTCTTGCATCTTTTCCCTTGATTCTTTCTTATTAGAAGGTAAGAGAACTTGTTCTATGGTTGATTTAAGTTTTTATTGAGTTTTGAAGTGTATTGTATTGTGATTCCATTATGAAAAGTTAGGGTTTGAATGGTGGGTTATTTTAAATGATAATTTTGATTTAATTAAGTGTTAAAAAAACAAAGGGTATCATGAAATTAATCTAAAATTTAAAGAGAAATACATGTTTCTCTTTGAAGGAAATTTTGGCCAATGGTTGAATAAGAGGGATTAGGATTGTTTAGTCTAAATTGATATGGAAATTGTGATTGATTGTGTTATATGATATGTTTAATGATTGGGTATAAAGCTAATTGAATGAAAATTTGAAGAGAAACTTATGTTTCACTTGGTGTGAAGTTTCAACCTAGACTAATAAAATGAAAATAAACTTTGTTGATTTAATTTTTGTGATGATTGGATTGATTTGTGTTAGGTAAAGTATAAAAATGAATGGGTAATGTGAAATTAATAAGAAATTTTGAAAGAAACTCATTCCTTATTTAAAGGGTATATTAAGCCAAAATAGGGGATGAGGGAGAATTGATTTGTGCTTTAAATTGTTGAAATATTTGTGTTTAATTGTGTTATTTAGTATGTTTAATGAATGTCTATGGATCTAATTTCATGAAAATTATGAAGGGAACTTATGTTTCTCTTAAAATAAGGTGTCATATGTGGGTGAGAGGTGTCAGGGGGTTCTACGAGTCACCACCTAGTTGTTTGTTTCAGGATTGCTAAGAAACTCGGGTGTACTGGTCTTATCATAAATTTAAAGGGTAAGAGACTAGTTGCGGTTAGAAAAGGTATTAGCACCCCTAGCTCACCCTACCCGTGATAAGCTGCAATGTATGGTTTGAAGGTTTTGACGAGTTCCTAACCAGTGATATGTCTATGGCTTAAGATGAGAATTTATTCGCGTGAATAAACCGGGTGTTTAGAATTTTATTATGGGTTCGTGTATCCAAATAAATTCTTATGGAAGGGATCCATGTAGGTGTCCTGATAGGGTTCACCTATCTTGGAAGGCAAATGAGTTTTCCACAACTCACGTGTTGTGGTGAAAAAATACTTCCAATTAAAATTGATGAATATTTAGAATAACTCTGAGAATTTTTTGGTCAACTCCTGATATTTAAATACTAGTCTCACTTGGAGGTTCAATATTTATACTAGAATATTAACCATTAATCTTCATGAATTAAAATTTTATTGATTATTGGAATTTGGTCAAATTCTGATGGATTCAATAAACCGATTATTAAATCCAAAATGCATGCAAAAAAAAAATACCATGTATTTTATTTTTTAAGAAAAATATATAATCTTTTGTATTTTTGAGAGGCTTGGTCGTATGTAACACACAAAAAGACATTCGATTTTATAGACTTCTTGAAATAAAAACTACAAAAAAATCTAAAGGGATTTTGCCATACACATCCTTAAACAAAATATTCAATTAAAATCAATCCAAATAAAGACTAAAGACTGATCTAATTTTTTTTACCCGATTGGATTAACCTAGAAATAGTTGACATGATTGGGTTGACTTAACTGGGTTGACTCAGAAACAAACCAAAAAAGCAAACCCAAAACCAAAACAAATCAAACTTCACAAAACTTAAAAATATTTTAGCCAAAATGGATCAAACACATAAAAGACAAAAAGAAATGAAGAACATTCATCGGCACCTCTATAAACACAAGTCTCAATCTAGACCAAATCTCAAACAATGAGGGGCATGATTTTGTTCACGATCATGCATAGAGCAAGAATCAGGGATTCGTTTGCTTCAATTGTCATCAAATTAACACGATTTTACCAAAATAAATTTCGGTTTAAAACCAAAATTCTAAGATTAAAACCCACTAAAACATGTTATTGATACATAAAACTTCTAGATTATTTACTAACAATGACAGACAAACTTGTGTAAACTGGAATTTAATTAAAATGAGCTCTAAAACTAGTACCTAAGGAAAGATTCATCGGATGAATCTATAGAAACCAAAACCCAATAAACCCTGAAAACCAAAACAAACCCAGAATGACCATTTTGAGCCTCTAGGGCGTGCTTTCCTTATTTCCACAGACCACATTATCAATGATGTGGGACCAAAAAATAAACAAAACTAAAAAAATGCATTGATTTTCAATACTAAAAACTGCTAACTCAAACAAAAGGCATGTTTGAACAATTTGAGCTTCAAAATTCATCTTTGTCATTCCAAAAGACAAAACCATGAATCTAAAACATGGAACCATCCCTTCATTAACAGAAAATACCCACTTTTAAGACAAAAACACTCTTTGCTGCCACTTTTGACATTCGTCAAATCAAAACAACATGCAATGTAATGTGTAATGGTAATCATTAACATGTCAAAACATTCAAAACTTTGAATTGAACACAAGAAATCAATCTCATAGGCCTTATGGACTCCACTTTTAAGGTTTGAATGTATATACCTTATAAGCTTAAAAATATTCAAATTTGAATCGAATTTTGATATTGCCTTCCTTTTCCTTTATCTTCAGACTTAACAAAACAAAGTTGAAGCTTCAAAGTTCTCCTGGATTGAATTTCTTGCACTTTAGCCAAAATTTCTTTCTTCTTCTCTATTTTGCTCACTTTTTGCCCCTTCTTTTTTGCCTCTCTACTCTTGGTTACCTTTTCTTTTATAGGCGGATTCAAAGCTTCTAAACCGGTTTGTTAGGGTTCTAATAAACTAAAACTAAGCTAGTTTTGCCACAGAATCAATGGTTTTGTGTTTAGGTGGTTTTATAAGAAACTTAGAAGCCAATGTGAGGTGTTTTTGGCCTTTAGATCTAGAGATAAGGGTTTTAAATCCTTGATAAGAACTCTTTAGGGGGTTGTTAAAGTGGGAACACACGAAAAAATTAGGTGGTTTTCTGCAAATAGGTGTCTCAGTCAAGGCTGACTGAGTTTGTAACTTTTGTGATTTTACTGTAGCAACTCTGACGTTAACGTTGTCTGAGACCACCTGAACTTGGTTGAGGGGATGAATACCTTTCGATCGAATCTATTCTTGTTTAATTTGGAGGTTTATAATTCCACATTCAACCGTTTAAAAGTGGCAACTCAAACAGCGTGACAACTGAAACTGTAGTGATAGCTTACTAGGGATAAAAATAGCTTACTAGGGATAAAACGTTGTAGAGATCAATAGAGAATATAAGATATAAACATTTGATTTCAAAGACATGGAGTTCTAGAAGGGGTGTTTCTCAGTTGAATGGTGGTGGTTGCGTCTCTAAAGTGATCGAAAATGCCACATTCATTCGCTTGAAAGTGCCCACTCGATCAGCCAAAAATTGAAGAAAAAGATGCACAATATCTTGAACGATGCTGTTTTGGCTAAACCTTATAGATTAGGGTTTTTTAATTTGGGATTTTATAATTTTCAATTTGATCCCTATTCTTTCAATTTTGTTTAATTTTACTTTTAATTTCTCCCTAAACTCCTAATTTCATGCAATTGCATCATTGTGAGATTCAATCGTCAGCTTTAAATTTGAGCGTCTTTTACAAGTTTGTCCTTCATCTCTGATTTTTTCAAGTGGACCCCTAGTGACCATCAAATTTTCAATTTTCTTCGATTTGATCCCTGATTTCACCGATTTCAGTCCCCGAAGTTGAGCCCGTTTTGCAGTCTATTCTTGTTTCATAAATTGTTTAATTAAGTCCCTAATTTCTCACCACTTTGAATTTTATGCAATTAAACCTCTGATTTGACCAATTCAACTTTTCAAAGTCCAATTTGAGTACTCAAACTTTGATTTGTTTCAATTAACATCCAAATTGACTCTAAAAGATGATTTCCCTTGTGATTAAGTCCTCAATAAATTTAATTAAACCTTTCAAAATTTCAATTGAGTCCTTAAACATCCAAATAAAGTATTTTTACTAATAGGCCCCTTTGTTAATCAAAATTTAGGTTGTTAATTTTGTCAATCTCGAACATTGTGGTTTGTCAACTTTTACTTGGGATTTTGGTCTTTCACCAACAAACTTGGGCAGTATTTTTTAGGCTTTCTTCATATGTATTCCATTATAGATATTTTTATTTGTTTCTCTATTTTTTTGGATTAAAAAAAAAGGTAGCAATATAAGGTTTGACCAAAATTAAGAATATAAGTAAACAAAATTGTTGTCTTGATTTGATATGATATGATATGATATTTGTGTTAAATAGGGAGTTTCATATGTGTTTGCATGGTTAAACTACTAATACGCTTGAATGGAAACTCAAGGAAACCATTTTTGAAGTTTTGGTCACATTGGAAAGAAAAAGAGAGGGCTTGTTGAATCATATTTTTTTAATGTGAAAATATGTGTTGATATGTGTTTGGATGTAATTGAAATAACTTATCAAAATGGGAAACAAAAGATAACATATGGTTATCCAAAGAAGGACTTTTGGCCGAAATTCCCTACATATATGGAAGGATCCATTTTTTTTTTTATTAAATCCTTTTGGAATTGTTGTTTGTTGTAACTTATTCTTGGGCCCCCGCACAAAAAAAGGAGAAAACATAAAAAAAAATCAATCAAAAAATATAGCAGGAAAAGAGGATGCCAGAGAGCCTAGAAAATGACCAAAAATTAGTTAAGGAGGTTCAAAAAATACAAGGATTGGAATTTGACAGTATATCATTAACTAGTGAGAGCCCTTTTGATAAAGAAAATTTGATTTGAGGAAGGAAAGTACAAAATTAGATGTTTATGGACTCAATTAAATTTTATTGAGGGTTTAATTGAATTTATGGAGGGTTGATTACAAGGAAAAATGATTTTTAAGTCAATTTGGGCTTTAATTGGAAAACATTAAAGTTTTGGGGTCAATTTATAATTTCTGAGAGTTGATTTGATCAAATCAGGGGCTTCATTGCATAAATATTGAAGTTTGATGGCCAATTAGGGACTTAATTGAAGAAATTCAAAACCAAAGGACCAAACTGAAAATCGCGCAAATTAAAGGACTGACTTGAAATCTGACGCATTTTGGCGCCAGTTTCCATTTAAATGAAATGGTGTGTTTTGGGAAAAACGATGTCGTTTCATGCATTTTCCACAAAAAAGGAAAACAAAACAATGTCGTTATTAGGCGGCACTGTTTCTCCTTCTTCTTCCCCTGAACATGCAACAGGGGAAGAGAAGTTTTTGTTTTTTCTTCCTTGTTTCTTCCTCTCTATCCCTCCCCACGTGCTCTGTTAAAACCAAAACCGGACGCCACCCGCACCTCCTCATGATGAGAAAACAGAAAAGTCGTGCCCTGCAAGCGACGCCCCTATTGGCCACCTCTCTCGACAGTGTGACAGAGCAGGAGGACCTCGCACCCTACGCAAAATGATGGGATGGGGCAGGGTTGATCACGCTCCCTCTACCCCTATAAATACTGCCCGAATAGAGGGAAGAAGCAGAGGAGGATTAGCGGGAAAAAAAAAAGAATAGGGGGGGCCGAATGAGAGAGACATGAGGATTTTTTCGAGAGAGAAAGGGTTGAAGAGAAAGGGACCAAAACGGTAGAAATGAAAGGGAAGAAAAAAGAAAAACAGGGGAGAACAGAGGGGAGGAGGGGGTCCAAAGTTAAGAAAAAAATCATCTTTTTTCCGGGTTCCCAGTAGCTACTCCTCTCTCTGTTTCTCTCTCCACCGTGGTCTCTTGCCACAACCACCAGAGCCACCACCAGCTGCCACCGTCCCTCCCAGTCACCCCCGACAGCACCATCATCGTTAAAAAATAGAAGAAGAAACAGAGAGGTGGGGGGAAGAAAAATACAGAAATCATAGAGTAATAGAGGCTTGCACCTCTGCACGGGAAAGAAGAAAACAAACTGCAACAAACACCGCTTGTCTGCCTCATTGCCGCAACAACAATTCCTCCGCCACCAGCAGCACCGCCAATAACGGCTACCACCAGCAGCAACAGAGGAGAAACCGAAACAAAATAGAGAAAAGGAGAAAGAACAAGAGAGAGAGCAGAAACAGAGGTCGAGGAACATGCAGAGAAAAAAAGATCACCGGCCGCCCTCAGCTCTCCCCAGTTTACCACCGCCACCAGCACCGTGAGCTACCACCAGCACCGCTGCAGCCAGAACAAAACAGAAAAAGACATAGAGCCAAAGAAAGGAAGGACAGAAGAGAAGGGAGCCGAAAACAGAAGATAGATAGGGAAGAAGATAAACACTGTAACATCTCTCTGGTCTCTTTCTCTCCATCGCTGGAAACACTTCCTGCCACCACAGCACAACCGCTGTCTACCACGACAACAACGCTACCGCCAGGTAATTCTCTCCCCCTCATCTCTGTTTCTGGGTTTTCTTCTTGCACGCAAAACGTGCACTGTGCACGTTCTGCAAGCAAGAAAATAATTACCCGGTTACTGTCAATGCACAGTAACCGGCTAATTATAATTAACTAGTTACTGTGCCATCCGACTAATTATAATTAATTGGTTACTGTCCATGGCACAGTAACCAGTCCGGGTTAGATCATCAACCCAATCCACGCGACTGGGCTGAGTCCAACCCAATATAAGATAGTTAGTATTTTATTTGGGTCGGTCCCAACCCAATTTTATTCCGGGTCCGGCCCAGTCACAAAAATTTTCAAAAAATATTTTCGGAAAGATTTATGATTTTTCCACGTATTTTGTTATGGAATTTTGCTTAATAATGATTTGTATTTTTATGTCATAAAGATACAAATACGGTATTAAAATACTTGGTTTTCGTCAAAACCTTGAAAAAAAAATATTTTTTTTTGTTTTCATGCATACGGCCAAGTCTCTCAAAGAAAAAAAAATCACATCATATTTTCATACAACAAAAATTTTAAAAATATGTATTAGCATGCATCTTGGCTTTAATAACCAGTTTATTAAAGTCACGAGAACTAGACCAATATTTCAAAAAACACCCAAAAATATTTTGTTTTCTTTTAATATTCGAGATTACGAATTTATACGTAAAACGTACTCCCGATATTAAAAGGGTAGTTTTTTTTACGTTAGCATAGTTAAGTTTTTACCCAATAAGATAAAAACCTCCTTACCGAGGAGGACTTTTCTTAAACCATAGACAAACCAAAAATTAAAAAATACAACAAGACCTTAGTTTTTATCAGACAATAAAACAATGCTACTTACCTTAGGTAGGGCGTATTTGGGGTGCTAATACTTTCCCTTTATGCAACCAGTCTCCGTACCTGATCTCTAAGACCAGTTAGGGTTCCTAGTGACCAAAATACTAGGTGGCGGCTCCTATTCTATTTTTTCCACTAGTAAAAGACAAGAATTCCTTGTCTCCTCATATTTGACAAGATAGACACTCCACACCTGATAAAGGTGGTGGGCGATCGCCGTGACGCCGCACACGTGCGACATTGTTAATTGAGGATTTAAATATATGAACCTTTAAGAATAAATATGGCTATAAAAGTTTGAACGTATAGGAAAATTTAATATTTTCTTGTTAATGCCTTGAAATATGAATTTATTTGGAAAATTAAAATTAAGTATAAGATGGTTGACATGGTTATAATGATGGTATCCCTATTGGTACAGGGGTAAATGCTAGATCAGGACAACATCATGGGGCAACAATACAAGCACAGGCTCGCAATAGGTGCCTTGCACTTTTTCCACTTTTAGGATATCTCAAGTTGATATAAGTAAAAATCTTTAAATGCATATACTTATACATGTATATTTCAAGAATGATTTAATAAACTAGTTATTTGAAAGTAGCTAGTGACTTCTGTTAAACTAATGATTGCGATATTTGATAACCTAGTTGTTTGGAAGGAGCTAGTGGCGTCAGTGAGACTGATGACAAGGATATTTGATAGACTAGCTGTCTGAAATGAGTTAATGGTGTTAGTGAGACTGATGACCAGGATAATTAGATTGACTAGTTTACATGAGGGGAACTAGTAGCGTCAATGTGACTGACTGCCGGGATGATTGATTGACTAGATGCTCTAAAAGGAGTTAATGGTGAGATTGACTTTCTTGGATTATAGTTTAACTAGTTGCTATAAATGAAGCTAAAAGTGCCATTGAATTGACTTGTCGATTTCTTTATGAAAAAGTTTGGATGATCAAAGTGTTAATTGATAAGGGAGGGATATGTTTTTGAGATATCAAGATTGATTAGTTGCTTGTGAGTTTGTTGGTAGATAATGCTAGTATGATTGACATTAGAATTACAATATTGCTCACAAGAATAAAAGTTAAAGAATAGGTTGATGAGGGAAAACAATGGCGAAAAAAACTTGAATGTTTTAAGAAAATACATATCTAGTTCTGAAAAAACCAAAAGAAGGAATTAGAGTTGTGTGAGAATGGTATATCAGGGGATTAGTACAATAAATGAATAGAGAAATCCAGAGGAAAATGGTATCCAAAAGGAGTTGGATAGTAGAAACTGGGGCCAAATTAGTAAATACAGCCTCGAAGTACTAGATGTTAATTGAATAAAGAAATTGTAAATATGTGTTGCATGAGTTAAGAAATGGGTTTGACAGCTCATTAGAGGTTGAACAAATGACAATTGATAATCTAATTGTATTAGAATATTGGTTGATTTGGCAGCAGGGTTAAATGTGATTTAAGGTTATTCTTGCATTATGTTTAAGTGCAAAAAAAATGTCATTTGATTAAGCATCAAATGAATTTCAAAATTATTTATGAGGCAATATTGAGGCATGATTCAAAAGCTATTTCTACAATGTAATGTATAAGGTTTAAAGTTGTCTTTGGAACCACGTTAAGGTTGTGTCTAAAGGGTTGTTTGACTGCTTAATGAAAGAAATGAGGATCATTTTAAAGGCTTTTGGGCAATAAAATTACATTAATTTAAGGAATTGTTGAGTTAGTTCTAGGGTACTGTTTTGACAAATGAGATATGGATCTAGCATTAAAAAAGGGATGTAAATCATGTGATAGATAGTTCATGGTTAGTGGGTATAGCCAACTACTTAGGACTCTGATTAAAATTTCTAGTAACTGTAAGATCACACAAACGATGGTACTTGTTCTTTGAGGAACTATATGATGTATGTCTGAAGGAGAGACTTACTTCAATCTTAACATGTAATGAACATTTAAAAGGGGATGTAATTAGATAAGAAACAATAATGTAATTAGAGACCTATTAGATTTCTTTTGTTACATAACAAGATGTCGACCCTTTTATAATGCAAACGAAATAAGTATTGAAGTTGCAAGTGAGGTTCTTGCTTTTATTTATTATGTTGTAATTTAGCATTCAACTTATGTATAGTAAATTAACTATGAATACAAATAAATTAAAATGGTTTTTATATACATAATTATTAATGTTGTTTATTGCAAAGTTAACGATTTGCATGATGAATGAATTATAATGGATACTTTGATGGAGTAGAGGATGTATACTTTTGAGTTGTGTGGAGAATGGAAAAACTCTGAGATGATTGGACAATATGAGTTTTTAATGTTGATATGTATATAGGTGTTGATAACTTGAGAATGTCCATATTTAGGGAAGACTCTGCCAAACTCTCGACAGAATCATTATTCATATATTAAGTATGAAAACTATGAAACTAGTAAGTTTGATGGATTGTGAAACTAATCTGGAATGTATATGTATAAAAGAAAATTACCTTGTTTTCCTAAGTTTAAGGCTCAAAGCTTCTTTTTGACATTATAATTTTTAGGTTGTTATAGAAATCCTCCCATCTTCCTAATTGATTAGGGCATCATAACGAGACAAAGTGAGAAAGGTATATTAATCTACAAAGTTGTTATCTCGATCAATTATCTTTTCCTTTGAATCCAAATTTGGATATAAGAAGGACTTGAACCAACCTTTACCTATTTTTGTATTTGCTCTCTAAAAATTTAAGAAATTTGTAAAATAAAAGAAAATTTTCAATGATTAATTATTATTGTTATTGTTATTATTTTGAGAATGAAAATAAGTTTCCTTTAAGTGAACTAGAGGAAGTAAACCTTTAGAAATGTGTAGTTTACGTCTTTATCATAAATTTATGAAGGAGTTATACTTTCCAGATATAAATATGTTGCCTCCAATAGAATCAATAGTCAACTACAAAAATTAAACATTAAACTATTTTGTGCCTGTTCAAATTTAGAATAAGATAAAAAAGACTTGAAATTGATGTTTGAACTTGAATATTATAGAATGTTATCCATGAATTTGCTACAATAAAAATAGTTTTGTCACCTTGAAGGGGTAAACTTTTATACAAAAATCTTAAATTCAATTTGGAGTAGTACTCCAAAATGGAAAAACATAGCAAAAAAATTAGATTTAAAAAGTTATGGGTCATCAATTGTTACGGAAATTAATGTTTGCAGGTAAGAGGATATATATATATATATATATATATATATATATATATATATATATATATATATATATTGGCATTATGGTTGAAATTTGTTGCATCCAAAATATGAATATTATAATCAAATAATTGAATATATATTATTGAATATCGCGTTGTGTTGTGGGTCATATTATGAATATATATTATTGGTATTATGGTTGAAATTTGTTGCATCCAAAATATGAATATGATAATCAAATAATTGAATATATATTATTGAATATCGTGTTGTGTTGTGGGTCAGATTAATTGTTTTAATGTAAAACAAATATTTAAGCATTGTTAACATGTTTTCTAATAAAAAATGATCGAGTCAACTCAGGTCAACCTGTCAAAATCATGACCCGAGTCATGAGATCGCGATGACCCCATATAAAGCAAATAAAAAAAAATCACAATGCCCAACTAAAAATAAATCAATTAAAAAGGGACAAAAAATTAATATAGTCAATATAAGTGAACTTGCTAAATCCATGACCCTGGTTATGAGGTCGTGATAACTCCATAAAGCATAATTCAAAAAATAAATTATGAAGCTTAATTTTTAACTAACCCAATGTTGAAAGTTTAAATTGAAAAAAAATAAATTAAAAAAAAAATAACCCGAGTTAACTTGTTAAATTCGCGACCTGAGTCATGATATCGAGGTAAATTCATCGAAAAAAATAAAAAAAAAATACAAAGCCCAACTTACAACAGATTTAATATTGAAGATTGAAATTGAGGAAAAAAAACTAAATGTATGAGACCGGTATATAACCCAACATATAAAAAATTTAAAACATTATGAAGCACAATTTCTAAACACAATCTCATATTAAATGATAAAAGAAAGAAAAAAGATTAGATTGTTGAAGAGCAAAACAGAAAACAAAAAAACGATTCCAATAAATAGTGTTTTGTGAGTATGAGTTTAGTGATTATCCTTTAGTATTTTGTTAATGATCTCTTTAAAACTTGAGTAGTCAAGTATATATCATTATTATCACATTTTAAGTTAGTTTTTAGCTATTAATTTATATAAAAAAGGATAAAAATAGTTAAGATATATAAGACACTAGATATGTTGCCCGTGCTTCACCATAGGTTGAGCAATTTTTTTTTATGTTAAAAAAAGTGTTAGGCTAAAAATATCAAAGTCCTCGGTCATTGGTTCAAGTGGTAATTTAAATAATATGAAAAAAAGAAAAAAATAACAATAAAAAGATTAAAAAAAAAACCACACTTGAGACTATTCATATTATTAAATAACTCAATGCTAAACTAATAGAAGGAAAACCATAAAACATTAAAAAAGTAAAACTTCAAAAAAAAAAAAGGAGAAAACATGAGCTTAAAAAAGAAGAAAAAAACCAAGAAAACCCAAGCGAATCTCTTAAACCTGATCTAATCTTAAAAATTTACAAGTCATTAAATCCTGGAGTCGAGTTTAATCAAGAAGCTTACTTGTCAATCAATATAATTTGGAAGGAGGAAATTGTTGAAACAATATTGATAAAAAAAACTTACAAAATAAAAAAAAGACAACAAAAAGAATGAGAATACAAATTGAGAGAAAAACACCTAAGGAGGATGAAATTTGAAAAACAAATCCCAAACAAAATAAATAGCAATTAAAAGAATAAGTATCAAATTTGAAACATTAAAAAATCATAGGGGATGAAATTGAAAAACATTTATAATTTGATAGATTAAAAAATAGGTTGGGTGAAATTGAAAAAAATTATAGATGGCTAATCTAACATAATCAAACCCAAAAAATAAAAACAAAACCTAAAAAAAAGATTAAAAATAAGCTCAAAAGGGAAGAAAAAAAAAACCAAGCAAACCTGGGTGAACCTTCTAAACCTGTTCTAATCTCCAAAACCCACAACTTGTGAAATCCTAGACCTGAGTTCAATCAAGAAATTTAACTCTTAACAAATTTAATTTTAAATGATGAAGTCATGAAAAAAAATATTAATAAAAAAACTTTGCAAAAGGAAAAAACATCAACAAAAAAACAGAGATAAAATTTGATAGGAAAAAACATGAGGAGGATGAAATTTGAAATTAAAAATTAAAAATGATCCCAAATAAAATAAATTGTAATTAAAATAATAAGGACCAAATTTGAAAGACTAAAAAATCATAAGGGGTGAACTTAAAAACATTTTTAATTTGGTAGATTAAAAATAATGATAAGGGGTGAATTAGAAAGAAATTGATGAGGGCTAACCTAATAGAATCAAACCATAAACTTAACAAAAAAAATAAATAGAAAAAAGGAAACATCATTTTAGAAAAGTGAAAAAAACCAAGTAAACCCGACAAATCTCCTAAACCTGGTCTAAAATTTAAAAGTCACAACCCGTGAAGTCTTTTACCCAGATTCAATCAATAAGTCTAATTGTCAACCAATTTAATTTTGAAAGATGAGGTCGGTAAAAAATATTTAGAAAAAACCTATAAAAGCAACAAAAATAATAAGGATAAAACTTGATAGAAAAAAAATCAAAGGATGCAATTTAAAAAAAAAATGATCTGAAATAAAATAATAAGAGGACCAAATTTTAAAGATAACAAAATAAAAAAATTGATAGATTAAAAAAATCATAGGGGTGAAATTGAAAAATATTTAAAATTTAATAGACTATTTATATATTTAAAAATGTTAGGGGGTGAAATTAAAAAATATTTGTTATTTGATAGATTATTTATAGATTATTTATAGATTAAAAAATATTATAGGGGTAAAATTGAAAAGCATCTATAACTTTATAGCTTATTCTAAAATAAAAAAAGTAATAAAAAATATAGGGACCAAATGTCAAGGGAGAAAAAAATTGAAGGGGTTGTTTAGAATTTTTGCAGGGGCTGGTGCAAAACTCAAGGAGAAGAGAGAAAATAAAATAAAAAAATGATCGTCATGACAAATCGCTAGAAATCTTGGAAAACGCGTTATACTACCATGTAGAGGGCATCAATATCTTCCAAACGTCGCCTTAGAAGGTAGTGTTTGATGGTTGGACAACCCCTTACGCACCAGCAAATTGTTTTTAAAATATATTTAATAAATTTAATTTATAGCGATGTCCTAAGTATTCTTGAAAATCATAATAAAAACAATCTAAAATGATATAGAAAAAAAACCCTTAGATGAGAGTTTAATTGATTTTGCCTTTAAGAACATCAGGGTAGTTACACTATTCTAAAAAACTAGAAATACAAAAATATCATTGAGTAATATGCATTATACTATTTAATTACATGGTTAAATAAGAAAATTTTATTGTATATTAAAAACAAAATTACCAAAATACAATTCATAAAAACAATTATGTCATGGTAAAAAGACTACATCTCTAGTTCAAAGTTTTAATGTTCAAGGAGTAATATAATTATTATATTATTACAATGAATAATGAATATTAATATTTGTTTCGGGGCATAATAACTTTTCTTTGTCTATATTTTTTTATGTCTCTTTATGTTTATTTTTTTTATTTTTATTTTAAAAAAACTTAAATTCACTCAAAACTATTTAATTAATATATTTATTTTTATATTTTTATCTTTATCTCTACAATCTTACCTTTTTTTGTATTTTTAGTTTTAAAATATTAACAGATAAAAACCTAAAATAGCTTATGATTAATGAGTGTTTGAGAGTGTAATAATTTTTTTAGATTCATTTTAAAAATATGTTTTATTATAAAAAATATCAAATTATTTTTTTAATATTTTTTAATAATTTTAATATGATGATGTTAAAAATAAAAAAATTTAAAAAATTATTTTAATATATTTTAAAACAAAAAATATTTTTTAAAAACACACCTTTCTTTACCTTACCAATTCGGTTTAAAAACAATTGTCCGAATTCCAAAAGGTAATGGAAAAGGATGCCTGTAGCACAAAACGACAAGTCAAACATTTGAAAAGAAAAAAAAAAAAAGAAAAAAAGTTGAAGAAATAGTACCAGTTTCCATGTAAAATCTCTTCAACTTGCAAATTGAATATTATTCCATGCCTCACAAATTTCCAACTAATGCCCACCATGATACCCCTCCATAGGGAGGGAGGAGTTTGAGACTTCAATCCCATCTAGAGAGAGGGACCAGGAAAGAGACATCCGTTTTTGGACCTTCTGAAGAGAGAGAGACACAGCTAGGAGCAGTTTTTTTTTATATATATATATATAAAGATTGAGAGAGAGAGAGAGAGAGGGGGGAGTGAGCGAGTTGAGATTGTTTCTGTTTGCCACTAAATTAATCTTTTTTATGGGACCTTGAAATCCTTGTGCCTCAAAAACTCCTAGTGGGTCATTCTTTCTTGTTTCTCGAGTCCTACTCTCCCACTTGTTGCTCTTTGGCTTTGCTGTCTCTCTGCTGCATCTCTTACCTTTTCTTGTTTCCAAACTTAACCCTCCTTAAGACCCTTTCTTCTCTCTTTTCTATGTACCATCTTCCCTATATCCAAAGAAAGATCCATTCCATACTGTGTTGGTATTGGTTTATTCTTGTTGGAGGCTACAAAGATCAATTCTGTTTAGTGGGATAGTCCTTGTTTGTGTAATGCATGCAAGTAGGCAAGGGTGTTGCTGTTCCCTGGAAGGGAAGCTATTTTCATTCAATTGAAGCATCTGGGCATTCTTGATTTTTGAAAAGATGAACTGGGTATTGCTTGAAATGGTTATTCTGCTTATTGGATTGATGGGTTGATTTAGGGTCAGTTAATGTTGTGGGCTTTGAGGCAATCTCCGTGTTTTGGATTGGTTTGAACTTAATTTGTGTTTCTATTGGTTGTATTTTAGACTTTTTGTGATTGAGATTTCATGCTTGGTCCAAGAAAATGGAGAGGTTTATGGCCAGATTTTTATTTCTTTTGCACTGAAAAAATTAGTCAAAGAATATGAAGAACTTTCTCAAGAAGCTTCATATCATGCCTAATCAATCAGAGGATGCAGAGGGGTCAAATTCATCAAGAGGCCATAAGTCCACTAATGGATCATCCCCTGATAATAAGTCTTTGCATTCTAGGTCCCAAGAGAATAAACCCTTTTCTGGCCTTTCAAATTGGTTAAGTTCAGTTGCTAATAGAAAAAGTCCTAGTCCACCATCATCTTCAAATGTGACTAGAGGAGAGAAGGTGGAGCAACCGGAGTCAATTAGTAGTAGTGGTTTTGATGTTGTTTCAGAAGCTGCAAGGCGTGATTCAGGGTCTACCACCTCCAGGGATCCTGATATTGAAGAGGAGTATCAGATACAGCTGGCTCTGGAGTTGAGTGCAAGTGAGGATCCCGAGGCAGTTCAGATTGAGGCTGTTAAGCAAATAAGCTTGGGCTCTTGTGCACCCGAGAATACTCCTGCTGAAGTCATTGCTTATCGATATTGGGTAAGTTTGTCTGTCTCTTCATTTGCCCTGTCTAATCTATTCAAAGTATCCTTTTTCATAGTCTAGATACAGTAGAAAGTTATGAGGAAATTTTTTTGCTTAACAGCTACTTGTTAAGTCAACTCCTCTATGATACAATACAATGGTTTGAGGAAAATGTATATGAATGGAACTTGTTCATTAGATTGTTCTCCTGACAAATTTTAGATTGCCAATAAATTTATAAAATTGCTTCCATGAATTAGATTGTCTCCGACATAATGATAATGGAACTGCGGAAAAAAGAGAAGGAGAGAAAAATGGCTGATGAGGGTGCCATTATTAGAAATCCTATGTCACTCGTCATCCTTTCTAGCTCCTGTAAATAAAGAAATACCTGAAACTATCAATCTATAGTATCATTATGGCACCGTAAATAATATTGTTGAAGGTTCACAATAATGCTCCTCTGTATTATTAACTCTAACCAGTTGGAAATCAGAAATAGTGGACAAATCATGACCTTCACAATTTAGAAAATCTGAAAGATCATGTACATATGAAAGAAGAAAAGGAAAGGAGAAAATTAGTAGGGACCTTTTAACTTTCATCAAGTTAGTGGAGATTACAAAAATGCTGGCTGGAAGAGAAAAAGGGGAGGAAATGGAAAGCTACATCGTTCTCAATTTTAGTATTATAAGTGAAGTTGTGGTAGTAAAGACAGGAGTGTTCTTGACAACTTTTTAGTTTCCTCTTTCCACATCTATGACTGGATGTTTATTAGCGTGTGAAATTGGTTCCTTCAACTCCTGTGTTTTAATGAGATCAATGACTTGAAATCATGCTTATTTGATCTTATTGGAATGCTCATTGTCAAGGAGATAGTTGATGGTTTTGTTCTAGAAATTAAAAAGCACAGTCTTGAATATTGTAGTGATGGAGGGAATATATATAAATGTATGAATTAGTGCATGCTAATGGCCTATTGTCACCGGAAAATCAACCAGGAAGATGTCAGTGCTTTCCATTTGTTACTTTTTCTACATGTGGAAAACATAGCAGAGGTCAATGTTTCTCTTTTGATTATGACTTCTGTTATCTTCTTTTTAAACCTGGTCTGCAGTCTCTGGCTTTGGCTTTGGCTTATATCTCATTTTTCTATGCACTGAAGATATTTGTAGACTAATAGGAAGTTAATATGATATACATTAGATTTATTCCTTCAGTTGACACTCTTTTCTCGAACTCAGTTTATCACATGTATATTCCTTTCTAACCAATCTCATATCGTAGATTTATGCATGCTTCACAGAATTACAATGCTCTTAGCTATGATGACAAGGTCTTGGATGGTTTTTATGACCTGTATGGAATCATGACCGAGTCCACAACAGACAGAATGCCTCCTCTCGTTGATTTGCAAGGAACACCAGTCTCAGATGGTGTCACCTGGGAAGCAGTGCTGGTCAATAGGGCTGCTGATGCTAGTTTGTTGAAACTTGAACAGAAGGCACTGGAGATGACTGTCAAGTCAAGGTCAGAATGTCAAATTTTCATTGGCAGTGCTTTGGTGGGAAGGCTTGCTGTTTTAGTTTCTGATTACATGGGTGGATCAGTTGGGGATCCCAGCAATTTGTCAAGAGCATGGCGCAGTCTTAGCTATAGTTTGAAAGCAACCCTTGGTAGCATGGTTTTGCCACTTGGTTCTCTTACAATTGGCTTGCCTCGTCATCGTGCATTAATGTTCAAGGTACTTCAGTTTTCATTTTTTTTTATCTTAGTGCTTGATACACTTAGTCTAGGGTGCTACTACAACTTTTAGGTAAATGGTTTACTTCTGCTGACATATTTGAAAATTGTTTTGGACAATTTGACGAAGTTTATGCTTGCATGTTACCTGCTCACATTGAGCACACTTTCTTACTATGCAACATTCTTCAAGCATCCAACAATGGGTCTCTGCTGTGGGAGAAATTTTTTCAATAGTCATGATGGATTTGTTGAAATCAATCTTGAACATGCTTTACAGATCTATAGATAAGACAGACAGGTTCAAAACCATCCTCCTCAAATGAACTGAACAGGTCCTTGATTTTTTGAACTCCAAATATCAGTAATGCACCTCATTTACTCAGTTTGGCCTCTGCATATCCTGTCTATCCAATAATAAACTTTGATAAACAATCTCTATCAGGTTTTTTAGGAAGTGGCCTACCAAGCACCTTTATTTCTTAAACTTAGTCTCTAACCTCTTCAAAGACTGGTATTATTATTGGTGTATTTACTAACACATAAATATTCATGCTAAAAGGAAATACTCACCCTGAGATAAGGTGGTTTCACCTTCTCTTAGAGCAGCTGATGACCACAGCTTCGGATTTGTGATCTCCAGTGATTGTCCTTGGCACCAGTGAGCCATTCAATTATATTCTCATCTTTAATGAAGCAACAGAAATTCAAATTTGTTTATAGAAATCTTGGTTTGAACCTTCTGAAACTTAGCATATGGAAATTGGTGTCTTGCATTGCAGAAGCAAAGCTGTATCCTGTGAAAGGCATTGACACTACTGAAACCCTCTGAGGTTTTGTATGGTTTGTCTTGCTGAAGCTGTAATCACATCTTTTTCCTTAGGAAGCATATACAGGGTGTAATACAGCGGGTTCATATTCTATGCCAGAGAGCAGAGAAAATTTCTGCTGATCAAGATTGTTTTCCTCAGGAAGCATATATACAGAGTGTAATACAGTGGTTCATATTCTATGCCAGAGCAGAGAAAATTTACACTGATCAAGATTCCCTTTCATGTTTTGTTTTATGCTGAAAAGCATGCTTATGAATATTTATTTCATATATCCTCCACATGTTAGTGTTTGAAAATTCATAGACATATTACTGATATAGTCTTCTGACCAGTTGCTGTTCTTCATATTTATGAGCTTTAAGTTTGCCATATTTCATCAAAATCTGTTTGGGAAGTCTTGGTTTCTTACTAATTGCCTCTCTTCTCTACCTTTTGGTTTCAATGATTATGTAGGTTTTGGCTGATAGTGTTGGCATACCATGCCGGTTGGTAAAAGGGCATCTGTACACTGGTTCTGATGATGTAGCTATGAACTTTGTAAAGCTCGATGATGGAAGGTAATTACAGTTACAGTAGTTTATTTATTCCTTCCAGTGGTGAAGTTTCTTAATGAAATTCTGCTGGATTGTTTAGTGTTTAGCTCAATCTTTTCTGTGCAGTAGAACAGAACATGATTCGGTATGCAAATGTGAGGTGCTATCTCTGATGCTTCTAGACAATGGATTCTTAAATGCAGATGAAGCTTTTAGATTTTAGCTCTGCAAACTAGCTTATATGAGATTCTTGTACAAGAAAACTTCCGCTGGTGGCACACATGATTTTGCATTAGTTTTCTTATGAGGTTTTTGCATTTCTGTAGCTGTTACCATTGATTGTAAATTCTATGGATTGAAAAATGGTAAATTGCCTCTAAAATTTGTAATATTTCGTTGGAAACGATTGAAATGCTTAATAAAAGTGTTTATTAAGGTGATAGATGTTGTGAATTTCAGGGAATACATTGTTGATCTAACAGCAGACCCTGGCACCCTTATTCCTTCTGATGCAGCTGGATCACATATAGAATACGATGAGACATTCTTTTCTTCCAGTCCTTTATCTAGAGACATTGACTCTTCTCATATAGCTTCTTCTAGTAGTGGACACACAAGTTCATTTGAAGAACATTCAGAACTTGGGACATTGGAAAAGCAATCCAGATTGAGAAATATTGCTGCTGTAGGGAACCAATCTGATGGAAGAAGTGAATCTCATGAGGGGGCAAGTTTAACTAGGCCGAGTAAAAGTGGAGAAGAATCTACGATGTCTTCAGATGATTTTGGAAAAACTTCCAATGCTGAGAAGGTGCCAGTGCGGGAGCTTCCTGGCAGACCTATTTACCCTTATGCACATGCTCGCTCTCCTTCTTGGACTGAAGGTGTTAGTTCTCCTGCTGCCCGTAGAATGAAAGTAAAAGATGTTTCACAATATATGATTGATGCTGCAAAAGAGAATCCACAGTTAGCCCAGAAACTTCACGATGTGTTGCTTGAAAGTGGTGTTGTTGCCCCCCCTAACCTGTTTACTGAAATCTATGCTGAACAGTTGGATTTGTCTACTGCTGAGACCAAGTCCCCAACAGTAGATAAGGTTGATCACAAACAGAGGACTGAAATCCGAAGTGTGAAGGATCAAGATGATCTTGTTCCTGCTCGATTTTTGCCTCCTCTGCCTCCTCATAGGCTGCCATATAAAGCCAGTTCACCTGGTAATCCACCTGATCAATCTAAACCTGTGGAGGGTTCAGGGGTCAACCATCCTTTTGATACAAGGGAGATCACTGGACTACCCATACCATTGCAGTCTGAAGTTACTCCTGTGAAATATGTAAAAAAAGTTCCTGTAGCTGCTGCAGCTGCTGCCGCTGCAGCTGTTGTTGCATCTTCTATGGTTGTTGCTGCAGCAAAGTCAGGTACTGACTCAAACCTTGAACTACCAGTTGCAGCTGCTGCCACTGCCACAGCTGCAGCAGTGGTGGCAACCACAGCAGCTGTCAACAAGCAATATGAGCAGGGTGCACGGAGTGATGGAGATGCAGATAGTGCTGGTTATGAGCCACGAGGTAGTGGGGACAAGGGTAGTGGAGGACGCAGCAGTGAAGGCCATGGCAGTGGTGGCCAAGAATGTGATGCTTTAGGTGCCAATTCAGAAGGCGAGAGAATATCTGACAGATCAGTTGGAAATGATAGCTCAAAGTCTGATGCTGCGATGGATGATGTTGCAGAGTGTGAGATTCCATGGGATGAAATTTCCTTGGGTGAACGTATTGGACTTGGTACTGCCACCTGCTCTTGCTGTTATTTTTACGACTTCATATCTACTGTCAATCTCGATAACTGTACTCCCAGTTAGGTTTCCTCTGATTGCTTTGGATGCTTTGTGTTGCAGGATCATATGGAGAGGTATATCGTGGAGACTGGCATGGAACAGTGAGTATTTTCCTGTTGACCCTAAAGCTAAGCCTGTTTGCTATCTCTATGTTGCATGCATGTGCCAGAAAGACAATAAATGGCTTCTTGTCACTGATTTTTTTTGGAATGGTATACAAAATGAATAATGCCAGAATGAGTTAGTTGAATTTGAAGATTCTTACAAGATTCTGATCAATTTTGGGGAAGGGAATCCAAGGAAGCAAGTTTTGCCAAAGGAAAAAGTTGCAGTGAAGTTTGACAGCTGGGATTTCGTGATTGTGCCTATCTGCTTCTGATAGATAAATATAGTTCTACTAAACAGAATATCTGCTGACAATAATAAATACTCTATCCCAATGCTCACTTATGAAAATATATTGACTTTGTTTTGACTCTTGTATTTCATAGGAAGTTGCTGTGAAGAGGTTCCTAGACCAAGATATTACGGGTGAATCTCTTGCAGAATTCAGAAGTGAGGTATAAGCCCATTCTATTCTTGCTGTTGTGTTAGTAATTCACTCATTTCATATCATTGAAAGCAAAGCATAGTTGAATATTTTTATAATGCTTGCAGTTGAAGATGTCTTAAACTTGTGGTAATTTTTATATTATTAGAAAATATCTAGGTGAGCACGCACATTAAGTCTCATTATTGCATGATATAATGCAGCATCCCAGGTATCTCATACTATATATGATTTAGGTCAGCAGTCCTTTCAATTGATCATATTGTTATTTTCATATTCTCTAGCTGATCTGAAGAAACAAAGACAGGCTGACAAAATAACTATGCTAGTATTGAGCACATCTTCCAGAAATTTAATGGTAATTGGGACACTTTGTTAAGTTGATGCTATAGGTATAAGCGCATATTCACAGAAAATTTGCACTTTATGGGATAATCTCCTAGATGCTGAATTGACTTTGCAAATCATGATATGTATATATTACTCTTTTAAAATTTGAGCATTTTTCTTTTGGTTCTCCAATACTTGGCAACAAATGGTTTGTTCCAGTTATTAACCTTCTAGTCTGAGATCTTTGGTACACCTTTACCTGCTTACAGCTAAACCCGTGAAAAATGTCAATGAAGGATTTCGGTGCTCCGTTTGGTGTGCTATCATATTCTGGAAACTGTAGTCATTGCATAAAATATATCTCGGTTTAAGTAGATGACATGATTACTGGGCATTGGTCTTTCATATATGTAAATTTGACGCTAATGTTGGCTGCTTCAAATTTCATTTTTGCAATTATAAAAAAATGTCTTTGCAAATTAAGAACATGTTTGACATTTTAAATTTTAGGGTGAAATACTTTTGGTTTGCATGATTCAAGTGTACCTTTCTGCTTAGAATTCTCAGTGAACTGTTTTTAAATTTTAAGGTGTAGCTGTGTCATATTTTGCAAATGACCATTCTGTCTATACATGTTAGCAAAATCTTTTCTTATAGGATTTCCTTAAAACTTGCATTGCCAAAGTTGAATTTAGCAAATCTGTTTGTGGTTTGAATTGCTAGGTTCGAATCATGAAGAGAGTCAGGCATCCCAATGTGGTTCTCTTCATGGGAGCTGTAACTCGTGCCCCAAATCTTTCAATTGTTACAGAGTTTCTTCCTAGGTATGTTGGTGCTCTATAACTTCCATGTTCATAATTTTATCTCAAATAATATCATCTGCAAGTAAATATTTGAATATTTACTGAATGGACCATTACTTGGTCCAATGATCCAATGATAACATTCTTTGACTTGAAATCATAAGGTATGGGTTTGAGTATTGAGAGCAAACATTTTCATGCAAGCATGATAAATGTTAGGACTGTCCAAATTCTCCCACCCAAGAGCCCATGTATGCTGTATAAGCCTTTTGAAAAGACTGATATGATTTATTCTGGCGCGTGATGCAGGAAACAAATAGCACTTCTAAGGACTTCTTGACCTGTTCTGATAAGTTTGGGTTTAAAATGCAATTTGTATGATGCTCAAGTACTTATGTAGTTCATTGTTCCTTGAGAAAACGTTCAAGTTCTGATGACAAATGAGATTGTAGCAAGTTGAAAAGCAGATGCTTGCACTGAATGCTTTTAAAACCACTGAAATGGCTTCATCA
Source organism: Populus trichocarpa (assembly GCF_000002775.5). Classification (NCBI taxonomy): domain Eukaryota; kingdom Viridiplantae; phylum Streptophyta; class Magnoliopsida; order Malpighiales; family Salicaceae; genus Populus; species Populus trichocarpa. Next base: position 3,556,711 of record NC_037299.2, on the reverse strand, counting down.
GAAGAATTTGTATAGGGTCGGATAGTTTAAAGCCCATATGTTGTATCTTGTCAGCAGGCTTGTTTATTTGTCACTGGAACATTCATGTTTCCAGTGTTTTTTTTCCTAGTCAAACTCACTGTAGTCTTTTTCCTGTAAGCTGTATTCTAGTTTATTGACAAGATTTCAACAAGAGTTGCAGTTTCCTTGCCTTTGAGTTGAGAGTTGTAGGTTTTCTATACCAAATATTCATGTTAGTTGGGGTGTATTGAAGCATGCTAATATTTTGCAGAGGTAGCTTGTATAGATTACTTCACCGGCCTAACAATCAATTGGATGAGCGGAGGCGTTTGAGGATGGCCTTTGATGCTGTATGATTTGTTTAATTTTGACCTATATTCAAATATCAAATAGTATAAATTTTATTTATTGTGCTGAGTTCATTGGAGGTTCTCATAATTGAAAATTTTCAGGCTCGGGGAATGAATTATTTGCACAACTGCACCCCAATGATAGTACACCGAGATTTGAAGTCCCCCAATCTTCTGGTTGATAAAAATTGGGTAGTTAAGGTGTCTATCTTTTCACCAACATCTTTGAAAAAACATTTGAAATATATTCCATGCGTTTATTATTTCCCAGGTTTTACCCAGCATGACTTTGAAAGTCCTTTTCCTTTTCATTTACTTATTTAGGTATGTGATTTTGGATTATCGAGGATGAAGCACAGCACATTTCTCTCTTCAAGATCAACTGCAGGAACGGTAAGCTGTGCCTGATAAGCTGTACCTTTTTATGTTTTAGCTATGTATTTTGTATTTATGTATGTGTATATATTATAAGCAAGTAATAGCATTTTGTCCATGCATCATATGGATTTATATTTTAAAAATAACATTATAATGATTATATGAGATTGTTCACTATCAGTGATTTTTATTATATTGAAGGATTTGTACCAATATATTAAAATGTGTTGGGAATAATTATCTTCAAATCTAACAACCACTAATATTTTTTATTAGTTGAATAAGATCTGGACTAGTAGTTTTTTGGTTTAGTGCAATTTGAATGTGATGAAAGAGGAAGAGATGAATAAAGAGAAACAAATTCAAAGCATTGGTGAGAAAGGGACATCGAGAAGAACCTTCCGATAATTTGAGATTGAAATGGAGTTGGATACTCTTCATTAGCTATTCTGAGCTTAATTTATGAAAGAAAAACATATTAATAGACCAAATTCTGAAATAAGTTAGTGGAAAATTTTGAATGCAATGTGAAATTTATGAGGCATAATGTTAGGCATATTCTAAATGAACCATGTACCACTTGGTACCTTTGAGTAGAACATTGTGTGTTACATATTGACACCAAAAAGCGCTTCTGCTATGCCATTTACATGTATTAAATTTTTTTATTGCAATCTGGTTCCTCATTTCCTTGAATAATACCTGTTGGTTTTCTGCTATTAAAACTGTCACTCATAAAAATTTAATTTCCTCTTACATGACTTTTCAGGCTGAGTGGATGGCCCCAGAAGTGCTAAGAAATGAACCTTCAGACGAAAAGTATGCAAATATTTCTAAAATTTGTTTTAATGTTTATGAACTTTTCATTAAATGCTTATATTAAAGTAAGAATCAAAATGCAGGTGTGATGTTTATAGCTTCGGGGTTATATTGTGGGAGCTCTCTACATTGCAACAACCATGGGGTGGAATGAACCCAATGCAAGTTGTTGGTGCGGTTGGATTTCAACATCGCCGTCTCGACATTCCAAATGATATGGATCCTACAATTGCAGATATTATTAGGAACTGCTGGAAGACGTGAGTATTTATTTATTTGGGTCCTTTTATCCTCACTGCTCTGCATACACCTGATTTCTTCTTTTTTCAGTTTGATACCACTGTCTGCAAACATGCTTTGGTTTATATTTTTGGTTGAGTTAAACTAGAGTATAAAGAGTTTCTACTTATGGAAGCCATACTTGTCCCAATGAAAACTGGTAGTTCCACTGAACATACTGTAACGAACTTCAAGGCCCCTTTTCTCTCATTTTCATATTTGAACATAAAACAACATCTTGAGAAAATATCAGGTATTGGGTCTGGATGCTTTTGTGTCAAAAGCAGCAGCTTCTGCTAAAGACATGGCATATAGTTTTACTTGGATATGTTCTTTATTTATTTATTTACTTAATCGATGTAAAATTGACATTTCTTAAAACCGCAGAGATCCAAAATTAAGGCCAACATTTGCAGAAATCATGGCTGCGCTGAAGCCATTGCAGAAGCCTATAACTGGTCCACAAGTGCCCAGACCAAATGCATCATTGAGAAGTGGGCGTGAGAAGGTTCAGCTGTTTCAAGAAGCTGAAGACCAGGCAGGCTAGCAGAGCAAGTTGGAGACCAAACTGAACATTAACTCATTGGATTGCCAAAAATGGAGGCAAGTCGCGGACTTTGTGGGACAAGAATGAGAGAGACTGGTCGAAGACCAGACATATACTTTGATTTGAGATGACTCTGATTCTTTTTCTTTGTTTTTACCTTTCTTGTTTTATATTCTTGTTCAGCCATTCTCAAGGTTGTATATTTGTTAGTAAAAATTAATTTGAAAATTGTTGTAATCAATGTTTTGTTCTTCAATTGTTTCTTTTCATTTCCCAGCCGATACATTGCATCCCAGAAATTTCATGAACTGGAGAAGCAAGTCAGTAGTTGTAAACCATTTTTTGGCCATGGAAGCCGAGGCAAGATAAAAAATGACGTGAACTTTGTGCTGCCATGAAGACAAGACAGCAAGCGCAATGATCCCAGGGGAAAAAAACTTGTCGCCAACATTTTGGAAGTCAATCATCTAGGTGACTCGTCGGGCAACGTACAATTGTTCTGAGTAGCGTGTTTTGGACCCAAAATCCCTCGCAGTAAGAAAGATCTTAGTGGCCAGCAATTCAACTTTCACAAGTCAATATTCTTCAGTAAAAAGTCTTGAACTTGTGTAAGAACGGCCATGTTTTGTTTGATGGAGATTAAACACATTAGGTCTAAGCTCTCAATGCTTATTTGGGACTAACTCGGCTTTTCCACAGGTCCAAAAAGGCAGATATTTGCGGAGAAAAAGGATGCAAAGCTATTCTCTGATGCCGTGAAACAGGGACGAATGGGGGTGGCCTTGTCGCCTCCCCCAAGTTTACAAAAAAATTCAAAATTCCCCTTATTCTTTGAAACTTCTCAAATAAATCACATTTTGAAACTGTAATAGCCACCCCAACCAAAATGAAAATGTTACATCTTGGCCCTCCCAAACACCTCATTCTGTATTGTTCCTGCTGCCAAAGCCATACCGTTCAAGTCCGTAGCTTCTGCTGCACCTATCTATCAAGCTTCCTGATGCATATTTTATGCAAGGAAGTAAGTAGTGATTGCAAAATTCTGGAGGTTTCCATAGTCAGAGGAGGCGTTGGAGAAATTGGCAGTCTCGTTGTGAAAAAAAAGATGGCGCATGGGATGGGTTTGGTCATGCTAGTGAAACAAGGATGGAGGTTTAGTCCACGCAAATCTCTTCACCTTAATCCATGGTAGTTCTGTGAAACTCCGAAACATTGTTCCTCTGATAATGGAGTTAAACTCCCTCAAATTACAGGTTCTCGAAATGAATCTGATGGCGAGAAGAATGATTTAGTGTTTGAAGATAATGATGAGGAGAGCAAAGAAGGGGAAGATAGTAACTTAGCTATTTATTGTCTCAAGTTTGTGATTGTTTTCTTCCCTTCATCTGGGCAAAGCATGGAGGAATAGAATTCGGTTTTGCTCCCTGATGAATTAAGGGTCCGAAACAAGGAAAAGCAGATGGATGTTCATTGTATCCACCACTTTGCACAATCCTTGATAATTCTTTCATTTTGATTCCCATTTGTCCTTTTCTTTTGGCATTTTGGATGGATAACCCGCAGTTGACTAATCATATACGACAAAATAAAAATAAAAATGGAGTGATAAATTTTCCAGTGCAATTTTTTATATTCAAAAGACGTGTGATTGGAGATTTAGAAGATATTACATCTTTCACACGTAACATGTTGTGGATCGGATTAGTTTTTTTTTTTTTTAATAAAAAAAATATTTAGAAGTTGTTAAGGTCTTTTTTTTCAAGTAGAAAAGATTAAATCGATTGAGGGTTTATTTGATATAACTTGATTGATTTTGTGGGTCTAAAAGTAACCTATACAGTCTGTAAAAACATAGTTTAACTACAAACAATTGCAAGATGATATCTTTTTTTTTTAATAATAAGATAACAACATACCGTATTGACTTGGAAAAACCCGGGTTAACATGTTAAATTTGCGACCTAGATTATAAGATTATGACAATCTCATAGAAAATAAATCAAAATAAATTATGAAGTCTAATTCTTAATCAACTTAATGTTGAAGAATGAAATTGAAAAAAAAAATCAATTAAGAAGGGACCTAAAAAAACGACCTGAATTAACCTGTCAAACCCGCGACCTGGGTCATAAGACCGAGATAACCCCATGAAAAGTAAATTGAAACAAATTATGATTTTCAATCCCTAATCAGCTTAATATTAAATGATGAGATTAAAAAATAAATCAATTAAAAAAATAACATAAAAAACAACCCAAGTCAATCCGTCCAAATCCATGACCCGGGTCATCAGACATATAACTTCATAGAAAGAAAATAAAAAAGAAAGATCTGATTTAACCCGGGTTAACCTGATAAATTTACAACTTTGATAATAAGATTGAGATAACATCATAGAGAGCAAATAAAAAATATTATGAAACTCAATTTCCAATTACATCTGTCGAACCCAATGTTGAACGATAAAATTTGTAAAAGTTTTAACTAAAAATATGACATAAAAAATAAGTCAAGTCAACCCGGGTTAACCCGTTAAACATTATTCTCGGGTTATGATGTCGAGATAACCTAAAAAAAGAGAACATGAACAAATCATGAAGTCTAATTATCAATCAAACACAATATTAAATGATGAAATTGGAAAAAAATCAATTAAAAAGAAGAAAAAAAAACTCAATCAATTAGGTTAACTTGCGAAACTCGTGACTTAGGTTATGAGACGATGACAATCCAATAAAAAACAAATTCAATGTTGAAGAACCAATGACTTGGGTCATGAAACCGAGATAACCTCCTAGAAATAAAATAACCCGATTTAACCAGGGTAAAAATACCAAAACTCGTGATCTTGATTGTGAGGCCAAGATATCCCTGTAGAAAGCAAATCAAAATAGATTATGAAACTCAATTCTCAACCGATCCAATGTTGAATAATTAAATTTTAAAAAAAAATAATTAAAAATGACACAAAAAATAACATGAGTTAACTCAGGTTAATTTGTTAAGTATTATTCTCAGGTCATGGGTTGGAATAGCATAGTAGAAAGTAAACAAAATAAATCATGAAATGTAATTCATAATCAACATAGTATTAGAAAAAGAAAATTAAAAAAAATTATTAATTAATTAAAAAAATCCGAGTCGATCGGGTTAACCCGTCAAATCCGCAATCCGTATCATGAAAATATAATAATTCAATAAAAAATTTAATATTAAAAAAAAATTAAAAAAAATATTGATCTAAAAAGAAAAAGAAGTAAAGCACAATTTAAATAAATAATGCTTTTGAGAAGAAATATAGTAAAATCCCTTTTTTTATTTTGAGTTTATAGTTAATAATTAATTTGAAAAATGAGAGGAGACATGCAAAAGTGAAGAAAAAACATTGGGATTACCTTCTATAACTTTCATTAGTTATGGGCTTATGGCACGACGGGATCTCATCAGAACCTCTGGGAAACTCTTATGGATTATAGAAAATTTAAATTCTATCACGTAAATCTTAGAAACAATGATAAAACTAATTGAAATTTTCTAAATATGATAGATTAACATGAAAGTTATGTCTTAAAATTACATCACAAGAAACTTAATCTGAATAATATAAATTATATTCTGAGATCTCACTTACTAGATTAAGCTATTAGATTGAAATGGTTATTTGACTTGGTATCAGAGCTTTGATGACCAAGCGGTTACGAGTTCGAATCTTACTATCTCCATTTATTTCATAAAAATTAGGTACAAGGTAATATGGATTTGTGCAAGTTTCAAGTCCAAAAAGCTTTCACTTGAAGGGATACGTTAGAAAATAATATAAATTATATCTTGAAATCTTATCTAATAACTTAAATTATTGAATCAAAGTGATTCCTTAAAAAATTTAAGTGAAAACGACTCAAGGATTATCTTATCATGGAAAATATATATATAAAGAATAAAAGGAAATTTTTTAAAAAAAAGTGGTTCGTTTGAAATGTTCACATCGCCAAAGCCCAAAAGGAGGAAAAAGGAATGAAGTGAAAACTTTGAATGCTAAAAAAAAACAAAACAAAACGGTGTTCAAATCCCAACCCCATAATACCTCTCTCTTATCATCCACACATTTTTATGGCAAGAGAAAATAAAAGAAGAGACACCCCATAAGCATAAATGAAGCTGGCAAATGAACACAACAAACTGAAAAAACCAGTCTTTACTCTTTATAGATCGAACAAAACTATAGTGAAGTACAACGTAATCCCCTAAAAATGGGAACCGTTTTAGACTCCCATTTTCTAGCACTCACTGCCATCGTCACTGTAAGTTTCTCCCTCCCTCCCTCTCTATCCATCTATCCATCTATCCATCTATCTTCCATTCTTCAACGGTGGCCTTAAGTTTTTTTGAACATTGCTGTTATTTTGTTTTATAGGTGGGATACCAACTGCTGTTTTTTGTTATCACTGCCCTTCTGAAGTTTGATAAAGTCACTGACTTTGCCGGTATTGTTACTTTTCTAGACTTCAATTTCCCAACTTTCCTTGAGAATTTGCTGGAAGGAATTGATGAATAAATTGATATCATCAACTTTGTTGATTTAATTTGTTGTTGGTAACTTTTGTAATATTTGTGGAAATTGATTCTGGTTCCTTATATCAGGAAGCACAAATTTTATTATACTAGCTGTGTTGACTCTGGTTTTGAAAGGGACATGGCATTTCAGACAGGTAAATGTCTCTCCTCCTGAGCTTATAATATTATTTTAACACTGTTGTATCACTCTTTGACGGATCAAATTGTTATTATGCCTTAAGACTCGGCTGGAGTCTTTGATAATCCTAAACTCAGTTGATGATGTGATTAGCAAAGCATTATATAACCCTTTATCCACAACTTGTTCAATGGGATTTTATTGTTTATATCCTTCTTCCTTTCAATTTTACTAAAAATCCTGTTGTCCTTTGATTACACGCATGTACAGACATGTATGCTGAGAATTGCTTTAACAAGACTCCTAGTGATGCGAGTTTAGTAAGGTGTAAAGAGTCACCTATTTTATTTAGCACATCTTGTATGATATAATACTGGGATTTGATAGGCTGATTGATTTGAAGTTGTTAGGTACATGGACTCCACATTCCTGTTTGTAAACCTCTAGCTTTCTTTCCTTCTGTAATTTCATCAGGGAAAATATTTTTTGCATTACTACTGTAAATTCAATTGCTTGCTACTTAATATTTACTCTGATCCTGCCCTGTGTTTTTTAGCATGTAACCTTCCACATTTATGATTTTGCTGCTCTGTATTTCAGGTAGTCTTGAGTTTCCTAGTAGTATCTTGGGGTCTTCGCCTGGGACTGTTCCTGTTACTGAGGTACTAATGACATGATATTCTACGGAAATGCTTTTAAATTCTATAAGCAATTCTACGACATACTATTAATTCAGTTCAGAAGTTTTGAGTTGCATGAGATGAGATGAGGTTTGCTTGATACTAAAATCCCTAATCAATTTGCCACTCAGACATTCTGCGGTTGCCTTTACTAGCTTCATGAGATACTGGATAATAGTATATTGAAATTGATTGACTGTATTTGTGTAATGTTGTGAACAGGATTCTGCAGTGGGGGGAGGATAGACGTTTTGATGAAATGCGTAGTAACTTGGGGAAATTAGCTGTTTTCTGGATATTTCAGGTTTTTGAGGATTCTTCATCTTCTTTTTAAATTGATGATATTCGTGTCTCAATTCTTGTCGGGTACGGTTTGATGTTTGAGAGGTGAATTATTCGTTTTTATCCTCTTATTATTCACTGCAGGCTGTCTGGGTGTGGACTGTGAGCTTACCTGTAACAGTGGTTAATGGAATTGACAGGGATCCTTCCGTTCAGGCTGCAGACATAATTGGCTGGATTATGTGGTCTGTTGGTGTTTCAGTTGAAGCTACAGCTGATCAACAAAAACTGACATTCAAGAATGCTCCAGAAAACAGAGGGAAATGGTGCAATGTTGGATTATGGAATATATCTCGTCACCCAAACTATTTTGGCGAGGTTTGTCCTGCATTTTTCTCACCAATGTTGGGTAATTTAGAAAGCAGAGCAGCGTGATGCTTTTTTAATGTTTGTTGAAATCAAGCGGTGCTGCTCCTGTGACAACTTTAGAAAAATATGCTCTTTGTTCTAATGGTTACAGGTTGTAAGTGCAAACTTCACTGTTTCAGTGCATGCCCTTCATATTCAACTTCACTACCTTGGCAAGTACCTGAATGTGATTAAATATTCAACTTAAACCTCATAGGTTTCAGTCAATACCTCTATTGGCTTTATTAAATGTGCTGGTTGTTTGATTTGGATAAACAAGAAACATATCACAAATACGAGCCTTCATTATTATTGTGCTCATGGCACGCAAAAATTTGTACCTCATGAATTATTAACTTTGTAATTTTGTGAGAAGTAAGTAACCTGAAGTTTGTTTCAGCTGAGTTTTTCCTGGAACGGATGTCTCATAAGTTTCACATACTCCAAAGATTTACTTGATCTGCTTCAATCTTATTTCGTCATGACAAGCTAAACCTTATTGAATGTCATGCGCAGATTCTCCTTTGGTGGGGTATTTTTGTGGCTTCTGCACCTGTACTGGAAGGTGCTGAGTGGCTGGTGATCCTTGGGCCAATCTTTCTCACATTGTTGCTTCTTTTTGTCAGTGGCATACCATTGCTTGAGGTTTGCTCTTCCTGCCTCAAATGTTATTGCTGAAACTTCATTTTGACATCTCAAAATGCTTACTATCCACAACTGTGTGAACAGCAATCTGCTGACAAGAAATTTGGCAACGTGGCTGCATACAGGACGTATAAAAGGACAACCAGGTTAAGTTTGTTTTCTCTTAGTGCCAGTTTTTGTTTTCAACTAATCTGGAGGATAAACTAGCTGACTGAACTCCTGTTTCAGCCCTCTAATTCCACTGCCCCAAGCAGTGTACAGGAGCTTACCTTCATGGTTCAAATCTGTTTTCCTCTTTGAATTTCCTCTCTACAGTCGTAATTTTCCAGAAGAGGGGTCAGCATGGTGAGACACCAATATAATTTTTCTTTTGTTTTTATTTCTGTTCTGGCATGTAATCGACAAATCCACCTTTCTATTCATGGGTTGTTCATGAATTGTAATGTGCATTTTCCAAGAAGTAATTCCAACATGTTATGATTGGAATGCATGTAGAATTGAACCTGTGAAACTGCAGGGAGATAAAATTTGCTCCTTTGTACTTCCATTTCAACCATTGTCTCTGTTGCCTATTATTGTTGTCTTTGTCTGACTGTTACTTCTTTTCATTCTGTTGGTTGAAGACTTGTCTTCCATTTTTCTTTTGCCTCCTTTCTTTTACTTACCTTGTGGAACCATTTCTCCGTTTCATGTTGATTTTTTTTTAAGCAAATATAGTTGATGTTGAGAAGCAAATGAAGAACTGAACTAAGATTTCTGCATGTGGATTTGATCTGGTAAAACAATGACTAGACTCGCACTGCATATATATTGGAGATGGACCGAGAATATTTAGTTTGTTGATCTGATTGTGATCTACCCTCACTCCATCGTAAGCTATATGCTTCTCTGCTTCTGCTTCGAAAATCCACTGCTTGCTATCAAAATAAGTTTATTCAACTCTTGTAAAGTACTTGTGTTTTCGCCTGAAAGAGAAAAAATCACGTTGTTAGATGTGTAGTGCTTGTTGAGTGAAAGTAGACATTGTTAGGTTGATAATATTGTGATGTTTCAAGTTTTTGATGCCATTGCACCTTAGAACTTATTTTGCAAGTAGACATTATTCCGTTCAAATTTGCAATGTTTCTAAAGCAATCTCCGTATATGCAAGGAATAGAACAAGACAAGGTGGAGGCAGCGATGGATCGAAGATTGGCTAGAAGTTCAACAGGGAATTTGCCCTGTTTTGGTAACTTTTATGTACTAGCTAGGAATAGTTTTAGCTGTTAAGCTACATATACGCCATGTTATTTCAATTACTAGCTGTCGGTTGATTTTCTTTCTCCTGCCCGAAACATGTCTCCACCTCTACTGTTCTGTCCACTGAGTTTCCTTCCCACAATCAATGCTGATTTCTTATATTTAAGTTTGCTAATGCCCTCTTGTTTCTGTTTAGTGAATTTGCGGTAAATGTTGTGTTTTAATGTATTTTTTATTTGAAAATATATTAAAATAATATTTTTATTTTTTAAAATTAATTTTTGATATTAATCTGTTAAAATGATTTAAAACCATCAAAAATATTTAAAGAAATTTTATTTTAAATGATGAAATAGTCATTTAACTGCAATGCCAAACAGTTGTTTAATTGAAATTATACAAAAAAAAAAAAAGGAAAAGGAAAAGGTTAAGAAGCAGTGCATGACAATTTTAGGTAGTGACAGAAGGATATCATTACTCCATAAAAGTATAGTTTTCATATACGGTCTGGTTCAAGTCTTGGGTTCCGAGTTTTAATCGGGTCGTCCGGATCAATTTTTTTTAAAATCAAAACGACGTCGTTTTAGTAAAAAAGTAAAAGTCAACGAGTTGCAATCGGGTTTTTAATCGGGTTAACCGGGTTATATCGAGTTTTTTCTTTTTTTATTTTTTCTTCAACCCAGCCTAGTTTCAGCCCCGGACAGGTCAGGTCCCGGGTTGACCTGCCGGGTTGGATTCCAAAACTATGGATAAAAGTGTTGCCCTTGAAGAGATCTTTAAATTTCTCATTTTTATCTAAAAAAAATCAAAATAAAATAAGATTACAGCATTAGTATATATATAAAAAAAATTATATGGATTAGTGACGATTTTAAACCTATAAAGTTTTCGATGCAAGTCAATGCCCACAAGGATTCCATCAAATCATATTATAATTATATAATTAGTATTATATTTCTTGGCACATCAAGACCTATACAATAATTCATGTCTCGTTTTATTTTAAATTAGAAAACTATACATTGGTGTATAAGTAGGGGAGCCTTCCACAACCATTTCCAAAGGAAATATTAGTTTTTAGCTGCAATGAGATTTCTTTTATTAGCATTTTCACTTGCTCCATGCAATCATGGACTCTGCAAATCAACCTTCTCAAGAGTTACTTCTGAGGATTTTCTACTACACTTGCTATCCTTTTCAAGAGTACTTTGGAGGGTTTTCATGTTTCTTTCCTAGAGAGAGAGAGAGGGAGAGACAGAGAAATAATTATATATATATATATATATATAAAAAGGAATTTTGCGTTGATATATTTATTACTTTTCTTGTTTATACATGAATCATTACAACCCTAGCAATGGAGTGCTTTAACACTGGGTAATACAAGACCTCTCAAAAAAGCTGAGGAAAATATATAATATATATACACACACCACAAGCAATTACACACCTGCAGTTTTGTTGAGATTTTCCAGCGAAAAAACAGCACCAGATCTGCCCTCATTTGATGATTGGGAGGGTGCCATAAGAATGTAAATGACCCAAACGTGAAGGCATAAAAGATAGACCAGACACCACAATTTTGCTGTTGGATTTCTCCTTAGAAACACTACACCTGCAAGGAAAATAGCGTCTAACTGCTGAACCAATGATCCCAAGTGTTTCCTTCCAGCACGGATTTTGTCCTCAAACATAGGCCTCAACTTTGAGTCAGAAATTGCCCATTTTCCTGATTCCAAATTACTTGAATTCACCACCGACTTATTTTCCTCTAGCAACCTTGAAACAGCCTGAAAGTGCATGCCAGCATAAATAGCGAATCACAAACATTAGATTTTTTTTTTATCTGTTGCTGGTGGTACTGTCAATCATTCCAAGTTGTAAACATACCTCAATTCTGAAAGCTATGGTTGCCTTCTCCGAGGAGAGCGCTTCAACCTGGATGAATAATCAATGTCAAAAAATTTTCTTCGCGCAGAACTGAGAATACATGGTTGAAATTGACACTTGACAGCTCAAAAGGACGAGGCTATCTTTCACTTGTTGACTCAAAACAACTCAATAGATCATGGCAGAGAGAAGTGAAGTTATTAACTCATAGACTTTTGAATAGAATAACCAATACATTGCTATAGGTCAATGCTACTTGTGGTAGTTTCAACCAAGAACTTGTTGAAGATGAATGAATTGGCAACCAGCAGTCCTTTCAAACAGTATATCATTTACAAAAAAAATCTGCCTAATCTATATAAACAACAGACTAGTTGTTCTATTTTTCAGAATTCAGAACATGATGCCGCCATATACTTCCAAAGTAATCCCACACAATCAACTCTTTTTTCTTGAATTCAACTCGTAGTTTCAGAGAATGACTGTCTAATTAGATCACAAGATGAAATAAAAATGTCTGGAAGAGCTCTAGTCTTATTTTATCAGGCAGCTCACATTGATCTTATAGAAATTGACGAGTTCATGACTAAGAAAGAATGCCCTGAATAACAAAACTCCCTTGGTTTCACATATGAAATTATAAAGCTCGGTAGCTGTATGAGAAAGAATCAAAGTCTAAAATTCTTATTTCAAAACATCAATATTAGAAATCCTTGGATAAAATGACTCAATTGGGAGACCAAAAGAAGAGAAAAACTGCAGATCCCAGTTACTACAATTGACTAAAAACTGCAGATCCCAGTTACTACAATTGACTTGAAAGTAGTTTGAAAGACAAACCTGGGCTTGTTTCTGAATCAAATGGTCAGTTAACTGACCAAGCCTTCTCTTGAGCTCAATTTCTACTTCTGTCGGATCCTCCATCTCCTTTCTTGTCATCTCAATATCTGTTTCTAGCTTCTTTGCCTGAAATAGACACGTAAAACTTATGCAGGTAAGTAACCTAGCATGGGAATGTATCAGCTGGACATGCCAGCATACCACAGAAAATCATCCAAAAAATTGCTTGAGATATAATATATCAAAAAAGTCCACAGCCATATAACTAAATTGTGAACATCATTTCTGTAGCTTAGCTATTGGGAACTGATTGTATGGATAAAGATCAAAATTGTCTTGCAGCATCGAAAAATGAGGTTAGGATACAAAATTGAGACCTTAATAATTAACAATGAGGTTTTACTGCTAAACATTTGTTACCAAATATCAGAGTGAATGCAAGAGCATCAAGCTCAGGATCTTCCATGTTTAATTAAGCTTTGCACTGATGCAAAAGGATAATCTCTAATAATTTTTTTATTTCTTAATTGCATGCACACAAGTTCTGGGCAAATTATTTTCAAACGAAATGCAAATCAGGAATACAGACTGAAAGTTAGCACTTAACTATGATAAGCTTCAGGAATTTAAAAAACATGGAGTATTTTTCAAAAAAAAAAAAAAAACAAAAACAAAAGGACAACAAGAAGTTGATTAACTTATAGATGTCACAAATACAGAGCAAGTTGACAACATGGAAATGTTACATTATGCTGAAACATGAGGGCTAACCTTGTCTTCCAATCTTTGAATTTTATCAATTAGGAACAAGTACTCTGTCTCAAGAATCTCTCGTTCAAATTGAACTCCTTTTGAAGCTGCAGCCTACAAAATTCCAAAATTAACACAAAATTGATTACAAACTGGCTGGGTTGGTGAAAAGAGTTTAATAAGAACCAGATAAAGCATATAACTCTGTACAAGGACTGTAGGATCCTCCATAACCTTTATTTGTGCACCAATATGATCACAGGAAGAATGTGACTCACCTGGTTTAGATATGTTTCAGTCTGGTGAGTCTTGGAGATCCTCCTCCTGAGATCTACAAGGAGAAAAGGAGACTCAACAATTCATATGTGCATTCGAAAGTGATTTTATGTAAGATATACTTCATCTTAATGATCAAATTATCCTTGATATCCATGAAGATCACAAATTGGTTAAATACAAATAATCAATTTATGGTATCATATTTGTGCTGGTTGAGATCAATTTGAAGTATAAAATACAGTGCCACTATCTCATCTACAACTGAAAAGCTCAAGCTTTTTAATGTTTTGTATTTTTGTTATCTAATTAACACATGATTTATGCTGATGAAGCCAGAAGAAAAAGTTCTTAATAAGTTTCCATTTTGTGAATTGACAATTTGTTCACCAGAAATTTCTAAACTAGAGGAGTCAAAATGTACAGCTAAAGGGGCAACGGTTGAAAATTGAAAAAAGAAAGAAAGAAAGAAAGAATGAAAATTTGGAGCCTGTCAGAGTTCTGTGATAGTGGGGCGTGAACAGTTTAATAATAGGTGTCACGTTAATATTGAGAGTGATGCTAACATTAATGAACAAGATTAAGAAGAGACAAAGTACTTTTCCCGGTCATTAATCACTCTTGCCTTCAAACTCAAACACGAATACAGAATGATCCATTAGAGGGATTGAGGGAAAGGTTCATGAGCTAAATACATAATCTGTAAGAAACTATATTCTTAGGTTTCTCTCCAAAGAAAGTAAGAAGACTCTGTTCTACAATTTGTTAATGTTTTAAATTTGACTTTCTCTGGCGCTCTTGTGCACGCTGCATCCTTTCTTTCATGTCTGTTACAATCAATTCATTATTTATCAGAACCAATAACAAACTTTAATCTAATTTCTGCAAGTCCAGTTACTGATTAACTTCAAACTTCAGAGTTAATACTATTTTGGTTGCACGTTCCTAACACCTCAAACCTAACATTCCATTCCTGTAAGAAGTTCAAGGAATTTATCACCCAAGTCCAGCAACTGACTTAACTTCCAACACTAACATGTGCCTAGCACATTTCCACTTCATAAACCTTCAGAATGTTGGTTTATTGAGATCTACATCCTGACAACAACATTTACAAACGTTTTTTTTTCTTTCCTTCAATTATCCCATAATGAATTGACTGTAAAGACTGCTGATGCATGCTTTAACATTATCTCTATTTCAAATGCTTAACCCCACTTTTTTCAAGAACTGATTGAAACATAAAAGGACCATATACAAGATACATAGCAGGTTCATTAAAATAATCAGATCATAATCCAAGCGTGCACACCTTCAAGAGCCACTTCTTTTAATTCAAATTGTTGTCGGAGTTCTGCCACCTGATTAATCTAGTCACAAAAATACAAATAAAAATAAATAGAATTATTATGTGCATACATGTTGTACTATATACATCAAGAAAATTTCAAAATATAATCAGCTAAGGCTAGCATTGCACATGGTCCTTTAACAAAATAGCATACCAAACTAGAATAAAAGGCATGTATCAGAACTCAAGAGGGAAAAAGGCTATAATTAAGCAAGGTAGAATTATAAAGCAAAGTATCAAAAATAGAAGTTAATAAACTTTCTTCTACTGTTATTCCCATTTGGAAAGAATGCAATTTATTCAAAACAGACAAAGAATATCTCAAACCAAATTCTGAATGAAAAGGAAGGCAGATCAATCATAACCCAACCACTTGAATTAGAAGTCCATCATACCTCTAGTTCAAGATTCTTCTGTGCAGTAGCAAGGGATCTTGCAAGATCAGCATTTGTGGTCTGCAATCACATTGCTCTTTAGAGACAACTAAATTAACAAAAAATACTCATGCTTTCTATTAAAAAATTCAAAGGATATAGAAACAAATACCAGTCTAACTACATCTAAAGTGCATATGAAACAGGCTAATGTACCTCAAGTTTAGCCAATCGGGAAAGAACTTCCATTCTAGTATTATTATGTTTCTGCTTTTCTAAGTCAACAGCTTCCATTGTTTCCATCGTAGTTGTCTGAAGCTCTGAAGCCTGTCAGAGAAAGAAGAAGTCATCACACAATTACTGCTGGAAAGAAAGGATAAGTTGATAAAAGTTTAAATTCTACAAATGTAAATATCACATGGTAAGAATCAAAAGCACTGACCACCAATATGGTTTGCATTGTCTTACTTGACCATGTCACTTATAGCAAATTCTTAGTTTACAGTTGTCTTAGAGACATTGGTATTTTGAAAGATAAGTGGAAAGCAAAATCTGACCCAGGGTTAAGCCAATGCAAGCACAATCAAAAAGTTATCGGTACCCCTATAAGTGAAATTTCAGCTTGGTCTATGTTCTTGAAGATTGATATGAGCTAGGTCAGGTAGGTAGACTGGATACTATGGCTCATGGAAAAAAACAGCTAGGGAGCCAAGGGGGGAAAAATAGCTGCTCAATCTCTTACAACTTTTAAATTTTGGAACTTAGAGTTTTTGCTGTATAAGAAGTGGGACCTGGGGCAATCTTGATAGGGAGGAAGGCTAGTACTAGCAATTTCAGCCACCCTGAACAGTAATTTTGAAGATTTCTCCACCCACTTAAATCATTAGGTTGGATAGATTCGCTTTCTCAACAGAATTATAAATAGAATGGATTCCAGTTGATTTGATCAGCTCCATCCATTGTCCTATTATTTTCATCGAGGTTCAACAATAACATGTGTATAGCAAGTAGTACGTAGAAAATTGACTGTAATTTTTTTGTTTACTTTACTAAAATCAAGAAAATGTTACGCGTTTTTGGTCGTGCATTAAATCCAAAACAAAGGATTCTTAAAGGCCCATTCTTTCCAATCAAATATATCATGATCTAAATTACACTAACAATAAAGAAAACAAATCAACTATAAGAGCAAAGTGAATGCCTAGTATTACCTCTTGTACTTGTTGTTTTGCTCGTTCTTCAAGTATTTTCTCCAAGCTCTGCTTCTCCCCTTCCAATCTGGCAACCATATTCTCCCGCTCTATGATGGCCTGCACAGCTTTAGCTGCTGCTCTTCCAGCCAAAATCTTCTTCCTTCTCTCCCTCTCCTGTTCACTCTCAGAATCAGATGATGAACCCGAATCACTATCTGAATCAGAGCTCTCATCGCTAGTCGAATCATTTTTCTTCAAATCATCCGAGACAGAGCTTCTAGATGCAGCCCGAGTTCCCTGCTTCCCTTTCACAGTACTTTTCAAGCGACCATAAACATCACCAACTCCCTTCTTCACATCAGATATCCCATCTATTTTATCCGGTGCAGAAAGCAAAGCATGATTCTTATTTGCCACATGCAAAACCTTCCCTTCCACAGCATCCTTGTTTTCAACACGCCCGCCATTTTCTTCACTCCCCTCATCCTTCCTTTCTCCAACTACCTCACCACCCACATTCTTATTTTGCTCCAGTCCTGTCCCATCCATAACCTTACCATCACTTGGCAACTCAACACTTGAAGACCTAGCTGATGAGCCAGACTCCTCTCCATCACTTGGTTTCCCATTCAACTTTAAATCCAACCTCTTTGATGTCACCCCACTGTTATTCTTATCACTATTACCCCTAACTTTCTGATTCCTTTTCGCCTCGACCACCGACGAATTTGAAACCAAACTCCCTTGCCTCCTACCCTCCTTTCTCAACCCACGAATGGCAGGTGCCCCATTACTCCGATTAGGCGAACTTGCATTCGGACTCGGAGGAGTACCAAGTAGCTCAGTCCAGTCACTATCAGTAAGCGTTGCCCTAGGTTTGGGAGAAATTTTCGGAGCATTCAAAACCTCCTTATCATTGACACTACCAAAAACATTGTTATTAACAACATTATTCTTATTCTTATTGATAGCAAAATCAGCATTCAATTTTCCGTTGTATTCATTGTTAAATTCATGTGTTTTCTTCTTTAATTGATCCTTTAAAGACAGAGAACCCCCGGCTTTCGCTGGGAGATCAAATTTCTGATCATCGTCAGATCGTGGCTGTTCGTTCTTCTTCAAAGATTCTGCTGCTTGCTGATCGATCTGAACCGTTGATCACCAAAAAAGAAAGAAGAAAAAAAACTAATTATCATCCAAAAAAACATAAAACTAAAAAACAAACTGTAATAACAGCAGCACAATGACATTGAAAATAAAACCTAAATAATAATGATGATGATGATGATGATCTGTTTGGCTAGTGAAAAAAGAAAAAAGAGAGGAGAAAAGAGGAATTTGGCTTGCCTGTTCAAAGAAGGTTTCGGCGACTTTGAGTTTTGAAGAGATCCAATTCGCCATTCTCTCTCTCTCTCTCTCTCTTTGTTGTTTGTTTGGAGTTGAAATTAGTGAGTGTGAGGCTGTGATTTACGCACAAGACACATTTTAGCAAAACGCATAAAATTTTGATTTGCAGAGAAGCGAAGAAAAATGGGGAGAAGGGATAGAGGTGTTGTTGAAGAGGTGAAGCTAATGTAACGGGTAGGTGAGATATGTGAGGGTGGTTTGTAGTGAAGCGTGACGATTAGTGGAGAGAAGGTGTGGTCTGTGAGGAATGGAAAGGAGACCGGGGTGTGATTGTTGTGGTTTTATGCACGTGAGAGTAGAATGTAAATTGAGTTGGCACGTGTGGGGATTATGACACCGTAACGTTTCAGACAATAGAGAGAGAAACAGGTGGATATTGGATACAAGAGGTGAGAGTCGAGGGGATGGCATTTCCGATATTATTTTTTTTATTTTTTTATTAACTTGTATATATTTTGATTAATTTTATAAGTTCTGAAATTAATAATTATATAAATTTTCAGTAGCTTTAGCTTTAAGTATTGTGATACTCAAACTGATGATTTTTAAGAAGAAAACCTAAAATCTGACTAGTTGAGCTACACACATCAAGATTAATCATACTTGTTTATGTTTAAAAATTATGTTTGTTTTAAAAATATTTTATTAATATTTTTAATAATTTTTATATATTAATATAAAATATTAATAAAATATTTTTATATAAAAATCACATTTAAAAAATATTATATACCACAATATCAAAGATACATTAAAAAAACTAAAAAATCTAAAATAATAATCATGTTTCGCTTAAGTTTGATAGTAGATGGTTTGAGGGTTTGATTTCTGATGTGCCTTTTCTATTTCTTGTTCAATCCTAAGATTTATTTTATTATTGTCGATCCAGATCTTACTTGAAAAAAAAAATTTAATTACTGAACTAGATAGGAACTATGCTATGTCATGGACTAACCTAATTTTTTTTCAACATATAAAAGATATTAACGAGGCATAAATGTTAATAGAAGCTAAAAAATTAAAGATGACTCAAATAAAATTAATAAGCTCAGTTAATTTAAATGATATAAATAAAAAGATACAACAATAATATATAAATTGACAAGAAAATAAAAACATTAAAAGGTCAGGAAAACCCGGTCTGAACCTATCTAAATTAACACGTCAAATTTGCAACCTGGTTATGATACAAGGATAATCTTGTAAAAAGCAAACTGAATAAAACTATGAAGCTCGATTATCAAACAATTTAATGTGGAAGGAAAATTTTGAAAAAAAAATTAATTTTTTAATTTCATCTCTCAGCATTTGATTTTAAATTTTTTATATCAAATTCAGTCTTTATTATTTTTATTGTTATTTCTTTTGTTTTGATTCCTTTTTTGTTGTGTTTTTTTTTTAATTTTATCCCTCAACATTTTATTGATACAAAATTTACTTTGTTATTTTTTAGGGTTTTCCTTATATGAGTTTAATCTTTGACTCATGATCAGGATCAAAAGTTTCGAAAGTTAACATAGGTTGATTTTAGTCTTTTTCTTGGGTTCTTTTTTAAAATTGATTTTTTTTCAATTTCATCATTCAACATTTGATTTATTGGAAATTAGTTGTCGTGTTTTAATTTTCTTTTTATGGGGTTATTTCAATTTTGTATCCATGGTCATAGGGTTAACATGTTAACGTCCCCAAGAGGTGTAGCGTGATGGCAAAGGGCTTGAGATCTGCACAGCAGGTCTCGAGTTCGAGTCAGGGTGTGTACCTCTTGTAAGAGCCTGTGACAGCTGGAGTTTTACTCGCTCACCTGGGCCCACAAAGTGCGTTTTGTGGGGAGTGGAGTTTTCTCAAATCCAAAAAAAAAAAAAAGTTAACATGTTAACTCTGGTTAACTTAGATTTTTTTTTCATTTCATTTTTTTTCTTCTGTTTATTAAGATTTTGATGTTTCAATCCCTCAAATTTATAAGGAGAAAGAGTCATCAAAAAATGATGTAGAAAAGAAAAAGTTGTTGATTAACAAGTTTTAGGGACAAAAAAAAGTCAAATTTAGTTTAAATGTGTTTATTTTGACAAGAGTAGTGTCATTTATGTATGTTTTTTTTATCTTTCATGTCACCAAAAAAAGTATACCAAGGTTAAGAAAGAATTTTTTTTTAATTGGTTTAATTTTATGTTTTTTTGACCAATTTAGAAGTTATGAGGTTATGAATTGGTTTATTTGGATTTTTAAGGTAGATGGGAAAATATTATTTTGGTTCCAAATACTTGGCCTAACTTTTTGATCATTTTTTTTAATGGCAAGAGTCTAGGCCAACATATGATTGCGATGTTTATTTTTTAAAAATAAAATAAAAAGACAAATAATATATTTTTTATCCTAAAATAAATAAATAAATAAAGAAGGTCAGGCACACGGGCTAATTTTTTAGCCCAGGTGCTTAACTTCTATGGTTTTTTTTTAAATTATTTTTTAAGTTTTGATTGAAATGTAATATAAATTTGAATGCATTTATTCTTCTCCATTCCAGTCAAGTTTCTAGAGCACATTGCTCTAGACTTCTCATAGTTTACCTTAAGCCCAGATGCCCTACAAGAAACAGAGAGGATGCTTGAGAAACTGTCGGTGATGAAGCAAGGCAACTTCTCCATACAAAGAATAAAAAGGTAAGGTGACATTGGATCCCCTTGTTTTAGTCCACGAGTAGAAGCAAAACAGGGGGATCCTATGTAATTTTTTTTTATTGAAAATTATATTTTAAAAATACTAAAATGCTTCTGAACATAAGATAAGTTTTTTTTTTATTTACTTGAGGGGCAACCATGTAATTTTCAACTGCATAAAGAATAAAAGACTCATTTGCCCCTGCATGATTTGAAGAAAACAAATAATTACATCACGGTGAAAAGACTATTTATCCCTCCATATCTAGTTCTAATAGTTTGTTTGTGTAAGAATAATTTCATAATTACACTATTATAAAAATAGTGTTCTATAAATGAACAATAATTTTCTTAAAAAAAATAATTTAATGTGATGAAATCACTAATTCTTGGTAAGACATGATTTTCGACTTTGTCGTAAGTATCCTTTGGGGATGTTTGGTTTGGAGGTGTGAGATTTTTTTTGTGGAATCCACTTAAAAACCATGTATTTTTTTATTTTTGTGAGGTATGATTTGTGCTTTAAAAGGTTGTACCTTTCAAAAAAAAATCATTATATCTCCAAACCAAACACACAAAACCCTCTACCACACGCTCAAAAGGCGCCCAAATTTGGGAGATGAGCTCTCTCCCAAACTTCATATAAGTTATGTAGTTATTTTAATGGAAGATTTTGATAAATTGGAGAGATTGTAAATAAAATAAGAATGTTTTGTTCATAATAAAATATTAGCATTATCCATCTATTTTAATCAATCAATATCATAGACTTGTGGCGGTATGATAGATTGTAGGAAATAAAAAAAGAAGAAATATTAGCTTTTTTCAGGTATATCATAATAATCTTTTTAACATATTATGAAATTATATAAAGGCTATTAAAGAGTTGGAATATTCACAAATATACAACAATCATCATCATTATCATCGTCATCGATCATCATCAACGTTTTGCTTATCATTAATTGCCCCTTAATGACCGAATTAACTATCAAACAAATAAAAGAAGAAAAGAAAAGAAAAGAAAAGAAAATGTAAAAAAAATAATAATGAAACATAAAATGTAAAAAAAACAACTTGAGAAGCATTTTCCAAAACTTTAATTTCTCTAGTTATCTATCCATAAATATTAATATGAACAGCAATAACTAGCTTGTTTAGTTGCAGATACCTCATCATCAATATTAATCACTTCTTTTCCCACCGGAAGAGCCTTTATGGTAGAAATTGTTGTTTCGTTCTTCTTAGCCTCCAAGCTTTTTTGGCTTGCGATTTCATGGATTCTGGTGATCATTTGCATGAAAGCTTCCTCCACGTTCAAATTCTCCAACGCTGATGTTTCCATGAAGTACAAAGCTTCGGTCTCTGCAAGGTTCTTACCATCATCTTCATCAACTTCTCTAAGATGACTAATATCAGATTTATTTCCGACGAGAACAACGACCATATCTGAGCTACCAAAGTCTCTTAGCTCATGCAACCATTTTTTCACATTGTCAAACGTTGCTCTCCTTGTAATGTCATAAACCAGCAACGCACCTAGAGCCCCACGGTAGTAAGAACTGGTAATAGCTCTAAACCTGCGCGCAGCAAGTGAAATTATTTCCATCTTAAATAATGAAAAAAAAAACTTTGTAATTATTTGTTTTAAATAAGGTGATATTCTTGAATCAGTTTGTACCTAAACCTAAATAATGGATGGTTGGATCTTACTGACACCATTTAAGACAGACAGCCCAGATCATGTGCATCTTTAATTGCTAAAGCCCATATAATATCATATACATTATTCTCCACAGACAAGATTGAGTTGCAATAACAGAGAGAGGAAGACGATGAAAAGGATGAAAATGAAGAAAAAATAATGCTTGTAGTCATCTACAGGGTTAGAATAGAATATTTTAGTACACCTGTTTTATTTTTATTTTTTTATTATTATTTTTTTGATAACCCGGGGTGTCCGGGTCAGCTTGCGCGTACGACGACTATTCCCCGGGTTTGTTCCTGTAAACCCAATAGACAAATAAAATATTGTGGGGGTGACAGACGTGTAGATGAAGGATCAAACTTAAAACGAGGGCAAAGCAAGTTTCATCTGTTGATCACTTAGCCAGACCCCAAGTGAGCTGTTTTATTGATAGCACCAAAGGAAGTTTCGTGGGGGTAAAGAACTGCACCGAATCATTACGGTTTGGATAGGAGATTGAATTTGGTAATATTGTTTTTTTTTTTAATATTTTTTTTTTAAAAAATTATTTTTAATATTGGTATATTAGTTAAGGATTGAAATTTAGATTTGCCAAGCTAATCACGAAACAACATTTAGTTTTTCTTTTAAATAAAATAAAATTTTAAAAAATATATATATTTTTTATTTTAGAGTTATTCTTTCGAGTTTCACAATAAATTAGATTTAATAGACTATGTTAATTAGGTAAGATAAGTTAGATTGTGTTAACTTTTAAATTAATTTAAAATAAAATCTGATCTAAGTTGGATTCTGAATAATAAGTTATCGGTTGAACAATCAAATCTGATTAAGTTTAATACAGTATAATGTAGGGTGATTAAGGATTAATCATATTAAAAAATAAATTATAAATTATACATCAGTTGTCATAGGATCCAAATCACATTAGTTTTACTCCTCCTTGATTGTTGTTATTGAAATGACAATGGGACAGCACAAAGGGGACGAAAATTACGAGGTAGAACTTTGTAGCAGCAAGTAATTCGATAAACGTTCTTTTCATGAATCTCTAGTGGATTTACTTTTTCGTTGCACTATTAATTATAAAAATCTAAGATGAACAGGATACATAGAACTCTTAAGTCATTATGCGGGTCCCAAATAAGTAGAAAACATCTTCATCTTTGCTAGCATTTTAATGGAGATTAAAGCAGATCACATATGATGATCATAAACAGTGTTCAAATTCTGGTTGATTCATCTGATTGGAAATTTAAAGGCTAGCTATATATCCTGCTGGATAATTAACTACAAATTAATTCTGCTGGAATGAATCTCTTCATCAAGCATCAAAACTCAAAGGGTTAGGCTGGTGGGCTGGTTTCTAGATGAACATGCAATTTCACACAGACACGCAACCTTGGCAAATCTCAGATATGAAAACATCTATCCTAATCCGAAAAAATGATGATTCACCATGCCAAAAGAGTACTGTCACCTGACAAAATCATGGAAAAAAGAAAAGAAGAAGAAGAAGAAGATAGGCATACCTTTCTTGGCCAGCGGTGTCCCATATTTGAGCCTTGATGAGCTTATCACCAACTCTTATATTCCGGTAAGCAAATTCAACCCCTATAGTTGGCTTAGAATCTAACCGGAATTCGTCTCTGGAAAACCTTGATAGAAGATTTGATTTCCCAACTGCAGAGTCTCCGATAAGAACTGCTTTAAAAAGATAATCACACTCTTCATCATATGAATCAGCCATATATATATATATATGATCAACTCCCTGGCTAGCCTGCAAGCTCTTCTTCAAAAAAGAATGAACAAGAAAACCTAAAGAATATGTCAAAAGATGCAGAAGGTTGAGAGTTTTCAAGAAATAAGAAACAAGACTCTTGAGGCATGGTGGAAAGTCATTAGAGAAGTATATCTATATATAACTCCAAAATCAAAAAAGTCATGTTCAGATTTATAATTGCAAATACAGTGACAGGTACATTTAGTAAATTAGTAATCTTCTCGGCATAGGTTTGGAGGGTATTGAGTGTTTACATGTGAGGACATGGATAGAGACATGATGGCTGTTTCTATAATGCTGTCAAGATAAAGAGGAATAATCAATAATCCATCCTTAATTCTTAATCCTTCCAATATTATTACAACTCCTGCAAAAAAGTGAACGAAGGACCACTAATGTTCTTCCACGTAGCTCTTCCAACGACTTTTCAAAATTCCTGTTGCCATCCAATGCTCAAGTGGCAATCGATAAACTGGGATGTCTTCACCGAGTGCTGACAGTGTTGTTACTCTATCAAGGATCCCTTGTTTGAATTCAAAGATTGGAATTAGTTGCTTGAAAATATTGGATTAAGCTATAATGGCTAATCATTCCAGTCTTTTATGTTAGGGTTTTTAAGCATTTGGATTTGACCAGAGGTTGGTGGTGAGTTTCATTTCTGCAACTAATAAATAACCAGATATGGAATGAAATAAATTATTTTTCTGTTTTCTTTTTCCTTACAGCAGGACTGAGTTAAGTAAAAGCTGTGTGAGGATGGGAACTTCTTGTGTAGCAAGCAAGAACAGGCAAGTTTATATGCAGTTTTGAGAATGACCCGTGAAATGAAGCTGGCAAACAAACAAAGCTACTATGATTCAATTTTTTGTTTATGCAACAATGAAATATAAATTATAAAAAGAAAGGTAAAGGATCTTCGGAATAAGTCAAGAAACCTTTCGGCTTTCACGAGATTAATGAAAAGCCAGAGAAGACAAGCTAGCTGATGACTGTAGCTTTTCGAGATCATGATAATTACACATCTTTTTTTTTTCTTTTATTGATAAAGGCTAACTAGACATCTTGATTACGAGATATCATGTAAGAAAAAAAGCAGAATAACTATTAATCGAAAAGAAAGATGAGAAAATAAGGCAATGGATGTCTCTGCTTATATTTTATCATATATTTTCTTCTACAAATCATTACAAGTTACAACCAATAGAAGCTCATTGGCCACGCTGACCAGCATGTTGATCCGGTTAAAAATCTGGTTGTACTCTGTTGATTTTTGTTTTTTATTAAAATAATGTTGTTTTGATTTTTTTAAAAAAAATTGACCCAAACAACTTAATCAAAACCTGAAACCTAAACCTTGAATTTAACCGGCTACCAGGCTGAGTGTACAAACTATCCATGATGTCTCTACTTATATTTTATCATATATTTTCTTCTACAGATCATTACAAGTTACAACCAATATTAGAAGCTCATTAGCCACGCGCACGCCAGATGAAATTTCTTCTGAAACAAAAAAAGAAAGAATTTATAAGTGTTTACAAAGCCTTTTTTTCACACAAAAAAATAAATTATAATCACAAATAAAAATTTTATATATGCAATTAATTAAATAATCCGAGAATTCTCTGTTACAAGTCCTGGACTATTAGGCCACGTTACACCATGGGTTAGATTAAAAAAAAAATTGAATGCAAAAAACAATATTTAGGTATTGTTAATATGTTTTCGAAAGCAAAAAAAAATGTTATCATGAATTTAAAATCTGACCCATATTCAACGGTATTTTTTATATATAAAAATATTAAGATAACAATATATCAGATAAACCTGAGTAAACCTGAGTTAATTATATAAATTTACTATTGAAGTCTTGAAAATATCGTAACCCCATAAATAAAGTAAACCACAACAAATTATAATGTTCAATTCTTAATTAAATCAATGTCGAATAATAAAATTAAAAATTAAAATATTGAATTAAAATAAGGACTAAAAAAAAGACTCGAATTAACCCTCAACAAACCTGCTATATCCACAATCTAGATCATTCACCCCCACTGGAATTAACAACCTTTTATTTTGAAAATTGTTTTTCATTATCTATGCCCTAACCAGGTGGGTGAGTTTTTTTCCATACAAAACAAGAAAAACAAGGGTTGTTCATGGGACTAAAATAAAAACATGCCTAACTTCTTTCAAAGCTTGATAAAAAAAGCTTTTTTTAAGTTAGATAAAAAAAAAAACATTGAAATACCAAATAAATGATGGCATAATATTTTTTGAAGTCTAAGGGTTGAAAATACCATTGCTATAAAACTCTGGCTAACCCGCTACTTGGTTGACTCGGGGCCTATGTCAGGTCGAGTTTTTTTTAAAATAGAGAGATGAAATAACCCGGTGTGACCTGCTCAAAACGTATAAGGATGAAATCACTCGGTGTGACCCACTCAAAAAGTATGAGGATGAAATTGAAAAAAATAAGGATGAAATTGACAGAAAAAAATACATTTTAACCCAACTTCTTGCTTATCCTGGTTTTAAAATTAAACTATGTGGGAGTTGTATCGACATGATTTAATTGACTTGGTAGGTTTAAAGGCAATCCGAAAGACTGTAAAAAAAAGATTTGAGGATTAAAATGAGAAAAAAATAATTAAATTGAAAGAAAAAAAAGGGAGAAATGAAGAAAAAATACTTGAACTGAAAACATAAAAAGAAAGAAAAGCTTTTTGTTTATGGAACTTTAGCTACTCAACTTCAATAGGTTCATTATGTATTTAATGACTAAAAATGGTGTTTTTGCTAATCCTCTCCTCAACAGTGAACACTATATTCATCAAGTTTCTTGAATTCCTCCTTAAACATGGTTGGATCAAGTTCAATATTAATGGCAGCTCTCTTGGTAACCCAATTTGGTCTAGTTGCAGAGACAACATGAAAAGTCTTGCTGATGCATTTATGGATCATATAGATATGATAAAGTTTAAGAAAATAATCATGACACGTCAAATGACTAGTCTGGCGAAAAGAACTATAACTTTAGATCTAAATAATGGATTAAGCTCAACTCAATTAGAAGGTTTTATATACCAGTTTTATAAAGAGTTAGTTGGTTACAATAACCTAGGTTGGAGAAACCCTCAAATAAGGTTTAGAAGATGTTTTTTTGTAGTTTTGATTATTTTCCTAACTATTTTTAAATTTTAATTATTTTCTCAACTTAGTTTCAAATTGTTTTCTTTAGGTTGGTTTTTACCACTGTATAAATTGTTGATGTGTTATTTTTTTCATTATAATCTTATAAATTATTAAGTTTTAAGAATATATTAAAAACCTTATAACTTGAAAACCCTAGTTCCAACTTTATGTTAGAAGATCTATTCAAATATCACTTAGGCAGTTAAGCTGCATTATTTATTTGTTCGATATAAACTAAGAAAATATTATGTTTTCTAATCGTTAATCCATCTAGGACTTAAAAAAAGTCTTTCTTAGTAATGAAATTCTTATCTTATCAGGTTAAAAACATAATTGTTTTAATGCCAACATAAAAAATAAAATAAATTATCTTTTTATTTAATATCAAGAATATATCTTATATATAACTTTAAAATCTCACATATTAAAAGAATTTTTTTTTTGATATTTTTGAAATGTAGGCCAAAATCCTTTGAAATTTTACAAATTTATTGTAAAATCCACGCAATATTTTTTAAAAAACATGTCAAAGTATTTTAAATTTTTTCTTATAAAAACTATGCTTAAAACATTTTAGAATTTTTAGACATATGCAAAAATAAAGAAAATATTTTTTATTTTATTTTATTATTCTAAGGTTTTGTTTAGCAAAAACTTATTTTTCTTTGTAATAAAATTACCAAAAATAGGCTTAAGAGGTGTTTGCCAAAGACACCCTTAAACCCAAAAAATAGCAAACTAAACAAGGTGTTAAACCCTTTTGGTAGTCTACGGTATGTTCCATCTCAACTGTATTATGATCATTTATCATTGGTAGTGATTGAGATTGTCAAAAACTAGTATCGAAAGGACAAATGATGGCTTTTTTTTATCAGGTTTCCACCGACAGTGCTAGTGATGATGTCCCAAAATATCCAAACAACTTAGGAGCAAGTTTCATATGTTGGATAATCGGTTAATCTCTTAATTTTAGCAATCTGATCCATTCTTCTTGACTAAAATGACTGGTAGCCTATACCTGGCACATGATAAGCCAAGGTGGCTAGTGATTGGTACCTATAAAATATCCTTTTTAGTGGCTTTGGGGTTCTCCAATGCTTAAGTATGTATCTTTTTAGAGAGAGAAAATGCAATGATATTTTAGAGAGAAAAGCTCTAAAAATATGTATGCTAAAACATATTGAGAATGAAAAGATTGTGGACCTAACGTCTAAAGGATTCACGAGATATTTATAGCCCATGAATCTTATCCTTTAATGTATAGGAGGGGTTAAAGTGTCATTTTTTCCTGATAATATTTAACGAGTGATGGATATTCTTTACATGAATATTCTTTACATATCATTAATTAGGGATAAATATCTCTTACACATCATTAATGTTGATGGAAATATTGTAAGTCCTTAGAAGACTTTCATACACCTAGGGTTGTTGGAAGATGAGCATCTTTGAACTTAACATTTCATGTTAAGGATGATAAGAATAAATAAATGAAGTTTTATAGCCCCATAAGGGGCCCAAAAAGATTGTCAATTCAATCTATATATACTTAGACTTATAAGGATATTGGATTATCACCATGTCTTTGATTCCTTTTTAACCACTAAAAAATTACACAAAAATTATATATATAAACACACTGCTCCATCACGATGAATATTATGATTCATTGCTGATATATATAGGAACTGGCATATGACCTGTTTCCAAGAAGAGCATGCAGTGGAATGATGGTTTGCTCTTTCTATGGATTGAACTTTGCTTTCTTGATATCTGGTCTCAGGTAATTTATCCAGTTGAGTCTATAACTTTTACCGCATCTTTGAAATCCTAAATGAAGAAAACAAGGAAGAGATCATGAGAATGAAATTGATGTCCTGTGCACTACCACATTTAACAGTTTTATCAATGAAATTTTCTGTTGTATTTACACTACCATTCCCTCGACAATAATTTTACTGACAGATTCACAGATGGAAACCTTTTGTTGATAATTTCATTTCTGATGGTAAAAAAAAACACCGATGGTTTTATAGATGAAAAATACACGTAAAGACCTCACATATCGATGCCTCAACATACGCCTTGTTTTTTTTATCTTTTTTTAAGGTTGAACAAGTACATGTATGGAATAAAACTAATGTTTTCAATTAACAAAAATAATGAAAATAATATCGAAGATTACATTGCATATGTAATCTCTAACTTCTCGAATGGATACATTCATCTATACGAGATTGGGCCTTCAACTTTTGCCTCATACGGTAAATGGATGGGTAGATGCTTCATGAAGTCAAAAACTGATGGAAGAAATATCATTTCAAGTTTGCATATTGTCTCAACGATATTCATTTCAAGCCTCTCAATGTGTTGTGTCTGCAACTTACTGGATTATATATCTCTAAAGAAATGACTAATCTTTGTGAGTACATCCCATATCCCTTTTGGCAATAAATCATGATAAGTTAATGGAATGAGTATTTGCATAAACACGCGGCAATCATGACTCTTCATTCCATACAATCTGTAATCTTCCAAATTAACCAACCTTGATATGTTTGAGGCATGTTCATCGAGAAAACACAGACTCTTCAGTCATTTATACACCAGTAGTTGTGTATTCTTGTCTAAGACGAAACTTTCTTTGGGCTTTGCGACCCGTGACCCCGCATAAACCAAATCCATATTTTTACAATGACAAAACAACGTTATATCTATTCTAGCCTTGATGTTATTCTTTGGCTTTCCCTTCATGACCATGACCATGTTGAAATGAAAAATCCACAATAAAATTGTTGTTGTGGTTGGAAAAGTCGAAAATGGATGAGTTGTGTTGAGATAGGGGGTGCAGAGGGGAAGAAGGAGAAATAGGGGAGGGGAGGGTCGATGACCAGGTCATATATTAACTATTACCGATGAAATTACCGACGAAATTATTTCGTCTATAAATCCATCAGCAATTCTATCGGTATAAGTGACATGTCACTGTACGACTTTCCTTGTTTTAATCCAATTGTAATTCTGTTGGTAAAATCATCTACAAAAAATTATTCGTTATCGTACTTTTTAGTTTTTTTCAA
The DNA here is from genome assembly GCF_000002775.5 of Populus trichocarpa. Taxonomy (NCBI): domain Eukaryota; kingdom Viridiplantae; phylum Streptophyta; class Magnoliopsida; order Malpighiales; family Salicaceae; genus Populus; species Populus trichocarpa. The sequence continues at coordinate 3,525,881 of NC_037299.2, read as the reverse complement.
TTCATTTTATTCCGACTGTAATTCCCTCAATATTTATTGACAGAAATATTTTGTCAATAAATACTAATAAAGTTAGCAATGAAATATAATCAATCAGTAAATATCATCTCAAAATACCGACTGAAATTTTCATTGGTGAGTGGTGTATCATCAAAGGATTATAGAGCATGGCTGAGAGTATAAAAAGTTAATAAATCACCAGCTTTTGCTGGCAGGGTTTGCCAGCTTCCGTGGCCATGTTTTTCAACGTAAGCTAAAAGCTTCTTGTCTTCTTCTTGAGTCCATGATCCTCTCTTCAAACCCTTATTCTCTCAAAACGAGGAGACTTTATCATTTTTCTTTTTCTTTTTTGTTTAAACAGACCAAATTACAGAATGATTAATGAAGTTTAGTTTGCTTCTTTGATACCAAAATAATCACGTACGTGAAACAATAACAATATATATATATATATATATATATATATATATATATATATTCAGTTGTGATCTAGAAAATAGATTTATTTACTTTTTATTAATAATATTGATGATAAATAAAAAATATTTATTATTCATTAAATATTATAGAGAAAAATAATATCTGAACCCTTCTTTGTATAAAAAAAAATAAGATTTATGAGTTATAAATATTTCGTGAATGTTTTTTAAATACTAGGTTCATAATTTTTTTCTTTCCTTCTTAATATATTTAATTTGTAGCTTTTTTCTCTAAATTATTAGTTTTAGAGCAATTATATATAGACTGGAAAAAAAGTTGCTTAAAAGTATATGCTCGGTGGCTACTTGAAATCTTGGGTGCTTTGGAAAAATCCAAAGGCACCACTATTTTCATGTACCCGATGTCTTGTGTATGATCAAACCAAATTATGGCATAACCGGTTACCCGTCTAAATCAGTTGTGATCTATATATAATTGCTTTTTTTTCATGATTAATATATATTTTTAAACTAGTTTATATGTTAATCAAGATTTAATTATTTTAAGAGTGTATTATTCACATTAACCTAGTGTATTTAAAGAATAAATTATATAGTTGCTCATGTTTGATGTCAAAACTATTTTTTATGAAAAAAAAAGCTAACTTCATATTCTTTCCTTATTTAAAAACTATCTAGGAATTTCTAGAGATTTTTTGTTATTTATAATTATGTTCTTTTCTTATATGCATCTTGCCCCCCATATTTACTTCTATTTTCACATTGACCCACCATTCCTTTTATTAATCTATTGACCCCCACTTCTTCTCTTTCTCTTTACTAACTCCTTACTCCTTTATTATTATTTTTAATTTTACCCCTCTCATTAAATAACTTCTCTTTTAATCCAATTAATTTGTGCAATTTAATCATTTCTCCACATCCTTTGTATTTTATTTTATTTTATTTTACTAAAATCAAGATGAGATTATTATTTCCGAGTGTTTACACAATGCATGCGGCGCACCTGGGATGCCAAATTGTGACTTTTGTGATGGTGTTTGAATTGACTCAGCGGCCCTTCCATTTCTAGGCGGCATGTATGGCCAACGGACTTCTGGTTTGGCGTTGGCGGCCTTTTCCATTTCTAGACGTCGTGTATGGCCAACAGACTTCTGCTTTGGTGCTGACGACCCTTTATTTTTTTTTCTCATTTTCCCTCTCTTCCTTGATTTTCATGTTGATCCATTCAATTTTCAAAATAACCCTTGACTTTGTTTTTCTTTTATATTTGGTCCATGTTCGTTTGATTACTATTTATTTAATTTATAATAATTTATAAAATTAAAATGATTTTTCAATATCATCCTCCTTCAATCTTTTCAATTGTTAGTTTTAGTCCACATTCTTTATTACTATTTGTTTTATTTGAGATAGATTTTAAAATATAATTTGTTTTATAATTTCATTCTCCAATTTTTTTCTTATTATATTTGATCCTCATTCTTTTGATTTTGATTTTTTTTGCTTTGACAATTTTTTAAATTGATTTTTTTTAATTTCATCATTCAATATTAAATTGGTTGGGAATTGAGCTTATTTATTAAGTTTGGGTCTAGGATTTCACGGGTTGCGAGTTTAAGAGATTAACCCATGTTTAGGAGATTCGTCCGGGATTGCTTGGTTTTGTTTTTCACTTTTTTAAGCTCAAGTTTTTTCTTTATTTTTTCATTCAACACTTATTTAATTGGATATTGCGCTCTGTTATTTTTTTTATTAGCATTCTATAGGATTTTCACTGATTTTAAAAATGACCAGAGTTGTCTCGGGTCGTTTTATTTGTTCTTGGTTAATTTTATCTTTTAAAAAATAATTTTTATTTTTTAATGAAATTAAATTATTTGATTAAATATAAAAATGAGGTGTTCTCTTCATGATATTTTATTTGATTTATTTTCCAAATTGTTTCTCTAACAACCCTTACAACGTCTTTCAATGTTGTCGTGAAGTCTTTTACAGTTGCATTATAACCGTCTCAGTATGCCTTTTTTGGTGGTGGAGTGGTGTTTATGGCGGAGCGACAGTAAGTCTCCAAAGAGCTTTTTTTTTTCTCTCCTAGATATGATATTGACATCTTATTTTTTATAGTTAATTATTGCCAAATTTTTATTATTTGCTTTATTTATTATTGATATTTTTTAATCATATTATTAAATTAACCAAGTTTATTAAACTCATTTAAATTAATAACACGGGTCTCATTTTTTTTTTACTTTTTTAAAAACACTAGTATTATCTGAACAATTTTTCTTTTTACATTATGAAAAATTTAACTGGCATGTAGCATAACATCACCTCCTATCTAGTTTTTATCTAAATAGAATGTCTTATGCAAGTTAAATTTATGTCATTTTTATTATCTTAATGTGCAACTTGATTATTATGCATTTGTTACCAACCATAAGCGAAGTGATTGGAAAATTGAATAAAATAATTAATCTCTTACCTGAATTTATCAACTTATCATTTGTTAGAGAATAATATAAATCATATCTTGGAACCTCACCTAATAGTTTAAGCTTTTAGGTTGAGATGGTTCTTTGACATGATATCAAAGTTTTGATTACCAAGTTGTCACGAGTTCGAATCTCACCATTCCCATTAATTTGATAAAAATCAAGCGTAAGGTAATGTGGACCTATGGAAGTTTCAAGCTCAAATGGTTTCACTTGAGGGGATGTTTTAAAGAATAATATAAATCATATCTTGTGACTTCACCTAATAGTTTAAGTTTTTAGGTTAAGATGATTCTTTGAGAAGCCTAATTGAAGGTAGGGAAAACCACATAAATTAAGAACTAAATTTTTAAATGGACCTTTGCATGTTGATTCAAAATAAGTTGAAAATAAGCTTAAAGGCCAAATTAATTATGTTGCATTACCTCTTTGGATTCAGAATTAAGAAAAATAAAGTCGCCACTTAATTTTTTTAAGAAACTAAAAATCCTAAATAAAGTGCACTGATTCTATAAAAATGCATTAAGGATTTAATATATATATATATATATATATGTTTATGGATAATATTATATGCATATGAATATGAATTGAAATGAGTTTTGATGAATTAATATGTATTTTGTTATGAATTACATATGAAAAATTATGGTGATCAACTTACTAGTGATTAAAAATGAAGTACTGAACAACTCAAAAAATTAGGGACACAATAAAAAAAATTAAAAATATATATTAATATTTATATTTAACCCACTTATATAAAACAACAAGTCAACAAAAGTTGCCAATAATTTCACTAGTCCCTGTAAGATTTAGAAATAGATGAATGAAAGTTTAATTGTATATATTGAGAAAGAATATCTGTAATGAAATTAAAATAAAGTCATTATGAAACAGTTTCAAAATATAAAAATTCAAAAAGAATAATTATAATGTAAGCTTTTTCATTTTAAAAATATTCTTAAATTAATTTTGCTTGACATGAGTTAGTACATGCATTTCAAATTGATTTCTTTATATATAACACATGTCTGTATAATATATAATATCAAGTATTTGTTAATAATTTGCCCCCTCGTTTAAAATTTTTTGGCTCTGTCATTGGTGATATATATAAAAAAATGTTATTTAAATCAATGGATATTTTATTTCTTGATCGTTTTTTAAATATTAACATTAGTCTTGAGTTCATCAATTTATATGATGCTATTGAGAGAAAAATAATAAATAATTAAATTATTTTTATTTTTAATGTTTATTAAAATTATATCCATTCATTTTAAAATAGTTTATTGTTCTTCTTTATCACTTCTTGTCATTGTTTGAAAAAACTTGCACATAAATCAAGAGTTCGAGGATAAAAAGAGAAAAGATATTTTGAAATAGTTTCTTTTTAACAAATTAAGGCAAAGAAACATAATAGAAATAAATGAGATGACATGTCCGCGTGCTGCCATGAGCTAATAAAACAAATGTATTTGATAGTGTTATAATTGTGAACCAGCGTTAGATAAGTAATAGAAACTAAAGGTATGATACAGCAAATATTTCATGACGGGAAAAAAAAGTTGTGTTGGTGATCAAAAACTTAAAGACTGAAGAAAATGATTTGTAGCAATCTACAGTGTTTTGTGAGGAAAGATACAGTGCTTTCGCCACATGATTTAGCTTTTCTATTAATAAAAAGCAAAAAACATTACAAAATTAAACTCTCTATCAACTTAATATTAAAAAAAAATAAAAAAATTAATTTTGAAAGGAAAAGAAACCCATCAGGAAAAACGTTGCAGCAATTGACAATGTTTTGTGAAGAAAGCTACCGTGTTGTTCCCGATAAAATAAAATAAAAAACCATTTAGAGAAATATTGTAGCAATCTGCAGTGTTTTGTGTGAAAAACTACAACGCTTTCCTCATATGATTTAGCTTTATTGTAATTATAATTCTTAACCAACTCAATATTAAAAAAAAAATCGACAAAGATAATTTTGGAAAAAATCATATGGGAAAACACTGCAACAATTCACAGTGTTTTAAAGAAAACAAATTACAAAGCTAAATTCTTAATTAGCTCAATATTAAAAAAAACAAATCGACAGAGACAATTTTAGAAAAAAAAAAAAACAATAACAAGAAAAACACCAAAAAAAAGGGAAAACAAATCATATTGGAAACACTGTAGCAATTCATAGTGTTTTATGATGAAAGCTACAGTGCTTCCCCCCATGATTTAGCTTTATTTGTAAGGACTTGTAATTGTAATTCCCAAACAACTCAATATTAAAAAAAAATTGAAAAAAAAAATTTAGAAAAAATTATAAGAAAAAAAACCATGTGGAGAGACACTATAGCAATCCAAAATGTTTTGTGAGGAAAGCTACGATGTTTTCCCCACATGATTAAGCTTTATTATAAAGTTAAATTCTAACCAACTCAATATGAAAAAAAACAAACAAAACAAAATCGACGAAGATAATTTTGGTAAAAAATATTACAAAAAAAAACACAAAAGAAATTGAAAAAAAATCATGTGAGGAAAAACTATATCAATCCATAGTGTTTTGTGAGGAAAAACTTGTATTTACTTGTAATTGCAATATTTAACCAGCTTAATATTTAAAAAATAAAATTAACAAAGATAATTTTAGAGAAAAATATAACAAAACAGAAACAAATCATGTGGAAAAAACCATTGTAGCAATCCATAATAATTTGCGAAGAAAGTTACAACACTTTCCTCACATATTGTAACTATAATTTTTAACCAGCTCAATATTAAAAAATAAAATCAAAAAAGATAATTTCAAAGAAAATAATAATAAAAAACCATGAGGAGAAACATTGTACCAATCAACAATGTTCTAAAGAAACAAATTACAAATCTAAATTCTTAATCAGCTCAATATTTAAAAAAAAATCGACAAATATAATTTTGAAAAATAAAAAAATAAAATAGAAAAACTATGTGGAAAAACACCGCAACAATCCACAGTATTTTAAAGGAAAAAAATACAAAGCGAAATTTTTAACCAGCTCAATATTAAAAAAATCGACAAATATAATTTAAAAAAAATATATATAGAAAAACTATGTAGGAAAACACAGCAGCAATCCATAATATTTTAAAAGAAAAAAATTACAAAGCGAAATTTTTAACCAGCTCAACATTTAAAAAGTAAAATCAACAAAAATAATTTTTTTTAAAAAAATAAAAAATAAATGCAAAAAAAAAAACAGAGGAAAGTGGAAAAAAAAAAGACAAAAAAAAGAGAGGGAAAGTTGGAAAAAATACAAAAAAAGAAAAGAAAACGAGAAATGCACTGTTGTAATCCACATTGATTTTGGTGTAGGGGAACGGTGATTCCCCCACACCATTTAGAGTATTGTACGAGATGACATGTCCGCACGTTGCCGCGGGCTTATAAAAAAAATGCACTTGATAGTGTTATAATTGTGAACCAACGCTAGATAAGTAATAGAAACTAAAGGTATGTAGGGCAAATATTTCATGACGGAAAAAAAAAGTTGTGTTGGTGATAAAAAAACTTAGAGCCTGAACAAAAAGATTTGTAGCAATCTACAGTGTTTTGTGAGGAAAGATACAGTGCTTTCGCCACATGATTTAGCTTTTCTGTTAATAAAAAGCAAAAAAAAATGCAAAGCTAAATTCTCTACTAACTAAATATTACAAAAAAAAAAATAAAGATAATTTTGGAAGGAAAAAAACCCATGAGGAAAGACGTTGTAGCAATTGACAATGTTTTGTGAGGAAAACTACAGTGCTTTCCCTAATAAAATAAAATAAAAAACCATTTAGAGAAATATTGTAGCAATCCACAGTGTTTTGTGAGAAAAATTACAACGCTTTCCTCATATGATTTAGTTTTATTGTAATTATAATTCTTAACCAACTCAATATTAAAAAAAATCAACAAAGATAATTTTGGAAAAAATCATAAAAAAATCATATGAGAAAACACTGCAACAATTCACAGTGTTTTTAAAAAAAAATACAAAGCTAAATTCTTAATCAACTCAATATTAAAAAAAATCGATAAAGACAATTTTAGAAAAAAAAATAACAAAAAAAACACCAAAAAAAAGGGAAAAAAATCATGTTGGAAACACTGTAGCAATTAACAGTGTTTTGTGATGAAAGCTACAGTGCTTCCCCACATGATTTAGCCTTATTTGTAATGGCTTGTAATTGTAATTCTCAAACAACTCAATATTAAAAAAATAAAATTGACAAAGATAATTTGAAAAAAATTATAAGAAAAAACAAAACCATGTAGAGAGACACTATAGCAATCCACAATGTTTTGTGAGAAAAGTTACAATGCTTTCCTTACATGATTAAGCTTTATTACAAAGTTAAATTTCAATCAACTCAATATTAAAAAAAACTAAAATCAACGAAGATAATTTTGGAAAAAAATATTACAAAAAAAAGAAAACACAAAAGAAACTGGAAAAAAAAACCTTGCGAGGAAAAATTGTATCAATCCATAGTGTTTTGTGAGGAAAAACTTGTATTTACTTGTAATTGCAATTCTTAATCAGCTTAATATTTAAAAAATAAAATTGACAAAGATAAATTTAGGAAAAAAACATATCAAAACAGAAAAAAACCATGTGGGAAAAAACATTATAGCAATCCACAGTAATTTGCGAGAAAAGTTATGTGTTTTCCTCACATATTGTAACTGTAATTTTTAATCAGCTTAATATTAAAAAATAAAATAAAAAAAGATAATTTCGGAGAAAATCATTAAAAAAAACCATGCGGAGAAACACTGTAGCAATCAACAATGTTTAAAAAAAAAAATTACAAAACTAAATTCTCAATCAGCTCAATATTAAAAAAAAAATTGACAAATATAATTTTGAAAAATCAAAAAATAAAATAGAAAAACTACGTGGGAAAACACTGCAGCAATCCATAGTATTTTAAAGGAAAAAAATTACAAAGCGAAATTTTTAAGTAGTTCAATATTTAAAAAGTAAAATCAACAAAAATAATTTTTAAAAAAAAATGCAAAAAAAAAAAGAAGAGGAAAGTTGAAAAACAAACAAAAAAAAAAGAAAAAGGGGAAAGTTGAAAAAAAAAAAGAAAAAAATGCAAAATACAAAAAGTTAAAAAAAAAATATACTATTACTTACTGTTGTAATCCACAGTGCTTTTGGTGTAGATTTATGGGTCCCTCGTGTGTTTTTTTTTCCAACATTTTGATCTAATGTCGGGCTATAGACTTACAATATAAGAAGATATGGATCCGATATTAAAAATACCTGATTTTTCTCCTAAAATTTCAAAAACAAATTCAAAAACAATTTTCTTGTTTTAGAAAACACAAAAAACATGTTTTCTTTCAAGAATTTCATTTAATATTAGGTTGTAGACTTACACTGTAAGATATGGACCCGATATTAAAAATGCTCGTTTTTTTTTTGGAATTTAAAAAAACTCTAAAACTAATTCAAAAGAATTTCTCATTTCAAAAACACAAAAAAAATATGTTTTGTTTTCGTGCATACAATCAAATTCTGAAGATTTTCATGTATATTTTCTAAAAAATAAAATCGCATTTTATCATATAAAATGGATATCGTAACCAATTTATGATTATTCATTAGGATTTGGCAAAAATACCAAAAATCCCACAACAATTATTTTGTTTAATTAATATTCAGAGTATTAGGATTTAGTTATATATTTTAATATTTAGGGTATAAAATTACATTGTAAAGTATACCCTCAAGTATTAAACATATAAAAATAGAAAATAAATGTGATACTAAAATTTAGGCCTTATAACGATTAGGATTTAACCGGATAAGATTGATAATTTCTCATGAAGGGAGATTTGCCTTGTACATGACCTAGAAAAATAATCAATCAACAATGCAGCCTATCTTAAGTATGGTGTACTAGGGTTGATGCGTCTTCTCCTTACACAACTAGTCCTCTTACTCAGGCTCTGCAGACTATAGGTTTTCTAGTAATCATATATTAGGTGGTGACTTCCTCAAATCATAACTTTATAATTAAACTAAATACCTTTTTTATTCTAAGAGACAACTCTGTCATTTGACGTCGTGTATGTCATGACACCTAAAAATAAAAGACTCGTTGAAAAATGACATTGGTTCTTAAAAATATAAAGTTTGTTTATTATTTTCAAATGTTGTGTTAATCCCTAAAAAAGACATTTCATCAATTTTATAAAAATTTTAACTTTGGTTCCATTAAAAAAGAAAGAATACTTGCCCGATTATTTTGAAAAATATTGATATTAATCTCTAAATAAGAGATTTCGTTGATTTAAGAAAAAAAAATGTCGATTCCTTTAAAAAAGAAGAATTGTCTATTATTTTGAAAAATATTAACTTCAATCTCTAAAATGAAGATTTCATTGATTTAATCATTTGGAGAATTTAACCCGGTTCATAAGAATTTTTTTTTTACTTCTTTTATTGATTAAAACTCATATTAATTATATTTTTCATGCTTTTTTCTTCTTTTTTTTTATAGTGAATTTGTCTCCAAAATAAAATTTTATGTGTGTGTGTATATCATGTTAGATATTTTCTTAAAGAGTCAATTGATAAACTATTTATACTTTTGAGGAGAGAAATTGAAGTTTATGGAACAGAACATTATTTTCTATTAATTTAATTAACAAAGGTAGATGGAAAAAACCATGATTAAAAATTTTAAAAGGTAATTAATAAAGAAAAAACTCTTAAATAAAAACTGATAAAACAGTAAAATAAAATTAAGCCAATAATATTTTCCATCATAAGTTTGTTCTAACAAAACATGGTAATAGCATCACAAGTCAACATTTAAAAAATAGTCAGCATTTTATATGGCCTGCCATAGAATAGAAAACGCTATCGTATAAAGGAGGCATTACCAATTGAAGGGGCTGCATAGTTAAAGGAACTTCTGCGTGTAATAGCAAAAATGACAGGGAGAAAGTTCATTTAAAAAAAATAAAATACAAGGAAAAGGGAATGGAAAACGCGATGGCGAATAGTAATGCTAAATAAAATGTTAAAAAATATTATTTTTATATATCCAGCAAAAATATCAAAACTTTATAAAATACTATTCATCCTAATATTTTTTTTTCACTAGTTATTTTCTCTTCTTTTAAAATCTATATTTTTTTCAATCTGCTTTCTCTTTAAACTCATAATTTGTGTTATGAGCAGAGTTTTTAAACCCGGCTCAAGACCAAGATCACAGGTTTTACCCAGGTCATTGAGTTTTGATCGGGTCACCGGGTCAACCCTAATTTTTTTTAAATCAAAATAATGTTATTTTGGTTAAAAAATAAATAGTTAACGGGTTAAATCCGGATTTTACAAGGTCATCGCGTCAACTTCTCGGGTCACTCGGGTTTTTAACTTCACTTATTTTTTTTTAAACTCAACTTGGTTATAGCCCCGGATCGATCCACTAGGCCAGGTTTTAAAACTATGACTATAAGTTTGACAAATTTATTCGAACTGACTTATATTTTTTTAATTTTTATTTAGTATTAAATCAATGAAATCTTCATTTTAGAGATTGAAGTTAATATTTTTTAAAATAATAGACAATTCTTCTTTTTTAAAAGGAACTGATGTATTTTTTTTTCTCTAAAATCAACGAAATCTCTTTTTTAGAGATTAATGTCAATATTTTTCAAAATAATCGGCAAATATCAAATTTTTATCATGGTTGTTTATTAAATATATTAAAAAAACAGTTGACTTTTGACCTTTCGAACATAAAAGTCATTTATACTATTATTAATTTGACTGTCCTAAGCATCTTATTTCGTTGGATACTTTATATTCCCAATTTGACTCTTTAAAGCATCTCTTCTCGTTCCATTACTGTTATTAATTTTGTTTTGATAGAATTTTTTTTTTCAATTGGAATAAAATATTTTAATTTCAAAATATTTATATGTATTGTTTTGAAATTATACTGTTTATATATAACAATTAATATAATTTAAATTCAAAATAAATTAATTATAAATTTATATCATCCAAATATAATTTTAAAACTTAAAATATTTTTAAATAATTAAAATTAAATAAAACTTTAATTTAAAATAATTTAATTTAAATCAAATATCAATTTAATTTAATAGCTTTTCAAGCCCAAAATAAATTATATGAAATAAAACCGGAATATTCTGACTAAAATTTATTGGAAAATTTTTTTCAGAACAGATTGAGATTTAAAATAAAATAAAAATTATTTTATTTTTAAATTAATATGAAATATTTCTACCATTAATAGAACGAAATTAACAACTTGCTTTCCATTGGAGATGCTCTAACAACTACAGCATTCAAGACTTGTTATTGATTTTGCCCATGAAGAAGAAGAAGAAGCTTCAACTATGCCAAAAATTGAAATACATCCAAATCACTAAAACCCCATCATAACTAACAACTGCAATGCTGTTAATCTTTCCTTATTAACCCTAAAAATTGCATCCATAATCCCATCATTAGCGAGTTAACCATGAAAAGAACATTTTCATTTGTAGCATAAATACAATAAAATCAGTTAAAAATATTAATTTAATATTTATTCTAAGTGAAAAAACAATTTGAAAAAACAAGCACAATCAACGAATCAACTCCCTCCCCAGTATATCCTTTTCATGAATTGTAATTCAATCAAATAATTAAGAAATTAAGAGAGGGGTGGGGATAATCAATCCACAGAAAGCACAAAATGAATAATTGACATGAAACGGTCATTTCATTGATTTCATTCTTCATTTTAGAAAGTACTAAAATTAAAAAGAAAAAGAAAAAAATCACAATCACATTTTCATTTACCCAGTTAGCAGCGTCATGGCCCCAGATTTTTCACTAAACGAAACATTATCCATTGATCAAATCAATCGGCACCGTCCGAAATAGATCTAGGGAGCCACGACAGCGGAGCCATTATTGATGTTAGCAGCCATCATCTTCTGAAACTCTTCAAAGTTAACACACCCATCACCATCCGAATCGACATTCTTAATCATCTGAAAGCACTCGTCCACCTTACACTTCATCCCCAACCGGTTCAGCACCTGGTGGAGCTCCGCCGCCGAGATCATCCCGTCACCGTTCTGATCGTACAGATCAAACGCATCCCTCAGCTCAGAGGCGGCGGCAGCGGCGGAGGAGGATCGACACAGCTTTGCAAACTCGGCCAAATCAATGTACCCGTCCTTGTCGGTGTCCACATCTTCCATCACGCGATGAAGCTCCTCCATGGTGTAGGTAGAGCCCATGGATTTCAGCACTTCTCCGAGCTCCGAAGCTGAGATCTTGCCGTCACCGTTTGTGTCGAATTGGTTGAAGACCTTCCTGAGCTCCGCCGTATCGTCGAGGTTGATGGTAGTGGAAGATGCCGGCGCGGTGGTTTCGGGGCTAGGGTTCGAGATTGGGGTTGCCATTTTCGGGATATATTTAGAGAGGGGGGAGGCAAGCAGTTTCCGTTGGAACGAGAAAAGAGGATAGCAGGGGGGGAGGAAGAAATTGGAAATTTATATTGGGAGAGAAGTGTTTGTCAGTAGTGGACTTGAATAAGAGTAAGGTGGGCCAGGGAAAGAATTGCTGGCCCATGATTTATTGAATAGTGATAAAACCAAGTAAAAAGAGAAGAGTCGCGAAGGTCACGCGTGTTCTTTTTTCTTTTTCTTTTTCTTTTTTTTTTGTGCAAGAAAAAGGAAAAGCATGATCCGTACACGTCGACTAAAGAATGTAAAAGTAAACGAACCTCTGTCTTGTCTTGTATTTTAAAATAATAAAGCACGTGATTAATAATAATAATAATAATAATAATAATAATTAAAAAAAAAGTCTTGTTATTAAGCATCGACCAGCTTTCTTTTCCCTTTCTGCCTCACCACTGGACAGGAATTTATTTTCACTTTTTAACACTGTTGTTTTGTTTTTTTTTAAATGCCCAAAATAACACTTGTAGAAATTATTTTGCTCAAATGGCACAGTTTAATACATGTAGGATCGGAAACATAACTTTGTAAGAAGTACAGGATAGAAATATCAAATTCTAAAAAAAATTATTAAAATAGACCAGCACAAATCTCAATAAACAATAGGACAGAGAAAAAAAAACATCAAAAAATACAATGAAACTTTGATTATAATATTACTGATTTTATTTGAAGATTTTGATGAAATAAATACAACGAAACAAAAAAAATTACTAATAATAAGAGCATGTTACACTCTTCCTAAAAAAAAGCGAGTTGTCCTTCATGTATCGTCCACTACAATCACTATTTGCAATCTTTTTAGTGTTGTTAGATCTATCTTATCATAATTTTTTCAATAATACATGTGGTGTCTTAAATCAAAGTCTCAATATGCCTCTAAAGGTCTCTTTTTTTTTTCTTCTTTTTTTTTTGCTATTTCCTCTCTTACTCTCTTATCATTATAATTGCTCATTTGCCTTTTGATAGAAGAATGTGACTCACTTCAATCACCATTAATGATATTTATTAGCGTTATTAGATTTATCTTGTCAAGATCTTCTTGTTGGTGCTTCAATGTGTCTTTATTGTATCTTTCTTTCATTATTTCTTATCTCTCTTTTTCTATCTTCTCTTTTTCTTGATATTTGTGCGACTTGTTTTAACACTTTCTTTAAAAGTAGACGAGATGGCATGCCCGCGCGCTGTCGCGGGCTTATAAAAAAAATATATTTAATAGTGTTATAATTGTGAACCAGCGCTAAATAAGTAATAGAAACTAAAGGTATGATGGAGCCAATACTTCATGACGGAAAAAAAGTTGTGTTGGTAATCAAAACTTAGAGACTGAACAAAATAATTTGTAGCAATCAACAATATTTTGGGAGGAAAGATACAGTGCTTTCGCCACATGATTTAGCTTTTCTGTTAATAAGAAGCAAAAAAAATTACAAAGCTAAATTCTCTACCAACTTAATATTAAAAAAAAAACCAACAAAGATAATTTTGGAAGGAAAAAAACCCATGAGGAAAAACGTTGTAGCAATTGACAATGTTTTGTGAGAAAAACTACAGTGCTTTTCCTAATAAAATAAAATAAAAAACCATTTAGAGAAATACTGTAGCAATCTATAGTGTTTTGTGAGATATATCAAATTGTGGTATTTCATAAAATAATTGTGAGAAATAAGTAGATATTCTCAACCTTGACTTCTTACAAAGTCGTTATTCATAACCGTGACATATATCAAATTGTGGTATTTTATAAAATAATTTTTAAATCGTGTTATTTTGCACAAAAAAATTATTGAACTAGTGATATTTTTTAAATCAAATAATTAACAAAAGCATAAGCCTCCTCATCAAATCATTGCACCTCTCCTCATATATTACTATTCATTGGAATAGTGTAAAAACAATTTTGACCTTACAAGTTAAAACCTTTAAACTTAAGGTTGAGGGCAAGATAGTCTTTCCACTAAGATCAAATTATTATTGTCAAATTTACCAGGGCCATAGACACCTTTTTTATATTTTTTTTATGGACAATAAAACGAATTTAATGTATTTAAAAGCAAAATTAATTGAATTGTTATGGAAAGGTTTTTTTTTTTTTTTTTACCTTTCTAGTTTTTAAAAGTAATTAACTTCATATTCGCCCTTTGACTTTTAATTTTTAGAATTGTCCGATAGGGTTGCTTTGGTTATGATTATTTTAGGTTTTTTTTAATAAAAAATTATTATTTCTAGAAAAAAGTGGTTAGCGCATTGCCACACGCATCTACACATGTAGCTTTTATTAGCGGTCAAACACTGCTTTAAATAGTGATGTTAGAAGTGTCCTAACATTATCTTTTTGATGGTAAAGTGTGTTTTTACATTGGAGGAATGGTTTCACTTTGATAAACTTTTTATTTTCCTTTTTTTTCTCTTTCTTCTCCTTGGAAAAGTTCAAGAGTGTTTTGTCATTTATTTTTTATATTCAATTTGATCTTTATTTTCTTATTCCTATTTATTTTGTTGTTTTTCTCTTCTTTTTTCTCTTTTTAATTTCATCCTTCATCATTTGGTTTAATTTTATTTTTATATCTAATTTGATCCTTATTCTTTTGATTCCTATTTTTTTTGTTGTTTTTTCTTTTAATTTTTTATCTTCAATTTCATCCATCATCATTTGGTTTAATTTGATTTTTATATCCAATTTAATCCTTATTATTTTGATTCCAATTTGTTTTGTTGTTTTTCTTTTTTTCTTTTTTTCTCTTCAATTCCGTCCATCATAATTTGGTTTAATTTGATTTTTATATCAAATTTGGTCCTCATTCTTTTGATTGTTGTTTTTATTTTTTTCTCATTTTCATAATTGAATTTTATTTTCAATTTTATCCTTAAGCATTTGCTTTGTTTTTTTAATGTCAAATTTTGTTCCCATTTTATTTTTCTATTTTTTCCAGTTTCATCTCTCAACATTTCATTGATTTATAATTTTGCTTTATTATTTTTTAGGGTTTGCATTTCATGGGTTTAGTCTAGGGTTTATGACTAAAGTCACCGATTTTGGAAGATAACACAAGTTCACTTCAATCCTTTTCTGTCCCTTTTAAAATTAATTTTTTTTATAATTTATCTTTCAACATTTGATTTACTGGGGTTTGATCTTCGAGCTTTTTTCCCCCCTTTCTTTTCTATGAAATTATTATAATTTTATATCTATGGTTGCGGGTTTAACAAGTTAGCTCGAGTTAAGTTGCTATTTGTTTATTGTTTTTTTCAACAACTGTTTTTTTTTTTATGTTTTTGACCTTTGCGTTCTTTTATTGTTATTATTTTTTTTCAATCCCTTTTTCATTTGATTATTTTTTTCAAATCATCCTTTTTCTTTGTTATTTTTCAATTTTGATCCTCATTTTTTTTTTTGTCTTTTTTGGGTTCTTTTGTTAATTGTATTTTTAATTTCAATTTCACTCTTCCATAAAAAATCAAGATTATTTTTTATTTTCTTGTTTTATCCTTATTCTTTTCATTTCTATTTTTTTTTGTTTTAGATTTTTTTTATAATTAAAATTCTTTTATTAATTTCATCCTTTAACATTTGATTGGTTGAGAATTGAGTTTTTTAGTTTTTCTTGTTGGGATGCTTTTGGTTTAATGATTTAGATCACGAGTTTAAAAAGATAATGCGAGCTGATAATTCTTTTTTTTACATATTTGTTTTCTAGCTTTCATCATTTGATAATGATTTTTTTTTAAAAAATAGGTTTTGAGATTTTCTTCATTTTATTTTATATCGGGATATCTTGATCTTATAATTTAAACAACAAATTTAACGGGTTAACTTAGTTTGACTTTGCCTTTGTTACTTGAGTTATAAGTTTCTTATGTTAATCCGAGTTAAGTTTTTTGCCTCTTTTTTTAACCCTATTTGGTCCTTTTTTATTTAACAGAAAGGAAATAAAGCTACATTGTTTTTCTCTGTTTGAAAAAAAATTATTTTTTCAATATTACTGAGATTACTCTTTTTTTTAAAAAAAAAAATTGATCAATATGATATCATCGTCTATTTTTTCTATCTAATTATAATTATAATAGAATCAATTTATTTGGTCAATCTGTGGTCAATCTGAGCATAGTTATCAAACCTGGTTCGGAGATTAACCCGGTCAAGAAGCCGAGTCCTAGGTTTTATGGGTTAACCTAGATCAACCCAGAAAATTAAAAATAATTATTTAAAGTTAATGCGTCAAGATTACACCTACCGAAGCTGAGCACATCAAGCAATACAAGTGTCCAAGTTGCAGTGGCAAGAGAGCGGGGGTTTAAAGTTAGATGCTGGAAGTCAAAGATGATCATTTAGACTGTTTGTTTCTACAGTCTCCTCTCAAATGACTCCTCCCACTGTATATAAAGATTCCAATCAGAACACCACACCACAAACCAAAAACAAACCACAGAAACAATAGCTCACACCTACCTGCAACAGCTTGCATGCCCTCTATCACCATTGCTAGCAACATCACCATCTTGAGAGCCAATCATTTTGTTCCCACCGACTATCAGACGACAATTCCTCGAATGATCAATAAGTCCCTTCCTTTTTCTGTCTACGAGGACTGCCACACCCCATTGCTCTGCTAATACCGGAACCGCTGCAATACATCATCCATGTTCACAGAAAACAAAAAAATAACTAGCCTTTAGCTCCTACAACAACCCGCCTCCACACAGCCTGCACAACCAGAGCTTCCTTTTGTGTTTCATGATTCCCAACAAGAGGGGATTTAATTTGAGGAAAACCCCAGAGTGTGGGAAGATAGTGTAGGTCAGCCCGTGTTTCATGGATTTTCTCTCCTAGAACCAGCCAAAGCTTCCCTTTTCACTAGGCCAAAGCAGCTGCCACAGAGGCCTGGCCACAACTTCCCTCATCCCTCTCTCTGTCATCCCCCTGGCCTTTTGGCCAAAACTAGAGAGCCCCTCCTTCTTCTTCACCAGCCACCTCCATCTCTTGGCCAAACCAAAGTCGTCGCCCACTGACACAGGAGACCAGCCCCACAGACGCCGTCTCCAGCTTCCCCCATCTCTGCTAAACCGAGACTTGGCTCTCTCTCCTTCGATCAGCCTCCAGCTGCCCTCTCCCTTCTTCCTCTTCGCTGCTAACAGCAACTCATTGTAGAGAAGATGAAGAAATAAGAAGGGAGTCTGAAGGACAGAAACCAGATTTGAAAAGGAAAAAAAAAGGCACCGGGTCTTGTCCGGGTCATGGGTCAACCCGCCGGGTCAACCGGGTTTTGTCAGGCTGTTGCACTGACCGGTCTTTTAACAAACCCGAACCGGTCTAGCCACCAGATCAACCCGCCGGGCCGGTCCGGGTTTAATAACTATGCATATGAGATTGAAAGCTTTATAAAGAACAGGGTGAATTGTAAAAAATACAACAGAAATGACCACCGCCAGAGAGTTAATAGCCAGTTGGGGTGATTGACTGCAGCTTGAAAGCAACAAAAATCAATTCCAGCCACTGCAAATTGATTGCCTCTTTATTTCCTGAGAATGAAGATCACAAAAAATAAAAAACCAAAACCCCACCAGACTGCTGCATCATGTTGTTTCTCATTTATGTACAATTTCTCCCACAAATTGTATTATCATTTCTCCTGACAAAAAAATGAGAGTTTGTCCAGAATGCTCTTCTTTACAGACCAAAGCAGATCTCCACCAAGAATCGTATCTTTTTACTGTGACGTGAAGACCAATTTTGGGGCATTAGAGATTTCAGTTTGTGATTCCTTTACATGGGGCGAGAGAAAGCAGGAAATCCATTCTTCTTGGACACATAATCCTTAACAAGAACTTTTTTCATCCCTTCAGTATCTGCAGAATATGCTTCACATACACGGCTGTTGAATCCACCCCTCACCTACAAGCCTTCTGCCCACTGACAAGTTGAATCGTATGTTAATTGTTATATCAATTCTTCACTTGTCCATGTAATTTATCAAGAGTCCGCCACGTTACCGCATCAGGGGTCAACCCATTCTTTTGCATTTCTCCTGCTATTTGGTAAGCTTCTCTTTTCATACCTAAGCTGCAAGCTCTGTCAATCACAATGTTATAGCTTACAATATTAGGATTGACCCCAGAATCTACCAATTCATAAAGGAAATGTATGGCCTCATTCAAATGGCCTGAGCGGCAAAGTCCTTTGAGAATGGCTGCATAAACAAAATCATCATGGATTTTTGACGGCCAAATAACCTCATCCCAGAACTTCTTAGCCCCATCTATTTGGCCAGACTCGCATAATCCCTCGACTATTATACTGTAAGTTTGACTGTTGGCAGCTACACCGTCAGTTATCATTTCATCAAAAACCGCCATTGCCTCTTTTGTTAACTGAAGTTTAAACAAACCACGAAGAATTGCATTGTATGTCACAACACCAGGAGTGATACCCTTTTCAAGCATTTGAAGCAGTAAATTGCGAGCTTCTTGACTTCTTCCAACATTTAATAAACCGCTTATGATGGAAGTGAAGGTCACAGCATCAGGGGCAGAAAATTTCCCCGTCATCATATCATTTAGCACCTTCAAAGCTTCTTCAACCCTTCCCATCTTGCAAAACCCATTAATAACTGTGTTGAGAGTGATCACATCAGGCTGACAATTAGTTTGTAGCATAGAAACAAGCACATTCAAAAGCTCAGTTGGGTTATTCATGAGACAAAGAGCTCTTAAATATATATTGTAAATCCTAGTTCTATCCATCCCTCCCTTGTTCAACATAACTTTTAAAACTTCCCTTGCCTTGTCAAGATCCATTGCTTGACAAAGTGCTTCTACCAGAACCTTGTAAGTATACTCAGACAGCAAGTAACCAAATCCAACCCCTTCCTCTAACAACTGATAAGCTCTCATGCAACCCCCTTCCTTACAAAGCCCATGTATGATTGAATTATATGACACTACACTTGGTGTAAACCCTTTTTTCCTCATTATATAAACGACCCTGGAAGCACCATGGCTCCTCCCAACCTTACAAAGGGAATCAATCAAATGTCCATAAGCAAAGTCCTCATTCACCCTATTTCCTTGTGGCATTTCCTCGGCAATCATAAAAACCTCATTAAAAAGCCCTTCTCTACACAAACAATCAACAAGATTATCAAAAGCGGCACTATTCACTGACTGATCCTCTTCATGTCTCATTCTCTGAAAGAGCACGTGCATCAATTCTCTTCCACGTTCAATGTCTCTCTTTCTTAAAACTCCACGAATCAACAAACTATAAGACAGCGAATTAGGCACGACCCCCCATTCAGGCATTTCATCGAACAGCTTATAAGCATCAGAGATTTCACCAATCTTACTATACCCATTAACCAAGGTAGTATAACTTACAATACTTGGACAGTGCCCTCTGTTAATCATGTCGTACAACATCCTATGCGCTACATTCGGCAGCGAGACCGAGCAAAACTGATCGATCAAACGGTTATAATTAATCAACGAAGGCACAAACTCAGGTTTAAATTCAATCAAACGATGAATAACATTCAATGTCCTAAATGGGTCTTTAGAATGAAGCAAGCGAGCAACGAGTACATTACAAGTACGCTCATCAGGGACACAAAGGGAGGTTAAAAAGATGATAAGGCGTTGGTGGGCTTCATTGAAGCGGTTGGCATCACAGAGGCCGTGAATTATGCTGCTGAGATTGAGGGAGTCAGGGAGGTATCCACGGAGGCGGAGATGGTCAAGAAGGCGGAGGGCTTCATCAACGTTGCGGTGTTTGGTGCAGAGGTCATGGATTTTTTGGGTCCAGTATGACCTGTTGGTTATGCAAATGCTTTGTTGTTGGTGGTTCAGTGCTTGTTCTTGGTTTTGTGGGTGTGTAGAGAGGAATGAGAGAGGTGAGAGTTTGGGTTTGAAAGGTATTGAGAGCTTCTTGAGTTTTGAGAGATTGGCGAGGAACATTGCTTTGGAGCATGCTTTCAGAGAGTGACTAGGTTTTTAAGCGCCAACTGCTTGATTAGTCAAGAACGAGTGGTCATATTCCAAATATATTTTTATTTAATCTTGTTATAACTATTTTATAATAATTTTAATGATTTATATCTTTTATAAAATCTACTTTTTATATATATATATATATATTAAATTATTCTAAAATGTTAGACATGGCTGAAAAATTTAGCATAACGTTGCATGTATTATTTTTTTTGTTAGATCAGATTTTTTTTTTCTGTGAAAAAATTCATGTATTATTTTTTTTCTAAAATCTTATTTTCTATTAAAAGAAAATATATTTAACTGAAGGGTAATTAACATATCCAAAATATACAACCTTTCGTGTATGACCTTTCAGAATATTCAACATTCGAGAAAAAAAATTATTTAATGTTGAAAATTATTATTTAAATAGATAATAGGCCATAAAATAACATTTTAGTTTAAAAACCAAAATGTAATTAACGTTCTCTCTCTTGGCTCATTCAACACTTAATATGTATCAATTTAATATTTGATAATAAGTCTTTTGGAGCAAGTAATATCTTCCTCATGCAACTTTCTTTTTTAAATAAGAACCATATGTTATACATATCTTTATGAAAGAACTTTCAAATGTTCATTTAGGGTCCCAAATAAAATTCAAACATGCATTGTCATTCTCTAAATTTCATGTACATAACTACATAAAAAAAGACAAATATAAAATTAGTAGAGTCTTTTAAAGTGATTAAATGCGAGTATCTTAATCACATAAGAACTAAATAATAGAACTGAGTCTCATATGCTCAAAATATCCTTTATAAGCAATAAGTAGTAAATCTTTTATCAACGGATCAATAATCATTAATTTTGTATTCATGTGTTTAATTAGGAGTGATTATTTTTTGTTCGGTTTGGTTTTTATAAAAAAAAAATCAAAATTGGTTTTTTTAAAAAAACCCGAAATCGAACCGAAATCAATTTCGGTTCGGTTCAATTATTTTGAAAAAAAATCAGTTCAAACTGATTGACTCAGTTTTTTCAGGTTTGACTTGGTTTTTTTCTGGTTTTTTTTCCTATAGAGCCATCCCAACATCCACTTTAGATTCTTATAGGTACAAAACATAATGTGAAGAAATTATATCTTTCCTAACTTTTAAAGATATTCTCAATGTTATATCAATATCTTTAGCTTTAGAATGCATAATAAACTAGATCTATAGGAATATCCTCGTGATGCTATGACTTTTCAATGATTTATTATTCTTGAGTTATCAAATCTTGGTAATTATCATGAAACATGACTAATTTATATGAACATGTAAGAGCAGATTCAAAATTGCTATCCTTTTAAAAAACTAAGTTTCAAAGTTAGCTACTCCCACTAATCTCATCATTCTTAAGAAACCTTCAATGTTTGGTTTCTCCTTTTAGCTATATCATTTTGAGAGAATGAGTCTGGCATTGTTTATTATTTATTCAATGTACTCATAAAAGAAGAAAGAAATAGTAAGTTTATATAACCATCTACATTTTGAATTGAAATTCAAAAGCAATTCTATTATCATTAATTTTTTTTTTTTATGATAATCGAGATAATATGTAGTAATATGAAAGCTAAAGCCATTGTGACAATGACACTAGAAAAAAAGAGTTCAGTACAAAGTAAATGAAAAAAATAAATGTAAATATCATATAATTAGACCACATTAGAATACCCTCTGAGCCTTTATACAAATTCATGCCTGCATAATTGAAATTCAGATTGTTAGCATTCAATCATAGCACCAAGTGGTGTAGAACAAGTTAGAAATTAAGTGACTAATCATGGAGTTTATCCTGAAATATAAGATTATTCCAGCACAACCAAATTCCCCAACAAATATCATATGCAAGCATAAGGATTGCCCGACTTCAAGTCTCTCTTCTTCCACTGAAACAAAGCTTGATCAATGGTATATGACATGCACCATTGAAAACTTAAACATTCCAAAAATTTGCTCCAAAATTTCCAAAACTAAATACAACGTAAGAGAAGATGATTTGAAGTCTCCAAATGAGTTCTGCAAAAAGAACAAGAAGCATTCCTATAAACAAGCCAATTTCTAAGAACTAACACATCTTTACTGCAGATACTATCATGTAGTAGAAGCCATTTGAAGACTTTAGTCTTTGGAGGAACAAGACCATTCCGGTATAAAAAAGAGTAAGGAAACAGACCTGGAAATATTACCCTGTTATGAATTAAAATTCTAGACCTAACCTTGTATGTTCCAGACTTGTTAGCCACCTGGTGTCGAACATCATCAGCATTAGGAGTCAAGACTATCCCCTCAAGATCAACCATGAGATGGCCTAGGATGGGAAGCTTATATATAATCTTGCAGATTTCTAATCTAGTTGAGATTTGTGGTACCATAGCATTACTAAGAACATCGGCAATTATTGAGCCTTGATTAGTTGATAAATCATACAATCGAGGATACTTTTCTTTTAGAAGACATTGATGAATCCATTAATCTAACCAAAAACAAATATTCCTTCCATTCCCAACTTTAAACCGAAGAGCACTCTTCATTGTAAGTTGAAATTCATCATTGCAATTTATAGTTGAGTAAATACCTTGCCATATATTTGACAAGGAAGAGGCAAAAACCAAAAGACTATTCTCAAAACTTGGACATTATTTTTTAGTAACCATCTCCTGCCACCCATCTAAGTTCTGATCCTGAAGGCTCCATAACCATTTAAGCAGAAAAGCCTTATTCTTGCCTTGTAAAAAAGCCGAAGCCTAAACCACCCCGAGCCTTTTCCTTCACTATTTGACTTCAAGAAACTTTGTTTATTTTTCTAGTATACGAGGAAACACTCCATAGAAATATTCTTTGAATGGAATTAATCAGTCTTATTATACCTTTTTGGCATGAGAAAGATGGGCATAAAGTATATAGGCAAGGAAGACATAATGGTTTTTATCATACAGATTCTACCAGCCAAACCAAGCACTCTTGCTTTCCACAACCCTAGTCGTTTCTGAATATTTGAAATATGATAGGTTTTCAAGTAGAGATACCTCTAGGATTTGTTCCAAGCGGTAAACTAAGATATTTGAATGGTAAAAAGTCCCATCTACAGAATATTTCATTTGTCATACCAATAATATAACATCATCCAAGTTTATTCCTAATTAACAGTGAACTCTCAGAAAAATCCAACTTCAGATCAGAGCACAAATCAAACCACCTTAGAATCCATTTTACATGTAATAAAGAATGATAATAATTAGGAATGAAAATCAGAGTATCATCTGCATACTGTAGATGATTGATATAATCTCCATAACTATACTCAATGTCTCTATAATATGAAATGGCCGAAGCTCTCTGAAATAAGACTGATATGCCTACCTAATATAAACCCATCAAGAATATGCCTACCTAATATAAATGTTGTTTGGTTGAAGTTGATAACATCAATCATAACAACCTTAAGCCTGGCTACTTTAGCAATAATTTTGTAGAAGCCATTAATCAAGCTTATAGGCCTGTAGTCAGAGAAACATGTAGGTTCTTTGCATTTATTAAATGAAGCCACATATGCAGTATTAATACCTTTAAGAAGTCTTCCAGTTTTGAAAAATTCATTCACTAACCTCAAAACATCAGACCCTGTAAATGTCCATGCTTTTTTATTAAAAAAAAAAAAAAACAAGAGTGAAACCATCCGATCCTAGAGCTTTCGAGGCATCACAGCTCCATATTGCTTGCTTGATCTCTTTTAAAGTCACATCCTACTCCATCCATGCAAACAATTCAGGAGTAATTGATTTAAAGCCCGTGTTACCTATTACTGCCCGTGGAGATTTTTTGTCGTCAAAAATATTGGAAAAGAACATAACTGTTGACTCCTTTATTGCTTCTGCAGTTGTGTTCTCTTTGCCATTGTATCGGATAGTAGTAATTGAATTTCTAGATCTGTTGATTTTTGTTGCCAAGTGAAAGTATTTTGTATTCCTGTCACCCAGTTTACACCAATTCTCCCTAGACTTGTGCCTCCATATGGTTTCCATATTCTTACTGACCTCCCACTGTTCTGTAGTCAACTTATACAACTTTGTACTTTTATTATCTGATAAGGCTTTATTCTCCTCTAAGGCCTCTAGATTCTGAATTTAACTTTGTAAATCCTTTAGTTTTTGTCCTTGATTACCATAAACATAATAATTCCAGCTTCTAATTTTTCCGGCCTTCATACTTTTCTGACAACTCTAAAATCACCTGGAAATTCTTTACAACAGTCATTCCATAATATTTTAAGGTCTGTCATAAAACTATGATTGTGAAGCCAGCAATTAAAAAACCAAAACGGTCTTCACCCCTAATTCTGAATAATCGACCCTAGTGTAAGCTGACAATGATCTAATAGACCTTTCGGGTACCTGGTTGGTGCCAAAGTTGGAAATTTCATATGACATGCTGCATTGGCAATTGCTCTGTCTATATGACTCATGAAATTTCCACGAAACCAGGTAAAACAGTGCTCATTCAGTGGGAATTCCATGAGGTTAGATTCAGAGATGATAATATGAAATTCCTTGGAGCCTTTTCTGTTTAGGAAGCCATTTTTTTATCGCCTGAAGTTGAAGTTTCATTAAAACCAACTACAATAAACATCAGAACTGAAAAGGTAGCATCAAGTGTTTTCAACTCCAGCAACAGAAATCTATGTGAGGCAATAGAATAAGCACCATAGACTCCGACAACAGCACATTTAAAACTGGTTTGAATATGCAAGCCAAATAAAGCTACCCCCCTGACCACCATACTCGATCGTCTTGGTCTTAAAATAAATATTATTCCACATTGCCAGAATCCCTCTTGACTTTCCTTCTGAATCTAAAGCATGCCAGGCAACATCATTAACATTCCAAGGGAACTGGCAAAACTATCTGAGCATATTTCCTTCTTAGTTTGAAGAAGAAAACAAACTTCAATATCATGCTGAGCAAACATCTTTTTAATGGACTGTCATTTACCTAACATTCCTAGTCCATAACAATTCCAAAAGAAAATCTTCATGTAAAGGAATAAAAAAACCTTACCAGAACATTGAAGCTACGTACCACCACTGTATTACTGAGTTGCTGCCCAATTTTCCTCCTCCCTGTCAACTGGTTCTCTAATCTCTTCTGCGAATATCTTCAAAGACTATCACCTAAGCCTAGTGATTGCCCATCTGTTAACATTCCTTGAACCTTTTTCTCTGTATAAGATTTCAATTATGACTGTAAAGTGTACCCCTTTTCAAAACGCAAATTTCTTGTTTGATAGCCGGATCACATGAACCTGATCTAGCTTCCATGTGAGCTGCTACCTCTTTATCAATACTACAAGTTTTTGTGAGCAGTTTTACGTTTTGTCTAGAACTTCAAAGGACCATAGGATGAGGTTGTAATTGATGATGTCGCTGAGTCCCTGTATCAGACTGTGTCCATGAATTAGCAGGTAGGCAAGTTTTTGTTCCAAACGGGACTTTTGCTAACCGATAGTCAACAACATTATGCACATTATCAAAAAACAGATCCCATGTTTTTAATGGAGATCGACTCAAACGATTTCATCATTGAAACATATGACTCAAAAGTAATAATAACATGTGTTGCGCCCATGAATCTGAAACCGCAGAAATGGACTCCCTCGTCAACTAACGATCCCTTAATACTCCAACAATTTACCCCTTTTATAATCCGCCCAGCCAGACTATTTTAGAGCCATTCAGTTTCCTCCTCTATCGTGTCATGAACCACAACAGGCTTATTATGTTCGTCATTCGTAGCCACGAGAGGACATAGATTGACACCCACAACGCATGTTTCTTTGTGTTTTGGTCCCGGACCTGCCCAATAATAGCTGCAGTTTTATCTGGAACAGAAGAAGGCGTAGACCTCACCATTGCTGCATAGCTTCTAGTGTCTCTTTCTCTGATATTCACGAAAACACTATGATTTTACCGTTGATTAATGGGTATTGCCCTCAATCTTGCAAGTTATGTTGATATCATTTTACATGCTACGATTTGATTCTCTTTACATGTCCTCGTGCATGCAAAGCGTTTGAGAAAATTCTTAAATTGAATTAATGATAAATTTCATGAAATAGAATTTAAGGTTATAATTATAACAAATTGAAAGAATAAAGTCCAAAATAAACAAAAGAGCGTTTTTTTTATTTTTATGAGAAAAAATCATTTTCATCCTTAAAGTTTAAATTTATATATTATTTAGTCATTATTTTAGAATTTTATGTTTCATTCCATAACTTTATTTTTTCATTATTTTAGACCTTGAAAAT
Organism: Populus trichocarpa; assembly: GCF_000002775.5. Classification (NCBI taxonomy): domain Eukaryota; kingdom Viridiplantae; phylum Streptophyta; class Magnoliopsida; order Malpighiales; family Salicaceae; genus Populus; species Populus trichocarpa. The sequence continues at coordinate 3,499,102 of NC_037299.2, read as the reverse complement.
TGAAAGATTAAGAAAAAAAGGAATCACCTGAGCAGAACAACCAGACTCGTCGGTTTTCAATGGTGCCAAAGCACCGGAAACATCAAGGTCGGTACCAGTAACCCAAATTTGTAGTCTCGGATTCATTAGGTAAAGGAAAAGTGAGAGAGTATTATCAGTTTTTTAAAGGAAAAGGTGTCGGAGAGGTCTTAGAACAGGAAGAGGTTATATCAAAGAACAAGAACATGAATATTGTTGCTAATCACAGCCCAATTCCCCAGCCACCCACGCAAACAAGCAGAGAGCATCATTGAGTCAATTCTCTAAGAACATGACTAAGATTTGCAGGTTATTTCAAAAACCAATCTTCTGTGAAAAAACTCCTTTTTAGACCCACGCCACAAGGAAATTTCAGAAAATTTAACATGCAAAAGCCCTTCTATGCAGAAATCCTACAATGAAAAGTGCTAGCTGGGCCTAATTTAATCCAATACTGCTCATTTGAGATGAATCTCGTAAATATGTTCAAGAAAAGAAATAGTAAAGCTGATAAAGGCTGCTTGATTCAATAAATGTTCATATCTTGTAGTTGTGGTGGATTCTATTTCCAACATGAAACCAATTATGATCTAAAACTGAAGATTCAAACTGGAACAATTGATGAACATCATCAAGACCATAGTGTTCTCCATTCCTCCATGGAAACCCATGTTTTTGTCTCCCCCATTAATCTCCGTGAAAGAAGTTCACGTAGAAAAACCATGGTATGCTTTTCAGATGCTACACTCACATGTGTAATAAAGCTATAGCTAAAATGACAACCTACCTTTCCATAGACTGCTCTAGCTATCGCTGCCTTGCCACCAATCCCACGGTTCCCTATAATTGAAAAAACCATTCATCTGCGGAAAAACAACCCCATTTCTTCCGTGTACACTGTTCTTTGTAATTTTAACACAGTTAAATAAAAGTTTTGAAAAAACCGCGTCATTTTTTGAATTTTGTTTTACTTGAAATTATTATTATTTAATGTTTTTAAATCTTTTGATACGTTAATATTAAAATTAATTTTTAAAAAATAAAAAAAATATTATTTTAATGATTTAAAAAACACTAGCTTCCCAGGGTTCCCTTACAATTGAAAAAATTATTCAACTGCTAAAAATAATCCCATTTCCTCCAGACATGAATGTTCACTTCCACCTAAATCCTTGGCTAGATTTAAGTCTGAAATTTCATTTTCACAATATGCCCAGTATCTCTTCACAATGCCTTGAATGTTCCAAATGACATTGATGCATATCTAATAATTGGTGATTTTCTGTATAAAGATTATCAGGTGATTAGTGAAGATATCAAGACCTGCATTCAAGACCTTCAGAGAAAAAGCTCCAGTGCATTTGTATACCTCAAAAATTCATCTATACAACTCATCAAGGTCGACTCAAACTGCAAAACATCTTGGGAAAAGCACCTGTATACTTACATCCATGGAAAACTTACCCAGATCTCCTTCCAGCAAATCTCATGGAAAACGATAATGAAAATCTACAACATTCTTAATCTTAGCTCACGCTTCATGGCCTCATCATGCAAGTCGCCAGTTTTTTTTTTTTCCTCATCACACTCTTCAGTTTTCCTTAATTTAATAGCAGGGGACTGAGTATTCACATGGGGTTCTCAAACAAAAAAAAATGAAAATATGTATCTAGCAAGAATCAACCCCTGTTTGTTTTTGCAATCTCTCATGTCTAACCAAGGACTGTGTATCCATTCTAATCAGTGGCAGGAATTGTACAACACAGGACTTATTTCTCTTATGATGTTTTAGTGCTTCAGCTTGTTGACATCATGGCCCAATGATGGGAAAGAAAGCAGCCGAAGCAAATGCCTGCATGAACATTGCATGAAATAATTACCCAGATCTCCTTCTAGCAAATCTCATGGAAAACACAATGAAAAGATACAAAAGCAACGACCTTTTTGGCAGCTGCTCGACTTCTAGCAAATTTCTCCTTCTACTATTTATCTCCTTGGCAAACCAGTCGTGCAAGATTAGCAGCTGCAGATGCGTTCTGTGATTTGGGAGATTGTTGCAGATGCTTTCGGTGATTTGGGGGAGATGAGGGTATTTATGTCAAATGACTTAATGAGAAGCAAATTTCTCACCTAGGGGAAAAGCTACTATTCGCTTCTTTTGAATATAAGAAAAAAAAATAAAAAAGAGTTTTGAATTCATTTTTTATGATGGGGTGATTGCAAATATGATAAATTGTACTATTAGTATAAAAAATTAAAAAAATTGATAAATTGATAAATGAGAAAAAAAAATTAATATAATAGTATAATTTGATTATATCACTCTTCAGAAACATAATATCATCGAACTCAAATTGTGTTATTATTTACTTAAATGAGTCGATCGATTCAAAAAATAATAAAAAGAATTTTAAAATTATCAAAACCAGAAGTCCTCGGCAAGATTTTTTTATATTTAAAAATTTGACGGTGCTTATAGTGACACAATCATTATAATAGAGAAAACAAACTCCAAAAACTCATGTAAAAATTTCAATGTATGATTTTTTTAAAACTGTTATTCTAGTCTGACGTAACCAAATCTCATTTTGAACCTAAATCTATCTTAATGGTCTAATAATGCATCTACTAAATTATCCACGTAATTTGTTTAAGGTAAATTTTTATTTACTTATGATAGAATCACATACTAATACGTGAACAATAACTTTTTAAGATTTTAATTGGAGTCTATTTTATAATTTAAAGTTAGACAAAGATAAATATCTTGATTTATAAAATATATTTGAAAAAAAAACTTCATATTATCATTTTTTTTTATTTCATAATATTGAAGAATCAATTATGTATTTCATTCATATTGAAAATGTTTTTTCAATGTTGGTAATGCAGGCAAATTTTTATTTAATTATGATAGAATCACATACTAATACATGAACAATAACTTTTTAAGATTCTAATTGGAATCTATTTTATAGTTTAAAGTTAGACTAAGATAAATATCTTGATTTATAAAACATATTTGAAAAAAAAACTTTATATTATTATTATTTTTTTATTGTATAATATTGAAGAATCAATTATGTATTTCATTCGTATTGATAATGTTTTTTCAATGTTGGTAATCCAAAAAATTAAAAACAAAATGAAGCCAAAATATTTTTTATATATTATTAATTATATAACATAATTAAGTATCTATTAGAATTTAGAAAGGTACTTCAATGGAACCATGACAATGTAAACTTGTTTTTTAAAATATTTTTTACTTTAAAAAATATTAAATTAATTATTTTTCTTGTTTTTCAATAGTTTTATATATTAATGTTACCAATAATATATATATATATATATATATATGTAATTTTAATGAAAAAGTACTCTTTATAAAAATACATTAAACCGATTACACTCTGAATAAATACTAGCACTACATTATATAATAACCCGAAACAAACACTCCTAATTGAATAGATCAGCCACTGATACCTCACTCTCATCAGTGTTGATTAGGACAGAAAGTGACCAAATAATTTCCACGAGTGCAGGTTGCAATGCTAGTAGGATCATCATAAGCATAAGAGTAGGCCTTCGGACAAGCTGCCTTGAAGATCCTCGAATAAGCAGTTGGCTTGCAAGCTTGTGGGGTTCCAAAGCTACCAGTACAGCAATACCTCGGGGAATTGAAAGCAGAGCAAGCACTCTTACAAGCCACGACCCTGTTGTTGTCTTTTGACCTGACTTGTAACCCCACAGGGCACATCATGTTCAAGTCACGAACACACCCTGCATAGCTGCATTTGCCTGAGCCTTTAAATGGAGTTATTGAGATTGCAAGATTGTAGCCATCTACAAGGCTAACATCATAGAAATCTTGGTCATTGCCTAGGGTGATTTCTGCTAGTGTGGCAGGTGGGGTGCCTCCAATGCCATTGCAATAGAGGGAGCCTCCACAGTCTCCAGTAGCACAGCCGCCCCGCCCAGAGGCGTCAAAGGAGCAGCCATGGCGACCCCACAAACGGCCTGACCAGAGTGGTGGGAGGTTGAGGGTGTAGGCCTTGTTGGGTGGGAGCTTGAACCCTCCACGGGCTAACACGGGCCTTCCTGCACTTGGTTGGACGCCTGGCCACACTGGATGGGTGCACTTGTTGTGAAGTGTTATTGTTGTTGATGAGACCTCTGCATTATGTAGAAACAAATAATAATAACAATTAGAATGTTAACAACAATCAACAATTAAGAAACTGATATATTTGCTCATAATAAGCTGTGTTTATAGGGAATGTGGTATGGTCCAGGCCAAACTAAACAACAGCACATGAAAATATAGGGAAATTTTAAAAAAGACTAGATCTTTACTTAGGCCTAAGAAAACAGGCAAAAAAGGACTCAAAAGCGAAGAGGGCACGAGTTAGTACCTGAAATGTGGGAGAATATAAGAGTGAAGAGAGTAAGAGTTAGCAGAGATCTCAGCATTGCTGCCATGGTGAAAAACTGAGAGAAGCTTGCGACCACCACACAATGGATTTGAGGTAGAGGATAACTATGCAGAAAGAATCCTCTCTCTCCTCTTTTCGAGAGCTTCCCGTTAGTAGGGTTTTTATAGGGAAAAAAAATGTGAGGGTACAGTAAAGAAGTGGAATAAAGTCAGTAGAGTTACTGCCGCTTGATTATTTTGAAAAGCCAATAAAGTTTGCTCTGACAGTTTTGAAAATTTTTGAAAATTTGATTCGTTTAAAATTATTTTTTTTATAGCATATTAATATTAAAAATAAATTTTATAACATAAAAAAAATATTATTTTAATATATTTTTAAATAAAAAATATATTTTTAAACAATTTATATCATTATCTTAAATACTTTTTAAAATAGAGATCAATCAAATTGAATTGATTGAAATAGACTTATATAAGTGAAAAACTTTTAATTTTTAGATATATAAGTTTTAGATTTTTTTTAAATTAACATAATTTGATAAAATATGCTAACAAACTAGCATATATTAAAAAATTATTTAAAAAATAACACAGTCTAGTTAAAGTTGTTATTTTTTACCGCTACCTTAACCTTCAACCCTAAACTAAACAAAAATAAACCTTAAATATTTGATTTTTAATATTATTTTAGAGTTTAGGAATTAAAAGTTGATGATAGTTTAGATTTTCTCATTATTTTTATTTTTTAATAAAAAGAATAGGTACAAGAAGGAATGCAGAAATATAACTTAGAGGGGAAATCAACATCTAAAACGTTAATTAATAGAAGTATAATAACTAGGAATATGAGAGAGAGTGATCTAAGTAGCTTAATATTTGGATGCAAAAACAATACAGTTAGAGAGTCTTGCTTGCAAAGGACAATGATCCTAGTGGAAGAGAGAAGACAGTAGAAGATAATAGTGAATCATGTGATGCAAATAAAATAATAGCAAACCCTAATCATACACTTAGGGTTTATTGGGTTGGGATAGTTTAAGATTTATTTAGAGAGAATTTGACAATGTGGATCTGATTGTTTTTCAAATAATTTTTCATGCCGAAATGTATGTCAATATTTTTTTTTTTTTTTTAAAAAAATTATTTTTGATATCAGTACATCAAAACAATCTAAAACATATAAAATATATTAAATTTTAACTAAAAAAAAATAAAAATTTTTAAAAACGCGGTTTTCACCAAACGTATTCTTAAAGTTAATTTATAATTAGGGGTTAAAGTCATGCTTAAAAACGCCAAACATAACTTTAATGTTTGTTTTTGGTTGCTGTTCAACTTTCTTGTCTTAAAAATATGAATGTTTTTTTTTTAAATTAAAATTTTTAAAATTTTTATATTGTTTTGAAATAATAATATTAAAAATAAATTTAAAAAAATAAAAAATATATATATTATTTAATGTTTTTCTCAACAAAAATAATTTAAAAAATAACCATTACTATAATTTCAAACATATATTTAATAAAATTATATTAATTTTTAAATAATGTTTTTTACATTTTGTTTTAATTTGTAAAAACTTTATGAAAAACTGTGTTAGATTGAAAAAAAAAAAAAAAACCCAGGTTTTAAGGGTTCATCTGGGAAAGTGCGGTGGACAAACTGCACAGCTTTCGAAGAGATGTCAGAGAGGGTGGTGGAGGAGATGTCTGCATCCCCAGAAAAAAGAAAACCTCCTCACATGCCTTTGTGGAACCCTCCAATACTAGCTTGCCCAGACGGTACCCTATGACTATCCACTCTGCAGCTACATTTGCCATTTCTTTTTCTTCTTCTTCCTTTTCCAATCTAGCTCCCAAAAACGTAAACAGATTTTTTTTTCATGAAAAATCATATATTCAGTCATACCCACAAAAGAAATCTCATGGTAAGGCGAGATTCGCCTTTGTTTTAGTGGTATTTTAGATATACTTGGATTAATTCTTCAAAATTATAAAATTAATAACAATATAAATTTTTATTAACTTTAAGATAGGAGTAATTATTTTCAGTTCGGTTCAGTTTTTATATATAAAAAAATAACCAAACCGAAATTTTTTTATTTAAAAAAAACCGAAACCGAAACCGATTCAAACCAGCAGGTTTCGGTTCGGTTCGGTTTTTTAGGACAAAAACCTGTTCAAACCAGTTTTGCTCGGTTTTTTCAGTTTAGCTCGGTTTTTTTCCGGTTTGGCTCAGTTTTTTTCCGGTTTGGGTTCGGTTCGGTTCGATTTTTTCAAAATTTTAATTGGTTTAATCGGTTTTTTTTCACGGTTTGGTTTTTTTTATTATTCTTTTTATTATTTTCTTGGTTTTTTAGTTTTTTTGTTTAAGATCGGTGATATTACAAGATTTATAAAAAAAACAAATCCAATACCTTCTCATGGAGCCTGCCAGCAGATACTTGTTCTGTAAACCTAGATAAATTCAAATCCTGGGGTCCATGTGACGTGATCAAAGATCTTGAAGATCAATGGCACAGATGGGTGGATGTGCACCTTCCATTCAATGCTGAACATGCACGTGAGCAAGATCCTTTCACATATAATATTTTGTTGCTCACATTCTGTGTCCCAAACAAAAATCTCATCGGTGAAAGAGATTCTGCAGGAATAGTTGTCGTGTAATGGAGCACAGGAGAGATCTAAGCCGTTGGAGTCTTGTTTTTGTATCCCTATAGTTAGAGGAGGCATAAACAAGTAATAAAATGTGGTGTTGTGTTAGATTTACGAGTGTTTGTAAATATGGTAACGGTTGTTTTTTAAAATATTTTTATTAGAAAATATATTAAAATAATTTTTTATTTTTAAAAAAATATTTTTAACATCAGCACATTAAAATGATCTAAAAATATTAAAAAAATAAAAAAAATTAAATTTTTTTAAAACACTGTTAAAATACAAGAACGAAAACACATTTAAATATGTGGTAACGGGCATGGGATAGCATAGGAAAAGGCAAAGCTGAGGCCATCAGCACTGCTACCCCACTGAAGAACTTTCGTTCTTTGTTTTTTAAAAAGTTTCTTAGGGTATCGTACGAGGCTGCGACTTGTTTGAATGGGAAAATAATTCTGTGGGGGAATTACTTTGGTGAATTACTCTGGTGATGTGACACTGAAAAAAACAAAAAGAAATAAAAAAAAAGAAGTTCAAAAGGCTTCATCCATCTCCCCTGTGACAGCCTGGGCACGTTCTTAGACCGGCTATGACAAAAACCTGGATTTATTTTTTGTATTTTTTATTTTTATTTTTATACATATTTTCTACTATTTGTTTTTTATTGAACAAATATTAATTATTAATCATATATTATAATTTTTATTTTTAATGTCATTATCAATTATTACATATAGCTTAATTTCAAAGAATGGAGTACATAAAATTCTTTTAGATTGGATTAAGGGGCTTAGCCTTCCACTTTGAAATAAATTATCACTTGTGGAAAATAAATTCAAACGTACATTTTCATTTTCAGAATTTTTTTGTCTCGAAATTAATAAATAATTTAGAAATTACAAGGACTTATTAATAGAAATAAATAGCAAAGACATTAATTTCATCTGAAATTAATGAATAATTATTCGATCCGACTTGCATTGAATGAGAGAATTTTTTTGAATTATTATATTGCATGATGAATAATAGATAAGATATAAACTCAACTCAAACCTAACGTAGAATATATAAATTTGTATCATATAGATATAAATGTAGAACATTTATATTTTTTTTAATACAATATAATATATACAGATCTTAATATTAACACACATAATATTAAGTTGAAATACCCATATAGATACTTGAAATCCAATAAATATGATATGGATATCTAAATTTTTTACTCATCAAGTAATGGATAGGGCTTAAATATAGTAGTGTTGTTTAAAATTCTTAAATTAGTGTCTAAAGTTTGTTTAGTTAATCATTACAAGTGCATTCTAATCAAATTAATTTTCCAAGTGTAAACTAATGTTCACGCAAGCTTAATTTATAAGCATGTCATTTTATATATCAAGGTAAATTCCAAATCAAAACAAAATTCTAGCATGAATACTAATTTTATATATATATATATATATATATATATGATTTATCCTTAAACAAAATTAATATAGAATACTTGTTGAAGATACTTAGAATTAGTGTAAGCTAGTAATTTATTGTTGTCGAGAATAAATTTATTATTCTCAAGTTTTATTGCTTGTCTTTTCATGTAAATAAATAATGTTAATAAACCTTCTAAGATTTCAATAACTATACTTTTAAAGTATGTATTTCTTTTAAAAGTCAACATACCAAAAGAAGAATGAATTCAAAAACTCTCTACAAGGGACTAGAACTTAGGAATTATCAATGGAATTATCAATGGAATTCAACATACTTAGAATTATCAATGGAATTTGAATCGCTGATGGAATGCTTGACGGACTACGTCCCTTGAAAGTTCCAGAATTACCAATGGAATTTCAACTTTCTGGAACTTTCAAGGGACGAAGTCCGTCAAGTCTTCCATCAGTGATTCAAATTTCATTGGTAATTCTGTTAGTATTGTATTTAATATATTTTTAAAAAATATTAAAATAAACAATACAAAAAAATAAAATAAAAAACAATTTCTTATTATTAATTTGAAGAATTTTATTGAATATAATTTATCTAATGAACAAAAGCTAGAGGAGGAGGCGGATCGTCGCTAGAACCAGGAGTGCAACAAGGTAGACCACTTGAACCAATGAGAGTTGACCTCAAATGATAAATGTATGATATATCTCTTTGAACAATATAAGTCTCGCTTATCGAATCCTTAACATGAATCTTGTTTTTAACTTTTACTTATGATTGAACAAGTATTTGCATGGAATTAAATAAATGTTTTAAATTAAAAAATAAAGACAATATTAATTTAATTATGATGCATATGTAATCCCCAACCTTTTGAATGATTACATCCATCTATACTGGACAAGGCCCAAATTTTTGTCTCAAACAATTAATGTATGATAGATGATCCATTGAGTTGAAGAAGAATGAAGAGAATATAATTTCAAGTTTGCAAATTGTCTAGATGATATTTATTTTAAGCTTCTCTATATTTTAGGTATGCAACTTGTTAGAGAATATATGTATAAAAAAGTGATTAATCTCTGTAAGTGCACCTTATATCCATTTTGAAAATAAATCTCGATAAGTAAGTGGAATGAGTGTTTGTATAAATATATGACAGTCATGACTCTTCATTCCATATACTCTGTCATCCTTCAAATTCACCAATCTAGATATGTTTGAAGCATATCCATTAGAAAAATATAGACTCTTAAGCTATTAGTAGACAAGTAACTGTGCATTCTTGTCTAAGACAAGGTTAGCTTTGAGCTTTGTAACCCATGGGCCATTATAACCAACTTTATATTCTTACGGTGTCAAAACAAAGATATATTTATTCTAGCCTTCATGTTGTCCTTTGTCTTCCATTTCACGTCCATCACCTTTTAAAAAATATCTCCAAACATTTTTTTTTATATGCATGACATTTAAATTATGGCGGGGAATATTAGTTTTCCAATAAGGAAGCTCTCGAAAAATACTTCGCTTTACTCAATTATGGGTTACATGAAAACTAGGAAACTTCTATTTACTGTATTGAAAAAAAAAAAAACCTTTTACTATGAGACCATATCATATAATTCTTCACCCAATATGATACGAATCAAGTCAAGTTTGAATTTAACTTTAAAATGTCTGCTGACTAATTTTGCAAGATTGAATATATCTCTCAAACAGTACATCAGAACGAGTTGAAATTTTATAAGGACATACAAGACATATGCCACTATAGTTTGGTAAATGTGTAGGTCAAATGAAGTTTAAGAACATATTATTTCTGAGAGTCAAAGTTACTAGACAAATCTTGTCAAATTTACCAAATTAGACCTTTGTGTATTGTTTGGGATATATCTTGAGCTACAAGTGAAATTTTGTTACGATTCAAGTTGGGATAGAAACTAAACATATCAAGCTTGATGTTTTCAACCATATATGGTAGACCTAGTAATTAATCTAGATGAGAGAGAACAACATGTTTGAAATCGGGATTGAAAATCTACCGAGAATGTGCGAAAATTGAAGATTTGAGTTATATAGAGGAATTTTAGCATGAAGACTTTGTTTTACTTATCCTATTTTTATTTATTTATTTAATGTTGAATAATTATTTTTAATTTGAGTTTGTTCTATCCCATTAGACATTGTTTATGGATTTATTTCATTATTAGACTTATGTTAGCTGATTATTAGTTTAGGCCCATTAACTTTCAAACCAAAAGGGGTCTATTAAGGTTAGTTAGAGTAGATTATATTATGTTTTTTTAGCTGTAAATTTCAGCAGGAAGTTGGAGAATAAACATGGGGTTTCCTTTTGTTTGTTTGTGGCAAAACAACCTTTCTTTACAGGATAAAGATTGTACACTGACTTATAAAAAATTAACTATTATAGTTGTGTAATTCATATACTTAGGGTTCTTAGATACAAGGTTATCTCTGGGTCCAATTGATTTTCCAATACATTTGGTTTTTAGGCACAGGGTTACCTCTAGGTCAAGGTTCTATCAAACATGATTTCCAACTTTCTAGGTTGTTATTTACTTCGTTGGGGGTTGCTTGACCACATGATCAAGAGGTCCGTATTAGTTGGTATCAGAGTTAGGCTCTAAAATAAATTCCGCAAAAGTTGAACAAATATGAGACGAGAGGAAAAAGACATAACAAAAATATTTGAGTAAAAAAGCTTATATTTGAGTGGAACATGAAAGGAGTGTAAACACACGATGAAGTGGGTAAGGAATATATATTTCTTGTCAACTAACCAATTTTCAAATTCAAAAATATCGAAGGAAACCAATAACAAGGCACCACAGAAAGGATACACTGAAATCATAACTTAGTTATGCATTATGAATCAACGGATAGATTAGATGGCCAATGAATTTGGAGATAGGTTGGAGAGGTAATATGTTAATAATCATAGTAGTGTTCAAATTAGATCTAGTAGGGTTGTTAGGTGAGTTAACACTAATATGGATGAATTTGTGACTGATAATGCGGACTTGAGTGATGTTGATTTTACAAATGTGTCTATGAGGCATGAGGAATGTTTTGGATAAGAAAAAATTATCAGTTTATTGGGGAAAGATATGGTGATAATTTTAGCTAAAGTAGTAATTATAGGTACTAGGACCATAATGCTGAGTTAAGTGGAGATTTGGATACAATTAAGCTGAAAATGCCAGCTTTTCAAGAACATAATGATTTAAAAGTTTATTTAGAATTGGACAATAAGGTGGAGTGAATTTTTTATTGTCACAATTATTTGTAGCCCAAGAAATCAGGTTTGCTAAGATTAATTTTATTGACTATGCAATTGTGTGGTGGGATCAGTTAGTGACAAACCACAGGAGAAAATATGAGAGGGAAGTTGATACTTAGGATGATATGAAATTCCTTATGAGGCGAAGATTTATGTCTAGCCACTATTATAGAGAATTGTATCAAAGATTGCAGGGTTTGAGTCAAGGTATAAAAAGTGTTGATGAGTACTTCAAAAAGATGGAACTTGCTATGATTCGAGCTAATATTGAGAAGGATAGGGAGGCTACTATAACTAAATTCATCAATGAGCTTTATCATGATATTACTCATATAATGAAGCTGTATCATTATGTGGAGTTGGAGGAGATGGTGCATATGACCATGAAGGTGGAGAGACAACTTAAACAGAAGAGTACCATTCCGTAAAGCTAACCATTAGGTCTTTCAAAACTGTTGTTACCCACTTTTGACCACAAAAATAAATACAAGAAGAAAGCCTAGAAGATTTTTCAAGTTGGTGGTGGAGAACCAAGATGACAAGTGAAAAAGTTGAAGGACTAAAATGTATAAGATTTGAAAAATTAACAGCCCAATTCTGACTGACAAAAGGCCCTATTGGTGTAAATATTTTTATTTGGGGTAAAGAAATACAAATTTGAATGGTTAAAGATGCAATAAGAATTTTGAAAGGCTTAATTGATTGCAAGGAAAATAAGTTTTTGGACTCAATTTGGGTGTTAATTGGAAGAAATTAAAGTTTGGGGATTGGAATTAGACTTTAGAAGGTTTAATTTGTAAAATAGACGGCATAATACTGAAAAACATTAAAGTTTTGTGGCCAATTAAGAACTTAATTACAGATTCCTAAGACCAAGGACCAACATGTAAGTGGCATGCAATTTTAGGGCTAGAAATTGGTCAAATCAAGGGCCAAATTAAAAAGAATTTAAATTTTGATGGTCAATTAAAGATGAAATTGAAAAATTGACAACCAAGGACTTGTTTGTAAAAGGTGCTGAACTTTGGGGCTGATATTTGAATTTAACAGGGGTGTAATTGCATACAATTAAAAGTTAGAAAACAATTACAAGTGCAATTAAAAGGAATTGAAAGAGCATGAACCAAATTGAAATTGACCAAATCCTAAATTAAAAAACCCTTATGTTCATCTCATTCCTTGGAAATTTTAGATGATCGAGTGAGCATGTTTAGACGAATGAATGTGTTGTCTCTTACCACCTTACGAGCTATAAACATCACCATTCAACTGAGAAACACCCCTTCTACAAACTCATGCCCATGAAATTGGATGTTTACACCCCAATTCTTTCCCAGAAGTCTCTAATATCTTATCCTCGATCAGCTTTCCCTATATTTTTAAATTTTTGGTTGATTGAGTTTACATCTTTGAATGAATATATGTGAAGCTACAAACCTTTAAATTGAGTAAGGTTGGATCCAAACGAAAGGTGTGCACCTCTTTTACCAACTTCAGGTGGTTTTCAATGATGTTTACATCGTAGTTGCTCTGACGAAGTCTTTTGAAAGTGGTCAACCAAATCAACCTTTACTGGATACCTATTTTTAAAAAACCACCCATTTGTTTTGTGTGTTCACACTTGAAAGCCTCCCAGAGGGTTTTTATTAAGGGCTTTAAAACCTCATTCTCAAGATCAAAAAGCAAGAAATGGCTTATTGCCCTTCTACTCTAGTAAAACCAACAAGAACCAAAACCCTCCATGGTTGATTGCGAACAAATTCCTGCCTTTGATTGCTTGAAAACTTGTCTGGATTGATATATGTGTTGTTGGGTTTAGTTTGAATGTACATCGATGTTCTTCATCTTTTTCTAGGTTTTGATTTGTTTTGATAAATAATTTTTGAGTTTTTTTTTTTAAAGTCTGATTCATTTTGGTTTCTAGTTTAAGTTTTGGTTTGTTTTTCGAGTCAAGCCAGTAGTCTTTGGTTCGGTTTATGGTCGAACCAAGGGTTTCAGGTCAAATCATGGTTTTCAATTTGGTTTAGGGTTGAACCAGTGTTTTTTAATCAACCTAATTGGTTTTGTTTTTGGGTCAGGTACCTAGGCTTTGATTGGTTGGTTACTTTTTTGTTAAGGCATTTTTGGCCTGAGGGGTTGTTTGGCAAACACACCATTAAATCTATTTTAACAGTTTTGTTATGAATAAAAATGATTTTTTGCCAAACATATCCCAAATAAATTCCTAAATATTCTAAAAAATTTCAAAGACCAATTTAAAATTATTTGTGGGTCCCTCGTATATTTTTTCAGCAATTTTATTTAATATTAGGGTTGTAGACTTGATGCTGACCTAGTATTAAAATACCTGCTTTTCATCAAAATCTCAAAATTTTCCAAAATTTTTGAATTTTTTTTGTTATTTCAAAAATAGAAAAATATAATTTATTTGGTGTTCATTTAGCCAAGTCTCTCAAAAGATAAAAATCATATTTTGCTTGAAACAATATATGTAGATTTAACACTTTATATATATATATATATATATATATATATATATATATATATATATATATTCAAAAAATATCTTTACATGCATTTTTGGATTTAAAAACCAGTTTATTGAATCTATGAGAACTTGATCGATATTTCAATAACTCATAAACATTTTAATTTATGAGAATTAATGATCAATATTTTGGTATAAGTGCTAAACCTACAAATAGGTTGGCATTTAAATACATGAAGTTAACTAGAAAATTCCCAGAATTATTTCAAGTATTCACCAATTTTAATCGGAAATATTTTTACCACAATATACGAGTTATGAAAAACACTTTCGTCTTCTAGGATAGGTGAATCCTGTCAAGACACCTACATGAATTCTTATCACAAGAATTTATTTAGGTATACGAACTCATAATGAATTTGAAACGCCAGATTTATTCTTGAGAATAAATCTTTAATCTAAGCCATAGATGAACCATAGGTTAGGAACTCATTAATACCTTTAAGCCACATCCAAATCACGTAATACAGCTTACCTCAGATAAGGTGCGTTAGGGGTGCTAATGCCTTTCCTAGTTATGACAATATGATAAGAGAATTATGCAAGATGGAGTGACAAATATGTATTCTTTTGAGATGAATGGAAGACCTATAACTCTTGTATCTTTGACACCTAAAAAAATATATCAGGAGAACTGAAATTGAAGAAGGTGAAGATTATTGAAAATGAGAGCTTGTATATCAGGGGACCTTCTTTGCTAGCAAGGTTCTTCTTGGTTTTAATGATGATACTATTCTTCAGCTTGATACTGATTTGTTGACCTAAGAAGATGTTTTACATGATACAAATTTGAGGACAAATCTTTTTTAAAAAGAAGAGAATGGTATGAGACAAATGAGGTCCGACTTTTGACCTTAAAATGTTTAATGATTAGTTTTACAAGATCAGATATATCTCTCAAACTGTATATCGGAGCGACCTAATATTTTACAAGGAGATATTAGACATATGCAACTATAGTTTGGTAAATTTTAAGGTTAAATGGAGTTTAGAAATATATTATTTTCGAGGGGCAAAATTACCAAACAAATCTTGTCAAATATGTCAGACTAGACCTTTATGTATTGTTTGGGACATGTCTTGAGCTACAAGTGGAATTTTGCTGCGATTCAAGTTGAGATAAAAACTAGACATATCAAGCTTGATGTTTTCGACCATATATTGTAGACTCGGTACTTAATCCAGATGAAAGAGAACGACATGTTTGAAGTCAGGATTGAAAATCTGCTGATAATGTGTGAAAATTGAATATTCGGGCTACATGGAGGAATTTTGGCGTGAAGACTTTTTTTTCTTATCCTAGTTTAGTTATTTTTTCATATTGAATAATTATGTTTAATTTGAGTTTGTTATAGCTCATTAGACATTGTTTGAGAGTTTATTTTATTATTGGACTTATGGTAGTTGGTTACTAGTTTATGCCCATTTACTTGCAACCCAAAAGGGGTCCATTAAAGTTAGTTAAAGGAGACTATATTATGTTTTTTAGCTGAAACATTCAATAGAAAGTTCAAGAATAAACGTGAGTTTTTCTTTTGTTTGTTTGTGGCAAAACAACCTTTCTTTGTAGGGATAAAGATCGTTCACGGACTTATCAAAGATTAACTGGCTTCATGGCGTCATTGACATACTAAGGGTTCTTAGATACAACTTTATATCCGGGTCCAAGTCATTTTCCAATACCTTTAGTTCTTAGGTACAGGGTTACCTCTAGGTCAAGGTTCTATCAAACCTGATTTTTAGCTTTCTAGGTTGTTATCTATTTCATTAGGGAGTTGCTTGATCACATGATCAAGAGGTCTGCATCACGATGATACCAGTAGTGCAACATCTCTTTCAACTATACCTAAAAAACAGTCCTTTCTATTCTTATGATCAATTGGAAAAAACCTCCGGTAGCAATAAAAAAAAGAAGTTTTATCATTATTTGTTAAAGTGAAGGCCTTGTTATTTTTCATATAATATGGACATGCTAATTTTTCATGTATCCTCCAACCAGAAACCATTTCATACATATAAAATTATTAATAGTCCAGATTAAAGTTGTCTTCATTTGAAAATTTTGTTTTCTTGAGACATCACTTGTTAAAATCCTGAATGATAATAACTTATTTCAACTCATTAATAAACGGTTGAAGACAAACTTATATATTCCTACCCGAACTATTAGGATTGAGTATAATTGTAAATAAGAACATGAACTCCGATATCATACACATCTCCGATGATAAGTTGTAAACCGTGAATATCACCAGCCAACAAGAATATGGTGCAACAAATGAACCAAATAGATTAAATCCTATATAATCCAAAACGTACATTTTATGGTTCCATTAAAAACTGAGGATGCACCCTATTAAATTGCTTCTATGCTTTATCATCGGAAGGATGTACCATGACTCCATCCACCACATCATATGAATAATGTCATGTCATGTCATGTGCTCAACAATCTTTAGAGACATGAATAACCTTTACAGTCTAGGAGTGATTGGAAAGCAATTTTCTATGTGCGACAAGAGTCATTCCCCTATCAGTTTTAGGTTTATACTGAGAATGCATATAAGTTCCACACTTAGTCAAATATGTATTTTCATGATAGTACAACATGTAAAAGTTTGGACATATATCAATTTTCTGGTATCATGGATTTATAAGCATAAAAATTCCTTTTCAACCTATTCCTTTTAGATAAAATGTTTTTCTCTCATTTAATGATTTTGTCGTAACCGGCCTCACTTAACCCATGATCTGGCTTGATGATGAACACCTGTGTAACAACCAATAATTCACTGTGATTTATGCACTCATCCCATAATGGTTCGTCAAAATCTTCTAAAAGTTAAAAAAAATCAAGCTGCATCTGCATTTTGTTATTCATCTATAATTGAACATTCACCTGCATAACTATGATTCATTCCTATTACATCCATAATCATACTCCTATAATGATTCCTTTTATCATCTATAACTACATACACGTTGCTAGAACTAGAAATTGACCCAACCATCTTTTCTACCATGGTCTCGTAAGGAATATAGGGTATTCCATGTGCAAACCAACATAAATATTTTTCCATGAATCTTTTTTGTATAAGATGCATAGTAACAATATCTGGATCGAGAAACTTTTATTTTTACAGCTCTTATATGAACATCTAATACCAGCTTCACTAATATTTTTCAAATTACGTAATGCGTAATTAATAAATCCTCAGCCCCATTAAAATAATCCATTATGCGCAATCCTGTGAGTGAAACTTGATACATCCAAGAACGATCGTCCATTACTTATATGAAACTTATATAGAATATTGATGACAACATGTCTTAATTAATAATGAGAACAAAGTAAATTATCGGTACCTAGTTTATTAGCTATCATTGGTTGAATTCAAAATTATTCAATCTATTTTAATAGTATCCTTTAATGATTATCAATTTTCTCCAAAAAATTCAAATTCCTCCAAATTTACCTAAATTTTCAACTTAATAATAAAATTGATAAAATGTGAAACGTACCCATTAAATAATCCATTATTTATTTCATTATAAAATATTTAAGTTACAAAATCAAACACAATGCCATCAAATGACAAACAAATATAATTTTTTAAAATCTCAAATAAACCCGTACAAATCGTACTTTCATACAACAAATTTATATGGGAAAAACTATAAAACAAGTAAACACACAAACAAACTACATATACTACATAAAAATGCAAAAAAAACATTAACATAAAAAATGGATTAGGTTTGCTTACTTGATGTGGCAAATCTTAAAAAAAACAAAATTGAACAAGAACAAGAATACTGACAGACTAAGTGTTGAGGTGACCAGATTTATGCCAGATTTATGATGATAAGAGCTTGATTTGTGACAAAATAAGGGAGGAAGGGTGTTGTTTATTTTAAAAAAAAAAAAGGAAGAAGAAGAAGAAGAAATGGGGGAGGGGGAGAGGGGGGTTGTCTGACAGTTCATAACTTAAATATTACCGACAAGTTAATTGGCAGATATTAACAACGATTAGTTTTCATTGGTAATTCTATATGTAATATTGATACATCATATTTTCCAACAGAAAAAACAAGAGAATACTTGTCCAAATTGTTTTTCATCCCTTGATTTCCACCTGTAATTTCCTTGGCATTCATTGATGGAAACATTTTTGTCGGTGAATATCGAAAGAAACAACAACATCATGTTTCATCAGTAAACGTCACCGTAATTTACTGACAAGGTTTTTTTCATCGGTATTTCTATTTATATTTAACAATTTTCTAGTAATGAAAAAGGGCTTCAAACCCTAAAGAAAAATGAAAAGAAAAAATAGATTATACAACACCCGTTCTCAAAAAAATTATCCCATATACATATATGCTAAAACAATGGATAAACATCCCCAAATAATAGAAGGGAAATGGTGAATTCCCAAATGGCAGGGGAAAACATAGGTGGCGAGTCAGTCTGTACACTTACTAGCCTCTCTATGTGCATGATGGACTTGAATTTGTCTTCATCTATATAATAAATCCAGCGAATAAGCCGAACAAGGTGATGATCATGGACAGTGTCATTGCAACTACTCTCTGTAGGAAGCTGGACCGCAATCTAGGAAGACGATGATTCAAGGACAATAACCCTTGTAAGCTTCATCCCTGGCAGGAGTTAACCCAACATATATAGCTAATTCAGCTCTTGTAGCAGAGCAAACACCAATAGTATAAGCAAACCTATCATGCCTAGCACCGACACTTCTCCAGATAAATTCACCTGCATCGGCTCTATTGACTCAAGGCTGTATATATGACCCCGTTACAACCCGTTTGAAAACACGGTTTGCATTGTATTTTTTTTTTAATTTTTAATTTTATTTTTGTTAAAACTTATTTTTTTATATTTTTAAATTGGTTTGATGTGCTGATCTCAAAAATAATTTTTAAAAAATAAAAAAAATATTATTTTAATATATTTCTAAATAAAAAGCACTTTAAACCGCAATTAGTATCACAATTTCAGGTATGCTTTCTTGACCAGTTATTGTTTCATCCATCTGTCCATGAACCATTATTTACACTCATGCTTTCCTCTCCAGAAACTCTTTTTCGTTACTTTTCTACTAATTAATTCTTCCTTTATCCATTTTCTCTGCATTATAACTAGATTGTAGGCATGTCTCTTTATCCATCCTCTCTTAGAGCGAGGAGCTAGATAGAGTTTTGAGAATGTAGCAGCAGCATAATACTTTTATGCATGAAGCACGACAAAATAAAAGAAAATCTAATGTTTATAAGTAGAAAAAAAAATAATTAAAATGAAATAGCATAACTATAAGGTTGCTGGAGTGAGGAGCAAGAATATCATATTGTTGCCCTTTCAATCTGCAACGGGGTGAAAAAAATATTCATTTGCCATTAAGATGACGTGGTATAGATGTTAATTGTTACGATGTTCGGTATTATAGTGTAAAATATTTTGAAAAAATTATTTTTTATTTGAATATACATTAAAATGTTTTTTTGAAATCATCGAAAAAAAAAAAAAATCAATTTAATATTTTTTCAAAACAAAAGTATTCTAAAAAAAGTATCTAAAAGCATCACTTCTAAACAAGGACTAAGTTGCCATATCTAGTAATTTCCATTTTCGTCTTTCAACTTTCAATTTCAACAATTCAGACATCAAAGTTCAATTGAATATTTCAGATGGCCTTTTCATAAATAACTCTAACCTCGATATTTGATAATTTTCCCAGCCCATCCCAGCCCAGCCCAGCCCAGCCCATAAATGATTAAAGGGTCTGTACTTAATAAATGTTCTGCCAAGCCTATAATTGCTCAGCTTGTCTAATCTAGCCCGTACCTTGTTATTTATGAGTTGACCAAAATAACTCTTATATTGATCCTGTGATTGGATGAATCACAATTTTTCTTAAAATTTATTCTTGATAATCTCAGCATATTGTACATGCACACGTGTGTAATATAAAGATTACATTACATCAAGGGTTGGTGACTCTGTAAACTGGATATTTTGTGGTGAAATTTACACTGGAGGGCAATAAATATATAGAGATAAATACAAGTTTATCTTGAATTTGGTGCACCGAAGAGGACAGGGTTGACGGAGTTTATGCAAAAAAAATCTTTTTGATTCTTCAATTTCTCAACAATTTATTTTAGTCCATATATTTTAATTTTATGTCATTTTTTTCTTTTTGTAAATAATTTTTGGTCCTTTAGTTTTTAATATATGTAACTTAGTCCCTTAATTAGCTACAATTAATCTCCTACATGTAAAAGCTTATTTTAGTAAATCATAGAAAAACTTGGTCAAACTTTAGTCAACCATTTTTTTTTTAAAAAAAGTGATGGATATACATTGGATTATATAGAAGATTGAGAAATACTACATAAAAAGGATTTGTTCCAAACACTGTATAACTTATCATGCCTTGTTCAATGTGTGTATCAAATACTACATAACTTGTCTTGTGTTGTCCAACATACCAAATGCATCCCAAAGCACCAATTTTTGTATTCCCCCCCCCCCCCCACCCTGCCCTAATTCGTTTAATGAAAGTTTTGTTCATAAGGTTGTTCCATAAATATTTTAGCGAACTGACTAAAATTAATAGCGGTAGAATTGAAAATAAAAGTTACTATCTAATTTTATAATAATTAGAAACCTTAATTAATCTTTTAGAGATTCTAGGTAAGATGTTGATTATATAATAGAAAATATGACAATTTCCCTTCACATCCTACATAAGATAAGTTGTTTTGCAATTATTTTTAATGATGAAAGTATCTATTGTACTCTTAATAAAAAGTTGTCTAAATTGATATATATGGGTTTGTAGTACAGCACTATTAAGGGAATGTTTGGGAACGCGGCTGTGGCTGCGTTCCCAAAAAATTTTAATTTTTTTTTACTAAAATTTAATATGGTTTGTATGTTTTGGATCGTTTTGATGTGCTGATGTCAAAAATGATTTTTAAAAAATAAAAAAACATCATTGACATGCATTTTGGCACGAAAAATTATTAGAAAAGCACCCGCAACCACACTGTCAAACACGCTCTAAAATCCAAGGCAGTGATTTGGGATCTAATCCTGTTAACAAGGCTTAATCCTTGATCATTTTATATGTCTTTTAAGTAGTGTTTGGTTACTGTTCTGAAACAGAAAGGACAAAAATTATAAAGATAAAATTGTGTTTGATTGAAGAGACAAAGACATAAGAATAAATTTGTCTCTAAGATAATTTTAAAGTGAATTTATGTGCTTCCTTTATAGGTAATATTTATTATTTTTTATTTCTAAATTATCATTGTAAAAAAATCTCAATTTCAAAACTGTCCAAATAAGACATGTAAGGATAAAGATGATTATTATCATAGTTTTAAAATCCAATTCGAGGGTCGATCCATAGTAAAGCCTAGATCACTAGTTAAAGCCATAGTCACAGATTAAGAGGGTCAACCCATATTAACTTGGATCAATGTAATGATAAAAATTGTTATTATTATAATTTTAAAACTCAATCGGGAGTCAACCGGGACAAAGATAAAAATTATTATTATTATAATTTTAAAACTCAATCGGGGTCAACCGGGACAAAGATAAAAATTATTATTATTATTATTTTATTTCAAGTTGAACTGAGTTTTTGATCAGACCAAATCAAGTCAATTCTTTTTTTATTTCTTT
Organism: Populus trichocarpa; assembly: GCF_000002775.5. Lineage (NCBI taxonomy): Eukaryota > Viridiplantae > Streptophyta > Magnoliopsida > Malpighiales > Salicaceae > Populus > Populus trichocarpa. The sequence goes on along the minus strand of NC_037299.2, from coordinate 3,476,974 downwards.
TTAAACTTATACTAGTCCAGGTTCCGAGTTAACCCATCAAATTAATTTTTATTTTATAATTAAAATTATTATAATATTATTATCTTCAATACACAAGTAATATATATATATAGATAATGTTGGTCATATTCAATTATGTGCGAAGCTATATAAAATGATGGGATAAGAACGAGCTTAGCTGGGAGTTGATTTCCTTTCCTTTCCTTTCGTTTTGTAAAGCAAGTCCCTTCCGTAGGGCAGGATTATATTATATTATATTATATTATAGCTTTCTTTCTTTGAGAGTTTGGAGGCCCCTCCCTACCCGTAGCAATGTCCTCAAAATTCCATGCGTCCAGTGAAGAGAGAAAGGGACAAGATTTAACTCCATAAGATTATTCAAGTTTGGCGTTGGGCAGAAGAGGAATGAGACATGACATGATGAGCTCATGATAATCGAATAGGAGATCACATTCACATGATACAGAGCTCAAAAATACAAGGGAAGGGGGAGGAGTTCACATGATGGCCTTAACTACACCAAGGATAACATCTCTGGTCCACCACCTCCCTGTCTCCATATGTCTCATAGTCTCAGGTCTTGTCAATTTCCATGGCAGACTGCAACCTTTAGGCCCTCTTGGCTCAGTCAATTCACTCCCTGCCATTTCCACATTCTTCATTCCATTGTTTCCATACACAGCAACCCAATCACCTGTCTCATCCTCTGTCCAAGAAATTAAGAAAACAACAAAACAATTTCTTTGCTCTTTTCTGATTATTGTTATGTAATTTCCTGATTTCTTGCCTATTCTTTTCCCCCCCCCCACCAGTTTGCTTCCTTCGTTTGAAATGTTTTTAGTTACAAATATGATAGAGACTAGTCAATGAAAGATTGAACAAATAAAAAAACAGCCACATTAATTATGAAAATAATTGTCTATTTCTTATTTAGTTTAATTTAATCAAACACATTCCTGGGAAATTCCCCCCAAGAAAATGAACAGCAACTTGGGTTAAATTCACCATTCCCTTTTCTTTTCATTTAATGGAATCTTGCAATAAAGATCGGGTACTTCTCCTCTTGTTGGGAGAGATCATTCGATCGAAACTAGAAGGGTAAAATTACAAAACCAAGGTGGAGTGCACTGAAGTTTGAGAAGCATATATAGTTATATCTTGATTACAGGCCTTCGATAATTTAAGAAAAGAGATTTTTTCTCTAGTCTAGCACTGTAGAAAAAAAATATTTCCAAACTAGGTGTGTGTTGTGCATATATCATATGTGGAACAAACAAATTTAAATTTCTCCATTAATTTCTCAAATAATTCATCTATGCAAAACTCAACAAATATTTTTATAAAGAAACACAAATGATCCAATGATTATATATATAAAAAATGACATGGCAAAAAAACAAAAGATAAGAGAGAAAAGCAAAATAAAACAAAGGTAGAAATAAATGTTGGAGACACATCGGAGTTCCGATTATAAAACTCTCAGTACCACCAGAAAAATATCGACAACACAAATTTATAGGCACCATGAAAAGCCACCTTTTGAGCTGGTGATGAGATGCTGGCAAGTGAACATGTCATTAGTTTTAGAATACACGTTTGGTTCACCAATAGCTTCGAAGTTGATTTTTTAATTGTGTCTATATATTTATTTTGTCAATATTTTTTCTGTTCTGGTGGTGCTGAAAGTTTCATCATTGAAGCTCCGAACACCTCATTTGTTTTCCTTTTTCTTTTTCTTTTTTCCTAGCCATTAGATATTTTTGTTTTTTCCATGTCATTGGATATTTATAAAATGTATGTTGACTTTTCCATAAGTGAAATATTTGAGAAAGGAACGAAAGAATTGAGATTTGTGGTTGACCATGTGCTCCATGCGCAATGCACATATATTACCTGCACGTATTATTAGTTTGGGAAATATCTTTTCCTACTACCTTGCTAGTCTAGGAAAAAACTCTCTAGGAAAACCAAACTGAGCCCAAATTTGCTTTAAAAAAATTGTCAAACCTAATATTGCTAGACACTGCTAGCTAGCTCTATGTTAAATTATAGCCTGAGTAATAGTACAACATGTGGCTGCCCATCTTGTACAGTTATTTAACAAGCAAGTGAATAGATTAAATGCATGGAGAGGTAAACTGCAGGTTGCAGAAACCCATGAGTGGACATTTCATGGCTCGGTTAATTAGGTAAATCGTTACTCCAAATGAATAGGAAATATGGCAAATTTGATTCTCAACACATTAGGTTCATTATTATTATTATTTTTCATTCGTGATTATCGGGACAACTTACATATATTTCAACTAAATTTTTAAAATTCTAAAATTAATAATTATATAAATTTTCATAATCTTATATGATATTCAAATTACTAATCTTCATAGAACAAATTTAAACTATACTCGTAAGGTTATATTAACTTATAATTTATTAATGGACTTTTGATATACAAGCACGAATAAAATTGTTAAGGGCATGAAAATGGGGCAAACGGGAGTGGATCCAAGCTTGAAGACATTAGGTTAAACCTTTTTCCTCGTAATCAAGCTAGAGAACTGTTTGAAGAACCCTTCACATTTAAATTAGCATATCTAAAAACAAATTATTGTGATTTTCTTAGGGTTCAAGAATCCTAAATGATACTGTTTATTATATATAAAATAATGTGGATCACAATGTATCGTTTGAAAGGCAAAACGTAGAGTACTATAGATATATACTTTTGACTCAGTAATAGAATCTGTTACGCCTGCATTTGACTCTACTTTTGGTCTTGTTATTACAAGAGGGAGAAATGGTATCATCCCATCCCTAATTCCAAGGTATAAGGGAAAAGTAGCATGCATGAAAGAAAGAAGCTCCCCTTCTTTTTTCTATCTCTCTCTAGTTTGATTTCAAAGTCTTTGTCCCTTTTGAAAACATATTGGTGATCAGGCTGCTGCCTCCTCCTCCTGCTGCTGCTGCTGCTGCTGCTGCTGCTTCTGCACAGATAGAAACGAGAGAAATTAAGAGATCAGTACACTATGATTCAGTGGTTGTGAAGAAGTGGAAAAGGAAAGAAAGGAAAGGAAAAAGCAAGGAGAGGTGTGAAATGAGACAATGCGCTTTGCCGAGGAACCGACCGTGATGATCTTTCGAAAATAATTCTGGCTAGCTTGTCGTGTTAGCCATCTCTCAATGTCATTGCATTAATGGCTGGGACAACTCTCTCTCTCTCTCTCTCTCTCTCTCTCTCTCTCTCTCACACACACACACACACACACGCAGTCACACACACACATGCCATTTGTTCTTTTGACACAACAATTATTTTCCACCTCCAAATTTCAAAGACAATACTCTATGATCCATGCTTGGCTTAGACAACCATGTTACAGAAATGATATATGAAGCTTCCAATATCCCAGGTTTTTGTCTTCGTTTTTTTTCAAAGAATAACATATCTAAAGAATTGAATTCACCATTCTTTCTTTCTTCTAGAGCTGTAACTTAGTCGTTGACTAAAGTTTATTAATTCAAGGTCAAACCTCTCCATTATAAATAATAAGTAAAAAAAAATCATCTGATCGTTGACTAAAGCAATAAACTTTTATTGAGCCTAGTAATGATGCAATATATATTTACTCGTAGTTCATTAATATTTAATACTCTTCTGAAACAAAAGGGGGCTTGCCCAAAGTTTGTTAATCCATCAACAAGGAAGAACTATTCATTAAGCCCAGATCATATTCTATTTCTCTTGCATAAAAAAGTAATACTCGATAAGTGGTAATGAATCATATTCTTTTATAACTCTTGAATTAAAAAGAATCATATAGAAATTCATTTATAAATTTACAAATCATGCCGATTATAATACATAGAGATAACCTGGAAATATGCATAAAGGATTACATTGCAAATAAAACTAAAAGACACTAGTGTTTTAATATGGATTGTGCACAATGCAATTCATAGTGATTGATGCCTCCCTTAAAAAACCAAATAGTTGAACAAGCATTCATGGGTAATTTTATATTTTCATATCTTTATTACACAATGTAATTGTTAGAGAATAATTATAAATTATATCTTGAGACTTCACCTAATAATTTAATCTTTTGAGTTGAATTAATTTTTTGACATAGTATTAGAGTCTTGATAACTAAGCGGTCACGAGTTCAAATCTCACTATCTCTATTTATTTGATAAAATTAAATACAAGATAGTGTGAGCCTGTGCAAGTTTCAAACCCAAAGAGCTTTTACTTGAGGGGGTGTGTTAGAGAATAATATAAATCATATCTTGAGATATCACCTAATAACTTAAGTTTTTGAGTTGAATTGGTTCTTTGACAGTAATTACTCCTATGTCCATGAAAAAGAAAAACATAGCTAATGTTTGAGGGGCTTTTTCGAAATTTCACATTTTTTGTACAGTCTAATTACCCCATAGTCCTTGGAGTTAGCTTTCTTTTGCCTAAGGTAAAGGGGTATTTTTTATTTTTTGACCTCAGTTTTGTTTTTTGCAATTATATCGCGGAGTCAAGGGTGTTATGGTTTTTTTTATAAATAAAAAAGTGGTTGACGTGTGGAGCTCCTCCTGGTGGCCGTTGGTCGCCTTAAAGGATGACATTCGAAGCGGCACGGTCTCATATTAGAGTTGTTGGTCTTGAAGATTAACCCGATTTAGCTTCGGTTTTTTTTTCATCATTTGACATTAGCTTATTTGGCCCTGAACTTTCTTTTTTTTTCTCTAGGGTTATCCTAGATTGCTGGTTAGTCAAGTTAACAAGAATTTACTCATGTTATAATTGTTTGAATATCTTTTTTATGTTAGAAAAATATTGACCTACCCCACGACGTAGCACGGGCAAAAGAATCTAGTATATATTCAATCATCGATACATAATTATTTAATATATATTTTGAACAAAGATAATGACACTTAACGTTATGGTTTTAAATTGATATCACGTAATATCTATAAGATTTACTCAATTATTCATTTGAAAAAAAATTCATGCAATATTTCAAAATCTAAGGCCTCGCCAAACATAGTTTCTTATAACATGCTTCCACAAGCACATAAATTTTTTCTTTTATTTATTTATTTATAATCACAAAGAATTTTTTTTGGTTTTGAAGGGGGGGATTAGCAATAGCATGTCAAGGAATTAGTTTGCTAAAACATCTTAAATAGTATTTGGAGGTAGAAGATAGGCTTTATACATGACCAATGGAAATTTACACGCATATTTCTTTTGATTAGAGTATTTTAATAATATAAATCATATTTTCTTTTAAAACACTATTTAAACAAGATATTCCCACAATTAAAACAAGACCGACATACTTTCAGGACAACACAAATTAAAAAAAAACCCATCAATATATAAATTTGGTGAAGATGCTCCAATGTTTTTTAAGAATGAATAAGAAGATGATCTACTGATTCCTCTTACAACATATATATTAAACTAATAATAGCATCAATATGTAATACTTCAACTTTCAAACACACACATGCACCAAGAGAGGACGTTGCATTATAGTTTAGGCAGAGGCCTCCGTCAATATATGTAACTGCAGACGCTCATTTCTTTACCAACTTCCATTAGTAAGTAAAGCACAAATTAATTAAATGGTAATAATCCAAAGTTTTGGATTTACCTTACTTATTGGTTTGTTTCTAGCTGTCTTTTTCACTTTTATTTTACGAGGCAAGCGAAGGTGCTGATCTTTCGTCATCCTCATTAATTGTTGGTTTCCCTCAAATCGCATTATTAATATATGCTACTGTAATTAATACGATATATCATGTTAGATTCTAATTATGTAACAAAAGAACAAAAGACCTATCTAAACTAAATTTCTAGTCATTTCAACATCAATGCTGGCTTTCCTGTCTAGCTCTCATTTTGGCTCATCTTCAGCATCAAAGTGTTTCATATTCAATTCCCATTTGAGATCCATCCCTAATCTCAACGTCAAACTTTCACATCCAATTCCATCTTTTGATCTCTTCATTGGATAACTCAAGTTTCTCTATCCTTTCCTTCTCCCAAACATCCCACATGCACATGATTTCAGTTACTCAAACAAGGCCTAGCTTGCTAGCTAGCTAGCTATCCTGTCAACATTGACCAGCTCTCTGTAACTTTCTCTTAAATGATGTTTCTTCATGGATTCAACTAACATGGTCCAAATGCATTTTAAGGAAATCCCTCCCTTTTCATTCTCCATGGACCATTGCACTAATGCCATGAAATGTAACATCTTGATCTCAAAACAAGAAACAGCACTTCCCATTTTCCAACAAAATTACAATGTCCAAACCCCCAACACAACCCCATCATGTTACATACATGGCAAAGTACTCATAAAATGAAACAAAAGAAGAAGAGTCTTGCTTTGGATGGTCATCATTAGTGCTTCAGTGGAAGGAACTCAAAGAACTGGCAAGGAGCGAAGTTATTAGCATTCAAAGCTTCAGCAGCAGAAACTGATACCTCACTCTCTCTCTCGTTAATGCTTTCGATATTATTGTTGCCGTCACCGCCACTACGAAGAGGAAACAGTTGAAGGGTTTGAGATTCCCCAGTACCACCTCTGGATTCATCCCCGTCATTGATGACACTGCTATTGAACTGGTTAATAAGGGCTCCATGATGCCCATTTTCTCTGTAAGGTGCTATAAAGACGTTGAGGTCATGAGCCTTAATGAGCTTCGCTGCTGCTGCTCCTTGTTTTGACATAGTTGTAGTGCTACTAGTACTAGAGATAGTGTTTCTTTGGTGGGTGGGAGATGGACAAGACAACTGCATCATCTCCCACGTGGCATTCCTTTCTATAAAGTTCCTTCTATGCTGTAATTCTCCTTCATCGAGTTGCATCCATCCATCTGGTCTACAGTACTCTGCCATTGCTCCTTTTGTTGCCCTTGATATTGAAACAGATTCCTGAAATTTAATGAAGACCATGCAAAACATGATTTTTCTTGCTATTGTCTTATTAAAAAAACAAAAAGAAAAAAGAATTTGAATAGTGCCAAAAAACTCTATGATCCTTGTGTTGTTTACATATGAATCTATACTACTATCTAACAGTATTCAAGTAATAATGGGGTCACGGTTTGTATACGAGTTATTTCTGAATAACAACAACAAAAATCAAAACTATTGAAGAGTGTAAGAAGCCAAATTGCTTCTACTGCTAGGGTTGGTATTTTGTCTTTTCATTATCAAGGTGCCCAGATATTCCATGGAATAAAAAAAAGAAAAGAAAGGGTGCCCAAAGAACTGGCCTTCACAATGCCATGAATGCATAATAAGCACAAGACCCAAAAAACCCAGCTAGTTTCATAACAGCAGCCCCGACAGAAAGGAAGGAATGCAGCTTTTAAACCCTTTTCATTTCCCAACAAACAAAGTTTTTGTTGTTTCTTCAATTCCATATCTCCCTACTACATAAGCTTCTTCTTTAAACTCTATAAACCTAAAACCAAAGGAAAATGCACTTCTAATCATAACAAAATTATTAAAACTGCTTAATTAATGTTTGTGTTATGTTCCTTTTTAGGGATTAAAGTAAAGGTATTGTACTAAATTTTTTCTCTTTTTAAGAAAAAAGGAGCCTTCCTTAATCCATTAAGAAAGACAAAGGAAGGTTATATAGTAAGTAAAAAGAATAGACCTCTGATAGTGTACTGCAGTTTGTAGAGGGAGCCCAGTTCTTGGTTTGTTCACCTTCATAACCTGTCCTACTTGCCTCTGTAGACAAAAAGAAAAACAAAAAGATTACGCAACTTTACACCTCTCTAAAACCAACAATTTCAATACTAAAAAGCAAGACATACATGCTATCAGGCTTCTCTAACTAACAAAAAAATGGAATTCACAGAAAGCCGTACATATCAAACATTTCTATCTTTTTCAAGCCCAGGATTGGAAATAACTCTAAAAGGGCTTGTTGATACTCTAATATTGAAGGGTTTTTTTCTTTCTTTCTTTCTTACCTGATTCTTTCCTTTCAAAGATTTCAATACCATGTCCATTTTGCAGATGACCATCAAAAGAATCAGATTCCATTTGACGTCGACGCTTTTGCCTTTCTCTTGCCTTGTGGTTTTGAAACCAGTAAAACACATTCTTTCCTTCAATCCTTCCATATCTACGAAGCTGTGCGGTTATGTCTTGAATTTGGTCAGTTGAGGGTGTTCTAGTCCCTCTTCGATACAAATCTTCAAGGGTCCTTAACTGCTCCGGTGTTGGATTCCATCTTGAGCTCATTACAACTGGCTGTGTGTTGAATTCTCTTTTGTTTTGATCAGCCATACTTGCTACAAAAGCAAACATGAAGGACTATAATTTATTTACATTCAATTAGTAACTCACACCTGAATAGACAGACAGACAGACAGACAGAGGGAGAGAGAGAAAAGAAAAGAAAGATGCATACCCAGATGATACTGATTGAGTGCAAAGAAATCGGTGTTATGAAGGCGACTGCCAAGGCAAGGAGGACTAGAGGCAGTTGGAGTGTTGTTTGTAGAGGGTATTGGCCTTGGAACTAGTGGCCTAAGCTTCCTGCCATTGAAAGAATCTGATATGTTGAATTCACCACCATCATTATAACCCATCATCCACATTTTCGTATAAACAAGCTTGAAGGACAAATAAGAGAAGGGTTAAAGAGAACAGAATTGAAAGTTTTATCGACAGAACTGGATATATAGTGAAACCAGAAGAAGAGGAGTACTAAAGTAGATTCTTTTGTAGATCCCTCCCACTCCTTTTTTTCCTCACAGGGAAATGTGTGTTGAAATAATTGGGCTGAAAAAAATGGTCATGGTTTAGCAGGAACAGGAAAGGAGCATGCAAGGGAATAGTATGGAGCTAGCTAGAAGGTGACTCAAAAAATGTTGCCCCTACCTTTACAACATAGGTAATAGATGTTATTCATTTATAGTAAAAGGTGTTGCCCTAGTTGAAAATGTTGGGGGTAAGCTGCTGAGCCAGAAATATAGAGAAGTAGTGATTAATTTTTATTATTTTATTTATTTTAAAAAGGTTAAAGATTGAAGCAGAATTTGAGTTTCCGGACTTTAAAGAGATGTGGATTGATCACTACAAATCTACATCTACAAAGAGATAGGTAAAGAAATGGGTGTTATATGTGTTGGTTTATTATGGAACAAGAACAAAAGTGAGGGCAAGACATGAAGTTGACTAGGCTGTATCTTAGCTAGAGTGAGAAATAGAAAGACAAGTCTTGTGTTTTTTCAAGTGTGAGAAAGTAAGTATACTATACTCTAGTAGTAGTAGTAATAGGAGAGGACAAAAGCAAAAAAAAAGTTGAGAGAGAGAGAGAGAGAAAGAAGATGAGTAAGGGAAGCGTGGAATTCTGGGAGGATTATCGGGAGTAGCAAATGAAAAACGACGTGACGATCATGAGGGTTATCATATGCCTCATCACCCTTCCTTTACCTCTCATTTATTGTTCTCCTTCTGTCTCGTGCCTTTCACACTTGCTCTAAATCCGAACTGCCCCTCTCCTCCTCCTGCCTCCCTCGACCTTTTCTCTGTCTACATTTTCTCTCTTGACCTAACAACCCTTTATGATTTCTCTTTTTTTCTCTCCTTTTCTACACATATTAATTCATGCCTTTAATTTGTACTATTTGACATAGGGACATTTATGTATAGATCGTGAATTGTCTCTTATTTTGTACATTTTTGCTCTCCCCTCAAATGTTCACCACATTTCTTACATCCCCATCTATTTCTAGTTCTCCATCACATGTATTTCATAGAGTTCAATACATATGTTTGTTCCCTTGTTTGATTATATGTTATGGTTGTCCTTCCTTTTTGTTAACATATGAGTATTGGTTGTGGTATGGCTAGAATTAGATCGTTGTCCCGCGATATGGCGTCGGTGGGATCAAATTTTTGTTATACATACAAGAAAAGCATCCTGGAATTGCAAACATTTTTCTAATAATTTATTTTAACCGTATGGAGGCTAACCCGATGTAACCTGATCGACTTGATGGTCTAAAGAAAACTCGAACGACCAATAAAAACATAATTTGATTCACAAAACTTGAAGATAGTACCTTTTTAAAAATAATATTGAAATGATAATATATTAAATCGATCCGGGTCAACCCGGGTTAATCTGTCAAATTCTCAACTTGGATCATGAGACCATGTTAACTCCATATAAAACAAATCGAAACAAATTATGAAACTCAATTCCCAATCAACCAATTATTGAAGAATATAATTGAAAAAAAAATAATTAAAAAATAACAAAAAAATTGACATTAGTTAATATGTCAAACTTGTGACTAGGGTTATGAGATCAGGATAATTTCATAGAAAAAACAAAAAAATAACTTGAGTCAAATTGAATTAACCTGCCAAACACGCGACCAAGGTTATGAGATTGTCATAACCTCATAAAAAGTAAATCAAAATAAAGTATGAAGCTCAATTTTCAATAAATTCATTGTCAAACGTTGACTTTTTTTTTAAAAAAATCAATCCAGAAACAGGATATAATAAAACGACTTAAGTCTACCGAGGTTAACCCACAAAATACATGACCCGAGTCACAAGACCAGGATAACCTCATAAAAAGCAAATAAAAGTAAATCATAAAGCCTAATTCATAATCAACTCCTTGCTGAAAGATGAATTACAAAAAATACCGTTTAAAAAAGATAAAAAAGAAACTTGAATCAATTGGGTTAACTCACTAAATCTGTCACTTGAGTTATGAGACTGAGATAATCTTATAAAAGTAAATTAAAATAAATAAAGAACCTAATTTTCAATCAATTCAATATTAAATGATGAAAAAAAAAACAATGTCATTTAAGAAAATCTTGAGTCTACCGAATTAACCCGTTAAAACTATGATACAAGTCATGAGATCAAACTAATCATATATAAAGCAAATCATAATAAATTATAAAGATCAATTTTTAGTTGAAATATAAAATTAAAAAAATATAAATTTAGAAAAAAACTATTAAAATGAATAGTTTATTATAAGATGATACACAGTAAAATTACAAGATATTTTTTATTTATACTGTAATGCAATGAAGTTACACTTTTGCTAAGGGATTTACTGTGCATCATTTTTGGAATTACCCCTCCTTCTTACCATACCGATGTATCCTCTCTCTCTCTCTCTCTCTCTCTCTCTCTCTCTCTCTCTCTCTCTAATTATAGATTAAATTCATTTCTTGGGGTAGTGTCAATATCTGTGTCAATGCACGGTCTGGGAGCATGCAGCTAGCTGCCCCTCAGGCCCTCAGTTACCTTGAGGACATGATACAAATCCCTTGGTCATTATCATGATGGAATGATCGATTCAATTTAAGTGGATGGTTGGGTGCCCTTTTGTCCTCTTTGAAATTGGATATTATCATTATTGCTTAATTATTGCTACAACATTGTTCCTATAGAACAGTGAGTCAAAAGCCAATTTTTGTGCACCAAAGGCAAAGCCTGCCTAGCATTCATGTACGAAATAAATGAAAGCGAATTGAATTAATCAATTACTGAGGTGACAAATATATTATAGAATTAAATATATATGGTACTTATAATTTGATTTTTGGCCTAGCTAACTAGCTATAAAGAGGACTGACTCTATAGAGCCAATGTCCGGAACCCTAACCTACAATTCCTAGCTATTAGCTACTGTACGCAGACGAGTATATTCTATTAACTTTGAAAAACGGAGAGACGGGTATATTCTAAGCTAAGCTATAAGATGGTTTAAAATGATACCATTGACATTCTTCCATGGTTGCACGCAGGGATGAGGTTGACTTGGGAAATTTGATGTCAAACCTCCTTTTAAAGCTTCAGATATATAGAGAAGTGGGGAGTTTAAGTATTATATGAGGGACTTGAATTAATTAAACCTTCTTGATTATGGCTTCCTCTAGCTTGACTTCCTTACTATTATGTGTTTAAAAATATGGTGGGGATGGAGTGTGGTAATTTTTTTTTCCATGGGATCCATAAAAAAAAACATAAGGAAAAACATGTAAATATTGTTTATATATATATATATATATATAATAGTCGAATTTTATTGATGAATTTAGAACCCTATTAAGTTGATGGAGTTCTATATGAAATGATATGGGAGAAAGTTATATAAGATATGAAAAAAATAAACATTTTACCAAAGAAAAAGAGTTATTCATGGCTACGAGAACGTCACTAGTTTGTCCACTTCAAAATCACTGGAGGTCCTCTAAAAAGATCATTTTCTGAGTATGTGAAGTTTTTAGCCAATGACTTTAACCAAAGTGATAGCAAGTGAAGTGTAAAGTCAAACATTTTGTTTCAATTCATCACCTCATCCTAAAAAAATGAATCTGTTTATGGCATTTTAGATACCCCACAAGACACTAACGTTAACAGAGTTAAGACTTTCCTTTAAAATCTGCTTGTAGTCAGAGTACCTCACTGACAAAGAACCTGTTCAATTGTTTGAGGCATACACCAACTAAATCCAAGCCAGTTTATGAAATGCTGCTAAAATTTCTAAGAAACATGACAATGTAGAAATAAATGCCGCACATGCTTGATTTCAAATATTACATATTGAACACGAAGCTTGACCGGGATGGATTAAATTCCTTAGCATCAAGAAACTTCTTGAACATACTCTTTCTTGCAGAACCAACCATAAAAATATCTCAATCTTAGGAGGTGCAAGACATTTCCATAATAGTGGAGTGAAAGTAAAAGTACCTGGGATTTCAATATTGTTAATGATATTGCTGCCAGATTTTGTTGTATAGCTTTCTTCACTAGTATAGTCCTATCATTTTAAATCTTCCTTGTTGGTACTTAAACTGATCCATGTTATCAATGCAAGAAGTTGTTGATATTAGAGAAAATTTAATATTGTGGAATGATAATTTCCAATTAAATTTCCACTCTCAATACTCTAATCTATACTCCCCTATCTCAACATAGTACATGGAATGGTTTGATGAGATGGCATATAACAATGTAAAACAATATTTTAGAAGTCAACCTGGTAGCTATTTATCTTCCATAAATTTTATAGTCTCTCCATTTTCAACTTTGAATCCGCATCTATTTTTGAAGGCTAAATAAATTTTTAAATTCGTGTTGATAATGAAATAAATTCCTCTTCATGTGTCTGATAGAGTTCGAGTGAAAAGAAGAAGTCTGTTTATATAAATAAGCTAGTATGTAGTGTGAACGAAATCTTGCCACTCTCCTAAATTATGATCTCCCAATCCCAATAGTCACTTGAATAACATTGCCTTATTTTTGCCTTGCAAAGACACCATACCCAAACCACCTTTGTCTTTTACTCTAACAATAACATTCCAAGAAACCTTGCAAAGCTTATTTCCATCTGAAATACCATCCCATATAAACCATCTTTGAGTTGATGATATAACTCTGGAGACACCTTTTGGCATTAGAAATACTAACATATAATATAATGGTAGTGAGGAGAGAATAGTTTTTAGAAAGCATACACATCCAGTTAGGCTTAAAAACTTGTTTTTTTTTTTTATCTTTCCAGTCTTGTTATAATTTTATTAACAATTAGCTTCCATGTTGAAAGTCTTTTCAGGTTTGCACCTAAAAGGATTCCTAAGTATTGGATTGACAATGTGTTCCATTTACAGTAAATTGTATTTACCATATCAATCGTATAATCTTCATCAAGGTTATAACCTATAAGAGAGCTCTTATGGAAATTAACCTTTAGGCATGATGTCAATTTAAACCACCTCAAAATCCTTTTTCAGATGAGTTAATGATTTATACTCATTTTGCATAAACACCAAAGTGTCGTTTACATATTGGAGATGGCCAAGAAATTTCTAATTTCTAAAATCAATGCCCTTAAAGTAGTTTGTAGTCGAAGCCCTTTAATTGATATGTTAAGAGCATTGGGAAGAGAGGATCACCTTGTGGTAGACCACATTAAACTCTAAATTCTTGGCTTGGAGAGCCATTAATGAGAATTGCCAGTTGAGATCTTGAAATACATTTGTGAACTAAAGATAGCCATTTATTTCTAAACCTCATGTACATCTTCTTCTAAGTACACCCAATTAACAGAATCAAAAGTCTTGTTGAAGTCTATTTTCAGTAGAAACCCATTTTGACCACTTTTCTTGATACCATGAATCACTTCATTAGCTATCATGAAGCCATCCAAAATCACTTCATTACTGTTTCATCCCCTTCTGATATTTGCTATCAAATGGAAGAATTTTGTGTTTCCATCTCCCAATCTACACCAAGTATGTCTAGACTTCTTCCTCCAAATGGCTTCAACATATTTACTTACTTTCTAGTGCTCAGAGCTTAGGCTATGCAATTTGATGATCTCTTGCTAATTAAGCTAGAGAATGATTCTCCGCTTTTTTTTTTCAATTGTTGAAGATGATTATGAATTTGTAGCAACTTTTTATCTTGATTGCCAAATTTAGTTTTGTTATATTTTTTAATTTTGGATGCCAAATTACCAATTTTTTTTACCAATAAAAAACTGTCAGTGTGCTCTAAACATGTCCTAGCCTAGAACTTTTAGAGTTTCTCTAAAAATAATGGTTGTTCAATCCAATAGTTAAGAAACCTAAATGCTTTCCATCCCTAGTTTTATGACTTACATTCATAGCAACATTTGACAGTGATTTGACAAGTCCTTAGGATAACATGTGAGTGTTAGCCCTGAAAATATTAGATGATAATTCGGGGTTGTAAAAGATCTATCAATACGGTTTATCAATTGTCCTTGAAATCGAGTGTATCAATGACCAATTAAATGATACTCTAGTAAGTTACAATTTGTAATGAAGTTGCAAAATTCATTTGAGCCAATGAAATTCAGGTACTTACTACTTATATCAAAATGATGCAGTGTTTCATTGAAATCCTCAACTAAAAACAAAGACTTATTTCACCATAAAACTAGGTGATAACCTTTTTTTTTTCATAACCTTACTTTCCTCACACTTATTTCACCTTGATGTCCACATGCGATAGAGCGACGACTCTACTAGGGATCTTTAAATGATAAGTTTTGTTTGTTTGTTTAGTGATGATAAGCTATTTTCTCTATTATTATTTGTTTATCTTGTATTTCATGCATTTGTTTCTCTATTTGCTTTGATTGAATATGGAACTGAACTCATGCATATACAACACAACACTTATTTGTTGCACCTATATTGCTTTATATAAGTAGGGAAGTTACGACACCCCGATGGTCTTTAACCTAGGTAACACATATAAAACCATCTAACTCTTATCTAATAGTTTACTTGGTAGTGATTAGTATAACGATCTGATATTACTCACGACCTTTATCTTTACACTCCTTATGAGCCTTATATAAACCTTTTTAAGGATGATCATTAAGCAACGAGAGACTTTTAAGACCAGGTAATAACTTATCTCATGTGCATATAATGGGTTAGATCCTATTGAATAAGATGAAATTTGTTAAGACAATAATAAATAACAAGTATGTATATAATTTTGCATGATGCATCCATTTGTATATTTCATTCATTTTGTATGCACTCTAGTGAATGAAGAAATTAATATGAGTCATACAACATCCAAATCCCTTTTAGAATCTACTCAAAGGGTTAAAAGCATAGACATCATGATAGAGGTGATATCCATGTTCACTTGTATGTTTGAACTAGCTCAAGAAGCCCTCTCTATAAAGATGTTAGAAGATGCCCTAAAACATTCAATAGTAAACCTTATTTTGTAGCTTGGGTCTCAAATATAGGCAATCCCATCATTATCTTCATGTCTACACCAAAAGATATATAATGCCTTTTCAAAGCTCGTGTATGGTGAAAACCATGAAATAGTCGACGCAAATTTGAAGAACCAAATGTAAAAAAGAGGAAGGTAAGTTTAGAGTTGGCCTTGGCAAAAGTAAGACGTGAAAATGATGACTTACTAGGCCTTCTATGGGAACATCAACATCTTCTTTAAAAATTACAAGACAAACTAAAAGCTCTATCTGAGTTCAAGACGAAATAGGATCACCTAATTATTGAAATGGCATAATGATAAGTCATGGAAAATGAACAACCAAATGATTCCCTTGAGCCAATAAGGGCAAGATGGTCGCGAACTCTTAAATAAGTGTAAGGTATCCTTGGCTACAAGTTTAGCAACAAAAAGTTGTTGGAACATGCCTTTATGCATAACTCTTTCATTGATAAGGAGCCATCTTCTAGGTTTCTAGAGTATACATGGGATTCCATGCTGAACTTCTTTATTGTAAAACAATAGCACTTCCAGTACCCGTACTTGTTACCAGGTATTCTAACACAACTCAAGGATGTTTATAGGGGTACAAAAAAGTTTGCCCGAATATCCCTCAAGCACAACTTACATAGATATCTGCACTATAAAAAACCTCTCTTAGAAGAACAAATTAGAAGATTCACAAAGGACATCTTGAATTATCCTTTGTACTCCCATTGGTTCATTAAAGCACAAAAAACCCTGGCTCACATGGTAAAAACAGTTGTGGGAGCAATATATGAAGACAATAAACAATCCTTTGACAGTGTAAAGGAACATTCAAAGGTGTGATGAAATCATTTATTTACCCATAAACATTGAGGAAGCATCTTGCAACCAAACTAAATGAAACATATAAGAAGAAAAGCCTCAAAATGAAATTTAAGGATTCTTGGGATGTAGGTTGGAGTGTGACCATAAGAAGGAAACAACTCATAATAGGGTAGCTAAAAATGCACTGGAGAAACTGGAGAAGACCTGGGGAGGCAAGGAGCCTACATGACATGTGCATGCAATATCATATTTTGTTGGAAACTTGTTTCTGTAAATAGGTTTTTAAGTTTTGGGGACTGTACTGCACTTTCATTTTCAATATCTTTGTCTATATTATTATTGTTTTCAAATGAATAAATGTTATTAGGAACGTATCGTTTGACACTTTAATCTTCCTCTTTACTTGGATTAATATAATGATAATTTATCAAAATGGTTGAACTCTAAAATCTATCAAGATGCTAAAAAGCAGCCCTACCCTAACAAAACATTGTGACCAAGTCGGTTTTATGAGAATATTTTATTCAAAAAATAAATAAATATGTTTTTTATTTCAAAAATAATTTGATGTTTTCTCAAAATAGTATTTCAACATCTTGTTTATAGGTTGTCGAACAAGTAATTAAACAATTCTCACTCTAAAATGACCAATAGCTTGAATAAAAAAAGAAAAAAAAAGGTTCCACAACCCAAACATCATGTTTTTAAAGCTTCATTTTTTTTTGGATAAAAATGTAAGAATATATTATAGATCAAAAGTAACAAAGCCTGCAGACCAATGAGTCAATATTACAAACATATATGACCTAATTGGAAGAGACGCCTAAGAAAAGCAAAATAAAACAAACAAATACAAATTACAATCAAATGAAATTAAAGCTGCATTTTAGATGTATGCATAATGGTATGTAGTGGATTTGATAATCATATACTCGTGAGACACGTTTCTTTGCAAATCCAAACAAACTATATTGGACGAGTTAAGATTTATCAGCTCTAATTATTTACGCTAGAAATGAGAAAAAAACCATCTTTATTTTTCCTTTCACATTAAAAAATATTTAAATTTCATGCAGTCCTCTTTTTAGCTTGTGTGAGTTTTTCTTCATGAAAACTTAATAGTAAAAAATAAATCAATCAAAAAGAAAAGAAAACGATATCAATTAGAAAAAAAATGAGATATTTTTTTAGTAAGTATAATGGAGTAGTGGAAAGGATGGGGACCAATTTAAGTTTTGGAAACCCCACCTCCAAGCAATTCAAAAATGAAAATAACAAAATAAATGAGTGGATAAATACAAGAATGAAAATGAAGGTTGTGGAAAGTTAAAAATAGAAGAGGAGAAGAGTTTTTGGTGTCAGTATAAATAAGAGTGAGTGTAAACAGTGAGACAAAGGAAGAAAGAAATAAATAAATAACATAAGAAAATGGTGGAGTAAAAAGTGCAACAAGAAAGAAAAAGAAGAAGAAGAAGAATTTGTGTCTCTCACCTAATTTTCTGATCTTTTTCAACCTCTCATCTATACACACTAAAAAACCTAGCTAAAAAAAAAAATTGTATACTAGCCACTCTTTTTTCACGTAAAGAAGACTCGATCCTCTTCATCTCTTCCAAACATCATTTTCTCATTTTTCACAACTCTCTCTTCCACACTTACAATCACTTTTCATTTGTTAAAAAAATGAAGAGAATGGAAATTCCCCTCGCTTCTATAGCTGATTGTTCTCTTCATGTCACCACTAATGACTTTTTATTTTTCTCAAACATTCCTCACCACTGGGCCACTCTCTATTATCAACCATAACAACTGTTAATCAGTCCCTACATCATTGACCACGAACCTCTACTCCTATCACCAATTGACACCCACTCATCCACTCACAGCGATGTCATTACAATAACTACTCATCAATGACTGTCAATGAAGCCTCCATACAACACCAACCAACCACGATTGCCAACAACTTTAGCTCACAACTAACAAACCACCGAAAACAACAAGTAATAGTGATAGATGTATAAGGTGATGTTTATATTATCTATTATATAATCAATCCCTTATTGAGAACCTCTAAAAGATCAGTTATGTTTCCTAATTATCATAAAATCAGATGGTGATTTCTTTTTCATATTCTTACCCGTCTCACACTTATTTTGTTTTGATGTCCACATGCTAGAAGGAATGGAAGGACCATGTTAGCATGATGATCGTCCCTCACTAGCTTGTTGCTCTTCTTTAATTACAACTGCTGCAAATAATTTGAAATAATCGTTAGAGTCATCACCATGAAAAAGCATTTTATGTAAGAAATTATTAGAAGCCATAAAGATGGAATGAAAGGAATTAAGGGAGGGGAGGATTGTCCGCTGTATTTTTTCTATGGACAAGTAAGGCTACTAGTCAATGCTTGTCATGTACAGGAGCGATGAAAACCGCTAATTAATCCAACTCTAAATGCTTAAAGCCAATGAAGTTATTGTGGGATATAGTTAATTAACTTAATTTCATCAACAGATGTTATAAGATAAAATTTTGAGATGATGTTCATTTGCTCACATAAAAGTGTGATTTATAAATAATATTAAGAAGGTGGATCTCTTTTATATAAGCTAATGAGCACTATACAAGTACCTAATATTTTTCTTAAAAAAAGTTTTTATTGTTGATTTAAAATAAAATTAATAGGTGTTACTAGTGAAAAGGTAAAAATACTTTTACAGAAAATTCTATAAACTTACCCTTAATTTCATCGCTGGTTTTATAAAAAACAATAAAATATTTTTTTATTTTTCTAAGTTTTAATTTTTAATCCTTGCAACGTAATTTTAAATTATGTCACAATTAAATTAATTATTTTAATTTTTCCTTTCCTTCCTTTTTAATTCCAACATGTAATTCTATAAAAAAACATTTTTTTATATATTTTTTCAAATTCATTTTTTTTATTTCTCAACCCATTTATGATGGAATGCTAAATTTATCAATTTTATATATCGATTTGCTAGCCCAACATTTGCATAAAAAAAGGTCATTAACTTTTTAGAAGAATGGAGTATAATTTTGAAATTTTAGGAAGGAAAAACTCCCACATTATTAACGAAAGTTAAAACCCTTTTGAAAAACACTTGTTCACCCACATCCATTTGCACTGTTTATTGAAACAGTGTAATAATGATTTTATTGCTCCACCCAAAAAATTTAACATTAAATTTTAAGAGTATTGAAGTCATATTTTTACTTCTTATAATTACATTAATTTTTTATAACTAATTTTTTGTTGTCTCCATAGGTCAAATAAATAAAACGTATCATTTTTGTGGGAAAAAATCAAAGAATTTCAAGAATTTCATTATTCTCCCTTTCGATCTTAGGTCTTCTTTTAACTTTATATTGAGAATAAATGATGGAAAATTTCAGAATGCACATGTCATCCGATAAAAAGGTAAAATAGCTAAAAAAATACAATATAGATTATACTACATCACTTATTCTATTGGCTACTTGATTTTACGAAGCCTGCTTATGCAAACCAGATATTTAGCACTCGCTTTGAAAGTTAAAAGAAAGAACTCTTCTTACACAACTCTCAATCTTAGATATGATGCAAAATGAATATTGTTCTATCATTAATCAGAGATTTCTTTATAAAAAATATGAATCTGAATCTGAAGAAGGAAAAGTAGAAGGAGTCCTCAACTAGTAATAGATAAAGAAGGATTTATTCAATCACATAATTTAGGTCGTCTAGATAATAATTTTCCTTGTTCACTAATAAATTGACTAATTAAACTCATGTTTCTATAATTAATTCGATCTTCAATCCAATTAAGGAAAAAGGCTTTTTATGTTAGAAAGTCAAAAGAAAAAGGGGGTTAAAGGTCACAATTGGGCTATAAATAGAGGGAGTAGCCAAAAGATATCTAAATGCGACCTACTTTGACTAGCGAGGGCTCATTAGTTATTACCAAATTGACCGAGGATAAATAAATATTTTTCAATTTTAATTACACAATGAAACGACTAAAATACTATTGGAAGCAAAAAAATCTAAAACTGACATCAATGGGCATTTTATGTATTTTCACAATGTTTTTTTTGCTAAGGAGCAATTTGGTATTTGACCAAATATAAAAAACAATAAAAAATTAAAAAGCATAGTGAAAATACCAAAATACTCTTAGAAGGCAAAAAAATTAAAACCTAGTGTCAAGTGGCTTTTCTGTCTTTTCAAAATAGTGTTTTTTGTTATTATCAAGTCAACTTGGGGGCAATTTGGTACTTGAACAAAAATAAAAAATAAAAAAGTTAGGGTACATGCAACGCCTCTTGCATCCAAAAATATCCTTTTGTCATGTTGTCGGAACTGTCATCGCGTCCTCTTCTTGATGGAGTAGCCCATATTGGTAGTGGTGATCCGGTTTGTTGCTAGTGATTAATTGAGAATTGGGCTTTGTGGTTTTTCTAGATATAAAGTTTTTGGTCTAATATCTTGAATCATGAGTTTAAAAAGTTAATGTGGGTTTTTTAATTAAAAATATTTTTTTCAGTGGTTAAGGTTATCATTTTTTTTTAATTTTGTCTATTTGCTGTTATTATCTATTTTTTTATTATTTATTTAAAATAAAAATAACTTATTTAATACAATCCGGTTTTTAATTGGTGTCACAAATTTTTTCTTTTCAAAAATATATTTACGCTACATGAACATTATTTTTAATATATAAAAAATACCCCATGGCATATTACGGGTAGACAGCTAGTATAGACTAAGGTTACCTATGATTCCCTTTTTCTTTTCTTTTTTATTTTTATTTAAAAAAAACATAGAGATTAACGGCATGTGCAAAAATACCCCAAAAACCTTGTGTCAATTAAGTATGATTTAGGAAAACAAATGGGATCAAGAAGAATACAGTCAACCAATAACATGCCTGATATACATTTAGCAAGTACAATGTGGATGACCTCCTCCTAGCTCTATGGATATAGATAGCTTCTGTGGTTCTAATGGCTGCTAATGTACAATCTTCGATCTATATATATATATATGATAGTTCTTTGAGATGATCTGCTATTAGTAAACTCGCATTTAACTCGTGGAAGCAAGCCTTTCTTAATTATATGTCTAGGTTTTATGCAGGAGACAGTGAAAAGCATGTCTAGCTAGGCTTCTGCATAGCATGGCCCATTACAAAAGGTAGCATGAATGCCTGATGAGACAGTTTGTGTGAGCGTGGGGAGGTGCTTTAAAGGTGCATAATTATCAAGCCACTTAATTTCCTCAAGCCTTTTAGATATGACGATGGTGTGGTCCATTCATTATTTGGCCATAACATGATCTCTCTGTGGCATGAGATCGAAGGAAGTTGGCTTTGACGACACAATGCCATCAACCCTAGCATCTTGATGACATGATCTTGGAGATTGAAGAATGAAATGGGCTTGAATCTCTGTATTAATTTTATCAAACCTTTAATTAAGGAAAAAAAACAATATATATTCAAAAAAATACTTGAGAAGAAGAAATTATTAAAACCTAAAAATAAGGGTCCCAAATCGAGCACATTGTTGACCAGCTCGCACCTTGGCATGCCTGCGACCGAATTTTGCAGAAATCTTTTCTATCTCATTACAGATACTCTTAAGAAGCATTGTGGACTGCATTGGATAAAGAGGAATGGCGAATAGAGCTGATTTGCATAGTGTAATACGTCCTACTGGTGAGAGGTTATTAGACTTCCATCTAGCCAGTTTCTTCTGCATATTCTCAAGGAGGTATCCATGGATTTGCTTCGTGATACGCTGATATATGCAGCAGCCAGTAGAGGAACTCCCAAGTACTTGCCCAAGTCCTCGGTTCTCCTAAAACCACAATCCCTGCTGCTGCTTCTAGGTAGCGACACTGTCACATTCACTACCAGAAAACCGGAGAAAACCAACGGAATTACCGACGGAATTTTTCCGTCGGTAATATATACCGACGGAAATAATTCCGTCTTCAAATCTGTCGGTATATACCGACAAAATAAACCCGTCGGTATATACCGACAGAATATTCCGTCGGTATATACCGACGGTTTCGCCGACGGGGTATACAGTTTGTCTGGAAATATGCAACGGCGTGGTGACGTCAGGCGATTTTACCGACAGAATTACCGAGGGATTCAAACTGATATAGCCGTACAGTGACGTGACACTTTCACCGACGGAATCACCGACGGAAGTAATCCGTCGGTGATTCCGTCGAAAAAAACCATTATATGCCCACCAATCTACCGACACTCTCTTCCTCTGTTTCTCCTTCTTCTTCTTTCCCATCCCACCTCTCCCCTCCCAAACTGCAGCTCCCCTCCCAAACTACAGCCAAACACCTATCCCAACTCTCCACTATTCTCAACACGAGCACTCAAGTTTCTTATATCTTGTATGTGGTCACAATATCCGTTTCTTGTAGATTTTATCATTTTTTTGTAAGTAAATCTATCCTTTTTAGTTTTAATATTTAATTGTGAATTTTATTGTTTTAGTATATGTATTTTGTTAACATTTGTACTTGTTTAATTGTTATTTGTCAAAGAAACTTGTAATATGAATGTATAATTTTGTAGTTGTTATAGTTTGTTTTAGATTTTGTCAAATTATATTTGTTTGTAAATTGTTGAAATTTTGTTTGAATTACACCGAATTAAATGTGTCGTTGTGATGAAATAAATAATTAATAGCTTGTTTAACGAGTCTTGTTTAATTGTTATCAATTCTATTTCGAAGTTGTGATTTCTGTAAATTTATATATGTATAAATTTGTATGTATGAACGTTGATAGTTGATAATTGATAATGAATATTTAACATAAGTGTTGTTTTAGTTTGTTGGATAATGTCGGGGAAAACCAATATTTTTGTTATGTTTTATAGAGGTTCAATAGAAGTCATGGATGATCGTTCATGGATGTATCGAGACTCACCCCAAGGATTGCGGAGGATGGATTATTGTAACGGTGTCCAGGGTTTTATTAATTTTGCAACATCTATTCCGAGGAATTTTACTGATGGCGGTATTAGGTGTCCATGCAGGAAGTGTAAAAATTTAAAGTTTTTGCATCAAGATGTTGTAACGATGCATCTTCTAACCAAAGGGTTCATGGAAGTTTACATGTGTTGGTATGCTCACAGAGAACTATTTGTTCCTGATGAGAGCTTGGAAGAACAGGTGGTTGGGTCAACTTCTAGTGCTAGCAACATGCATGAAGTTGGAAATGAGAACAGTAATCCTTACAGGAATATGGTTATGGATGCAATGAGAATGAGTGAAGGTAATGTCAGGGAATGTCCAATCGTAGAAGAAGAACCTAATGCAGATGCAGCAAGGTTTTTTGATCTGTTGAGAGATTCTGATGAACTATTATGGGATGGCTGCACGAACCACAGTAAACTATCAGCTGTAGCACAGGTGTTCACCATCAAGTCAGATCACGGGTTGAGTGAGGCCGGTTATGACAATATTATTGAATGGGCGAGAAGCATTTTACCTGAAGGGAACAGGCTGAAAGAGAACTTCTATGCTGCCAAGTCCATGATGAAACCCCTCGGTTTAGGATACCAGAAAATTGATATATGCCCTAACTTCTGCATGTTATACTACCTTGAAAATGCTGAGATGACCGAGTGCATGACATGCGGGCATTCCCGTTACAAACCTAGAACTGGTAGAGGGAAGACTCTCGTGGCATATAAAAAACTTAGATACTTCCCAATCACACCTAGACTGCAGAGGTTATTCATGTCACCAAGGACTGCTGAGCACATGACATGGCACCAATCACACCATGCGGTTGATGGAGTGATGGTTCATCCTTCTGACGGTGAAGCCTGGAAACACTTTAACAATATGAATCCTCACTTTTCAGCTGAATCAAGGAACATGCGTCTTGGGTTGTGTACAGACGGATTCAACCCATTCGGGTCATTTGCTGCTCCTTATTCTTGTTGGCCGGTCATACTGACGGTTTATAACTTGTCACCGGGGATGTGTATGAGGCCGAAGTTCATGTTTTTATCTATGGTCATACCAGGTCCGAGCAGTCCGGGGTGGAATATAGATGTTTGTCTTCGTCCGTTGATTGATGAGTTGACGCAGTTGTGGTCCTCTGGAGCTTTGACTTATGACATCTCGAGGAAACAAAATTTTGTTATGAGAGCGGCTTTGATGTGGACTATCAATGATTTCCCAGCTTATGGAATGGTTTCTGGTTGGAGCACGCATGGAAAGCTAGGATGTCCATACTGTATGGAGAACAACAAGGCATTCACGCTAACAAACGAGGGTAAAGCTTCTTTTTTTACTGTCACCGTCGTTTCTTGCCACATAACCACAGGTACAGAAAGAACAGAAAGGATTTCTTTGTTGGCAGAGTTGAAAATGATGTTGCACCCCCGCGTCTTTCCGGTGAAGAATTGTTTGATGTTGTGTCAGAGTACGGTGAAATTGTGTTTGGTCTCCAATCAGGTAAGCAGAAGTTTCCTGGTTTTGGTTTGACTCATAATTGGGTGAAGCGAAGTATGTTTTGAGAGCTTCCTTATTGGAAGACCAATCTTCTTCGCCATAACCTTGACGTCATGCACATTGAAAAGAACGTGTTTGAGAACATTTTCAACACCGTCATGGATGTGAAGGGGAAGACAAATGACAACATCAAGGCTAGATTGGATGTAGCGCTGTTCTGTAATCGTAAAAATATGGAGTTGGTTTGTGATGGGTCACGGGTCGCAAAACCAAGAGCAAGCTTCGTGCTAGAGAAAAACGCACAACTACTAGTCTACAAATGGCTTAAGAGTCTGTGTTTCCCCGATGGACATGCCTCGAACATATCAAGGCTGGTTAATATGGAGGAATGCAGATTATATGGAATGAAGAGTCATGACTGTCATGTTTTTATGCAAACACTCATCCTATTAGCTTTTCGTGATTTGTTGCCAAAGGGGATATGAGATGCACTAACAGAGATTAGTCATTTCTTCAGAGACATATGCTCCAGCAAGTTGAATGTTGATCACATTGAAAGGCTTGAAAAGAATATCGTCGAGACAATATGCAAACTTGAGATGATATTCCCTCCATCATTTTTTGACTCAATGGAGCATCTACCCGTACATTTACCGTTTGAGGTAAAAGTTGGAGGACTGGTCCAGTACAGATGGATGTATCCATTCGAGAGGTTAGATATTATAGTTGCTATGACATTTATAATTAAATGTTTTTAATTGATAATTTTTTATTAATATATATATATATATGCAGGTACTTGTTCAATCTTAAAAAAAAGGTTAAGAACAAGGCGCATGTTGAGGCGTCAATATGTGAGGCGTATATTGTTGAGGAGATCTCAATATTTATCTCATACTATTTCAAACCTCATTTGAGAACGAGGATAAACCATGTTCCACGACATGATGATGGTGGTGAAGTGCATTCAAGTGGGAACTTGTCAATATTCTCCAATCCTGGACGACCCACACCTAAAAATGCCGTGAGGGGAAGATATTTGTCTGAAATAGAGTTCAGACAAGCACACAATTATGTCCTATTTAACTGTGATGAGCTGAGAACTTTTATTAAGTAAGTAGATGTTCGACTTAAACTTTGTCAAGAGTGTGCTATTTATGTTTTGTGATACCATACACTCATATAATTTGGAACAACCTTGCAGGCAACATCTACGATACTTACTGTCCAATAACTCACAGCTGACCGAATCCCAGATCTTTCAATTACAAGATGAACAATTTGCCATATGGTTTAGAACATATGTAAGTCCTATCACAAACTCATTATCTCTTGCAATGTAATTAATTGTAGTCAATGTTACATAATATCTGTTTATTGATTATTGTTGTATTTAATTTACAAGCTAGGTTTATCAAATGGGAGGTAGTGCTGCTATTTCACTGTCTTTACTATGTCTGGGCCCTGAAAGAAAAGTCAAGTGCTATAATGGATATTTTGTCAATGGATATGTCTTTCATACTAAAGAATACGGGCATGGAAGAAAGACATACAACAGCGGTGTTTGTATTAAGGGATCGACTTCTAGTGAGTTTGAAGTTGACTACTACGGTAGATTGGAAGAGGCCATCGAACTGCAATATCATAGCGAGCAAAATAGAGTGTTTTTATTCAAATGCTATTGGTATGACACAACTGACAGAGGAATCAGAGTAGATCCTCACTATGGTCTCGTTGAAATCAACTCAAAAGCTAGACACCGCAACGTAAACGACGTCTTTGTTTTCGCAAAGCAATGCCAACAAGTTTATTACACATACACCCCTTCCTTTAGAAAGGACCGATCAAGAGTTGATTGGTTATCCGTTTTAAAAACAAAACCCAAGGGTCGTGTCGAGGTTGTTCAGGATGAGAACGAAGACACAAGTGTGATAGATGAAGTCTTTCAAGCTAGTGAGTTGGTTGAACCATACCGAGTTGCTCCGTCGATTGACTTAGAAGAAAATTTGAATTTTCGTGTTTTCAACGATAGTCTTGTTGATGTTGACGCAGAGGAGTTGAATGTTGTTTTGAGCTCTACTAGTGGAAAAAAGAATGTTGTTGAAGAAGATGATAACGAAATTGAAGAGTGCGATGAAGCTGATGATAACAATTCAATAGAGGACGAAGATGAAAATTCCGACTAACTAAACATGTTATAAAGCCTTATTTTATAATGTAATAATTTGAAACATGAAATATTTATTCTTCTTTAATGGTCAGCCCTTGCTATTGTGTTGTGTGTGCTGTAAGATTGCAATTCAAGATTTTTTGAAAGGGTTACATAAAAAAAATAAGAAAAATTTACGGTTTCACCGACGGGTATACCGACGGACTATAACCCGTCGGTATTTCACAGAGAGTTGCAAAAACATTTACGGGATTGTGCCACATTCACCGACGGCTTTTCCGACGGCCAATACCGACAGATCTCTGCACATCCCGAAGCGCACGCATGTCTGACACGTGTCCATCTGCACGAATACCGACGGCTTTGCCGACGTCAAATATCGATGGAATCACTGACGGATTGTCGCACATCCCGAAGCGCACGCATGTCTGACACGTGTCCGTCTGCACGAATACCGACGGCTTTGCCGACGTCAAATACCGACGGAATCACCGATGGCGTACACATGTCTGACACGTGTCCGTCTGCACGAATACCGACGGATTTTCCAACGGATTTGCCGACGGATCGAAAAGTTTGGCGGGATTTTCTAACTTTTTTGATGCGTATTTCAATTAATTGCCGACGGAATTACCGACGAAATTTAATTCCACCGACAACAATTAATTTTCGTCGGAAAAATTGCTATATATACCGCCCCATCCCCCCACTTTGTTCATTTTCTCCTCTTCTCCCTTTCTCTTCTTCTCTCGTTTATATTTAGCTTTTAGAAGGATTTTATTGTTTTGGTGGTAGTTTTAAAAGGTATGTATTCTTTTTTCTTTATCTTTGTATTTTTTTATTTTAATTATGATTATTTTTTTTGGTGTTCTTTGTTTTGTGTATTGTTTGTAGATAAAATCTTAAATTCAACACACTATTAAGGTAAGCATTTTTTATTCCCAAATTTATTTTGAATTGATATAGTGTTTTTTAGTTTTGTGTATTGTTTGTTTTGTGTTTATGTTGTGTGTTGTGTAGTGTTTTTTAGTTTTTTAATTTTATTTATTAATTTTATGATATTATTGTTTGTATTGCTATAATTGTTATTGTTGAATTTATGTTAAAAATGTTAATTTATATATATATATATATATATATATATATATATATATAGAATTACATTTAATTAGT
The DNA here is from genome assembly GCF_000002775.5 of Populus trichocarpa. Taxonomy (NCBI): domain Eukaryota; kingdom Viridiplantae; phylum Streptophyta; class Magnoliopsida; order Malpighiales; family Salicaceae; genus Populus; species Populus trichocarpa. The sequence goes on along the minus strand of NC_037299.2, from coordinate 3,448,508 downwards.
TTATCTTAATTTAGGATATTATTGTTTGTATTGCTATAATTGTTATTGTTGATTTATTTTAAAAATATTAATTTATATATATAGAATTCCATTTAATTAGTTTATCTTAATTTAGGATATTATTGTTTGTATTGCTATAATTGTTATTGTTGAATTTATGTTAAAAATGTTAATTTATATATATAATTGTTATTGTTGATTTATTTTAAAAATGTTAATTTATATATATAGAATTACATTTAATTAGTTTATCTTAATTTAGGATATTATTGTTTGTATTGCTATAATTGTTATTGTTGAATTTATGTTAAAAATGTTAATTTATATATATAGAATTACATTTAATTAGTTTATCTTAATTTAGGATATTATTGTTTCCATGTCATTGTTATTGCTTGTTATTACATTTTTATATTTATGTGTACACGTTAATTTCTATTTTGAGGTCCATTAGGGTCGATCGTGTTAGGAATGATATTGATTTAGTTATCTTTTGCTTTTGACCATGTAATTATTTATAAATTAAGAGTCTTGTCTCCTAAAACTTGAAATGTAATATTAATCCGTAAATTTGAATGTATGACTTTAATCTAATGTTTGTAACTCTAAATACCAATTTAACAATGAATGTTCATAGTTGTAATTCTATATGATGTTATTGAATAAAATGTTGTGTTGATGATGATGAGTTGGGTTGAGATCCAGGATGATTGGATCGGGATGTGAAATAAAATTGGAAGTATAATATGATTTTGTCGACAACTTGGGACCCCCCAGTACAGGGGAGACTCTGTCGATTTTTTTTTTAAATAATCGAAGTTAATTATGTAATTATTCGTATAAATTTGTGTAGATGCGTAGAATGAAATCTACAGCACGTCGTCAGAAGACGGTTACAGTTAGTTCTTCTAGCAGCGAGGAGGACGTATCCTTAGGTGCTGATCACGGCGAGGAATCTACGCCAATTGTGATGCTGCCTCTTCTAGCGCGGTTTCACAGCGCAGAAGCGGTGTGCCTTCACAGCGAGGTCAATTCACCCGCAAGTACCAGGCACAATGGAAGGATGACCTCTCAATGTAAGTTTGTTTAGGTTTTAGTTTTTTTATATATATACTTATAACATAATTTATGAACAACTAATTAATATTACTACTTTTATTTCATTTCAGGTTCACAAACATTGAGACTGCAAGGACTATAACATTGGCGTTTAAATCATCGATGGAGATTCCATTGTTTCAATGGAGCCAGGTTTCCAGACATCCTGAGTGGAAACCTAATATCGATGCATGGTTTAAGCGATTTCAGGTCGGTGTTAATTTTTAATTTCCAGCTTATTTTTAATAAATGATTTTTATAATTTTATATCTTGTACTATTTTTATTTTATATGAATTATTTATATACACAAAACAAATTTTAGTGGGATAGGGCGGACAACAATGTTGTGAGGAGGGTATGAGAGAATCACGCGGCAACTAGGTAACATCAAAAATAATATTTATTTTTGTTTTATAATTTTATGTTTTAAATTCTAATTTGTTACTATGGAAGTAGGTTGCGTGATTTTTGGTATGACACCCAAAAAAAATCAAAAAGACATGCGAGGGATAACGGTCTTGAAGGATGGAATGAGGTGGCGGTTTGGCAGGAATTCAAACCGCCATTCATCTCGGGAGAAATATGGACGACATATATTGTGCACGTGACCTCAGAGCGGTTCTCACGGCGCTCACAGTCCGGCGCCGACAACCGAAACCGGCAAATTCATGGTTCGGTGACCACGCACACTGGCGGATCCGTCCCATTCAACGCACATGCAAAGCGGATGGTAAGATTAATTTTAATGAAATATATCGTTAATTAATTTTTCGTTCCTTATAATATATTTAACTTTCAACCTCTTTTTTCCTTACAGGCTGCGTCTCTTGGACGTGAACCGAGTCCAATGGAGCTGTTTGTAGAGACGCATGTGCGGAGTCAAGACTGCCAAAAGGGGGTGCAGCAGTTCGTGGACAACCGTGCTCAGCACTTTGTGGTATGTTCGTTCATTCATTTTATTTTGTAAGTTATTATTTTCTTGAATTGCATCTTGAATTGCATTTGATGATTTTTTTACCGATGGAATTTTCAGGAGACCTATAATAGCCGGTTGAGGGAGAGATATGGGGACAATCCGTCGACCCATCCAGATTTCGATCCAGATTTGTGGATGGAGGCGGGATCGTCTGGTGGACCCGATAAAAATAGGGTCTACGGGCTCTCCAACACTACGGCTGAAAACTTGCGTTCGACTCGTAGTGTCTCAACTGTTGGAAGCTCTCCATCAGTATTGAACACCCAGTCTAAGGAGTTCATTGCGTTGAAACAACAATATCAACAACTACGAATTATGATGAGCTCCGTCAAATAGTCATGGAGATGAGATCAAAGATGGGTGACGATACTTGTGCAGCTTCTTTTTGGCCGTATGGTCCCGGGAACAACCACCCTCCTCCTCCTTCAGCTCCGCCGCTATTCTAGTTTAATTTTGTTTTTTAAACACATTAAATTTGTAATGAATATTATTTAACATTACTTTTATATTTTTAATGTTTAATCCATTTTTATTTGTTTATTAAGGTTTTTTACAATTAATAAATTATTTCTTTATATATATTTTAAATACCTACCGACGGATAGTATCTGTCGGTATTTCACAGAGAGTTGCCAAACAATTACCAGCCATGCCATCATTACCGACGGATAGTATCCGTCGGTGATTAAATGCAGACGGATATACCGACGGATAATATCCGTCGGTATTTCACAGAGAGTTGCAAAACAATTACCAGCCATGCCATAATTACCGACGGAAATGCCGTCGGTACTTACCGTTGAAATTTCAGACGGATTTATTCCGTCGGTAATGTTCCCGCGGGAAACTTTTTTTTGGTGCGCGCGTATCCGTCTGTAAGACCGTCGGTGTTCCATCGGTGGGTGTTTTTTTTTATTTGCGACAGACTTAGCGACGGAAATGAGAGTTACCGACGACTGTTATACCGACGGACATGTTCCGTCGGTGAAGCCGTCGGTAATTATTTCACCGACGGATTTCATTGCTTTTACCGACCGAATTAATCCGTCGGTAAAACTGGATAATGTTGTAGTGATTTCTGGAGAAAAATAAATTAGTTTTGCTAACACTGAACTTCTGACCTGATGCAAACACATAATTCGTTCAAGCAAGACATGATTTTTCCCATTTGATTAGTGCTCGCTTCTGCAAATAACATCATATCGTCCGCGAAAAAAACATGTGGGAGATCTTCGGACCTGTTGTGCTTACTCGGAAAGGTTTCGAAGCTCCAGCTGCAACCTCTACTCGGTAGAAATCGAGTTGACGGCCTTGATTTTTGCTCAGCCATTGTAGAAACTCTTATAAAAAGAAAAGAGTGCCTAAAACATAACTTTGGGGATTCTTGTGCCACAAATAGGCCCAAGTCAAAGATTCTGAGGTAAGCATGGGCTACACAATCCAAAAGACATTGTTTTCCAACAAAGCAAACCCCCAACATCATTCTATATGTGATCTTTGTAAACAAAAAACTACTTGTCCATGAAACTTCATGGAGAAAATCCCACTACCAATTCAACAATGTCCATCTGCAGATTGTTCCATTGTTCTTCTTCTGTTTGGCATATTAATTAATAGCCTATATATATATTACAAAAAAGAAAAAAAAAACGTCCGCATAATGGCTAAGCAGTGGACTATAAAACTATGACGAATTAGGACCTCAATTTCTTCTTATTTGATTATTCTGTGGGCACCCTTTGGGAAGTGGTTGAAGCCATTACAAAATGCTTTGGCACTTTATAGTAAATATTTTACTATAAATGAATATATCAAATGTCATTTAATGGGCATTAATGTGTTTTTTGTTTTGCAGTAATGTATCTCCAAATTGAAATACGTGACAGATTATTATTATTATTATTATTATGCAAGAAAACCTAAGAAAAAGAGAGAAAAATGTTGATAGATACTCAAGCATGCCTTCAATATTAATTTAGTTTAATATTATAAAATGCGTGAAATGAAGATATTAGATAAACAACATAATAGAAGTTTTAATTAGTATGCATTATTTAAATTTTTATTATGTCTTTAAGTGTATTCATTTTCTATTTATTATTTTTAATTTCTACTATAATAAAAGAATTAATTTTCAAAAATGTCATTGAATAATTAGAAAATTCTTTAATATAATTTGAAAACAATCAACAACATGAAATAACATATACTTGAATATTCATTTCATATATAATTTGAATAATAGTAAAATAATAAAATATTCATGACTCATTAGAGAACATGTATGTTCTAGTTAAAATGGCTTGTTTAGCTGCTTTAGCTACAAAATAAGGAGCTGGATATAGATACTATAAATTAGGATTTTAAATTAATTTCAAACATAAGATAAAACGACATGAAAATTATAGAAGTAATTTTCGTTATCAAGACATTTGTTAACCAAGAAATACTAAGATAATATCTATATTTATATAACAAATTAAAAAAAGATTTATTAAAAAGATAATAACAAATTAAATACTAAGATAATAGCTGTGGGGGAAATTATTAAAAAGATTTATTACTATTTTAAAATAGTTAAATTAAACAATTTAAAAATAATAGAGATTATATTAAATAAAAATCTAATTAAAAAAATAAAACTAATCATAAATAAAGAGAAGGCCATGAGCTGTGTTGCCAACTAGAGGTCTAGGCTTGCATGCTTGGTTTAAGAAGTAAAAGTCCAAGCGTGCTTGGTCATGGAATTTTTATTTAATTTTCTAGAAATTAAAATAAATATCCACTAAAGTTGGCAACACTTAAGTTTTGAACGAGAAAGTGTATTTTTTAAATTGAAGTCCTCACTCTTTATTTATGCTTTTTTTTTTGTTTTAACAAAAAAAACATTTTTTTTAACAACATTGTTTTTTTAATAAAATCTCAAGACAATTAAAATAAATATTTACAAGAATTCTAATAATTTAAATTTAAGAAGGGAAAATTATTAGTTGAGGTAAATCTCTCATTTCGTTGTTCGTTTTCTTTCTTTTATAAAAAATGCCTTCTTTATTAGTAACAAGTTATTTTAGCAATATTTATGTAAAAGATAAAAAATGATGAACTCATGAAAACTATATAAAAATAAATATTAAATATTTTATTCTTATTGATTATTTATATGCAATTTGTTGATTATTAACTTTCTTGTCCTATCCCATATCTACTTGTTACATATTATGCTCATATAAAATTATTTAAAAATTTATTGAAAATATAACAATTAAAATTTATAATCTTATTTAAAAACTATAACATACTCAAATGATTTTTTAAAAAGTCTTTTAATTAATAATTTTAATATGGATTTATTTTAAATAAAAACAAGCTTTTCAAGAACAAAAAGCTTGCCCCGCCTCAAAAGAAGAAAGTCCAGGTATGCTTGGGCCTAGACTAAGCTTGTATACCTAGCACTGTTATTTTCAATTAAAAATTGCAACAAACATTGTATTGTTTGCTGTAATAATTTTTTAATAAACTCCAATGTCTCGGAAATCAGGGTTGGGTTTTTTTATTTTCAAAACTTAATTTTAAGATTTCAATAAACTCATTCTCAATTTAAAATATCCTCTAAATCACTCTAAAATAAAATAAAATCTATCCAAATAAAAAAAACACATTATAATTAAGGTTATAATTTGTTTTTTCCAGTATGCTTCAAAGGCGACCCCATCCATTAAACTCTCATTAGCTTATTAACACTAAGATTAACTTTTATTATGGCCAGACTAGAACTGACTAAGTGTGTGTTTGGTATTGCGGTAGTGGTTATGGTTGTGTTTTGAAAAAAATTATTTTATAAAAAGTACTTTTAATTGAGGTTGGTTTGAAAAAATAGGTGTTTGGTTAAAACTGTGGTTGAAATTGAGGTTGAAAAAAAGTAGTTTAATGTGTTTGGGTAAGAATGCTTTTGGAATTGAGGTTATAAAATAATTTTAAAAAATATATATTAATATTGATGGTTTTAAATTTAAATATTGTAGAATTAATTACTCATATTACATTATGAAATAAATAATAATTTATATAAAATATTTTTTATTATTCCATTAAACTATTTAATAATACAATTAAATAAAATATTATCAGGTATAAAATTGATATTATAGTGCGAGTGAATTTAATTCACTCTATACTAGTTTTTCGGTAAAAAAACATTATTCATATCACAGTGCAAATAAATTTAATTTACTCTAAACTAGTTTTTTTAAAAAAAAATATTAATAAAATTAACACACACTAAAAAAAAAAAAAAACCTGTTTTAACAGTGCAAGTGAATTACACTGTTCACGTGAACAGTGCACTTCTCCTGCACTGTTCACTTGAACAGTGTACCGTGTACACTGTTCATGCTAATTGCATTGTTCAGTGAACAGTGCAATTAGCATGCACAGTGAATGGAAAGCAGGATTTTCCTGCTTTTCATTTACAACATTTCAGCCGCAAAAATCACGTGGGACCCATGTACAGTAAATTAATTTTTTTCAAACGACTGCAAACTGCGTTTTAATTAAAACGCAGCCGCGTAAACAAACGGACCCTAAATGCTTTATCTCTTCTCTCTTAATATTTAAGAACTAAAATGTGAAGAAAATAAAATTTAAAGTCAAAACTTTAAAACCTTAAAAATAAAGATCAAATTTTGGGACATTAAAACTTTAAGGACTAAACTAAAAGAAATTTTTTTATGTTTATTTTAGTGCTCATTGTTTTAATTTTTTAACTATAACATAAAATTCTATTTTGTAAAATTGAATTTTAATTCATTTCTAAAATATAAAACTTGCCAATATAACATTGGTGAGTGAAATTAAAAAGAAACAAAGTTCAAGTATTGTGTAATTTTTAGAATTTTTATTTGGCTTGATTTTAGAATTTTTTTTAAGTGATTAGAGGATTCCTTAGTATATCTAAACATCTTGAATTCCAGAAATTATCACCAAGAAGTTGCTGCTCAGTCAGGAAAATTCTCAATGAATCTGACTGCTTTTGAAATGGATAATACACAGGAATACATCCTTCATGAACTCAGGGAAGATGGAATCCAATCCTATTGACCAAGTGACAAACGATGGGATCATTTATATTATTAAGACGCTAGAAAAAGCTAGCTTAGTTCACACATTAGCCATCGGCTGAAATCATACAATTACAAACGAAGACATCAACAACACTTATTCAAAATGATAGACGTAGAGGTTGTAAGAGAGCCAATAATCATTTTTTCTTGGCGATGAACAGGCCCCATCGCTGCTCCCCAGATGAACTCCTGATCAGCTTTGCCTTCCATCCACCAACTATATCATTATAGTCCCCCTGGAATGGATAATGGCCAAGTGAGTTGCCTAAAATTATAGAAAATCAGCATCTAAGAATTCGGGATTAAACGAATGAAGGTATACTCACTTCGGAAAAGTCGTGGATGAACTCATCCTTGTCCTTCTCTATAGCATTTAACTCCCTTTGCAGAACTTTGTTGAACTGAAGACAGAAGTAACAAAATAATTCAGATTTCGAAGGCCGATTAAATACTAAATCAATGACGATACAAGGGAATGGTTGATCTGTGGCAAACCTGATCAGTTCGGTCCTCTGCAACGACCTCATCAAAACCAGCATCCCTAAGCATCTGCATATCATTCATAACATGACAGACATTTTAGGAATTGGGAACCAAAAACCACATATCTGGCAACAACAAATAATTTCAGATGCAAATATACCTGGCCATATGCTTTTACATCATGAAGATCATATCCTCTCTGTTTAATGTACTCGGCGAATTCTGGTGATGGAGTTCCATCACACTTGCAGTAATCACTGATAAGTACTTTACCTCCAGGCTTCAACCACTTGAAGAAAGATCTAAATAATGCAGGTTTGTCCTGAGACATGGTAGTTCATGAAGTAAAATTAATCAAGGATAGGAATAGAGGCAGACAGGCAGCTTCTAACAATACAGAAAATTAAGCGCCATGCAAAAATTGTAATGACTTTCTTTCATCACTCGGAGTCCCGAAACGTTCACATAAATCAGGTTTTATGCAGGTCAAGGAGCCTGTGTTTTTCAAGAACAAATATAACAGAGTGGAAAAATTCTATCCGAGGAACAGCACTGAAAGCAGTATCACAAATTGACCAGTAACTTCTAACAAAACAGAAAGAAAAACTGCGTGCTGCCAAAGAAAGCCAACTCTCCAATCTTCACAAATCAAAAGCTACTTTGCAGAAACATCTGATAATTCTTACTTGAATGTGCAAAATGGTGTCACGGCTGTAGATAACATCAAATGTGTTGTCAGGATATGTCTTTGTAGTACAATCAGCAACTTCAAACTCCACAGAACATTTGAGCCCAATGGCACGTTCAAGGGCAAACGAAATCATATTTATGGAGAGGTCAATGCCTACAACCTCCACATCAAAGTTCTCAGCCATGTAAAAGTCACCTCCCCCAATCCCACAGCCAACATCTAGGACTTTCTGGCCAGGCTTAAGATCCAGTTTTCCCACAAATTCTTTAGTTGTTTCTGCACAGATTCAAATATGCATTTAGAAACAGTAATGCAAGAATAAGAAGAAGAGATCAACGAACTAATCTGATAGATATTTTAATATTGAGAAAGAACTTTTGCATTGAACTCTTTGAAAAGAAATATATTCATATGGTTAGGCCATTAAGATAGTTCACAAAAATTTTCCCTTGGTATGCTCAACAAGGAAAGGGGTGAAGATAGAAGCACATTGTCTATGCAGGTGCTTGGCTTTCAGGTTGTAATTTCAAACTTCGTAGAAAAGGGCAACTTATAGCTTTTTCCCCCAACTGGGAAGGGGGAGAAAGAAAAGAATGGAACGGTAGCATACCAATTCCTCCTGTACTCACATAACCTTGTCCAAAGACACGCTCATAACGTAATATGCCATTGGATTTATACTGAACATTATCTAAGAATCGCTGGAACCCCTTATCCTCATATGAACTAACTTTCTGCCATATCCAACAAATCTGCACCAAGCAAGTATTGCATCATGTCAATTAACCCATCTAATTAAGCCTCAAAGGAACAAAATCAAATGATCTAGTTTCATTGCCTGATTCTGGTTCTTTTTGTTTTTCACATAAGCTGAGATGCATTTGCAGCCAACAAGAGAGAGTTCGAAAGAATCTCCAGACCCATCACGCGTATGGCATTCTTTAAACACCTGCAATACAGTATATATAATGTTTACAAAACTTCATGAAGATCTTGTTAGTTATTGCTTACAACCTATAAGGTTAACTGAAAAAATGACCACAAATCACCTATATTGAGGGAACAATAGCCATTAGGAATCATCAATCTATATTCATTTTATCTCCTGAAACTTAGAATCTTACTGGTTCAATAAACATTTGAACCTGAGTGGTGCTATCATACATAGTATAACACATATAAACAATAATTTTCTAGCTCATCACACATGTTCAGTTAACAAAACGTGGAGTCCTTTCAAAGAATATTTCAACAAGAATCAAACCTTCGTGTAGAATCTGGGTTCCCGGTAATGGGTTGGGTTGTATTTTCGCTTAGAATCTCCAGATTGATGAAAACAAGACTCTCTGAAGAAAATAAACCCATCAACCTTCACCCATTTGACCATCCTTTCTACCAGATTCTCCACCTGCAATCCATGTTAACAATACACAAGAGACAGAGTCGTTATCAGAGTTGTAGAGAAGGGTACTAGAGAAAACTAACTTGCAACCACAAAGACTACACCAGTTTCAAAGAACAAGAAGACGCCTGATGAACCATCACAAAGACTACAAAAGAAGGCATTGAGAAAATAACGAGCCAAGGAAAAAATTACACAATATTTATGTAGGATACTTCATATATAGACTGGTGCAACCTTAAGCTGAATTACTAGCAAATCCATAAGCATATTGTGAAATGAAATAACAAGTAGGAATAAGGATTAGGAACGTTCACCTCTTTGTCAGAGAGATACATGAGAAGCCAATTTGAGAATATCAAATCCACCGACCCCTCTGAAATATTCAGATCTGGGGATGTCACATCAGCGCACATAAACTTGACATTCTTATAGTGTCCGTTGATATTTTCATTCTGCAATTAGAAGATAGGGGAAAGAAAATATGATAAAACTCGAACAGAAATCTAGAAATAACAATATACATCCAGTTCAACAGGCATAAACAAAAAGCTCTTTCTGTATATAAATATGGAGGACCACAGTCACCTTTTTTATTGCACTCTCAATGAAGTCCAAAGCCACTACTTGGCCAGCCTTCTGTGCTAATTCCCCTGTGAAACGGCCAATACCAGCTCCGAGTTCCAAAACTGTTTTTCCTTCATAAGGTGGAAGCAGAGAAAGTATCTGTGCATACCCCCAATTAGTAAGTTTCAGAAAACTATATAAACCATAACAGCAATCAATGATCTAAAAGCATTAAGAATTCAAAATGAAGATGCATATTTATCAATGAACTAACAATATCATTTTAACGTATTTTGAAGAACAATATCTAAAGGAACAATTTTCTGTTAAAATTTACATTAAGTAAACAGGATTGGGATTTAAATCAAACAAAGAAGCAGTAAAGAACATCTGAAGCAGGGATCTTGAACGATCATTTTACAATTCATTGCTCCACAATTAATGCTGCCAAATACCAATGTACTAAACATTAAGTAAACAGGATTGGGATTTAAATCAAACAAAAAAAATAAAATTACACACACAACATTCCCATGTACATATTAAAACAAAAGGGAAAGGAGCATTTTTTGAAGCAGTAAAGAGAAGTGTACCTCAGGTCTTTCTTCCTTGTCAAGTTCAGATGCTTTCGAGTCAAGCATCATTGCATTCACACTCAAATCGGAAATGTTATCCATCCAATACTTCTTCTGAATATCGCGTTCTTCCACTGACAAACCCAGAAACAAAAACCAATGTAAGTCCAATCTCGACGTAATGCACGCCATATATATAATCTCCAAAACATTAAAAAAAAAAAAAGTGACAATACATAAAATAGTAAAAAAAAAAAAAAAGAGGGGAAAGCAAGCAAAACCAAAAAGAAACGATTCTTCAAAAAACAAAAAATGGGTATCGTACCATGAGTAGCCATTGTTGAAAGGAACTTTCTTTAACAAGAAGGAAAAGCAAAATGGGTTCTCTCTTCGAGTGTTTTGTTTAAAAAGAAAAGATTTTGAAAGGAGATGATGGTGATGTAAACGAAAACGAAAACGAAAACGAAAACTTAAGAACCCTCGACGGCAATGCAAGATTTTGAAAAGGTCCTGGATCTACGGTCATAAGCTCTGCCTTTCTACTGCATCACTTATTTGCTATGCTATAAAACTCTCCTGCGATGCTCAGCTTGGGTTTCTGATACCTGGTATGTGTGGGTTTTTTATATTGATAAACCAGGGTTTTTTTAATATACTGCCTATTTTGGCTTATTGCATGCATGATGATGCCTCTTATTTACTTAATAATTAATAGCTATACTTTATTTTTGGGTTAAACAACTACGTTTGCAAAGGACATAATTATAATTATATAATCTTTATTAGGCAGTCTTGAAGTTAAAACTCTAATAATTATATTCAAAATTTAATTAAAAAAAAAGAGCCATGTCTATTGGAATATAGAATATCTACATAAACAAACAAGAGTGGATATATATATATATATATATATATATATATATATATATATATATATATATATAAGATCTAGGATCTAGCAAAGTATAGTTTATTTTTTATTTTTTTAGTGTTATAATTAAATTAATAAGTGGAGCAAATAAAATTTGAATGATTGATATAGGACAGATTTAAAGAGTGTTTGAGAGTGTGACAACAGTTGTTTTATCAATGTTTTTTACTTGAAAATAAATTAAAATAATTTTTTTATTTTTAAAAAATTATTTTTAATATCAACATTAATCAAAAATAAAATTTGAATATTGATATGAGACAGATTTAAAGAGTGTTTGAGAGTGTGGTAACCGGTAATAGTTGTTTTATAAATGTTTTTTACTTGAAAATAAATTAAAATAATTTTTTTTATTTTTAAAAATTTATTTTTAATATTAACACATTAATAAAAAATATAAAAAATTTTAAAAAAAATTTAAAATTTTATGGAATTTAATTATATTTGAAACACAATAATAAACGTGGAATTAACCTTTCAGATCCCACAATGATTCGAGGGACCACTTTAAGAATCTATAAATATTGTTTTTATCCGAAAATAGGGGGAGAAAGTGAAGAAAACGAGTGCCTATTGGAGGTAGACTCGGTGAAGCTGCGAAGGGCCAAAGAGTGAAGTGAATCTGAAAATGTATTTTGTTGATGGTATCACGTGAGCTTATAGAGCCACTTGCCACCTACCATCAATTATTACTTTCCTAATCTGTCGTTGCTACGTATCCATTTCCCCCTTTTTTTTTTTAAATGATTTTTTATTTAAAATGATAATAAATTAATAATTTTTTTATTTTTTTATGATTTTAATTTATTAACACTGCAAATTAAAAAAAATCATTTTAATGTATTTTCATCCAAGAAATACTTCTATAAAAACATCATATAAACACATTCTTCATCAAATAACAAATTAATATGTTTTCTAATTCGCAATTTGTGTAATAATCATCTTTTCATCGAATCAGCCACCATTGCTTTGAATATATTGATAAAAACATGATTTTTTTCAATATTTTTCATAAATATGCTGTGATGTGTGTGAGCATAAGTGTTTTGTTAGTAGAGAATGAATAGATAAAATTGAAAATTCTTATATATATATATATATATATATATATATATATATATATATATAGAGAGAGAGAGAGAGAGAGAGAGAGAGAGGGAAGTGAGATTTACAACATGAATGAGAATTCGCGTACGTATCAAACCAATAAATCATCCTTGTGGGTTTAGTGATCATCAGATCATCCTGGTGTTATTTTGCTAATTTGTAAGCTCCCCATGTCATTATGATCGATTATTACTTGGGATTGTCGGTAATGGTGTGATTTACAGAAACATGTGGTGTCTTAAGGATGAGCACAGTTCATCAGTTCCTGGGGAGCTAGGGCCATCATGGCTGAAGCAAGGGAACGGTTAGGGCAAACTCTGAGGGGCAAATTCTTGCATAACGCAGCCATGGATGATATATATTAATCCAGTTGCGAAAACATGAGGATAATGAGGTAAGACTACGCTAAGAAATCATCATATGTGTAATTTGTACGTAGTTTTTTAACAGCCAAAGACGATGGTGCACAGCACCTATTGAAAGTGTTTCATCACTTGACCCGTGAACACAGAGAATTATTAAGGATAGAGAATGAGGAATCTCACCACGACTGGCCGGCGGTGGAGTTGAAAAGGGATCTTCAGTGGCGGAGTGGGTGGAGGACATTGAATCCTATGGATGAAAGAAGCAAGATTCTTCTTCTTCCTTTTGTGGAGAAAAAAATAAATAAAGAAATCAGCTGTGGTTGTGGCTTGGAAACGGGTTCATGAGGGGCCTCTTATAGAACTGATTGATGTCGTGTTCAGTGAGTCCGTTGCCCCTTTCCACGTGATCATGGGCCTAGCCTCCAATAATTTGCACACAGCATAAAGATCACTAAAAGTGTAACTTTTTATTTTCAATTATTATTTTTATGATTTTAAATTGTTTTAATACGCTTTTTATTAACAATAATATTTTATAAATAATAATAAAAATTATTATTTTAATATATTTTCAAATAAAAAAACATTCTAAAAACAACTATTATTATAATTTTTTTATACTTTTTATTGAGAAACAAAAAAATATTTAAGAAAGGTGTGGTTGATATGCACATCAATGATTCAGCTTTAATTATTGATATTTTAATGTTTGTGGTTTCTCCATTAAGGTTTGTTTTTTTCGACGGTCGACATTCACTGCATTACAAATCCTCCATCTTTTTTATATATATAAAAAATTAATTACACTATCATGATCTAATTTTCTAATTATCATCAAATTCATGTTATTTTAGGAGCCACAAACTTGAATATACATTAATATAATTATATTATTATCAATCTCTGACTAGTTTGTGTGAAATAACCAATTTAACCCAAAAGCTTAAGTTGTTAGGTAAAAGGTTCCAAGATATGGTTTATATTATTTTCTAACATATCCCCTCAAGTAAAAACCTTTTGGACTTGAAATTTGCACAGACTCACATTACTTTGTGCTTAATTTTTATCAAATAAATAGGGATAGTAAGATTCAAACTCGTGACCGCTTGATTATCAAAGCTCTGATATCATATTAAATAATCAATTCAACCCAAAAGATTAAGCTGTTAGGTAAGGTCTCAAGATATAGTTTATATTAGTTTCTAACAGTTTGCATATCGATTAAAATTAATTTTTATCTTAAGATATTTTTAAGCCCATATCCCTTATATCAATTTAATATAATCAATTAAATTTAATATAATCAATTAAATTTAATAAATTCACCAAGTGTTGGTCTTAATATTAAGACCTAAAAAATCAAAGAAATAAGTATACCTCCTTAATCACCACGTCAATCCTTTAAGATTACAATGTTTTTGTTATAATGATAATTTTTCTTAGAAGATTGTCCTATTGGGAAATATTCCTGCATAATTTCTTTTCAAAAATTAAATAATTTCTCAAAATTAATATGATTTTATTATAGAAAATAATGTACATTCAACCCAAGGAAAACACATTGTTATTAATATTTTTATATGTAGGGTTACGTCCTTGAGTATTTAAAAGAAAAAAAATCCGAAAGAAACAAATAGTATTTATTGTACCTGTTGTCTTTTTGCATAGACAGGTCAAGTTAATTTATTTTATAGTGCAACGAAACTGTGCCTACCACTGGTTGTGCAATGAAACTTTAGTACTTTTTGCATAGACAGGATTAGTATTTTATTGTAGCGTAAATTATTATGAATTATAAGTGTTTTTACCGTGAGCTGCATTATTTCATAGTGTAGCAGAAATTATTATAGATTTAGAGTAATTTTACATGTATTATACTGTTTGGTGGGGGTATGGTAAGGCAATAGATCTTAGGTGTCTGGCTGCAGATCTATTTTCATGGGTCTGCAAACCCTGCATCAAAAAATAGTAAATTTGTTTGATGGGGCATGGTAAGGTTGCAGATCCTAGGTGGTGGCTGCAGATCCAGGCAAGCGCGTCTGTAGACCCGCTTTCCTGGATCTCTTCTGACCTGCACCTGAGTTCTACAGACCCTCCTAGGAGTTGGAGACTTGTTCAGCTAGGTCTGCAGAGAAGAAAAATGAAATATATATATATATATATAATAACAATTATTATTTAAAAAAAAAGTATTACTATAAAATCTTTGGCCAAACAGGTTTAATATTATTATTTGTATTCTAAATATTATTATTTATTATAATTAAAAGTATTAATATTAAAAATATTATTATTGTGATATAAATATTATGATTTTTATTATAATTAATATTATTAATATTAAAAATAGCATTATTTTTATTATAAATATTATAATTTTGATTATAATTAATATTATTCAAATAATAATTAATAAATTTGTAGAAAATATTATAAATATTGAAAAGCAAAAATAGATTTGATTTGTAGGGTAAAATTAAGAATTAATATCACTATTATTGTTGTTGTTATCATCATTAGTAATTTTTTTATAAAAAAATTATTATTGCCATCGAAGAAAAACCATAATTTTTAAAAAAAGATTGAAAAATATAAGAACTTGGATACAGACACCTTGCAGTGGGTATGCCCAGCCTAGGTGACAGGGACTGGCCCATGCGCCTGGCTGCAGACATAGGCAAGCGGGTTTGCAGGCCTGCGCGCCTGGCTGCAAACACAAGCGAGCAGGTTTGCAGGCTCTCGCGCAAGGGTTGCATACCCGGGCGGTGGGTGCAAACCTACTCGAGTGGGCTGCAGAATCGTGCGCCTAGGGTCTGTAGACCTGCGCGTTGAGTGCAAACCCGCCCACCAGTTCTCTTCTGACCTACGTAGAGGTTTTGCAGCAAGTGCACATAACTTAGACTTGGTCGCCTGCCAAGTCCAGGACTCCCGTGGACTTGGCCAGCAGCTACGAGAGAATTATTATTATTATTATTATTATTATTATTTATTGTTATCATTAGTAAATTGAAAAAAATATATTATTACCATCGAAGAAAAATAATATATTTTTTAAAAAACGATTAAAAAATATAAGAACTTGGGCAGACAAGTTAAATATTATTATTAATATTATTAAATTTACAATAAATATTATTACTATCGAAAAAAAAATATAGATTTGATTTTAAGGGTAAAATCAATTATTATTATTATTATTATTATTATTATTAACTTGGGTCTGACATCCCCTTCCAGAACCAAAAAAACTTGGGGCTGGAAAGGTGCACCTGACTCAAGTTGCTTGGGCGTGACAGGAGCGCAGACCCAAGTCCCTTGGAACTTGCAACACCGTCTGACCAAAGACACTTGGGTCAGGCATCCAGACCTAAGGCAAATGGGTCTGACGTCCTGACCCAAGTCTAATGGGTCCAGCGTTGCAGCTACAACCAAAGCTCGAGGGGCCAAAGCTCTTGGGCCTAATGTTGCAGCTAGACCCACTTAAACATGAATAAGTTTAATATTATTATTAATATTAAAAATATTATTATTTATCTTATAAATATTATTATTTTTATTATAATTAATATTAAAAATACCATTATTTGTATTAAAAATATTATTATTTTGACTATAATTAATATTACTAATATAATAATTAATACATTTGAAAAAAAATATTAGTAATATTGAAAAAAAAAAAGATTTGATTTGAAGGGTAAAATTAAGAATTATTATTATTATTATTATTTATTGTTATCATTAGTAAATTGGAAAAAAAAAATTATTACCATCAAAGAAAAACCATACATTTTTTTTTTAAAAAAAGATTAAAATATATAAGAACTTGGACAGACAAGTTAAATATTATTATTAATATTATTAAATTTACAATAACTATTATTACTATCGAAAAAAACATAGATTTTGATTTTAAGGATAAAATTAATTATTATTATTATATTAATTATTATTATTATTGACTTGAGTCTGATATCCCCTTCTAGAACCAAGAAACTTGGGGCTGGAAAGGTGCACCTGACCCAAGTTGCATGGGAATGGCAGAAGCGCAGATTCAAGTTTCTTGGGTCTTGTAGCACCACCTGGCCCAAGACACTTGGGTCAAGCATTCGGACCCAAGGCCAAAGCTCTTGGGTCCGGCGTTGCAGCTACACCCACTTAAACATGAATAAATTTAATATTATTATTAATATTAAAAATATTATTATTTATATTATAA
Source organism: Populus trichocarpa (assembly GCF_000002775.5). Lineage (NCBI taxonomy): Eukaryota > Viridiplantae > Streptophyta > Magnoliopsida > Malpighiales > Salicaceae > Populus > Populus trichocarpa. The sequence goes on along the minus strand of NC_037299.2, from coordinate 3,430,969 downwards.
ATATTATTTTTTATTACTTGGGTCAGGCATCCGGACCCAGGTAAATGGATTTGGTGTCCTGACCCACGTCTAATGGGTTCGACATTGAAGCCCGACCCATGGCTCTTAGGTTTGGCATTTAAAATGGGCCCAAAGCTTTTAGGCCTGACATTTAAAATGGGCCCAAAGCTCTTGGGCCTAGCGTTGCAGCCAAACCCACTTAAACATAGGTAAATTTAATATTATTATTAATATTAAAAATATTATTATTTGTATTATAAATATTATTTTTTATTATAATTAATGTTATTGATTTTAAAAATACTATTATTTGTATTATAAATATAATTATTTTTATTATAATTAAAATTATTAATAAATAATAAATTTGAAAAAAATATTATTAATATTGAAAAATAATAGATTTGATTTAAAGGGTAAAATTAAGAATTATTATTAGTATTATTATTATTTATTGTTATCATTAGTAAATTGAAAAAAATATTATTATTACCATCAAAGAAAAACCATATATATATTTTTTAAAATATTAAAAAAATATAAGAACTTGAATAGATAAGTTAATTATTATTATTTTTATTATAAATATTATTAAATTTACAATAAATATTATTACTATCGAAAAAAAAGATTTGATTTTAAAGGTAAAATCAATTGTTGTTATTATTTTTATTATTATTATTAACTTTGGTCTGACATCCCCTTGCAGATCCAAGATACTTGGGGCTGTAAAGGTGCACCTGACCCAAGTTGCTTGGGAGTGGCAGATCCAAGTCTCTTGGGTCTTGCAGCAATGTCTAGCCCAAGACACTTGGGTTAGGCGTCCGGACCCAAGGCAAATGTTTTCGACATCCTGACTCAATTTTAATGGGTCTGGCGTTGCAACTAGATCAACGACTTTTGGGTCTGACATTTAAGATGGGTCCAAAGCTCTTGAGCCTGATGTTGCAGTCAGACTCACTTAAACATGTGTAAGTTTAATATTATTATTAATATTAAAAATATTATTATTTGTATTATAAATTTTATAGCGCCCGGAGGCGTTGTCTTTGTTGTTTGTAAGTAAAGCATTGTGGATGGGTCGTTGGGTATTGCTGCCACCAGGATCTAAGGGCGTTAGGTACTGGTGCTAACAGGACCCTATAGCATTGGGTCTTGCAGTCAGGAGGACCCATCAAGTAGTGTTGGGTCCTACCTCTAACAGGACCCAATACTATAATTTTTTTTTCTTTTTCTCTTATTTGTTTTTCACATGGTAAAGAGAAAATATTATTATTATCATTATCATTATCATTAGTAAATTTTTAAAAAATATTATTACTATAAAGGAAAAACAATAAATTTTATTTGTAATGATTAAAAATTATAAAAAAACTTGGGTCATACAAATTTAATATTATTATTAATATTATAGATATTATTAATTTCATTAATATTATTAAATTTGAAATAAATTTTATTACCATAAAAAAACATAAATTTGATTTGAAGAGTAAAATCAATTATGATTATTATTATTATTATTAACTTGAGTTTGACATCTCCTTCCAGGCCCAAAAAACTTGGAGATGAAAAAGAGCATCTGACCCAAGTTGCTTAGGAGTGATAGGGCACCTGACCCATTAATGATTTTTTTTTCCCAGAACGTTGGGTCTGGCTACAACTCTGTCTCGAACAGCTTTGGGTGTGGCTGCAACACCAGGCCCCAAGCTCTTTGGTCTCTCTTTATAGATAGATCCAATACTCTTGAGTTTTAGTTTTTCTTTTAATATTTTTTATGGAAAAAAATTGGCCTGCGGAATAGCAGGTGCCACCTAACTAGTATATTATTATAAGAGCTCATATTATGGCATAGACGTACATTTCACTCCAAATTTTCACAGCAAAATTACTATTTTATTTTTATTTTACAAAATCATTTAGCTTGTTTTAAGAATAAGAAGGTTTTTTTTTATAAGACCCATCACTCAATACAAGAATGAACATCAGTCGCCCCCTCACGGGAGGCCTCTTTTTCACCAGGGGCAGTGTGCCGCAACGTTGGCATCTTCAGCTTCGATTGGGCCAGCGCGAGCACACCTAGCGGCGGAATCTTTTTAATTTTTTTTGCAATATATAATTATTTTATTACTCTTAAAAGCGAAAAACATTAAACTTTGGTCAATGAGCTTTTTGTTCTTTGACTTAATTTTGAAATAGTTAAGTTATTTAATTACCCTTGGGATTTAAAAAGCTTTGCCTTTGACTTAGGGGTTTTTTTTTTTGTCTTTTACCTTTGGTTATTTGGTAGTTATTAAATGTTATTAGAGACAGAAAAATGATTTCATAAATAAGGAAAAAAAATTTTAAAGCACGTGAACAATATCTATCAGGATTGGATAGCGTGTGCAACGTTGTACAATGGCCAAAACCTTCCTTCCAAGATGGCTACAGAAGTATCTTGGCGTCTTCTCCATGTACAAGCAGAGCGCATGGCATAATTATTACTGATTTGATGTGTGTTGTTTTTTTTTCTTCCTCTCTCCTACTTGATTTTTGAATTGGCCTTCAAAAAAGTCAAATCAACCCCTGAGGTATGTTATCCTTAAGATTTCTTCCTTGTTCTTTTTATTAATTTTTTTTATTTAGAATAATTTATTAAATTAAGATTTTTTTCAATTTCATCCCCAATAGATTTTTTCATTTGTTAGATTTAGTTCTCATTATTTTGATTACTATTTGTTTTTATTTAAGATGGTTTTTGAAATTGTTATTTTTTTTTACCATTTCATCCTTTTTTATTTTTTTTCCTATCAAATCTAATCCATTTTTTATTATTGCTATTTTTTTTACCTTGCAAGATTTTTTTTGGATTGATTTCTTATTATTATTTCATCATACAATATTTAATTGGTGAGATGTTTAACTTCTTAATTAAATCCGGGTCTAGAATTTAATAGATTGCGGGTTTGATAAATTAACTTCGGTTTACGAAAACCGAAGTTGACACAAGTTTCCTTGTTCTTTTTTTCTTGTTTTAAGATATTTTTTTTATCCTCCAGTATTTTATTATTTTTTTATTCACTTTCTATGAGATTTTTTAGTAGTTTTGAAAATAACACGGGTTGTCTTATTTTTTTTATTGTCTTTTTTAAATTAAGTGTTTTTTTAAGGAATCTTGTTTTTAAATTAAATTAAATTAATTGATTTGGTCCTCCAACATTTAATTCTTCACGTGTTGAGCTTTTGGGTTGAGTTTAGGTTGAGAATTTAATAAATTGCTGGTTTAAAAGTTTAACCCGGGTTTACAAGGTTCACTCGAGCTTTCTTGCATTTTTTTCCTTGTTTTAAGCTTTTTATTTTGTGACTTCATCCTCAAACATTCTTTTTATTCGCTTTTTATGAGATTTATTTTTCTTTTTAAAATAACAAGGGTTGCCTCGAGTTTTTTTCGATCTTTATTAAATTTAGCTTTTTTAAAAGAAATTTTTTTAATTTAATTAAATTTATTAATTTAATCCTTCAGCATTTAATTGAGCAGATGTTAAGCTTTTTAGTTTAGCCCAGGTCTACAATTTTAACTGGTTATAGGTTTAAGAGATTAACCCGTGTTTATGAGGTTTATCTAGGCTTATTTGATTTTTTTTCCTTCTTTTTTAAGTTCATTCTTTTTTAAGTTCATTTTTTATTAGTTTTATTCACCAACATTTTATTTTTATTTTTTTCTCTTTTAGTGGTATTTCTTTGTGGTTTTGAAAGTAATAAGGGTTGACTCGAAATTTTTTTTTTTACCTTTTTGGAATCTATATTTTTTAAAAGAAATTTTATTTTTAATTAAATTAAATTAATTGTGTAAGATGCTCGTTTCATGATGTATTGTTTTTGTTTGCTTTCCGAGTCACTGCTCTGACGACCCGAACATTTTTTTTATTTACTGAATTCTTAAATTTTTCTTATGTTTTTTAAAATATTGATATCGCATGAATATTTATGTTGTCAATTTGTTTTCTAGTTTTTTATCTATAAAATATAGGTGCTATTGTGTTGTTGTTTTTTAAATTACAGAAATTGAATTTAATCACATGCAAAACTTTAAAGTGTAAGAAATTACCTTTATTTATAGGAGAAACTAAAATATATGGACTTCGTGCTTGGTAGTGATCATAATAGCCAGGATTTTCCTAGCAAAGATTCTCGTTTGTTCAAATTTTTCTGGTGAAGGTACAACTATGGCCTGACAAATAAGGTTCACACACACACACACACTTAATAGAGGATTTGAAATAGGGAAAAGTTATAAAAAAAGGTGTTTGATAAAATTATAAAAATGTTTTGAAAAACATTTGAAGCAAAAGGTCACAAGTAACTTTTCAAGGGTTATTTTAAATTGTATTATTTAGTGATTTTTAAAATAGTTTTTTTGTTTAAAAATATATTAAAATAATTTTTTTTACATTATCACATCAAAATCATCATAAAGCTCTAAAAAATATTAATTTAATATTTTTTCAAATAAAAAATACTTTTAAAAAACATATAAAAATAGAAATTATGACAAACATCCTTATAGCATAAAAGCAGAAATTATGACAAACATCCTTATAACATAAAAGCATTTTAATAACACATACTATTACCAAATTATTATTATTATTAAAGCTATGGTGGCCATATGACCCTGTTTTTGGCATACATGAGAATCTAAAATTAGGTTATTATAATTGCCTCCTTTTTACAATGCTTACGATAGAAAGTCTTATAAGAGATTTTAGATAGTAAGCTTGTAAAGAAAAAAAGATAAAATGATGTGGATATACCAAATCAAAAAGTGGTTAATCCTTCTCAAAGTGATGATACATTCAAAGATATCTCTGAGGATAACATATCTAACATAAATGTCAGAAACAAAGGCTCAAAACCACATTCATAAAAAAATAGTACCAAGAGCACTATTTAAAAGAGATAGGGCTAAACAACATACTGTTAGGAAGGCGGGGGCTTAAAAGTGTACTTAGAAGAAAATAGTGTGAAAAGCACTAGGTAAAAGAGATTAGGATAAACAACACACTACTTGAAGGTGATGACTTAAAACCGTACTAAGAAAACAAATAATGTCAAAATCATTATTTAAAAGAGATAGAGCTAAACATCACACTACCTGGAAGACAAGGGCACAAAGACACACTCAAAAGAAAATAATGTCTAAAGAATTATCTAAAATAGATAAGGCTAAACAATATCTAGAGGTTGAGGGCTCAAAAGCGCACTTAAAATAAAATAGTGTCAAGAGGACTATGTCAAAAAGAAAAGGCTAAACAACATCCTATCCGGATGGTGAGGGCTCAAAGGTGCACTCGAAGAAAATAATGACAAAAGCACTATGTAAAACGCATGTAAATTTTGATTTCATTTGGAGTTTGTTTGCTATAGAAACTAAAATTGGGATTGGAACTTGTTGTAATGGGTCTAATTCGCATCGGTAATCCAAACTTGTTTTGCTTTTGTTATTTTCAATTATAATAGTATAATAACATAATAATTAATGTATTTAAGTTTCATTTAAATCTTTTTTTAAATCTTTTCATTTTTTTTTCTTTCGTGTCTTTAAAAACATCCATTTTTTCATACAAATTCATTTGTTACTTCTTAAGTCATATACACATAATTAGATATATTGCTAAGGCTGTTTTATTTGGTGTTAATTCTAGTTCCGCAAGAGCCAAAGAAAGGTGGAACAAGAGGAAAAAGACGTAGCGAGCATATTTGAGTGAAAAATCTATATTTTAGTGAAACATGAAAGGAGTGTAAACATGTGATGGAGTGAGTGAGAAATATATATTTCTTGTCAACTAACCAATTTTTAGATTCAAAGATATTGTAGGGAAACAACAACTTGGAACTACAAAGAGGAGACCATGAAATTGTAACTCAGTTACGTATTATGAATCAGTAGATGGATCGGATGACCAATGAATTTGAAGATAGGTTGGATAGGTTAAAAAGGTAACATGTAATGATTTGGTGGGGTTAAAAATATGAGTGATACACCCAAGAAGATGGTGAATGATAAATTATGCTTCAAGTCCATTTTCGTTGATCATACTTAAAATGGTCCCAGAAAAGAATATTTATATTATATATATTTTGAATATAAAGTCATATCAATCATCTTCAATATCTTTCAACCCTCGAGGAACAAGACCCGTTTGAGGATCATACCATTCCTAAATTATTCTTAAATAAAGAAAACAATTAATATACCTAAACAAAGAAAAGAAAAAAAAAATATTTTTTATATATAAAAATAACAAAGTCTCAACTATCAAATAACATAACCTGTTGAAAGATCATATTATCCGCGGGTTGATTTTTTTATAAAAGAGTAAAATCAAAATTTTTTTTAAAAAAAATTATATGGAAATAACAAGGTCTCAACTTCTAGAGGACAAGATCCATTTCATGATTGTATGTCCGTTTTCTTCTATTTGGTCATCATTTGAGAAGTAGATTTTTCTTTCACATAATATTATTCTAGTTGCTTAGCAATTGTTAAAAATAATGTTTTAGCACCTTAAAGTAAAATGAATATATCAAATGTCATTTAATTTTAATGGGCATTAATATGTTTTTTATTTTGCAGTGATGTATCTCCAAATTGAAATAAATGCCAGATTATTATTATATAAGAAATACTTTTATTGAAACAATAATAAAAAAGAGAGAAAAATATAAATAGATACTACAAGCATGCCTCAATATTGGTTGAATATTATAAAATGCATTAAATGGAGATATTAGCTAAATGACATAATAATAGTTTTAATTAGTATGCATTGTTTAAATTTTCATTATTTATAAGATGTGTTAAATGGAAATATTAGCTAAACAATAAATAAGTGGTTTTAATTAGTATGCATTGTTTAAATTTTCATTATTTCTTTAAGTGTATGCATTTTCATTTCTAGTATAATAAAAGAATTAATTTTCAAAAATACCATTGAATAATTAGAAAATTCATTAACATAATTTGAAAACAATCAACACCATGAAATAACATATACTTGAATATTCAGCTCATATATAATTTGAATAATAAAAAAATAATAGAATATTCATTTCTCTCTATTTTAGAGAACATGTATGTGATCAAATTTTGTAAAGAGATAGTTAAAATGATTTTTTTAGCTACTTTAGCTAAAATTTAGCTATGAAATAACAAGCATAGATATAGATACTCTAAGTTGCTAGTATGATTTTAAATTAATTTCAAACATAAGATAAAACAACATCAAAATTATAGAAGCAAGTTTCAATAACTTGAAAAAAAAATAGGAATACTAATTAAAGATCAGAGTGAGAAGTTAATTTTGTTCATAAAAAGTAAAATACAAATACAAATACAAATATAAATACAAATATTTTACCTTGGTCGTTCTTTTTCATTTTACATATTTTCTTTTATTTATCTTGAGGATTTACTATGGTTGTTAAGTATACATATTTTTATTCGTATAAATGCATAATGCAAATACAACTTATCTATCTTAAATTTAACTCAGAAAAATTAAAAACAAATTATAATAATCTCTTAAAGATATTATGAAATTATAAAAATTATAAAAAAGACTTATTACTACTTAAAAATATTTAAACTAAACAATTTGGAAATAAAAGAGATGATATTTAATAAAAATCTAATTAAAAAAAATGAAATCAATCATAAATAAAAAGAAGGCAAAGGGTTGGTGGGCTTAAAGACCTAGGCCTTCATGCTTGGTTTAAAAAGTATAAGTCCAAGTTCGCTTGGTCTTGGAAAGTTAGTCCCATGTAAATGTTTTTATTTTGTGTCCGGCCAATGCCATAATGAAACTTTCAAAGTTATTTTTTTTTTAGTTTTTATTTATTCTTGTTAATCCGCTAAAGTTGGAAGCACTTAAATTTTGAACGAGAAATTGTATTTTTTAAATTGAAGTCCTCACTCTTTATATGCATTTTTTTTTTGTTTTAACAACATTTTTTTTTTAATAAAACCTCCAGACAATTAAAATAAAATATTTACAAGAATTCTAATTATTTAAATTTAAGGAGGGGAAAATTATTGGTTAAGGTAAAACTCTCATTTCCTTATTATTATTTTTTAATAAAAAATGTCTTCTTTATTATTAACAAGTTTTTCTTAGCAATAAAAACTTATTATAATTTAAATAGCAAGTCTCCAAAAAAAATAAAAATAAAATGAGTTCATGAAAACTATATATATAAAAAATTAAATATTATTGATTATTAACTTCCTTGTCTTGTGGCGTGCAACAAATTTCAAGCTTTCAGATGATATATCACATCTACTTATTGCATATTAGGCTTGTATAAAATTATTAAAAAAATATTATTGAAAATATAACGATTAAAACTTGTAATCTTATTAAAAAAATATAACATGTTAAAATGATTTTTTAAATAATTTTTTTATTTAATAATTTTAATAGGTATTTATTTTAAATAAAAAAAGAGCTTTCAAGGCCAAAAGGCTTGGCCAACTTGTTTGGCCTTAAAAGAAGAAAGTCCATGTGTGCTTGGGCTAGACCAATCATCAACACCTAGCAGCTATTTCTAGTTAAGTCTATGTTTGTTTTCTGGAATTTATTTTTCTGGAAATCACTTTCTAAACTTTACTGTGTTTGTTTGCCACTAGAAAAGTTGGTCAACGGAAAACACTTTCCAGTCAAAGGAAAATTTGGCTTGGTTTCCAGGAAAATGTTTTCCTGAAAAATTTGGGCGGAAAACACTTTCCGGAAGTTGTGAAAAATTTAGAAATGTCATATTATTTGCTGATTATATCAAATTTGGTCCTCAAACTTTTGATTGCTATATATATTTTGTTTTGAATATTTATTTTTCAATTTCATCTCTTAAAATTTAATTTTTATATTAACTTTGGTACTTATTTTTATAATTGTTATTTGCTTTTTACTTATCATTTTTTTATTGAAATTTTTTATCTATCAAATTTGATCATCATTCTTTTGATTGTTACTTATTTTATTTGAAATAATTTATGAAATGTTAATTATTATTATTTAAATTTATTCATCTTTCATTTTTTTTTATTTTTTAGATTTGATCTCTATTATTTTGATTATTATTTATTTTATTTGAGGTAATTTATGAAATTATATTTTTTTTCAATTTCATTCTCATTCAATTTTTTAATTTGTAAGATTTGTTCCTCATTATTTTAATAAATTTGAGAGAAATAAAACATTAATAAGTTATTTTCCAGCTCGTTTTCCATGACATAACCAAACACTAGAAAGTGTTTTCCAACTTATTTTCCATTACACTACCAAACATCAGAAAATAATTTACTTTTCCAGAATTCACTTTCCAAAAAGAAACTACTTTCCAGCAAACAAACTACTTTATAAAAGAAAACATTAAGAAGTTAGCATATGACGCATCCTCCCTTCATTTAACAAAAAACGTTACAACAAACATTGTATCATTTGCTATAATATTTATTTTTTAATAAACTCCAATGGGTGGAAAATTGAGTTTTTTATTTTATTTTTAAGACTCAATTTTTAGTCTGTTCTAAAGATCTTAATAAACTCATTCATAACCCAAAATACCTTTTAAATCACTCTAAAATAAAAAATCTATCCAAATAAAAAAAAAAACACATTCCAGGGCCCTAATCTATTTTTGTCCAGAATGTTTAAAAGGCAACATCACATCCATTGAACTCCTCTCTCTAAGATCAGCTGATTAACACCAATATTAACTTTTATTATAGCTAAATTAGGGCTGACTAAATGCTTTATCTCTTCTCTCTTAACATCTAGGAACTAAAACGTGAAGAAAATGAAGTTTAGAGTCAAAACTTAAAAACCTAAAAAAAAAGGATCAAATTTTAGCACACTAAAACTTTAAGTGTTAAACTAAAAGGGGATTTTTTAATGTTTATTTTGGTGCTCATTGTTTTAATTTTTTTTAACTATAACATAAAATTCTATTTTGTAAAATCAAATTTTAATTAATTTCTAAAACATAAAACTTGCCAATATAACATTGGTGGATGTAATTAAAAAGAAATAAAGTTCAATGACCATGTATTATGTAATTTTTTCAATGACAAAAAAACAATAAAAAAAGAGTGCATAATGGATTCTATTGTGAATACCCAATTTCTTCACTTATAATATATAATATAATATAATGTTAGTCATTACTAGAAAAAAAAAACAAACACGAATCTCTTAAAATTTGAGATAATTTTATTTTTTCAATGCAATTTGGGATAATCAAAAGCACATGTTTAACCTCTTTTACTTGTAATTAACAAATAAACTAAAATCAATGGGTACTTAATATTGATAACAAATAGGCTTTTTCACATTTCATTGTTTACATCACTTTTAATAACCAGTTTTTCATCATTGGTTAATGAATTTTTTTCTTCCTTATTGTTTTGTTATAACATTTAGATTTTTTTCAATTACACCCTTCCAAGTTTTATTCCCATTATTTTAGGTTGTAATACCTATTTCTTTTTACATTCCCTTGCATGTTTGGTATGCCTTAGAGTATTTTAACATTAAGTTAAAGATCTAGTTTACAAAATACAATGTAAATTTCATGTTAAAACAAATTTAAAAGAAAAAAAAGACTGAACTAAGATAAAGCTTCAACCTTATAAGAGGAAATTGTGATTGCACTAGTAGCGAAAGAGATTTGCTTCGGTTGCAAACTTCATTTTTCTTAGGCGCATGTCTCACCAACACAAAACAAGGGTTTCACTCGTTATAGAACTTGACTAAACATCTCACGACATGAGCTGACAACATTCATGCATCACTTGTATGAAGTAAGTATCATCTCGTTAAAGGAAGAAGTGAGAAAGTTGTTGGTAAACAACGATAAGAGAGAAAGTGTTCTACCATCACTTTTTGACCACTAAATGGTCGAACTTGAAGTCAATTGGTTCGTCTTAGAGAGGAGAATTTAATGGAGTTAGTTTCTCCCCTTAAACATGCCAATACAAGTGATTAGGACTCAATAATTATTTTTTATTTGGCTTGATTTTGGATTTTTCTAATGTAATTGAAGGGTCTTTTAGGCTTCAAAATCATTTTATTGAAGTTTCTATGATGTTTTTAGATAGAAACAACTTTGAAAATGAGCTTTAGGAGTCCTAATACTCGGACCTCAATTTTCTAGTTATTAAAGGTGATAGAAAAATTATAAATATGGACAACACGTTATCTACCATTCCAAACAACATTTTGTCCATTAAAAAAACATAGCGTATCATCCACTCTTAAACAAAAAATAGGCTAGACACCTAATTTCAACCCATTCATGCCTGACCTTTTCCTTATAGGTCATGCATGAATGGGTATAGCTTGCTAAGCCTAGAAGCGCCTAACCTCCTTTCTTTTTTTCTGTTTTTTTAATTTTTTTCTTTTTTAGATTTATTTTTTATTAGTATCCGCTTTTTTTTTTTTAAAAAAAATATCAGTTGATATTTTTAATTGTTCCTATGATTTTATAATACTTCAAATAGATTATTTTATTTAATCTTTAAACTTTTTTCATCTCAAATTTTAGATAGATAGGTTGTATTTTGATATTTTATTTATAAAAACAAAATTCATAAATACCTAGAGAGTAAGATTAACACTGAAGATAAATAAAACAAACATATAAAATAAAAATAATAACCAAGATAAAAAATTTATAGATGCGTCTATCTTTTGCTTTTTATAAAGAAGATCAACTTCCTTTTTTTTTAATTAGTGATAATTACTTTTATTTATCTTATTAGTTCTTACATTTTTTTAATTCATATTAAAACGGACATTATCTTTAAGATTTTTAAATTAAAAGATTTTATAATACTAGAAAAAACAATATAAGGTCATCCCCGTTTTTTTTAATTAAAGGATGTACTAGCTAGTATAAAATATAATATAACATAAGAAATTATTAGAAAAAAACTTGCAAATCAATTATGATAAAGATTCAAATTTTCAGATAATTTTACTTATCTAATGCAATAAGAATTTTGGACTCTTGAGATTTGTAAGTTACTTATAAAATTGAATTGAATTGGGAAACCTTTTAGATTATAAAAGTTCACAAGTACTGCCATTATTAAAAACATTTACTTTTAAAGGATTTAATTGTTGGAAGAAAGTTAATGATGGAAACATAGTGCTTTTTTAACTTATATGAGAAAATATCCAAATTCAGCTCATAAATTTACTATAAGATGCTTGGAGAATTTAAAAAGTCAATTATGTCATATTGAGAAAATGGTTGACAAACTTCTCAAGAAATTTTAAATAATTGATTGTCTATTAAAGCCTTTATAGATATTGTCTAGTAGCTCACATTTCAAGCATGTACTTTTAGAGGACATGATAAATGACCAGAATAAAAAAATCATGGTAATTTTCTTGAAATGATGAAACTTTTAGCATCATATAATGAACAAGTAGGTGCTTTTATTTTGGGTAATACTCTACTAAATGCTAAGTACACTTCACACCAAATTCAAAAAAACATTTTGCATGTCTTTGCCAAAAATATCTAGTCTTCAATTCATCGTGAGATTCGTGATGTAAAATTTTGTGTTATTATTGATGAAGCTAGAGCTGAATTTAGAATAGAGCAAATGACAATTGTTATTAGGTTTGTTGATAAATGTGAATTTATACGAGAAATGTTTTTGATATAGTGCATGTCAGAAATACAACTACTTTAGCTTTTATGGAAGATATTTTATTTGTTTTAACTTTTAAGGAAGAGATATTAGAGGTAAATGGTATGATGGTGCCAATAATATGTATGGAGAGTAGAATGGTGTGCAATCTTAATTTATTCATTAAAGATTGGCCTTATGCATATTATATATTGTTTCGCCTATTAATTGCAACTAGCTCTTATTGTTGTAGCTACCACTGATCAACAATTATAAGAGCTAAATGATAGATTCAGTGAGCAGGTGACCGAGCTTCTTATGTTGAGTGCAACTTTGGATCCTGAAAACGCCTATAAATCATTAAGTATTGAAGATATATGCAAGCTTGTTGAAAAGTTCTATCATGAAGATTTTTTTAACCAAGAAAAAATTCAGTTGAGATTCTAGTTGCAACATTATGAGCTTGACGTACCCAATCATCCAAAGTTTAAGAATTTATCATCGATTGTAAACTCATGCCAAGAATTGGTATAAACTGGAAAATCAACAATTTATCCACTATTATCAGATTGATTCGGTTTATTTTTACTCTTTCAATTTCAACAATAATTATTGAACGAGTTTTTTCAGATGAAAATTGTTAAAACAAGACTTCACAATCGGATGAAAAATGATTTTCTTGCAGATTATTTGATTGTTTATATAGAAAAAGAGGTTGCTGAAAGATTTTCAATAGATATGATAATCGATGATTTCTATTCCATGAAAGAACGACGAGTACAATTAAAATAAATATGTAAGAATCTTTCTTTATTATTTTTATTGTTATTTTTTTAATTCAAAAAATTTACAAACATAAATAATGTTTCATTTTAGCCAACGTTTCTTATAAACTTTGTATATTTATATTTGATAAATATGAAGATCAGCAAAATTAAAATGATTGATACATTATAAAGATCATTCATTCGATATTTGTAGTAAGTTTTTATATTACTTATTTTGTTTGTAATAAACTTTATTTCGTTTTATATTTTTCTTTGCGCCAAACTAGATAATGCATTCTTTTTGTGCATGCCACTTGATAAATTAAAAAAAATTGTTATATTAGTTTTGGCTCCTCCAAAAACAAAAATCCTAGCTCCACCCAATAGTACAATGGATATCCTCTTTATAAATGTGGCAAATATCAACATCTTAGTCACGATTGATGAGATAAAAATCTCTTTAAAAAAGAGGATTTTGGTCGATGACTCCTAGTGGGAATAACCAACATGTACAGATGAATCCATTTCTAACTCCATGAAATCTGAATCCCTGCTCTCATGCCTAACGTAATCCCAACATAATAGCCCACATCTGTTCTTTTAATATCTGTATAGTGGATCATAAGATTTATTATGTTATTTCGAATATTTAAGGGATGCATTTTAAATAGTCTTTTGTAAATTATAGAAAAAAAAAAATATAGCCTTATCCAATATTTTGCTTTGAATTGTTCTTTTGGTGTGTGATACGCCTTTTGAAAACTTTAGAGGTCAATTCACATTGTTAGTCAAGAATTAATTAAATTTAATGTATTTTAACACTTATGGATTAATTAGGCCAGTATACATATAAATAAAATACAATAAATATATGCATTTTATAGGAGTATTCATAGATATAGCTAAGTTGAGTTTAATCTCATAATTATAACTGTATATAACTTAACTTTTAAAATTTTAAAAATTGTAAACCCAATCCATTTTTTTTTTCAAACATGAACGTGTTAGAAATACTAGGTTGAATTAATTTTTTTATGAATATTATGAATATCCATGAATTTGGTTTATATTGCTAATTTTCATGAGGTTGTATTTAGAGATGGACTTACCGTGTGTATAGTACATGATATCTTTGATGCTAGGTCTAAATTTCATATTGTGGTGCACCGCCATTAAGTTCTAATTATCTCTCATTTCCCCTCTAACTAAGAGGCAAACTTTTTTTTGTTACGTTAAAGAAATCTAATAAAAAACTCACTAATAAAAACTTTGGAATCGAAGCATTTCTAAATAAAATAAAAATAAATCTTCAATCCAAAACTATCAAATATAAAGACAAAGTGAGTATGTGGTGTACAGGTTGATCAAATTAACAGCATTTCAAAATTGTCGACCTGACACTCGACCGGTGATATCAATTTATTAGATTTGTTTTACTCATTATCATCTGTAATATCCATATTATCTGATTTTGACGGGTCATGTCAGATCATGTTAGGTATTTCATATGATTTTGTCTATATTTGTTTCTTGGCTAAGTCTATAAATATATTGTTATATACTTTGTTGACTTAATCTATAAACTCATAATGTAAAAAAAACCACTAAATTGATCTAATAATTTCACGAAGTCATGGGGATATTACTATCCTAGTAATGCTAAATTAGAAAGACAACGTAAAGAAGAATGGACAAGAGTTGGCCTACAAAGGCAAAACTCATCTTCTAAATTTGGCTGTCACTTTGTAATGAAGCACATTGTCACCAAAGCAATGAACCACAACATCAACTACTATGCTATCTTTATTTGCTACCAAAAGCGACAAACTGTAGGCCTCTTAAGCCGGCAATGCTGCAGCCTCCGCCACCAAATGGCAACTATGCACACAATAAATCCCCCCATTAACGGACAACACTCGAGCCATCTTTAGCCAGACGGACAATCTTCAACCATCCGATCACTCACCCAAATTCTAATCCTCACCCTTCATCTCAACATCACAAGCCAAGGACGTTCATGTAATTCTCACAAGAGGAAATGGAGGATCTTTTTGTTTTCTTTGTATAAATAACCCCACCGTGACTCCTCCATTTCAAGCCCCTTCAGGAAGAGTTCAGTTTTCTGTTATAATATCTCAACACTACTCCCATTCTGCCCTCGGGCTACGAGCTTCCAATTAGACCACCATGCGTGAGATTCTTCACATTCAAGGAGGGCAATGTGGGAACCAAATTGGATCAAAATTCTGGGAGGTGGTTTGTGATGAACATGGGATTGATCCAACCGGCCAGTACATCGGAAAGACGGACTTACAGCTAGAGAGAGTGAATGTGTATTACAATGAGGCTAGTAACGGCCGGTATGTGCCACGGGCTGTTCTTATGGACCTTGAGCCTGGCACTATGGACAGCGTCAGGACCGGTCCATACGGGCAGATTTTCCGGCCTGATAATTTCGTTTTCGGGCAATCGGGGGCAGGAAACAATTGGGCTAAAGGCCATTACACCGAGGGTGCTGAGCTTATTGACTCGGTCCTGGATGTTGTCAGGAAAGAGGCTGAGAATTGTGACTGCTTACAAGGTTGGTCGACATAAAATTCAGAAAGAAATTTGTTTTTTCATAATCCTGCATTGCTGTTTTTGTCGGATATAAGGATTGCTAAATTGCTCATGAGCTTGGTAGATTAGGCAACATTTTCCCTGAAAATTAATCTCAGTGGACTCAAAAATAAATGAACTGTTTTTCTGATCAATGTTGCAGGATTTCAAGTATGCCACTCCCTTGGTGGGGGAACTGGGTCTGGAATGGGAACTTTGCTGATTTCAAAAATCAGAGAAGAGTTCCCGGATAGAATGATGCTCACATTCTCTGTGTTCCCATCTCCCAAAGTGTCGGACACAGTCGTGGAGCCTTACAATGCTACCCTTTCTGTTCATCAACTTGTGGAGAATGCTGATGAATGTATGGTTCTTGACAATGAAGCACTATATGATATCTGCTTCAGGACTCTCAAACTCACTACCCCAAGCTGTAAGTAGATTACAATATTACAAAACTTCGGTCACGAAGCATTAGAGTGGTTTTAGGTTCAGCTTAGATTTTAAACCATGCAACCATATAAGATTTGTAATTTTGGTTTTGGTTTTTGACCTTTCTACACCGATTATTTCTCTCTGAAACTGCCTTTGATGAATAGTTCTTTTCCTGCTCTTCCAGTTGGAGACTTGAATCATCTGATTTCAGGAACGATGAGTGGTGTTACTTGTTGCTTGCGCTTTCCGGGTCAGCTTAACTCAGACCTGAGAAAACTAGCTGTGAACTTAATCCCATTCCCAAGGCTTCACTTTTTCATGGTGGGGTTTGCTCCTCTGACATCTAGAGGATCACAGCAGTACCGCTCTCTCACTGTCCCTGAGCTCACCCAACAAATGTGGGATGCCAAGAACATGATGTGTGCAGCTGATCCTCGACACGGGCGTTACCTCACAGCATCAGCTATGTTTAGAGGCAAAATGAGTACAAAAGAAGTCGATGAGCAAATTATCAATGTGCAGAACAAAAACTCATCTTACTTTGTGGAATGGATACCAAACAATGTGAAGTCTAGTGTTTGCGATATCCCACCAAAAGGGCTTTCAATGGCTTCAACTTTCGTTGGCAATTCAACTTCCATACAGGAGATGTTTAGGAGAGTGAGTGAGCAGTTCACAGCAATGTTTAGGAGAAAGGCCTTCTTGCATTGGTACACAGGAGAAGGAATGGATGAAATGGAGTTCACTGAAGCTGAGAGCAACATGAATGATCTTGTTGCTGAGTATCAACAGTACCAAGATGCCACTACTGAAGAAGATATTGAGTATGAGGAGGAGGATGGAGTCGAAAACTGAAGGTGTTCAGCTATTTTGCTGCTTCGTATGCTGTGTGCTGCAGTAAATCGATAGGTTTTGTTTTTATATTTCAAATGTTGTGAAGACAGTGATGAATGTTTGTGTGATTTGCATGCATTCCCTAAGAATGACTCTCTCAATAAGAGCAATGGTATTGTAGTAGTGCTGCTCTGCTTAAGCCACTCTAGTAACTTGCTTCAAGAGAACAAGGCATAAAACCTCTTGTATCAGGCTGTTTTTGGCCTTTTAGTTTGACGAAAAAAATGGAGAACTAGGTGATGAGTTGCCTACATTCTTCAATTTAAGCATCTATATTGCAAAATACCTTCGTTTGCTTTTATCAATCAACTAGCCTCATATCCTGCCCAAATTGAGAGCAGCAGTAGATTTGCAGCAGCCTATGTTGCTCGGATTCGGGATCCAATTGCATGTCTGAAATACACACACACACACACACACATATATATATATATACACACACCCAAGTACAACTCAGCTTCTTCTTTTTTTCAAATTCTTTCATTTTACTAAGTTATAAACAATTTAATGAGTTCAACAGATCCAGAAACAACTTCTACAAGATGCATGGGCTCGGACATGGTAGCCCAAACCCCACACACCCAACATTGTCCATTTCTACTTCATTTTCCATGGTCCCAAAATTTCAACAAAAATTGCCTCCTTTTCCCTCTCTTTCTAACCATAATTCAAGTGCTGAATCTACCATTAAACAACAAGAAACATAGAGCAATTCTAGCTACGTACTAAATTAAGTGTAGTTAATTTCTGCCATGGTTTGTTCCTCTTCCACACCAACAAGGAGGACAACCACCAGCACTTCTTCAGCAATTTGATTTGTGCATTAGCTTGGCTTGTTCATTGTAGAATTGGTTATTACTGATGGCATCAAGTTCTCATGCTTTCATGTGTATCTTTGTAAATAGACCAAGTTAGTGTGAAAATCCAAGGTTGAAGCAATCCCTAAAATCTTGGTTGGATTCACATTTCAGCAAGTAATATCCCAGTTGTTAAAGCAGTTGAAGAAATGATCGTCCCATTTTTGCCGCCTGTATTTCGCGCAAGAGAAGATGTTCAGATCCGTGATGCAGTGATACAGTTCGGATTGTGTATCAGTTTAGAATTAAAGTTGTTAAAAATATAAAAGAATTATTAGAAAATTAAAAAAATTATAGTTATTAAAAAATTTAAAATTAATTAAAAATAAAATTTGTTTAGCATTTTAAAACTGTTACAAAATTAATTTCAAGTGTTTAAAAAAATTATGATTTCAGTATAATGATTAAAAACAAATTATTACTAGAAACAAAAAGTTCAGAAAATAAAGTATTACCGGAGGCAATTAGAGGTTTTTCTCTTACTTGGCTTAACTTTGTGCATCCGAGGTTACTATTCTTTATTTATTAGTTGCTATCATAAATAAAAGTTCACTATATAAACACTAAATAAATTTTTTTTTTAATGTGAGATATATCCACTTTATATTCACAAAAATTAAATTATATTATTTTAATATAAAATAAAAACTTTTTAAAATAATCTTCATTATTTACAAACTTTCTTCTCTCCTGCTAAATCTCTCTTTCTTAAATCAGATTTTTTTATTTATTTTACTTATCAAGTTTACTTCTTATTCATTTATATCTATTTTAAGCCTCCAACGCATTGTTGCCTTTTTCCTATTTATTTTTCCGAAACATCACGTCAACTCCCTACAAATCTTTGAAGACTGGAGAGAAAGAACCGAAAGGTGATATGCTTTTGGACGAACAAGAACCACAGGGTAGTCTCTCAATTTCTCCAGTTGTTGTCAGATCTGGGAAGGACATCACTGACAAGTTCAAATGATCAACATAAATTTCCTTAAGCTCATAACATATGTTTGCTTTTACATGAACTTACAGTTGCCTGAAAAAAATTGTACATGTCTATTGTAGTTAGAAGCAAGCAATGTATATGTTATCCTCGGTGTCGGATGAAAAGCGAGATCCACAAAATTCTGAAGGCATTTTGCTGCCTTCTACTTGATTTTATACAGCATGTCATAAAACACTGTCCAACACTCCAGGAAAGAGAGCAATAATTCAAGTAACTTTCCTATGTTTGGCTTCCTACATGCTTGCTGAAAGAATATATATATCTTTATGCTAACTGTGAGCTCTCTATTGAAGGTAAAATAGAAGGATTATCAGCTTAGACATTATTACAAAAGAAGCGGTTCAGGCAGTGGCGGCGGCGGAGGACGCTAAACATGCTAATAAAATAGAAGGATTATCAGCTTGATGAACTCTAAAACATCTTTTGTAACGTTAGCTTTTACACTTGATGATGTTGTAAACTTGTGTCTCATAAATTACTCCTTCCATAATTACTCACTAGCAAGTCGAGCAGGCATGCAGCATCGATCATTATCCTGGACAAGGTCTTCTCTCTTGTAAGTGCCGTGGATACCCACTCTAGGCATCTAAAGATTACATCGAAGTTTTGCTACAGAGTGCCGTGGATCTTGAAAGGGCTGCCCAAGCTTTTTGACATCTAGAAATTTACTGCCAACAGAGAGAAAATAGCCCACTGATGAAAGTATTGTGGTACCTTTTAAATCTTTCATGCAACTGCACAGTTAAAAGGATTCATTTTCTACGAATCTGCATTTGCTCTTCTCATCAGGAGAAGGATGGCTTGAAAAAAAAAAATGACAATAATTAGCACCTGAAAGACACGTTCTGAACAATATATATTATTAGCAGAGGAGTCTTGGAAAGAGTCAGCGCTCAAATACTAAGCTGGGTATACCAGACACTGCGTTTCGCATCTAGAGCACTGCTCCTCTTGAAATTCAACACGTGTCATTATGCCCCCACATCATTTAAAATCTGGATTCGTTATGAGATGTCTCCACCATTCCAATTAAATTGTTTGGTGAAAGGAATGTTTTTTTTTATTAAAAATAATATTTTTTTGTTTTTAATAAATTAGTTTTTATATTAATACATTAAAATAATTTCAAAATATAAAAAATTAATTTAAAATAAAAAAATCATTTTTTTAAAATACTTTTAAATATAAAAACAATCATTTCATTTGTAAGTGTTCCTCTTCTTTTTTTAGAAAAATTATTGTTGCCAAAATATGAAAAAAAGAGTTCTGTCCTTGATTCCCTTTTGAAAATTGTTATTAAATTATTGAAAAAAAACGTTATTAAATTATTCAAAAAATAATAATTTGTCATTGGTACCATGGCTCGCCAGTGAAGTTTGATCCTCAAGATTTCATGAATTTATGTTTATGGGTGTGTTTAGAATTGTAAGTTTAAAGTGTTTTTTATTTATAAATATATTAATTTTTTTTTTAATATTAACATATCAAATCAATATAAAAATATATAAAATATTTATTTTAAATAAAAAAATATTTTTAAAATTTAAGAAAACACGATGGTGTATCCTTTTGCGAGAATTGGTAGTTACTTAATTATTATTATTATTATTTTTAGTTTAATGTGAATAATCGAGCCAGTTTGCGCGTATTTTTTTTCTTGTTATAATGGTAATGGGCATTAGCAATGATGAAATGGTGGCTGTAGTTGCAGAGTTAGGGGTGTTGGGCCCGTTACTGGGCATAATTGCATTTGGGCTGGGCTGTTATTGAGAGTCCAAATTGGCATCTCTAGCATCAATAGTGGCATCATATTTTATTTTTAGCCACAAATAGCAGGGGACCAACGTTATGTTTACCGTTCGAGTTTTTGATTCATTTGAATTAAATAAATTGATTTTCTTTTAATCGGATAATAAAAAAAAGGTACTAACAATAAATAAATTAAATTAAAAAAAAAGTGATAGCAATAAATAATGTAGTTTAATTCTCATTCCATTAAATACAAAAGGATAAAATTAGATTAAAAAAAATAAAAAAAAACTAGCTCGAGTCAATTCAAGTTAACATGAAAAACCTATAACTCAGAGACTAAGAGGCGAGCCAACCTAGGTTAACTCGCAACACAAGTCATGAGATTGAGATAACATAATAGAAAAAAATATAAAAAATCACAAAGCTAAAAAAAATAAGTAAAAAAAAAAAAAAACTATATCAACCCATGTTAACTTTTCAAACTCATGACTCAAGGTATTAGATCGAAACCACCCTATCTGGAAAAATCATAAAACTCAATTCTTAATCAATTAAATGTTGAAGGATTAATTTGGAAAAGAATATCAATTATATAAAAGGATCAAAAACGAAAAAAAAATCACACTTAAAAGAATGATGATCAAAATATAAAAATATAAAATAAATTTTATTTTTGATTGAAGGATAAATTTGAAAATAAAAAATTAATTAAACAAAATAACTAAAAAAATTAAAATAATGAGGATCAAAATTAAAATTAAAATTAAAAAAATTAAAAAATTAAAACAAATTCTTGATTGAACGGTGAAATTGAAAAGAACAATCAATTTAGAAAAATGATAAAAAAAAAATAAAGACCAAATTAGACAAAATGAGATCGAATGATGTAATTAAAAACAATTAAAAATTTTACAAAGAACCAAGAAAAAAAACTAGTTATAAAAAAATAAAAACCGTAGTTAACATCCTCATAAATTAAAGGATAATTATGGAATTTTTTCTTTAGCAACGCACTTTTCAAGGAAGGAGAGAGACAAGTACAAGTAAAAGAAAAAGTTCACCGCATCACTCTAACAACCAAACATCACCACACGCTAACCTAAAACAAATCACTAAAAAAATTATTTTTAAAAAAATTAAAACATTTAAATTTTTTCAAAAATATTTTTAAAACACAAAAATAATCATCCTATCAATCTTTCTAAAATCAATTTAGTATTTTGGGTTTGTTCAATTACACCTTTAAGCTTTGAATTCTTGTTGGGTTGTTGTTATGGTTAAGAATTTTGGCATTCGTTTTAAGTCTTGGGCTTTGATATTTTACTTATTATTTTATCTTTTAACAATAATTTTTTACTTAGAAATTCCTTCTACCCAACAAAAGAGCGTTTGAAAATACGGGCCAACCCATGTTTCTAAAAAATTCAATTTTGTTTTCTAAAAATTAATATTTTTTATATTTTGGATCGTTTTGATGTGTTGATCTCAAAAATAATTTAAAAACAATAAAAAAAATATCATTTTGATGCATTTCGGCATGAAAAACACTTTGAAAAGCAACTGTAATCACACTCTCAAACATACAGTCTCTCAAGCTATCATATACAGGTGAAATTAATTGTTTTTTATACTTTAACCACTAAAAATATTTTATTTTATAATACAATCTTTTATCTTTATATGTATTTTTTTTTACTATAAATGAATGATTTGAATCTTAAATATATTAGTGAATTAATAAATGTTTCAAGAGATTAGTATGTGTTGGATATGAGAAATTTCTACTATCTTGAACAGTAGAAAATTATTTTTATTATTATAATATATGTACTACTACTTTTTATTATTTAATACAAAAAATACCAAGAAGAGATGGAAACTCTTTTTAAAATACTTTCTAATGTATAAAATTACCTGCGGCTATTTTGCCTCATTGGTTTTTATTAGGAAAAATATCCTAATATTCCCTCTCATTTCTAATACCACCACCTAACCATCTATATACATGTATCTGGGTTTGTAAAAAAAAAAAAGAAGAACAAGAAGCAACGGCGGTCTAACCTTTTCTGTTTTTGTTCCAATTGAGCCTGCCGGCTTGTGGGCTCTGGTTTTAGTTTAGGAGTCTTAGAATTAGTTTCGGTTTGGACTTTGATATCTTAGGTCTTTTATTTTTTATTTCTTCCTATTTATTTGGAACACCATATTTTTCATAGAGCAAGAAATTAAAGATTCAAAGTTGAAATCCTACCAAGTAAAGAAAATATTTAAGCAAAAGAAATTTAAACCATATTATTAGCAAATATATAAATATATATATCCGTAAGAATGTAAATGTCCACATAATGAACTTTTCTAGCGTATGTTTTCTATTCAGCTATGCAGTATGATTTATTTTGTAAAATATTTAACTAATTAAATAAAAAAGTATTAAGTGAAAAAATTTATTTCTAATTTATTAATGTATAAATAAAAAATTTATATATATATGTGAGTGGTCTAAGAGTATATCATTGGGACGAAAATAATTATTTTTGTATAGATGAGTTTTACTGCTGAGGAATAAAGGCCTTCCATACCACAAATGAGTGCCATCTGCTAGTGTTTTCAAAAGGAGAACGTTCTTCATTTGGACGACGAAGTAACCCTTTAACACATTAGGCTTTCGTAATTTTTTTTTGTTGTTTTTATTTGAATATTCTCGTATCTTTTTAAAAAATAAAATTAATTTCGTTTGAGATTCGTGGTTGTCTAGTTTTTGTAATTTGAATGTTTAAACCTTCATTCGGTGAAAATTAAACTCTGTAAATTTGAGAAGAAGATAGAAAAATCACTTATCCATATCAATTAGCTTGTTTGGCGAATTTCTCTTGGCTCTAATTCTTTAAGGAAATGAATTAGCTCTTCTTTCTTTTTGTTTGGACCTTTCCACAAGGAAAAAACGAGCAAGGAATAGTGTTTGTGAAGTGATTTTAATTATCATTCATGCAGATAATTGAACGCAACATGCCTGCATCTGCATGCCATTTCTAATACGACAACCAAACGTGCTTTCCTGAGCTATTGCTTCCAAGAGGAAAATGGCTAAAATCTTGATGAATTTCAAGAAGATATAGATATTTATACATGTCTTGCATGTGCATCCGCGGTGCTTAGTTCTTGGGAGGTTGTTTACTTTATAAAAAAATTTATTTTTATTTATTTTTCTTTATTTATTGGAAGCCCAATGGGTGGTGGGTTACAAAAATTGGCAAGTTCTTTGGAGATATGCCTCTGGAGAATTCGTATTTTTTGTTGCCCTATATCCATTTTGTTGGCTAGCTAGAAAGAGCTCCATTAATTTTCAAGGCTGACTAGCATATTTGCAAGTAAGACTTAAACACAAACAAAAAGTATATTTTTATTAAGAAAATTGACTTCTTGATTCAAGGGTGAATTTATTGAGATAGGAAAATGTTTCATATTTTGTATTTAGAATTCTTGTCTAACTAGTTTATTATATTTTTTTATTAATTATATATTATGATAGTTTGAGCTTGTAATTTTCTTATAAATAGAAGTATATATTTGCTCAAAAATAATTTGTTTATATATAAGTAGTGAATATTTCAACGTTTGAAAGTAGTGGTTCCACTTAAGTCACACTATATAATTCTTGAATCGACAATGCTATCTTATTGTTCTTAAAAAAGAAAAACTTCGAGGCTAGTGAAGCCAATTCACTTTTCACGTGCGTGTACATATTCCTTGTTCTTGAACTTGAAAAGATAGCCAGAGGTTGGTGAGTTAGTGAATCAAATCTTCAGAAAACCAGGTCTTTATATATAATAAAAAAGAAAGTGAAGGTCACCTTTGATCGAGGTCTTAATTTTTATTCGTTTAGATTTTAGATATTGCAGTTGGGATCGAGTCAAAACTAGGAATATATAAAACATGCTCACGCACGCTTTCTTTTTATATTAGTTGAATAAACGTGATTGTTTTTGCCTTTTGTTGCAGTAAAATATATATATATATATATATATATATATATATATATATATATATATATATATATATATATATATAAAAGGAGCAAGATAGAAATGAGAGAGGGAAGATCACGAAGAATTGTTAGGTCATAAATTAAATATGATCAATGAATTTATCAATAGAATTATCCTGTTGGGTATTCTGTCGGTTATAAATGTCACGTTACTATATAATTTGTCTTTTTGAATTCTACTGTAATACCATATGTAATTTCGTCTATATATACCAAGAGATTATTTTCGTTTATAAAGATGATGGTAATAGTTATATGTCATCGTATTTGTTTTTACTTTTTTTTATTCTTTTTTCTACTGCAATTCCCTCGATATATATCAACGAAATGTTTCCATCAGTATTTACAGAGAGATATAGCAATGAAGATGTTCGTCGGTAAAATTCACCGCAATCTACCAACAGAAAAAATCTCGTCGGTATTTCTATTTGTATTTGATAAATTTTTAGTAGTGTTACATCTTCAAGAATAATTAGTAATTCTCTTTACATGAATGATGAATTGGCAAGGGTGATATTTAAATTTGAGACTACCCCTTTAACTTCTATGCAAACATACACTACCAGAAAATTAATAAATACAAACAAAAATACCGAGAGAATTACAGTGAGAAAATAATAATTAAAACAAGGCAAAAAAACAATGACATGTCATTTATATCAACAGAATAAATTCTGTTGGTAAAATCGTTGGTAAACTGTGAACATTGTTCATTATGTCAATTACAAAAAAAATCACAAACGGAAAATTCCGTCCATATTTTTCAAAGAGCTCTGGAACTATTCACTTCCAAATTGCACTGTTAATTACTATTTTTTACAGATAAAATCATCGACGGATTGAAAAGTCATCGGTGTTATTTGACGGTTCTCTGAAAAATTTTGATTAAATTAAAAATTTAAATTAAATATTACAGACATAATCACCGACGGATTGAAAAGTCGTCGGTGATATTTGGCGGTTTCTGAAAATTTTTTATTCAATTGAAAATTTAAATTAAATATTACAGACGGAATCACCGATGGAATGATTAAAAATATTAATATTTAATTATCCGTCGGTAAAACGCCCCAATAAAAAACTTAGAATCCCTAATTTCACAATAGACGGGGCTCCTTTGTTGTTGTTGCTGTTCTTCTTCCCCATATGTATAAAACATTAAAATCCATTTCTTTCTCTTCTTTTCTCTCCTCAACTCCTTCTCTTCTCCTCCATGCTCAAGTATGTATTCTTTCACCTTTTTTTTTCTTCTCAATTTTGTTTTTAATTAATATACTTTACGAATTTGTTTTTTTTTCTCTTCTTAGCTTCACTTGCAACCATATTAAGGTAAGATTTTTTTTTTTCATGTTTTTTTCACTATATTTGTTTTTTACTTTATTTTTAATTGTTTTTGTTCTCAATAATTGTATGAATATTGTTGTACGATTTTTTTTTCATATGAGATCAATTTTTAGTTGATTTATTTATAGGATTTTTAAATTTTTAGCAATCACAACTTCATTTTTTTCATATGAATTTTTTTAGTTGAATTTATTTTTTTGTGTTTTTTATTTGTTGCAAATTTGTTTGAGTTGATTTTCTTCTTCTTTTTCCAAGCGTTTTGAGTATTATAGAGTGTTGATTTATATTAATTTAATTATTTTATAGTTTTGTAAAATGAATTTTTTAAAAATATTTTTAAATAATTACCGACGGAATTACATACGGTATTTTTTCGAGGGAAATACCGACGAAATGAAGCCGATAATTTCTTTTTTTCCTGTTTTTTCCGTCAGTAAATCCATCGGTAATAATATTTTTTTTATTACCAATGGACTTACCGAAGGAGCATTTTTGTCGGTGATTTCGTTGGTAAATTAATTACCAACATAATGATAGTTCAAATACCGACAAAAAATTCCGTTAATAAATATAAAAATTGTGGTACTGATACCAATAGTAATATTTTTGTATTCCATTTCACTTCCTGAAAATGGTGGTGCACATAAAATCTCCTCAAGTGATCTATATCCAATCTCATTAATTCGGTTGGAAATATTGTATCCTCTATAATTAATATGCAAGTGCTTATCTCCATTAAGAATATAAATTTCAAGTTTAAGAAAATGAACCTTCACTTCTTAAAAATTGTATTTTCTTTTTGGAATATAAAACTGAAAACGATTATAAAAATAGTAAAGTGTATTATTTATTATTATTACCATTTGAAATAACAAATGGGATGGGAAGCTTGATCGTTCTATGGTTAGCTAGAAGAAAATTGTTATTTTTAAGCCACAAGGTGAGCGTGAGAATTCGACATATGTTGTTGTTATATGTACAGTGGCATGTACTTCCTCCTCCACCTCCTCCTCCTCCTCCTCCTCCTCTATTCTTTTTTCCTTTTCCTTTGTAGTGTGAGAGCTTTGAAGTGATGGTAGCTTGATGAAGAGAGGGGGAGGGGACAGGGTAAGCCTAATACGGACGTGACAAAGCCACAAAGTATTGTCTTGGAAACGGCCGACCCAACATGAGATAGTGGGAGACAGGCATCAAAATGTTGACCCCTCAGGCTCTTAATTTGTTGATAATGAAGACAAAACTGACGTTGCTGGCCTTTTCTTTTGCAAAATTTAGTGCTTTGTTTTGCTTATTGTCTCTCCCCCTCTGAACGTTAATCTCTCACATACCCCACTAACTAAGCTAACTTCAATGTAATTTTCTTCTCCCATACAAGTGCGTGCATAGTTTATATATTCATATTCATATAGCCCTCGCTAGGCTCCCAGTAATCTTTGAGAGTAGTGTTCAAAGTTTACATGTACACAATTCCTATACCATCGATCGTGGCCTGATCTTGTTTATAGTTTTCGAAATGTTTTTTTTATATATATATATAATTCATTTGCCTATATGGAAACTATGTTTATCTTCTTCATTCTATTAAAAGTACATTAATATCTCACAAGTTATATTCAATTATCGAATTTGGTGCTAATTAATGAACTATATCTTAACCTATATCTTAATTTGTTTCAATATTTCTATAAATCTCGAGTTCATATATATATATATATATATAATGCGTGCGTGCATACAAGGGATGTATTTTATGGCTCTTCCATTTTATCTCCTTGTGCTTCATAATCACATATTTCCTTGCACTCCTTGGTAAGTGGTTCGTATTGAAATACTCTATCATCATAGGATAAACGAATGTTTGAGTCTCCGATGTCAAAATCTTGACTTCAAAACAGAAGTCGAGGAATAATATATATATATATATATATATATATATATATATATATATATATATATATTAGTTTGCATTAACAAATCACAAATTATTTTTTTCACCGCTTGTGTTTAATAGCCGGATATTGTTTTTCCAATGAGGCACATTTGTTTTTAATCATAAATCAGAAACATTGTTTCCCCTACAACAGTGCGAAAAGACACAGCTACGGGCATAACCGGCAATGATTTTACATCATGACAATGATGTAAGAATCTTAATTAAGCATTCATTTTATATATTGTCGTGGATATTAATTAGGTATGCAACACTCTTTCTTGTGTTTCTTTTGATTTCATTGGTCTAAGTGCTTCCTGAATTCGGCAAAGAGTGCTACATGAACAGTGAATTCATAAACACAAAACCTACCATCATTAAATTCTCTGCCTTATAATTTCATGTTCTTCATGAAGATGTCTCCAAATGCTCATTTACACACTGCCCCCTGTGGCTCAAGGAAGTGTGAATTAAAAGCTTTTCATATATATATATATATAAACTCTTTTTTTGGTAATAAAAATGATAGTGAAGTGAGCTACTATGCCGCCGGGGAAGGAACAATTTGGGTATGGCGCCTCCCCCAACTTGAGTCACTGAAGATCCAGTGACATGATGTAAAGCCGACTTCTGGTCGCAAGTCCTTTCAATTTATGCCATGCTTGACGTGACCATAAATAAACCTAAGATTATAATTTAATCATATCCATATCGAATCTGTTTACATTAATCTTGTCGCATTATACAACAGTTTTCTGATCTTTAATTCACCATACTTTTCAGCTTCGGATCCTCTAAACTACACAGTATATAAAAATAAAAAAAAGGAAAAAAGGCCAACATGTATACAGTTGCTTTCTTTTGTCACATCCAATTAATGTTTCATGTACCAATTCAGATATCATACATGCAAATAAAATTTTCGAAAGCCTCGCATGCTACTGGTATAAGATTGTGAAATACAATCAGAAATATTAGCGAAAAAATATTGATAATAAATTATGGTTATAATTCTAGATAAAAAAAAAATTATGTTGTTATTTTTGTGGGTATTCAAACATTTTCATCGGTGAATAATGAGAGAATTACAGTTGAAAATAAAAAATTAAAAAAATAAAAATATAATATATCAGTATTACAGGCGAAATTACCGATGAAATATAACCATCGCTAAATCTCCGTGATAATGTTTAAGTTATAACCTGTCAGACGACTCCCCTCTCCTCCTTCCATATTTCTATTTGTTTTTTTCCAGCAAAAAACAACACCCTTACCCCCCTCATGTTGTCAATAATTAAGCTACCATCATCACAAATCCGGCCACCCCAACATTTAGTTTGTCAGAACCCTGTTCCGGTTCAATTTTTTTTGAAGATTCGTCACATCAAGTAAGCAAACCGATCTTTTTTTTTTTGTTGTAACTCATTTTTATGTTATTTTTTTGGCATTTTTATTTATTATATGTAGTTTTTTTGTGTGTTTGCTTGTTTTATAGCTTTTTTCTATAGAAATTTGTTGTATAAATATATGATTTGTACATGTTAAGGTTTGTTTGAGATTTTAAAACATTATATTTGTTTGTCATTTGATGAAATTGAGTTTGATTTTGTAACATAGGTGTTTTATAATGAAATAAATAATTGGTTTTTTAATTGGTAAATTTCACATTTTGTCAATTTTATTGTGAAGTTGAAAATTTAAATAAATTTAGAGGAATTTGATTTTTTAAAGAGAATTGATAATCATTAAAGGGTACTATTAAAATAGATTGAATAATTTTTAATTCAACCAATAACAACTAATTAACTGGGTACCGATAATTTGTTATGATGCATGTAAGAGGTGTAAGAATAAGAAGTTTCTCAATCTAGATGTTGTTATGATGCATCTTTTATAAAAAAATATTCTTGAAAAAATAGTTGTGTTGGTCTGCACATGAAGAACCCTATGTTCCTTAAAAGATCATGGTAGAAAGGATGACTAAGTCAACTTCTAGTTCTAACAACGTGCATGAAGTTGTAGATGATAATATTAATCGTTATAGGAGTATGGTTATGAATGCAATGAGAATGAATGAGAGTTATGTCGGTGAATGTTCAATTATAGATGAAGAACTAAATGTAGATGCAACTAGGTTTTTTGAACTCTTGAAAGATTGTGACAAACCATTATGGGATGGTTGCGCAAATCACAATAAATTATTGGTTGTTGCACATGTGTTCACCATCAAGTTAGACCATGAGCTGAGTGAGGTCGGTTACCACAAAATCATTGAATGAACGAGAAGTACTTTACCTAAAAGAAACAGGATGAACGAGAATTTCTATACTGCTAAACTCATGATGAAACCCCTTGGCTTAGGATACTAGAAAATCAACATGTGTCTAAACTTCTGCATGTTTTACTACCTTGAAAATACAGATTTGATCAAGTGCAAAACATGTGGGCATGCTTGGTATAAACCTAGAATTGGCAAGGGAAGGAATCTTGTTACACATAGAAAATTGAGATATTTTCCACTCACTTCGAGATTGCAAAGGTTATTTATGTCTACAAAGATTGCTGAGCATATGACATGAAATCATTCACACGATGCGGTGGATAGAGCTATGAAGCACCTTTTCGATGGTGAAACTTAGAAGCATTTTAATAGGGTATATCCTTGGTTTTTAAAAGAACTATAAAACATAAGTGTTAGGTTATGTACAAACATGTTTAATCCATTCAGGTCATTTGCTACACCATATTCTTGTTGACCGATGATACTCACAATTTAAAACTTTCCACCAAGGATGTGTATGAGGTCAGAGTTCATGTTCTTATCTATGGGTATACCTAGTCCTAATAGTCCAGGTATAAGTTTAGATGTTTGGTTTCAACTGTTAATTGATGAGTTGAATCAGCTAAGGTCATTCGAGACTTTGATGTATGATGTCTCGAGAAAATAGAATCTTCAGATGAAGAAAGCTTTGATATGAACTATTAATGATTTTTCTAAGTATAAGATGGTTTTTGGTTGGAGCACGTATGATAAATTAACATATCTATACTGTATGAAAAATAACAAGATCTTCACTTTAACAAATTGTGGTAAAACATCTTTTTTTATTGCCACTAGAGATTCTTGCAAACTGATCACAAGTATAAAAAGAATAAAAAAAAAATCTTTGTTGGTAGAGTTAAAATAGATATTGCACCACCGGTACTATCGGGTGAAGAATTGTATGATATGGTCTCGCAGTACGACGACATTGTGTTTGGTTTTCAATCCGGTAAGAAGAAGTTTCTTGATTTTAATGTGACCCACAATTGTGTTAAACAAAGTATTTTTTCGGAGCTTTCTTGTTAGAGGACTAATCTCCTCCGCTATAATCTTATATGTCATGCATATAAAAAAGAAGTGTTTGAATTTTTTTAACATGGTGATGGACATGAAAGGAAAGACAAAAGAAAACATAAAAGCTAGAATGAATATATATTTGTTTTGTCATCATAAGAATATGGAGTTAGTTTATAATGGGACACGGGTCGCAAAGCCTAAAGTAAGCTTCGCCTTAGACAATAATGCACAATTACTTGTCTGTCAATGGCTTAAGATTCTGTGTTTTCCTGATGGATATGTTTCAAACATATCTAGATTGGTGAATTAAGAATCACCATAAGAAGGACGACAAATTGTACGAAATAAAGAGTCATGACTGCCACATGTTATTCCACTTGCTTACTAGGATGTATTGTCAAAAGGGATATGAGATGCACTAATGGATATTAGTTATTGTTTTAGAGATATATGCTCAAGCAAGTTGCATACCTAATAAATTGAAAAACTTGAAACAAATATCATCCAAACAATCTGCAAACTTGAGATGATATTCCCTCCATCCTTCTTCGATTTAATGGAGCATCTACCCATACATTTATCATATAAGACAAAAGTCGGAGGCCTTATCTAGCACAGATGGATGTATCCATTTAACAGGTTAGGGGTTACACATGCATTGTAATTAAATTTCTATTGTCTTTATTTTTTAATCTAAAGCATTAATTTAATTCCATATAAATACTTGTTTAACCTTAAGAAAAAAGTTAAAAACAAGGCGCATATTGAGGTTTTGATATACGAGACTTATATTATTGAAGAGATCTTAATATTTATCTCGTACTATTTTGAGCCTTACTTGAGAATAAAAATCAACCGCGTTCCAAAACATAATGATAGTAGGGAAATGCTTTCAAGTGGGGATTTATCAATATTTTTCCATCCTGGACAACCTCTATAAAAAAATACAATGAGGGAAGATAAATGACATAAATCGAATTCAAACATACATATAATTATGTGTTATTTAACTACAATGAATTGAAGTCTTTTATTCAAAGAGCACAATATTAACATGTTGTTATTTTTAAACAATGTTTTTCTTTTATACTCTCATAAATTGATAGATTGAATAATTTCTCCTAGGAAACATTGTCAATTTTTATATCTTAAAATTCACATATGACTAAATCTTAAATTTTCCAATTATAACAATATAGCACATGGTTCAGAACACATGTAAACAATACTTAATAATTCTTAACTCTTGTAATACTTCATTTCATTATATCTTTCTCTTTATTTATTAATGGTTGTAATCTTGTACCAGGTTTGTCAAATGAGAGGAAATGTTAGTGATAATTTGAATTTACTATATTTGAGTCTTGAAAGAAAGGCCAAGTATTATACCGGGTATTTCATTAACGAATATGTCTTTCATATTGAAAAATATGGCCAAGATAAAAAGACCTATAATAATAGAGTTTGCGTTAAGAGATCAACTTCTAATAAGTTTGAAGTTGATTATTATAAGAAGTTATAAGAGGTGATTGAACTACAATATCATAGCAAGCAGAATAAAATCTTTTTATTCAAATGTTATCGATATTATACCATCAATAGAGGAATCATAGTAGATCCTCACTATGGTTTGGTCAAAATTAATACAAAGGCTAGACTTCGTAACATCAACGATGTCTTTGTTTTTGCCAAATAATTTCAACAAGTTTATTACACATTCATTCATTCCTTTATAAAATATCTTTCTAGGGTTCATTGATTATCCATAGTGAAAACCAAACCTAAGATTCGTGTCCAATTTGTTCAAGATGATAACAATAAAGTAACTATAGAAGACATGCCTTTTAACTTGATGAGCTAGTTGATGCATATCGAGTTACTTCGTCTATCGATTTAGAAGAAAATTCAATTTTTCATGTACTTGAAAATATTTTTATTGATCTTGAAGTTGATGAGTTAAATGATTTATTGAGAACCAATGGACATACATAATTTAATGAAAATGATGATATTGTCGAGCTTTAATTCAATGAAGAAGATTATGATGGACATGACGATGATAAAATTAAAGAAGAAGAAAACAATTCTGATTAAAAAGATTTTGAATTGATTTTAAATGTAAAACATCAATGTGTAATGAAATTTACTTTAATGTAATTCTGTTTGTTACAATAGAAATTGTGTTACAGTGTTGTGATTTTAATATATTTACAGGTTGGATAGATAGGAAATACAAAAACACCGGGGATAAAGAAATTACCGATGGAATATAAGATACCAATAGAATTACCGATGTACGAATTCCCTTGGAAAATTCTAGAAAGTTGGGAAAAATTTAGGACTTTACCATTGACAATTACAAACGAAATTACTGACGGACTAAGTCCTTTAAAAAGTTCAGGTGAGGTGGAAAAACATTATAAGACTTTTTTCCTTTTTTTTTTTGCAACTAAGCCTCCTCCTCCAGCTTCGACCCACTAGATAAATTGTATTCAATAATATTTTTAAAATTAATAAAAAATAATTGATTTTTTATTTTAGTTTTATTCTTTTTTTTTAAATTTTTTTGTTATTTTATTTTTAAAAAAATATTAAATACAATGATGATAGAATTATCGATGGAATTTACATCACCGAAGGAATGACCGATGAAGTTAGTCCCTTGGACAATTCTAGTGAGTTGGAAAAAAATTACAGTATTGCCACCAATAACACAACTAGAAAATTGATAAATACAAACGGAAATATTGATGAAATATTTTCGTTGATAAATTACAGTGAATTTTACCAGCAGAAATATTCCCTTGGTATATAACGAGGGAATTACAGTGGGAAAAGAAGAAATTAAAACAAAGCCATAAAATATGATAACGTGTCATTTATACCGATGAAATTACAACCGATATTAATACCATTTGTAAAATCCATTTGTAAACTCGTTGGTAAACTTTTCACTTGTCACTGACATTGTTCATCATGTCAATTACATAGGAAATCACCAATGGATTAATTTCGTAGGTATTTTCTAGAGAGTTTTGAAACTGTTAACTTCTTAATTGCACTGTTAATTATTGTTCTTTACAGATAAAATTACTGATGGATTGAAAAGTCATCGGTCTTATTTGGCGAGTTTTTGAAAATTTTTGATTAAATTGAAAATTTTAATTAAATATTACAGACAGAATTATAGAAGGATTGAAAAGACGTCAGTGATATTTGGTGATTTATGAATTTTTTTTATTAAATTAAAAATTTAAATTAAATATTATAGACGGAATCACCACGGAATGATTAAAAATATTAATATTTAATTCTCCGTCAGTAAAATTCCCCAATAAAGAGACTAGTATCCCTCATTTTATAATAGACGTGCCTCTTCTTCGTCTTCTTCTTCTTCTTCTTCTTCTTCTTCTTCTTCCCTTTAGGTAAAAAATATCAACATCCCTTTCTTTCTTTTTCTTCTCTTCTCTCATCAACTCCTTCTATTCTCCTCCACACTCAAGTATGTCTTCTCCTCTTTTCTTATTTTCTCTTCTCAGTTTTTTTTAATTAACATACTTTGTGAATTTGTTTTTTCTTTTCTCTTCTCAGCTTCACTCGCAACTACATTAAGGTAAGATTTTTTTTTTGTTTTTTTTTATTTTTAAATTTTTATGTTCTTAATAATTATATGAATGTTGTTGTAGGATTTTTTTTCATATGAGATCAATTTTGTTGGATTTTGTTTTTTAATTTTGTTGTTCAATTTCAATTAAATTATTTTATTTGTTGCTAAATTATAGGTTCTAAAATAGGTCTTCTGAGGTATTTATTTTTTTATGTTATTTATTTGTTGCTAATTTATTAATTTGAGTTGATTTTTTTTTCCAAGCAACTTAGTTCCTGAGAATTATGAAGTGTTGATTTATATTAATTTAATTATTTTCTAGTTCTGTTAAATAGATTGTTTTAAAAAATATTTTTAAATAATCACCGACAGAATTGCATACGGTATTTCTGTCGATTATATGACAAGCTTTTCGAGGGAAATACTGGTGAAATGAAGCGAATAATTTTTTTTTGTGTGCTTTTTCTGTCAATAAATCCATCTGTAATAATATTTTTTTTATTACCGATGGACTTACCGACATACCAAAAATTACCTACGAGAGTTTTACCAATAGAGCATTTCTATCCGTGATCTTGTCAATAAATTAATTGTTGACAGAATGATAGTATAAATTCTAACGGAAAATTTTATCGGTAAATATAAGAATCCTAGTAGTGCAATTACAAACAAAATTACCGATAAATTAAGTCTACCAGAAAGTTCTAGAGAGTTGGAAAACAATTACACGACTTGCCACTGTTAGATGTAATTATCCAATGCTTTAATTACTTTGGTAATATGTATATGATCACCGATGGAAGTACTAATGGTTTATTTATCGGTAATATGTATAATCACCGATCAATTTACCGATGTAACGGATGCCAATAAAGTTTTTTGTTTAGCGCACCTTTTTCATCTATAAATCCATCACTAATTATATTTTCGATAAAATTACCGAACAACATATAAATCATCAATGATATGTTTTCCAACAATATTATTTTGTGTGATGCTATTGGTATATTGTTTTTCCTGATATAATCAGTATTTAAAGACTGACGGAATATTTTATTTATGTTATGCAATATTCTAGTAGAGATAATCCGATCTGACTAAATGTTAGAAGAAGAAGAAGAAGAAGAGCAGGCCATCTGCTTAGGTGTTTAAGTCACATAATGTTTACAATGCTGATACTGTTCATCTTCAATATTTTAAATGTTATCTACATGAATACCGCAATGGGATATTGATGCAAAGTTTGAAGATATTTAAATGATTGAGAAAACTGCAATGGGATTATGGGAATGCATCAGCCCATTAGGAATTAGCAATTAGGAAACTTATCCTACTTCCAAAAAGGAATACCCTCTTTCATTTTTAATGCACATCTTCTTTAAATATATCTCTATTTTATATGATATACTTGGACTGGATCATTGACTATTGATCATGCAGACTTCACTAAATTCTCCTACATGCAAATATTACACCTTTGTGTGTGTGTGTGTGTGTGTTGTTCTGTGTAGCAACTTAAATTTTTTGCCATAAAAATACTATTGGAAAATACATTGGAAAATAAATTTTGGGCCATAAAAAATTATTTTTTGCCAACTTAAATTTGGACTTAGATTTGGTCCATGAAGAATTATTTCTTTTAACCCAACCCACTATTTTGTCCAACACATGAAATAAATAATCTAATAAGTTTCTTTAGTATTTTCTCAACAAAACCTGAACAAGTTTTTTCAACTCGAAAGAAATTTTTTTTATGACCATAATGTTTTGTTTTTTTTATTATGTATTTATAGTGGTTAATCAAAAGTTGATAATGTGAAATTAGTTATGGTTAATGCCATAATTAATTCTTCAACTTTTTTGCTTTCAGAATCAACTATAAAGGGGGGGGGGGAGTGTTCAAAAGAATATTTTTCTCTAATTTTACATACTCTTTCTTACCTCATTTTTTTTTTCTCATTTTAAGCTTTTGTATTCCTCTCAAGTCTAAAGCTTGAGTTTATTTTGTTGAGATATTATTGAGCCCATCTACTTTGTTCAAATACTTTGTTTAGAAGTGCATATAAACTAAGGTGGTATTGTTGGGATCTTGGGAGACTTGTTGCAAATAACTTTTGCATCAAGAGAGGAATAATAAAGTCTTAAGGAAGAATAATTCATCCTTGACAACAACAAAAGCTTTACTATTCAAAGTGCTTTAACAACTAAGTACATTTCTTTATTTTAATTTAAACATAGATATATTATTTAATTAGTACGAATGCTGATAGCATGTTTTCCATGATATATATATGTGTGTGTGTGTGTGTGTGTGTTTTCACACGTATAATTTTGTTATGATAAACTAAATAATCTAATCTATAATTATTTTTGGCTTACACTTAATATAAACAAATTTGATAGACTCAATAGTTTTAGCTTATGAAATGTCAAGATGAGAGTGATTCTTTCCCAAAAAGAGTCAAAGAAAATTTTGTAGTGTAAGGAAGAAAAACCAATATCAATGACAGATGAAAGATGAAAAATATATAAAAAGAGAGGTTTGACAATGATCAAACTTTATTTATTAGATTGAGTTTTATATGATGTAATGATTGAACTAGAGAAAGGTCATTCAAAAAATAACTTTAAAATACCTTTAAAAAACTTCTAACCCTCAACAATATGTTATATGTGGCTGATATTAAAATGAACTTAATGTCTGGATCATTGTTGAGCAAAAGAAATATTTTTAAGTTGGTTTTTTAGAGTGACAAATTTATACTCTTTAAAAATAGAATGTTCATAAGAGAGGGGTATCTTAGTGATGACCTCTTCAAAATTAATATATTGACCATTGTAACAATGAATAATAAAAAGGAAAATTATAATAAATTTTCTTCTTACCTGCTTAAGTCTTGTGATGTGTGGTATAATAGGTAAGATAATGTGAATTATAATTCTATATAAAGGTTAATAAATCTTAATTTATTAATAAGTATGATGTTTGAGAAAAATTATTAGTGTAAGGTTTATGTAGAATCAAAATTCACAAAAAGACTTCTTTTCATTCAATTAAAAGTAGTGAACCTCTAGGTTTAATTTACTTGAATATCGGTGATTTAAGTTTGTGCGAACCAGAGGTGAAAAAAATAATAAATTATTTTTATAAATGTTTGTAAAAAATATTGTTATACTTATTTCCTTAAAACAAAGATGAAGCTCTTGTAATGTTGAAACATTACAAGAATAAAGTTAAGAATTAATTTGATAAGAAAATAAAGGTAATAAGAAGTGATAAATGTGGAAAATATGAAGCATCATTTGGCAAATTCTGTTCCCAAAATGAAATTATCTACCAAACGACCGCTCCTTATTCATCATAACAAAATAGCATAGCAAAACATAAATAATGAATGTCATGTTGATAAGTTCGAAAGTACATTAAAACTTGTGGGGAAAGGCAATTCTAATTGCCAATAATATACTTAACAAAGTACCCCTTAAAATGTTAGAAAAAGATACCATATGAATTATAAAAAGGTAGGAGATCTTTCTACAAATACCTCAAAGTGTGGGAGTGTCTTACAAATATAGTTATACTCTATCCTAAGAATATCAAGATAAGACTAGAATTGTGGATTGTGTCTGCTTGCAATAATAATGGATATCTACTTCTTCTACATAAGTCAAGTATTAAGAATCTTCATCCTAATACTAATGGAATCAATGAATGTTATTTTATTTGAAAATTGTTTTCATTTAAAGAAGCACAAGAAAATCATTCACTTAAGAGAATGATTGAGGGTAGTTTGAGTAGTCATCATCAATCGAAAGATAATGAAATTGAGTTTAGGAGTAAAAATGAAAAAATGACCAAAACCTTGGTCCTAATTTTCTAACATATTTGTTGAAAAATGAATCTCAAACTTACTCCAATGCAATGTCTTGTCCAAAGCTTCTTATTAGAAGGAAGTAGTCAATATATGAAATAGAATCCATTATTAATAATCATACATAGGAACTATTGGATCTTTCTCTTGCAAGTAAACCATTAGGTCATAAATGAATCTTCAAAAAGGAGATGAAACCTAATGACACTATTGATAAATACAAAGTTAGTCTAGTTGTTAAAGGATTTAAACAATATGAAAGTGTAGATTATTTTGATACATATTCACTTGTATCAAGAATAAATTCTATAAGAACATTAATAGTCATCATAACTATTAACAAGCCTGAAATACATTAAATAGATGTTAAAACAAGCTTTTTAAATGGTGACATTGATGAAAAGGTTTACATGGAACAACCCGATGAGTTATTGTTAATGGATAAGAAAAAAAGTCTATAAACTTGTCAAATCATTATATGGTTTGAAATAAACACCTAAATAACGAAATAAAAAAATTCACAAGATTATGTTGTCAAATGAGTTCAAAATCAACAAAGTTGATATATGTATTTATGTAAAAAATATAGATAAAGGTTATGCCATTATATATCTCTATGTAGACGATATGCTTGTTTTGGGTAATAATAACTACACGATCAAGTTTATTACTAAAATGTTAACTAATAAGTTTGACCTGAAAGACTTGAGTATTACTGATGTCATACTAGGAATAAAAAAATTTCAGGACATTTGATGAATTGGTATTGTTCCAATCTGACTATGTTGATAAATTTTTTATAGGAGATAATAACATTATGAAAACACCAATGGACATAAGTGTCTATCTATCCAAAAAATACAATGGAATAAACCAATTGAAGTATTCTCGAATAATTGAAAGCCTAATAAATGTCATAAATTATACAAGGTCTGATATCGCTTACTTGGTTAGCAAATTGAGTAGATTTTCCAATAAACTAAGTATGAATAATTGGAAAGCAATAAAAGGGTACTTAACCTTGGACTATGTTCTACATTATACTGGTTACCCTATAGTACTTGAAAGGTATAGTAATGCTAATTGAATATTGGCACTAAGGACTCAAAATCCATAAGTGGATAAATCTTCACACTTGGTGGATTAGCTATGTCATGGAAATCCTCTAAGTAAACATGTATTATAAGACCCATGATGGAATCAGGCTTTATTGCTCTTGACAAAGTTGGAAAGGAAGCCAAATGGCTTTAGAAATTCTTAGAGGATATTCCATGTTGGCCAAAACCAATGCTAGCTATTTGTGTCTATTGCGACTGTCAGTCAACAATTGAAAGGGCACAAAGTAGTGTGTATAAAAATAAGTTTAGATATATAACATAGACATAATATCGTTAAATACTTGTTCTCAATTGAAATTATTTCCATTAACTATATCTGTTAGCCAAA
Organism: Populus trichocarpa; assembly: GCF_000002775.5. Taxonomy (NCBI): domain Eukaryota; kingdom Viridiplantae; phylum Streptophyta; class Magnoliopsida; order Malpighiales; family Salicaceae; genus Populus; species Populus trichocarpa. The sequence continues at coordinate 3,390,403 of NC_037299.2, read as the reverse complement.
GGTTTGCCAAGAGAGCTTGTGTATAATACATCGATGAGAATGAGTTTAAAACCTTAAGAAAAAAAATGAAAGAGTGTAATGATAGTAACCATAATTAGTTGATTGAAGATTCCAAAATTTAGGTTTAAATATAAAACTAAGTCATATAACATTCTCGGTAGCATTAAAAAATTATTATTTATTGCTTATTTCTATGTGAAATATGTGCTAGCTACAACATGATAAAGGGTGAACACTACTTTTAATGATTTTCATATCATTGTATACCAAATAGAGTATAACAGAATACTCTTAATAAAAAATTCACCTATATGAGTGAGAAATGTTGCTGTTTTTTTAAGAATTTTGTTAAATGTTGAATTATCAAAAGTACTCATGAATCCAAGAATTGTTTAAAGTCAAATTAAACATAATAGTGAGCACCAAATGAAATCTGTAGGTAAAAAATAATGTGAGTATTATTATCTTAATTTACATAAAAAAAATAGTTCAAGACATCACGTTCACTTTTCCTTGTTCCCATGAAATAATGAGTGAACAATCGATTCTGGATTTGTTCATATCTGATAAATCTGATAGTATTTTACCAAGAAAGGTTCAAAGTAAAAGGCTATCTATCTTGATATAATGATCCATCAAATCAATATCTCTCAGCAAATCTTCGAGTTATTTTCAAACTAGCTAGATAATTTTCATTCATGTGGGAGATTATTGAAAAATTTGATTAATGGGTGCATTTAAGGCCAAATTAAAAATGAAGTCCACTAAATTTTGGGTTAAATTTTTGTTGAAATTTAATCTCAAACATAATTTCTTTAACATGGAACATTAACAGGTTATAAAACATTATATGTGAATGAGAAATTGATCTCAAAAAACCCTTGATTAGCATGTTTTAGTGAAAAAAAAATCCCTATAAAATAATTGTATCCCACATAGAAAAGAAACACAAATTTCTTGCAATTTATGAAATGGAAACTTTAAAAGTTAATATTAGGCCCCAAAGGCTTCCAAGCTTTAGAGGGAAGGGGTCCTAGGCAAAATAGGTTTTGGGCTAGAACCCACACATAGGTGTGCGTCTGCTCAGCTCGGCTCATTAAGCTTCAAGCATAAGCCTTGGTTTTGGTTTGGGTTCATTGTAAAAAATATTTTAGGTCACAAAATATTATTTTTGGTCAACTTAAATTTAGGTTTGGATTTGATCCATGGAGAATTATTTCTTCATAAAATAAAAAAAACAAAACTTTCTTACAATTTATAAAATGAAAACTTTAAAAGTTAATATTGGGCCTAAAAGGCTTCCAAACTTTTAGAGGAAAGGAGTCCTAGGCAAAATGGGCTTTGGGCTTAAACACATACACGTGTGCGTGTTTGCTTGACTCGACTCATTCTCGAGCTTTAAGCTTGAGCTTGGGTTTTGGTTTGGGTTCATTGTAAAATAAGTTTTAGGTTATAAAATATTATTTTTGATCAACTTAAATTTAGGTTCAGATTTGGTCCATGGAGAATTATTTCTTCCTGCCTAACCCACTGTTTTGTCTAACCTATGAAAGAAAGAATCTGATAACTTTTTCTAGTATTTTTTTCAATAGAACCTAAACAAGTTTTCTTAACTCAAAAGACATTTATTTTATGACTATAATGTTCAGGTTTTATTATGAATTTATGGTAGTTAATCAAACGTTGATATATAAAAATTAATTCTAGTCAATACCATAATTAATTCTTCAACTTTTTCGCTTCCAAAATTAACTATAAGAAAGGGGATTGAAGGAAGAGTTCAACATAATTTTTTATCATAGTTTTACATACTTTTCCTTACCTTAAATTTTAATGTTTTTCTCCTTATTTTCAAGCTTCTATATTCCTCTCAAATCTAGAGCTTAAACTGAAATACCTTATTTAGAAGTGTGTATAAACTAAGGTTGTGTTGTTGGTATATTGAGATGCTTATTGCAAATAACTTTTGTACCAAGAGATGAGCAATAAAGTCTTAAAGAATGAGTGATTCATCATTGACAACAACAAAAGCTTCACTATTCAAAATGTTTCAACAAGTAAGTATATTTTTTTATTTTAATTTCAACATAGATCTATTATTTAATTAGTATGAATACTAAGATTTTTTTTTTATATCAATTACAAGTTGATTTATACTTATTATGCATGTGTGTGTGTGTGGTTTCACATGTATTATTTTGTTATGATAAACTAAACAAAAATCTATAATTATTTTTGGCTTACACTTAATATAAACAAATTTGATAGACTTAATATAATCAATAGTTTTAGCTTATGAAATGTCAAGATGAGAGTGGTTCTTTCCTAAAAAGGGTCAAAGAAAATTTTATAGTGTAAGGAAAAAAAACCAATTGCAATTACATATGAAAAATGAAAAAAAATATAAAATAGAAAGGTTTGACTGTGATCCAACTCTATTTATTAGATGGAGTTTTATACAAAGTAATTATTGAACCAAAGAAAGTTTGAATTCTTGTACATGTCCATTGATGATGAAGCTTTACTTTAGACATTATTTGTATATCATGCATATGACATAAGATATACCAATGAAACCATATCTTGATAAGCTTATTTCAAATATTACAAAATTATATCTATTAGTGTTGAGTTTTTCTTAAATTGTGTGACAAAGTAAGAAAACTATATCTATGTGCTTGTAAACTTATCTTATAACTAAAATAGCTTTTAAGAGAAGATAATAAACTTGATCATATAAAAGCTTAAGATTGTAATATTTTAAGATAAAACTAATATGAAAACTTATACTATACATCTTGGTGGCCAGAAAGTTAATAAGTCTTTTCTTTTATACATTTGAGGTTTCTTTGTAAAGAGAAAAGAATGGGATTTTCTTTGTTATTTCATATATCATGCTGGAAGCTATGTAGATTTTAGACTTTAGGTGAGAAGAAAATTTAAATGACTCCTTACAATCTCCAGTTTCATATAATGTACTTTTATGATAGCATTCATTTGTGGATATAAGCCAAAGTTATCAAACCATGCAAAATCTTTTTGAGTTAGTGTGATTGTTGATGACATTATTTTGTTTTCATATGTCTCTAGTTATTAATTGTTTTCTGATTCAGGTTCATATATATATATATATATATATATATAATTTTGTTTAACTTTCTCTACCACCAAAATTGTTGTTGCTATTGGTAAAAATATTATCACTAAAAAATTATTGTTAATAATAAAATATTCTATCAATAATTAATTTATGGATAATATTTTAAATTACTCATCTATAATTGTTAACTAATGAAAATTTTAATCTCTAAATTATTGCTCACGAAATATTCTATCAGGAATTATTTTTCCTTTGAAATTAAAAAATAATAATTAAATTTCAATAATTAATGATATTAGTAAATAAGATAAATAAAATTAAATTCCATAAATATTCCATTGGTAATGAAAATTAAAAAAGAAATTAATCAAATTAAAAAGTACAATCCAAAAAGTGTATTTTTCCATATTTTTATTGATGAAATTATAATATTTTGGCCGTGGATTTTAAAAAATTTAACAAACCCAACAAAAAAGATATTTTATCGCAAATCTTTTTCATCATCACACATAATCTTACACACCTAACAATAATAACAAAATTATAAAAAATCAATAACAAAAAAAAAAAATAACCATAACATCCAAAAACATAATAATCTTCCAACACACACACACATCTTTTTAAAGTAATAATTAAAAATATAAAGAAATCAATAACAACAGCAACATAATTATCACAATATCTAAGCAATATAATTAGTCACCATATATATATATATATATATATATATATATATATATATATATATATATATACTCAAAATAATAATTAAAAAGCTATAAAGACAGAATAGAAGAATGAAAAAAATTATAAAAATAGAAAATTAGCAAGAATAGCAGAGAGAAAAATATTAAGTTGAGAAAGTAAGAAATAATATACAGAGAAAAAAAGAGACATGAATAAGAAAATAAGAGAAAAATAGAGAGAAAATAAGAGATAAGGTATGAAAAGAATATGGTATATTATAGAGGATAGTTTTGAGATTCTGAAACTTAATTGCATTACAACTTATAATACTATTGTAAGTCATTAAGGTATATTTTGGTATCATAATTTTTTTTCCTGTTATTTTTTCATTACTAGAAAATTATCAAATATAAACGAAAATACCGACCTAAAAAATAGCATCGGTAAATTTCAGTGACATTTACCAACAGAACATAACGTCATTGTTTCCATCGGTGAATATGAAGAGAATTATAGGTGCAAATCGAGGAATGAAAAGGAAAATTGGACGGGTATTCCCTTGTTATTTTCGTCGAAAAATATGACGTGTCAATATTACAGATAAAATTACCGATGAAAACTAACCGCCGCTAATATTTGTTGGTGAATTCGTCGGAAATATTTAAGTTATAACATGTCAGCCGTCCCCCCTCCCCCATTTCTTCCTCCTCCTCTTCTTCTTTTTCTTTTCTGCAGAAAACAACACCCCCCTCATTTGTCACAAATAAAGTTTTCATCATCACAAATTCGGCCACCCCAACACTCAGTCTCTCAGTATCCCTATTTTGGTTTAAGTTTTTTTAAGATTCGCCATATTAAGTAAGCAAACCTACTTACTTTTTGTTGTAACTCATTTTTTTTTGTTTCAAAGAATTCAAGCTAAGCATTTAAATTTAGTAAACTAATATATTTATACTGTCATTGTTGATGTATTAATTGTGACGATTAGGAAATAACTAATTCTTCGGGGAGAAAGTTTTGCTAGGTGGTGAACATTTAAGGTCATGTAAATGAATGTGTACCAGAATCTCCATAGAAGGATATAAAGAAAGCAGGAAATATCCAAAATGGTGAAGCAACAGTCACTTTCTGGGAGCCAGCCAAAGCAGAAAGAAAAAGTTGGTGAAAAACAGCAATGGAGAGGCATCTTGACCTCATCGAGTAGAATCTGCAAGTACATATTTCCATGCAGTCCATAGATGAGAGCTAGGAGTGTTTCAAGCCAACTGCTCAATAATTTACTGACAAATGCATGATGCAAATGGTGACATCTTGCTGTGGTGCCAATGTCTTTCTTTAAGCCGAACGCATACTTTTGGCAGCCATGCGAGCAAAATCCCATTGAAGTTTCCATCCATCTTGTATTCAATCATGCACTCAAAGCTAGCTAACTGATCCTCTAGCACCATCACACTATCCAAAATTTAAACCTAGGTCAGAGAGATCTTCATTAAAGGGTATGTTTGGAAACGAATGATGATCATATTTAATTTCACTTTTACAAAAAGTTGAAAAGATTCTTGCAAGACAGTCATGGATCTTGTAAGAACAGCTACAAAGGCCATTTAAAACAAAACTACAGAAGAATGCTGCACAGGTATTTTTGCGCAAGTGAGCTTTAGTCATTTACCCTATCTTTTTGAACTTTATAAAATAATTCTGAACTCCATATTGGTATGAATAAAATTAATGTTCACACCCACTTATGAAGTTGGTGAGTGGGAACACTACATTTGATTTTCACCATCCCACTTTAATGAAGAAATACATAGATGGATTACAAATACCTAAATTTGAAGCATTTATCATATGAAATCTCGAGGGTCAACTGAGAAAATGAAAGCTTTAAGTGACAATCAAATCATTCCAAGAAAAAGAATAGTGATTTACCTTTATCCCTTTTCCTATTAATTAAAAAAATAAAAGTTTCACTCGTGCAGACACACAGTAAATGATTTCATTTTTCATCGAGTGAATGCTCACTCACTTTTCATTTTTTCTTTTTTTGTGCAAGTAAATTTAATGACAAGTTCTTTACAAGGCAACTTTGCCAACTAATCTATTTAAATTTTTTATAATTATGAGAGTTTACTTCAACTGGTTGTATTTTAAGTTTGCTTTTTAAAGATCATTAATTCAAGTTCTATAAACCTCAGGGTCACTAGAAGCTTACATGGTCATTAACTTCAAGACATGTGGAATTAGTTGAGGTACACGCAAGCTGATCCGGACACCACGTTAATCTAAAAATAAAAAATTATTTATTTATTTGATTTCAGAAGCACGATCATGCATGACACCACCCTAAAAATCAATATACATTTCTTGAAGCAGATTAGCTTTACTTTTCATATTGGAGGAAAACTTGTCTCTAACGTGTTCTCTTTTTTAGGGGATTTCATTGATGCAATTTCTCTGCAGGGAGTTCTTGGGTTTGGGCATTTCGTACTCGAGTAACTAGTTGTGAAGATTTGAAGGAAGATAACAAGGTAGCTTTGGAGTGAGTTCCTGTTGTAGCCTGTTGTTTTATTGTATTTTTAAACATAGAATGCTTATTCAAAATCATAGCACCATGGATGAAAGGGAAAGGTGTCAAGAAAAGGTGGTGAGTGTAACTAAACAATTACGAGATAGAAGAAAAGGAGAGGAGAAACTTTGGATGTGACTTTTGTCTCCCAATATTCCAAAGAGGTCTGCATCAAATCAAAACCCCATCTTGTAATGGAGGGTCCCTAATTGCACTATCTTGTTCATCCATTCCAAAAGCATGGCTCTCAAAAGTATCTTCCCAGCAAGGATACCTCTGCAAAAGCATCATCTCAATTTTATGTCAAGAGCAAATCTCTCTATAATCCCTCCTTACAGCAATTACTCTTAATTACCTCCTAATTATCTAGTAAACCATAAGTTTAATTGAACAGGAACTCGAGAGCAAATGGGGATGAACATTTTTGTTTCTTTTCACACTTGTAAATTACTGCATTTTAATGTTTTTCCTTTTCTAGTTTTTGAAAAAGATGGCCACAAGTATGAAAGTAAGAAGAGGAAATGAAAATGTAAGGTAATATCAAAACAAACACTACCAATTCCCTTCTCTTCATCTGTAATTTGTGTTGCACTTTGTAGCATAAAACATCTGGGAATATAATTGAAAGGAAAGCTAGTTAACTAGGGAAACATTTTTTTTCCTTTGATAATTTGACTACAAACATCGATTTTACAACTTCGCTAGGCAAAAGAAGACATTTCACTAGAAAGATTCACCATGGCTGCTGCTTTTCTCTCTGTCCTTTTAAATTTTGATTTCCAACTTTTCCATGCGCTAGCTAGTAGCCTAATTAGGGTCTGCATGGCTTCCAATATCATAGGTGTTTTTCTTTCCGCTTCATAGCCCCAACAAAATGTAGTACACAAGAGTTATGGGCAATGCAATCAGCATCCCAAATATGACACTGCAAATGGAAAATCAAAAGCAAGTGATGAGAATAAGAGAAAGGAACGCAAAAGGGGAAAAAAAATTGCTGTGCAAGCTTATGATGCTTTTCTTGAAAATATACTCACCCTGTGCTGAGAATTTCAGGATGCACGTTGTACTCCTTGGCAAAGACAAAGGGGACTATTCCTTGTGGTAGAGCTGCCTGTGTTTTTTGTTTGGAAATCCAAGCACAATAAATGCAAGAAGACATGTTAGCAATGTTGTACAGACGTTTGTTGTTCATCAATAACCCCAAACGAGTCCTTATTTTGATTAATTATTACGCTCACTGTCATTGCTTTTTCCAGATCAGTTTTAGCTACCACCAAAGTACTCAAGTCTTTTTCATCAACTACAATACGAGTACTGACTGACACCGTGTAAGCATAAATATAAATATATATTGGGTTTTGGAAATAAATAAATAAAATCTGAAAAAATTATACTAATGTTCTTGTTTTATTCATTTGGCAATATGGCTCCTTCCACATCCAGTTCTGCTACCCTTTCAAGGATTCAATGTTTTTTGCACTAAAGAGTCCAAGACCCATATATATGGGGGACACTTCAATTGGCATCATGTATAAAATAATTTCTTCTGACAAAAACCATTAATAAAAAACCTTATCTGGAGATAACAACAATATTGTTTGAGGAAGGAGTACTTGAAATCTTTTGGAGCTTCTGTAGTTAAGTAGGATTGGTTGTGTCAGAAGGAGGCAAGAGAAAGAGCAAAAGGGGTGTTAAAGTGACCTGAACAATGGCGATGTGTAAGAGCGTGCCTCTAATACCAACAGCAATAGAAGCAGCTGCCATGATAGCTGGACCTGTAAGGAATCTCACAGCCATAGAAAAAGCTGCAATGGAATTTCCACATGCTATGATCCTTGGTTGCAAAGCCATGAACAGACCTGTCAAGACATCAAAAGGCAGCAGCAGGCAATAAGAGCACGCTCACGCTCATCCACCATTTTTTTTTTACAGAGCGACCTTTCATCATCACTTCCATTACCACTCAATCCTCATCAACACAAATTAGCTAGCTAGGTAAAAAAGTGAAAGAAAAAAAAAAACAAAACCCCCAACAGCATTATCATCACTACACTGTTTGGCACACTTTACTTTGCTAGTTTGCTTGCTTTCTTGGAGCATTAATAATGAAAAAGCAGCAAGAGAGAATCAAAAGATCTTTTAGCTAACAAAATGGTAAAGAATGAATGGATCGTAAGTTTTAACGAAAGTAAAAGGAGAGACAACAGCAGTGTGATACTGACCAAGACTGAACATTGCCATGCCAAGCCCTGCATCTGACAGAATGGAAATGGACTTTGCTATAATGAGTGGCATCTTTACATTCCACCTGTAAAACCAGAAATTCAAAAACAATCAATATCCCAGTAATCGAAAAACCAAAATACTCAAGATCATAATGGATTTAGTAGCACTGTACCTGAAAGAAACTAAAGACCAAATGAGACCAATTAAGCTGGAGTAAGTGTTGGGGTTTCTGATAAGTTTTCTCCAGACCATGATTAGTATAAGCCTTGTCATGACACTTGTTGGAGGCATTGGTTTTGGTTTCCCATCAAAACCGACTTTCTCACCTTCATGGCTATTCCTTTCTCTGTCCAACCCTCTATTTCCAAAGCTAAAATCATCTCTCTCCAAATTATAGTCCTCCTGGTTTTCTCTTTGTCCCTCTACTGAAAATCCAAAGCCGACAAGCAAAGCAATAAAAAACCACATAATAATAATAATAATAAAAAAAAACAGTTAAACAAAAGTACAACAAGAAGAAAACAATCTAAAATCTAGATTGATGATATTTACAAACTAAGAAATTAACTAAACTGAAAAAACTAAATACCTTTTCCAGGGGATACAGCAACTCTAACATCTTTCAGGTCATGGGCGCCATAATCATGACCACCAAAAACATCTGAAACAGGAGAAGCGCTTGAACTCCAAACAAACATATGAAGGTCCCTACCATCTTCAGCTTTCTGTTGGGCCTGGCCATTAGGCTTCTTCGCAGCAGCAGCAGCAGTATTATTAGCATTGGCAGAAACACCTTTAGATGCAGCAGTTGTTGGAGAGAACATGCCAGGGTTCGGTGCTGGATAATGAGTTGCACCACCTGGCGCGTGGTAATGGTGGAACCTTGGTTTGTTACTTCCACCATGTTCTTCTTCAAAATTTGATGGCCGTGGTGTCGGTCCCCTCGACGCTGATAGTCCATAAACATCTGAAGCACCAAAATTTGAGTTTCTTCCAGCAGCCATCATCGAGTAGAAATCTGTATGGTTGAAGCTAGACCCTCTTGGAGTTGGGTTTCTTGATGATTGTAAAGAGTAAATCTCTGCATTTGTGAGATTTGATGGCCTTGGTGTTGTTGATGACAGACCTTGAGACCTTCTTGAGAAGATATCTGATCTTGAAGCATTGGATTTCCTAACAGTGACATGTAGCTTTCCATCTTCTTTGATCGCTGCTTCGGTTTCTAGAGGCTGTCTACCATCAAGTGACATGATATCAGAATCAACATGGATTGACACAATGGAACCAGCAGTGTCTGGGAATTGCTCAGAGATGAGCAGTTTAGCACCCCTATATTCGAACATAAACAGCATCAAAGTGTACCAAATGATACATTGAAGGACAACCACTTGCACCATTAAACTACCAGAATAATCACCATACATTCCTTTGAGCAAAGGAATGCCCATAACAAGAGTGTTCGGCAGGGTTGAAAGCGAGAACAATGTAATGGTCCATTCCAAGCAACCCCTTTTACTCAACTTAGTCCAAAGTGCTAATACTACCAAAACTATGATCTTTTGTAGAGAATCAGCAGTTATGAAACGAAGGTTCATATTATAAGGATCATTGGTAGATATGAAGTGGAAAGAGAGGAGAGGGACTGCAAAAAGAGCCACAAAACGGTTTATGCCTGAGCACTGATCAGGAGTGAAGATCTTCCACCATTTCACCGAGCCGTAGGCTAAGATCATGGCCACGTAAAGTGGCACCATTGCAGTCATTACATGGTAGAAATCTAGTAAAGAAATCATCTTTGGTTACTATTTGAATCACCCAAAACTAAAGATCAAGTCTTTTGAATGTGCAGAAAAGACTGAAGTTGTCCAAAACAGACCAAACAAAGTATGAGCTAACTAGAAGAGAAGAAGAAGAAGAAGAAGAAGAAGAAGAAGATGGTTCTTGAACTGGTGGTGAGGGTGATTGTGATGATGAGAACGGCAAAGTACGTGGCTTTGGGGTTTTGGAGTAGGTGGTGGTAATAAACAGAGTTGAGGAATTCTTTTTACTTTGCTTTGAGAGTTGCGAGACCAAGCTTGCACTTGCAGTCCAGTCCCCAAAGCACAAGCACAGGTGTGCTTTTTTTTCTTTTTTTCTCTTTGTTTTTTCCCCCTTTTGTAATGAGTTCTGTTTGGATATGAGAATGAGAGAGATCATGGCCTGGGGTGTATTATAAATATAATAATTATTTGATGTAACTTGTTGAGTTGGCATCTGGCTCAATCTTCAATGGACCAAATGGACAGTCCAAAAGTGTACAGCTTATAGAAAAAAAAAAAGGCATTTTACTTAGGAGAATGAAGACGGTATAGATTCGAGTTGATTTGTATGAGTAATATATATATGTCATTCCATAAATAATAAATATAATATTAATATTACTAAATCGAAAATATATGTATATTATGTTAATATATTAAGATATAAATATTTTTCGAGTAGGATATATTTTCATGAGTTCGGCAAGGATTCTCAATCTTTTTTTTTTTTGAATTTTTTTTATTATTAATATAAATGTTTGAGTCAACTTGCGCGTACCTTAACCAATCCAACGGGTCAATCTTTTAATTCTAAATTCTTACTACTAAACCACCTACTATAAATATTATTCGAGTAGGATATATTTTCATTAGTTTGGCCGATCCTCGACCCTTTTCATTTTTTCTTCTTGGATTCTCTTTTTGAAGCTCATGGGTTGTAGCGACTGTGTTATGGCCGTGAGTGTATGTTCTTATTCTATTTATTTCATATCGTTCTTTCTCGTGTTTTTGTACAAAGATTTTGCTATGGAAATGAGGAACATAATATTCCTTCTCTTCCTAATTAGTGGTGAAATTAAAATCATTTCGGGGAGAAGTGATCAAATAGCTCCACAAACTTAGATATGAAGCACTAAATAGAGTCGAGGAAAGCATATGCAAATGCAAAGGGAGAAGATTGATACCCTTGTTTGTCCATTCTCTCATCAAATTTCATTAATACTCGGCTCTCGGCAACTTCAGGAGAACAAATCCAATAGTTGAGAAAAAAAGGTAAGTTACTTTAGGGTTTTAATCGATTGATGTTGACTAAATACCCAAATCACCTTACAACTCCTGATGTAATAGAGGAAATATTTTCATATTTTAGAGTATTATTACTTAAATCATCGTGTTTGAACATTATTATTTTTATTTTTAATTAAAATTAATTAATAATACGAGATTTTTAGGGTGAATTTATATAAATTTTAAGTTTAAATTTTTTTTATTTGAGAATGTATATTAAAATATAATAGTTAAAAGGGGATAAAATAAAATTGATAAAAAATAAATTCATACTCCAATTGGATAACAATTCAGTATATTATTCATGAAAGACATTTGTCAATTTTCTCTTACGCCAGACTTAATTAGCTAATATGGAGCTAACATAACCTGAAATAGATCTAAGATCTCTACTCCATCGTCTTTTTAGCTTCAAACATTCAAATGGTTAATTAGATTGAAGTTAAAAAAAAATGGGTTTTGATGTGGATTGATATTTCTATTATGTAATTGAAGATCAATATTGGGTCTACTAAAATATTATAATGTCACCATCACATAAATTAATTATTCTAACTTAATCAAATAAGATAGTATAAAGCAAGTAAAAAGTTGATCCTACGAAAAAGATCTACTTCAGGTCTTTATACTAAATGATTCAAAATTGAAGGGGTTTGAAATTATCTAAACTATGCTAAGGTAAACAAAATAAAGCAATCAAATTAAATAAACCGAAACTTATTAAGAGAAAAACCTTGATATCAAGTAAACATTCACTGATAAAAATCAAAATGATCATTGAAGCGACATGTCAATTTGTATTTTAAATATTTATTTTTTCTTAATATTAGTTAGTTAACCGATTCACATTATAATTAACCATAACCATTAAACAACCACAACGTTCACACTAGTAATTTAATTCAATTGCAGTCTTAAGAACTAGATAGGTTGACAAATCTAAATAACATAATTGTTTGTAGTCTATATTCGATTTAATTGAATGTTTTCTCTAAAATTAATAATATTGATCCGTCATAATTATTAAATTTATTCGCTTCATAAGTTAAATATCACACTCTAGTTTTAATAGTAAAATTAGCAATAGATTGGTTAGAATAATAACTTAGAGTCCACTTTAATAATCAAACTATACAATCATAAGAAATAAGAATAGGAAAACATTCATATTCATCATAAAAACTGAAAAGAAAAAATAAAATAGATCTCATAGTTTTTGAAATCTAAAAACTTATATATCCTTTCAATCAAGAAAAATAACTTAGTCTTATATGACTATCGAAAAACTAAGAAAGATAAAAGATAAAAACATAATTTTGGGTATAGGAAAAAAGGTGGGAGTTTCTTTCTTTTTTCTGGCCGCCACCCTCTTTCCTTTTATCCGATAAAAAACCCTACTCCCCCCATTCCTACTAATTCATTTATATCCTTAAAAAAAAATATAAGTGTCCTTTTCAAAGTAGACAATCTATATTTAAGTAGTACAATAACTTTTTCCTATAAAGAAGGAAAAATAATCTTGCATAAAATCTTCAAGTTTTGACTTTGAACTTAGTGAAGTTAATTTGCCCAAATAAAGATCTTTAATATATGAAGAAATAATTGTCATATCAGTTTGGATGTTTGGGAAGTAAGTTGAACTTGTTTCTTCACAAAACCTGTTTATTGACATAATTTATAGGTTGTCTTAAAAAACTCCTATCTCTCTCAGATGAGCTCCTTTTCTTCTGAAATTTGGTAGGTTGATAGTTCTTTGAGTAAGGAATCTAAAAAAATTGAGTTTGTATCAAATGAACTTCTCTAACTTAATATATTTAAGTCGGAATGGCCAAAGGTTAAAACTGACAGAATACGAGACTTGTCTTGGAAGGCTGCGATTTCCATGCTCTTTCTTTTGTTTTTCTTGCCATAAAGGTATAAAAAAACATGGATGTTAGCTTTCTAATGCCACTAAAATCACTTCATTTTAACTTTTAAAGGTCAAGTTCTGCGTAAAATATCAATCAAAGGTCAAATATGTCAATATTGACATGAGTTGGAACATGATATGAATTTTATCTCCAAATTATTCCTTTTTGAATCTTACATCCAAAAGTACCTTCAAAACATAAAATAAAGAATATCAATATATTTTATATATAAAACATGGGCAAAATACTAGGTAAATGTAGGTAAAACTATCAAATAATATGGTTGGATCATGTGAGGTAAATTGACTTGGATTACATAAATAATTAGTTATTTAATTGTCAATAATAATTTGATATCATTTTTTTTTTAATCTGAATATTAAAGTTAGTTTTTAAAAAATCTATTTAAAAAGAAACTTGTTCCTTTATATGTAGTAGAAAAATACCTGATTTCACTTAACATATAGACTAATCTAAATTAAATATCTTTAATATATAATAAAACATTATTTTTATTTAATAATAATTAGAATACATCAATAACTACATCAAATAAATAAAATAATAAATCACTTAATAATAATAATTATAATACATCAATTATAATATCGAATAATTAATTATATACTATTGATAATACTAATTAACTTTATGTTATCATTTTTAATTTAATATTGCAATATTTAACATTTGAAAGAATATAAAGCTATTATAGTGACTAATCATGTTGGTTCATTGCAATTACAATTACAGAGAAACCTTAAAAAACTCGTTGTCCTTTGACTATAAATTATAAATTATGGTTACTCTTCTTACGATTGATTTTGGATTAGATTAATTTTTTTTAGTTTGGACATCAAATTTTTTATTAGAATATACAATTCTCAATTAATTTTATTAAATATATGCATTAATTTTTTATTTTAAAATTAATTTTTTTTCCTAATATTAAGATGAAAATCTTTCTTAATTAGGCCTGTAATAGAGCGGGAGCCAAAATACTAGTACAAAACTCTAAATATTGTGGCGAAATCATTGTGCACACAAAACCTTATTCATGCTCACACATTTCGCTGTAAACTCACTGTTCAGAATTTTGTTTTTAATATTTTGGTCCTCAAACTATTTTTTATGTGATTGCATCATTTTTTTTGGCTAAATTAAAGGATATTTGAATCAAATTTTTTCACTAAAGATAAAATTGAAATACGAAGGACCAAAATAGAAAAGATGCCATAAATAGGTGATGGTTTCAAAGTTCTCACAAAAAGTTTACTTTAGTCCTTAAACTTTATAAATTATACCTGTTCGGTCCCCAATATTTTTGTGATTCAATTTTGGCATAAATTTCAGTTTTTTATTTTATTTATAGTTCCTGGTTTGAAAAGGAAAAGAGAGTGATCATTGAGTTTCGATATTAGAGAGAGAAAATCTATGTTCACACAATTTTGACCACTAAAATAGTTGATAGTGGAGTCAACAGGTTCTATTTGGTGCGAGGAGTTGCCATTAGGTGTTTTTTCACCTTGAGATTATCTAAAAAACTAGATCTAAGCTCAAAAATATTTTTAATTTCAAGTTGATTTTGGTTATTATGTGTTTTTTTAAGGCTATTTATGGGTTTGTCAACATGTCTAGGCTTTTTGTTTTGGGTCAAAATAGATTTTTGAATCCAAAAAATATAAACCTCATTTTTTTTTGTCATCACAATGACCGGAATATAGGGAAAACAAGATGACACATCGCTTGAATTTTTTTTTCAAAAAATATTAGGGTGGACAACATGTCGCCCCTTCCCGATTGCATTTTAAAAACAATTATGTCCATATGCTAGCCTTTTCTAAATGGGTTAGGCGTTGGCCTAGCTTGCTATGCTCAGCGATGCCAGACCTTATTTTGTAATTTAAAAAAAAAAGAAATCATGATTTTTTTTGTGTTTTTCTTAATATTTTTTAATATATATTGAAATTAATATTGGTATTTAGTCTTTTTATATATATATATATATATTATTTTTTAAGCATTTGATTTTCAAATAGATTATTCTAATTCATCTATAATCTTTTTTATGTTTTATATAATTGAAATTTATTTTTAAAAATAAAACTATTTATTTTTGGATAATATTCCTAATAAATGCAACCTTATAAGATATTTTTTTCCTTTGATTTTATCTATATTTATTTCTACTATCATTTGATTAAATAAAAAAATTAATTTTAATAAACACAATTATTAAACACAGTCAGTTAAATGACTCGTATTGCGAGATCAAATATATAGATTTATATATGTCTCTCAACTTTTCTAGATATGTATTTAGTTATCGTTAATAACTTTTTATTTATTTATTAACATAAATAGTCATTCATTTATTTAATTAGATGTGTACATAAATTTTTTTATTTATATTTAATATTTTTTTATGTAGAAAAAGTCTACAAGTTTAATTTTTTATTAGAAAAAAATATCAAACTCATGCTAAATCTTGGACTAAAGAACAATAGGCAATAGTCGTACTCTTCCAAGAAATATTTTACTTTCCATTCCAATGAGATTTACACACGTTTATCCTTTTAATTTTACGATTCCGATTTTATTGGATGCCTCTAAAGAGACAACTCAGATTATTTATCAATAATTTGTTAAATGGATTCGAGACCAAGGAAAACGAGAAACTAGAGGCTAGAGAGGATTTTATTTATTTTATTTTATTTTTCGGATTCGGTAAATCTTCGTATTGACCCAACGTCCTCGAATATATTCTAGTAACAATCAAATTCACCTTCACATTATTTAAACAATTTTTTAAGGAAGCCAAAAATTGGCTTAAAATAAAGATACCCTCAAATTAGCACCCACCTCGTGTATTAAACAATATTTAAATTAGCCCCTAAAGAAACAATTATCTCGATCAAAACACTGAGGATTTACAAAATCTTAAATCAAGTCCTTACATCTGACATCTCTTTATAACAATTTACAAAATCCTTCCAACCCTAATTACTTGTTATGCCCGGGAAAATGTGTCCCAAATCAATCCTAGGGTAAATCTCGATTATCCATGACTAAAAGAGAAATTTCTCCATCGTTTGCAGTTCTAACAATTTCTAATGACTTGTTTTTTTAACAGAGTTGATGAAGGGGCTTCGTCGAGGAATTTGTGAACCTTTTGGATGCCCAGGAACTGCTGGGAGATTGATGGTGTTAAAGGGGATTATGCTCTTTATTGTTGGGGGTGTTCTTGCTCGGTCAAACATGCATGTTTTTTCTTGCCTATGTTATCCTATATTCCTTAAAGAAACTAAAGTTATTTATGTACACTCAATGGTGCATGCAGTGAAGCTAGATGTTTTATTATTCATTGAGGAAGTAGAAAGATGTAAAATTATTATTGTATAGCTAAAACAATCTCGAAGAAAACTCTCATTTGATGAGAGATTTATTAGAGACTTCAAAGAGTTGGAGTGTCTATAGTGAAAAAGTTGATTACTCTTCCTTGTCATAACAAGTGGTAAAACTTTAGATTGAATTTGTGAATTTCCATTGTTGCTTCTAGAATGAGGTGTATGGCCTTAGCTATTTTGCACTCTCATGTAAAAACAAGTCTTTTAGTATGATAAAAAAACCCTCTAATATTTAAGTTAGTAAATTATAAAATATATATCTATATATATATATATATATATATATATATATATATATATATATATATATATATATATATATAACAACGAGAAATGCAGAAGAGTATATATTGTGATGGTTGTGTGTGTTGTGTTGTTTTGTGGTCTTGTATGGACTTATGTGTTGTTACACGGTAACATATTAATAACATAAAATCATCTCGTGAGACTTGAAGTTGTAGATATATCAAATGGGTATAGTCATAGAGAATAATTATCCTTTAATGCATCATACTTACATAGCTATTGGTGAGAAAGCTACTAGTACCAATAGCCTATTAACAAATATGGTTGTACCATTTTTTTTTTATCTAACTTTGATAATTTAATTGAGAAAATAAAATTGTTGACAATTAAATTGAGAATCATTCTATAGATAGGATGATGATTTGAGGTTTCCTAAAATGTAAAATGCAAGAATTCTCCATGTTAGACGCGTTTCCAAACAATCTCTCAACCTCCTCCTACAAAACAAACAAGGAAGTTTCTATTTATGGAGCTTGATATTTACTGTTGAAAATCTATAGACCAGCAAAATTGTAAAAGAGAAAAGGAAAAGAAGAAAGAAATCATGAGTAATTTGCATGAGTGGGAAAACCCTCTCGGCAGACCACATTTGAAAGCTTTTCTACAACATAGTGGGCCTTTTTATCAAATCTTAATGAGTATATTGTACGAGCTAGCCATGACTCTGTTCATTGACTTGTTCCACACTTGTAAAAAGTAAAATTTAGCGACAGTGAAAGGAAGAAAATGAAAGGTTTTTCGCCGAAGCTTTGATGGATTGGGTCCATGTCGAACAGTGCTGACCATTTTTCAAACCTGTCTTCGACAGCTGCTCCTAAATTCGTCAATCTTTTCGACTACTTGAGAGGGATCTCTGAAAGCTGCTTTGATGGATAGGGTCCACCATTTTTATTTGGACATGGCATGAATTCAAATTAGTCTGAAAGTTTCTCATGCTCTATAAAAAGAACTTTTCGGTCGAAAAATTTTTATCTCGAATTTAGTATTACATATAATTACTAGGATCGACCAACAAATCATTGGGAGATTTGAATGCATCCATCATAAGTGTAGAATTTATAAATTTTTCGATTTTTTATTCCTATGAATTGTTTTCACGACCAAATATATATATTAAACCATGAAAGTAGTTCTTGAGAGAAAGGGGAATGAAAAGAAAAGTGTACAAGGAAGATGCTACATTCTTTGGCAAGTAATTAGACAGACAAAGAGGCAAAAGCACAATTGAGCGGAGGAAATAAAACATGCTAAATTCATATTTATTATTAATAAAAAATTAATTTAGTTTTAATATTCATATAATAATACTAGATTAATGAATTTAATAATTTATGAATTTAAAATAAAAATAAAGTCCATGAGACAAAAATATTTTACAAAGAAAATTATAAAGTTAATATAATTATGAGATTTCTTTTGTATCAAAGCATTATTCCTAAAATATTCATGGTTGATACTTTCTTGGGTATTGGATACCAAATGTGGTTTTCACATTTGCAATTGCATGCAGGAACTATAGAAAAATAGAAAATTAGTTGAAGACAAAGTGGATCTATGACTCAGTAATGAAGTAAGGATTACTATAATAGCTGTAAAAACTATTTTTGCATTAGTTGTAGGAACTAGTTTTTTTTTTTTTCTAATGAGTCAATACTAGAACTTTATAATTGTTATTTTGTTCCAGTATTTTAAGATATTGTTTCCATTTTAATTTGGTATTAAATGGATTTAAATTTATTATTGAGGATAAAAGTTGTTCTTTTATAATAATGATATTTTTATGAATCTGGTAATTATATAAATGGTTTGTATATACCTAAATTTAAAATATCTAAGTTCAATATAAACTACAGTAAAATTAAAATATATATTGGAATAAGTATTTAAAAAACTTTGTTTGGGTTGAGGTGGTTAATACTTGACCAAATATCTCAAGTATTATCTAAAAGAGAATGAGATTCTTTACACCTCTTAGGACACTACATCCAGATGAAATATATTATCAAGACTAAAACATTGGATGCTTAGCCTGAACCTTAAGAAACACAAAATCTATATAAATATTATAAGTTATATCATGCATCAATGAGATAAAGACCTCTTATGGAAGCTGTGAATGACATGTTACTCATAATTGATGAGTCTACCAATTACTTGGAAGTAATATATGATATTTATTCCAAGAAATGACTTGAAGCTATGGACTTCATGTACTAACAAAGTTTGGAACTTGGTTGATCTACCTGAAGGGATAAAACTCAATGGATCTAAATGGGTCTTTAATAGAAAAACTAACATGAAAGATAATGTACAAATGTACGATGCAAGCTTTAATGAGTAGGAATATCCGATTTTGATGGTAT
The DNA here is from genome assembly GCF_000002775.5 of Populus trichocarpa. NCBI lineage: Eukaryota > Viridiplantae > Streptophyta > Magnoliopsida > Malpighiales > Salicaceae > Populus > Populus trichocarpa. Next base: position 3,370,749 of record NC_037299.2, on the reverse strand, counting down.
AATCAACATATTTGATTTCATAAAAAATATGGACAAACCATGTGTTTATAAAAGGTTAGTGAGAGTGGTGTTGTTTTCCTAATATTTTATGTAGATGACTTATTATTGTTAACAAACAACATATCTTTACTTTAATCAATAAAGTTGGGCTATCTGAAAATTTATCCATAAAAAATCAAGAGAAGCAATCTATATATTGGATTTAAAGCTATATAGAAATAGAGATACAAGGTTGCTTAAATTGTCACAATCCATGCATATAGACTAAATGTTAAAATAGCTTAGCAAGGAAGAATCTAAGATTGGATTCTTATCTTTTTTACATGGAACACCTCCCTCCAAAGACATGTATTCTAAGACACATATTGAGAGATATACGATGGAAATGGTATCCTATACTTGGCTATAGGATTCATCAATGGAGAAGATAAACTAGAAGTTCAAAATTGTTTGAATTAGGATTTTTTTCAATGAAATGTTGGAAAAATAGTGAATATCATTCAATATATATTTTATTTTAAATGGTAGTGCTTTGAGCTAGAAGAGTTTCAAATAAGAGAGCATAACTAATTTTACAATTGAATAAGAGTACACTTCCACGTTTGAGGAAACAAAAAGGTTGTTTGGATCAAGAAGTTCATTAATGAACTAGGTTTGTTCCTAACATTGTTGATCCAATTGCCGTGTACTGTAATAACAATGGATCCATTGCATAAGCAAAGGAACCAAAGTATCATCGATTATCCAAATAAGTACTTAAAAAATTCTATTTGATTTGATAAATTCATGAAATAAAATATGTAAAGATAGAGTGAGTACTCACCGAAAAGAATCTAGAAGATCCTTTTACTAAGTCATTATTCATGCACAAGCATTAATGGTATATTGAGCAATATGGTATTAGATACATGAGCAATTGATTTTAGTATAAGTGAGAGATTGTTAGTTTAATATGTTATGTAGTCAATCGATTGGTTACACATGTTATTATTATATTCGTATAAATTCATATTTATTATTAATAAAGGCTTAATTTATTTTTAGTACTCATATAATATTAGATTAATAAATCTAATATTTGATTTATGAATCTAAAGTAAAGATAAAGTTCATGGGACAAAAATATTTTGCAAATAAAATTCTAAAGTTGTTATAATTATGAGATTCCTATTGCATTAAAGCATTGTTCCTAAAATGTTCATGATCGATGCTTTCTTAAATACAGGACAATTATTAAAGCCGTAAAAATTGGTACATATCATGTTCTTTTTTTTTTAAAGGAAGCAGTTGTTCTCATAAGTTGAGGTATAAGAGATACCTAAAATTAATATTTAGATGCTTGTCATAAAACATGTACACTGTATTGACCCGCATGAGAATCCAATATAAAGAGATCACCTATATCTATGAAAAAACTCACGTGACGGTTGTGTAAGTGATCCTTAGACTTGAGATCACTAAGTTATCTTATATAGAGAATGTTATGCTTTGATCGAGGTGACTAATGGGCAAACATTATGTATATCATGAACTATATGAAGTTACTTGAGTGATCAAGAGAAGATTCATCACCCTAGATGAAATAGAAAAAAATATTTCATCTATTCTCAAATAATATTGACTAAGAAATTCTTGGTCAATGTGGAATAAAAAAGAGTTTCAAATCTTATTCAAATGATCAATGACTATTATGTAGAGAAAAAACATGATTTAACATGGAAGATATACTTCATGCTTTAATATTAAATCAGAACATTATTGAAGAAATAATATTAATTACACTAAGGAATCGGTCACTGAAATGTTAAGTCAAACCACTAATTACTTTTCTAATATTTGGAGGATCATGACACGTTACTAGACGATGCACCTGATCTTCAAATATAAATTAATCAATTGTTGAATTGATAATAAATTAAATTATTTAATTCTATTTTATTAGAATTATAATTTATATTTGGGTCAACATATTATGAACTTAATGGGTCACACACATTAAGAACTATTAGTAAAAAATTAAACTGGGATAATTAATAAAGTGTGACTTGATTGAAAATAATTTTAGAAATTAAGCACTAGAATATATTTAATTCAGGGATTATAATTCTACCCCTAAAATAATCAAGTAGAGACTTGATTGATTAAATTTCTAAAATTATCCTTAAAAATATTTTTCATTGGTAGTTCGTATGGATTATCATTGGAGGCCACACAATTAGATGATTTGTGGTTTATGACAACCCAACCTTTAAAGAATTATTCAAAACTGAAAAAGATCAGATCTTTAAATAATAAATTTCTAAATAACTCTAGATCTGTCTATCAAGAACTTAGAAATTTCTAAATAATTTTTTATTATTATTTTCATTACATATATAATATTTAAAAACCCAACACCCCTCCGTTTACATAATACAAACCTTGTTTTTTTCTCGGAACGAAAAGCAACTTCAGATATAAAGTTGCAAACATATAGGTAAAGCTCCTTTAATGTAAGCAAAGGGTGTCCAGATGTTGGCATTGGTATCGTTATCTTATCGATAGCCGGCAAAGCTAGCAAGTTGCTTTGTTGGAGAATGGGACTTTTCTTTTTTCTGCGAGGATTCGCATAGAATTTCAAAAACACACACTCAATAATATTGACTTTTGCTTGGGAATTAGGAGAAGATGGGATTGAGTGAAGGATAAATTAATTAAACTAAATTATCTAGTGGGTTTAAAGATAATATTTAAGCTTACACGGGAGTGGTTAATTAAATTATCTATGGATGTTTCTTTTAAGTTTATATGTTGTAGGAATGTAGGATGATTGCTTGAATTTTTTTTTATTTAATTTTCAAATTAAAGCAGTGAGAAGTGAGAGCATGACTCGAAAACTTCTTATATTACATAGGTTTTCGAAAAATTAACATAAATAAAAATTCATATACACAATTTCATCGTCTTAATCTACATAATTAATGAAAATAGCTATCACATTTTTATAAAATCCTTTCACAATTTTGAAGAGGTTTGAATTTAATTTATAAACATGACATTAATACAAATCAATATTAGAAATTTGTCCACCACAAGTGATAAATAAATTTGTTCTCTTATCATCAAAATCTGAATCCTAGAATATTTTTTTTAAAATCAACATAATATTTTTTAAAAAGTAATTAAAACAGTAATATATTGTATCAAGTTGAGTTAACTTGTATTAACCTGTTAAATCCACAACTCAAGTCATAAAATCATGATAACTCTATGAGAAACAAAACATAACAAATTATAAAATCTAATTCCTAATTAACCCAACATTAAAAGATAAGACTAAAAAAATTAATTAAGAAAAATAAATAGATAAAACAACCAGAATCAACTCAAGGTAGCTTGTCAAACCCACAACTTAGGTTATGAGATTGAGATAAACAAATAGAAAAAAATCAAATAAATTATGAAGTCCAAGTTCCAATATCAACGTTGAACGATAAAACTAAAAAAATAATTAAAAGGGACAAAAAAATGACATAGGTTAACTGTCAAATTTGCGACTTGAGTCATGAGACTTGGATAACTCAATACAAAAAAAAATATAATGAAGCTCAATTTTCAATATCAATCTAATGTTGAAAAAGAAAATCGATTACAAAAGGATCAAAAAAAATTCTAAGTGAATTCAGATTAACATGTTAATCTTAAGATCTAGGTCATAAGGCCAAAATAACCTTATTTATAAAAAATAAAATAAATTATGAAAGTCAATTTTCAATCAATCAATGTTGAAGAATAAGATTGAAAAGAAAAAACCTAATAAAAAAGAGACAAAAAAATTATTCTAATTAAAAAAACAAATTGAACAATGCTTTGTAAGGAGGTGAATAGTGAATTCACCTCATTTTTTTGTTAGCTCACGCTTCACTGCATGTTAAATTAAATGTTTTTTTAATGCAAAAAAAATTAAAGTGCAGGTGTTTAGCAATTGTTTACATGACAATAAAGTATTTTTAATTATGAATTGAAAAGTTGATTAAAAAATTTAATAAAATAAATAATAAATTATTAATAATAATAAATTCCAAAAAAGTTGTTAATGCTAACCAAAACCTAAGTCAAAAGGTTAAAAGATAGGTATAGATTAAGATATTTGATCTCGCAATACGTGTCATGGATTCGATAGGGTTTAATAACATTGATTTTTGGAGACAATTATATATTTAATTAAACGATAATAAAGAAGTAATTGAATGAAATTTAAGGAAAACAAATTATATAGGGTTCAACAAAAAGAATGTCTGCTAATATTAGAAAAACGATAATATAATCTTATTAAAAAAAACAAGTAAAAATTGAATGATATTTTATATAAAAAAATCACGAAGCATTTATAATTAATTTCTTTTAACTAATTAAAATTAAAATTGAATACCCGTCGGGTTAGACATCTCTCACATATCTTTAATTAATTTATTTTAATTTAATTTAATTTAATTAAAAGAAAATTTCAAAGAAAACGCCATGCATGTGAGCCTACAAGGTTAGGCCCACGCTCCTGGCAATTTTCTTCTTTCATTTGCCTAAAAATGACTCCCTCTTCTTTAACAGTTTCCGACCATTGAAGAGATGGTTGAAAAATTATGCTAGAGTTGAAAAATCGGTCGCAAAAATTTAATTTTCAACATTTCTCAACCTATAAACACCTAATAACATCCTTATGACCTTAAAAAAAATCAATTTCTCAACTTAAAACACCAATAAACTAGCAAAACAAATATACTAAATCAAGTTAGGATACAAATCTTCATTAACCCTGATCTTTTTTTTTTTTTGCAAGATAAATAGTACAAAAAACTTAAATGAAATTCCTCGTCAAATAGAATTTATAGGCGCCAAGAACTACTTGTTTCGTCTCTAAAATTTAGCATATCATCAACTTTCTCTCTCCTTTATTATTTTTCAACGAGATTCTCTTTCTTTTCTCAATTCCAAAGATTGAGAAATTAAAAAAATTGGGCTAAAACAAAAATAATGTTAAACTAAAAGGACCAAAAACTCAAAAAAGTGTCAAACAAAAGGACCAAAAAGGGATTTTGCAAAACTTTTGATGCAAAAATGTTTAAAAGGCATTGCATTGCAATGCTTTTTATAAAAATACATTTTATTTGTTGCCTTAATCACAATTTTGATCCTCGAATAAAATCAAAATTTGATTTTGTAAAATTAAGCATCAAGGCAATGTCGGGGTTATTTTTTTACACTAAGAAAATAAGATAAAATGTAAATTAAAATGAATTACAAAGCCTAATTTCAAGTCAATGCAACATGAAAGCATGAAAATAATAAAAATAATAATCAATGATTGAAAGAATAAAAATTAAAGGACCAAAAAAAGAACATTGTCATATTCTGCAATGTTTCCCATCGCATGCTAAATCACCACACGATTTATATTTTTGTTAATTATTGTAATATAATTATAATTATAATTATAATTATCTCGATCTCATGATCTGGGTTCTATATTTGATAGGTTAACTTAGGTTGACCCGAGTCAATCCAATATAATTTTGTCTCAATATTTTTTTTTAAATGTTGTCTTGAAATTTTTTTTGTCAAACTATATTTTTATTGGTTGTCTAGGTGACTTTGGACCCGTCAAGTTGACCAGGTCATATCAGGTCAACTTTCATATTGTTTAAATATTTTTTATTAGAAAATACATTAACAACACCTAGATATTTCTTAAGGTTAAAAATATTGATTTGACTTGCAATGTAGCGCGAGTTAATGATCTAGCTAAAAAACACTAAAAGAGAAGGAGAAGATATTGTAAACAAAGAGATATTTCACCATTCATTAGAATAGTGAAAAGACAAAATTACACTTCTCTCAAGAAAATCTTTAAACCATGTATTGGGGGTAAGATTGTCTTTTTACCATGACACAATTATCTTTTACAAATTGTGTAATTACTTTGGTGCCTTTAAAGACAAAAATCAACAGAACTCTCTAACAAATGTTGTTTTGTTATTTGCTTTGGTTTTATCGTAGATTTGAATGTTAGGTATGGGTATTAAAATAAACCAAGTAGTGTTTGGGTGACATGGTGGGGTTGTTTGACCACCAAAAGCCGCCTTCCGAGGCAAAGTTTAAAAGGTCTTGACATCCCCGACGAGATGGAGTGGCACATGTTCCAATATTCCTTGTGGTTTGGCATAGGTAACCATTTTTTTCCTCTTTCTTCTCTCTTTTCGTATCTAGATTTTCGCACCAACGCCTTAAAAATTTAGAACAACCCTTTAATTTATTGAATCTTCAAATTTGGTCCCTTTCTTTATTATTATATATTTTTTATCTTGAATAATTTATAAAATTGGTATGCTTTTGCAATTTCATCCCCCTTTAATTTGTTTTCATCTTTCAAATTTGGTACTCATTCTTTTAATTGCCTTTTGTTTTGTTTGAAATTGTTTTTTCAATTGATTTTTGTTTTTATGATTTCGCCATCCTTTGTTGTTTTTCTTATCAAATTTGATCTTTATTCTTTTGATTTTCAATTGTTTTCCTTTGGCAAGTTTTCTAAATTGATATTTTTAAATTTGTTTGTGATAAACTTCTTGATTTGACCAAGATTCATAGTTTCAAAGATTGCGAGTTTTAAAGATTTGACCAAGATTCATAGTTTCAAAGATTGCGAGTTTCAAAGATTGCGAGTTTTAAAGATTTGACCAAGATTCATAGTTTCAAAGATTGCGAGTTTTAAAGATTTGACCATATTTAGGATGTTTTCTTGAGTTTGCTTGGTTTTGTTTTCCTTTGTCTAAGATAATTGTTTCATATTTTATCCTTCATTATTTATTTAATTTTGGAGACTGGGTTCGGTTTTTTTAAGCTAACTTTTTATGAATTTTTTTGTTGGTATTGAAAATGACCTAGTTATCTCGAGTATATATATTTTTTCTTATCATTCTTTGTTAGGTTTTTTTGGCTAATTCTTTAAATTGATATTTTTTTTCTGATTCAATCCTTCAATATTTGAAATGACTTTTTTTGAAACAATTTATAATGTTAGAATTATTTTTCTATTCTTGCCTTTTTTTTCTTTCGAATTTAGTTCTTATTTTTTATTCCTATTTGTATTATTTGAGATAAGTTTTTGAATTTATTTTAATTTATTTGTTTTCACTAAGATTTTTTAACTGATTTTGAAAATGACCTAGGTTTTCTCGGGTCTTTTTAATTGTTGTTCTTTGTTGAATTTACTTTGGCTAAGCAATATTAAATTGGTTGAGAATTTAGCTTATTGATTCAACTGGATCTGAGATTTAATGAGTTTCGAGTTTGAAACCATTGCCAAGGTTTTCTTGTTTTTTTTCCCTTTTCTAATGATGTTGTTTTTTTAGTTTTATCATAGCTTTTTATATCAGTTGTGATTACGCTTTGTTCTTTTTCTTTTTCTTACTTCTATATGATTTTTTATTCATACATTTTAGGCGGTTTTCAAAAACAAAGATTTGATTTGTCCATATATCAGTCTTTGTTTTTGTCGGTTCTATGTTTTGAGTCATATTTTAAAAAAAAAAAAACACTTGCGTTATAAAATTAAAAATATTTTTTAATTTCACCCCTTTTCTTTTTTTAATCTTTCAAATTCGATCCTCATTTTTTTTAATGCTATTTGTTTTGTTTAAGATAATATTTTAGATTGTTTTTAACAAATCCATCTTCCATGAGTTTTTTTCTATTAAATTTGATTCACATTCTTTTATCATTATATTTTTCGCTTTTGCAAGTTTTAAAATGTTTTTTTCACGACTTCATCATTCAAAATTAAATTGGTTAGGAATGAAACTTCTTGATTCAACCCGGGTCCAGGATTTCATAGATTACGTGTTTTAGATATTCAACCAAGTTTAGGAGGTTTGCTCGGGTTTGTTAGGTTTTTTTTAAGCTTATGTTTTTGTTTACCCTTTTTTTTTTTTTTTGCTTTGTTATTTTTTATGGTTTTCTTTCTATGGGGTTAGTTCTAGGCCTATGACCATAGTCATTGATTTTCAAAGGTTAACATGGGTTGACTTTTTTTTTATCATCTTTAAAATTCAGTTGTTTCAACTTCATCATTCAAAATTTGATGTATTAAAAATTGGTCTTTGGCTTTTTTTTCCCTTTCCTTTTAAATGGTTCCTCTTTTCCTTCTTTTCTTTTAATGAAGTTATCTCAATCTTATGTTCATGGTTATCGAGTTTGTGAGTTAACCTGATTTAACAAGTTTTTTTTCTTTGTTTTTAGTTTTTCTTCAGTTTTATCCTTCAAAATTAGGTTTTTTATATTCCAGATAGGCTCATATCGGGTTCTTTTTATTAGTTTTTTTTATCATTTGATTTATTGTTGTTGCATTCTTTTTATTCATATTATTTAAATTACTAATTGGTCTGATGACTCTGATATTAAATTTTTTTTCCTTAGCATTTTTTTACATCAAAAATAGACTTAACCATTGGAGTGAGTTTCAATGTTTCGAGACGAAAACCCAGAGGGAAGCTCTTGTTTTCATTTAGAGCGGAGAGGGAGTTCTAGTTGGTTTCACATACAAGCTTACTAGTGCTTTCTTAATGAGATTGTCTTTATATTTTATTTATAGAAGTTTATGCAGTTAATTGCCTATAAGGAAGTCTGGAGAGCTAAGTAAAACCTACCCTTCCAATTAAGTCCAACGCAAGGACTTTTAATTGATGATGTGTTCCGTCGTCAATAAGTAGTGGCCGACAATGGCCCTTTTCCCAAAATATATTGGGAAAATAATTACATCCCAAGTCTGCACGAACTCTCGCATGAGCAAAGGATGGACAAAATAATAATGTAGCAATCCCCTCTATAATTTCAAGAGGTCGGCGATCAATTGATGAACTCAAATAAGAAGAAAAAAACACTTCCAGCCCACGATGAAGCACAAGCCATTAACCTAATTAATAGAAACAAAGCCTTGTGGCATTTTCATTGAAGTTGAAATCATTGTGCACTGTCTCACAAATCACTGTGGATTAGAACAATGATTTTTTTCTAACTTTTCAATTTGATTTTTGAACTTTCTCTTTACACAAATAAGCACTTTTGAGCATAAATTAACACCCAATTGCATGTTTTTCTTTTTAAAGAAAGGATTTGATTGAAAGATAGAGGACCAGAGTGAAAAAGGTGGGTAAAATAGGTGACAACTTTGAATTATATACAAAAAGTTTATTTCGATCCCCTGTATTTTTTGGTTTACAGGTGATTGGTCCCTTTAGTTTTTAAAAATTTAATTTTGATACTAAAGTTCATTTTCCTTATTTTCCAATCATTTGTTTGTGAGATGAGAGAGAGAAGGCCTTCAAATTCCAGTGAAAATAGAAAAAGTGGCCATTGACGATGATTTTAGCTACCAAAATAATTGAAATTGTTATTAATGGGTTTCATTTTATGAAGGACGTTTTCCCTAGGTGTTTTTTTTTCCTTCTTACCTGAGGAGGCATATCTAATCATGGGAATGTTTTTGTATTTGAGTTGATTTTGGATTTTTTAAGCTATTTTTTAGGTTTTTTTTAATGTTGTGGATAGGTTTATTAGGGTGTTTAAGATGTTTTCTAGGTGTTTTGGGTAAAAAAAAAACATTGAAAATGTGTTTGTAAACCAAAAAAAACTAACACCTTGTTTTTCTAGCAACTTCTGGTTGCTGGATTCTACACAAAACAGACAATGCATCGTCTATTGTCTTGTTTAAAAATAAACCGATAAGAAATTAAAAATAAATAAAGCTAAGCCCAAGAGCACAGGCTGGGTTTTTTTTTTTTTGGCTCAGTGTGTCTAAGCTCCTTTTCTTCTTCTTTTTCTTCTTTTTATTTTCTTTTTAAGGTTGTGCTATTTTATAATTGGGTTTAAAAAATTGATAAAAAAACTCATTGAACCCAATAGAGTCATGAATCGGATCGCAGGTTTAACTGGTTCATCCGTAGGATTTGAGCTATTTTTTTCTTTTTTCTTGTTTAATACCTTTTTTGTCCCTCAATTTAATATATATATATATATATATATATATATATATATATATATATATTTCACCCTTTGTTATCACTGATATATGTTTTCTAGCTCAGAACTAAAGAAATACAATTCAATATTATGTTATCAATGATATACTTTTGCTATCTCAGTTACACGTATCTAACATGATTTTTTTTTTCTTAAAAGAATGTTTCATACAAAACAACTATCATACGCTTTATCATCATATCATTAAATAAAAAATAGTCTCTGGTCCAAAAATTTTATTGAATCCGATGACGTGCATGAGTTTGCTTGGTTGACTAGAGTGAATTTAGGTTATTTTTTAGTTAAGTGCTATTTTTTTTAATCACTTTCATCCTTTAATATTGAGTTAATTGGGGATTGAACTTTTCACTTTGTTGTTTTTCAGGATTATATCTCCAACTCTTGCATGCCGGCCTAAGTTTACCCAATGTGTTTCCATCTTAATATTAAATGAAAATATCTTTCAATACATGGTTAAATCTATTTTTTTAAGAGACACATTACTGATGCCTAGATATTTTTTTAATTACGTTTAAAATAGTCAATGGACTAGTTAAGAACTATACTTAATGGTATTTTCGTCAGTTCAAGCAAAACTAGGTGAGTGGAAATGTTGTTAACCTTTTGAGGAGTGTAAAGACCACAACCTTTGAGTGTCTTTTTTAAGATCGTCCATCGATTAGGCCAATGAAAAAATAACTAAATTAATTAAGAAGACTCAAATTGATATATGATGTAGGGTTGATAGAGGCAATCAAAAACTTAACTTGGCTCTGCTTTCAAAACCTAACTACAAAACAGCTTCACCTGAATGACAACATATGATCTTGCACAATAAGAAGCATCTATGTAATGACCCCAACTTTTATAGTTGTCTTGTATAATGTAACACTAATTTTAGTGCAATTTGTTTTTTGGATTCCTTCCACCATCATCTTATTTCATTTAGTCAATTACTTTCATTTCTTTTATCATAAGATATTCCTTCCAATATTAGTAAAATTTCAGCTGCATATCCCTATAATTTCTTGTTTTCTCATTCTTCCATATACTCTTGTATAGTATACTATCTATGAATATGCCTCATTGATATTTCACATCATAATTTTTATAGCGTCATGGTTATGACTTAATTGTCAATTTATTATCCACATCACAAGGTGTAACAAATCCATTTTAAAGTATCAAGATCCAAAACATGCACACATCATATTTATATATACATGAATATATACAAAAATATCCACCTAAAATTATATGCCTAGTTTAAGATATAAGGTGAGACGTTTATACATCTTCGATAAAGTTTCTAAGGTATCTATAACTATTCAAAATATAGCTTTATACAACATAATTACACAAAATAAGATAGGCAAATTCAAGGATGATTGGTTATGCAACTAGGACCTGCAATAATTGATAATTAAATGAGATACATTCATTATACTAATTAATCACATAGTTTAGCAAGGATCATCACTAAACGAATTTAAAAATTAACATGTTCGCATTGCTATTTAATATCATGAATTCAACAATAATTACTTTTCTTAAGAATTCATAATCAACTATATTATTTTATTTCCCCTCGAGTTAGGAGAGTTTGGTCTCTGATACCAGCCTAGGACAGCTATAAAAGGGCAAGCTCTAGCAGACTTTATTGCTTAGTGTTCCTTTAAGAAGTCAATACTTTATGAATCCAAATCTCTATTGAGTTCCAAAACACCACTCGCTAGGCCAATAGCTTCTTTGAAACTTGCCCCATCAACCCCCATATGGCAATTATATGTTGATGGATTTTCTAATACAAAGGTTAGTAGGGAGGAGATAGTTCTCACGAGTCCAAAGGGATAGGATTTTACATATGGGGTTCATTTTGAATTCTCAGTTACTAATAATATAGTAGGGTATGAAGTTCTTCTAGTAGGATTGAGGCTTGTGAAGGCCTTAAATGTTTATCCCTTCCACATTCATAGCAACTCATAGCTAGTTATTGACTAATGTCAAGGATTATATGAGGTCAGGGAGTCTATCATGCTAAAATATATCTTCAAAGAGTTTAAAATTATCTCTTTAAAAAAGGTAAAGGCAAAGAGATCACAATCATCCACGTATCTACGGAAGTCAACCATCAAGCAGACTTTTTATCCAAACTTGTATACTCTAACTCAGTAGAGCTCCCTCTGAACATATGGATTTAAACTTTGGAGAAGCCAAATATAGGTGAAGAAGGACTATTGACCGCCCTAATCGCCCTCGATGAGGATTGTAGACCCCTTATCAAACGTTACTTGCCCACTAATAAAATACCTTCAAACAAAATCAATGATGTCCTATACTGAAGATCCACCTCAACTTCCTTTCTAAAATGGCAATCAATTTAATGAAAGCACATATGTTTTGAAAGAACTTCATGAAGGGATATGTGATCGCCATATAGGTTTTAGAGCTCTTGCTAACCAAGCTATTCGAGCAGGTTTCTATTGGCTAACCATACTCTATGATGCCACTGATTTGGCTAGAAGATGCGGTAGATGCCAAAGATATGCTTTAATCTCATGTTAGCCCTTTGTATGATGATAGTTATAACCTTCTCATGACTTTTCTTCCAATGAGTGATGGATATCTTGGGTCTTTTTCCCAATGCCACTAGTAATAGATAATTCATCTTCATAGCGGTTGACTATTTCACAAAATAGATGGAGGCTAAGGCCTTAGAAGATATAACTGCCAACAAAGTAATATTTTTCATTTGGAAGAACATCATATGTTATTTTAGACTTTCTAAATTCTTGATAACCGATAATAGAATATAATTTGACAACTATAAAATGAGAGAACAATGTTAGAGACTCCATATAGACCATTAGTTTTCTTTAGTAACACATCCCTGAACCAATGGTCAAGTTGAGATTACCAATAAAGACCTAATCAGTGGGCTTAAAAAAAAAGATAAATGAAGCCAAGTCAAAATGGGACAAAAATTTATAGGCCTATCGAACAATCTAAAAGACATCAACCTGGAAAACTCTTTTCCTCTTCATGTATGGTATTGAAGTCATGATACTAGTAAAAATTAGGTTTCCAAGTCTTAGGGTAACCCATTACTCCCTAGAAAATAATAAGCAAGGACGTAGAGCTAATCTAGATCTCTATAAAGAATATTGGTTGACAATGGCAGTAAGGAACGAAGCTTATCACCATCAAATAACTCAGTATCATAATGCCAAGGTAAAAAACATGAGTTTTAAATTTAGAGACCTAGTACTCTAAAAAATAAAAGCAACTGGTAATAGGGACACCAAGGGCAAACTAGCACCAAAATGAAATGGTCTTTTTTTAGTGATTAGGGTAGTCAAAGCCAACACTTACCACCTTCAAGATATGGAAGGCGAGAATCTCCCTCGTACTCGGCACTCAGATTATCTCAAAAAATATCGTAGATAGGAATGTCATTTTTTTAGAAATATATGTTATATTTCTATTTTATATTCATTCTCACTCTTCAGTGAAGTCTAGGACTAACACAATACTCTAGTGGGACTTTCGAGCCTCATATTATCGCCAGGGATGGCCTCGGGCCTCCCATTCTTCAGCACAGTCTCGAACTGACATAACACTCCAGTAGAGCTTTTGAGCCTCATGTTATCACCAGGGATGGCCTCAAGCCTCCCACTCTTTAGTTCAGTCTCTAACTAGCATAACACTCTAGTGAGGTTTTCGAGCCTTATTCTATTGTAGGACAGCCTTGGGCCTCCTATTTTTCAGTGCAATTTTGAACTAGCACAACACTGTAGTGGGGTTTTTGAACCTCACGTTATTACCAATGATGTCCTCAGGCCTTTTATTCTCCAACACAGGCTTGAACTGACATAACTTTTCAATGAGGGGCTTCCAGACTTCATTCAATAACCAAGAAAGCCATAAGCCTCTGACTTTGGTAAGACTACTCTCAAGTGGGGTGCTCTTACATCCTATGACAATGCTAAGAAGGCCATAGGCCTCCCTGCTCTATAATGTAATTACTTTCTAATTGGGAGAATTCCTAGCCCCTCGTCAATCAGGAACCACAACCAAGAGTTTCCTCATCAATGTTGATAGTATAATAACAAAGATTAATTCACCCTAGAGAAATTTATAATTTCTTAACAAAAATTTAAAGAATAGCCTGACACATCTTGGGCTAAGACTATACATGGATATATTGAACCTCTATATAAAAACCCATTATCCGAAGCACAATTTCTACCAAGGATTGATAGTAGGGATTAGATCCCCCACCTGGAAAGGCATAAGACCTTGGTTATACTTAGGGCTTTAGGCCCTTATAACTCTAAAGCATAACAAACATAAAAAAGTTTTAAAAATGATAAGGAATCATAAAATATATTGATATATTCAATATACTTAAATACAACCATAGAAACTCCATAGGTTCAACGATAATAACTCCTAGAAACTATTGCCCTTGACTGAGAGACTCTCATCACTTGTCAGGCTCCTCAGCCAAGTACTCGCTACAGGTTGTAGCAGCCATCCAAGTTGGATATATATTAGCAAAATCAGGAGCAGGGTTGGGGTTGAATGCCACTGAGAAGTCCATTATTATCCCCTTTGACAAATCATCAAAATAAAAGTTCGACATAGCCTATAATATCTTATCTCGAATAAATATATCTAAGGCTTGAGATCCCCTAAAACATTGTCAAAAACTCATTAGATGAGTCCCTTAATGCACTTAGGTGAGCACACTCCTCTCTAAAGGCCTTCGCCTCAGCCTTGGTCGTAGCCAGATCATCCTTTAAAGCTACCACCTAAGATTTTAAAGCCTCATAGGACTACATTAGAGATGATGATACCTCATTGGCCAAAAACATTCTTTCTAGAACAACGCTCAACTTAGAAGCCTGGTGATCTCTATCCTTTGTTAACTTCCTGTAGGTTTCTTGGGAATCATGGACATGGATACCATAGACCTCCTTAATCTCCCTTAATTGAGTTTTTGGTTGTGTCTTTTACCTTATAAAGACATCGTACCTCTTTTTTTTTTCTCTTATTGGTCAAGCCAAGTTCGTTCTTATTTGAGCCTTTTCGACAGTCCAATGTCTTCGAGAAGGCATTCAGTAGGAAACTCTGAATAAAACAATGATATTAATTAATAAACAAAATCTAAGTACATATAACAAGGTATGCTAAATAAGATGCTCACATGGAGTAGAAGTTGCCAGTGAGAACAAGGTGGGGAGCAAGAATCCAATTAGATAGTTGATCAACATCCGAAGGGAGATTCAGTAACCTCTCTATTATATTGACCATTGCCAGACCATTAGATCATAAGACAGTGTCATTTTTCCTTGTGATGTGCTGTAAGATGTTTCTCTTTTCTTTAGACAAAGATGGTGGAGAAGGAACTATAAAGCCAATCAGTGATCCAACATAAGAAGAACTTACTAACCTGGGGTGTAAAACTGATGTGGTCAGGCCTGCGATAATAGGTTATTCCGAGCCATCAGGTGTGGGTCTGTCACAACTAAATGAGGATCCTCCCTGGAAAGATTACGTGGATGGCCTAGTAGATATATTTATGGACTGGTGGGACAGGTCAGGTCCAAGAGGAGGTTTGGTCATGCCAAGCTAAAACAGCAACTCAAAAGAGTCATAACTTTTGATCCAACCGTTGGATGTGCTTAAATATTTACATGAGTTTCTAGAGGCTATTTTCCCAAAGTAGCCACAACATCACTGCATGGACCGTCAGATCTTTAGATATAAAAAATCTAGTTGAGGCTCCTTAGTTGTGGTAGTTTTTGTGTTTTTCCTTTTTATTTTTGGATTTCTTGCTTATTTAAGATTTTATGCTTCTTTCCTTTGTAATTTTATGTTTATGTTTATGTTTTCTAGTTGAGGTGGGGTTTCAGGCCTATTTAAGGCTTTGTAAATCTCTTAGTGAGGTAGACTTCATTATCATTATTTTTAGAGAGACTAAATTTGTTAGTTTGGGTCTCACACTTGCAGCTCTTTTCGCCTATTTAAAATATTTTATGTTCTTTGTTTAACTATTGTCTTTAACTTCTGTCTGCATCAAAAACCCTCAGCAGTAACTTAGGGTGTAGGAACCTAAGTAAAAGCCCTGTCATCTCTGGCCACTAAAAAAAGCATTGGACATGAGGACATGGTCATAGGTATAGGTGTTACTTCCCCACTAGCAGCATACGATCCTTGTGAAGCTAACACTTTTCTCTTCATCACTTTAGCCCTTTTAGCTACTTTAGAAAGGATACCAGGGGAAACAGTTTCCCTTCTTCCCCTAAAGATAAGTGATTTACTTCTCCTAATGAGGGTAGGCTTGGATGGTGGCTCAATATTAGGAGTGATTTCCATCTCATGATAACTCTCTTCCATCTCTGCAACCCAAGAGCTAGATATCCTTTTAGCCTTTACACTTCCTTCATTAGTATCCTCCTACGACTTCTATTTTGAAGATGGATCTGTAATAAGAAAAAAAAATATGATAAATACATCAAATTATACAAGGTATAAATTCTTGTTTACCTCGCCTTTCCACTCGTTATTGTCCCTTAGCCAACCAATTAATGTTGTAGTGAAGGGAAGACCTCACTATGTTCAAAAACACATCTCGATCAAAGTTACCAAGACTTGGTTTTTCATTGGCATCAAGCGAATGAGTTCGCTAAGAATAGGGGCAACCCTATTGATCTTTCACTTGGCACGGGATAAAATTTTTTTCACTCCTTACAATTAACCACTTCCCACACCAATCCTTCATATGAGAGGTCTTACCCTCTAACATGTTCTTTATAGGATTTTTAGGGTGACCAATGAAAGTGAAGAACCAATGAACATCATGGCCATCATGAGGACAATCATTTAATGTATAACAATATCTAAATATATCTAGGTCCAGCTTTACCCCTATTATTGCAAAACACTCCTCAAAAGACCTGACTCAAACCTATATATTGGGATGTAGTTGGTTTGCGCATATATTATAGTGGAAAAACATGTCACTTACAACCCCCTTTAGGGGAAAGGTATTCCTTAACTCAAACATAATATAGGAGGTTGTTATTTCATATAGACCATTACAAGCACCCATGATTGTTTATTGTTTATAATCACTTCCCTATAGGTGGTTGACCTTTAACTACATTTTCAGTAGTCAGGGTACTCTTCCTAGTCTTTGGCCCAATCCTTATCGATCCTGGTCCCTGATTAAAACCCCTAGTTTCTGGTTGTCTTGGCCTAAATGTAAAATCACTACTAGAAGCTACCTATTTCTCTCTCCTAATGGCCATTTTAAAAGAAAAAAATACTAAGGAAAAGTAGGTTACCTTAAGATGATTTCTTCTAATCTATTCCAATGCAAAGTTACCACATCTCACACAAAGACTAAATATTCCTTACAATTACTCCCTTTCACATAATAGTTTAAAGAGAAGTTTTAGATAGAAACTTCAAATGAATTGAAGAGAGTCTTTATATAAAAGGAGATCTTCCTCATCCTTCACTGGATTGGTGACACATTTCAACACCCTTATAAATCCCCAAGAAGGCAATTAATATTATCTTAAAGTGTCCCCCAGGTATTTATCCAACCAAGATGAGAACTCTTTCATCTATAAATAACATTTCATATATAAATACTCTGGTGAAGTATCTCAAGAATCCCTCACTTTTCTTCCACGAAAAAATTTTAAAAACCCCGATAAAGAAAATGGATATATTTTTCAAGTCTCTTCGGTAAAAAGTATTGCACAGACTTGGAGGGCCATCGATGGACCAAGATTTATTGATATTTTTTTTAATATTTGATAAAAAGATATTCACTTATGGCATAAACCTATAATGAGTTTCAATAATAGTCATGGGCCCAATTAATAGGCCTACATCGAGCACTCTTTGGGCTCGGAATGCATTCAAGACTAATTGTTAGGCATATGCTCAGTACCTCATGGGCTCGGTACCTCATGGGCTCGGGCATTGCGCTCGAGCCCAAGTGCTGGGTGAGTACCCAACTCCATGTGTGCTCGGGCAATGCGCCTGAGCCTAGTATCTAGGCATGTTCCCAGCCCCCATGGACCCTACCCTTGATTATGAGCCAAATAACATGGTTGAATGCTCATGGGCCCAACGAGTGTCTTAAGCCCAATCACTTATTCCCTTATTAGCATATATAAAGGATATATTCCCTCACTAATTCATGTGTAAGGGATTTTTATCCCTTATTGATGCTATTAAGGTAAAATGAATTTTAGGCTCTCTACTCAAGAAAAAAAAAGTTTCATAGGCTATAAATACCTATTGAACTACTCACATAAGAGGTTTAAGATTTTACATTCAAAAACACATATATATCGAGCACAAGAACAACCTGGTTCTTAGAATTTAATGATCTCTAGCATATTTATTTTTTTTCTCTATAAAATTACTAATTTTACCATCTTATAGTCCTCAAATCCCCCAATAAAAGACTTTTTGAAGGTATTCAAATGCATTCATCAAGAAATAGTTTCCATTAGTTTGGAGAATAGAGTTATTTAAATGAGTATTTGATTAACCTATAATCCAATCACCAAAATACCTTATTCTTGAGCATATATGATTTTAGAACATTATCAATCATCATGCTTTTAACATGTAAACTCACAAGTTTAGAAATTTCTAACACACAATGAAAGAATATCTATAACTTTAGTATACATATTAACTATCAAGAATAACCTTAAATTGTTTGATCCTATAGGTGAATTAGAAAGCATATCTAAATACATGTAATAAAAGTACTAGGTTAGTTTGTAATGTAAATGTGTGGATATACCATCATGAAATTCACATGGTAGAAACTTCCAAATTGTCTATTCATATCATGTGAAACTGAGCAAATAAAAAAACAGTCATGCTTTATAAACCCTCGAAACAGGAAGGTCAATCCATCGAAGTAGGATTTTCAATTCACCACATTCCATATTTTTATGGAGTGTTGTAGCTTATACTTTTGAATGCTTTTTAAAAGTACGCTTTACTTGAAAAAAACATTAAATTAATTATTATTTTTTGTATTTTTTGTTTTGATATATTAATATTAAAAATAAATAAAAATTAATATATTTTTAAATAAAAATTATTATTCACGGCAGTGCCAAAATACGAGGGAGAGAACTTTAACAACCTTGCGTTCACCGTAAAAAGTAGTTATCTTCATATAAACAATTATGCTTGCTCGATTTTAGTTTTGTGATGAGGGCGCCACTTGGCAGCCCTACCAAGTCCATCTTCAAGTCTCTATGAACGGTTTAATGTCAAACTCTGCCTCTCCCATTTTATCGTCCTTGCTAATTAAGCCATGGTAAAAGACAATCTGAAATCACAAAGAAATTAACCTTACCGTGAATATGCAAATATTAGGAAAGTATGAACTTGTAGAAGCCAAAACAGTCACTTAATCCAACCACAAGAGCCTGCAAATGCATTACCGAACACATACTAAGTACTATGTAATACCGAACACATACTAAGTACTATGTAAGACTGTAGTAAACACTATCACTTAGCAGCATCCCTCAAATACAGATAAACAATCTTGAGGGGTGAAGTTTAATTGGTCAAACCCTGAGTTTGCTTTTCAGAGATCACCAGTTTGAATTTCACAAATCTCAGGGTCACTGGAGATTTACATGGTTGTTAACTTCAAGGCCCGTGAAATTAGTCGAGATACTCACAAACTAACCTGGATAGCCAGGTTAATCTAAAAAAGACCAACAAAACAACATGTAACATGATAATGACAACCATGACAAAGTGGCATGGTCTTCTAACAATATTGAGATGCACATGCGGATACGCAACAACAATGAAATAGATGGTTGATTCTGATGTTAAATCGAAGAATCTAGACTAGAAGTTACAAGCAGTGGCGAGGACCATGCACTCTGCAAGGCCATTCCGAATACTGTACAACACAAATATGGGGTTACACAACAAACTGAAGACATTTTTTTCACAAGAGACATAAAGGGCACAATCCACTTTTGACATAATGAAGCATTACTAGCCAGTTTTGGATATTGGAGAATATAGAGGTTCTGTTGCAATCTGGAAGGATAGCTGATTTTACAGTTGGAGTTGCATCTTTGAAGAAAGTGGCAGCAAAAGATTTGAAGGATTTGCCTCAAGTGATCCTACTTTTAAAATGAAAGAAAAACCATAATAAAGATGGAATCAAATATTTATTGGCCCATTGAAAATGAAACCCATTTGAGATGTATTTTATGATAAAGTTTCACTCCTCTCCCTTCTTCTCCCTTTTCCTTGAGGGGTCTCAGAAGGGAGATATGGGTAAAGCCATATCTGTGTATGTCAACTAAAAGTTTTCAACATAACTTTCAATGCGTTTTCAATCAGTTAGACCTTTTGAATTAAGAAAAATTGTTATAATTCTCATCTTTTGAAATAGATTTGCAGTTGGAACAGGAACATTGAAGAGACGAAAATCAATCATAAAAGTAGTTCTTTTCTGCACAATAAACAGGTTTATGCATGCCCCTTGTTGAAATGGATCTTATGTCCTGATGTGACAGAACATAGAACTTACCAGCTTGACGGGAAGTAACAGAGAGTTCCGGTGTGGATTAACATCGTTCTTGATCACACGAGTACTTTTCAATCTTTGCGTCGCGTCGAAATGCTGACAGTCAGAAAATTATATGACATAATCTTCTCTTTAAACAAAAATAGAGGAGATAGCTGGAGCTAGTACCATCCAAAGAGAGAAAAACTTATTAGCATAGCATGCTCAACTGTCAACATTTAATTTGGAGTAGGATCACAGAAGAAAAGGAGAGATTAATTTCCACCAGAACAACTAAGCAGCAGCCGACTAGCATTTTACTCTCTCTTTTATTTCCACATTTATGACATAGTTTCATGTTACATAGTTTTCTTTTCCCCGTTTATGACATAGTTAAAGAACTGATGATCATGCTCAGAAAGCCAATAATCAAGATTCAAGAATACAACCCAAGTTTCTACCAGAAGCAAAATACAATAAAATGGGCATCCACGCGTGCCCGATGACAGCATAAGGATCACTGCTACCATCATCGCGAACAGCAAGATTAATACCACGTTTGACACGAATCCTGAGCAAATATTCCAATGGATATTTCTTGCTGTAAAGTCTAATGGAGGCAGAGAAGTTATCTAGACTTACTTCCCTAAGAAAAAGGTTTGACATTCTAGGAAAGAAAGCAGCATCTAAGACCGGCCCAACTTTTTCCTGTCTTGCGAATCTGTGATTTCTGAAATGTAAGAAAATTATGAGCACATGGTACTTAGAGTAGACTTATTTTCCTGTTAATTGTGTTTGAATACTTATTAAAAATTGCAAAATCAGGATATTGATATTGAAAGTTTTATACTTTGAATATTTTTTTTAACTAAAATTTGGTTTTATCATATTAATTTTTTGCAATAAATTAATATAAATATTTTTGGAAATAAAATTTAATTGTTAAAATTTAAAATTTAGCGACCAATATTGATTGAAATTTATCAAATAAAATAATAAAATCAAAGTTTGATGTCCAATTTAAAGCAATTTCAGATTTTAGAGACTAGAGTGGAAATCCTAAAATTTTCTTTTGAGTATGAATAATAACCAGGGCCTATATATAGAACTCTTCCGTTCATAATTCCGAATAGCATGAGTGATGGCAAATGAAAGATATTGATTCTTTTTCTCTCTTTTTTCTTGATTTCCGTGTACTCAGTTTGGTGTGATTTCTTCCCTTTACGAATGCCTTGCCAGCCGAGAGAGGGCAGGAAATAAGTGCAGAACCAACTTTGTTTAATTGAAACAAGAATATCAGGCAAGAATCCTTGGACATTAGGGTAAAGTGGTGGCTATAAAAGCCATGCTACCCCTTCTTTTTATATTTTACTAGCAGCGTAGCCTCCGCCAGCACCACCTTCGTCATTCGCTAGAATCTTCATATACAGTCCTAGCAGGTACCAAACTTCTTATTTAACTTGTGCGTGATTTTTTATTATTATTATTCAAAGTTCTGGAGGTGTTGCTGCTTAAATACCAATTTTCAAACCTGTATTACAGTTCTGGGGGCTTTCTTAGATGTCACGCTAAGCATTGCACTACACCCTTTTTTTTCATGGAAACATATAGGTTTTTCATCCTTAGAGTGAATAGCATAACATTATCGCAGCAGTCGGTGAAGAGAAAACTAAATGTTTTGCCATATCTTCATCCTCAGGTCAATGCATCAGAGTGTAGAAATGGAGCTTTGGTGAAACAAAGATATGGAGAGGCATTAGAGTCGCATTCCCTTCATTGGTTTGTCAATATTTTGCAGCAGTGCAGAGTCTCTTTTCCAGTGATAAGTAACAGCTAAAGCTCTAGCCAACCATTGGGAATATAATCCCCTATTCTACAATATAGTGTATTACTTCCAGGTCAAAAAGCTCGTGTGGAACCACAGAGAAATAACATTACAATATTTCCCTCAGCCCTTCCTGACGGTAAATTGGTGTGTTCCCACAATGTTAAACTATTACCAGCTGCCATACAACATAGACGAACACAGCATATTGCAAGAAATTTGAGAGGAAGGTGTGTTTTATTAAGTGTTTTTCTCTTTCTTTTTTCTATTTTTATGTTTATACTTTTAATTATAAGTCTATTTATAGGTCTAAAGTTCTAAACAAATAATTAAGGAATTAAAGTAAACAAAGAAAAACCTGATCTGATCAGGAAAAGTAATTCTATTGACTTAACCGCTCGACTGGTTCTGAACCGGTAGACGATTTCTCTGTTCTTTAGAAAAATCAGAAATCTGGTTTATTTTCAACATCTCTTCTTAAACTTGATTTCTGATAACTCATAGTATATCTCTCAGGTTGGCAAAAACATCATGTTTGAGTGGCTTTGTGAAAATATATGACTTGATCTTGGATCTTTACATCTTTAACTTCTACTTCTTTGTTTGTAATGTAATCTCGTAGGTAATGAAATTGTATGTCAATGTGCTTACTTCTGTCATGAAATACAGGATTCTTTGCTAAGGCAATGACTAATGAGTTGTCCACCTAAATTTTTATAGGCTTCATTTGTAGCATTTGCAACTCTTTTAATAATCTTCTTAGCCATATGGAATGACAAACACATGTTGATAATGTGATTATAGATTGCTACTTCGAACTCCATGTGAATGTTGTGTTTCCTATGTAGAAGACAAAAGTTGTAGTGCTTTTCCTATCATCCATATTTCCAGCCCATTCATTTTGAATATAACCCACAAGATTAAAGGTGTTAGAGTAATCATAGAATAAGCCAAAGTCTATGGTACTTTTGATATATCAAAGAATTTGCTTTAAAACTTTAAGATATGTCATAGTTGGTGTCTCCATGAACCTGCTTACAAGCCCTACTCCAAAGAGAATATCTAAACGAGTGCATGTCAAATATCTTAAACTTCTAAATAGGCTCTTGAATGTTATAGAATTTATCTTCTATCCTTCGTCATTCTTTGACAACTTTACTCCACACTTAACTGGAGTATTCACTTTTACACAATCTTACATTTTAAACTTGTTGAGAATCTCTTTTACAAACTTCTCTTAATTCATAAAGATTCCACCTTCTCCTTGTTTGATCTTAATCCCTAAATAGTAGGTCATAAAACCAATATTTGTCATCTCTCCTTGATCATTACTTGCTTGAAATCTCCAAATATCTTTGGGATATTGCCTGTAAAGATCATGTTATCCACATATAAGTATACAGTAAGAGTATCATCACTCTTTTTTATCTTTACATAAATAGCATATTCATGGAGACATTTCACAAATACATTCTTTAAGAAATAACTATCAATGCAACTATACCAAGCTTTTAGGGATTGCTTCAATCTATAGAAGGTTTTATTCAACTTTAATACATTGCTTTCATATCCCTTCATTTAATAACCTATAGGTTGCTCAATGTAGACCTCTTCTTCAAGAAAACTATTTAGAAAGGTTGACTTGACATCTATTTGATAGACTTCCCATCTATGTTGGACAGTTATGGCAATTATCAATCATATGATCTTCAATCTAGCAACTATAGCAAAAACTTCATCATAGTCAATACCTAGTTTTTTACTATAGCCTTTTGCCACTAATCTTGGCTCATACCTCTCCACTTTTTCTTTGGCATTCTTTTTTTCTTTGTAGATCCACTTAACATCTATTGGCTTTTTCCCCTATGGTATAGGAACCAATTCTCATGTGTCATTCTTCTTAATTGATGCAATATCCTCATCCAAAGCAATTCTCTATGTTTCATACTCTATTGCTTCTTCAAATACTATAGGTTCATATGTGGCAAGATGACAGTATAATATTAGATCATCACCAATTGGGTTAGTTATCTCATACAAGTCATCAAGGCTCCTCATCTTTCTTGGTGGACTTGGTGGGCTGTCATTACTTGAACTTCTACTGGAAGAAGATGATAAAGGTGAAGTGTAGTTCATTAATGATTATGGAGGTGTAAATAGTTCTTAATGATCTTCATATCTCTCCTCCTCTTCATCAAGAACTGGTAGAAAGTCATATTTCTCACCACATCTACCTTCCAATCTCATTCTTCTATTTCATCATATTTAGCATCCCTACTAATCACCATATTTTCTTCATTGGGGTTGTAAAGCTTGTATCCTTTAGATTTATTTATTATAGCCCATAAAGATTATATTTTTGCTCTTGTCATATAGCTTGATCCTTACTTGATCATGTACATGCACATAGCCAATGCTTCCAAACACCTTCAAGTAAGTAGCACTTGGCTTTCTTCCATTTCATGTCTCTTATGGAGTCATGTCATTCAAGCCTTTTAGAGGACACCTATTTGACAAGTAAACCACACAATCTACAACTTCAGCCTAAAACTCCTTGGGCATCTTTTTTATTTTGAGCATGTTTCTCGCCATGTTAAGGATGCTTCTATTCTTTCTCTCCACTACTCTATTTTTTATTTTTTTTTTTGTGGGGATATAGATACTATTAAGAGTTTTTTTATACCTTGATTTTCACAAAATTCATTAAACTTATTAGAACAAAATTCACTACCCCTATTTATCTTAAGTGATTTTATAATGTAATCACTTTTTTTTAACTAATACTTTAAACTTCTTAGACTTTTTTTTAAAATAAGTATACTCATTTTTTTTACTATAATCATCAATAAAAAGTAGAAAATACAATTTTTTACCAAACAAGCGTGGTTGAATAGGACCACATACATCTGCGTGTATCTCTTATAGGGGTTGACTTGCTATAGATGTAGACTTTTTTGGAACGCTCTTGTGGAATTGTTTGCCCACTATATATCATTCACACAACTGATTTGGATGTTTGATGGATGGTAAACTCTTCAACATCTCATTTTGCATCATCATCTTCAAGTTATCAAAGTTTACATACTCAAGTCTCATATGTCAAATCCAATTATCATCTTTCACACATGTATTTAGGCATTTAGGCACATCTATCTCTATGTTTAGCAAAAACACCTTGTTCTTTGTCATGGTTACCTTTGCAATCATAGTTTCATAGTATCGAGTAATGTCAATGTATGATCTTTCATTTTAATTTCATAACCCTTTTTCCAATAATTAACCCAAACTCAATATATTGCTTTTTACAGTTGGGATATAATAAACATCACTAATAAATTGATGGCTATCATCTTTCATTTGAATAAGAATTGTACCTTTTTCTTTTATAGAAATCTTTGGATGATCTACAAAAGTGAAATTACCTTTAATTGATTCATCAAGCTCCACGAACTTGTCTTTGTCTATACACATATAATTGTTGGCTCCATTGTCAAGACACCATATTTTTCTTTGGTTTTCATTTTCTTTCATCATGGACTAGTAATAGAATGGCTTTTTGCTCCTCTTACACTACCAGATTGACATTCTTTTTAACCCTTTTGGTTGAAATCCAGCAATCCCTAATATAATGACCTATTCTTTGACAATTAGAACACTTAATTTTATTTTATTTTATTTTTTATCAAACTTGGGTCTTTGATTGCTATTGTTTGAGGATCTGGTCGACCGGTTAGCTTCAATCGATCGACCAGTTGATCTATCTACCTCAGCCTTCTCTTTCTAATCTATCTCTTCCTCTACCTTGTCCATGACCTCTACCTCTTTGGTTATATCTAGATTCATCTTGCTTTTTTTTTATGGAGAGTTTTGAGAAAAGTGCTCGTGAGCCCATGTCTTCTTGAACTTTGTTAATTTTTTCTTCATGGGCTTGTAGTTTTCCTATAAGACCTTGAATTGTTAAAAAAATCTATTTTTTGGCAATTCCTTTATTATGACCAACACATAATGGGATTTCTTTAGTAACGAGCGTAGAATCTTTTCTACCACACTCGTTTCTTCCATCTTCTCCCCATATCTTTTAATCTAATTGTATATAGTTAATCCTCTAGCAAAGTAATCTGAAATACTCTCTGATTTAAACATATGTAATTTTTCAAAGTCACCTCGTAACTTTTGTAAGTGTATCTTTTTTACATTATCAACTTCTTGGTTTGACTGTTGTAAAACTTCTCATGCTTGCTAGGCGGTGGTTATGTTAGCCACTAACTCAAAAATGATATCATCCAGACATTGGTGGATGATTGTGAATGCTTGTTGATCCTTCCTTTCGTGTCTTTTACATAGCCTCCATTTGAACTGAAATCAATGTCACTCCTTCTACAGGCTCTTCAAAGATTTTTTTCAACTGTTTCCCACACATCTTGAAAACTTAGCCAAGCTTTTACATGAATACACCAAATAATGCTAAATCACAAAGCTAAAGAATAAAAAGAAATTTGATAGGAATATATGTTGTAGTAAGTGTTTTTTTTTTCTTGTATTCACCTTTTTCTCTCTACTATTATGTTTATACTTCTGATTACAAGCTTATTTATAGGTCCAAAGTCCTAGACAAATAAAGAATTAAACTAAACATAGAAAAACCTAATATGATCAGGAAAAGTAATTATACCAACTTAACCCTGATAGACTGATTTTCTTGTTTTAACCGGTTGACCGATTCCTCTATTATTTAAAAAAACTAGAAATCTAGTTTATTGTACCCCAGTCATGATACAAGGTGTAATTCAATGGATTAGCAAGTATAAACCCCATACCACTAGCTTGAGGAACCACCGAACCCTTTTCTTCATCATGGTGTTCATTGCGAGTACAATTTTTTCTCGCTTTCATTGCATCAAGGGATCCAACAAGGCAAAATCTTGCCTGGTCACTGGAGACATTGGCAGCTTTAACATCCATTGAATTGATCAAGGGGTAAAACTTCCCAGCAGGTTGAGTATTAGCATTAAAACCCAGGCCCTTGTATTGTTTGTTACTTCCTTCCCAGCAGGCCCACTTCTAGATGGAAAATCCCTGCTGATGGTGCTAGCAGCAACCGTGAGAATCCATAGGGTTGTATTTCCAACTACACCAGGAGTAGGTCCATCATTTCCTGCTGAGGAAACTAAAAGGATCCCATTCTCTCATGCACAGAGCTCGTTTCTATCATATAGAAGTGGAATCTATTAATGGTTATCTCCTTTTATGTGAGTGATGGAATAATGCACTAGGAGATTAATAGTTGGGGGAGATCTAGATCCAAATAAACGAAAAGACTTTTCAAGCAAAAAATCTCCCCTCAAAACGAGAATTGCATGCCTGTTGTAGAATATTTAAACAAACAAAATTGGACTATAATTACAGGTTTTGGCAACAATTTCTCCAGAGCTCCTAAGGTGTTCTATCCGATCAAACCACAAATTCTACAAGCAAAAAAGGCCCCATGGAAAAATCAGGCATAAATTGGCATCTATCAAGTATCAACTACTTAACTGGGGGTCATTGGCATAGAGCCACCAACCGAAGCTTTGATGTATATGACTGCTAAATTTTAAACTTCTCCCCTCCCGGAAACTATTGGTTTTACTTCAATAACCTGCTGCAAAAACTTTCTGCAATCTTTCAGCAGAAAGGGATGCTCTTTTATTAGTTGGCTCAAGCACCAGGGCATATTTGAAATCTGCAAGAATAAAAGGTTTCATTAATCCAGTGGGATCAAGCGGTAAGATTATAAATAACTGGAAGATATGGATCAGACAAATTCCAAAGACGAATATATATTTGGCATATCGCCCCTTCAAAAATAAAAACTGTCCTCTTTTTAATTGAAACCAACAATGTTTAATTTGGGCCCATTTAAATTATCCTCTTCTCTGTTGACATGGCACCTGGATTTGACCAAAGCCAGGGAGCAAGCAGCTAACATATAGATGAAAAGACGAAACAAAGAATAAATCTACTCAAAGAAACTTGTAATGTGATGAATTGACTCACCTTCAATTGCATCCTTATAGTAACCAAGCATCTCTCTTGCTGTCCCTCTTCGCAAATAAGCCTTAACATTCTGGAAACAAAATGGAACACAGGAACCAATGTTAAAGTAGTCTGAATAAACTAAAGCACAGTGCACTAAATCTCCAGGAATAACCGTTGCTTCAGATGTATAAAGCAAACCTTAACAAATTAGCAAGTTCCAAAGAGAAATTCATTGTCGTTAATGAAAAATAGTGATAACAAGCAATCCATGACAAAACTAATAAAAAATAGCAAGAAATCACCTTTTTATCAAGGTTGATAGCATTGGAACAATCTGCTTCAGCATGTTGGAAACTGAAAGTAAAAAATATAATATGTCAAGCAAGTACAATAAGATACCTGTACAACAACGTTCAAGAATAAAAAAATACCTTCCCAGTTCAAGATATGCTGCAGCTCTGTTACTGTAATATGTTGCATTCTTGTCATTAAGTTTGATAGCTTCATTATAATAGCTAATAGCCTTCTGCCACTGCTGCTCCTTAAATGCTTGATTGCCCTTGATCATAGAATTAGGTGGCAAGCAAAGAAGTTCAGGCTCAATAAAGACCCATTAACTAATATAGCACAGAACAATTGTAAAGTATATATGGGGTAGTAAAACAATATGAAACTACTTAATCTTTTGCATGAAACCAGACACTGAATTAAGTCATAAAGATGACTACTAACATATTTTCCAAACTATGAGAATCACAAGTCTTCCCTCTCATGTAGTCCAAGATAAGTTGAAATGAAAATGCACATTTATAGAAGGTGATCAAATTTTATAAAAAAAAAAAAACATCCATTGATCATTGGCAGCATCACCAAGCTTCTGTTCAGGTGTTGCTGGTCTGTGTCTGTGATCTTCTCTTATGCATCTTCCTTGAAATATTTTTTCATTTACTTATTTAATTTTTTAAACACCAATTGAAAAAGGGTGCAAAGAGCTACAACCAAGAAGCCAATTTTCTCAGAAAGATATAAACAGTTTAATGATTACAAAAAATTGTAGTAGCCATGCTATCACCACTACAAGTGCACATCCAACTGGCTGAGATATCTAAAAAGAAAAGAACATAAAACTTTTCAAATTCATCACGTAAACCATTGAATAAGCAGTATCATCAACAACATGAAATAGAATTAGCAAATAAATTCAGAAAAATTCAGTGGACTTCCTTTTCCTCTTTTGAAGAGAGGGAGAGAACCACAAGCTGAAAATGAAAAAAAGTTAAATTCACTATACACACACACACACTCTTAATATTGAAACAAGATGGGCGCTGGATCCAAGATTAAATTCCATTTGATTATCTAGAACAGTTCGTCATGCAAAGGTGCACTGTGAACAACATTTTAATTACGACAGTGAATCTATTAGTACAGCTAAATCCAAGGCTCAGTTCTAACTTTTGACCCTCAGTCAACTTCTGAGGTGCATATGGAAATCGATTTAAAGCAAGCATTAAAGTCAACAAATAAATGATCAAGATCAACATGCCAAGTGCAATCAAATTCAATCCAAAATCTGTCACTGGACATGTTACAGTTTTGACATGTAAGACACATTAAGAATGCATAATCTACCTTTTCTTTAGCCATCTCAGCAGAATTTTCCCGACTGTCTTTGTTACTCGATTTGGAATTCACATATGTCTCAGCTTGTTCTTGTAAAGTTTTATACATGGTCTGCACTGTATCTAGTAAAAAGCGATCACTGCCATGTCTGGCTATCAAGGACACAGAGACAGGACACTTGTTATAATATCCTAATGGTACAGTGACCTGAAACATATAAAAAAACAAATAAATAAAGTTAAATAACAAAACTTTGCTGTTATAAGAGGAAACAGGAATTCAGTGCAGCGTCTTATTGCCATTTGCACATGCATGTCTCTGTGTGTGTGTGTGTGTGTGTGTGTGTGTGTGTGTGAGAGAGAGAGAGAGAGAGAGAGAGAGAGAGAGAGAGAGAGATTCACCTGACAGCAACCTGATAGGCTAGCAATACTCAAAAGACCAAATGAAGAGCTCTGATATTCTTCTGATAAAATCTCCTTCCCGCCAAGTTTTGGAGGAAGATAAGCAGTTGTAGGGACCACCAGAATCCCATCATCCTGGAAAGCCACAGAAACCAAAAGAACAAAAAATAAAGGTGTTTAAGAGGCATAATCAATATAACCATTATGAATAAACAAATCAAAATTAGATAATCAAGAAGGTTGCACTATTTGGAAAAACAAACAGAAATGTTAATTCAAGTTCCAAGACCCTAACTCAAACCAATTACACAAATTAAAATGGAAGTGCAATGTGTTTTCTTTTCCAAGTGCTCCTACATATTCATAAAATGAAAAAAAGTTAATGAAGTTCTAGAAGAAGAAACCCACTGAAAGACAGAAGGTTATACAGTTAAAAAATAAAAATAAAAAATAAACTGGGACAAGGATATAATGACTCCAGCAACTAACTAAAATGGGCATAACCATATACACCTAAAGCCCGGTCATAGAATTGAAGGATACAAGATCCTTGCATTTCAGAACTAACATTGATGTGTAATGAGAAAAAAATAAAAGCCAAAGTTAGATATAAGGGACTGTATGCACTGTAACAATCCTCTCGTCAACCTAGTATATAAAAACAGAGTAAAGGAGAGCATTAAAGGATGATGAATTGAAATAAAAATAATGATCTCATACATGCTGTTCAACCAATTATTATTGTTTTTTTAATTGTTTCAAATCTGTTCTTTTTTCCCAAGACTCATTTTTCTTTATTTGGGCGGAAAACATAAGACAAAAGCTGGGCATTGTATTACAAATCTAAACAACCACTCTTTTCTTTTAGCTGTATTCATTAATGCATCCATTAGGAGTTGATCAAAGCTTAAGCGAAGAAAAATCAATTCCAGTATATAAGATAGACATTAAGCCAATGTCAGCTTTTAATTAACAAAGCATCTCTTTTAGTTTTCAACAAATGATATTTTTGTTTATATAAACTATTGATGACTTGTGATATTCAAATTCAAAGGTCTTCATTTAAGAAAAAAAAAATACCTTCAATAGAGAGTTGATAGCCGAACGCATTTCTTCTCTAATAGACTTGCAGAGTTCAATCTCTGCATCTGACAGCTCCATTATTTCATTCATCTGAGCTGACAAATTGGGCTCAAGAATTGGCTTTACTGTGTTAATCCATTCCTCGTGATTGCTTCTGAACTCATATCTATTACAAGATAGAGACAAGATTCATATTGTCTAGAGAATATCAAAATAAAAGGTACAACAAAGTGAAGAAGCATCCAAATTTCACGTCATACACCATACTCATGCTCATCAAGAGAGTGAACATCACAGAATTCTATCCTCCTCCACAAGTTAAATAACACATATAATTAAGTCAAAGAGCACCCAGGTCTAGTCCAAAATGCAAAGGAAATAATTATTTGGTTTGTCCGTTGTAACTTTAACAGATCATGAGACTTCTAATAACAGTATATTCAGTGTATTGGTCATAATTTGAAGGTAAGAAACAGTTTCTAACTACTACACCTGATTAGAAACTATAAATATATTTTATAAGCCATAAGCAACTGCTGGTTGAAATCCCATTTTTTTCCTACACAAGAAGTTGAGAGATCTAGCCCAATCATCTGATAATCTCTCTCTCTCAGATTTTCTTTTTTTATTGATAAAATTTCTCATTAACTACAAACCCCAATATGAACATATTGATTTATGTCTTTGGAGATGACTGTCAGAAAAAGGTTAAAGTTTCAAAACTGACATTGATGTTTGAACACTATAAATTTCTCGCATGGACTGTACACATAAATGATCTATATCGAACCACCTCCATATGCCTAAATATGATCGATAATGATACCTCCATCCCAAGCGACCAAAAAAACAGATGAAAGCTAATCAAAAACTAATTTAGATATTGGTTTTCCAATCATATCACAAAAAGTGGAAAAAAGAACAAAGTTCTATGGTGGTACAATTACAAGCAGTGGATAAACTGTCATCGTGCCTTCAAAGGAAATTTTGACTACAACTGTATATCCCATTCTCAGCTTTTCCACAAAAAAATCAGTCATATATTCATACTTGATTATCTGAAAGACTTACCTATGAAGAAGCTGCATGACATTCGCAAGCAATCTTATTGAAGAAGTTTTAACTTCACCATTTGTTTTTTTGTTGTGGAACTCTTTCAGGCTTGGAACTTTAGAATTCAGATACACATCAAGAATTTCATGCTTCAATAATTGTCCTGCAGAAGTGTGTCGAGGTATAATTCAGAAACAAACTCCACTAGAGAAGAGCAAATATTTGTGAAATATAACAAAGGAAAAAATTTACAACTCTAGTTCAGAAGATCATGACATACTTCCGAAATGCTTTTCAGTTGACTTAACCACCACCTGGGCAATTCTATCAACAGGAATCTTTAGTAATTGAAAACAATCATCTGCCATTATAATTTGCCTAGGACTACGTTGACCTCCAAAAGCAGATTGAAGAAGAACATGTCCAACACGTCGCAGAATATTAGGATCCTTAGCAAACCAACCTGCAGGAGTTGTTTCAGAAGTTGATCAAAATTTAGTATTGATGAGGCAACCAGAGAGCATCAAAAGGAATCTCATCAATACAAAGTAATAGTCAATCAATGGCTAGACAAGAGAATAAAATGACCTCTAATTCAAAGATGATGTTACACACATGCTCAAAGCAAAATAAATTACATATAAAGTGGTGTGAAAAATAAAGAAGCAAATTCAACTTCAGAGCAAGGTTTTGATAGATTTTTATTTTTATTTTGATCTAGTTCAAGGAGCTTATTAAGCCAACAAAACCAGCTCTTAGGACGTTCCAAAAACTTGGATTAAGTTGAAGTTTGCTTGCCTCAAGCAACAAACAATGAAATGTCATAACTGGTCAGTAGTACAGGGCACTACAAAGTTTAGAGCTTTAGCATGTTAAATAAATGTGCAACGAAAAGACTAAACTTCAGAGTTCGCATTCAAGAGAATTGATATCAGTCATCACCAAGTAAAATTACACAATAAGTAATTATATGATCAATCCTAGCTTAAACATTTGCATGATTGGTTCTTTTCTTGAAAAGGTAAAACTAAGATCTGTGCAAAATAGAGCTAAATCATATTGTGTTCCAACTATATTTTTTTAGTTAAAAAACATGTGGAGCAAGTTGAAACACACACACATCAATCATATTTCTACTTGAAAGTAATATGAGAGAAAAATGCTCAATCAGAAAAACCTATATCAATTTGAAATAGAGACCAACAATGGACATTCAACAATTGCAATACAGAAAAATGGAGGTCGTCAACAACATTATTTCCTTTACTTGACGTGTACCAAAATCAATAAGAGAATCATAAACAAGATAATTTCCAAAATGTGACCCTTACATACCAACAGTGTCAAGACTGACTGAAACAGGTAAAACTCCTATCTTTGAAATAGCTCCATATGAGGGTCGAAATCCTATGATACCACAAAATCCAGCAGGTACTCTCACACCACCAACAGTATCAACACCTGCCATAAAAATATCTGTATCAAATGCACATTCCAAAATTTGCATGTGTTTTATAGAGGTTAAATTAATGTCCAGAAAGCTAAAATTTTATTAAGGAGTGGTCTGGAAATGCCAAAAGTTCACAACAAGCTTGCATAATCTAAAGAAATTTAACAGCAGAATGACCTGAACAACAGTATCCTATATTACATGAATAAATACCGTCAAACAAAGTCGAAATTTTATGGTGCTCGGGAAGAAACTAGTGGCATCCTATTAGTTACTTCCTGGAGTCCATTTTCAAGAAATAGATAGATACAAGTAAGGAGAGAGAAATCCTAGGTAAAGATATTCTTATGACTTTTGGTGGGTAATGGATTTTTTCTCTTTCCTATTTGTGTTTGTCTCTTTCTAAAAAGTAGGCCCTGGATAGTAACTAATAGGATATCACTAGTAACTCTTTGTGCACTATAAAATTTTCCCAAAAAAGGTATCATGCAAATCATGCATTCCATTTATAGAATAGTTTAATATCATATTCCATTTCTATTTGAGGAACCATATAACTTGCGCTACATGTAAATCATCTTCAATTAAATCACAGTAAAATATATTTGGTTTCTGTAAGAATTAAATTATAATCACTGCAAATTTAAAATGTACTTTATATAAGTATATATAAAAAAAATAACTCCATTACGAAATATTCAATTAATAAGATTTGTCTCAGTGACTGATATAAGAAAGTTTTATGCCGCAAATAGAAAAATAAAACTTTATGGAAAGTTAAGAAAAGAAAAATAAAAAACAACAAAAGAACAAACCAATTTACAAACTGTTAAAATATGTTAGAGAGCTTCATGCTAACCAGTATTCATCAATGACCCAACTTAATCATAACAACAGCAGTGACCAAAATCAAATGAATGAAAACCAAGATTGTTTGATATACAATCACGCAACCTGCTCATAAGACAATGTTTGGGATTTCAAATTTATGACAATTGTGATTGCCTTGCGGTCCAAAGGACATTCACACTAATGATAGTTTGGAAATAAAAGGAGAGCAACCCAAGCATATACAAAGGTTTCACATAAAACATTTGCATGAAAGCAATTCAAAAGTTTCTGAACTCAACCCCATGATCAACGAAGATTGCCTGGTGATCTAAACAGAAAAGAAGTCGCAGGAAAGATAATAAGAAGCTCACCCAAAGAGAAGTCAACCAGATTAGCAGCTACAGCCACAGCAGCGCCACTACTGGATCCACCTGGTACTCGTGCAGGCTCAACAGGATTGGTAGGTGTACCATAATGCTTGTTTTCTCCAGTGATACTGAAAACAAACAGCACGCAAAGCAAACATCATCATCATCATCATCATACAAAAGAAAGCATAAACTCATAGTATGCCCTAAGTTTGCAATCTGTAGAAATTTGAAACGAACAATAACACACCTATAAGCAAGCTCATCAATAACAGTTTTACCGACACAAGTAGCACCTCCTTCAACAAGAGTCGAAACGACAACAGATGTTCGAGAAGCCGCCTCGTGTGTCTTTGCCCAGTCTGGATGACCAAATCCAGTCACATATCCTTCAATATCAAATCTGACAATCCCAATATATTAGCCATTCACCCAGAAAAAAAATGTAAATTGAAAAATTAAAAACCACAAAGTTAAAACCCTAAAAAGAATATTGAACTCAAGACTAATCGCCAAATAAAGTTTATTTCAGTTACTCTCCAATAACTGATTCAAACAAAAATAATTAATGAAAGGAAGTGAAGGGACATACAAGTCGGAGACGGCGAAGGTGAGGCCGGTGAGAGGATGAGGAGCTTTAGGAGGAGCAGGCTGCGGCGGAGGAAGCAACTGAAGCTTGTGGATAAAAGCGCCAAAATCTTCTCTGAGAACTTTCTTAAACTTTTTAGTGAATAAAAAAATACCAGCTAGTCCTAGTCCTAACAACACCCATAGATTTGCAGGATTCGACGCCATCTCACCCTCTCCCTCTCTTCTCTACCAGTACTAATCTTTACCTACCACTGCTTTGTTTATTAAAAAAAATAGAGTGGATACATTAAAGGAAAAAGGAAAAACCCTAGCAGAGGAGCAAGCCAAAGAGGAGATAAGGGGGAGAGAGAGAGAGAGAGAGATTTGTATTTATGTGTAGTGTAGACGGAATTTTGGATTTTTCTTGGTGTTGATGTGCATTTCTTCCCTATCTTTTTCTTCACAAAAGCTGTGAAATGTGAACAGTTTTTCTATATAATACCGTAATGAGTAATTTTTAGTTTTTCTGGTTTTTGGTCCATTCATTTTACCTATTGTTGTATTTTGGTCCTTTTATTCACATTTACAGCCAATGTCGGATAGTTTTACGGTGGAGTTTGGTATGTTTTTGCATTTTAAAAGTGTTTTTAAAAAAATTTAAAAATTTTTTATTTTTTTATTTGCTTTAAATTAATATTTTTTGGTGTTTTTAAATTATTTTGATGCGTTGATATCAAAAATAATTTTTTAAAAAAAAAACATTATTTTAATATATTTATGAATAAAAAATAATTTGAAAAACA
This sequence comes from Populus trichocarpa, assembly GCF_000002775.5. Classification (NCBI taxonomy): domain Eukaryota; kingdom Viridiplantae; phylum Streptophyta; class Magnoliopsida; order Malpighiales; family Salicaceae; genus Populus; species Populus trichocarpa. The sequence continues at coordinate 3,334,086 of NC_037299.2, read as the reverse complement.
ACTGAAACTGTAATTTCAAACAAACAAAATATGAAAAGCCAAAATCCCTTCTCTTCTCCTATATATTTTTGGAGAAAAAGTCATAAAATAATAGAGAAATTTTAACTGTTTTTTTCACTTTAAACTATTTTTTTTCTTTTCTCATCCTATATAAAATACAAAAAGATTTGTTAAAATATTATTTTTCATTGGAGTGCCCCATAAGAAAAAGGCTAAGTTACAGTGTTAAAATAGTTACATTGAAAAATTTAACTCTTTCAAATGATTTTTGGCATAAAGGGAAAGAGAGAATATGATATTTGGACCAAAAAATAAAATTAGATAATATTATATTAGTTTATTGTCTATACCTCCTAATGTTCACCATCTCACAGTTAACTCTGAAATGTAATAGTGTTTTTTTAATAAATTTTTATTTTGATTTATTTAAAAAGTATATTTTAATCTGCTGCAAAAATACCAAATTAAATGGAGCCTATATGTATCCTGGAATTCATGGATCCCTTTGTAGCAGGGATAGAATAATATAAACATACTTGAAATTGTGAATATAATTATTTTTTAAATTATTTTTTATATAAAAATATATAAAATAATATTTTTTTTTTATTAAAAATTATTTTTAACATCATATCATCAAAATAATCTAAAAACATTAAAAAAAATTTAATAAAAAAACCATAATAAAAAAAATTTTAATTTTTTCAAAAACATTTTTAAAATAAAAAAACAACCATATTAAATTCCAAGCTCTGAGTTGCTTCTCCAATGATAAAATGAAGATTTTTACTTGAGACAACGTAAATATGGAGGTGTTATTCAGCACACTACCTGTTCAATTCACCATCCATAATCCAAGCCAAGAAACGAAGAAACGTAAAAACAAAAATGTCCAGTCATAAATCCCAAGCTCTAAGTAGCTTCTCCGATGATAAAATGAAGATTTTTACTTGAGACAACGTAAATATGGAGGTGTTATTCAGCACACATACCTGTTCAATTCACCATCCATAATCCAAGCACACATACGAGAAAAGATTCATCTTGGTTAATTCTTTCTTTGCATACTAAAGTGTAGCTATCAATGATGAGCAAAACTCTCTAAAGCTTTGTTGCCAACAAACAGCACAATCAATGAGAGCATGAGGATGCTAAAATTGGGATCAAAATCTTGTATCCTCAATCCTCAACAGAGCAGGATAGAACTATTGGCTGGCTGAGCTCATCATGTTCATTAAAGTTAAAAAGGCAGGAACAAATAGCAATTCTCAGACTAGGTGATCCAAGGAAAAACACAACAGTGAGATCACGTTTTTTATATTAACCGACGAATTCAACTGAGGTCAATGTTATTAGGTGCTTCCATTTCATGGGGTTGAACCTATGTCTGCGCTATGCTAGTTTCGGACTTCTTGGTTCCAGCATAAGGTATACAATTCCAATCATGCAATGATTCATGCCTAGTTAATCAACTTTCAACATACATTGACCCTACCTTCCAAGTTCAAATATTGTAACATAACTTCAGCATTCTTAGTAGAAAAGGAAGCTGATATCATCATTTAACCTTCTCCGGAAAATACCAGAGTGGAAACCACTTCTTTTTGCGGTGGGGCCAACAAAATAAAACTTAAAACAGAAACAAAATGAAACAAAGTAGTAGAGTTGAATACCAAACAAGCAAGCAAGCACAGCAGTATCGAGCTCAAGCTTCAATAGAGAAATGACGGTGATAGAAGCCAAAAGGTGGCAGATAACGCAGAAATTTAGATTGATTTGCCCTTGGAGCTGCATTACAGAATCATGGTATGTTCTTGTATCCAACAAAATGGAGTAACACAACAAGAAGTTAAACCATCATGGAGTCGTAAACTGAAAAGTTTTCAACTATTAGATTTCCATGTCAATTTGAAAGACTAATTTTTCTCTATATAGCTTGAATAGCTGACGAGCTTCATCAAAACAATTACAAACTTCTCAAGGAGCTTCTAAAAATATTTAAACAGAACAACCAATTAGGGAAGCTCGTCAATCAAACTACTTGGTAACAGAAATGGTACTAACGAAGCCCTAGGTACAAGTCTCACCTCTTAGCTCAACAGCTATAACAATTGAATTCACCATCAAAAGCACACATGCTAGAAAATCTCGTCAAGTTAGATTTTCTTTTACAACGTTTCAACTTGAAGCCAAGCCATTGATGACGAAGAAACCTCAGCATGGGTTACTGCAAGAATACAGTCAACGAGCACAAGAGGCATTAAAAATTAAGATTAAATTTCTATATGCTTGCTCCTTCAAACAATATTCAACCAAACAGAAACATTCTTTGGAAAGAAAAAAAAAAGGGAAAATTTCATTACAGCCATATCATAAATAGAACTATGACTAGATGGTTGTAGCGGTGAAAACTCTCACCCTTTTCTTTCTTCACGAATTTGGAGAAAAGCTGAATATCTGATTCTCATTCCATCAAAAAGAAAAACAGAACAAATTCCAAGTATTTAAGTGGTAGAGACTGGTGCAAATTGATAGGATGGAAATACAAAAATGCGCATGTCCATCTGCCTGTGCACACAATAACAGCCAACGACAATTTATCTATACTTTAAACATCCAAAAGGAAGACTGCAGCAGGTACATATTGAAATTGCTATAATGCTTTTAATGTGAAAATAGTTGCCAGGTCTCATTTTTCAAACATGTTAAATTCAGTAACAACCAGTTAAAATTTTCAAACTAGGTGATATATTTGAAAAGAAAGGAATAAAAACAGTGAGGTTGAGTTTTAGATATGGACCAATGAATTCAACCACCGACTGAAATGTTGTAAGGTGTTTCCATATCAGAATATTTAACAAACCTGCACTATTCTTGATTCAGAAGCCTAGGTCTATCTCTAGCATATGGAATCTATCATACAATCATTCAAGCCTATTAAATAAAACTTCAATGTAAAGTGACTCGGTTGTCCCTTCCAACCATCAAATTTCGCTGTTCCAACATAACTTCAGCATTCTAAGTGGAAGAGGAAGATGACCTCATCATTAAATGGACCCATATGCCGGCTTAAGAAAACACCAGATAATAGAAATAGCTGCCTTTTGCTTTGTGACAGGCAAACAGAAATCACATGTGCAAACTATGTGAAACAAAGTAGTAGATTGCATACAAAACAACAAAGCAATGTTTGACCTCCGATCAAGAAAATAAAGAAGAGAGAAGCCAAAATTGCAGATAACAAGGAAATTTAAATTGCATTCCATGCATCAGAGTACAGCTTGGAAGAAAGCATCTAATAAAATCAAGTACAACAACAGGAAGGAATACCAAAATGGACCAATGATCTTAACAATTTTCAACTATTACGTTACCTCTCATTTTTGAAAGATTTGATTTCTTTTGTTATACAGCTTCAATAGCTGTGGGGCTTCATCAAAACAATTCACGAACTTCTCAAGGAACAACTTCTCAGAACACAAAAACAGAGTAACCAAGTTAGGCTTCCTTTTAATCAACTGTTTCGATAACAAAAACTGAGCAACTGAAGCTCTTGGTATAAATGTTGTCTTCAAGCCTGGCTTCAAAAGATAGGGGTTTTTCACAATAAATGAAGGCTCACAATCCATGTTATTAACCAAAAAATCCATCACTGCCATAATCTTATCATCCGATGTCATCATGCACCAAGGCTCCTTTATGAAAGCAGCAAGAACGTCTTCCTCGGACCAACCCCAACTCTTATAAACACCCAGCCTCCTTTCCCACCCAGATTTGCTCAATAGACCCATCACCATCACTGCCGTAGCAAAATGCGGCTTAAGAGGATCACATCCCATTTCTCTCACCGTCTCAGCGATGCTTCTCAAATGATTCGGAGACATCATGACAGACCTAGGAGAACGGTGAACCAATGTAGCAATATGCCTTTTGGGGACTCCATACTCTTCCAAAATGTCGATACAAGGTTTCAAATATGTATCGATTTTATGATAGAGAATAGGCGAGTATCTTTTAACAGCAGCAATTGTCTTTTCATTAGATTGAAGCAAATTGCCAAGGAAGTTGAAATTAAGAATTATTTGGTTTTCCAAGCTTCGATTCAAAATACAAGGATGTGCACATAAAATGTGGGCAATGTCATTGCCTGACATGCCTTTAGAGTGAAAAAACTTGAGTTTCGGCAAAAGGGTTTTCTCAGGTTTGCACGAAAGCACTCGTGGGTATTTTTTAACGAGTTTAAAGATTTGATCTTGAGAGAGACCATAGTGCTGGAACATGCGAATCACTGAGTCAGGGTTATCTGGGGTTTTAAAACTGAGATGTTTAGAAGCTGAAAGAGCAGATTCAGGAGAGAACACAAATTTGTTTATGAGATAAGAGGCTGCAAATGACTGTTTATTTGGGCTTTCGAGGGTTGAGATGAAGAATCTAAGAGTAATAATCGAAGGTGAGTGTTGAAATGAAAAGAGCTTGTGGCTGGGTGAAAGTGTGGCAGCGTGTCTCCCATGTTGGAGAAGGGATTTGTAGAGGAAATAAAACATGGGAATTGAGGGATGCAAGAAAGTTTAACTCTTTCTCTTCGTCAAGAGAATCTACAAGGAGGTTGATTCGCAGAGCGAATCTTGAACTTGCACCGAAGAAACCCTAATGTTTTAATTGCCCGTCAAATCACTGCTTCAGAAAGAGCTGGCCCGTTTAGCTGTTGTTATGTTTTAAAAGTATGTTTAAAAAAAGTTAAAATTTTTAATTTAAATTAATATTTTTTTTATATTTTTAGAATATTTTAATGAATTAATGTTAAAATTAATTTTTTTTAAATAAAAATATATATTATTTTTATACATTTTTAAATAAAAAATATTTTAAAAAACAATCTTAACCATACTTTTAAATATCCTCTTAAAAATATAATATTGTTGATGTAAAAAATACTAATAAAATATTATTTTAATATATTTTTCATTAAAAATACTTGTATAAAAACAGTTATTTTTAACTTTTAATTCTTGTAATTTTTTAATTTTAATTTTTATTATTTATTTTCAATTAATTATTATTATTATTATTATATATTTGAAGTTGTGAAAATTTCAGATGAACTTGGGCTTTTTAATGCTATTTAATAAGCTGAAATATCTAGTTTAAATTTTTCTCTTAGAATCTTCTACATGAATAGGAGATTTTTTGATATTTAATTTAGTAAAATAAAAATATATAGCAATGAATACTGGTGAATAGTGAAAAATATTGGAGGATGATTTTGAAAAGTTATATATATATGGATCTATTTCTTTATATCTAGTACTTGATAATCTTCAAGTATTTATACACCCTTGGATCATCTAGACCATATGATTTTAAGATAAGCTTGTTGTATACTCTAAGGAATCATAAAAGACATTTGTTTTATTATGGAGACTATGCAGCTCATAAATAAAATGAATTGTTTACATGACCAAACAATAACTTTTGGTTTGCTAGCTGATCAAATATCAATGGTAAGCTATTTAATTTTGGAGGTGTAACTTAATTGATTAAGTCCTGAATTTATTTTTTAAAGATCACTAGTTCGAGTCCCACAAATCTTAAAGCTACTAATTGATCAAATATCAATTGTCAAGCTATTCAATCTTGAGGGGTGTAACTCAACTGGTCAGATCCTGAGTTTGCTCTCTAGAGGTTACCAGTTCAAATCCCACAAACCTCGGGACTACTGAAGACTTACATAGTCGTTAACTTCAAGGCTCGTGAGATTAGTCAAGGTGCGCGCAAGCTGACCCGAACACCTACATTAATAAAAAAAAACAAATTGTCAAGCTATTAAGTTTTCTTTCCCCCCCCCCCCCCCAAAAAAAAAAAATAGTTGCCACCTTTAGTCTTTGAAATTACGTAAAATTTTAAAGACTCTTAAATGTTTTCTACCAAGTTGAAATTCAGGCCATCAGTGATGCAAACCCTATTGATATGAGATGTAAAAACTCACAAAGAAATTTGGGAAACTAAAAATCAGATTTGAGCTAGAAAGCATGGCACAATGATTATCTTGAATCGATGAACCAACATTATTAGAATTCAAATCCTCACCTAACGATTAGAAAATTGCAAATGAGACATATAAGGAAGACATCACTAGATAATTGTTCTTCGATAAGTCAATTTCAGTTCTTTTAAGAACTGAAAAGTATGAGTTTGCCTCATACACATAAATATTACTCTAAAATCATAATTTATAAGAGAAAAACCTAAATACAAGCTAAATAACCCCATTTATGATAGATAAAAAAGGTCATAAATAATGCTAGAAAAATAATAATAAAATTCTAAATAAAATAGAAAACAAATCCCAAATCAAGTAGGAAACTAATATAAATCTTGCACATTAGCTTCTAAACCTTATAGCAAAGCTTTACTTGTAAGCCCCGGGAAATAATAACAATAACAATAACAATGGAAATGTTTCATGATGATAGATTATGAAAGAAAAGTAAAGAATAGGAAGGTTAACTTTGTGAATTAATAGAAATTAAAGTCAAAGTGAGGTTAAATTGTAATATTTAAATTTTTGAAAATTAATGTAATAACCAAAAGAGAAATGAGAGATTTGAGGGGGGGAAAACATAAATATAAAAAGGTCAACCTCCATCTTTAATTGTAAGGGAGGCCGGCGACCAGCTAGTAGATAGAGGGAGGAGAAATTCTTCAAATCTTTTTGTTTTTCCTTTAAATTGTGAGAAGATTTAAGGTTTAAGAGTAGTAAAGTTAGGTTATGAAAAAGAGAAACATCTAAGCTTCAAATTAAGAGGGATGGAAAAAAGGAAAAGTGGACTTAACGAGAGAAAGCCGAGGAAGAAGAAATAAGAAAAGAAAAAATTTTGACTGGTTGCATTTCAAAGTTCAAATTATTGATTGCTAAGGTACTTGAAACTCAAATATACATGTTAGAGTAGAATTTAATTATTTTAGAGCATGTTGGGGGAAATATGGATTAAGGTTCTTAGGGAAGAATTAAGGGAAATGCAATTGTATGTGTAATTAACTTAATTAAGGTATTATGGGTTGTAATAGATGTGAAAATATAGAAAAACATTGAATAATTTATGGTCCCAAGTGTTGGATGGCCGGCCTAAAGTAAGAAGAAAATGAGAAATCTCTTTGATTGAAATTAATGATGTAAATTGCATCTTGATAGAATCATGGTAATACAAGATGTGATTTGATGTTTGTTTAATAATTTATTCCATAGAAGTATTAATTAAGACTATAAGGAAAAATAGCCCTAAAGAAGATTATAAAAATTTGATAGATCATTGATAAAATCTAGTATGAATATATATGTTATGTAATGGTAATAGTTAGACCTGTTCATGGTTCGATTCGGTTCGGTTTAAACCACAAAAACCATCTGAACCGAGTAACTTAAATTTTGAAAATTCAAACCGAACCAAACTGAATTGCGGTTCAAATCGAACCGGTTTGGTTTGGTTAAATTCAGTTTTTTGCTTTAAAACCGGGAAACCTAATCATCAAATTAATGAGATTTTTTTAAAAAATTTAGGCAAAGCATCATTATCTTTAGCTACGAGGCCATTCTTTTCAACTAGGATTTCCTTAGCATTTAGTGGCTTGGATTTGGTTTCCATGCTTGCCTCGCCCAAAAAGCTCTTCAAAGGAGTATGTTATGGGCTCTTTAGAGAAGGGTGTTGTTCCCTGGTGCTCTAGTTTGTGACCTTGGCAATAATCTCTTCGTTCTTCTTTCTCCCTTGTGACTGATTCAAAACATTAGTAATGGAAGGAAACCAACCAGCTTGTACAGAAGTAGCTTTTGGCTATTGTGGGTTCCGTTTTGTCTGGATTTTTGTTCAAAAGTGAAGAGAGAAGCCAAGGAGAAGTGAAGAGAGAAGCCAAGGAGATGGAGATGTGGGTTTTTGTTCGGCTAGAGAAGAGACAGATGCAAGGGGCATAGTGGATGAAAATTGAAAGGGAAAGGAAGAAAGCAAAAAATAGTCTATGGTCTAGGCGACGGCTTTTCGTGTTATGTTATTAGGGTTAGGTTAACTGTAGATTGTAGTATTTATAGCTCTTTTATTTTATGGTTGGTTCGGTTTGGTTCACCGGTTTCTGTTTTAAAACCGAAGCCAAACCGAACCGGCAAGATTTTATGGTTTTAAAAATCGATTTTCCATTTCGGTTCGGTTTTCTCCGTTAATTTTTCATCGGTTTTTTTGGTTTTCTCGATTAATCGGTTTTTTTGAACACCCCTAGTAATAGTTGTGTGATTAAAATGATTGGAATGTTATTTCTAATTTTAAAAAGTGTTGTTGATTATGAATGACTAAAGTGTAATGTGAAATTAAAAGAAAATTTGAAAAGGGATCATGTTTCTTTTTCTATATGTTTTGGCCAACATTAGGGAAAAGAAAGATGAGATTTGGTAATTTTAATATTGTGGAAGTTTTGTTTAATTGTGTTGTTAAAGGATTTTAATGTATGGATAAGTGATGAAATTTGCAAAATAATTAAAGAAAAATCATGAATGTAATTAATAATATGTTTGGCTTAATGGTTGAAATGTGTATATAATTGTGTTCGATTGTGTTCTTGAACTTATACAAAGAAACAAAAAAAAATAAGGGTTTAAAACAATGAAAAATAGAAGAAAAACAAATACACACACACCTTGGATTACTATAAGGCTGTTTCAGCTAAGAATGGAAATGATGAGAAAGAAAGTTTTCTTTCATATAGGAATCGAGAGGAGAAATATTTAATTGATGATGTGAAATGTATCATTAAGAAAATTATTATATAGAAAACAATAATTGTAATAAGTTGATTCTGTATTCATAGGGGACACCTCGATTATTGGGTCCATCACTTGCAGTAGCCTCCAACTACATTTGAGATTGTGAGGAGGATGGGTTAAAATATCCTTTTCAAATTCCTTCTCCATGTTGGCATTACACCTCTCATATGAAACAAAAAAAATCAAGTTTCAAAATTCATTTATATTTCATATTATTGAGATGAATAAATAATCTTAATTCAATTATAACTATCAAAACCCTTACAATGAATATATCCACTTTTTTTATTGGTAATGTTTTCTCCATTTTCCCTATATCCCCCTTCATGATATGATTTTCTCATATAATGCATTAGAGTCCGTTCTTGACCAAGCTTTTGTTCCAGCAAATTAAATAATTTGTTAAAACTCTCACCGATAGAAATGTAATTAAAACTTCAAGAAAAAAAATAAAATATATCATTATGAACTCTTACTAAACATTTTCATTATGGATAAACATAACTGCTCTTTCAGTATACTTGCTCATCAAACCATGAGTTTTTTTTATTTCAATTTTGTTTACTAGATCTTGAGTGCTTTGTAAAAATTTTCAATACCAAAAATTTAAGATGCATTGCCGAATCACTTACATGCGACATACTTTGGTTTATACCTTTTCCACATCTATATGCCATATGACCTAACCTTTTTCATTGTCATCGCATTGGTATTATATTAAAAATCATGCAACCTAGTTTAACTAATAATTAACTCATATAAGATTTAAATTTATTATATAGAAATTAAGAAAATAAAAAAATACAAGTTTAGAATAATAAAACATTAGCACAACACCTATTTATCAAAACATATAGAATATTGATTCTTTAAACTTCCCTAGTGGCATTATGATTTTTTTCATACTCTCCTCACGAGCACTTTATTACTTTTATTCCACCAAAGTTTCTTCTTAATTGATTTTATACATGAATTAGTTTTTATAATTTAAAAAACTAGTTATTTATATTTAAATTATTTATCTAATTTTAAACTTTTCTAACCGATCATCTACTATATACTAAAATTGAGGAGCACTGAAAAAAATGCTGGGGGTAGACGGTTCCCATGAAAATAAGATTAGAATTATTCTAGTAAAGTGGTGGGGACTGATTCAATAAGTTGAACATAATAATGCGGATACACAAAAATTGAGCTAGACCCTAGGCACGTGCAGACAGCCAGGGTCCTAGTCTTTTGTACCTTCAACATCTAACATCCTGTAAACGTTACTAACATCCTGTAAACGTTACTTCAATGCATCATAGGCAGATGCAATTGCTAATGAATGCTGAGATTGAGTTTAGATGTGGAACATTGAATTCAAAATCCTTAATCTATCTGCATTCTAGCATATGGACTCTCAATCATTCCATGGCTGCTCAAAATTCACCATACAGGTAGTGTTTTTCAACACCAATTCCACTACAGCATGACTTTGATATGCTTGAAATGGAAGATGAAGATAACTCCACCAATTAATGGATGCACATGTCTTCTCAGGAAGACACCAGAGAACAGAAGCCATCATCTTTTCCTTTGTGCTGGTAAACAAACTCACTTATAAAAGACACCAAAATAAATGTAGCAGTGGAGTTGCATAAGAGAGCGATGAAATACCACATTACTCAAATCGAGCTTCAATTGAGAAATTGAAGAATAAGGAAGCCAAAAACTGAGGTCAACTTACCCTTGTAGTTGCATTACAGTATCCAACGAAATCTGTAGGGAGAAAAACGATTCACAAAATGGTTACATTTCCATGTCATTTTGAAAGATTTGATTGATCTCCATACAGCTTTAATAGCTGAGGGGCTTCTTCAAAACGATACACGAATTTCTCAAGGAACATCTTCTCAGAACACAAAAACAGAGTAACCAAGTTTGGCTTCGTTTCAATCAACTGTTTCGATAACAAAAAGTGAACAACTGAAGCTCTTGGTATAAATGTTGTCTTCAAGCCTGGCTTCAAAAGATAGGGGTTCTTCACAATAAATGAAGGCTCACAATCCATGTTGTTGACCAAAAAATCCATCACTGCCATAATCTTATCATCCGATGTCATCATGCACCAAGGCTCCTTTATGAAAGCAGCATGAACGTCTTCCTCAGACCAACCCCAACTCTTATAAACACCCAGCCTCCTTTCCCACCCAGATTCGCTCAATAGACTCATCACCATCACTGCCGTAGTAAACTGTGGCTTAAGAGGATCACATCCCATTTCTCTCACCTTCTCTACAATTCTTCTCAGATAATTCGGAGACATCATGACAGACCTAGGCCAACGGTGAACCAATGAAGCAATATGCTTTTTGGGGACTCCATACTCTTCCAAAATGTCGATACAAGGTTTCAAGAATCTATCGGGTTTATGATATAGAATAGGCGAGTATCTTTTAGCAGCAGCAATTGTCTTGTCATTAGATTGAAGCAAATTGCCAAGGAAGTTAAAATTAAGAGTTATACAGTTTTCCAAGCTTCTAACTAAAATATGAGGATATGTACATAAAATGCGTGCAATGTCATTGTTTGACATGCCTTTAGAGTGGAAAAACTCGAGTTTAGGCAAAAGGGTTTTCTCAGGGTTGCACGAAAGCACTCGTGGGTATTTTTTAACGAGTTTTAAGGTTTGAACCTGAGAGAAACCATAGTGCTTGAAAATGTGAATCACAGAGTCAGGTTTCTCTGTGGTTGTAAAATTGAGATGTTTAGAAGCTGAAAGAGCAGATTCAGGAGAGAACCCAAATTTGCTTATGAGATAAGAGGCTGCAAATGAGTGTTTATTTGGATTTTCAAGGGTTGAGATGAAGAATCTAAGAGTGATAATTGAAGGTGAGAGTTGAAATGAAAAGTGCTTGTGGGTGGGTGAAACTGCAGCAGTGTGTCTCCCATACTGGAGAACGGATTTGCTGAGAAAATAAAACATGGGGATTGGATTGAATTGAATTTCACTTTAAGTGATGCAAGAAAGTTACCTTTTTCTTTCCGCCAAGATAATCTATAGGGAGTTTGATTCGCAGGTCGCCGAAGAAACCCTAATGTTTCAATTGCCCAACAAAACACCGAAGCAGAAGAGCAAGCCAGCCGTTTTTAGCTTTTAATTGCTTACTATTTTTATTTTTTTAAGAAATGGGGAAATATTGTTTCCAAAGCACTGTGGATCAAGGTTGTCATTCCGTTTCAGTTTGCGGTATGTTTTTTCAATTGGAACGGATTTTGGAGTGTCGTGGCATGCAGTTTTTGACGTGTTGTTTTGGAGTTATATATATATATATATTAATTTAACCAACATAATTTAAATTTAATAATAAATTAACTTAAAACTGTGAATTTCAAACATAAATAAAAAAAAGGATTTGAATCAATATAACCTGAAACTCAACGAATCTAAAAACAACCTGACTGATTGATTAAAATATAGTTCGACTAAAAAAAATTCAAGATGAAATATTTTCTTAAAAAAATATTGAGACAACAACATATTGATAAACTCGGGTTAACCTTTCAAATTCATGATCCGGATCATAAGACCACAATAACCTCAAATAAAACAAATCAAAATAAAGCATGAAACTCAATTCTCAATAAATTTGAATGATGAAATTGAAAAAAAAATCAATTTAAAAAAGAACAAAAAATAACCTTTTTGAAATAAAATTACAAATTTGAATGAAATTATGAAAATATCATTGACAGTTTCACAAGGCCTTTCTAAGCCCCGATTGTTTTAAAATTTTAACTTGAGATATAATAATATATTAGGAGACTCATTGTAAAATTCTAACTTGAACAAAGGTTGGATTGAGAGATATGATTGATACTGTAAAACTAGATAATATGTTTTTTTTTTTAAATTATTTGACTAGAACGGAACATTCAGAACAAAATCAGAACGTTCTAATTGGAATTTGGTCAAAATTTATAAAACGAGCTGAGATTCTGAGTGAGATGAAATCTGTTTTATTTTGTTTAATTTTTTAAACTAGAACGAGATATATCAAGTATTCTAAATAGAACGAAATAAAATTGATAACTCTGTTATAAACTGAGATTCATGGGCACAATGAATTTACCATGCCCATGAGATTTTATTTTTTTTTCCTTTCCTTTCTTTCTCTATTTCTTTTAATCTTGCTTCGTGAGGGTTTGATTGGAGTCTAATTTGGCTAAAATTGTTAACAAATAGAAAAATTGAAAGAAAAAAAAACTAAAATAAAACACACGAGGGAGACTGCAACATAAAATTTGGATGTCAGGAGGGCTCGACAAACACATGTTGTTAGAGCTGGTGCGACTGAAGGCAGCTATGATCAGTGAGAGACGCAAAAGCAAGCTCCCAGTCAGCCACATGCCAAGCAAAAACAGGTGGCATGGAGTCGAAAGCTAGCTAGTCTGCACAAAACAAGCAATGAATGTAAATGCAAGCTGAACACTACAGTAGATTTCTCAAAGAAGCAATGAACAAAATAAGAGGAAAAAAAGAGAGGAGATTGCTGTCTTCCTTAAAAAAAGGTTGATTGAAACAAAAGGCAGAGTCATGGCTGTCCCAACAAAACCATATTCAAGTTGTGAAGACCTAGCAATAATGGCACAATAACAACTCATCGAAGAGACCCCATTTTCCCATTCATCTTGAAGCTCCTATGCGTCACTGAAACCAAACCCACAACAGCCTTTTGATGATAAAAAAACATGCATAACATTACAGTAAAATGTGTAAAGTCAAAGGGAGAGCTTGGAAGGTGAAACATGAACTCAAAAAAAAAAAAAGAGTATTAATAAGCAATTTTCCTGCCAAATTTGATGAGAATTTTACGATACCAAGAGGGTAGCGACCATCAATTCTAAGATTTAAAGCCAAAACAATCTCTATGAATTACTTCTCATTCACTGTTAATCTCCATTTCAGGAATGAAGAGGTTGCCAACAATAAGCAGAGTCCAACTTTTGAAATGCTGGAAGATTCACATGGATGCCTGCACGGGCTCTTGGTGTCATTAACTGCTTTGATATCAAGAGGTTAATTATATATCTCACCAAATAATACAAACCATAGTGTTTTATTCCTTCAATTTCAACAAAAACAAAGAGTGCCTACGTAGATGTATATGGAAAGACTTCTGAATATGATCTTGAAAAGTTTATAAAAACAATCAAAACACTACAAGTTTTAATCAAATCCATCTATTAAGGCGAATTAAGAGAATATGATAGGTACTGTACCATCAATTGTGAACATCAGGAAAAGAGGGGTCCTTACTCATTTAGCCAACAGAGAACCTCTCACGTAGCGATGGATATACACCTCCATATCGAGGGTTTTTATAATCATGAAACGAGCTTCCCTCCAAGATCTTTCTCTGTACAAACTTTCAAAGAAAGTTCTTGATGAGAGGTGGTGATGACAATGACTTAATACTAAATGTTCCTTAGACTTGTTTTTGTTATGCTTGGAGTATATATCCACTTGGATAACGCTTTTTATAATGGCGAGAGTGGCTTTTATATGGGATGTGAGGATGGTAACACTCCTTTTATCTAGTGCACATTGTTTTGACTTGTTTCTTCTTTGAATTGGAGTTATATATGGGCAGTAGAGGTGCAGGTGGTGCAGCCAATGAGAGCCAATTGTGGAGGAAGAGGCAAGAACTTGAGTTCCTCAGGTTGTTAATAAAGCTTTCATGAGTATCCTCACTTGTTGTGTTAGTTGTTGTCGGAGATATGAAGAAGTTGATGTACCCATAATGTATAATGTGAAGTAGATAGAAGCTAATATTTTTGGTTTGGTTTGATTTTTACTTATAAAAACAATTAAACTGAAATTTTGTAAAATACAAAAAAAAACCGAAACCGGTTTAAACAGACCGGTTTCGATTCGGTTATTTTATATTAAAAACTAAAACTCAACCAACCAGTTTTTGTTCTGTTCGGTTTGGTTTTGGTGCGGTTCGGTTTGGTTTAGGTTATTTTATATTAAAAACAAAAAACTATATTGTTTTTTGGGGGTTTTTTGGATTTTTTAATGGGCTTAGCTTCGGCTTGGTTTGATTTTTTTATTTTTTCGGTTTCAAGTTTATGAAACCGAATCAAATTGAATATTTTTTAAAATATTTTAATCGGTTTAATCAGTTTTTTTATAGTTTAATTTTTTTAGTTATTTTTTTTATTTTCTCGATTTAATCAGTTTTTCAGTTTTTATTTACTTCTAACAGGGAGGTGTTACTCTCTCATGTCTTGGAGTTTTGGAGCCTTTTTTGTTTTGTTTTTTTTTGTTTTGACTTATTTTTTAAGCCATTTTTTCTTTGATTTTTAGAGCGCACATCACCAGCATTCTATGTGGATTGAATATTTCTTCTTAAATTTCTTACCACGACAATACTGCTCATGGTTTTTAAGATCTGAATAATGAAAACAATCATCGACACCCATTGTTTATAGGATCTAAAACCGTTTGTTACAGAATCTTGGTTTCTTTCGGTTAAGTTGTCCTATAGCATGGTGATACAGAAACTCCATAAGTACAGATCATGTTGTGAATTCAAAACCTTGAAAACTCCCTTACAGTATTCTCCATTATTATGTCCTCCTCCCCCATTCAAGCGAGCTCCGCCATATCTCCACCAAACATAAATGTGCTGATGAGTCTTATGACTCCAAGCACAGCAAGGTCCGGCAAATCTGAAGTCTTTGACCCCCCTTGTCCTAAAGACAATGAGATAACTCTATCCCGAAGACAGTTTTTTATGATTGTGCAAGGAAATCTCAAGTCCCAAGTCACCTGTCACTCCCATTGTCCCATGTGAAGAAGCATTTGTGATCCATATGGTTGTTTGTAGTTCTGTTAAAAAACCGCTGATGGCGAAGACCTGAAAGCAAATGCTTCCTATCTCAGTGCGCACTAATTAGTAGTCAAACAAAAGCATTGTTGTGAGAGAACTGAGAACAGCAACGTTTTCTTTTCTTTTGTTCTCAAGGATAGAAAATCAAAATCCTCCTCTCCTAGCTCAGGCTCAACAAAATATGCAGGAGTTTCAACCGCCAAATCAATTCAGTCCACCATCCAAGCACATACGCAAGAAAATCCAATTCCCTCGCTGGCTGCTTTGTAGGAAAAGCACACCAGACTGGGACACCCATCAAAAACTGGGAAGAGAATTGCATCATGGTGACAAGAAGATGCGCTCGAGCCTTCAAAACTTGATGTGAAGTAGGATCTTTACCGTAACTGCAGATATTAAGGTGATGTTGTGCCTAATGTAGTTGTTCTTAAAACAGAAAACTAGTCTAACCAAATACGCAGGGTGTTATTCAAGAGGCAAACCAATTCTATTCATCATCCGAGGGCTCGAGCAAGAATTTCACCTCATTAGTCTTTTTCCAACTTTCTAACACCCATGACAAACAAATCTGAAGTAGCTTTGCTGCCACCCATGCTATCAATAACAGAAATTGAACAGCCAAGGCCCCGGTAAAATAACAGAAATTGAACAGCCATAGCTTATTCAACAAACAAAAGGACCAAAATAGCATAAAGAATGATAGCTGTGTAGCGTACCAGTTAAGAATACGATGATCCATGGGTAGTTTTACAATCCACGTGTAAAATTTCTTTATTTTCCTATCTCTCTCCAATTATACGACAGTAATCATGTTTTTAAAAATGAGCTTCAGCTTCAAATTCTTCCATCACAAAATTGTTTAGCCATCAAAATCATTATCAAATCTTTTGGTTCGTGTTCATAATACCGTGGTTGTAGAAGCTGGAAGTTAAAATGAGTAGTGCATAATCTATGCCTTCATCCTTGAGGACTCCCCCACAGCATTCTCCATTCTTGTGTACCAATCCCCTATTCGAGTTTGCTCCACCATATCTCTACCAGACCTCAAATAGCGGATGGGTCTCAATACCCCAAAGACAGCAAGGTCAGCTAAGTTAGGCTTTGACCCCCCTGTGGCATATAAGAAAAAACATAAATATATCTGTCACACACAACTTTGAAAGGTTGTGCAAAGGTTTAAATCAGAATCTTAGCTTTAAACAGTTGTGAAAGTTATCTTAGCTTTCTATGGGATAAAGCAGATCAATTGCGCAGGATGGAGGCCTGGCCTTGGAAACCATCTGTTCTCCCATTACTTTTGGTTTGGTTTTTTTATTGGAGTTTACAATATAAAATGATATGGCAGCGTGCACATGTATATACATATAGTATGCAAGTCATGTGCATTAATATGATATTATGTCAGCTGCATACCAAGAAACTCTCGGCCATTTAGAGCATCCACCCACGTTTCCACAGCTTCATACAGGGCAGCACGTTCATCAGTAATGTTATATTTCTTCTTCAAATTCTTGGACACAAAATACATTGCAGCAGCTCCGGCATACTTGACTGTGATTCTTTCTGTAAAGCTAAAATTACCTGCATTTACAGGAGAAGTTTACAATGAAATCAAGATAAATGGACAAAATATATGCCATCTCACAGATAATTTTGAACAGAATCAGAGTGAACCTTAAAAGCATAATTCTATGAACAACATTAACTTGGAATAAGTTACCTAGAACCTATATGAGGATGAGTACAGGATGATGAAGTAATCATAAATGAAATGATAACTGTCACTTGCAATCAAATGAAAGGAATGACTAAAGGAAGTTGTGATCCCCGGATGAAACAATTCAATACAATTATTAATTTTCTGATCTTCAAAGGTTCCTCAAAATAACAAACTCACATATTTACATTAGACGAGAGACGGGACACAAAGCATTGAAAACAGAACAGCATGATTAAAGCTTGATGGAGCCATAGACCATTTCTGAAATATTAAAGACAAGTTAATGGGATTAATTATCTGACAACCAAAAGTATAATAATGTAGAAATTCCCAATGAAACAGAGGTGTCAAGTCATTTTGTTTCTAATATCCTGACATAATGTTCTACACCAGCCACATCAATGTTGCCCTCAAAATAAGATTGCTCTTGAAGACAAAATATTCTCTCCCTTTGCTCTTACTGGGAAAATGTTCTTAGAGACAAGTTTGTAATTATCAGTGGTTCTAAGACACCAACTCTAATTTTCTAAAGAATAGACTATGAGGAGAAACTGCCCAGGAACTTGGTCATCTTATTGCTAAGTATGATGAATGTCAACACATAAAAACTTGGTCACTATTAAACTAACTGAAAATCTTAAACAATGGTGCATTTAGTATATGCAGGTGACAATCTGTACTTTACTTCTTAACTATCAAACTTCGCACATCAATTCTTTATTTTTATTTTTTGGTGCAGATAACTTATATGATCATTGCTTGGCAATGTTTTATAGAAAAAAGATATTTAAATGGTCTGTTGATTTACAAAGTGTATGCATACTGTCAAGCATATCATGTTTTTCACCATAATCATCAATGCAACAAAGTTATGAGTAATCTAGGTAACTCATGTTCACGTTATCCAGCAGGGAATAAAATTGAGTGGAAAAGCCTTCCCGAGCAAATCAAATAAGGTGGCATATTATGTTTTTCAACATAATCAATGAAGTTAAGAGTAATCTACAAACAAAAGCTTTGCAAATGAACATGAATAGAAATATGTAGAAGAAAAGGGGACTCTGATAGGTAGTTAATCACAATGTTTCCCAAAAATATTATAATATTTTTTCAAAGGCATCATGAGCATATGGAGCAACTATTATAAGGAGAAACATACCAGACTTTCCTCGTTTAATGATTGAGAAAAAAATGGAACCATATACCAATAGGTAAATAATTATAAATCATCGCACAAAGTTATAAATGGAAAAAAGCATAAACTGAACCAAAGATCTCTTTCCCACAAGAGTCAGCTGTAGGGAAACTACTGTTTCATTCAGGTATGCATATCCATGGATCATCTTACCATTGCTTGTGATATAGTCAAAAGATTCAAGAGCCTCAGAAGTATTTCGATATATGTTTGGAGACAAGACATGAACCAAGTGATTGTCAACCCACCTAAATAAGCAATAAATAATATGTCAAGATCTAGCATTGGCATGCCAGCAACAACTAAAATCTAACCAGTATTGTGCTTACAAAGAAAGAAAAGAAACAAAAACGTGACAAATTGATAACTGTTTTACGAACATCAACCAAAAATGGCATAAACATGTTGACCAAATTATGTAAGCATGGCATGTGCAAGAGTATGAGAGCATTGATTTTCTTACAATAGAAAATTATGTATGCATCAGATCACAAGCATGCACGTCGCCAAAAACAATTCTACAAATGTTCCATAACTTCATCTATATGCAGAAGCAAAATTATAGGAAATAACTGCAAAAATTAGTCAGCCAGCTTTTTGGGAATTTCTATTTGATTTTCCTCTTTTTTCTATTTTTTGTTTTTGTCGATCAACAAGTTTATTTGTTGGTGGGGACACCAGAGACATTGTTTATGCCCTTGTATAATCATAAATGATAGAGGATAGCCTAAACCATTGAAAGATTGAGCTTTAGCTTATGTTTTTAGGTTTAATTTATTTGAATTTTTAGTTGTGATTTCTTAATTAAGCTTTATTTATTGGGATTGATTTAACTATTGTTATGTATTATATTTATTGGGCTATGAACCCAATTGTTTATTCTAGTTAGGATTTTAGTATTTATATCCTATTTTTCTAGATGTTAGATAATTTTGATGAATTGAATAAAAATTGCAAAGTAACAGATTTTTTCAACCCTCATTTAGTTTATCTTTTATATTGATTTATTAAAAAAAAAATCAAAAGTCAAAATAGAAGGAGAGAGAGAGATCCGTGACAAAAAAAAGTGGTCAAGAGAAAAAAAAAAGTGAAATAAATAAAACAGAGGGAAAAAAAAGAGGGAAAGTGAAAACAACAAAAGGACAATATTCAGGACATTATGACATCAACGATTCAAAGTTATTTGCAATCAAATTTAATGATTTGAGTCTCGGTCATTGAATTACTCTACTTTCTAATTCCTTGAATTTTAATTTTCTGCTTTTTACATTTGTTATTTCAAGTTGTCGTTAATATTACTTTTGCGCCTAAAAAAAGTTCTACCTTACATTTTTATCTTTTAATTTTTGTTCATCAACGCTTTCATCATTGATATCTAGTATCTTGTCCCCTTTGATAATTGTAAGCTTGTGCCTATGATATTGTGTTTGATTTTTTGTTTATACTTTGAATGTCTAGCATTGCATGCTTCTAATTTTCCCGGTGTGCTCCATTTTTTATTGATCTCCACAATAAGAAAAAAAAATGTTGTTATCTTTATTTTTATATTATGATTCCGCTTGCAAGAGCCATTTGTGATCTCAATTTCATCTCTATATTAGTATTACATGCATTTGCGTCATGGTCATCTAGTATCTAACTTTGAATCTACACTTATCATTGACCTGACCATTAGTGATACACTTAGGGAATTACAGCTTATGCAAACTCAGGTGACCAACATGTTTAAAAGAATTGAACCCCAAGAGAGTTCTCAAATAAGGTACCCAAAGACCAATACATATCACAACAATAATCATTGTAGACAAGTTCACCTTGAGCACCACCAACATGACTATCATTTAGGTTACTTTAAATACGAATACCTTGATGAGCGAGTCATGAGTCCTAACAAAATAGAAGCCTCCACTTTTGAGGGTCGTCATGACCCTTTGATATTTGATATGTGAATTCATGACATGGATCAATTCTTTGAGTGGCACAACTTGTCTGATAATAAAAGAGTTAGATTTGCTAAGATGATACTTATTAGTGAAGTCCAACTTTATTGGAGAGATGTTGATGATTTGTTTAGAGATAAAAGGTAAACCTCTTATAACTGATTGGACCAAAATGAAACAAAAACTACAAGATAAGTACATATTTCAGTCTTGTAGAAATAAACTCTAAGACCAATGGAACAATCTAAGACAAAGGAACAAGTCTATCAATGAGTATATAACATAGTTTAACGATTACATGATGAGATGTGCCATAAAAAAATGAAGTCATGACTTTGCGTAGATTTTGTAAAGGTTTGAATGATGATTTTAGAAAAGAGATCTAGCTCATAGGTGATTTCACTCTTGACCAAGCATATATTGTAATACAAGATTATGAGTTGCTTATAATAAGTCAATTGATAAAATGTTAAGACCCTCATAGTACCCTTTTTAGATCTCAATTTAGGAATGATAGTTATTTGTTAGGCAACCCATCATATAGACATAATCGCAGTAGTGCTCGAATTTATAAAGAAGACAAGGAAAAAGAGTCGTTAATGAAATGTCTAGAATAAGTTCAGAGGTTCAGTGTGCTAACTGTCAAGTTTTCGGTCATATCTTCTTCAATTGCACCTCTAAACCCTAGTCATCCAAGAACATAAGGATATAGGTGAAAAGAAAAACTATTGTGTGCAAGTGTATGAACCTAATCTTAAGGACTTTAGTGACCTAGATGAAGAAGATGTGCAAGAAGAGGAACTTAACATTATAAATACAAATGAGTATGAAGATGAGGTTAATAAAGAATATAGTAATTCTATTTTAGTGGTAGAGTCATAAGTTTTAGAAAAAAAATCAGTGAAATTGCTTGAAGAGTTAAATATAATCTTAGAAGAGTCTCATGATATTAGTCCTCTTAAACTACCTGATTCCCCACTCACCATGCTTGACGTCCAGCATGTCAAAAGTTTAGAGCCGCATGCTCCTCACCCCCCTCATGCTTGACGTCTAGCACGTCATAAGTTTAGAGCAACATGTTGAGCTCTACAATCCCTTACCCCTGACACGTGATGAGGAAGATAAAGATAATCTTAATTTACTATGTTATGTTCAAGCTATATATACTAAAGTTTTAAATAGTGTTTGTTTCACTCCACATTCTCAGTCATTTAGTGTTCATAGTTACAAACCTAGAAAGCCTCTAGATCTTCTTTCGATGTCTCCTCACTCTAAAAGGTCTGATTCAGCTAAGGTTTTTGCATATAGAGTTCATAATTTGCATGTTAAGATCATAAAACATATTTAAGCAAGTAATCAACGATACAAATTTAGAGTTGATTTACACAAGTATTATGATGCACTTAATGTTAAATATTATTTCATAATACAGATTAGACCTATACAGTGTCCTTTGAAAACTAGTCATAAATTTCAAGTGAGTAATGCTAGACTATTCAAAGTATTGCAAATGATTGAATCAAATAATGATGTCATTAAATTGACACTAAACTTTGATATTAGCTCTACTTTTAACATGGAGGACTTCATTATATATAAAACACGATAGCCTATTCCCAATGCTCCTTTTAATATCACTACCCTTTTATCCTTATCGTTGGCACAAAAGGAACATATTAATGCTACTTTGAATGCACAAGTTGTTTTTACCAAAGATTGTAAATTTCAGCGAATCACAGTATATGAGCTAGATAACCAGATTCAGACTATACCTAGATTATTAGAGAGACATCGCAACAACTTGATCATGATCTTTGGAAGTATTATTGGAGCCGTCTTGAACTAGACTTGACGAAATCGAGTTTGTCCAATCCCAAGATAGTTAGTGGGGACACCAGACCCAAGATATTGATTATGCACTTGTATGATCATAGATGATGGAGGGTGGCCCAAACCATTGAGAGATTAGACTTTAACTTATGTTTTTATGGTTTAATTTATTTGAATTTTTAGTTGAAGTTTCTTAATTAGGCTTTATTTGTTGAGCTTGATTTAGCTATTGTTAAATATTTTATTTATTAGGCTATGAACTCAATTGTTTATTCTAATTAGGATTTTAGTATTTATATCTTATTTTTCTAAATGTTAGACAATTTTGATGAATTGGATAAAAATTATAAAATTGCAAACTTTTCCAACCCTCATTCTTCTCTTCTTTGGCCTTTTCTTCTTTTTCTTTGGCCTTTTCTTCTTAGCTAATTACTTCATCTTCAAATCTCTTTTATCCCATATCATTTGCACATTTAAAATTTTCAATTCAAGTCTAAAATGAGATGTTAGTTAGGAAAAACCTAGTGTAGCTGGCAAATGCTGACATTCAAGGTGTACAGAGTTACAGCACGTGAGAAGCACCAGTTATATTGGACAACCATCAACATTGGGGAATAAAAAAAGAGTTGGTTCTTCTATTTGAAAATATAAACTTTTAAAAACACATAAAATGACCAAAAATATTTTGAAAGAATAAAAAACCAAAAAGAAAGAAACAAAGTTAACCTTTGATTCCAATGACGAAGATGCCATAATTATGAGAAAATCTCTCCCTAGTCTTAGAAATTTAATGCTTGCAATTGGATAATGGCCTACGTGTGGGATATGAATTTTTGAGCTACACAATTTTCTATCACCTATTTTAAGAGGTCACAACTTGAGAGAGGTTAAAGAACTCATGGTCAAGTGAGAAAATGTTGGTGGTTTAAACCAATCACAGATAGAATATGGCGAGCTGAACAACCTACCCAACAGCAATCAATCTGCTACAGGGCTAAGTTTTCATCCAGCAAGGCAGCCATAACTAATGCATCAAGATCGAACAGCTCTCATTCCGTATCTTCTGTATGATTAGATTTACAATTTGATACAAATAATGAAGAACCATTGCTGAAACTGATATAGATTACCAATTCTGAGACTTTGGGAGGGAGACGTAAGGCTGAAATGTAAACGTGTAGGTTTTGACTGAAGGAGAGAGGAACTCATACCAGGGACCCATATAAATTGAAGAGATATCTTGGATTCAGATGGAAATTTGACAAAGATATATGAACCCAAAGCTGAGTTCATGAAAATCATGGAAAACTAATCTACATTACTTATATGCTTTTCCTAAAACACCAAATCCAAAACTTAAAGAAAAAGGTCTTTTTAACCAAAAGAAAAGAACAAGGTTACTAAGGTTAAGACATTGCCAACAAAATTAACTTGCCCTAAATTTAAACATTCCCATTTTATATGATAACAATAAATAATAAATTCCCTTTTTATGACACCGGTAATGCATCTCTGTCTTCATTGAAACAAAGAAACCAAAATGACCGGAAAAAAAAACTAAGCTACAAAAGTGAGGCACCATACCTCCGCCACTTTTTCTCTTCATCGTCATCCTTGTCAGAAGCAGAATCTACAATTTCCTTACCATGGATCTTGTTTCCCAACTTATCAATTATAGCTGCTCACATTCAATTGAACATAATCAATAACCGGAATTTACACCACCAAAATAAAATCCATCAACACAATTCAAAATCCCTTTTTAAGAAAAATCACAATGAAAATAACCTGAAGAATCAACAAGCTGTTCGCCATCTACCAACAAAATAGGTACCTTCTTATAATCAGACCATTTGATCTCTTTCTTACTAATAGGATTCACTTCCACCACTTTGTATGGTATATCATAGTAATCCAAATATGCTGAAAATTTTACCAAACAAAAAAAATCAACTATTTTAAGAACTGTAAAGCTAAAAAGCTCTATATTCATAAAATTATTTCTAACTTGCATATAAAAAGGAGACCTTTAACTTTATTGCAGAAAGGACAGGCCTCATACTGATAAAGAACAACTTCCTTGGGCACGAGCTCGGCCGGTGGTGGCTCCTTGGCGAGGACTTCTTGAGAGAGAGAAGCGGCGGCGGCGGCAGAGACCAAGGCTCCCGCGACACCGAGATATGTGGAGAAAGGATTGAAGATCCGGCGAGTGCTGGAACTGCCAGTGCTGGTGGTGGTGCTAAAGAGTGCAGCATGGAGGAAGCGGTGGTTGATGGTAGCAGCTGAGGTGGTGGAGAGGCCACTGCAATCGTGGAGGGTGGAGGAGAGGGTCCGAGAGAGGACGGAAGACGCGAGAGTCGACGCTCTTCTCATGATTGTGAACAGAAAGAAGGAGAGATCTGCGAAGAAGAGAGGAGGTTTATGTGGGGTTTTTTATTTTTATTTTTATTTTTATTTAAGAAAATGTGGGTTTTATGGGAGATGATCGATTTATTCATTTTATTAGATGTGAGAATTTAATTTTGACTTTATTATTATTATTATTATTTTATAATGTCAGAAGATTATGTTATTGTTCGTTATTATAGTTTTTAAAGTATTTTTTATTTAAAATATATTAAAATAATATTTTTTTAATTTTTTAAAATTTATTTTAAATATAAATACATCAAAATAATCTAAAAATATTTTAAAAAATATTTTAAAGCACAGTAGTGTCCTTATAAATAACTAGTCTATTGATTAGTATTAACTGATATAACTATATTATTCGATAGTTTCACCCACATCTACCTAATGTTTTGTCCATGTTTTATATATAAAATGTCTTGATATTCTTTATTTTATGTTTTGAAGGCATTTTTGAATGAAAGATACAAAAAAGAGTAAATTGGAGGTAATTGACAGATTTGACGTTTAATCGATGTTTTGTGCAGAGCGTGAGTTCTAAAGATCAAAATGAAGTGATTCCAGTGGCACTAAAAAGCTAACATCCATACCTTTTTGGAAATGTAATGCAAGAAAAATAAAAAGAGAAAGATCATGGAAATCACATCCTGTAAAAGTCAAATCTCGCATTTTGCCAGTGTTGACCTTTGACCATTCAAAAATTAATATCTGGAGTTACAGAAGTCCAATTGATGCAAACTCAATTGTTTTGGATTCCTAACTCAATGACCTATCAACGCGCCAAATTTCAGCCAAAAAAAATGTTATATGAGGGAGATATGATTTTTCAAAGATGACAACTAAATTCTACCAGCAAACAGGTTTTGTGAAGAAACGAGTTCAAATTACATTCCGAAGCATCTAAACCGACATCCAAGTTTTTATATGAGCAATTTAGCTCCTCTAAGTCAGAGATTGAAGACTTTATGCAAGGCTATTTCTTTTTTTTAGGGAAAATAATTATTGAAGTACTTAAATGTAAACTGCCAACTTAATAAAAGACTATTTTGTAAAATAGAGACTGGGGTTTCTTAGCATATAAAAAGAAAGTGAGAAGGGGCTAGCAGCCAGCAGAGAATAAACACAAATTCTCTCATCTACAAACCCAAAAATCATGCTCTTTTCATTCTTTAGAAGTAATTGTTCAATAGTTATGCAAGGCTAAGCTCTTTTATTGGTTGCAAGGACACAACAAATCTTCAGATTTCAAGAACCGTGAGATTTATTCTTCATTTTATTTTCAGTTTATGTTATGAATGAGTATGATTGTTTTCCTATGCATATTTCCTATGATTGTTGTTGATGAGTGCTAGAGCGGACTCTAAGTTATTGTTGTGAACAATCTGTTGTTAAGTTTAATATCAAAACCGGAGTTGTGATATATGAACTTGTGAAGCAACTAAGCTTGATAATTGTGGCGGAACTACGTTATTGAACTTAGGGAGAACATTTGAACAAAGTGACACAAGCTGCAGAAAGCTTGTATGTTAATCTTGATGAAATTATCTAATTCTTAAAGCTGCCATTAAATTGAATCATTAGTGCGGACACTTTGATTGTTTGTTGGTTAGGATAATTATACGGCGGATCCGTTAATTAATCAACGTTAAGAAAAGATAAAATTTCAGAACATAAACTGCAATTTTCGTTTCAAGGATCGGTTCTAATTTCCGTAGGTAAATGTGTGCTTGGGACCAAGATTTGTTTTCTTGATAAGTTTCGGTTTTAATTGATTTTGTTTGCTAGTTTAATTGCTGCCATAGTTTAGATAATCACAAACCAAATCCCCCCAATTACATAACATACAACATAAAAATCTGACTTGAAACTTCCTCGTGGAGTCGACCCCTTGCTTGCTCTATACTATCTTGTGTGTTGTGTTTGAAGCTAGGGTAATTAATTTATGCGACCGCGACGTCGCAACAAATTTTGGCGCCGTTGCCGGGGAAGTAATTTTAGTTGATTCTTGTGCTTGTACTATTATTTTTAGTTGCTGTGATTGTTATTTATATTTCTAGAAAAAAAGAGAGATAGTATAGAGCAAGAAAAACAAACTAAATTGAAAATAAAATTTATTATTTTGTTTAACAAAATTTTCTTTTCTTTTAAATCTTTCCCCATTATCTATTTTTAAAACAAGAAAAACAAACTAAACTGAAAATAAAAATAAAAACATGGAACCGACAAAAATAATTAATTTACAAATAAAATTGAAACACAAGGACTAGTTAATTAATTTTTGAACTAGAAAGATTATTTATTTTATTTTATAGAATTAGAGGGACTAATTTAAAATTAATTGTGCACTTGGGACTAAAAAAGTATATTGTTGCCTCTAAAAAATAAATATTATTCACTTCATAACAATTAAATAATTACAAATATTAAATAGATTCACTTAATCTACTATAATACATTATCTAAACTTTTAGTAATATAATTAATTATTTCATAATTATGATAGTTATTAACAATTAAGTATAGCTTAAATAAAAAAAAATATTAACTTAAAAAAGAAATAAAGTAATTTTTAAATTATATAAAAAAATATTCTTAAGAGATTACGAACTAGTAAATATTCAATTCAAAAAAAAAAAAAAAAGAGATGACAATCAAAATTAAAACAGGGAGAGGCTTCGTACAAAATCCGAGCCGTGGGTGCCACAAGTCTCCAGTGCTTGCTTGCTGCCATTTGCCTAAAACCCTGCAAAACCCCCAGCCTCCATCTTTCTACCTTCCACCAATGTCATCAGCGTCAAGATTCTTACTCTTTGGCACTTCGCTCTTTCCCCGTACAACTCATTATAGCCATCCCCACAAAACTCTCTCTCCATTTTTCTCCTTTAAACCCTTCCCTTCCCTTCAATTCCACCTCTACTGTTCTTCCTCCACTGCAGCCACCGCTGCTACAGCCACTACAGATAACACAGAAACCTTGAACTCCCTTCTACAAGAAAGGAAACAAAAACAACATCCGTGGCCTGAGTGGGTCATTTTTGTTGATAAATTGAAGGCCAGGGGTTACTTTATGCAAACTTCTGCAAAAGAAGAGGATGGCGATACTACTAGTGAGATTGCTTACACTGACATGAATCAATTAAAGAATGCTTGTCTTAGCTTTGCTCGTGACAGATATGATATTTTCAAGTAAGCCACTTTTATTTCCCTTTCAGTTGGATTGAAATTTGATTAGTGGTTTAAAAATGAAGGGAAGCTTAAAAGATTGAGAATTTGGATTTTCAGATATTTGAGAATTAAGAAATGTTTATTGGGTCTTGAATTTGTTTTGTTTTCACTTTTGCAGATCATTGTCTAGACCTGATATTCAAACAGTTGTGGAGAGTGGATGTCCTAATCTGCTTCGAAAAGTTGTTAATTCAGCTAAAAGAATGAGAGCTTACGTGCAAAAGGATGAAGGGGATGTATGTTTCTTTCCTTTCTTAATTTCGTTCATGATTTGTTAGTGATTAAAAAGATGCATTTCAATAGAAATTTTCAAGTGCCTTCTGGCATTGTGTTTTATGAACTGTTAAGACTCTTGCTTGCAGGCTTGTGGTACTTGTACTCATCGGGGTTTTTGTGATAGAGCGTATGTGACACTAAAAGGTAATGACGCAGAAGGTCGTACCGTGGACATAGTGCGGGTCTTAATGTTCCATGCACTAGATCCATTTGTTATTTCAGGAGGACAGAAATCTCCTGGTAGTGAGCTCATTGAAACGTCTGCAAGGAAGCTGCTTTCTGAGTTGACTGAATTAAGTGAGACACCCCAAGATCCAGCACTACCAAAGCATATTCCCAAAGCCTCCCATAAGAAGGAGCGAGATGTTGATTTTATGGATGGCCAACTGTGTGATAATGTCGAAACGAAGAAAGAAGATTGGATGTGTACCAAGTAAGTGACAATTAGAAAATTATTAAATATATCTCTACAATTCTTTCCGTTATAACTTGATAAACTCTGCATATTCTTGAATGATGTGATCAGAGGGGAACTTTTTCTTAATGCAAAAGGGATCAAAGTTCGGATCATTGGATAACCAATCCAACTTTATGATCCTTAATAGCTTAAGTAGATGCATGGCCTCATTGGGAATTGTTTTTGTTGGCGTGCATGTTAGAATTGTATTTCTTTATTTTAATGTTTGTGGGATTTTCATTAATACCACCGAAGATTTCAGGAGGACTTCTTTTTGGAATTTGGGAAAAGGCTCCTTTGTTCTCAGTTATTCTATGGAACCCCAACCCCGCCATGTTATTTTGGTTTATAACAATTCCTTGATAATATAATTATATTACATCCATTTTGGATTGCCCCACAGTTCAAGCATTGCATCCTTGCTTGGAATACTAATTTATTGTTCATTATTGTGCGTCTTACAACTGCATCATGAAGGTATGTGCCCAAAGAGAAAATATGATGGAATCATTTCATTATTCGAGGATATTGCTTAGGCTTAGACTTCAACTTTTTAGTTGTTGAGAGCTTGAGGTCGAAAGATCAAAAGGAGTTAGTTAAGGGGTATTGAGAAGGAACAAGATTCATCTCTTCTGTGCCATTCCCTTGCATCTATTGTGTCCTATGAGAGGCCAGTTCTTTTTCAGTATTTTACCACTAATCACCCCAAGTCACTTACAATTAAATGATGTCCACGGCTGTCTCCAGTAACAATTCAGTCATCTAATAAGACTAAGCCTGAAACAGAAGGTCCATTGTCTCTAGTACCTTGATGATGTAGATTATAGGAATGTTACATTTGTGCTCAAATGCGTGCATGCTAGAGCTTTCTTCGTCTTTGCACAGGGGAATGCCCATGCATGTGGATGTTCAATATGAATCTGAAGCCAGAACTTATTATATAAGTGTCAAAATGAGATGAACATCACCAATGCTCCTATTCTTTTTACTTTTTTTTCTTTTCTTGGGAAGGTGGTCGCTGTTGGGAAAGTGCAGCTCTGTATTAATCCCTCATTTTTCTCTTGCTTTTAATTGTGTGTTTATATGCTTGTGCAGACACCAGATACAGTGTGACACCCCGTTAGAAAAATTTGCATTTTGTTTATTGAAATCCTTGGTATGTTCTTGCAGATGCAACTTTATGAACTTCTCAAAAAATAAAAGATGCCAAAAATGTGGTGAACAAAGTGCGAAGAAGGATGGTGATAACAATATTGAAGCTAAGAAAGGAGATTGGATATGCTCTGAGTAAGCTCCCTATCATCTTATTTTCTTTACACTGTGATTGACCTTTTTAAGTTTTTCACTCTATCGACAGTATTAGGGGAAAAGAACAAATGTTTGAACTTCGAACCATGATTGATTTTACAATTTTAGCTGTTATATTTGTGCTGTATTTTGTTGGTCCAGTTTCATTATGCCTTTGGAGTTCCTTTGCTAGATTCAGAAACCATTTATTTATCCAGTTTTTGCATGATTTTTGTCTCTATTAAAAGCCAGTTTTCACCTAAATATTAGGGCAGAATGCCATTTGCTATTTTTTTCGGGTAGAAAACTGTTCTCACACTTGTTGAAAGATTGGTCTAGAGCATTTAGTTCAAGGGGCATTTGATTTTCTTATAAATGTTCTTGTGACTTTTAGGATCTTTTGATGCATTTTCTGACTGTTCTTTTCTTTTTTATAGTTTCTAGTAAAAACTTTGATTTGTCAATTCTCAGGAACCTATAATGTTGTTCAATACAGACGAGGGTAAATCTCACAGTATTATGAGATCACAGGGCCCTCTTCTCTAAGTTCAACAACTGTAATGGCGATTCCATGTGTGAGTTGTAAAGACATAAGAGCCATCGTGTTAATCAAATGGAGTAATTTGTAAATCTACCGGTCTGATTCTAGAAACTAGAGGGAGTTCTTTGTAATTATATTATACTGCAGGGGTGGCCCATGGTAAACAATATTTGAGGAACAAATTCCTAGCCTTTCTATTTATATCTGTTCCAAAAACCCAAGGAAATCCTTTTGATGCTTTTTCTTTTTTGAATTGTAGAGCAATAACCTACAAACTCCAGTTTCTGTAGTTGAGTCGATGTTATTACTTTCATAGTGGTCTAACATAATCTTCTCTATGTTGTCATAAACCTGTTGCATCTCTTATTACATCCTTTGTCTCATTCAATCCATTAACTGGCACATTCCATTTCTGTTGCAGCTGTGAATTCGTGAATTTTTCTAGAAATATAAAATGCCTAAAGTGCAAAGCAGAGGGCCCAAAGAGGCCCGGTGTAGATGATGTGAAAATGAAGAAGGGAGATTGGAATTGCAACAGGTAAACCTTATTTTTTTGTCCTAGTAACAAGCGCAATGTAGATATATACAATTGACATTGTGGTGGGAGCATTTGAGGAGAAAATAATGTGTTCTTCACCCTAATGAGATTTTTATTTGATTAAATTTTGAAAGCATGAAAGCTTGGTGCTTTTGAAGAGGGGGTTGTGGATGTTATGACAGAGCAGTTCTTTGTACCTTTTATGTTAAACACAAGATGCGTGTCTGCCTTTTTATATTGGGGGCATATTGTTGCCCTAGTGAATCATTTTTGTTACCGTATTGTGAGGCTTCTTGCTTTATGACATCCAACATAATTTCATTGATAGTTCTTGTCATCAATAATTCTATCTAGGATTTTTTTGGGACGATGTTTAAAGGAAATTTATCTTATGAAGAATGCACAAGTACATTAAAAAAATGTAATAAATGCTATTCTCCCTACGAACCACTACCATTAAATCCCTTGTTTAGTAAGTATTATGTCAGTAAAAAACACATGGAAATATAAAAGAAACAAAGAGGAAGCCTATGAAAGATGTGTTCCAGCTTTCATATCATCTTTATTTGTCTATCTTGAAAGCTATCAACTTTTTATGGAAGTTTAATTCGATATTGTTTTTTTTTTTTTTTTTCATCTTATTGTCTGCTTTTGAAATACTTCTGTCCATGTCACTTGGTTTTCTGTTTGCAGCTGTGGGTTCATGAATTTTGCTAGCAATAAGACATGCTTACGTTGTCGAGATCCACGCCCTGAAAGAAAGGCTGGAGAGTGGAACTGCCCATCGTGAGTCTCCCTCGCTCCTGATTGATTTGTCTTTCAGGATAAGATCCATCTTACTCTTTGCTTTCTGTTTCTGCAGGTGTGACTTCCTGAATTTCAGTAAGAATAAAGTCTGCCTAAAGTGCAATTGTGTGAGCCCCAAAAGAATGGCCGGAGAGTGGAACTGCCCATCGTGAGTCTTCCTCACTCTCATCATTGAGTGTCTTTCATGAAAAGATATGTTTAACTCTTTTGCTTTCCGTTTATGTAGGTGTGACTTTTTGAATTTCAGTAGGAATAAAGACTGCATCAAGTGTAAATGTAAGGCGCCCCAAGGAAGCAACAACCGAATATGAAGAACAGATATGGAAAAGCCCTTGTTAAGTTATTAGTAGATAGAGGATGCATGATGCAGGAGGATCTGAATAGTAAAATATGGATATGTTGCATTCACATCACGTGGAAAGAAAGCCTGACATATATATATTTATGAACCAGATGGACTTCTACAAGCTCAAGAAAAGGTTTGATTGTGCCAAACGACCTGTCTAACAGAAACAAACATAACTTTTGATCTGACCATTGTATTGTGCTGAAAGTTTTTTAGAAGATTTTGCGAGCCAATCGAGGTCAAGAAGGCTTTCAAATTAGATCGAAAACTTTTTTTCTCTCAATTTTGGTTTTTTTCTTCTTAATTTCATACTTTCAGCCTTTATTTTTTCATGTTTGATTAGGATTATTTTTCCTTTCCGGTTAAGGTCGGATATAGGTCTATTTAAACTATTATAATCTTTATTTCTTTTCAAGTTAGGGATTGACATGATAATTTTTAATTAAAATAAATAGTACATTTATGGTTCCTTTTCAACCTTTTTCGTGAATTTTGTCTTATTGTTCCTTTTATTCTTAATATACTTAGATTCGGTTGCGTTAAATAGCATCAAAGCCTAGTGTTCTTAGTTGTTTTTGTTATTACATTGTTGGAATAGTCATAACTAGAAGAGGACACAGAGCATGATGTAGTAGTGTGGAAAGGGAATGGTTTTTGATAAAGAAGGTTTCATTTTAGAAACAAAACGTTCACAAACTAGTGATCGAGAACTTATAAAGGCAAGTTATAGAATTAACTTGTCATTTGAAGGAGAAAGATTTTAAGGATCAAAAGACGAATGATCACGAATTTATGACTAGTGTTGAGAACTTGTTTAATAGGTGTGAGTAAAGGACATAGCCTTATGATTGAGATGAGTACCATAAAAACTTGTGTTTTGATGACACTTCATGAGTTTGCAAACACCTTACAGGCTGGGGAATTCAATTATTGGTTACATGAAATGGAGATGATTTTTTAATATAAAAAGGTTCTAAAACAAATAAAAGTGAAGTCAATCACTATCAGATTTAAGAGGTAAGCTTTTACATGGTCGGAACAATTAAAGAGAACTCGTGAGTGAAGGATAAACCCATGATTTATGACTAGGAAATGATGAAGAAAAATATGAATGGTCACTTTTTTCTTTTTGAGTATATGTCAACTACTGATCAGAAACGACCTGTTACAAATAAAATATTACTTGGTGACGTGATACTTAAATAGGTTATGACAGTCCATATAAGATGTGCTTTGTTTGCAATTGTTGTGGACAATTTCGGAAGCTTATCATAGGGCTTTAATAGTGGAGAAATAGTTAAGGAAGCCAATAAAGACACTCAAGTATACCAGAGTACTAGAGGTGTGCGCACCAATTACTAGCAAACAATCAGTCAACCTAAATCTATTCTTGAGCAAACCATATGTCATAATTTGGTGTTATAGATGTGGTGAGCGATGTTATTGTGCTAATGGGTGTCATAAGCCAAAGATTCACACGAGTAAGAGTCTTTTAATAATGATGAGTTCGAAGAAAAGAGTGAAGCCATTAGATAGCCTGTTTATAATGATAAAGGTGGCAATGAGATTCTATATAGAGATGATAATGCTACCTCAATCATCCAAAAGAGTTCGCTAACTTCTAATGATGATTTAGGTGAAGATTGGTTATATACTAACATCTTTCATACAATTTGTACGATTAAAAAAAAGTTGTGCAACCTAATCATTGATGGTGAGAGTTGTGAGAATGCAATATCAACCTAGGCAATGTAGAAGTTTTAACTTAAAATAGACAATCATGTTTGTTTTCATTTTTCATTTGCACAAAGTGTTTTAATAATATTTGGTGTGATATAGTGTCTATTGATATATGTTTTATATAGTTAGAGACATGTCTTAGCAATATGATAAAAGTGTAGTGTGTGAAAAAAAATGATGCAACATGTACACCCTTAGCATTAAAGAGAAATATATATTGGTGCTCAAGAGATATGGGTATTTTACATGGTTCAGATAGATAAAGAAAAGAGTTTGTTATTCATGTTTCAATTTTTTAAGAAGGTTAACAATGAAGGAGTGGTTTTTACGCGGATGTCTTTAAATAGTCTTATTGATGAGAATAGTGATGTTTTTACTCCCGTATCCATGTCATCTCTAACTTGGCTACAGGTTGGACTGACAACAAAAAAAGAGTCAAGCTTTTCTTAAATGAAAAAAATCAAATTAACTTACCCAAAATCACCATTGGATGTTGGTCGATCTATTAGAAGTTACAGGGACTGGTCTAGCCCACTGATGGTGGGTTGTTGCAGTCTTTGTGATGGAATTGACGCCGCTAGCTCCATCGTCAAGAACATTGTAAACCCCTGTAAAAAAAACATAGGATCAAAGTAATGAGGTCTCGATGAGTAATGAAGATTTGGTATGAAAGAAATGAATAAATAGTGGGAATGATAATAAATGTGTCATGTAAGAAAGAGAATGGTCTCCATAAATAAATTTAAAGGTATTGTTGAAGACTAAATGAGGGTTATGATTTTTAGTTTAAAACTCGTAACATTGTCAAAACCAGTGATAAGTTTCAATGGATACAAGAATAAGAAAAATGAGAAGATATGTAAACCCGATCAAAAAACTTATTTTGATAAATTAGTGATAAATGGTTAATATTGCATTTATTGAGTATAAATTAAGGTGAAATTTAATGATGATCTAAGTAAATAAATTAATGCATGAAATTCAAATTTTGGCGTAAGAAACACTGATTGTCTAGTCTTACGGTATTGATGATATATCTCAATCCGATCGTTGGATCAGACTGAACTTTTATAAGGAATCTCCAGACTTATTGCTTTATCTTAGGTTAAAATTTCATGTCAATCAAAGTTTGGAAAGGCCTTACGAGAGTACTGAAAATCAAGTAAATTAAAGAAGATGACACACGAGCCATTAATAAGGGTATTTTGGTAATTTTATCAAAACAAATATTCTTCTCTCCTCCTTTAAAGACAGCCCATATCCTATGCAAAAGGAAAACAAGAGGGAGACCATTTGTTCTCCCATTTTCTTCATCTTCTCTCCATTTCTTCAAGTTAAATCAAAATGGAGTGTTCTTGGGAGGATTATATCCAAGAAAAAAAATTAAGTGACTAAACTTAGAGAGTTATAAAGCTTGAGAAAAACAAAGAGAAGAAGCTGGAAATTGGAAGAGAAGGACATGATGTTTTGTAGAGTTTTGCAAGAATTCACTGAAATAAGTTAAAGTAGTAAAGGTAAAGAACATACCCTAAAGTAATTTCGTTTTTCTCTCTTGTTCTTACATGAGGAGAAGAAAACCTCAAAGCTTAAAATTCTAGGGTTCATGTAAATATTTTAGGAGAATAATTGTTCTTGTGGATTTTAAAGTTAATTGCATGATAATGACTTGATTAGCATAAAATAGAAGGAATAAATTGATTTGTAACTATGGGTTTTGGGATGGCAACAAGGCAGAAACTTCAGCAACCATATCTTGGCTTTCCAACGTTGGATATGTTATTATGGTCAATGTTACCTATATTTTTACTGGAGGGATTGTCTAACAGACTTCGTTTGAGATCTGTCACCTGAGAAACATTCCTAGAAAATCACCTTCAAGACAGTCTCGTTCGTTGGCTATTACTCATCTTTCCACCATTGCATTGGTTTGGATCTTGCATATATTGTTCATCCAAATGTTCTATAAATTCTAAACGGTTGAGATCAAAAGCAAACACTCTCACCAGAAATTATACTTCCTGATCAGTAGGTCTCTAATTTTCAGGTCAATTTGGTATTGTTCTGATATAGGGAGATTTAACCGTTAGATGTATGTTAATTTTGGATATGTTATTCTAATTATGATGATGTATAATGTCGCCGTTTGGATTTATTGAATTTTGAGTTGAAAGAATAGTATTTTAAGTTTGGTTTGAGAAATATTGAATGAGAATATGATGTTTAGCATAAAAATTATGTTTTGGGCCTAACGATAATTGTAATGGGTTTAATGATGATGGAAGTGTTTGAGAATTGTTTGTGTTGTGTTTGAGTCATGTTTGATGTGTTGATAAGTGATGTGTATAGTTAAATTCTATATATAAAAAAATAATGATTGATTTATACTTTGGTTGTGTTGGTATAAGAAACATGATATGGGAAAATAGTTTGGGATAAATTGAAACTAACTTTGGAAAATTAACCCCTATTGTGACTGGCCATGTTAGTTAAATTGGTGCTGAAATGTTTGGTAAATTACGTGTTTTGATGAAGAAATGAATGGGAAATCATGGTAAGGGATGTTGTAAATTGAATTATGATATAAGAAATCATTTGGAGTGTGCTTTGGAAAAATTTGACATGTGTAGTCATTGTTGAAATCTAAGCTAAATTACATTGTTTGGCGATAGATTAAATGTCTTGGAAAATTAGAAAATCACTTATGAGAATTCATGTCTCTAGACACTAGAAAAAAATCGGTAACGAAAAGTCATGTTTTTTGGACATTGAAAATCATTAATAAAGAATTGAGTTAATTGAACATTTAATATTCGGGTAAATAAATTCTAATGTAAATGAATTTAAATGAGAAGCATTAAAATAAAATACATCCATAGAAATTGTTTATGAAAGTATTCAATTTTGTGAATTTATTTACGGAAGTATTTGATTTTGTGAATTTATAAATAAATTGGGAAGATTTGAATATTGATTCAGGATGTTATATTGAAATGTAGGAAAAGCTTTCGAAGGGGGGTCCAACTTCTCAGGAGCTTGTATGGTAGGAGGGACCACAGGAGGGGCACAACAACAACGAGGAAGCACGAGCCGAGCTTCTGCAGCAGGTAGGTGTTTTATACTTACACTTTTTACGTAACGTTAATTTTACTAACTTGTTAAATTCTCGGTCTTTGCTTTTATGGGTGAAACCACGAAGAGAAAGGATAAAGTGAAATAAACAAGAAATTAAAATGGATTTGGGTACTTGATTGATTTAATAATATGAATTACATTAATGGACTTCGTTGATGATCGTTCCTCAAACTTGATTAACTGGTCCCGAATACGGAGACTAATGATGTTAGTAAGGTTTATTAACATTGGCATGATCATCCTTGAAAATAAGAGATATTGAACTTGATTAACTATTCGGGTGAGAATAGTTAATGACATCGACTAGTAACGTCGATATCAACAATCCCATAAAACTTGATTAGCTATTTCTGAAATATAAGCTAATGATGTCAAGAATCTTGACATCGGCATTTCTGGAAATATTCCAAGGTATTATAGAAAGAAAAATTTGATTGGCTATTTCGGGTTGGAAATAGTCAATGACATCAATCAGTGGCATTGATGTTGGCATTTAAAACAAACTTGATTAGTCGGTCTTGATATTGGCGACGACACTAATGAAAATTCATTAGTGTCGGCATTCCCTTCCAAGTTTTAGGGGAGAGGTGTTATAACGGTATTCACGATAAGGAATGATTAAAAGTGTTAATGAAATGGGGATTGACATCTTGAAATGATTATTCATTCAGCCTTAAAAAGGCGGATATTGATTGGAAATTGTGGAATAAAATAGGCAGAGGAACTAGTTACCCGGTAATGGGCTGGTGACATTAGTTTTTCTAATGACTGGACTTGTGTGGTGTTAATATTATCAGGATAACTACTTTGTCAGATTATAAATAGAATGTTGAATGAAACCTAACTGTTAAACAGAAGTGGTAAATTGTGTTTATGTTGTGGATTATTGAAGAAATAAAAAAAATTAAATTGATGAAGATCTAATCCTTGTGAAGGATGTAGGCAAAGATCGTATCGCTTGGAACGTAAGAATAGAAGTTTATTGACCATGGTAGGTGTTGTACAATTGAGGTATATATTATTTTGAATTATTTGATGAATTGTAATTGATACAATTTGAGAATCGTGTATTGTGCACATGGAGGATGTCAAAAAAATTATGACTCGCAACGTAAATATATTGTATTAAGGTTTTGTGTTGTTGTTGACATGATAAGAATTTGATAGTAACTATAATAGTGTAATAAAATGCTAATAACAGTGATGAAACGACGTATGACAATGACTACCAATTGAGGTATAAGATCATAGAGGGCTTGGTTCAAACATTGAAGACGCACATAAATAATTTGTTATAATATTTAGAATTTAAAGAAAATGAATTACCAGGGTTAAAATTTTCATACGCTAGATATGCGGTATTCAACAACAAGTAAGTTGGTTACTATTTAGAATGATATGAGAAAGTAAATGAAGAATTGTATAATTAGTCATCCATATGAGTGATGGATAATGAAATTTGGCCTTAATTCTAGTGGCCAAATGAGATTAGATTGATGAATTAAATAGATTGATTAATTGATGTATGTATGATATTCATATTATTTGAAGATGGATTTGATATGAATATTGTGAAAATGATGGTAGGTTCCATGACAAAGGGAGATTTTACTGAAAATCTAAAGAAACATTGGAATGTATTAAAATAGACACAAGAAATGTATAAGTTGAATATACTTATAAACAAAAATTGAGCCAAAAACATAATGAGTTTGATGATTTATATGAAAGAGTCATAATGGGTATAATAGATTTTAGGATTAGCATTGATATAAAGATAGAGAGAGAAATCATATGGTAGATGTTATAACGAATTAAATGCACTTGTGAGATGAAACAAGACACAAAATGAAAATGTTGAACGATTCCAGGAATGATGAATAGAGACGTAATAATAGAAAGTTAAATAAGAATTTCAAATAACTATGATTGCATATCGTTGAATATATATTTAATTACATGTGCATGTATTGTGTGATTTTCCTTCCATGCTATAATTTATTCTTACTATATTTATTCTATACATTATGATATTGAATGTCCTTCACATTCACACTAGGAGTAGTGTTTTAGATCTTTTAGTCTCATTTTGTATGATTAGAGAAGAAAATGAACATTAATATATTGTCTTTAAAGAACTAAATGACTTAATATGTAATAGTACTTCTTTTACAGTAAGGGGGCGTTTGTTTGCTCGAAAAGTGGTTTCCTGAAAATCACTTTCCAAACTTTCATGTGTTTGTTTACTATTAGAAAAGTTGGTCAATGAAAAACACTTTCCAGTCAAAGAAAAATTTTGCTTGATTTCCAAAATAGTGTTTTCCTTTTTATTTTGGATTGAAAACACTTTCTAGAGGTTGTGAAAAATTTAGAAATATCATATTATTTGCTGATTATATCAAATTTGGTCCTCAAACTTTTAAATTGATATATATTTTGTTTGAATCTTTTTTTTTTAATTTCATCCCTTAAAATTTAATTTAATTTTATTTTTATATTAACTTTGGTTCTTATTTTTATGATTGTTATTTGCTTTTCTCTTATCATTTTTTTAATTGAAATATTTTTTCTATCAAATTTGATCCTCATTCTTTTGATTGTTACTTATTTTATTTGAAATAATTTATGAAATTGTAATTATTATTATTTTAATTTCATCATCTTTTAATTTTTTTTATTTGTTAGATTTGATCTCTATTATTTTGATTATTATTTATTTTATTTAAGATAATTTATGAAATTAAATGTTTTTCAATTTCATTATCATTCAACTTTTTAATTTGTAAGATTTGTTCCTTATTATTTTAATAAACTTGAAAAAAAAAAAAACATTAATAAGCTATTTTCCAGCTCATTTTCTATAACATAATCAAACACTATAAAGTGTTTTCCAACTTATTTTTCATGATTCTACCAAACATCGGAAAATAATTCACTTTTCAGAAATTCACTTTACAAGAAAATCACTTTAAAAAAAAAACTACTTTCCAGCGAACAAATGAGGCCTAATTGTAGGACATAAATTGTATTATTTTGTATGTGTAATCTTAATGTTTGTTTACTTCCATTTATTATGAATTATGTGTGTTAATGGGAAAGAAATGAATATGTGAAACGTTATGCATGTACCATGAATGATGTGTTGTTGAGATTCAACATGATTATGACATAATTGAGAAATGAGTATAAGGTGTGTACAAGATGATTGTCGATAACTTGGGATTTCTCGGTATAGGGAAAACTCTACCAAAAATTCGGTAAAATGTTTGGCAAGTCCTAGATAAGTTCGGCAAAAAAAAAATTATTTTTCTTAAGTTAAGGCTCAAAGTTCATTTACGAATGTATTAGATTACAGGGTGTTACAAACATGGTGGATTTGTGTGTTGGTGACCCAAGTAGCAACAACAACTCCTCCCAATGGATCTCTTTCCTTAAATCAGACTTGTGACTTTTGAAAGTTAAATTCTTACCAGGTTATATGGATTTCTTGAGTTGATTTTTATGAAACCTACAAATCAAATATTGCTTTAATCATTGTTAAATCTATGAAAACTCACCTCCTTTACATCTTTTCTCTCATTTATTGATCTAGTTCATAAAAAGGAGATG
Organism: Populus trichocarpa; assembly: GCF_000002775.5. Lineage (NCBI taxonomy): Eukaryota > Viridiplantae > Streptophyta > Magnoliopsida > Malpighiales > Salicaceae > Populus > Populus trichocarpa. The sequence goes on along the minus strand of NC_037299.2, from coordinate 3,293,347 downwards.
AATTGAAAAAACATAATCTTAGGTGCAAAAAAGTTCAAAAAAAAAGAGTAAGAAGAAATGTGGTTGAGGAGAGGACACGAAGACAAATAAAAAAAAGAGTAAAATAAATTTTGTCTTCTCACAAAAAGAAAGATGAGAAATTAAACTTGAATTACTGTATGAATCCATAATAAAAATAGACATGGTTCACAATATTTTTACTATCTCTTTTAGTTTTTTTACTGGAACTTTGACCCGCGGTGCGAGTCAGATTTTTTTAAAATATAAACAATTATTTAAATATCACTAATAAGTTTTTAATAAAAAGAATTAAATTATATGAAGGTTGATTCGATGTGATCCGGTTGACTTTACAGGTCTAAAAAACAACCTGGACAACTCGTAAAAACATAATTTAACTCAAGATTTTTTTCAAAATGATATCTTGTTTTACATTAAGATAACAACATATTGGATTGGCTTGGGTCAACTCGGGTTAACATGTCAAATCCGTGATCCAGGTTATGAGACTATGATAACCTTATAGAAAACAAATCAAAATAAATTATAAAGCCTAATTTTCAATCAACTCAATGTTGAATGATGAAATTGAAAGAAAAAAACAATTAAGGAAAGATAAAAAAAAGCAACCCGGGTTAACCTGTGAAACTCGCGACTCGGGTTATAAGATCGAGATAGCCTCATAGAAAGAAAATCAGAACAAATTATAAAGTTTAATTCTCAATCAGTCCAATGTTGAATGATAAAACTAAAAAAAGAAATCAATTAAAAAAATAACATAAAAAATAACACAAGTCATTCCACCAAACCCATGATCCGAGTCATAAGACCGAGTAACCTCATAGAAAGAAAGAAAGAAAAAACTATTTGATTTAACCCGAATTAACTTGTTAAATCCACGATATTGATCATGGGACTGAGATAACCTCATAAAGAGTAAATAAAAATAAATTATGAAACTTAATTCTTTATTGATCATGTCGGCCCCAATGTTGAACAATGAAATTTATAAAAAATTGAATAAAAAAATGATACAAAAAATGAGCAAAGTCAATATAGATTAACTTGTTAAGCACTATTCTCAAGTCATAAGATTAAGATAACCTTATAAAAAATCAAAACAAAATAAATCATGAAGCCTAATTCTCAATAAAACACGATATTAAATGATGAAATTAGGGGGGAAAATCAATTACAAAAATCGAGTCAACTGGATTAATCTGTCAAACCTGCAACTCTGATCATAAGACGAGGGCAGCTTAATAAAAAATAAATCTAATGTTGAAGAATATAAGACTGAGATAACCTTTTAGAAAGAAAAAAAAATGACTTGATTTAACCAAAATACCAAAACCTGTAACCTTGATCATGAGACCAATATATCCTTATAGAAAACAAATCCAAACAGATTATGAAGTTCAATCCCCAACCAATCCAATATTGAATGATAAAATTGGGAAAAATCTCAAATACAAAAACACAAAAAACAACTCAAGTCAACTCGGGTTAACCTGTTAAACACTATTCTTGGGTCATGAGACCGAATTAACCTAATATAAAGCAAATAAAACAAATCATGAAGTCTAATTTTTAGTTAACTCAATATTAAAGGATGAAATTGAAAAAGAAATTAAGAAAAAAACCCTAACCAACCAGGTTAACCTGTCAAACTCATGTTCCATATCACGAAAGTTAGATAACATAATAAAAAAACAAATATAATATCAAATGATAAAATTAAAAAAAAACATGAATTAAAAAATCATAAAAAAGGTAAATACGTTTTTTAGAGCCCACCAAAACATGATGGAAAATATTATTCATTACTAGAGTAATTTTCTCTTCATATGTTTTAGTGTATTACTTTTTCTTTTTAGTGTATTGTTAATAATAATAACAAAAAAATTAAATTTATTTGTAGATTGCTATATATGTCTTTTGAGATGTTCATAAAACTAGGAATAAGGTAGATTACTGGATAAAAACTTAGGATGTGTTTGAGATTATGATAATAGTTGTGATTTAAAGTATTTTTAGTTTAGAAATGTATCAAAATAATATTTTTTTTATTTTTAAAAAAAATATTTTTGATATTAGCACATCAAAATAATTTAAAAACATATAAAAAATAATTTTTAATAAAAAAATTAAAATTTAAAATAACGAGATTTGCATAATCTTTTGTAAACAATATCTTAATATATTGTAATTTGAGTAATGCTTGCTAGTGTTTCCGGTAAAACTATCCTTTTTTTCCGTAAAAAAAAAAAGAATTCTTAAAATATATAAGCAACAATATTTACAAACTTTATCCAATTTTTTTTTAAAAAAAAAACAGAGAAAAAAACTTTATTCGAAAATCGACCTTTTATTTTAGAACAAAGAAAGGGCAAAAAGGTAAGAACGTGCTTCAAATGAAAAAACAGTGTGCGCCTCCTTCCCTTCACAAAAACCCTAAATAAGTCGAGGGAGCTCAAGATGATAGTCACAAGTGAGAGAGAGAGATGGAAGAGGGAGACGACTACAAGTTTCTGTAAATAAAGGAGGCCGTTTCTGCTGTTAACTAGCAAAAGGAAATCTAATCGGCGTCGTTCTCGAGTTCGGGTACGGTATTTTTTTTTTAAACTCTCCTGTTTCAGCTTTTATTTTTTATCGATTTAAAAAAATACTGATTTTTGAGTGGCGATGATGATAAAAAAGGCCGGACTTACGGCTGCTACCAGAAAACTAATTAATTTTTCGTGGTCGGTAGTAGATTGATGAACTTCTCATATAAAGGTGTCTGTTCTGAGCCACTCTCTTATATATGCATACGCGTGTGTATTTAATTTTTACAAATTTTTATATTTTTAGGAATTTTTTGCACGTTATTTTTGCACAGTGAAAATAGTTGATGAATCGTATCCGAAACCTGGAATTCGGCTGAATATTTTCTTGGAAAGTGTGGGAAATCTGCCTAGTGTTAGGTCATCTGGAGATATAATTAAGCTTTCTCGTGCCGTGGTATACATATGACCTTATGTAGTATAATAATACTCCAACGTTGTTTTGTTCATCTGTATGAGAATTACATATGGTATCTTTTATCGCAAGTTGTTTTTCTCTCTCGAGAACATTTGATTAAATTGGCATGCGGGGAAGGAGATGAGGATTTTTACTTGTTTCTTTGTAATTCTCTTGTTTCACGGTGATTTGTGATATTATCAACCTTCAATGATTCAACAACTGGCTTAAGATGCTTATCTATGACATTTGAGATGTGGGTTCTTTGTGATTTCTTCTTTCGAGGCTGACATTGTTTATTAAACCATCCTCTCTAATAGCTAAGTGAACCTGCAAAGATCTGACTTTGGGATTTCAAGTGCTGTGATAAATTATATGTTTGGTTTGGTGAAGAATATTTCCTGGAATTTGTTTCTAGGGAATCGAAACTGTGCTCCTTTTAGTTTTTGATAGATACCCCATGTTGGAGTAGAGCGAAGGCCTATCATTTGACTTCAATTTAAATGAAAAACTTGTCTCTTTTTTTTAGTTGTTCTAGACATTGGTTGTCTTTAGGTTAAACATGGTGTTGTTCATGCTTGTAGCACCTCTAAGGAACCTAATGATGTTTAACTTCAAGTATGCTGCTGCAATCTAGGAGATTTTTTATGCAGATTAAAACTCACAATGATGGTGTCTGTTCTCTTTTCAATAAAAAGTTCTCTTCTTTTCTTTATATGATGGAAAAAATGGTGATGACTTCGTAACTTATCAATGTTCTTCTATATTTCGCCCAAGGGACCACAACTTGAAGTTTATAGCAGGCCTGAGAAAGTTTATACCAGGCTTCTGGATTAAGCAGTTCAACAGCTAAACAGCTACTGGTTTATGTGCTGGCATTGTTTAATGCATTGTGCATGTATTCTCATCAATGTAGATTAGGATTCCCAAATTTAGGATTCTAACACTGTACTGAGCTCTATGTATATGTAAATAGCTAGGTATATTTACCATCATTACGTAACTTGACAAGGGTTTGTAGTGCTGGGTGGAGCTACTGCGACTCTGAGCCAGTAAAGTGTTTTGTTTTTTGGCATAAACAACTCACCAAAATTAGCACCTACCTTCATCCTCATGAAAATGTTGCATTTTTTATCACTTATTTTTCTTCTGCCGTCGATGTTTGATTGATGTGTGTTTATATTGCTCGCTGCTATCCGCTTCAATGACTTCGCTTGTGACAACTTCAAAGATTTCTGTTGAGATGCTGGTGAAAACTTTCACTGTTATAAATAAAGAAATGAAGTGTTTTTTTTAAAAATAATAATGATTAGAATGGGTATAATTGACGAGTTGAAATTATGTTATAGTAACCAGGTTAAAATTTATTTATTTATTATTTAAAATTAATATTTTAATATTTTTAAATCGTTTGGATACGTAAGTCGATGTCATGGATGATAATAATGTAAAAATAGATTTATTTGATAAATATTCTGACTTAACGAATTGTAGATTATATTCTTGCAAACATAAAAGAAAGAAGCAGTATCAAACACTAATATTAACATTGGGGAAGAATAAGATAGCTTCTTATCACTTGTTAATGGAATTAGTAGATCTATAGTTTAATTACTTTAAGATAGCTTATAGCTTATAGATAATTATTGAGTTTCTATAAAGATCAAGTACCAAATGAACAAATGTTGGATTCTGAAACTTTGGGGTCATTTAATGACTAGGAACTAAAAAATCAAATGAATGGATGCATGTTTAGTTTTGTAAAGGATCAGTGTTTCTTTATTTCACAAGTATTTAGTATATTATTTGATGGGCCGAAGCCCAAGTTCAAAGTTAAAAAAATAATAAATAAAAAGAAAAATAAAGTTGAGTTAAAGACCAACCAACAATAGTAATAATAGTAAAAGGAGAAAAATGGTTAGTGACCAAATCAAGGTATGAAAGAGAAAAAAATGAAAAAAAAAGAAAGAAATACTAGGCCACTGAAACATTGCAATAGCTTTGATAAGACTGCATACCATACAATATAAAAATTTTAACGAGATAAATTTAACAATATCAAGAAAGGTTGTCATTGAAACTAGAACAGAGTCATACACATTGCCGCAAGGTGATAGACCTTTTCCACATACTAAGGTGTGTAATGCATGCGTCAACTATCTTTCCCTTCCCTTTCTCTACTCCAGTCCTTAGTTCTTTAATAAATTTTCAATTTAGTCCTTATATTTGCTTGACCAAATAACTTACAAGAGAGAATGGAAAAGGAAAAGAAAAAAAATTATCCTACACATTCTCTAACAACCCAAATATTTGGTACACACCTGCTTTGTTAAAGCAGTATCGCTCGACCACCTATTAGTATTACGTGATACATGCCTGATTCTTCATTACAAAAAATATGGAAGTTATAGGTGCTTGGCCTTGTCAGTACGACATTGCCATGCAACTATTTGGTGTTATGAGGTGCACTCCTAGTTTTACGTTGCTTGAATAATTAATGAGGATGCCTACAAGTCTCACCAACAACGCAATAAGACACAACAACCAATGACTTTGTTTACAGGTTACCTACCCAATAAGGGTAATTATTCTCCATGATTACTCCCAAGTGATATGCCTGTAACTTTACGCTCCACGAGGTAATTCCATGTGACTGAGGTGTATAAATACCTTAGATCATTAAGTAATCATGGACAACTAAACATAAACAATGATAATCACAACATCCACTCTTCTACACAACTTGTTCTCATCCTCTTTGTTGTGCATTATTTTCCTCTTGTGAATTACTAATTTAAATATCGGAGAGTCCCTTATCTTAATATGAGACTTTTTGTTTAGGTGTTCAGTGGCCAACCTAGTTTAACTTAATATAAATTCTTACAAAGCTCATTGCATTAGTTGTGGAAAGGCTCAATTCAATTTGATTTTTATTTTATTTTATTAGTGGTGTCATTTATGAGAATTTAAACAAAAACTAGTTCATTCTCGTTTTACACATCAAAAGTTCTTTCCATGGATAAAAACTTAGAACACCAAGCCATGTGAGAGTAATTATAATCCCCACCATATGTACAACAACTCCTTCATGTCTCTAATAAATCTTCTTTGAAATGAGTTTGCTTACTAAAGTTGTTCTAGCCACTTAATAACAATTTTGAATGCTACCACTACCTCAATAGATAACACAACAACTAGCTCAACTACATTCACTATTAAATGCACATAAACAACTCTAATTTCTTAAAGAAACATGATAGAATGACATGCAAGAAAGTAGGCATGAGAACACTAATACTCTAACCCTCTAAAAAAGTCATTCTCACCATGAAAAACGTTCTCAAACTGAATATTTTGAATCTCACTAACATAGACCTTATAAAAAAAAAACCATGATGTTAGATAAGATTCATACTGAACAAGCTTCTAAGAATGAATATCATCACCACCAAGTAGAACACATAAATAAAGAGAGCATATATAAAATGTATGAATTATCTTGGAACTTGTAGAAAAAACATTGATGATATAGGTAATCCTTTTGATAACACTTCCTAGATTTGCTCAGGCATGGTACCATAACATAGATCTTAGCTTTATCCTTGACTTGGGCGATCTCTACGCCAAACTCATCTATTGCTTCAACACAAGCATACTAACTAAAAAAATATAAATAATATATTTGTCATAATACAATAAGAAGATGAGAGCATTAGAATATATCTTCAAATGTGGAATGAGAAAATGCTTAGTGTAAAAGGTCTACTCTGACCTATTACCACTAAAGTCTTGGTTAGTAAGTCCTACAACTATTTTATATGAAATGTGTATATTTTTTCTGACCAAACTCTTCTTAAAGTGAAATAGGTAATGAAAAACTATATTCGAGTGGAAAAGGAAAGTGTGACAAGACAAGGACACTCTCGTTCTAACAATAAACCCTTAAACTCCGCAAACCCTAAAATAAATTAAAAGATAAATAAATAATAACTCAACTAATTAAAACAGGACTAAAGTCGAATTTTCTAATTTGCTGACAAAATCAAAGCTCAACTTCAAACAAATATCTCTCCCTCGTCTTGATGAATTATAAGGTCTACCATATATCATTAGAAATATATGGATGTCTACTTTCCAATACAACTAGAATCGCATCAAAATTTATTTTGTATCTCCATCTATAGCCAAAATAATAGCTAAATGTCAAAACTGGCAGATTTGAATCTTCTTATTCCAATCTTTCTGTAATGTATGGAAGCTCTCATACAAGCCTTTCTTGGACATGAATCAAATTAATCAAGACTTGTTCTTTATTATTTGATATCCTCTCAAATTCCACCCTAGCCCATGTATCTTAAAGAAATCCATTAATTGCCTTCTTGAATCTCTTTGCTCTAAGTCTTATAACTGAACACAATGAAACCTCTAATGAGTCTCTTTGTGTTGAAGTTATGATCACATCAACTCTTAACCAACTTTTCTTTTCTTTTTTCTACTTTAATCTATTATTCTTCAATAACTTTCCAATTTGATTCTAAATTTTCTTGATTAAATAACTTGCAAAAGGGGAGGGAAATTAGAGAAAAAAATAATGTTTTATAAGTGATCTAACTACACAAATACCTAATACACACTCGTTTTATCAATACGACATCTTACAACCACCCATTAGTGCTACACAAAACACACCTAATTCTCTTTTACAAAAGTTATGGAAGGTATAGGAGTACTTCTTGTCAATACAGCGCCACCACAAATCTCTTGATGTTACACAATGCACACCTAGTTCTTTATTACATGAATTATCAGTATATACGCCTACAAGTCTCATAAATTGCATAACAACACGCAACAACTAATAACTTATTTTACAAATTGCCTATGTGATAAATGTAATTATTTTATATGATTACTCTGGCATGGTATGCTTGCAACTTCATACTTTACGAGGTAATTTCATATGATCAGTGTGTATTATGTCAGGTCACTACAAACAACTGAACACAACATATGACATTTATAATATTCACTATTTTATACACCTCATTTTTGTTCTTGTCCTCTTTGTTGTACATTAATTTCTTTCTATAATTTGATAATTTAAATATTAGAAGGTCATCTATCTTAATATGAGACTTGTTTCGTTAGAGTTTGAAGATCACTCCAATCCAACTTAATGAAAACTTTTACAAAACCGATCACACTGGTTATGGAAAGACCCAATTTAATTTGAGGTTTTTCCTCAACTACATCAAATCTCAAGGTTTACGATCTGTAAAATAGGTTTTCCAATTTGAAATTAGAATCTAGTTTTAACAACCATGATTAATTCAACTAGCAATAATGTCAAGCCATAAAAATCCAGATGTCCACTTATTTTCCTTCATCACAAGTAGGTAAGATACGTGGCTCATGTTACATCGTTGGTCGGGTCGAGATTTTTGTCATATAAAAAGGATGTGCATGTGTTGCTAGTGTGTTTGAAAAACAGTAAGAAAAATCACAACTCGAGTCATAAACCCGAATGGGTCAAATATGCTAGTTTCATTTAATTATATGATAAAAAAAAATTACAAAACTCGATTCCTAGACAACCAAATGCTAAAGGACATAATTGAATTAAAAAAAAAAGGACAAGAAAAAGTAAATAGGTCTTGACATGTCATAAGGCTAGGATAACTCCAAAAAATAAATAAAACAAAATATCAAAGGATGAAACAAAAAAATATTCAATCTTAAAAAAATGACCCAAAAATAGATTCTGGTCAACCCGGGCTAATCTATCAAACATACGATCTAAGTCATAAGACTATGATAACCCTATTGAAAGGAAAGCAATGAAAATCATGAAGTCTAATTTTAAAGAAATTCAATGTTAAAGGATGAAATTGAAAAGGAACATAAGTATAAAAAAAGATCTAAAAAAAGGATGATGTCAACCCGGATTAATCTTTCAAACTCGTGACCTAGGTCATGAGGTCATGATCACTTCATAAAAAATAATCATGAAACTCAATTCTTAACCAATCCAATGATGAAGGATGAAATTAAAAAAAACTTGATTTTAAAAAAGGACCCAATGCAAAAATAAAAATAAAAAAAATGAGGATCAAATTTGAAATAAGAATATAATGACAGGACACCTCTCAATTTTAGCTAGATTAATGTGAATCCTAAAGAGAAGAGAGAGAAAAAAGGATGAGAATGAAAAGTGTCGCTAAAACATCACCACTGCTCCCCACCAACATGTGATGCCTTGCTTGGAATCCCTCGCCACGTCGTTCTTAACGCCACCAAGGAAGCCAATGTTCGATCGCTGAAGAAAAATGCACGTGCCACTTGCACATGATGACTTCCTCCACATTGGAACGTGTGATGCAAACGCTAGCCAAGATGCCTTACTTGTTGACTTTATCTCACCATATTCATTTTAGTTTTAATTTTGATCCTTTAAGGATTAATTAATTTATATCAACATAATTTTATTTTATTTTTTCAAATCAAGAACTAATCAAGCGCCCAAAGTTTATCTTGATATTGTGAAATCTTAATATCTAGGAAACCAAAACAAATTGCAAAGTCAAGTCTCAAATAAAAACAATGCGAAATGATCAAATTAAAAAAATAAATGGAGTAACCCAAAAAAAAGACATGACCTCTTCCCTTTCTCATGCAAATTAATCCTTAATGTTAGCTAAAAAAAAAAAGGGAGGGGGGGGGGGATGAACATTTTTTAAGCTTCAATTTTAGTACTCAAAGCTCTAATTCTTTTAAATCAATAAAATTAAATTGTATTTTGTCAAACAAAACATTAACTTAGCAATGAAACATTTTCTCAATGTTGTGAGATCCTAATACAAGGGCATAAAAAATAAATTACCAAGACTAATCCAAAATCAACACAATGTTAAATGACCAAATAAAAAAATTAATGGACTAAAATTGAAAAACAAAAACTAAGGGGCAAAAAAAAAAAGCAACCATTGTGTGATTCTAAAATGATTCATCCCGGAAGCTATAATGAATTATTGTATTTTTTTTCTTATAATGTGCACTCAAATTCTTTTTGTGATATCCTAAAAATGAAAAGAAGAGGAGGAAAACCATATTCTTTTTTTATATAAAAAAAATCTCCATCTTTTTTTTCTTTCTTTCTATTGAATCTTTTTTGCCTTTTTTTTTAATAGAACTTTTATCCTTTAATATTTCATTGGTTTTCTTAATTTATTTCAATTTGTTTTTTTATTTTTTTATAAGATTATCATAATCTCAAACAAATAACTCAGTATTTGACCGACGCTCCATTTTGTCACCGCTTATTTGTAGAATCATATTATTAAGTAAAAAATAATTAAAAAAACAAAGTTGTTAAATCTAATGGAGTCCATGATTTGGATTACAAGTTTAATGAGTTAAGTTACGAAACTAAAGTAAATCCAATATATAATTGTCTTAATATTAAAATAAAAACATCATCTTGAAATTTTTAAAAGTCAAACCATATTTTTCACCGGTCGTTTAAATTGCTTTTGAACCCATCAAATCAACTAAATCAAATTAACACAATTTCTACTTAGATTAATTTTAATTCCAACTAGAAAATAAAAATTTAAAGTTTAACTCGTTTAGTATAGTACTAAAATGATACCTAATCTCATCCTAGACATTTCTTTTCACGTTCAAGAAATTTTTAATCCAACCCAGAGCGGGGCGCAAGCACGGAAACTAGTATAGTACTAAAATGATACCTCATCTCATCATCTTGGTTTCAAAGAAAGATATAGCAGCAGCAATTCTCTCTTTAATTTACCTGTTTTTGATTGATATCGGACAATCGGTCAAGAATTGTCCACGAATAGATAAAACTGTCAGAGGTGCTTAAAGCCATGGAGACAAGCTGCTCAGCTCTTGGTGGATAAATTCGTTTGTATTATAACCTTAAGATGGTTCTATAAACATCAGGATACGCAAACTGATAAAAAAAGTTTATGGGAGGATGCAAAAAAGTAAAGGAAACTTGTACGCACAGTCAAAGGAAGCTAACTGATGCAATAACAAAGGAAAATAATCACAACGCATCCAGAGATTGGTGAAAATTGTCAGATAGATATTCATTTTGCAGTCAAGAGAGGAAGACACAGTGATCAACTTCGGCTATTCGTTGCACAAAATTACCCCTAAATCATTGCTCATCACAAGCAGAATTCTTGAATGAAAGAACGAACCTGCTGTATAAACGAATGTGACAAGTAGCACAATATATCTGTCCGCCACCCCGAAACAGGCATCAGATGATCCTATGTTAAATACATGGTCTTTTCACATGGGAGAAAAAAGCATGTCTTATGGCTGCCTTTTCCTTCTCTGTAATGTACAATGTACCAGAAACAGTGCAGCTGTTTTGAAAGAGATCTAAACATCTGTACATGCCATTGCAATGTGAATTTTGTCTCTCCCAGATGACTGCACAATTGCAACATGAACTTTACCTTTCCACAGATGAGCACTAACAAAGCCTTGTGTTTTTGAAGATCATGGTGAGCTGCCAACTAATTAGGTGCAGGAGGAGCATGCTCGATAGGTTGGTCTGGTATGCCAACCTCACCAGCAGCAACACCAGCATTCCTGCGTTGCCTTTCACGAAAATAGAGAACCGTAAGAAGACAGACAAATAGAGTAAGTATTGTTGCATTCCCTTCTTCCAGGATAACATTCTCCACCCATGCTTCGATTTTTGGATAGAATTCAGGCAATGAATCAATCACGTGTACCTAAAACAGAGACAAAGAACCACTGGATCTGTTAGTGGAAGTATTATAAAACAATTCTGAAACACAACCCTAAATACCAAACTAATTATGCTTGACTACAGGTATCATCTTTCCCCCATGCCCTCCTACAGAAAGCATTATCTGCAAGTTTCACATTCATTGGATATGAGCTGTGAAACATTCAATGTCTTCCCTAAATTTTTTGCCTGATTTTCATTTTAGCCCTCCAAAAAGTATATTTTAGCTTTAGAATCCTCACAGTGACCTAACTCCCCCCTCCCCAACCACAGAGAGGGGGGGGGGGGGGGGGCATAGATTCACAGAATCAACTGCACTATAAAGGAAGTCACATGAATCCCATTATACATCAAAAGGAACTTGCACCCTAAAACAGATTAAGAAATTGAGGGTCCAAAAAAGTTCCAATTTTAGCATATTTAAAAATTAAAGGTCCCCAAAATTCCAATTGTAGCACATTTATTGGTGGAAAAACAAGGAGGAATAATATTTTGTATCATTTCCTATACTACTTGCAAGAAAGAAACTAAACAAGAGAGAAACAATCTTGCACCAAAGTTTAGATAGAACGGAAATTAAAAGATTTCAGTTTCTTATTCTCCTCATTATATTTTTTTGGTAAACTCACTAAAGATTTATTCTGTTGTCCAGGACACAATAAAAAAAAATTATTTTCTCCCTCATCTAATTGCTCAGCAAACCAAGAGCAAAAAAATTTTCCCATTATAAACTGACTGCATTGGTGGGGTGAACTTTGCATGAGATAAAAGACAATTTCTAGCAAGAAGGATCACCAACAGAAGGCAAAAGTTTTCACCAGATGTTGTAGGAATTTGAGAAACTAAGAGGAAGAAAACAAAAGAACATCTATCCTTGTGATAATATGATTATTGCATCAACATTCTAATTTTCTGCTACAGAAAACCCCCAGAGACCCAAGGGACTGTAAGCTTCTGATCAGCAACAAAAAAAACATGCTATTTGAAGCAGTAAACTACATGATTTGAATAATTGAAATAAAATGCATATCGAGTCCTAAATATTCATTCAACTTTTCAGAGAAGTTTTAGCAAGTTAGGACTGAGACTTTCCAGTGGTTATAAACTCGAAACATCAAAACAAGCACTGGGTGACACAATTAACAGGGAAATAGTGGAATATGACCGGCTCATGTATACAAAGGAATTCTGATCAATTGATTTTTTTATCCAATTTATAGAGTTGAATTCTGATAAATTGATAGAAGCTGATGTCTAATTTGCACCATCATCTAATTTTCACATCTATGCTTATAGAAGACAGCATGAAAAGCAGATAAATAAACTAACCATGACACTGTCTGCGTAGTTCTTTCTTATCCACAAGCTTGTGAGGGCCAGTGTGACAGGTAACTTTGCTGCAGAATCGATCTCTAGAGCTTGGTCATAGTATCGCTTGGCAAGATGAAGGTCAAATGGAAGTCCTTTACCATGCTCATGCATGTAACCAAGATTGAACATAGCTTGTGCATTAGATTGAGATTTGGCATGCATGTAAGCCTCTGCTGCTCGTTCATAATCCCTCACAGTGCCCTAAAAAAAGGAGAAAAGAGTTTGGGAAATTTATAGGATGAAAAAACAATTCAGAAACTGAACAAAAAAGCACCAAAAGGCATCAAAATTGTGAAAGACATCACATACCCGACCATAGTAATATGCATCACCAATCAGCAAAGCAGCATGTTCATTACCCTGCTCTGAAGCTTCCCACCACAAAGAATGAGCCCGCTGGTGTCTTTCTGAATCTGTACAAAATCCAGATTCTCCCACGCACATGCTATGCTCTGCATATTTGTCAAGAATCCATGCAGCATTACTTTGTGCAATCTCATAGCCCAGCTCAGCCATCCTTGAATACAACAAGGATGCTTTGCCTACATTGCCTTTTAGGTATGATTCCAATGCCCATCTAGACAAGGAGTTCCATGGGCCTCGTTCTGCTACTAGTTTGTATAATCCAGTAGCCTGAACAAAGTAAAGCTCTCTAGTAAACGAATGGGATACAGATGTTGATACATTTTAAAACTGTTTGCAAACATACACCAATCACTAGAAGTGCAGGGTCAAAAGGTGCGCGCGCGCACATATATGTTTCTCAAAGATCCAAAAATATCTAATCTCAAAATCTCACTTTAATTGTAGGGTGGTGGTGGGATAGCATTCATACTCTAGGCATGATTGTCATTATTAGCCTCTAATTAAAAGAAGCAAGAAACATAAAATAATTTAAAGAACAGAAAACAATGAGCTACTGTTACAATTGTATTTGGGATCTTGCCAAGTTACATTAGTTAGAAGATTTAGAGTTCAAACCAAACTCATTCACTTGATAGAAATCCAAATTACTAGGTTCCTGTAGATCCCAAACAAAATACCTTGGCAATAGAGATTACACATTTGATTAAAACTTATTAGACATTCAAAATCTTCAGAACATGGGTCCGATACAGATTTATGGATCATCTGTCAGGAATCAAATCAATAACCTGATCTATTAACAAATTACCACCCGGGACTCTCAATAGCTTGGAAAAGAGATATTCTTTTGAATCTATTTAGTATTATGTCACTAGATTTTCCTAATATAAGTGCTCTGATGAACCTGGAAATTATCAACAAAGACAATGTCCAGGAGATGCAAGGATTCTGAAAGCAGTGAGAAAATAAGTGAACAACCACTAAGGCAATTTGATTGATCCTTCACTAATCTGACAAAGCGGGAAATAACTGAATAATAAGATATGGAGTTATGGGAGCAAGAGGAAAAGGAGAAAGCACATAAAAAGTTTGAGATGCATATTGTCATAAAGAGCCTGGGTAAGAGCATTGAAAGGTAAAGAAACCAAATTTACCATAGGAAGATTCTTTTTAAGCCCCACACCCTTATGAAACATCTTTGCCAGCTGGTAAAATGCCTTTGGTTGACCTGCATTAGCAGCTACTATAAAATATTGGCATGCTAGCTTTACATCTCTCTTTACCCCAATCCCTTTAAGATGTATTACTCCAAGGTTATAGTGCCCACCAGCATCTTCATTGTCAGCAGCCCTCTCAAAGTATTCTTTTGCCTGTAAGAAAAAAAAAGGATTAGCTTTGACGCATATTCTAAAACTATGCAATAAAACATGACAACATGCAGGCAAATACAAAGAAGATAAATTTTGAGAGATTTGAGATGTGCATACATTGCATTGATACAGAATGTTCAAAGGCCATCACTTAATCATGGTCAGATCCTGTATTTTTTCCTAAAGTCACGACTCCCAAAACTCAAACTTGCACCCTTGTGGTTGCAAAGTTGAGACTTTTACCATTGCATGTAACAATAGACATTATAGGTACAAAAATTCTCATGTATGAAACAGCTAAAACCACAACAGGAACCTAACCTGAAACTCTTGATGTAATTGGATAACCAGTACAGAGCATCCAATCAACTAAATCTTAACACTAGTATTTAGATAGCAAAGGAAGCCAAGCTACACAAATAACACACTGAGGATTTAAAACAAATTTATGCAATATAATCAGGGATAAATTCACAGCTTGTTAGAAACTACAAACCAGGCCTCCCTAGCAATCTCAATCTGATGAGGCAATGATCATATCGAAACAAATTTATGCACTATAATCAGGGATAAATTCACAGCTTGATTAGAAACTACATACTAGGCCTCCCTAGCAATCTCAATCTGATGAGGCAATTATCATATCAAAGAGAAAACAGCACATGCCATGTAAGTAGACCAAAACAGGTAAGCAAGCAATCCAGTCTTTAATTCACAAAACAATAACAAGAAACGCCAAATTCAGCCAATATGATGACAACGAAGACAAAATTAACTTACTTTAGTGTAGTTCTTCTTTTCCACTCCATAGCCCTTGACATACAAATACCCCATGCCATTATAAGCCGAATAAAGCTGCTGTTTTGCTGCAAGTGTAAGCCATTCAAGCGCTTTAGTATAATTCCTCTCAACTCCAGCTCCCCGCGCATATATTTCACCAAGAAGTTCCATTGATCTAGGTTCCCCTTTCTCCACAGCCTTTGAGAACCATGCCAATGCTTTAGCATGATCACGCCTCAATCCTCTTAATCCAAAGTAGTAAAAATACCCAATTTTATACATAGCACCTGCATTCCCTTTTTGAGCTTGATATTCCAAAATCTGGAACACGTCATCATCCTCCCCTCGTGATTTCCTCAAGGCCTCCTTATTCTCCTCAGCCCCATTATGTATCCTAACTGGTTCAATCACGGGAGAATACTTTGAAATCAAAAAACTATTTACTGCTACTTCTGCTAATTCCGCATATAATTTAACTGCCTTTTCATACATCTGAAAACCAAAAAATAACATGAAAACATTATCAAAACAACAATTAAACAGTACATCAAATAAAAAAATATTAAAACAACTCACGTGCTGCCGGTAATAAGTGTAGGCAATAGCCAGTTTAGACTGCAAATTGCCTCCCTTGGCCGCGAAATTATGATACAAAAAAGCCTTAGCTTTATTCCTCTCTTTAATTTGCCCTAACCCATACAAAAACCCTAAAACCGATTGGGCATGCGAATTCCCCTTCACACTCGCCAATTCCTCAATTTCCGCCACTGATTCCTCAATAACTCCAACCTCGCCGTCACTCACCGCCGACAACATCTTCTCCACGGCGGAGTAATACTGCTCCATCTCCGTATCGAGTTTCGATTCGGAGGTGGAGGAATTGACGGCGTCGGGTTCAAAGATCGGGCGCCAGGAGCCAGGTTCGAGTTCGTGTTCGGGTTTGGAGTCGGAGTCGCCGAACTCGTCCCACTCGGGCAGTGACTCAGCGGGGTCAGCATCGGTGGTGGTGGCGGAGGAAGGGATGTCTTTAAGGTCGTCTTGTGAGAGGATGAGAACGAATGGGCCGGCGAGGAGAGATGGGGGGAGGAGAGAGAAAATTAGGAGAGAGAGAGTGAGATTGTATTTCTGCATTTCGATTTGGATGCCGAGAGAAACGAAGGGGTGTTTTTTTTTTTTCAAGTTGAAGTATGTATAGGTTTCCTTGGCAGTTGCCACGTCATCTGGTGTTGAATAGCCAACGATTTCGTGCCATGTTAGCATTTCCTCCAAAGGGCAACAGAGTTTTTTTTTTATCTATTGAAATTTAACTTGATTTCTGAAGATATTATTTTTATTATTGTAATTATCATAATCATGGAGTATTTGATTGAGTTATGAAAAGATAAAACAAATTTTGTATCCACATAATTAACTAATTTACCTAATATTTTTCAATCATTTACTAATTTACATAATAAATAATATTTTATTATATGTATTTTATTTTTTTAAGATAATTACATTACATAGAAAATAAAATAAATAAAGAGGGAAATCAATGTCTCTTTTATTGGTGCTTGAAAATTTGTTCGGTGCTAAATATTTTTTTTTTAAAAAAAACTATTCTCTTTTATGTTGAAATAGTTTTAAGCCTTTTGGGGGCAAAAAAATTGAAGTTGAAATGGTATTTTCAAGTAAAAAAAAAATTGAAAATCATATTTTTAGCGTTTTAAAAATTGATAACACAAATAAAAGTAGTATAGAAAAAATAACAAGGACAATAACACATAATACATAATTATACCGAATAAAAACTTCATGAAAAACTTAATTAAAAATTTTATTACTAATTTTTTTTCCAAGTAGTCTACTTATCTAAGAAAAGGTTATAACCCCTTAAATAAACTTAAAAACTTATATAACTAATAAAGTAACCTAAAAATATAAGAAATGTAATAAATTTTTAAACAAACTAGGAAAAAAAAGTCCTATATAAATTTGAAAAAATAATAAAAGAATTTTAAACTAAATAGAAAAAATAATTTTAGGTCAACTAGGAAAATATAGCAAATTTTGAATAGTAACTTCTGAGAATTATCAAAAGACCTTTATCATATCTAATTGCTGTGAAATTTTAACTCTGTACGAAACAAGTCCTCTAAAATCTCCTTTAAAATTTATAGTCTAATCCAATGGTTGGATCAAAATTTATGCTCAATAACATAAAATTACATATTAAAAAAAAAATCTTATGCATCAATCTCTTCAGATTGGAAAGAACTCTTCCTTGAGTTCAAGTTGCTTTTATTTTGATCTTGTGGATATCTAGTCAAAACTCTTCGATCCTTTTTTTTTTTCTCTTCAAGTATATAATAATTTTAGACATCAACTCTAGTCCCTTTATCTTAACATTTATACAAGAAATAACAATCAAAAAATTATTTCTCTTTCAATGACTTTTAGAGTAATAAATTGCAAATCTCAAACCTACTTCATGAATTTGTGTTATATTCATATAAACCTCGAATATATCTATTTTTGTGATAACATTAAACTTGTAATCAAAAGGATCAACATGATTTAAATCAATAAAAAAAATTTATTGAGCATCTTCCATGTTTTTTTTGTACTCAACTTTTAACTCATCAACAAGAACACCATCAATAATATCATCACTATTATTATTACTGTAATTATTTTTATATAATCATCAATGGTATGATCATCAAAATAAAAATCATAAGTTGATAGGGAATATCAATCCACATCTATATCAAAACAAACAAGATCACTAAAATCTCCACAATACGTATCCCGATCAAGAAACTGCATCCTCTACTCATGCATTTGAAATAGGTTCTCAAAACTGGTCATGGATTCATGATCACTCATCTCACGATCCTCCAATATTCTCTTCTTCATCTCTGCTAATCGACATGATATTTCTTCTAATTGCCTTACATGTTTGTTATCTCTAGTTAACGAGTTAATTTTGTAATTTATCTTTTTATGTCTTCTATCACCAGCACCTAAATATTTCTCTCCCGGGGAGGGGGGGAATCTCTTCACCCTCTATAAACTAAACACTTTATGCCCTATGACTTATTCAAACCATGGTTATTTAATAGCACATAACAAACAAAATAACCTGGAATGTCTCACGATCCTCCAATATTCTTTTCTTTATCTCTGCTAATCGATGAGATATTTCTTCTAATTGTCTCACATGTTTATTATCTCTAGTTGACGAGTTAATTTTGTAATTTATCTTTGCATGTCTTCTATCAGCAGCTCCTGAATATTTCTCTCCTGAGGGGGAATATCTCCATCCTCTATAAACTAAATACTTTATGCTCTATGACTTATTCAAACCATGGTTATTTAATAGCACACAATAAACAAAATAACCTGGAAATGCATCACGCAACAAGCAATAACTCGGGATCATTTGGTTTTAATATCAATTGATACAAACGTAGGCAATAAAGAAAAGACATTAAGCATAAGAACATATAATTATGCTGAATAGGGATCACACAAAAACCCTAATTCGAAACTTTATTACTAGATATTTTCTCTTCAAGTAGTCTATCTCTCTAGAAAGTTAACAATCCTTTAAATAAACTTTAAAACTTACAAAAACCAATAATGAAACCCATAAATAAAGAAAAAGTAATAAATTCTTAAAAAATCTAGGGAAAAAAAGTCCTAAATAAATTTGAGAAAATAATAAAAGAGTTTTAAATCAAATACAAAAAAGATTCTTAAAGCAATTAGGAAAATATAGCAAATATCCAATAGTAACTTCTGTGAATTATCAAAAGACCTTTATAATATATGATTGCAATGGAATCTTAACCATAAATCAAACAGGGCCTTTAGAACTGCTTAGAAAAATTACAGTTTGATCCAATGATTGGATCGAATATTGTGCTCAATAACATAAAATTATGTATTAGAGAAAAATCTTCGGCATCAACTAGGTTTGACTTTCCAGCTATTGGAGTTGGTTTAAAAGTGAACTAGAAGACAATGTGTTGTCTTTATAGGCAGGCGATGCATCATCTATGTCATAACACAATTCTGGGTTATTCCTAAAAAACTTATATTTTTCTTGAAAAATAAAAATAAAAATAAAATAAAGGCTGGTAACGTAGAGACAGCAAGACGGGAAATCAAGATGCAATTTTGAAAGAAATTTGAGATCTAATTGTACCCCATTATGCTGAAAATAGAGAAATAATGCAAATTCAAGGTCAAATTAAATTATTATTGAATGAATTTGCATAAAATTTAAGTTAAAGGACATAATTAAATTTTTAATAGGCCAATTTGATTTAATCATGGGTCAAATTGAATTTTAATTATGTTTAAGAATTAATTTTGGTCCAATTGAAGGATTTAGTTAAGTGCAAGGACTTCATTATTCTTGAAATGGGTCAAATTAATTTTATTAGGGGCTTAATTAGTGAAAAATTAAGTTTGGGAGCCAAATTTGAGCTTAATTAAGAAGATTGGAAGTTTAAGAGATCAAATTTTATTTTTACCACGTTAATTGATTGAAATCATGGGTAAAATTGCAAGAAAATTGAAGTTTTGGGGTCAATTAATGATCAAATTGAAGAAATTTGCAGCTAAGAACCATTTTGTAAGAGGTGTCAAACTATAGGGGCTTAATTGACACAAACCAGAGGTGAAATTGAAGAAATCTGAGACCGAGAATCATATTAAAAAAGACGCGTCAATCTGGGATTCAAATTCAAGTTCTACAATGGCTAAATTGCACTAAATCAAAAGTATAGGTTCAATTAGAGGTAAAATTAAATCAAATTTAAAGGGGGAGGACTGAATTGAACTTTGGCCAAAAACAGAACTTTGATATTGTTCATTATCTTTATCATTATTTTGCTGAAAAAGCTGTTTGGGTGGCTATTTTGCAAGTGCATTTAATACCTCATATGTCCACCAAAATTGACAACACATGAACCAAAATGGTCACTTGACATCCTTTTATCCCCGAGTATGGTTCGTTCAGGCATATTATCATGAAAACGGCCCCGGCGCCGACCTAATATAGACAACTCAAGCAACCTTGAACTGTGAGATTTAACAGTTTATGGTGCCTACTTTAAACAAACGGTTGGGATCATTACCAACCGAATTAAGGGCTGAAATTTTTTCCCCGTGAAGAAAAGATTGCCCTCTTCCAACCCCTATAAATAGAGGTGGATTTCATGGCTTGAGAAGGAAGAAAATCGGGTCCAAAATTGGTGAAAAACTAGCCTTCCGCATTAGTTTTTCTTCCCAGCCGACACCTCTCTCTGTTTTTTTCTCTCTCTCCGTCGTCCCAGCCACCAACCGGAGCCACCACTAGCCTGTCTGCCACCAAGTCCACAACACATCATCAGTGCGACCGCCAGTAGGCCTCCACCATGCCTTGAACAGCCGCCGCTCCTCCCTCTCTTCACTTCTGCAAAATTATTCTTCTTCCTCCACCAACGACTAGCACTGGCCACCATCTCTGCAACAGCTTCAGCCACCGTCCTCACGTCAACCCCTCCCTGTCACGACCATCCAAGCCTCCAATTTGGCACTCCAGCGTTAGGTAGCGCCGCCCCTCCATTGCTGCAACCAAGTTGCTGCATGCAGAATGAGAATTCGTTCTACATGCAGCATAATTAATTAGCATGGTAGGTGGGTTGGGCCAGCAACCATGTGGGCCTGGGCCGAACCATTTGGGCCCGACCCCAGCCCATAAAAAGAAAAGAAAAGGATCTATTGGGTTGAGATCGGCCCAACCCAACATTCCTATGCTCGACCCAGTCAGCCAGGCCAGCCTATGTATATTTAGTGTGTGTGTGTGTGTGTGTGTGTGTGTGTATTATAATATTTTAAAAAAACAAAATAAATAAAAAATCATTTCATAAAAATTATGATTTTCTCAAATATTTTTCTACCAATTTTGCATAATATCGGGTTGTATATTTATACTATAAAATACAAATCCGGTATTAAAATACCCGGTTTTCTCCAAAATATTTCAAAAGAAATTCAAAAGATTTTTTTTTAAAAAAAGAAAAAACTTAAAAACTTTTAAATTAATTTTCCCTTTAAAAAAACAAAAAACAAATGTTGAATTTTCATACATACGATCAAATACTAAAAATTTTTCCAAGCATATTTTCATAAAAAATTTCATCTTTTTCATGTTTTGAAAATCCAAAAAAAAAAAAGGATATCATAACCAGTTTATGATCATCCCTTAGAGTTTGGCTAAAATATCAAAAACCTTTTTTCCAAATTGTTTTAGGGTCCAGATGTAGACTTTAATATCTGTAGGCTGTGAAAACTACACGATAGAGTACACCCTTAGGTATTAAAGATACAATGTATAAATAAATGTGATGTTAAAATTCAAACTTTAGAATGGTTAGGATTTAACCCAATAAGATAGAGATTTTCTCATGAAGAGATATTTACCTTGAATCTTAGAAAAGACCAACGAATAGAAACCTGACTTAGAAAAAAAAACCAAACAAACAATAATGCAGCTTACCTTAGGTAGGATGCACTGGGGGTAATGCGTCTTCCCCTTGCACAACCTGTCCCTTACCTAGACTCTTACAAACCATAGGTTTCTAGTGACCATAATACTAGGTGGCGACTCTGAACATTAATCATAATATCATGATTAAACCGAAATCATTTCCCTTCCTAATACACCCACACCTCATCCGGAGGCACGATCAGTAGCCTCCGCCGTCGTCAAACGACGTCGTGGCGCTCACACCCTGTAACAGTCTAATATATATATATATATATATATATATATATATATATGTGTGTGTGTGTGTGTGTGTGTGTGTGTGTGTGTGAATAATATGTCGTTTGCTTTTAAAAATAAAGGTGCATGGATGTGGGCTTCTATGCCCATACATCTTGATTGTTTTATCAGCCTAAGCATGACATTTTTGGATATCCCTATATTGTTTTCTTTATTTTTTAGTGTTTTTACTAAAAAAATAACTTTAAATCAATTTATTATTTAAAATCATATTTAAGTGATTATCCAATTATATCATTGTTTTTTTAAAAGACAATCAATTATGCCATTGTTTTTAAAAAGATTAGGGCTTTTTTATAATGATATCATCAATTGCTAATTATGTATTATCCTAATATGTAAAATTGTAAAAACAATTTGCTCGTTAATATCGAGTGATAATAAAATATCTATTTTTCATTATTGATATATATATTCCATTTTAGTTCAAACAGTTATAGTTTTCATGAATATGTTTTTTGATTGTTATTACTTTTATTCAATAAAATATGTTGCTAATAAGAAAATCATTTTATTATCAAAATAAAAATTACACTAATTAGAAAAACTCAATTTTGATTAAAAAATATATTTTTTCTTCATAATTTTATTCGTTATTTTTTATGTGAATGCAACTTTTTATTATTGCATGATTAAGTAAAACATAGATTTCAAAAAGTTTCCACAATAATGTGCTAGCAACTATGTTAATTACCTAAACACTCTAAAAGAACTAGGATTTTTTATGATGTTTTATTGTTATAATGACCAATAAGCACCTTCATATATATTTTTAATTGTGTTATAACAATTTTGTGTCGTAGCTAAGTTTGTTAGTGCATGGGATAACCTTGAAGTCGCAGGTTCAAGTACTGGATGGTGCAAACATTTTTAGAATTGTGACAGATAATACATTTTTTTTTCAAAAAAACAAAGGGTTGATGACATATCATCCTTCCCTTTAATAAAAGAATTAAAGAAGGGCTAGGCATGCGGACCTAGCCTACAAGTACGCTCGTATCTGGCAACCACATGGGCATCAACTAGGCGTTGGGCCTGGGTCTTTACTATCTTTTTCTTTTTTACTCTTTTTTTCTTTGTTTTTTGTTTTGACACTTAATTTTTTTTATTAGATTCACTTACTCTTTAGAAACATGGTTTTTAAATACTATTATATATTTTTATTTGACTTTTAATAATTTTGTTTTTAATTTGGGAAAATTACATGTAACCTTTTATACTTTGTTGATTTTTCGCTTTGCCTCTGTATTTTGAAAAAGACATTTTAAATCTTAAACTTTAATAACTTTATAACACTTTATATCCTTCTAATTTGGCACCAAAATAAAATTAAGGTAGAACCTTTTCAATCCAAAATCTATTTTGCCCAAAATACCTAGAAAACATTATAGAGAAATTGATAAACTCATTTATGACCTCAAAAAACATAAAAGCAGTTTCAAAATCCGAAACCAACCAAAAACAAAAAAATCTTATAGAGATATATGTTTTTCTAGGCAATTTGAAAGTAAATAATATATAGTATGAACTCTCCTCATCAAATAGAATAATTTGACACTAATATCGATTGATTTTCTCTAACCACTTTCAAATCAAAAACCCTTGATTAATCTCAAAGAACTCTTGGTATTTCTACTAAAGGAACCTTTAATTTTTCTAGATTTAATTCTTGATTTATGGTGCTTAATTAAAGATTGATAATGATGAAAATTAATTATTCAACTTTTTAACTTCCAAAACTCACTATAAAATTAGGGTGAAAGAAGAGTTTCTAACATGATTTTTTTCTTTTTTTAGATTTTTTCATTCTTTGTCATCTCATTTTTAGTGTTTTCATTCTCTTTTATGTTTTTGTTTTTTTCTCTCGAATCTAGAGCTTAGGTTAATATTTTGTTAAGAAATATTTAAGTTGTTTTAATTTGATTCAAAGACTTTGTTTAGAAGTGCATATAAACTAAAGTGGTGGTGTTGAAATATCGAGAAACATATTACATACATTTTAATTGCACAAGTAAATAGTAATAAAATATTAAGAATAAATGATTTATTGTTGACAACAACAACAACAACAACAAAATAAAAGTTTCTTTCCTTAAAAGTGTTTCAACAAATAAGTACTTTTATTTGTTTTAATTTAAACATTGCTATTTTTATTATTAGTATGCATGCTAATTACTTTAATCTTATATATTATAACTTTGAATATATGCTTAATATACATTCTAGTATTCTTTTTATTATATTTAAGGTTGAAAGCATATTTATCTTTGCATGTTTATAGATTTTAAATTATATATACTGTACGCTTACCTTGAATAACATTTTATGTTTTGTATGCTCTTGTTATGATAAACTAAAAACCATTGATTATTAGTCTAATATAATACAACATATTTCGACAACAATATTAGTGCTTTAAAAAATTAGAAGTAATTAAAAATTTAATTTGAATATGTATCAAGAATTTTCATTTTATTTTATGATATGATAGCTAAAATTCAATAAATTCTTATATAAATATTTAATTATATTAAATAAATGTGTGAATATGTTTGTAAACAAACTTCTGTTGGGTATTTATTGACAAAATAAATAGTGATTTAACTTATATCACCATTTTCAAAAATTGAGAATAATTCAGAATTTAAATTGAATAAGGATTGAGAAGTTTCATTTTATTGTTTAAATAAATTTAATAAATAAATAATTATATTGAACATTTCATTATTTAAATTCATCAAACTATTCAATAAATGATAACGGTCAATTCTAGTTAATGTTTATTATATATATATATATATATATAAACAGCATGTCAAATTAGAGTCCTTATCAGTAACATTATAAAAAAATAATAATCTGAAAGGCCTACCAACAACAATAATATGAAAAACAAGGCAAAATAAACTTAATCGTATTCGAGCATTCACCTTCAATTTAAATAATATTATAAAAAATAAATACCATTAAAAAACTAAATAAAAAAACATGCCATCATTCATCCTCTTCCTTCAATCCTTAAAATATGAAATAAAAGGTTGTTTTGTGTGTAAAATTCAAATTTATTTATTTATTCAACAATAATAATTTTTTAAAAAATACTAAATAAGTTCATGATTTTTTTTTACAGCGAACATAATTTATTTGTCTGTTTATACTATTTAAACTAAGGATGTAAAGTAATTTATAGATAATTTTGTTTTTAATTTAAAAAATTTTGATATTTTTCTATCTAAAATCCTGATATTTAGAAATTCACTAGATTTCAACTAATCCAGTTAAACTGGATCGGCCTTCTAAAAGGTAAAACTTTTTTAATGATGGTGTACTTAATTAACAAGACTCGAACTAAAAATTTTGTTTAAAAAAACCAGCGCCGAACTATTTAAACCAACAATTATTAGTTTTTTTTTAAATTCAATATTATTAAAATTTCAAACCTTATTAATTTTTTTAGAAATATCTATATGAAAATATTAACAAGACTAATAAATACAGCATAGAAATAACAAGGTCAGGTCATATCTTGTCTCAAGTGGGGCCGAATAAGACATGGTATTTTAATTTGAAAAAATAAATAAAATGTGTTGATGTTATTTCAGCAAAATGTGTGTCGTCTGAAAGGGTATTGGCTATCAGCACGTAAATTGCATTTACATGCTCTTCTCTCAGGATTGAGGAAGCACAAAAACATACACAGACGGGATATGAGATACCAATCATGTCAATTTGTTTTTAGAAATTAGGATCCCATACTTATGAATAAGCTATTAAAATATTGTTTTATTATTTTTTAAAAAAAATAGAAAAATAATAAAAGGGTACAATAAACCAATTTTAAGAAATAGAAAATCACTATTTAGTTGGAATAAGTCATTTTGATTTTCTCTAATAACATACATCGCCTGTTAATTAAAAGAATTTTTTTAAAATAAAAGTTGATGTATCAATAGAATACTTGATTGATATAAAAAAAAATTGGTGTGCTTAAATGAAAAAAAGAAAAGTCTGTATACTCTATTGAGAAAAGTTGTAAAGTTGGTATACTATTTGTATAATTATTCTTTATTTATTTATTTATTAAATTAGGATATTTTCGAGAAATATCCAGTGTACGAAATCTAAATTTTGTATCATATACAACCGTAAAGGATTTTAAAGTATTATAGCTAAACATAGTTATTAAACTCAGCTTGAGTTTGATTCGGCTAAGAGATCAGATCTCAGGTCACATAGGTTAACTTAGATTAATATGAAAAAAAATTTAAATTTTTTTTGAGATTTTAATATTTTACGTGAAAAAATTTAAAAACTTTTATGTATATATAAGCTATATAGAACTATTCCATATAGAAAAGTTAAAGAAATATTTCATGTATATATATAATCATTCCATAAAAAATTAAGAAATAATCATTGTAAATAAAAGTTATATATAACTATTTATAATTATCTTACATGAAAAAATCAAAAATTTTTTTATATTAATGAAGACTATATATATATATATATATATATATATATATATATATAAAATTAAAAAAACTCCATAAAGATATAGACCATAAAAAATATGTTAGATGAAGTATTTATAAATTAATTATATATTTTTTTGGGTTTATAAAAAAAACATAAAAAAAGTTGACCTGCCGAGGACAATTTCAAATCTAAATATTTACAATTTGAAACCTGCCCAATAACTCGAGGAGTCCAGGTCACATGTTTACCTGTTAGGGCACGTAGCTAAGGATGCATGCTTTGCGAAATATTAATGTGTTTCTTGAACAAAGTACACATCTTGGTTTGGTATTGTAACAATGTATTGTACTTTAAGTATTATACTGTGTTGGTATTTTACGTTCTATAAATTGAAAGAGATATTTATAAAATTAGTGTTTGGTAATTAATAGTTCTTCTTTTAAATTAGATTGGTAAATTAAAAAAAACAAAACAATTTTCTCTTATGTTGCCTTATAAAGTAAATTTCTCTTTACAAGGATTTTAACAAATTCATAGAAGATGATAAGCCGTATTGTATATTTATTTTTGCTGTATTTGTTTTTAGAAATGGCTTCACCGCTAAAAATTAAAAAAAAACAACAATAAAAATAAAAATTTATTATTTTTACTTTTATATTTTGTTTTTTTTACTGGGAAGTAAATATAAAAATGAAAACAAAAACAAACACATCCTTAAATATCCGATGTTAAATGTTGACAAATCCTCACCTCATGAAGGTATATATATGTATTACACTTTTTCTACTTCCCCACCTTAACACCACATAACCCAAAAAAAAAAAAAAAAAAAAAAAGAGCAGCAAAGAAAACGCTACCACCCAAATGGCGGCAGCAGCCTCTTCTCTGACAACACCAAAACTCACCTCCCCATCTCTCCAATCCCTCTACAGAAAACTCCCCCTTTCCTTCCCTCTCTCCCCCTCCTCTTCCTTCCTCCCTCTCCCCAAAACCCCAACCACCACCACCACTTTCCTCTCCTCCCGCCGCCCTCTCTCTCACCACCAGCGCCGCCATCTCACTACTCGTGCGGAGGCCGAAAACGGCGCTGAACCTTCCCGACACTATGACTTCGACCTCTTCACTATCGGTGCTGGCAGTGGAGGCGTCCGAGCTTCTCGCTTCGCAGCCAATTTCGGCGCTTCTGTTGCCGTGTGTGAGCTTCCGTTCTCCACTATCTCTTCGGAGACAACCGGAGGCGTAGGCGGCACGTAAGTAGGGACACGTGGTTGAGAACTTGATTTGCCAGCTTTAATTGAACAGAAGAAAATAAGAATTCAGTCGAATTATGTTATATTTTTTAATTTTTAATATATTTAATGTAGGTGTGTGCTTCGTGGATGTGTACCGAAGAAACTGCTTGTTTATGCGTCGAAATATGCTCATGAATTTGATGAGAGTCGGGGTTTTGGATGGAAGTATGACAGCGAACCACTTCATGATTGGAATACTTTGATGGCTCACAAAAATGCCGAGTTGCAGCGCCTGACCGGTATTTATAAGCACATTCTCAATAACGCTGGTGTCACTTTAATTGAAGGCCGCGGGAAGGTAAATTAATGCTTTGAATCCGTACAAGTTTGTGTAGTTGTGCTTTACATGCTGTTTGGAAATAAGATTTGAGTAGAAATGAAATCATTTCGACACCATTTATCCAACTCTAGTGTTTGGAAAGCTTTAAGCAACATAAACGAACTCTACAACCAATTAAAATTACAGATTTTTGTGGATTTGCTTCATAATTGACCCACTTAAATTAATTCCACTAACACCCCCTTCACGTATGCTTGAATAGGTTTTTTAGGGACGAGGGCAAGTTGGGTAAATGATGTATTTTCACTAATTCAAGTCCAATGAATTTCGCAATTTCAAAACTTATTCCAAACCAAAGAATTCAATTAGCAAATCAAATAAATTCAATCTACTCAAATAGTTGAAATCAATTTTAGTGTAGAATTGGTTCCAAACAGGCTATTAATGTTTTTTCAATTGCTGAGTTGATGTTTGTAGATTGTCGATCCGCACACAGTTGATGTTGATGGAAAGCTCTATTCTGCACGGCACATACTTATTTCTGTTGGAGGACGCCCGTTCATTCCTGACATTCCTGGGAGTGAATACGCGATTGATTCTGATGCTGCACTTGATTTGCCATCTAAGCCGGAGAAAATCGCCATAGTTGGTGGAGGGTATATTGCGTTAGAATTTGCTGGAATTTTCAATGGCTTGAAGAGCGATGTTCATGTATTTATAAGGCAGAAAAAAGTATTAAGGGGATTTGATGAAGAGGTGATGAATTGTTAGTAATTCTAGTTGCTTACTGGATACATGCTTGCATTTGCCTCACAATTAATCGGTCTTTGTATGTTCCTGTAGATCAGAGATTTTGTTGCAGAGCAGATGTCTCTAAGAGGAATCGAGTTCCATACAGAGGAGTCACCTCAGGCTATTATTAAGTCAGCTGATGGTTCATTGTCACTGAAGACCAACAAAGGAACAGTCGAAGGCTTCTCACATGTCATGTTTGCCACTGGACGTCGGCCTAATACAAAGGTTTGAAATTTCATTTCTGTGGTTGCTTCCCTCTAACCAATTTTAGTTGTCTCAAGGCTACTAGTTAAAACTTGGCATTGATGCGACTCCAACTATACATCCACTCTGACAGAAAAATTCAAACCTCAAACCACTCCATCTGTGAAGAATTCTTAGGGTGTCTTTGATCGTGAAAAATATAACTCTCCTTTGAGTAAAGGCACTTGATGATTCATCCTCAAACAACTTTATTTCTGTGCTTGACATCAAAGGGATGGATAGATGTAATGCCCACTTGTTATGATTGCAGAACTTGGGACTGGAGAGTTTGGGGGTAAAAATGACCAACAATGGAGCAATAGAGGTAGTACACTGAATGTTTCAGACCATTTTTTGCTCGATTTCATTTCATTTTTCCTTCAATAATTTCTCATTTTCTCCAGGTTGATGAATACTCGTGCACCTCAGTTCCTTCCATTTGGGCAGTGGGAGATGTTACAGATAGGATAAATTTGACTCCTGTTGCTTTGATGGAAGGTGGGGCATTGGCAAAAACTCTCTTTCAGAATGAGCCAACAAAACCTGATTATAGGTACCACCAGTAGTGCAATTGCTGGTTTTCTACTTCTGGGTACAATCTAATTTCATAAATGATCAGTTCTATAAGCTTATACTCACTGGTGCTTGTGATAAGTTTTTGGCTGGATTAAATGTTAAACTTCCAAGTTATTAACATTGGAAACAATTGCTTATGCTTGAAAAATGTATGCATTCACCAATTGATGGTTTTGCAATTCTGAATAGAATATTATTTGAGAAATGATCATCTTTATAAGTTTATTTTCGCTGGTACTTGTGGTAACATTTTGAGTGGATTAAAAGTTAAACCTTCCAAGCTATTAACATGGCAACAATTGCTTATACTTGAGAAATCTATGCATGCACATTCTGTGTATGTCACAGGTGGAAAAATTTGGCTGACTTCCTCGCCCAGGCAGGTTTAGGATATAGGGAATAAAGGGTTACTTAGATACTTTATAGCTATGAGGACAAGCTAATGACTTTTTTTTTTCTTTCTAAATAGAGCTGTTCCATCTGCTGTGTTTTCTCAGCCTCCAATTGGACAAGTTGGTCTTACGGAAGAACAGGTGATGGTTATTTTATTGGGTAGAAGTGTAAAAAGGAGTCTTGTGGTTTCAGCTATTTGCACCTCAATGACAGGTGCTATGGTTTTTGCACTCAAGTTTCAAGTGGTTAGTTTGTTAGCATTTATCAAGAGCCTTTATTCCGTTAGTTTTGTATGGGTGGCACAAAGAGGTTCAACGAAACAAAGGTTTAGATGTTTAACAGGCTTGCCACCTCTTCACCCAACTAATGATATTAAACCTCTTGCTGCTGCTAGTGGTATTTTTGTGATTGAGAGTCATCTTGAGTGCAAAACTGTGGACTTCTGTAATTGAAGTGCAAATGGCTGAAATACATGGTACTTCCTTTCTTAATAATTTTTCCTACTTTACTTGTAATAGCTAAGATTGATTTCTTGAAAGAATTATTGCAGGCTACAAAAGAGTACGGTGATATTGATGTCTTCACAGCAAATTTCAGGCCTTTGAAGGCTACTCTCTCAGGGCTTCCAGATCGGGTCTTCATGAAACTAATAGTCTGTGCTAAGACAAACAAAGTTCTTGGGTTGAACATGTGTGGAGAAGATTCACCTGAAATCGTGCAGGTGTTTTTCTTGGCTCTAACTAGTGGTTCTATTTTTAGTGAAGTTGATTTACAAGTTCCATAACTCTATGGTTCTCGAATCTTTAAACTTGCAGGGATTTGCAGTTGCAATCAAAGCTGGCTTGACCAAGGCAGACTTTGATTCCACAGTGGGTATTCACCCAACAGCAGCTGAGGAATTTGTTACATTGAGGACTCCTACTAGAAAGATTCGAGAGCGTCCTCCAGCTGAGGTTTGTTGAAAGCAAAGACCTTTTATATCAGTAATATGCTTTCAATCTTGGTAACAATTTTTGAAACAGCCTAATAAATTAACAATGCTGTGTCCAGAACACATTTTACAGTTCTTGGTCAAATTTTTGTAGCTGCACACTTTCTGTAAAACCAGTTTCGGTTTAAACTGGTATAAACCAGTTATGTTTGTAACATCTCTGGCATAAACCGGTAATCAAGTTCTTTCATGAAGAGCTGAGCCTATATTCACTAGTATCTAATTATTTTATGCCTCTTATGATCTACCCTTCAGTTTAACTTTGATTTATGTGATTTTTAATATCTTGTTTTTGTATTTAATTGTTGTTAATTGGCCGTGTACACCATCAGGGGAAGGCAGATCACGATGTTAAAGCAGCAGCAGGGGTTTAGCGTGGGTTTACTTTGTCATGATAACCCTTTCAAGGTTTGAATGCTTTCTCATGACTTCTGTAGACAAAGTATAGTTTGCGGTTATTTTACTTCTTGTTTTCTTCTTGAAGAAAATATAGAATCGAACTATTTCGTTGCATTCTACTCAGTCATGAAACTCTCATTTACTGCATTTGGTTGTTTCAACAAGGACCACATGTCACTTGGATTATTTTGTTATGAGCAGGCATTTTTTGGAGTCTAATGTAGGATTACTCGGTAGTTAGTAGATGCAAGTGAAGACGAGACTGGTATGTGGTGCTTTGGGAGTCATCTCTTAAATCTGGTCTTTGGTAAAATTTTAATAAAAATTAATCAGTAGCCAGTAGGATATTCTTGTGTGTCATCACAAGGTAAAAGTTCCTCGAGCTTTTCCCACAACATAAATTAACATATTATTCCCTTCAGCATTACTGAATATCTCAACCAACTGGGCAGGCAGTCACTCCGGAAAATAGCTGGCAAAATATCTGCTTGTAGAGTAGCCAAGGAATGTTCGGATGTTGATATCTGATTACAGACATCATTTGAAGCGTAAATGGTGGAAGTTCATGTTGGGGTCATTGGTGAACATAAGCAAACGAATAAAAAGCTTTCAAAAGGAATAATAATCACCAGGCAGTGTAGTTTTTGCTCTTACAAATGTGGAAATGAGTGGGGAATTGCAATAATATACATGTTAGGAATATCTGTTTCCCTGTTTTATGTTTTTCTTTTCCCTTTCGTTTTGTTTGTATACTGAAACAGTATTTGTTTATTTGAGATAATTTAAGGATGTATAATTTCATCTCGCCGCCGTCTCTCTTCACTCTCGTACCTTGTGGGGGAAAAGAAAGTAGAAAGTACTAACATGGGAGCAGATCAATGGGATTGCAGCCAGACAAAGCTGAACTTGCTAATCAATTACACCAACAAAGGCAAAACAAGGAGGGATATCGAGTAAGCACAGTGATTAACCTAATAAATGCTTGGCTGGCTGATTCTTCAACCAAATTGTGGCCTCAAACTTGAAACATAAGTTGCATCTTACTGATTAATTGGATGGAAAAAGTAATCGAAATAATCTTTGGGCTGTTATATCGATCTCGTGCATGGAGGAGCTAAGTAATTATCATCGGGACACTGTTTGCCAAAGATAACGCAAACTGTTTAGGTAGCGTTTGGAGAAATGGAGATAATAAGTAAAAAAACAAATATGTTTGGATGAAGTAGAGAATTAGAGAAGTGAAAATAAATCTCTTCAGAGATATAAAAATAAATGTATTTATTATTTTTGGAGTAAATTTCTACTTAACATGTTTTTTGGATAATATTTATTATTTTTTTATTCTTAAAATATCTTTTTAAAACAATCTAATTTCAAAATTATTTAACTAATATACATAAATTAAAATATAAATATAAAAATAATTACTATCATAGTAATAAGTTTTTTATGTAGTGTCCATGTTAGAAGGATCAAAATGACATTGCCTTGACCAAAAAGTTTTTTTAAAAAACAGTTTGATTTTTTTACCTAGGTTATATCCCCGGTCGTGGATGAACCTGGGTTTTTGACTAGGTTTAGTTGAATCAATCATTTTCTATTTTTTAAACCTGGATCGACTCAGGCTGAGTCGACCTACTAGATTAATCTAGGTTTTATAATTAGGGTTATTATACTATTGTTAATTTCAATACTCAATACAAACTAAAGTAATTTTTTTAAAAAATATATAAGTTTCACAGTAATATATATTAAAGGTAAAATAGACTTTTTAATATTTTATTATGTCTTGTCAATAATTAACCAAACATGATACATATTTTACTTTGACTTGTACATCACTATCAAATATAATTTTGTTTTTGTTTCCTATTCTATAGTCTCCTTTGTCTTAAATGCGGTTGTCTATTCTGTATCGGGACAGTAACCAAACGTTACCTTGAGATCCATATAACTTCTACAACATGGAGAACTAACTAGCCATTTGTTTTTGATGATTTAAGAAATTCTATAATAAATTAAAGTAAAAAATAAAATTTAAAATTTAAAAATTGCTTCCTTCTATTATAGGGCAAAAATCTTTCTTAAAATAAATAAATAAAAAATCTCAGCTTTTTAGTCTAGTCTTAAATGACTAGCCTTCTGCTTAGACAACTAGGATTTTAAGCGTGACACCCAATACTAACTCGGTTTGTTCAATTCTGTCAAAACATACCTTAAATGCATTTTTCTTGGGTTCCTAGAAGTTGTGCACACAAACTTTTTATCTACACACAAGTCTTTCTATGTAGAGTAATCATCATTTTGTGTGCCAATGACACTGCGTATTAATAATATTTTCGCCAATAACAAACATGTCACAACAACCATGACATGATACAATAATCAATGATCACCATGACTAGCCAATGGTAACACATCAATTTCTCCATCAATAACACACTCCTCCTTTTTATGAAGAAATTCTAAGACCTGGGTATATAAATACACCCACTTATAGGGTAAAAATAAAGGCAAAGACCATAAAACTAGCCATAAAAGGCAATCATGTCATTATAAGCTATAAAACTTTTCTCTTCGTGCATGCATTTCTTTTGCATTTTTTTCATACATACTATACTTCTCTTATACTTGCTGTGTTAAATATTAAAGGGTATTTGTTCCAAAATGGGACTTGTTTTGTGGGAAAGCTTGTGCTTTTACAATCAAGCTCATTCACACCAACTTAGGATACAACAATGAAAAATCCAATTATTGTATAAAGCTTTTTTATAACTTCATCAACTACATCATCCATGAGAGGTTGAACAAAGCTAGTTCATTCCTTTTCACCCTTAATCAAAAGTATTTTTCTTGGCCGATGAAACTTCAGGACATGAGAAAGTAAATGATCTCTCTACTATAAGACCTTTAGCCCCTCTAGCTCTCTAACAACTCTCTTAACAAGTGCAGGTGCTCAACAATGTTATTCTAGTCGTACAAGAACAACTCTGTACTATGCCATTCTATCAACAAAAAATTCAACATGCAACTCTATTATGTGCACTAGATGCATAAAGGAAACTTCAGTTTCATAAAAGAATATGATAAAATAACGTGCAAAGTATGCACAATACTCTTACTCTTCGAAGAAGCCGCTTTCACTATGAAGAGACCTCTCTACATATCCTAACTATAGGCGGGGGGTTATCTCATTCAATCCCCACTTGAACCTTATTTGTATACTTCCCGATTAAAAAGATCCAAACGCAAGGCGAGATTAGAGACTGCATGACCTCCTAAGAATAAACACTATTCCTATTAAGTAAATACCATTTTGTCAAAAAGTATTACACACTCAACTCTTCAAGGATTGTGTCACCATGAATGCCAACTTGGATAACTATGATGGCCTTACAAATCCTAGAAAGCACATGCAAAATGTCAGAAGCGTAATTAAGTTTATGACACAAAAGAGTGCTGCTATATGCAAAAATTTTCCTGTAACTTTTCGAGGATCTCCTAAGGTGTGATATCACAGCCTTGAACTTAGTTCCATCCTTGGTCTTCACGATCTCTACATAAAGCTCATCTCTTATTTTAGCACTAACATTCTAATTAAAAAGAGCATGACTAAACTCTTTACCATTACCAAATAAGAAGACAAAATCATCAAAACATTACTATGAGGACTTAACGAGAAAACATTTAACATGGAGAATATACTCAAAACTATTGCCACTGAGACCTTGATTAGTGGAGTATATAACTATTTTTTATGGGAACACCTATACACTCTTCATGACATAATTCTTATTAACATAAAACGAGTAATGAAGAACCATATTCAAGTAGAGGAAGCCAACATGACTAAGCAAGGTTAACCTTTTTTTAAGAGAACATAATCTCCACAACGCATCATTCTCTCACTAGAGCATCCAAAAGGAACATCAATGAGAACATTAACCACCTAACATTCGTCAAGCTTAGGACCACTCCTTTCATCACTGCATACACTGAAATTTCTAGCACCATCAAGGAAAAAAAACTATGTGCAATGCCCACTTCCTATGAAAAGTGGTTTAAACATAAAGAACATAATAAGTTTTGTCTATTTTACCATGTTGGCACGACACTAAAAAATGCCACACCTTAAAAAATAATATAAAAAGATTGATCGCTAGAGGATATCTCTAATAATTTATCAAGAAAGAGAGACAACCAGAACAATAAGAGAAACAAGTCTTCATATTCCATAATGATCTACTTGAGATCAGATAATCTTTAGACGATTTCTAGAATTGTATCTCCATCCTTTGAATCTTTTAATAAAGTAATGTTTCTCTATGATAAAATATCTGTCTCTATTAAATTCTCCAATTTCCCATGACCACTTATCTTAAAAAAAGATCAATTATCCTTCTCTAGATTTTCAGACCACTTATCTCTAAACGGATCAATGATTCATATCTTGTCTTTATAACTACTCATAAATCCTTGAGCATATACACCCATTATTTTACTTAATTTTATATTTATTTTTCTTAAAACTATCTCTCTTGACAAGTAATAAAATTACACTGTTCTTTCTCTTCAAAAATCATTGACAAAAATTTACATGAAATAAAATTACACTGTTCTTTCTCTTCAAAAATCATTGACAAAAATTTACATGAAGAAATCTTATATAAAAAAAATTAATAAAAGCCGCATTTAGACATAATCATGGTAACATTCTCATACAAAACATAAAAGGTAATATTTACATAATAAGTTTTTTCTCCTTCACTTTTGCCAATCAAAATCTTCTAAACATGTTTTTGTAAAAGACTTTGAGGGAAAATGATAGGGTATTAGTTTTTCTAAAAAAATAATTTTCTAGTCATTTGGGCCAAGTTAAAATAGTTGGAATTCTAGCCCAGAAAACTGAAATATTTAGCTTGACACTCGATACTAACTTTCTCTATCCAATCTTGTCTGATACACCCTTCTATGCATTTCTTTAGTTCCCATGAATCAAACATAGAAAATTTTAATGCACATAATTTTTTCTATGCAGAGTAGGCATCTTTTTCTACACTAATAACACTATTCATCACCAACATTTCTATCAATAACATATATAACACAACAACTATGGCATGACACAATAACTAACGATCGTCATGGCTAGCCACTGGTAACATACCAATTTCTCCACTAATGATACATTTTCCTTCTCCAGGAAGAAATTTCAAGACGTGGGTTTATAAACACTCCCATTCACAGGGAAAAAATAAGGATCCTAGGCTAGAGCTCCACATAACCATTGAAAGTTAGACCTTGTAACATGCTCTCACATTCTAGGTTATAAAAGCCACCAAGGCCAACCATGCCATTATAGGCCTAGATCATAAAAGCTAACCATAAAAGCTAGATAGAAAAGGTAGCCAAAGCCACCTATGCCATTCTAGGCATAGGCAATAAAAACCAGCCATGCCATTCGAGGTCATAAAAGCTAGCCAAAGCCAACCATGCTATAAGCCATATACTCTTTGTAACACCCCACCCCACTAGCAAGATATTGTCCGTTTTGGCCCACGGGCCTCACAGATTTTTTCTTGACAGTCACACATGGCCCTAAAATGCGTCTTACTAGTTAAGGTGAGTATGCTCATATAAGGCCTTCCCTCAAGTTCTCACCCGCCGATGTGGGATATTACAATTCATCCCCCTTAAGGAGCTTGACGACCTCGTCGGCACCATCGGAGAGCCAGTGAGTCAGGCTCTAATACCAAATGTAACACCCCACCCTTGTAATATCCCACATCAGCGGGTGAGGACTTGAGGGAAGGCCTTATATGAGCATGCTCACCTTGACTAGTAAGACACGTTTTGGGGCAATGCGTGGATGCCAAGAACAAATCTGTGAGGCCCGTGGGCCAAAGCGGACAATATTTGCTAGTGGGGTGGGGTGTGGTGTTACATTTGGTAGCAGAGCCCGGCTCACTAGCTTTTCGATGATACCGATGGGGTCGTTGGGCTCCTTAAAGGGGGTGAATTGTAATATCCCACATCGGCGGGTGAGGACTTAGGAAAAGGCCTTATATGAGCATTCTCATCTTGACTAGTAAGACACGTTTTGGGGCCATGCATGGCTGCCAAGAACAAATTCGTGAGGCCCGTGGGCCAAAACGGACAATATCTTGCTAGTAGGGTGGAGTGTTACACTCTCTCTTCATACATATATCTCTCTTACATTTCTTTTTATACACACTACACTTTTCTTATAGTTGTTGACTTAAGCATTTGAGGGTCTTCTATTCCAACATGGGACTTATTTTGCAGAAAACCTTATGGACTAATGGTAAGCCCAAGCATACCAACAAAAAATCTAATTTATGTCTAAAGTTTTTTTTTATGACTTCATCACATACAATTACAATAATTATTAGTAAAAAAACTAAAATCATATTACCATTACGTATATTTTTCTACGTAGTATTATTTTTTAGCCCATAATGGGTACTTAATTTGCTATTAACAACTTATTATTAATAACAAACAATCTGTATATTTTTGTAGAAATTGTTTAGTTTTTAGATTAACTCTAAATACAATCATCTCAGGGATGATGGAGAGAAAAGAACACCTTAATGGAACTTCTCTCATTTAAAGGAACTTGTTGATGTCAAGATTGACATTTTTTGTGGTTGGAATGAGGCAACTCTCTCTCTCTCTCTCTCTCTCTCTCTCTCTTTCTCTCTCTCTCCCTTTGCTCAAACGAGATTGAAAAATAAGAAAAATAATGTTTTAAACTATAATTAAATATTCAAAAACTAAAGGGATTCAAATGTAGAAATTGGAAAATTTGAGGACTAAAATAAACTTTGCAAGCAAACGCCATTTCAACTTTGTTCCACTATCTTTCAATCTTGCCATTTCTTAACAAATCAGAAATAATCTACTATCAATCTGGCCACAAAGAGATCCAATCGAGGTGAAAAAAAGTTTAATTACCAAAGCAAAAAAAATTTTGACTGCAACTCATAAATATGAGAAGGGTCACAATGCCACCTTATAAAATAATGTAGCAGACTATTAGTATTTTTGATAACTATAATATTACATTGATTTGTTTATATATTAGATAGATGGCTTGTACATTGCCACAGGCCGGGTCAACTTTTTCTAACTTTAAAAAATGATGTTCAAGTGTTGCTAGTGTGTTTTAAAGCACAAAAAAAAAAAAAAAAAAAAAAATTCTTAGGACTTGAGTTATAGACCATATTGGGTCCAATAAGATGGTTTAATGTAATTATATGATAAGAAAAGCAACGACAACAAATGTACTGAATCTAAAGAGAAAGTAAGTGATAGTGATGATATGTAAAAAAATAATGTCTGCAAAAAAAAAAAAAGAATTCCAACATAACCCAATGATAAAGGAGGGAATAAAAAAAATTGAAAAATGACAAAAAAAATGCCCAAGACAATTATAGTTAGTATGACAAACTTGTTACCTGAG
The DNA here is from genome assembly GCF_000002775.5 of Populus trichocarpa. Lineage (NCBI taxonomy): Eukaryota > Viridiplantae > Streptophyta > Magnoliopsida > Malpighiales > Salicaceae > Populus > Populus trichocarpa. The sequence goes on along the minus strand of NC_037299.2, from coordinate 3,253,912 downwards.
TTGTGAGGCCGACCCATCCTTATAAAAAGCAAATAAAAAAAGTAAAGAAGCTCAATCTTTAATAAAACTGATGTTGAATAATAAAATCGAAAAAGAAATTGGTGTTAAAAAAAGATAAAAAAAAACTATGTCAACTCAAATTAACATTTCATGTCTATGACCCGGGTCATGAGATTGGTTTCACCGCATAAAAAAAATTACAAGCCTAATTCTTAACAATCTAATGTTGAAGGATGTAATTCAAAAAAGAAAATTTCAAAATAGATAAAAAAGATTGATGTCAATTTGGGTTAACATCCTGGATCATGAGATCGGGATCACTACACAAAAAAAAATCACGAAGCACAATCCTCAGCCAATCTAATTTTAAAGGATGAAATTGAAAAAAAAATTAAAAAAGGAATCAAAGAAAAAAAATTAAAAAAATAAGGACTAAATCTAACATAAAAATAAAATGAAATAAAATGATGAGGGATGAAATTAAAAAACAAATTTAATCAAGAAAAGGATATACAAAAAAGATTGACGATAAAATTTGAAATAAAAATATAATAGAACCTAATGATAAGGGATGAAATTGAAAATAAATAAATAAATAAAAAGAATTCAAAACAAATAAAGAGTAATCAAAAGAACGAGGATTACAACTAAAATAAAAATAAAATGGGAAGATATTTTTTAATTTTGGTTGGGCCAACACGATTATCGAGGAGATGAGAGAGAAACGATAGGGAAAAATCCAACTGTATCTAAACCACCGCAAAACATCTCATATTCACTACCCTATTAGATGCACCGCCACTTGACGCGTCTAATGGCACGATGCTTTGCCATGTGCGGTTGTCATGAGTCGTCGCACATGCCACCTTAAGATTACAGATGACTCCTATATACTGGTGCATGCCGCACATGAGCTAATGATTGTTTTTTAATAATATTTAACATTGTTAAAAATACTGAATCACCCCTAAGTCTAGTTGTTAATAACAAAAAAACCATGATGAAATGATAAAAAAGCCCATAGACTTAAGCCTAAGAAAATTTTAGTTTAAGGTAATTTAGTAATTTCAATTTTAAAATTAAAATGAAATTATGAAAAGCCCCTAATTCCAAGTTAAATGAATTTTTTTAAGGGTTATTCAATAATTTCACCATGGAATAGAAATGTGAGATGATTGATATTTCCTTGATCAAATTGGTATAGACAAATGAATCTCATAGAAAAGATTGTATTACCTTCGAAGCCAAGTTCAGAATTTTGTTTAAGAAGGGAAAAATGATCATTTCACTATACGAATCTATAATGAAATGTGAGTATTTGCATGGTGAACAACTGAGCTCTTTTAGCTTTTGTTTTAATATGTATGCCTATTAACAATTGTGCCATTACTAGCTAGAATTGTAGAACTCTGATGCGTTTTTCATTTCTTTTTTCTATAATGTGCGCGCATGCGCGCACACATACATATGCGATGAAAAGTTTCCAGGAAGCTTTTGGTTCTCACACATAATCAGCTCACTTTCATTAACTTGAATCCTATACATATATTAAAAAAAATTAAAAGGGCCCAATCTTTCACTGTAAACCAACATATAAATCACTGTGAATTAGAATCATGAAATGACCATTTTGCCATTCTCAAACAAAATAACAAACTTGTTGTTAGAGGTAATATGACCTTTTTAACATGATTTATTGATCATTATTAGATTGATTGGGACAAATCACTCTTTTCATATTTTTTCAACATAGTAAAATTACTTAGTCACATTTAAAAGCAAAAAATATTAAAATGATATCCAGGGGCTTTTTTTTCTTTTTCTTTTTATACCACAATAAAATGACTGAATTACTCTTAAAATAAAAAAAACTATTAGGCTAATGTCCATGAGCTTTTTTGTATTTTCAACCTGATTTTTGGTTATAATTGGTTTGATAGAGAGGTAATAATAAATATAAAATATTATTTTAAAAAAATAGCTAGCGCGTGCAACACACGCCCCAACATGAGAGAGATGCTTGTGCCTTTTGGTTGACATAAGACGTCTTCTAGCAGTTGAATGGTGGCTTCCGATGTGGTGTTTGAACTTTTCGGCGGAATTTCTATTCCTAGGTGGCGTGTGTGGCCAACAGACCTTCAGTTTGACACCGAAGACCTTTTCATTTTTTTACCTCTTCTTTTCTTTCTCCTCCTCTATTTCTAGGCCTAACTTTCCAAATTTTCAAAGTAACACACATTTCAATTTGTTTTTCCTTTAGTTTGGGTTTGTTTTGGCCCAAAATTAATGTTTTAGAATTGTTTTACAAAATCATTTTCTTATAAGGATTGCTCATTTATCCTAGCTACACAAGGTAATGAGGGCTGAAGTATTTAATGGCAAATTGCTTTTGAGCTGAATTATTTCTTTGTGTTAATCTAAATTATCTTACGATTTTATTTGTTGTTTTATTTTATTATTTAGATATTTATATTCAGTTTAGGACTTGTGATTTAGTTTGAGTTTTTTTTCCTAATCAATGTTTTAGAAATGTTTTAATCATTAAGCTTGTGCTACCTGATTATTAGCTTACCCCATTGATTTGCAACCCAATAAGGGTCCATTAAGATTATTTAAGAGGACTATATATTGTTTTTTAGTACAAAATTCAAGATTTATGATATTTTGAATAAACTTGTGTTTTATGTGATGCAACACTTTTCTCTTTACCAGGACAACTAATAAATTTAACTTATTAAGACATAACTAACCTTATGACATCTTTTTTATTCTTCTCATTTGTGGTTCACTAATCATTGGGTGAAGGTTTATTCTAATAATGTTGGTATCTTGGTTCAGGTAATCATAATGGTACCCTCTTCTATTAAATTTGATTTTGGCTTTTTACGATTGTATCAATCTTGCTTGTGAGTTTTTAGATTTTTATATCAAAAGGGTTTGCCTTAATTGCTATTAGAGCAAGGCTTCAAAAATCAAATTATACCTTTCTAAAATTTTGTTTTTTTATTCCATGTATAAATTTCTCTTTGATTTTAATTTTTTTACTCCTTTTCTTGTGGCATCTGCTATTACAAAAAAAAGGTGTTCTTGTTTTTTTCCCCCCTACATATTAGTAATACCAAATTAAAAAAATAAGAAGAAGAAAAATGTTAAAAAACTAAAGATCGAGTTCTATCACAAAAACACTTATACGAAGAAAATTGAACAAAACCACATTAGAATCGCTTCAAAATTGATATCGTGGGGCTTTTGGGCAAAATAACATAAAACATTAAATTTGGATTTATTTGGACTTTCTTTGCTTTGCATTTCAAATTCGAATGATTGTGTAGATAGGTTTAATCAATTTGCATCAACTTATTAATCATGTTTTGTTGTAATTAAAATTGACCTAAATAGCATACTAAAATTACATTTAAGATATTTAGGTGTTAACAAAGTCATTTTCATTAATTTTTATTTGACTTATTTTGCATTTTAAAAAATATCTATATTTCATTCTCATTTATTTGTTACTAGCAAAATCAAAATCACTTTTGAAGCATGATTATGCAACCAAGATCCCACAAGTTATTCTCTATTATTCACAAATATTTTATAAAATAAAAACATAATTTCCAATGTCTATGGAACCATAAACTACTTAATATTGAAAGAAGTAAACCGATCAATAAGCAGCTCATACAGAGACTCAAATTGCTAGCAGCCTGTAGGTTACTTTTAATGTAAAAGAATCAAATTACCAAAATAATATAGACTTAATTATTGCAACGACAACAACCCACCTCTCATTCAAAGCCCATCGAATATTGAAAGAGATGAAACATGCCAACGAAGAGAAATATGAATAAATACCGCAAAAATTAATAAAAATGCTCAAACATAAATATTAAATACATAATATAAATTCAGAAAATAATTCACATAAACTCTATATATATATATATATATATATATATATATAAAATAATTATAATGATGCTAATAAAATTTGATTTAATTTAGTAATTATATATACACTAATTAAATGCTATTTAGATAAACAAAAAAAAAAATATAATAGTACATCTTGACTATGTTCATAAATTATAAGAACTATAAATCAACTTTTAATAAGTGATCCTAAAATACCTTCAAACAATGAACTTCATTTCATCTACAAATAAAAAATCATCATGATATTTATAAGCATAAAAATTCATTGATAATTGAAAAGAAAAACACCATACAAGTCAGAACTTATTTGTTTTGATGATTTGACTACTTTGTCAATTAATTACCTTTCATAATATAAATTATAATTTTAAATATAATACTTAAATAAAGATATTCTAACATGTAGTTATAATTAATTTATCATATTCTTAATTTTATCATTATAATTATGCTTATGAACATACAAACAATCAAGAACATGCGAAACAAGAGCATGGAAAAGCTTTCATGTTTATCAAATAAATTGAACAACCCAATCATATATTCACATATATACATATAATGATAAATATTTTGGAATTTCATGAATGTTATGCCATAGTACTCATCATGAAGTTCTCCTCAGCCAATAATGTTTATGGTTATATAATTCTTAAAAGGTTGCTTTTAATAAATAGCACATATATGCATATCTATATTTCAAAGACTCTTCCTTTCTAATTCTTTTCTTTTCTTTTCATTTTATTTTATTATAATGGAAAGTGGGAGAATAAAATAAAATCCCTCAATTACTATTTAGGGTTCATAAAAAATTGAAAGAAAACAATAATCTTTAAGTGAAAAAACATGAGTTCTTAAACGTAATATTGTTCTAATAAAATATGTAAGCAATTCTTTAACTGTAAACACGCATTATGTTTATGTTTATGGTCCTAGAATTTTACATTCAAATAATTATTTAAAGAAAAAAAATACTTTAATCCATAATAAGTCTTTAGAGTTTGAAAATTGAATGTAATTTGATAAAGAAAATTATATTTCTCTTTAATTCTTGATTGTTTTATGTAAGTTTTTGATAAAATAAAATGTTAAGTTATAGGGTACGTAAAGCAATGACTAGTTTTTTTAATAGACTCTATGTAAATCACACATTTATTAAATAAAAAAACTACCTCTCATATTAATTAATAAGATTTTAGCGTTAATATTTATTAAATCATCTAAGAACACGTTATTTCATTCATGTTGGCCACGTATGGAATGCTCCAAATGCCAACAAATATAGACTAGAATATTACATTAATTATATCTATACCTGTCAACCCATTCTATACTAGCTAGAATTGCAGAACTGATCCGGTGCGTTTTCCATTTCTTTTTTATGAAGTATATATATCATACGAGCACTGTTCGTTGTCTGTCTCATATATATGTGAAACAGCTTCTTGATGAAAGGTTTCTTGGATTTTGGTTCTTTCACAGGATAAGCTCACTTTCATTGACTTGAATCCTATACATGTATACTGTTTTGGGTCACCAAACTTCTGCCATATTTCTGGGAAAAAAAGGTTTTTTTTTTTGGAAGATTTTGGAACGGCAAGTTCCTCCATTTATGAAAGCCCATATTCATGGTTAGTGCCATACTTCGGACAGGATGGTCTCTTGACTCAAAATCTCTTTTTATACAAGCTGTAAAACTCTTCTGGAGCCTATAAATACTCCTGCACTAGTCACCAGTACTCTTCATTCCAAACATGGCTCTCCTCCGCCCAAGCACTAAAGCAGCTATGGTATCGATACTGTCCATTTTTGTCTTCTGTTTTCCTTCTACTGTTCTCTCTGAATCCTTCAGGCAAATCTTCTTGCCACCCACAGGCTTCGGCCCTGAATCCCTTGCCTTTGAATCTCCCGGTGGAGCCTTCTATACTGGTGTTAATGACGGTCGTGTTCTTAGATACCAACCACCTACTGGCAGCTGGACATCCTTTGCCATTACCTCACCAAACCGGTAAAACCCTATGTGTCACACACCTTAATTATAAACCAGAATTTTTCTCTCCTTTTTTTTCTTTAGTATTATAGACACTAATCCTTTCCTTATAATAGTTTAAAAAATCTCGGAATAACTTGCTGATGATCAAATATATTGCTACCTATTTTCTCAGGACGATAGCACTTTGCGATGGCACCACCGATCCCGATAAAGGACCTATCTGCGGAAGGCCTTTGGGTTTGGCGTATAGTCCTTCCACAAAATTGCTCTACATAGCCGATGCATATTATGGACTCTTTGTTGCTGACTCAAATGGGAGACTTGCTAAACAAATTGCCACCAGTGCTGAAGGACAACGTTTTGTCGCTTGCAATGCTTTGGATATAGACCCTATCACAGGAAACATCTATTTTACAGATGCTAGTGCTGTCTATGATCTAAGGTCATCAGTTAATTTACACTAGTAGTGTCCATTTTCTTTTTGTTTGGAACGAAACGAGTTATAAAAGATCAAACATTACATGAATTTTTGCGTCTCATTTCGCAGGAATTCCTCGAAAGCTCTTCTTGCCAATGACTCAACAGGAAGGTTAATGAAATATGACGTGAGGAAAAATCAAGTCACCGTGTTATTGAGAAATCTTTCGGTGGCAGTGGGGGTTGCAGTCAGTAAAGATGGCGGGTTTGTCCTCGTCTCGGAGTTCGTTGGCAATAGGATTCGACGATATTGGCTCACAGGACGGGATGCCGGGACTTCAGATATATTCCTAAGCAACCTTAACATTGTGAGGCCAAACAACATCAAGAGAACTAGTTTGGGCGATTTTCGGATAGCAGCTGCAACTGTTAGACAAGATTCACAAACACTGGTGCCCATAAGAGTCAGAGTCGACGAGCATGGTAGAATCTCGGAGACTGTGTCTCTTGAGGCACAGTATGGAAGTACTCCCATCAGCGAAGTTCAACAGTCTGGTCTCTCGTTATATGTTAGCTCAAGGGGTGTGAATTTCGTTGGTGTTTATACTCCTTAACAAGGTCCTCAAATAATACCAAGCATGCATACTAAGTGATGCATCTAAATAAAATATTTGACGTAAAAGTCTTTCTGTGTACTTTCTTTTGCAGTTATAATAAAAGGGAATCGATAAATTTATCGGAGCTGAATGTTGATGCCTTTTCCGGCCTTACTATCTGCTGCCTTTTGATGTGATCATGGATGTATTGCTGAACCAAATAAGAACTGCATCTCTGGCAATAATTTACTGAACCCAAAATCACAAGAATTGCAGACTATGGACAGAGAACAATCCAATGTCTCACAGTTTGGCATAATTTATGGACAAATGTCATTTCAAGTGCAAAAATTATTATCCTGTGAAAATTATCTTAATAACCAAACCAGTTTACACGAGATTTTGTGTTGGATATTATCCTGTGAAAATTATTATCAGAAGTTTCTAGCTCCTACGCCAAAAAGGAAAAGAAAAGATAAAATCATATTACAATTTTTCGATACACTCTTGCTGAATGTAAACTTAAGTTATGTTCAAAGAAATTAGTGATAGTTTAACATGGATAGCAATGCTAAATTGCAAAGTAAAGAACTAAGAACAAGAAGAAATTTGAGGAAAAGATATATTTTATTAAGTGTTTTTCTTTTCTATACACTTAGTTTCTATCTTCTACACTAGTACTTATGTTTATGCTTCTCTTTACAAGTTTATTTATTCCTAAACAAACAAGGAATTAAAATAAACAAAGAAAAATCCTTTAAACTTGATTTCATATAACTCCCATCATATCTCTCAATTTGACAAAACATTATATTTGAGTGGCTTTAAGAAAATATCTGCGACTTGGTCTTGGGTCTTATTTGACTTTTAACTTTTTTGTTTGTAATGCAATCTCGTAGATAATGGAATCTTGTGTTAATGAGCTTATTTTTGTCATGAAATACTTGATTTTTTTGTTAATACAATGACTAATGAGTTGTTCATATAAAATTTTATAGGCTTTTCTTATGGCATTTGCAATTCTTTCAATAATCTTCTTAACCATATAGAATGACAAACACATGTTGTAACGGTTACTTACTCAGCTTCATATGTTGATAATGTGTTTGATTTTCATTCATTCATCATGAACTAATAATATTATGGCTTCTTACTCCTCTTCTACTAGATTGATATTCTTTTCAGTTCTTTTGGTTTGATTCCAACAATCCCTAGCATAATGACCTATTCTTTAACAATTATAACCCTTAATTTTTGTTATCAAACCTGGGTCTCAGATTGTTATTGTCTATGGAACCGATTAGTTTCAATCGATTGATCGATCAACCTGTTAGGGCTGCCTTCGCCTCCTCTTTCAAATCTACCTCTTCTTCCTCTTCCTTTGCCTTGTCTTAGTCTTCTATCTCATTTGGTATATCCAAAGCCATCTTGCTTCTCTTTTCTAGAGAATTTTGAGAATAGTGCTTGTGCACCTATGTCTTATTGAATTTCGTTGACTCTTTTTTTATAGGCTTGTAGTTTTTCAATGAGACCTTGAATTGTCAAAAAATTCATATTTTATGATTCCTTTATCGCGACCACTACATAGTGGAATTTCTTTTGTAGCGAGTGTAAGATCTTTTATACCACGTATGTTTCTTCTATCTTCGCCCCATATCGTTTCATCTGATTGTATATGGCCAACACTTTAGCAAAGTAATTTAAAATACTTTCTGATTCAAGCATATGTAATTTTTTAAAGTTACCTCGTAACTTTTATAGGTGTATCTTTCTTATATTATCAGCTTATTGGTTTGATTGTTGCAAAACTTCACGTGCTTACTTGACGGTAGTTGTGTTAACCACTATCTCAAAAATGATATCATTAAAACATTAATGGATGATTCTGAGTGCTTGTTAACCTTTTCTTCGTGTCTTTTGCAAGGTCTCTTTTTGGGTTGAAGTCAACGATACTCTTTTCATAGGCTCTTCAAAGCCTTTTCAATCGTTTCCCACGCATTTTAGGAATCTAGCCAAACTTTCACACGAATACACCAAATTAAAAAAGGAAGTGATCACAATAACTTGAAAAAAAAATATTTTTTTAAAAGGAAAAAAAATATGTTTTCAAAAGGAAAAAAATGATGTAGTTTAATTCTTAGCCAATTAAATATGAAATGATGAAATTGAGTAAGGTTTGGGTCAACCCACTTAACATGACAAACCTATAACTTAGATAATAAGGGGCAAGCCAATCTGAGTTAATCCGCAACTCAGGTCATGAGATCAGGATAACCCGATAAAAAAGAAAACGAAAAAAACCACAAACTCCATTAAATAAAAAACCAATATCGAATGATGAAATCATAAAAGAAAATAAGTAAAAAAAACAATATTAACTCGTGTTAACTATTCAAACCTATGATCTTGGTCATTAGACTAGAAGTATCATATTTAAAAAATCCACGAAACCCAATCTCTAACCAATTAAATGTTAAATGATGAAATTAAAAAAATAAAAATTCAATTATACAAAAAGATCCAAAACCAAAAATAACAACAAAAAATAGAAGTCAAAATTGAAATAAAAAAATAAATTAGATGACAACTATAAGTTTTTGACTCAAGGGTGAATTTGAAAATAAAAATCAATTTAATAAAAAGATAAAAAAAAAACAATCTAAAGAATAAGAAATAAATTGAAAAAAAATAAATTAAGATTGAAGAATGAATTTGAAGACAAATAAAATTTTTTCAGAAGAACCAAGAAAAATAAAAAATAAAAAAAATAAAAGCTAAAATTAAAATATTAATAATTAAGAGAACAATTTTGAAGTTTTGAATGATAACATGAATTTTCAAGGCAAAACAAAAATAAAACAAATAATAAAAAAAAAGTTCAAATTGCAATAAATCATCCTGTTATTACCACTATGCGATTCCAAAAGGAAAAAAAATTTCAATAACACAATAAAAAAATATTTTTAATTGGTAAAAGGAGCCGCTGCCAAAAAAAAAAAACCATAGGGGTCGAGAAATTTTACCATCAATTAATTTAATTATACCACCAACATCAAGGCAACTATTTATTAAAAAGAATAAAAAATAATTATACTCACGATAATAAATAATAAAATATATCTATAGGCTAGTGTTTTTACCTTTTTGTTATTTTATTACCTGCGGTCATTTGTTAGCAGACCTACTATATGAGCAACCTATATTATTTGCAGAAAATAGTTTAGTCTTTAGTTCCCAAACTCGAAAGCAGCTCGACTCAATCCAGTCTCCTACCCGTTACTCGGGAACTCAGTAACTCAGTCTCTCTTTGAGTTGGAGCTATGTCAACAAAAATAGCCCTTAAATTTTCTCGATCCAACCGTATATATCGCCCCTCTGTAAATCTTTCTCTCTCTCTAAAACACAATTTTATTCAGTATAATTTAAATTTTATTTAGTGATTGATGGTTATCATTGCTTTAATCAATCAATCAATCAATCAATTTCAGGAACCTGTTGAAGGCAAAATCGTGATTAAATCTCCATCCTCAATTTCTCACTATGGAATTCGCCTCTCCGTCAACGGATCTGTTAACTTGCAGGTTCCAGGATAATTTCATCAATTTCTCTCTCTCCCTTTATCTATCTGTTTGATTTGCGAGAAAACTTTTTTAAATCTGATTTGGTGTGGTGTTGTGTTTTGAAAGCAGGTTCGAGGAGGATCAGCTGGAGTTATTGAAACCTTTTATGGTGTTGTCAAGCCAATCACCATCGTGTATGTTACTAGTATTTTTGCTCCATCTTCTTTTAAATTACTGTATAAAGTGTGCTTAATGTTAAATAATAGTTGATGCATTAAAAAAGAGAGAGGGAGAGGGAGAAAAATGGCTGCATTTCTGTTTTTCTCACAAATATGTTTTGCTTTGTGTTAATGTTTGCTGAAAATGAACTCGGTATTGAACGAGTGATCAAATCAGTGGACTTGGTGTGTGATTTTTCATGTATTGTATTTAAGCAATGGATTTTCAAGCAGAGTATTACCCTGATTGCTGCGAATGTTACCTAACATGGAAACAGGAATAAGAGCATTGAGGTTAAACCGTCGGGAAAGATTGGTTCAGGCACAACTGAGGTATTTATAACAAACAACTCGCTCAAATTTAGTTTGATTTTAGCTTTTTGATAGCTGAAGAAATATTTAATAGAAGAAATTATAATGTGGGCTAGTCTTGTCCCTCGGAATTCGTTTTTTCATGAAATATCATCTCCTTTATGCTGGTGTTATCAATCATTTTATATACCCTTTTTCACCTGTGAATTGTGATAGTTTTATTATTATTATTATTATTATTATTATTATTATTATTATTATTCCGTTAATTTTAGTGTTTGCTTGGTCTGGCAGGTACCATTTACCATGGTTCTGAAACAAAATGGGGAAAAAGAAATTATAATGTGGGCTAGTCTTGTCCCTCAGAATTCGTTTTTTCATGAAATATCATCTCCTTTATGCTGGTGTTATCAATCATTTTATATACCCTTTTTCACCTGTGAATTGTGATAGTTTTATTATTATTATTATTATTATTATTATTCCGTTAATTTTAGTGTTTGCTTGGTCTGGCAGGTACCATTTACCATGGTTCTGAAACAAAATGGGGAAAAAAGTTTGGAAAGATTTTATGAGACCTTTCATGGAACGGATGTTAGCATTCAGGTGGATATATTTTTTGTCCTATGAAAGAAGAAATGTGTAACTGAAATTATTCTTGTTATCTTCTTTTTAATTTTTCATGGTTCTAAGGCTTTCCCATAATTACTTTCACACTTTTGTAAGACTTGATGATTGATGATTTCTGTGATAGTATTTGTTTACTGTAGATATAGCAAGAGGATACCTTTATAAATCACTATCTGCAACCATGGAAGTTATAGTTGAAAGTGATAAAGGTGTGGTGTGATTTTCTTATGATATATGTATTATTGTTAGGGAATTAAATAAGCCGCTGTCTTGCTGATGCTGTTGCATTTTCAGCTGATCTGCTTGAGCGACCAGTTTCTCCTGAAATGGCTATCTTTTACATTACTCAGGACACTCAGAGACATCCTTTACTTCCTGAAATAAAGTCAGGTGCGCTTCTTAGTCATCTTAGCTAAGACTCTTTCTCCAACCTTAATTTGAATTTTGGAGAAATAGTTTCCTCTTTAGGCATTTACATGCATGTATTTGTGATGCAGGCACTTTAGTATCTTATTATGCAGCTTCTTATGTTCAAGTGAAACTCAACTGATTATAGATGTCATTCAATAGGTGGTTTTCGGGTGACAGGAAGAATGTCTACTCTGTGTTCTTTGTTGGATCCCATCAGTGGAGAGTTAACAGTTGAAACATCAGCAGTTCCCATTTCCTCCATTGACATACACTTGCTCCGTGTAGAGTCAATTCTAATGGGAGAGAAAATTGTGACTGAAACTTCTTTGATTCAGACCACACAGGCATGATATGTTCCCTATCTTGCCAAAGTACTTTGACTTTTACAATGTTTCGATCTCAAACTTCTGTATTTTCTCTGGTGTTTGTTAGATAGCAGATGGAGATGTCTGTCGTAATCTGACTTTGCCTATCTATGTTATCCTTCCCCGCCTTTTGACTTGTCCAAGTGTCTTTGCTGGGTGAGTTGCAAACTTCTCCTGACTCTTGTTTGTATCTTGTATTTTTGGATCTGCATGAAGATGGAAGGCACTAGTACTTATCTTTAAAAGGGGATTATAGTGATGTTAAAAAAAATTACATAATGGCTCTATGAGTTAGAGGCATAAGCACTTCATTGACATTTTAATTTACGGAAGGACATGAATTCCATCTTGGCTGGTAAAATCTGCCTATTGGTTCTGACTTCACGTGCTCTATTTGTAGTTTTAAATTTTCCCCAAGCAACCTCTTTCATTTTATTTTAAAGGGTTTGATTCTGCCAATGGAAAGGAAATTTTAGTAATTCATATAGGGGGAGAATTGTTTGATACAAGGTGGGAAAGCTATGCAAACCCACTGAGATTTTTTTTTTCAAATTGAAACAAAAAGTCTCTTTAAACTCGAATCCAGCGTCTGCTAAAAATATTACAATTGTATCTTTTTTTGCAAGCTATTCTTGTGAACTCGTTCCCCTCCCTAGCAGTAGCACTGCTTTATGCTTAGGTTTGCTCACACATCTGATTGTTCTTAAATGCTAGCGTTTTATGCCTTGTGGTTGTTTTCATTGTCTTTTTTTTTTTAATTCTCTTTGCAGTCCATTTTCAATTGAGTTCAAAGTGTCCATTGTCATCAGCTTTCAGTCAGAACTGTCCAAATTGCATAAAAAATCTGATCCAAGAACTCCAAGACTTTGGGTAAGCATTTCTCTGAATTTCATTGTAGAGGAAACCTATTTGTTTGCATCTAAACTGTCTTTCAAATTTCAGCTGGCAATGGAAACTTTACCGCTTGAACTTGTTCGAACAAGATGAGGTGATGTGAAAGACAATATTTGAATAACTTAGTGTATAAAATGTCAGAATACAATAGTATTTTTTAGTATATATTTAATCTGCTATCATAGCTGTTGCTTACCCGTATGTGATTGGTGCCCTCAACACAGGCATGCATGGGCCAAAGATCTGTAAGATATTATGATGCATTTTCAATCCTCCGAATTGAAATCGTCTTCATGTTAGCAGATTAATAATTTTAATGATTCAGAAGGTTTAACATGCCTCTGTTAAACACTCAAGTTGTTTTATACATCGGGAAAACGTGCAGCCATCCTGCAATGAGGACTCTGTTTGGCATGGATTCCCTGAATATATATAAATTTTGATTCAAGTTCTGTTGGTTTCAGCCAGGTTTTTATCCAAGAGATGGCAACTTGGTGGACACATCCTTTCTGGATAGACAGGATTAACAACAATGGATGGTAAATTAGGTGAAACTAGTTAGACCAGTACTTTATTCAAGATTATATTAGCTTGTGTTCTAAATCAAATTCAAGATTAACAAATCCTCGAATATTAATCTACTTCAAATTAGTTTCGTAATTCAAATGGTAGACTAATTCAAGGGAAATGAGGATGATAATCTGAGGATGTCGAAATTTAGACTCAGTTCAAGAATTTGATATAGCTAAAGATAATTGCTGGGAATTAGATTAAGAGTAGAAAAGATGCTAGATTTTGCCAGATCTTAGTAATAGATACAAGTAAGCTTAGATTGCAATCGTAGAATTCGATGAATAATGATGGTTTAATCTGGATTAAAGAGCACCATGTAAGGTTGATTGGCGGTCATAGTTGAATTGGATTGGGGTAATTGCGGGCAATTATAGGCCCTTTTGCAACCTTCTTACCATTTACACAAAACTCGTGTTGTTTGATGCTTTGACCAAGATTAATTGCCTCTTGATTTGTAATTGCTTTAAATCTCATTTCATCAATGCATCTAAACCCAATCTAATTATCTACCAACTCTTTCATCTTTTGGCGTCCAATAACTCCATGAATGGTCACCATCTAGCACATTTTTGGCTCCTTTTTTCCCTTTTTTTTTTTTTTTATATATTTAGATAAAAAATTGATTTAATAAAAAAACTCATTAAACACACTGAAAGAAATAGAATTTGACGTGCAAGCATCGCTTGTTCCCTCGTTGCTTAACAAGGAGAGAATGAGAATCATCGAGTCTTAGGCTACAGAACCGATAATAACTCTCCTCCTTGACCCTTTTTTATCCACAGCATGAGCATTTCTAAAGAGTCATATAGCAGCTAAGAGAACCACTATTGCGTTCACTGTCTAAGACTAGCTTATAGTCATCCTATTGCGTTCAATCCAACCTCATTAGCCTCAAAACATCAAGAACATCATGTACAAGATTAATGCAATTAAGAGGAGAGTATGTTTTGGACTGTGAAATTCAAACATGGAGATGGCAGCAAAAATCCCCGGAGATATAACAAATGCTGCATGAAACGAAAAACAAAAATTAACAAGCCTAACATATTACACTTTATCAAGCCAACGTAGATAGTAAATTTTCCGTGCAACCCTGCTGTACTGTCAAAGTTTCTTCATTATCAGAAAATTCTTCTTCTTGTAAATGTGTAATGCTCTCGATGTTCATGGACTTCGGGGGCAAATTGAAAGCATTCACCATTTGTGTTAAGAAAGAAAGCAAGTAGAATATTGGTGCAGTTGGTTAATGAGATGAGAAAAGTCATGTCAGTGGCATCCTCTCCCGCAAGAAAAATTTTGCCAAAATTCAGAATTTGAAGATTTTGGAGGTTTCCTAGATTTATTTGCACAGATCCTGAGGCATTGGCTACGGAAATTATATCTCTCCTGAACTATATGGTGAGACCAAAGATAGGTTTCTCTGTATCTTAACGCCTTCCTTAACACGGAAGCCTGTCAGATTATTTTGAAGCTCACTGCTAACCATAAATTTTGCAGCAGAGAAAACGTAAAAGGCAAGCAAGACTGCAAGTTTTTGTTTTTTTGGTAAACTGGTATGCTTTTTTCTTCATTGTGCAGAACTGGTCACATTATAAGATATTTACAGGCACAAAAGTCTTGATTGCTAGAGCTTTGTATCAAGGAAATTTTCTCCATATATAATTAAAGATCCCTTAACTTTAGGGACCCCATTTTTGCAGATATAATTTCTGCATTTAAGTTAAATGGTTCGAATCATAGGTAAAATCGCAAGAAAATCAAAGTTTTAGAGTCAATTAAAGGTTAAATTGAAGAAATTCGTACCCAAGAATCTTTTTGAAAGAGGCGCCGAACTCTGGGGACTAAATTGATCAAAATCAGGGGTGAAATTGAAGATATTTAAAAGTTTAATGCTCAATTAAGGGTCAAGTTGTATAAATCCGAAACCAAAAACCAAAATAAAAAAGGTGCTAAAATTTGAGGCTTATGCTGAAGTTCAGCAAGAGCAAAATTGCATAAAATTAAAAGTTCCAGGCCATTCAGGAGTGCAATTAAAAGAAATAAAAAGCCGAAGGACTAAATTAAACTTTGACCAAATTCTTAAATTAAAACCCTAAAGCCAAAAAACAACGCTGTTTTGAAAACAGTAAAAAAAAAAAAATAGATCAGGCGAGCAATGTTAACGGTCTTGACAATGAATCTTGGTCCCAACATATATACTCTCCATATGCCAAGGCAGTGTGCACTACTGCCGTCATTTTCTTTTCATGGATCGAGTATTTATGTTCAACATCATTCAACTTTTGACTCTCAAAAGCAATCAGATATCCATATTGTACCAGCACTACTGTAACAGCCCGACCCAACTTGTCATATATTGTCCGCTTTGGGCCTTACCGCCCTCACAGTTTTGTTCCTGGTGACGTGAGCCCACAATTTGAGCCTGACGCCCCAAAACGAGTATAACAAGTTAGCAATCAGCACTCTTAATAAGGCCAACTATCAATCCCTCACCCGCCGATATGAGATATGACAATCCAAAGTTGGTCTGGGCTGTTACAACTACCCCAATAATCATATCCGAAGCATCAACATGCATTCCAAATGGCTTCTTAAAATCTAGCAGCCCCAAGACTAGAGCTGATGCTACAGTTGTCTTTAGCTTTTCAAAGGCCTATTGGCAATCAACTCACCATTCCCATCTCTAATTCTTCTTTAGAAGATCTGAGAGATAAGTTGTTTTCTTACTATAACCCTCAATGAATCGTCTATAATAGTTTGCAAGCCCCAAAATAGATCTCAATTCCATGATTGTCTTCACATGTCCCTCCCTAATTAAATAGCCTACGACCATAATCTCAGTTTTTGCAAACTCATATTTTTTCCTCTTTACATATAATTCATATTCCCTCAATCTACTTAGAACTCTAAAAAGATGAATTACATGATCTTTAATTCCTCTACTATAGACTACAATGTCATATAAGTAGACTACAACAAAGTTGTTCAAGAAATCATATAAAACATCATTCATGAGATTACAAAATGTTGTTGGAGCATTTGTTAGGTTGAATGACATAATTAAAAACTCATATGAGTCATACCTCGTCACACAAGTAGTCTTATGCTCATCATTCTCAGTAATCCACACTTGCCAATATCCCGATTGCAAGTCCAACTTTGTAAAAATAGAGGCTCCATACAATCTGTCCATCAAATCCTGAATTAAAGGAATTGAATATTTATTTTTATGGTTGCCATGCTAAGTGCTCGGTAGTTCACACACATACGAAGACTCCCATTTGCCTTCTTTTGAAAGAGGACTAGAGCACCATATAGAGCTTTGGAAGGTCGAATAAACTCATTTATTAGATAGTATGCCTTCGAGCCTTATCTCTTTCCCCTTTAAGCTCTCATCTCCTAGATAGCACGCCTTCAAGCCCTATCTTGTCATCCTTCAAGACTTCCGTGGCCAAAACGTTTTGCCAGGTAAGTCGTATTTTTCACTTGAACAGGTCGCCCATTACAATGAGATCACTTTGAAAAATCGTTGTATTTTTCACATGGGTAGGTCGTCCATTATAATAAGACCATTTAGAAAAACCTTCACATTTTTATCTAGGCAAGTCACCCATGAAAATTTGACCATTTCAAAAATCTTTGAATTTTACCAATTGACAGGTTGCCTGATACAACTATACCACTTCAAAAAATCTTTTAGTTTTCACAAAGATCATCTTTTTCTTTACAAATCCTATCTCTTTTCTTTCGAGTACGCTTTTCAACCTTTGTATTCCAGACAATACAATTTTCAGCCATATCTCTTATCTTCCGAGTGTGCTTTCTAGCCATCGTCTCTTAGATAATGCATTTTTAACCCTATCTTTTTTTGCACAAATTTCAAATAATAAATATTAATATGAATTAAATTTAGAGGCTCACTATTTTTTTCAATAGAATAGATCGAAAGACTTAACTAAATAAATAAGGAAAATAGCTTTAATGATTTTTTTGTGTACAATAGTCATAAGATTAAGCTTGATAGCCCATCACTTAAGTATCTCTTGTCCACAAACATCTCACTCCTAATTAGAATAAATTTATGAGGCTTAAAAACCATTATAAACTTGACTAGTTTAAATCTTTTATTATCTCAATAACATGAAAAACATTACAAATATATATTACATTAAAAAATAATATAATTAAATTAAATCACAAAATGCATCACACGTGGATAAAGAAGAATTTAATTTAATAAAGGTGTGTAATAATTAAATAAACATCCCACCATCTCATTTTCTATATTTATATATTATTATTGTATAAAAGCTCCAAAATGTTTGGGTTTAGCAAGGGCATTTTATCTTTTACCTTTGATCTATTTTTAAAATGTGTACAAGTATTATAAAGTGTGCAGTCAAATGGTAAAGTCAAATGGTAAAACACATGGTTGACTCCTAAAGATGCCTTTTCTTAATTTTGACAAATAAATTAACAGCAAACACTTAATGCCACAAATCATGGAAATTAACGATAGTTAAACAATAAATCAACTTCTAGTAAACAAATAAATACATTTCAGTTTCTATGCATTTTGGTGTGCTGTTTCGAGGCTATATATATATATATATATATATTAAATCAACATAATTTCATTTCAAATTCAAAAGTAAGTTAACTTGAAATTATGCAATTCAAATTTCAAACATAATGTTAAAATTTAAATATTTCTATTTAGTAATTATTAGATTGTTGGTCTGTGCTCCACCGCGGGTCAGATTAATTTTTTTAACATAAAAAGAAACATCCAGGTGTAGCTAATATTTTTTTAGTATAAAAAAATTAAATTATATAGGAGTTGACCTGATGTGACCTAATTGACTTGACGAGTCTAAAGACAACCTATACGATTGGTAAAAATATAGTTTAACTTAAAATAAATTCAAGATGACATCCTTTTATTAAATATTAAGACGATAATTTATTGGTTCAAACAATGTCAACCCATGTTATCCTTATAAATTCATAACCCGGGTCATGATACCATGATAAATTCAAATAAAATAAATTAAAACAAATTATGAAGCTTAATTTCCAATAAACCTATTGTTGAATGATAAAATTGAAAAACAAAATCAATCTAAAAGAATGACATAATAAAACGACATAAGACTACTCGGGTTAACTTGTAAAACCAGTGATCCAGGTCATGAGACTAGGATAACTTCACAGAAAACAAAATGAAGTAAATGAAAAAGACTAATTCATAATCAACCAAATGTTAAAGATGTTGAATGATGAAACTGGAAAAACATATCAATTAAAAAAATAGATAAAAAACTCAAGTCAACTAGGTTAATCAGCCAAACCTATAATATAGGTCATGAGACTAAGATAACCATAAAGGAAAAAAACCATAATAAATTATGAAGTTCAATTTCTAATAATCCAAGTATTGAAGAATAAAATTAGAGTAAACAACATAAATTTAAAAAGAAAAACATTATTCACGGAATAAAATACGTGGAATGAAACTAGAATATCACACTTAAAATTTAGCCAAAAAATTCAGAATAGACCAATATTCAGATATAGATGAAATTTGTTCTGGGTTGTTTTATTTTTCTTAGATTGCATATATTGGTTATTTCGGGTAGAACAGAACATAATTGACAACTTTGGCAGAAACTGATTTAGCTATGGTAGCTAATATAACCGTTGTCAGACCAAAATCACTCATATGAGCAGTATGGTCTTTATCAAGAAGGAAATTGCTTAGTTTTGTTATTCCTTTTTGAGTTGTTTCAAATTGTTTAGTTCAATTAACAACATGAAAATGCTACTTAACTAGCAAAATTAAAATATCTATGCAAAAATATACTAATTCTAATTAGATTTATCATGCATGTAAAAACATGATCAATCAATCATACTTAACTTCATCAATCATGGTCAATTGACCATGGACAATCATTATCATTGTTAATAATTATAGTAAATCAATCATGATCAATTTGTTTTTTTTTAAATATTATTAACATCTTCTATGTCAGATAAATACTAAATTAAACAAATAGTCGATTTATGTTGTTTTCAAGGAATCAAAAGGTTGCCTTCATTGCTCACACCTTCAAAATGGAATCTTAAAACTAACCATGGGTCGGCGATCACTCTTATCATGATCTCACACGTTCTCTACCTCCGCCAACTAACAGGTCAATTATGCAATCTGTCTTTGTATGTCTTTTATCACTCGTTACTAAACATCTCTTTCCCAAGAGGGGACATCTTTATCCTCTACTACACGAGCAACATGTTTGCGTTCTTTTTAAGCCATGGTTAATCCAAAGCACAAAATTAACCATTATGTGTTATGGGGATATCTTGACAAGCTAATTAGGATTGGTAAGGTAAGATAAGAAAAAATAGTTTTGGTAACTAAAAGTCTTAACTAGTCTTTAGTAGTTCTAGGTAAATGGTAGGTTATGTTAAAAGAAAGATGAAAATCACCCGAAAATATCTTACTTAAAGTAACTTGCTTCATGCTTATTTTTTATGATAAAAAGGTACCTATTGTGAATTTATGCTAAGAATTTGTCTAAACTGGTATATATGCTTTTGTTACTAAAAGAAAAGGACTACTAAGACTTAAGACAATTGTTGCTACCCAATTTTTGACCCATGTTTTAATAAATTTTCAGAAAAAATCCAAAAATAGCGAAAAGCATTGAAAACCCAAAAAATACATTTTTAATACATTTGCATCGTTTTTAGCATTTTTAGCATCGTCTCAAAAGAATTTAAATTTTCAAAGGTCTTTCGAACGCGTTCAACTTTTAACGCGTTAATTTTAAAATAATTGATTTTCCTCATTTGAGTCGACGTTGACTTGCTCGTTTCCAAAAAAATACAAAAAAATTAAGAAAAATCAAATTTTACAAAAAAAGAAAGTTGAGGAATCAATTTTGAGGCCCAAACAATTATTTACCTATGCATAGGGAATTTTGAATATCGGAGGGGGAGGCAACACAAAAAAAAAAAAAAAACTTTTTTCTTCACCCGAAACTAGCCGTTCCCCCTGGCCCAAGACCATTTGATCCCTTTCTTTCGGCTGAAAATCAGGGACTCAGCCCCACCCAGGGTCTTCTTTTCCTGATTTCTAGCCGACAATGAAGGCTCCTCCATCACGAGGAGAACCCCTATTTCTGCTCATCCCCAGCTACAAAGTGGAGGGAGGGAGATTTTCCATTTGGGGCTTCTTCCTCACAGCCGTGGGCAGGGGCCTACGGCTCCCCAGTCCCTCTTCCTTCCCCGTTGAACCCCCTCCCCCTTTGATGACCATTTTCCTTTCTTCTCCTCACAGCTCCCTCAACTGGCCGCCCCCCCACCCCCCTTTGGTTTTTTTTATCTTCTCCTCACAACTCCCTCAACTGGACCGCCAGCGTTCCCCCCTCTGCAGAACGTTCCCCACGTTTTCAGCTCCTTCTCCCCTGCCACCACACCCGAAGACCAGCCCCTTCGTCTCCCTCCCCAGTTTGAAAATTTTCCCCCTTCACAGCTGCCATCCACTTCCCTCTGCTCCGCCAGCCTCAGCGCCTCTATTTTTCCCTTCAATCGATAGACCCACACAGCCGAACAGCCCTCACACACATCTCCCCTCCCCTTTGATTTTCTTCTTCTCCTCAGCAGCCGGCAACAAACCCACAGCCGCCTCCTTTCTCCTCCACAGAGATTGAACAGCTCCCTTTCTAGTTTCACCCATCTTCTCCACAGACAGGACACCCATTTCTTCATTCATCGGCGCAGATCGGCCTCCAGCAGCAACCTCGCTGTCCTCTTCATCTCCGCCCCACCAGCCTTGCAGCGGCTTCTTCTCCACAGAGGCAAGCCATCGCCTCCGCCTGCTTTCTCCAGACCAGCACGAACACAGCGACAGCAAGGGACAACCCTCCTCCGGCCGACCCAGCTTCAGCAGTGCCCACAGACCAGCCACAGCAGCGCCGTCCGCAGATTAACCGGCCACCAGCAGAGAACAACGAAGCAGAGAAGAAGGCGAAACCAAAACAAAGCAGATCCAAAACGGAAAACAAACAGATCCTGGAACCCGAAAAAGAAAAAAACTAAAATCAACTGCTTGCTGTGTTTTTGGGTTTATTTTGCATGTCATCGCCGGCAGGGAAGGGAAGAGGGGAGGAGGCTGTTACAGACCCCCTGCTTCACTGCTGTGTTTTTGCGGCGGCGCGTGAACCCACGCGCCTCCAGTGGCTGAGGCGCATGGAGGAGACGCGCCGCCACTGTTCCGGCGCCCAGAAGCCTCCGACACTGTTCACCCGTGGCTGCACTGTTCCTGATTCTGTTTTAGGGGTTGTTTTTGTAATTTTAAATTATGTAATGTAATTTTTGTTTAGTGTTTAAATTTTTTATAATTTTGTAATGTGATGTACGAAAAGAATAAAAAAAAAGAAAAGGAAAGAAAAAAAGGAGAACAATGATAGAAAAAGAGATGTGTGTGTGTTTGTGAATTTTTTTAATGTATGTTATTGAATCAAATAAAAAATGAATTTAATATTTTAATTTATATGCACAAATATCTAAAGGACAGATAAAAATCATGTTGTATTTCCCATAAAAATATAGAACATGTATCTATATATATTTTGGGGATTAATAACTGATTTATCAAAGCCTTAGAATTGGGCTAAAATTTTATTTTTTAAAAGGCATCAAGTCCACGAAGCAGCTTACCTCAGGTAGGGTGCGTTAGGGGTGCTAATACCTTCCCTAACCACAACCAGTCCCTTACCCGTGAATCTCTGACAAGACCAGTACATCAGGTTTCCTAGTAGCCCTCAATTAAATACTAGGTGGCGACTCCCAACGAACCAATCAAATCAAAATAACAAAAAGATAAAATCGCCAGCCGATGCCGCGCGGATGATATTTTTTTTTGACGTGCGACAGAATGGCGACTCCACTGAGGAAGGTATTGTTTTCAACATTATTGGACTAAGCTTTGTGTATTTGATGTGTTTATGTTTTTGCATTTTTGTCTTGTTTTTATTTTTTTGTTTTATTCATGCATTTTGTAGAATTGTTTCATGCATCACATATTTTAATTTTTAGCACACACAAGCTTCAGGTTAGGAGGGGGACTAACAGCTTACCTTATGACTTTTAGTCAAGGTTTAAGTTTGTGTAAACCCCAACTCTTCGTTGAGTGCTTAGACTGGTAATAGTTGGACATGTGCCATCTCATTGCCTACAAGCCCCCATATTGCCTCCACGAGCGCAATCACTGGGACAACAAGAGACCCTTTTTAGAGACCAAGTAGTAAACCTACCTTTTGTCTCACTTAAAAAGATTAGAACCTGCCTTTAGGATGTGTGCTCCGTATACATTGTTTTGCATCAGGGCAAACCCTTCTTGAAGCATCTTGAACTCAAGACTTTTGGGTGACCCAATGGCCGTCACTCAGAAAATTTTCATTGTAGAGTTTGGGCAAGAATCAAGATTCTTGTTTCATCATACAAGAGTTACGACCATATGTCACCCCTCGAAGGGCGAGTTCTTCATATAGATTACATGTTCATACATTTATCATGCATGTACCAGGAGGAAAAATAGGTTCCCCCATCCGAGCTTTGCTACACCTGATTGAACAAGGATGATGAGAAATGAAGAAAGGAGTCAAAGAGAAGCTCATTATCAAAGGGGAGTTGAGAGCATCAAAGTAGCTAGACTCAGATCTCCTTGAACAAGTGTTAAGCATCAAATGGAAAGAGAATGTCTGCACAATCTTCTGTGGAAACACTGCTTGTCCATGTCCCATTGAAGTTACATCTCCTTTTCACTAATGAACAACAACAACAATGCCTTCAGTAGCTAGAAAACAGGAGCAAATATAGAACTTCACCGTGGCAGAGCTCTCTCTGCAGAAACCTGTTTGTAGATCTGCAAGTGGAGAATCCAAGAAGGGATGCAATAGTTTCTGATCATCTATAATTTTCTCTCATCGGTGTTAGCTTGAAAATGCAAAAGAAGGGAAAAGAGACAAACCTCGGCTGAAAAATAGAAAGAAGATTGAAACTTCAACAGAGCAGAGCTCCCTCTATAGGTGTCTGTTTGATGCGCCGTCAGTGAGGAATCGAAGAGGAGACAAAGGAGTTTCAGATTCATCAGTTTCTCCTCCAACAAAAACAATGCCTCATTTCACACATTGACAGTGATAGCGCTGCATGATTCTATGCGCTGGCAAGATTACCTAGCTGTTGGAAGGTTTCCAACAATCCACAAACGACCACAACAACATTGGAAGAATGACATGATGTTGTGAAGATCATCGAAAGAATTAAGCTAGCTATGAAGATGAGAAGGATTGAAGGTTCTGTCAAGAATTCCAGAACAATGATGAGAGATGAATCAGGAGATGACTCTGAAGATGAGAAACCATAGTTACTTGGTTTAGTCAAGTCTCACTGTAGCACCAGCTACTCAAGTGTCTTTGCCAAGATTGACATCTTTCTGCCACCCAAGTTGGACTACTAACATCTGCCAGATTCCAGACTTTTTCCTGACTCTGACAGATCCCATGCAACCATCATTTTCTAGGTGGTATAATCCAGACAAGAGATGGGATGTCATGGTGGGGTCCTCGACCATTTCAGTTGAACAAATGCAAGAGTTTCAAGAATCGAGCTCAATCTGTGAAGGAGCTTGTCATCGATCATTTTGTCGCCAGAACATCCTCAGAATGACGAGTGATCGGAATTGCTTGGCAAAACAGAGATATTGCCAAAGAGGCTGATCTAAGAAGGGGTTAAACTGTCAATCATTTTTGTTATGGAATTTTTGCCATCTTGCATTTTGTTTTGGGGTCACATCTCATCCTTGAACGAAACATGTCTTTCCTTTGTCTTCCTGTTGTTTTGAAATCAAGAGATGCTTCTTTCAAAGGGTATTTTTACAAAATATGTTTGATCAAACTCCAACATGCAAAGTTTAATCATGAACATTAAAAGTGTTTTGATTGCAGAAATAACTCATGCTTGAAAATGACATGAGGTGACCAATCAATTTTGAACTCATACCTCCTGAAACTGAACCACACATCATATAACTAAGTTTTAGCAGTATGCATAATGACATGTAGTGGATTCGGTAGTTATGGACTCGTGAATCATGACTCTTACAAGTCCAAATCATTACACTAGATGAGGTCAAAATTTATCGATTCTAACCGACCTTGCTTGAAATGAGAAAAGGTCATCTTCGATATCCCTTCACTTTCTAAAGATTATATCCCTTGCAGTCCTATTTTGAGCCTGGTAAAATATTCTCTTTCAAAAAGAAACCTTGACTAGGATCACACCCCACACTGGGGGCAATGAGAGATATGTTATTAGGAAGGATGAAGACACTGATAGAATCAATGATAAAAGAAAGGCTTAGAATAAAAGCCCAATGGTTGAGAAAGGGAGAACAAGAAAAGCCATAGATTGAGGGCCATCCAAGAAAACTTTGAGGAAGGTTATGTAAAAAAAAAAAAAAAAGTGGAAATGAAGGAGAATGCCTATCAATTCTAAGAGGGGCAAAAGAGGTTTCAATGGAAGAAAGACACAACAAATGTCAAAAGTCAACACCAAAAAAATCAAGTTTCATGTCTTTTGGTGCGTCTAGGATAAAGCCTTTAGTGTCTTCAAAAGTTTTTAGATCGATTATTCACCATAGAAAAAGTTGGATTTACATTATGACCTATGTTAAGAGAATTCTGATCTTTGGGATTAACAAGGTTATATGTCACTTTCTCCACAACGACAACGAGAAAGAGAGTTGATGAATAGTTGATGTTGATCCTAGGTCTTTGAAACCCTCAAACACCTTTTGAGCCTGAATTTTCCTTTCTTTCATAAGCCATGAACCATAGCCTACATTACGTGCTTTTAAAAGCCCTTTTTGATCAAGTAAGCAATCTGAACCGATAAATGGCGATCTCAAAACTTGAAGAGTTTTCCATAAGAGTCATAGCTTCATGGATTAAGCTACTGGTTATTATGCATGCTGATAAAATTGGTGTTAAAAAAAAAACAATCTTTTTTGATGAGTCCTCAAGTTTTGACTTGAGTCTTTTGTTTTTTGAAATTCACAGAAGGTCACCTCATCATAGACCATCAAAAGATATACCCGAAATCAGAGTCTAAAATGGATACAAAGAACCATGAAAAAAAAAAAAAACCATTTTAGTCTTACAATGGGTCACTTTCTGTTTTCAAAATACATGACAATCAAAGGACTGTATATTTCGAATAACGTGTGTTGGATCTTTGACCGAAGAAACTTGATTTTCAAAAAACTGACATCTCTCTGATTTCATTTCAACAATTAGACTTGAATTGACATGATCTTTGAAATATGAGAGTTGATTCCATAACAAGAAAGATTGTTAAACAACAAGAACATCGACCAAATTTGCAAAATCCTTGACAAGAATGACATCAACACTTCTTGACACTCCTTGAAAAGTTGACCACTTGGGGGCAATACAGTGGACCCTGAGAAGGAAAACAATCAGTATTCAGATCAGCTGGGGACAAAGAAAAATCAGATGATGAGTCGTCAAAGTCCATCAAAGTTTTTAGCATCTGAAAATGACAAAGAAAAAAAACTTGTTGAGTATAAACAGATGAACGAGCATTCAGATCAACTGAGGGCAATGAAAGATGATCAAATGATGAATCAATGCACTGAGGACAATGGTGTTTAAAGAAAGTTAATCAGCAGAACAAGCATTCAGATCATTACTGGGGGCAATGTTGTTCAAAGACAATCAGTGATTTAGTGAACTTCAGCAGCAATTGATGAGCAACGCTGCACTTGAAGGGCATTTTATTATCTTCATCTTGGGGTTACCCTTTGAAACATGGCTATGACAGATGTTATCTCATAGTTGCATTAGAATGAATGTCAGAAAGATGCACACCACCAAGACTGACTGTGGGACCATATGTTTTGGAGCTCAATGCGCACTTCACCGTATGAATATGGGTGATAACATGAACATCATTGATGATGTCGAGACATGTCGAGACATTTCTTTCCACTATCTGATTTAACAAGCTGAGAGGAATTCAGGAGTAAGACCATTGAGCATACAACGATGAGTCTTTCACTGCAAGCTATGAGATGTATGTCTGGACGACTGGATGATTTCCATGAAGACTGATGATAACATATACTTGAAAAGTATTGTTTCAACTGGAGGCAAGTTCATGACTGATTAACAATCTTGATGGGTGTTGGCATGATGCACACAACCAATCGAAAGATAATTTTCAGAAGAATCCAGGAGAGAAAATCCTGCATGATGAATCAAGCAACACCGCACTTGGGGGGCAGAGTCAAGCTTGATAAACAGCAAGAGCAGTAATTGTTGTGGACAGCCTAGATTGGGCACTGCACTTACAACTGAGTGGATGGCTAGCACACGAATGAGTCAGTACATGGGAAGGACAAATAAAGCTTTGGAATGCAAACAAAGGCACCCTGTGATGATGGAACATCGAAGAGGGGGGACCTATATTTCGAATCAGGTAAGGATGCATGCATGTCAGCTAACGTTAAAACATTGTACATATTTTTTATTTTGTTGCAGGAAAAATCCTCAATGTAGTTTAGCAAGATTGGGGACCAAAAAAAAAGAGAAAAAAAAAGAGAAAAAAAAGAGAATCATTGAGCTGATAATGACAGAGAATCATGTTGTGACCTTGGAACGGGAAGAAGATGAGAGATAAACCTTACTGTTAGGAAAATCTCAAAGAAATGAAAAGATCAACCTTGCAATCAGGAAGCATCGAGTTTTCAAACCCTGCGATCAAGAATTATCAAGAAGCACTAAGTTTTCCGGCCCTTCTTCTATCATCCCTTCAGGACTTCGCCAGGTAAGTCCCATTTTTCACACTTGTCACATCACATCTTTCAGTTGGGTAGGTCACCCATTACAATGAGACCACTTCATATTTTTTCGATCCTCCACCTGGGTAGGTCACCCATAATAATGAGACCACTTCATATTTTTCTCATCTTTCATCTGGGTAGGTCACCCATAACAATGAGACCAGTTCATATTTTTTCTATCTTCCATCTGGGTAGGTCACCCATAACAATGAGACCACTTCACATTTTTTCTATCTTCCACCTGGGTAGGTCACCCATAACAATGAGACCACTTCATATTTGTTCTATCCTCCACCTGGGTAGGTCACCCATAACAATGAGACCACTTCATATTTGTTCTATCTTCCATCTGGGTAGGTCACCCATTATAACGCGACCACTTCACATTTTTTCTATCTTCCACCTGGGTAGGTCACCCATTATAATGAGACCGCACTTCACATTCTTTCCGTTTGGGTAGGTCACCCATCATAATGAGACCGTTTTCCATCATTTTTTCTTGGGTTCGTCACCCATACAATGAGACCATCATTTTTCTTGGGTTCGTCACCCATACAATGAGACCATTATTTTTCTGGGGTTCGTCACCCATACAATGAGACCATCATTTTTCTGGGGTTCGTCACCCATACAATGAGACCACCATTTTTCTGGGGTTCGTCACCCATACAATGAGACCATCATTTTTCTTGGGTTCGTCACCCATACAATGAGACCATCATTTTTCTTGGGTTCGTCACCCATACAATGAGACCATCATTTTTCTTGGGTTCGGCACCCATACAATGAGACCATTTGTTCCACATTCTTTGTTTTGGTTTAATGAGGTCGCCAGATGGGATCTCATGTAGCTTTGGTTAAAGGGAATCGCCAGATGGGATTTCAGGTTAACCGAGTTACGTAACATCTTTTAGTTTTGGTTTAATGAGGTCGCCAAATGGGATCTCATGTAGCTTTGGTTAAAGGGAATCGCCAGATGGGATTTCAGGTTGACCGAGCTACCACACATTTTTTAGTTCCAGTTGAATGAGGTTGCCAGATGGAATCTCATGTAGCTTTGGTTAAAGGGAATCGCCAGATGGGATTTCAGGTTGACCGAGCTACCACACATTTTTTAAGTTCAAGTTGAATGAGGTCGCCAGATGGGATCTCATGTAGCTTTGGTTAAAGGGAATCGCCAGATGGGATTTCAGGTTGACCGAGTTACACACTTATTCTTTGTTTTGGTTTAATGAGGTCGCCAGATGGGATCTCATGTAGCTTTGGTTAAAGGGAATCGCCAGATGGGATTTCAGGTTGACCGAGCTACACACATTCTTTGGTTTTGAAAAAGGAGATCGCCAGATGGGATCTCAAGTTAACAACAAAAAAAAAAAAGCAAAGAAACATTTAGAGTTTTTCTTTACAAAGCTTACTATGCGAAACATTGAGGAGTTTTGCTTCGTAAGCATTGTAAAGAGGGGGCATCTGTTGCTACCCAATTTTTGACCCATGTTTTAATAAATTTTCAGAAAAAATCCAAAAATAGCGAAAAGCATTGAAAACCCAAAAAATACATTTTTAATACATTTGCATCGTTTTTAGCATTTTTAGCATCGTCTCAAAAGAATTTAAATTTTCAAAGGTCTTTCGAACGCGTTCAACTTTTAACGCGTTAATTTTAAAATCATTGACTTTCCTCATTTGAGTCGACGTTGATTTGCTCGTTTCCAAAAAAATACAAAAAAATTAAGAAAAATCAAATTTTACAAAAAAAGAAAGTTGAGGAATCAATTTTGAGGCCCAAACAATTATTTACCTATGCATAGGGAATTTTGAATATCGGAGGGGGAGGCAACACAAAAAAAAAAAAAAAAAAAACTTTTTTCTTCACCCGAAACTAGCCGTTCCCCCTGGCCCAAGACCATTTGATCCCTTTCTTTCGGCTGAAAATCAGGGACTCAGCCCCACCCAGGGTCTTCTTTTCCTGATTTCCAGCCGACAATGAAGGCTCCTCCATCACGAGGAGAACCCCTATTTCTGCTCATCCCCAGCTACAAAGTGGAGGGAGGGAGATTTTCCATTTGGGGCTTCTTCCTCACAGCCGTGGGCAGGGGCCTACGGCTCTCCAGTCCCTCTTCCTTCCCCGTTGAACCCCCTCCCCCTTTGATGACCATTTTCCTTTCTTCTCCTCACAGCTCCCTCAACTGGCCGGCCCCCCACCACCCTTTGGTTTTTTTTATCTTCTCCTCACAGCTCCCTCAACTGGACCGCCAGCGTTCCCCCCTCTGCAGAACGTTCCCCACGTTTTCAGCTCCTTCTCCCCTGCCACCACACCCGAAGACCAGCCCCTTCGTCTCCCTCCCCAGTTTGAAAATTTTCCCCCTTCACAGCTGCCATCCACTTCCCTCTGCTCCGCCAGCCTCAGCGCCTCTATTTTTCCCTTCAATCGACAGACCCACACAGCCGAACAGCCCTCACACACATCTCCCCTCCCCTTTGATTTTCTTCTTCTCCTCAGCAGCCGGCAACAAACCCACAGCCGCCTCCTTTCTCCTCCACAGAGATTGAACAGCTCCCTTTCTAGTTTCACCCATCTTCTCCACAGACAGGACACCCATTTCTTCATTCATCGGCGCAGATCGGCCTCCAGCAGCAACCTCGCTGTCCTCTTCATCTCCGCCCCACCAGCCTTGCAGCGGCTTCTTCTCCACAGAGGCAAGCCATCGCCTCCGCCTGCTTTCTCCAGACCAGCACGAACACAGCGACAGCAAGGGACAACCCTCCTCCGGCCGACCCAGCTTCAGCAGTGCCCACAGACCAGCCACAGCAGCGCCCACAGACCAGCCACAGCAGCGCCGTCCACAGATTAACCGGCCACCAGCAGAGAACAACGAAGCAGAGAAGAAGGCGAAACCAAAACAAAGCAGATCCAAAACGGAAAACAAACAGATCCTGGAACCCGAAAAAGAAAAAAACTAAAATCAACTGCTTGCTGTGTTTTTGGGTTTATTTTGCATGTCACCGCCGGCAGGGAAGGGAAGAGGGGAGGAGGCTGTTACAGACCCCCTGCTTCACTGCTGTGTTTTTGCGGCGGCGCGTGAACCCACGCGCCTCCAGTGGCTGAGGCGCATGGAGGAGACGCGCCGCCACTGTTCCGGCGCCCAGAAGCCTCCGACACTGTTCACCCGTGGCTGCACTGTTCCTGATTCTGTTTTAGGGGTTGTTTTTGTAATTTTAAATTATGTAATGTAATTTTTGTTTAGTGTTTAAATTTTTTATAATTTTGTAATGTGATGTACGAAAAGAATAAAAAAAAAGAAAAGGAAAGAAAAGAAGGAGAACAATGATAGAAAAAGAGATGTGTGTGTGTTTGTGAATTTTTTTAATGTATGTTATTGAATCAAATAAAAAATGAATTTAATATTTTAATTTATATGCACAAATATCTAAAGGACAGATAAAAATCATGTTGTATTTCCCATAAAAATATAGAACATGTATCTATATATATTTTGGGGACTAATAACTGATTTATCAAAGCCTTAGAATTGGGCTAAAATTTTATTTTTTAAAACGCATCAAGTCCACGAAGCAGCTTACCTCAGGTAGGGTGCGTTAGGGGTGCTAATACCTTCCCTAACCACAACCAGTCCCTTACCCGTGAATCTCTGACAAGACCAGTACATCAGGTTTCCTAGTAGCCCTCAATTAAATACTAGGTGGCGACTCCCAACGAACCAATCAAATCAAAATAACAAAAAGATAAAATCGCCAGCCGATGTCGCGCGGATGATATTTTTTTTTGACGTGCGACAACAATGATTTGGGATCTCGATCTAACAAAAAGACCTAATCCTCACTTTTAGAATATGAACATTAAACCAAATTTGTAAGAAAGTGTTTATTTACTTTATTACAAAAATAACAAAGTTTCAACTTCACGAGAACAAAGACCTTTTATCAATTTTAACGATCAACAAACATCACACAAGGAAAAACAAAAACCTATATAATTATACCACTTCATGAAATTTAAATAATTTAAAGCACAAATACTGTAATAAACAAACAAACACATTCACACATAGAAATCAACCATATATTACAAATTACTCGACAAAAGCAAATCAATTCTGGCAAACACAACATCTACATAAAGGAAATCAACAACGAACAAGCAAATACATCCACACAGAAAAAATCAATAATATATTACCAATTATTCAAAACAAGTAAATCAATGCATTAGGATTTGAAATCGACCTTTAAGAGCTGCTAGAGTCAGCTGAAGTTGCTTAAAATTGAATTAGCACACAGTGACACCTGTAGGTCATAGAAAAAAGATGGACAAGAGCATGAAAGGTTATGGTTTATATGCTTCACACTTCAGTGAGGGTGGAATAATGTTATTGGATCAAGTGCACCTTCTTCTCATTCTCCTTCCTAGATCAATAGTGAAATCCAATGCCATCTAAAAAAGAAGATCAAGGAAGGGAAAACATATATTTGTATCATTTTCCTTTTATTGGATGGAGAATGAAGAGTTGCAACACGAGAGGCTTGGTTGTTAAGGAGAGAAGGCTACTGTGTTAGATGGAATCTGTGATGGTGTTAGTATTGATTGGGCAATGGTGTTATTGTTATTGAACAGTTGGCCATGATTTTGGTAAGGAGGAGAAGAGGATGAATGACAACACTAGTTGTATGTTGTGGCTTGTTACTAGGCTATTAATAGTGATGGTCATAATTTATGGATAAGACGGGTCACGACGCTATTATGGTGAGAAAGAAAAGGGGGTTGATAATTGGTGACTTCCAATATGTTTTATACAAGCAAATTTCTTGGGCAGGGAGAGGGAGGAAGATGAGATTAAGGTTTTTTTCTTTTCTTTTTCTAGGTGTGTTTTTTGGGTTGACTCATTTTGGCTAATGTCTATCTTTTATTTTAGTATTGTTAGGCTTCTTATCATATCAAGAAAAATCAAAACATGAAGATTTTTACATTATTTTCTCCTTGGATAAGGATCAATCTCTATATTTTTTTTTTCCAATTTGTTTAAATCTCTATTTATTTTCTTTTCCTTATTTGTATGATTTTCCATTATAATGTTTGATCCTTTATCATTTTAGCCCCCTTTTTCTTTCTTGTTCATCATTTCATACCTTAATCGTTTTTTTCTATTTCTTCTTTGGTCTTTTTTTTATATATAAATATTTATACAAAATAAACACAGAAGTGCTAAAAATAATGAAATGACCTTAAATTGATTAAATCACATAAAAGACATCCTTTTAAAAAATTTTATAATCTTGAAAATACATTGGAAAATGGAGTCAAAATGGGTTATGACACCAAGAATTGTTGATTGTTGATCTCTAATACCAAATGATGTAGAAAAAAATAATACAAGAAAGACAATTAGTACAAAGAAAAGCAAAATTTTATTAGAAAAAGGTCTCAACTACAAGAACCTTAATTTGAATTTTTATTACTCAATATTTTCTTTAATCAAAATTGGATATTAAAGCTCTTTTAGGTTGCTTATATGCTAGTGAAAATATCCTAAATAAAGTTAGAAAAATAATAAATAAGTCCTAAACTAAATAGGAAAAGAAATTCTAAATCAACTAGGAAAATATAGCAAATCCTAAACAATAAAATATAAGACTAATTTGAGAGTCTTAAAGACCTCGAATGGCTACAAAAACTAGATTATATAGGGGAAAGATAATCTATTAATAAAATTTTAGTCTGATTCAACAGTCAAATTAAAATTTATATTTGTTACTATAAGGCTCGACCAAAATCCCCTATATTAATTTGACAATACACCTTCGAGCTAATTTGGTTAAACCACATCAAATTCAAATTAATACCATTGGTTAAGGAAGTGAGGAACGTTAAATCGGAAGTATTCTCATTCTTAAGAAGGTTGTTGCTAAAATTTATCGCTTCTAGATTTTGGAAGTTTACCAAATTCTCTGTAGGCTCTTTCAAAAGGTCAATACCTAAATCAAGTTTTGTGCAAGCCCTTTTCACTTATTTAGTTGTCTAATGTGAAAAATAGATGTATTGAAGAGATTTTGTAAATCTATTTAGGAATCATTGCAGATAAGTTTTTGAAGACATTCTATAGAGCTTCAATAAAATGCCTAGCTCTCTAAGAATTTCTCTTGGAATTATTTCAATGTAGATTCAAGTCTCTCAGATTTGAACAATGAGTCGGGTTGCTATATCAAGAAATAGATTTTGTAGATGAAATTTTGTGTTCCCTTCAATTTCTTTAATTTAGTATTTGCATTCTGTTTCTGCAATTTTTGTTTGTTTTGGAGTAATCATATAACTTCAAGAAGATATTTGTTTAGCTTCTGGGATATCTGTTCAGTTTCTGCAATTTAGTATTTTGTTTTTTGCTGCTTTTGCATTCTGGTTCTCTTTGATTGTTGATTTATAGCTACTGAAAGAGATGATTCACTTTAGTCTGTGAGTGTGAGGTTGGATGAGAAGAGCTATTCGTATTGAAGTTATGTAATGAAAAGTTTCCTTAAGGGTAAAAAGATGTGGGAATATGTTAGTGGAACTTATGTGATACCTAAGAATACTAAGGATGTGGATGTTGTTTTGATAGATGCATGAGAAACAAACAGTGCAAAGATTGTTATTTGGATTAACAATTCTGTTGAGCATTTTATAGGAACACAGTTGGCGAAGTATAAGATATCAAATGAGGTTTGAGATCATCTGCAAAAGTTATTCATGCAATTAAATTTTACAAAGCAGTATCAATTATAGAATGACATACGAGCTCTTCACCAAAAGAATAAGTATTTAGAAGTTTTATTTTGCTATGACAGATCTTTAGGATCAATTGACTCTTATAGAATCGGTAGAATTAAAGGCATGTGGTGCCTATATTGATCGTAGAGAGTAGCAATGACTAATACAATTTTTAACAGCACTTCACAATGATTTTGAAGGACTTAGATGTTCAATTTTGCATCATTCCTCACTGCTTTCTGTTGACTCTATAGTCAGTGTATTATTGGCTAAAAAAATACGTCTTTAGTCTTATTCTGAAAAGGAAATTCTTTTTGCTTCAAACCTTTATATACTAATAATATCCTCTAAGCCATTCTCTAATTAGCAGAAGAAACCTTACACAAGGGTTGCCTTCAACGAGTGCAGTTTCTCTAAGTAAAAAGGTTATTGTAAGGCTTAGTGTCCCAAGTTGAGACAATAGAATCTAGCTTAAAAGCCTGACAGTCAGTCACAATCTAATGCTTATAGGCCACCTCAAGGTTATAAACCACCACATCATAATACTGCAGCAGTACTTTTATCAAGCTCTATCATCGATCCTAGTACTCTGACTGAGTAATTTCAGAAGTTTGTCTCTTTACATTCACAAGTATTGTTCGCTTCCTCTTCCGAAGGTTAATTGTCTCATAATTCCTTTGGTATGTTACATTTTGAATGGTTCTTGGATTCTGGTGCTTCACATCATATGTCTCCAGATTCTTCATCTTTTACTTATGTGTCCTCTTCGTCCTCTATTTTTGTTATGACTGCTGATGACACTTTCGTGCCCTTAGCAAAGTGTTGGTTCTATTATCACACCTCACTTGTCTCTCCCTAATGTTTATCTTATTCTAAAACTCAGATTGAATCTTGCTTTTATTGGTCAATTATGTGATTCTAATTATTATTTAATCACTTTTTCCTCTTTTTTTTCTTGTGTACATGATTTGCAATCTTAGAAGTTGAATGAGATAGGTCAAAAGGAGAATGAACTATATATTTTAGATGAGTTAAAAGTGTCAGTTGTTGCTGCTACTACTATTAGTGTTGTTTTGTCTTCTTTTCGTTTAAGTCCTTCCCCTTTTAGCTTTTATTTATAGCATTCTCGTCTAGGTCATGTTTCATCTTCTCGTTTGAGATTTTTAGCATCCACATGAGCTTTAGAAAATTTGCAAACTTGTGATATTTCTGATTGTAGTGGATGTAAACTGGCAAAATTTTCAGTTTTACCTTTTAATCGAAGTATTTTTGTTTTTTCTTCCCTATTTGACTTGATTTATTCTGATGTATGGGGACCTTCTCCTGTTAACACAAAAGAAGGGTCTCGATATTTTATTTTATTTTATTGATGATCATACTCGTTATTGTTGAGTTTATTTAATGAAACATCGTTTTGAATTCTTTGAGATATATACAACCTTTCAAGCTCTTGTAAAAACTCAATATTCTGCTATTATTAAATGTTTTAGGTGTGATTTTTATGGGGAATACACCTCTAATAAATTTTGTGAGTTGCTTGTCTTAAATGAAACCATTCACCAAACTTCATGTACATATACTTTTGAGCAAAATAGAGTTACTGAAAGAAAACATAGGCACATTGTCGAAACTACTCGTTCTCTCTTGTTATCTACTTTTGTTCTTAGTGAGTTTTGGGAAGAAAATGGCCATACTATTATAAGTTTGATTAATACAATTATATCTTCTCATATTTCAGGCTTTTCTTCTTTTGAAAAGTTGTACAGATATGCCCCTAATTATTCCTCCTTTAAAGTTTTTTGTTGTACTTGTTTTTTCTTCGTCCTCATGTAGATTGTAGTACGTTGTCCTCTCAATCTACTATTTGTGTCTTTCTTCATTATGGTGAAGGTAAAAAGGGTATCGTTGTTTTTATCTAATAATTCAGAAACTTTATATGTCTCATCATATTGTCTTTCTCGAGCATATAGTTTTCTTTTCTATTTCACCCACTACTTATAGCTTGACTAGATCTGATCTTATTCATATAGAATTTTTTTTCTGAGGATTCTGATAGTTTATCATCTCAGGTTCCTAGTACCTTAGATTCTTCTCCCCATGTTCGACCAATTTGTACTCATCATTCAGCAGGTGCTGACACTTTACTCTCTAGCACACCTGAAGTTTCATTCTCATCTATAGTCCCTCAAACTTCGTATGAGATTGTGGATCCACCTTTATGTCAATCCATATGCATTTGTAAATCCACAAAGCTACCAAATTTTACTTATTCTTGTTATTCTTCGTCATTTACTTTCTTTTTAACTTCTATTCATTGTCTCTTTGGGCCCTCTTCCTATAAAAAGGTAATTCTGATCCTATTTGATAACAAGTTATGGATGAGGAACTTTCTACTTTGCATAAGACAGATACTTGAGATTTGATTTCTCTACCTCCTTGTAAAAGTGTTATTGGTTGTCGTTAGGTGTATAAGATCAAGAGTAATTCTTATGGGTCTATTGAGCGGTACAAGGCTAGGTTAATTGTAAAAGGATACTATCAATAGTTTGGCATGGATTATGAGGAGATATTTGCCCTTGTTGCAAAAATTACTATTATTCATACTCTTATTGCCATAACTTTGATTCGTTAGTGGCATATCTCTCAACTTGATGTTAAAAATATCTTTTTGAATTGAGATCTTCAAGAAGAAGTTTATATGATGCCTCCTCCTGGTGTTTCACGTGACTCTGGGTATGTTTGTAAGCTTAAGAAAGCGTTATATGGACTCAAACAAGCACCTCATTCTTGGTTTGAGAAATTCTTCATTGTCATCTCGTCTCTTGGATTTGTTTCTAGTAGTCATGATTCCACTTTTTTTATAAAGTGCACTGATGCAGATCGTATCATTCTGTCTTTATATGTTGATGACATGATTATTACTGGTGATGACATTGATGATATTTCAGTTTTGAAGACAAAGTTAACTAGATAATTTGAAATGAAAGATTTGGGTCATCTTTGATATTTCCTGGGTATTGAGGTAGCTCACTCACCTAAAGATTACCTACTTTCTTAGTCAAAATATATTGCAGATATTCTTGAGCGGGCCAGATTTATTGATAACAAGATTGTAGATACTCCTATTGAGGTTAACACAAAGAATTCTTCTTCTGATGGTTTACCTTTGACAGATCCTACTTTATACCATACTATTGTTGGAAGCTTGGTATATCTCACTATTACTCATCCAGATATTGCATATACTGTTTATGTTGTTAGTCTGTTTGTTATTTCTCCTACTACCATTCACTAGGCAACTATTCTTTGTATTTTACAATATCTTCGAGGTACAATCTTTCAGAGTCTTTTACTTCCATCCACCTCTTCCTTGGAGCTGCGAGTATACTCTAATGCTAATCATGACAGTGATTCATAGATCACAAGTTTGTTACTGGTTTCTGTATCTTTTTAGGTGATTCTCTTATTTCTTGGAAGAGTAAGAAGCAATCTATTATTTCTCAATCTTCAACTGAAGCAGAATATAATGCTGACATCTACTACCAAAGAGATTGTTTGGTTACACTGGTTACTTGTGGATATAAGAGTTTCACTTTCTCATCCTACTTCTATGTTTTGTGATAACCAGAGTTCTGTTCAGATTGCTCACAACTCGGTTTTTCATAAACGAACTAAGCACATTGAGATCGATTATTATCTTACTCGTCATCATCTCAAGCATGACACCATTACTATACCTTTTATTTCTTCTTCTTTGCACATTGTAGATTTCTTTACTAAGTCGCATTCCATTTCTTATTTTCGTTTTCTAGTTGGCAAACTCTCGATGCTTGTAGCTGCCGTATTGGGAGTTTGAGGAGAGATGTTAAGAAATAATATTTATTTTGTTTTATTTATTAAGGGTGGAATAATATTTTTAGTTTAGCGTATATATAATCTCTTTGTATTTAGGTTAAAACCTTAGCCTCCTTCTCTCTTGTATTAGTATTTCTTTTATGTTAGTTTGGATTGCTTTAACAATAGAAACATGTATAACTAGATAAAACACCAAGGAACAAAACAAATTAAAATTTCTCGAGTTAAGAAAGTGATTTGTTTAGCTGAGAAACACAAAGTTCCTGTAACACTATTGTGGGATTTTGTGAGAGAAAAAACCTGAGAAAGTCGTGAAGGGTTAAAATGGTTCAGGCTTCAGAGAGTGGAGAATAGGCTATTTGCAACTTGCAGATGGAATCATTTCTGTGGGATATTCTTGACAAGAAGGTTTGATTTCTACTAATGAATCTTTATTATAATGTACTGGCAGGCTAGGTCCATAACCTTAAAAGAGTCTAGTACATTCATTTTGCTAGAAGAAAATGAGCTGCTGCATTCAACATTCAAGTATTCTGACCAAAACAATAAAACAAAAACAAAGTATGCCACTTATCATAAATTACAGCACTTGAGATCTCTCTAGCTGTTAGAGAGAATCT
Source organism: Populus trichocarpa (assembly GCF_000002775.5). Classification (NCBI taxonomy): domain Eukaryota; kingdom Viridiplantae; phylum Streptophyta; class Magnoliopsida; order Malpighiales; family Salicaceae; genus Populus; species Populus trichocarpa. Next base: position 3,214,839 of record NC_037299.2, on the reverse strand, counting down.
TGGTAATTTTATGCAGTTCCGAGGGAACATCTCCTATATCCATTCTTTCACTTGGCAAATCAGCAGAACATCGAAGTCCAACTTGCAGGATTGATGCCAAGCACTCCTTCACCTTTCCAATGTTGATGCTTCTGCTGCCTCTTGGACCATTTCTCCTTGTCTGAGCTTCCTCTTGGATATCATTTGAGAGTAGAGGATCAATAATCTCCATTACCTGATCAGGAAGGGCTGCTTTAACAAAACTATGCAAGTTAAATTCCCCTGTAAACATGCTGTCGATGGGCCTTTTTCCTGTGAACATCTCCAGTAAGAGAATTCCATAGCTATACACATCACCATGTGTTGAAGCCTCTCCTCCCATTCCGTATTCTGCAATTTAAGCAAAAACTAAGAAAGTCTTTTACTAAGATTTCCTAGATAGCATAGACATCATGTTCGAAATGATGTTATATATCGTCTTCAAATTGGAATTATAAAGCAACACGTCACATGTATAGCAGAAAATACAAACATATTTATTGGATATGTAGCAAGTTGATTTCTAAATGAATACGAGGAAGAGTAATTGCTTAATATTTTACCTGGTGCTACATAACCAATGGTTCCTCGTATGCAAATTGAGCTGGACTCAGTAGAAAATGACTCCCCAAGAGCAGCTAAAAGAATTTTTGCCAGGCCAAAATCACCCACATGAGCAGTAAGGTCATTGTCAAGAAGGATGTTGCTCGGTTTTAGATCACAATGAACTACTGTTGTTTCACATTGGTTGTGAAGATAATCTAATGCTAGGGCCACATCAGTCGCTATGTTTATCCTTTGCAGCAGACTCAAATTTTTGAAATCTTCTGATTCCGTTGAACTTGCATGTAACCAGCTCTCCAAACTCCCATTTGACATAAACTCCATGATCAAAGCTTTGAAGTCATCGCCTTTGAAATCAATGGTTGAGCAAGAATTTACAATTCTAACAAGATTTCGGTGTCTGATATTCCTCAACGCGTTGATTTCAGCCATGAAAGTATTGTTGGCTCCTCTTTGTTGAAGCTTGAATACCTTTACAGCTACTTGATCATCAGATCCAAGTATACCTTTGTAGACGGTACCATATTTTCCGTCCCCAATTATGTTGGTCGAAGAGAACCCACCAGTAGCACGTGCAAGTTCCGAATAGGAAACTCTTTGGTATTTCTTCTCTAATGGTGAGACCAAAGAAGGTCCAATTTTGTTTGTTTTTTTGCTGTGTATAACAGCACAGACAGATGCCAACAACAGGAGAAGGAAAAGTGCAACACTACTTATAAGAATTACTACCTTCCGAGGAAAACCATTCTCTTGTCTCTGTTTTGGGCATTCATGCAATTGCAGTGCCTTGATTCCTCCACATAGCTTGTCATTTCCGGCAACTGAAAATGCACTAGCATTGTTGAAAACTCCTCCAGTTGGCACTTCACCATCAAAACTGTTAACGGAAAGGTTGAGATAACCAAGAAGAGGTAATTCACCAAGAAACTTGGGAATTTGCCCAGACAAATTGTTGCGGGCAAGGTTGAGGACTCGAATACTTCTTAGCTTCTTGAAAGAAGAAGGAATAGTTCCTTCAAAGAAGTTGCCCTCCATGTTGAGGTTTTCCAACATGACACAATTCTCGATAGAACGTGGAATTTCTCCAGATAATTTGTTTTCTGAAATATCCAATTCATTAAGATTTCTTGCATTACCCAGTTGAGATGGTAATGGACCTGTTAAATTATTTAAAGCTAAGAAGAGGCCAAATAGAGAATCAATACCAGCAAGTTTCTCAGGTATCACACCACTAAGATGATTGTATGAAAGGTCCAACACTTCTAGTTGACTGTAATTTGCCAGAGAAACCGGTATAGTTCCCTCAAGAAAATTGTCTGCTAGACTGAGACGAAGTATTCCAGAAAGGTTTCCGAAGGAGGATGGAATATTTCCTGAGATTTTGTTGGTGTAAATATGAAGCTCTTGCAACTTGGAAAGTTTTCCAATAGAATCAGGTAATCTTCCTGTAAGCATGTTTCCATGAAATGCAAGATACTCCAGGTTCTTAAGATTTTCAATCTCTACAGGAATGTCTCCAGTTATGTAGTTAGTCCCCAGTGTTAACCAATAGAGGTTGGTAGAGAGATTTGCAATAGAGATTGGCAATACGCCTCTAAGGTGATTTTCAAAAAACCACACCTCTCTTAAATTGGTGCAATTGGTTAAGGAGGTAAGAAAGGTTAAATCACTCGTATTCTCATCCCCAAGCGGATTGCCGCCAAAGTTTATTGTTTCAAGATTTTGCAGGTTTCCCAAATTATTTGGAACAGGCCCCGTTAAGGAATTATATGCTAAATCAATATCTATGAGGCTTGAGAAATTGACTATAGATTTTGGAATATGACCAAAGAATTGGTTTGTTCCAAGATAAAGAGTTTGCATCTTGGGTAGGGTTAAGCCTATATCATGCGGGAGGCGACCTGTTAATTGGTTGTCCGCAACGGTAAGCAAATTGATGGATGAGATATTGTAAAGCTGTTCAGGAACCATACCAGACAATTTGTTGGAATACAAACTTAGAACTTCTAAGGCTGAGAGTCGTCCAAGTTCAGCAGGAATGATTCCTTCCAGATTGTTCAATTGTAGACTTGCACGCTGCATACTGGAGAGGTTCCCAAATGAAGGTGGGATTGCGCCTGTGAAATTATTGCTGGCGAGGCTCAACCTGCGGAGCCTGGACAAAGAGCCAAGTGCACTAGGAATTTTCCCTCTAAAATTGTTTCCATATAGATTCAGGAATATGAGGTTTGAACAAATACCCAAGGTGGAAGGAAGTTCACCTTGGAAGGAGTTATTTGCTAGAGAAAGATATCTCAATCGAAACAATTGACCAACTTCTGGTGGAAAAATATGATGGAATCTGTTTCTACTGAGATCAATCACCCTGAGGAATGTAAGATTCCCAAAATGGGGAGATAGTGAACCTGCCAGTTTAAGTGAAGACAGATTCAGGGAAGTCACTCTTCGATGTCTGCGACCGCATGTAACTCCTTGCCAACTGCAGAACTGCAGTGAGTTGTTCCATGAGCTTAAACTATTGAAAGGATCCTCTGATATAAAATCCTTAATGGCAAGCAAAGCTTGCTGGTCTGTCTGATTTGTGAAGCCAAAAGTGGCAGTTACAGTGGTGGCTTCTATGTAGTTGATGAACAAAAGAATGCCCAAGAACCAAAGAGATGAGTTCAGTAGCCCTGAAAGCATTTTTCTTTTCTGATTTTTTTTCCGTGTTTGTGCCTGATGAAGCCAGGATGAGCTTAAGCAAGTCAATAAGAAGCCAAGATCCTCCATTTTATAGTTAGAGGATTGGAATCTAAGTGGAAACCAACACGAATCTACGAATGCATACAGGAGCCATCGACTTGACTACGTGAAGATGCTTGTACAATTAACAGTCATCTTCAAAAAGTAGAAAAAAAGAAAAAAAAAAAACAAAAGTAAGCAGTGTTGATGGTACAGTTTCCACAGTATTGAAGAGAAGAATTTAGTCTTCACGCGCAAAAGCTAGCTTAGCGATAACATCTGCTTGGAAAAGAGAAGAGACACCGGTGTGAAATCAAAGTGGAATTTAGCATTTTGAAAGTGTGGTTGTGATTGTTTTTAAAATATTTTTTATTTAAAAATATATTAAAATTGTCACGATTTGATTTTTGGATCCATGACCAGCATATAGGCAAATAAAACGATACAGATCCTAATGCTCCACTTATTATGAAATTAATTATATTATTATTTCTTTAACCTAAAGCTCTGATACCAAGTTTGTCACGACCCGATTCCCGGATCCATGACCGGCACATAGATAAGGTTCCCCTCCAAGGTTCTATACCTATGCGAACCCAAACTTACATACAAACTTATCATTTAAATAAGTCAATCAGAGTTCAACGCAGCACTGATAACAAAATAAACTTCATAATGTAATTTAATTGTCTTAGTACAAGAGTTTATAGTCCTGGAGCACTAACTAAACATAAAAGGAAGGTACAAATTACAACCAAAAAGCAGGTTCGGAAGGTTCAACAAAAATAACCCGCTAACAAGCTATAAGCCTAAAAAGATAAATAATGAGAGGGTGAGTTCAACAACTCAGTGAGTAGATAACGTTCAATATACACACACGAGGTAATACAACAATGAGAAATATATATACAAGTATGGCTTTAGATTCTTATAGGAAGGTTTATCAAATAGGTCATAACAAGAATATCATAAGGTAAAGCTCGTCAGAAAATCAAAATACAATGAGCATGAGGCTTCGTACTGTGGGATGATCAGTCCACACAGGTTGGTGACTCCCCCGACCAACTAGGGTTCAGATACGATGTGCACAAAGACTAACACTACCCTGTTAACATGGGTATTCTGACTGGCATACCATATGTTCATAATCATAATCAAACAGACATATTCATATCTTAATGCTCAACTCATGACATCAATCAAATGAGGAGCTATCAATTCAGAAGCCAATTCAAAATATATACTGGTTCACATCAAGAATTCAGATTCAACAATTGATCATGCTTTATCATAACAAGGATAATGATCAACATATATATTATCAAGAAGCATGATTCAATTCATATTAACAAATCAAATATTTATAATATTTCTCATGCATATGGAAAATTATCCATTCACCTGACTCGAAAGCAAACAGAAGTCAAAAGCAGATACCGAAGAAAATCATACTGACGTCCCGCCGGTAGAATATCAGAATTATCTGAATACAAAAGAGACATATTCAAGAACGACTTGAAAGAACATATAACCTATTTAATATACCTAACTAAGGTTATATTCCATAACCCTATATGTTTTTGAACTAACTAGTTAATTTTCTCAAAATCCCAAAATTAAACGGTTTTCCCGAAATCTAATCCATAATAAAACAAATAATAAAATTGATAATAATTCACTAAATAACCCTCAATTATTCATCAAACCAATCTGAAAAAACTAATATTACAGCTAGGGTCCAATCTGGAATTTATCTTATTTTTAAAGGTCAAATTGTAACTTTTGTCAAATTGAAGGACCAAACTAAAAATATCATAAATCCATGACTATACTAAAATTCTGACCATAATTAATCCTCAATTCTATCCATAATATCTCATTATGCTCCAGGGACCATTCTGGAATTTTTCCAAATTTTTAGGATCAAATTGTAATTTTTGTCAAATTGAAAGACCAAATTGAAAGTGTTAAAATTTCATAACTATACAGGAATTCTGCACATAATTCATCTTTTATTCTGTTCAGAATCTCGGAATATGCTCCAGAGACCAATCTGTAATTTTTCAAAGTTTGGGGACTAAACTGTAATTTTTACAAATTGAGGGACCAAATTGAATTTTCATCATCTTCAACCTCAAACCCAAAATTTTCACAGATTACCTACTGTTCTTTCCAGATTTCTAACTCAAAATTCACCATTTACACAAATCATAACTCAAAATCATCATCTTTACCTACAAATCTCTCAAAATCAACTTAACAATCCATTACCCATGACAATCAACCCTATAACATTCAAATCTACAAATGTATGGGGCCATTGATTTTACTGTGCGAAGATGCTTGTACTATTAATAGTCATCTTCATGTTTTTTTTCTTGCTGGAAAAAAAAAATTGTACTACGGCAAGACAAATCAAGGGGGTTTGCCATTGATTAACATGAATTTTCCTCTTTACATATCAGGGTTCAAATCTCACAAGAAGAATTTTTTCATGAATTTTCCTCTTTACATATCAGGGATAAAAAATGAAGACTAAAATATACTTTTCCACACCTCATAAAAACAAAAAAGGTGATATTATTCTGTCTATTTATCATATATCATTAATATATGTTATAATATAAGAATAAAGATTTGACATATTAATTGGATGGTGTATCAAATGAAAATCGGAAAGAATGGTGGTTAAATTGTCAAAGAAAAGAAGAATGAGGGGTTGAAATGAAAACAAATTAAAGAGAGTTAAAAAGGAAACACGAAGGGAAGAGAGAGAAAGACTCAAACATCTTAAGCCTATTTCCATCTCTCTCCACCCCTTTAAGAACCCGTTCTTCCATTCACATGGAAGTCATGCTTTCTCGCTGATCAGACCCTCCAAGGCATGACAGCTCCAACACCAGCCCGAAACTTCATGATGGTGACCTACACGACTGTCATAGAAAGGGATAGGTGGAGAAGCTAATGTTTTTCCACCAAAAAACACTCCACCCAATAGTGATGGAGCATTATTCCACGCGTAGATAGTTATGGCGGTGGGGGCGGCCTAACTGGTGCAGGGTGTTTTTGATTCTCTTACCCTTTATGTTCTCTAGATGAAATGAATGACAACATGTGAAGAGAGATCAGAGATCTTTCAACTTAATATCTTTTGCTCTTGCACATAGAAGTTTATTTATAGTTTCATATTTGAAGGTATGTTACATGGTTTTTTTTTTTATTAATATGGATGTTCAGCCTAATTTATCTGCATTTCGACTAATTCTACGGGTTCTAAAGTTAATGATTATATAAGTCTCCAGTGACCTTGAGGGGACTCGAACTCATGATTATTAAAAAGCAAATTTTAGACCTGACCAGTTGAGGTTGTTGAGCTGCTCTTTAAGGTTTACATGTTTTATACTATCAACTTAATTAAGAATTTCTTATTGTGAAAACTAAAATGTTGTTTTAAAAAAATTAATGATAGTTTACTTCTGCTATATCATACATTTTTTTTATGCAAATTGAGGATATTCAAAAATGTTTAAAATCGCATATGGAAGATTTATTGATTTTGTTTTTCAAAAAGAAACTATCATAAATATCTTTCTAAACAAAAGGTTTTTATTTTTATTTTTTTAGAAGTAATACAAAATCATGTTTCCCAAGACTAAGATCATGCAAATACAATTGCAATAAAATATTTTTCGGGTACTGCAAAATGAAAGGATATAAAATTGTAACCATGTGCTCAAAATAAAAAAATAATTATATACAAAAAAAAAAAAACAAAGCCTAGGGATTTTATATACAAATATATAAAAATTGTAAAGTGGTCAAACATTATTTGATATACATATGTAATTTCACCTTAACAATGAAAAACAAAATCAAATTAAATTCTTTAGAGCTTTTAGAATCATAATATGGCTAGACTCAAATATTATATTTTTTGGATTTTTATATTTAAAAATTTAATATATGTTTAACTTAAATATTATAATGAGATTTTAGCTGCAATTGTGGTTGTGATTGTTGTCGTACTTGTAAGTAGAAAACAAGTGTATTTGATTAATGATATATGATTAGTGGATTTAGTTAGCCATAGTATTATAAAATGATATTACTTAGTTTAAAATTTTGTTTTGATTATGTGTTTTATGTAGAATAAAATATAATTAATAAAATAATTTATTAAGATATTATCTTATATAAATGAATTTTAATGATAATTTATTATTGTTGTTATTATTACTTCTACTAATCTCTTGTATTATTGTGAACACAATATTAATGCACTATTTAAAAACAGAATAATACTCTAATTGTTTTAAAAACTAGAGTCAAAACAAGTAAAACTGGAACTTTATGTTGCAATGCAATATTTCTACACTTATAAAATTGAAAAACTAGTTTTAAAATTTTTCAAATTTGTTTTGAGTTTGAAAAACATATTTTAGAGGTTTTTCATAATTTTTATTTACATGTTTCAAACTCTTTTTCAAATGAAAAATGACATCAATAATACAATTTTTATATACAAACAATTTTTTTATCAATTATAAAACATTAAAATTATTTTTTATATATAATTTTCACATTTAGTTATTATCATAAATTTATTTTTTATTATAAATCTAATATAAAAGATTTTCTTGAGTTAAAAAGTATAACTTTTCATGATAATTTTTAATTTGAATAAAATAAAATTATTTTTTTGTTAATTAGATTATACTAGTTCAAAATATCAAGATGATCATTATAAATTATTCTTTTGATTTTTTATAGAAAACAGTTTTAAACTTGACACATTTCTTATTGTTTATGGTGAATAGGGGGGTATTGGAGGATACTCTTGATAAGAATCATATATATGAGTGTGAAAAGAGATCACTTCTATAAGAATTTAAAATGTTAGATTCTTTAGAACACTCTTTGAAACCATGATGTGTTTTGGACCAAAACAAATATAATCTTGAGAACCAAAAATTTTTAAAAAGAAACTGTATAATTTTTATTATTGGGGTTTGCACAAAAGGTTGAACAATTCAAGAAGTGATGTTCACTAGTTAGCCGAGTGAATCTGATAGTTTTCCATTAAAGAAGGTTCAAGACCAAAATTACCTTACCCGATGTACATACTTTCTATTGTTACATGATTTCATGTGTCTAGTTTGTATTTTATTTTAGCCAAACAATTTTAATTTGCGTTGAAGATTGTTAGGATGAACGAAAAGTTATGTCTGATGAATGGAAAATTGTGTTTGTTAAAACTCTTAGGCTGTGTTTGTTTTTCAAAAACTGGTTTCCGGAAAATTACTTTCCAAACTTTTCTATGTTTGACGGAAAACACTTTCCAGTCAAAGAAATTTTTTTTTTTGGTTTCTAGGAAAGTGTTTTCCTTTTATTTTGGGTGGAAAACACTTTCCGGAAGTTGTGAAAAATTTAGAAATGTCATATTATTTACTGATTATATCAAATTTGGTCCTCAAACTTTTGATTGCTATATATATTTTGTTTTTGAATATTTGTTTTTCAATTTCATCCCTTAGAATTTAATTTTTATATTAATTTTGGTCCTTATTTTTATAATTTTTATTTGCTTTTCCCTTGTCATTTTTTAATTGAAATTTTTTATCTATCAAATTTGGTCCTCATTCTTTTAATTATTACTTATTTTATTTTTTAGATTTGATCTTTATTATTTTGATTATTATTTATTTTATTTGAGATAATTTATGAAATTATTTTTTTTTTCAATTTCATTCCCATTCAACTTTTTAATTTGTAAGATTTGTTCCTCATTATTTTAATAAACTTGAAAAAAATAAAACATTAATAAGTTATTTTTCAGCTCATTTTCTATGACATAACCAAACACCAGAAAGTGTTTTTCAATTTATTTTTCATTACACTATCAAACATCGAAAAATAATTCACTTTCCCGGAATTCACTTTCCAAAAGAAAACTACTTTCCAACAAACAAACGGGGCCTTAAATCAAGAGCTGTGTTTGTTAAAACTCTAGTTAAAATTGAGCTATGTCTTTTTAAATAGAGTTATGTTTTTTAAAAAAGTTGTGTTTGTATGTTTTAGCAATCAAAATTGTATATATATATATATATATATATATATATATATATATATATATATAGAAAGATAATTATGAGAGAGAGAGAGAGAGAGTACTTTCCAGCAAACAAACAGGGCCTTAAATCAAGAGCTGCGTTTGTTAAAACTCTAGTTAAAATTGAGCTATGTCTTTTTAAATAGAGTTATGTTTTTTTAAAAGATGTGTTTGTATGTTTTAGCTATCAAAATTGTTTGTATATATATAGAAAGACAATTATGAGAGAGAGAGAGAGAGAGAGAGATAAAAACTCTTTTATTTCTAAAACTTTTTACAAAGAGGAACGCAAAGAATTTGGTCTGCTATTTATTCTCATTTGAGCTAATGAGAATAAGAAACTAAGTAAGCTAAAGAAATAATATTATAATCGCACTATTAGCACTAGAGAGCATGAAATAATTTTTTTTTAAGGCTAGATGATTGATATTTTTCTTAATCTATATGTTCAAGTCTATTTTTAGTAAACAAATAATATAAGTTTATTTTTCTTATAAATATTGATTTTTAGAAACCAGATCATCGAAGCGAAGTAACAACACATTATAATGTTAATCATTGGAATTTATTTTTATTTTTTTAGAGGTAGTGACTGTCTTAAAATCATCACATCAACACTTAAGGCAAATGAATTATATATGCAACTTATAATTACAAAATTTAACAAAGAACACCTTGTAAGCAATGCGGCAACAATTGCATTTAGTACAGATTATTCCTTAAAAAACACAATGCTTGGAAGTTAATTGATGAAATAAGCCCTTGCTTCAGCCCTATTTTTACTACTAGCTCTTTGTTAAAGTTGTTGGGATCTCTTAGATTGATAAGGTTCGGGTTTCATTATTTTTAAGATTTTAGTGGTTTAAAGTCACATATAAAAATCCCTAATCTTAAGGAACAAGTAATTCTCTATTTTGCAATTAGTTATATACCACAATTCTAGGACTGTAAAGTCGTGGGTTGTTATTTCCTTTTCTATTTTGATGAAAAGCTATTTAATAGCCAAGTTTAACTAAAAAAGAGTTCTTCCTACATTTATGAGTTATAATGCTTTTGTTTATGTAAAGTTCTTTGTCAATTGTACTTGGTTCTAACATTTAGTATTAGAGCACCATCACGGGGCCTGACCAACAACACAGACATCAAACGTGAAAGACTAACATGATAAGCGAGAGCAACTTTGTGCAGCCTGTTATCCCATGGTTCGATGGACACCGCTTTACTCTTTTGCTATCAGATACGATCATTAGAGTATACTTACAGAGAATTTTCTAAGTTCCAAGAGTATTGGAGTTTGGTGGAAATTGGGATCTCTACAGAAGCGAAAAAGACAGATCTCACTAAGGGACAGAAGAAAGTGATTAAGGATCAAAAGTTAAAGGACCTGAATGCTAAGAATTATTTGTTCCAAGCCATTGATCGATCTATTTTGGAGACAATATTGAAAAAGGACACAACAAAAGATATATGGGACTCTTTGAAGCATAAGTACTAAGGGATAACACGAGTTAAATGTGCTCAACTCTAGGCTCTTTATAGGGAGTTTGAAGTGTTGCACATAAAAGTTGGGGAATCAGTAAATGACTACTTTGGAAGAATTTTTACCACAACCAATAAGATGAGAATTCACAGTGAAAGAATGGAGGATATGGTAATCATCGAGAAAATCTTGAGATCCATGACTCCAAAGTACAACTATGTTGTATGCTCGATCAAGGAATCAATTGATTTGGATACTTTACCATAGATGAGCTTCAAAGTAGTCTGTTGGTGCATGAACAATTGATCAACCATCACATTGTGGATGAATAAACCTTTCAGATCATTTACGAACCTCAACTAAGAGGAAATGGTGATAAAGGTTCTTATCGAGGTAGGGGCAAATTTAGGTTTGATAAAACTACCCTAAAGTGTTATAACTTACATGAGTTGGGTCATTTTCAATGGGAATGTCCCAAAAGAGCAAGAGATACAAGGGTCAACTTTGTTGAAACCAGTGAAGAGATGTTGTTAATAACATATATGGATGGCAACGAGGCTGGAAGAGATCACTTGTTGTTTCTTGATTCTGGGTGTAGTAATCATATGTGTGGGAAAAAAGAGTACTTCTTTAGTTGAAAATATTTATATTTATATTTTTTTAATTAAAACAATTCTTTACATGCTTGGAAAAAAAAGAATAAAGTTTTGTTTCTCTTTGTTTTGAAAAAAAAAAAGGACATGGTATAAAAAATATAGTCTTAGTTTTTAAATATGCTTATATGAGAATTTTTTGAAGATTTAAGGATTATTTCTTAAAATTTCTCGTGATAGAATTTGTATTTCCTAGTTGTTAACTATTGAAACAATTCGTGATATATTAACAAAAATATTAAATACATAATTGATTAATACACATACGAAACATGTGATAAGAAAATTAATAATAAAAACTATTTAAAGAATTTAATTTTTTTTAAATATCAAATATAAACTTATCAGTTTATAAAAAATATAATAAAACTTTATGGTTTTGTTATGAACTTGTTGATAATTTTTAATAATAAAAATACAAGGTATATAACAATATGGTGAAGTTTTTTTTTTTAGAGTTTATTATCAGTAATTGTATTTAGTGTGTATTAGAATATAGGTGGTTTTCATCAAATTTAATATTCCTAAATTTCATTTGATTGGATTTAATCTCTTGAATGTTATTTTTTTAAAATTAGTTTTAATATTTTATATCACTGTTATTTGATAAATATGCAGCGCATATGCTAAAACTATGTTATTTTATTTTATTTATTTATTTGTTGTTTACCTAACCTAATTTGGACCGGATTTAACTGGATCAATTAAATTAAATTAAATTAAATTATTATTACCAAACCAATATCTCATTTGGTTCAACAAAAAACCTGCCCAGGTCAAGCTCTCAATCTCAGTTTTTCAGGTCACCCCACCAGGATAGAACGAGTTTAAAAACTAAAGCTTCTAAAGAAATAACTCCATCTTTTTAGCGTAAGACAAAATAAAACTTTCCATCTAAAAAAAGATTAGGATTTAAATGGCTAGCTCTTTTATAAAACTGGCATGTCCAAAATATCTGTACGGGAAAAAGAAAGAAAACCAAGGTTTCTTTAGAATTTTGAACCTCCCTTAGCAGAAAATGAAAATTAATTAATTAATTAATTAATTTTATATATATATCTCATCAAACCCATGGTAAAGATTATATGATTGGAATAGCCCAATAAAAAAAACTAAAGAGAATTATAAGGTTTTTTTTTATAAAAACAAAAATAAAAAACCATTTTCAAACTCATAACTCGAGTCATTAGACTCAAAATACCTAATCTGAAAACATTATGAAGTTCAATTCTTAATCAATGAGGATCAAAATTAATTATATTGAAGCATGAAATTGAAAAATAAAATTAATTATACAAAAAAAATAAAAATAAAAATAAAAAGAATGAGGATCAAAATTAAATATAAAATAAATTTCATATATAATTGAAAGGTGAAATTGAAAAAAAATCAATTTAGTACAGGGACCAAAAAAATAAAAGAATGAGGTTCAAAATTGACATAAAAAATTAAAAAATATATTTTAATTAAAGGGCGAATTTAAAAAGAATAATAAATTTTATAAAAAGGTAAAAAAAATAGAAATCAAAACAATAAGGACCAAATTGAAAAACTTAAAACTATCAATTTGAATTAAATGATTAAATTAAAAACCAATAAAACTTTTACAAAATGACCAAAGAAAAAAATTATAAATCCAAAAAATGAGGACCAAATTGGAGAATACAATATTTGGTAAATTGAGATTCAATGATAAAATTAAAAAAACAAGAAAGTTCTATAAAAGGAGTAAGACAAAAAATGAGAAATTAAAAGAATAGAGATTAAAGTTGAAATACTAACAATCAAGATGGTCAAGCCATAATTTTTAATGGAGGAGAGAGAGAAGGGAGAGAAAAGAAAAATATTCATTGGCGACAAACCAAACCATCATCAAAAACATGCAGAAGGGCATTTTTAGATGCTGGGAGGTGCCGCAAGTGTTGCTCCAAGGGCGTGGGGCCTCCCCCGCATCCCTTGGTGAGCCACACACGCACGTCTTTTTTTATTTTTGCTTTTTATTTAGCTAAATACAAAAATGACTTTGAAATGACTTTCTAATTACAAAAAAAAAGTCATTATGAAAAACCAAAAATACCTTATGATCTCAGGCTTAATTGTTTTTTATCTTAAGGATATTCTCATCATTTTACTGTGCATTTAATTGTTTATTAGTTTTTATATTTGATCAATTATCAAATTGCTCCTCAACTTAAATTCTAATAATAAAAAAACCATTATGAAAAATACAAAAATACTCCTTGATGCCAAGTTTTAATTTTTTGCTTTTAAAGGTATTATAGTCGGTTCACTATGCAATTAATATGAGAAAATATTTATTTATCCTCGGTCAATTTAAAATGATAAGCAAACCATGTTAAAAAAATTTAATGCTCTTAGAAGTCATTGCAAAGTTTTTTTATGGAAAGACAAAATCATTATTATACTGTTCTAATAAACATTGCCAATGCATGTAGAGTTATAGTAATTTTTCAAGGCCATTTAGATTTTGTTAGTATGAGAGAAAACAACTCAACTATGTTTTAATAAAAAACATGAAATAATTGAATATATTTTTTGTAATTTATTATAAAAAAATATATATTTTGTTTAGAGAATTTTTTTTTTTTAAAAAAAAAAAAAAAAGAGTACCTAGACTATACGTCCTTACTTGACTGAGCCTAAAAGCCTCGCCCATGTTGCTTAAGCTCTAGAACATAGGGCATGTTTTTACAGTTAGAGGACACCGTATCATTCCACAACATCCATTTTTTTATCATTAAAAATTGTTTTGGTAGTCAAAAATTCAAGATTTAAGTTTTTTTTTACCTCAAAAACCATGATTTAAACACTTTTACACCTAAAAACATGGGGGGGGGGGGGGATCCCATATGCTTCTAAAACTCCATTTTCAAATACAAAACTTCCTTTAATCGATTTAAAAAATCAAAACCAAATCCAGGAGCTCAAGGCTCTTATAGGCTTCTAAAACTTCATAGTCTCGATTTATTTCTTCCAGTGTCACCGAAGTTTGAAACCACCTTCATTGTGTTTCTCTTTCAAAGACAAATTTATAAACATAAAAATTAAAGTTATTTTTGACCAAACAACTAAAGAGCTTTCTCTCTCCTAAAACTCTTTTTTTTTTTTATTACAACTTGTTTTTTCTTTGTCAACCTTTAAAGACTAAATCATGATAAAAATAAAGTTTAGCACCGAAGCGCAATAAGCCAAAATAACAAGGATTGGTTATCAACAAAATTAAAATGTGAGGGACCAAATAGTAGTTTTGCAATTTCAGTCCTTCACGTCAATTTTAGTTCCACCTCTTTACTCCCTACGTTTCTTCTGATACAGAAAAGTGCATTGGCAATAATCACCCCACTCAACATACTTGCTCCCCAAGTAACACCAGTAGAGCATGAGCACACATGGTTCCAACACTTCCTCAAGATCTTCTTAGGACAAGTTAGGGAGATTTTAAGGATTGCATTTCAATCTTTTTCTCGTCGCAACAGAGGACAAAACATTAGAGAAAGTACAAACAATCAGTATGGTGTCACTAAGGATACAGAAGAGGCTAGCTGCTAGTATTCTTAATTGTGGTAATGGAAAATTGTGGCTTGATCCCAATGAGACCATTGACAACTCCATGGTAACTCTAGTATGTCTTATATCCTACTATTACATCTCTTTCTCAATTTGCTAGCTCTCTTTTTGATGCTGAACAAAATATTGACTGCATAAATAAATTTCATCATGCAAAAGATTTGATGTCCTATGAGACGATGACTAGTAATGGAAGATGAAATTTGCAGGGATGAACATAAGAAAGTTCATAGAGGATGGTTTTGTTATCAAAAAAATCAATCATAACCCATTCAAGATCAAGGACTAGGAAAGTGAAAGAAGCCAAGACCAGAGGGAGGCACTCAGGTTAAGAAAGGAAGGGAGAAGCCACTTTTGGATCAATTTAGGGCCAAGAAAGCTAAAAAAAGCATCAACCTGGAGAAGAAGACAATATTAAATAAGCGTCAAAATAAAGATTCTCACCAGGAAGAACATTTTAGTGCAAATTATGGGTATGTGTTCATATATTTTTGCATTTACTAGTGCCTGCTCTGCAAGATATCAATTTGTTCGGCTAATGGCAGATTGGGCTTGTGTCGTAATAAAGTTAGCCGACCTTAAAGTTGGGTCATGCTTGTCTCCTAAATTAATTTCTTACCGCAAATTTTAAATTATTCTTCCACAAACAGAAAATCTAAAAATTGTCAAGAATCATTATAGATTTAGAACAGTAAAATTGCAGATGGTCGTTGCGTGCATCAATTGCTCTGATTAAACGTTCCTTGAATGAAATGTTAGGAAATTAAATTTCAACTATAGCTGGCATTATTAAAATTTAAAAATAGAAAAGAAAAGAAAATCAAACTCCCAACTGCTAAGGAGACTGGTATTTCCTGTGCCCAAACAAACCAAATTCAACAATAAGAAAAAATCGAGGAGACAAAGCACTCTTGACATTCTGCCAAAATTAAGGATATAAGAAAAGAACAAATGTATAACAGAAGATACTGGCCTGAAGAGCATGACTGATCATAACATCAGCTGCAGAAGAACGAGGTTCAAGTTGATGAACAGGAGAAGGCCGCAATAAATCTCCATCACCACCCGGGGCTGATTAATTAGATTCAGGAAAATATGAGGCGATGCTTTTATATTCATCTTCGCTTCAAATTATAAACTTCATAATATCCTTTGCTCTTTTCACTTTTTTAATCACCTTACGAGCTTAAACATACCACAACATTCATATATAACCTATTCCCTTAGTTCTAAACAGTCAAATTTGCTTCCATTTGTAATCCTTAATGATTTAGGTGCTGTAAAGTGAAGTGCATGGAAAGGGAAATGTTATTTGAGCAAGAAAAAACCGCACATCTGACATCAAGGTAATTTTACCAAAACTAAGCTGTTGATGAGCTAAATCCAAAAGTGGATGGGGAAATGCAAGTGATTTGGCTACATCCAAAACCATATCCTAAAATCTGAAAATTGAAGTATTGCAAATAGATGTGAACAAATGCTTAATAATCCCTTAGATTAATTCAGATCACTTGAGCTTCAATACGAGCTTAATTAATGTGGCACATAACACAAAGCTAGTGCAACAAACATAATTATATTTCCTATAACAACGAACAGATCAGTTGAATGAAAGAACTACCAATTGCTAGAAAGAACATCATATCCAAACACTATAAAAGGATAACTAAAGGAACCAAATTCAATCAAGCATTAGATATGTATCATCTTAGTGTAACTTACCAGATTTTGGACCAAAGTACCATGGAAATGAGCTTTGGTATCACCTCTCGGAAACTGTGTACGTAAGTCTCGAAGACCCTGCAACCAAGGAAAAATCACCCCAAACTGCCACAGCCCACTAAAACAAATGCAAGATTAAGATGTCAATATATAAAGTAAGCACAGAATTTATAAAAGAGTAATAGGCCTGGCCACATGGATGGGAAAACTAACAGATGACAAACTACTCTGAAGAAATCTTACAAAAGATTGAAATATCTGGGGAGAAAGAGGGAAGGGAAAGCCCTTTACTCTTCCCAGAACATTTGGAACTAAGACTCGGTAAAACATGCGTTTGCGCTTCTATTCAGAGGCCCAGTCTCAACCAACACCTCCTTTTTTGATAAAGGTAACCATAAGCTCCACTGATAGAATTTGAACTCGGAGTCACAAAAACTTTACATATCAAGTTATAAATCTATTTCAACCCATTCTTTTGTTAACTTCAATTGATGAAAACAAATGCAAATCACAAAGAACTGCAGCAGCCAAAATTTAATGTAAGATGGGAAAAAAAAAATACGTAGACAGAAAAAAGTTTGATATTTCAAGAACATCAAGTCAGGTACACCGTTATTCAGGAAGAAAAAAAAAGAGAGAGAACAAATATGACATTCTCCACTAATATCAACATGAAATCTTCTATTACTGAATAATGGCTGAAACTCTGTCAAGAAAATATAAGCAGCAGGAGTTTCATGATTAAAATCTAGATTGTTGAATACCCGACAGTGGTAAACTCAGTCCCATTGGTGCAGCAGTAAGCAAAGAAGTTTCAGATACCACTACATTGCACATAGATCATGTTCCAGAGTGTTCTGAATATCCAAGTTTCTCAGTGAGCAAAAACAGTGTCATTTCGTCTAGGAGGTCTATCAGGAATTGTTCCTGGCTTGAATTTTGAAGCCTCGTGCCTAGCCAACTCAGGAGGCACAGAACTGTTACTCTGGATAAGCATTTGCTTGAGATCATAAAAAACATCTGTGTCCCCAAGAGTTAAGAATGTTGAAGCCACACCTGTCTTTCCAGCACGGCCTGTTCGTCCAATACGGTGAGTATACATTTCAATATTTCCAGGCATATCATAATTAATGACATGGGCCACATCAGGTATATCAATACCACGACCTGCAACATCTGTTGCCACAAGAACATTGTATCTTTTGGTCCTAAAACCTTCAAGGCTAATTTCCCTCTGCTCCTGGGACTTCCCACCATGCAAAGTCGTCACACGATAGCCATGCTTGTCCAAATTCTTGGCCACCATATCTGCATTCTTTTTAGTGTTAACAAAAACAATTGCAGTCTTATCTCCAAGTTCATCAAGCAATCTATGCAACCTGCTGGACTTCTCCGATTCCTTCGTCATTATCACATGTTGGGATATCAAGTCAGTGGCCTTCCCAGCAGTGCCAATAGTGACCACAACAGGGTTTCTCAAGTACTTCCTTGCAAGCCGCTCCACTGCAGGTGGCATAGTAGCACTAAACATATAAGTGGTGCGATAAATCTTTTTCTCATCAAGCTCTTCATCTTCATTTTCTGGCTTCAAATTGCTCGATGGCATTGCATCCAACACTCCCATAACCTGGGGTTCAAAACCCATATCAATCATCCTATCAGCCTCATCAAGCACAACATAATTACACTGATTCAACACAGCATAACGCCTCTCCAAACAATCAAGCAAACGACCTGGAGTAGCAATAACCACCTCACAACCTTGCCTAATCCTAAACCCTTGCTCTTCAATAGACTGCCCACCAACAATAGAAACTACTTTAATACCCAAATAATGTGCAAACTTGACAGTTTCGTCCTCAATTTGTTGCGCCAACTCACGAGTAGGTGCCATAACAACTGCATAAGGCCCTTCGGCCTCATTATCCTCACTCATTGGAGGCAACCTAGAAATATAAGTCAACATAGGCAAAACAAAAGCACAAGTCTTACCTGAACCAGTCTCAGCAATCCCGATAACATCCCGTTGTTGCAATCCCAGTGGAATCGCTGCCATTTGAATAGGCGACGGCTTCTTATACACTACCCTCTCCACTGCCTTCAACAACTCGCTAGTCAACTTACTCTCTGCCCAACTCCTCATGGGCCGCGGAATCTTGGAACCCTTATAAGAAATATTAAAATCTTCCCTAAATATCCTCCAATCTCTCTCAGTCATTTCTTCAAGCTTCTTCTCGGACCAATGCCTATCAACACGCATATCAAAAGTGTCATACCTATCAGCAGCTTCTTCCTTCAATTTTTGGGCAGCCGCCTCTTCTGGATTCTTCTCTACACCTTCTTTCTTTCGAAGTTCGTCTCTAAAATCCTTCTCATTCTTTGCAGCAAGTTTTTTCTGCTCTCTCCGGTCCATTCCAGCCCTAAACCCTCGACCGAACAAAAGTTGTGCCTCATGAGGGTTTTGATACAAAATATTCATGTCTCTAGAAGTGTCTTCCGTGTTTTCCCAATCAAAAGAGAAGCGAAACTTCTCACTAGGTTTTATTACTCTCTTCTTAGGCTTTTTCGACCCTAGATATTGCTCTTTAATCGCATCCAGCTCCTTCTCTCGCTCTCTCTCCGCTAATTTATCCAGCCTGGCTTGCTCACGCGCCTTTGCTTCCTCTTCACGTTCGCGTTCTCTGTTGCGCCGCGAGGAGCGTTCGCGTTCCCGTTCCCGCTCCCTTTCCCTTTCCCTTTCCCTTTCCCTTTCCCTATCTCTCTCCATCTCGCGCTCTCTGTCTCTGTCACGCTGGTCACGGCGGTCAGAATTGGATGGGGGTTTGTCGGACTCCGAGTTGGAAGGGCGGGTTTGGGAGAGGAGGAGTTGTTGGCGTTTCTTTTGTTGTTCGATTTCTTCTTGGCGGCGTTGAAGGGCTAATTGCTCGCGTTGAGCTTTGGTCAAGAAGACAGGTTTGCTTTGGGTTTTGGAGACGCCAATGTCGTCGAATGAGCGTTTCATGGTGGCGGTGGTTGTGGTGGCGCTAGGGTTTAAGAGTGGATGGAGATCTCGAGGTTTGATTAATCGGAAAGCAAACCGTTCCTGATCGAAACGACCAGATAAAGGGCTATTTCTGCTTATGAGCAAGGTTTTTTAAAAATAAAAATTGGCAAAATAATTCAGTTTGAAAAATAATTGGTGAAAATTACATACATACATATAAAACACTACATTCAAACTTGAGAAGGAAAAGAAATTCTGAAGGCACGCTCCACTTTTATCACGTTACCACCAGTATCATGAAAAAACATCGAAAACGAATCCGAAGACACCAATGGAGTGAATCATACTTGCTGTCTGAAAACGATCACTATTGATGGTGTTTTTTTTTCTTCTTTTTTAATGTGGTTGTATTTGTTTTATTGATATATTTTAAATGATATTGGTGATATTTTAATTAAATTTTTGGTGTGCTTTTAGTTTTATTTTTTTTATAAATTACAATGTTGAGGGAGAGAAAAATTAAATATATATCCAAATTTTTATTATAACACTATCATTATTATAAAATAAATATTTTTAATAAAATAAATTTCACAATACTAAAAAAAAAAGTTATTAATTACCAAAAAAATAAATGTGTCATTCGTTGTTTTTGACAAATAGGATAACACATTCTAATTATTATTGATGTTCCTCATTTATATCATCAAAATATTTTTTATAGTCTAAATAGTATTGTAATTAGAGTTTGAAAGTTTTTTCAAATAATATATATATATATAATCTCTACTCTAATCATTACTGAAATATTATATTTTTCTATGTTTTTATGGCTTTTCAAGTTTTCAAGCCGATTTAACATATATTTTAACTTATAAAATTATATAATTTTAAAATTTAAATCATGATTTTAACTTATAAAATTATATAATTTTAAAAGTTAAATCGTGATTTTAATAACATTGTTTTTATCTATTGATTTTACTTTGTTTTTTATTGCACCATATCATATATTATTAAATATGTTTTTTTATAATCTTTAATAAATTATTTATATATAAATATTTTTAAATAAAAATGTGTGATTTTTAATTCTTGAATAATTTTATGTAAAGCTTGTTAATTTATAATTAAATCAATTTGTTAATTGTCAAAAACATATAAATAAGCTTTGATTGCATGGCGATAAAACTTATTGCCAAAGAATAGTTATTCGTCAGTATATATATATATATATATATATATATATATATATATATATATATATATATATGTGTGTGTGTGTGTGTGTGTGTGTGTGTGTGTGTGTGTGTGTTTAATTAAAATTTCATAATTATAATTAATGATTTGAAACTCATTTCTTGTAATAAACGCTAAGCAAAACCTGGTAAGAAAAGGTTTAGTGCCCTAACACCATTTTTTTCTGCACAACAATTCTCTGTTCCTTAATTACTTTGTCCCCAAGAAAAAAAATGCCTGTTTAAGTTATAATTAATAAGCTAATAATAAATTCATTCAACTCAGCACATATACTTGCTCCCCAAGTAACGCGTGACAGATAGCCCACACGTCTCCTCCCTCGTATATACATGAGAAACTGAACCATTGTCTCTTCATAGGAGAAGTTAAGATCAATTTCTGTTGTCAATTCATCCAATCTATAACAATGGTGTCACTGAGGCTGCAGAAGCGGCTAGCTGCTAGTTTACTCGATTGTGGGAAGGGAAAATTGTGGCTTGATCCTAATGAGACCACTGAAATCTCCATGGCCAATTCCAGTAAGTCTTGTATTCTATCACCTTCAATTTCTTTTGTTTTACTGTAGTAATGCTAATTCTATCAAAACGGTTTCATGGAACTTCTGGGATTTACTGGTAGGATGGATGAGCTCAATTGAAAAGTAATCTGGGAAAGAATCTTCGTAAGATTATTATAATTCTTTCTTGGAAGCATGAGTAATTAACAAGGGCGTAATGGCCTGTTGCAGGGATGAACATAAGGAAGCTCATAAAGGATGGTTTTATCATCCGAAAACCAATGATAACCCACTCAAGATCAAGGATTAGGAAAGTGAAAGAAGCCAGGACAAAAGGGAGGTACTCGGGCTATGGAAAGAGGAAGGGAACGAGAGAAGCAAGGCTACCATCTAAGGTTCTGTGGATGAGGAGAATGAGAGTGTTGAGACGTTTGCTTCGAAAATATAGAGAATTTGAAAAAATTGATAAGCACATGTACAATGAGATGTACATGAAGGTGAAAGGAAATGTTTTCAAGAACAAACGTGTGCTCATGGAAAGGATTCACAAGTTGAAGTCTGAGAAAGGAAATGACAGGTCACTTTCCGATCAATTTAGGGCCAAAAATGCTCGAAAAAGAAGGTACCAGCAAGGAGAAGAAGATGGGCCCAGCTCGCTAAATAAATCTCTCTCAGGGAGGAAATTCTCAGAGTAAATTATGTAACTCTGTTCCTAAATTCTGCGTTTATTTTTGTTTCTCTCTGTTGTACAAGATATCAATTTGTTTCTGCTTAGACAGATTGTGCTTTTGTTGTAATATTATGTTGTCTGATCCTAAATTAATTTCCTGCTTTAACTTTTAGATTTACTAGAACCATATAGAATTGAAAATGGTTGTCAAGAAAATCAATTGCTCTAACAATGGCAGGTATTTAGTTTCATTTCACCAACTCTAACAAGCATGAATTTAAATCGCTGCAGAAAACCAAGAAAAAACCCTAGCTGCTAAGCAGACTGAATTTAAATCACTTATTATAGCTTTACATATTGTACATTTCTTATGTAATTATAACTCTCTGAACCTTAACCACAGCAGCAGCAGAACCTGCTCATCAGTAGAATTGGATGTGTGGACATGCAAGCGAACTCAAAATACATATGAAGGAAATCACACACAGAAGAATTACCATGGAAAAGGGTTTCAGCACATAATCCAACCAATACTGTTATTTGCTAGTTTTCCATCATATACCTGGCAGTTTGATCTCCCTTTGCAATTGAAAAAAAAAAAACAAACTTTCTGCTACATCTCGCAGGAATTCAATCTAGTTTCTATTATTTCATTATATTTGAAATTTGTATTTAAGGAAAGTATATAATCTTTTGTAATATTTTATTCCTTGTATAAATAATTCAAAATCGGTTTTATTCTGGAAAGAGATATCTCAATTAAGAGCATAAAGCCCACAAACATTCAGCAACCCAGTATTGATGACAGAACTTAAAGATCCCATCTTTAAAATCCATGAATTCCCTAGTTTCGAGAGCAATTCATCTTGTTGATCATTAAATTGCAAATTCTTTAAATAATAAAATTCAAATATGTCAGTTTTGAGATTTAGCCACCTCACTCCACCAATAATGTCATTATATATTCAAGCTTTTTTTTCATATTGTCACCGTAATGCTAAACCAACTCTTAAAATATAATGTTTACATATTTAGAGGTTTATTTTAGTTGGTAAGCGGGATTTGTTCTTATATTATCATTTATGATTTAAGTTTTAAAAGATATCTTAAAAAAGCATTTTCCTATAAATGTATTAGTCTTCTTATGAATGACTTGTTTAAAACTACAATTAAAAATAAAAATTAGACTTAATACGTATAAATTGACCCAAAACTACCATTATTATCAAAACTAAAAGGAAAAACAATATAAGTCTTGCAAAGAGAATATATGTGAAATAGTTTGCCTCTAATGCAAGTGAACTAGGATGTTTTTGATTTGAGCAACAAATTAAATGCCAATAATACATTGTTTACATCTCTCATCTCCTTTTTTGTCTCATTTTTTCTTTTCTTTTTTTTCTTATTAAATTATCTTCTTTTATAATTCCTATTGGTTTTTCTCTTATTCTTTTCTTTTAATTCCTTTAGTTTAAATATTTTTCTCTTTGGAGGATTTGATTTTTGCTTGTTTGAGTGTTATGGTTCTAGTGTTTAATTGTTTATAGATGATAGTCAATAAGATAAGGAGATGGTGAGTAAAAAATACATTGTTAACGATAATAATGTTGCCTTGTTGTTGAGGGGTTTTGTTGTTGGTTAGTGAAAGTATTTTTCTTATAATAGCTATATTTATGCCTTCAGCAACAATGTTCAATAGTGATGAGGTTGGTTGATTATTAGTCTAATATGTTGGTAGACTATTGTTTCTTGGTTTTCTCATGGTTGTTATAAAGGGAGAGGTTCACATGTTTGATTTTGATGGTTATTTATCAGGGAGATCTTCTTTGGAGAGTTATTGGGTCCAAGGGTAAATTCTTGATGGCACTAGTACTAAGATGATTTTATTTATGAAATCATAACCAATACCACCATTTAAAATCCTTGAAACATTATTTATAACATCATCTCCTATAATGTGACAATATTTAATAATAAAAAAAAAAGAGATCTTTCTACTAGTGTCATTAAGAATTCACCACTTTTACAAAAATCTGTTCATTTAGAAGCTTGCACCTATATTATTCTCTAACCTAAAATTCATGTTTTACTATTTTATATCGTATTTTTTAAAAAAATCCAACTAGTTCTTCACTTTTATTAAACTCAATTCATAATATCTTCATACTCATATTAGCCGATATTGTACCATTAGTTATGGAAAAACCTAATTTACCAACACGTACTTAGCTAAATTATTTGCATTAATACTATTATTGGGGAGATCTATGTTGGGCTTGCACACAAGAATATGAGCACGACGTTAATCCAAAAACCTAAACTAATAGGTTATGGATTCATCTTATATATAAGTATTTTTATTATTATTATTTTTTCAATATAGAATATTTACCACTCATATGTATGCCAACACTATTTTAAGTGAAAGAGGGGGGAATTGGATTTTATTAAATTTTGGGTACAAATAGGCCAAATGGATTGATATTTGAGTGGGCAATATCTTAGCTTATAGTGAATTTGGTGGTTGGTTGGTAGTAGATTAAGATGATGGATTAAGATCTTGGTGATTTTCTCAATGGGTTAATGGTGGTTTTGTATATTGATATAAGCCTTGGATTTTTTTTTCTTTCTTTCTTTCTTTCTTTTTTTTTTTTTTTAGTTTAACGTGGGTGTCCAGGCCAGCTTGCGCGCACCTCGACTAATCCCACGGGTCCTGAAGTTAATGACCATGTAAGCTTCCAGTGGTCATCATATGAGCAACCATAGAGCTCGAACCTGAGACCACAAAGGGAGCAAACCTCTTGGTCCCAAGCTCTTACCACTGTGCCACCACTTTATCAACCTATTTCTTTCTTTCTTGAAGGTGGAGTAGATGGTGGCAATAGCTTGATGGCATTGATTAGCATGGTGGAGGTGAGGGATGGTGCTAGCAAGAGTTTTTGAATCTTGTTAAGAATGTCCAGAGGATTTTGCTGAAGGAGGAGTAGAGCAAGACAGGTTGTTTGTCATGGATTTCAAAGAGATAGGTTGACAAAGTGTATACAAACTTTGTCTTAATATTATACTAGGGATTTGAGTTAAACTTTCTTGAAAAAAGTACCGATAAATTCACTTTTAAAAAATAAATAAGTTCTATGATTTTATTTTTTTTAGAAACAATAGGATCACTTTAATAATTTATCTTCTAAGTTCATATTTAATTATGATACCTATATTATTCTCCATATAGTTAAAAAAATATCATTTAAGTGGTTTGTACTCTCATTTTTTTTTTTTGCTTAAAACACTTTTTGTAGAAATTTTTAAACAATTATTTTTTCACTTGTAAATTATTTTATTGTTGCAGTCAAATTTTCTTATATTACCATTATTGTAAACTTTTAAAAAAAAATACAAATTTAGTTATGAATATAAAATTGGAAAAAAGTATAATTCTAAATTTTTTATTTTAAGAACGTAAATATCAAATTTTTACATATATTGTTTGGATATATAAACAGATTGAATTTATATTTTTTTAAAAAGATAAAATTTATTTTATTTTATTTTTATATTATCCTTATTATCTTCATTTTATTATTTCAAATTTCTCTAAAAATATTGAGGTAGCTGAATATTTTAAAAAGCTAGATTTAACATTAATTTTTTTTTCTTTAATGTAGTAAATTAGATAGGTTAGTCTCTAATTTATTTTTGTACCATTTAAAATTTAATTTTTGATACTTAATATGGTTGCAAACATAAAATTTTATTAAATATTTTAATTAAATTTAATTTAGAGCATTTCAAACAGCCTATTAAAAAAGATGTAGTTCTAACAAACAAGTTACTTCTATGAGCTTAGTCTTTTTCTCCTATTGCTTTGTTCTGGGGCATGTTGCCCCAACCAGGCAGCTAGGATTTCCTTGGTCATGGAGGCCCTCTTTTTTTGGGGGGTATGCCCCATGTTATTTGTATATTCCTTCTTTATTTTTTAATATATTTTTACCTTTACAAAAAAAAAAAAAAGTTACTTCTATGTATCAAAAACTAAGCATTTTTAGAAAAACAATAAAAGAAAAATAACTAGTTCAGAAAAATAGTTCTTTAAAATCTGAAATTGATTCTATCTTAAATTGATAAAGAAGAACTAATCTTAAGAGTTGATTTGCGAGTGTTTCTTGCTTAGAAACAGATTTTGAATTGCTTCAGAAGGACTGATTTGTTAGAAAGGCTCAAAGATTCAAGGAAAAAATGAATTTGAAGAGCTTCTTGGATCTCAAAAACAAAGTCTTGACAAAGATGGTTCAAGTATTGATCTATACAAAAAGCCCTAAGTTTTTTTTTTTAAAAAAAAAAAACACCCTTCAAACACCAGCTCACACAGTGACACTACAGGTATAATTTGTTCATCAAGAGTAACACACTTCCTAGACCTATCAAAGCAATGTGGATTATGAAGGGAACTACACCATGTTTCTATTTTTATGCCAACATATTATTAAGAATAGCTATATGCCTTGATCTAGATCCCCTAAATACTTCACCTTGAGCTGAAGATCAGCCTTCTTTAAATCAACCAAGGCCTTATCAATCAAAGGCTCCTCCTCACTGTCAATCCATACATCAAATCAGTTCTGCAAGGACTCCAAAATGGAAGCAAAAACGATTAGTTACCATGGGAGCTTAACATATAGAGAAGGACGACAAATTATTACAGCTTGAATATTTTAGATGGAACAATGAATGTGGGACTAGTCCTTATGTTTAGCTCATTACTTGCTTCTTCTTACAATGTTGCAAGCAAACGGGAAAAAAAAAATTCATGCTTTTCCAGATGAACCAAACAAGCGCATCTTCTCTGCTACCACAGCTTTCATGGCTTCTTTTGCTGAAGCCATCACATGGACCAGATCTTTCTTGGGGTTGCTTAGTGAGTTCATGTAAGCGTTGCGCACCTCAGTGTTAACATTGAACTTCGTCACACCCCGCTGAATACTAGCCTGTTTGATGCAGTCAAGGATGTTGATTATGTTAATCAGTGGCAGATTCATTAAGCAATGTTGATTTAGGCTTTGTTGAATCTGATAAGTATATATGTCCTTATAACAGATAGCTCCAACAAAACTAATGCCTTTGCATGATATATATGTATCACAGTTTTACATGTGTGCGCACACCGGGAGGGAGGGAGGGAGGGAGGAGTACCTTGATAAGTTCCTCGGACAAGCCAGATGCTCCATGCAGCACCAGAAATACACCTTTCTTAGAACTCAAGGCATGCAAATCCTAAGGATGGAAGCGTTAAGAATAAGTAAAGCGGAAATAGTTGAGTTTGCAAATTAGAAGTGGATGATCTTTACATCTTAAACCAAAATTTTCGAACAGCCTATTAGATTTACAGGAAAATGGTGATGCACTTGAAGGGGTTTATAGTTTCACTGAGATGTACAAGTTCAATAAGTTGATTTCTGCATTACATCAGGAATATGCTGCAGAGGAACATTTACAAGGTTGCAATATACTTTTTTGCTTTTTGAGGGTCTAAAATCGCTTTTTAACCTCCATCTTAAAAACTTAGATGATGATGCCAAATCAAAGATCTAAGAAACTGACTGGCAGCTCAAGAATCCATGTAAAATAGTCTTTCTTCCTCATTTTCCCTCTGTGCAAACATCGTTCTCATACTTATAAAACATCAATCAGCAATATAGTATGCATGAAAAGGTCAAACATAGACTGCATAAAACATATAATCAATAGAACTAAAGCATGACAGCACAGAATCATTGACCTTCTCACACTGAGAAGGTGAAATCTAATAGATAGATCTCAGTTCTCAATTTAACATAATCAATGACAATAGAAAAATAGCTAACATTTGATTGTTTATACTTCACCTTAAGCAAATCAAGTCTGAGATTTGGACCACTTGCAGGGTACTTTCCATGTACATTCCCAATACACACTGCCAAAGCATCTATACCAGTCTCATCAATGAACTCTTCAGCCTGAAATTTAAATGAAGACAATTGTGATTTTGGATGTATCAAAAATATGGGTATAGTTATTTTTTTAATGAATTAAGAAGTCTACTGACCTGATTAACATCAGTCAGCCTTGCTTCGTAATCTTCAACAGTCAAATCATCCTCTGTCCCTGACAATCTCCCTAGTTCAGCCTCCACCAGCATGTTTTTGGAGTGGGCCAAAAGTGATATATACTTCGTGTATGCTATATTATCCTTGAGAGAAAGATGTGAACCGTCTACCATTAATGAATCAAATCCCTGGCATGATTTTGGATTCAAGAAAATGCAAATTCAGTAATAAATTATTCCTCGGTATAGATAAATGGAAGGAGTTGCCAATATTAAAAAATTACATAGTTTGTTGAACCATGTATTTTTATTTTTATTTTCGTGGACAACAAGCAGCACTCACCAAATCAAGAGCTTCAACTAGCTCTTGCTTCGAAGTTCCATGATCAAAATGAACAGTGATTGGAACCTGCAAAACATGCATGTAGATTATAATTTATTATCCTGTCTAAAAAAGACCAAAAAAAGTATTTTTCATCTATTTGATGCATTTGTCTTCTTTATCTAGAGTACCCAATCATTTAAGTGATTTTGATCCTAGATGAAAAATAATGGGTCCGATGGGGATTAAATTTTTAGTGATCTTTCCAGGGAACTTTAACTTGCTTATTATATTTTGAAAATTGGCACATATTTTGGTTCATCTGGAAAATTGTCAGAAAATAAAATGATGGTGCTAAAACCACAAAATCCACACCATAACGCTCGTCTTCCTCTCTTACCCTTTCAAATTCCCTAAAAAAATATATTTTAAGATATGAAAAACAAACTTACATTGGCCTGTTCAGCAGCAGAGACACAACAAGCAACCAATGGAATTCCTCCTTGCTTCAGTGCACTAGGATGAATCTGTTCAAAGAACACAGCTTTTGGTTATTTAGTAAGGAGCCATACTTGTGAAAAAGGCTGAAGCTCACATCCATGTCCCAAAAGACAAGCTTAATTCCATATCTTGTCTCCTAAATTACTCGTCTAACTTATAAAATGTCATTCTGACCTGTAGAATCGCAGGACTATTTTCTTCCTCTGCTGCAGCTACAACAGCCTCAGCCCCTTCCATATTATAGACATTAAATGCTCCAACAGCATATCCACCTCTCTCTGCGTTCTTTATAAGGATAATATCAATATCTACACATTTCAATATCCAAATAAATCCAGAATTTAAACAATAAATTTGTAGTCCTTACAAGAAGAAGTTCTTTTGTTGATGAAAGTCGGGAAGGAAGCGCCCAAGATTTCACAACATCAGCTAGTGCTTTACTGTCACCAACATTACCTGCAAAAGAAAAAAAAAAAAAAGTTCAATTTTTATTTTATGGAAAGATACCAGCTAAATAAAATTACAATTTTTTTTTACCTGGGAAAACAATGTATGGAACTCCTGGATGCCTACTTTCTGGACCAAGCTGCCACAATGGAATGCCAGCTAGGGCTTGTCCAACTACTTTGGCACATTTTGCTTCTAGAGCTTTTGTAGCTAGGTCGGATGACGTGATTCCACCCTAGAACAAGACATATTAGAATCATCTAAATTCGTGGGTAAGCTGGTACAAAGTCTCTTAGCATTGGAGCTGGGGCTTGGGGTCAAATCCCACTTGCATCCAGAATCATATCTCAGCTGAAGGAGAAGGTATATTGGCCAAGTGGAAATGTGCCTTTGAAGGTTAATTTTCTTAAATGGTTACATTGTATTAGTTAAAAGTTCTGAGATCAGTCACTGTATGGATTATGAAAACAATGCTGAAGGGTAAGCAAGTGAAAAACAAAAGTGGACTTGCTTATTACCAAAATAAAGTGGACTTACTATTATTATAATTTCATGGCTTTGGAGAAAATTTGGAGAGAAAGAGAGATATCACTTATTATTAGACAAAATATACATGTCTATTGCAATTTCAAGTTAAATGACAGAGAGGCAATGCTGAAAATATCAGATATCTAAAATTAAATCTAATTACCAGCACTCTTAGTGCTACAAAGAAGGAAAGCAGAACTCAAGGAAGCTGAAAGGCAAAATCCACCTAGGTAGGTATAAGTAGTCTCAAGCAGAACTCTCCAATCAAAATTCAACTTTTGGAATGAAATATAAATAAGATTTCTGGTAAGATTCTGGGTTGTACTTAATGATCCCAAATCCGTATGGTTAAAACTAGGGCAGGAAAGGCTTAGAACCTTTCAATTAAAAAGCCTATTAGCACAATAGAGAAGGAAAACTTGATGCTGCAAGAAATAGAACTTTTTTTGTTTATACAAATTGAAATACCTTTGCAAGAATGTATCGTGGTCTTGTTGATATCCGCCTCACAATTTCCACCAAAGCAGAGCTCACCTTAAAGTTGATTTCCAAGCTCTCAGAAGCAGCTGGCAATTTAAGAAAGTAGATAATAAGAAAAGGCCTTCTTGATTTGTATAGCAAGAATAACTGACAGAGTTGAAAATTTTTCTTTTCTTTCAAGAACATCTGTTACTATCTTTGCACCTATTTTCAATAGTGAAAACCCTTATCCAAAAATAAGGAAAAAAAAATGAAGACAATCAGCAGTTGATCTCATATTTACCACAAATAAGGAACGTTCAGGTTGTTGTACAAGATTCGGGATCAGGGTATGTAGGGGGGTAGGCTTAGTAGGCATGTTAATTCGGTTCACGGTACGTATAAGAACATCTATTTGGGTCATTGTTAAACATTGAATTGTATATTTTTATCTTTATCTTTAGAATATCAGATTCTTCAAAAAAAAAAAAAACTAAGCTCTATTTGTATTGAGAATGTATGATCTTTATAGATTCATCTTGTAAAAATTGCGTTGTTCAGGTGATACATTCCCAGCATGAAAAGGGTCTGGATTATTTACAGTTCTATAGACCACCATGAGATGTATATGCACTAACAACAAGAGAGAAAAGAAAAGATTACTGACTTTTTCCAGTAATGAGTTCTCGACTGGTCATGATTAAAGTGTCTTTACAAGCCCCAAGGAGCAAATTTGCCATCTCAGCCACTCTATTGATTTCCTCCTCCCTCTCTTCTAATGACTTCATGGCAATTTTATCAACAGAAACCTATTCATAACAAAAGAAAAAATAATTGATAGTCCCTTGCATTGGCAGTTATATTTGAGTGCATGTACATGAACAAATGACAACTTATGGATGTCCAGTTACTGATAGATAATATCTCACATTCCTTAAAGAAGAGAATCAAAATTAACACCATGATTGAGAAAATACAAAAACACATGCATCTGTATTACCTCTAGTTTCTTTAAAAACTGGCCACATTGTAATTTAAGTTCTTCAACCTGTGAGTTAATGAAAAACATGAATGTTAACATTGCAGAAAATCACAGCCCCGTGGGCATAAAATAAAAAGAAAACAAAAGTCCCCCATTTTTCAACCTGTTTTGTTGTTTTGGGAACATACGATCCCACAACTATAAGCCCGCCCTTTCTTTCTTTGGTTATTCCTAGATCCTTTGGCAGTATTGGAGCTTTTGGAATAATTCCAATTCGGGTAGAAACAAAACTAGCAGCAGTGCGGCATAAAAAGGATTTCCCCCTTAATTCTGCCTGCTCAATACGCAAAAGCATGTAAAAGCTTCATAAGTTTTTAGCTAGGCACAACAAAGAATATTTAAAACATATAATAGCAAGAAATTTGCCTGAATCATTCCAGCTGAAAATACAGCCATGTCTCGATCACTTGCTGCATTAACTATGCAAGTTGAACCCTATTGCAGTTCATAAAAAGTAAACCATCAATAAACAATACTTCAATGGGAAGAGAGATGACTTGTTTTAATCACAAAGGCATGGCAAAACTATTTCCCATCCAATTAATGCATGGATACATCACTCAGACATGCACCAAGTGCTGATTATCCATACCTTCTGCAAGTTGCAAAGAGTATCACAAACAGCATCTGGCCCACCTTTCCTCAAAAGATTGATAGATATAGATGAAACACTGCTAGCAGGAATACGGCCTCTAGTTTTCTCCTCAACCCACTGAAAATCCAGACAGTCACAAAGTCACTACCATATCTAACATCCTTTTAAGTACAAGACAAGGATGAACAAGATAGACCTCACGGAGGTTTGAAGATTTGTAGCCAAAAGAAGCATCTCTGGCGAACTCTGTGTCCCCTGCAGGGACAAGCCTGCAAACAAAGGAGTTTTCTTATGCAAAATGCCAACGAAGAATCACTATGATCTAACAAGAGGAGCCCAGTACCAATCAGAATCTGCAACATAGTGTATATCTTTGATTGTATAACGCCCTCCTTGAAGAAAAAATGGGCAAATGATCCATGCGTCCATCTCACCAAGTAGTGAAACTGCTGCATCTGCTTCCTAAATAAATCAAGTACATCATAATGTGGTTTTATAAGGTAAGCTATGAAGGTGTTGACAATATGATAATACGACACTCAAGGGCCTTCATCCTTGCCTCTGGAAAATGACCACGTAGTGTTGAATCGCCTCTCAAAACTACTGTATAATCAATATTCTCAACTGACTTAGCGGCTATGCTTAGGTTTCCACAGATATCTTTAATCAGTGCACTCGCCTGTAAACAGTTAATTGGATAATCAGAAATACAAGTCTCAAACAAGTAAATTGTTTTCCTTTGAGTAGATATTGTAAGATGAATAAGTACTTGCTTTTCTTTTCTTTTGTAATAAGATACATGCTTTATGAATAGAAATAACATCAGATGTGAAGAAAGTTGTTTACCTTTTCAGAACTCAATGACCTGGAGTTGGTCAAGATAAAAAAGCATTTAGGCTTTTTCCTAAATTGCTCAACTATTGACCCAACACTCCTGCAAAGAGAGCAGGCACGGTTATTTAAAATTTGCAAAGGCACCTTCAAAAGGGCCTGTTTGTTTTACAGATATAGAGTATCAAGGCTTTCTATCTGCATAATGGAATTGACAGAAGAAAGAACTGGATTTAAGACAAAAGGATGAAACAACTAAACTTCAGAAAGAAATGAAAACATATATTTATATTGAAATTTTTTATATTTTAGTCTGATGGTCAGGTTTGCAAAACATTATACATTATAGAGGCAAGAGATCACCATTCTGTTAATACTTCAATATCATGAACAGTTTGAGTTCCAGTTGGATCATCATCTAGAACCACCAACGTTTTTGAATTGCTCTGGTTCAGTCTATGAATATCATCAATGGGGTCCAGGGGCCACTCAGGTGGAAGAGACTGCAGGACAACTTCTTTCTTAAGTACAGGAAGTGTTCCTTCAACTTTAACACCTGTGAGGGTCTCATAAACCTGATACAAGAAAAAAATGCAGTTAACCCTGTGACCATCTGACTTCATTCATATATAATAACTTCCAAATGTTTTACATTTCAAAAGTAATCGCTATACCTTCACGACACCTGCATCATCTTGCCGACCCCAGCCAGCAGCAGAGCCTGCTCAATAATGAAATTCAACTAGTATGTATAAGCATAGGTAACTTAAGTGAGTGTAAAGGAGAATGCGTATATGCACTATCATGAGAAACATTTTCAAAACATAGATTATTATTAAAGTTGAAATTCAACTAGTACACATATAGAGCCTGCTCATTCATGAAATTCAACTAGTATGTATAAGCAAAGGTAACTAAAGTAAGTGTAAAGGAGAATCCGTATATGCACTAGCATGAGAAACATTTTCAAAACATAGATGATTATTAAAGGCATATGTTGCCAGTTTTCCATCACATATCCTGCAGAAAAATTTTCGCTACAACCTGCATGTCCAAGGCATCCAGTCTAATTGTTTTCATTTCCTTATCTTTGGAATTTGACAGAAAAAAATAATTTGAAGTCTTTTGTCACCATTTTGTCTCTTTCAAAGTCTAAAGCTATCGAAAGTTAATAAGCTAAATGTTGCTTGACTTTCAGCTCAGTTCCCACTTATATATAGGTTGAATCGGGGGCCATTATTCAAATGCTTCATTCTCCTTCTAGATTGTCCAGGTTTTGACAGCTTAGATAACCTTTCTCCAACAACATGAGGTCAGTGAAAAAAATCCCTTTGCTCCATTCTACACACTATAGAGCAATCAACAATAATGACAGGCCTCAATCTCCTGTCCTGCCTTTCGGACCTTCTGTGCAAGTAGCTCTTTTCTATGCCAAAGAAGACACTACTACTGGTAATAATTCATACATTTTCTGTCCTTTTCTTGACTATCCAGTCAATCCCTACCTCCCTGTGGATGATTGATCCATATAAGAAAAAGCAAAGCAGGTCCCAATTTTCCATCCTGCATTGTCATATCTTGTGAAACAGAACAGAAAAAACTAAGAATTTCTTATTAAATCCAACTTACCTTGAAACACATCGTTCTCACATATCTCACCATAAACATAAGATAAATCTTATCTTTAGCTAGCTAAAACTTTTTAAATTAAAAATTATTGTCTTATAGATCAAATATCAAAAGAAGGACAAGGGAAAACATAACAACTGGAAATCAGAAGATCACAACACCTGCCAGGAATAGTTGGTGTGCAACAGTTGCAATATGAAGTGGAACTTTAAGGGATGACGATTCACGGCAAACAATTCCCTGTAGATGATTATAGAGCAGTTTTAAAAAACTATCAACCAGGAATCAAAACAATTGCTTCGTTCAAACATAATGCAGGATAAATGTCAGTCAGACCAGATCCTTCACAAAGATATCGAGTGCAGAATACGGTGTATAATCGTTGTCCAACATGTGCGGAACACGATTCTCAAACATCCTGCAAATGGATACAATTTTTTTTCCCGGGATTAATCTATGAACTTAAGAATTGAAGTAGCTGAATCCTAATGAAAAGGGATGCAAGAACCATCCTTTTTTAAATAATCGCTTAAATGGGTAAAAATCACATGTTAATTTCAAATAAAATTAAGTATTAAAGGCTAAGACAATAACAAAAATTATCAAATTCAGCTCAGTAAAAGAAAAGAAACTAAAAGAGCAGTGCATTTTTCCATGAAACAAACCAGGATGTTCCTCCACTGTTCTTGACGAAATCAAACAGCATCCTTGTATTGAGACCTAATCGAGCTCCAAGCGCCATTGCCTCAGCCCCTGATGCTATATGAACTCCAGCGAGCAACTGATTAATCATCTTTACACCACTAAAGGCAATAATTGAAAAGAACAGAGAGTAAGAATTCAGTT
This sequence comes from Populus trichocarpa, assembly GCF_000002775.5. NCBI lineage: Eukaryota > Viridiplantae > Streptophyta > Magnoliopsida > Malpighiales > Salicaceae > Populus > Populus trichocarpa. The sequence goes on along the minus strand of NC_037299.2, from coordinate 3,179,296 downwards.
CCCTGGAAAATTCTATGACAGTGCATGATATGATTATCTAAGACAATTTTTGCATGTCTGTACACTAATGCATAATTCAATTGATCAATGAACCTACAAAATGATGATATAATGCATGGTGAGAGAAAAATTAATGCTGAAATACCTTCCAGCCCCACAACCTCCTCTAATCACATAAAGCTTCTCACTTAATGCTGCTCATAATTAACAACCATGGGTAAGTTGTAATCTAGATATCAGAAACTCCTCCATTCAAAATTAAGAATATTTAATGAGATAATTACCTGAGAGAACTGAGCCGGTACATGTAAGAGCTTCATCAGTACCAGAAGCCATTATCTGACAGCAAAATAAAATTACTTTGAGAAACAGTTATCAAAATATACATAGCTGCTTTCAAAATGAACCAATTTAGAATTTTTTGTTAGACCGTAAGTGTTCCTTCTGAGGCCCTCTTGACACCACCAGAAACAGGAGCATCCACCAATTTCAAGCCCTTGCCTTCACCTATGATATTTGCCTTTTTTGAGTAAGAAAATATTGGGAAAAATGAAGCATAGAAACATGGCATGATAGGGGTCATAATCACAAAAAACAAAATAGAGCATCCCAAACAAGCTTAAACCATAAGTTGTTCCTTCAATTAGCAGTGGCACTGCTATTTCATTGCATGCATTTAAAGAATTACACACAATATTTAAACCAAAAATAACCACTGTCTTCTGTTGAGAATCAAGACAAGCAAACTCATTAAAAAACAGGGCCAAAAACTCTACACATGACAAATACAAAGAGAGAAAAAAAGCCCCCTACAAAGAAGAGAAGATGCAAAGAAAGTGAAACAGATTTAAAATAAAAAACAATAAGTAAAATCAAAAATGGTAAAAGTGAATGGACTTGTAATCTTCATCCATGTGTAAACTCAGCTAGCTCATTTTCTGTTACATTTTCTTATGCTTTTTTCCACACATCAATTCTCCATCATCATTCTAGCTTAATGCCATATTCAAGAAGTTTTAACTTTCCAAGAAGACAATATTGAACTGTCATGTCTTGCTTTTACATCATTAAAAAGAAATGGCATTATTCAACTCCAAGATCTTAGATGTGCAAGAATGAAAATTAAACTATGCATTTCCCTTTTATAATATCTATTTGCATTCCCAAGATCTATGAATATTAGTTTTCAATATCTTTAAGTCTTTCCTATGTATTTATAGTAACAGATTGGCTAACAAGACATTAGTTGAATGAACAGTTCTTTAGTTCACGCCATACCAGGAAAGGTCGAGCAAGTAAGAATCCATTCATGATTCTAGTTGTTGTTTGGGTCAGGCTCTCTGAAACCCATTATTTGGGCTAAAGAGAGGAAAGAATAATTTCTACAGGCTTTAATAGTGCTCTGGTATGGATTTGTAGTGCAGGAATGACTGATGTCAAGAAGAAAAAGGAAATGTTTTTTGAAAAGTGAAAAAAATGTTGAAGGGTAGGGACTGCTTCCAAATTCCTCCTCACAATAACTGGTTAATGGATTTAATTGCCCACTGATACATAAACTTTTTATTGTCATTTTTAAGCATTCTTGAATTATAGTAGAACAGATTTAATATCGGAGAATTGTCAATTTTACAAAACTCAAAATGATGCTAGAACCTACAGTTTTTGTAAGTTAAATATACACACACACACACAAACAACTATGTATTTGAATAAGAACACAACAGATCTTCACATTAGGAGTTTGCATAGCTGAAAGTATAAATGTTTATACTTTTATATAGGACATACCTTGTAAGCGTCGCTCCAGTTGGCTCACAAATGCAGGGGATACTGTAGAAGATAGGATGATAGATGCTCCTGATGGTAAGGCTATAAAAAAACAAAAATAAAGTTAGCATCTTCACCTTAATGTACACATTTTGCTTTAGAAAGGTACCTGCAACTGCTCCTAGATCTCCATACAAAACACTCTCCGCTTGAGTTTCATTTGTGACCATAACTACTAGTACATCAACATCTGAACAAGAAATGTTAAAGAAACCAATAATTTTAGCTCCATAAAAGGACTATAAATGTTGTATAGAATATTTGAAAAGGCAAATCAAACTTATACTTGTGGCTCAAAATAACCTTTAGATGTTTCTGCTGGAGAGTTGCCAATCAAACCACCAGCATTTGCAAATCGAGTGAGAGTTGGTTTATACACCTGCCACCCAAGAAAAGATGCAACCATATAAATTTGCAATGGTAATTCAAACACAATAATATCAATCTACAAAATATGTATGAACTAGACAAGCCCCCAGAAAAAGTCTTATAGAAGCACCACAAGCAAAATATACATACATGCAAAGCATAAACAAATTCACAAGCAGGCAAGTACACAAAGAGAAGTTATATGCATACATTAAAAAATTAAATAACCGGGAGGTTTGAAAAAATTAATAATTCTACTTCCATTGACAATCAGCATAAACTATTAGACAGTAAACGGTAAGATAAGAATTCCAGGGTCATTTCAATTCAATTTTCCAATTGTTAAACAAATTTCACCAGGATATGTGATGCATAGTTATCAAAGTTCCATTCTAATGTGTACTGCATGAAAGATACTCAGGCCAGAAATGGCAGCAATCAATCCTTATCCAGCTCCAAGCAGGAACTGACTCTTTCAATCAAAATATAATGGGAAAAAAAGGTAAGGATTTACATCATAACCAACAACACAGAAATTTGATTTCAACAGGTGAGTTGCCATGCCAAATCCCATTGCTCCAAGACCAATGAAACCAATTCTCTTTACGACAACAGATTTGGCAACAATTTGTCTAGCCAGTTGCTCAGGTTCGTAGAGTTCTGCACTGGCTGCATCTTGAATATTTGCTCCAAGCAACTTTCCCCAGACCTGGAAAAAGATTATGTCAAGCCATTTCTTTTCAATAATAATAGCCTAAAAGCAAGTCATAATGACCTGCAAATGAAATTTTATAACACAAGTACAGGGGAATAACCTTGACAAATGTGACATCACTATCATCACCCTGACCATATGAAGATCCTGATAGGAGGGAGATTTTTGAGAAGGAAACTAGTTGATTAGAGAAATTAAGCAATGAGTATATCAGATTGTGAGTTTACCAAGAATAAGTTGTTGATGAGCAACAGACAAAAGTGGAAGAGGAAATATAAGCGATTTGGCCGTATCCAAAACAATACCCTAAAATTTGAAAATTCCATCAGTCTCAAGTATCATCTGGTAAATGCGAATATAAGGTTAAGGTACTCATCAAAAACTTGAGTCATTTAGTCAAGAGGAGTGTTAAGTTTGCATTTTTACATGATGCATCAGCATATGGAACTTACCTTCCATGTACAACACAATATGTTATCAAATATTTAAATATCTGGAACTTAAAGTTAGCTGAAAATAACTAGTTGAGTTGTTAGAATTACAACTTCCCCAGGATTCTCTAATCTATCCATACATGCTCAAACGGTTTTAGAAAAGATCCAAAAATATCTGATGGTATATTTCAAAATTCATATGGAAAACTTTTACAGGTGCTATTTTCAAATGCCCAGACCCCCACTATTATTCCACCAAAATTCAAGTTTCCTAGCAGTCCAAAAATAGTAGGAGCCTGTACCTCAACTACAACATCTTCACAAGCAATCACATCTCTCTGGCCCCAACTATAAACTCTAGGTCAGTGTGAATTTTATTTTCAACAAACAAATTCTTTATCATCTCTAACTCCATAGCGGCTTAATTTGTGAAAACAACTTTATTTACTATATCTTCTCACATTATCACTACCAATCTGCTATACTGCTCAGCCAACAGGTGGTTCTCCTGTTTGTTTTTTTTTTCCTGCCTTCACATGCTTTCCATGATTGCATACAACAATAAACAGCTCCCTGTAGAAGACTTGTTAAATATAAGTTAAACACTATCTCATTTTATTTATGTTATTCTCATCCTGCCTCAGTTTGTTGTGTTAGATTGTTAGCATCTATAAACAGTTTTACAGAGAATTATATGAATAAATCAGGATGTATGAGTTAACTTGTCTAGCATGTGATCCATCAGCAAAGGAACCAAGTTTCAACCTTCGATTTAATAGAAATTCAGCATTCAAAAGTCAAAACTAACTAATTATACCTACTCGAGATGAACCCAATAAACTAAACAATTCAGCCCATAGCTGGAAGAAACACACTTGTACACATTATTCCAAATGCAACCAAACTTAAACATGTATAATAACAGCGTCCCTTACCAAATTTTGGACCACGGTCCTGTAGGAATGCACCTTGGTATCACCTCTCAAAAACTGGGGAATATGATTTTTGAAAACCCTGCAGTGACAAAAGAATCACCCCATCGCCAACAAATAATGGAAAAAACAGATTGGAAAGAGCAAAAAAAGACATCATTATAAAGGTAGCAAAGCACACAGCGCAAAATATCAAAGAGCATGGTCTGAATATGAGCTGTGAAAAACCGTGGAAAAGTGATGGGAGGCAAAACCAATACCACCACCTAATGGATTCTTAATCTTGGTAATTATCCCCTGACTTAGAAATGAGAGATTTACCGTGTGATGTTTTGTGAATAACACAGTTGGCTACAAAGAGTGTCAAATCACTGTGACTCTGAGGAGACAGACAGTATGACTCAAAGCTGTTTATCAGATGAGATCTGCATTCGTGCCCCAAACATGTCACTTTGTCCTAGTCATGTTGTATACATGCAACTTTGTCCTAGTCATGTTGTATATGTTCCAGGAAATGCATAATTGCCACATCCATGCAAGTGTGTTTTACTGGTTAGGGAAATAAAAATAGACAAAATTGCTAGCCTGCATGTTAACTATACATCTCAAATATCAACAGGTACACTTATTTCTATCAATCACCGAATCACATAGAAATCCTTGTATGTTTATTTGCTCTTTTTTGTGTGTGAGCACGCTCGCATGGTGGAGCAGGCAGGTTGATTAACAGAGAAATTGATGGAGCTAGTTGACATTTTAATTTTTTATCTTTGTAAAACTAAGCTTTTCACTCTTTTCTATGCATGGTGGAAACTGGAATGGGGAAGGAATAGGATTGCAAAAACTTTTGAATCTTGTACATGCTGCGATTTGGAGTATTTGGTTACAGCAGAATGCTAGAATCTTCAAACTGCTTCTTGAAGCAGTTTTATCCAATAAAACTTTCTTCTTTTATAAATAAAAAGAAAGGAAGTATTTAGTCACAAACACTCACCATGAGTTTCCAGCAGCATTGGAAATAATATCATAGACTATCCATGGATGAATTCCAGCTTGAGTGCAAAGAGAAATCGCCTCCAGTGCAGCAACAAGATGAATGCCCTCAAGCAGCTCATTCACCATTTTAATTTTACTGTGAAGCAAAGGAGAACAGAACTAAATATCAAATTCTAGAAAATCAAAAGACCATATCATTATTTGAGTAGTCCTATATTCTGAAATCAAATCCAAGAAGCGCTTTGTCACTTGTCTAAATTACCATGTCATTTTGCCTTTTTCTAATACTTGCATTATTTCTAGAATAATCAAGTTAAAACATGAAAGCAAGAATATACAATTACACAGTGTTTATAATACATTATGGGAAGATAAACAAGACCAAGAAGAAATCACACCTTCCAGTGCCTACTTCACCTTCGAAGGTGAAAAGCTTTTCGGACATTGCTGTAAAAGATAATGATAATTTGTATAAGAGAATACATAGACAAATTGCCTCTCCAATTCTATTGCCTATATGCTCCAATAGAACGATCGTAGATTATAAAATGAATTTACCAGAAAGAATAGGCTGCGCCTTCGCATTAGCTTCAGACCTTCCCGAGGATGTAATCTAGATAAATCAAAGTAATCAGCATTCTCCACTATTCAAATTATCTGATAACAATGTGGAATTGGACTGCTACAACAAATAATAAGCAGATAGAGAAGGCACAGCTGTTCGTGTAAAAAACAGTGTTACCATGGTTCTTCCCTTTAAGACTTCAGAAAATCCCCTGGAGACATATGCTTCTATTAGATGAGCCATCGAATCTTCATCTGTGAGATCAATAGAATAAACTGATTTCAGTACCAATGCATGAGGGTTGTTATTTCCTAAAGAGAGCAACTAACAGGATCATGAATGATTGCCAAAAAGAAAGAAGAATGCTCAATTGATAATAGGTTTTCAGTATAATTTCAAGTAGATGAGCCAATTTGTGATTGCGGCCATGTGGCTTTACAACAAAGGTTGGACGAGCAAAAGAACATGCACAAGTCCCATGTCCGTATTTTATTTTTTTTATGCATATGTTCCCTTTACATATGAAAGCAAAATAACCTTGCACGCCATAACTTATCCAACCGATTTTGCCAAGTCCTAGCCACCAATCTTAATATTTATATCACTCATTTGAGTGAAATAACAGACAGAAAAAACGTCTCAGGGAAGAAATACATAATTAGCATTTGATGTTAATGGTTGGCTGTTTGAGATTTAACCAGTTGATTTACGAAATATGATATTTTTACCTATTATGAATACCTTGTTCCCTTATACTTTGAAATCCAAAACAGGATAATATGTTTGTGATTATCAATGAGGTTTCCTAATGGCAGATCAAGTGTTATGCATGCATCACTAACAGAAAATGAAGAAGATAATCCTAAATTAAGTTACAAGTCACTAATAATGAGAAAACTTAGCCATGCACATATCCACAGGCAAAAATAAAAAGGTGAGAAAAGAGGGAGGAGAAAAGAAAAAGGGCGGTAATGTATCCTCCATTGCCTTGCCATGGAGAAGTAATCTAAGCAATGAAGTTAAGATTTACACCACATTACTAATAGAAATGCTTTCCGGAGAATGTGCCACTAAATTGAAAGGACAACATTATAAATTCACAATACACATGACCTCTGAGACGTTTCTCTAGATTCTGGATGTATGATGGCAGAATGGTTGAACGTAGGATGATAAGTGCCCCTTTCTGCAATCCTGCATACCAATGAGTTAAGAATCCTGAATATCTACAAAGTAATGATAACTTTAGGTATAATTGATAAGTTCCATAAAGACCTTTCAAAACACCCTGTTGGCCAAAAAATACATCATTGATTTGATCCACGTGAGATATTAGAACAATCAAAGCTGCAACTTCTGTATGCCAAAAGCAGAAAAAAACAAAAAACAGAGTTAAGGCACAATTTCACAGGACACGAGACATCAATAAGAATGAAGCCCAACACCACATTAATCATCGCTTAGCTCAGGCTCCACTTTTGTGGATCAATAGTAGTAATGATGAAGATGTAGAAATTTGACTTAAACAGTGTTTATACTTCCAGGCTCTTACGTTTAAAAATGAAAATAACATAAAGTTTCCATGCATCTATCAAAATCAGAACACTGCAGGACAATTTTTGGGGAAAGAATGATGTATAAAACTACAAGACATCAAATTAAAACACAATCATGACACTTCGAAAGTGAAATTAAATGTGAAAGTTTTAAGTTCAGAGCATGAATTCAATAGGCAGTTGTTTATACTTCCAAGGATCCCCTCACACAAAAGCAAGAAGCGGGAAGAGAGTAGGTATGCATCAATCAGTTTCTATGATATCAGGCTATACCAGGTATCCTTAGAGAGTTATCATATGCGTCATCCCATGGAGTACAAGTATAACCTAAGGAAAGCACATGCCATCATTGGTATCACGAAAACATCCGATCGCAAAGAAGCAAAGTCTAAATGGCAGCTAAAGGGAAGCTAGGAATGGATTTGACTTTTGTGCTACTGGCGGCAGCAGAAGACATGCACTTGCTATTGTAAGACTTTGGTATGAGTTTATGCTTGAATGCCTGACAAACCTTATTCCAAAGATTTACTAATCAACACGCGTTTTTACATTTTCCATTTTTTTGCTAATCCTTCACAAGTAGGCACCACATTTCATCTATTATACCTGGAGAAAGGTCCCTTAAAGCCTATTTAGTCCAGTCTACCAAGCCGTTTCTTCAGCTCTTTCTGTTGGACACCAAAGGCCTGCTCTATTTGATTGCATAGAGCACCAGGGATAAAATCAACACAACCACAGGAATATTTTGCTTCTCAGATAGTTGGATGCGAATTAAGTTACAAAAGGAGTAAAGGCAAGGGATTCTACCATCTGATGGTAAACCAACATGACATCTAAATCTTGGTTGCCTGTTGACAGGAAATCAACTGTTCTGCAGGGTCCAATGGATCCCAATTCAAACACACATCCACTAGTGCCAAAAAAACATGTATGGTGCGAAAACAACTGTTCTGTCTATGGACTAGGTTCTATGGGTCCCAATTCAAACACACATCCACTAGTGCCAAAAAACATTTATGGTACTAGCATTTTATTAATTATTTTGTAACCACGTTAAAAATAGAAATAGACAGAAGAAAGAGGAAATAAAATCTATGATCGTAATAAAAACATCTCTATCTGATATTTTTTTATATTTTTTAAAAAAATTAATCCAAAAATTAATTAATAAAAAATCACTAATTACTCACAAACTTCATAAAATTTCTCCGCTCATGCCTACACCAATTCCACAGCTATTACTCCCAAAATTTCAAAACCCATGACTTTGAGTTCTAGTGGCACATTTAAAAAGAAACGTTACATGGAATATAAACAACATGTTCTATACACATTCCTCTGAGTTCTGGAAACCCAATTAAAAATGAAATTTTGCGTGGAATATAAACATCATGTATCACAAACATTCCATGCATTATCATGCTATGCATTCCACCAACCAAACATGGCCATTTAAAGAAGTGGCACCCCACCCCAAATAGCGTAGCTATTGAAAACATTTCAGTAAAACGTAGACACATATCCGAGCATTGTTTACCTTTCCCAGCCTCAATAAGGCTGGCACTTCTCGTTCCCCCTAGATTCAAAAATTTATCAACCAAAGTTTCATCTATCTGCAGAACAAGAAAATTCCAATTAAAAAATAATTAATTTGCCAATCAAATAACCTATTAAAAATTAGTTAATTTATACATTGAGTTGCAAAAATGATTGTAAGAGACGATAATGCCGAATAACTTCTAAATTTGTCTTGTTAGGTAGGTATGGTTGGGTTTTTTATTTTTTTAAGAAAAATATATTTGATATTTTTTTATTAATATAATATCCCAGATCAGTTCATTCAAAATATCTAGTGTAAATATGAGGGTAAGCAATGTAAATACAAAAGGATTACTTTTCTTCATTCGTTCTTGGCAGTTACAAATTTCAGAAACGACTTCGTTTCCTTTTTTTTTTCTTTTGAATTTGTTTTCTAAAATACCGGTTACATAATTCTATGTAAAACAAAAATATTTCTTAAGTAAATCAAGGCAAAAAAATAGAAAAACTGAATTCTCCCTAAACTTTTGCGAGATTCCCACACGGCTCTCCAAGACGCATTTTCTCGATCATATCCCTTTTTTTCCAGGAAACCCAAACGAAATGGAAATGTCCTTCCATGTTGTTCTCAGCAACCAAACAACAAAAATTCAAAAGCAAAATTCAAAAGCAAGGAAGAGAAAAGACTTTTCTAGTGATCACCTCGAAAGCTTGAACTTTGTAGCCAGCACGAAGAAGCGCAGCGGCCATGTCTAAGCTCAAATCATCCAATCCGACGAATCCAACAACCGCAGCACCGTCAGTCGCCATGCGCTTCCTCAGTATATTCGTCTCTCTTACACCGAATCCTCTTTTTTCAGATCAAATAATTTGCATATGCCAGTAGAGAGAATAGGAGGAGAGGGAGAAAAACTAGTAAAATAAATATATCGCAATAAGCGTACAGCATGAAATATTATTATTATTATTATTATTATTATTATACGTCTTCTCTGTTACACGAGAGTCGTGCTCCACCATCTAACAGCCACAGTGTCTGACAGAGAGCGTCTCTAACTAATAAGTAAATGGAAATTGTAATATAAGAAGAGATAAGACCTTGTCACAGCGGCCGTGGCAGTGACGAGGGTGGTTCAATTCCCAAATTAAAAACCATGTAAATATCCTGTACAAGTCATCATCATAGCCATAGGCTTGTTATTTTACACGTTATCACCGAAGCTGTGTCAGGTTTTTTTTTTTTTACGTGGATATTCGAACCACTTTCTTATATCTTAATTAATTTTATTAATTTTAAAATTAATAACTATATAAACTCCAATATTAACGATTATAGTAACGCTGTCAGCTTTGACATGGAATCTCAACAAATCTAATAACTTGGATGCAACGGGATCCTTCCCATTTTAATACAATTAATTTAATGTAAAACAATTAAAATAATTATCACCACATGAGAACAAGACAGGAAGCTTCTTGGCGATTGTAAAGATAACTATGCTGCAAATTTGAAGTCAGCAACCACTAGAAAAAGGGAAAGATGTGAAACATGTTTTATTAATCGTTGGTTCAATAGGACAACTTAGGAAACTTCACAAAACCAAATACAAACAAACATATACAGTAGCCTAAGGAAAAACACCAATAAGCATGGGTGAGAAAAAAACCGAAAAATCAATTAAATCAAGAAAATTAGTAAATAAAAACTGAAAAAACCGAACTATAACAAAAATTAATTAAACCGATTAGAATTTTAAAAAAACCGACCGGTTTGGTTTCGGTTTTATAAGCCTGAAACCGAAAAACCGAACCGAACCGAACATAAACCAAAAAAACCGGAAAAAACCGAGCCAAACTGGAAAAATCAAGCCAAACCGGTTTGAACCGGTTCCTCTTCGGTTTTGGTTTTTTTTAAAAATCAGTTTTGTTACTTTTTTTATAAAAACCGAACCGAAAATGATCACTCCTACCAGTAAGCATGGTGAATTATGGATAGAATTATGTTTTGTTTTATTAATAATTTTAAGTTCATTAATTTATATTAAATTGAGAAAACTAGAAAATAAAAACTGAAAAAACCAAACCATGAAAAAAACCAATTAGACCGATTAGAATTTTTAAAAAACCGACCAGTTTGGTTTCGGTTTTATAAGCCTGAAAACCAAAAAACAGAACCAAACCGAACCTAAACCAAAAAAATCAGGAAAAAACCAAGTCAAACCGGAAAAATCGAGTCAAACCGGTTTGAACCGGTTACTGTTCAGTTTTGGTTTTTTAAAAAGAACTAGTTTGGTTATTTTTTTTTATAAAAACCGAACCGAACAAAAAATAATCACTCGTACCTGTAAGCATGGTGAATTATGGATAGAATTATGTTTTGTTTTATTAATAATTTTAAAATTGTTTGGTTCCTTAATATATATATTATAATTTTGTATGAATTCTGCTGAAGAATTTCTTTTGAAATCTTAGTTATAAAAGGCTATAATTTATAGTTTTTTTAAAAAAAAAATCGTAAACACAGAAACTAGTATAGTGCTAAAAACACACTAAAGTTTCATCATTCCGAAGGGGACCAGCATGACTCACCATAGGGATCACGTTTAAATTTCATTGTTTTTTCATCTCCATTTAAAATAGAAGGTTTCATAACTTTCATTTTCAATCTGACCTGATTTTCAACCTTTTACTACGCTTTAAGTGGAGGTGGGCCTCCATTAAAGTTGCTTGTAATTTTCTTCATGATTGATGTTTATTAAAGAAAATACATAAACAAATTAAAATAATATAATATTAAAAAGTAATATTAAAAAACATGCATTCACAAATTATTTTAGAGTAGTTTATTGTCTGCGCTTGTAACGGTAAATATTAATTTTTTAAAATAAAAAAATAATATTAAAAATATAAAAGATATTTTAATAATATTGTTAAACCTGCATTAATTTTTAAATCTTTATTTAATTCTTTACTAGATCCACATTATTTGGATCTAGTACCTAAATAAATTAAATTTGCTAAACCCAAGTAAATGTTTTGGAATTTAAAAATAATAAAATAATATTAAAATACTAAAATGTCCCCGGTTTATAGAAAATTACAAAAAAAAACAACGCGAACGCTTGCTACAGTCACAGGGTAATTAAAATGCAAGGGGAGGGAAAACACAGCTTACCTGGTGCCGGAGTGCTTGGGGACGAAGACGATGGCGAAGGTGTAGTGGCTGGCCAAAGATACTTTCTTCCCCTCCGCTTATGTGTTTCGTGCGCTTCTCTTCTGGTCTTGCTTTTCTTTTATTGATTTCTTTTCGCTTATCTTATTCTCTCTGTCTATGTCTGTCTCTATTTCCTCTGTTTTTGGTTGGTTCGGTGGTCTGTTGTTTAGGGGACAACAAACATTCCTTTGCTGGAGTCCTGGAAGAAAGCCCAGAAATCTTTTTTTTTCTCGTTTATTTTGTGCTCTCCGGGGTTCTCTCTATCTCTTCGTTCTTGTTCTTCCTCTCTGGTTTTTCCTCCTTCCAATCTCTCTTTGTTTTCTTTCGCCTTCTCTGTTTTTCTTTCTATCTTATTTCTTTGTTTGTTTCTGTCATGTGTTTTTTTGTCTCTGTTCTCTCCGTATGTGGCCTTTCTCTGGCTTTTATAGAGCCAAAGAATGCCCTCTGTTCGTCCCTAGGATAATGAGGCACGTTCGTCCGTGCTTGAGGAAAAACTGGGGACTTGCAGGACTGTTGGTAATGCATCGTGTTGGCGAGGGATATTGGGTAGCTAGTAGAGACGTGACCCACGATTTGGAACAGGTTTGGTGCATTTTCCCGCTTAATCAATCGGTCTTCCCTGGGATGAGGAAGAAGGTGATCAACAGTGGTTTTAGAAACGACGCCATTTTATACTCTGGAACGGTTATTTTCAATTTGCCCCCTTGAAGTTCTAACATTTAGCAATTGGACCCTTATTCATGGAAAAAAAATTTTAAAATTTTGCCCCTAGACCAATTGCAATTAGACCCCTGCATTTCAACGCCATTTACAAAACAGTCATTGGTTTCGAATTAATCAATTCAGTCTTTAATCAACTCTTTAACTTTTAATTCTTTCAAAATTACGCATGAAAAAATCAATTAATCCCCTATAATATCACTGTCTATCCACTTGGGTCATTGGACTTTAGTTTCTTACAATTTTGACCCAAATTAACCTTGAACTTGATTTGTTTTTAATTAAGACCCTAATTTCATTAATTAAAACTAATTCAAAGTTTAATTAAATTCCTAAAATTATGAATTCTTTCAATTTTTTATCAAATTGACTCTAAAATTTATAATTTCATCATTATTATTAGTCTTCAAACTTTCAATTTGTGTTGTCTTGATCCAATTCTTAAATTATTTTTCATTCATTTATTTTTTATTTTAAAAAAAAATTCAAATTTTGGGTTATGACATCTATACTATATGAAACCATATAAAGTTTTTTAAGCACATAATTAACATAATATATCATCATTATAGCTCCGCATGTGCATATTACTAATTTATGATAATTAAAATTTTGCTTCCAAAATAAATCAACATTCTCATCATCATTATTGTGATTGTCATTGTAGTCCTCATCATCATCTGTATCCCCATCATTACTAACATCATTGTTACCACTATTACCATCATCACTATCATAATCTTTCTAAAATATTTCTTTGAATAAAACATTAAACCATCTGAATTTCATATCTACAATCACAAATGAGAAAGTAAAGATAATTTTTTTTTTTAGTTTGATTGAAAAATTAATATTTTATGAACAAAAAACAAACTAAGGAATGTTAAAGAGAGAATAAGAAATTTTAATAGATGTAAAATTAAATAGGGAAATCTAAAAATTAACATATTATGTTCCTTAATAAACACGTCTATCATGATAAATTACAATATTTTTAGTGCATAAAATAACATGACAAAAACTAGTTCTTTAATGCATCTAAATTCATTAATTTTAATTATTTTCAATTAGTTATTTTAAAAAAACATTGTTAGTAAGTTGTTATATAAAAATATTAAAAGACAAATACTTTTAATAGAAATGAATAACAGCATGTAATTTTCATTACTTTGAATTTAGTTTCCATGTATATATATATATATATATATAAGAAATAAAGACCAACCTATTATTCCAGCAATCTTTCTACTACAATGACTAACAATGCAGAGATTGCATCCTCACTTCCAACATTTAAAGAAGAATTGAATCTTGCTTTTCATCTATGAAATTTGACATTTAATGACCTTAAATTAGCAACAACAAACTTTAGGCCTGAGAGTCTTCTTAGGAAAGGTGAGTTTATAATCCAATTTTTAACTATTTTATTTTATTTTATTTAAAAAAACAAAAAGAAAAGTTTTGAGAAAAGATGATAAAAAAATACATAAAAATAGTGATAAAAGGTGAAATAAATGAAGAATGAATTAAACTGTAAGTTTAGTTAACATGATTGGAAGTTTAGAGATTAATTAAACTCTTGACTAATTTAATTAATCAAATTAAGAGCTTAATTGAAAAATTGATAAGTTTTGAGATTTAATTGAGTTGAGAATTAATTTAATTAATCAAATCAAGAGCTTAATTGGAGAATTGATAAGTTTTGAGGTTTAAAAGAGCTTGGAATTAATTTAATTAATGAAATCAAGGGCTTAATTGAAGAAATATCAAAGTTTGAGGTTAATTGGGGTCAAAATTGCAACAGATTGAAGTCCAAGGACTAGCTTGTAAAAGGCACCGAAATGCAAGTATCCAATTACATTTTAACCAGGGGCTTGATTGCAAGATTACAAGAATTCAAAGGACCAAATTGAAAGCAGCCTTTGGAATTGGAAAACGGAGTCGTTTTGGCAAGCGACTGTTCGTCGTCTTCTTCCCCGGCAACGACTCTAGCATTAAAGGCAGAGACGTTTCTCCATTGAATGCAGCGCCCCACGGCCATTACTGCCGGCCGTTACCAGCGCCGATCGATCTTTGGCTCTATAAAAGCCGGGTAAAGGCAACCTCGCAAAAAAAAAAAGGGAGGAGGACGAGCGGGAGAAGTAAGGGGCAGATCACGAGCCGAAAGAGAAGAAAACAGAGCAAAAATAGAGCAAAAGAAAAGCAAATATACAGAGAAAAGAAGGAAAGAAAGGGAGAGGAGCAACACAGAGACGAGTATTGGCTCTGCCATTGCCTTCGTCCCTGCAGACAAAGAAAGACCCAGAATCAGTCAAAACAAATTCACAGAAAACCGGTATCAACTCAGACAGAAAGACAAGGAAAGCAAAAGGAAAAACGCAAGCAGAAAACACATAGACCAGCATCAACTTCACCGTCGTCTTCATCGCCTCCAGCAGATCAGGTAAGCAATCTTTCTCCTCCCGCTTTGCTTCATTCTCCAAATAATTGCAACAGCGTGAATTAGCGCACGCGTGTTGCTTTGCCCAGCCGGGCCACTGGCTTGGGCCAGTGGGTGGCTCGGGTTGGCTGGGTTGAGCCCAGCCCACATTGGCTGAGCTGGGTCCAGTCTAAAAAAATAAAAAATAAAAAATATGTGTATACATAAATAAAAATAATAATACAGATTTATTGGTTTATTCACTGACGCCAAAGTCAGGAATAAAAATACTGATTTAAATTTATTTTATTTTATTTAGCTATATAAAAAAATAAAAAAAATATGTATGCATAGAAATAAATTTTATTTTTGTTTTATTCACTGATACTAGAGTCAGGAATAAAAATGTGGATTTAAATTTATTTTATTTTATAATTACGTAATATTTACCAACGCTAGAGTGAGAAGTATCCGTAGTTGAATATTTACTAGCGTCAGAGTCAGGAATATTATAAGCAAATCATCATAGCAAAAATTAATAAACATTTAACAATTTAAGACAAAACCAGCAATGCAGTCTACCTCATGCAGAACGTTTAAGGGGTGATAATATCTTCCTTTTAACGCAACCAGTCTCAAACCATAAAATTTCTGTTGATCAGTTAGGGTTCCTAGTGACCATAATACTAGGTGACGACTCCTTAAACAAGATCATTCCCTATTAAAAAATAAGATGCCAGAAATATGTTCTTTCCATTGATCATTTTTAAGGCCGCCGCTATGTCGGGTGAGACATGTATTCAAAGGTTAGATCAAGGAGAATGGAACCGCTCCTGTTAGACTTAACACTAGGCTAAGCTTTGTAGTATAAGATGTTTTAAAAAGGACCCTAGTAATATTATTTAAGGTTATGACTTGAAAGTTAACTGTTGGTTACCAAAGCTAATTGGATATTGATTGAAAGCTAAATGTTTTCTCTTCTTTGTTGCTAATATTCGAGTAATTTTATAGACTTAAAAGTTGGTTGGAAATTTTTTTTATTATTTCAAAAAAAATAAAAATGAATAGGACTGATAAGATTTGTGGCTTGAAAGTTTGGTAGTTACCGACCAAAAAAAAAACCAAAGACAAAATTTCTCATTGTTCCATGTTTTACACTATCATTGAGGAAAATTAGTTTGTCCAATGCAATGGTATAAATGTCCTCATGTATATATTATCACAAAGTAACATTATAGTGATTAGATGGTTTTGGCATGGCATTGTAGACCATAATATTGCAGGTATATACTTGTTTCTTTGATGTCACTGAATTAATATGCTCTAGTTGGAGAGCAGACCAAGAATCTCTATGTATAAAAATGCTCTTATTTGACAAGATAAGATATTGTTGAAGAGAAAATCCATTTGATAGATAAATCAAGTGCTGAAACAAATAACCTGGATAACCCGATATCAATTGGCATTCTTGTTTCATTGCTTATGTATCTATACAAAAGGCATGCATTGAAGCTCTTAGTTGTTGGTTATCCAAGTTTGTTTTGCCAAAAGTTAAATTCTGTTACAATGAAAATTATTTAGTCCTTCTTTATAGAATAAATATTAAATAGGCCACAATTGCTAGTAACCTTTCATGATAGGAATCACCAAAGAGAAGAACAAAAACAAAAGAGGAAGGTTGATGGATTGGCCAAAGAACTTGATAAAAAGACTTTGACATTCTAGATAACAAAGAGGAGGATTGAAATTTTTAATGGAAATACACTACAACATTATTAGAATTCATTATAGTCTTAATACAGATGTCAATCTAAGTAATTCAAATACCAAACATTACACAATTATTCTAAAAATAAAAATTTTAGTACATTACACATAGCCAAATGACCTTCACATTACAACAACCTAGACACATCAATAATTTTGAATTATATTATGGCATATATCAAGTAAGAGAATGAAATCTATAAGAGTGATGGATGCAGACATAACTCTTATTATTAAGATCTTAAACTTCATTGATACATATTCTGTACTCATTTAAGCTTGGTAATAAGGTCTTCTATGGTTGACCACATCTCTCTCTTACTCTTTGAAAGTAAGAAATTTAAAGCATAGCAATGAAAGTAATCATCTATGACAATTTCATCTATAAAATGAAGCTCAACCATCACCTCTGTAATTTTACATCCTTTTTTTATCCTTACTGGTAGATGTGCATTCACTCCTGGTGAAGATATTATCTAGTAGTCGATCAAAACGATCAACTAACTGAGCTTCGACTCTAGAACCACCTTTTTTGCTTTTTCTTCCATCTTTCTTTATGAAATATGTTATTTTCTTTCTCTCCATACTATTGTGGGTGCTACTATTTGCTATATCCACATCACTTACCATGTTTTTAACATCATCAACAAAATTAATAGTGGTATCCTCCTCTGAATCACTATTTTCTTCTTCTAGATTCACTTCATCATCACCGTTATCATTCCCTACATCATCATCTCCACTGTCATCATAAAATAAAACTCTTATACATAAAGTCCGAACAAGTTTTCCAAAAGCCATAGTAATACTAAATATTTTGTCAATTTTGCTACAAAGGAATGGTTTAATACTAGCATGCCTAAAATTTTTGGCTTATCTAATTTCCTAAATAAAAGAAAATCAATATAATTAATAACACATAATAGATTTCTCAGCTATTGATAGTAACAATTAAAAGTTAAGAGTATAAAGTTTCTAAAACTAACTTGAGTTTTTAAGATCCCTTGCTCATTGTTTGCATCAATAGTTTCAATTTCATTCTTCAATCCAACATCGGTTTTAACAACTAATTTTTTTCAAAATCTCCAATTCTTTTTTATACCATCATATTTGTTCTTTAATTGTGATTTGGTGAAAGAAGGATCAATCATTTTTTTGAATGTATTCATCATATATTTCCATCTATTTTTATCAAAATATGTGTTTAATGTCATACCATTATCAACTATTATGATACATATGCATAAAAAGTATGCAACATTTCTTTTTATCCAATATGCTTTATATTGACTTTGATGACCTTTCATTACTTTGTTTGCCAACCTTGTTCAACATACACAAGCACAAACATTAGGATTATATTCAATTATGACATTTAAACAAATTTTGGCTCTCACTTAATCAAATCATCTTAGAAAATCCAATGATATCTCTCTTTTGTCCAAAACTGTAGATGCTAAGATTTAATGAAAACATATATAAATGTGCTGAAGTTAATAATTGGAGTATATGCCAAAAGTAGTATATATTGTAGGAATGGCCAACCTAGTATACACCATGTCACAACATTTGTTCTTATTTATATAAATGTGTTCGAGTTAATAATTGGAGCTCAAGGACTGAATACTAGTTCGCTAGCTAGGAAAAAGAAGAAAGAAAATCAATGAAAATGGCTCAGAAGATGGAAATAAAAGATAAAGCCTTCATTAATTATGCTTGCCTATAAAAAATTGCATGCACTAAAAAGAATTTGATATGCCATGATATTTTAACTTAAGCTAAAGTTGAATTAATCAAAGCCCTAGACCCTTAATAATTGATGAGAACTAATATGAATTTAAAAAATTGATTTTCAGATACAAGTATCAATTAATAATCCTTACAAACCTAATTATACAACAATATTATGCTAGACATCGACTCCAAGGCCACTCAGATCCAAAAACAATAATTCAACATTGATGCTGTACTCATATCCAAAAAAATAATTTATAAATTCTTACTATAAGTTAAGGATTTTTTTAATAAAATAAACAAATTACCAATTAATCAACACTTTCTTCACTTTGAGAATGTAATTTTCAGGATGCTCTTCTTCTTTCTTTATCACAACGAATGAAATGAAGTTACTTTCATTTGTACCAGAAACATACCCTACAATTTCAAGATAAAAAACAAAACCTTATAAGTGCAAATGTTAGAGAAACTAAAATATGTAATTGATCTTTGCATTTAGTTTGAAAAGATAAGAAAAGAAAATAAGATGATGGTTTTAGTAATCAAAACAAGATAATCAAAACTCAAGTGCCAAATAATTTGAACATCATAAATAATCAAAAGTCAAGTGTCAAATAATTTGATCTACTTTACTTACCAAGATTTAAAAATTAATTTCAGTTCAAAAGGATATATTTGTTTTCAGAGTATCGTTGAGGTTTTTAAAAAAAAGGCACAATTAGCTTTTAACAAAGCAAACAAATTTGAGGAGAAGAAGATATTTTGGTCTGATGATTTACAACAGTTTAAACTCTTTATTTGTATTGAGAAAGTGAAAAAGACAATTGAAATCAGATCTCAAAGAAAGTATTAGAAAGATACTTCAACATAACTGAATTTAATTCTCGGTTATTGGTGGGGTCCACCTTTCTAAACACAGTTTTAATTGTGTAACCGAATGTTTTTGTCTTGTGGTTCAGAGAAAACTCAATAGCTATCACGTTCTCAAATATGAACTAAGATACTATTTGTTTGTGCGGGCCAATTATATTTTTAATTTTTTTTTAATTTTTTAATTTTTAATTATATTTTTTATGTTTTTAGATATTTTAATATATTGATATTAAAAATAAATTTTAAAAATAAAAAATATTATTTTAATATATTTATTTTAAAAAACATTGTTGAGAGGCTTCGTTATCCCTTTTATAATTCACGAGAGTGTATTGATTTTGTGTTCATCCAAAATTGGTAAGCATTTCAATCGAGACTGTGGACCCTCTTTTGAGTCACATTTCCCACACCCCACCAACACACACTGCCCAAAACTCTCTCTGGCAACCGGTAACAGCCGAAAACAAACCCTTCAAACCCTTCAAAAATCTCGCTCTCGCCCTCAACTCTAGAGAAGAGAGGGCGTTACTAGTCATTTTCGAACCCCCTTTCAATCAGTCATAGATACTCTCCTCACCAATTCTCCAACGGAACGGCACGACTCGTCGTTTTAAGGCTTGAACTGTACGATTCCAGGTATGGTGTGTGCCATAGGTTTTATTGATGTTTGAAGAGTAAATAAACTGTTTCTGGGCCGCTTTAATTTCTGATCAAATGAAAAGATGCGAAATTGATTTTCAAATCTGGGTTCTTAATTTTATGTTGTTTGAATAAGAATTTGATGTGATTAACTATATAATGCAGGCGATTAATTAGTGTTGATGAGTTTTATCCATATCAATGATCTTAGTTAATTTTATGAGGGTCATTTTATTTTGATTTGTTTGCTTCTTCTTTTTTCATTTTTTCCTTACTGCTTTCATTAGGAAGCATTGTTAAAGTTTTCGAGGCTTTAATGGCAATGGGAAAAGTTGATTTAGAATCAACCGTAATGTTCTTACGACCAATGCGAATGAGCTGATGAAAGGGGCTGGTGAGCTAGATATTGATCTCATGAATAATGCTTGTTCTTCATTGATTTTATCGATATAATCGAGATATGCATTGCATGTCGTTCCAGTCCATTTAATGGCAGTTCTTATGCCAATTATATATATATATTTTACTTTGTAGTAGTGAGTTGCATAGGAATGTGGCTTTGAGCTGCTGGAACAGCATATAACAATGCTGTATTTACATCTTGCTGTAAAATAGTTTATATTGGATACTATATCTAGGCTGGTATTGAGACCATGTGCTTCAGCATTGCATCTTCAAGGACATCTAAACTACGTCCAATGAACATAGCTATGAAGCATTTGTTTATTGTTTATAAAACTTGCGGATTCAATATTTTTGGCTTTCATAAAAGGTTTTTGTTTCTCACTAAAAAGCTTCCATAACTCTTTAAAATTGTATTTTATTTTCTTCCACCAGTATATAATTTCTTTTCCCTTTTGCTTGGCATTAATCCACCTCATGTTTCGTGGTATGTCTCCTGATGTTCAATTGTACCTTTTGTTAATGCTTTTGCTTAACAACACGTTTTTCTACTTCTCTAACACTGGGATTATTTCCTATTGTATTAGCTGCTAACAAATCTGAGATGAGCACCATCTATGCCATTGAGAAGTTCTTACTTAATGTATAGTTACGGGAAGATGGGAGCTCTACCATTCTATGGTCCATGCATTCCTTCCCTCATGCCAAATGTATACATCATGATAAGTATAAAAAGTGTCAGCATTGCTTTCCGAGCCAACTACATTTGCTGAGAGTTGTAGTCCTTCAGAATCCTCTTGTTATTTGACTTTCTCAAATGAGATGTCAGAATACTTGATAGTAAAATATTGAGTTTTGTTGTAGTTGGTTATATTTGTCAGCAATGAAACAAAAACTGGGGAAAAATTAAGAACGCAGTATAGTGAGTAAACATGTGAACAACAATTCCTTTTTTAATAGTTTATTCGAAGTTAAGAAGAATTCTTTTGTTCTCCTTTCTAGCATTGTGAGAACTACATAGTCTGCTCCAGTCCTCTATTTGTCATCTCTGTATTGGCTGTTGTTGCTTCCATTTGATCCATGATGAGCTAAGGAATGAGAAGGTTACTGTAAGGTTACCTTTTGGATTTTGGAAAGACTAAACTTCCTCATTGTAATCACTTTTAGAAAAAGGAAAAATGAATTGATTGTAATGTGGAGACAAATAATTTTCTTTTCTTACAAATGGTTGCTTAGGATGCCTCTTGTTGCATGGGACAACCATGGTAAGATTACTTATTCAAATAACTGAGGAACTTCACAGTAGGATGTTTTACAAGCAAAATGCACTTGCATGGTACAATTTGAGCATGGCATTTATGTATTCAGTTATAATTTTTTTTTTTTTATTTCATTCCATTTAATTTCTGGTAAAACAGGCCTGTTGAATCTCTCCCCGTCCATCTGGGTTTGCCAATTTTACTTATCATGGATAATTCAAGATGATTGCCTCACCTGCACCATGTTCTTTGTTATTTTATTATTATTTCTCAACCAAGTGTTCTCTATGTTAAACTGGGGTTTCACTGTTTCCTATTTCCACTATTGCTCTGTGTCAAACCTTGTTTTCACTATGTTTTGTCCTAATTTTTACAGTAATTAAGTGTGTGTTTTGTCCTTTTTGTTTGGCGAGTCTGACCAGCACATATTATTGAGTGCAGAGGTTGACTTTTCCATGGAGAACTCTGATGATGAAAAGGACGGAGTTTTTGGGAACTGTATGCCCAAAGAACTAAGTATAAGTTTAGCTAATGGTACCAAATTTGTAGATGAGGTACTAAGAGGTCCAAGTGACCGCTGTCTGGAAAATTTTCGTATGGATAAGCAGGCATTTTACAAGTTATGTGATATTTTGCAAGGCAAGGGCCTGCTACGCCATACAAACAGAATCAAGATCGAGGAGCAATTAGCCATATTCTTGTTCATTATTGGCCATAATCTACGCACTCGAGCTGTCCAAGAATTGTTCCGGTATTCAGGAGAGACCATAAGTCGCCATTTTAACAATGTTTTGAATGCTATTATGGCAATTTCATTAGATTTTTTCCAGCCTCCTGGATCTGATATTCCACCTGAAATCTTGGAAGATCCTCGATTTTATCCATATTTTAAGGTAATCCTAATGTAATTTGAGTTAATCAGTATCTTTCTTTTGTGTAACTTGCATCTAAATAAAAATTATTTACTGCTAGGATTGTGTTGGAGCAGTAGATAGGATGCACATTCCAGTGATGGTTGGTATAGATGAGCAAGGACCTTTCCGTAATAAAAATGGACAACTTTCACAAAATGTTCTGGTAGCATGCTCCTTTGATCTGAGGTTCCATTACGTTCTAGCTGGATGGGAAGGCTCAGCATCAGATTTGCGAGTTCTGAACTCAGCACTCACAAGGCGGAACAAGTTTCAGGTCCCTGAAGGTATTTTGCTTCTTTCACATTGTAGCTCACTATTAGTTTATTTGACCACCCTAGCGGAACGCCATAATTATGCAGCTTTTGAGGAATTGTTTTTTTCTTTTCTACCTTTTACCTTCTTTATTTTACACTGCCTTTGAGGATTTCTGGTGCCAATTTATGTAATCAATCTTATTGCTTCAACTAATTTAGTTCTCTTTTGCTCCTGCTGCTGGTTGAAAATTTTGACGGTGTAGGCAAGTACTACCTTGTGGACAGCAAATATGCCAATATGCCAGGATTTATAGCTCCATACAACGGGGTTTTATGTCATTTAAATGAGTTTGTGGGTGGTTACCCATCTCGAGATTCAAGAGAACTATTCAATCAAAGGCACTTGTTACTAAGAAACGTCACTGATCGTATTTTTGGGGCTTTAAAGGCACGTTTCCCTATACTGCTGTCCGCTCCTCCATACCCTTTACAAACACAGGTTAAGTTGGTTGTAGCAGCATGTGCGCTGCACAATTACATTCGTAGGGAAAAACCAGATGATTGGATTTTTAAAATGTATGAACATGATACTGTACTGCAAATGGAGGAGTCATTGCCCCCATTAGAGGTGGAACAGCCAATTATGCAAGTTGAGAACCCAGCTTTGGACATTGCTTTTGATACAGAACAGCAAGAATTTAGTTCTCAGTTGCGTGATTCAATTGCAGGTGATATGTGGGGTGACTACATAAGTGATTTATCAACTATGTAGATGGATTTATTGTGTTTTCTTAGTTTCAGGCTAGGGTTGGATTCTTTTCAAGATCACTGGCTTGTAAATTTTTAAAATTTGGTCTTGATCTTGATGCTGTACATTAGTGCTTTGTTTATAACAAAGAAATATATATATATGTTGATCATAAATATTTCAAGTCCTTGTTGCATACAGTAGTTAATTGGAGTAACAATTATGGCAATGCATGGTTCTTCATGCCCCCTGCCGCATTCGAACTGCTGATGCTCAGACGCTGTTCAGTTGGTTTTCTAGTCGATTGATTATAATATTTACAAAGGTGCCAATAAAGAAGGGGTAAAATCAGTCTTACCTGAAAGCTTTCTAGGCTGGTTGCTCTTTAACGTTTTTTTGTTTTATTTTGTTTTTTGGTTGTTGTGGGTGATGTATCTGTAACATTGATTTTGTTATCTGGAAATGCCCGTGTTAACTTCATCCCATTTGTCTTGTTGCATGACGGGGAGGCCCATGCAGAATCATTATTTTTTTTGAAAAAAACGAAAGTTTGCTTTCCGAGGAGGAGTCCGCAACCCGGATCAAATGCACAATCCAATCAGCCTCCTATTCTTCTATGAATATTTTTTGAAAAATTACCCGGTTGGGTAAAAATTTTAAGAAAATGATATAGGTTAAAAACATATTTGGACAATATTACAGTTTGATATAATTATGTTCTTGAATATCAGTCTTATACATGATTGTTATTCTCATTAACTTTACAATAATATTCAAAATTCAATGACAAGACAAAAAAGAAAATAATAATAAGATAAGATGATGCGGCATGAGAGAAAAATGAGGAAAAAACTTAAAAAAAAAGAATAGGTCATTAAGAACATATCGGGACTCCGTATTCAACACAGCTAGTACCGTAGACTTAAACGAGGTTGTAATTAACACTGAACAAAATCTCTAACCAATTACAGTCTTGCAATGCTTGGTAGTCTCTTAAGGCGTGGTTAGAATTGTCTCATCAAGATTTTTCAAACGGTATCGAATATGTCATGATGACCCATTCTTTCTTTTATTTTTGTTTTCTTTCCTCACCAATTTATCTCCTCTCTTTCTTGGCCATTAGATCTTTATAAAAATTTAGTTTGAATGAGACATGAATTTTGAAATAATTGTTATTTCCGGTTATATACAACCACTATTTTCAATAATTGTTGTGTTAAAACTATGTTATTTTTCTAATTTTTTTTTAATTTGTGCTTTTTTACCCAAAACTTTTATCAAATTGCATTAAAATGATAAAATCCACTGCTTTTATTTGAAGCTAATAGAGTGTTCTGTCGAATGGTGTGTTTTTGATAATTAAATCCTCATCCCTTTCGCCTACTGATACTCATTGATCTAGACTCTAGAAATGTATTGCCTGGCACCCTGAATTCTGACATCTACAGATTGAGTGTGCAGTGAAGATTGTAAAATACTCGTCATCAATCCGCCTAAAATTTGATAAAATCTGCCTGAGCTATATTTGTATATCGTGTAATCAATTATAAAAAACTGGGTTTTTTTTAGATGACATCACTGCTCATATAGATTGTGAAGTTGCTGTTTTTTTTTTCCTTTGTTTTTATATATATTACATCCTCATACTTTTCTTTCTAAATTTAATTCTTTTGTGACCTAATTAAATTAGATGAATTTTTAAATTGTAGTAAAACTATAAATTAAAAGAAAGAGGACAACAATATAAAAGAAGAATACATGGTCAATTTCAAAGTTTTAAATTTTTTTTATCTAAATTTTTTATTTATTTATTTCTGGTTTGAGTGGGGAGAAAGAAATTCACCGAAAAACAATGAAGGAGATAGCCCTGAAAAACATTTTATCCACCAAAAAGGAGGATATATATGTCAATTAAGTTCCTCTTTCCGAGAGGAGTTCAATGAAAGTTGTTTTTTTCCCTCTAAATATGGCAAGAAAAGTAGATCAGGTTTGTTTAGTTTAGTTTAATTTGATTTTTTTGTGTGTTTTGAGTGATTTTGAGATTTTTTAGGTTTGATAAATAGTTTTTAAGGTTTATATAGTATTTTAGAGGTGTTTTCACACAAAAACAAGTTGAAAATTGATTTTTCAGGGTCCAAAGGCATGGACCCTGATTTCCCGATCACCGGCAAGTAACTTGTCGCCCACCTTAAACAAAAAAAAAAAAAAAGAAGAAAATGTAGGAGCAGACAAAGAGGAGGAGAAAAAATTAAAATGGAAAAATTTAAGGACGCTTGGGTTGTTAATGAAGGTCATGCGCGAGAGTGTAGCCAATTAGCGTTTGACCTCTATTTTTTATGTGTTTTTACTTTTTACTTTTTTTCATTAGTTGTTTCTTTTAAAATATTGATGTATGTTCTCTCTCTTATTTCTTTAATAAATTGAATTACTTTTATTTTTTAAATACTGATTGATCTTTTTATATTTTCTAGTTGCGTGATACTTTAAAGAGATTAGTTTGATTTATATCAAATTTTTTTCCTCTTATATTTTATATGAATTAGCTATATTTGTATGGAGTTTTTATAAATAAAAAAATCATTTGTAATAGTAGCAACAATATTTAGCCACAAAGTTAAAATGAATGAAAATATTTAAAATAAAAAAGAATAGTCAATTTATAAAACTTATATATACATCTATCTTTTATCTTTTATTTATACCATGAAGATTAGATTCCAACTTCAATATTTAATTAACAATAACAATTTTTGTATAATTTATCAGTTCATGTATTTCTTACTTTATTTTTATAAAAATATAAACAATATCTTTTCGTTTCTCAATTTAAAAATAATAATACACAAAAATATACACATAACATAATTATTTTTTTACATTAAAAATTAACTCGAAATCATACCTTTTACTTCCAGTTATTTTCCCCTTGAAGTGAGAACACATTTCCAAGTTCATAATATTAATCAGAATAGAATACGAAAATATCTCCATTAAAAAAAAAGGAGTCAGTGTCTTGAAAGGGCTAAATGTTAAGAACTCTAAGATCTTATATTACAGGTAGCTTTCCAAATTGGACAAATGTTGCCAAATAAGACACACAACCCCGTAGAGAAACTGGGTGGGTCAGTTGGCTACGAAATTGAACATCATCCACTCATATTTAAAGATAATAATGACAACTAATCTGTGTAATAATCAATGATTTAGATATTCGTTACTGTTTTGAATTGCATTCTAAATAGTATTTTTTTTTTAAATTTGGAATGTTTTCTTATTTAAAATTAATTTTTTTTTTATTTATTGTTTGATAAACTGTTATAAAAAATAATTTTTTTAAAAATCAAAAAAATATCATTGAAATAAAGAAACAATAATAGCAGTTTCAATTTTAAAAATGTAACTATAGATAATTAATTTGAGTGTCACAAATTTAAAATTTAAAATTTTTTATAATCGTTAATTTTAAAATTTTAAAAAACATATATACTGTCTGGATATTTATGATTATAAAAAAAATATATAAAAAAAATAGCAGCCTCTGATATTCCACATTAGACGTTAGTATTGGTATATAAAAAATTGTGATCATGGGGTGGCATACATTATCAGTCTCGCCTAAATGATTTCAAAATAACTAAGATGATTTCAAAATAACACAAACCTAAATCCCATCTATCAGTCTCCCCTGTCTTGCAGCAGTTAGTCTCTCCTCGTACGTCCCAAAAAAAATAAATTCAGAGAGAGGGTCAAGAAAGATGTTAGATCCAACAAGCGATATGCTTCCACCTCCATCTTCCCCTACCAACTCCTCCGTATCCTCCTCCGATCTTGACACTGAGGTATGCACCCACTTTCTCTTGATATTCACTCAGTCTTCAAGGCTTAACCTTTCTTTAATTGTTACCGTTCTTGCTCTTGTTTTTCGTTTCTTCAATCGACCCATTTCTTGTTTTTTTCTTTAAACTTACTTGTTTCTTGAATTTCTTTAATTTACCATCTCTTGATTTTCTTTGCTTTTCTTGCTCTTGTTCAAGTGTTTCCACTTCTTGTTTTTGTTCTCGTTGTGCTGTTGTTATACAGTCTACAGGTTCTTTTTTCCACGATAGAAGCACAACATTAGGCACTCTAATGGGCGTCACGTTCCCTGCCATCACTTTCAGAGCACCATCCCAGCACCTCCACCCCGCCGCCGCGTCCTTCGCCACCGACAACGTCGTGAACGGCGGAAGCCCCAGGAGGAACACCAAGAAGAGAAGGAACATGGCGGCTTCTGCTGTGGCGGAGCGGAGGAGACGGAGGTGGTGGAGCCTGTGCCGAGATGGAGGTGGGGCCAAGCCGGCTTCTTTGAGGGAGTTTCTGGAGGTGGAAAGGAGGTTCGGGGATGCCGCGTTGGAACTTGAAGGCGTGATGGTGGCAGAGCACCCGAGGAACGGAGGAGTGAATGGACGGTTGTTGTTTGCTGATGGAAGGGTCTTGCCACCTGCCGATGTTGTCGATGATGGTAGTTCATCGTCATCATCAACGGCCGGTGCTCATTGGCGGTTTCCGGTTTCACTAACTGGGATCTGTAGTGGTGGTGCTGGATAACACATAACTTCTTAAAAATTGTTTCTTGGTTTTCCCTTTTCTTTTCATCGATGCTATTTAGTTTTATTTTACTTACTTAACTCCTTGTCCAATTCGATTTCTGTACAGAAACAAAAACCATAGCTTTGGCCTTCTGGGGATTCCATTTGTCTTATTTATTTGGAGAAAAATCCCAGTTTAATTTATTTTATTTAATTGAATAACTGTTCATTAAAATGGATGGTCTTGCCATTTGCACAGAGATCATGGATAATTATAAAAATCTTGAATTTTATTATTTTGATGTATTTTTAAGTGAAAAATACTTTAAAAAATAACTGCAACGGTATTCTTAATGTGTTTATAACTTATATTTTTTATGGTGTATTTTATATATTCAATAATAATTTATTCCCTAGACAGTCTCAACAATATATTTTGTTTTAAATCATAGAGAGAAAATAAAATTTAGATTAAATTATAGTTTCTATTCTTTATACGTCCTCAACAATATATTTCATCTGATCCAGGAAGTATAAAGAGAGTAAAATTTAGAGGAGGGTTTTTTAAATTATCATGGATCATAATTGGAATTGCTTTCCCTAAAAAAAACCTTGAGTTTGGTAAAAAGAAAGAAAAAAATAAACTTTATGATAAAAAAATAAAATAAAGTTCGACAGATTCTCACAGGAATCACATGGTTCGGAGCTGCTAATGGCATAATTCCCTCGACTGAGTAATGATGGCTCCGTGATATGTGAGGCAGCCAAGGTGCATGGATCATGTACAAGTTGCCTTTATTTAGCAATGCAACCAATAAAAAACCGCTTTGCTTTTATATTTTAAAAATATTTTTTTAAATTTTAAATATTTTTTTTTTGTTTTCGTATCATTTTAATGTGTTGTTAAATAAATAAATTATTTTGATATATTTTTAAATAAAAAAACTTTGAAAAATAACTGTCACCACCATAGTTTTAAAACCCAACCCAGCCCGGCGGGTCGACCAGGTACTAGAACCGGGCCGGGTTGAAGAAAAAACAAGGGAAGGAAAAAACCGGTGTGACCTGGCTGATTCGGTAAAAAACCAGGTTGCAACCTGTTGATTTTTGTTTTTTTTTTTTTTTACTAAAATGACGTTGTTTTGATTTAAAAAAAAAAAGAATTGACCCGGGCGACCTGGTGACCCGGTCAAAACCTGGAACCCGGGCCTTGAACCAGGCCGGGTCTAAAAACTATGACCACCACACTTCTAAATATCCTCGAAACATGGTTCTCATGAACAAACAGTAAAAAATCAAAACATTTCCTTTGATTGGTTTCTATGAGAACTACAATCAATTATCTTAAAACAACACACATAACCAATGTCATTGGCATTAGTGTATTCTAAAGGGTAATATAATTAGTTAGGTTTTGAGTTTATTTTCTAATAGTCATAAGTTCGAGTCTTTTTATAACTACTAAAAATTTACATGATCATTAATTTTAGAATCTGTATTAATTAAAATATATACAAGCTAACTTAGACATCCACATTAATAAATAAAAAAAAATAGTATGGCATTAGTGTTGTTCTTCATTGTCCATGATATTATCATTAGCATGGGACCAAATTCTATTAAAAGCTTACAACGTTGTCTCCGACCGAAACGGGCAAAAAGAAGATTAACATTTACCACTAACTATTCATAAGCATTGCATCATTGCCTAATGAGACTCCTCGATCCTTCCAAGTTTTTTTTTTTTTTTTTATCTCCAAGCTGGAGATTCTTTCAATTTAGTTTTTAAAAGTTCTTTTGTTTTTGTTCAAGATTTTATCCTTCTCTTTATATTTCATTTCTGCGTGTGTCCAAGGTGTCCATAATTGTTTTAGAGATTTAATTACATGGTAATTTTGCATTAAAAAAACTTAATGAAGGTAGTTTTTATCTTCATCAATGCCAAAAAAAAAAAAGATTAAACTCGTAATTTTTTATTTGATTTAATTTTAAATTTTTAAGTTCATTAGAATATGTTTTATTGTTAGAAATGGAGTTATGGAGGTTTATTGTTATGTTTTTCTTTTTCATGTTTTTAAGTAAAATAATTGTTAAAATCTAGGATTTGACCTTGATTTTCCAATCATAAAAAACACTTTTAGTACTAGAAAAGATGACGATCACCCACCAATTATTATTATTTTTAAATAAAATAAATGATTTATCATTTATTTCATTAAAAAAAACTAAGTGTGCCGGTCTAGGTTTTTAGATTTAAAAACACCTAAATTTCATGTAGACTAAACACGCATATTCAGTTCATAAATAAATAAATTTATTTAAATGATGTTTAAATAATTATTCAACTATTTTTAAATTATTTTAGCGCCTTTCTATTGTTTTCCAAATAGTTTTATATGAACTTAAAATAAATATTTTTTTAAATATAGATTTAAATATCTATTTTTAAAAAATATATTCATATTACCAACACATTCTTATATTAAAAAATAAATTAGAATTCCATCCGCAGCGTGGTATGGCTAATTGGCTAGCTGTCAATGTGGAAAGAACTGGCCTTTCTGAATGTGCTGTTAAGTATGACAAATGACCCACTAACATTGACAGTTCGTCAAACAATCATGACATGATTGTATTCTGATCCAGGCCCCAATGTATTCAACAACAATATACGGCTGACGGTTTCTGTCAATTCTACCCAGGCCCCTTTGGCTGTAAGCAATTTTGAAAGGATAAATTTGTCTATTAGCATCTAAAATATAATTAAATGTTAAAATAATATATGACAAAAATATTTTGACGAAGTAATATATTTTGAAAATATTGCGATTTAAAATATTTTAATAATATTGTGTTTTAAAATCGTGACACCTCAAAATCTGGTTAGAATTTTTTTGGTATAGAAGTTAAATTCAAAATTTTATTTTACTTAAAAAATATGTAAGAAATCACAGTAACAGTATTTAATAAATTTTAATTAAACTCAATATATTCTCGTATTCTATAATCACAAATAGCCCTAAAAAATATTAAAAAAAAACATGTACATGCAAAATGAATATAAAATAATACAATAATACAATATTCAAGTAATCCCAAAATATACAAGCATAACTCATCTATCTATCTACGTCTATGTCGTCTATTAGATGATCCGGGCTTATCAATTGCACGACTGGATCCAGCTCCTACTCCTACTTGAGTGACCTTATTCTCTGTCATCACATCATCAAGAGTTAATCTCTTTCCAAGGATTTCAAATCCAGAGCATCAAAAATTTAACCACTTGGATACTACGGTGTAAACTTTGTTTTCTTCATTATTACTACAAAAATAAAACGTGGCATCTCGACTGTCCCGTAACAAGAAGCAAACCTAATATTAATAAAACATTAATGTTAAATTAAAAGATAACTACATAAAACTCAATGGTTAACATATATTAATCATAAAAAGACTTTATTACTTATATGATGTTGAATCCGCTAAGCATGTTGCTCGCACTGCATATATCCAGATGGAGGAACCTGCTCGGGATCCGAAGTAATGATTTGTCGTGCTATACTCATGTACCAAATCATATACTCCTTGTCAGTAATTAAAAGATGCATCTTTGTAAATATTTCATTCCTTCGTGCATTCCATTGTGATACATAAGCACTATACCGACCTAACCACTCCCACTAGTTAATTATCAAAATGATATTAATTTAATTTAATTTATTTTCTATTTATGTTTAATGGATTTTTTATAAATATTTTTAAATTATTACTGAAGGATTCCGTCGGTATATTTCAGATAGTTGAAAAATAATTACTGCAAATATCATTGTCACTATTTACTTACTAATGAAATTACAGACGACCTGTTTGACAGTTATATGTTAAATTCACCAAGGAAAATACTGACGGACAAAAGAAATCATTGATGGGTTGACATACGGTTTTTCTATCGGTGATATGTTATATTCATTTATGAAAATAATGACGGAATGAAGCGGATAAATTTTTATTTTTAGCGTATTTTTGCCGTTAGTAAATCCATCAATAAAATTATTACCGATAGACTCATCAACAGATCACAAATCACCGACGAGAGTTTTTTCAATGAATTATTGTTGTCTGTGAGCCCGTTGGGAAAATTTATGTTGACAGACTGCGAGTATAAATATTGATAAAAATTTCTTTTGTTAAATCTAAAAATTCTGGTAGGAAAATACATGATATTCCTATTTATAATTGTTTCATATATAGTTCTAAATGAAATTTAGTATTAATTTAGAAATTAAGTGATCATATCTTAAAAAGTATCTAGCTCAATTAATGAGGTTGAGGTATAGCAACAGTATCATTTAAATTTCATAGGAAATGTCGTAATTCTAATACAAACTTCTCTATTTTTGAATATAAATAGCTGGAGAACTTATACTATAATGAACTTGACAGGCGCATATTGCTAATAATCTACTCAAAATGTCAGCCAAAAACTCCCCAAAAAAGAAAAAAGAAGAAGAAAAAGAAAGAAAGAAAGAACAAAAGAAGGAAATTGAAAAAAGAAAAAGAAAAACCATATATGCTGACCATCAAGGCCGCCTACAATTAGGAGTTTCAACAATGGTTTCCAAGGCGGGCTTCCATGATCTTTGCTTGGAATACCTCTCCATAGGCTGTGGTTCTGTGGCCATGCTGTCCATTGTTTTTCCTTCTGAAGGGAAAATGCAAAACTCACTAAGGACTGGAAAAATCTTGCCAAAATTGTTATACTTCAATGCTTTGGTAGCTTTGTAAGTGAGAGAGCTCATTTCCTCATGCGTTAGCACAGAGTAGAGAAGTTCCATGGGCAAAACAAAGTAGAATTGGCGCCTCTCTAGCTGATCATCAGCTAATAGACCATGAACTCGATGACCAACTTTTAGGCTTGTAGAATCACAAACAAACTGTCCAGGGTTCTCTAGCATTAATTCTGCTGCTTTAACTGGCTTTGTGTAGATCTGCAAGTTGCCACCATTAGTTAAGACCTTCACTACCCCATTTGAGATGATTGACGGAGCACACGATGTTGCATTCCCCATTAGACACAAACTAAGATAGAGGGAGAGAAAAAGAGATCAGATCAGTGGCTAGCTATTTCTTTAACACGAAGAGATCAAATTTGTAAAGGTTATATAAACAGATGGAAATAAGTTGATTTGAGGTTGATGGGGTCTCTCAAAATGATCCAATTTATCATGCATAATGGTGGTTGAAGAGAAGAGAGGAAGGGTCCCTGTCCATTGTTGGTTAAGATGTCTCAATATTCAATTCAAGATCACACACTTCACTCATAGGGTAGGCAGGAAGGTGCATGGGTTATTTGTGCAGCAGAAGGAGTTAGGGCGTGAAGAGGAGACACGTTCCAGCTAGAAAATGGAAAAATATGAATATGGACAAACCTGTAAAGCACAGAAAAGTCACAGTAATGGATTCCCTTTTCCATTTGCTTTTGTTAGGGTTTAAAGAAATGTTTCCATTTTTGTTTATGAAGGAGAGCACATGGCTAGGCATGGAGAAGGAGGCGGGGCAAATGGAGCAGAGCTCACTTACGGACAGCACCAAACTAATGATTGGGCATGGTAAGAAGCTTAAAGTCTTTGTTACGATTCCATCCTACGGGCCACCTAACTCCTTAAATAAACATATAGATATATAAATACTTATTTATTTGTAGTTGTTCTAGCTTTTCATCCACCTACATGCATGGTTACAATTCTGCCTGGAAGAGAAGATATCAAATTAATAAATACAAAACCCATATATTATAAAGAGTATATACATGTATTTAATTACGTATACTGCAATATAAGGCAAGGTATGAAGGAATCATTATATATACAGGCAGATTTGAAAGAATATATGTACAGGAAATAATTCCAATCTCAGAAATCTTTGCACGATATTGTATATATATATATGGTCTCTATATGTTAGGTAGCAAAATATTCCATAATCTAACAATAATTAGTTGTTAGATTATGGAATATTTGTTCTAAATTAGCTGTCCAATGGGAGTGCATATTGGATGAGCATAATCATATCGAATTTGATTTTTTTTTTTAAAAAGAAAAACTTGTTCCCATCTTTTCACATAATTAATTGGTGTGTCCAAATATACAAATTCATGCCAAAATATATTGAATTATAATATTTGTTTACCTTTTTTACATAATGATCATGAAAACGCGTTTAATTAATAAGAAAGATATAATAATTTAATTCCTAATTAGATCGATGAAATCTTAATTAGAACAACTAATGATGAAATAGTTCGGTGAGTTTTTTGTAGAATTGAAACAACATTGAAGAAGAATTAAACTTTGGTTGTTAGCTAGCTAGCTAGGGCGTCGGTACTTAGAATGATATTGCTTGACGGCAACAAATTAAGAGCTGGAGATGGTTCAATTTAATGATCATCGCCGTAGCTGGCAAGATTGGGACTCTTTAGGTACGTTTTCATTTTTTACGACCACTTCCTGGCCCGGCAACTCTTCAATTTCAACTCCAAAATCGAGCACAAAGTTGAGTTTTATGAGTGTGTTTTGATACACTTATCAAACCTGGCTCGATTATGTTAAAAGCTATGATTTAAAATGTAAATCAGGTGGTTTTTAAGTTGGATTAGAAAAGTTATTTATAGGACTCGACTTGTATTAAATTCAAAATATGTCAATTGAAAAGAATTTTTATTTTTAAAAAATAAAATGATATATTTCATACTAAAATGATTGAGTCAAGATGACTCGGTGATCCACGAGTTGATCTCATAACCCAATAACCTAAACTTGTTTATTAACTAGCAAATGACATGTTAACCCCAATGGTGGTTGGTTCAAGTACTTCAACACTTATTTTTTAAAATAAAGTTTTGAATTCGAGTCTTGTGAACGAAGTATACTATAACCAGAAAAGTTTTACCTTTTAGTGAGCTGATCTGGCTCGACCGGATTAGTTGGGGTCCAATGAACTTCTAGATATCAGGGTTTAGATTAAAAAAAAAACAAGTTTGTTTTTTACATGCAACCGCCCTTGTTATAACTGTTCAAATGAGTGGTTAGTGAACTTAAATTATCACAACCGGTTGAGGCAGTGAATTAATGGGTTTTTTTTATATTATTATTTCTCATTTTTGAGTTTCACTAAAAAGTAAAATAAGCCAAGGATAAGTTCATTGATAGAAGAAGAAGAAGAAGAAGAAGAAAAGCATCCATTTTGGGTACTAAATAATGCTAGCTTGGACATAAAGATGGAGGGAATTAAAAGAGCAAATTAATGATCATCTCCTGTTTCAATATATTAATTAGTGATTTATCTGAACTACTTGTGGATCTTTCATCAAGTAAAAAACATTCAACGAGGAAGATGTAGATTATTATTATATACAACAAAGGAGATATATATGCTTAGCTAGCAAACTATTTCTAGACGCTGCGGGACTGATATATATATATATATATTCCTCGTAGATTATTATTATATACAACAAAGGATATATATATGCTTAGCTAGCAAACTATTTCTAGACGCTGCGGGACTGATATATATATATATATATATATATATATATATATATATATATATATATATATATATATATATATAAACAAAGCATACATGTGCCTTGGGCTTTCAT
The DNA here is from genome assembly GCF_000002775.5 of Populus trichocarpa. Taxonomy (NCBI): domain Eukaryota; kingdom Viridiplantae; phylum Streptophyta; class Magnoliopsida; order Malpighiales; family Salicaceae; genus Populus; species Populus trichocarpa. The sequence goes on along the minus strand of NC_037299.2, from coordinate 3,143,183 downwards.
TCCACCTTTAATTATTGCCATGCATTTTATGCTTTAGTCCTGATTTATTTTTATGTTTTAAAAATATTTTTTAAAAATTAAAATTTTTATTTTATTTTATTTTTTTACTTTAAATTAATATGTTTTTTATGTTTTAAAAATATTTTTAAAAAATTTAAATTTTTATTTTAAATTTAAATTTAAATGTTTTAAAAATATTTTCAGATCATTTTAATGCGCTAATATCAAAAATAATTTTTTAAAAAATAAAAAATATTATTTTAATGCATTTTCGAGTGAAAAACACTTTGAAAAACAACCGCACCTATACTCCCAAACACATTCTTGGCCAATTAAGTGTTTATTTCCCCTTCCTTCCTCAACCCTAAATTAATGAGATAACTACTACTTTTTTTAATATATTTTTAAATAAAAAATATTTTAAAAAATATCTACTACTTTACTCTTAAATATAAATGAAGAAAAATATTCCAATAGAATAAAAAAAAAAAAACACTGTAGCTTTTCTTACATGTTTTTTATGTTTTGTTTTTCTTTCTTTTTTGCCCTTTCTTTATTTTTTCCTCATATTTTTTTTTCATTTTTTTTCCCTTTGTTTTTGGATTTTGCATGTTTTTTTTCTTTTTATCCCAGGACGGTCTTCTTCTTCTTTTTTTGATTTTTTATTCTTTTTTGTTTTTGAATTTTTTTTTTAAAATTATCTTTGTTGATTTGTTTTAATATTGAAATGGTTGAGAATTTAGTTATGTAGTTTTTTTTCTTTAAAACATTATGGATTACTACAATATTTCCCTACATGGTTTTTTTTATGAATTTGTTTCTTCTTTTTTTTTTTTTCCCAAAATGATCTTTTTTTATTTTATTTTTTTCATATTGAGTTGGTTGAGAATTTTGCTTCGTAGTTTTTTTTAAAAAACACTACGGATTGTTACAATGTTTCTTCATATAATTTTTGTTTTTCTACAGTGTTTCTCCACATGTTTTTTTTTTAAAATTATCTTTGTCGAATTTCTTTTTAATATTGAGCTGATTGAGAATTTAGCTTTAACTTTCCCCACTTGTTTTTTTCTCTCTGTTTTCTCTATTTTTTTGCTTTTTTTTTCAAAATTGCTTTTTTTTAGAATTGTTTTTGTTGATTTTATTTTTTTAATATGTAGTTGATTGAGAATTTAGTTTTATATATATTTTTTTAAAATACCGTGGATTGCTACAGTGTTCCCCACATGATTTTTTTTCTTTTTTTATGATTTTTTTTGTTTTTTTCCAGAATTGTCTTTGTTGATTTTATTTTTTTCATATTGAGCTGGTTGAGAATTTAGTTTTGTAGTTTTTGTCTTTAAAACACTGTGGATTGCTACAGTGTTCCCACACATGATTTTTTTTTGTTATGATTTTTTTCAAAATTATCTTTATTGATTTTTTTTTTTTAATATTAAGTTGGTTGAGAATTATAACTGTAGGTTCCCTCATTAAACACTATAGATTGCTATAGTGTTTTCCTGTTGTTTTTTTATGATTTTTTCTAAAATTTTCTTCGTTGATTTTATTTTTTTAATATTAAGCTGGTTAATAACTTTATAGTTTTTTTTTTGAAATTATTATGAATTGGATCAGTTTTTTTTTATATATATATATTTTTTTATAAATTCATGACAACGTATAATTATGTTATAAGCTCACAATATCGCGCAGGCATATTTAGTAGGTTATTATATGTTGTGAGATAAAATAATATTTTATAAGTAGTATAAAACAAAAAACTGTAGAAACCAAATCCTAGTTAACTTTTCTCATCCTCTTTCCTCAGCACCAGGGATCTCACACAACAAGACGCGAAGCCAGGGTTTCAATTGGTGAGCCCTTCCTTTCTCTTTCATTTGCAATTACGAAATCCAGTTTCCTTTTCTTCTAACACTGATTTCCCTTTTAGAATTCACATGATGTTTTTATTTTTTAGCTGTCAATCATTGAAATTCCACCCCTTGTCAAGATATTTTTTTTATTTTTTGTGTCAATTGTAGAATCTGAATGAAAATAATGAATCAGTTCCTTAACATTAGAAACCCCATTTCACAATTTTCATTAACTCCATGTTTAGTTTGTTGAAGTTTTGATTTTTAACTTCTGGGTATATAAAATCATTGCTTATTATTATTATTATTGAGATCAGCATTGCTACTTGCTTGAATTGTATGATTTATTTTTAAGGAGAGTGGGTTTTTTTAGTAGGGAGAGATAGTTAATGATGGATGGAGGAGTGCCAAATATAAAGAAATGGGTAGTCTTATATCCTGTTTACATTAACTCAAAGAAAACAATAGCTGAAGGAAGGCGGATTAGCGTGGAAAAGGCGTGTGAGAATCCCACTTGTGTTGAGATAGGTGATTGTTGTAGCCATCTCAAACTTCCTTTTGCAATTGAGGTTTGTTTGAATCCACAATTTTTTTTTTAGTTAGAGCTTGTGATTGCTGTTTTGTTATGTTTTATGATGGTTTTTGGATATCATAGATTGATAAGGCATATCCTCGAGATTTCATGCAAGTAGGTAGAGTGAGGGTATTACTGAAAAGAGAAGATGGGAGTTTATCTAATCCTGCTATTCCTTCCAGTAAGCATCCTTTACCCTCTTTTCTGTCTATTGTATGATATGATCCTGCTTTTTTTTTTTTATTTATTTCCTTTTCATTAGTTACTTTTATCTTTTTATTCTTTCTTAAATATGCGTAAACTGATGGATATGTACACATATAGTTTTTTCTATGCTTAAATTTTAATTGTATTGGTATTGGTCAAACGTAATTGTTATGGAACTGAGCCATCACGGTTTTGTGTTTTGTTCCTATTGATTCACAAGCTAGGACCGTTTCCATAGTTATGATTAAGTGAAGCAGCTGTTTGGTTGGATATTTTATCTTGTCGATAATTCCTTGTCATGCTGAACATTACATGATCCAACAACCTATTTCTTTTATCTCTTTGATTGGTATTGTGTTGACTCCTCTTAGGATAAGAGGTAGTTAGGTACTGTAACTAGTATTCCTGTAATCGGTTTAATATGTATTTTCTTTTATGGCTCCTATTCTAGGTCCATCTCCCAAGTTATTATTAAGTGAAGCAGCCTTCTGGTTGGAAACTCTGACAAGGAATGTGTGAAATCTTCTATCAAGTTATCAAATGCTAAACTCCTGCAAAAATATATAGAAGAATCAAGCATCTTTGAAATGATAATATATATTTGAAAATCTTTTAGCTGATTTCCTCCTGTAAGTGAGATGAACTTGGAAATCTAACTGACTTCCTTTTTCCTTCAATCCCCTTCTTGTCTTCTCTCATTTTAACATCCAAAAGAACTCAAACTTGCTTCTTTTAACCTTTTAACTCTGCTACTTTCCTTCCACTTCCTTCAACCCATACATACTGGTGAATTCCACAACACTTGTAAGAGGTTTTTTTTTTTTTTTTAAAAAAATGTTTCCTGTATGACAGTTTATTTTTATACTTCCCACTTGACATTGATTGGCCCCTCCACCTGTCCTGCAGACACATGTTTATTTTGTTCCCTGATAATCCTTAAAGTGAAATATTTGCATTTAATTCAATTGCGGATAACATGTAGGTGACTTGGTGGTATCATTTCAGTGGCCCTAATTTCCAAGGGGCGGTAATCATTGACGTGAGTGTTGGTTCCTGTTAGTCTGCATATAAACCTTTCAAGCAGGGATATTGACACACGGAAATAACCTGTTCGAAGCTAGTATGTTTAGTGTGTATGGTGTCATTAGCATTTAGTATTGCACAAGACTAGTTTCTACTAGGGATCCACTACTTTGTAAGCTGAACCAGCCTTTTCATATGTGTTGTCTTAATTGATGATTTGGTGAATACCTTTTGCATGTTAACCAGTAGTTACCAGCATTTTCATGAAATACCAGCGGTTCACTTGGTGATCTGGATTGTTTGATAATTGTTGCCTTTTAGTTTAGTTGAGAAATTTGAGAGCTGTTTCTCATCATGCCTGATATGCCATGGCACTGTACTTCTTTGACCTGGAGGAATGAAAGGGGAACATAGAAGAAAAATAAAAAAAGGGTGCTTTTTTGTTGCATCTATCATGAAAGTAAAGCACCAGGGGAAAGAACTAATAAAAATCAGCTCAAAGTTGGATGGGCTGATGTCACTTGTATACGAGTATCTGCCCAATTTTTCATATGTGATAAATTTGAAAAACTTCAACTTTATTGCAGGAAAACAGCTTATGCTCCATGTTGCAGAATTGGTACCTAGACATCCTGGGAGGACCAAGAAGCAGGAGCCAGCATCCACATCAAATGCTGCAACATCCAAGTCTGGGAAGGGTGGGAAGAAGAAAAGATAGTCTCTTCATGGGAGAGGATCAGGTTTGATTTGCAACTAGCTGGTCGAAACTTGACTTTTTCTTTTTTTTATCATGAAAAGATTTGGATTAGAATCTTGCTTTATCAAAAATTTATGTTCTTGTACACCATTTGTATTCAAGTCTTTCTACAAAGTGAATTTGTATGCATATCTTTTCACAAAGTGAAAAGTGAAACCTCATTTCAAGTAATATGGATATGCTATTATATGGCGTGCCTTTCTTTTGTTGTAGCATCTTTGCATCAGAACGTGCATCTTGGAGTTGCTGGTTTCATCATCTTGCTTAACATTAAGAAATATCATCTATTGTCCACGTAAAAAACAGTCATAGAATGGATTGCCAGCATTCTTGGTCCTCAACTCTCCTGCAATTCTTGATGAGAAAATGTATGATCAACTCGATGGGTTTAACCCGACTTGTATGATCGATTGTTTTGTTTTGGGTTTAACCTGACCATTTTAGCTTTTAATATGGTACACTGTAAATTTTTTTCTTTTTTTAGCTGAAGATGACCTGCTAATAACTAAAGGACTATGGATATCTTTGTTGTAGCATCTTTGCATCAGTATGTGTATCTTGGAGTTGCTGGTTTCATCTTCTTGCTTAGCATTAAGAAATATCTAGTGTCCACGTAAAAAACTGTCATAGAACATTCTTGGTCTTTAACTTTCCTGCAATTCTTGATGAGAAAATGTATGATCAACTCGATGGGTTCACCTGACTTGTATGATCAATTGTTTTGTTTGGGGTTTAACCTGACTATTTTAGCTTTTAATATGGCACACTGTAAAATGTTTTCTTTTTTTAGCTGAAGTTGACCTGCTAATAACTAAAGGACTATGAATATCCCACGTTTAATTTGTTGCACATAGACATGAACTGCTTTGAGTCATTAGTTTGGTGCCATGTTCTAGTTCTAGTTGTGTTATCATGCTGGGCCTATCATCTCCATTCCTTTGGAATTTGGAAATATGCATAACCGAGCTTGTTTATTGCAGGAAAATAGTTGCTTGTAATCGGCCAACCAGGAATACAGAGCATGTAAATCTGTGAGTGTCCACGGTCTTGAAAACCCCTTCTAAGGATTGAAGATACTAATCTGGTGTGAGTGTCAGCTCTTTGATGCCAAGATACTCAGAATCACTGAAATGTCTAGGTACACACCACTTGGCTAATGAGGGTGCATGGAACATTGTTTTTTGGTTTCTTGCTCTTTTGTGCTTTTGGATTATATCAAAGTTGATACTAAAATTTAATGCAATCAGAGAGCAGCATGCATAAGAGACGATATTCCAACCGATTGATCTATCAAGTAGTGCAAATTTAGTTGCAGCTGTCATCCTTTTCTTATTTTTCCTCTCTGCTGCTTGTCCAGTAATAAAATAAGTCGAAATCAGGACAGAAATGGACCTCGTCTCTTATTGTAGATTTATTGGTGCAGTAGAATGGGTTGTGGCTTATGATGCGTTCTGTCATGTAACCAAGATGGTTTGCTTCTTTGGCTAATCCTTTATAGATTGGAGCTTGGGGTGAATGATCCCTTTGATAGGAGATGCTTCTGGTGTTGTTTTCTTGAGGGGTTAGGCCTCGTGCTTTATCCATTTTACCACAAGAAAAAAATAAATTGCATTGCTACCCTTTGTTAGGGTTATATACAAAATGCCAAAGATAGTGTTTAAAGAGCAAGAAAACTTTTGGACCGGATTATTGATTTAAATAGGTTTAATGAACTTAACTAATTTAATAATGTAATTATATATAAAAAAAGCTAACGATAATTAAAAAAATAACAATAATGAATTCAAAAAAAAATAAATATTTGCTAATATTATTTGTAACAGCCCAAATATCAGAGATAAAACACTTAAATTTTTGAATTATTAGGATTTTTATTTTTTATAATATGTTATACCAAAATTTTAACAGAGTTTTTCTCTGTAAAATTGAATATCTTAAGTTATTGACTTATCAATTTTACTTTTCAATTCAATCTAAACGACACAGCATCACATGCAATATTTTATATGACACGCTAATTATATATTTACAAGTTAAGCTAATATATTTTACATGCGTAAACGAGATTATAATACAAGTCAAAATGTCCGATAATATACCTTGCCTATGAGGTCAAAAGTGATAAGAAGGATTTACTCCTGACAAGTAAGTATAAGATGGTTATGAAAACAAAATTACCATAAACTAATATAAATAAATGACAATTTAAATGACACTAATACTTTAGCTACAGGTAATTAGGTTATATTCTTTTCTTTTGCAAGCTAAACTTCATGTTATTAATATTGATACGTAACTCGAGTCATTAATCAATATCGATGTCAATTTCGTATCATTAGCTTTTATCCCAATGACTTGCAATTTAATTTTCTAATACATGTTGATGTCAATAAACTTATTGATATCACTAGTCTTTTTATTTTCTGGAAATGGTTAATCAAATTTATTTTCCACTTATATCTTTTATATAAACCTTATCAGTATCATTAGTTTTCTAAATCGAGAATGACTAATCATGTTTAAGGAGTGTTGATCCCAATACAACTTATTAGTATTATTAGTCTCTCAAACCTGAAACAACTAATCAAATTTAAGAAATGCCAATATTAATAAACTCATTGATATCATTAGTCTCTCGAACTGGAAACGACTAATCAAGTTCCTTAATATTGTAGATTGTCCTGTTTACTAATGTCGATGCCAATGTACCCCTTGACATCATTAGCCTCTATAACTTGGAATAGCTAATCAATTCAAGTAAATGTCGATATTACATTGATATCATTAGCTTCGAAATTACCTTGGAAAACTAATCAAATTCACAATTATTTTCTTCTTCTTTCATCACCCTTTTATCTTTTTACACTTTCTCTCTCAAGCTCTACTCCTCCACTAAGGTTTCTCTCCACATTTTCAGCCTTTATGTGTTTTTCTCCACTAAAATTCTTTTGCATGCAACTAACTCATACTTTTAGAAAGAGTTCTTCATGGAAGTTTGAAGAAAACTTAAAATGGAACATACCTTCTCTCTCTTGATATTATTTTGAGTGAATAGTAATGTATTGTAACGGAGGGTTATTATATTGGTTTGTTACCATTTTACACTTGTTTAGTTCTCCCCCCTAAAAAAAAAAAAGAAGTTTATTTATTGCAATTTTATTTAGAGACCATCCCGAGCTCAGATTGCCATGAAAATTTAATATAAGATAAAATAATATGTTAGGAAACCCCTCATAAATATTTATCCCGATCCAACAATTGAATTTAGAGATATGTCTAATACTGTAAAACTAGACAGTTGGTAATTTATGCAAAATATTTGAATTTTTTCTCATACTATTTTACTTACTTAAATCATTATGAAATCTTCCTCTTAATTTATCATTATTAAATTAAACAATACCCTATTTATCATTGATTCACCAAATTTGTTTTTGTTTTGACCGAGGATTTACATTATTAAAGATACTCTCTAAAAATTCTTAAAAGTAAAGGTGAGCAAAAAAACCAAGAAAAAAAATAACTGAGAAAAAAATTGAATTAAATAATTAGAAAACTTAAATATTCGAATTCAGTTCGATTTCAGTTCAAAACTTTGAAATCGATTGAATCGAACTAGTTCAACCAACACTTGAAACAAGAAGAAGGTATTAATACAAGTATAAATAGGAAATTTTCTTCTAACCTTAGATCAATAATCATAAAGCAAATTAGCCACCCCATCCTCATGCTCTCTTTATCTCTTGTTTGTCTCTTATTGTCCCCATACTCACCATCATCCATCATTGATATTTGTCTCTCTATCATCTATCGTTTGTCTTTTGTTGTTCCCATACTCACCATCCTTTATTGCTGATTTTTGTCTCTCTATCATCTCTTGTCTATCTTGGGATAAACTGCTTGGGATAAAAAAAGAAAATAACATATCTTAATCATATAAAGAGATCTTTTACTGTGAGTTGCTTGATTTTTTTGTAATTTAACTCTTTTTATTCATGTTTCCTTGTTTTAACTCTACTTTTCCTTTGTAGATAAATAAAGTAGTATATACTCTCAAGAAAATATAAAGCATTGCCGTGACTCAACCTATTTCAGTCATAAATTACAATCATGAAGTCTATAACATATATGAAAATGAAAACCATCTGCTTGGGATCTGATTGAGAAGAACTCCTTCTCTTTCTTTATTATTAAGTGTTGATCGAGAACTGTTTGTTAATTTCCATTTCTTGGCAAAAAAAAAAAAAAAAAACAAAACTATGGTTGTTTGTTCAATTTAATATCTTTTTGGTAAAATATAGCTCAATTGGCTAGCTTTTCTATCCATCAGTAACTAACGACATGAAATCAATGATTTAGTGATCTATTATTTACGAATTGGTATAAAGCTACACTTTCGCTAGTTTAAAGTGTTTCACTCAACATATATCTTCTAGTATTTCTTTCAAATTTGATTTACATTGCAGTTTACATGACTTGCCTTTTTTTATATCCTATTTTCTTAGCTAGATTCTGAGTTTTAAAGATGATCAATGATACCAACATTACCTTACCTATATAAGAACTCATCATTGTTTACTATGATTATCTAGTAACACAAGGAAATAAACGAAAAGACTTTAATTCATATCTTTTACTGTAACTCCACCTTCCACAGTTGGATTGGAATGATATTTGGATATGTTGTTCTCCTCCATATCATGTACATTGTCACAGGAGGGATCGTCTATATAAGTCCCTGTTTGAGAGATATCACATGAGAAAAGTTTCTGGGAAAATACACTTCTGGATAGTTTCAGTCGCCAACCATTTTCTCCACCGTCCACTGTTGGATTGGACTATAATTTGGATATGTTGTTCGTCCTGATGCTGTCTAGTTTGAATGGTGGAGATCATAACCAACCACTCCGAACAGAAGTTATACTTGTTGCACAGTAAGTCTACAAGTTTTGGGTCAGTTCGGTTAAACCTATGTTTCTGGAAATTTCCATACAATGCTTCCAAAGGAGTCATTCATATGGTGGCCTAATAACTATTGTTATACGTGACTTCAACCAGAGATAAGTATTCTTCCTACCTCCCTCCGACGTCTAGTATACATGTCGTCACCAAATCCTCTAAAGTCTGAATGGTCCTCTCAGTCTGCCCGTCTGTTTGTGGGTGAAATGCAATGCTTAACTTCAATTCCATCCCCATAGCATTTTGAATTCTTGGCCATAATCTAGATATGAACCTTGGGTCACGGTCAAATATAATAGATATTGGCACCCCATGCAACCTTACAACCTCTTTAACATACAATTTGACAATGTATGTTATAAATATTATAGTTGTGATGATGATGATGTTTGTGGGATTGAAACCCATGATGATTGGATCGTGATTAAGTTATGAGATATGAGATACTAGAAGTGTAAATAGGGTATATGTCGATAACTTGGGATCTCCTGGTATAGGGGAGACTTTGCCGAAATGTTGGTGGAAATTTCGGTAGACTTTTATATGAGACTGTATAAAAAAAAATTACCTGTATTTTTACGTACGAAATTGTAGGAAAATAACTATAAATGCATATAAAAGTATGGGACGTTATAGTTACTCTACCTAATGATCTTTGAATATATTTTTTCATCTAGTGGATGTGCTGTTGTTACTTGCATTGTTCATGAGTTATTAGAAGCAGCTCGTAATGCTAAATAACTGGCCCATAAAAGCCTAAAAAAAGGCTCACTAAAAAACCAATAGGTTTTGCTATTTTTCTCTTTTAAAAAAATCAAACTAGATTACTATCCCATAATTTTAATACAATTTCATGATTTTTGATATGTACTTATAAGTAAAAACTAGGTTATTTTTTTTTATTAGCATAACTTGTATTACTTAAGTACATTATACATGTATATTAACATGCAAAGCATTTTCCGTTCAAGTTAATGAGTTTATCCAATTTAATGAAAATTTAATAGAATTCCCTCTGTCCATAAGCCTTCCCTAAATTTTCAAATATGCGCAGATACACACTGGTAGCCTCAGGCATACCTGTCATCAATATCCATTCATAATCATTATAAACACAACCATGTGGTCTTAGGCCTACCACTCCAACAATTTCTACCAATATAACTCGTATATCATAATATATATGTAGACATGCGTATATTATTTCAGGAAATACATGGGCACGTTATAAAGTAAAAACAAGATAATTAATAATCAATCTTCTCTTCCTTATACATCTTAAAAGATTTAATTTTAATTAAATGTAAATATATAAAGTTTATCTACATAATACATATAACATATATAAAAGTCTTACCTAAATAAAACTATACAACTCCTAAAAGGAAAATCATTGTTGCGGTCATGGCTGAGATGGATCTGAAAACATAATAATATAAACAATAAATAAGCATAAAATTATATCATATACATATGTGCTTTACTATCCTATAATTACAATACAACTCTATTATCTTCCATTCTATTCCATCTTTTCTCCTCTCTCTTTTTATTTTTATTTTTTTAATATTATCATTATTAATAGTTTATCATCGCATAACTAATCTCCAACCATGCGGCTGACTCAAGTTAACATTTTTAGCCCTCATCAACAAGGCCCACTCTTTTTTATGTTATTTATCTACCTTATAGGCACATTCTTTCTTAATGTCATTGTTTTGCCAAAGATATCAATTCTTTGATATCATTTTTCTCCGACTTAAAGGCATAATTTCTCATGATATCAATTGTATACAACACATATAAATTTATTTTTTTTCTTGCATTCGAACATTACAAGAACAATTCAAATAATTAAAGAGGCAAGAGAGTGACCTTAATCTGGAGCTAGGGGTGATCATTTTCGGTTCGGTTCGGTTTTTATCAAAAAAAGAAACCAAACCGAAATTATTTTTTTTGAAAAAAAAACCGAAACCGAACCGAAACCGGGTCAAACCGACCGGTTTCGGTTCGGTTTTTTAGGGCAAAAACCGGTTCAAACCGGTTTGGCTCGGTTTTTTCCGGTTTTGGCTCGGTTTTTTCGGTTTGGCTCGGTTTTTTTTCTGGTTTTTTGTCGGTTTTGGTTCGGTTCGGTTCGGTTTTTTCGGTTTTTTGCTTATAAAACCGAAAACGAACCGAACCGGCCAGTTTTTTCAAAAATATAATCGGTTTAATCGGTTTAATCGATTTTTTTTCGGTTTTTTTTTTTCGGTTTTCTCGGTTTAATCGGTTTTCCGGTTTTTTTGCTCACCCCTATCTGGAGCCCTATTGTATATGATCCTAACAAGTCGGGTCCCATACTAGACGTTCCTCTTACAATTCCAATGATAACAAATCAACATTTTTGTTTGACCAAACACATATATTTATTCATTTAGAAATTAATTTAACCTAAGTACTTAAATACATTATTTCCATATGCATTTTCCATAAATACTTGTATTTATTGCTGTCATAGTAGACCTGATACGATTCAGCCTTATAATACGACCCAAACAAGGTCAGATTCGGATTTTGGCGTAAAATTTTTTACCGTTCAGTTTTACACTATTAAGCATAACTCTAAATCCAACCGTTGGCTGGAGTTGAAAATTTACCAAACGATTCCAGATGTATTTGTCTATGTTGGGGTAAATTTTCAGGTGAATCGGAGTTCAGAAAGGACTTGTGATATAGGTTAGAACAAGCTGTATGAATTTTGTTATTTACTTCCTTTTGACTTGTGGACTTCCTATTTGGTAGTCCCAACTATCAGTTTTTGTTGTGTTTGTTGCCAGCTTAGAAGGTCAATGATCCAAGATCCACATCCATGTCAAAAGCTCAATGACTCACACGAATCATTACACGTTGTTTGCCAAATTCATTGTTGCCTATTCAAGGCTGCCGCTGTCCATCACTTTCGAATTCTAAGTAGTGTGCATTCGTTGGCGCATCCTCGTGCTTAGAGCTCTAGCAGTAGACCACTTAAATGTTTCCATTACCATAATTAGTTTTTAATTTTCCTCAAAATACATCCTATTACATAATTCTCTACACCAATAAACTCAAAGTTTAGTCAAACTATCAATTTCATTATCAAAACATAAACCCTATAAAATTTGGATAGTTCTATTCCCTCACACAATTTCAAAAAAGAATTGCAATCAATTAAAATTAAACTCATTATTTTTGCTAATTCGACAATAGCTAATAAGTTGTTGATGAAAACGACCCAAAATCTCTCATTCCTTCACCTAACAAGCTTTCTCTCTCTAACAATACAAAAATCACCAATTTCTCTCTAGGTTTTCAAGATGGCTTCCTTTGGTGGGAATCACATGGATTTCCACATTAATTCATACATTTAGCTTGGAAAAAGAGAAGGAAAAAATTCTTTGCAATTTTTCTATCCTCCTTACTCTCTTGGCCGATGACTTTAATGGAGAAGAGGGGAGAAAGTTTTGCTTGTATTTACAAAATTACCACTCATTTAAATTGCCCCACATGTTGTTTCCATCAAATCTTTGATTGTCAGTACTTTTCACGTACAAATGTATATTGTTTCGTCTAAGATTGCTCACTAATTCTTCCTGGTTTCTACCTCCCATAATTAAATTTTCACTAATTTTTTAATATTTTTCGGTTGGGAAAAATACATTATTAACCATGAGGTTTAAATTTCTAGGTCGGGGTTTAAAAAAAAAAAATTGAATAGAACAATGGAGGCCAGACATAAAGTAAACTAAATGATGAAACGCGGAAACTGAAAAAAAAAAATCAATTAAAAAAATATTAAAACAACTCAATTCAACCCGGGTTAATTCGACTAACTTACAACCCGAGACATGAGATCATAATAACTTCATAGAAAGGAAAGCAGAAAAGATCACGAAGCTCAAAGTCCAATAACCTAATGTTGAATGATGAAATAAAAAAAATTAATTTAAAAAAAAACAACCGAAGTTAAATCAGGCTAATTTTCAAAATCCATGACCTGAGTTATAAAACCAGGATTACCTTATCAAAAGCAAACACAAAAATTCATGAAGCAAAATTCTCAATCATTCAAATATCAAGGGATGCAATTAAAAATAAAATCAATCAAGAAAAATAATTAAAAAACAAAAAAAATAGCAATCAAAAGAATGAGGACCAAATCTGGCGTAAATATTAAATAAAATAAAATAAATATGGATGAAATTGAAAAATAAAATAAATCAAGAAAATGATAAAAAAAAAAATAATAGAAATCAAAAGAAGGATGACCAAATTGGATAAAAAAATTAAATGAAATCTAATTTTAAGGGAGAAATTAAAAAACAAAATTAATTTAAAAAACATTAAAAGTAAAACAAATAGCAATACAAAATAAGGACCAAAATTGATACAAGTGCAAACTGATAAAACACATTTAATTTTTGGAAAGGCAGGTGTGAAACTTAAGGCAAAGAGAGGGAAAAGAGGGAGGAGAAGAAAAAAAAAATCTCATCAGAGCTCGGTTGTTGCGCCACCATGTACACGTGTCTAACCACCTGGAAGAGGATTTCGGGTCATTTCCAAAACTGTTCAAAGAAAGTGGTGTCTACTACTCATTGACGTGTGCGTTGAATGTGCCAACCACTATTGGTTTTTAAATAATGTTTTATATTTATTAAAAAACCAAATTGTTCATTGATCAACGTGATTATAACTAAAAAAACCATGAAAAAAATACAAAAACACTCATGAACACCAATTTAAAAAAATATTGCTTCTAGAGATAATTTAGTCATTCTACTTTGCTTTAAAAAGTAAAAACTCGAAAAAACCCTAGCTCCCAGTTAAATAAAAAAAATTAAGAGAATTTTATTGTTTTACTATGATTCAAAATGTAAAAAAAACTGACGTATCCCTAATCAATCAAGATCTTATTACCTCAAATCAGGCCATTAATATTGTTATGAAGGAAAAATTCATCATTATGCTATCCTAATCCACATTGTTTTGTATATAGATGTACTGTGAAAGACTGGGCTCCTCTAGGGAATTTTTTTATATATAATAATAACATTGCCAACATTGTCTTCTAGTCAGGATTTGTAACATTGTCAATATTGTTTTCTAGTCGGGTTTCATCCAAATAAGTAAAAAAAATTCAACTTTTTATATATAATAAACAAGGAGTTGATTTAATACACTGCGTGTGTGTGATTTGTTGTATTTTGCCAAAAAATAATGCCATTTATTGTCTTAAGAGATTGTTTCTTTGATAAAATAAATAAATAAATAAATAAAATTTACTCATTCAAACTCTTAGTTTTGAATCCTGCCAGGCATTACTAGCGATTTCTTGAACTAATCTCTTTCGCTGAGATAATTTAAATTTTGGAACTTAAAACGAGTCTCCATGGTTGAGCAGATGCATTGAGCTTAAAATCCCATGAATTCTGTTTGTGAACTGAGACAGTTTTATTCCCAGGAATTGGGACAATAAATTTACATATTAAACAGCAAAAAAGGTAGTTAATCACAAGCATTGCTAGCCTCCACGTCTGGAAAAAAAAAGGATGAATCATTTTGTTAGTGTCGGTGATGCATCGTCAGTAGAAGGAAATGCTATACACCAGCTTTCTCCGGTGCTTTGCCTCAAATGCAGTGATAATCTCATCAATGGAGTCCTCCCATGATTCAACTGCCTCAATCTATATAGAACAATCATCCATTCAAAATCTATTCACATAGAGAACTGAACAATAGATGGTATATTCAATGCAAAATAGAATTTCTACCTTTTGGCAGAGTTCCAAAGTGAGCTGACCTCCTACAGCTGCCTCCTCGTGATTATCTTTTACTTCTAAGTTAATCACCAGCACACTTTTCAAAAGAACATGATCACGGTTATGGAGATCTGCACATTTTCAAAGCAGTGATCAAATAATTGTATTAAGGGATTTTGATAAGGAAAAACACTATCTATATGCGCAGCATTACAAACCAAATGCATCTGCATACGTTGTGCATCAGGGAGATCTTCAGGGCATCATGGTCATCAAACTTTTCATCACATGTTTAACTAAATGTTCAGACTCGAGAAGTGAACGGCACATGGTTTCTTACATCATTATTGGGTGGGGGTGCAGATATTAAACCAGATTATAATATAATTCAGCACTCCACAACTTAGGTGAATGATTTTTATGGAAGCTTAACTCCATGAATAAACACACACTTCAAGTAAATTCAAATGTTGAACAAATCAAGTCAATAGAAAGTACTTGTAAACACTTGACTATTCTACAAGGCAATCTAGGAGTTACTTGGAAACTTTATGGACTAAACTTTCCTTTTTCAGTTTCAGTTTCCTTAACATTTCTGATCAAGTGTTCTTGTATATTCAAGAGACTCTTCATTCCCTCACAAACTAGTCTATTGTATCTATTTGAGCATGTGTTAGATAGCTCGTCAATATATATATCCATCCAAACTCCATTGCACCAACTAATTCCTTTCTTTGTTTATCAGAAGACCCATTGGAGCTTGGGCTTTATAACAGGGGTAGGCCTTCCTTTTCCCTTAATCTCCCCATCTCAATTGTCAGCATGATTTGATCCCGGGTTATTTGTTATGACACCAAGAGACCCTTCTGCTAAGCTAGCTAGCAGCCTAGCACCCACCCAATTAGTTCCTATATGTTTTCTCTTTCCATACCATATGTAATACATATCAACATACTTATTTAAATGGATACACTTTGAACTTATGATAAATGCATTGCATTCCAATCACCAAATCAGTTTACAACCAGGCGAACAAATGTAGATTTGGCTTTTTAAGTTGATTGCAGAGCTTCATAATTTTGTATTCAGACTCACATCAAAGACATGGTTATGAGATGGATCAAATTAACACAAATGTTATCAAGACTTTGAAACAACGGGACTGGGACAACAATTGCAATAGTTCATAAATCTTATAGTACAAGAAAAAGGGAAAGCTGAACATTTGTGAGTGAGCTATAGCACCCTGGACCTTCATTCAGGTATTTTTAACAGTATAAGCTATTTCTTTAAACTAGTCTGGTGAGCTTGCTTGAACTATTTCCCTTTTATTGTAGCTTCGGGAGTGATCATCATTCGTTCTTTATCCTTTAGCCTCGTATTGAGATTTCCATAAAACCCATAAACATAACATCCTTCTACAAAGTTCTATGAAATCTCAGCCATTCACAGTTGACATAGCTTAGAGACCATCCATGTAAAGAGATATTTTACATTATGGACCAAGGGGTGTGGGAAGACATGCCAAGAACAGCGAATGCCATCCTATTTCCATCGTTCTTCCCAAGTACCCACAGAAAAATCCAACATTACCTTTCTGGTAGCTCAAAACATACAGGCCAGTGCAAAAAATAAGAAAGCCTGAAAGGTTCCCCATGGCATGACTTCTAGATAGAAAGTAAGAAATGACAGCTAAACAACATGAAAACGCTGGCTATATTCTATTTCTCCCTTGTGCTTTATAAAGGGAACAGAGGCACTAAAATATTAATCATGCAAAAACATGCAATCCTAAAAATTCTAAAAGAAACTTAAAAGGGAAAAGGTTTTAATTAGTAAGAATCTGATATCTTAAATCCAAAAGGACAACTAGACCCCCAAAAACCTAATTGTAATCAGGCCGCAGATTGGTTTCATCTAATGTTAGCCATAGAGGTAATCTCAATTTAAATTAACAAAACAACCTAGATACCTTAAAACCCCCAAACTTAAAGCAGTATTTGTTCCAACATCTCTACATAGATAGGAAGAACACCTTCAAGTTGATTAACTTGTCAATAGCAAACAGTTTTGTCCACCCATTCTTCCCATGTTCTTCTACATACAACACACAACGCATCACATATTAGATTCATTTAGTTATATTGAAATCTTTAGATCGAACTTCCACTAACGAGGAGCTTCTTAAACAAAGCAGCAAGGAGCAGTGCACCATAAAGAACAGGCTCAATCTCATCTTCACTGTTCTTGACCGCATTAAATAATTCCCTAAAGACTTTCTATCAAGAGTTGTTGAGCATTATAAGTAACAAGACTGAGCTAAAAACCTCAAAGAGTATCACTTTTAGGATGCCAACCTTTTTTTGATTTAGCTAAAGAAGTTACCTCTACCATTCACCATCAAGATTAGTATTCAGACATTACTTTCTTTTCTTTTCGTTTTTTTTGGGGGACAAAAAGATTCAGACATTAATTACTAAATAATGGAGAATCCCAGTCTAAAGGCTCTTTTCATCAATGGCTAAAAGTGAGTTTTTTATACAAGCATATGAACAGAGTAACTGCAAAACTCATTATTATCAAAATATCCAAAGGAACAAAAAATGCAAAACGAAAGATACATCTTTACCTTCAAGAACCATATCAAAGACCTTTTCTTCAAAAGTGAACACCACACTAAAGGAACCATCAGCAGCATTGTCTTGCCAGCGTTGAGGTGCCAGTTTCACACCTGAATTTCTTTTAAGCATGGGCAATATCCCATTTCGCTTGTAACTGAAACTCTTGTCAAGGTTTCAACTTTTTTCTTTAAAATCACATACGTAGTTACCATAAGCTTTTCCTTTCACATTTAAGAAGCTAAATCAATAAAATAAAAAAAGAAACCCCATGATCAAAATTCAAATTCCTTACAATTTTTCAATAAAACAAACGCCAGTTCCATCACAAATGCAACCATATCTAGCTATTTTCTTCAAACCCTTTTCTGGGTTTTGAAGTAATTCCCAAAATAACAAAAACCCAACTTCGCACCAATTAATACGATACCATAAGCCCAATTAAACAACCCAAAACAAAAAAAAAAGGAAAGGAAAGGAGATTCTCTCAGCAACCAAAGGTTATAGAAAAAGAAGAGTAGAGAGAGAGAGAGAGAGAGAGGAGGATACAGTTCAGGGTCTTTGCGCCTGAGATCATCGAACATTTGCTTATAAGGGGTGCCAAAGTCGTAAACGTTTGGTTCTCTGAGGGAAGGTCCAGGCAGCTTAACGTGAGCTCCAGTTCCATAAGAGGAGACATCAAATCCGTGCCTCTTAAGCAGAGAATGAGCCTCCATGCTTCTGTTCTGATTGGACGAACATACCATGGCGTACCGGAACTTCATGGTCTGCTAATTGGTGGCAGAGTGGTAAATCTCCGGTGCTAAACACTCGGTGGGTTTTTGAGGCCGTAGCAGATTATTAATCACCGGCACCGTACAGACTCGGTCGTGGTTTTATTAATAAAAGAAAGTACTGATGTTTTATTTTGTTCTTAATTTAGTCCTTAATCAATATACCTATTCTTAATCACATCCCAAACTTGTAAAGTTTATAAATTAGATCCCAAGATTTCCCATATTTCTCAATTGGGTCATTTTGTAAATTTCTATTAATGTATTTCGTCTAATTATATTTTATGGTTTTGAAGACAATTTGATGGAGAAGTTAATGAAAATTAATTAGAAGGACTTGATTGAGAATTGTTCATTGCTATTAATTTTTGAAAGCTAAATAGTATTGAGTTCCTTTGTTTTTATATTTTATAAGAGTTTTTTAAAATTTTAAATTTATTTATTTATTTTTATATAAAATTAATTTATTTTAATGTTTTTAATTTGTTTTAATGTGTTATATTAAAAATAAATTTTAAAAAATAAAAAAAATATTTAAATATATTTTCAAATGAAAAACTAGCATTATAAACCCTCTTGTCATCACGTGACCATTATCTTCTTCATTGTTTGGTAATGAGGGAGCAAACAGAGTCATTCTGGGTTTATTATTAGCAGTAAGACAATCAGAAATATAAAGGTTACCATCCAAAACAACAACACAGAGACTTTCACTGTAAATCCGGCATCCTCAATGCCAATCATGTAGTGGTCAAGACGATCATGTAGTGGTTGCCATTAAAAAGCAAATTTAGATTGTTTTTCTTTTGAGAACTGCCTCGCATACTCAATCAATTACCATGGCATTACTCTCTTTCGAAGCTTGATGGTGATCGCCGGGAAGCTATGAGTTTAAACTTAAAAAAAGCGTTAATCAACCCACGCGGCAGTTCTACCAAGAAAAATGAGTTTTTTGTGAATAATTATTTGCTCATGTGGTTTGCTGTCATCTTTTGTTATCCCCTTGCAATCTGATATTACCTTCAAACTGATGGGTTTCTATTTCCAAAGGTCAGCTTAATGATTGTAGAGGTGTAGATCCATGGAGACACGATTGGTGGTAAATAGTTATATGACTTTTGCGTGGTTAAAAGATTTTGATATTTCTGGAATGAGCAGTTGATGAGTAGAATAAAAGGAGTACTTTGACGGGGGATGGTTATTGCTCTGAAGCTTAAGCTCACAATGAAATTTTTTTTTTTAGTTTAACTTGGGTGTCCGGACCAGCTTGCGCGCACCTCGACTAATTCTACGGGTCTTGAAGTTAACGACCATGTAAGCCTCCAGTGGCTATCATATGAGCAACCACGAGGCTCGAACCTGAGACCACAGAAGAAGCAAACCTCTTGATCCCAAGTTCTTACCACTGGACCACTATCTAGATGGTTTCAGACTTTTTGTTGTGATGGAAGATGGCAGAGGCAATTAAGAATGGAACTCGACACGTTCTACATGCAATTACCCAAAAATGGGGGTGAGGATCTTGCAAAGAAAGGGCTCTCTCTCCAACATGTCTTTCATCAATAGGTAATGACAAAGCTCAGCTAAGAAATTGTACTCGGCCTATGCCTCCGTTCTGCATTTTAGATTGCCCATGTTTTCTCCAGTATCAAGGGGAGCTGCGCAGTGGTTCAGAATTGGCTTGCTTATCATTCAATCATTATGCAATTTTATTTCTGAGAGTATTTGTAGACAGACTGAACAAATAAAACTTCAAGATAAATAAGACATTTGAGGAAAAAAATCACTAGAAAAAGAGTTGATAAATATACTTCAATTGTTCTGTAAGAGATTTGAGAGAGAGAGAGAGAGAGTTAAGAATTTAATTTTCCTAGAAACAAACATAGAAAAGTTCTGGAATGCCTTGTTTATTTTTAAGAATTCATTTTCCTGGAAATCATTTTACTTACTTTTCTATGTTTGGTAAACATAAAGAAAGTTGGTCAAAAAAACTGAATTCTGGTCAAAGAAAAAAGTAATGCTTTATGGCAGGAAAGTGTTTTCTTTTTCTTATTCTAAGAAAAACACTTTTCTTTGTTGATAAAAAAACATAACGACTGTGTTCAGAATACAAATTCCTAACTCTCTCTCTCTCAAATCTCTTACAGAACAATTGAAGCATCTTTATCAGCTCCTCTCTCTCTCTCAAATCTCTTACTGAACAATTGAAGCATCTTTATCAGCTCTTTTTCAGCTCTTTTTCCATGTGATTTTTTTTCCTCAAATGTCTTATTTATCTTATGCCTTGTTTGTTTCTATAAATTTATTTTTCTAGAAACCATTTTTTTCACTTTTCTATGTTCGGTAAACATAAAGAAAGTTGGTTAAGGAAACTGAATTCCGGTTAAAGAAAAAAGTAATGCTTTATGGTAGGAAAGTGTTTTTATTTTCTTATTCTAAGGAAAACACTTTTTTTGGTTGATAAAAAAAAACATAAGGACTATGTTCATAATACAAATCCTTAACTTTCTCTTTTTTTCTCCCAAATCTTTTACATAACAATTAAAGCATCTCTGTCAGCTCTTTTTCTAGGTGACTTTAATTCTCTCAGAAAAGGAAAGAGGTAACATCTCAAGGATTTGTAAGATTTCCAAAAATATCCTTCCAATTTCTTCTGGCCAGTTTCTTCTTGCAACTCATCATTCATCTGGCATCATACTCCGCGTTAATAGTTTCAGGAATACCCAGCAAGAATCATTCTGATCCTATCTCTGTTCATCCGAAGAAAGGAAGGAATAAACTCTCATTTAGACCTGGGAAAGAACGGGCTAAGGATACCCAAAGTCAAAGAGTTTAAACTTCAAGTGTGGAGGCAGTTATGCTGAGGTTGTTATCGATCTTTTTCAACATGTTATATCAATGAAATGAAAGTTTTGCTCCAAGTTTTCTTCCTGTTTGTGAAAGGTGGTTTCCTGCAGGTATGATCTGTTGTTCCAAGGCAACTAATTTTCCTTGCCATTGACTGTTCCTTCTAAAGTTTCAGAAAAATAGATTCTGTCTTGTAATTTCAAGAAAGTTGTTGCATGTGCTATTTCTCCAACCCTAGTGGAAGCTCATGAAACACTGCCATGTTACAAGAGATGACACAGAATGAAACACTGCCATGTTACAAGAGATGACACAGAATGAAACACTGCCATGTTACAAGAGATGACACAGACGGCAACAAGTTTCAACGGGATGATGCTAGCAAACAGGCTGTTTATTTTTACATGCAGCAGAGCAGAACTGGTGCTTCATGCTACTAACATATCTATTAGGAGACCTGACAAACATATAGAAACAAAGGAGAAAGCAGCCATAACAGGCAGTTCCTGGTCAAGGTATGGATCATCCTCTGCATTTGTCAGCATCAATTCCTACATCTGGGCCAGGGTCTTCTTCTACAGGTTCTTCCTTGGCGGGGTGTATGAATTCACGGCCTGCCTCCTCCTTGTTGTACCCTTCAGTTTCTAGCTCGTACGTCCCTTGTAGACCGCCCTCCATGGCTCCTCTCTAGCCATAATGATCACGAACGTCAAGAATCATAAATAGTAGTATTAGTTTCCAAGTGGACAATGAAGAGGTGATTATTCACAAGCATGCAAATTTAAACCAGCAGAGATAAACGTAAAAGCTGGGTGGAGAAAGGGTTACGTTCAGCTAGGAATTCCTGAGCTTCAAGGCTCTCACCACCTCTCCTTCTTTGCCTTGGCATCAAGTTGTGATCTTACCTGCTGTGTGGACTCCATTTCCCTCGAAAATATCTTTCTTTATTAACCAGTAATACTAGAATAAAAGTGGTGTTCTGATACAACAATTTAAACCGTGACACGTGGGTTTGACCTATCAAACCCAACAATGTTTGGCTTCTATTTTTTTTTATTAAACTTTTTATTTAAATTTTAATTAATACTCCTTTATTTTTTATTTATTTTTTCACTTTTTATTTAAAATTTAATTAGTACCCTCTCTTATGTTTTTTTAAATTGTTTAGTTCACTTTTTCAAAAATAGTAATTATTTTTTTAATTTTATAACACTTCAAAGAAAGAGATTGTTGTATTTTGTCTTTAATTTTTTTTCTTTTGATATTTCATATAAATAAATTTTATTGGTATAATGCTTTTATAAAATTAAAAATCGTTTGTCCTTAACAACTAAAATGAACCTCTAAAAAAATAAAATATATGAAATAAAAAGAATAATTATGTTAAATATTTGCATGAGTATTTGTTTTTTATTTTCGAGTTTAATTTTTAATTAGTGTTAATTTTTTTTTATTGGCTAATGTATTTTTTTATTATTAAATATAAATAAAAAATATTATTTTTCTATTAAAAAATATTATAATACTTGAAAATACATTAATAATACCAGTATATTAAAAAAATTAACTTGAAAAACTAACCGTAGTGAAGTACGGCTACCAGCTTTGTATTAATTAATTAGTTTTACTAATCTACAGCTTCTAAGTTATTTGCAAGTCCCTGACACTCGTCATCTCAATTTTTCTTGAAAAAGATATAGCCTTGAGTGGGCCATATTTATTTCCCTCATCAAGAGGCCTTACTGCACCGAGCAGCACTAGCCACCCAGTGCTTCCTCATCCTGGTACAGTACCATATTTCTCTTCCTTTCTCTCTTCTGATTTTGCCTCTTTTATGGAACATATTGAGAGGAAAAGAGAGAACAAGTTTAAAGGACCTTTCTTGATCAATGAGTTAATCTAAAAGCAAGAAACGAAGTGGTGGATGAGTTTACTAAAGTTTTGTTGTGTTTGACTTCAGAGATGAGTACAGGGATGTCTTCTCTACTGCATGGAAACCCAAACTGCAGCATCTTACGAAATAATGGAGCTACCTCCTTTGTGGGGTTCTCAGCTCTTCCATTCATGCAATTGCGAGCTGGAGCTTTCATGAGAGGTCTGTTAGCAGGTTCTTTTTTTCTTATTATTTTGAATTTTGTCTTGTTTCTGTACTACTCATATGTGATGAAAGCTATTTAGATGATATAATTCGTTTCAAAATTCTTTGAATCTAAAAGTGGTTGTTTTTCTTAGTCTTTTTTGGACTCATTTACTTTGAATTGCTTCAAATGTATTCTCAAGGAGTAACTGTAGTTGGGGTTTCCTTATCTGATGGAAGATTGATTGGTCTTAGTGAGATTAGCTCTAGAAGTTCTCTTTTGGGTATAAAAGTAGATAAAATCTAGGCATGTTTTTGCACTATTGAAGAATGCCCTGAGATTTGAGCCGATTTTTGAAACTGCAATTAATAATCTAAATTGTTCCCAATCTATGAGGGTAGCTATGAATACTTGTTGAGTATCTTTAGGTTGTTGATCCCTACGGAAATGCCCTTTTATCCCTTTCCTTTTGCAGCTGATTGGATACTATGATTGCCTCATTTCCTCCCAAGATTTTCTTTTGGTCCTTAATGAGGCATGTGATTCTTTATTATAATTTAGCAATTAAAATGTGTAGCCCAGCCAAGATGCACCGACATCAACTTCTGCTATGGATTCAGCATGTGTACACTGTTTCTTGATTTCATGTGTTTCATTCACAATGATGCTAGTTAACCTATAGTTCTAACTGCAAATTAATTACATGAAATTAGAATTTTTTGTCCCAATTTTAAATTCTGTCCTGAATTCAGCATGCACAAAATGTTTCTTGCTTCATGTGTTGTTTGTGTTGACACTGATATTAGTTTACCTTGAGCTTAAGTTCCAATAAATTATATGCAATTACCAATTCCCAACGCAACTTCATGATTTGAGTATTAGTTATTCTTGGATCCCTGTTCTGACAATATTTATCAAGCAGACTTGATGAGTACTGTTGCAAGGACACTTCTTGTTTTCAAGGCCTGTAGTGTTACTCTTACTTATGATATTATCAACTATTCAGGAAGATTAATTCCACAAAGCTTGTATAGAAAGGAAAAATTCTGTTTTCCAAGAAAAGGACTTGGCAGCATGATGTCAAAGAAAGTGACCTTTACTACCCGTAGTAGCAGTGAAGATGGTTCCTCCGATCAAGGCAAGGCATGTACGAGCAGCTATTCATGATGAATTTGAGTGTTATGATTATTCCTTTTTTCTTTAACTTAAAAAAATAAAGGATTTCCTTGTGTGTGTAAAAGTGGCTGGCTGCTAAATGTCAGTGCCTCTTAAATGAATGTCAGTCATTTTGGTGTTCTAATTTTGTTGACTTGGATGTTGTATTCATATCTTTCTTGTACTTGTTCCTAGAACAGACTCCTTTTGGGTACAACAGGAAAGATGTCTTGTTGATTGGACTTGGAGTCACACTTCTCGGCATTGGCTTGGAAAGTGGATTGGAGGTATCGTGGCATTCTCATCCTTAAAATCATTCCAACCTTTTCCATTTCCATTCTTTTCTGTTTCCTCTTTACTTACACACCAATTTGCACTGCCTCACTGATCGATGGAGTAAACTGCTATGTAATGCATTAGCAGTTTTTATTGTGCTGCAATGTTTCGCTTGTTACATTAAGATGTTTTCTGGAATTTGTTTTTCTTAATCATGGATAGATATCATGCATTGAGATAGTTCGCTGTATACTTGCATTATCTGATGGTCCTTTTATGATGGATTCTGCAGTATGCTGGTGTTGATCCTTTACAAGCAGGGAATGTTGTTCAATTGGTATTAGTTTTGGGTCTAACAGTTGGATGGATTTCAACATACATCTTTAGGGTTTCAAACAAGGAAATGACATATGCCCAACAACTTCGTGATTATGAAAACAAAGTCATGGAGGTATTGTTTTTTGTAGAGTTTTCTTCTCAAATCTGCAGAAGTTAAGTATTTATTTGCCAAAAGTCATGCATGATGCATATATGACATTCTTTTATTTACTGCGACAGTGATTCCTTTTTGATCGATTTTGTATGCTTGTTCTTAGATGCATATCTTGTAGTATCTCGTAAATGGTTGAAAAAACAAAATAAAACTACATATTTCTTTTCTTTCTTTCTTTTTTCTGAGTCCTGAATTGCTCTTATTAACAAATTAGTACTTAAATATTCCATACAATTCTCATATATTTTCATAAAGAATGTGAAGGGTAGCCATTCATTTCATTTAGTGGAAAAGGAGTTTTGGTAAAAGCTGAAAATTTGATGTTTGATATGCTGCAAAAGTTTTCTTGCATCTACTCTTTTATTTGCATCTTCGTTTATCTGTCAACATGTATAGTCAGTCACTTCACACCTTTTTGTGTAGAACCGGACTCTAGATTCTTTTAGTACATGGAAAAAGTTTGGGAAAATACCCAATAACCACTTTGAATTCCTCTTTTGTTTGCTCCTGACATGGAATCGGGCCTCAATCTGGTTTTGCAGAAGCGGTTAGAGGGCTTGTCAGAAGCAGAGTTAGAAGCGTTGCTTGAACAGGTTGAAGAAGAGAAGAGACGCCAAGCAAGTGGTGAGAAGATCAACTAAAGCTCCATTACCCTCTACTAAACCCTTTGTCCACAAAGTTGCTGTAAAATAATCAAGTATGGTCTCTACATTCATAGGTTATATCCATTTTTAAAAGTCTGAGGTTTACCTCAGTTGTATCAACCGATATGTCACAATGTGATGTTCCAACTGCAAAATCTTACAGTGGTGATCTTCATTGTCCAAAGTTACTGTTGGGTCATTCCTTTTATATTCAAAAAAAAATGTGGCATATTGAATCAAAACTAGCTAGTTGCAGTTCACCTCTTGCCTCCTCCAAGGGCTGAAATGTGCAAGGATCACAAAAGCTTGACAATGGCTCTTAGTAAGTGGATTGAGATCCTGGTAAAAAAAAAAATTCTTCTTATTACTGTCATCCCTTTTGAATGGAAAAACTTTAAAGTTTGAATGGATTCAGATTGAGCGATTCTCGGACAACCCCAATGCTAAGAATCCTTTTTAACATTAACATGGTGATATCTTTAAACGTCTTATGTTCTAGCCTGGACATTTGTTTCCAGCAACTGTTGCTAGTCCTAGACTTAAAAATGTTCAAAAATTGTTGATGATAAAATGCGCCATGCCCTTCCCTTTCACTTTTTCAAAACATTTCTTCATAAATTACTCTTTGATTTATTGCAAGGCCATTGGAAATGGACTAAGCAAGTTAATCCTCCAATGCTTCTTCGCCCTTCCATTCTTACAGTAAAGAATGTTTTTGAATCATTTGCTTCAATCACCAAAGTGACTTTGCCTGCAAACTAAATTTAGTACGATAATCCCAATGCGATTTGTATATATATTCTCATTATACAATTAACATATAATCTTGTCTTAATTACAATACACTGTATGTCCTAAAATATAAGACCATCATATATAGATAGCATGATATTAGGGATATCAAATCACTATTGTCTGTTACACCCCCCCCCCCCCCCCCCCCCCAATTTGAGCTTGAGATGCGAGAAAGCTCAAATTGGCGAAGCAAATGGAGCAGATGAGAGCCCTTTGGTGAAAATATTGGTGAGAATATCGGCCACATGATCACTACTGGAAACAAACTTGACTCTGATATCTCTCGACGCAACTCGTTCATGAACAAAATGCAAAGCAACCTTTAAATGCTTAGTCCTAGCATGATTAATAGGATTGACTACGAGATACGTGGTGGAAATATTATCAGCGTAGACGAGGTGCAATAGATAAGTCACTAAGCAAAGAATGAAACCAAGATGATTCGGCAACATCAGCGGCAAGGGGATGATACTCAGATTTTATACTACTTCATGAAACTTGGGATGACCACACAGCAAGTAAGATCAGAACTTGATGCCAAGGCAAAGGAAGGAGAGGTGGTAAGTGCCTTGAAGCTCAGGAATTCCTAGCTGAACGTAACCCTTTCTCCACCCAGCTTTTATGTTTATCTCTGCTGGTTTGCATGCTTGTGAATAATCACCTCTTCATTGTCAACTTGGAAACTAATACTACTATTATTCTTGACGTTCGTGATCATTATGGCTAGAGAGGAACCATGGAGGGCGGTCTACAAGGGTACAACAAGGAGGAGGTAGGCCGTGAATTCATACACCCCGCCAAGGAAGAACCTGCAGAAGAAGACCCTGGCCCAGATGTAGGAATTGATGCTGACGAATGCAGAGGATGATCCATACCTTGACCAGGAACTGCCTGTTATTGCTGCTTTCTCCTCTCTGCTCTCTGTCTCTATATGTTTGTTAGCTCTCCTAATAGATATGTTAGTAGCATGAAGCACTAGTTCTGCTCTGCTGAAAGTAAAATTAAACAGCCTGTTTGCTAGCATCATCCCGTTAATAGCATCATCCTGTTTGTTGCTGTCTGTGTCATCTCTTGTAACATGGCAGTGTTTCATTGTCACAAATATCAAATTTCAATGTAAAATTGTTTTTTGTTTTCATTGATCTCTGAAGGAAGAATTCAGTCCTTTAAATACATGTAATAATCCCTAATTTACCGTCTCTAATCCCTGATTCGTAGTCTATAATAAATACAATAAATACAAGATATTATGTTACAATTTGGTTTCCATATATTGTTAATATTCTTGCCATAATACACACTGACATCCCCCCTCAAATTGATGTTGGCCGATCAAGAAGCATCAATTTGTCAATCATGAGTTGATGTCGAAGCCGAGACAAGGCCTTCGTAAAGACATCAGCTGTGTGATGCTCGGTGGAAATATAAGGTAGTGTAAGAATATTATGATCAAGAGCTTCACAAATATAGTGATAATCAACTTCAATATGTTTGGTGCGTTCATGAAACACAGGATTAGTAGCAATTTGAGTAGCACTTGTGTTATTAGCATGAAGAGGTGTAGGAGTGTGCTGAGAAAAACCAAGTTCACGTAGCAAACCCTGGAACCACACAATTTCAGAACATGCGGAGGACATAGCTCGATACTCAGATTCTGTGGAAGATTTTGAGATTTGGTCTTGCTTTTTGCTTTTCCATGAAATGAAAGCATTTTCAAGAAACATACATCACCCAGTAACAGACCGACGTGTATCCATGCACCCTGCCCAATCTGCATCACTATAACCTGTTAATTGTAATGAATTATCAGCAGGAAAAAATAATCCTCGCCCAGATGTGCTTTTAAGATAGCGAAGAATTCTTCAGACAACAGCTAAATGAGGTTGACGAAGAGCCTGTAAAAATTGACTGACTTGTTATACTGCAAAAGAAATATTTGGCCGAGTAATGGTTAGATAATTCAAATTGCTCACCAATTGCCTGTATATGGAGGGATCAGGTAACAGGTCACCATCATTCTAACAAAGTTTTAAATTAATCTCGAGAGGTGTAAGAACGATATTCCCTGATTCAAGACCGTCCAAGAGAAAAATCTCTTGGGTGTATTTGTGCTGATGTAGAGAAATCTCATTGGACATAGAGTGCACCTGTAGACCAAGAAAATAGTGAAGGTGTCCCAGATCCTTCATATGAAATTCACTGTTAAGAGAACCCTGTAAATCCTCAATGAGTGTAATGTTAGATCCTGTAATGATAATATCATCCATATATACCAAAAGAGCAACAATACCAGTAGTAGTTTGCTAAAGAAACAGAGAGGAATCATATTGGCTCTGAATAAATTTAAGTTTTAGAAAAGTAGTGCGTAATTTTTCAAACCATGCACGTGGTGCCTGTTTTAGACCATACAGAGACCGTTTCAACCAGCAAACTTTATCAGATGGGTGAGTAAACATACCAGGAGAAGGAGTCATATAAATATTCTCTTTCAGGTCTCCATGTAAAAATGCATTTTTTACATCCATTTGACGAAGTGGTCATCTCTTGGAAGCAGCAATTGCCATAATGGTTCGTATGGTAGTCATTTTAGCCACAGGTGCAAATGTCTCCTCATAATTAATACCATATGCCTGACAATTTCCAAGAGCCACCAACCGTGCTTTATATCGTTCCACAGATCCATCAGGTTGGAATTTAATAGTGTATACCCATTTGCAGCCAATAGGTTTAATTCCGGTAGGACAAGAAACAATATCCCATGTGTGATTATCCTGAAGAGCCTGAAGTTCCTCTTTCATGGCATGTTGCCAACAGTCTTGGGTAGAAGCCTGGGCATAAGTCTTAGGCACAAAAGTACTATCAATAATAGTTGCTGAGTATCCATACCTGTTTGGGGCACGTGAAACTCGAATTGATCGTCTTAGTTGAGGGGAATGATCAGATGTCGGTTCCGTGTCCGGAAGGGGCAAAGTGGATGGTGGATGACGTCTTTGATATACAATTCCTGGCTTAAAACGTTCAAAGATATAAGATGGACTATCATCATCAAATATGGGAAGCTGGATAGGAGTGGATTCTGTAGAGGGACAAGAAGGGAAAAATTCTGATTTTGTAAAGAAAATCACATTTCGAGAGATACGAATTTTATGAGCATTTGCATCATAACACACAAACCCTTTATGAGAATTATTGTATCCTAGAAAAGCACAACGAGCAGCTTGGGCTGAAAGTTTATTACGTTCAGTAAATGGTAAGTGAACAAAACAAACACACCTAAAAACATGAAGAGAATCATACTCAAGAATAACACCAAATAAAATAGAGTATGGAGATGCAAAGTTTAGAACTTGAGAAGGCAAACGATTAATTAGATGAACGGCTGTTGACAGAGCTTCTATCCAAAATCGAGTAGGTACCGAAGAATCAATTAATAAGGTGAGAACAACATCTAAAAGATGACGATTCTTACGCCCAGCAACTCCATTTTGTTGAGGGGTGTAGGGACAAGATCTTTGAGAGAGAATCCCTTTGTTTTTTAGATATTCCTGAAATTCTTTGGACACATTCCCCCCCGGAGTCAGAACAAAGTATTTTAATATGAGCAGAAAATTGATTTTCAACAAATACAACGAAAGCTTGAAATGTTGAGAATACATCAGTCTTAGATTGGAGAAAATTTATCCAAGTGAAACGACTGAAATCATCAATAAACGTGACAAAATATTTATATTAAGCATAAGAGATAACAGGGCTTACGCCCCATACATCAATATGAATAATTTCAAAACATTTAGAAGCACGACTACCATGTGAAGAAAATGATAATGCTTTGCTTTTACCCAATTTGCAAGAACTACAATCCAAAAATTCTGTTGAAAAAGAATTTTTATTCCCCAAATATCCATGTTTCATAAGATGAGTCAATACATTAGAATTGGGATGCCCCAATTTCTTATGCCAAAAATAAGGATTATTAATGACAGTAGAATAAGCACAAGAATTAATACTAGGAATAGAAAATTGTATTGGAAATAAACGTCCCACTTTAGGCCCCTACGCAATCACCTTCCCCGACACTTGATCCTGCACACAACAACCATGACGATCAAAGTGAATTTCACTGTCATTTTCTACCATTTGACCAACAGAGAGTAAACTTGTGGATAATTTTGGTGACACAAAAATATTTTTAAAATAAGACCCCAAATTACCAATCGACAAAATCAGCAAATTATCACCATTTGCTACCCATATATGCTGATTACCCATGTATTTTCGCACATTATACAACCCATTTTCATTGCTGGTCATATGATTTGACGCTGCCGAATCCATTAACCATTGTTTATTATGTGTCGAATCCAAGGGAAAGTTAAGTTTATCTTTCTTACCAGAAATCCCGAGTGCAGAGAAGGCAGATATTATCATCTACTGCACCATCTCGGGAGTGAGAGTGCTCGATGAAGAGCTCACCGACGATGAAGATTCTGGTGTCGACGGTGAGGACACGGCTGCGGCAGCCATAGAAGCAGCCCCCAATTTCGACTGCACAGTAAACCTTTGTCGATTCTGTGATCGCAGATGACATTCCTTGATTACATGCCCCTCTTTCTTACAATAATTACAGAATTTCTCGCTGCAATTTCTGGCAATGTGCCTTAATTCTTTGCAATTAAAACACTGCACACTCACACCCCTCTATCGTCTCTGTCGTCCCCTTCCTTGAGTCATGTAAGCCACATTCATCTCTGTGACAGTGTCCTGAGTCAACTCGTGTTGAGTGGCGAGTCGTCGTTCTTCCCGTAACAGTTCCCCCAAACATTCATCCAAAGTGGATACTGGACTTTGGTTGATCAAGCTAGCTCTCACGGCCTCAAATTCTGGTCGGAGCTTCATTAAGAACTGGTCCCTCTGGCTCTCGGCATAAACAAGGTATAGTGCTTTTAAACTCTCCTTCGGTATTTTAGAGTAAATTATGCCAGTATATTCACTCCATGGGTTTAGAAATCCAGCATAGAATTGTTCAATTGAGAGATTACCTTGTTTGTAATTCGCAATACACATTTCGACTTGAAATTTTTTAGCTGAATTGTTCTGGGAATAGATGCGTCTGAAGTAGTCCCAAATCTCCTCCCCCTGTGCCAAACGATCGAAGATTGTTGATCATATGGGGTTCAACAGACCCCAATATCCAAGAGACAATTTTCGCATCCTTGGTAGTCCATATACTCAGCTCCTGTGGATCGGTTGGTGCTGGTGAAGATCCATCGAGATGCCCCTATAATTCCTTCCCTTTAACAAACATACGAAACTGAAACTCCTAAATGGCATAGTTTTTGCCATTGAATCGAGTAAGAAAAGCCTCTCCAGACATCCTAGGAACCCAAAAAAAATTACCAAATAATGACGAATTCAGTCTGTAGACTGAAGAGAAGAACAAAGGTCTAGATTAGAATAATTAGCTCTGGTACCATGTCACAAATATTAAATTTCAATGTAAAATTGTTCTCTGTTTTCATTGATCTCTGAAGGAAGAATTCAATCTAAATACATGTAATAATCCCTAATTTACCGTCTCTAATCCCTGATTTGTAGTCTATAATAAATACAATAATACAAGATATTCTGTTACAATTTGGTTGCCATATATTGTTGATATTCTTGCCATAATATACACTGACATTCATGACCTTCCACTTGGGTTTGAGAAATAGCACATGCAACAACTTTATTGAAATTACAAGACAGAATCTACTTTTCTGAGGAACAGTCAATGACAAGGAAAATTAGTTGCCTTGGAACAACAGATCATACCTGCAGGAAACCACCTTTCACAAACAGGAAGAAAACTTGGAGCAAAACTTTCATTTCATTGATATAACATGTTGAACATGTACGAGTAAGATCGATAACAACCTCAGCATAACTGCCTCCACACTTGTAGTTTAAACTCTTTGGGTATCCTTGGCCCTTTCTTCCCAGGTCTAAATGAGAGTTTATAAGATGTAATAGCATGTCACATTTGGGATCCTTCCTTTCTTCAGATGAACAGAGATAGGATCAGAATGATTCTTGCTGGGTATTCCTGGAACTATTAACGCGGAGTATGATGTAGATGTATGGTAAGTTGCCAGAAGAAATTGGAAGAATATTTATGGAATCTTACAAATGTTCTTGTTTCTTGCACAAAAAGGGTAAGAATTTAATCCGCGTCTTAATGAGTAACTTTGGCAGATGTTGACTTGTTACCCCTTTCCTTTTCTGACAGAATTCTCTCATCTTCCAGAGAACCGTTCTTTTTCATCCAAAACTATCCATTCCATCTCTAGAGCTCTTATAAGTTTTATCTGTTCAGTCTGTCCACAAATACTCCCTGAAATAAAATTGCATAATGATTGAATGATAAGTAAGCCAATTCTGAACCGCTACGCAGCTTGCCTTGATACTGGAGAAAACACAGGCAATCTAAAATGCAGAACGCAGGCAAAGGCCCAGTACAATTTCTTAGCTGAGCTTTGTCATTACCTATTGATGAAAGACATGTTGGAGAGAGAGCCCTTTCTTTGCAAGATCCTCACCCCCATTTTTGGAGTGATTGCATGTCGAACGTGTCCAATTCCATTCTTTGCCTCTGCCATCTTCCATCACGGCAAAAAGTTCATTGTGAGCTTAAGCTTCAGAGCAATAACCATCCCCAGTCAAAGTACTTCTTTTATTCTACCCAACTGCTCATTCCAGAATATCAAAATCTTTTACCCACGCAAAAGTCATATAACTATTTACCACCAGCATGTTTACCTGTAGGAGTAGAAAGCAATCGTGTCTCCATGGATCAACACCCCTACAATCATTAAGCTGACCTTCGGAAATAGAAACCCATCAGTTTGAAGGTAATATCAGATTGCAAGGGGATAACAAAAGATGACAGCAAACAACATGAGCAAATAATTATTCACGAAAAACTCATTTTTCTTGGTAGAACTGCCGCATGGGTTGATTACGCTTTTGATAAGTTTTAACTCGTAGCTTTCCGAAGATCACCATCAGGCCTCGAAAAAGAATAATGCCATAGTAATTGATTGCGTATGCAAGGCAGATCTCAAAAGAAAAACAAGAGAAAATAAACATGAGGCCATTTTACTTTTTCCCTAAGGAGAAACATCTGCTAACGTTCAAGACAGATTAAAAATTAGAAAAAAATATGTAAATTGTGATATTCTTTAAGGGTAAATTTTTTGGTCTGGTGTTCCAAGTGATAATACAATGGATCCAGACAAGAGTTCACGGCCATCTTCTTTACAGGGTAAGAACAGAGTTTTGTCTATACTTACTAGTGAATATGTATGATGAAATATAACACTAATATACATTATAATCAGTACCTAGAAAGCAGCAGTAGTAATTTCATTCACCATGATGATGCCTAATTGCAGGATGATGATAGGAAGGTCTCCATACATCCTCCTCAAGCACACAAATGTTTAGCTCCAGCTTTTTTAAGTTGATACTCCTCAAGTGTTCTTTCCAGGAAGCGGTCTGGAGTGAGTCTATTCAATAACATATTGTCATAAAACATCATGGCTTCAGTTAATCTCCCAACCTTGCAATATCCACGGATCAGAATCGTATAAGCTATCACATCAGGCAATAAATGTTTGTCTAGCGCACAACGAAAAGCACAAGACGCTTCCTTCATTAGACCTCTTTTACATAGACCATCAATGAGAATGCTGTAACTGACAATATTTGGAGCAATATTGTTTTCAAGCATCTCATTATACAGCTTTAAGCCACTTTCCATCATACTTTGAGATTTGAAATAACCATGAATCAAACAACTATATGTCACCAAATTGGGTTCGGGACCCTCTTCCAGCATTTTGGAAAACATCAACATGGCATCATCCATTCTACCTTCTCTACAAAATGCATCAATCAGTATGGTAAAAGTAATGGCATTGGGTCTGAGCTGTTCACTTGTCATCTTCGCAAAAAGCTGAACTGCATCATCTAACCTTTTGAAATTGCAGTAACAGCAAATCATTGTGTTGAAAGTAAAAACATCAGGTTTTGGCCCTCTCTCAACAACATGGACAAAGAGTCCAAGTGCAGCCTCCAAATGGCCTTCCCTAGAATGCATATTAATGAGAACATTATAAATTGCAATATCAGGGGCCACAGCATTCTTGCACATGAAATCAAAAATACATAATCCTGCAGATGATTTTTTCAGCTTACAAAGTCCATCAATCAGAGTGCAATATGTAATAACATCTGGTTTGAAATCCTTCTTGAGCATTTGGAAGAATAACATCAGTGCCTCATCAACTCTACCAAATTGAGCAGCGCCTTTAATAAGGATGGTGTAGGTCACTGTGTCTGCTTTTATATTTAACATTCCCATTAGATAGTACACCTTCATAGCACCAACTATGCATTTCAATCTACAGAAGCTGTCTAGCAAGGTGTTCAAAGTAAAAACATTGGGACTTAAACCCCTATTCACAGCTTGAAAGAAGAATCTTAGTGCATCACCCACCAACCCTTGTTTGCATAGACCATTTATCAGAACACTGTAAACAATGGTATCAGGTTCACACCTCTTCTTTATCATATCCTCATATAAATAAAACCCATCCCTTAGATTTCCTGATTTGCAAAATCCAGCAATGAGAGCGCTGTAAGTTAAAATAGATGGCTCAAAACCAAGTTTCAGAATCTGAACAAACAGTCCACAAGCCTCTAAGATCCTACCATTCTGACAGAACCCCTTTATAAGAATGCTGCAGCTGACCACATTAGGTGAAATCCCTTCATTCAACATTCTCTTATATATCTGAATTACCCTCCCTAAATCCCCAATTTTCACATATGCATCCATGGCTGAGCTGAAACCAACAACATCCAACTTGATACCCTTATCTAATGCTACCAACAAGAGCCTTTGTCCATCTTCCAGCCTCCCTGCCTTAAACAGGCCATCAATAAGAATGCTGTAGACAATTAAGTCAGGTGTCACACCATTCCCTGCCATAACATCAAAAAGCACAAATGCTTTATCCAAATTTCCCTCTTTGCAATATGCATCAATCAATGTGCTAAATGTGACAACATTTGGTTTTGGGCCAATCCTCACTACCATATTAAAATAATCATCTGCAACTCCTATATCATTTTGCATCCAAATACCTTTTAAAATCTTATTGCAAGTAATGATATCCAGACCAAAACCTCCTTGAACCAAAGCTTTATGGAATCTCAAACCCATTTCAACCTCACCCTTGTTCATAAACCTATTCATTACAAATTCATAAACACTAAAAGGCTGTTCTCTCATAGCTGAACACAGCTCACCATACTTATCCACAATTACTTCAACACAATGTGAATCAATCAAAGAACCCAACAACAAGTACACCACATTTGGTGAAACAAAAATACCCTTTACACAAACATGCATGAATATATCAACAGATTTATCAAACATCCCTTTTCGACAGTAACTCTCAATCAAAAACCCATAAACAACACTATGGTTTGTCGAATCCAAATCACAAAAACCATCACGAAAGGCATCCAAAGTGTCATAATCATTTCCAAATTGCATGATAAACTTATCGAAAACACAAGCAGCACGACTAAATAATTGGTTTTGAAGCAAGACATGGAGGAGGGCACAGAATGATGGTGCAGAGAGTGGTGAAATGAAAAAGCTCTCAGCCCACTCAAAGAATCTAATAGCCGAAAAGGGCTTAGGCTGAAGGGATATAATAACGTCTGGTACATGGTAGAGTTGTAATTTAGAGAGAAGAATAGGGTTTAAGGGTTTAGGGTTTTGTTGGTTGTGAAAGGCTTTAACAATTTGGTGTATAAGGCTCCAGTTCTTGTTCTTAGAAGAAGAAGAGCTAGAGAAAAAGTAATAATAAGAGCAATGATTGTGACTTTTAGTAATAGACGAGAAAATAGCAGAAGGGCTTTTGATATTAACTAGTATCTTTGAGATTATTAAGGATGAATTACAAAGGAACATAGTTTTGAGTACCATTTAATCTCCCTTTGCCAGCTGACATACCCCTAGTTTGGCCTGTGAAACAACTGAGGGGAGACCCTTATCTAGATTTCATAGTTTGGTCATCATGAAACCTATGAAGTCACACATTTTTTTTCTCTGCAAAAAACACAAACAAGGCAGTCATATATCCAGAAAGCAACCTAGAAACAACGAAGATTGGAATTTGAACACTGTCTCTTTGAAAGTTTACAACTTTGATACATTAGTGAAGCAATTACACACTAAAATGAACTGTAATCAGCTCAAATTTTACAATTTAGCAATCAAGAAAGTCCAATTAGCAGATAAAATAGAGCTAACACAAAAAGAAAGAAAGAAGCTTGTTTTCCATTACTTATTACCAAGTTAATAATGCTTGCCAAAAAAGGTGGAAAAAAACGAATTTCTCATTCAAAACAAAGAGCTCTCCAGCATGATTAAATTTCACCTCCCAATTGATGCGTATTTCCACCCTTGACTATAGTCTATATGAAGAAATTTTGTTCTCTGGTAATCTAGCACAACAATTTTTGGATGCCAAAAAGTTCATATCCAGCCTAAATACACTACTGAACTCCTGTTTTTCACTTGACTCGACTATACCAGTCCTATATGGAGAGACTAATTATGTAATCAAGTTGTATAAAGCATTACATGTAAACTATAAATACTAAAAAAGCTTATTGCAGATATGTAAAGTGTGAAAATGACTCGTCACAAATTTAAAATGAGAAAATCTAAGAATCAAAGGGGTACCTGCCTTAGACAAAGCAACATGCAGGCTGGCAGTTCATTATTTGATATAAAGGCTGAACTAGGATTGTATAGAATTTGCATGTTCACAGTAGAAGGTTATTTAACTATAATAAGCATACCGTTAATTAATGGACCCAACTCTTCCCCAAGTTTGAGCTTGGTCTAAATCACTGTCAAACTAATGCTATAGCCACTTCCAAGTTGCCACGTATATGGAGAGACTAATTATGTAATCAAAATCAATGTTCAATTACTCGTTCAATGCTGATATCTTATGTTCAAAATGGTCATTTTCTATTATTTTTTATGTTGGTTGTATATAACACTCTACCCCTCATGAGGTAAACAATTGCTTTCATGAATTCCAGGTCAGATATTACCTGGGTCCTATGGTAGACAAACGTACTTTTTAGTCCCTCACGGCCCCTCCAACAAAATAAAGCACCCATTATTGCAGCAATAAATGAAACACAAAAGCATTTGAGCAAAGCCCAGAACCAAGTGGACAAGTCGTCAAAGAGAACCCTTGAAAAATGAAAGAGAACCCACAGGACTTGAGAAAACAGGCAAACATAACAGTGCAAAGGAAAGAATAAAAAAGAAAACTTTGATCATCGTACAAGATAAGGTAAGGATTAAGGAGATTGCTTACTTGGTTAGTAAAGACAGATAGAGAGAGACCAAACAACTGAGAGAAGATAAAGAGGTTTATAGCAATTTATATAACAAGCATCAAGCAGTGATAAAATACAACTCGTATCTTATGTATAAGACCAAAGACTCCAGGTCCAGGGACTAGCAAACATCTTGTTAAACCCGACCATCTAATTAAAAGTGTAGAAATGGTTAGGATGGGAAAGGAAAGCAGCCCCTGTTTTTAAATTGTTTGTTAAATGGGATTTGTGGTCATCAACTTTCACATAAACCAACAAAAATTTCAGTATTTCAAGCATTGTCAAAGGGCAAGGAAGGAACACAAGGACAGAGTTAAAGGGACAGGCCCTTTTGAAATTAAAAAAAAAAAAAACCGATAATCCAAACCAGAGTGAATTGAGTAAAGCAAAGCAAAGCAAAAGCAACAGAGTGATTAAAAAGAATGAATGAGCAATAGAGGTTAGCAAGAGGGTGGGTGAGGCTGAATTACAGAAATGAGACAAGAAAATGGAGGCACTCTGTTGATTTATCGAACAAATTAGGAGTAGAGAAGAATAAAATATCCCTAAATCAAAAACCCTAGTTTCTAAATCAAAAACCCTAGTTTCTAAATCAATGGAAGCCAGATTAGGGTTTTATTGAACAAATGAGGAGCAGAGAAGAAGAAAATATCCGTTGATTTACCTGTGGTGGATTCTGATTTGCTGCAGAGAAGAAGAAAACCCTAGCCTTTTGGTGTGGTGTTTTATACGATTTTCTCTCTTTTTTTTCCCGCGCAACAGAGAGGGAAATGAAGAAAAAATAACCAAGTGTTATGTTTTATATGAAGGGCAGTATAGTTATTTAATAAATAATAAATATTGTGCGTGGATTTGGACGAGACTGTTTTAGAATGTGAGAGACAGTTTTTAATTGGTTTTTAAAATGATTTTTGTGTTGAAATATATTAAAATAATATTTTTTTATTTTTAAAAAATTATTTTTAAGATTAGAGTATTAAAATAATCTAAAATATACCAAAAATTAATTTTTAAAAAATAAAAAAAATTAAAATTTTTTAGGAATGTGATTTACACCGTGTTCTCAAATGGTACACGCCAAACATAGCCTAAGAGGTGGACTAGAATAGAAATGATAGTATAGAGCTGTAGTTAATTATGCCTGGTGTTTTTTTTATTTAATTAATATGAATTTTCAGTTCAATTTATATGTACTTTAATTAATTATAAAAATTTAAAATTAATAATTATATAAATTTCTAATAACTCTAAAAAAAACTTAAACTCGAAAAGCAAATGCAACACTTGAGCAATTAACTAATTAAATTAATATAAGTTATAGGATCCCTCTGGTGCATATTTTATTAAATTTTAAGTCCCTCCTCCACCAAAGATAAGTTAATGACGTGTCATGTTGAAAGCATGACATATATCCAATATCGAGAATAATTATTTGGTATGTCGAAACCTACATTTCTTAAATTTTTATAAAAGGAAAAAATACTAAAATAATTTTTTGTTGTTTTATTCTAGATTTGTTATTATTTTTTATAATTTTTAATAATTTAGCTAATTGTTTAGTTATTGACCACACAAAAAAGTGCTTTCTTTATTGTCTTATAAATTTTTTTATTTTGTTTTGAAAAGTAAAATTTATCTTATACTTCATCAACGAAGAATAAGATTATTAATTATTGGTGAGAAACACTTAATTCAATTTGTGTATATTTTCATGGAAAACTATTTTCTATGATTTTTCAATTTAAAAGCTTTGACTTTATGTGTTTAAGATCTTATAATTTTTACATATAATTTATTTTTTCCTTAACGTTTTTATTTATCTTTTCAAAATAAGATGTAAAAAATAAATAAAGAATAATTTAATAAAAATTAACAAGATCTTTTAAATATTTTCTTTCATTTTTTGTATTTGTTAAAACAAATAAAAAAAATTATAATGTAAATAAGAAAATAAAATTTATTTATAACAATAAATAAATAATTGGTAAAAATATTTAACTATTTTTTAATTTTCTAGTCAATTTTTATCTTTTCTAAATTTTTTTAATATCATGTTGGGCTCTTATTGTGATATGTCATAGCTTAATTAGTCTCTCAATTTAAAAGACTATTTAAATCTTATCTTTCAATTATTTTATATTTTTAAAATAAATTAAAAATACAATGTGAATAAAAAATTAAAAAAAATTTCTAGCAATAAAAAAAATAAAAAAATAATTGGTAAAAAAAATCTTACAATTTTCTAAATATTTTTTAAAAACATTTTTTAATTAATTTTTCTTTTATCTAATTTAAAAAAAAATTTGAGAGCTCTCAAATCTAAAACTAAACATAATTATTATTATTATTAATAAAAAAAAGGACTTGATGTTTTATTGTGTACTAAAACACAAGGAGGTGTGGTTTGAAATATTAAAAAGTCATTTTTAAATTAGACGAAGGCAAGAAGTTCTTTTTATATTTTTCAACATAAAAAAATTACTTAATTACCTTTAAAAGCAATAAACAAAATATTAAACCTTGCTCTGGGAGCTTTATTGTATTTTTTAAAATAATAAAATAACTTATTTAACCTTAAAAGCAAAATTTCTAGAACTTATGTTCAGGGATCTTTGTGTCTTTTCATCATAGTTTTTTTTTTATATAATAATCAGGTTAACTTTTAATTTAATTGAATTAATATAAATATTATTAAAAAAATATACGATTTGGCGTATGCATATATGGATTGTATTTACTCCTTTTAGGCAGCACGTGAGACGTCATATGGTGTCCAAACAGTAACTTCTAGGATGGTGTCAAATCATATTGACATCCCTCCATCCTTGTGTGGCATGTTTGCCAAACGAGCCTCTAATTTGGTGCATACGATTTTTTTTTCCCCCTTCTCTTTTCCTTGATCTTTGTACTAAGCCTTTAAAATTTCAAAGTAGTCATTCGATTTCTTCTTCCTTTATATTTGATTTTTTTTATTGCTATTTTTTTTATTTGAGATTATTTATGAAATTGGATTTCTTTTATTTCACCCCTTTTAATTTTTTTATCTTTTAGATTTGATCCTTATTTTTTTAATTGATATTTTTTTTTTGTTTTGGAAGATATTCAAAGTTTTTTTTGTGATTTCATACTTCTTAGGTTTTTTTCTACCAATTTGATCCTCATTCTTTTAATTGTTATTTTTTTGTCTTGGAATTTTTTTAAATTGAGTTGTTTTTTCAATTTCATACTTCAACATTAAATTTATTGAAAATCGAGCTTCTTGGTTGAGTCTGAGTCTAGGATTTTACAAGTTTTGAATTTGAAAAATTAACTCATATTTAGAAAATTCGCTCAGGTTTGCTTGTTTTTTCTTCATTTTCTTAAGCTCATGTTTTTTTAGTTTCATCCCACGACATTTATTTAATTCGAGATTGGCTTCCATTATGTTTTTTTTTTAATTTGCATTATATATAATTTTTCACTAATTTTGATAATGACTTGGGTTATTCCATATCTTTTTATTTGTTGTTCTCTTTTCAATTTAGCTTTTTTTATAAGAATTTTGTTTTTAAATTAAATTAAGTTAATTGATTAAATACAAGCATGAGATGTTTGTCTCATAATATTTTGTTTACTTTGCTTTTTAGGTCATTGCTCTAACAACACGTATGAACTCTATTGGTGTTGTCATAAAACCTTTTGCAACGACGTTTTAATTGTCTCAATAAGCTTTTTATAGTGGTGGAGTTGTGTCCATGACAGAGTGATGATTTATCTTCAACAAGCTTTTTTTTTTCTCTCTCGAGTATGATACTGACAACTTATTTTTTATGGTTAATTATTGTTTTTTTTGTTCTCATTATTTTCAATGTTTTTTTTAGATTATATTATTTAACTAATCAAGCTTATTGAACATGGTTAAGTCAATCATCTGGATCTTATATTTCTCTTAATTCTTTAAAAGCACTAGCATCACCTTGACATTCTTTTTTTTTTTATGTTAGGAAAAATTTAACCCAACTTGCAGCGTAGTACATGCCACCTCTCTAGTAAATAAACTAGAAGAGACAGGGGTTTCACTGCAGCAAGTTTTTTTTTTATTATTATATAAATAAAACAAAGCCATGTGGAAAAAATATTGTGCATTTTTTATTGTGCACTCTATCACAAATTATTGTGGACTGAAGCAGTGATTCTTTTCCAAAATTTCGTTTTGGTCACAAAACATTTTTTTGCTCAATTGCACTCTTTTAAACTCAAATTAATACCTAATTGGTTTTTTTTTTTTTTAAGAGAGACTGGAATTGAAAGACAGAGGAACAAAGTAAAAAAGACGA
The DNA here is from genome assembly GCF_000002775.5 of Populus trichocarpa. Classification (NCBI taxonomy): domain Eukaryota; kingdom Viridiplantae; phylum Streptophyta; class Magnoliopsida; order Malpighiales; family Salicaceae; genus Populus; species Populus trichocarpa. The sequence goes on along the minus strand of NC_037299.2, from coordinate 3,100,560 downwards.
GAAATATAGGTGTCAAATCTGAATTTCATGCAAAAAAAAATCATTTTGGTCCCACTTATTTTTTAAATAATAGTTAATTAGTCCCTTTAGTTTTTTAAAATTCAATTTTCATACAAAACTTTATTTTTTCTCGTTTTTCGATTCCAATTTTATTAGAGGAGAGATAGATAAGAGAGAGAGAGTCATCGAATTCTAGCATAAAGTGAGAAAAAGTCATTGTTAACATCGATTCCGACCATCAAAGTGGTTGAAATTGGTGGCAATAAGGTCCATTAATGAGAGGAGTCTAATAATGGTTGTTTAGAACCTTAATATTGCCTTAAAAAACATATAAAGTCGAGGAAGAAAAACTTTACCAAAGTGGTTTGGATTGTTTTTTTTTTAATAGGTTGGGAAATTAGTGTCTAGATGTTCTAATAGTGGTAAGGTGTTTTGGGTTAAAAAATAACTTTTTAGGGCAAAAAACACATCACCCTGATTTACAGTTACCTTTACAGTTGCTAAAATCTAGGTAGATAGATGACACGTTGTTTGGGCCAACAAAGGATGTGTCATTTTATTTTTTTAGTAAAAAAATGTATTAAATCGAGTTGAATCCATGACCTATATCGTAAGTTTGACAAGTTAAGTCATAACGTCATAGTGGAAACTATATTAAACGTATTTTTTTTGTTTAATGCATTTTTGGTCCCTTTATTAAAAAAATTACAATTTCACCATTTTGTTATCAATGGTTTTTTTATTTAACTTCAAATAAAAAGACCTTCTTTTTATTTAGCTTAAAAAATTAGGCTTGTTTTTGCTATCCTAGTCCCACGTGCATGTCCTGGTTATTTTTGTCATCCTTTATTATCAATTATCTATTTTTTAACTTAAAATAAAAAAGATTTCTTTTTGTTGTTTAGCTAAACAAAATTAGACTTGCTTTTGTTATCTCAATCCCATGTGCATGTCTTGGTTATTTTTTTCTTCTATAAAATTATTTCATACAAAAGCAAATTTCATTTGCTTTATTATCGTATAATTAAATGAGAAATAACATCTGGGATTAAAAACAATTATTGAATCTAGTGACATGAATAACCTGGGTCAAAAGTTTAGTTGGTTGACTCGAGTTCACTTTGGTCTTTTTTAAAAAAAATTGAGTACTTTTTTTTTTACAAATACATCACTCTACATTGAGTTATTTAGGAATTGAGTTTTTCAATTTATTTTTCACAAGATTATTCATGCAGGTTTTGCAGGTCAACCTAAGTTGACTCAGGTGAATCTAATATATTGTTTTCTCAATATTAAATAAAAATATCATTTAGTGTGTCATTGTCTCAATTTTTTTTATAATGTTGTCTATTATGCATCAAATTTTGAATTCAAGGTCAAATTTTTTTAAGAGATGCCTAAACATTTTTTCGGCGTTCAAAAAATATTTTGCTTCGACCTGCGATGTAGAAACAACCAATGATCTAGTTAATGAACTAAAAGAGATAGGGTTTTCATTATATCAAGTTTACTGTTCACAAAGACACAAAGCTATAATGAATTATACAATTCCCTAACAAATGCAACTTTTAAAAGCTTAATTTGATCATTGAAGTTTTAAAGAAATTCAATTTGTTCTTTTATTTTTTTTTAAGTTTACATTTTTTATCCTTGTAGTTTTAAGCATTTATGTTTTAGTCCTAAAACTTTAATTTTCTCATATTTCAATCTCAAAATATTAAGATAGAAAAGTTAAAGTCGCTGGAAAAGAGAGAGGAATAAAGATTTTGGTTTATCACATTTCAACCACAAAATGGTCAATCAATGGGTTCATTTTAGAGAAGGGTTTTCATTGAATATGGTTTTGCCCTTTAAGTATGTAAAAAATAAAAATAAATTAGGGTTCATAATTTTTTTATTTGGTTTTATTTTTTGTTTTTAGACTGATTAAAAAATATTTTAAAATAAAAATAAATGATATGAATTCCCAAACTTGAACCTTGATTCTCGGTTATAGTAGATTACATATTGTTTGCTGAACTCATTCAATGTGTTGTCCATTCCATTGAAAAAATATTGGCAAATGATGAGTCCTTTACTTATTTTTTTTTAAATGCGTTGCAACGTTATCCTTTCAAATCCAATAACACTTGCCCTACCCTTGCAAACCTAGGCGTGCTTAGGCTGTCTTTTAAAGCCTATGCACACATGAACTTCATTCACTTAACCCTTAGAGATGTTAATATTTTAAAATAAATTCCACTTTAAATAAATAATTACAATTGTATTTAATAAATTATTTGATTATGCCGTTCTCTTTTAATAAAATTATGTTTTTTTTATGGTAATATTTATAATTACTTTATGAATAATTATATATTGAGTTTAACATACAAAGTTTTTTTTATTTATAAAAATAATGCATATGGATATTCAATGAGAATAATATATATATATATATATATATATATATATATATTATTGTGATTTTTATATAGTTTTTATGAATTTATTATTCTTTTATATTTTCATTCACTGCATAAAAATTATTATGATTTCTTTTTTTTTTTGTTGAAATTTTCTTTTTAGATCATGATAAGATTTTATTTAAATAACATGCTTATAACTAGTTGGTGATGTAGGAGGATTTTTTAGAATTCTTAGTTATTTTTATTTATTTTTATATAGTTTAGAAAAGTAAATATATTTTTAGGATTTTTATTGTTTTTTTTATTTATTTTTAGATTTTTAGATTGTTTATTTTGAGGTTTCTTAGTTTGTTTAATTTTTTTTTTTTTACTTTTAAGTTTGTTAGTTTGTTTAAGTTAATTTCTAAATTTATTTAAGGAGTTATAAACATGTAAGACTGCCTAAAAAATATTTAATAATAAAATTATAAATCAAAGTTGTGTATAACAACATTATTCAACTTTAATTATATTTTTTTAGCTTGATATCTTCTTAAATGTGTTTTATTGTTAATTGTTATCATAGTGTAATAATCACATAGTTATTTACTTGTTATATAGTGTAATAATCATGGCCCTAAAAGATAGTAAAAAAATACTAGAGTTGAATTGATTTTGAAAGAAATTAATTTATTTGGTTTTACTTGGAGGCTTAAACAACTCGTCTATTTGGAATTATATTTCAAATAGTATTTAATAAAAATTTAATTTTTTAAATTGATTCACTGACAAAAAAATTAATTTTTAAAAATTAAAAAAAATATTATTTTAGTATATTAAAAAAAAACTTTTAAAAATGACCACCGGTACAGTCAAAAGTCATAAGCACCCTCGATCGACATATAATTCGGTAACCAACAAACTAGAGTTCTCCCTTTTCCGCTTCAAGTCCTGGGCTGAGATGCTTCCGCCAAAGCCGAAGTCAAACCTTTCCCCTCCATATCCATGTCTCCCACCCAAACAAACAAACAGACCCTCTCGCTCTCGCTCTCCCTCTCCCTCCCATTTCCTTCTTCTTCACACAAAAACCATGACACTCATCTCTCTCTTCTCTTTAACCTCCCCTAAACCTCCTTTCTCTCTCTAAATCCCTCAAGCCTCTCTCTCTCTCTCTCTATATATATATATATATATATATATATATATATATATATTCATAATGGCGATCGTAACAGGAGATCGTTATCTAGAAAAACTAGTCAAATTCGTTGAAGAACAAGCCGGTTCGTTAATTGACGGGACCCTTGTCTTAAAGCTTTACCCAGGCGGTCTCCGCTACGTCGATTCACGACTCGAATCACTACACGAGTTAGAGAATTTATTATCCGGAGCTCCAGTTGATTATCTTCGCGCTTACATTTCTGACCTCGGTGACCACCGTGCTCTCGAGCAGTTACGGCGGATTCTCCGTTTGTTGACGGAGTTAAAGGTTGTTTCGGTTTTGCCTCCGACGACGCGTGATCCGACGCCGGTTTGTTTGGTTCCGTTTGGGAGATTGAGGGTTTTGGAACTTAGAGGTTGTGATTTGTCTACGTCAGCTGCCAAAGGGTTGCTTGAATTGAGACATACTCTGGAGAAGATTGTTTGTCACAATTCTACTGTGAGTCTTTTTTTTTTTTTTTTAATTTTTGAATTGGTTTTTGTGATCTTTTTTGACGTATTCAATCTGTTTATTGTTAAAATTTAAGCTCTGAAAAACATAAAAAGGAATAAATTAATCACGATTTTCTATACTAATAATGGCATTGATTAAAGGAGATACTTGTTTAATTGAAGGATTGAATGAAGGGATTGGCATGGCAATTTTAGTTAGAGAAGTTATAGTATAATTAAGCAAAGAAACAACTTATTGATTTTCTTTATTTCTCTGTGCTGATTAATTTTAGTTAGTAATTAGGGTGTGGTTCTTTGTAGCTGCCTTCTGTTTTTGAAATGGATAATTGTTAGTGAATTATTTATTTTATTCTATTGTTTTTGTGTTATTAGGATGCATTACGGCATGTATTTGCTAGTAGGATTGTGGAGATAAAGGACTCACCGCAATGGAATCGGTTGTCATTTGTATCGTGTGCGTGTAATCGACTGATTTTGATGGATGAGTCTTTGCAACTTCTTCCTGTTGTGGAAACTCTTGATTTGAGTCGAAATAAGTTTGCAAAGGTGGATAATTTGCGGAAGTGTACCAAATTGAAGCACTTGGATCTTGGGTTCAATCATCTGAGATCAATTGCACCCTTTTATGAGGTAGGGAGCCATTATACTTTAAATACTATGCTTAGGATTTGGTTGCTTCGAAATTTCAAAATGCACTATATTTTCATTTCAAAGTACATTTCTAGTTTGTTGATTGGTGGATTTTTTTATTCTAGTTGGAGTTGTATTCATTGTTTTTTTTTTTTAGTTGATACTGTTTTTTATGGCATGCATCATAATTGCTTTCTGAGAGTTTAACCAACACTTGAGTTATTAAAGATCACTGCTGCAACTTGCAAAGGAACGTATCTGCTGCAAATTTATTGACCTAAATTGACCGAGGTGCTCATTTGGTTCTTATTGGAAACTAAATAAGCCAAACTCAAATTTTGACGTTGCTGCTCAAATCCATGGCTTGATTACATATTTACGCATGTAAATCTGTAATTATGCTTAAAATAATGTTATTGTATTTAGAGGTGGCTGAAGTTGAGATGCATGATATCAAGTACATTTATGAATCTAGAGTTTCATATCCTTAAAGCTACAAAGAATGGTATTAGAGCTTCAATTAGCAGGCTAATAGATATTGGTTCTAGTGATTTGGCTAGACAAGAGGTGCAGTATGGAACATGATAATGTGGAAAGTGGTGAAAAAACAATCAAAGGACAGTGAGCGATGAGGGTTACAAAACTATTTGGTTTCTTGGAGGATGTCCTAGTTGTAGGAATTTGTTATGGATTTTATTGACAGAGGGTGTGGTTTTGTGGAAATGAGTGCACACGAGACGAACAACAGTAGAATGTGGCTTCAAGGTGGTTATGGGTGCATATTGATTCCCAAATTTCGTATAAAAGAACTAAGATTAGGGTGTGTATTAATAAGGCAATGTAAATATGTAATTAATATTTGCAGATTTGATGTATGCGAAACTAATGCAATCTGACAATTATTTTGGGTAAGGGTGGTTCCAACAAATGTCAAATACATCAACTTCTTTCCAAGAATTCTCCAAGCTCCAAGATTTAAGGATCATTTTCAGAGTTTATCTTGCTTGCAAACACTTGGGGAGTTGTCTGCTTTTGAAAGATTTCTTCTTTATTTTAAACTTCAAGTAGTTCTCAACTTAGCTCTAATGGAAAGAAAATGCTATTCAATGATGTAAAATTACCAAGGAAGAAACAGTTTAAGAATCCCTGACAGAAATTTCTCTCATCTTTCCATCTTCTGGTAGATAAGGTGATATGCAAAATGTTCATAAGTGAAACTTGCTTTTGCTCAGATAGCTCTATTTAGTGCTGCAATGGGTATTTTCAAACTTCATTTGCCTGTTATTTTATAAGTGATTCCTTTATTAGAATTCTATATGTCAAACCTGAATTTCTACTTTGCAGAATGATTCAATTAAAATTTTTTCTTAAAGATTTATTTTCTACACTGATTTTTTTTTCTGTGCAGATCTCCTGTCACATTGTTAAACTTGTTTTGAGGAACAATGCCCTAACAACATTACATGGGCTTGAGAATTTGAAGTCACTTGAAGCCCTTGATGTGTCCTATAATATTATTTCCAATTTCTCAGAGCTGGAGTTCCTTACTGGCCTCCCATGTTTGCGAAACTTGTGGTTGGAAGGAAATCCTTTGTGCGGTGCCCGATGGTATCGGGCTCAAGTATTCAGCTATGTTGTTCATCCAGAAGCAGTAAGTGATGATCTGGCAGATCATAATACTTAATTCATGCTAATTCAAGGGCATAGAAGAGTTGTAACTTTTGGATGAGTAGAATATAAATTAATATTTTAAGGATGCTTCTCATAACTTCATTATGAATTTTGTAGTCCTAGTAAACTAACTACTTTTAACTGTTTCCCGATGCATGGTTGCTCAGGTGAAGTTAGACGACCAAGAAATCAGCGCAAGAGAGTTTTGGAAGAGGCAAATCATAATTGCCAGGAGGCAGAAACGACCTACCAGCTTTGGATTTTATTCTCCTGCTATAGGAGATGATGAAGGAGATGGAAATATCAACAGGAAAAGGGTATGTAATTTTAATGGTGTGTTGAGCAAGTCCACATATTAGTCAACAATTTATATATTGACAACATGAGATTTGTGGGATGATACATTTAGCTATGATCTTTTCATGTATTGCTTGACACTACAGCATTTTGCTAAACTGAATTCCTCCCAGCATCAAGTGTGTAATATATGTTTTTTTTTTTATAAAATTTCTGTAAATTTCTGCCTTTTTTTTTAATTTTGTAAGTCTTTAAAATATAAAACTGTGTGTTCCTTTCTACTAGTCAACTTTTGTTTATTGACTTGGAGAGTAATGAAATCTCCCAATATTATTTTTTCAGAGTAAAGTATCTCGTCTTGCTTCAATTTCGAATAAAGAAGAGACCATTTATTTTTCCTCTGACCAAGAGTCTCCATCTTTTGATAATGAGATTCAAAGCAAAGAGGAGAATGACGTATCTGATGATGAAGCTGAAATAGTTGATCTGATTAACAGAGTTGAGCTCATGAAAAAGGAGCGTTCTACTCTTTGGTTGCGGGAATTTAAGGACTGGATGGATCATGAATCGGAGAATATTGTGGATTGCAGTACATATTGTGGGGTTACATTGCATCATGCAAAGGAAAATCATCCAACAAACAAGTCAACACAGAAGGACCATTGTGATAGTTCTAGAGATTCTATGGATGATCTTCAAGCTTCTGGAGATGAGACCAGTACAAATCTCCTTGAGTCTAATAGTTCATTTGTTGATACTGGATCATATGGTGGGGTTGCTTTACCAGGGATGGGGAACATGAATCTAAGACAGAAGCATCAAAAGTCTTATTTACATGAAGGGTCTGGTAGTATGTCTATGCAAAGTAGAAGTTCCCACACAGGTAGCTCTACTGTCCAAGAAGTCCATACAATAGTTGGAAATGGAAGCATATCACTGTTGACCACTCATTCATCTCCTGCATATCCTAGGTCTCCTCCTCATTATGAGGAGGACATTTTGCAACGACGCAACAACTTGGTGGAAGAAATTTTGCAGCTATCTGCAGAATCCTATTCAGTGGCATCATCTGACAGTAATACTAGCTCTAGTGATGATGATTTATACGAATTTGGAGATTCATCATATGAAGCTGCTAAATCACAAAATGAAGAGTATTTGAATCCCAAGGCCGGAGGGCAATTATCTTCTAATCCTTTGAAGGATCAAGGACATGGAATCCATCATGTGATGGAAAACGACAGTTATCTAAATGATTCACAAACCTCAATTTCCACAAAATTTTTGAGTTCGAACTCCAATGATTTCTCTGCTGGCTCTCATGATGGTGAAAATGCTCATTTTGCCAACCCAGAGGCTGATTTGCTGGAGAAAGGAAAAAACAAAAGGAAACCAAGAAGAATAGTCATTTCTTTGCTAGAGAATATGGTTGGCAGGATAGGGAGACCAGAAAAATTAAATGGAAATGGGGATACTTGTGGAGCTGGTTTGGTGGATGAGCAAGGGGAACAAATTGTTTGTGAGAGTGATTTTCATGTTACTGATAAGAAACAGCTGCACACAAATTCTTTTACAACCCTGGATGCTGTAAATGTCAATGGATTCTCTGATGATTTTATTGAGAATTATTTTAATGAGAAAGTAGCAGATTCCAGAATTAATGAAAGCTGTAGGAATTATATGCGATGTGATTGCATACTAGAGCCAGAATCCATGTACAGAGAAAGGTAAACATTTTGTAATCATTAGGAAATGTTGCCTACGAAAGACTTTCCCCTTTTCATTATTTATTTTCTTTCTTTTATAAGCATCATAACCCTTACTATTGAGTATTGGAATGTCCATAAATTTGGGTTAGCACGTTGCTAATTGTCACTATGCTTTTGCATTAGGTTTTCTTGCTAAAAATTGATTTTTGTTCATTATCTTCAGTTATGCAGCACTCATTGTCCATTGTTGAGCATTATTTAGCTTTTTCCATAAATTGTAGCTCATGTCTTCTAGAAGCTCTAGATTAATTAAGTTATCAGCGAGTTGTTTTCTTTTTCCTCTGCTCTTTGTTCCAAGAAGGTCTTTAATGCCTTCCTAACAGAATAAAAAAAAAAGATTTGTAATTAATTTGAAATAATAGCTCATGTTCTTTTATACTCGGTTTTGTACAGACAGAGAAGATGATTTTGCTCCAATAAAGCTTAGATTATTAGATTAGATATAAAGAATCAAAGTATATCAAATTTTTAGAATGTTTAGGGGCTTTTTTTGTGAACAACTTGTAAACACTACTTTCAATGAAAATAACAGTAAAATATTAAATCTGCATGGAGCACCTACTCACTGCTAGACATTAAGTATATTGGTTTTATATAGCTTTGCATCTTCAAAGGCTGATACTTGATTCTAGATTTTCACTTTTTGCATGTTTAAGCACTCCCAATTTTCTGGATTTCAAATATGAGATGCAACCTCATGTTGAACTTTGCTTACTTGTCTTCCTTTTATGTCTAATCATGAATCTTTAAACATGTTATTGTGAAAATTCTAATTTTTTTTTCTTTTGTTTTGCATGCAGAGAAGTAGTTTTGTTGCTGAGCAGTGAAGACAAGCTGTATGTACTGCTCATTGATGTAGCATTTGATGGATCGGGTTAGTTATCAAGTATTTAGAAGAGACCTATTTTTCATTTGATGCTTCTGAATGCTGATTGCATGATCACTTTAATGGCATATTGCAGGAAGCATTTTAAGTTTGCTGGGTTGGCACAGGGTTGAAGATGTTAGAGAAGTTTTAGTTGGTATAGGACTTCAGGTCGTGAGGTTAGTGATTTATTTGGTACTGTTAGTAATTAGAAGACTGGTGTTTTGTAAAACTTGAAAATTGACGTTTGCTGTTATCTGTTAGGGTATACATTGAAAGGGGAGCAACCTACCTGTTTCTAACGCGGAGCATTGAGAAGTCAAGGCAGGTACTTGATATCTTGCAAGTTTCTGGACCATGCACAACAAATAATAAGTGTTTGCTGAAAAGGTAATCTAATCTGAACGCCCCATTCATACGTGAATGGGAAATTTAATGCCAGTTTTTTGCTTATGCACACTTCTAAAATGATTTTTTTTAAAAAATTTAATAATTGTTCTATATTTGCATGTGTTTATTTTCTTTGTTGTAAGACTGGGTTGTGGGAATTTATATGACAGTTTGGAGCAGGTTCAGGCTGAGTTGTTTTGGCAGAAAATATGTCGAGGTTTGAAACTGAGCATATTCCAATATTCTATGGTGCTTTTTAGGCACAGGAAGAACGAAGGTATACATCTCACTGCTTTAGGGTGATGAAGTGTTATTGCATAAAATTGGTAAATGGTTGGTCCCTCAGATGTTGTGATGTAAAGTTGGATAAAATAAGGCATGATTCTTATACTATGACTTTTTGTCAGAAGCATGATTCATCAAGCCCACTGTTTTTTTTGTGTTTTTTTCTTTCATGTGGAGCATGAAAGGTTATTAACAAACAAAGACCTCAGTTACACCTGTTTCATACAAAATATTCTTGAGGACTTTTTGTGTAGTTTGTTAATACAAGAATTGTTAGTATTGGTTTTATACGAAAGATTTATTAAATATATAGGATGGATCAGATTTGTTATAACCACTGAAAATCCAAAATATCTGAGTTGTAAATAGAAATGTTCTTAGATGCATAGTTGACCTGTGTATGATTAAATTTGTAAAGCATTTGATGAACATATACACCACACTAATTTGTTTAGAGCCTAATTTCTATCTTGTGAACTAATTTAATGACAATTATAGTTTTATCATTAAATTTATGCAACTAAAATGCTTTGGATATCCAATTTGATTGAAATAAAAATTTCCATCATAATAGTTTCATGATTTGATTCAATGATGTGACTTCCCACGGATATGCATCGGACTATTATTGTGGCATGCTTTCTAGCAGACACTCTATGATGTGAAAATAATTTTTGCATTTATTTTTTGAAGTTCTTTTTTTTCCTTCTTTAGTTAACCCATCCATTGGCTATTTGTAATGACTGCCAAAAATTCTCTTATGGACAGAGGACTCGTGGCTTCCCAGATCACTGTTTGTAAGTGGGGGGCATGTGCTTTTGTGTGTTGAAGATCTTAAGCAGTTCAGGAGTTCCTCAGTGGATGCATCTTCGCCTCCATATTTCTTGCTTGATTCTTGTTGCTCCATTAGTGATGTGTCTGAGCTGGTATGTTTCAGATTGCTTGAGCCCAAGCTCTTTACTTCATAAAATTGCTTGCTTATAAACCACAATCACCTCAACTTGAATGCTGGTTAGACTGGCATATTAATTCTACATCCAAAGAGCTCTGAACTAAATTTGTCTCGTATAGTCCGGCTCTCTTTTCTATCGTCTTTTGCTTTATCTTAGCATGTCTAAGAAACTGCTTTTCTCAAAAGTAAAGGTTTTCTGGGAACGATATCCTGCTTCTATTGTTCTGTGCTGTACTTGTTCTATTGAAAGGGTGAAGGTTATATCCCATTAAGATCATAATTCTATTTTCAGGTTATTGAGGCCAGGGAGAGCTGGTTTATAACCTTAGCCCTTCAACATGCCCCAAAAAGCCTATCATCCAAATCTCAAAAGGATATCAAAACAAATGACAAGGATAACGAAGGTTCAGGTTCTCTGACATGGAAGCTTAAGTGGTTCTCAAAAGAGAACCTATTCAATTTTGTGGCTTTATTAAGGGCAATTCATGCAGGGGTAGCCGCGCTACCTATGCTAGTAACATATACTCCGTGAGCCTTGCTTTCATGTTTTTGTTTTTCATATTCATTTCATTCATTTTGATTTAAGGTTTTCATTTTACTTCTCGATTATATTTATATATTTAGTTTCTGCTTGTATCCTGTGGGTGGTGAGTCAATAGCTTTCATATTCTTTCATTTGTATTCTTTATAGGTGATCCTTTTCTCCTGTACAAAGTGTAGAGTATAGAACAAAGTAACTTGTCATCAGCTCAGTTCTTGGTTGTCCATGGATTGCCTTCTTTATTTCTTTTATCCTAAGGAAACTGATTTATGTCTATTATGCCATTGGCAATGTGCAGCACTTAGATTAATATGTTATACACTCACTCGACTCTTATTATGTACATAATGAAGACCAATGTTTGTTTTCTCGTAAGATGATGCCAAAATTTATGAGGTTTCAGTTCAGCATGACGCATGAGAGGGAAATGACGTTAAGAAGGAAACAGACTGGTTCGATGTCTCTTATCGTTTCACCGCTATCGGACTTGGCATTTTCTCAGCAAATTCCCACTTCGGTGATGGGCTATCTCTGCCTCGGGCACTTGGATGGGTGTTTATTTAGTTCTGCTACAAGCCAGCAGGTATTTTTGCTTATTAGCATACAAAACTTCATATTTTGGTAAAAGAACATAGATGCAAAAGGTATTGTTAAAGTAGCATAATTTGTATTTGTCGTGATTCTAAAATGTAATATGTAAATAAATCGTGATTGAAAACATGATATGATTTTAAAATGTGACGTAAAGAAAAAGTGATCGAAAAGCATGATATTTGAAAAATATTGTGCTTAAGAAACCGTGACATCTACCAAACCATATCTTACTCTTATATTTACCCCTTAAACCCTAAATAATACCTAAACTATTTATCAAGCCTTATCTAATTTCTAACCCTAACTAAGACCTAAACCCTACTACCTACTAACCTTAAAATGATAAAAAATAATCTAACTTGAGTTTTAACTCTAAATACTCATTAACTATAATCTAAACATCAAACCCTAACCCTAACATCATTCTGCAAGTTACTTAACCATTTAAAACAAACACTAAACCAAACCTTAAATCATAACTCTAATTTAAACACTAAACACTTATAATAACCCTAACCCTAAACCCTGTTTCTAATTTAAACACTAAACACTTACCATAACTCAAATTCAAAATCCCAAACTCTAACCTAGCTCATCCCTAACACCATAGCTTTAACCACAAAAACTAAGCCTAATCCTAATCCTAATCCAAATCTATAACCCCAAATCCTTAACCAAAAAATATAACTTTAACTAATCCTAACTCAATCCAAACATCAACCATCAACACACAAACCCCAAACACTAAATATTAAATCTCTTGTTAATGTAAAATTAAATACTCCTAACACTATGTATATTAGGCTTCTTTTTTTATAGAATTAAACATTATATAAAAACTATATATTTTTTTTTGCAATGTTTCTTTTCTTTAATTTCTGTGGTTTTAACGTGGCTTGTAATCAATTTTTTGGTTTTGTATTTTTAGTGAATTACATGATAACTACAATTTTTTATTCCATCTGTAATTAACTTTTTATCATGTATTTTATAATCAAAATTTCATTTGAATTTAGGATGAATTGCATAATAACACTAACAGGACCATTATTGTTCATATATCCATCATGCTAGTGCAAATTGCAGTAGCAACTGTCGATTTATCATCTTCATACGGAGACCATATTACCTATAATACAAGTGTAAAAAATATAAGACGACAATAATAGGTAAAAGTTAAGTTGAATTATAAAAAAAATTGTTCAACATGTATCTGGAAAGTTATTGTCTCTCTATCGCTCTGATAAAATGAGATTACTTTAATCCCATACTACCATATGTGAGATTACCTTAATCCCATACTACCTAACATTACAAATCAGAATCTTATTAATAAGGTTTTTAGTCACATTTAGACAATATAGCTGCATATAATTATTTTGAACATTCAATTACATGCATCCTGATGAATGCTGGAGTGTAAAGCTTGTAGTCTGGGCAGTCATAATTGGCTTTCTTGGAAGCGGGGGACAATCTACGTAAAGATGCTCTTATGAGATACAACATATCATATTCAACAATTTAAAACATAAGTATATTAAAGTTAATGTAAAGTGAAATAGAGGAGCTTTCAATGGTTTTTTAAGGGAGGGAGGGGGCTGGTTATCGGTTGTCGGGTTTTTTTAGAAACGGGGGGTAAGATTGGTTATGTGGGGGATATATCATGATTCAACATGGTAAGTTATCATGATTTTCACAACAAGCTCAAACTGTTTTATTTCACTGATTATTTATAAAATTATGTTATTTTACTAATTTAAAAAATCCTAGTGAGCAGCCAACTAAGTACCCTATTTTTTAAAACAATACATATTTATAGTTTGTTTTATATTTTTCTCAACGTGTGATGTTGTGGGGTTATATTGAAAATTTATTTTTATGTTAATTAAATTAAATATTTGTAACAATTACAATGATTTATTTTGTTGAATAAAAAATATATTTTTTAAGTCAGAATTTTCTTTTTATTCATGTATTTCTTTTTTTGGAAATAAATATATCTTATTTTATCAGAAACAAGGTTTTTTTAAATAAAATCTTATCGTAGTTTGAATTAGAAAAAAATAAAAAGAATCATGTTTTGATATTCTTTACACGACTATATGAAAAAAAAAATAAACAATATTAATTTTTTAAAAATTATATAAGAAAAATGAATAACAAAATAGTTATTTTATTCTCATTGAAATACAACAAAAACAGATCAACAAGAAAGAAAAATACAAAACAGAATCCATGATTCAAGCCTATATTCTGGACCCTCATGATTTGCTAGCTTTAATTGTTCTACTGTCTTGCTTTGGAAACTCCAGATTTTCGGCTGCCTTGCTGGTTTGCCTTTTTTTTTTTTGGTTTAATTAACTTGAATATTTAGACTAGTTTACACATACTTCGAATTAATTTCCCATGAACCACCATAAAAAAAAGAAAGGCCATTCTTGGACCTTAGAAGCTCGGTGTGCTAGAGACAATGGCTTAGAATCATGAGGTGGTCTGCCAAATGATCATTATGTGAACATGCCGAACAGTCAAAGCACCATTTTTCACCAAATCTCGGACAAAGGGAGTGTCAATCTGAATGGACAGGATTCAAACTGAGATGTGTAGCACTGAGCTGGTTATCATACGTTAATGTGGGAGGCATGGGTAATGGATGCTCAAGTTTAGTCGTAAGGTGGGGGAGCCAGATAGTTTCAAAAGCCATCACTGCTAATGGACTCTACTTTCCTCAATCGATGGCTTGCTGTTTCTTGGAACACCAGGAGATCAGTTTGGAGCCTAAAAAAAAATCATATAGACAAAGGTGGATGTTCGATCGTCTAAGCTGCCAGCCCAATCAGCATTTGAGAATGTCACGAGTAACATCCTGAGTTTTTTCATTTAAAACAAAACATGTACATGAAAATTGGGGTATTTTATATATTAAAGACAAGGTCTCTTCTGTATAAAGGCTCACACAATCAATACACCAAATACAAAATTTACTCTTTGCATGCTCATTAAACATACAAAGAGTTTTCAATTTCAATTTAAAGGATTCATACAATTTTAATGAAATTTCGATAGAATTTTTCCTCAATGAAAACCTAATTGAAATTTTATCTCACAATTAATATTTGCATAACACAATCCAAACTACATTCGGTTCATACAACCATTGCTCATTTGCAGCATGAGGCATGCCACCCAACAAAAAGCCCTGTTTGTTTTTACATTTTAAAAATATTTTTGAAAAAAATTAAAATTTTTTGTTTTTTTCTTTACTTCAAATTGATATTTTTTAGTATTTTTAAATCATTTTGATATATTGATATCAAAAATAATTTTTTAAAAATAAAAAATATTATTTTAATATATTTTTGAGTAAAAAATACTTTGAAAAATAACCGCAATCACACTTCCAAACACACACTTACTTACTTACAATTTTAAAATATTAGACTTAAAATATACATTAATTTAATAATATATTATAAGATAAAAATTATAAAATTCTATCTAACCAAAAAAAAAAAAATACATAGTCCCAATCACGAGATCATTATTGTGATGATCCATATAAACGATGAACATAAAATATATAACAATATAAACAATGAATAATGAAAGCATGTGAATATACATTACAAACATGTACTATGTTATAATTAACTTTGCACAGCACAATTACAATGGTTCCACTTCACTACTCCATCATTATGATTAGAAAACTTTCCTAGCACAATTTATTAAGGAAACTTGAAGTGAGGAACAGCTCTTATTTAGTAGCTTTAAAATGAAGAGATTTGCATGCCAACATTGATTCACTTCCTAATTGATAGAAGGAGAGAGATTCGAGATCCGAAACGGCCTGTCGTTTTGAAGGAGAAGGAAGAGTTACTAGAAACAGACAATATTTAGCTAGCTGCTACCTCCAACCTCCAACGATGTAATCTATGAAACAAAAGAGGGTGACTTTCGTTTTTTATTTCGTTTTGCCCAGAGGAGAGGAGTACGTAAGTTGTAATTCTTATAAATTAAAATTGAAATTGAAATGAAATAAAAATTTGGAGTGAATTTATTTAGATTTCTTTACGTGTGTTTATTAATGTGATGTCTATTTTTTTAATTAAATATATATTAAAATATTATTTTTAATTTTTAATATAAAAATGTCAAAATCATAAAAAAAACACATCAATTTATAATTTTTAAAATAAAACATAAATTTTAAAAAACACGATTAATAACAAGAACAAAAATAAAGAGTCCATAAGTGCCGGACTTGAAAGGAATGGAATAACATTGAAATTCACTATAAATTATGTTGAACTGCAACAAAAACCAACAAATGGCCTAGCCTACCATTTTCCGACACATCATTAATAAATGTGGCCAAAAATTTGGTCGTTAATATCACACACTAAAAATTGAAGGAAAAAAATAAAAAAACTTTTGTATAAACTATTTTTTTTATATATATTTTTTCTTTTATTTTTTTATTGCATGCCCCCAAACGGTTTTGTATTATGATCAAATTATAATAACAACAAAATATTAATTCCAAGTTTCATTTGGTTAATTAGTTTTTAAATATCAAGTTTAATTTAATTTCTAGTTTTTTGGTTTAGAGTGAGTTTTATGTTTTTTTTTTTAGTTTTTTTAATCATGAACATGTGAAATACTACAAGATATAAAATACGTTAAAAAACAATGAAAATTCAACATACAACAAATACACTATGTTGTAAGAGTTATCTATAATGTTTTCTTTTCATTTAATTTTTTTGTCACTAGATTTATTTTTTCTAATTTAATCTATGAACAATGAGCTGACTCAACTCTTTTTTTTCATTAGCGTAATTTATTTTATGGGTTTTTTTTTTCCATTTGATAATTTTAGTGTTCTTTCACAAAATTAATGAGTAGTAAGCCATAAAATAATGTTTGGATTCATGAACACGTGATGCATTGTAAGATAGAAGAAATATTAAAAAACTTATAGAAATATAACATAGAAAAAAGACAATCCACTATTTATTACAATAATTACCCACAATATTTTTTTCTTTAATTTTTTTTGTTACTTAGATTTTTTATTTTTAATTTAATCTTTTAACATTAGGTTAAATTTGGATTTAGTTTAATGTTTTATTTTGGTTGAATTTATATAGAGCTCTCAAGATATTACAAATAAGTTTCAGCATTGAGTTAATATTTCATTTGAAAAAATAAAATTAAATTTTATTAATTCAAACTAATTAAAATTTTATGGATCCAATTTTAAACTAAAAAAAATATCAAACTTCTTTTTTTTTTTCCTCTAAAAAATAATATTTTTATCTTATCTTTCGAGCTCCATGATCTTTGATTATAATCAATAATTTTATCATTATTTATTGATTTATATAATTTTTAATTTATTTTATTAAACAAACATAAATTCTTCTATTTGCGATTAAAATTTTTCTTGATAGTAAAAAAATATTAACAACACCTATAATTTATTTTGCATTGAAAAAAAAAGTTTCATCCCGCAGCATAACGTGAAAAATTAAACTAGGAGTCTAAGTCCAATGTGAGTACGTCATGTTCTTACAACATTACAACATGGAAAAAATCAAACCCAGAAAGATAGCAGCAACGAAACCAGATCCTCCAAAGTGAGCGATCTCATAATTTGCTGCACTTTTTGGAGTTGTGTTGGAACCTATACAAGAACAGATAACAAAAGTAAATATTAGTTTCTTGGTCATAAAATATAAGTATAAAAAGAATTCAAATCTTTTATCTGGTCGTCAAATTAAAATAAATACCACTGATCTTCTTTTTTCAATATAAAGTAGAATAGCAAAAAAAAAAGAAAAAAAAAGAGAGAATAAATTAATTTAGAGATCATCACAAGTATGAAGTTCAAGAGCTCACCACTTGGAGTTGTTGCATTGGTGGTAGGAGTTGATGGCTTTGCCGGAGAACCTGATGGAGATGTTGCTATATATATATATATATATATATATATATATATATATATATAGAGTTAGATGGCTCATATATTCTTGCTCGCAATTACAAGATGACATAACATGCATCTAAACTTGAGAACATTAATTATTTCATGCAATAGTCATTAATTTCGTTCAAATTAATCTAAAAAAAGAAAAGAAAAGAAAAGAAAAGAAAAGAAAACCTCAGATATAAGCCTAAAACCAGCCATTGAACAGATCCATGCACACAATAATAACCAATTCTCCAATTCACATAAGAAATTGTTAGATGATTAATCCCAAAACATGCAATTGATCAGGTTTTGACGATAAAAAGGAGAAAAAAAGAAGGAAATTCTGATTAGTGATTACCATTTTTGCAAACAGACATGTCAACTGAGGCGCCACAAGTCTTGGCAAGCTTAAGGGCACCATCCATGGTGACGTTGAAATCCTTCAGGAGATCTGGATTTGCTAAAGCACTGCAAAGACACTGAGCTTGATGTGCGACCATGTCCTTCAGTGGCAAGCAGCAAACAGGTGGCGGCGGCTCGGTTCCTGGTAAATAGGGTTTACATGGAAGCAGATTTTGTATACATGACATTTCTAGAGCCTCACCTCCTGAAAACCCTAGAAAGACACATGATGAGAAGATCAGAAAGAAACTCAACGTGGTCTTCGAATCCATGATTAATTCTTTAATGAAAAATGAAAACAAAGTGAGATTTTTCTGAAGATAAAAAAACCCTTTTCTTCTTTCTCTTTTAATTTCTTTGTTGTTATGAAAGGGATTTTGTACTATATTTATTAAAAGAGATGTTTTATTTATAGAAAAAATTTAGCTGTTTCCTCCTGCTATTTCTCTGAACATATCAACCGTTCTTTTCTTCTGGGACACCGTTAAATTCAATTATTTTATTTCATCAAAAACTCCAGTAGATAATTTGGGTCATTTTGTTTTGTCTTTGGACGTATAATGTAGGTATTAAAGTAACTAATATAACAGATGAGATAATAACTAATAAAGTAAGTAACTGAAATCCATAGAACGGAACTAGAAAATAAAATTAAAAGGGGCTAAGATTTTAATTGTTTTACTACTCAAGCTAAAATTATAAATATTATTAAAAAAAAAGTTAAAAAAAAATTCCTTGCAAGGGACGGGACCTTGCCACCCCGTCTACGCCGCTGGATTTAAGCCTACTTTACTCAAAGATATTACCGAACATATAATTGCAATGTTAATAAGAGGGCAATTAGTCATTTAATTAGCACTTTTTTTGGATTTATAATTAACAGTATTTGTTTATATTTCTCTCACAAAAAGACTTGATGATTTCTAGGTATAAAAAAAGAGAGAAGACATGTCTATTTTCTATTTTGATATATATAAAAACTTATTATAAAATTAATTTAAAAATGTTTATATCTTTTCTATTATGAGATAACTAAATTCAAGTTAACGTGAAAACCAAGTTTTTGGTGAAGAGGAGAGTTCTTGATAAGCAAAGTGGGGTTAACTACATACAAGAAAAAGTCGTAGATGTAATACTCTACTATTTTTGCTATTATTCCTCTTAATTAATGCCCTTAAAAACTTAAATGTCAAAATTATAATAAATCTAGACAAAAAAATAACTGTAATTAACTAGAAAATCGGGATATATGTGCATTTTAGAGAATCCCACGCATCTTTTATATGTAGAGAATATATAGCTCAAGATTTTGACCCAGCTGTCTCACATAAATAGCATGAAAAAAATGTCTACCACGCTTTTATCTGTGACTTTCCCAAAGAATGGGAAAAATTGGTATCAGATCGGGAATTGGTAACATCAAGTAAAAATGGAACATAAATATTAAATAAAATAGGAGCAGTCTTCCTATTGGACACATTTGTGAATGTTTTTTAGTTTTTAACGTATAATTATTATCCATCAGGACGAATAATTAATGATTGGGATTAAATTTTCCCTCGAGATCACATCTTCATCATAAGTGACTGGATGCTTCTGATTTCGAGTGTGAAATTTAGTAAAGATCGAAACCTTTCAAGTACTTACAATATTTCCCTGGTTTTTATCTGTTTTTTTTTTTTGTGGTCATATGGAAATATCTTCGAATTAGGGATCATGACTGATCACTATTAAAAAATTATCAAATACAAATAAAAATATTGACAATTAAAATTTTATCAGTAAATTGTAATGTAATTTACCGATGAAAGATTTCCTTGCCATGTCCCTCGATATATGCCAACAGAAAATTTTTGTTGGTGTATACCAAGAGAATTTCATTGACAAAAGAAGAAAAAAAAATGACACGACATGTTTATAGAGGGTATTACCAACGAAATAAACTCGTCGGTAAAATTCACTCGTAAATTCGTTGGTAAAATAAACCAGTCGGTAAAATTTGCCCATAAATTCTGAAAAACTAACCCTGATGGATCTGCTATTGTGGGCTGAATTGATCCACTTATAAAAACTGACCAAAAACCTTTATAAGTAAGTCCAAACCCTGATCCAAACAAACCCTAGATCCTAACTGAAAACAAAGTATTAATTATACCAAAACAAGCCTTGGGATGTAGTTACCAAAAATAAAAATAAAGCCCATAAATCCTAAGTCTTTATCTGCCCAATGATCCTAGAAACCAATATGTCATTAAATTCCACTAACCCTTCTTTCCTTGTGTAGCTAGGATGATTGTAAGAAAATGATTTTGGAACATTAATGAATCCTTGCCACACTTGAAAATTATATTGCAACCCATTAAAGATCCTTGTAGAACTAGAAAATTCCTATAATAAGCCACTACATCCTTGTAAGAAAAAGTTCATTGCTAAATAGGAAGTCCACAAGTCAAAAGGAAATAAATAACAAAATTCATACAACTTGTTCTGACCTATATCGCAACTCCTTCCTGAAATCCGATTCACCTGAAAGTTTACCTCAACATAGACAAATACCTCTGGAATCTTCTGGTAAAGTTTTAGCTCGATCCAACGGTTGGATTTAGAGTTATGTTCAATAGTATAAAACTAAATGATAGGAAATTTTACGGCACAATCCAAATTTGATCTTACTTAGATTATCAAATTTACAATGGGATAAAAAAAAAAAATTTAAACTAGGGTCTAAGGGCTTATTCATCTTTTCATTGTGGTCTTCTTACCATTATAAAGTCATGACAAAGACAATTTGGTATTTAAAAAATAATATTTAAAGAAGGAAGTTTGTTGTCATGTTTTATGCATGCGCCCACATGTTAGGCCATTATGCATGCTTTAAGTGTCGTATGCAAAGGAATTAGGTAGTGGAATTGCCCATCCATGCTAGCGTTAGAAAGATCACGATGTTCACTACCAGAAATTCGCTAAATAGCAACGGATTTACCGACGGAATATTTCTGTCGGTAATTTGAGGTCGAAATTACCGACGGACAATATTCCGTCTGTAATTCAGTCGGTAACTACCGATGGAAATTTTCCGTCGGTAGTTACCGACTGAATTACGGACGGAAACGTTTTCGTCGTAAAAAAAACCGGGTCGTTGACGTGGAGGTTTTGGCGGGTTATGTTTTCAGACGGAATCACCGACGGATTCAAAAAGACAACCCGTACAGCGACCGCCGTTTATATTGCCGACGGAATCACCGACGGATTTGAAATGGCAGATCCGTGCAGTGACGTGTCGATTGTTCCGTCAGAATCATCGATGGTTTCATCGACGGATATTCCGTCGGTGAAACCGTCGGTAAAAGTTAATATATGTCCACCGACCCTTTCCTCCCCTATTTCTCCTTCTTCTTCCTAATCCCAACTCTCCCCATCTGCAAACAACCAGCCCCCCTCCCCCCAAACAAAAATCTCCCTCATATCAGCACAACAAGTTATATTTCTTGAAGTTTTGTGGTCACAATATCCGTGTTCTGATTTACCGAAGGATTTTATCAATTTTTGTAAGTAATTCTTTCTTTTTAAATTTTAACATTTAATTAAATGTCAATTTTATCATTTTTTTAGTATATGTATTTTGTTAGTAAATGTACATGTTTTATTGTTATTTCTCAAACAAACTTGTAGTATATGAATGTATAATTCTATACCTGTTATGGTTTGTTTTAGATTTTGTAAGATTGTATTTGTTTGTAAACTGTTAAAACTTTATGGAACTACCGAAGTACATGTGCTGTTTTGAAATAATTAATAGCTTACTTAATGGGTCCGTTTAAAGTTTTGTCAATGGTATTGCGGAGTGGTAATTTCTGTAAATTTATATATTTTAATTTGTATGGACGTTGATAAATGATAATGAATATTTAATATTTATGAGAAGTTGTGATTGGTTTGTTGGATAATCTCGAGGTAAAGTAATATTTTTGCAAGTTTATTTACCTAACTTAGTTAATTAATACATTATGTCATCATAATTTTATAGAGGTTCGATATAAATCATGGATGATCGTTCATGGATGTATCGAGATTCACCCCAAGGATTGCGGAGGATGGATTATTGTAACGGGGTTCAGGGTTTTATTAATTTCGCAACATCTATTCCTAGAAATTTTACTGGAGGCGGTATTAGGTGTCCATGCAGGAAGTGTCAAAATAAAAAGTATCTGCATCCAGATGTTGTAATGATGCATCTTCTACACAAAGGGTTTATGGAGAATTACCAGTGTTGGTATGTACATGGAGAAGTATTTGTAAGCGAGAGTGAGAGGAGAATGGAAGAAACGGTGGTTGGGTCTACTTCTAGTGCTAGCAACGTGCATGAAGCGACAAATGACAACACTAATCCTTACAAAAATATGGTTATGGATGCAATGAGAATGAATCAAGGTAATGCCAGTCAATGTCCAATCGTAGAAGAAGAACCTAATGGAGATGCAGCTAGGTTTTTTGATTTGTTGAAAGATTCTGACGAAACCCCGGGGTCGTGTCGAGGTTGTTCAGGATGAGAACGAAGACACAAGTGTGCGAGATGAAGTCTTTCAAGTTAGTGAGGTGGTTGAACCATATCGAGTTGCTCCTTCAATTGAATTGGAAGAAAATTCAAATTTTCGTGTTTTCGATGATAGTCTTGTTGATGTTGACGCAGAGGAGTTGAATTTTGTTTTGAGCTCTAGCGGACAAGCAAATATCGATGAAGAAGATGATATTCATATTGAAGATTGCGATGAAGGTGATGACAATTCAATTGATGACGAAGAAGAAGAAAATTCTGACTAACTACCAAAATGAAGCCCTATGTAAAACCTTTTTTTTCATGTAATTTAGATTATGGATGATATATTTTGAAACACAAAATATTTATTACTTGAAATAATTAGTTGAAATGCCACAATATTTTGTAAAATGAAATAAATACTTGAAATGCCACCACATCACCGACGGCCACACCGATGGCCTTAAGTCCGTCGGCATTTCACAGAGAGTTCGAAAATAATTACTTGAAATGCCACCACATCACCGACGGCCACACCGACGGCCTTAAGTCCATCGGCATTTCACAGAGAGTTTGAAAATAATTACTTGAAATGCCACATTCACCGACGTCCATACCGACGAATTTATATCCATCGGTACGTTGTCGGCGGGTCAATTTTACTGACAAAATTCCCGACGGGCCGCGCGAATTTCAAAGGGTTGTGCATTAAATGCATCTCTGACCGCGTCATATTGCCGACGAATTTACCGACTGACCACGAAAAATATGGAGGGTCATTGAAAAATTTGGTGCGAAATTCAAAATTTACCGACGGATTTTTAACACCTCACCGACGAAATAAATTAAAATAATAATTAATTTTATATCCGTCGGTGAATCTGTCGGTAAAACTGGCATTTAAGTTCCCCCGACCGCCTCTTCAGTTTATTTTTTCTTTTCCTCAGTTTTTCACCGATTCTTTTCCTCTCGGTTCTTCACTCCGTTCTTCAAAGGTTTCTTCAAAGGTTTCACCAGCGATCTCTAGCATCTTATCTCGTGAATCTCCATCAGTTTAAAAGGTTTGTATTTCTTCTATTTCATTTTACTTTAAGGGTTTTTTTTTGCTATTTTGTTTGCTATTTTTTTTGTTTTGGTGTATTTTTTGTAATGTAGATAAAGTCTATAGTTTTTTTTGCATAATTCATTGCTAAAGTCTATAGTTTTTTTTTAATTTATTGAATATTTTTTATTGTTGTATTGGCATAATTATTATTAGTTAATTTGTTGAATATTTATTGTTAATGTTGAATTTACCATAGAATTAGTAATTGAATATGTTGGAATAATTATTAATTTTACTCTATTATTGCATGCTTTGTGTTTAATTTTTTTCTATTTATTTTGATTGTTATTCTATAGTTTTTTTTTAATTTATTGTTTTGTTGTATTGGCATAATTATTGAATAATTTGTTGAATTGTAATTCTTAATGTTGAATTTACCTTAGGATTAGTAATTGAATATGTTGGAATAATTAGTATAGATTGGGTAAATTGGTTGTGGCTATTGTTAATATGTGCAGGTTTGTGGATTTGGGTAGTATCCGGTATAGGGGATGTCGCACGTGAGCGACGTCGCGGCGATCGTCCACCCTCGAATGTGTGATGGGGATATATATATCTGGTAAATATGGGGAGACAAGGAATTCGTTGTCTCTTAGTAGTGAAAAATGGTGTGGGAGTCGCCACCTAGTATTTTGGTCACTAGGAACCCTAACTGGTCTCAGAGATCGGGCACGGGGACTGGTTGCGTAAAGGGAAGGTATTAGCACCCCAAATACGCCCTACCTAAGGTAAGCTGCATTGTTTATTTGTCTGATAAAATTCAAGGTCTCGTTGTGTTTCCTAGTTGTTGGTCCGTCTACGGTTCAAGAAAAGTCCTCCTCAATAAGGAGGTCCTTATCTTATCGGGTAAAACCTAACCGTTCTAATGTCTATGTATGTTGGTCCGTCTATGGTTCAAGAAAAGTCCTCCTCAATAAGGAGGTCCTTATCTTATCGGGTAAAACCTAACCGTTCTAATATCTATGTAAAAAAACCATATTTTTAATATCAGGAATACGTTTTATGTATAAATTCGTAATCCCAAATACTAAAAGAAGACAAAAAGATTTTTTTTAGAATTTTTGAAATATTGGCCTAGTTCTCATGGCTTGAATAAACTGGTTATTAAAGCCAAAATGCATGCTAATACATATATCGTTTTGAAATTTCCTTTGTTGTGTGAAAATATGATGTTATAATATTTATATATATACGTTGGAGAGACTAGGCCGTATGCACGAAAACAAAACATTTTTAACTTATTTTATTTTTTATGTCTTGACGAAAACCGGGTATTTTAATACCGGATTTGTATCGTTACAGTATAAAAATACAAACCGGTATTGATCAAAATACAGTAATAAAATTACAACAAAATCACATATTTTTTGAAATAATTTTTAAAGAATTTTTTGTTCGAATGGGCCAGACCCGGCCCGAAAGGAGACTGGGCCGAAATCGGCCCAAAATAAATTGGGGCCTGGTTTCTACAGGGCTGGACTCAGCCCAGCCCAACACCACATGGCTGGTTACTGTTCACTGTACACACAGTGCAGGTGAACAGTAACCCGTTAATTAATTAGCCAGTTACTGTGCACACAGTAACCGGGTAATTATTTCCTTGCTTGCAGAACGTGCACAGTGCACGTTCTGCATGCAAGACGATGAACAGTAAACAGAGATAAGGGTCAGAGGGCTGACCTGTGGTGGCTCTGAAGGCGGTGCTGCTGGCGGGTTTGGCGGTGGCGTTGCCGCGGCTGCTCTTCCTCCTCTCTGCTGTTTTTTCTTCAGCTCTGTTCTCCCCTGTTTCCTTTGTTCCCTCTGTCAACCTTGTTCTTCCTTCTCTGCAGCAGCTTTGTGGAGGTGTTGGTGGCGGCGGCGTGTGGGAGAAAGATGACAGTGACTGGAAAGTCCAATGATAGCAGCTGTTTACTCCTTCCCCGTGCAGAGGAGCAGGTGCTGCCTTTTCTTCAAGTGGTGCAGCGCCGGGTGGGAGGAAGATGATGAGCTGAGGCAGGATGGTGGTGGCGTTTGGCAACGCTGGTGCAGTTGGCGTGTTACTGGGGAGGATGGCTGGGATGGTGTTGGTTCCCGAGGGTAAGACACGATTCTTCTTCTTCTCCGTGCAGAGACCCCAGTCTCTGTTTTTCTTCCCGGTTGGCTTCTGTTTGCTTTGCTTCACTGTTTCTGTCACCTTGCTTCTCTGCTTCTTCTTCCAAGTGGTGGTTCTAAGAGGAAGGTAAGCGGTGCCTTGTTGTTCTGACTGCTTCGCTGGCGGTGGAGGCCGGTGGCGGTGTAGTGGCTCACGGATGGCAGCTCCAAGCAGTGGCGAGACTCGACTGTTCACTCCCCTTGGTATTTCATTTTGCTTTCTCTTCTCTTCATTATCAAGCCTCTTCCCCTTCTACACTCCCTATTCCTCTTCTCTTAAATTCCCTCCCCTGTTTCAAACTTCCCCCTTTTTCTCCCTTCCCCCTTTTCAGTTTCAAAAGAGCCCTCTCCCATCCAAAAAAATCCTCCTCTCCTCTGTTTTTTTTTTCGTTTCCCCCTCCATGTACTGCTGTGTTGGGTGCTATTTATAGAGCCAAGTGAGTGGGGCTTCTTACCGTTGCGCATGGGAGCAGGGCAAGCGGCGGCTGGTCGGCCATTGGGTGCTACTGTCGAGGTTCGGCTCTAACGGCATGGGGCCTCGGGTAGAGGAACAGTGTCAAAACGACACTGTTCAAATTCTTTTTTTTTTATTATTATTATTATTATTATATATATTTTTTTATTTGTGGGGACCCAAAAATGAGTTACAACAGATGCCCCCTCTTTATAATGCTTACGGAGCAGCATGGGTTTTGCGTAGTAAGTTTTATAAAGATAAACAAAACTGAACTTCCGAAACTGATATTGTCGAAGCTTGATCTATCTGGAACTGTCTTTACAGCAACTCACCTTCAACCCGAAAAAAATGATCAAAACTTAGTCCTCTTGAGATCCCAATCCGGCAATCCCCTGACCTCTAACTTGGATTAGATTAACCTGGCATTCCATCCGAGATCCATTCTGGCGATCTCTTTTAACTAAAAATCCATATTTGTAGTTGGGCCAAACTGAAATCCCATCTGACGATTTCCTTTAGCTAATATCGATGTTACGGTTGGGCTAACCTGAGATCCCTTCTGGCGATCCCCTTTAACTAGAACCATTATTCTGTGTGTGGTTGGGCTAACCTGAGATCCCATCTGGCGATCCCCTTTAACCAGAACCAAAATCCTGTGTGTGGTTGGGCTAACCTGAGATCCCATCTGGCAATCCCCTTTAACCAGAACCATTATTCTGTGTGTGGTTGGGCTAACTTGAGATCCCATCTGGCGATTCCTTTACCCATAACCTAAATACAAAAACACGTATGTGGTCTCATTATGACGGGTGACCTGCCCGAATGGGAAAAGGAAAGAGTGGTCTCATTATTATGGGTGACCTACCCAGGGGGAAGAATGGCCTCATTATTATGGGTGACCTACCCAGGTAAAAAAAGATGAAGAATGGTCTCATTGTATGGGTGACCTACCCAGGAAAAATGATGGTCTCATTGTATGGGTGACGAACCCAAGAAAAATGATGGTCTCATTGTATGGGTGACGAACCCAAGAAAAATGATGGTCTCATTGTATGGGTGACCTACCCAAGAAAAATAATGGTCTCATTGTATGGGTGACCTACCCAAGAAAAATAATGGTCTCATTGTATGGGTGACCTACCCAAGAAAAATGATGGTCTCATTGTATGGGTGACGAACCCAAGAAAAATAATGGTCTCATTGTATGGGTGACCTACCCAAGAAAAATAATGGTCTCATTGTATGGGTGACGAACCCAAGAAAAATGATGGTCTCATTGTATGGGTGACGAACCCAAGAAAAATAATGGTCTCATTGTATGAGTGACCTACCCAAGGGGAAGAATTCTTAGTAAACTCCATGGTTTTCTAAGAAATAGTTTCAATACGAGGTCCCTTCTAGCGACCTTTCTTGATGAATGTCGAAGTACGAGATCCTTTCTGGCGATCTCAAATAACTTGGAATCCCATCGGGCAATTCCTTTTACCAAAGCTAAAACATGAAGTTCCTTCTGGCGACCTTCATCGAAATACAAGATCCCTTCTGGCGATCTCCTTTATCCAAACAACTTGGAATCCCATATGGCGATTCCTTTTAACCAACATGTAATACGAGGTCCCATCTAGCGACCTCCAAATAGCGAAACACGAGATCCCTTCTGGAGATCTCCTTTAATCAACTTGGAATCCCAATCTGGCGATTCCTTTTAACCAACATGAAATATGAGGTCCCATCTGGCGACCTTCATCAACTTGGAATCCCATCTGGCGATTCCTTTTATTCAAACGAAATATGAGGTCCCATCTGGCGACCTCCAAATAGCGAAATACAAGATCCCTTCTGGCGATCTCCTTTATCCAACTTGGAATCCCATCTGGCGATTCCTTTTAACCAACATGTAATACGAGGTCCCATCTGACGACCTCCAAATAGCAAAACACGAGATCCCTTCTGGCGATCTCCTTTAATCAACTCGGAATCCCATCTGGCGATTCCTTTTAACCAACATGAAATATGAGGTCCCATCTGGCGACCTTCATCAACTTGGAATCCCATCTGGCGATTCCTTTTATTCAAAGCTGAAATACGAGGTCCCTTCTGGCGACCTCCTTTGACCAATATCGAAATACGAGATCCCTTCTGGCGATCTCAAACAACTTGGAATCCCATCTGGCGATTCCTTTTATTCAATATGAAATATGAGGTCCCTTCTGGCGACCTCCTTTAACCAATATCGAAATACGAGATCCCTTCTGGCGATCTCAAACAACTTGAAATCCCATCTGGTGATTCCTTTTATTCGAAGCTGAAATAATGAGATCCCTTCTGGCGATCTCCTTTAATCAAAAACCAAAAAATCTATTTTGTAAATCGGTCAACCTGGAATCCCATCTGGCGATTCCCTTTAACCGATTGCTCGATGTCGTTCTTCCTGATGGCAGGGTTTGAAAATTATTATCTTCTCTTCTCGTTGTTCTAGAATCAACTCAATGATTCTTTCTTCATCTCCAATTTTGTTGGAATGCATTAAGGTCTCCTCCTGTAATGATCCAAAAAACATATATGCAATGATTTATGATTAGATGCCATGCATGCATTTGTACCTGGTTTTGAAACATAGGCCCCATCATCTTCTTCTATTTCATGAAACTCTCTCTTGATATGAGCTTGCTTTTGAAGTCGTATGCTGGATTCATTTCTCGTGCTACCTCTTTTTACCTATCATATCTTTGAGAAGAAGTCTTCGACTTTTTACAAGTAGCTTTTTCAAAATGTATGATTTGTCATTGTCGTCTTTGTCATGCTTTTGTCAAATGCTTTAGCTTGGTTTTCAAATCTATGGGCTTCCAACCAATTTTAAACACGTAAAACTTTTCAAAAAAACAACTCGTTTTGCCCCCAGTGTAGGGGTGTGATCCTAGTCCGGGTTTTTATAAAGAAGAAATTCATTCCGGCTCAAATGGGACCACCAACGATATACTCTTTAGAGAGTGAAGGGATAATGAAGTTTTCTCATTTTAAAATGCACATTGTTAGGATGGATAATCTATGTTTTTATCTTGAAAGGAATTTATAGGTGATTTATCAATTCATTATGCTATCAGAGGTAAGGTCAATTTTAAAAAGAACTCCACGCTTTTTCTAAAAGTGGTCTCAACGTCGGGTGACCTGCCCGTTGTACAATTTTTAGAAAAACTCCATGCTTTTTTTTTTAAAAAAAAATGGTCTCAATGTCGGGTGACCTGCCCGTTTTGAATCTCAAAAGAAATCATCTTACCTCAAGGAATGAAGCAGTGCTGGTTCACAACTCACCTTCGCAGTTCTTTTGACCTGAGATTCGGTATCTCAGCAGTTCCCAAAAACTTGGAACTATTTTGGCTTTCGCCACACCTTTCCTGTCAGGTTAATGTTTATGACAATATAATATGCATGTTTTTGTTGCCTATTTTGGAAACATAGGTCCCCTTTTTCGTTGTAGCCTTCTTGTGAACGAATAACAGCCACCACCTTATAAACATAGGCTCTCTTGTTACATTGCTAGGAGTACTGCCTTTCGAGTCGTTTGTTTGAATCATGTTCACCAAGAGACAGATTTTGCATAAGAAGATGGGTCAATGCCTAATGCTTGACAAGTTTGTTACCTTTCCTCCACAAACTCTCTAGCCAAAGATAAACAGGCAAAGCCGCGATTCTCAATCTTCCCTAGAAAGGCATCGGTTTTAGCTAGGCTTCGGCGCTAGCGAATGCTGTCCCCTCCCACTTTTCATGCATGGATTCTAATAATCCGATCATGCGCAACAACTTTTTCCATTTGCTCATTCGTCTTGGTCATCTTTTCTATGAGCAACATATTGGTTTTGTTCAAAGCAGCATTACTAGCGTCTATTTGATCCTTGTATTTTTCTATTGCTGCTAGCTTAAATACTTCACCTTTTCGCGCTCCTTGTCAAGTTTTATCCTCATAACTTTTATCTCATTCTTAACCGCTAACTTTGCTTCAATAGCCTTAAACCTTTCCTTTTACTCTCTTCCTTTACAATCTCCATCAAATGGTCTTCCTAATCCTATCCATCCGTTCGAATTGAACTTGTGCAGATTTTTCTTGGGTATATTTTATGCTTCTTTGGCAATCTTTAAAGTCAATCTCCATTGCTTCAAGTTCAAAGCAACTTTGCATCCAATCCAAACTCATCCCTCCTAGCTCCTTCTCACTTCTTTCCTAGCAATCTTCTCTTCACCTAGCTTTAACTCAAGCTTTGTTATCCCTCGCATCAATAGATTGTATTTGCTCATCCTTTCTGCTTTTGCTCAATTTTATCCGAAACTTTTCCACTAGTCTTCCTTATTGACCATTTTCCTCTTAATAGGCTCCTCTATAGTTTGGGGAGATTTGGCTTCTATTAGCTGAAGCAGCTAAGTCTCTCCATCTTGCATATCTTTCACTTGCACTTGCATCCTTTAAACCTCCTATCTCAACCAAAACCAGATGCTTCCAATCTTGTTTGATGATCTCCACAACTTCTTGTGCAATGGGATCTTCGAACAAACCAAAGAATTGAGCAGTTCCTATAGTTCTTGGAACAAATTGCATGCCCCCAAGTTGCCTTACCACAAGGGTAGGAGCATAACTTACATAACTTGTGATCCTTACCAAAAGCACCCAGCGTCTTTGCCCACAACTCACCAAGACATCCACTATAGTGACCCACGGGGCTCTCCACTGAAATCACTATTAGGCAAACCTTCTAATTTGTCAACCCAAACCTGGTTGCCTAGATCTTCCCATTCTTTTCTTCTACCAACTTCAGGGGTCTTTGGGTGAACCACGAAAAATTATTAAAGATAGGCCTTTTTGTTTCGATGTGGCTAACCATCTAGATATACAACAACTGCATGCAACATCTCATTGCTCCTTTTCCGGTCTTCCTACAATGGTTAAGTGTCACGATAGTTTCAACTAAATTAAAAAACCACTGGATTGATTTGTGTATTCTCATACTCTACATAAGCAACAGCGGCCTCCAAACTCACTACATTCGTCTGGCCTAGGAACAACACAAGGCCAAATATACTCTATTTCTGATCCTGACCTTTTTTCTAGTTCAATTTCTAACATCCTCCACTTCAGACCGGTACCATTCTTTTTCCAAAAACTTTTCCAAGTTGGCAATTCTGAGCAGTTTTGACAGTTCGGGGGTGATCTTGTCAAATCTCAAAGGAAAATAAATCCTATACAAATTGCTTGGAAACTCAGTCAACATCCTATATTGGGACATAGGTTTATGCTTCTAAAAGAAAAACACCGGTAGTCTGGATCCCAAAAATGAACTAAGGCTCGCACAGTTCTGCTTAAACTTCTACCCTTGCGATTTCTACCAAACGTCTATATTTCCTAAAAAACACATCCTCACCTCATTCATAATGCAATTCAGGTTCTTGATTGGTGACAACTTCTTAGCATCGCTTCTAAGGCAGTCTCCTTCAGTCAATTGTGACATTTCAGAATTTTTTCGTATTCTATGATGGAAAATTTAGCAATGGTGGCCATTTCATTCACAAGTCCTGGGAAAAATACCTTTAGGTTTAGACTTGTTTTGATGCAAAAGAGATTATGGAGCATACAACCTAAAGGTAGGTTCTAGTTCCTTTATGTGAGACATAGGATAGATTTACTACTTGGTCTCTAAAAGGGGTCTCTTGCTATCCCAGTGATTGCCCTCGTGGAGGCAATATGGGGGCTTGTAGGCAATGAGATGGCACATGTACCAACTATTACCAGTCTAAGCACTCAGCGAAGAGTTGGGGTTTACACAAACTTAAACCTTGACTAACAGTCGTAAGGTAAGCTGCTAGTCCCCCACTTAACTTAAAGTTTGTGTGTGCTCTCAATAATCAAAGTATGTGATGCATGAGACAGTTCTATATAATGCATGAACAATGTGTAAAAATATTTAAAGCATATACGCATGAGACAGTTCTATATTTAACAATAAACACACGAAAACAAAAACAAATCAGATAAAAATAAAGCTTAGTCCACAAGGTCCTCAGTGGAGTCGCCATTCTGTCGCACGTGAGCGACGTCGCGGCGATCGTCCACCCTCGAATGTGTGATGGGGATATATATATCTGGTAAATATGGGGAGACAAGGAATTCGTTGTCTCTTAGTAGTGAAAAATGGTGTGGGAGTCGCCACCTAGTATTTTGGTCACTAGGAACCCTAACTGGTCTCAGAGATCGGGCACGGGGACTGGTTGCGTAAAGGGAAGGTATTAGCACCCCAAATACGCCCTACCTAAGGTAAGCTGCATTGTTTATTTGTCTGATAAAATTCAAGGTCTCGTTGTGTTTCCTAGTTGTTGGTCCGTCTACGGTTCAAGAAAAGTCCTCCTCAATAAGGAGGTCCTTATCTTATCGGGTAAAACCTAACCGTTCTAATGTCTATGTATGTTGGTCCGTCTATGGTTCAAGAAAAGTCCTCCTCAATAAGGAGGTCCTTATCTTATCGGGTAAAACCTAACCGTTCTAATATCTATGTAAAAAAACCATATTTTAATATCAGGAATACGTTTTATGTATAAATTCGTAATCCCAAATACTAAAAGAAGACAAAAAGATTTTTTTAGAATTTTTGAAATATTGGCCTAGTTCTCATGGCTTGAATAAACTGGTTATTAAAGCCAAAATGCATGCTAATACATATATCGTTTTGAAATTTCCTTTGTTGTGTGAAAATATGATGTTATAATATTTATATATATACGTTGGAGAGACTAGGCCGTATGCACGAAAACAAAACATTTTTAACTTATTTTATTTTTTATGTCTTGACGAAAACCGGGTATTTTAATACCGGATTTGTATCGTTACAGTATAAAAATACAAACCGGTATTGATCAAAATACAGTAATAAAATTACAACAAAATCACATATTTTTTGAAATAATTTTTAAAGAATTTTTTGTTCGAATGGGCCAGACCCGGCCCGAAAGGAGACTGGGCCGAAATCGGCCCAAAATAAATTGGGGCCTGGTTTCTACAGGGCTGGACTCAGCCCAGCCCAACACCACATGGCTGGTTACTGTTCACTGTACACACAGTGCAGGTGAACAGTAACCCGTTAATTAATTAGCCAGTTACTGTGCACACAGTAACCGGGTAATTATTTCCTTGCTTGCAGAACGTGCACAGTGCACGTTCTGCATGCAAGACGATGAACAGTAAACAGAGATAAGGGTCAGAGGGCTGACCTGTGGTGGCTCTGAAGGCGGTGCTGCTGGCGGGTTTGGCGGTGGCGTTGCCGCGGCTGCTCTTCCTCCTCTCTGCTGTTTTTTCTTCAGCTCTGTTCTCCCCTGTTTCCTTTGTTCCCTCTGTCAACCTTGTTCTTCCTTCTCTGCAGCAGCTTTGTGGAGGTGTTGGTGGCGGCGGCGTGTGGGAGAAAGATGACAGTGACTGGAAAGTCCAATGACAGCAGCTGTTTACTCCTTCCCCGTGCAGAGGAGCAGGTGCTGCCTTTTCTTCAAGTGGTGCAGCGCCGGGTGGGAGGAAGATGATGAGCTGAGGCAGGATGGTGGTGGCGTTTGGCAACGCTGGTGCAGTTGGCGTGTTACTGGGGAGGATGGCTGGGATGGTGTTGGTTCCCGAGGGTAAGACACGATTCTTCTTCTTCTCCGTGCAGAGACCCCAGTCTCTGTTTTTCTTCCCGGTTGGCTTCTGTTTGCTTTGCTTCACTGTTTCTGTCACCTTGCTTCTCTGCTTCTTCTTCCAAGTGGTGGTTCTAAGAGGAAGGTAAGCGGTGCCTTGTTGTTCTGACTGCTTCGCTGGCGGTGGAGGCCGGTGGCGGTGTAGTGGCTCACGGATGGCAGCTCCAAGCAGTGGCGAGACTCGACTGTTCACTCCCCTTGGTATTTCATTTTGCTTTCTCTTCTCTTCATTATCAAGCCTCTTCCCCTTCTACACTCCCTATTCCTCTTCTCTTAAATTCCCTCCCCTGTTTCAAACTTCCCCCTTTTTCTCCCTTCCCCCTTTTCAGTTTCAAAAGAGCCCTCTCCCATCCAAAAAAATCCTCCTCTCCTCTGTTTTTTTTTTCGTTTCCCCCTCCATGTACTGCTGTGTTGGGTGCTATTTATAGAGCCAAGTGAGTGGGGCTTCTTACCGTTGCGCATGGGAGCAGGGCAAGCGGCGGCTGGTCGGCCATTGGGTGCTACTGTCGAGGTTCGGCTCCAACGGCATGGGGCCTCGGGTAGAGGAACAGTGTCAAAACGACACTGTTCAAATTCTTTTTTTTTTTTATTATTATTATTATTATTATATATATTTTTTTATTTGTGGGGACCCAAAAATGAGTTACAACAGGGGAGGTGCTGTCGAATTGTTTTTTTTACATTTGAATTTAATTATATAATTATTTATATAAAATTGTGTAGATGCGTAGAATGAAAACCAGAGCTGGTCGCTCAAGTACGGTCGCAGCTAGTTCGTCTAGCATCGAGGATGATATTTTCTTAGGTGCCTCTCAAGAAGAGGCACCTACACCACCTGCGCCGTCAACCGATGCTGCCTCTTCTAGCGGTACTTCACAGCGCAGAGGCGGCGTGCCTTCGCAGCGGAATCAATTTACCCGCAAGTAAGAGGCACAATGGAAGGACGACCTTTCAATGTAAGTTTGTTAAGGTTTTAGTTTTTTTAAAAAAAAAATTACAACATAATTTATGAAGTAATCACTGTTGAATTTATTTCATTTATTTTCAGGTTCACAAACATTGAAGCCGCCCGAGTAATATCATCGGCATTTAAATCGTCGATGGAGATTCCATTGTTTCAATGGAGTCAGATATCCAAGCATCCTGAATGGATGCCTCAAATCAATGCATGGTTTAACAGGTTTGAGGTTGGTATTAATTTATAATTTTTAGCTTATTAATATAATTGTAAATAAATTATTATTTTTATTTAAACTTGTTTATTTATACACAGCACAAATTCTGCTGGGACAGTGAGCATAACACTGTTGTGAGGAGGGTGTGGGAAAATCACGCGGCAACTAGGTAAGATCGAAAACAATACAAGATTTTTGTTAGACAAAAATTTATGTTTCGAAATGTAATTTTTGGTTGCGTGAAGTAGGTTGCGTGATTTTTGGTATGAAGCATAAAAAAAGGCAAAAAAAACCGCGAGGGATAGGGGTTTCCAAGGCTGGAATGATGTTGCGGTTTGGAGGGATTTCAAACCGATATACATCCCGGAAGATATATGGCCGCACTATCTTGAGCACGTGACATCTGAGTGGTTCACACGACGCTCACAGTCCGGTGCTGGCAACCGGAATCGGCCAATTCATGGCGGGGTGACAACGCACACTGGCGGCTCCGTTCCGTTTGCTGCACATGCGAAACGGATGGTAAGATTAATTTAAATGAAATATACCGTTAAATTCAGTTGTTAATATATCGTTTTTCATTATAGGCTGCGTCTCTTGGACGTGAGCCGAGCCCGATGGAGCTGTTTGTGGAGACGCACGTGCGGAGTCAAGATCGCCAGAAGGGGGCGCAATAGTTCTTTGATAACCGTGCTCAACATTTCGTGGTATGTTTGTTCAACCATTTTATTTTGTATGTTATTATGTAAGTTATTATGTTTATTGTATTGAATGTGATGATTACTTTTTTTTTTTCAGGAGACCTATAATAATCGGTTGAGGGAGAGATACGGGGATGATATTTTGACCCATCCGGAATTCGATCCGGATTTGTGGATGGAGGTTGGCTTGTCAGGTGGACCCGATAAAAATCGGGTTTACGGGCTCTCCAACACTACGGCCGGCAACTTGCGGTCGATCGGTAGTGTTTCAACCGTTGGGAGCTCCCAATCAATATCGAGCTCCCAATCTAAGGAGTTCGTGGCCTTGCAGCAACACACGGCTCAGCTCACCGAGAAATACGATAACCTATCAGCGAAGTACGCACAACTCAAAGCGTCTCATGCACAACAAAGAGCGAAACAAAGAGCGGAGTTTGAGCAAATCAAAACGTCTCAAGCACAACAAAAAGCGGAGTATGAACAACAAAAAGCGGCTTATGAACAACAAAAAACGGCTTATGAACAGCTTCGCGAAATGATTATGAACATGGCAAATAGTGGAACATGTGCGCCTAATCTTTTTTGGCCGTATAACCACCAGCCTCCTCTAGGATCTCCTCCTCCTCCTCCTCCAGCTCCACCTTTATATTAATTTGTAATAAACATTATTTACCTTTAAAACTTCATTTAATATTTTTCTTGAAACATATTCAGTTTGTAATGAATATTATTTAACTTTGTTTTTTTTTTATGTTTAATATAAATTTTATTTGCATAATTGGTTTGTATTACAATTAATTTATATAGTTTTATATTATATATCCTAAATAATTTTTTAAAAACAAATTCAGAAAAAAACTATTACCAAGGATTTTACCGACGGATTAATTCGGTCGGTATTTTAAACACTCACCGACAGACTTACCAACGAAATTAATTCGTCGGCATTTAACAGTAGCTGCCACTAGTACCGATGAATTTACATACGGATATATTTGGTCGGTATTTCATACACTCACTGACAGATTTACCGACAGTTAGTTTCCGTCGGTCAATCACAATATCACCGACGGAATACAAATCCGTCGGTATATTTCAAGCGGGAATCTTTTTTTTTGGCGTGCAAATTCCGTCTGTAAAACCATCGGCAAATGGTTTTTTTGTTTTTCCGACCGATATAGCGACGGAAGGGGGAATCACCGACGAAAAGAAAGCCGACGGACGTAATCCGTCGGTGATGACGTCGGTAAAAAAATCACCGACGAACTTCTAATCACACACCGACGGAATTTTTCTGTCGGTAAAACTGTGAAATCTTGTAGTGGTTCTCTTTCAAATGTGGTGGCACGTTGGGCAATTTGGCTCCGACGATATTTTCTTCCTTTCTTATTTTTTTCTCTCTCTTTGCCTTGAAAAACGTATTGTCCAATAAAAAAATCCATCTTATTCTCTTATTTTGTCTTAATAGTTCATTCAGTCCTCTTGTTTTTTTTATTGTATAATTTTTGTCTTAATTTTTTTTGTGTATTTTAAATTTGTTTTCGATTTAACACTTGATTGAAATATTATTTTTTCTCTTATTTTCTCTTAGTTTTAGGTTTGATCCTCTTTCTTTTGATTTTGAGTTTTCTATTTGATTTTTTTTTGTAAAATGTTTGAATTTTTTAAATTTCACCCTTGAATTAATGAATGTTATTTTTCCTCTTATTTTTTGTTTAACATTTGGTCCTCATGCTTTTATATTACTATTTTTTTTAATATGGGGCATTTAATCAAATTAATTTTCTTTTTTAATTTTGTCCTTTAAAAATGAAATGATATTTTTCCTCTTATTTTGTTTTGATGCCTTTCCATTTTATTTTGGGTTTTTGTTTTTAGTTCTTTTGTGAAATGTTTGATTTTTTTCAATTTCACCCTTGAATCAATGAATGTTATTAACCCCTTTAGTTTTTTTTAGCATTTAGTCCGCATTCTTTTATATTACTATTTTGTTTTTGTTTTGGGGCCTTTTATCAAATTGAATATTTTTTTTTCATTTTCTTCCTCTAACTTGAAATGTTATTTTTCCTTTTATTTTGTTTTGGTTTCAGATTTATTTCCTTTTCTTTTAATTTTAGACTTTTAACTTGATTTCTTTTGCAAAATATTTGCTTTTTTCTCTTTTAATTTCACCCTTGGATCAATCAATGTTATTTTCACCTTGATTTTTTTGTTTAGCATCATTACTAGAATTTTGCATGTTACTGACATATTATTTTGTTGCTATTTCACTAATTGTGTAGAGAAAACATTTACGAAGAGCATCACAGATGATTATTGTTCGTCATGGAACTTCTCATTTGTGATTTATACTATATTGATA
Source organism: Populus trichocarpa (assembly GCF_000002775.5). NCBI lineage: Eukaryota > Viridiplantae > Streptophyta > Magnoliopsida > Malpighiales > Salicaceae > Populus > Populus trichocarpa. Next base: position 3,061,955 of record NC_037299.2, on the reverse strand, counting down.
AGTCCATCGACAATATAAACACCAATGAATTTATAGATGGAAAAAGCACGTCAAATAAAAAAAATTACCAGCATCATTCCATCGGTGATTATGTCATACCACCGAGAGATAAAACCGTTTGTAATTCCATCAGTGATTTATTTCATATTATCGATGGACAAAATCCATCGGTGATTAACATATTGTCAGTGGCATTTCATGTAATATGTTTTTTCAATTCTTTGGAACTTTGTGACGGACTTAGTCCGTCGGTAATTCTGTTAGTAATGTGTTTAATATTTTTTTAAAAAAATATTTTAAAAAAACATACAAGAAATTTTTTTTAAAAGAAATAAAACTAAAATAAAAGGATTAAAAAAAATAATAACATTCCTATTTGAAAAACAAAACTCGGTAGCACCTCCCCTGTACAATAGACTACCCAAAATTCATATACCTACAAATATGCATCAATATATAAAGTCACAAACTAGTTGATTTTATTTATGACTAATATGTTTTTATAAATTGATTATTTTATAATATGAACATGGCAAAGATGAACAAGATAATGAATTGAACAAGGAAATATAACATTAAAAAATAATTATTTCCTAACACTAAAATTACCAACCAAACTTTAAATTGAGATTTAGTTTAACCCGACAAACACATTATTTAACACACCCTAGTCAATTTCCTCCAAATTAACCCCAAATCCTAAACTGTAAAATAATTATTTTCTAATAAGATAATTCCTAGGTCAACTTTAACTTGAGCTGGATTCAACCATAAAAACAATTTATTTTATGAAAAACACATCCCGATCAATTATTTCAAAGTTAACATCAAACTCTAAATCACAATATTATTTTACCAATTAAACTTTAAATTGAGCCTCAATTCAACAAAAAAAAAGTAATTATTTTATGAAAAATGCTTTCTAATCAATTTCTCCTGAATTTACACCAAATCCTAAATTGTAAATTAATTCATTCCCAACATGCTAAAATTTTAGACATAACTTTAAATTGAGATTCAATTCAACCCCAACAAATACACTATTTATGAAAAATATATTATAATTATTTTTTTAGAAATTAACCCTAAATTGAAAAAATTTAAGACAAACATATCAAAATTACCAATAACAACAACAACAATAACAAAAACAAACATATAATGTAAAATAAATGCAAATTAAATGGATTTTTTTTTTGTATCATATAATGTTTTTTTAGACTAAAAAAATTAAACAAAATAGAGCAAAAGTTATAAAGAAACACATGCTCAAAACTCACAAACATAGCACATAAAACCAAAAAAAGAGAGAAGAAAATGAAAACCTTTACGTGTTAACCTAACTCAATGAGGCTTGCACAATTACTTGCAGGCTTGCACAATTACTTGCAATGATTAAAAGAAAACAAGCACAAGTTATGAGCATCATAAGGAAAAAAATTAAGCTTTGGAAACCCAAAAGTGACAGGATATTTACTTGACAAAGTTATAGATGTATGGTGGATGAAGGATGAAGAAGTTTAGAGAGAGAAGAGATTGATAGAGAAAGAAGTGATTTTTTGTCAAAGAGAGAAAAGAGAAAGATAGAAGAAAGAAGAAGACGTCGTCTTTGTTATGAAATCAGGGACTTTGGTCTTTTCATTGTGGCTTTGTATCAATGGAATATTAAATATTTATATTTTTTAAAACATATATCGATAATTTTGTTGGTAATTAAAACTTGAAATTTTCAATTAAACCTGGAATTTTAAGAAGAACCCCCAAAATCCTCTTATGAATTTTTAGTCCGTTGGTAAATTCTGTATGTAATGGTCAGTGACAAAGTCTTTTAATTGTTTTCCAACTCTCTAGAACTCTCTGACCGACATAGTCCATTGGTAATTACGATTGTAATTACATTAAAGTCAATTTCATTACATATTGATGTTTTATAATTTAATCAGAAATGTATTCTTTTTTTTTCTTCCTTTTCTTCTTCAATTTCATCATCGCCGTGTCTATCGTACTCTTCTTCATTAAATTGATGCTTGTCAATTCAAAACATCATTTAACTCCTCAACATCAACAAAAATATTACCAACTACACGAAAATTTAATTTTTTTTTTCTAACTTTATAGACAGAGCAACTTAATATGCATCAACTAACTCATCAATTTGAAAGACGTCGTCTACCATATTTAATTCATCATTATCTTCCTAAACAACTTGAACATAATCCCTAGGTTTGATTTTCACTACAGATAACTAGTCAACCCTAGAATGATCATTTCTAAAGGAAGGAGTGCATGGTAATAAACTTGTTGTCATTCCTTGATGAAAATAAAGATATTATCGACGTTGCGAAGTCTAGCCTTTGTATTAATTTTGACCAAACTATGTTGGAGATCTACTATGATTCCTTTATTGGTGGCATCGTACCTATAACATTTGAATAAAAAAAACTTTATTCAGCTCGATATGATTTTGCAACTCAATCACCTCTTTTAATTTTCCATAATAATCAACTTCAAACTCATTAGAAGTTGATCCATTAACATAAACTCTACTATTATATATCTTTCTACCATGACCATAATATTCTGTATGAAAGACATGTGCATTGATAAAATACTCGTTATAGTACTTTACATTTATTTCAGGACCCAAACATAGTAAATTCAAACTACTACTAGCATTCTTTCTCAATTGATAAAACTAGTACATGATTACAACCATTAATGTTTAAAGAAAAAGATGTAATGAAATCAATTATTATGAGAGATAAGAATTATTAAGCAGTGTTTATATTTTTTCTGAACCACGTGGCAAATTGTTTACCTTATAATTGAAAATTTTAAGATTCAGTTAGCTATGAATTTTAAGATAGTAAAAATTGACGATGTTGCCTTTTCAAATGTTGATAAATAAATAAAAATGAAATTACTCTAACCCCTACTAAACTAACCTTATGATAAATTGACACAACTATGTAAAGTTATAAAACCTATTTTAGCTCATGATCCAGTCCAAGGCTTGAATTATGGGTTGATGGATCAACTCAGGTTGACCTGGATAAATTCAAAATGATGTAGTTTTAAATTTGTTTAAAAAGAAATAATATTGTTTATGGATGTTTTTAGGTAAATTGAGCATCACTTGGATTTTGACTAGCTCATAAATTAACCGGATTAACTCAACCTATTTCGATATAAAACTTAGTTTAAGTAGGTCCCAAATAGATAGATCAACCACCCTTTTCAAATGTTGTCCTTGCCATCATATCATTTTGTTCACATGTATGGGTCCAATTGTTAAACAAAAGACACCTTCTGTTGTCAGCTTCCTCTTGTGGTGACCATGAGCCTTGAGATGCCTTCCACAATCAAAATTATACACCTATTATATTTAATTTCTATTCACGTTAATAAATTTAGAAAGGATATTTTATATATAATTCAATACTTTTTTTTTCTTCTGATTATAATGGATATTTGAGATTCAAAAAATAAAACTCTATTAAAAAAGAATATTAAGAGTTATACTACTAAAAAAAGACTTTTTTGGTTAGTAGTTTTAAAGTTTAAATTAAAAGATTAAAAAATAGAATATATATTTTTTTTCATTTCTTTTCTAGGCTTGCTTCATCAAATTAGGCCAATCGATGCCACTATCCTACAAAACAAAGCAAACAAATTCCTAAGGTGGCTGTGCAGTGCCCGAGTTTTGACTTGTTAAAGGACATTTCATTTTCTATGAGGCTGGTGCTGTCAGGACTTGGTTAACTGAAATGTATCATATAAGTTATAGATAACACAATACTCTTATTTAGTTCTATGACTAGGCCATTGCTAGTGATCTTTTGTTGTTGGTTTTTGGTTTTTTACAAAAACAAATAGAAGAAGAAGAAGAAGAAGAAGAAATGATTGGGGGGGGGGGGGGTTGATTTCTAGGTTATAACTTAAAAACTATGGATGGATTCACTGACGGATAATAATGACGAGTTTATTTCATTGGTAATACCATTTATAATAATGACATGTCATATTTTTTTTTTCATTCCTTTATTTCCAACTGTAATTCTCTTGGTATGCACTGACAAAAAAAATTTATCAGTATATACCGAGGGACATAGCGAAGAAATATTTTGTCGGTAAATGTCACTGTAATTTACTGATTGAAAACATTTTGTTGGTATTTGTTAGTTTTCTAGTACTACATTTGGTCCTAATTCTTTTATGTTAATAATTATTTTTGGGGAATTTTTGTTAATTTTTTTTAATGTCATCCTTTGATATCGGGTTATTGCGAATTTGGTTTCGTGGTTATCACTGGTAGGGTTACACCGGGCTCATTACCGAGGCGATGAGTTTGAAAGGTTGACTTAGGTGATATTAATCTTTTTTATCCGACAAAATTTTGCATTTTATTCTTTTTTTAGGTTTCTTTAAAAATTATCATGGCCTCAAGCATGAGTTACATGCTGACAAGCGTACTCAGGTTTGCTTGGGTCGTTTCTTCCCCTTTTATTTTTTTTCTCTGTGACTCCCTCGGTTATATTGAAATGTATTTTTGTTATTTTTTTTAATTAAAATTGTTTTATCCGTGATCACTCCCTTTTGTTTCTTTGTTTGATACATCTAATGTCGTAGGATAAGACAAGCTTATTCTACCCCATCAGATCTATTATTCAAATCCAGATTTTTTCTTCCTTTTTTAAAACATATTTACAATCTCTTCATTTTTTTTTAACACATAGATTTTTTTCTGACCTGCGATATAGCATAGGTCACAGTGCTAGTTAGGTCTAAAATTTCTAGTAGCACTTTTCAACTCTCCTAGAGTGAATAATTTTGGTCCCAATATTGCTATAATCTGTCCACATGGAGGAATCATAGCTGTTTCATCAATTGTCCTTCTTTCCCATATCCAAACCAATCTTGTTATTTTCTTTTTCTTTTTCTTGTTATATCCATACCGATCTTGTTAAATATAAATGGAGATATTTAAATGGTTTTCTTGGGGTAAATAATTACACGGAGTAAAAGACTTTGTAGCCGTGGGGCTATTATGGTTAGTCACAGGAGTAGTTCCCCAACAATTTTCCATGTGGATAAAGATTTTTTTAAAATATTATTGTTTATTCAGTTAAAAAAAATTGACCCAAAATAACAAATCGCAATTCCTGAACTAACCAATACATTTTATAAAATATACAAATCGAAAGAGGAAAGTAATCAATTTTTTTTTTATGATTAATATAGATATCTGAACCATCTTGCACACACCTCAATTAATACACTAATTCCTACATGTTTTTGGCCCATTTGAGAGTGTGGTTGCAGTTGTTTTTCAAAGTGTTTTTCACTTAAAAATACATTAAAATAATATTTTTTATTTTTTAAAAATTATTTTTGATATCAGCGCATCAAAATAATCTGAAAACACTAAAAAAATGTTAATTTAAAATAAAATAAATAGAATCTAAAACTTAACAAAAATACCAATTTTTGTCAATATGATATCGTAGCTGCTGGCTGACCGGCCTTCGATATGAAATGATAAACTGATGACGGAGGTTCCTCGACAGGTAGAAGAAGGAGTCAAGAAATAATGGAGACTTTTTCGTTTTTCTTCATTTCTTGTTCCTTGTTTAAGTCGCTGCCTTCAATGCCCCCACATCTTTTTATATTTGCTTATATGTGATTAGTGCAATTAGTAAATTACTAGGTCTATGAGTCTACGCTACACCGTAAGGCAAACCTAATTTTTTGTTTTAAGTTAAAAAATATATTTTAAAAAATAAAAATAAAATTTCATTTCATTAGTTATAAACTCCATTAAACCAAATAAATTGATATTATTTAACTATATAATAACAAAATAATCAATAAAAATAAATGGACTAATGCAAATTAAATAAAGCTTTCATGAGAGCCTTAGATTCAAGTCAAACCAATGCAAAAAAAAAAAATTAAAAAAAAAAAAACAGAGAGTGAATGAGTTATGAGATTGAGTTAAACTAATTTAAAATAAAATAAATGTTAAAGCCTAATTTTTAATGAATAAAATATAAAAAAATGAAATCGAAAAAAATCAATTAACATTAATACGTTCTTTTTTCTTATATTATTTTTTATTCAAAGTAATATTTTTAAAACTAAAACTTATCATAATTTTAAAAGCAAGATTTTTAAAAATAATGAATTTATAATTTTGATGAGAATGGATTGAAAAATATAATAATAATAATAATAAATTTAAGAAAATTATATATAAAACTCATAATAAAAAATAGATATTTCATTCGCATTAAGAAAATCTTGCATAAAAAATTATATATAATTATTCAAAAACAAAATATTACCACAAAAGAAGCTATCATTATTTGAAAATAATAGCATAATTGGATAATTACTTAACATCATTTAAATAAAGTCATTTAAAAAGAATATAATTATAAAATGCAGAAAGAAAATAAATAAATAACGAGATAAAAAGTTAAAAGGGCAGGTACATATATAGAGGCTCAAAGAATGGACTTTCATTCTTGACCCACGTAAGAATCTAGGCATGCGCGCCTAGATTCTTTTGTTAAATTATGAACGACACCATTGTTTGTCATAATGTTTTTAAATTAGGTGGACGACGCATCACCTCATTGTGTAGATGATGCAATGTTCATTTTCTTTCTTTTCTGATCATCGAGAGTGGCTTCAATGACCGGAAGTTCAGTGCTCAAGTTTTTGAATAAAAAATCTCATATTTTAATTATTTTTAACCTAGAAACATGAAAAAAAATCTCATTAACCTTTATAAACCCATTTTTATCAACAAAATACCTTTTAATTGTTCTAAAAATTCAAAATTTAATTTATTTTAAAAAAATTCAAATTAACTCCCACTACTAGAAAACCGGCGAAAACCAACAAAATTACCGGCGAAATCCTATCTAATTTTCTCAGTTAAAGGTAGAAACTACCTCCATTAATTTATTCTCTCATAATCAAATTTATAAACACTAAAGTCAAAGTTATTGATGGCCAGAATTCAGCCATTCAAAAGCTTTTTTTCTTCTCAATTTTTTTCAGCTACTTTCTCTCTTCTTTCTTAAACTATAAGGACTGAACTGCAAAACATATAAAGTTTGGGACCTAAAAATATTAAAAAAATAGAAGGGACCAAGTGTAAGGAAATTAAAAATCTAGGCACTAAAGTTTAGATTAGAAAACAAATATTGAAATGTGAACAGATTTGAGGGACATAAGAAAACAAGTTGTAATGTGAACAGATTTATAAACAATGAAATGTTAGAAGATGAATATTGGTAACACAGTAAATCACCTTACTCTTGGCAAATTTTCATTAAACATGGGGAAGAATACTCTCATTTTACGGTGAGAAGTTGTAAATATTTCCCTGTCAATGATAAAAGTAATATTCGGGGTTACTTATTTTCAGGAAATTCCCATGGATTGTCTTAGCTTGATTTTGAACGGGGCATGCAGTTATCACTACAATGTGCTTACTGTAACTTCCAGGGCCTTGCCCTCCCTCTGATATAATAAAAAAAAAATGAAGAAAGGAAGAAAGGAAGAGCTAATCGTTGAGGTCAAGCCCGTCTCTATTGTATTAATTTTCTGCTTGAAATTCTAGTGCAAACCATCCTCTCTGCATATAATGGTAATTTTATGGGATTGACTTGGTGATTAAGGATTTGCTTGAGTTGTGTGAAACTGATATACATGTCTAGGGTTTGATTCCCAGCGCAAAACACATGCAAACGAGTTCATGTTAAGCATTAATATTCAAGGCTAGATCGATGAAATGGTTTCTCCATACGTATGGATAGTTTCTCCACATTTTAATGCATGTATCTGCCATCAATTGCATCAAAAACTCATAGCAAATATGATCCTGCAGGCAACCTTCCAAGTTATAAATATATTGAAACAAATTAATGATCTGTATTACCTTCATATCACATGCTCATATGCTTCTTAATTTGCAGCAACAGAGCCCACCAGTTCATCCTCTGATCACCATTGACTATGATAACTGATAATTAACCACTCGATGCATGTATGCCTGCAAGAAAGAAAGGAGGGGAAAATGCAGTAGCATGCGATATTGGCGCGGCTCAATCCAACCATAGATTTGAATCATTCATCAAGACTACGATGAGGTTGAACCGAGCCAGTATCTCAAGTTAGTACGTAAAATGATGGTTAGTTGTTAAGCATCGTAGTCTATAAATGGTTCTGATCCAGAAATCCACCAATATTTAAAGGGATTTTGCATAGTAAATACGTAGTTTTTTGTTTTTTATATATTTGTTGCAAATCGTACAAAACAATAGAGAGATTGATCGATGGTTAATTTACGGGAAGTACATGGAGATTTTTCCAAGAGCATATATCGATTGTCTCGATACCTTTGGATGCCGGCCACTTTTTTATAAATTAGCCGGCTAGCTGCCCTAGAGAACAACCAGTTATAATATTGACATTATTCTCAAGAGAAAAAAAAAAAAAAAAGCAGCTTTCGGTGGTTGTGTTGTGTGGTAAGTTTTATATATATATATATAGACACACACTCACACACATATATCTTGCCCTAAGAGGGTTTTGAGCTTTGAAGAGAGGTAATATATCCTTAATTACTTTAGTTTTCTTCAATTCCTCTTCTATGGAATAGGCGACTCTATTCGATTGTCAGTCAGTATGATATACGCAGAAGTGATTCATCACTTACCCAACATCGAATTCTAGTTTTATAAGGGTAAACTACAATGGCTATATATCGAGGAAATGTGATATCATTCATATAGACATCACTAGCATGGTATCTGCCGGCATGCAAGTTTATAAAATTTGTTTAATATTTTAATTAATTTTAAAAATTTAAGTTAATAACATTAAAATAAATCAATATTAATTGTGGAAATTGTTTTTATTGAATATATATTTTATAGTATTTAATAACATATGTGTTTTCGTTTTTTTAGTTTAAATATATATCATGAATACATTTGATTTTGATAAATGAAAATAAGCATGAAAGTAAGAATAAAAAATAAAATGGCGCTCCTGCAATCTGTATAGAAAGAGGGATTAATTATAATCAATAAGTTCATAATTATTGATTACAAAATCCCATTATTCTCAACTTGATAGATAATTTATTTTATTATTATTATTATTTTGTTTCTTTGTAGTTCTGAACATCAATAACATTTTAACACGTGTAGAAGAATCATGAATTGAAGTGAGAGATAATTGGTGAAAAAATAATATAAACTAAAAGATGATAAATTATTAACTATCAAATCCTTTTTATTTATACTATTTCTTTTTCTATATGTTAATTCACAGTTAGCTAGTGTGTTAATACTTTTTTAGATAAAAAAAAAATCTATATCTTATTTAGTGCTATTTTCATTAATTAGTTTAAAACTATGTGCATCTTACATTCATCAATTATATAAACAAAAAAAAACATTCACAATCATAAAAAATATTGATAATATTTTATGAGGTATAAAAATAAAAACAAAATAACCATGAATTATTTGTGAAAAAAATATATGGAGAAAATTATAAATAATTAAAAAATAAACTGTAAAATCCATGTTCTTTAGACCTTTCTTCTTGATATTGATTAAAAAAAAACTAATCTCTTATGTATCATCTTAAATTAATTAATTATTAATTATCAATTATCAAACCTCTATTATTGTCAAAACATATAATTTAGAGATATTTATATTTAGTAAATAATAAATAAAAATAGATAAAAACTACACACCACATTATTTTTAAATGAAACTAAGATGACCTAGTGATCGAAAAGGCTCAAGGCGTGCACCAAGCTTGCATATATAGGCCTAGTGGCAGCTAGACTCGTGAGCTTCGGTTCAATGCATTCGACCTAAGACTTTATTTTTTTCTTAAACAAAGTGGGCGACAAATCATCCAAATTGATTAATGCCTCATTTGCTAGGCCACCACCAGCCACCACCAGCCACCACCAACCACCACCAGGAAACTAGAAAAGGCCGATGAAATATTTCATCAGTGTTCAGGAAAACTTCTATCGATAATTACTATAATGACAAAATAGAGAATGGAAACATCCTGTCGATAAAATGCTTGTCAGGGATTTGTATTTTTTCATCGATTCTATAGGTAACTTCTTTTCTCAATGGATCGCTAACAAAATATTCGCATTGAAAAATCAGATTTTGCTATTCATTTTCCATTGTAACTACATCGGCAACCTTATTTGCTGATAGATTATTCTATTGCATATTGTGTAAAACTTGCTCTTTAATTGCCTATGGATTATTTTGTCATCAATTTCATTAAAAATATTTCATCGTCTATTCCATCAAAATATGAACGATCATTTCTGATAGAATCACCGATGAAATATTCTGATAGAAGATTCCAGCAGTATTTCCATCATAAATTAAAAAACCTTATGTAACTTTTTGATGAAAAATGACATAACATTGCTTTACAAAAACACAAATAAAATAACTCTGTAGGAGTGTCACACTTTTTTTTTTTTATGTTGTTTGGTTGCTATAATCCTAAAATACATGTGGGGTTATACTCCTAGAAACTCATAACAACAACAATAACGACAACGACAATAAAAATCTTGTTCGACAACAATTATATTTAAATGAATTTCATATAAAATTTTTTTCAAACATATTAAAATTTTGAAAATGGTGGAGAGGTAGGAAAAGATTCTAAACCAGAAGCGTCGGGAGGGAGAGGAAAATATAGAGCCAAATATACATGTATTTCCTTCTATTTTCTATTATTTTCTTGTTCAACTTCTGCTTTTATTTGTTCTTGAACCTATCTCAGACCATCTTATCAAATTTAGCTTAGGTCAGAAAGTTGTGTGCCTACCGTTGAAACAATATGACCCGCCCTTATATCCTAGGTCGATGCCATAAACATACCATAAATCTAATTTCTATCGGGTTCATCGGTTGCTCCAACCTCTAACCATAATTGAGGATTATAAAGAGAATGGGTGGAAGCATCTTCTTTATGTTTGGCAACCATACTAGCATTATATATCTACTACAAAACAAAACAAAAAGTTCAAGTTTAAAATTCATATTAATTATGCAAATAAATATGAATTTTAATTAAAAATATTATAAAAGAACTTACAATGAAGGCTTTCGCTCTCCTACCAATAAAATTTTTCACCTCTTTCCTTTATCTCCCTTCCTTATATGAGTTTCCTCATAGAATATTGGAGTTGGTTCACACCCAAACTGTTTTTCATACAAAATAAATAATTTGTAAAAAATTCTTATAAATAAAAACTAAATTAAAAATCAAAGAAAATTTATTAAATATGCAACAACAAGCTCTTACCAAGCACCTTGCATAGTTCACAATAGGAAGCACTTCCCCAGTGTGATTGCCCACCAAACCATAAGTTTTTTTTGTTTTTGTTTTGAGACTTAAATTGTGAGTGCTATCTAAATCTATCTGATGTCACAAATTCTTGAAACTTATCCCAATTATCCTTTATAGGGTGCCTCGATCTATAATTTTCCCATAATGCTATGTCATCAAAGTTAGCTTTGTTCATTGCATCATACCAAAAATCACTCAATCTAATACATAAATTTGTTAAACAAAAATTATGTAAGGAAATAAAATATTACAAATTTAAAATAATATAACATTTTGTTAATTTATGCCTACCTAATTGCACTGTGGTTTTCCCAAACTTTCCTGACCACCCCCTCACTTTTCGTGTCCGAGTAAATTTTTTCCTTAAAAGTCATTTCGTTCATTGATTAGTTTTCATAATTATAGGAAAACTATATAAAAATAAGTAGATAGTATTTATTTAACCTTAAATTTTCCCTATTTAACATTCACCATATTCATCCATTCAGGATGATCTTGTAGTTGACTTCATTAAAATAATGGTTCTTCGAACGATGATTTCACCGTACTTATGATCAAATGAGCAGCTTCAATATTGGTACACCTAAAAACCAATGCATGAAAGTCATTTTTACTTAATGTAAAACTTAAAATAACCTAATAAAAATAAATAATTTCATCAGTGAGAAAAAAGACATGATTTACATAGTGTGGTCGGCCTTTGCTTCTGTAATATTTTTTCTTGTATAAAGGTCTTTTTTAGAAGGGATTCCAACTCTTATATTTGTATTGGATGAGCATTGGTTGATAATGTTTGTATCAGGTGTCTTTATAAGATTAACACTTAAATTAATAGCACGTTCACAGTCACTAACACTACTGATTGATGAAACAGTAACACTCTTATTGGATTTGGAACCTTTTCTCCTTTGAAACATGGTATTTAAAAAAAAAAAACAATTAACACAATTATATAACATGTAAAAGTTTGCAATAAGTTACACAAGTGATTGAATGAATTTTCAGCAGAGTTACCCCTACACGGGGGCTCCATAAAGTTTTTTTTATCTCATATTAATATCTACAAACACAATAACAGCCCAAATCACATTTGACGCATGCAAAGTACTCATTTTCTTCTTTTTCTTTTGCAGTATATGACACATGAAACAAAAATCAACTTAGTTATAGAGCAAGGTTTATTGGTCTCATCAAATCCTTGACATCATTAATCAAACAATTAGGTGTTTTATATCTTGACATCAGGACTATACCTTAAAACAACTCAACAATAAGAAAACCTTTTTAAGTTATATGATCCTACAAGTTAAATATTTCTCTATTAAACTTATGAATCATTGTCGTATATCATTTAAACCTTTGACACAAATGTTTAGAATAGTATTTTCCTCAAAGATTCTACCCAGTGTGCTCTCATAAGAAGGAAAAAAAACCCACATACCTAGTTAAAACACAAAAAATAATGACCACGAGCTTTTTAATAACACTTAAACTCTTTAAAGAAAAACCCAAACTTGACACAAGAAAAATAAACTACCAAAACTAATGTTTTTAACAGAGATATAAAAGTTCTTTACATAAAAAAAAAAAGAGCTTTAAAATGAGCTTTAAAATGACATGTAATGCATCAATTTAGCTCTAAATAACCTCACTAACATAATAATTTAACCAAACCCTAACTTCCATATTCAACTTGATAAAGCAACAACTTAAAAGCAAATAAAGCTATTAGAAGTTTGGAACACCACCACCACCCTCCCAATAAAAGAAAGTTAATTAATCATGTTTGGTTGCTACACAAAATGCCATCAAAGTAGGGGGGAAATAAACCTAACTGCCAAACCATGAAGCACCCATGAAAACCAAATTCTTCATTGAATTTGAAAACAAAATTTTCCATTTCTCTATAATTAAATACTATCACATTATCATGGTATGGACTTTGGAATTCAACATCTAGCAATAATAGTTTATCATTCAAGCTAACTACTACTAGTTAAGTCACAATTCATTAAAATGGGGTATCATAATCAATTTGATTTTAAAAAAATTGTTTCAAGGTTTTCTTATTATAGTTCTACTATAACTTTCTAGTTCCTCAAACACCCATTTACTTCCCTTATCTACTTAACCTAAATCCTTGCTATTGAACCAAAAAATTCATATAAAATTGATCAGCATAAGAACTTAATTGGCCAATATAATAAGAAGTTTGCCTCAAACTAAAAAAAAAAGATAAGAGAGGAGGAGGTTAGGCCTTGCTTTGAAAAAGAAAGATAGATGACGAGAGAGAAAACGATGATATAAAGGAAAAAAGAAATAGGGATTTGGGTAATTAGGGATCTGAAATCTTGAAAAGAATAAGAAATAAGGGAAGAGAGGGGCTATTGGTTTTAATTGATTTTATCATCACTGACAAAATTTCTATCGTCCGATTTTGCGAAATCAGTAAAGTGGGAGGCCCCTCGACTCGCCCTTTCTATCTATAAAAACATGTTCTTTGGCTAGGTTCTTGGGTCTGGTTGAGCCTATTTGAAATTACATCTCTGCCTCTCATCTACCTCGAGTTACTTTGCTTGGTAGTTAAAGTATCTCAAGAAAAGAAGTCAAATCCCTTTCGGGGTTTTTTAGGGATCGATTCACTCTGCGTAGATTGACTGAATGCAGAAATCCTTCCACTAGGTTCTATTAATACATTTGACATGTCATCGATGTCGATGAAATTAATTACAATTTTTTATTTCATTGATGATTTTGTAAGAAATAAAAACCTTAATTGCCGATGGATTATTCTATCAGAAAATCAAAAACTTTGTGTAACTTTCTAAAAACAAATTGGTAATCTATTATTGATTTCATCATAAATAACAGCTTAATTTCTAGTGGACTTTTCCATAAAGAATTGTTATATCATAGGTGATTTCATTGGTAATTAACTTCACTATATTTTTATTAGTTGTTACAATTCTCTTGCCAACCTAAACATATAACAACAATCAATGAATATGCATGAAAAGCTTAAACTAGATGAATATTCAACATTGATTAAGCATTTTAACAATGAAAATAGTGAGGCAAAAGTATTTCTTGCATTAACTAGGGCTTGTTTTAAAGGGATAAATCTTATCTGCACTCTAGGATGCAAATATACAAGAAACATTTCAAGTAAAAAACTTAATTATATAAGAAAACTACAAATACTACAAAAACAAGTTCAATAAATTAACCTAAAACATAAGTGGGTTACCAAAAAAAAAAAGGTTGATTTGCTTATTTGATGTAGCGAAGCCGCACAAAAAATTAAAGCAAGAGAGATATGTTGACACCATTGATAGATTTAAGTTGACACCAGCGGGGTGAGTGGATTTGTGAGGATGGTGGCTGAATTTATGAGAAAATAGAGGAAAAGGGTTATTGTTTCTTGGACAAGAATAATAAAAAGAAAGTTGGTTGGGGGGTAGAATTGTCGAGTATTGATTCATTTAATTTTTTTGATGGAATGTTCATTAATAATTTTATTAGGAAATATGTGTCAAATTTCTGATGGAATCGCCAATGAAATATTTATTAATTTTTTATTTTCACTATTCCATCAGAAAGTCTATTGGTAATCACTAATGAAACATATTTCATCGCTATATACATCGATAATTACCAACAGAAACATTTCATTGCTATTTATGTATGAAAGTACAAATAGACTATTTATTGTTATAGTTTCAGTTACTATTTTTCAATTTTCTGGCAGTAAACGGTGATAAAGCAACTCTAGAGTCATTATCTATAATTTTCTAGGACCATCTCGTCATTGAAAAAAATGGTGGCCATTGTTATTTATTCCCCCACCCATTTTCTATATTTTTTTCACCTAAAAACACCCAAAAATCATCTTAAAGACAGTAAAATCTCATTTTAAATCTCAAGCCATGTCCTAATGGATACTAGAAACTCAAAAAACCAAATCATTTGCTCTCTTGTGTCTTCTCTCCTCCTTCAACATTCAAGGACTTGATTGTAACATAAATAAGTTTAAAGACCATTTCATAAAAACTTAGAACTCCAAGGACCAAAGTGTACAAAAAATATAAATTTCCCAAACAAAAATCACTTATCCGTTTAAGTCAAAGATGCCTAAAATGATGTCGTTTTTTTTTTCACTATAACCACTGCTAAAAATTAGTAGATAGCAATGAAAACAGACGAAAAATATTTTGTTAGTAATTGTCAATGAAAATAAAGATAAAATATGTAATTTGTTATTGAAATTGTGAAGGAATAGGAAAAATCAAAGAACCAACTGGCTTTCTCATATTCATCTCCAAGAAAATGGTCAATACCCTTCACCTTCATGCAAAACACCAAAGCTAATCCTTTGGTTTCCTCGTGCACCAGCTCAGCAACCATCGAAGTCCTAGACCACCACAATTAGCAGTGTTATAATTATTTGTTTTTATTTGCATGGCCAAGTTTCTTAAAGGAAACAGAAACAAAAGTATATTTTTGCATTTGTGCATATTTTTATCCCCTACTTTTTTTTAGCGTTTCCATAAAGGAAAAAAAAACTAAAAAATATTTAGCATTTTAATTTTTTTTGTTTTAGCATTTTTTTACACAAAAATATATACAAAAATATTTTGCACGCATATTTTTACTTTATAACAAGTTTATAAAGCTTATTCAAACTTGGTTAAAATTAAAAGGTCTATTGAGCAACATATCCAAATTTTCATAATGATAAAAATCATTATCCTTTCCTTCTAAATAAATAAATAAAATATTTGTTATTCATGTTCAGGGTAAATGGACTTATATTGAGCCATCGTCTTGAATATTAAAAAATAATAACACGATTCCTAAATTTTCAAGAACAAAGTAAACATTCTAAATTCAAATAGATTTTTATTCATTCACGTTAAAGTCATGAATATCAACTTAGATTGATATCCACCACTATCAAAATTGGGACTATCATTTGTAATATTCACCGATGGTAAAGTTAAGAATATTCGTATTCATCAATGCCAGGATTGATAATACTTTTAATATTTACTAACGTCAGAGTTAAGAATATTAGCAATAAATTTATAAATAACTTTTATTTCAATATTCACTGACGACAAAGTCATGAATATCAGATTTTTCCTTCATGTAATACTTATCAATATCAGAGTTGAAAGTGTTTTTTAGTTAAATATACACTAACACCATAATCAAGAATATTATAGGCATATCATCGATAGCATAACACAAAAGATATTTTGCAATTTAAGACAAAACTAGCAATACAACTTATCTTAGGTAGGGTATTTTAGAGATGATAGTATCTTTACTTTAATGTAACCAGTTATGTACCATAAAACCTTTGTTGACCAATTATGGTTTCTTGTGATTAGAATATTAAATGACGAATCTCCTTTCTATTTTACTAAGCTTTAGTAGTTTTTGTGCTATTTCTTTTAAGCATTTTTCTTGTTGCTCTTTTTCTTTGCCTCGTTCATTTATATGGTTCTTAGGAATATAAAAAACATATATCTTTAGTAAAAGTTCTTAGCAAGTGTGCTAACTGCTAGCATATTGCAGCTTTAGATAGTTATCATAATTTTCTTACATAAATGGAAAGTACACCTTTTCTTAATAGTATTTTATTTTGTGTGTTTCTTGCAACATAGAAATACATTGCAAATACCATTAAGGTTGCGATGCAATTATGAGAACCTTTGAGTATGCTTGTCTTGTGTAGGATGTATAAAACTACAACTATCGGAAGTATAATTGTTTATAGGTAAATTGAGAAATAAGAAAATGTGATGAAATATATTTTCTTCTGACGATATTATACTTGATAGCACCTGCAGTAAATCTATATTTCATGTGGTTAGAGTTGTGTTAACATGAAATCCTTAAGCTGTAATCTTTTTCTGAATAATTTTGATTGCACCATCTAAGGGATAATTGTTGGGTTTCTAAATGTTATACACGCAACGAAAATAATAAAATAAAATTATTCGAGAGTCCCTAGGATTCTAATAGACAGATCTAGAGTTGTTTAATGATTTCTTCCCTGAATATATTATTTTCTTCAGCTTTGTATAATTCTTTAAAGACTAGGTTGTCACAAACCACAAGTCGTCCTATTGCCCGGTCTCCAATAGTAATCCACATGAACCACCAGTGAGAAATATCATAAATCTCTATTTAGGAGAGAGAGATTGATATGCCTAAAGTGACAGATCTTTATTCTATGACTTACATAGTTTTCTGTCTAACAAATAAGGACTCAAAAATAAAAGGCATAACTTACTATTTATAGAAAAATCTAAAAAACCATATAAATTAGAAAAATATATATTTGCCTCCTAAATAATATCCATATATTAATTCAGGATAATTTTAGAAATTAACTCAATCAAGTCCTTACTTGGTTTTTCTAAGTCTAGAAATATAATCCATGTATTATTATATTTTCGTCCTTAATTTATAAAATATATTATAATCAAGTCATACTTAATTAAATCATCTCATATTAATTTTTTACTAATGGTTATTAATGTGTGTGATTCATTAGGTTCCTAATATGTTGGCTCAAATATAAATTATAATTCTAATTAAATAGAATTACATAAATTAAACAATTTAATTTATTATCAATTCAATAATTGATTAATTAATATTTGAAGATTAGGTGCATTGTCTAGTAACATGTCATGATCCCTTAAATATTATAAAAGTCATTAGTGGTTTGACTTAACCTTTTAGTGACTGTTTTCTCAGTGTAATTAATATTCTTTCATCAATAATGTTTCGATTTAATATTAAAACATGCTGTCATGTTATATCATGTTTGTTTTCTATATAATAGTCATTGATCATTTAAATAAGACTTGAAACTCTTTTCAAATCTCATTTCACATTGACTAAGGATTTTACAGTCAATATTATTTAAGAATAGATGAAATATTTTTTATAATTCATCTAGGATGATGAATCATCTATTGATCACTCAAATACTTTTATATAGTTCATATTATACTCAATATTTATTCCTTCGTTACCTCAATTAAGATAAAATATAATATGATCAAATCATAACATTCTCTATATATGATAACTTAGTAATCTTAAGTCTAAGTATCACTTACACAACCGTCACGTGAGTCTTTCCATAAACGTGAATGATCTCTCCATATGAAATTCTCGTGCAAGTTAGTTTAGTGTATATATCTTGTGACAAACATCTACATACTAGTTCTAGGTATCCTTTATACCTCAGTTTATAAGAACAACTGTTTCTTTTCATAAAAAAAAAACATCATATGTATCAGTCTCTACGGCTCTAAAAAATATATTGTACTTAAGAGACCATCAACCAAGAACATTTTAGGAACAATGCTTTTATGCAATAGGAATCTCATAATTATAACAACTTTATAATTTTCTTTGCAAAGAATTTTTATCCCATAGGCTTTATCTTTACTCTAGATTCATGTATCAAATATTAGATTTATTAATCTAATATTATATGAATAATAATATTATTAGATTTATTATTATTACCCAAATGTAATAATATCACATGTAACCAGTCGTTTGGCTACAAGGCATATTAAACTAATAATAACAACTAACCAAAAAAAATTATGAAAACACCAATATTGGAATCGCCAACAAATAGGTCCATTTCATTGGCAATTTCACACCCATTTCATCAGAAAGATTTGGCATTTTTTGATGAAATCGGCAACTAAAATTCCATCAAAAATTAATTTTTGATGGACTCGTCGAAAAAAAATGAGCACTAACATCTCTTTTTTGGTGCGAATAATTCATCGGCATTTCATTAGAAATTCCTTTGGTATTTTAATTTTTGAAGGAAATGCCGATGGAACGACAATCCCAGATGAGAAACTTGTCGATGATAGGTTTTCATCGGAAATTCCATCAACAGTTAAAATATTGATGGAATTTTTTCCTAAATACCGACAAAATATTTCATCGGTGTTTTCCAATTTTCTAGTAGTGAGCATAGACTTAATTGCAGTGAAACTAGTGTGTTTGGTATTGAGGTTGTTGTTGTGGCTGTAGTTTTAAAAAAATTGTTTTATAAAAAGTACTTTTAGTTGAGGTTGGTTTGAAAAAATATATGTTTGGTTAAAATTGTGGTTGAAATTGAGGTTGAACAAAAAGTAATTTAATGTATTTGGTTAAAAAATGCTTCTCAAATTGAGGCTATAACATAATTAAAAAAATATATATATTAATATTAATGATTTTTAATTAAATATTGTAGATTTAACTACTGTTATTATATCATGAAATAAATAATATTGATATCAAATATTTTTTATTATTCCATTAAACTATATGCAATTTCATTACGTACAAAATTCATTCGACAAGAACTACAGTTTCCATGGTTTTTTGAGCGTGCAATAAAATTAGGTAAAATATTATCAGGAATAAAATTTAGATTACAGTACGAGTAAATTTAATTCATCTTAAACTAATTTTTTTAAAAACAAAAAAAAATATTGTTCACGTTCATGTGAATAGTGCGAGTGAAATCAATTAACTGCACTAGTTTTTCAAGAAGAAAAAAAAACTAAACTTTTCATGTGAACAGTGCGAGTGAATTAATTCACTCACACTAGTTTTTTTAAAAAAAAAAAACTGTTCACTTTAGTGAACAGTACGACAGTGGAGCATGGCTCCACTGTTCACTGAACAGTGGAGCCATGCTCCACTGTTGTGGTTCCTCCCCCACGAGAACCTGTGGCACAATCTTTGATTTTAGTGGGTCTTACCAGCATAAAGTATTTTTTTTCTACGTTACCAAACGGTATTACGTGTGGCTGCGGGTGAACCTTACCGGCATCCACGTTACCAAACGAGCACTTAATTTTAGCTTGTTTATAATATAGTTTAAATTCATCAAACTCAATTAATGTTTATAAAAATATAATATAAATCCTCTTTCAATAAACTGCAAGAATTGAAAAAATATTTAAAATGAATATATTGTTCAATGAACAACAATGAGATAAAAGTAATTGGTTTTTTTTTTAATAATGGAGTAACCTATCAATGTAACATTTTATAATACATGTCTTCTCAATCATATTTTTGTGCAAAAAAAAAATCAATCATAGCTTTTATTTTATCCATATTTCTTAATGTGTTCATCCCTCAACTTTTTTTTTTCAAAATTAATGAATACATGCATTACACATGATAGCTAAATTGTGAATTGACTTAAACACCTTTCCAAAAATATGTAAAATGAAACAAATAAATGTTTTAAATAAGAAAATTTTAATGAAAATAATTGATAAATAAGCATGTTACAAAATATGGATGAACTAAAGATTACGATTGATGGTATTTTTATACAATGTAAGATTAGAAAAACACGTGTAATATACAAGAATATATTTTTCCTTTGATTTTTTCTCATTAAAACCAAACTTATTAGTACATATTCCTATATAATTTGGGTAGATTAGTTTCCATTCATCCTTTTTCTTACTAATCACATAGCTAATTGGATGGATTAATACATGTACTATCTCCCTCCCTCACCCTTTTGTTTTATTATTTACATTTTCATCTTTCCGAACAAATAGAATATTAGGTAGTGTTTAATTATTATCTTAAAAAAAACAAAAACAATAAAAATAAAAAAGACAAGTCATAACAAGAGACGATAACATGATTGTGTTCGGTAATAATATACAAGATATAATGACAATCTATATATCATATTTAGTTAATAATTAATCCATTAATGTTTTTTTGAAAACCAAACTTTTGTCAAGTTTTTAAAAATTTAGATCAATCTAGGTTAACTCTCTTAACTTGTGACCCGTATCTTGTCTTGGATCAGGTTTTAAAACTATAATAATAAACACTTTTATCCTAACATGTTTTAATTGAATAATTTTAAAATTAAAATATTTTTACATTGATATTTTAAGGATAAAAAATAATAAATATTGTTCTTGTAAACATGTCTCCTCTGTATTTCTAATTTTGAAAAAACATAAATTTTCCCTAAAATTATATAAGGACAAATTTAATTTTATATCCTTTTCACGGAATGTCCATTTATCCTCTTATTTGCTTTTACAGGCTCTTTCACCTGTGTTCCGCAGACCCTAATAGGCTCTGGCTACTTGCTAGTTCCATCCTGTGTCTGGTTTGTGTATTGCCTCTGCCCTTCTAAGAAAGTCCACTTGTATGTCGTTCTAGGTAAAAAAGAACAGCAGAGAGAACTCCAACGTTAATCTCTGGAAAGAATGCTTCTCCTTGTTTCACTATCCAATCTACTCATTATTCCTGTGTCATTTTCGCAAGCTAACATGCCATGCAAAGGCATAAAACTTATCCATCCTTTTAAACCTTAGCGAAGCACTGCCAACTGTTGCTTGGGAAGCATTAATTTGCCTTTGCCAGGCATTATTAGAACAAAGTATATTTATTCTGTCTGAATCTTATTGGTTTGTCCATGGCCCCGCCCTCAACCTGTTATGCCTCAATTTTGCTGGCTTAGGTTTTTATCCTTTAGCTTTGAAAAGCCAAAAGGGAAGAAGAAACATAAAGACAAGCACAGAATGAATGAAAGAACAAAAAAAAAGCTGTCTCTAGTGCTCAATGCAACAAAACAGAACAACTGC
This sequence comes from Populus trichocarpa, assembly GCF_000002775.5. Taxonomy (NCBI): domain Eukaryota; kingdom Viridiplantae; phylum Streptophyta; class Magnoliopsida; order Malpighiales; family Salicaceae; genus Populus; species Populus trichocarpa. Next base: position 3,039,858 of record NC_037299.2, on the reverse strand, counting down.
CGGTAACATCAAGGCAAATTAATGACAAAAACAATGGGAGAGGAAAGCCAGAAAGAGAAAGCCTGTCTTGGTTTATCCTCTTTATTCTTTGAGTTTAACCATCACGTTTTTGTCTGCAATCCACATGGTACATTCCTCACCTTTTTATACCATACCAAAATTCTAACTTCAGTTCTAAAAAAATCTTGTGACCCATATTTGGCTAAGCCGAAAGGTGCTCACTCACTCGAAGATGGCAAGCCGAGGCAGGTCAGATACAAATAACAACCTTGAGACTCTCTTAGACTTGGACAAGTTAGCTAACAGAAATGGAGTGGCACCAGAACCCCGGAAGATGATGCCAGGGAATGGCCTTGAGTTCAAGAACCTATCATATAGTGTCATGAAAAAGCAGAAGAAAGATGGGGTGTGGATCACCAAAGAAGCGTATCTTCTGAATGATATCTCTGGACAGGCTATAAGATGTGAAATCATGGCTATCATGGGGCCTAGTGGCGCTGGGAAATCCACATTTCTTGATGCCATTGCTGGTCGGATTGCAAAAGGGAGTCTTGAGGGATCAGTTCGGATAGATGGAAAGCCGGTTGGTGTTATCTTTTCTTGTTCAATCTTAAGAACCTGATATAATTTAATATTATGCTTATATAATAAGGTATGGCTGTGCAGATAAGTACAAGCCACATGAAGATGATCTCATCTTATGTGATGCAAGATGACCAGCTCTTCCCCGCGTTGACAGTTTTTGAGACCTTCATGTTCGCAGCTGAAGTTAGACTTCCCCCTTCAATTTCCAGAGCTGAGAAGAAGAAAAGAGTCTATGAGCTCCTTGACCAACTGGGTTTAACAGTATGATGTCCCCTTCCTGATCACACAAACACACAGCACATTTACTATATTATGTGAACATAATAGCAAAATTAGTAACATGATTGATTCTGCAGAGTACAGCACATACGTATATTGGTGATGAGGGGAGGAGAGGAGTGTCAGGAGGGGAGCGGCGACGAGTGTCTATAGGAATTGACATCATCCATAAGCCATCACTGCTGTTCCTCGATGAACCTACCTCGGGTCTTGATTCTACAAGTGCTTACAGTGTAGTTGAAAAGGTGAAGGACATAGCTCGGGGCGGTAGTATAGTCTTGATGACCATCCACCAGCCATCTTTTAGGATTCAAATGCTCTTGGACCGTATCACAGTTCTCGCAAGGTAAAATAAACAAAAACTCAAGTCCCTGAAACCCTTAAAACTGTATCCGTCAGATTCTCTGCTAGTATCACATCTTGCTGATTAAGATATCAAATTATGCAAACAGGGGCAGACTGGTATACATGGGAAGCCCCGCTGCTCTTCCTAACCATCTCTCTGGATTTGGAAGGCCTGTTCCTGATGATGAAAACAGCATTGAGTATCTTCTGGATGTGATCAAAGAGTATGATGAATCAACTGTTGGACTTGATCCCCTTGTGTTGTACCAACGCGATGGCATCCAACCAGATCAAGTGGCACAGACACCAATCCGCAGAATACCAAAAAACCTCAGGACCCTGCCCACTTCTTACATGAAAACCCCTCTATCAAAGTATGCCATCAGCCTCCGAAGCCAAGGATTGTCAGCTACAGGAACTATGACATCTCAAGCGGACTCTGGTCAATTTGATTACAACGATGATGATGATGATGAGGAATTTGACAACTCCCTTGAACGCAAATCTACTCGCACACCGATGTCAAGTGGTGTGTATAATCCTCGTTTGGCTTCTCAATTCTACAAAGATTTTCCAGTCTGGGTCTACCACGGTGTCAAAGGAACTCCTCGCCGAGCACCATCATGGACTCCTGCGAGAACTCCAGGAAGGACACCCGGGAAAACACCAATGAATGCACCAAGAAGCCAACCTTCAAGCCGATACTCAACACCACAGCATGTTGTTCCTCGTCCAAAAACCCCAGTACTTTCCATCCCTTCGCTAGACCCATATTCTCCTTCTTATACAGAATCTAGTTGGGATGAAGAAGAGCCTGATGAGGCAGACCATGGTCCTAAATTTGCTAACCCATGGCTCCGGGAGGTAGCAGTTCTTTCATGGCGCACAGTACTTAATGTGGTTCGCACTCCTGAGCTTTTTCTCTCGAGAGAGATCGTATTAGCTGTCATGGCACTCATTCTGTCCTCGCTTTTCAAGAACCTGGGTCATCCATCTTTCCAAGACATTAACAGGCTTCTCAATTTCTACATCTTCGCAGTTTGTCTTGTTTTCTTTTCCTCCAATGATGCTGTCCCAACATTCATCCAAGAAAGGTTCATCTTCATCAGGGAAACTTCCCATAATTCATACCGTGCTTCCTCCTACGTCATCTCCTCACTCATAGTCTATCTCCCATTTTTCGCTATTCAAGGCTTTACATTTGCTGGCATCACCAGATTCTTACTGCATCTCAAAAGCAATCTCTTCAACTTTTGGTTGATTCTTTATGCATCCCTCATAACTACTAATGCTTATGTGATGCTTGTGAGCGCGCTTGTTCCAAGTTACATCACAGGTTATGCCGTCGTGATTGCAACAACTGCTCTATTCTTCCTCACCTGTGGGTTCTTTCTGAAGCGATTGCAGATACCTATCTACTGGAGGTGGCTCCATTACTTATCTGCAATCAAATATCCATTTGAGGGGATGCTATCAAATGAATTCAAAGGCTTAAGATGCTATTCAGGGAAACCTTCAGAACTTTCACCAGGCCCTCTAGGAGAGATCAGATGGAGCCAGCTGCATAATGAATCAATAGCAAAATTAGAGCCAAACTGCATGTTGGTTGGGCAAGATGTTCTATTCTCCATGGATATTACGATGGACAATATTTGGTATGACATCGGTATCTTGTTAGCTTGGGGAGTTCTTTATCGGTTCTTCTTCTACCTGGTTCTTAGATTCTACTCCAACAACCAGAGGAAATGAAGTTTTTTTTATTATTATTATTACTACTATTATTGTTATTTTTCTCTTCGCATTTTGTTTTTGTTTCAAATCAATGTTTGTCTTAAACTCTAGGTCATGACTAATACATAATTCATATACTATGACCAATATATGATTAATTGCTTAGGAATTTCTTGTTGCTTTATTTAGAATACTGTTGGAAATAATGAATAAGAAATTTAAAACCGCTACCAATAGATATTTTTATATTCTTCACAATGATTTTTTTATTATTATAACACCAGCTAAGAAACGATTTCATATTTGATTAAATATAAAAATAATAAACAATAAAAATACATAATTAAGAAACAAAAATACCTTTAAAACAAAAAATTTAAACCTAGAGCCAAGGGTATTTTTGGAGCGATGTATGTCGGCGTTAGTGATCCAGTTTGTTGTCGATGGACTTTTTTTTTTTTTTTTCTCTCTCCTCCACCAAAAATTATAATGTAGCCTTTTTTGTTGTTGATATTTCAACTTCAATCCTTCTTCTTTTTATTTTTAATTTTTTTTTTTGCCCCTTTTGTCGAAGTTTTATTTGTTTTCAATTTTATACTTCAATCTTAATTTATCAAATATTATATTTTTCAATTTGGTCCTTAGTCTTTTGATTTCTAATTTTTTCCCTTGACCCTTTTGTAAGATTTTATTGGTTTTTAATTTTATCCTTCAATCCAAATTAATGGTACTATATTTTCTAATTTGGTCCTCAATATTTTGATTTTAACTTTTATTATCGACCCTTTTGTAAATGTTATTATTCTTTTTAATTTCATCATTCAATAAAAGATTTGTTTTTATTTTTTATGTCAATTTCAATCCTCATTCTTTTGATTGTTTTTTTTTCCTTTTGCCAAATTAGTTTTTCTTTTCAATTTCACTCTTCAATCACATATAAATTTATTTTTCATTCTTTTAATTGCTGTTTTTTTAATTCTTTTGTATAAAGCAAATTCTTCTTTCAATTTCATAATTCAATATTTAATTGATTAGGAATTGAACTTCATGGTATTTTCAAATATAGCTCTTAAAGTCTAATTACCCGAGTTATGGGTTTGAAAAGTTAACGTGAGTGCTTTTTTAAAAGGGCTTTATAATTCTCATTATTTTTTACAAGTTATTCCAATTTTATGATCTGGGCTGCGAGTTTGACGGGATATCTTAGGTTGGCTTGACTCTAATTACCGAGGCTACGAGTTTGTTATGCTAACTTGGGTTAATCAAGACTGGTTTTTTATGTATTTTTTTTATCTAATTTTATTCTTATGTATTTAATGGGTTCTGAATTAAGATACATTGTTTGTCCCTTTTTGAAAAAAATTATTTTTTCTCATATTATTCTAATTACTTTTCTTTTTAAATTTGATCAATTTACTATTGTTTCTTCTTTTCTTTTTTTGTCTAATTAAAATAAATCTAGCTTATTCCATCTAGTTGAGTCTATAACATGAGTCTCATATTTTGCTCTCTTAAAAAAATACGCTAGTGATAGCTACATATTATTTTCTGCATAAAAAAAATAGTTTGGCCATGTGACGAAGCGTAGACACTAAGGTTAATTAAATAACTAGAATACTTATGTTTGGTTGCACAAATGCAAATTATAGAAAATACTAAAAAAAACATGAGCAAATCACTATCACCCACGCCATTGTTCATACACATAATTCATTATGCATTGATCATTCAAGTTGTTTTCTCCTCGATTAAGTCCTTTTGTAGTTAAATTGATGGTCAATTAGCTCTGATTTGTTAAATTATGGTAGGATTGAAAATTGAAGGACCATATTAGAAAAGGCAAGACAAACCGGTGGCAACTTCAAAGTTTACATGAAAAGTTCATTTTGATCCCATACTTTCCAAATTTTTTTTTCAGTCCTTTGCTTTTGGGAGTTTTCATTTTGATACATAACTTTATTTTTCTTACTTTTTAGTTCTTGGTTTGAGAGGATCGTTGGATTCTGGTGGTAAAAAGTATTGGTTGACATCAATTTAGCCAATGGAAAAATCTATCTTGGTGTTAATAAATTCAATTTCATTAGGGGAGTCTCATATAGGTGTTCTTTGGCCTTTTCATAGCCTGAGAATGTAGATCTAAGCTCGAAAAAAAAATTATTTTGAGTTAATTTTGTATTTTTGTATTTATTTTTTAAGGTTATATATGAATTTATTAAGGTATATATAGTATTTATACGTGTTTTGGAGTTAAGAAAAAGGGTTGAAAATGAGTTTCTAGAAAGAAAAAAAATCACTCCCGAGTTTTTGAACATCATTATAACTGGATTCTAGGGAGAAGTAGACAATACACCACTAGCTTTTTTTCAAAAAATAAAAAATAAAGGGTGGGTCATCCACTTTTTAAAAGGAAAATAAAATTAAGTCCATCAAGCATATGGGCCTAGGTATTTTTTAAGCCCAACCGTGTTGGGCCACCCAGGGCTAAGCCCACACCTAGACTCTTTTTTTTCATTGTTTTTTTTTGTCCTTTTATTTTTTTCTCTTTCAATTTTATTTTTTAATATTGGTTTTTATTTAATTTTTTGTTGACTTTTTTTTTTAATTTTATCAATTTTTATGACCTTTTTTTAATAGATTTAATTTACTTAGTTTGCAAATAAGATTTCAACATTTTTTCTAATATTATAATGCATTCTTTATATTCTAATATTTGAATGAATTCTTTATATGCAGTCCTACTTAATTTTTTTTATTATCATTTTATTAAACAAAACACTTATTATAATAAACAAAGTTTATTATATAAAATCAGGTAGGTAAATAATCTATGTTACAAAATCAAATATTTTGATATATATATATATATATATATATATATGCATGTGTGTGTTGATTTTTCTAGTTTAATCTTTAATTATCATTAATAACTTTTTTTTATATTGTTTGTACAAATAATTCTTAATTTATTTAATTAAATACATGAAAAAGCTTTTAGATTTAAATAAATTAAAGACATGAACAAGCCTTTTGATTTACAATTGGACTTTTTTATGTCAAAACATGCATTGAAAAGACTTGCATATTCGCTTGCATTCTCGCATTGAAAAAACCTGCACATGTATTTTATTTTTATTTTTTGTGTTGAAAAAAATATATCTAGCTGATAATCACAGGTTAGATAACTAGTCTAAATCTCAAAAGGAACACAGCTTGCGCATGTCAGTCTTATTAGAAAATATATAATAATCTGACACATTTCTCACGTCTTAATATCATTGTTGAGTTGAGAAAGAAAACACTCACAAGGAGTATTACCAGAAGCAAGGTTCTTACAATAGATTAGCTTAGGACTAGCTAGCCAGAATGTTGTTTAACCTTCCTTTCCAATTCATTTTTATCAGCCCCCACAACCTTGTCAATCTCCTTGCCATTCTTTATAAAGTAGAAGGTAGGAACACTGCTGATGTTCCAGCGTGCAGCAACATCTCTTGCCTCGTCTATGTCAACTTTCAAGAAAACAACTTTCAGGTACTTCGCAGCTAAGCTTGTGAAAATGGGAGCAATCATTCGACATGGTCCGCACCACGATGCGGTGAAGTACAGGATTGCAAGGCGGGAAGTTCTTGACGCAGCATTCAGTTTGGGATCTAGTTCCTTGGCAGAATGAATGCCTATAACTTGTCCTGTTCATCAAAAAAAAACAAAAATTGTAAAATGACCTATAGATGCCATTGTCCTGGAAACACCGTAGAACAATTCATCCTACTTCGCATATCACTGATGACAAAGTTTATCTCAACAATTCATCAGGTGATCTCAACTCAGAAGGTTAGGAATAAGAAATATCCTAGTCTATAATGGTGGAAAACATAACAAATGGCAACCGCTTTTTCTAAATAAATATGCTTGAGCAAGCAACGGCTTTTCTATGTTAACGTATTCCATTGTTCCTAGTTCTGCCCTAACAACGTTACTATGATCATTCTCTTATCCTTCACTGTACTTGAAGAACATAAACCTATGCACGCCATATATACACAAGGAATGGATGCTGGACACCCCAAACTAATGAAAGACAGATGATTTACAACACTTTAAAACATACCCAAACCAAACACAAGAAACAGAAATGATGTAAGGCGGCTCAAGAAATCTGGCAAAGAGCAAGTCAGTTTGTTGTTTCCATTCTTTGTACAATTTAATCACTTACATAAAAAACCATGATTATCCATGAATTTCTTCTTCCTGTTTACACCAATACAAACCAAACCCCTCCCCCGAAAAAATAAAAGGAAGAAAAAATAAAAGCCCAAAAAATGAGCAGGGACGTGTAATGTTTTAAAAAAGTTAGGACCAACGTAGAAGTGCTAAATCCAAGTGTTGGCTAGATAAGCACCCAGTACTAAGAGAAATAATACCAACCTAGCATCAGCAGAGCAGTGATGAAGGGAAAGATTATATTCCAAGGCCTAAAAGTTGTGAAGCCCATACAGTGCAACTATGTTAAATTTAATATCATGTCATCCAAAATGAAATTTTCTCTGCTGCACTGGTTTCCTGTGTGTGTGCGCGCGCACACAAGTGCTCATGGGCAGATGAGACAGAAAAGGAACAAAAACCCATACCTTCCTTCAGAGCAGATAAGGCTTCTCTTTCCTGCATTGAATCAAGAGTACTTCAGTATACAGCAATCAAATACAAACCATGATTTAGCAAACCATTAGAGTAAGAGAAAGCAGTGGTGGTTGTATAGCATTTCTTGCTATAATAATCACCAAATAAATTGTTTGAGCACTCGTGAGTATGCATAGGATAAATCTAGAAATTTGAACTCGTATTATTTCTATTCAAATGCCATATTGAACAACATAAAATACACCGCTTGACTATCTTTTAAAACGAGAAGTTGAATCATCTTTGTCTATTAATCTTGACGTTCCCACTAGCATTAGATCATCCTAAAAATGAGTATCTAGAAATAATTTCATAAAAAATTAAATAGAAAAACTTGAATAAAATATGCGACTCATATGAAGAGGGGATAGCCAGCCCTATTAAATGATTGGAGAACATTGTAGATCAATTTCAAGTTTTGCCTCCCCAGTATTTATTTTTTTAAGAGTATTGTTTCATTTGTGACTTTTGATTGCCGATCCTCTGATCTAACATCACTATAACTTGACCCAAAAGCATTCAAGTGTAGCCGTGATCATTTCCACTAAGACTTTTGAACCATCATATATTGGAGCATCATGCATCATAAACAGAAACTTTCCAACAAGAGACAGGTATAGGTGAACCAAAGATACTAAATGTTTTTCCTCCCAATGAATACTAAAAGAGCAATTATTAGTACAAAAGTTAAAAAAAAAAAAAAAAACACTTACTTGGGCTTCAGCTTGTTGTTTTCTCTCAAGTTCGGCTTTCTTTAGCTCCCTTTCTTTTCGGAGGCGTTCATATTTTCTACGATGCTCTTCAATTTTGCGGGCATTAGGTTCAACCTGTGGATTTAATTGTACTATCAGAAAACATTTACTGTACTGAATCATGATAAACAAAGGAAATTTACCTTTTTCAGCACCAAACCAATCTCATCATCATAGTCCAACTTTGACGCCTCATGCAGGTCAGTTGCTGCTTGTTCCCATTGGCCCAATATGGCTCTGGCCATACCTCGTACTTTATATCCTTTTGCAGAGTTTGGATTGATCTAAAGAATATAATTCACCTCTGTAAGTCATCATGTTTGTCCAATGGGATAAATAATATCAGACGCATGACAACTGATTAATCTAAAATTTTAAAACTTCTTCTGCTGCCTTGACAAAATCAGTTGTAGAAGGGACCCAGCCAGAGACTTACTGCTAGAGCGGCATCAGCATCACGAATCGCAGCAAGAGGTTTCTTCAGTTTAACAAAAACACTACCTGAAAAAAAGTATCGAAGGGAACTAAGAGATTGATGAACATGGTAAGAACAGGCATTAAATGAAAATTGAAAGATAAATTTCAAATCAGATAACATAACCTTTTTTAAAAACAAAAAGCTACCTCGTGTGGCATATAATATAGCTGAAGTTGGATTCAACGTGATGGCTTCTGTTAAATGATCTATGGCTTCTTCCAGCTTACCTGGAAAACAGACAAACTTGGCAACAAACACTATGGGAAAAATCTCAATCAGAAAAGCTAATACCAAAGGCCAACGGCATACCTTCAGAGATTGCATCCATAGCTTTTGATTTTTCGGTTTTAGCAGCATCCCGCTTTTCTTCTGTAACTTCAACTGCAGGATCTCCCATCTGTAATCACAAAACATGTGTGCTTAGCCAATGTTTAAAGCCTCTGTACCAACTAAATGGAAGTGGCTGAACTCAATGAACTCTTTCCATCACCTTTTGTGGAGGATGATTGTCAGGTTCCACGACATCAGTATTATCCAAGTCAATATCAGACTCAACAATTTCATCATCATCTTCAATTGGTCTTTTGGAATCAGAGTATTCCCCAGAGTCAGCCATGTCAATATCACCTTTCTCCTGCATATGAGCACCCTGTCGTCATCACCTAACAATTGTCATAAAGCCAATTACCTCCCATGCTACAAACCATTTTATAATTTGTTTTTTTTTCAAGAGAACCAGTTAGGCTCAATGGTCGTTATTGAAAAGAATTCTTGACATGGAAAAATGAGGGACTCGATCTCTCTCTTGTTCCAAGCAAGTTATAACTTTCTAATCCACTAGGTCAGAGTCCAAAACTCGAGAGCAATATTTCTGCCAGTAAAATAAACAGTATAGAAAAAATTACTAGAGAAGAAAACATTCTTTTTTGAAATGAAAAACAGCGTGATATTTTAGAGTAAAAATCATAAGAACGAGATAAATCAAATGTTTCGATTACAAAATCCTTCATCTTTTCCTCTTTGAAGGATTTTAATGGAAAAAAAATTAATAACTCCATATATTATCAAATACAGCTCAAACTTTTATCAACAAAGAGAGTTTTATGTAATAACACTAATTAATTGTATAAATTCGGTTCAAGGTTGACTCTTTTCTCTCTCTTTTTCCTCATTTGTTTCCATTTCAAGAAATGATCATAAGGAAATGTAAATTAGTATCGAAAACCATTCTTTAAAGTATTTCAGCAATATACAACTGCAAGAAATGAAGTTATAGCTCATTTCCAGTGACAACAAGGTAAGTTCAAATCCAATGAGACAATCACTCGTACACAAATTTGTGCGTTCTTTACAAACCCAGAAGCAACAGCAGGCAAAAAACCAAAACTGCATAAATAAGAAGTGAAAAGTGTAGTCAAGAAACCATGCCTCACCGATTTTGTCTCTGGAGGAAATCGAGCACCTAGGCTGCGAACCCCAAAAAAAACAAAAAAAAAAACACTAAATCATTAAAACCAAACAAAACAAAAACAAGAAATATTAAGATATGTAGAGAGATCTTGGTTGGAAATTAATACCTTTGAAGATAAGTCTTGAAGAAAGCAAGAGATGGGGTGTGGATAATAGAAGGGTTAGCCTTACACTGATCAATAAAGTGTTTGAGCTCAGTTACTTTAGCGGCATCCATCTGGAACATATGCCTCTCTTTCTTTTTCTTCTTTTTCCTCAGAGAATCTTGAAAACAAGTGATGCGCTTGTAACCTTGCGCACTAATTTTGTTTATATATATATATACACACACACGAATTTATACGTTGAAAAAAAAGAGTAAATTGTATATGTGCTGGATAAGCACGAGATGTGTTTTATGGGGAAAACAACATATTAATGCTCTAATTATTGTTTGATTGTCGATTTAGTTCTCAATTCAAAAAAAAAATGTATGAAAGATGTTAATAAATGAAATAATTCCAACAATATTGGGTCATTAAAAGTCTTACAATTGTTTGAGAGATAAGAAAAATTTTGAAATGCATTTATAAAAAAATTCAAAAATCTCGGCCATGAATTTTTTAAAAAAATGCTTGAGCAATATAAATAAAGTTATAGGAATAGTAAGAATTCTTAAAAACTTTGAAACTGATAAAAAATTAAAATCTAAGAAATAATTTCAAAAAAAAAAGAAAATTCTTAGCCATTGGTATTTTTCAAAAAATAATTAAGAAATAAAAAAAAATTAAGAATTTTGAATTTTTGTATATCTTAAATATTTCAAATATTTTCAACCACCTCCAACTTTTTTAACATGGTCTAAAACATCAATCTCACATATTTCATTGAATTTCTATACTTTTCTTTTTTTACCCCTCGTAATACTCATTATGTCAATTTTGATTTTACTCATTTAATCCTCCCATTTCATTTTGTCATTTAGCTATCAATTGTTTTATTAAGCCCCGTTGTTTGCTGGAAAGTAGTTGTTTTATAGAAAGTAAGTTCCGGAAAAGAGAATTATTTTTCGATATTTGGTAGTGTAATGAAAAATAATTTGAAAAATATTTTCTAGTGTTTGGTTATGTCATGGAAAATGAACTAAAAAATAACTTATTAATATTTTATTCTTTTCAAGTTTATTAAAATAATGATAAATAAATCTTACAAATTAAAAAGTTGAATGAGAATGAAATTGATAAAAAATATGATTTCATAAAGTATCTCAAATAAAATAAATAATAATTAAAATAATAGAGATCAAATCTAACAAATAAAAAATTGATAGATGAAGAAATTAAAATAATAATAATTATCATTTCATAAATTATTTCAAATAAAATAAGTAACAATCAAAAGAGTGAGGACCAAATTTGATAGATAAAAGATTTCAATTAAAAATGATAAGGGAAAAGCAAATAACAATTATAAAAATGAATACCAAAGTTAATATAAAAATCAAATCCTAAGGGATGAAATTGAAAAAAAAATATTCAAAACAAAATATATATAGCAATCAAAAGTTTGAGGACCAAATTTGATATAATCAGTAAATAATATGACATTTTTAAATTTTTCACAACTTTCGAAAAGTGTTTTCCGTCTAAAATAGAAGGAAAACATTTTCCTGGAAATTAAGCCAAATTTTCCTTTGATCGAAAAGTGTTTTTCGTTGACCAACTTTTATAATGACAAACAAACATAAAAAGTTTGGAAAGTGGTTTCTAGAAAACCACTTTCCGTCAAACAAACGAGACATAAATTCTTATCCATCTAACCCTGATCCTGAGGAGTATAACTAAATTAGTAAAGTTCTAGATTTGTTTCCTAGATGTCACTAGTTCAAATTCCACAAACTTTAGGGTCTCTGGAGGCTTACATAGTCGTTAATTTTAAGACCCGTGAGATTAATCGAGGTATACATAAACTGGTCCGGACACTTATATTAATAAAAATAAATTTCTCATTCATCTAATCATGACGCCATGAAACGGAGGTGAAAAGATGTTTGGCTTTAAATTAGCAAGGGGTGGGTTATTAATTAGCACAAGTAGGTTACTAATTAGTTATTACTAATCGGGCGCTGATCATAACTTCAACGATAAATTTAATAAAAAAATCTTGAAGTTTGAAATTGTTTGCCAAGGCAAATACCTTGCTTACGGTCGGGGCCAATGTTTTCAAACTGAACAATAGCATAAACCTAGTGAAAGATTGCACCTTGCCGTTGTGGTTTTAGGATTGTAATAACAATGAAAGTTTAAAATATTTTTTATTTAAAAATATATTAAAATAAAATTTTTTATTTTTAAAAAATTAATTTACCCTAATATAAATCCTGCAACCGATCAAAAATAAAAATACAAATACAAATCGTGAGCAAAATTTCTCTACAAAAAAATTGAAGCAGAGCCACCAATTAATTTATCTTTCATCAAACAAAACAAGGTAACTTAAATTTAAAATCTATTTTTGTTTTGTTTTGAGATATTTGTTAATAATTTGATGAGATTTTTTTTATAATTCTACCATTTTTGCTCCTTTTTTTTCCTCAAATCTGCTAATTCTACCAATTGTTTTTTGAATTCTTGTTATAGTGATTTTTTTTCTAATTAATTAGATATATTTAATTGGTTTGTTTTGATTATGCTTTGATTTTTTTTATGTTGTTTTTAGCAGAGCCACTAAAATTATCAATTTTTTCTTATGATATATGTTTTGATTTTAGGTTGAACCATGAACAAAATAAGAATAACTGATATGATAATCGATGATTTCTATTCTATAAAAGAACGACGAGCATAATTAAAATAAATATGTAAGAATCATTCTTTATTATTTATTTATTTATTTCAAAGTTTATCAAACATAAATAATGCTTCGTTGTAACTAATATTTCTTATATACTTTCTATGTTTATATTTGATAGATATAATGACCAAAAACATTAAAGTGATGGATGCATTATGAAGATGAAATTAACTTCATTGCTTTGATCCAATTTGGTATTGCTCCAAACATTTTACCTTATACAAAGATCATTATATGTTTGTAGTAAGTTATTTGAATAAAACTAAATTATACAGGTTTTGATTTACAACTCATGTACAATAAATTGAAACAAATATTATATCTTATTATATTAATTTTGGCCCCCCTAACAAATAATTCTAGCCTCGCCCCTACAAACACCCTTAATGATAAACTTCTTATAATGCTCATTGCTGGCTATAAAGAATTTCCATGCACCAAAGAGGAACTTCTACTGAAAAAATTACTTTGTTCCATTTGAATGTAGAATAAAAAAACAGAGAGAGAGAGAGGAAGAAGATGGAAATAGAAATATCTTCCACAAAGAGAAAGATTACTTTTACAGCGTAGTGGAAGCTAATACAAGTTACAAGTAGTCTAGAGTGTTGTCGGATTGAGAGATTCCGATCATAAACAAAATTTACCAAATTGCTACTAATAATAAGAACCATATATCTAAAGTAATGAAATCTATCTCCTTGAAAGAATTGAGCTTACAGTTTATAACAAAAAATAGACGTTGAAGAAGATCACTCTTTCTTATATGAAAGACTTTCGAATCTGTTTCGATCCCTTCAGCTGGACTCCCCTCCTTTTACTGCTAATTGCTGGCTGGGAGAGGGAAAGAGCTAGAGGTGCTCATAGATAAACTCATACCATCAAATCTATGGGCACCACCCTCGGGAGACTTCTTGCTTCCATTATAGGGCGATGTTTGCATCACCCTGCATGCACCCACAATACCATTTTGACGTGAGAAACTCAACGTAGCACAAAAGTAAAGAGAAAATGAGTATACTATTAGTTAAAATCAGTTCCTCAAGCACATGATTTCACATTTTGTCATCATGATATCCTCGATGACCACGTCTTTTCTATCAAATTTATCTTTTCTGCTAATATTGCCCCTTGGGGTTTGACGACCCTCGAGATTTCGAGTCCATCAAAAGAATTTTCTTTTTCCAATAGTTCTCTTATTAAAAGGAGCCTTTAACATCTGTTGGAAACTGAGTCAATAATAGTTTACTCGGTAGTAAATCCTTGAAGTTTTGCTCTTCTGCTTTTAGGAGTTAATACATTGCAAATTCATGAAGAAAACATGTCTTGAGCATCAATATATTGCAAATGAGTTGGAAGCCTATTTCAAGAATGTTTCTACTTTATTGCCATGAATTAAAGACACTGCAACATACCTTTCCTTGCGCTTCTCCAAAAACCGAGCCAACGATGCTTTACGAGCCTGAGGTACAGCCACTGCTAAGAGAATTGTGATTTCATCACAATAATATCAAATTATGATGAACATAATAATTGTAAGAAACGCAGATGTTAAAAGTAAAGCATTACACGAAGCAAACAATGTCATACCTGCTGGAACTAGAGTGGCAGAAGTAGGTCCTACTGAACTAGCTGGCTTGGTGGGCTCTATATGTTTAACAGAAGGTGCTAAATTTACTACTGGCTTAACTATTGCTAAATCGTTGGTGCTACTAGAGGTCACAGAAATAGGGCTTGGCATGCCTGAGCATGGAGCTGTAGTGTTGATTTTGTTCCCAACAAAAATATCACCTACAGGTGGTCCAGGAATTGGTGCTTGTGCCTGTGCTTGAGGCGTGGAGATTGGCTTATTCTGAGTCCCAGAAGAGCCACCATTTCCAGCCAAAAGCATAATGGCCTGTGCCTGGATAGACAGTGAATCATAAATGAAATTAAAAATAATAAAGATAATAACAACATTCCACCTCCATTGAAACAAATGAACTTTCAAGGTTTAAAAGGCACTGAAGTGAATAGATACCTTCTCAGGAGAAACATCATCATAAACACTCACTGAACCAGCGTAGAATATGGTCAACTGGGCAGGTGCTCCAGAGGATTTAGCAACATCCCTACAAAACAGATTCAAGTTTAACTTGCCGATTCCAGCCATGTTTAGGGGATTATTGAATAAAACAGCAAGTAAAAACAAGAAATAGACTTTTAGATACCTAAGATCAGTGGTGCCAATGACGGAACTCGGGGTAGGAAGAGCAGAAGCAGGGGTTATGACTGGAACTCCTCCGAGAGGTTTTGAGACTATTGAATTAGAAGTAATCATGCTGTGTCCAGTGGGAGGAAAAAGGGACTGCAGAATGGGGGAGCTCATAGAAACGTTGATTGTTTGATTTTGTTGGCTGGAGATTGGAAACATCCTCATATCCTGTGGGCGATTAGCAAAATAGGCATCGAAATGCTGTTTACCATAGGTTGTCATAGCATAATGGTTTCCAGCTTGTTTATCAAGAGCCATATTTTTCTACAATTTGCAGAAGATATGGTTAAACAATTAGCACACAGACAAAATAAAAGCAAGGTTAAAACGTTCACCCACTTCATATTCATTTTACTCAACAATATGCAAATAGTATCTCATGGCTAATTTTCAAGATTCTAGTCCAAGGCTGATCTTCATTTCCTTCACATGTGAAATAAAATTGCGGCACACAGCTTAACTAAACATTAGTACAAAGGATTGCATAGTGGGAATCAACGTGAAACCTGAATCAAGGCAGAGTATGATTTCTGGTTAGAATCAAAAGCATCAGCAGTTGAAATTGACATATAGCCAGAGGATGATGATGCCATGGGATCATGAACAGCCTTTCTTGGTTTATCTTCCATGGAAGACTTGAACGACAAGAATTGAGGAATGGCAGAAACCTTGTTTGAAAAAGACCACTGCATCCCTGAACCTCTCATGGGCACTGCAACACCAAAGAAAATGGCAACGATGTCCTATTAGTTGTGTCCATGATTATTATCTCCAGTTAAACTTAACATTTGATCTGATAATAAATAAATAAATTTGTAAAGACCGTTCAATCTTTTAATTTATCTTAAGCACTTAAAACCAAGAATCAAATGAAAAATCCTCAACTACTGTTTGTTGAAGGAGAACAGGAGATTACAGTGCTCGCTCAACTAAGCAATATAGCAAAATAGAATCTTGATATATTCATTGAGAAATCATGTGTGGACAAAGTCGAAACACATTATCAAGACTTTTATACAGTACAGCTATGGAATTGTGATGAAAAGAAAATCCTGCACTAATAATCAACACAGACATGCATATGCTAAAGGATAAAAACACGAACAATGATCCATGTTTTGACACCAATAATTAAGCATCTAATGGATATTTGGTTACCTTCCAAAAAAGACTGAAAAGAACAACTGATGATCTCAGAAGCTTGGATTCGTAGTAAAAAACAATAAAGCCTCCAAATTTCTCAAGGGCATGGGCTCGTGCCCCATGTTACATTTGTAATTATTTTAGTACAGAAGTTGGTGAAACCTGGGCCATCACTACTTATCAGAAGAAGCACATTTTTGAATTATAAATATAAAAAAAAATATATTTTTTAATTCCCCCTCATAAGGGCATATTTCAATCACATTCTATCTGTAATCCACTACCATTCAAGACATCCAAGTATTTAATTTCTCTTTTTTGAAGGCAGATGACCCTTTATTTTATTACATTAACAGCTCATGTTCATGTTACCAAAAAAAATATATCTTATTCTTCGTTTTATTAATCCAACACAACAAAGCTTCAAAAGTTAAACAAAAAAAAAGAAAAGAAAAGAAAAGGCCATGTTTCAACAACCAATTCTCCAACTACAAGCAATACAAAAACACCAATCTAGCCTGACCCACAAGCGAAAACATACCACCCATGTGCACGTTAGCATTCACCAAAAGTTAAAGGGCAAAATAATATTACGTTAAAAAACAAAGCTTGACCGCTTGTGACTTTAAGAGTCCTAGGTTAAAAAAAAGAAAATATTGAACAGTTGTAAATGTTTAAGGCACTTTATTGCATAGCATCCCATGGTCCCCTTTAAAGTGATTATAGGCTTCAAATATTTGTACCATGTGCCCTAAACTTTCTTGTGCCGTTTAATTTTTATTCTTTTTCTTATTTTCCCCACGAGGTTTCTTCTTGAAGGAAGAAAAGCCATGTGCTTTAACCCTTGTTTGGCTCCTCGGAAATAATAAATAAAAGAAAGTAAGCAAAGCAAGCAGGAAAAAAAAATGAAGTTAATTCTGATTTCACCTTCGCTTACAATTCTCCCAAAAAAAAACAAACAGAAACGCAAAACCCATCTCAACAGTCAACATATAAGCACAGACGAAGCATTAGATCAGTAGTAGAAAACTAACACACCTACATATATTTTCTTTTTCTCAGTTTCCAAGCAACCAAACAGGGTAAACTCAAGAAAAACAATATATTCAACAAAAAGAAAAGTTTAAATAATAAATTTCATGTGAGTATTTAGAATAAAAGAATCAATACATAATATACGGTCGGTTAGAATTGTAACGAAAAAAAAACTGAAACAGATGGAAGAAGAAAGAACTCAATGAAAAGAGAGATGAAAAGAAGCTAGCATACCAGAATCCTTAAGAGGAGTATCGGTGGCCTCTTCTTTGATAGTAACAGGATTGTTTTTCGAACCCAGACCCAGAAAATCTCTCTCCATCGCCAACTTATAGAGCTTTCCTCCAATCCAAACCAAATAATTATTTCTCTTAACTGTGAAAAAGAAAGCCAAGAAAGAAAAATGATGCTTGCTTCTTTAAGTAGAGAAAGCAAGGAAGGGAGAGAGAGAGAGAGAGAGAGAGAGAAGAGAGGGAGAAAGAGATGGGGACACAGACTGGTTTTTTATGACAACTACGAGTGTAAGAATAAAGAAGTTTTTGTTTCTTTTTTAGTTATAAAATTAGATTGGTGGCACCCACAACGTCGCGGGTGGAATTAAATTTTTTTTTATCTAAAATAACTAAGAACATTATATATTTAAAAAAAATAAGAGAAGTGCTTGTTTTAAAAAAATAATAAAATTAATAATAGTTAAATCTTAATTAATTTGATAATATAATAAAAAAAAATGAAATAACAACAAAAAATTAAAAAAATATTGTGAAAATAAAAATAAAACAAAAAAAATATCAATCCTTGTTAATTTTTAGAACTCGTGATCCAAGTCATTAAATCAAAAATATTGTACATGAAAAAAAATTATGAAGCTCTATCCCTATATAATAAAACTTTGAAGGATCAAATGAAAAAATACACAAAAAAATAAAAAATAACAATTAAAAAATTAAAATTAAAATTAAAATAAGAAATAAATTAAAGAGCAACAATAAGTTTTCAGTTTTAGAGTTAAATTGAAAAGAATAAAAGCATTAACAAAACAAAAAAAATAAGAAAAAATGAGGTCTAAAAAAAAACTATAAATTTAGATTGAATAGTGAAATTAAAAATAATAAAATTTTTATAAAAGGTTCAAGGAAAAAAATCATAAATCTAAAGAATAAGGATAAAGTTGAAAACACCAATATATGATAAAAAAAATTAAAAATGTAGAATTTTTCAACGCGTTTTTTATATAAAAACATTTCTAAATGTAAATTTAAAAACTTATGTGTTGATGTAATTAAATAAATCAATAATCATTGTGTAAAGAAATTAAAAAAAATCATTAATGATAAAAAAAATAGAAAAAAATAAGAAACAATATAAATCAATATATTTAATATCGCAATATAAGTCATTTACCTAGTTGTGATGATAAATTTATTTATTAAAATCAATTTGTAATAGAAATCGATACAAACATAAAATTTATTGAGTAAAATAAAAAAGACATGTTATACAAGGTTATATGTATTAAAAATATTATAAAAATTAAATATTTTTTTATTTTTAAAAATAAAATTGATATATATAATATAAAA
Organism: Populus trichocarpa; assembly: GCF_000002775.5. Classification (NCBI taxonomy): domain Eukaryota; kingdom Viridiplantae; phylum Streptophyta; class Magnoliopsida; order Malpighiales; family Salicaceae; genus Populus; species Populus trichocarpa. Next base: position 3,020,700 of record NC_037299.2, on the reverse strand, counting down.
AAATACAGATGAATCATAATAACTTCTTTGAAAATTAAACACATCCAATATAATTAAAAAATAATATCTATTTAAAAAAAGCTAAATAAATGAAATCAAATCACAAAGAAGTAAAATACAAACTTAATTTTTTTAAAAAAAAAACATATAAAAAAGCTTTAGTTTTGAAAAATCAAAACTATATATATAAAAAAAATGAGGCCAAGTCAAGCGTCTGACCCATGAATAAAGCGCCCGCACGTGAGCCTTACTTTTTGTAAGTTAATGAGGCAAACGATGTGCCCAAATTCAGCTTAAAAAATATAAATAATGCATCATCTGCAATTCTCAGATTTTAGCTATTATGGTAGCCAAAAAAACAGGATAGGTGGTTTTTACCGCTTCAAAACCCTAAATCAACCTGAAAACTAAAAATCTTCTTGAGCTCATAACCTGTTTTTTATGCATTTTTAAAGTAAAAAAAAAAAAAACACTTAATTTGAACTTCCCTCATCATATGGAACCATTTGGAACAAAAATCTACCATTTTGGTAGCTGAAATCATCCTAACGACAACTTTCTCTCTTTAAGCCAGAATCCAATGATCTCTTCTCTCTCCTTTCACCTAAAAAGAACTAAAAATAATGAAAATAAATTTTAGTACCAAAATTATTTTATTTGAAATTAAAAAAACTGGTCACCTAAAAGATAAAAAAGATAGAGGACTCAAATGTACTTTTCAAACAAATTTGAAAGTCGCCAGCTATTTTACTTGTGTTTTTCACTTCAGTTCTTTGACTTTCAATTCAATCATTTCTTAAAAAAACATGCAATTGAGTGTTAATTTAGGTCAAAAAAGCCTAGTTATACAAAAAAAAAATTTAAGGATCAAACTAAAAAATTTTAAAAAAATTATTGCTCCGATCAAATTAAAAGATTATCCTCTCACAAATCAACAATGATTTGTGAGGGGATAATCTGTAATTTCAGCTGCAATGTATTTCCCACGAGGCTTAATTTCTGTTAATCAGTTTTGTAATTTGAATTAATTTTCAAAACTCTCACCAAAGCTCGAAGAACTTACTTGGTTGGTCACTTACAAAGAAGTCCTACATGAGTCCTAAGTTAATGTTACAACTTGTCTCGATTTTTCAGAAGATCTTAAAGAGGATCTTCACTTGCTTTATATTTGCAATATTGGTATTAAAATATCTTCACCTTCTATATGCTTTCACGCATCATATTTATTGTTTTTCAATAATAATTTTTTTAATTTAATGTGTATTTGGTAATATAATACAAGTTATTTTTGTAAAAATATTTTTCAATTGAAAATGCTTTAAAATAATTTTTTTAGTTTTTATTAATTTATTTCTAACATCAGCACATAAAAATCATTGAAAACACTTAAAAAAAATATTAATTTGATATTTTTGAAATGAAAAATACTTTACAGTAAAAGCAAACACACTCTTAGTCAATTTTGAGGGATGTAACTTAATTGGTTAGGCTCTGACTTTACTTTTCAAAGATCACCAGTTCGAGTGCCACAAATTTAGGGGTAACTAGAGACTTATATGGTCATTAACTTCAGGACCTCGGGGGATTAGTTGAGGAGCGTATAAATTAATCCGGACACCTATGATTAACAAAAAAAAAAAAACACACACACACACTCCTAGTCCCACTATTGTATGCTAACATGCAATGTTTAGTAACCCATCATCATCATCGTCTATATCAATAATTGAATTATCATCATAATTGTATCTTATCTTATGCTATTGTTATAAAACTATACTGCAATTTAATTAATTAATTAATATGATAGTCATCTCAATTATTTTTAAAAGATCAATTTAGTCAACAAGACATTTAACCATCTAAATATGAATTTATCATCAAAATTAAGTAAATATGACATAACCATGAAGCTTCTTTTTATTTTTTTTTTTTGGTCTTGACATTTAATAATACTTTATAGTTAATCTTGAAAGGGTGATTATTATCTAAATATAGTGCATTGGTAATTGGATAATGGATGTGGGGCGAGATTTGGAGTTTGAGAGTTGGAGTAGATCAGCCATTCAAAAGTAACTTTCTTGCCCCGCATGAGATCTAGGCCGTTGATTTAAGATTCCTTGTTATGGTAAAGAAATTAGTTCTCTACTGGATAGGGACCGGTCAGGGAAGCGGGTGCTGCACCACGTGCGTAACAAACTCTGACAGAGATTGGTAGCTCGCTGTCCAGGGCTGTTTTGAGTGACACGTGGCTTGTCCCGTGAATTATTTATTTTTTCCGGTAATCAGTTGTCGTGACACTCAAATATCAATTCGCTTGGTGAGAGTAATTAAAACCGACTTGGCATTTAATGTTCGTTTGGTGACTCTTCAGCTTCTAGTTTAGATACAATTTATTCAGACCATAGTTGAACTAGTTTTATTTTAACCATAGTTAAACCATAGTTAACTTTAAGAATCATCAGCCGGTCAAAATCTAATTTATTTAAAAAAAAAAAAATGAATTCATTTTAACTTTTTCTTTTTAAAAAAACTTCATACAACGCCATTTTAAATTCATAAATGACTCCCTCACCAAGTTTCAGAACAATTCATTAAGCACGCCAGCTTTAAATTGTGTTTTTTATAGATATTTTTTTATTTAGAAATATATTAAAATAATATTTTTTATTTTTTTATATTTAACATTAATACATTAAAAAAATCAAAATAATACTATAAAATATTAATTTAAAGTTTTTTTTAAATAAAAATCTATAAAAAAACAAGATGTTTCATCTTCTCGAACTACTTCTGTATGTTAGTCAATTAAAAATAATAATCCTAATACAATATCAATCTGATATTTTATTTCCCGCAAGGATAATAATCCACTAAAAATATCTTCAAAAAACACGTCTTCACAAACTGCAGCATCAAAGAAAATATTACTTGATATCTTCAACTCCAGGGAAGTTGAAAAACAGTGAGTTAACAAGTTTTGTTTCCTTTTTATATCAATCTGATTCTTTTGTTTTCTTTATTTTATATGTGTGTGTTATCCTTTCAAAAGTGACATGGAGAGATGTGAAAGAACAAATTATTAAGTAAGGCTCTAAGATATGATTTATATTATTCTCTAACACACCTCCTCAAGTGAAAGCTCTTTGAGCTTGAAAGTTGCATATATCCACATTACTTTGTGCTTAATTTTTATCAAATAAATGAGGATGGTGAGATTCGAACTCGTGATCACTTGGTCATCAAGGCTCTGATATCATGACAAATAATCATCTCAACCCAATAGCTTAAACTATTAGGTAAGACCTCAAAATATTATTTATATTATTCTCTAATAGGAGATTCTCAAGGGACAATCAGAATATACCACTACTTGAAGATGCAGTAACGCTTTTATTTTTTTTCTGTATAAAAAAATATAATTAAATAACTAAGAATATTAAATTAAAATCTCAATAAACTAAAGGGTCAGGACATTACTACTTGTCGATGTAGTAGCCCTCTATTTTGATCTTATATTGTTGTCTTTTATATATATATATATATATATATATATATATATATATATATATATATATATATAATAATAATAATAATAATAATAATAATAATAATAAACTCTTACTTCGCATAAATTCAATTTAATAAGCCATTAAATAAGTGTTTTTATTAAGATTTTTGTTTGATCCATAAGCATGTCATATGTTTTCCGAACAATAGAAATATCCTCGATCAGTTAGGTTTTTCTCATATTGAGAACAAGTTGTTCTTTGACTATGTCTTAAAATATACTCCACGCCACGACAAATACACTCTTATCAGTTACATAATGTTTTTCTTTTCCCTAAAAATCTTAATAAAACACACTTACTCATTTTCTGGCTATATATATACCGACATAATAAAATAATTAAAAGATAAAAAGATTTTATATTGGTGAATCCATCACCAAAATATGTAATATTCCGTAGATAAATCTAATAATGTTATAACAGCTAAATCTTCATTCTTTCCTCCTCCTCTTTAGTGCCTGCTGAATTTGAGTTCCAATAGCACGAATGTAGATTTAAAGTGATTGTTTTATATATATATATATATATATATATATATATATATATATATATGATTAAGGTGATTAGTTTGCTTGATTTTAGCTGCCTCGTTGAAATTAGAAGATTTATATAAATTAGGTTGGGTTCTGTACAGGGAAGGTGCTGGATAGATGCACTAAAACAAAAAATATAAACCATTGATTGAGACTTTAATTGAATATTCTTAGTTATTTAGTTATATTTTTTTAATACTGATAAAAAGTATAGAGTTAAAACAGAGCGTTACTACGTCATCAAGTAGTAGTGTTCCTGACCCTTTAGTTTATTTAGATGTCGATCATGAAGAGACACTTGATGTACCATTTAACGATATTGGCTCATCGACTACTGGTCGTAGATCTAGAGTCTCATCTGCTATGGATTCATATTCTGGCAAGTTAATTGCGGAATGAAAGTTGAATTTAAGCATGTAAAAAAACATGATTTTGTTTAAACATGACATTAAATTAATGTTAATGTGTTTATATAGCTTGGCGTTAATTATTTTATTTTTAGGTTCATAAATTTGAAAGTTGCAGGAACAATAACATCGACGATTAAAGCGTCGTTAGAGGCGCCTCTTTTTCAATAGATCTAGCTTAAAGATCATCCAAAATGAAAGCATGTGGTTGAGGTTTGGTGGAAAAAGTTCAAGATTAGTATGTAATCAAAATTTTCAATGGATAAAATATGTTTTAAAAATTTGAAAACTAATTATTTTTAAAAAATAATTTCAAGAAAATTTTTTGGTGGGATGAGACAAACTCAAGGGTGGCGAGACAAATCTGGAAAAATCATAGCACAATTAAGTAAGTTTTAATGTGTGATGTATACCTTTTTTTGTAAAATTTTAATATTTTTTGTTATATTTTTTTATTTTAATGAATTTTCGAATCAGGTTGTGTAATTTATGATATGAAGCACAACTTTATGCCAAGAGAAGAGTCAAATTAGATAACTTTGAGGTTGGAAGAATTTTAAACCTCCCCACATCACTAAAAGCAACCAGAAGAGATATCTGGATGATTTTAGGAGGCATTCACGGAATGAATTTTCAAACAAAATCAAGGAGACTCGCGGCTCTATTATATCAAGTATATATTAGGATCATTTTCGTTTACAAACTATATAGAGTGCCTGGTATGAGAGTTTATTTTAATTTCAAGTATTTTTCTTAAGATGTTACCTATAATTTATGTTTAACTAATAAGTAATAAATTTATTTTGCAAGCTACATAGTTTAGAAGCTAGTCTACTCCGATAAATTTGTATGTATATATATATGTCCCATGTCCGCATGATTATAGCCACCTTTAAAAAGATCTTAAACTATGGCTCCAACAGATATACATTAGACATCTTCTCAAATAAACTAATGATGAGATGTTGGCGCCATGTTTTTTTTTTTTTTTTATCAGAAAATATGCAATAGCCTTCCTACATTTCCTTTCTTTTTTCTTTATTATTTTGTGTTCTTGTTTATTAAGCTAAATTAAAACCCAAACTACCATCTTGTTTGTTTGTGGAAAGTAGTTTTTTTTGGAAAATAGTTTCCTTGTAAAATGGATTCATGAAAAGTAAATTATTTTTCGATGTTTGGTAATGTCATGGAAAATAAGTTAGAAAACATTTTTTCGTGTTTGGTTATGTCATGGAAAATAACTTATTAATATTTTTTTTCAAGCTTATTAAAATAATGAGGAACAAATCTTATAAATTAAAAAGTTGAATATGAATGAAATTGAAAAAAAATCTAATTTCATAAATTATCTCAAATAAAATAAATAACAATCAAAATAATTGAGATAAAATATAACAGATAAAAAAATTGAAAGATGATGAAATTAAAATAATAATAATTACAATAAATTATTTCAAATAAAATAAGTAACAAACAAAAGAATGAGGATCAATTTTGATAGATAAAAAATTTCAAATAAAAAAATAATAAGAGAAAAGCAAATAACAATCATAAAAATGAGGACCGTAGTTAATATAAAAATCGAATTTTAAGGGGTGGAATTGAAAAAAAAATAATAAAAAAATATATAGCAATCAAAAGTTTGAGGATCAAATTTGTTATAATCAACAAATAATATGATATTTCTAAAATTTTCACAATTTTTTAAAAGTGTTTTCCGTCCAAAATAAAAGGAAAACACTTTCCTGAAAACCAAGCTAAATTTTTATTTGACTACAAAGTGTTTTTTGTGATCAATTTTTTTAAAAACAAACAAACACAAGAAAATTTAAAAAATAATTTTTTTTAAAATTATTTTCCACCGAATAAACAAGACGTATATAAATCTTCTAAAAACTCTATACAACCAAAAAAAAAAAAAAATCCTCCCACAAGCTTTGTTTATCATATCAAAACCTACGTACGTTATGGCAGTTTTCTTGGATTATACTATAAAGCAGCCATGTTTTGTGCAATATATATATATATATATATATAAACGATGCCAGTAGAGACTCGGTCATGATACATGAATCCGTCAAGAATAATAATAAAATTATACAAATTTGAAAAAATCATTCAATCAGTTAAGAATATTAAAACAAATATATATGTATTAATTAGAGAAGAAGAGTTTATTAATAATATTGTCTCAACTTTCACATCCTTTAATACGTATTCAAAAGATTTTAAGTCTATGTGGACGGCAAAAAAATAAAATAAAAATAAAATCGTTATCCCCTTGTTTATCAACTTGCTAATAAAGAACAAGTGGTGGATTGTGAAAAGTAAGAGATTATATAATATTTCTTAGTGTTTTGAAGATTATGTATTTATGTTGAGATTTAAAAGTATTCTTATAAATTAGACTAATATCACGTTGATTTGCCATTTATCCCGAGTTATGGAGTATTATTATGGAACATTGATGAGAAAAATTGAAGGGTTAAATTGTAACTACAAAATATAATAACAATCTTAATTTAAAGAAAAAAAAGTTTAATATTAAGTAAAAATCTAAAAGTTGTCGGTTGTTTACTGTTGAGCTGACACTGTTCACACACTCACAAAACACTGTAAGCATATTGTTAGATTTTTTTTGATAGAAATTGTTTTTTATGGTGTTGTTCGTTTTTAATTTTTGAAAAGATTATTCTGATTCATCTATGTTTTTTTTTTAATTTTTTGTACAAAGAAACTTTATTTGTGAAAAATAAAAGATGTTTATTTTAAGATAATTTATAATATGTGTAGCCTTATATAATGTTTTTTTTTAATTTTATTTTACTTAATCAATTTAATACCAGTGTTTATTTTTAATATCATTTAATTGAATTAAAAATTAATTTTAATATATAAATTTAGTAAATACAACCGAGTAAATGTTTCATCTTACAAGTTAAATATCTTGATCTATACTTATCTTTTGATTTTTTCTATTTTATTTTTAGTTATCATTAACACCTTTTTTTGTTTATTAACACATATAGTGTTTAGTTTTTAATTTATTTAATTATATGTACACATGAGCTTTTCAACTTATACTTTAAAAAATTTATGTGCAATTCTTTTATAAGAGAAAAAATATCTAGTCGACGACAGATTGCGAGTCAAATGGCTAGTAATATCTAAAATTGAAGGATTACTCGTGCAATTAGGCAACCACAAGATTAGTAATAGTAAATTATTCCTAGTCTTTACTTTCCAATAGAATTACAACTTAGTCTTTTATGTATTTGTGTTTGTATTTCAAAAGCATTTAAAAAAAAAATTAAATTTTTTTTATTTGCTTTAAATTTTTTTTATTTCTGTGTTTTCAGATCGTTTTGATGTGATAATATCAAAAATTATTTTTAAAAAATAAAAAAATTATTTTAATATATTTATAAGTAAAATATACTTTAAAAAACAATGGAAAGAATCCAAAATGTTATAGGAGCGACCCAGGGACTAAAAAACAATTTCCTGAATTGTTAAGGCATAAAAAAGGAAAAGGAAAAGTATGACGAGGATTGCTATAAGAAGAAAGTAAGAAATGCCATGTGCAGAGAGCAATTGAAGAAGGCCCACGTGACTGGCGGGAGAGTCACGATCGGTCCCCCAAAATAGAGAGGTTGATATTGGAGGACAAAAACACGTGGTGGTCCCCGTTTGGCCAATTTACAGAGTGACGTCCTTATCCACAACTTGAATTTCCTTCAAATTGTTGGAAAATAAATTAATCGTCCCCACAATATTTGTCACGAGTTTTTTTTATGTCATAACAGCTGACCCAACAACCATGGACTGGGACCGCTCTAGCTGCCGATGGTTACTGGACCGCTCTCGCTACAGATGTGTTTTAATTTTTTTTTAATATATTAAAATATATATTTTTTAATTTTTAATATTAAAATAATTAAAAAAATTAATTTTAAATGTATTATATCATTCTTCAATTTACCTTCTAAGTAGATATCCATGCAAATTTTTTTTTTTATTTTGATTAAGCCTCATTTGGAATTGTATTTTAAATGAAAGTTGGGTAAATTTTAAAATTATTTTTGTTTAAATTATTTTTTATATTTTTAAATTCTTTTAATATGTTGATATCAAAAATAATTTTTAAAAAATAAAAAATATATTATTTTAATATATTTTTAAACAAAAAAACACTTTAAAAACTACCACTAACACACTTCCAAATATATTTTTAAATCTTTAATCATTTATTATATATATTGAAGAGCTTGATATTTGATATTTTTATTACAACAACTGACATTGAAAAAGTTGGTGTGCCTAGGATGAACTGACATGTGACCATTTCTATCAGGCACATGAAAACAGGTAGGCCCCACCATATTTTAAAAAAATATATAGAAAATTTATAAAATAAAATAGGCGTGAAAAACAAAAAAACATAACATAACATTAAAAACTTCAAAAATAAGTGGGACCATCTTTTTGTCAAGTGTGAGGTGGTCCCAACCACGTCAGCAATTTCAAAGCTCAGGTGAAAGGAAACTCAAATAGAAAATAAATAAATAAATAAGTGAAGGTAGATAGAATACAATGTTAGGACCTCAAACGTAATAAAATTAGGTTTTTAAATTGATTTTTAAAATAATATTTTTTTATTTTTAAAAAAATTATTTTTGATATTATCACATCAAAATGATTTGAAAATATTAAAAAAATATTAATTTAAAATAAAAAAAATAAATAATTTTCAAATTTTTTCAAAAATATTTTTAAAACACAAAAACAAACAAGGACTTAAATTGCAGTTTTTTTTTTATAAAATAATACCTTCACTTGAAAAATTTAAACCCCATCTAATTTATTAGAAAAAGAGAAGAAAATGGATTGTTATGTGGTGTTATAATTTATTTTTTTCATGGTTATCTTTTGAATAAATGAGCTTGGGTATAAGTTTCTCAAGACGCAAGGGAGTTTATTTTCCTTAATTGAAACGAGAAAATATAATAAAAGGATAGATTGCAAAAACATTATATTTAAGGATAAATCAAAGATTTTTTTAAAAAGTAAGGACATATTATTTTTTATATAAAATTGTTTTTGTTTAAGGATAATTTTATATTTGAGGATAAATAAAAGATTTCACATTGCATATTATTGTTTTTGTTTAGCCAAATATAAAATTGCCCCTAAATTAACTTTATAATTAAAAAAAAACATCATTTGACCTATTTTTAGATTTTTTTAAAGTATTTTCGTTGTTTTACTATGTATTTTTATTGTTTATTATTTTTTTATATTTAGTCAAATATCAAATTGTCTCTCAAATTAAATAATAATAACAAAAAAGCTATTGTGAAAAAAAAAAATACCTCTTTACTTCAAGTTTAAATTTTTTACTTCCAAGATCGTTTTACTGTTCAACTAAAACGAGAAAAAAATTATTTATTCCTACTCCATTTTAAACTGACAAATAGGCCATGTAAAAATATTTTGATGCTAGTGTTAGTGTTTTTTTTTTTTTTTGTGGGAAAAAAATTCATTATATTATTTTAATAAATAGTGTTTAATTTGAGTGTAGAATGATTTCTCAAGGCGTTTTAGGTCTATCAGTGTATTTAATTGAATTGAATTATATAACTTATCAAGGGGAAATGTTGTGATTTCACTAGTTTATATATCAAAAAGTACATGAAATTTTTTATTTGCCATTAAATTTGCTAACATCGTCTTAGACACGAACCGAAATAAACCAATGGAAGGCCATACCTGTGGCTTCCGTGCGGTCCAGCAAGATTCGCAAGCAACCACATAAATGCATAAAAAAATATTTGAATTTTATTTTGATTTTAGATTTTTTTTATTTTTATTTTAAATGTCTGATTATTTTTAATTTTACCCTTAAATCAATTAATGTTATTTTCCCCTTTAATTTTTTGTTTAACTCCATTTTGCTCCATTTTTAATTATAGATTATAGCTCCATTTTGCTGCAGTCTCGAAGACAACTCATTTTATCATTGAATCCCAAAAATCAATTTCCTATTATTATTATTCAAAAGAAAAAGAATATACAAGATTATATGTGTATTTTAATATTATTCCAACGAGAACATTACACACACACACACACGAGAAGCTTTTCAGAGAATCATCTACTACATGAACTTTCATAATTTTTTTACCCATGCGTATAACACATACACAAAATTACCACGAAGGATTAAAAGAAATAAAAATCACATAAATAAAGTATAATTGGACTTTCAAACTTGTTTAAAAAATGTTTTTGATTAAAATCCCCTTAATAGGAGAAAGTGATGTGATTAACTACTAGCATTAATATATATTTGGAAGCAGTTCTTATTGTTTTTTTTTGCAATTGAATTTGTAAACGTCTTTGAAAATAAATATTAAAAAATAAAACATTCTTTTTGGATCGTGGGGTCAGGACCAGTATTAGGTTGTTGAAATTGAGTTTTCAGAAAACAGTCCTTCCTGACATTGTGTACGGACCAGTTCATGAACCAGTTGGGGTTATTGTCTCCTCTTTTTCATTCACATGAGTGCTCCATGCTTAGTTTACTATTCATTGCTGTTTTCTTATCTATCTTGACTATTTGAGGAAAGAAAACGTGCGGCTGGCTAGCTACCTCTGTGAGAAATTCTGGGCCCGATCACCATTTATTTTTCCTCGTTCTCGTTTGCTTGAAAGACAAACTCTACAACAACCAACCCTATAACACCATATATATATATATATATATATATATATATATATATATATATATATATATATTTTTTTTTTTCAGGATCTTATCTCGTTCATGCTGTAAACATGAATGGCAAAATGACCCCTTTTTTCTGCATATAGATGAAGCACCTGTTAGATTTTGTTTTATTTTAAAGAATTGCCATTTGATGAAGAAGAGAAAGCTTCACCGGAAACTGTTTTCGCTATCTCCAATGAAGAAGAGATCTATATGATATCTATTACGGCCCTCAACCCCCTTGATATACTGGTAACCAGACCTAATTTTTTTGAAAAAAATCCACATTCTGATAGAGAAATATGCAAAACTTATCAAGGTTATTGCATTGTTTGACACTGGTGCAACTGCCTCCATAACAAAACCCATAATTCTTCCATCTCATTTATGAGAAGACACTTATCGGGTAGTTAAAACAGCAAATAACGAGGCTTTTGTACTAAAAAAGATATCAAGACCTATTATCATTAAGTTCTTTCTTGATTATTCTGTCACCCACAGTCTACTTGGTTCTAATCTTTCAGGAAAAGATCTTCTTACTAGGTTTGATATAATCTAGAATTTGATAAAGTTCATTGGGGTACCCACAGTCTCATATACAAGAGCCATATTCTTCCATGGACAAACATTCCCAACTTGTTTTTAATAGAAACATTTGTAGCTTTCATTATATAAATTGTGCGAACTTAATGTATATAATCTCATTCAAAGTTCCTCTAAAAGTGTCCTCAACCTCTTTAAACCAATCCATAATTCTTCATCACCCTAGCATTCAAAAGGAATGGAGAAACCAAATCTTAATGGGCATGCCAAGCATGGTATGTCAAAAACATAACTAAACAAGTCAGGAGAAAACTCAAACGTGTTATTGATTACAAGCATTTCAATGCCTTTCTGGCAAATCTTGAATTTTCTATTAGAAGGAAAGAAGTCCTTTTACAAAAACTTCTGAAAGCAGCCATATTTTCAAAGTTTGACTTCATCGGGTTTCTGGTAACAATTCTTATATAGTAACCATGTGGTAGACCTTGTTCCTCATATCATATAACAAAGGAATATCTCGTCCTCTTTGTTAAATAAGGAATCATAACAATGGTGCAATGGTCCACTATTCATTCCTAAACACTTCAATAACTTCAGCTAATAGCACACAATATACCATCTCTGCAAATCCTTTCTTATGGTAAAAGAATCCTGCAGACAGATGCTGGTGATAATTACTGGGGTGCAACAGTACTAGAAAAAAAAATGCTAAATGAAAAATTCGTGGTTATAAAAACGAAGCCTTTAAACAACCAGAGTTTCATTACCATTCAAATTTCAAGGAAATCCTTGCAGTGAAACGAGGAATTGATAAGTTTGAATTCAATTTAGCAAGATATTATTTCTATTAAACAATCTAAATTAAACAAAGATAAATACAAAAAACAAGAGAAGAGAAGGCTAGAGTTTCATTGATATTGTATGATTACTTTATTCTGAAAAAGTTATGTTAACCTAAATACAAAGAAATTATATATAGGTTAAAATAAAAATATTATTATACCCTTAATAAATAAAACAAAACAAAATATATTTATTAACATCTCCCCACAAACTCACGATGCTAGGTTCGATGCTTGTAGCTGCCGTATTGTGAGTTTGCCAACTAGAAAACAAAAAGGGGAAATAGAATGCGACCTGGTAAAGAAATCTGCAATCTGTAAAGAAGAAGAAGAAGAAACAAAAGGCAAAGTAATGATGTCATGCTTCAAATGATGACGAGTAAGATGACAATCGATCTTAATGTGTTTAGTTCATTCATGAAAATTTAAGTTGTGAGCAATCTAAATAAAGCTCTGGCTGTCATAATACATAGGGGTAGGATGAGAAAATGAGACTCCCATATTTGCAAGTAACCAATGTAACCAAAAAATCTCTTTGGTAGTAAATGTCATAGCACAATATTTTGCTTCAGTTGAAGATTGAGAAATAATAGATTGTTTCTTGCTCTTCCAAGAAATAAGAGAATCACCTAAGAAGATACATAAACCAGGAACAGACTTGCGATATGTGAGATCACTACCATGATCAGCATCAGAGTATGCATGTAGCTCCAAGGAAAAGGTGGATGGTATGCATGTAGCTCCAAGGAAAAGGTGGATGGAAGTAAAAGACTATGAAAGACTGTATCTAGAAGATATCGCAAAATACAAAGAATAGCTGCCCAATGAACGGTAGTAGGAAAAACAATAAATTGACCAATAACATGAACAACATATGCAATATCTGGATGAGTAATAGTGAGATATACCAAGCTCCCAACAATAGCACGATATAAAGTAGGATCTAACAAAGATAAACTATCAGAAAAAGAATACCTTGCGTTAACTTCAATGAGAGTATCTACAGTCTTATTATCAGTAAGTCTAGCCTGCTTAAGAATATCTGCAACATATTTTGACTGAGAAAGAAGGTAATCTCTGGGTGAATAGGCTACCTTAATACTTAGGAAATATCGTAGATAATCCAAATCCTTCATTTCAAACTGTTTAGCTAACTTTGTTTTCAAAATTGAAATACCATCAATGTCATCACCAATAATAATCATGTCATCAATATATAAAAACAGAATGATACGACCTGCATCAGTGTACTTAACAAAAAGAGCAGAATCATGACTACTAGAAACAAATTGAAGACAAGAGATCACAGTAGAAAATTTCTCAAACCAAGCACGAGGTGCTTGTTTGACACCATATAACGCTTTCTTGAGCTTACAAACATATTCAGAGTCATGTGAAACACCAAGAAGGGATTCCATATAAACTTTATCTTGAAGATATCCATTCAAGAATGACATTTTTAACATCAAGTTGAGAAATATGTCATGGACGAACTGAAGCTACTACAATAAGAGTATGAATAATAGTCATTTATGCAATAGGGAAAAATGTCTCCTTATAATCCATACCATATTGTTGAGAGTGTTTTTTTGCAACCAACCTAGCTTGTATCACTCAATAGACCCATCAGAATTAATCTTGATCTTATATACCCAATGACAATCAACAACACTCTTACCAGGAGGTAGATGAACCAAATCTTAAGTATCTGTCTTATGCAAAGCAGAAAGTTCCTGATGTATAGTTTGCTACTAAAAAGGATAAAAAATTGCCTCTTTATCGGAAAATAGCTTAGAGAGACAATGAATAGAAGCTAAAAAGAAAGTAAATGATGAAGAATAATAAGTATAAGCAAAATCTAGTAACTTTGTGGACTTACAAATGCGTACGGATTAACGTAAAGATAGATCCACAATCTCAAATGGAACTGAAGGGACCGTAGAGGAGAATGGAGTTTCAAGTGTGTTAAAGAGTAAAGTGTCAATACCTGCAGAATGATCAGTACGAATAGGTCAAACATGAGGAGGAGTATTTGAGGTACTAGGAACCTAAGATGATAAACTATCATAATCTTCAAAAAAAAATCTATACAAATAACATCAGATCTAGTCAAGCTATGAGTAGTGAATGGAATAGAAAAGAAATGTATATGCTCGAGAAAGACAACATGATGAGACACATAAAGTTGTTAAGTTATTAGATCGAAACAACGATATTCCATTTTACCTGCACCATAACTAAGAAAGACATAAATAACAGATCGAGAGGATAACTTACTGCGTTCTATATGAAGACGAAGAACGAAACAAGTATAACCAAAAACTCTAAAGAAGGAATAATCAGGGGCATACCCATACCACTTTTTAAAAGGAGAAAAACCTGAAATCTAAGAAGATAAAATTATATTAGTCAAAGTTACAGTAGTAAGAACAACTTCTCCCCATAATTTACTAGGAACATAAGTAGACAATAAGAGAGAATGAACAGTTTCGACAATATACCTATGTTTTCTTTCACCAACTCCATTTTACTCAAGAGTATCTGTACACGAAGTTTGGTGAATGGTTCCTTCTAAGGCAAACAACTCATAAAATTTGTTAGAGGTGTATTCTCCACCCAAATCACACTTAAAACATTTGATAACAACAGAATGTTGAGTTTTGACAAGAGCTTGAAAGACTATATATATCTCAAAGAATTTAGAATGATGTTTCACTAAATAAACTCAACAATAACGAGTATGATCATCAATAAAAGAAACATAATATCTAGACCCTCCTTTAATGGCAACAGGAGAAGGTACCCATATATCAGAATGAATTAAATCAAATAAAGAAGAAGAAACAGAAATACTTTGATTAAATAATACAGAAAATTTCGTCTGTTTACATCCACTACAATAAGAAATATCACAAGTTTGCAAATTTTCTAAAGCTCTTGTGGATGCTAAAAATCTCAAACGAGAAGACGAAGCATGACCTAAACAAGAATGCTATAAAAAAACTAGAAGAGGAAGGAGTCAAATGAAAATAAGACAAATCAACACTAGTAGTAGTAGCAGCAGCAACAACAACAACAACAAGTGACACTTTTGACCCATCCAAAATATATAGTCCCTTCTCTTTACGGTCTATCTTAATTAGCTTATGATATTGTAGATCCTGTACACAACAAAAAAAAGAGGAAAAAATGACTAAATAATTACCAGACTTACATAACTAACCAATATAAGCAAGATTCATTTTGAGTTTCAAAATAAGATAAACATTAAAGAGAGACAAGTAAGGTGTGATAATAGAACCAACATCTGCTAGGGGCATGAAAGTGTCATCAACAGTCATAACACGAAACAAACATTGCTTGTGGCAGTAAGGAGAGAAACTTCTGAAATTGCTTAGCAAAAGTACTAGGATCAGTGATGGAACCTAATCAAACTACTGCTGCAGTATTATGGTGCGATGTGGTGGTTTATAACCCTGAGGTAGTCTATAAGCCTTAGATTGTGACCGGCTGTCAAGCTTCCAAGCTTGATTATGCTATCTTAACTTTGGAATACTAAGCCTTCTAATGACCTTTCTACTTATAGAAATTGCACTCGTCGAAGGCAACCCTTGTATAAGGTTTATTCTGATGATTAAATAATGAGTTTGAGGGTACTGTTAGTACATAAGGATTATAAGAAGAAAGAATTTCATTTTCATAATAAGATTGGAGATGTATTTCTTCGGCTAATAACTCACTAACAATAGAGTCGACAGAAGACAGTGGAGAACGATGCAAAATTGAACCTCTAAGTCCTTTAAAATCACCGTAAAGTATCGTTAAAAACTGTACCAATCATTACTGCTTTCTACGAGCAATATAGGCACCACATGCCTTTAATTCTGCCGATTATGTAAGAGTTAATTGATCCTAAAATTCTGTCATAGCAGAATAAAATTTCTGAATACTCATATTTTTCTGGTGAAGAGCTCGTATGTCATTCTCTAATTGATACTGCTTTGCAAAATTTGATTGCGTGGATAACCTTTGTTGATGATCCTAAATTTTCTTTGTTGTCTCATACTTCACCAACTACGTACCTACGAAATACTCAACAGAATTGTTAATCTAAGTAATAATCTTTGCATTGTTTGCTTTCCAAGCATCTATCAAAGCAACATAACCCTTATCAGTACTCCTAGGTATCACATAAGTTTCACTAACATATCCCCACATCATTTTACCCTTAAGAAAATTTTTTCATCACATAACTTCAATACGAATAATTCTTTCCATCCAACCTCACACTCATAGACTAAAGTTACTTGTCTCTTTTAGTAGCCATAATCAATAAAAGAAAAAGATGCAAATACTAGATTGTAGAAATTGGAGGGAAGACAAAATACTAAATTGCAGAAACTGAAGGGAGGACGAAATAATAGATTGCAGAAACTGAACAAATATCCTCTCTTTACCCCGAACCCCAACAAGAACGTGTTGCCCCCTGCAAATTCTCGACCAACTCACTGCGGAGTTGGATCCGCGAAAACTATATTTGAGATTAAGTCTCATTTCATGAAATAATGATTTGATACCATGTTAAAACAATCCAAATTAAACAAAGAGAAATACAAAAATAAGAGAGGAGGAGACTATGGTTTAATTGATATTGCATGATCACTTTATTCTGAAAAAGTTATGTTAATTTAAATATAAAAAAATTATATATAAATTAAAAAAATATTATTCTATCTTTAATAAATAAAATAAAATAAATATATTTCTTAACAATTTTCTTGTTGAAATAAATATGTCAAGCTTTCAAAAAAATGCTTGAAACGATGCAAAATTAAGCTCCTTCCTCAACCACATTTACTTCGGTGGAAACAACAATGGTTTGATGATATTAGTTTGAAGTTAAACATATCAAATTAACATACAACTTTCTTCTTGATCTCTTATCAAGATATCCCGAAAAATCCAACATCCAACCTACCATTTTTCCTGTCTTTTTCTTTGACTTAATCCAATCTTCCCTCCTTGTTGATGAAAACAATCCTCATCTTGAACAAATTACTTCTGGGTTTTTCTGTCCACACTCTCCATCAGGTCCACTGTATATTACTCAGAAAGCATGGGCCATGTAGGAGATTATTTTTTGGCTTGTAGTCATTCATCCTACGTACCCTTTTCTCACTGTCTTCTCTACACACAGTCATTACATCTTTACCAAAACTGAGTTTTTATTCTGGATTTATCTTGCTAGGATATATGAATTTGGCTAACAAAGCCTTGCAGATTGTGTTGAAAGACCATGAATGAATGATCAAGAACAGCATCATACAATTTGGTACATGATCCTCCGTAATGGTCTCGGTCTCGATTCTTCAACATTGGATCAATAATTTTTCATTCCAATACAAATCATAATTCTCAAAGTCCAATGTTCTTCGAAGACCACAAGCAACAACTCCAACGTCTCGTTTATAATCTCCATGATCAAGAACAAGAAGATCTGAGCGATGATTTTGAAATCCTGGAATCGAGTTCTGATGATATTTCCTTCAATTCAGCAGGTGGTAGCTAGCACGGGATCAGAAGACCACGGATCCATGCCCCCTTGACGAGACAAGACCAGGCCATCTCTTCCTGAAAGATGCTCAAGCATTCGTCAATGCGTTCGTCAGCAGTCATTTCACTAAATCTGTCCATCTTTGAATATTTCTTTGCTTACATGTGTACTATTAAATCAGTGTCTGTCACATGTGTGCTGTTAAAACAGTGTCAGTGTGTTATTTTTCATCTTCTTTATCAAGCAGTGCCGGTCATCTGTGTAACACATGTATAATAATTATGGTTCTTGGTGAACAACGTGGAAGATCCTGATCGAGTATTACTACCCTATCGTAAATATTTGAGTCAGTTTATATATATTTTTATTGATTAATTTTTTATAATTTTAAAATTAATAATTATATAAGAATTCAGTAGTCATAAAATTTATAATACTCGAACTGGTAATTTCTGCAAAATAAATCCAGAATCTAACTAGTTGAGCTACACCCATTAGAATTAGTTTACTCTTTCTCTCTTAATCTCCCTTGTTTCCTTTTACTATCACTGATTCTTAGATGGTGTTTGAGAGTGTTGTTACGATTGTTTTTCAATGTGTTTTTTATTTAGAAATATATTAAAATAATATTTTTTTATTTTTTAAAAATTATTTTTGACATCAGCACATCAAAATGATACGAAAACACTAAAAAAATAATAATTTAAAACAAAAAAAATAAAAAAATTTCAATTTTCTTTTAAAATGCTTTGTAAACAGGTTTTAACCTCCGTCTTCAGATCCTCATTTTCTTTCCTTCCAGCCTTCCTTCTGTTGACATGATCAACTGCTATGTGTGTGTAGCCGAGCTCTAAGTTTTTTTTTAATCCAATTCACATGGTTACGGGTCCTGAACCCATCAATATGTCTATTTATTTATGTATATAAAGAAATGTTTTGTTATCCAATTCACATGGTTACGGGTCTTGAACCCATCAGTATGATCATCAATGATTTTTTTTTTTTTTTTAAGTTGAACCTTGTAATCATATATATCTAAAAAGAAAATCCCTTGATCAGTGATTCAACCGATATGAATTAAGGATGCGCTTCTTAAAATTAATTGGACAAAAAAAAAACCAATCTTAATTATTAACATGTAAGTTAGTACGAGAATGCTCCTGAGTCCTGACCATCAAATAAAAAGAAAAAAGAAATATATTGCACGTTTCAAGTGGTCATGAATTTCCAAAATAAAGAGGGCCAATATTCCAAGCTTGAGGATAGAAATGGTCAGCCGAACTTATTTTCCATCTATTATTTGTTTATTTTTAGGAAAGAGGAGGGATAGGCTCAATCCGATGTCTTAAACTCCATATTGTGGATATTTTTACAGTTGTATTTTAAAAATAAATAAGTTAGAAAAACACTTTTGAGTTTTGATTTTAAAAAAATATATTCGGTTAAAACTGTTGTGTGATGGATTTTTACATGCAAAATAGATGAAAAGTATATTATTTTAGCTTTTACAAAACTAAGGTTTAAAACACAATTATATGTGAAGTCAATGTAAAGGGCAGAAGCTATTTGGCTAATCAAATGATTTTTTATTCGTGGTTGGTAAAAAGTAAAAGCTACCATACTACCAAACGATCTAATTGATCTAAGAAGTTTAAGAATGGAGGGTCGATTATTAGCTTTATGTATTTATTATATTTGAAATTGATTTTCTAACACATTTATTTTTTAAAAAATGCTGTATATCTACCTTCAATTAATCATCTAAGAAGTTTAAGAATGGATGGTCGATTATTAGCTTCATGTATTTATTATATTTGAAATTGATTTTCTAACACATTTATTTTTTTAAAAATGCTGTATATCTACCTTCAATTAATCAAGTTTGTAAGAATATCTTTAATCTTTAGTTTTGATGAAGATACGATGAGGATCTCTCTAAATTGACATGAATATAAAAAACATAATATTCTTCGTCGAGTGCATGTTGAACAATTTATACCATATTATAATATATAAACTAAGAATGATTTACAGCACTAAACGGGTGTAATAAAATCAATTATACATCTCTCCATTATTCAATAAATGTAATTTAATTGATAGTTCAATTGGTCATGTTTTTTGTTTGCTTTCTAATAGTCACGAGTTCGAGTTCTCTCAGGGCCACTGAAGTCTTCCATGATCGTTAACTTCAGGGTCCGTAAAATTAATCGAGGTATATGTAAACTGGTCCAGATACTCATGTTAAAAAAAAAGAAGAAGGTAAATTAACCCCACCTGACATATGGTGACAACTCGCATTGTTCCCTCAATGAAAACAACAATTTAGCTACTACACAATTAACACACCACCTCCTTCTCTTTAGTTGCTCCCCTCGTTCATGGTGGCCCTCTGTGTTTTTCCTTCAAAAGAATTCCTTTTTCCGGTCATGTGGTCCTCATTTTTTATATCTTCCAATTGTTTTTTAATGTCGAGGTCTTAATCAATCAAGTTGACAATGGCACAAGATTCTATAGCGTGTGACCCTCAATTTAATCAAGATTAAAAACAAGAAAAAATAAATTTAAATTCCCATTTCTGTTTAGATAAGAGTGCATGTGGATGGCACGATTAAAAAAAAAAAAAACCCCAAACGCTATATTGTCCATAAAATACAATAGAGACAATGCATGGCCCTACCCTCTGATTTTAAAAAAGATCTCTGGTCACATTACAAGATTTGAACGGTCGACTCGAGCTTGGATTTTTCTGATAATATTTTAATGTACAATCATTGAAGAGAAGGTCAAGGAAAAACCCACGTTCTACATTTATGAACATTTGTGTTCTTTTCTGCCTAGAGTTGCCTACCTACCCCAATATAGACCTAGCTTGTATTGCCTCTATCATCCAAGGTAAGCGCAGTTAAAATTATATTTTTTAAAATTTAAAATTTATTTTTATTAAAAAATATTTTTTTAATATTTTTACTGATTTTAAAAATAATTTTTTAAAAATTAAAAAATATTATTTGATATATTTCTAAATAAAAAACACTTTAAACTGCAATCGCTATTATAATTTCAAATAAAATCTTAAAAATTAAAAGTTAGGGCATCATCATTGAATAATAATAATAAGAGGTGGAGCAAGAGGATATTTATGTGCTCCATGACACTCGAGTCTCTCCCACGTATCTCAATATATGCAAACTAGTATGAAATCTACTTTAGATGTTAAAAAAAATATCCACTGATCAATTATAACAATGAAAAATAAAAACAAATTAAGTTATTTGAAACTATGTCCAATAATTTTATCGAGTATATGTAATATAACAAATTGCTATTTTTTTAACTCAATGTTTTCTTTTTTTGAAATATATATATATATATATATATATATATATATATATATATAGTAAATTGTTTAGGCCTTCCGTTTGCGTGAAGAGGGATTGACGATAAGTTCGAAACTTCCAAGAAGCAAGCTAGTAAGGTTTTTTTTTATATATATAATTATTCTATTGTAAATTAATTATATTTAAATCGCTAATAACCTGTCTACATCATTATTTCGTTTTCCTGTATTTTGTTAACGGAATACATTGTACTTCAGCAATAATTTACACGTTGAAATAATAAATAACATGATCATTTTTTTAATCAAGATTTTATAAGAATAATGACATGATCATTTATAGGTGATTAAGGATATGCAGTACTCGAGAGTGTTTGTTTACGTGACAGCTTTAGCTTTTAAAATAAATCATACAAACAATATATTTGATAATATCAAAACTCAATTTATTATTTGTGTGGGACCTCATATAATTTATGCTGAAACCATCGGTTTGTCGAAAGCAGCTGAGAGCTGCTTTTCCCCCTGCTGTGTCTGTGCAGAGTGAATTAATTTACTCGGCACTATTCACTAATTAATTCACTGGGCACTGTTCACGTGAACAGTGGCTCCACTGTTTATTGGGCCGCGTCCAACCTAGTAAAAAAAATCTATTTTTTAAAATTATGTTTTACTTGAAAAACTAGTGTTTAATATTATTCAATAACACTACATAAATTAGAAGGAGATCGCATGATGACGTAGCATTTGCGGAATTTGATTGCAATTCTAATTTTGTTTATGATGATATTTTACCTAATTTTGTTGCACACTCAAAAAACCATGAAAAATATAGTCCTTATTGGATGAATTTCATACGTGATGAAATTGTAGATAAGTTAATGGAACAATAAAAAATACTTGATATAAAGTATTATTTATTTAATGATGTAATAATGGTAGTTAAATCTACAATATTTATATTAAAAACCATCAATACTAATATATATCATTTTTAGTTATTTTATAACATCAATTTGAAAAGCATATTTAACCATACACATTAAATTAATTTTTATTCAACCTCAATTTCAATCACAGCTTTAACCAAACATATATAAATACCAAACCAACCTCAACAAAAAGTACTTTTCATAAAACAACTTTTTTCAAACCACAACCATAAAAGTTACCACAATACCAAACATACATACAGTGTAAGGTTTTATGATAACCACCCAACTCCCTCTTTCTTTAAGAATATACTAACCCACTCCATTATTGAACTGATGCAAGTGTAGTTATTTTTTTAATATAAAAATATCAAAGTATTATTGTTATGTTTTTTAGTTGGGAAAAAAATTAAACCGTGTGAGGATTGACTTGATATGATTTGGTTGACTTGACAGAACCAAAAACAACTCGAACAACCACTAAAAATATAATTTGACTAAAAAAACTTCAAGATTTTTTTTAAAAAAATATATTGAGACAGAACATATTGGATCGACCCATATCAACCTGAATCAACTTGTTAAATCCACGACTCGAATTATAAGATTGAGATAACTTTATAGAAATTAAATCAAAACAAATTATGAAACACAATTATCAATCAACCTAATGTTGAATGATGAAATTAGAGAAAAAAAATCAATTAAAAAACCCCTAAAAAACATAACCTGATTCAACCTGGATTAAACAGCTAAAATCATGATTTAAGTAACGAGACCGAGATAACCTTATAAAAAAATAAAAAAATTATAAATTTCAATTCTAAAATAAATAAATAAAATGACAAAGAGATGAAAATTTTATTGCAATGCATTTGAAAAACCCAAACAAAAAACCCACAAACTGGACTAGATAGAACGAGCCTAGAGGCTAATGGGCCTGAAAAACAGACAACACATATCTCAGCCCACATACCAGTTTCGGTAAAACCCATTAGATCTTGTCATCCTCTTCCTCTTTCCTTCATTTCAAATCTTTCCTCTCCAACAAGTTGTCAAATTTTGTTGAAGGATAATCTTTGAAGGTCTCAAATATGTTGGAGAGGAGGAATAAACATTATTTAGTTGCTTGTGTATTAATGAAGGGCAAGGCAAGTTGATGATGAATTAAGTTTTTTTTTTTTAATATAGGAGGTTTTAAATTCAATTGTTAAATAATAATATTTTTTTTTTATAATCTTTAATAGATTATTTGAGATTATTTATAAGTCAATATTTTTTTCATTTATTAAATTAAAATGTTTGGTTTTTAAGATATGAATATTTTTATATAAAACTTGATAATGTATAACTAAATTATTTTATTAATTGTTAAAATATATAAATAAATATTGATTGCAATGACATAAAATCATAGTAGATAGTATATATGGGGGCGCCATGTGTGTGTATAACCGTTTAAAATCAGATCTCTTGAAAATAATAATAATTAAGAAATTTATACAATTTATTTACTAGCATAGTTAAAAATTAAAAATATATTTTTTCTATCACATCTTTATTTTAAAAATAGAATAAATAAAAAGAAAAGGAGCTTCATTATATGAACACAAAAATTATTTAAAGTCCTACTGATATTTAGGACGATAATATGGTATTAGAATGAATGTTTTTATTTGAAGGAGTTATTTTAATAAATTAGCAAAATTTGTCAAAATAAATAATTTAATGGAAAATTTTCCTGAAATGAGTAAATGTGATATAAGACAATAATGAAAATTTTCTTATAAAAAAAATATGGATCCAATTTAATAATTTGAAAAAGTTATATTATTTTTGGATTTTATATTATTGGTTTGTTTGGCTTCTTTTTAAGATCTTTTTTTTTTTTAGTTTTCATAGACAAAAATTAATATTAATTTTAAAGAAGCTAAAACAAAGAGGGACTTACTGTAGCCAAGCCCTGCTGTAGTGGAAAAATGACGCAGTTGTCCCAAAAAAACAAAGTGATTTTAAAAAAAATCTTATGTATTTTTCTTCACTTTGCTCCTTAAAGTTCTAGATTTATACTAAAGAATCCCTAAACTTCATTTGTATTACATTAAGGTCCATAAATGTAAAGGGAGGAGAGAGTGGTTCGATTTTTTGGTTTTCTAGAGTGATTTTGAATGGTTTTTGAAATTCAAAATAAAATATTTACATGTCTTTAAGATGATTTTGGATGTTTCTAATGAAAACAATGTAGAAAATGAATGGAAAGGGCCACAAACACGCCCCTGTTTTTCTGATAGCATATGGAAATTGCAAATGGGTAATGCTCTCATTGCTTGTGCATTGTCCAACTTTTTATTTATATAAAAAACAATTCTAGAGTTTTGGTTGTTAGAAAATAATATAAATTATATCTTGGAATTTCATCTAACAGCTTAAACTATTGGGTTGAAATGATTTTTTGATATGGTATCAGAGTCTTAAAAAGTTATGAAAAGTCAATAAAAAATTAAAAATAAGAATGTTTACGAAAATTTTTATTCGATATCAATTATTTGTTTTTGTTTTTTCCACATCCCAAAATAAAAGATATGTATATGTTTGACCTAAACAGAAATAAACTCTAATTAACTATGGGCTAAAAATTAAACTCAAATAACTAACTTAAAAGAATGAGTAAAATAAAATACAAAGCTCAAGTCTTGTATAAATAAAAGCCCAATCCATGTATTTTCAAACAGTAATTTTTGAGTCTTATAGAAAAACCTTCCTGATTGCTTTGAGATTTTAACTCTATAGTAAATAGAATCTTTAAAATATTCTAGCAATATTTTAACTCGATTCAAATGCTGGATTAAAAGTTCTAACCATTAACATAAAGTTGTTTACCAAGCTTTGATACATGTTAAACAACCTCATATCTTGCTTGTGCCATTTTAAAAGGAATTCTTGAAGCTTTCTCAGCTCAAATATCATGAATCAACTCAATGAATGTATCTTGGCTTTTTTTATTGTAATTGGTCTAATCAACATATGTAATGAATTTTATAGGGTTGCTCATCAGTTTAGAAAGGTTTAAGCAAAGAGATGGGAAGGTAACCAAACTCATGACTTTGATTTGGACAGTTACAACTTGGTTGGTTTTATCTATTGGCCCTTGAGGATTGATTTTTTAGGTGCCTTCACTCTTTTCCAATGCCATTGGTGCTTTGGGTCTGCCTATAGTTCCAGAGTTCCAGCCCTAAGTGTGGTGTTTTTTCATAACAAAATGAATGGTATCAAGGCGATTGGCATGGTGTTTTGTATCTATCATCACCATCTTGATGATTGCAAGTCTAAGACTGAACAGTATTCCAGTGTATAAGTTTCCGGAGTTTTACTTGCTTAAAGGTTCATCTACGAGTAAGAATGGAAACACAAGTCTCAGAATAGAGCAACTATGAGCTTTCCAAGTAACGCACACCATAGAAGGGAGAATGAAAAAGATCAGAGAAATCTGGATTGTGCAGTAGTGTTTTAAATAAATGTCAATACCAAATGTCCGAAAAACAGATAACATAGATTCCATAAAACCCATAAGATTTTCGATCCTTGTGCAGTGACAAACAACCTTGACTAAATTAGGTGGCAATCACTATATTTATTCCTTATATTTATTTAGTTCAACAGAATAGACTCCACTAAATCCCTTGCACGCAATGTTTTGATTACAACGAGCTAAATCTAAGTAGAGAAGCACAATGAGGCCATGCTATTCTTAAATTTCTACTATCCTTTGCATGCCATTTCCCTATAGGGAATGATAATTATCTCAACATTTAACGAAAAAAAATGCCGTGCACACAGAAGTGATATCATTCATGAAATGTCAAAAAGAAACAAGAAGAAGAAGAGAGAATAGTTCTGCAAAATTTGAGTTCAGGGAATGCGAAAGAACTTGCATTTAAGCAACTACGAAACAGTTGTTATGCCTATATAATATAAACTCAACCATCTAGCAGGCTGAGTTGGAAGTGACCTTTCCCCTCCCCAGCGTCTTGAGGTCGAGTCCTCATAGAAGCCCAAACTACAAATATAAGGACTTTCCAAAACCACAGCAGAACATGCTTCAGCCTTCAAGACAGTTCAACAATTTTTCGTTGCCTTTTTGAGCATTGTTTTACAATACCTTCAGTTGAATCATTGTTGCCAGACTTGCATGTTTTGTTATTATCATTGCCATTGTCTTCACCATCACTTTCAGTGTCATCACTGGCCTCATCATCGCTTTCGCTTTCATCACTTGTGTCTTCTGATTCTGATTCACTACTGCTAGCAGCCAAAGAATTCAATGGATGACCATTACCTATTGCAGATTCAGCAGCAGCTACAGCTTCAGGAGTATGAAGATCAGCTATACCCAGCATCAAATCCTGTAATCAAGACATAAAAATAACTCCGTAAGCTCAGGGAAAACCATGGGCAGCAATGATCTAAGGATGGAGGATAGAAAGCAACTGTCAATTACCATCTCAACGACTTCTGATTCATTTCCAGTTAGCGTTTCAATGTCATATTTCTCAGAATTATCCTATATTTTAAGAGACATGTAAAATACAAATTAGTATGATTATGGTTGAGATTTCAAAAGAAGAACAAGAAGAATCTCCTCATCACAAGTAAGCATACCTTTGCATCTTCCTGCAACCGCTTATTGGCTTCTGATATGACTCCTATGAAATCTCTCACTTTTCCTAGAACTGTGGCACAGCGAAGATGTCAGCTAGCATTGTTAAAAAATACCAGGGTTACATTTCCACATTCTATTGTTCTCTAGGGCATGATATTGCAACAAAGTGGCAGACATCCAATTCTAATAGAGAATAATTATTTCCAGTATTACGTGAAATCAAACCAGAATTATGAGTTTGGCATCACACAAACGTTCTTTCAGCATTGACCATTCTATACTAATTTTGATAAACACTTTAAAGAGTGAAAGTTGAGACCAAAACCAAAGACAGTACAGTGTGGACCTGCCCAACAATATTATCCTCCTATTCCATCAACAAACAGCAGAACAATCTTACTGCAAGCAAAAACACAGCTCTTCAGGATGTCTAGCACAATGTTCCATTGGCCATTTTAAAGATCTTGAAGGTAGCAACAATTATTTTCAACAGGAATTATGTTCCCAATATTACATGAAAGAATGAGATAGCAAACAGATAGGAGAGAATAAAATTGAAGATCACCAACCAAAGGTCAATTTCTTCACCAAAAATTTACACAAGTCTTATCCAGCCAGAAAATAAATTGCTAAATATCTAACTCAATAATGTTGATAGTTAAACTTAAAAAGTGGTTATTAAGAAAGTTGAAGAGATAGGTCTGCATTGATCTTGATTGTTTTGTTCCTTCTGCACAGCATCGATTCATAAGAACACTAGAAGAATATCTACAGGATTCCCTTGGTTAAGCATGAACATTGTAGAAGACCAACAAACAGTTAGACCATCTTTGGGGGATAAGAACACCACAGACCAGTCTTTAACCAAGATGAAGCAATTGCCAGCAATTCATATTGAAAAACAAGCAAATACAATTCCAATCTGAAACTTTGGATATCATGCTTAGATGCAAAAGAAAGGGTAAGAAACTTTGCCAAACCTCCTCCTAAACCACAAAGTTGCGAAAATCACTCAGATCCTTCTCCAGTAAGGGTATTGCATGCAGCTTAACTAAAGAAACTAGTATTGATGCCCATATTAGAGATAATAACCAATTACATAAACATGTAGAAGATGCAAAGCTGCTTGTGCCCTTCCACCTCATTTTGAACCACCATTGTTTTTAGTTAACTTTAGATTCACTGCAGACTGGAACCTTACGTCTTTCTATTTGCTCTTTTCATAAAGAGAAATCTTCCCTAATAAAATCACAGACAATCACTACCAATAAAAAAAGCAACAAAATTGCAAAACCCTATTTGCGCTAATTTCATTATATTGTAAAACAGACCAGGTATGTTAATCAGACCCCCTTTTCTGAAAAAACTTCAATTAACCTCATGAATTCAGTTTTGAATACAAATATCAGTATACTATGAAAAGAATAACAAGAAAATTAATTTTTGTAGTGACACAAATAAAGGATCAAACTTTGCAAAGAAACCAAATATTGAACTGAATCAAATACCTTGACTTTGAGGAACTGGAGTGGTTAAGGGCTTTCCATCAGCTGGGGGCTTCCTGGGTCCAGAATCTTTCTCACATACACGAAGTATAGACTCTGCACACATATATAAACACACACCATTATGTAAACATATATGCCTCTTCTACTTAATAAGAAGAAAAGGAATAGTTAGAGGGAGAGGTTTACCAAGGGATGATGGTGTTACGAAATACTTGTTCTCCAAATGCAAAAGGTCTTTGCTTGAAGAACCCATCTCTGTTTGAGAACTGTGACAGTGAACAAGAACTCAGTACAAATAGTCAGTTTGGTTGCAGAGAAAACAAAGCAGAAAGTTTTTGTCAGGGGTTCTGTTGATAAGACAAAATTTTGGTCTTAGAACATCATAAATGTCGCAACCAACATTCAGAAAACAGTGACAAACTCCCCAACTCAGCTGAAAACTCACACCAACAGAACTTCAATGTAATAAATTGTTAGGGATGGCAATGGGTAGCCATGCATCGGTTTTGTTACCATCCATACCCGAATCCGAACCCAAAATTACTATCCATACCCAACCGGAAACCCGACGGGTATGGATTTTTGATACCCAAACCTGAACCCGATCAGGTTTCGGACATCCATTGGGTATCCATAACCCCGCCACTATTCATGCAGTTATCAATAAAAACCTTAAATTATCAATTCAATTCTGTACTTTTGGGACAAAAACAAACAAGATGATACTCAGCATAACATAACTTCATTCTCCAATACGAGCATAGAACTTGCAGGAGTCAATTTGAGAAATCACAGTACAAAGAGTTACAAGCCCTACAAGAATTGGTGATTGAAGACAAGTAAACACAAGACACCCAGCAAGATATAACAGGAAAAGCGAGAGAAACTATTATCCAGCAGTTTTCATAATAACCTGAAATCTTTAGCTCCTATTACTTCCTAGCTAGAAGCTGCTGGAACTAGGCAGGACAGGCTGTTGGAGATGCTGCTTCTGCCGCTGCTACCACCGGCTGGAGAATAGAGTGAGAGGAAGAGAATTCTGAGGCTACAAAGACTAGAAACCAGAGGTTTTTTTATATAGCTTGGTATAAATATAAGTTTAAGGTTATTAATACATCTAGGTAGGGTTTCGGGTAGGTTACAGCGACCTTTTGTGATCGGGTTTTACCCGAACCTAATCGGGTAAAAAATTAAAAAAAAATACAAGGGTTTAATTTCTTAATAACTTTTGAATAATATTTTACGTATTTGTTTAGATTAGGTAATGAAGATTTTGTTTTTGATTATATTTTAGAAAAAATCCAACGTGATTTTATTCGGGTGAAATATGTATTTACACCTTAACATCCGTGTATAATTATTACACCTTAACATCCCTATTAACATGTGCTCGAACAAAAGAATTCACACAAGCTCTTAATAGTATTTATATTTTTGTATTTAAAAAAGGTTTAAAAAATAATTTTTTATTTTATTTTTCTTGACTTCAAATTAAATTTTTTGTGTTTTCAAATTATTTTGATATAATGATGTGAAAAATAATTTTTTAAAAATAATAATAAAATATTATTTTGATATATTTATATCTGAAAAACATTTTAAAAGAACATTATTATCAAATTCTCAAACATTCATTAAGTTTTTTTTTTTATTTTCAAACCACAAAATAAAAAAAATCAAATTCACAAACAGAGCTTCACTAAATTTTGAATTTTGTTTTATTTAAAATTAATTTTTTTATATTTTTAAATTATTTTAATATGTAGATGTTAAAAAAATAATTTTAAAAAAATATTATTTTGATATATTTTTAAATAAAAAATACTTTAAAAAACAATTATTACCCCACTCTTTAATTTTATTAAAACACTCTAGAATCTTTTAAAAACATTTCATGAATATGACGTGAAATATAGGATTTTTATTGAAAAATAGTTATTTTTTTATTTTTATTTTTTATTAATTTAAGTAAATAATTCTTTTTAATTTCAACTTTGGAACTCAAGGCATTTCCATAGTAAAAAATATACTTTTGTCAGTTTTTTAAAAAATCTTAAAATCATTACTAGTTATTATTAACAATATAGTTCAAACCTAAAAATATAGAAAAACAAATTAATTGAATAAGTTATAAATTATATAATTAACGGTAAAAAATAAGATTGCTGTTGTTAAAGTTAATTTTAATTTTATTTATCATTTACCAAAAAAAAAAAAGTCACCCCTTTTTAACACAAAACCACCTTTCAGTCTACTTTCAGTCATATCCTTCTCTCTTTCCCTGCATCCAACCACATTTCTGTCTCTCCTCTCCTCCAATCAATCTTAAAAAAAAAAAACCACCGCCATTCGTCTCTCTCTCTCTCTCTCTGAATAAGCCAAAAAACACACACACACACCTCCTCTTCAAATGTCACTGGTCTCTCTTTAGCAGCTCCTCTAAAGGGTTGCTGTTGCTGCTGCACAAAAAGAAAACAAAAAAGAAACCCTAAAACGAAATGGTGTTCAAGAACAAGCTGTTTTTCTCATCTTCAAAGAAATCAGAAACTTCTAGTCCTGATGGATCCAACAACAGTCCAAGATCAATCGGGTCGAATTCACCGATCCGATCCGACAAGAAGAAAGCCTCCAAATCTAAAAATTCAACCCCAACTACTCCAACTAGTACTGGTAGTTCTAGTAATTTTACTTGCAAGCAAACCCAAGTTAAAGATGGGGTAAAAAAGAAAGACTCGTTTTTTAAAGGCAAAGAAACTGTGAACCAACCTCAAACTCCTACCAAACCCGGGACTTCAAATTCTGGGACGGGTTTAAAATCCAAAAAAGGTGATGTTTTGGTTGAAAATAAGGAGAAAGAAGCAGAAAAATCGTCAGTTTCGCCGATTTTAGCATCATCTTTGGGGTTAAATAGGATCAAAACAAGATCAGGGCCATTGCCACAAGAGAGTTTCTTTGGTTTTAGAGGTGATAAAGGGAGTGGTGTATTGGGGTCTAGTAATTTGTCAAGGCGTGGTGGGGATGGAGGGTCGGGTTCGAATTCAAGTTCTTTAGGGTCAGGGAAGAAGAAGGAAGGGATAGAGGGGCAGAGTAAGTTGACGGGGTTTCAAGAGAGTGGTAACGGTGGTGACAATTGGGACAGTATGTCTACAGGAAGTGGAGGAGGACAATCTAGAGAGGTCAGTCCTAATTTGCAGGCAAGGACTAGGTTGCAGAATGGGGAGTCATCTAGTGAAGCTGGTATGATGTTTTCCTTTCCTTTTCAGTGATGTTACTTGCTTATTTCTTAATTGGCATAGCTTTGAATGTTGTGAACTGCTTGCTTTTACTTGTTGATTACATTTGGTCGCATATTTGGTCAAGTGTATTTGACTAATTGGAAAAATTTGCTTTAGTGTGACATCTTTTTAGATGTGTAGTGAGGGATGACTTTGTGAATGTAGGATATAATTGTTTCCAAAATGTAATTGTTTGTGTATGAAGTGATGATAAAATGATGATAGAGACTAGGTGATGCACTTTTTTAGGAGAATTTGTTGTTGTCTGAGAATTGTAGGTGTTTAGTTGGGGGTGGCTTGGTGAATGTGGGCAAATGGCTGTTTAAACAATGGAATCATTTATGCCTGGCATGATGATAGAAAGATGATTGAGACTGCAATGGGATCAGAAGAGGATTCCTATCCTGGAAAAAGAAAAAGGATATATTTTATCAGGACATCTGTGAACCCGAAGTCTCATACTTGCTCTTGTTAATCCTCTTTGGTCTCTTCCATAAAATCACCTGAAATGGGATCTACTCAATCTTAAGCAAGATCTAACCCCTTGCATCCTCAAAGCCTAGAAGGTAGGTGACTTTGGTGAGGAATTCTCTAGAGGAGCTGCACATATCCAAGTAAGGGTTAGTGAAGTCTATTGGTCATTCAAAGGCTTGCTCTTTGCTCCAAAGGTTATGCAAAGGTTTGGAAGAAAGCCCACAATCATCTTGTTGAAAATACTACTGGTTGACTTTTTAAGTTGCCTTGATGGGAAATTTTGCTTAAAATAACATAGCTTGAATGATGCCCCCAATTTAGATTTAAAATTTTCTTAAGTGGAATAATTTGGGAGCATATCCAGATTTCAAAGTTTGTCCAATGCAGCTGTTTCCACTTTTTTAGTCAATTTGGAAAATAGAGGACTAAAGGCCCGCTTTTGAGTAATTAAGGTTTGTAAATACTAAGAAGCTTTCAGTCACATCCTTGAAATGTAACTCATTGTCTGCTGTGAACTGATTTTGAAAACTTCCATAGAATTAAATCTGAAAGGAGGATGATTACGTTTAGCAATGAGCTTCTAAGTACTCACAGCTCCTCAATGAACTTTATGACGGGTACCTGTAAGATATGTGGATTTTCGAGATTGACTGGAAATAATGAGTGATAAATCATTTGCAATTTCACCTTTGCTTAATGAATTCTTGGATCTGACCTAACAAGCAATGCATTAAGAATGATGGAACTGAAGGGATTTAAAATTGCACCAGGACCATATTTTGTGCATTTGTTTTTGCGATGTTCCAACATGCAATATACCATGTAACTTAGTTAACTAAGTAATGTTTGTTTCCCTAAATATAAATTATCCAAAATAAATTCTAATCTTTGTATCCAGAACAATAATTTATATAAGGAAAAGTTCAAATTAAGGTGTCTAATTTTGGTGGAACTTTCAGAATTGTGCTTTAGTCATAATTGCTGAGTTTGTGCAAAAGAGTTTCCATTTTTCATAAAGAAAAATTGTGGAGTTAGTGGGGATGAATCTGTATACCCTGGTTGATTGAATTATATCAAAAAATAGTTTGGAAGAGATACAATTTAGTAGGTCCTTCATCATGTCAAAACAACAGGGGCTGTTCAAAATGAGGTATTGAAAATGTTGCATGCATTCACATGGACCAGATTGGCACGATGTGTTACCAGTGAAAATTTTGTGAGGCGCGAGTTGTTTGGACAGCAAACTTGTTCATGTTTCTAAACAAAAGAAATTTTGGTGAGAAGGAAAGATACATTGTATGTTGATAGTACTTCATGTGTAAAAAGAATAAGAGAGATCATCTTTTATTTAACTATTCAATTGCAGCAGAACTGCAATTAAACTTCGTCAATTTGCTGGGAATTGAGGCTTTTTCTTAAATTGTCGAGAAGTTAGGTGGTTGTACATAACGGGGCCCTAGGGTGCTATGTTTTCATCATTGGAAATGATTTTGTATACAGAAAAAACAGTGTGTAGAGTTGCAACTGCCTTAACTTTTTTTATTTTATCTGCGTATGTAAAAGGATTGTCCTGTGGGACCTTCTCTGAAATTCATACCAATTTAAACTTTGTAATGTGGAAATGGTTTCTGCTCATGGAATGTTTTAACTCATAGGCAATGTTCTTAATGTCTTTTCTCGTAAAAAGACATTTCTGATATTTTGTTACCATAATAGGTCAACATAATTCATCATGGGGGCACTCTGAGAGCTTGCAAAGCTCTGATGTTTTTACACCTGAGGTACTGATGAAAGGATTTTTTTTGGTACTATCTGTGAATTCACTTGTCTTCTACTCGGTTACTTCGTCTTCAGTTAGTTTTCCTCACAACGTTGTTTTAAATGTTTGCTTTTCTAGACTTATGATTGTAACAACCCAAAGGAGTCTGAATCTCCCAGGTTTCAAGCAATACTTCGTGTGACAAGTGCCCCTAGAAAGAGGTTTCCTGCTGATATCAAAAGTTTCTCCCATGAATTAAATTCCAAAGGTGTACGACCTTTCCCATTTTGGAAGCCTCGAGGGTTAAATAACTTGGAGGTAATGCATTAATTTGTGTTATATCTCCTCTAGATGGTGCAATGTGCTCTAGGAAGTTCGCCTCCAGATTAATTTTCTGGTTTTGTACAGGAGATCTTGGTTGTCATACGGGCAAAGTTTGACAAAGCAAAGGAAGAAGTGAATTCTGACCTGGCTGTCTTTGCAGCAGATCTGGTTGGAATTCTTGAAAAAAATGCAGATAGTCATCCTGAGTGGCAGGAAACTATTGAAGACTTGTTGGTTTTAGCTCGGAGTTGTGCTATGACATCACCTGGAGAGTTCTGGCTTCAGTGTGAAGGTATAGTCCAAGATTTGGATGATAGACGCCAAGAACTTCCTCCAGGAATACTGAAGCAGCTCCATACCCGAATGCTTTTCATCCTTACAAGGTGTACCAGATTGTTGCAATTCCACAAGGAAAGTGGGCTGGCTGAGGATGAAAATATTTTCCAGCTTCATCAGCTTAGGCTTTTGCAGTCTGCAGATAAACACATTCCTCCAGGTGTTGGTAGGGATGGAAAAATTTCTAGTGCTCCAAAGAAGGCAGCTTCGGCAAAGAAATCATACAGTCAAGAGCAGAAGGCTGCATCAGTAAGGAAATCATATAGTCAAGAGCAGTGTGCTTGGGGCAGAGAACAAGATGTACTGCCAGGAAAATTCCTCTCCCCTGCTGATAACACTCCAAAGAGTGACGAATCTCCTACGGGAAGGAATCGGATCTCTTCTTGGAAGCCACTCCCATCTCCTCCTGTAAAAATTACAAAGGAAGTTGTTCCTCCAAGGGGGCAGAATGATGATAAGAATGAACCTTTGAAAACGTCAAATGACAGGAAAGGAGCTTCTGATGTGCTTCTGGCTGCTGCTAAAGCTTCTGAGCTTCCATTGGTCAAAGATTTGCATGAACATTCTACAAAGCACCAACACAAAATTTCTTGGGGTAACTGGGGTGATCAGCAGAATATTGCTGATGAGAGTTCAATAATTTGTCGCATTTGTGAGGAGGAAGTTCCAACTTTATATGTAGAAGACCATTCAAGAATTTGTGCAATTACAGATCGATGTGATCAGATGTGTCTAAGTGTGAATGAGCGCTTGATCAGAATTTCTGAAACGCTTGAGAAGATGATAGAATCCTTTGCACAGAAGGATATCCAACATGCAGTGGGAAGCCCAGACATTGCAAAAGTATCAAATTCCAGTGTGACCGAAGAATCTGATGTTCTCTCACCAAAACTCAGTGATTGGTCTCGGAGAGGGTCTGAGGACATGCTCGATTTCTTTCCTGAAGCTGATAATTCTATTTTTATGGATGACATGAAGGGTTTACCTTCCATGTCATGTAAAACCCGTTTTGGTCCCAAGTCTGATCAGGGAATGGCCACATCATCAGCTGGTAGCATGACTCCTAGATCTCCATTATTGACACCAAGGAATAGTCAGATAGACTTGCTTTTGGCAGGGAAGAGTGCCTTTTCCGAGCATGATGATCTTCCACAGGTTCTTGTCTACTTTGTTTCTTCCTATTGATAAATTGGTTATGGGTCCTATCCTTGAAACCAGCATCTTAAAGAAAAGGGGTTAACCGCTGTGTTTTAGGATTTAAAAGAACTACTTACTCCTTAATATTGAGAGGGCATGTCTCGTCAGTATTATAATGCTTGGCTTTCTTTTTATAATGAAATTTCATCCTAAATATTGGTCATGTACTAAATGCAAAATGAAGTTCTTTGCAATTGTGTAAGCTTTCAGAGAAGACAAAAGAGAAAATGTAATAATAATATTCTTAAGGCAGCTCGAAGCACCTTAAATACATGAAAGATGGATTCTGTGTGGCCTTAATGCGGCTCTTGCTGACATGAATTGATTACTTTTTGTTTAAATTTTTATTTTTTTAATGTGTCTGTGTCTGTCTAAAAGTCCTTTTATATGATGCAGCTGAATGAACTTGCTGATATTGCAAGATGTGTAGCAACTATGCCATTGGAGGATGATCGTGCCATATCCTATTTGCTAACTTGTCTTGAAGACTTGAGGGTAGTCATTGACAGGAGAAAGTTTGATGCTCTTATGGTGGAGACTTTTGGGACACGAATTGAGAAGCTTATTCGGTGAGTATTATGTGTTATTATTTTTTAGAGTTTCATGCCAAAATATGCAAAGAACATCCATGAATTACAAAGTTTGGATTTAGCTTTCCAATGAAAGTGTGGGTGCCACTTCTTTTGGATAATTTCCAAAATTTGAATTTTGATTGAAAGTTAATTGATCACCACTCTGTTCTTCTTTCTTCGTGTGCAGAGAGAAGTATTTGCAGCTCTGTGAGCTAGTGGGAGATGAGAAGGTTGATATAACAAATACTGTAATTGATGAAGATGCTCCTCTGGAAGATGATGTTGTTCGAAGCTTGAGAACAAGTCCCACACATCCTTCTAAGGATCGTACCTCCATAGATGACTTCGTGATAATAAAACCAATAAGTCGTGGTGCCTTTGGACGGGTGTTTTTAGCTAAAAAGAGAACAACTGGAGATCTTTTTGCCATAAAGGTACCAATGTTTGATGCTGTGGTTTTAATTTCCTTTTCTGTTCTGACTTTTTGCTTAATTATATTTACTATTTGCTTTTTTTTCTTTGAAAAATTTCCTTTGATTGGACAAAATTTATGTAAATTTGTGTTCAATCAACTATATTATGAAGCTCATGGGACCTTGTAGTCAAATGGTGCATCTCACCTCTTGTAGAAAGAGATCACTAATAGTCCCACCAAAGCAGATTTCCTTAATTAAGACGGAGCGGGTTGAGATCGTGGTATTGTAGCTAGGCCCGGTGGGCTTTGTGCAAAATAATAGACAGTGATTTTTATGTGTTGATGGTGGTCCTTCAAGTTTATATAAAGAGCAAGACAGGAGACAAAAGATCTCTTGAATTCCAGCAGGAATATTTATGAGCACTTTTTATAGAGAATTTTAAGGAAACTGTGTGATTTGACTTTGAGGGCTGGCATTCATTACGATGCTTGTTTCAAAAGTTCAGAATGACAAATCTCCCTTTTGTCAATATTGTAACTCTTGTTTCTTAATTAATTGCGTAATCTGAATAGATGAAATTTTAGACAAAATGTTTGTGCAGGTGTGCAAGTTTGCAAACCTTTTGTTTCTGTTGTGGTTCTTCTTCTTGTTGATTGTCCCATGCTTGTCTGTTTTTCAACACGCACTAAGAAGGGGGTTGGATCTGAATTGATTGTATACTTGCATTTGCAACAGGTTCTTAAAAAGGCTGATATGATCCGCAAGAATGCAGTTGAAAGTATACTGGCTGAACGAGATATTTTAATTTCAGTCCGCAATCCCTTTGTGGTGAGCAGGTCTAGCTTGCAAAGCATTTTGGCATGCCATGAGAAATTCTTTTCCATTCTAAAATAAATGTGTAATTTTTCAGGTTCGCTTCTTCTATTCATTTACTTGTCGTGAGAATTTGTATCTTGTGATGGAGTATTTGAATGGTGGCGACTTGTATTCATTGTTGAGAAATCTGGGCTGCTTAGATGAAGATGTTGCTAGGGTATACATTGCAGAAGTTGTAAGTTTTAATTTTTCTTCTTTTGCAAATACTTTTACTGCTTGTGGTGCAGTTTGTAAATCTGATTATTATTGCTTTTAAGGTGCTTGCTTTGGAATATTTACACTCACTGCATGTAGTTCATCGTGATTTGAAGCCTGATAATTTGTTGATTGCACATGATGGGCACATCAAGGTAACTCCCTTTTTTTGTTTTATTTTTCCTGCTATTTCTTTTCAACATCTAGACATCTACTCTTTTTATTGCATATATTTTGCTTCTTCTTTGACCATGTTCTGATCCTGCTATTTCTATATGCCCTTGTCTAACTAAGGTGTACATTCTTTGTAAACAGTTGACAGACTTTGGTCTTTCCAAGGTTGGTCTCATCAATAGCACTGATGATTTATCTGGTCCAGCTGTTAGTGGGACATCCATGCTTGTGGACGATGAACCTCAACTATCCACTTCTGAGCATCAGCGAGAAAGGCGGAAGAAACGTTCTGCTGTGGGTACACCTGATTATCTGGCACCAGAGATACTATTGGGAACGGGACATGGTTTGTATACCTTGTTTTAGCTACAAATGCCGTTATTTAATTTGTATGGTGATGCAATATTAGGTTAAACAAAAGTGTATGTTTGGCAATGCTAACCTTTTTGTTTAATTGCATTGAAATGCCTGAAACAATAAACTATTATGTGCAATTTTCCTCAGGAACAACCGCTGATTGGTGGTCTGTGGGTGTTATTTTATTTGAACTGATTATTGGTATTCCACCCTTTAATGCGGAGCATCCCCAGGTTATCTCCCTACTTCTATATACTGTCTCGTTATGCATTTTGTTGCTATGCTCTCTCTTCAACTTTTCTCTTGGTGAATTGTTTTCCTTTCCATTTTCTTTTGCATACTTCTTTTAATTTATTTTTGCTTAAAACTCTTTTTTTTATTTTTATTCTCTAAACAACAAGTTAGTGGCCTTTTCATGCTCAGGATTTATGAACCGAAAAGTCTTTTCAGAGGAAGATTGAACTTTTTTGTTTAGGTTAACAATAGTAGTGCATTCTCATTTAGGTCAAACCCAAAATTAGAATTAGGAGTTTCTATATAAACATCTTATATGTTCTTTACTAGGCGGAATGGAATGCAATAGTTTCAAAGAACTTTCCAGGGAATATGCTCTTTGTGATTGTGAGATGCAATCAGTGTTAGGTCTGACTCTTAGGAACCGAGGTGTGATGCTTGTGTTTCATTTTCTAGATGTTATTCCTGGAGCTTCTTTAAATTCTAATATTTACTGCAGAGAAATTTCAGCAACCAGACTTGGATTATTTGAGCTACACGAACACTAGTATTCCCTCAAACACCATTCATACATCCTATATCCAATTTTCAAATGTTGAATTCCTTTCTTCTTTTACCTAGACCAAAAAATATGTAGTTTTGCCAAAGCCTGGCCTACTATAGTGCATTGGTGGAATGGAAATTCGGTTATGTTCTATGTCCTGCAGTGGGTTTGGCACTGGGTTAAAATTTGCTCAGAGTCAGTAACAACAGGAGAGGATGAGAATTCTCATTTCTGACTACAGCTCATGATAAGTGCAGGAGGAAGGTGTTGAACAAATAGCTACTAGTAGGCAGGTGTGACAAAGATTCTGAGAAAATCTGAAGTTCATCAGATAATTATTTTAAGACATAAAGTAGAGCAGTTCTCCGTAGATTTTATCTTGTTTCATCATCACTTAGTAATATAGTGATTTTGAGGAAATACAAAAACTTGAAAAGGATTATTACTAGGTAGTATAATTTAGGTTTATTGTCTCAGTTGGGTATTTACTATATATGGAGGCAATCTACCAAGGCTTATTTTTACAAGGCCAATAAATTTGGATTAAAAAATATTGCTGGAGATCTGGTTAGGTGAACATATAACTGAAATCATGCAAGGGCAATTCCAATTGTTTAGCACTAAGCAATGGTGCATTTGCAACAGCACCATTGTCTGCAAGGTAAAATTTTAAAGGTATTGATTTTTGCAATATACATCCATCAATGCTCCACTTCTATTCCCATTTTATAAAATTTCCCAATTCTACCCCTATATTTTTCTAAAAAGTTTCAATTTGCCATTTACTGTAAATAAATGATGAGAATTTCACTTTTTTCATATTTTCTTCTTCCTTTTCTATTTTCTTACTTTTCTCTCTTTTTTTCTCAAATCTCCATGCATGTTATAGTATCTCACAAAATAATTTAAAAACCTAAATTATAGGCGTGGAAGTGGAACATGGATGAATCTATAGGGGAAAATGAAGTTATTAAAATTTTAATTTCCTGACGAATCTGCAAGAAATTGTTGCTCTACATTGGTTGGTGATGCCTGTCATGTTTGGAGATTTGCTGCTAATTTAAGCCTTGGGTGGCCTGAGATGATAGTGTGTGACAACTCATGTAGATGCGCGTGGGTACCGAGATAGTGCATGACAAGCTATGTAGTTTTTTATACTTTTGAATTTCTGTGTATCCATATCAGGCTCATCTGCTGCCTGACTGTGCCTATAGGGATTTGGTATCTACTTACATGCTGGACATGAGTCAGGGTTGGTTGCAAAGTTATTTCAAACATTAAGTCATACAACTAATAAAGTCAAATATGTGAGTAGTTACTCAGGTGGAGGGGGTATTTTGGATCGTCTGGTGCAGTGCAATTACCCTTTCTCTTTTGCTTAATCAGTTACCTTTTCTTATTTGGTGGAATGCCTTTCTGGAAAGTAATTTTCAATGATAGCTTGGAATACCTTTGGAATTTATTATATTTTTTTCCTTGATCTGCATTTTAAATTTCAGTTCCCTTTCCGTTGCTGCATTCTTACGTTCTATTTTGCTTCTAGACAATATTTGATAATATTCTCAACCGTAACATACCTTGGCCCCGGGTGCCTGAAGAAATGAGTCCTGAAGCACAGGATCTAATTGATAGGTAAGAGAGTTTGTCTAGTTATTATAAATGGTTATTCAATTATTTTTGTTATTGAAATGTATACTTTGTGTGATTAATTTTATCATCATTGATGATAAGGATGCTTCCATCTCAACTGATTTGTCGTTAATACGATCCCTTGGGATATTTTTGGTATTTGACGAGACCTGAATGAATTTGGAGTCTTTGTTATCTATTTTGTGTTCTGCAGATCTTTATTTGCATGATATACTACTGCAAATTAGATTGCCTTGGGTAGAGTTTTGGATTATGAATTGATAGATATTTTTCAGCCTAAAGTGACTAATACTACTTGTCTCCAGATTATTAACTGAAGTTCCTGACCAGAGACTTGGAGCTGGAGGAGCGTCAGAGGTGAACTTAGTTTGTATTTCTAGTTTTTATTTTCAGCCTGTTCATATTCACGCATTTATTGCATTCTACCTTGATAATAAATGCAGAACTTGTGATCCAGGTGAAGCAGCATATATTCTTTAAAGATATCAACTGGGACACACTTGCTAGGCAGAAGGTGTGATGATTCTTCCATGAACATAATAAATATGACCTTTTGCAGTCTTACAACATGGATTATAGATTGACTGCCTTTTTTGCATCAATCTTTCAGGCTGCATTTGTGCCCAGTTCAGAGAGCGCACTAGATACAAGCTACTTCACAAGTCGATACTCGTGGAATACTTCAGATGACCCAAATTATCCAGCCAGTGACTTTGAGGATTCAAGTGATTCTGATAGCTTGAGTGGCAGCAGTAGCTGCTTAAGCCATCGCCATGATGAAGTGGTAAAACATCACAAAATTTGAAATTTGTGTGTTTTCCCCTGCATATTTTGCAGAAGTGACTCACTCTTGGGCCATATTGATGAACAGGGAGATGAATGTGGAGGTCTTGCTGAATTTGAGTCTGGTTCATGTGTCAATTACTCCTTCAGTAATTTTTCATTTAAGGTATTTTCATTCCCCTAAACTGGATTGTCGTATCCTTGGTTTATACACAATCTGAATGTTTGAGATGCTTTTGGCACTAAAGGGAAGAAAGTTTCTGATTCCATATGAAACTTTTCTATCCAAAAATACTGTTAAAAGTTAAACTTGGCGATAGATAGCACTTACAATCATAATATGTGCAATGTGATTTTATGGTTTTAGGTTGAATTGATATGGAATCAAAGTTTGTTTATGAACTATAAATAATTATGTGCTCAATTGGGGGAAGATTGATAGCTAACTTTTGGCTGGTCCCTGTTAAAATGCTCTGCAGGGAAGAATTTTTCATCATGCTTTTAAATAATGTTTCGCACATGGATTATTTGTTCTTAGTTAAGTCAGCAATTAATGTAATAGGTTAAATGGGTTGTGGTGGGTCATTGCCATATCTTACCCCAATGTTTATTTCGCTATTTTTCATGGGATGATTTGTGGTATATTTATTCCTTTACCAGCGTGTTGTATCAATTACTGTATTCTCACTTCTTTTTTTTCCCTTGTTTTAGAATCTCTCCCAGCTTGCATCAATCAACTATGATCTTCTCTCTAAGGGTTGGAAGGACGATCCATCAACAACTAATTCATGACCATTGATCTCCTTGGTCAAAAGCCAGAAGAATTGTGTTCCTTGGCATTAAATCACTTTGAACATTTATGGGTGTCTGATTTGCCAGTGTTATTTATATACCCTGTACATGTAATTGCTCTAGTTAGTGTTTTTTCTCCACATTGCATCTTTTCATTTGTTCTGTCATCTTTCATATGGTAATCTTTTTTTTTTTATCTTTGACACTTGCAGACATAGAAGAAAAGTTGAAGACTGAAACTGCTTCGGGATGTGCTCTTTATTCAGTGTAGGTAATGGATTCACACTGTTGGGGTTCGATTTTATTTGTTTAGTTGAGCTGAAGAATAATAGTATGCCATAATTTAAATGCCACAGTGATGGTCTACACTCTTGATGTGTGGTGTACTTTTTGTGATTTTCACCTCGTATCAATGAAAAGAACGCATCCCCATGTTGTAAGTTAGTGTGATATGAATTTCAAACTTGCAAGTTTCTTTGTCCAGTAGTTTAATCCAAGACAGATCAGAAGTCGAGTACATGTTACCAGGTTTAGATTGGTCTGAATCTATGGTTAAAACTACCAGTCCTTATACCTGCTTTATTCCCACCCTGTGTTTCCTCACGTAATATAATGAAAACTCTTGGCAGTCTTAGCCGGATCTGCTAGTGCATCCCTGATGCATGGAGGATAAAAATGTGGCCCTGTTTTTGAAAATGAGAACTGGTTTTCATTACTTC
This sequence comes from Populus trichocarpa, assembly GCF_000002775.5. NCBI lineage: Eukaryota > Viridiplantae > Streptophyta > Magnoliopsida > Malpighiales > Salicaceae > Populus > Populus trichocarpa. The sequence continues at coordinate 2,977,363 of NC_037299.2, read as the reverse complement.
TGTTTAATTCAATTAAATGATAGGGAAAAAAGAAAAAAAAAAGAATATATGAGGCTTTGGCTGAGTCCTATATTGTACATGCTGTGTGGTGGCTACACTATAGATTCATACTAATAATGTTGGTTAGAGTCTATTGTCCACGATCCATCCATTTCTAGAATGAGACAGCTACCGACTAAATTACAGCCAAAGATCTTCCGTTCAGTCAAGTTGTCAAAACTTTGAGAAGAGAAGAGTGATTGTTAACAATTGTGAATCTTTCAATGCATAATGATACGTTTTTGTAGTAGAGATGGCTTCAAGCATGATGTGTAAAAATACGTTGTCTTTTCTCTCAAGTCTTCAACAGAGCCAGGACCCGCATTATTTTGTTTGACTAGAGTGCCGGAAAGTAGTTTGCTCGGTAATTGGATTTTGCATTTGATGTTCCAATTAGTGAAGGTGAGCTTTGAAATATGGCGTTAGTGATTAGAAATCCCTTTTCATTTTGTTACAAGCTTGGAAGGCAGTGACGTAGAGAAGAAGACTGTTATGTAACTTGCATAAGTTCTTTCTATTCTCTTCCTCTACTTCTCAACCTTTTTATCTCATTAAAACCTCTTCGTTAAGATTGAGTCTTAACAAATTGGTATCAGAGCCTCCTTGAATCCAAGGCTATTACAACAGTAACAATGACTTGCTTAAAAATGGTGGAAACAACAAGGTTAGAGCATGGAGGGCAATTAGATGAGAGAATACAAGTTTTTTCATCAGGAATTGCAAGCTTTCATAGCAGAGAGCTAGAGACAGTGGCAAAAATAAGCCAAGTCAATGAAGAATTGAAGGCACAAATATGACCGGAAGGGAAGCAGAAAGAGATGGCAGGAATCAAGTTAACAGCAGAGGGATGGTGCGTCTATACCAGAATCACAATCTAGAGAAAAATGTGGGAATCAATGAAGGCCATCGGGGTGGGTATAATGTAGTTAAAACATAATGACTAGAAATTGCTTAACTTTCCTTGGAAGGCAAGGCAGAAGTATGGTTTAAAGGATTTTTCTGAGACCATGACTTGACAAATTAGGAGGAGTTTGTTCGATGCTCTTGTACCAGATTTGACAGCAGATAAGATGTGTTTTAATGATTTGATGAGAGAAAAGGTAGTTAAAACAACCCGTGATTCTTGTACAAGGGGCCATGCTGGGATACAAAACTCTTACAGGAGATTAAAGACTGTGTTTTATTGGCATTTAATGAAGAAAATGGTGAAACAAATGGTGTAGAAGTGTGCTATATGTAAACAAGCTAAAATGGAGAGGGTGGCCTATCTTAGACTTTTACACCCATTACTGGTACCAAGTGGAGTTTTGAGCGATATTACAATGGAGTTTGTGGAAGGATTTCCAAAATCATGGTATATATACTATATTGGTTATTGTGTATAGATTTTTCAAGTATAGTCATTTCACTGCATTGACACATCCTTGCGCCGCAAAAACAATAGCTGAGATGTTGTTGAATCACTTTGATAAGCTCCATAGATTACTTGCATCTATTGTGACTTCCAGAGACAAGGTGTTTTAGTTTATTCTAAAAAGAATTATTAAGACTAAATTGAATGAAATTGTTTATGAGTTCAGCTTATCATCCTTAATTAGACCGATAATCAGAAAAGGTGAATCAACGACTAGAAATGTACTTAAGATGTATATTAATATAATCCTAAACAATGATGTTTATGGTTGGCTTTAGTACAATGATGGTATAATTCTAGTTATCATTTCAACATCAAAATGAGTTTTTTTCAGGCTGTGTATGACTATCCACCTCCAACTACTAAAATTGTATTATCAGAAAAGGTGATCATGATTGTTATTAGGGAGTTATTATAGAAAAGAGAAGAAATGAATCACAACTTGCAAAAATAATTAGATATGGAAAGAAACACAATGAAACAAACGGATGATAAAGGAAAGACAAAAAGAATTTGTGGTAGGAGACGGATGATAAAGGAAAGACAAAAAGAATTTGTGGTAGGAAATTGAGTGTTCTTAAAGCTGCAACCATATAAGCAAACAATTGTGGTCTTGAGGAGGAATATGAAGCTAAATCCATGTTATTTTGGTCCGTATAAAATTATTCAAAAAATTAGAGTTGTAGATAAACTACTACTTCCTACAACAACCAATATACATCTAGTCTTTTCATGTCTCTTTGTTTAAAAAGAAGATCGAATGTAAAGCAATGGTCTTCTTGTTCTACTTCTCAATTTTTTTTCTCATTAAAATATCTTTGTTAAGATTGAGTCTTAACACATTTTTATTTTAAATACATTTTTACGATAGCATTAATACCTTATTTTGTAACACACACACTTAATCCTATAATAAATTTATCTGATTGACCCGAAATGTGAATTTAGTCTCTAAAAATCCATCTTGATTTTCAAATAAAAAACTTAAAAGAACCTAAAACTCTTAGAAAAAACATTCTAGCTCCAGACCCATGAACACTTTTCATTGGAATAGTGTAGGTGATTTTGGCTCTCCATTAAAAGAAACTTTACACTAACTTCAAATGGCAATGAAATCTTTTCACATGGTTCATTTTTCATTTCTAAATTGACCAGGAAAAAATACATCTTTTCTCATATTAATTGCATAGTAAAACAACCAAAATATCATTGGAAGCAAAAAAAATTAAATCTGGCGTGAAAAGGTATTTGTTTTGTTTTCACGATAGTTTTTTTTGTAATTATAATTTAAGTTGAGGGGTAATTTGGTGTTTAATCAAATATAAAAAATAATTAAAATGCATAATGAAATTATCAAAATACCTATAAAAAAAATTAAAACTTGGATTTCACAATGGTTTTTGGTATTTATCAAGTCAGCTTAGGGACAATTTCATATTTGGCTAAAAAAACAAAAAAGGTGGGCGCATGTGTATTGAACCTAAAGTGTGTGGGAGGCACTCGTGCTCTTTGGGTGGCGCGTGTGACGCCTCCTAGCATCTAAAAATGCCCTTCTATCGTGTCATTAGAAGAGCCGACATGTCCCCTTCCTGTTGGTGTGATATGTGTCTTCAATGGTGGTTCGACTTGTTGTTGGTAGACCTTTCTCTCTTTTTTTTCTTCTTTTCTCTCTCCTTCCTAAAAATTACAGCTTGACCCTATTTGTTATTGATATTTCAACTTGAATCCTTATTCTTTTAATCTCTAATTTTTGGTCTTGACTCTTTTATGGAAGTTTTATTTGTTTTCGATTTCATCATTCATTTTTAATTTACTAAATATTATATTCTCCAATTTAGTTCTCATTCTTTTGATTTCTATTTTTTTTCCTTATTTCTTTTGTATAAGTTTTATTAGTTTTCAATTTCATCCTTCAATTCAAATTGATGGTATTATGTTTTTCAATTCGGTCCTTATTGTTTTGATTTTTAATTTTTTTCTTGGTCCTTTTGTAAAAGTTATTATTCTTTTCAATTTCACCATCCAATCAAAACATTGTTTTAAATTTTTATGTCAATTTTGATCCTCATTCTTTTGAAAAACATTTATCCTTTTTTTTCTATATTGATTTTTCTTTTCAATTTCACTCTTCAATAAAAAAATAATTTCAATTTTAATCCTCATTTTTTAAATTGTTTTTTTAATCCTTTTGTATAATTGTACTCTTTTTTTCAATTTCATCCTTTAATATTTGATTGATTGAGAATTAAACTTCACGGTTTCTCCAAATTAGGTGTTTCGGGTCTAATGACTCGGGTTATGAGTTTGAAAAGTTAACACATTTTTTTCTAAAAAAACTGGCTTTATAATCTTCTTTATTTTTTATCGGGTTATTCAAATCTCATGATTTAGGCTGCGGGTTTGGCGGGATATCCCAAGTTGGCTCGGCCCTGATTGTTCGGATTACAAGTTTATCATGCTAACTCGAGTTGACCAAGACCTGTTTTTTATGTCCTTTTTTACCTTGTTTTGTTCTTCTGTATTTAATAAGTTGTGGATTGATTTATTTTCGTTTCCTATTTTTTCATCTAATTGAATTAAAATTATTTTATTCGACCCAGACAAGTTTATGATCCAATTCATATATTTCTTAAAAAATAAAAACACGTTTGCAATAGTTAAATATCTTTTTTTATATAAAAAAAATAGTACGCCTTCCTTTTTATTTGTTGAAGGTGAAAGAAGGTACATAAACCCTAGGCATAAAATATGGAAGAGTTATTATGCAAGGGTGATTTATAGAGAGGTTTTACTTGTCAAAGAAATAACTACTAACTAGTATATTGACCTGCGCTCCACAGCGCGTCAATATTGATTTTTTTTAAATGTAAAAAAAAATATTATAAGTATAAAGAATGTTTTAATAGTGTTATTAAACCTTACAAAGTGTGTTAATTTTTAATTCTCCACTCAACTCTTTTCCAAACCCAAGATACTTGGGCCTAGCAGCTATGCCAAACCCAAGCGTCGTGAGTCTTGCAGTCATGCCAGACTTATGATACTTGGATCTGACAACCATGCCAGACCCAAACATGGTTGTTAGACCCAGTTGTGGGTCTAACATTTTTTCGGGCCTAGCCTTGCGTGGGTCAACCGGGGAAAATTAAAAAATATATATTTGAGGTTTTAATATTTCATATGAAAAAAATTAAAAAACAATTCATGTGGATATAAGCTAAAAGATTATTTCAAAAGGTTTTTTTATCCCACATTGAAAAGATATTATCTTATCTTATTAAGTTGAAGTATTTAAACTAAAAAGGTTTTTTTATCCCACATTGAAAAAATACAACCTTATAACAAACTTTGACAATTAGATCATGCAACAACATCTCGGATTTAAAAAATCATGAACCTTTCAAAACATTGTCTAACACTTGGATGAAAACATAAAATTAATATTTTTATCCACAGTGCATAAAAAAAAGAAAGTTTATTTTTAAAAACTTGAAATAAATCATTTAGACTGTGTTTGTTTACGTAGCTGCGGCTGCGTTTTAAACAAAACACAGCTGCGAGATGTTTGGTTACACAAAAAAATGAATTTTACTGTTCATGGGTCCCATATTTTTCAGCGTTTCAACCACAACTCTCACGAAGCAGCTCCCAGCTGCTTTTGTTTCAACAGTAAACAATGGTTCTTACGCGTTGTTCATGCTAATTAATTAGCATGAACAGTGTAGCATACATACCTTGTTCGATACTGCATGCATGTTACACTGTTCATGCTAATTAATTAGCATGAACAGTGCAGCTTGGCTACACTGTTCACGTGAACAGTGTAGCCAGTTATACTGTTCCGGTCGGACCGGTTCCGGTTCAAAGCTTAAAATACATTGAACCAGGTCCGACCCAGTAAAATAAAAATTATTTTTTATTTTTTAATTGTGTTTTATTCGAAAAACTAGTGTTTAACATTATTCAATGACACTACATAAATTAGATAGAGATCGCTTGATGACGTAACATTTGCAGAATTTGATCGCAATCCCAATTTTGTTCCTGATTATATTTTACCTGATGTTATTGCGCGCTTAAGAAACCAAAAAAAACTGTAGTCCTTGTCGGATATGTTTCATACGTGATGGAATTGTAGATATTTTAATGGAACAATAAAAAATATTTTATATAAAGTATTATTTATTTCATGATGTAATAACAATAGTTAAATCTACAATATTTAAATTAAAAACCATCAATATTAATATATATTTTTTAAAATTATTTTATAACCTCAATTTCAAAAGCATTTTTAACCAAACACTTTAAATTACTTACCTCAATTTCAACCACAATTTTAATCAAACATCTATTTTTTCAAACCAACCTCAACTAAAAGTACTTTTTATAAAACAATTTTTTTCAAACCACAACCACAACAGCTACTGCAATACCAAACACACTTTTAGAACTCAACAATTTTTTTCGTTCTTTCCTCTTCGAATATAACAAATTTATAAAATAAGTTGCACAACAAAAAAGAGTTTGCAGTTAAGTTCTATTGCATATGAATGAAAAATCTTGCTTGAATGAGGTAGTGTTTGTTTTTGCAATCCAATCATGCTTTTGAAAAAAATAAATTTTTTAACTTAGACGCGCAAGTTTGACATGGTTATCAAGCCTGATTTGACAAACAACAAACAAATAGAACAATTATGCACTTTATTTGTCGAGAGAGAGCAAAGAAAGAAAAAACGCAAATAATCGATCACCGACGACAATCCAACTATTATCTGTCTACACGTGCTGCACCATGTGGAAGAGGGCACGACTGCTCATCCAGTGAGATGGCGAATGACTAGATTTGGTCATCGGGAAGTGTCACACGTGCCTTCTTAATGATACTGATGACACCCATTCACTAGAGAAGAAAGAGAAGGTCAAAGAAACATCTCGTGAAAAAATGAAAAGTTGAAAATAAAACTACTATTACAATTCATAATAAAAGGTTTCTTGATCTACAATAATTTTTCCATACCATTTAATTTTTGTTATAATTATGAGAAAGATAGATATAAAAACTATGATATCTTTATATTATTTAGTTTTTGTTATAATTATAAGAAAGATAGATATAAACACTACGAGAGATTTTTAAATTTTTTTAGTATGATTGAATATGATTTTTTCTTTTTTTCTTCCCTGCATCTATCTCTATTACACTATTATTGTAAGTCATAGTAATCATAGTTTGAGTATCATGAATTTTTTCGAGCATTATCTCCGTCTGAAACCTCACTGAACCCTTCTTCTTTACTGTCGAGGTGTAATCACAGATAACTCTGCCCACTCATTTGTAAATCATGATGCCAGTTTGACTCTGTGGTTTTCTTTTGACGGGAAAGACACCGGAATTTTCTTTTGATGTGACAAAATGATGCTGATATTTAATTAATGGCTGAGACAGAGGTCATAGGATGTTGAAATCAGTTGTCTTAGAGTTTGCATACTGACATGATGGCTACGTAGCAAGAAATATCAGACATTAAACTGGTGGGCTCTGCCAGAAACGCCATGGCTGCCACTGTAAATGCAATGCTGTGTCTTTCTTCCTGCAAACCACTTGAAACGGCCAAGATTCGTGTTCTAAAGGGTTTCTTTACCCAAGAAAAACCTGTCTGTAAGAACAGTTTTCAGGTAAATTAAGCGCATTTTAAAACTCTATAATAACATAATTTAATGCAGTGTAGAAGCCAAGAAAACTAAGCCCAAGAAGGATAAAATGTTTGTTTTTCCTCTCCAGTTACCACACTAGTTAACTACAGCCTCGGGAAGAGCCAAAGTGAGGTTGCTTTCTCAAGGAAAAGAAAACGAATGCCAAGTTGCATCGGACAACATGACAAGGTACGATTTTTTATTTTTATTTTTTATAGCTAATATATTTTGATATATATATGCTAATATATATATATATATATATATATATATATATTATGCATCTAAAAAATGGACTTGAATATTGGATATTGAACGATGATTTTTTTAGAAGGTCAATATTTACAAATGATTAACTTTGTGAAATAACAAAACCTATAAGAGTTGAAGGTTTTTTTTTTTTTAAATTTGTTTAATCTCAAACAAAAGAGCAGATGCTTCGTGGTGTTAATTTATCCTTTTAGTCTCATATTAGCTCTCTTGATGATAAATGTGGGGTGTCGGTTTTTTATTTAATTATTTATTATTGTCAGATATAATCTAAAAGATTAATTAAAAAAAAACATTGAATCAACAATTAATATTAAAATGCAACATATGATGTTACTTCTTATTATTATTTTTTCTATATGTTGATCCGACAAGGTTTAGTTGAGTCAATAAAATTATTAAAAACTTTGCCGGATCGATCATGTTTTGCTCGGTCAATATTTAGTTCAATTCAACTAGAAACTCAATTCAAATTAAACTTCAAATCCTAAATTTCTCGAATTAACCAATAATACCAGGTTAGGTAAAAACTATAAGTTTTTTTTTTCAATTGCTTCGCTTGTTTGCTCAAGGGTACTTTAGTATTAATTTCATTTTTTTTATTTTTGTATTAACAAATGTGAAACAATCTGTAATTGGTTGTCAAAATATTTCAAAACTAAACAAGCTACTCTTTTTTTTTTTTAGTTTAACGTAGGTGTTCGGGTCAGCTTGCGCCCACCTCGACTAATTCCACGAGCCCTGAAGTTAACGACCATGTAAGCCTCCAGTGACCATCATATGAGCAACCACAAGGCTCGAACCTGAGACCACAGAGGGAGCAAATCTCTTGATCCCAAGCTCTTACCACTGGGCCACCACCTAGATGGGTAACAAGCTACTCTTTAAAATTTGTGATAGTGGTTGCTTATTATTTATTTTTCTCCAACAAAAAATCCAAAACAATAATTTTATTTTATTTTAGTTTCTGTTTTCAAATTGAAAACAAGAATAAAACCCTAATGATACCAAAAAAAAAAAAAAAAAAAGTTTGAGTGTTAATGTCTATTTTCGTACTTGTTGCCTTTATGACTTTTTTTTCTTTTCAAAAAACAGGAGGCCCAATGAAATTTGGATAGCCCTTTTCAGTTTCCAAATACACACTCTAATCACTAAGAAATTTGAACCTGAATCTCCAATCAAAAGCGTTGTTGTGACTTCAAATTTGAACCTGAATGTCAAATATCACCCACCAAGCCGATGCCTTTCCCCCCCCTCTATTCAATTATTAAGATTATTTTTTTTATTAATTAATATATGAATCGAGTTTAAATTCTTGTTTCTAATAATTTTAAAAAATATATCCTTCCACATTATGATGTATTTAAGATTTTTTTAAAAAAAAAAAAACTCTAAATCTTGAATTTATTTTTAAAAATAAAATAAAATAACCTCATTACGTATCAATCCTCTAGAGTAGCAATCCTTTAGAGTAGTATTTGATTACCGTCCCAAAATAAAAAAAGAAAAAGAAAAGAATCAATGAGAGCAGAAGATGTTTCATATATTTTTTATTTTAAAAATACAGTAATTTATTTTATATTTATATTTATATCTTTTTAACTAAATATATTTTTATTTATTCTTTTTATATAAAGACACTAATCAAGCGCAAATTATTTTAGTTTGACTTAACATATAACATCAATGACAAAGATCAATGAAATGAAGTCATGGAGTCAACAAAATTTTAGAAGATCCATTTTTTGGTTTTATATACACAATATTTTGATCAGCACGTGCATACCAAAATAAATCTATGTATTCTAAACATAGATAAAAAAAAAATTATGGAATTAAGTGATTTTTACTTGGAAATGCATTAAAATAATATTTTTTATTTTAAAAAATTATTTTTGATATCAACATATCAAAATAACCTAAAAACACCAAAAAAATATTAATTTAAAACAAAAAAAATTATAAAAAAAATATAAATTTTTTAAAAAACACTTTTAAAAAGCAAAAACAAGCCTTCCAGATAGTTCATCTAGCAGTGAATGTTCGATTCATTCTACTTGGAGGAGCGTTCGGTTTTTTTGTATTATGTGTCAGTTTTTTGTATTCATCTTACTCGAAGACACCATAGGGCAGTTTCTGAAGAAAGACGAAGAATAGGACAGCACAGCACAAGGCAACGAGACAAACAAATCCCATTTTAGAAAATGGAAGGTCTATCCATCTACCACTCTTCTTCTTCTTCTTCTTTTGTTTTTCTCACTGCTCATTTTCTCTGATAATCTTGTTGATAAGGATTTCTTAGGCCTTGGATGCCTATAAAGTTCAACAATATCCCATCTCATTATAGGACCACAATATTAGACTGCTCTGCTTTTTACAGCTGACCCTCCTCTATTTATATCCAAGAGTTGGTCCACCATGTGTTAACAGTTAGTTTAAAATATTTTTCAGATGAGGGCCTTGGCGAAGGGGGGTTTACATTACCAAAGAATTAGGGTAGCATAAAAAGCAAGCTCCGTCTAAGAGTGAGAGAGATGAGAGTCACCTGAAGAAACATTAGAAAACCCTTTTGAAGTAACCAAAACATCTCGATCTAAACAGATAAAAAAGCTGCATCAAAAGTAAAAGAAAAGGTAAAAGCAAGAATAATAATTACAACCACCACCACCACCATCCACCCATCAAGAGGAAATAGAACAGATATCCACCTCAGTATTTATGGAAAAAAGGAGGAAAAATTAGTACAATGGGGATGAGGGGCAAGATAAAAAAAAAAGAACATGACAGTTGGCTCCTAATGAAAGATGACCCGATCAAACATATAATCAAACACCAGAATAAAAATGATAATTATGGGCATAAACAAAGCAAGGAAGATCCTTCTACAATACATGGTTTGATGTTGCCAGCTCATCGAGATGAGTTATCATCTGCATCATTGCTTGGTTCAGGCTGTGGGCCGTGATGTTCCCGCAGGCTAGACCGACATAGCTCCTCGATCCTCCTTGTTACTGCGGACATTGATGGGCGGTTGTCAGGGTATTGGGCGGCACAATCTATTCCAAGCTGCAAGAGCTGAACCATCTCTTCCTCAACATTCTGGTATCTGAGGAGCTCAAGATCAAACACCTCTGAAGTCCATTCCTCTCGAACTATAGACTGAACCCATCTGGGAAGGTCCACGCCCTCCTCATTCAAAAGGGCATGGGCGGGGGCCTTCCCGGTAAGCAGCTCCAACAGCAACACACCAAAGCTATATACATCAGCCTTCTGGGAAACCTTGCGAGGGTCAGTTACCTCAGGTGCTCGGTAACCAGCAACTCGGTTAGGAGTAGAGGGAGGACCAACAAGGTGGGCAAGCCCAAAATCAGATACCCGGGCATCATATGATTGAGTAAGAAGGATATTAGATGACTTGATGTTTCCGTGGGATACGTTGGGACCTTGAGAGTGCAGGTATTCAATGCCACGGGCAGCTGCAAGGGCAATGCCAGACCTGATTTCCCAGTTCAATGGAGCCCTACCAGCTCCCTTGTTTCCTGTGGTAAAATGTATCAGAAGAAATGATGGGAAACGCTAGATGAAGCAGAACACATACACCTCTCTAGGTTAATAGATTGATAGTCAATATATATATATATATATATATATATATATATTTTGTTGATCGTTTCCCATTCTTAATCAAACCAAAGCATGTCCAGATTGTTCACCAACAAAATATAAGAAGGTTACAAACCACAAAATTATTGCTTGGAAACATGACAACTCAATCATCATGAAAAACTAGATCACAGGGATCGTATAGCTAGATAACTTCTACTGAAGAGAATAATTGAGATCATCTATTATTGACTGGAAGTAAATTTCAAACAAGAAATGACAAAACATGTTGACTTCTACTCATTTAACATTACCTACTTGGTTTGCGCAGGAAACAAGCAAATTTAAGCACCTTCCAGACAATTAGGAAGAAAACAGTGTTAGCTATTTTTGACTCAGTTCATCATTATCCTGGCAGATGGATTCAGTTGAAAAAGATCACCATCGATTTCAGACACACAAAAAAAGATAAATATAATTCTACAAAAAAATAATAATCTGTAGTGATTATCTCCAAAGGCAACGCACCATAGAAATCTCAGCAATCATTCACCAATATGCAAATCCAAAAAGGGAGATCATTATATGAAACAACAAAAAAGAAACAAAAATATCAAAGCCAAAAATTGAGAAATACTCACCATGCAAAAGTGCAGACAAGCTTCCCATTGACATGTAATCATAAACAAGAAGCTTCTCATCTCTGCTATAATAGTAAGCTCTCAATGGGACCAAATTCTCATGATCCATAGCACCCACAGTCTCGATCTTCTCCCTAAATTCTATCTCAGAAATTGTCACATCCCTCAACCTCTTCACAGCCACCACAGTTCCCATCTCCAAAACTGCCTTGTACGCCGTCCCAAACGTACCTTTCCCCAAAACCTCTGCAGAGGCTCTCAACAAATCTTCTAAATCAAACACCCTTGGTGCCTTGCCGAAAAACACCAACTTTTTGGCACCACCACTATTCAAGTCCCCACCTTTACCATTACCCACCATTGCAGCCGCCGCCGCCGCGGCCACAGAATACCCATTTCCATACCCTCCACCATTCTCCGCCTCGACAATTGGCTTATCCCCTTGAATCTCCATCTCTTGTTTAATCGATGCAATGTCAATCGATCTTGACTTATTACTACTGTTCTTTCTACACAAAAACATCAAAATCATAACAATCAACAGTAACCCCACTATAGACCCAATCACAATACCTGCAATTGCACCTCCAGACAACTTCTTCCTCTTACCTTGTCCACCACCATTTGGTGTACTAGGCACCACAATAGCCCCCCCGCTATCTTTACAATCAGGAAGAGGCTTCCCACATAAAGAAGTACCCCCAAAAGAACTAGGTCCAAAACCTTTAAATGTATCAGGTATAGACCCATTTAACAAATTATTACTTACATTAAACTGCTTTAGCTTCTCCAGCTTCAAATCTGGCAATGACCCGGTTAACAAATTATCCTCCAAAAACAAAGTCCGCAGCCTCGTGAAATTGTCAAATCCGGGTGAAATCTCACCGGTGAAATTATTCTCAGCAAGGTTCAACCTCACAAGATCTTTCAAACTAAACAGGAAATCAGGAATCTCTCCAGAGAAAAGATTCCCTTGTAAATAAAGATTCCTTAGACTTTTACAATTAGCAAGATCTTGAGGAAGGTTTCCAGTAAGTGCATTAAGCCTAAGACTCAAAGTGCGTAATTGTGTCAAGTTTGAGAAGATTCCAAGTGGGATTTCTCCAGTGAGTGCAAAACCAGGAAGCCGGAGAACCGTGACACGATTTTGTTCACATTTGACACCAGTCCATGAACAAGGGCTCTGCAGCGAAACGTTCCAGAGGAGTGTCCGGCCGTGCACGGCAGACCGGAGGCTGAGGAGGGCTGAATGGTCGGGTGAGAGATCTGGTTTCGAATGAGGTAAAGAGATTAGTAACAGAAAAAGGAGGAGAGTTATGGTCTCCATTTTCTGAAAGGCTGGGTTTTTGGAAGGAAAATTCAGGATTTCTGAAGGGAAAGTGAAATGGGGGGGGGGGGGGGGGTGATAAAGTTAGGATTTTTAATGAAAGGAAAGGGAAATGTGTGGGATTGTGTTAGAGATAGTGCAGGTTTTGTTTCATGTTTTTGGGGTGGAAGATAGACAGAACTTGTTTGCAGAGAGATAGGTGGGGTTGATGTGTGTGTGTGAGAGAGAGAGAGAGAGAGAGATGACAGAGGAAACCCTAGCTGATTTATGTAGATGGTGAGTGTGAGAGCATTGAAGGGTGTGAAGTGAAGTGATGGTTGTTGTTGCAGGAAAGGTGTTGGGGGTAGTCTAACTGTTTTTATTTTATTTTATTTTTTCTCTTTCTGTCTCTGTTTTTGCCTTTTGTTTTTTAAATGGAAAACAAAAGGACAAGGAGTAGTAATTTACGGGAAAATTTTAACATTCTATTAGTTATTTTTTAAAATTTATTTAAATAAAAACATCATATTCATAAAAATATTTATTTTAGGATTTTTTTCTCTTACTTATATCTATTTTTTAAAAAATAAATTCATGAAATAACTAATATAATATTAATAATTATTCCCTAGACTTTATAAAAATTTTAGTTATATTTTTCATCATTTTTCAAAATTTTAGTTTATAAAAAATATATATACACATACTTGGTTACTAAATAAATGCTCTTTTCTCCATTTTTACAGTCTCATTTTAAATTTAAATGTTTACTTCGAAGTCAAAGTGAAAATAATAAAAACATTTCTATATAAAAAAACAATAATAGAAGTGAACTACATGAATGGGGTAAGAATATAATAATAACATTTTATAAGAAAAAATCATTAATGCATTTTTTTTTTTTTTTGTTCTTGAGAATTTGTGCTTAATTAAGACATTTTTATTTAGAGATGAGAGAGCAGTATCTTACACGGTGAAATCTGTCTTGTTACTTGTTTGATAAGGAAGGAAACTAGCATTGCCATTTATGTCAAGACTAGCTGTTGACCCGCGGTGCGGGTGTGTTTTTTTAAAAAAAACATAAAAAGTATTATTTAGGTAATATAAATATGTTTCCGAAACAAATTACTATTCGAGTTATAAATTTTATTGAGTTGAATAAATTTATTTTATTTTAGTTAGGTGATTAAAAAAATAGGTAATGATAGTAGAACTATATTTAAAAGAAATAATTACAATAACCTGAGAAAAAATATTTTTTCAAAATAAAAAAAAATGATTTTGTTAGAATGATAAAAAAAAATTAGATAAAAAATGACCTAAAAGACTAGCCCTGATCAACTCGAGTTAGAATGATAAACTTATAGCCTCGGTAATTAGGGTCGAGTCAACTGGAATTATCCCTTCAAACCCACAACTTAAATTATGAAATTAAGATAACTCAATAGAAAAAAAATAATGAAAATCACAAAGCTTATCTAAAAAAACAAGGTTAACCCGCGTTAACTTTTCAAACATGTTATCCAGGTCATTAGACCATAAATACCTTATTGAAAAAATCATGAAACTCAATTCTCAATCAATTAAATGTTGACAGATGAAATTGAAAAAAAAAATATCTCAATTATACAAAAGAATTCAAAACAAAAAATAACGACAAAAAAATAAATTTTATTTTTGATTGAAGGGTAAAATTAAAAAAAAAATTCACAAAAGAATACCAAAAAAATCAAAATAACAAGGATCAAAATTGAAATAAGAAATACAAATAATATTTCGATTGAACGGTGAAATTAAAAGAAAAATTAATTCAACAAAAGGTCAAAGAAAATTAAAAAAATAAGGATTAAATTTTTTAAAAAAATATTGCTGATTGGGATTGAATGATGAAAATAAAAACAAATAAAACTTTTACAAAAAGATCAAGAATAGAAATTAGAAATAAAAAATAAGGATTAAAGTTGAAATGACAACAACAAAGAGGGTCAAGATGCAATTTTTAGGGGAAAAAAGGAAAAAAAAAAGGAAAAAAAAAGGCTCATCGGCAAAAATTCGGTCCATCATTACTGATACATATGACACCACTAGAAAAATAACGCGATAGCACTTCTAAAGACACATGAAATGATATTTTTAGATATCAGAAGGCAACATATAAACCTACTAAAGAGCACGAATGCCTATCATACACCTGAGAGTGCGCCACACATGTCTATATTTTTTTTTATATTTGATCAAATATTAAAATATTCCTGAATTGATTTAATAACACCAAAAATATCATCAGTAAAATATAAAAAAGCCCCTTGAGAAATATAATCGCACATGAAACAAAAAGTTTTTTTTTTTTTTCCTAACCGGAGAAACTGAAGTTGCAACTTTTACGGTGGGCAGCTTATACGGGCTGTTTGTTTATAATGTATTTCAGGCTTTTATGATATCAACAAGTGTGTGTGTGTAATCTACTTTATGGTCAAAATTAATTAATTAATTAATTAATTAATTAGAGAGACAACGTAGTTAATTGCTTTAATTAGTTTAACAGCAATTAAAAAGGGCACGCTTATGGCTTTAATATCGCCATAAAGTTTGTTCATTCATTCCAACTCCTTCTGAAAAGTTAATGATAAAATATCCCTTCCAAGACAGTGTCAGTTCACTTAACACCATGCCCTGTCTTTTTTGGTGTTAAAAAAAACAATTTTTTTTTACTTGGTTATCTTACTGTAATTTTAATTAGTAAGATTAGTCTTGTTAAGGATTTCTAATTACCCCTTCTAATAAATATATTTTTTAAAAATTAAAATTTTCAAAAATTAAAAGCACGGTCCAAAAAAAAAAAAAAACAAGCACTGCCTACATCAGCTTCTCTCTATTGCTTTCGATCTCATGACCTAGCAGTGTTATTACACATTCCAATAAAATATAAGAGTTATTGACTTTCTTCTCTCCACTTACAAAAAGAAAAGAAAAGAGAAGATAACGTTGCTCATATAAATAATGAAACACCTTAATTTTGTTTTTATTTTTTTTAATTTTTTTTATCCTACCTTTTAAATTTTTTTCTTTCATTTCTAACCTTCAATATTTTATTGATTTTATATTATTCATTTTTATTTTTTTATGACGTTATCGTAGTCTAAAACAAATATCTCGATATTTAATTGACATTTAATTTTTACAAGCGTCTATTTTTTTTATTATATTATTAAATAAAAAATAGTTTAAAACAAACTTTTTAAATCCAATAGAGTCTATAATCCAAGTCACGAGTTTTACAAGTTAAGCTGCAAAGTTGGGGTCGATCCAATATGTTGTTGCTTCAATATTATATAAAAAAAATATCATCTTGAAATTTATTTTATAGTCAAACCATGCTTTTACCGGTTATCCAGATAATCTTTGGACACATGAAGTCAACTGTCCATGTAGAGTCAACTCATATGAGGGTTAATTTTAAACCCGGGCTAAGCAATAAATCGAGTCAAGAGGTTTCAAAGTTGATCTGTTGGTCCGATTTAATAACAATATCAAATAGTGTTTTTTTTAAATCAATCTTTCATTTTGCTTTCCCGATTGAATTGGAAGAGGTTTTAATTGATAAAAAAAAAAGAATCTACTTCAACTGATATGCCCTTCTTTGCTTGCTATTTTTTTATTTATCAATTTCATCATTTAACATTTAGCTAATTCTGAATTAGTATTCATAATTTGTTTTGATTTTCTTAATATGAGGTTATCATAGTCTCTAACAAACATCTTAGCATTTGGTTTATGCTTAATTTTATAAGTGTTTGTTTTTGTTATCATATTATTAAATAAAAAATAATTTTACAAAATAAAGTTTTTAAATCCAGTAGAGTCTATGATCTGGGTAGCGAGTTTGGTGGGTTAAGTCGCAAAGTCAAGTCAATCTAATATGTCACGTCTCAATATTTTTTTAAAAATAGCGTCTTGATTTTTTTTAAATCAAATCAAGTTTTCTACCAGTTGATCAGGTTATTTTTGGATTTATCAAGTTAATTAGATTATATAATGATAATTTTTATATAGTTAATTTTAAACCAAAATTATGCCAGGAGTGAGGTCCAGAAAATTAAATATTAACATTTTAGATTAAATTTAATAACAATTATAAATAGTTTATTGGAGCACAATTTTATTTTTAGGTTTAAATTTTTTTATTCAAATCATAACGTAAGGTGTACAAAAGAAAAGGCATTATCATAATTAATTAGATGCATGGTTTACTTCAAATGTAAAAATAAATAAATAAATAAATAAATAAAACAACTAGGGAGTAAGAATCTCTAAATCTTCATTTTCATTCGTACGAATCTACGATATTTTGGTGGTGGGCCTGATAATTGGACAAGGACGTTTTATTGCATGAGCATGTTACCTTGTACATGGAGGCATGGCGTGCGTGATTGGGCATCATGATTGTTGCATTAATTGGGGATAATAATTTAATTTGAATTTGATTTAAATTAATTGAATATATAAGTTATTTATGAATGATTATTTTACTATATGACTAATTTAATAAATTAGGTATAAATACTATCTACTTCAATTATATATATATTGGATTAGATTTTATATTGATAGATTTTATATTTAAAACCCGAATGATAAATATAATTTTTTTTATTTTTTTATTTAATAAATGATAAATAAAAAATGAATATCTAAAATTCTTATTTTAGTAATAAATATCCAAATCTCAATGTATGGTGCATAGATATCTAAATTTATTATTCAACTGTTAATAAATAAAATATAGATATAATAGAAACTTAATATATGGTATCAAACTTAAAAACCTGAAAAGCAAAAAAAAAAAAAAAAAAATCGAAAAACCCTAGTTTGGCAAGTGGCGGGTAGGGACGCATGATAAAGACAGGTCCTCTCTCACTCTCACGAGCATGCCTGCTTTTGAAAACAAATATTAAAACAACAATATCCTAAATATAGAGGCAATGACAGACTATGACAGGCATCTTCCCATGGATCTTGACATTTTTTCCACCATTCTTATTCACATTTTCTCCCTTCGAATCATCAAAATCGTCCAAAGTTTCACTTTCATCTCTTTTTTTATATATATTTATTTGGTTTCAACCTTTATTTTGCGGTTCAATCGTATATTTCTGTTGAGAAATAAACTATAGTTTTCTTTATATTGAATATTTTCTATAATTACGAGATATAAATATTTGTTTACTAGAATATATGCATGAAAAATTGAGAATTTTTAATATTCACTTGCAGAAAATTCAGTCACTATAATTTTTTTTATTTGATTTCTTGCAATTCTTACGTATAATTTTTTAATGATGTTAAATAAAATACCATAGCATAAAAAACCACAACGTCTTTTATTTGCTTGATTTTCAATTTTCATTGTATACGTATGCTTATGGATCCCAAGTTTAGTTAAATCCCTCTTCATAAGGAATTAAAGAGAACTTAATCCGAATTTTACAGGCACTAATTAGGGTAGTAAAAACATACAATCACACTGTAGGCCTATTTATTCATTAATATGTTATGTGTTTCGATGATATTCTTTAATATTGGATTGATTAAGAATTGAGTTTCATAACTTGTTTTGATTTGCATTCTATTGAATTATCTCGATCTTATAATCTGAGTTTAATATATTAACTTGGATTGACTCGAGTTTTTTTTTTCTTATGCGTTTTAATTGTTTTTTTTTAAAAAATTAATTCTTCAATACTAAGTTAATTTAGAATTTAGCTTCAATATGTTTTTTGATTTGTTTTATATGAGATTGCCATGATCTCATGTATCAGGTCGTAGATTTTACATGTTGACCTGGGTTAACTCGGATCAATTCAATATATTGTCGTCTCAATATTTATTTCAATTTCTTTTTAAAAAATAATCCGATTAGTACCTAACGTAGCGTAACATAGATAAATGATTGAATAATATATCTATTCAAGAACTGTATTTTAACCAATTTATTATGATTGTGAAAGGTATAAAGTATAATTGTATGTCTCTAGGGCAATGCTTAAGGCTAAATTGATATGATAAATATATCGCTAAGGTGTGGGTCAATGCATATAATTCTAATTTACTAGAGCTTGCAAATTGATGCCAGCACCAGCACCAGCTGCATAACAGGGATAAGTAATAAAATTCCCGAAATCGGACAACAACATTTAATGCCCGCCTTTGTTTAATTTTGATCTTAATTTTTCAAAGATATTTATAAGTATATCATAGTTATAAGACATAGTTAAAAGACATGGTCCAGACTTGTGAAAATTTTTTCTTGAGTTCATGGTTGTCCTCACCTATAAAATTCTTGCAAATGATATTTCTCACCTTTTTATGAATGTAAAAAGCTATATTTATTAAGATATTCTGAATTGACTAAGTAGTATTTTCTTGAGATAATATATTTTGACTTTGTTATTAATTTTCCAATACTTACAATAACTTTAACTTTTCAACATAAAGTAACATTACATAATTTTTTTTATCGTTAATACCTTCGAGTGGCTTAAAGAATTTGATGTTAGGAATGTTTGTTGCTTAAAAACAATCCATGTATTGTGTACACTACCCTTCCGTCTATCTCAAACAAAAGTGAATTGCATGTCAAAGCTATATATATCCATTATATTTTGCGTCGGTACATCTTTTCTGATGATAAATGATATTTGATTTTCTGCATTTACACATGCTGCACGTGTGTGCCATTGATAACTCTTACACAATTCTACATGAAAAATCATAAGCAGGAACCATTAGTGTTATGAGATTAAACTCTTACATTAGCGAAATAATTAATCCAGAGCTATATTGATTAAAAAGTACATTATCGTTACCTTGAAATAAGACTAATATCCTGGATTGTTCTTTATTCGCGTGACGTATTTAAAAATTCTGGATCTTTTGGTTTTATAACATTTACTGCAAGTGAACATACTATTCTAAAAACTTCATTAAAATATTTGCTGATAGTTTCTCCCGAGTGTTGAAGTCTCTCCTGAACTTCTCTATTTGAAGCATCTAATGCTAATGTATACAAAAACATTTCGATCTTCTAAAAAAACACTATCCTTTTATTTGAAGTATCTAATGTTTTTTGTTTGGAAATGCATCAAAATAATATATTTTTTAAAAAATTATTTTTGACATTAGCACATCAAAATGATCTGAAAACATCAAAAAATTATTAATTTGAAGCAAAAAAATAAAAATAAATCAATTTTTTTCAAAAACACTTTTAAAACGCAAAAACAAACAGGCCCGAACCTAAAAAATAAATAATGATGAAAGATGTTTCTTAAGGTTGGACCTTAATTTATTGATGGGTCTCACTTATAAAACCATATTTTATTCAAATTAAACAAAAAAGCTACCTTAAAAATAAACGAACAAACAGACTATTAATGTTTATAAGTGGTTGAGATGTGATGATTAATTATCTAATTATCTCAAAACTTAGGTTGAGAATTGCCATAAGAAAAAAAATCCACATAATATATTTTGATACTTTGTATATTTAAGAGCATGGAAAGTAAAAGAAACTCTAATAAAAAAACCATGCTAATATAACTTCAAAGGTTCAAATTATAAAGGAATAAAGTTCGATGGTAAAGAAAAAGAAAAAAAGCGCGCATCTAAGTTTAGATGCAAAGTGATTGTCACTTCTATTTTTCTTTTTCTTTTTTTTTTAGTTTATAGTATAGTATAATATAATATAACTCAAGATTTAATGCTTATTATAAGTAAATATGATATGTGATGATCTTATATATGATGAATTATCTCCAAACCTAGGTGGAGAATTGACATGAGAAAAAAATTGGATATATTATTTCCAAAAGAATTCTACTTAATTCATTAGGAAGAATTTGTTTCTAAGATCGGGTGATTGATCTCATGTTCTATCCCAAATTGTGAAAGAAAAGAGAATCCCATTTTCTCTGATATTCCCGACATGTTCAAATCACATGGTTAGAGATGATTAGGCCCACTTAGATTTTCCCCATTTTTTTTAATTTTTTTAATTTGAAAACTAATCATACTTTTAAGGCATCATCATCATCAATTGCTGGACAGAATTTTAAAGAGGCCAGGCTGTTTCGCCATGCACTAGCAGATCAATGTAGGTCCGTCTAAAAGCCAGTTTTCTTCCCTCTCAAAACTCATAAATACAAGGAGATTTCATTTAAAAGAACAAGAGGAGACAAGAAAAATCTTCTCTTTGGAATCCAAGAGAAAGTTTTCTAGCTTCTCCAAGTCTAAAACTTAATTAAAAAACAACCAGAATGGAATCCAAGATTTCCCTTTATTCTCTCTTTGGATTCGGAACTGTGGGATCCAAAATATGTACGAGCAATATTCCCTGTTTGGTTTTGTGTTTGGAACGAGAGTTGAAAAAATTTTAAAATTTGATTTAGTTTAGAATTCATTTGTTTTTATGTATTTAGATTGTTTTGATGTATTGATATTAAAAATAATTTTTTTAAAATAAAAAAAATATTATTTTGATGCACTTCCGAGTAAAAAACACTTTGAAAAACAACCTCTGCGTAATCACAAACACCCTCAAATAATATATATATATATATATATATATATATATATATACATATATATATATATATACATATACGTACACACACACTTAGGTGATTTTTTAAGACATCTTCAAGAATGACATTTAATGTAAAAAATTGGAGAAGTGCATTAATATGAGGATAATTAAGGATGCAAAAGTAGCTAGATTCATGGTCACTATTTAATTCTCCGCTTGTAATTGATTGATTTCTATGGTTAACGTGTGCAGTTCAAGTTCATGTGCTAATTAAAACCTCCACAAAAAGAGAAAAAACAGAAAAGAAAAGCAAAGGTCATCCTGAAATCAAGCTTTGGCATTAATGACGTCAAGCTTTGGCATTAATGACATCAAAGTGTTTGAAAACGCGATTAAAACTATATTTTTAAAAAATTTAAATTTTATTTTGATTTAAAATGAATTTTTTTATATTTTCAGATTGTTTTGATATGCTATGTTAAAAATAATTTTTAAAAAATAAAAAAAATATTATTTTAATTTATTTTCAAGTGAAACACACTTTAAACCGCACTCTAAACATCCCCAAACACCATTTTTCAAATCTCTTATAAAAAGAAAAGAAAAAACACTGGACAAAAATAGGAAGTATACCGCACGTAATTCAGTGGCCAACCTCCAACCGACTGTCATATCTTACACCCTCTCGTTCCTTCGATGGTTGATGGGATATATCTAATGCAAGAAAACAAAGGATTATATAGCTATGGTGGTTTAGACTTCGTTCAGAAACTTTGCATGTACGTTTTAGGTTTATTGATAAAACTTCTGCCGGTGGTATTAGGCAAGGCCTAGGTAGGATATTCTTGAATCATCCCTGAGATTGACTCGTATGGCATGCTAAATCCTTGTTCTTCTGCTCTACCTATACGCATTAGGTAGCCATAAAAACCAGTTCTGCTGGCTACAAGATAACTTGCACATCAGAAGAACGCAGAAGAAAGAAAGAAAAAATCCAGAATCTTGAGTTGCGTAGGAGCCCGAAAGAGACTCCATAAAAGTTTGAAAAGTGAGTGTGGAAAGTCTTTTCTGGGTTGTGCTGGACTTCTCAAAATAATTTGATGTCGCTATTGGTGAACAATATTAGCCACAGATACGACCGACACATGCAAGATATGATATAATTCAAGGTTCGAGTACGTTTGGCATGAATGCATTAATTTCAAGGAGGATTACCCTACAACATAAAAAAAAAACTAGGATATGAACGGTGGAGGCTTTTTTAAACTTTTCTTTTTTCAAAAAAATCAGTTATTTTTTTACTTTTATTTTTTTTCTCAATTTTATTTCCTTTCAATTTTTTTTTTAATAGTAATCATGTTGCATTTGAATTGGCTAAGTTAATTACAGAGAACTCTTACACAATTTAACTTTAAATCCGAGTTAGGTAAGGAATTGGATCCAAAGTTTCTTTTTTTCATGTTAATTTCATTATTTTTTTCTTAATTTTATCCTTAGATTTTTTTTATTGGTTAATCAGATTGTCATTAGACCAACAAAATCGATTAGGTCATGTCGAAACAACTCCTACATAGTTTAATCTTAAATTCAGGGTAGACAATAAATCAAATTAGAAGATTTCAAAGTTAATTAATTTCTCGGACATGTTTAATAATAATACAAAATAATTCTTTATGAATATATTTTTTATTAGGTCTAAAATAATTGTCAAGTAATGGAATTTGTCAACCATTACCTCATTCTTTTTTTTAAAAAAAACCCTAAATGTACTAAAACATTACAATTAACTAGTTAAAATTAGGTTCTAATAGAAAGAGGAATTTTTGCAGCAATGCAGAATTAGAACTTACAGCAGCTTGTTACTTCAAGTAAGAATTCAAGGAAAAAAGAAGAAGAAGAAGAAGAAGAAGCTGTGTAATTAAAACTATCCTGAATTTTTCTAAAAGGGGGCAATGAATTTTGATTGGGCCTTTCTCTGGGTATAGAATGATGTAATCTGGAATCTATAAAATTTATTGAAATTCTAATTGGGCTAAAATCATGCTATTTTGGGCTTGGCCCAAAATCAGCATTTCATTGCAAGTGCTTGTGATCCCAAATTCTTAGGGCATGCATGACTTGTTCAAACGCACATTTGCACCTCACACCACACCTTTCTCCTAGAAGAGTTGTAAAGCTCTTTTTTTGGTATTAATTTTCACCAATAAAAGCTGCTTCTTGACACCCCCCCCCCCCCCCCAAAAAAAAAAACAATAAAACCTGCAGCCAAACCATGTAAATGAACTCTTCAGGGAAAAAAAGAGTCTTTCAATATAGTAAATGATCTTGGAAGCCAATTTGTTGCATTGAGGCAATTCAACCACTTAAATATCTCACATAGTAATGCAAGAAGACGGCTGTTTCAATTATTAACAACAACAAAAAACGTTAAAAGATTTGTGATGAAAACACTATTCCTATGAATATTCAATCATCTCAAGTTTATGTGTTTGAGGCACAATACATAATCTGTTGAATTACTCCATATCCAAATTTGTTGAATTTTTTTTTTTATTAATATAGATATCCAAGCGGCTTGCGCGTATCTCGACTAATTTCACGGATTCTAAATTTAACGATCATATAAACTTGCAGTGAGTACATATTAATAACCATAAAAAAAAAAAAACTTTTTATCCCAGCAGTTACTATTGAATCACTTGTTATTATTGAATATTTCTTACTGCATGAGTCATTGCCAGCACCTCTGTAGATATAAAAACCCTTCTTTTCCTGTCTCCATTCAAGTAAACAAGGCGATATAATTGCAAAATCTAGCCTCAATACATTTGAAAAAAAGACTCTTTCGATGTGACGTGATTTGCCAAGACAAAGGCCAAGAACCAAACTAGCCCAGATGCCTAAAAACATCAATCACGTTTACAAAGAGATACATCCTCTCAAAAAGTCAAAGGCTATGCTGTTTCGAGGCACAAATTTGAGGTAATCTCCAAGGATAGTGCTCGGGCAAAGTGTCAATCATTTTTGGTAGACCTTTTGATCTGAAACTGCAACTGCTCAACTCGATCAATAAGCTTCGTTACAGAATACAAGAGCCAGTAAAAAACCAACGCTGCAGCAATCAAAAGTGCGTTGCGTTGGCTCTTAATAGTGGACTTTTGGTGGCGCATATTCTCCGATGGAGAGCAGGAATTGAGGGTCTTACAAGAGGGCATCGTTTCATATTTCCAGTAGATGTCCATGACCAAGAAGAGGCAAATTGGCAATATTGAGAAGAAGGGTTTCAGGAGGGTTTTTGTTACAGACAAAAGGCCATTGCGTAAGGGGTTTAAGCCTGGGAGGGTTAAGAGAAGGAGCATCATGGCTTCTGCTCCAGCAGCATAGGCAACCGCTACCCATTCCAGTGCCATTGGTTACTGTTTGGTGAGAAGGAAAATCTACGAGAGGTGATATGGGGATTTTCTAGGAAAGATTGGATAATGAATCTTGAGGTGGGAAGACAAAATGTAATCATGGAGGGGATTATAAGTTGTTGAATCGGATTGCTTAACGCGTTTTAATGTCAGAGCTAGAAGTTCAGTTGAAATTTCAACGTTGCAGTAACTTAATACTGAAGTAATGGTGTCAATGTCAGTCCATTAGCGGGCTCATATGCTTCGGTCTTCAATTGCTCACAAGGCCGAATAAACTGAAAAAGAAATAGGAGACAAAAATATTGGGTTATTATCTGAAGTTGGTCTGCTGTATATGAATGCCCTAGAAATTCATTTTTTATGCTCTGAAGCTCCTAGCCATAGCCAGTTTGGTATCTTTTCAAACACTGTTTTAGACAATCATAGACATCCATCAATGGTGACCATGCCCTGCTCTTGCGTTGACACAGATGGCTAGAAGTAAAACATAAGAGGAAGGGATCCCTGGTGATGAATCGGTAGCATTAATTCTGGCT
The DNA here is from genome assembly GCF_000002775.5 of Populus trichocarpa. Taxonomy (NCBI): domain Eukaryota; kingdom Viridiplantae; phylum Streptophyta; class Magnoliopsida; order Malpighiales; family Salicaceae; genus Populus; species Populus trichocarpa. The sequence continues at coordinate 2,951,863 of NC_037299.2, read as the reverse complement.
AAAAGTAACACATTCTTGATCAGTCCAAGCTCCAGACCTCAAATCACGAGGCTATCAATCCATTATTCAAAGTAAAAATGATGAGAATCACTATCACACTAAGTTTTGATTACAAGAATGATGAGCTCCGATGAATCGGCAGACAGTGAAGTTACTTGTAAAACCAATGAAAAAATACATATACGTATAGGCTTGAGCTATTGAAAGCGGCATCTACATGCTAAGAACAATCTAATCTTCATGCCAGCCCTTGACGACGATAAATCTAAGGGAAAGATGCCAGGAAATAAATAAAATGCATCCGATCCCATTACATCTATTACAGGTATGGGCAAAGACTACCTCATATCACGTTTCTCAAAAACATTGACCTCAGCTGAAAATCATTTCTTCCTAATGTTCTGTATATGCGAGGAATTGTTCCTTTGTATCTTTCGCATGGAGGTTAAAACACAAGTTAGAACTGAAACTGTAATTACAGACAACATGATGGAAAAATCCGGTTTGCGAGATCTCCACAACAGTGATGTGTTGGTCATGGTGACAGAGGCAAACCTTTCCCGTGATTGCTTTTGCCTGCAAATTCATAGTTTAAGAGGCCAGTACGTAAGAGAGGGCAAAAAACTACATGCTTACGACACAAACGTCTGTTTCCTACAAGTTTAAAGATTTTGATAAACAAGCACCACAAATGTTCCTCTGATCTGTACAAGTACACGAGCCCCGTGATTCATTTATTACTTGTACTGCTACTCATAAAAGGTATGGTTGAAAGCACTCACTGATTAACATAATGCACTTTATTTTGTTACCAGAAATTGAAGATATCGATGCCTTGCAATTAACCAAGCAAAACACAAATAAAAACACATCAACACCAATTCATTAGAATGCAACAAGCATTTCCACCCATAATCTTTTTTTTTTTTAAAATGTTTTCAACCATGATCCTCCTCATACATCAATCAAGTCCAGATCCCTTCATTGCACATTTGGAGGCATGGGTTCTCCATGTATGCCATGTAAATAAAACCAAACAACTAGATCTACAAGGTGAACAAAATTAGAGGCAGACATGTTTAACCAACATTCATGGCACCCTATGTGATGCTAAAATGCTCCAGTCCATGCCCACCCTTTCCTTTTCTAAATTTTCTAGTGCTACCTGATCTGGAGCGAAACATGTGCAAGTAAAATTCATAGACTGTTGGTGTAGGTGAGCAAGGACTTCATAGGACAGAGAATGGAATGATAAAAAAGGCAACTTGAAATCAACAACATAGGTATAAGAGAGAACACGCACAGAAAGGCTATTATGCAACTATGGCCCCAGGAGGAGTTCGAAGAAGAAAATCTGGGCCTCTTTATCCTTCAAACTTTTTACAAAATCTGGCTGATCTCAAGACTAACACCTGCAAGCTTAGGTTGCTTGCAATGCTCCAGCCCATGCCCCCTTTCTTTTTCAAGAGTTTTGATCACAGAGATTCAGGGAAGTATTATATATCCTTCATTTATATCTTAGTGCTTTATTATTTATCTACGTTGGCATTTTGATTCTGCTTTATGATTAAAACATCATTGTAAGTGATATCACTCCTAATCACACACAACTTTATGAAGGCAGAATAGGAAAGCAATGTGAAGTCAGTAAAATATACCCCAAGAAGCCTTTAATCGAGTTCCACAGAGACGCAGTGGATTTGACCCTATGACCTGAAGCATTGTCTTTTGGATCTCTAATGTGATCGTTGTTGCTTTCGAATGTGCCTGAATGTGCAGATATGAAATGTAAGAAAAGGTACCAAATCTGAATAATCTCTAGCACATTCCCACCTTTAAAGCAAATTGACATACTACAAAGCATGGATCAGGTATGGCTATGATACAATTCACTAAAGATATGTTAGTGTGTACAAATATACTCTATATACAAACAAATTTATATTTGATTTGTTTTGTCTTCGAACACAAAATATAAGCCACTTCAAAAAAGTGTTAATCACATTAACAAATTGTGCTCAGATAATAAAAATAATCCAACCTGCTTGTGAGATTAAGATTTCAGCAAACAATGAATCATCATAGTTAGAACTAAAAAAGAACAGAAAATGAGTAAGAAGGCTTTTGTGGCAGTCAAACAAAGCCTGAAGGGATTGAACACAACATAATATTGTCTTTTCGAAAAATACCACACTATGATTTATGGACATGACATGAGTGTTAACAGATATGGAGCGTGTTAAATTTGTTCAATCTAAAAAATCAAGAATCAAGGACAAGACTACATATATTTTGATAGTGTAAATGCAAAATCTTATGTACATGTACAATTTCTTGAGTAACCACCCATATTTTTGGCATTTTCTTACTTGCAACAAATTCTTCATTTTATTGAGGAAAAAAAAGTGTTAAAGATGTTGACTAGAAGGGTAAAACTGGAAAAGTTTACGAATTGTGCTGAAAACGAGGTCGAGGATGTGATTTCTAAGAAGGGATGCTTGCAATAGTGCTATGATTTTAAGTACACACCAGGTCTTGTCAATGCTCAATACACATGCATGTGTTTTAAGTGACAGGAGCTCAAAGAGATTCCATGGAGGACACGACAACCCTATTGCCATTGCCAGCATATTTTTACTTGTCTTGCCAATTGAGCCTTGGTCTAAGGACATGGATTAAAAGAAGCGCAACAGCAGCACCATATTTAGGCTGAGCACAGCCACATGAACGTATGTTTCAGGTTGTGCCAATACATGTCAACTCAACTGGACATGAATTTTCCATAAGAATTCTTAGTTGGAGTCTACATTTTCTTTTTCCATCTACCAAAAGTTTTGCATCCCCAAAATTTCTATTTTTTCGAAGAAAAGTAAAGGATCTACCCTAAAATATCCTCCCTGTACCTAGGCTTATCTCCTGCATTCCTCCATGCACTCCCCATTTATCCAAAACTATAATTTTTTCTTAAAAGTTGACAACCCCGCATATAAGATGACTATTTTGACATGTTCAGCATGAAATTACACTACTATGAAGATTCTTGGAGTATCCACTTAAATGGTTTTAAATAAATACTATAACTGACAAAAAAAAAAAAAAAAGACAATACCAGAGCTGTTAGAAGAAATTGCATGTTCCTTGCTGCAAGACTTGAGTGAAGCCAGTTCCTCGACAAGCACTCGTTCCTTGTTACTGCAATTATCTTCAAAATGAGCTCATACAAAAAGTGTGCAACCTCACAAAAGAGATGAAAACAAAGAAACCATGGCATAAACTCCCAACACAATCAAACAACCACTTCAAGCAGGCATTGCATATGATGGTACTCCTATAGGTTCTGTAATGTCCACAATCAATTCTCCCAACAGTATATTCATTCAGAATCTAGTCTATTTAGAGGACACACTTTTGAAAGAAGCTTTAAGATATGAAATGCTTTAACACAGTGAACAAAACAATCATGGGTGTCCTTAATTGACAGCTAAATCTTTCTGTATGATTAGAAAGAGAATGCCTGACATAATTTGCATATTATTGAATCAAATTATAATCTTCAATCCAACTGTTCCATAACTGAAAATTAGATAGCTCGTCAGAATCAACAATATTTATTCAGGCAATTTAGAGCAGACATTCCCTCCATTGTTCGATTTTGTTCGGCTTGAGAAGATGGTTAACCATAAAGTTTATGCATATAAAATACAGCTTTCAGTTTGAACCAATTACATACAGTTTGTTGAACAAAGATTTTGAACAGCAGCAGAAATTTCAACTTTAAGGTAGAAATTATCTAAAATGTTAATAATTCATCCAAAAAATATCAACATTATCTTTTAATTTAAAGTGATAGTATAGAATTCAAAAGGAAAACAATTCACACAATATTAAATCCTGTTCTATAATGAGAAGGTTAGACTTAATAAACAATGTACACAGCAGAGGTAATTTCAATTCCTCCAACAAAGTAATGGATATAGTGGTAGCCTCTTGATCATTATAAAAAAGGGAGTCTCAGGCTTTCATGTGGACTGGTGAATACCAACAAATCATATTGCCATAATGATCAGGACAGTATTCATTATTCAACTACTGAGAAGTCCTATTATTTAAACAGCTGTAATTTGTCAATTAACAAAAACTAAAACATGTAGGGAATTCACTGTAGCCATTCTCATTGTTCATGCTCTCACAATTCATTGTGGATTGTAATAGTATATTTAAAAAAATATATATATTTTGATCCTCAAACGTTTTTTTTCCACAATTGAGCCTTTTTGAGCTCAAATCAGCATCCAATTGCATGACTTTTTGGAAGGGAGGGTTGAATTGAAAGAATGAGGATCGAAGTGAAAAATACGGGTAACATTGGTGGTGATTTTGAAATTTATTTCAAAAGTTCATTTTCGTCCCCCATATTTTTTAGTTATTAGGTGACCGGTTCCTATAATTTTAAAAAATACATTTTGACACCAAACTTTATTTTTCTTATTTTTTTAGTTCTTATTTGGGTGGATAGAGGGAATTGTCAGATTCCAGCTTTGAGAGAAAAAGCTATCATTGGGGAAGATTTTAGCCACCAATCTTTTTGTGTCAAAAGGTTCCATATGATAAAGGGGGTTGTGGTTAGGTGTTTTTTTTACCTTGAAAACACCTAAAAAAATATATCTGAGCTTGAAAAGATTTTAGGTTTCAGGTAGATTTCAAGTTTTAAAGCGGTTTTTGCGTTTTTGGAGGCCATGGATTGATTTAACAAGATTCATGGGATGTTTCCTAAGTGTTTTGGGACAAAAACGATTTCAAAATGAGTTTTTGGGTTAAAAAACCTTGTTTATCCAGCCACACTAGTAGCTGAATTTTGGGATTTCCAGACAACGCGTTGTCTGTTTGTGTTTCAAGCAACTGGGGCGGACGACCTTGCAGTGCCTGGCCTCATTGCTTCTTCTTTTTTCAAAGTTTTTATTTTTTTTATATCAATGGCTTTTTTACATGTATTTTTTTTAAATAATTTTAAAATTTATTTATTAATTAATATCCATTCTCTATGATTTTTTTGAGTTTTTAAGCCTTTGTTGAATAATAATTATTTTTTAATTATATTGGGTGTGTTTAATTTTTGCATAGGTTAGTATGATTCATCTGAATTTTTTTTTATATATATTTTATATAGATTAAATATTTTTTTATATAGTATTTTTAATATGTGCAACCTTGCATATTTTTTTTTCTTTTATTTTATTCAACAAATTTTATGTGTGTGTCCATCTCTATTACAAATTGATTTTCATATACAAATTCATTAAACACAACAGATAAATGACCCATGTTACGATATTAAACATCTTAATCTACATTGATCTTTCAATTTTTCCAATTATGTTTTTATTTATCGTTACTTACTTTTTTTTCATTTATTTACACAATGGTTCGTGATTTATTTAATTGGACGTGTGCATAAATTTTTTGATTTACATTTACAATTTTTTATGTAAAAAAACATGTTGAAAAATTCTACATGTTCAAGTTTTTTTTTTATCATGTATTGGTGTTATCAATTTGATCCTTATTCTTATGATTTCTTACTTTTTTCCTTAACTCTTATAGAAATTTTATTATTTTTAATTTCACCCTTCAATCAAAGTTGAGTGTTATTTTTATTTATTTATTTTGGTCCTCATTGATCGTTTATATATATATATATGTTTTCCCGTTTACTATCATTGTCTTTTTTTTTCCATATGGTTCAAATAAAGCCAACTTATTTATTTGGTTGGGACTATAACCCGGGTTATTAGATTTCTTTTTTAAAAAATAAATATGTGCTAGCAACACCTAAATATTTTACTGGAAATGCGGACCCGCAACACAGCACGGGCACCAACCTAGTACCTACTAAATTAAATAACGTGTACAAACACTACAAATGCCCATGTAGAATAAGAAACTCTTGAGTGTAAAGTAGAAAGGGGACTCAGACCTGATATCTTTGGGGATCAGAATATTCACAATAAAGTGATGATCACCTCGAACAGAAGGTTTATTGATGTCTGGAACTCCCAAACGTAACAATTTTACAACATCTCCAGGCTGAATCCCAGAAGGAATTTGAAGATCTTTCAAACCCTCGACAGTCTCAACCTGAAGTTATTTTAGATTCATATGTCAAACAACTTACTTCAAGGCATCCAAAAGCCATTTCTATGTTTCTGAAAAAATTCTATAAAAACTCACATTTCAACCCCATCCCTCATTTGAATGGTGAAGAAAGGCAGAAAAAGAGGTAAGGAAAAGAAAAACACGGGCCATACTGAGGCCCCTATGATGCATTCAAGAACTGAACCATGAAGAAGAAACACATTTTGCATGATACCAAAAATCCGTGTTGTTTGGTTAACATATACTAAGTCAAATGATCTGATTTAGAGTTTACTTTTATGGCATAGAACAATGTCCAGCAATTCAGTTTTGATTAAGTAATCAGATTGCTTTAAGAGTATGAACAGGATATGTTCAAGATTGCTCTATCGTACAATTATTTCATACAATAAAATTGCATTTTGTAAGTTCCAACTGCGATTGTGGTAGACTTACATTTCAATATTTGGAAGAGAATCTTTGTTTGTGGATTATTATTTAACCATTGTTTCAAATGAGCGTAAAATGGTCATACAAAACCAAATGCAGAGATGACAATGGATAGTACGTTCCATAAATGATAACAATGGTTGTTTATATGGTTATAGCATTGGTAGCTTAAATGTCAGGCTTCTTCTTTAGGTCCAAAGGGAATTTCTAATATCTAAAGTACCAAAAATCACTAAAGCATAAACACTGGCATCAAAATTTCCGGCCTCTATAGCAGGTATGCAGGAATTGAGGATTAGATGATGTCAAGGGTTAAGCTCTAAGAGTCATACTTAGATTAAAAACTGTAGTTGAGGTGAAGTGATTGACAATAACTCTCAAGAAGAAAATTTGACTGCACAATGTGAACATGAAGAAGCCAACCCTGCATTTTATAGTGTGAATGCTAATTTCTGACACGTTGATTTGTTACACATCCAGAAGCATTAAGTCAAGAAATTATTAACTGTGAAGCTATAGTTTAGCACCTGAAAAAGAAATGAGAAGCAATGCTTCCAACAAAAGAGTAAAAGATAGACGATTTTTAAAAAAATATCTAATAGAAGACAAGAAACTATAATTACCTTTAAGACGGTCCCCAGAATTGCCTGAGTATAATCAACATTGATCTTTGAGTAAAGATTGAGACCATTTCTCCAAATCCCTTGTTTTTCATTGACATGGAGGCTTATAAACAGATCACCAGCAATGCCCCTATCAAAAGCAAATGAAGCGATGCTTCCAGTTTTAGATTTTTTTTTCTTGTAAGACTTAGTTTTGCATTGCTATCTAGTAATTTTTGCATTGCTATCTAGTAATATCTAATCATAATATGAAATGAAGAAACATTCCATAGCTAACACAGTATAAATGAAGAGAAAAATCAATAGAAACAAAAGTTTAATAGGGAGCATGCCAAATATTACAAAAGAACCCATTCTCATTTTTGGCATAAAGAACTCAGCAACCTCAGCAAATACATTATATGTAAATGATAACCTATATGGTGCATGCCCTAGTGTTAACCTTGTCCATTACACATCAATTAGTGCAATAATTATATATCCAAACCATCCAAATCAATCTAAATATAGCGATTACAAATATTTTGTGATTCTACAATGCAATGGAAAGGGTTGCGCTTGGATGTATAGGGATTAGGGATATGGACAAGAACAAAATGTACAGAGATAATATATTTAAACCAACAAGGGTGACTGGAAACTTGTAGACACAACCAGGAAGTTTGTCATGCAGAAAGTATTAACAAGACCTGAATATGCAAATATTAATGTTTGACAGATGACCTACCAGTTTAAAATAGCCAGGAGAACACCAGAAAGTAGAATGTAATATCAGCCTATAGTGGATAGAAAGGAATATATGCCCAAAGAGAGATGGATATTGGAGAAATTCAGATATGAACCTACAAATGCTGAGGTGATATGTATGGATTTATATTTTGAGGCCTGACTCAATAACTCACCCGTTTTCTTTTTGTTTTTGATAAGCCAAGGGCCTCAGTATACCGACATCAAAAAGCCTCCTTGGTGCAGGCATTATACTCTATGCAGTATAAATTGCCTTTGTATTCCACTAATACCTTACGGAAAATTGGGTTTATGTTGCAGTCAGCCAACTCCATGTAGGGATAACAGTTAAATACTTATTACATCGGAATCATCCCTCAACAGGTGGTGAATTTTACAAATGTATTTCTGGGATTCTGTTTGAGGGAACACAAGCAGTCCCAAATCCCAACAGTAAACTCAAACCTCTGACAGTAAAGTTTCAAAAAAATTTCTTCGAGGCTTTTGATATTAGGATAGCAGAATGGTCCCTTGCACTGTAATCCCAAACATAAACTAGTTTAGTTGTCAATGGTGAAGTTTTTGGGAACATGCATTAATTTTACATTACACTTGTTTAGCATTTCCTGATTCTTAGCATTGATTGATCAATTTCTTTGGAGTGGCTGAAAGAGCACCAAATGAGATGTAATCCAGCCTCTTAAGAGCAATGTAAGCACACCGAAAGGGAGACAACCAAGCTTTACCTATCCACATGTACTGATGATACTAGTAAAAATATTTGATGGACAGAATATCTTTATTCAATCATACCTTTTCTTGTTGAAACTACCCTCGCCCTGAATTCTCATTGTAGCTCCATCATTGACACCAGCTGGGAAGACCACTTTCATGCTTCGCTTTGACCTTATTTTACCATTTCCACCACATTTTCGGCAGTGGTCAGTAATCACCTCGCCTTCACCAGAGCATTTTGCGCAAGTAGAAACCTGAAAATCGCACAAGTCATCCAACCTTTACACATGAAAGGAAAAAAGACTCACATTCCCATACTTAAAATGTATAGTATCATCCATACAGCATTATCAAAGAAAGGGAAGAGAATTGAAAAGGAATAAATGAGTCAAGGTAGTTTAAGTAACAAATTTTTTAATAAATCCTACCTGTCTGTGTAGTTCCTTGTATTATTCAGACAAGGAAAGAGGCAAATACATTCAACTTATTCATTAGTTTAGAAACATGTCAGCTTGAGAACATCTAGACAATTGATTGTAGATTTAAATGTGAGAAAACTAGAAAGTCAAATGATGAACATGACTTATTCCCAGCAGTAAAACTAGACAGGTAATCTGAATCTCCTGCTCCAAATTCTTTAAATGAAGCATAGCCTCAGAGATAAAAGAAAAGAAAAGGAACACATATCAGTAGAGCTTACTACTGCAGAGTACTAGTGTCTACTAGATGAAACTTGGTTTGGAGACAAATAGGTTAACAAATAACACTTTGATACTTGTTTTGCAACAAGACAGCACTTAGCTGAAGGCAATAGCTGTCATAAATTCCATGCTGGCCCAAGGAGCAAAAGATAAAGAGATAAAAATAAAAATCTGAAAAGATACAAAATCACTGAGCATCCCCCCCCCCTTTTTTTTTTTCTCTTAAAAAAAGAAGTGTTGTCAAATAACATGTCAAATTACCTGAGACATCATACCAAATGGTGTTCTTTGAGTTTTCACCACCCCTCCTCTACCTCCACAATCAGCACATGATTTTATGCAGCTACTAGATTTAGCACCAGTACCACTGCAGCTATCACATGTCTCAAAAAAAGAAACTTCAATTTCTCGCTGTCCTCCAAAAACTGATTCTTCCAAGCTCAAATACAGATCATACCTTCAATATAAGACATTACAAATCATAAAAAAAGATGATTTCTGGCCAGAAACAAGGGTGGGAATGAGGGAAAGAGAGAACACTTGCAAACCAAGTCAAAGTAATGGGTAAGTTCATGAATATGCAAAAGGGTTTCTCAAAATTTATCATCATAAAGCACCTAGGGTATGATCCTTAAACATGGTCTCTTAAGTTGTTTACTCTATATAGTTTTCCTCTGCTCATTGGCATATGGTAGATAGACTTGAACTAAATTTCCTTTTTTCCTTTTAAGTAATACGTAAAAGTACGTGAGGGGGTGTGCAAAAGAAGTTCCAGGATAGCAAAGCCTCAATTGAAAGAAAATTTAAGAATTAGAGTTGGGAAAAGGAAATCAGCACATGTGCACAAAGTTTAGCACCTAGCAAAAGTCAGAGAGATGGGCATGCTTATAAATGCATCCAGCCAATTAATGATAATAAAACCATCTTTAAGCCTGTCGAATGGGGTTCTACACTGATAGAATCTCCAATTGTTCACCCCATACATAGGTTACATAAGATAAATCTACATTGCTCTGCTTTTACACCTTCCAGACTTTCTTTCCAGTTTGCAAAGCATCTTTGCTACAGTTCTAGTCTTGGCATTTCTAACCATAATTTGATACATCAGCATCTAAATCAAAGGTCACAATCACGCACCAAAAAACAACTTGATATTCTTTCACCCTGTCCTATCCAGCTATACTGAAGCTCAATAAGCTCAAAGACATATTAGTTAAAATCTTCTTCACACCCAGGGGAATCTTTTCATGGATTACAGATATTTTGAGAACTCAAAGTTCATTAACAAGATGGTGAATCATAAACTTAACTCATGTCTAATGTCCATTTTCTATACACAAATGCATCCAAGTAACAAGGATAAAAGTTACAGTTTTGGTGCATTAAATAGCAAACGGTGAAGAATGAAGGATCAATACCGAATGTCAAGATCCTGGTTCCCCATATTTCTGAAATTGAAGTTAAGCACGCCATCTCCACCCCTTCCACCAAAAAACCCATCTGAACCACCAAAGAAGGTGTTGTATATTTCAAAAGGATCCACCTGAAAATGATGAAACCGACAAGATTACAAACAAGTAACTAGCTAGTCAAAAAGGTCCAGCACACTTGCATGCAATCCCCGAGTGTTAAGTCAATAAAAACATCGATTTTCAAGTCACGTTAGCATGACAAGCAAGAATTTGCAGAAATGCATAAAGTTGATCCCATGATCTTACCTCTTGCGAACCACTGCCAGAGCCATCAAATTCTCCTTGCAAACCTGCCTCACCAAAGCGATCATATAAAGATCTTTTCTCATCATCTGATAGGACCTACATAAATTCTTCATTAACACCATGGAGGTGAGAGGCAAATTAATGCTACACTCGAAAATGGCATGTTAGTTAGGCTACTACAGGGTGGGGCCCACAAAGCATACATGTACCAATAGTGAAGTTTAGTCAGCTACCTCATAGGCAGCACTTATTTCTTTAAACTTGTCTTCAGCTCCAGCTCCCTTGTTCATGTCTGGATGATACTGTACATACATACCAAACCAAAGATAGAGTAAATTTCAAGAAAATAACTAAGCATATCAAAATCAAATATAAATGAAATCCACACACACACACACACACACACACACACATATATATAAAGAAACCTTGCGCGCCAGCTTTCTGTAGGAGCTTTTGATTTCTTGTAAAGTGGCATTTCTACTGACATTCAAAGTGGAATAATAATCAGCTCTTGCAGAAGCTGCTGCCCTTACAGAAGCAGTGTTGAAAAAACGATGGCCCTTTGCTGAGGTGACATTGGGACTATGAAAATTGTTAGTTTTCAAGAAATGAAGAGGAGGGGTTATGGAAAAGGAATTAGCAGGAATGGGTCTAATCGCGGGGTTCGAAATGGGGTTTAGATTAGGCCAAAAGCAGCATGAGGGAGCTTGGACTATGACGGGCATGGTAGTTGTAGACAAGACAGGATTTTAGGGCATAATCATGATTACTACCTGGAGGTAAGGAAAACGATGATGATGGGACGAAGAAGGGTTTTTGGTTGCTCTAATTTAGATATATTTGGAATTAAATTCTAAGTGGCTGGGCTTTTGAGCTGCCCAAAAGCCATGTGGGTGGGCTGTTACTGTTACTATATTGCTGTTACCTGGGTTTCTTTCTTTTCACTTTACTGTTCATGCACTTTTCTTTTTCTGCACGGTTTTTTTCTTTTTTTCCCCTATTCATGCTTCTTTTTTTTTAGTTTACCAGTGAATTGTGTTATTTTTAGATGGTGTATTATTTGACCCCTAACATCTTAATAATTTATATTTTAATCCTGATATTTATTTTTATATATTTCAGAAAAGTTGATGGAAAATTGAAGAAGAGAAGATGGGGCAAGTCATGCACTTCCTGAACACAAAAACAAATTGATATTAATATCAATGAGCTTGTATTACATAGGAGTTCTATAAAAGTAATTTGAATTGTTTATTTTGTTGGAAAAAATAGATAAATTTAAGGTTTTTTTTTTAATTTGGTTTAACTTTTTGGTTTTAGACTGATTGAAGAGCTTTTAATGTTAAAAACGATTTCATAAGATTTTTATGATGTTTTTTTAGGTGTTTATAGATGAAAACAAGTTGAGACTCTAGTCCCTTGGCTACTAGAGGTGGCTATAATTCAAACCAGTGGAAGACATATTATTTGTTAAAAAAAAATAGAGCAAAGGACATGTTATTCACCTTTAAAAAAAACAAACACATGGACCTGGCCCTTTATACGCTCCTAGGCTTATTAGATTAGGTTAAACGCGTGTGCCAAGGCCCAGGTGAACCTACCATGTTTGTTATGCTATCATTGCCTCTTTTTTTATAATAAAATTATATTTAAACAATGATTCAATTATATCATAGCTTTCAAAATATCCAAACCTTTTATTGTAATATTTATAATTACTTTTTAAATAATTATATATGGACATGATATGCAATTTGTTTTTAAAATAGTTGCTTATAAATATTCAATAAGAATACAATATCTATTTTATTATTATATATTTTTTATATAATTTTTTTCAGGTTTGTTATTTTTAGATTTATTTATATAAGTATATATAATTGATCAATTCATGATTATTTATTTGTTATTAAAATTTATTTTCATGATCATAATAATTTTTTATTTAAAAACAATATTATTGATAGAAAAAACTTATTTAAAAAAACCATAAAAAAACACATTAACAAGGAAAAGGTGGCCAAAAGAATTCTCGATTCAAAAGTTCCAAAGGACTTATGGAGTGCATTTCATATCTAGATGGATGAGAACATATCTTACTGCTGAATTTTATCACAATCCAAGAGCCTATATATACTTAGAATACTAATTGGTGGAACAATTTTCAGCTCCTTCCATGTAGTAAAGGTTTCATATGTAGCAAACATCCTTGCAGTTTTCTTTTTAATCACCTTTATATTATTGTGCATCATTTTATGGGTATCTAATACTTGTGACAAAAACTAACACATAAGAAGACGTCTTCCTTACATCAATTACCCCAAGAAAGAAGAGAAGCATCAAGCAAAAACTATAACAAGATGTGGACAAATGGATTGCTTATTGTAGCATTGGTGGTGATTTACTATACTCATTTGATTAGAAAATAGAGAAACCCTAAAATTAATGTTCTTCCTTCAGGTTCTATAGGTTGGCCTCTCATTAGAGAAACTCTTCAGTTCATTATTCCTGAAGATCTCTAGACCTTCATCCATTCGTCTAGAAAAAGATCCAAAAGTAATATGTTGGGTAGCATACTTTACGAGAAAAAAAATAGAATGTTTTATATACTTGCCTGTTTATTCACTACTAACAAATTCATATTAATTTCCTTGTTTCAGGTACGAACTGATCTTTAAAACCAATTACTTGTGTTGCAACATAAAGGAACTTCGGTTGAGCTATGGTATTTGGATTTATTTGTCAAGGTTTTCGCACTTGAGGGTGAAAACAGAGTGAGTGTTAATGGTAAAGTTCATTGATATACATAACAAGCATAACCTTGAGCCCATTTGGTGCTGAGAGAATTAGAGAATCATACTTGCATTAACACAAATTAAAAGAGGTAGGGGAAATCAATGTTACCATCCTTACTATTCATTAATAAAAACTAAAAGAAAATTGAGGGGTGAAATTGAATTGATTCTTAAAATCAAAATCTTAATCAATGACCTGATTAAATAAATTAAAAATTGAAGACTGATTTTGAGAGAGGAGTTTCTAAACCTAGTTTGTTTTTTAAGCACCAAAATGGCATGTTTTGTAGGAAACGACGTTGTTTTGGTAATTAATTGAAAATAAAACAGGGAAAAAAAGGAAATGATGTTATTTTTATGTTATTGTGCACCATCATCTTCTTCCTCTACACCGGTTTTACAGATGGAAAAGATGGATTTTTTCCTCTTTTTTCACCATTTGTTTTTGGTCCCCCCTCTCTCTCTCCTCCATGTCCCCTCACACCATGACACAAAACACACCTCTCTTGTAGCCTGCCATTATACCCCAAATGAGCAGAAAAACAGGTCCTTTGACAGCCCTAAACCTGCTGTAAAGTGACCCTAAATAATATTGCCAAACCACCCATTTTTTTATGTGTATTTAGATAGGAGTAGGGTGGTCCAACATCCTCCTCACCCCTACAAATACCACCCTCATGACAAATAAACAAGAAGAAGAAAAAAATGAAAAGAAAAGGAGACCATTTTTTGGACTTGTTTGCCAAGAGGATTTTTAGCTCTACCCAAAGGAAAAAAAAACACCTTCCTGGTAGTCATAAAACCAACCTATCTCCCTCATCTTAGCCAACAACCCTTTTTATTTTGGTTATATCAGAGACCCCTCAACAACTGTCGATACTAGTTTCTTCAATCCCTCACCAATAGCAACAACAATCTCTCTCCCTCATTTTAGCCAACAATACCAACTAATATAAATCTCATGTGGTCACGCAACCCACAACAATGATGATAACTTCCCCAAGAGAGCTGAATAATCAGGTTTGGTTAAGCCTTGACTCAAAGTTAACTTGAAACTAAGAACCAGATGTATTGAATGATTGTGAATAACGCTACAAGGTCAGGTATACCTTGACAAGTGGATTTACTCTTTGTCCCAGCAAAGAAGAAGTTTGCTTAAGCAAAACTGAATTTAGTTAATGTCTAAAGGCTGTCTTAAATTTGCAGCAAAATAAAACATAATATAGTTCTAAGATAATAACCTTAATGGTCCAACATTGGATTTTAAACTAGTGGGCCTTAACTAAAACTCATCCAAGCACAAGCCTAATGCCTAAAACAAGACTAAACATTAATTTTAGGCTAAAACAAACCCGACAGAAATAAAAGCCTAAAAACTAAAATATAATTATCTTGAATATTAATTAAAACAATAAATAAATCTTAAAAAATATTCATATTAATATAAGTTATCAAAATAGCCCCTAAACCATATCTTCTTGCATTGAATCCCTTGTAATCTAATCTAAAACTTGTAAATAAGAGAGTGTTCTTTTGTGCCATCGATTAATCATCTTTCTTTGCTTGCAAGATGCTATCCTGAATGCTAAAGTTTCTTCCATTGTTTGGTCGAATGTATGCTCTCAAAAATAAGAATGAAAGTTGTAGAAATATTTCCTGTAAATAGCCTTTCATAATCTCTCTTTTTAATAAGCAAATCCTGTAAAATAAGAAAAAGAACAACAAAAGAATCCAAAGCCTCCTTGTCACCATATATATTCCATAATGGATATATAATTCTTGCAAATTATGGATAATAATTGCTACCATAAATGTCTCTTTGTTTGACATGGAATCCTTGTAGAATAGGTAAGTAAGCATTAGAAAACAATGTTTCTCCATTTTTCGCATATTTTTAGTAGATTTCAATTCTAACTTCAAACACATCGTTCTTCCTTATACGGATGAATTAATAGGCCTACCATATATTGCCAGAAAGGTATGAATGTCTAGTTTCCAACCCATTTAGAATCACATCTAAAATCCTCAGATAGCTTTAGATATGACCTGAAAATTAGACAAACGTTCAAACTGACATATTTGAACATTTTTAATCCATGCCTCTTGACTTAACCCATTAAACTCTTCTTTGATCCACTTCATTTTAGACCTTAAAATACATTCAATAAACACTCTTAATAAATTCTTTGATGTCATAGCCAAGATAACATTCATTTGATAACTAGGGATCCTTTTGAAGCTTTAAGCTCATGGAATAACTCATTGCATTTTTGTAGTTGGCGAGGAGTTACTTGTGGTTCGAGGTATCTAAAGGTGATTTCCCTATATTAGTCTTCGCTCCAACTAGCAGGTTCCCTAACCCCCCATGTTGGGAATCTTACCTTCCTTCGGAAAATCAATCTCAGTACAAACAACTTTCATGATACCATTCCATAAAAAATTGGTCGATTGTTTCGCCTATAATCTCTTTCTCTAGACAATAACTCCTTTAGGGTGAACTTCCCAAAAATTTGAGCCATTGTTCAAACCTTAGATTGGTAAACATGGAGAAGAATAGTTTTACAGAGGAAATTCCCAGCCAGGTTACCTTTTTATCAAATCTCTATGAACTTCACCTCAATAAAAATAGTTTCATTGGTTTTGTACCACGATCATTTGGGAACCTCTCTAGTCTTAGATTTCTCTCTCTTGCGAACAACATTCTTGAAGGAAGTATACCGGTCGAACTTGAGCATCTCTCTAAGTTGGAATATCTAGACTTGTCCAATAACAATTTATCTGGTATGGTTCCTAAACAACTGTCTTTACACACCATTGGCTTAGTTTATAACCAATTTAGTGGTTACCTCCTATTTGATTTTGGCTTGACACTTCCCATTCTAAAAATGATTTACCTTGAAAAAAACCAATCCTCTGGCCTTATTCCAACAATAATAATCAATGCTTCAAAACTTGAAATTATCGATTTACCTTTTAATGCCTTAACAGGGCCAATGCCAAAGAATTTGGGATTCTTGAAAAATCTTAGACATATAAATTTTACCGACAACCCACTCGGTGATGAGAATGACACTGACATAACTTTGCTCACCTCCTTAACCCAACTGCACAAATTTCTATTGGATAGCATTGTGGGGTAACTATATTAGTGGAGTCATTCCTGCAGAGATTGAATATCTTAAGAACTTGTAGTATGTTGCTTTGATTGAGAACATGCTCGAAGGTAGATTACCTGAATCTATTGTGATGATATCTAAGTTACAACAATTCTATCTTTACACAAATAAAATCTTAGGAAAAACCCCATCCGTCTTTGGAAACATTTTTGGATTACTTATTCTCAATCTAAGAGAGAATCATTTTGAGGGTACCATGCCTAATTCTTTAGCTAATTGCACTCACTTAGAAGAATTGTAAGCTTGTACAGGTTTTAGAATGGAGGTAGTGAGAATTGAATTTGTGACCGTTTGATTGGTAAAACTTTAATATCATATTAAAGAACCAATTTAATCCAATAACTTAAATTTTTAGATGAGATTTCAAAAATAGTTTTATATTACTCTATCACAATTATCCTTTTTTTTAGATTCACATGAATTAACATGACCACTACCATATCAAGTGGACATGAGAAATCTCGTTGAATTAATAGTTTCATATAACAAATTATCTAGAGAAATCCCAGCCACTATTGGGAACTAGCTCATGTTAGAGTCCCTTAACATGAAGGGTAACTTCTTTAAAGGTATTATTTCATTCTCATTCAAGAATCTAAGAAGTCTATGAATTATAAAAGTCTAGACCTTTCTAGCAATAATTTGTCAGGGTCGATTCTAGAATTTCTTGGCGAGTTACCTCTCCTTGAAAATCTTAACTTATCTTTCAATGAGTTAGAGGGTGAAATGCCAATCAAAGGAGTTTTTAAGAATGCTACTGCATTTTCATTTGCAAGAAATCACAAGCTATGTGGAGGATTCAAGGTGATTTAATTGCATGCATGCCCAAAAATAAGACAACAGAAACGTTGTCCAAAGAGAGTAGTAAACCTTATAAGCATTGTTGCTCTTTTCATTTTGTTCTTATTGGTAGGAACTTTTACTGTTATATGCAGGAAAATATCACCCACAAGGAAATCATTTAGGGCTTCACCTTTGGAGAAGAAATTTCAAAAAGTTTCTTATGCAAACCTTGTTCATGCTACTGATGGATTCTCTTCTGCCAACATGATTGGTGATGGAGTTATTGTTTACAAAGGTATTCTCAAATCTTATGACCAAGTTATTGTTGTGAAGGTACTCAAAACCGCAACATCGAGAAGCCAACAAGATTTTTCTGGATGAATGTGAAACTTTAATACACATCAGGCATCAGAATCTTGTTAGGATTGCCACTATTTGCTCTACCATTAATTTCAAAGGCAATGACTTTAAAGCTTTGGTATTTGATTTTATGCCCAAACAAAGTTTGGAGAGGTGGTTGCATCTGAATCCAATAGAGTTACAAGACTAAAAAAGATTAAGTTTGTTGGAAAGGATAAACATATTGATTGATATGGCACTAACATTGTATTATCTTCATAATCATTGTGAAAAATAAATAGTTCATTGTGATCGAAAACCAAACAACATCCTTCTTGACAATGACCTTGCTGCTCATGTGTATGATTTCGGCCTTGCAAGGATTCTTTCAGCTACCACAGGTGAATCCTTTTTTACAAAAACTAGCTTACTTTTCATTAGAGGGGTTATTGGATATGTCGTGCCAGATAAGATATTATGCAACTATTCTTCTCAATTTCTTTTAGGAAGTTATGTAATCATCCTAGTCACAAGACATCAAGAGTTTCTTGAGTTTTCTCTAACTTTACTCAGTTTGGTTAAACATAATTATCTATTTTTGTAAATTAAAAATGATGTAGATGTAATGTTATCAACATCAAAAAAGAAAAATACTAGAACTGACAATTCTTGGCCGCTTCTTAAAATGCAGAATATGGTTTGGTAGGAGAGGTCTCAATACTTGGTGATGTATACAACTTTGGGATCCTGCTGCTGAAGATATTTACTGGAAAAAAACCTACTGACAGCATGTTCTCGAGTAGCCATAACCCTGCAAAATTTTGTTAAAACAACCCTTCCTAATCAGGTACTGTAAATTGCTAACAACCATCATCCAAGAGGTAGTTGAGTAAAGTAGAACTGGTCCAACTAGCAATAGAGCCCATATAGGAGTGATGGGAGGATGTTTGATTACAATCTTTCAACTTAGAGTTCTATGTTTTGCTGATATGCCTAGTCAAAGGATGATTATAGAGGATGTTCTCTCAGAACTAAATAAAATATGTGACATTCTCTATAGCCATTAGCGGGGATGAATCCAGGGTCTGGCTAGAGCGACCCTACTTCCACCTAACATTTTCAAAACTTTATTTGTGTCCAGAACTCAACTAATGCCTTTTTGTACACACAAATACATCTGAGTGATAAAAACTATTGTTTGAGTACATTGAGTAGCAAATATTGAAGAATGAAGGATCCTGGTTTCCCGTATTTCTGAAATTAA
Source organism: Populus trichocarpa (assembly GCF_000002775.5). NCBI lineage: Eukaryota > Viridiplantae > Streptophyta > Magnoliopsida > Malpighiales > Salicaceae > Populus > Populus trichocarpa. Next base: position 2,932,418 of record NC_037299.2, on the reverse strand, counting down.
AGTTAAGGCCACCATTTTCTCTCCCTCCAGAAAACCATCTGAACCGTCAGAGAATGCATTGCATATATCAAAAGGATCCACTGGAAAATGATGAAATTGACAAGATCATAAACAAGTAACTAGCTAGTCAAAAGGATCTAGTTCACTTGCATACATCCCTCTAGTGTTGAGTTAAGAGAAACATCAAATTTTGGTTCTTGTTAATATAATAAAAGAGAATTAGGAGAAATGCATGAAGTTGATCACAATCTTACCCCCGCTTGAGCCAACAAATTCTCCTTGCAAATTAACCTGCCTCACCAAAGCGATCGTATGAAGATCTTTTCTCATCATTTGATAAGACCTATATAAATGCTTTATTATTAAGAGGACTCGTTTAGATTTTTGTACTTCAAATTTATGTGGGCCTTTGAGCGACCTAAAAGCATAGGGTTTTACTCTTTCCTGATTATAGTGCCACTTCGGTTAGGTTAGAGGTGCCTTAGAAGGGTTAATTAGATTGTTAAAAAAGAAGAGGAGGAAGTTAATTAAAGGATATGGTTGTAAGTGAGTATTTTTCCTATACAGTTTATTCTATCATATGTATTTCTTTTATGCTACATTAATGGCCTAAATTGTACTTCTCACTATATTTATAGCACTTCCCAAGCCTTTTTCTTTGCTCATGCAATGTTTTAGAGGGTTGCGTAAGGCATTGAGATGCATCATTCTTGATTTGATTGTAAAGCTTCAAAGGTTGTTGTCTTGTCCATTTACTCACACCAACTGGAACAATCATCTTACTAGCCATTTCACTCCTTTTAATCATGACTAAACTTGACTTTTATTGCCACTTAGCATGTTTAAATGCCTGCATTAAGGTGATTGGTTTCAAAATCTTCAATATTGGTTTTACATCACCCTTGAGCCCATCAACAAAACTGGATATGTAATATGATTCATGCAGGTCAAGTTTCATTGCAATCATAAGAGGTTTAAGTTCTTTGAACTTTCTTGTATTCCTCCATTCCTTTTTCTTGAATCAATTTATTAAATTCTTTCACCACATCCTCCCTACTTCCAAACCTCATATGTACTCTTTTTATAAACTTATCCCAATTGGCCACCTTCTTATTACTCAAAATGAGTGCTTTAAACCGAACTTCTACCCTTCTTTTCAAGTAGAGAAAGCCACCTCAACCCATTATTGTACAAGAACCAACTTAAGTGTAAAATATTTCTTGCACTTTCTTAATCATCTCTTAAGGTTATCACCACAGAAAACTAGCAGATCAATCCTTGGTAGAGGTGGATTATATCTAATCCTGTGGTGATCTTGGTTGCCTACGTGATCTCCACGAGTATGGCTTCTAAACCTAGGTAACATGTCTTCTTGATTGCTGTGAGTGCCCATTTTCTTTTCTACTGGTGGAGTATTCAAGATTCCTTTAAAGTTAGCTCTAATTTCCTTCCCTACCATCTGATTAGCTAGAAAAAATTGGAATTGATTTGTTAGTGCTTCGTTTTATAGACCGACCTAACTAGTTCTCTTATCTTGCTCTATCTATTGTTCTCGCCACTTTTATTGTTGATAAGCTATTGATTCTCAAAGTTCTTGATGAATATCCTATAATTGCTTAACAAGCTTCCTTCAATGTCCTTCCACAATCTTCATCTTATTGCTCTCCACTATTTTGAACCAAAAAGAACCGATTAAGGTCTTAGATTGACTCTGATACCAATTGTTAAAATCTCTTTTTAACAACAAAAAAACTTTAAGAATGACATAATATATAATAGAAAGAAGAATAGAAAGAAGAAGAAGAAGAAGAATTGAAAGAAAACAAATATACCAACTGAAACTATTTTTGTTATTACTTAAAGAAGCACTTTCTTCCTTTCACTAGTTATATACATTACTCACTTTATTGAATTTACTTCTAACTACTCTTCCCATCCTTGTAACTAACTCTACTAATTACCTTAACATAATTGGAAAAAAAAAGTTAAAGTTTAATAGACAAAGGAAATCCATATTTTACTTATATTGTATAGAAAGTTATTGATAATTATAATTATAATCTTAGATTTTTATTAAGTTTAAAGTTTAATAAATTAAGATAATTGTTGATTAGTTAGTGATTAGTTGTCACTTACTAATAACGATAAGGATGGATGATGATAGTTAGAGGCAAAATCATCACTGTTATCTGCATTAATGATATAATAGCAATAGTAAATCTATTCTTTTGAAAATAATTTCCTAAAATATTAATAAAAAAACAAAACATAATTCAAAAGCAAAAAACTTTAATTAAAAAAATGGAACTAATATCACACAACAATCAACAAATTAAAACATAATCTTTAATTTCAGCAAGTCATCAATATGAAATATACAAAATTTATGCAAAAAAACTAATTAAAAAATAATTTATAAAATATAAACTACATAAAAAAATTATCCCTAAATTTTCAAATCATAATACAAACACGCTGATTATAATACAAAATTACCTACACTTGCCTTTTCTTTCTCTTTTAAAATAGAAGCTATGCAAGAAAATATATGATTATATTGTATCAAAATTAATTACATTAATTTACAAGTAAAGTAGGAGTGTATCAAAAATATTAAAATATAAATGAATTGTTAAAATAGCATTAATCATTGAAGTACATAAGAAAAACTATATTTACACTATTTAAAATACCATACTATCTATTTAGCTCTTTCATTTAGCATTTGCCGTTGTAGATGCTCGAATGCATTGGAGATGCTCGCAGGCAAAAGACCAGCTGATCGACAACATGTTCATGGGCAACAATAGCCTCCATAATACTGTTAAAACAACCCTCCTGATCACGTTTCAGAGATTGTTGATCCTCTGCTGACAATCGATATCCAAGTGGGAGGTGAGTCAAGCAGAAATGGACTCCTGTTGTTTCTCTCCCATTCAACTTTCTCTATTTTGAGCTGTCTTCAAAGTTCTTACACGCTCAGAGAACTCAGTAATTGAGTTTGTAAGCATGCAGCAATGGTTTGAAATAAACTTCACCAATCAAGCTTTTCAGTGTCATGGCTGTGAATCCTGAATATGAGTACAGCAGCGATGAAATTCATTTTGGAGTTCTTGATACATGCAGCAAAGCATGCTCTGCATGTATTCTAGGAACTGATCTCATTTCTCTTCGAAATTAAGTGTTGAGGAGCAACATGTAAATTTCTCAACACAGAGGATGCATCAAAATACGAGAGTTATGATCATGATCAAGTCGATTGTCTTGGTAGTTCATTTAGAACCAGCAAAACAATTAGATCCTGTGAATTCTTACAGCAACTTAAAATTCATCCTCATCTTCTAAGCGGGTTTATTCGATGAAGCTCATCGATCCATCAGCAGATGTGCAATTGATTTGTAACCCATCTCTCGAGCTTCGATGCCATTCAGATCAACCATGTTAGCACAACAATAGGAAAGTCACTGATAGTAATTATAATCATGAAACAATAACAGTCAGAACAGATAAACCTTTGAAAATTGTTATCCCCGTTGTAACCATCTTTCGCTTCCACAAGCACAATGATATATCCACATATAAACATATAAAATAAAATAAAAATTCCAGTCATAGTAATAAGATCCGTCCTCGGTCAATCTTGAAGGTATAGCTCAACTAATCAGGTTCTGGATTTGCTCTCCAGATATCACCAGTTCAAGTGTCACAAACCTCAGGGCCACTAAAGACTTACATAGTCATTAACTTTGGGGCCTTGAGGGATTAGTCGATGTGCACGTAAGCTGACCCGGACACCCATGATTAAAAAAAAAGATATGTCCTGGGTCGACCTGAACTAAGACCTAGATCACTAATTAATGGGTTGACTAGAATTAACCCAAGTTTAAAATAAAAACAAAAAACTTGAAATGACATTATTTAAAAAATATTTTTTTTACCTCCCCAGACCAAACCAAACCAAACCAAACCCCAATCAATTTAATAAACTGGATAAGGTTTTATAAATATATTTCTTGTTATTACATTTCAAATTTCAAAAGAATACTCAGTTATGCAATGGTAAACTACATTTAATTAGTGTGCTAAAATTAGAAATGAAATCAGAACAAATAACATAATTAATAGAAATATGTAAAATGATTTTGGTGTAAAAAAGCATTTAACTTAGCTCTAGGTTTTAATCAAAGTTTCCAAATAGTATAAGGAGTCATATAAGTTTAATAATTTGTATCAAATTCATTATGCATGTAATTCAAAGAAACTAGGTTATGCTAGTAGTTGATTAATCATTATAGTCCTCAAGGGGCATAGCGTGATGACAAAAGGCTTGAGATCTGCATAGCAGGTCTCGAGTTCGAGTCAGGGCGTGCACCTCTTGTAAGAGTCTGGGACATCCGGGGTTTTAATCGCTCATCTGGGCCCACAAAGTGCGCTTTCTAGGGGATGGGGTTTCCTCTAATAAAAAACTATACTATTTATTTCTTAATGTTTTGATAATTGCATTAAATATGTTTTTAATATATGGGTGAGATTGGCATTGAAAGATTTTTAAAGAAATTTTTGAAAAATTATTCATTATTGTAATAACATAATGAATATTTTGGATGATGATAGGATGATTGTTGATAGGTGATTGGTGTAGATGCATGGTTGATATTAATAAAAAAAAATTAATTTTTGGTTAACAATGTTAATTATTGCTCAGAGGTTGTGAAGAATATAAAAATAATAAATGTACTATTATTGATTATTATAATAGATGTGATTAATAGGTAATAAAATTATTTAATGCGTTGTTTTATTTAAAATATCAATAAAAACCATTTATTTATATCAATTGATTTTACTTATTGTAAATGTACTGGTGTGATTAATAAATATTTAATATTGATATAACTATTTATTAATTATAACTAACTCACTAATACAATTAGAACTCCTTTTTTATATAAAATATATATTAAACAAGCTTTCGGTTTTTTAATTAATATATAAAATTAGCTTTATGATATAGAAATTCTATTTTTACTCTCCAATATAATTCTGCTTATATATATATATATATATATATATATATATATATATATATATATATAAGGGATGAAAGCCTAAATTTTTTGTGGCTTTTTTCTTGGAGATGCCCTTAGGATGTATTTTAACTATTGAATTTTGTTTTGGTGTACATGTTTAGATTTGAAATTACGTAACTAAATCATTAACAAAATTCTAAAATGTATGGGTTTTTCAGTATACATGCATGCACTGTGTATTTAATATACATGTGTGAACCAGGACACAATTCATTATGGACTTACACAATAATCTTGCTATATATTATGTGGACTACACTATTTGGGTTTGGGGGTTGGGGAGGTGTAATGACAGGGTTGCCCTTACTATAGAGAGTTGCAAAAACTGCAGGGGGTGGGTTTTTTTTTGGGTGAGGAGAAAATGGCTAGTTGAGATTTTGGTGGGGCTGCTCTTTTAGCTTTAACATATGTAAAAACATATTTTAAGCCTCAGGGGTCATTCCTCTGCTGTGTTTTTGGTCAAGAATTGCGGCTGCGAGCGTTGGCTTTGCTGCAAACAGTTGTTGGGTCTTGCATGACAGCTGGACCCAACGTTGTGGGGTGTAGCTGCCAAGTTGTTGGGTCTTGCATGGCAGTTGTACCCAATGTTGTGGGGTCTGGCTGCCAAGCTAGGCCCAAAAGACTTCCAATAAGTATTATTATTTGTTTTATAAATATTATTGGAATGAAAAGTAGTATGATTTGTGTTATGAATATTATTATTTTTACTATAATCAAAAGTATTAATATTAAAAATATTATCTTTTGTGTTATAAATATTATTATTGTTAGAATAATTAATATTATGAATAAAATAATTACTAAATTAGAAAAACAAATATTATTAATATTGAAAAACAACCATAGATTTGATTTAAAAGGTAAAATTAAAACTGATTATCATCATCATCATCATTAATTTTTTAAAAACTTTTATTACTATCGAAGAAAAACTACGTGGGGACACGTGGCGTTTGAGCTAATGCTTGTGTGCTTGTCAGACCCTAGCACACACAAGGTGCCTGGGCTGCCTACCTGCGAGCTGGGCACCCCGGCGCACATGCGCTCTTGGGCTGCGCTGGGAGTGAGTCATGCCCGCGCCCCACTAGAAAATATTATTATTAATACTAAAAACATATTATTATTTATATTATAAATTTTTATGATATTTTTAATAAATATAAAAAGTGAGCCCGCGGTATAGTATCCTGCCTCAATGTTAGGCACACCTTTGTGCACACGTGGTGCTTGGGCTGCCTACTTGTGGGCTGGGCAAACCCCAGCGCACACGTGGCACTTGGGTTGCAGCGTGCTGGCCGAACCTCAGCTGCGCACACGTGGCGCTTGAACTGTGCCAAGACCCAACTATACTTGGGTTCGCATGCTGTAAAACCCCACATAGCCTTGGATCATTGGCTATGTAGGACCCAAAATAGATTTGGGTTCTTCCTTTGCAGGACCCAAATAGCCTTAAGTCCTGCTAGCGTCATCTTTGACAAACAAATTTGACAAACTAATAAATTTAATATTCATATCTTCTCCTTAGGTCTGACCCAAAAATACTATAGGACCCTTTTGAACCAGGATCTAACAGTAGTGGGCCTGTTGCAACCTCACCATTACCGAAAGCCGAATTGGGCCCTGCTGCTACTAAGATCCAACAGCTTTAGCCCTGCCCTGCACCGTGGCCCAACACCAATTAGACCCTTTTGTCACCAGGACCCAATATCTTTGGACCCTTTGTCACCACGACCCAACAGCTTGGGCCATGCTAAAAGTAGAATCCAACGCTTTAGGTGTTGCTAGGAGACTAGACCAAAGAGCGTTAACCCTTTTTTTTTTTTTTTTTGCAGGCTCTGTTTGATTCAAGATCAGGGCCAGAGGAAACTAGTCAACCAGCCAGGTTAACCCGATAAAAAATCAATACAATTGTTTTTGTTCTTCTTGCAAATTTGTTTTTCCTCCTATGTAAGCATCTTTATTTGTTTATTTTTTAGTTGATTATTAACTTATTTCAAAGTCCATTATATAAATATTAAAATAATATGGATATTTCAACTTAGAAGAATAAAATAATATTTTTTTAATATGAAATAAAATTTTTTTTCAAATAATCCTGTAAAAATAATTTCTTGCAACATGTATAATTTATATCACATTGATTGTTTGATCATTTTTTATATTGAAACCTCACTTTTCTCGGAACAAAACACTGATGCCCTCGGAACTGCAGCCACGCGGTGGGCATTCAAGTTGGGCACTATTATTATTGTTAATAAATTTGTTAAGAAAAATTATTCCTATAAAAACTTGACTACACAAGTTTAATAATATTATTACTATGCATCAAATTTTGTACAGAGGGATGAATAATAATAAGTTGAAGGCTGGATTTGGAGAACTGATGATGACTTTTTCTTCGTTATAAATATAAAAAGATTAAAATAATATTCTCGCCAATATATGGTTTAAAAAAATTATTTTTTCTTGACACTTTGACTAGACAAATTTAATATTATTATTAATATGATAAATATTATTATTTGTATTCTAAATATTATTATAATTATTATAAATAATTTTTTTAAAAACAATTATTATTATATCAACTTTGGTCAAACAAGTTCATATTATTATTAATGTGGTAAATATTATTATTTTAATTCGAATTAAATGTTAAAAAAAAATTATTATTTGTATTAATATTAAAAATAGAAGGAAATTGTTAAAAACAAAATTATTTGTATTAATATTAAAAATAGAAGGAAATTATTAAAAACAAAATTATTTGTATTAATATTAAATATTATTATTGTTAAAAAAAATATTTGAAAAAAATATTACTACAGGCCTCAAGCGCTTGGCTGGACGCACACCCCCTGGGGCTGCGGACACCTAACGCTTAGGCTGATAGGCATGGGAGTTGGGCAAGCAACGCACGCTTACCCACCCTCTAGGTTGCTGCCACCTGACGTCAGTGCTGGCCGAGGACCTAGCATACTGACACAAAAGGAAATCAATTGTTTTTTTTTCTTTACAATCTTCCTATGCCTATGTTCCTGGGTTGGATTGCTTATTCTGTAACTATTTGGTCCTGCACAAGCAGGACCCAACACCCTCCAAAGATGTTGGGTTTGGCTGTGCAGCCATACCTAAGGATATTGAGTATGGCTGTGTAGCTAGACCCAACAGGCATACACCCTGGGTGACATTCACTGTTTGGTCTGGTTGACAGCAGGACCCAATAATTTTGGATCTGGTTGATGCAGCAGGACCCAATAGCTTTGGGTCCAGCCTCCCCACAATTGGGTCTAGTTTTGGTAGCCAAACCCAACATTGTTGGGTTTGGTTCCTCTGGACCCACCTCGTGCTTGGGCCTTACGCAAGACCTAAAAGACCTCTGGGTCCTGCCGGGTCCAAGACCCACAATTAATTTGCATCCTGAGACCAATTACCACAGACACTCTTTATACGTGTCATTTGTTCTTTTTATTTAACAAAAACTTTTTTATTCACCTACTGCGAAGCACAGACCAATATGCTTGTTTGATAATACATGATGAGAGAGGTTGTATTTAAGTAAATTTATTAATGTGCTATTTGAATTAAAATGACCCAAGCATATAAATCTATTATAATTTTTTTAAGAGCTAAATTAATATATAAAAAATTAACACTAACATTTGAAATTTAGATATCACATTAATGTAATAGAATTTTGTATGATAAAATGCTCGTATTAATATTCTTAATCATGCATATATTTATGATAAAATATAAATGCAAGTTTGCTTCTAATAAAAATTATAGTATTGGTATAAGGTTGAGAATATTGTAATAAATATCAATGCAAATATGCATATTTTTTATTTTTATTTTAAAATGAATAGCATTCTATTTTTCTTTTCAAAAAGTATCCCTATCCATATATACTTTTTAAAATGGAACATGATATGCTTTAAAGTAAAGTCACTTTCTTTTTCAAAAGTTAATCAATCGAGTTTAAATTACTTACAAAAAAAACTTATTTTAAATTTCTTTTCTTAAAGTAAAGCAATAAAAGCATGAAAAGTGAAGGACGAAACAGGCTCAAAATTGTTCTTATTATGATACTACAATAAAGAAGAACATGATGTTACATATGTTTAAAAATTTAATATTCAATAATTCAATTAAAGTTACCTCAATTTGATTTTTTTCATTGCAAACTCGAATTGATTTCAACCAATTTATACAACATATGTATATGAATTTTAAAATATGAAAGCATAAATCTTCAAAACATTTGATTTGATAAAAATTCTTCTACTATTTTAATGAAAGAAATACAAAAATAATATGTATATATTTAGAAGGAAATAAAAGATAAATTGAAAAATATACAAAATATTAATTGTTTTTTTAAGGAAAGATGTGTTTTTATTATTTTAGATGACTTTTATTGTTTTTCTATCAAACGATGATAACAAATGAAAATATATTTAATCACCAAAAGCTCGAGTACAAATAATGATTATTTACAATAATTAAGATTATTATTTTCTAAGAAATATGGCTTATCAAGAAAAATATTAATCTCTTATTATTTTATAAATTATTATTTTCATTTTAAGGAATTTATTTTTTAAAAACAGAAAGAGCATTGCAATGTGATTTTTTTTTTATTTTTTTAAATATATAATATAATTATATTGGTAAGATTGTCTATAAATTTTATTTTAAAAAAACTAAATTAATAATATAAGTTTCTTATGTAGTTCATAAATTATTTTTCAATTACTAAAATGATGAATGCACGTGATGCATGTGCCATAATAAAAACACCAACATATTAAAACTTCTCATTGACTATTATATCCTTTATATAATATTAACAAATTGTATCCTTTGATTGTTTTTGTTAAGATAAATAGAATTTAAATATGAAAATAAATTGGGCCTTAGTATTTTTTTTTTTATTAAGATAATTTTCATCATTTTCTTATGACAAAAGATTCATAAAATTTACGACAAATTTTCTGAATACTGAAAAAATTATTTAATAAAATAATCATAAATGTTTTATTTATTCCTATATTGTTAATTTTCCTATATTGTTAATTATACAACTCATAAAATTATTTTTTATGTCTTTCATATGACTATGCTGATGTGCTTTTTGATTGGCTGGGAGATAACACAGGATATGTTTGTTTTTATGAAATTTTTGATTTTTTTTACTTTAAATTATTTTTTTTTAAATTAACCTATATGTTTGTGTATGTGTGGACATCTTCGAGAGCAACTTGCAGTTCCATCACTATCAGCTTGCCTGGTGCTCTTTAAATCATATTGTTAGTTTCAATCTAACAATAACAACTCCATCAATATAGTCCACCGGAAGGGGGGGGAAATCTACCACTGGTCTCTGTCAATCTGATCAAGCCATCCACTACGGTTGGTCCATCAATCACAGAACTACCCTACCTCTTCTCATCACAAGTAGAGGAGGGCTTTTTGACTATCTGCCAATCCTTTAAGCCTTTCCAGCCTTCTGGGACTGTCAGATGGTTCTTTAGAAATGGAACCCGGAAGGAAGATGCAAAACCTCTTTGAAACAGCAACCAAGACTTCCAAGGATATGGCATGGATCATAACTTTCCAGCGCATGGTGTCAAGATCCCAGTTGTGATCAATTCTAGGCAAGTTATTTTGTTTCACTGTCGTTTTAGACTGGTGTTTATAGCCCTTATCAATATTTGATGATCATCAGTTGATCCTCGGCAAAGACAGAGGAAGAGCAACAAAATATACTGCAACAGCATGTATAATTCAAAACGAAGTCCTGTAGTGTTCTCTTGTATAATTGGTAGCTCTTATCAAACTGCAGTGTTCCCTGAAAATTTGCATAGACAGCAAACAATGATCAATTGATCATGCAGAGCAAGTGACTGTTTTTTTCCTTCTTTTTTTGTCTTGATAATGTTGATATTATTTTGTGTGTATAATCGAGTAACGACTTGGTTTGCTAGGGTTTCGGTTGTTTGCTGTTTACGAGGTATTTTGTATTACTGGATCAATGGCGGGTCCGCCAAAGCAGCATTGTTATAAACAAATCAAGCAAAATCAATCTACAAATTTCATCATCAACTGCCTGCATTATTCTTTATGCATAAATTGAAACAGACCAAGTCACCAAGCACTCCATCACCATGGCCAGCATTAGCCTGCAGAAACAAGCATTTGGCGTTTAAAGAATTCACAGGCTCGCAAGAATCAAGCCTGAAACCTATTCTAGGCAGTAAAGAATCATGTTTATTGACTTAAAAGAATCAATGAATCAAAATTTGTACATCAACTAGAATGAAAAAGGAGCAACATTTGTACTTCATCTAGAAGACGCTCTGAAACCTATTCTAGGTTGAAACTTGTTCCTGGTTTCCTAACTCTGTGCTTGGGGATTTAGTCTTCGTCGCCTAACCAATTCTTCTAAAGCATCTCGCATCCACCAATTATGGCATACTTCTCTAGCTTCATTAATAGAAACCTGAAAAAAACAGCAAAGACATTGCAAAATCAGATCCCATTCTCTTCAACAGCTGCATTAACACCATCAAGGGATAAAAGTAACACATACCCATCTTCTTTTTCGGATTTTGCTCTCGGGCCAACTATCTAATTCTTCTTGAACAAGTAAAGGAAACATGTAGCTCTCATGCATTATGCTACTCCTTTTGCTCTTATACTGCCACGGGCCTAGTTTACCCTGTAAAGTCAACAGCAAATAACTTGATTAGTTTTCAGAAAAGAAGCATTGCAGAAACATTGAGAAGCTCTGATGCGATAATGGATTTGCAAATACTAACCCCAACAACACCAATCACTCCTGCTTCCTCTTCTGTCTCTCGCATCGCAGCCTCTTCCATAGACTCATCATTTTCCCATCCTCCCTGTTCATTACAACACGGAGACCATTAACTATAAAGAAAAGGAAACGACTAAATACAAGCATCTTAAAAACCAAATGATGATAGAGAGTCTCTTGCTGCAAGTAATATAATATAATTACCTTTGGGAACAACATTCCTTGACCATTCTGTGCACTAATGACAAGAACTTCTAATTCTTCAACCGAAGTTGGTTCTTGGCTTTTCTTGTATCTATATGGAATGCACCTGCATAAATTTCAAAACAAATTAACGAACAAAGATCAGATGACAACTTTGACAGTTTACTAATACAAATTATATTCCATTAATTAATTATTAATTACCATTGAAAACCCCTAAAAGAGAAATTATTTCACTTTTTATCAATAAAAATAAATTTAAGCCTAGATTGACATCCTAAAACATCAAAACCATGAAAGATACAAAATTAAACGCAATAGATCAAAACTATAATTAAATAAACCAAACAAAAATCAAATTCAACAAGTTTAACAATGACCCCCATAACAAAAAAAACTCGATTGGCAGTATCATACAAACATAATGAATTAACAAATAACCCAGAAACGGAAAATATTAAAAAGAAAAGGAGAGAACAAAAAAGAGAAGGAAACTCACCCTACAACAAGGCGACAGCCTTTCTCATACCGCTGTAGATTTCTTCCAGTACGAGAAACCAGAGAAACCATAGTCTCAATTTGCACAGGCAAAGATTTTGATGGGATTTTTATAAGGAAAGGGAAAAGAAAGTTGAGGAAATTTGTCAAGTTCGTGAGGTAGAAAGATAGGTTCCTCATGTTTCTCTTACACAAGAGATTCAATACAAGAATTCTGGCGAGGGTTTGTTCTGTTTGCAGTTCCCTTAAATTATATACACCAAATTTGGTTCTTTCTTCTTTCTTTTTTCGAAAACTAAAAATTGGGATTTTTACTTCTCTCGAAAGGGTTTTGCTAAAATTAGAGAAGGACTTACTGTTGTAGGAAACAGAGAGCATTAACAAAATTGCAAACAAACAGTTCAGACAACAGTGCAAAACAGAGAGTCTGTGTGGATGAGAAACTAGAAGGTTGTTCGATGCTATAAATAGAGAGGTGTAAGTAAGGAGACAGAGAGGAAACTGCTCTGGATTTATCTTATCAAGTGGGGCAGACGCGCCCGTTAAAATGTTGAGAAGTGCATACAAAATTTACAGTAATAAAAAGTTTTGATGAAATAGTAATTTTTTATTTAATATAAACATGATACTCAGTTAAATATTATATTTCTTAACTACTATACTAATTAAATTCAAGATTAATTGATGGATTGTTTCATAATAATTAGTTAAATTAGTTAATCGATTCATAAAAAATTCATAAAACTGATAAAATCAGGATTTCGGGACAAGATTTTTGAAATTTAAAGATTCGATAGTTGAAGCAGTGATTCCATAACTAATTTAAGAAAAATAACCGCCGAAACTTTTGTAAAAATTTAAATGTGATCCAATAGTTGAATAAAAAATTATAGCTCTTTTGAGTCATCATTATCGTCCAGCGCGACCAAACCTCCTCTTAGGTCTAGACCTGTTTCACTAGTTCATAAATACATCTGTTAGATCATCCATGTAATCTATTTAGAGCAAATCATTATCTAGTTATAGCAAACTCAATTCTAACGATTTAGAATCACTTGTTATTGCAAGTTTATTTATATCATTGACACTGGAAAACATAGACAACTATTGTGCGAACAATAATTTTTTTTTGAGATTTTAATTGGAGTCTATTTTCGAGTCTACAAGTTGAACAAAGATATATATTTTACTTATAAAAGTTTATAAAATTATGGTTTGTGTGAAACAGTTAACAAGTTTATACAATTGGATCAACATGTCAACTGGTCGAGCCAGATGATTGGCAATAAAGCTACATGTTAAGTTGTGGTGCTTCTGATACGCGACATGTTTAAATATCACTATTCTTTAAGTGTGACAAGGTTGAGCTAGAGAATTGACAATAAGGTTACATGTTAAGTTGTCGGGCTTCTAATACATGATATGTTTAAATGTTGCTATTCTAAAATGTGACATTGTCGCACTTAAAAATAATAATATTTAGTAAATGTTACATTTTAGAAGTGCAACAAGGTAAAAATATGCTATTTCATCAAATCTTTTTTTTTTTTTTCAAATGATGTTATTCTACCAAAATTTTTAACAAATTGTGCTAATTTAAAAAAAAGTCCTTAAAATGTTAAGGTTAAGTTGTTTTGAAAGTGAAATATTAAAAAAAAAAAACACTGGTTTTTAGTTACCACAACTAACAATTAACAAGATAAACTAGAAAATTTAGAAGAAATTGCCTTCAACTCCTTTAACAACAATTTTACTGGAAAATAAATAATAATAGAAAAATATGATTAGATATTCTTGATGTAATTATTCTTTCAAATAAAAATAAATGAAATTCATTAATAACTATCACATTCATTCTATTTTTGTGCAAGTGAGCCACTGATATATCAAGAATATATAATATTTCTCTTAAATAGTTAGATAAGAATGCCATCCCATCATTACAACTCATATCATATTCAACTTTATTTCTTAAAATTTTATATTGCGGTAATAAAAATAGAATGTGATATTTCTTTATTATATTGTTTTTATATTCAATAATATATGAACTTATATACTTTATTAAAAAAATTATTCTTTTATATTTTTCTTCAATTTTTTATAAAATACAGTATTTTTTTAATTGTCCTCTCATTCATATTTAGTATAATTTTAAATCTAATTTTTCAATATGTTATGAAAATTATAATTTATTATGTATCCATAACATAACTAGATGGGTTTTGATTTTTGTCTCTAAAGAGAGACTATGGAGACTATTTCAAGAACATATGTATTTTATATATTTGTAGATGTTTTTACTTTTATTTTTTTGTTTATATATTTTTATTTTTATTTTAAAATACTAATCAAACACAACTTTATTATGAACAAAAAAAATTTATTTCTAGAAATGGCAAGTTCAATACCTTATACATTTGTTTCTTAATAAATATTTACCAATATTTTTGTTTCTCAAGAAAAAAAAAATAGTTGACATTAACGTGTAAAAAAAGGGGGGGACCACGCGCTGAATTCGCGTCGGTTAATACTATCTTATTTAATACGATATTTCGCTTCCCAATTCGTACAAAAATTAAATAATTGCGTGGACTTCTCTAGGAGCGTGTACGCTCTAATTTATTCAAAGATTTAATCATAACATTTCCAGTCACTAAGTTAACTGAAATTAATTAACTAGTCCTCATGATTTCAAGACTTCCTATTTAACTCCTATACTTCTTAAATCTATTAAAACTTAACCCTTTCATTAATTTTATTCATGTTTTTTAAATCGGATTTGTAGTAAAATTGGATAAGACATCGGCTTAATAAAACCTAGTTAATATGATTAGGTGAAAGCTAAGAAAAGAAATAATGAAATGTTATTTTAATACAAGCAGTTAATCCAATGACCTGCAAATCAACCCGATAACCTAATGATCCAAATCTTTTTTTTTATTAGTCCTATGGTCGATTTGATACTATGATTTCATGTTCTTTTCTGTTTTTTTTTTTGTAGAAAAGAAAAAATAAAGAGAAGTGATTTTGATTTAGAAAGAATGTGCTTTTGAATCACTTCAAGGACTAATTGATTAGTTTGGAGAAACTGAGGGACTGAGTTAGAATTAACCAGATCCATGCTTGGACGTGCACTCGGTTTGAAATATTGCGGTCCAGACCCGATCAACACGGTTTTAACAGTCTTGTGACTCGTCTTTATTTTATTTTTTTGGTAAGTGTAATAATAAATAATAAATAGGAGGGATTTTTCCGCGTTACTTCGAAGTGTAAAAAGGCCAACACAGTGTTTACTTTTTCTTTAATTATAAAGTAATTATTATTAATTTATTACCCCAGTGGAATCCCATGAATGATGGAAAAGCACTGGTGATTTTGTCGTTCTTGCTGTCATGGGGAAAGTAATCTAGGTTTTATTTCAGGCTATTACTATTCATTGTACCTACTCTACATTAAAAGTAAAATTTTAAATTAATTTATTATATAAGTGAAAAGGGCTTCAATGTAATAGAAATGTTTTGTGGTATTGTTTTTTTTTTAACTAAAGAATGAAAAAAAATAATGTATGTATTTGATAAAATAAATTGATAAATTATAAAAAAATATTGTTAATGTTAATTAAAGACTAAGATATGGAGTTGATATTCCTAGTAAAGTAAAAAAAACCTTATATGCAAATATTTTACATCGATTGATTTTTTTATTTTTATTTTTCTTTTATCTTAAATGTTAAATTTGATAGTTGAATACATACGATATTTTGCTGTTATAAATGTGTCATATAAATATAACTAATCAATCTAGAATTTAATAAGAAATTTAAAAATAAATTATAATAATCTCTTTAAGGTATTATAAAATTATAAAAAATAAAAATATTAAATACCATCTATAAAAAAAATTACCAAAAATTATAAAAAAAACATGAGAGAGAGGATATATACCGAAGGTAGGTCACGAGGTAACAACATAAGTCACAATATAATACCACATACAACAATCATAAAAAATAAACTTTTCTACATTCTTGTTTTAGCTATTATACTTTCCATCTCTCCTATAATTTACTAATTTAAACATCAGATGTCTTTTATTCTAATAAGTGACTTGTTTTTATAAGAAAACATGAAACAGTCAAGCCCATACATTTTAGCTTAAAACACAGTTATGGAAAGTTCCTATTTAATCTGAAGTTTTTAAGACTTCATCAATGGTGTCATACGTGAGAAGTTAAAAAAAACTAGTTCATTCCAATTTCACTTCTGGAAAAGCTAACGTTTGAGCTGTCTGCCAATATTTTTAAAGCATGTGACTCGAGATTTTTTAAAGTTAACATTTAATCCTGACACATTGTAAAAGTTAGTGAGAACACTAATGAGGACACACATTTAAGCCTTGCTAGCTTTTATAAATAACATAACATCATCTGCAAAGAAATGGTGTGAGATGTCCGGACCCCTTTTAGATACATGAATAAGGTGCTGGACTTATCTGAAACCTTATTGCTAATCAAGCAGCCCAGTTTCTCTATACACAAAACAAATAAATAAGGAGAAAGAGGGTCACCTTGATGTAACCTATGATTATGAGTGAATGATGAGAGCTTCGAGCTATTCCAAAGAAGAGTGAGGGAAGATGCCCGAACACAAAACATAATTAGATTAACAGTAGTTGCTGGTAAGAAAAACAGTTCAAGAGTATTCTAGAGGAAGTCCCAATTAACTATGTCATAAGCTTTCTTTATATCGATTTTTAAAGCCAAAACTCCATGTTTATTTCTAGTCATGTACATATAATTCATTACCTCCTGAACAATCAAAGCATTATCAAAAGTACTATGACCTAGAATAAAGCTGCTCTAAAGAGGACCAATAAGATTATAAAAGATAAGGATGCAGCCTGCTCACCAAATCTTTTGTAATTAGCTTGTAAATAACATTACATAGGCTAATTTGATGGAAGTTTTTAAAATTGGTTGGCCTCTCCTCTTTGGGAATTAAAACCATGAGAGTTCCTGCAATATCCCTATATAATTCTCATTCTCAAAGGCTTTATGAACATGATTCCACACATCATCACCCACCTCGTCCTAGTAGGTTTTAAAGAAAATAGGTTGGAAATCATCCTTACTTAGAGCTTTTAAAGAACCTATACTTATAAAGACAACATGGACTTCATGAGGGTCAACCACAGCTGTAAAAAAAAAAAGGAGTTATAAAACTTTACAGCTTCTTCCTAGAGAACTGTATCATTAGAACACCATGATCCATCAAGAAGAGAAAGACTACAAATTATGTTTATTCTCTTTCAGGCATTTGTGAGAGTGTGAATAAATTCTATATTCCTATTTCCATGACACACCTATTTTTTTCTAGACTTCTAGAATCATAAAAGTTCTTATTGCACGAGGACTTCATTATACTCCCGACATAAATCACGTTCAAGCTAAAAAAGAGTATCTTGATACTGATTCTCTAAACAAGTCTGAACACCCTCAGTCTACCTTCAATTCTGTGTTTCTTTTTAAAAATGTTACCGAAGGTATTCTTGTTGAATAATATAAAATTCAGGCGGACATCATCTAAACCATGAACCATATCCTGGCCACTATTGTTTTAGGAATTAACAATTACATTTTTATAGTCCTTATGAGTAATCCAGGCTGCCTCGAACTTGAATGGCATGCCTCTTAATCTGTCAGGGGGTTTACCACATCTCATAATAATTGGATCGTGGTCCGAATGAAGCCTACATAAGTGCTCTAGATAGGTCTCAAGAAATTCAATTTGCTACTTTACCAAAAAAAAAAGCCATATCTAGTCTTTTAGCTAAGTAACGAACTCTATTAGTGCCATGTAAATTTCAAGCCTTAATACCCCAAGTCCACCAGATTACAATCATTTATCATATGAATAAACCTACTTGCTCTAAACCAGGAGAAAATACCCCCATGATTTTATGACAGACTATAAATTTCATTGAAGTCTCCAATTAGAGTTTAAGGCCTTTGAATCTTGTGGGCTATGAGAGATAATCCTAAAATTGTTGCCTGATATGGGGGATGAGAGAGGCATAGACAACTATTAAGAATTAACAGCTTTGTGCTGAAGTAATCTGGATAGTGACACATTGGTTAGTAATATCAACTAATATCATAGAGAAGCTACATATCAAAGACAATACCTATATACCACCTGCATGGCCTTGAGCTTCCACAATCGCAGCTCGGGAATAATCTAAATTGTTCAAAAATTTCTCCATCCTAACAAAATGAGTAATGAGTTTCAAGAATAACAATGAAAGTTGGATGAAACTTATTGACCAAGTCTCTGCAATGTCGTTTGCTCTGTATGTTTACGACACGATTAAGGGCCTCTATTCATTTGCATTTCCAAATCCCCATTCAAATATGCTACATCAGGAGTTATCTCCTTTAAGAACACCATAACTCCATTATTGACGCATGTAAGTTGCCCTATGCTAGCCATATTATTAATTCCTGGATCACGTGGACTATCTTTTATTCCTGCTGTCATTTAGAGATTCTGTAGGCAGCACATCATCTCTAGGAGTCATGCTAATTAGCCTGTATCTCATACTTTCTGCCTCCCCCAATAAAGTCTTCTCACAATTTCCAGCTATGAATATGAAAGGCATAGAAAAGGTTAAATCCCAAACACTTTGTCCTGCTGGATTTGGCATAATTTTCTTCTACTTCCCCTTTTGTATTCTACATCTGCCAACTTCTTCAGACACAACTAGTTTACCTAAGGGTTCACCAGCAATGGCCTCCTCTATTCTGGATCTTTATCTTACTGGTGCACTGTTTTGATTATTGGGCCTTCAATAGGGCCCATAACTTTTATGTCATTGAGTCCATCACTTTTATATGCAATCAGAATACTCTTCTTCACATTATGGAAGACAATGTATCTATCATTATTATCTCTATAAATCGCCTTCTTAAATTTAGCACTCCTAACATCTCTAGGTTTCCTCCTTCTTCTGACCACAAGACAATCCACGTGAGAATTGATAGGGTTTGCAGAAATCTTAGCTATTGATAGGGATACATTAAAACAGACATTCGTTCATCCCAATGCTATCATGTCTAGCCTTTTAGCCGCCCAAGTCTCTGCAATGTTGTTCTCTCTGTATGTTCATAACACCATGAATATTTCAAGAGAGAACATACATATCTTTAATAATAATAATAATAATAATAATAATAATAATAATAATAATAATAATAAATAGACGAGAAAGGATTCAAAATGATTAAGTACCCCTATCAATCTGCATTTTCATATTCCTATTCAAATCTGCTACATCAGGAGTTATCTCCTTTGAGCACAACATAACTCCACTATTAACACATGTAAGCTGCCCTATGCCAGCTATATTATTAATTCTTGGATCACGTGTGATATCTTTCATTCCTGCTGTCATTTAGAGATTTTATAGGCAGCACATAATCTCTAGGAGTCATGCTATTGAGCTTGTGTCTCATACTTCCTACCTCCCCCAATAAAGTCTTCTCACAATTTCCAGCTATGAATATTAAAGGCGTAGAAGAGGTTAAATCCCAAACACTCTGTCTCGCTGGATTTGGTATAATTTTCTTCTACTTCTTCTTTTGTATTCTATTTCTACCAACTTCTTTAAGCACAACTATTTTACCTAAGGGTTCACCAACAATGGCCTCCTTTTTTTTGGAACTTTTAATTTGCCGGTGCATTGTCTTGACTATTAGGCCTCTAATAGGGCCCTCAATAACAGGGTCTGCAACTTTTATGTCATTGAGTCCACCACTTTTATATGCTATCAAAATACTCTTTCTCCATATTATGTAAGGCAACATATCTATCATCATCCATTCTCATGCTCAATTCGCACCTAATTTGTTCTTTATTAGATTCACTTTGTTTCTCGTCAAAGGTGGTGATCTAATCCTAAAAACATTATCTCTAAAAGAGACTTTTACATGCAATGTTGAGGGAGATATCTCAATCTCATTAACAATATCAGGGGATTTTGTAGGTATTAAATCAATCCTTGGTGCTGCTATAAAAAAACTCCATGTTCATAAAAAAAAAAAGCCTATATTTGTTCCTTTCTATAACAATCCATTGAATCACCTTATTTGAAAGGTGAAATAGTGCAAGAATTGCAGCTGCAAATTGAAGGTTTTTGAAGCCACCTTGTAATCTAGTTAGCATAGTTATTAAACCCGGCTCGGGGGTTGACCCGGCCAAGGGGCCGGGTCCCGGGTTTCATGGGTCAACCCAAGTCAACTCGGGTCAACCCGGAAAAATTAAAAAAAAATTAAAGTTTTAATATTTCATATGAAAAAATCCATGTAAATATAGATTATACATATTATGAAGTTTAAAAGAATATTTAATTTTTTTTTATCCCACATTGAAAAAACATAACTTTTTCCTTGAAAACATAGAGTATATATACTAATGAGTTTCAAATCCCATATTGAAAAAACATAACTTTTTTCATGGGAACATAGAGTATATATATGAAAGGGCTTCAAATCCCACATTGAAAAGATACTATGTTATCCTTTTAAGTTGAAGTATTTAAACCAAAAGGTTTTTTATTCCACATTGAAAAAACATGACTTTTTTCTTGAGAACATAGAGTATATATACTAATGGGTTTCAAATCTTACATTTGAAAAAAAAAAATCGAGTCTCGTCCAGGTTTGCCCGGGTCGCTCGGGTTAGGCCAGGTTGTTGCCACAACCGGTCTTTTATTAAACCCGGACCGGTCTAGCTACCGGATCGACCGGGTTCCGGGCCGGGCCGAGTTTAATAACAGTGCTAGTTAGATCTAAATCATTAAATTTAAATTAGGTAAGAAAATATAATATAATATAATCATATCTCATTGAAAGTTAGTTAAATGATTTTTTTATATAATTGGACCCGCAAATTATGTGTTTTAATTTTTTATTAAATATTATTTTTTATTGAATTACAGTAAAAAAAAATGAACAAATAAAACAAAAGTATCTTTCATTTGCATGAATCTTTTTTATTAAAAATCAAATTTTAAATAGAGGGATGCTGATCTTGATTTGAAAGGAGCAATCTTCTCATGATTTTGCTTCTCTATTAATCTCAATTGACTTGATTTGATTTGACAAAACTTTACTTTTCTTTTTGTGTAGAATGAATAAGTTTGGTTCATAATTTATTCAAATGAGCATTTCCAAATAATAATTAAGAAAATCACTTAAAAATATCCTTCACTGAAAGAACGTAAAGAATACTCATAAAAATGTGGCTGGAATTAATTTGACATTGGCCTTGGTTTGGTCGGCAATTAGGTATTGGACCGTTCGCTGGGTTTAAATATAAATTATATTAAATTTGATAAAGCAGTCAGAATCAGCTATAACATTTATGATTGCACTAGTTTTTGTTTTCTAGTAAAGAAGAGGGACCAAGTTGACAAGACACAAACTATGGACACTGACAGTCTGACACAGGAGACGACACAACAACCCTCAACGCATTTCAACATCCCAATAAATTAAAGAAACTACCACCATCCTCGTGAACCTTCCTCGATTTTGGAAATATATATATATATATATATATATATATATATATATATATCCAAGAGCTGTCAGGCCATCCTGCTTGGTTTATTTTGTTAGAGAGTGCCTGACTTATCTTTATTTTATTTTTTTGTAAATTACTTGTGAAAAAAAAATATGATGACGAGTTGTCTGTAGGTTATATATTTTTCTTTTTTCTATAAAAATTTTATATGCAAATGTTTTTGATGTATTTTTGTACATAAAAAAATAAAAAAATTAAATTGTAAATTGAAAAGATCATGCATATATATAATCAAATAAATTGAGAATTATATGAATTAATAAACGAAAAAAATAGTATTAATAATAACTAAAAATAAAATTAAAAAAATTGAAGGTGTTAATAAACAAAACATTTACCTGGTTGTGTTTTTTGAATTTGTTAATTAAAACTAATTTTTTTATTCAATCAAATGATATTAAAAATAGACACACATATTAAATTAACTAAATAAAATAAAAGTGGAAAAAATGTTATATATGGCTGCACATATTAAAATTATTATATGAAAATGAATATTTTTTATTTTTTAAATTAAAGTTATAGTATACAAAAGGATTAAAAAAATTATTGATGAATTAAAATAAGTTTTTCAAAAATTAAATATGCACAGCAGCATCAAAAAAATTATTGATGAATTAAAATAAGGATTAAATATGCACACCAGATGTATAAAAAGGAAACATTAGAAAAAAAAAAAATTGCTCGGTTGTTGTGGCTTAAGTCGTTAAACCCGTGATCCGAACTATGAACTCAACTAGGTTTAATATTTTTTCCTTTTAAATTTAAATTCAACCTTTAAAAAAAAAACATTAAACCAGTGACCCAGACCTTGAACTCATCCAAGTTCAATATTTTTTTCCCTTAAATTTACATTCAACCTTAAAAAAAAATTAAACTTATGACTCGGACCATGAACTCAACTAGGTTCAATAATGTTTTTCTCTTCAATTTATATTTAACCTTTAAAAAAAATTAAAAAATTACATACGCACAACACCATTAAAAGACAATCTCTATCCAGAAAAATGTTAAATAAGCGAAAAAAAATTACAAATAGGAGATATTAATTGAAATATAAATTTAAAAACTATTTTAAGAAAAGGTTTATATAAAAAAAATATCAGTAAAAAAAAGCAATATAAAAAGAAAATAATTGCCCAGTTGTTGTGACTTTAACTCATTAAACCCATGACATGATTATGAACTTAATCAGATTCAATATTTTTTTCCCTTAAATTTATATTCAATCTTAAAAAAAAAAACATGTAACCTGGACTATGAACTTAACCGAGTTTAATATTGTTTCCCTTTAAATTTATAGCAAATCTTAAACAAAAAAAAATTGAACAGTGATGTCAACAATAAAACTTGTGGGGTGAACCTGGATCATGAACTCAACTTGATTTAATATTTTTTTCTTCTTAAATATATAGCAAACCTGAAAAAAAAATATTATCTACAATAAAACATAATGGGATGAACAGTGCAGCTGCTAGTGTTCACCTCATATATTTTCCTCTTAAATTTATAACAAAACCTTAAAAAAATAATGAACAATGTTGTTTATAGTAAAACTTGAGGGGGTAAATAGTGTGTCTGCATAATATTTACTTCATATATACATTTTAGTTTCACTTTAGTTTATTTAAGGTGAACTTGTAACATAAATTTAATTAAATTTAATAATTTTTTCTTTTAAATTTATAATTTTTTTTTAAAAAATTATCAATATAATTTTCAATAAAACACAAGAAGAAGCACGAAGACAGTTAAAAAAACACAAAAAGAAGCACGAAGACAGTTAAGGTTTGGAAAGTTAAGCAGTAGATTCAAAATTAAGGAATTCAAACATGGCATCAAAAAAGTTAGTGTTAAGGTTCCTGTCCTAATACGGACCCCAATATTATATTTAAAAAAAAAAAAATATCACTTGAAGTCAGTTCAATATTATGATATAAATTATTTTTTAAAGATTTGTTTTTAAATAAATTAAAATAATATATATTTTATTTTTTTCAATGTATTTTTATATCAAAATAATTTAAAAATACAAAAAACATAAAATTTAAAATAAAAAAATTAATTTTTTTAAGAACATTTTTAAATAGCAAAAATATCATCAAAACTTTTGCTGATCTCGTGTTTAAAGTAGCTTTTATATATGACTAGATGGCTACTCGGCATGGGGCCTGTCCTTATCTGAAATCCTAGTTTATTGAGAGCTTTTGGACATTACACGACAACCATTTCACTGCTGGTTCACATGCTTATCCTGCAAAATTTCCATTTCCTAAACTGTTTCTGCAATTTCTGCAGATGTCATGCTTCTGGTTTTTCTCAGGTTCCCTTTTTCTTTTCCTGTGTTCTACAGGCCCCTGATTTTTATATATATATATATATAAAAGGTTAAATTGGACAATTAACACTCAAAATATAAATAAATAGTAAAATATCACAACATGGAAAAGTTTGAGTTTTTGTTTTTTTAGCCCTTTAAAAAAATTGAACAAAATTACATAGTGCATAAAATATTTTAAAAAATAACATAGTTTATAAAGTCACATATAGTTTAGAACTCATGAGTTGGAAGTATTATATGCTATTCTTTCTAAAATTAAAAGTAGACTGACACAATTTACAATAAAAAGAGAAGAGAGAGAGAGAAAAACAAGGAAAGAAAAAAAAAACCATATAAATACAATGAAACTCTGATAACGACACCACCGGTACCGTTGGAAAGATATCAACGAGATGAATCTAACGACACCAAGGAAGGTCATGAACGGTGACTAGAGAGGGCTAAACGAGCTGTCTAAATATGTCGGGGTTCATTTGCATTTGGATAGCTCGTGTGATACACTTCGTTCACCATTGGTGACTTTCCTTGATGTTGTTGGATTTTCCTTGTCGAGATCTTTCCAACAATATCGGTGGTGTCATTATCAAAGCTTCGGTGTGCCTCTAGGATCTTTTTAACTTTGGAGAGCTTCGTAGATGACACTTGTGACTCGCAATTCGTAGATGTCATTTGCAACTCTCTAAGTTGTTCTATTTCCTAAATAGTTTTTATATATATTATCCATTTTTTTAAAGTGCTAAAATTCAAAAATACTAAAAATATTTTGAAAAAATAACACAGTTTAAAGATGTCGTGGTTCCAAAATATGACATTTAACTACACATCATGGTTATGAACTGTGACATTATTGAAATGTCGCATTTAAAAAATGTGACATTTCATCAAATGTTGTGGTTCTGAACCACGACATCCTTAAAGAGACTATTTTGAAAAACAACTAGACATTAGATTAAACAATCAGATAGTAGTAAAAAACAGTTCGATTGTTTTTCAAAATAGTTAGACCGTTTTGACTACTGTCTAGTTTTGGATAATTTTCATGTTTTAAGCCTGAAAAAGTTCATAAAATCATAGTTTTTATTAATATGAAATTTTATTTACTTTATGAATTTATAGAGTTAAAAATTTAACAATTTTATCAAAATTTGGACAAAGTTTTCTCTATATAAAAACTATACCTAAAATTTTATCTCACTTAAAAAAGCCTACAAAAGACCTTAATAACCCTAATAAATAAATTCTAACTAAACTCAATATATTCTCATATTCCATAATCATAAGTAGCCCTGGAATGTAAAAACAAAACCTATATACATGTAAAATGAATTAAGTTAAATATTCTAGTAATCCTAAAATACATAAACATAAAGCATATATCTATCTATGTCTATATTGTCTGCTTGATGATCTGGACTCATCAATAGCATGACTGAATCCAGCTCCTACACCAACCTAAGTGGTGTCATTCTCCGTCACAATATCATTAAGAGTTAGTCTCTCTTCAAAGGTTTTAATAATACAATATTTAAGTAATCCCAAATTACATAAACATAAACCATCTATTTATATACGTTTACGCTGTCTACTGGATGATCCAGGCTCATCAGTAGCATGATTGGATCCAACTCCTACATCTGCCTAAGTGACATTGTTCTCTGTCATGACATCATTAAGAGTTAGCATCTTTCCACCAGGACGCTACGATGTAAACTTTACTTTATTTTGTCAATATGCACCTCTCGACCCTCTCATAGCAAAAAGTCAACCTAATATTAATAAAATATTAATGTTAAATTAAAAGATAAATACATAAAACTCAACGATTAACATATATTAATCATAAAAAGACTTGATTACTTATATGATGTTGAATCTGCTGGGCATGTTGCTTTTACTGTATGTATCCAAGTGGAAGAACCTACTCAGGATTCGGAGTAATGATTCACCGTGTTATACCCATGTACCAAATCATATACTCCTCGTCACTAATCATATGATGTATCTATATAAATATCCCATTCCTCCATGCATCCTACTGTGATACATAAGCTCTATATTGGCCTAACTAATCGTAATAATCATTTTTACTCCTATAAATAATGGCGTGTGAAGCATCACTCGTATTGATATTGACTAGAATATTCTACTTGTAGCTGAACTATTGCATTACCCGATCTGGGCAATGTAGCTCGACCATATCAAAACATATTAGTGGGACCACTGATGTCCATATATTCATCTCACTAGTGCAGACAACTGAAGCAATAACCAATCTTTCTTCTGAGTAAGACGTCCATATGGCCTGCAGATTATAAGTTACATAAATATCAAACAAAAATAATTTGGTGCAGTTAATTTTTTTATTTAACAAATAGTTCAATAAATACCTAGATAGCATGTTGTCTATCGAGCTCGCTCCGATAAAATGCAAGTACATGTGTTGGATTATTTTCAAAAGCTCATCCAATATACCACCTAACATTAAAATCATGTCAGTTTAATTGCATTTTTAAAGTTTCATGAACACAATATATATATATATATATATATATATATATATATATATATATAATTGCAAAAATAACATCACAATACCTGCATCCTCATGGGAGATAAAGTGTAACCCCCATAAATGAGTCTACTTCAACTCAAGGTCTGGTGCAATTAGTCTATTCTAACTAGTTTGGTAATTGATGAAATGACAGTCTATATACTGATATGTAGCTTTGAACTCTGTAATAATCATCAATAAACTGTATGAAGTCCAAGTGATTCTCAATACAACATGTAAGAACATGGATGATGTAATGTCTGTCATTTACCATATGTACATGCTCTATCATTCAACATTACTGCTTTTCTGACTTCTTTCACAACACGCAGTTTAATAAAGGTGCTGACCTAGAAAATCTATTTCTCATAGTCAAATAACATTGCAGTATGATCTTTTGGTTTGTCCCTGCTCATTGTCGATTCGATTTGAATTGTAGGAGGCTAAATTACTCCACTTTGAATGACATCACCAGCTTCACATCTCTGCTTGACCCAATAACTATTACATCTGTAATATGTTAATTGCTCAAGAGCAGAAATAGGCATTGCATAAGCATTTTTCATAGCATGATTGAATGGTTTTGAAAAATTAGTTGTCATATTATCCTACCAGTGACCACTATCATAATATAAAGTTTATTTTTATTTTGGCTCCATTTCAAGCCATTCTTTATATCCTAAGTTTAGGTTACATATTTTTTCGTAACACAAATTAAATTTGCATCTGAAAGGTTCATAACACATCCTCATTAAATGTTTTTGGTAGCCAAGTCTTTGAATTTATGGTTGAAGTTGCTAGCAAAATATCTAACACAATACTAATGGTATCCTAAAGGTTAATGCTAAATTTCTGCTACTTTATTTTTGATGCATGCATATGTATGTAATATTATACATATATTGGTTCTACCACCAGTAACGTATCATTGTAAGCAAATTAATTTCTCAAAAGTCTTCTCATGTGAACCAAAAAGATGTTCAATCACCTTCTGTTTTGCAATTTGTGTTTTGTCATATGATATTTTATACTTGTAATGCAATTTTATTTCATCCTGTATGCTTGCAACCATCATTGAAAGATTGATCATTAAAAAGGTTGATATAGCAATATCAATAAAATTTGCATTAAATTGATGATAGTCTTTTTAGACAAAAGTTGAAACATATATGTGCAGCCCTTTTAAATAAATCTGATCTTTTATGATACCCTCCATGAAAATACGACTTACATTTTGGTGCTTGCACACATTGCAATTGAACAAATACAAAGTTTGACTGTTGGACTCGGTATTCAATCGAGTGTGCAATGTGCTATCATTTAATGACATTAACCAATTCATTTTTACTACTAAATATTTGACCAACCCTCAAATCAAATCCTCCTAACATACACCTATGACTAAGTACCCAATTATATAAAACAACAAAACTAGACCTAGAAGCATCTCCAAATTCAGGAACAAGAGGAATAATTTCATCACCAACACCATTATCATTATCAACATCATCTTCATTGCCACTAGGCTTAGAATATTCAAATCTGTATTGATCAACAAAAAGATTGTAAAAAAATAGTATCATCTATCATTTACAACATATCATTTGACAATAAACTAATTTTACCTCTACCATCTGAATTTGAAGGACCAATAGAAGTTGAGACACACACATATTTTGGTTGACTACTCACATACAATATCATCATGTTCAAACCACTTTGAATGAAAAAATCAATCATTGTCTTAAAACTACCATCACACACAATCAATACAAGATAATACTATTGTTCACCAATCTGACACCTCCAAGTTATTTTAACATCAATATCATTATAATTCCACCCAAGCCATAACAAATGGTTTCTTTCAATTCTGCATATAACATGCCTAAATTACCAGTTAACAACAAACTGATCTCGTTATTGTATGTAATACTACTACTGACTTCAGGAACAATATTACCACTGTAATGACATA
Source organism: Populus trichocarpa (assembly GCF_000002775.5). Classification (NCBI taxonomy): domain Eukaryota; kingdom Viridiplantae; phylum Streptophyta; class Magnoliopsida; order Malpighiales; family Salicaceae; genus Populus; species Populus trichocarpa. The sequence continues at coordinate 2,903,289 of NC_037299.2, read as the reverse complement.
ATGTATATATGTTATCAGACATTCTATAAAAGAAATCAGACTCTAGTCAATTTAACGTAATTTTAACTAAATTGCATTACCCTAGCCCTAATTGACAAAATTCATAGCAAATTCAATCAAATTCCTAAAATTTAATGTTAAAGAAAACTTAACCAAAACTTTAACATAATTCATGATACAAAGTTGAATTGATATTTTTATACTCAATTGTATTAAATCAAACCCAAATTCATAGCAAATTAATATAATTCAAAGAAAATATTAAATTCATAAACTTATCAATAATTCAATGGAATACGTAATTTGTCATAATCCAACCGCATTTATGCTCTATTGCATGAAATCATCAAGCATATTTAACCATATAATTAGTCGATTCCAACAATATATATAAAATTCATGATTTGACAACTTAACCTAAATTTAATGCAACACATAATTAATCTAATATATTTTCATGTTCAACTATATCAAATAAACCCTTATATTCTTACATAATTTATCATTGATTTAACAAACTCTAAATTCAACCAAAAGAATTATTCGATTTCAACCAAACCGAACACAAATTAATAGCAATGTAGTATGTTTACCTTACTTATAGGACTAGAAGAAAGGTTAGGGAGGGTGGCGGCAACGATGACAATAGCGGTGGAAGCAAAGGGAAACGATGAATTTTCAACATAAAAATATCAAAGGATGCTTAGAGACTAGGAAGGGTTTGATTGTTGGTTGTTTTATGGGAAACATTTAAGTGATTAATGGATTATTTTTTATAGAGAAGTGAGAGCGTCCACTACAACATTTAACAGTTTAACCGACGGAATTTTTCCGTCGGCGTAAGACACATATTCCATCGGTAATTAATTTACCAACGAAATCACCGATGGAAATACTCCGTCAGTGAATCTTTTATCGGTAATTTTTTGTCCGTCGGTAAATCCGTCGGTAATAAAAAAATATTATTATCGACGGATCTACTGACGGAACAGACGTGTCGGTAATAATATTTTTTATTATCAATGGATTTACCGAAGGAAATTCCATCGGTAATTCTGTCGGTAATTATTTAAAAACATTTTTAAAAAATTCATTTTATAAAATTATAAAATAATTAAATTAACATAAATCAACACTCTATAATATATACTCAAAATGCTTGGAAAAAGAATAAGAAAATCAAATCAAACAAATTTGCAACAAATAAATAAAATGAAAAAATAAATTCAACTAAAAAAATTCATATGAAAAAAATGAAGTTGCAATTGCTAAAAATTTAAAAATCCTATAAATAAATCAACTAAAAATTGATCTCATATGAAAAAAAAATCTCACAACAACATTTATACAATTATTAAGAACAAAAACAATTAAAAAGAAGAAAAAAAACAAATATAGTGAAAAAAATCATGAAAAAAGAAGAAAAAAAAAATCTTACCTTAATGTAGTTGCAAGTGAAGCTAAGGAGAGAACAAAATTTTTGTAAAGCATATTAATTAAAAAAAAACTAAAAGGATAAAAGAAGAAAGAAGAAGAAGACATACCCAAGCATGGAGGAAAAGAGAAGGAGATGAGGAGAGAAAAGAAGAGAAAGAAATAGATATTGATGTTTTTTACATATAGTGAAGAAGAAGATTCAGGCTTTTTATTGGGGCGTGTTAGCGACGGATTTACCGACGGATAATTGAATATTAATATTTTTTAATTATTCCGTCGGTAATTCCATCGGTAATATTTAATTTAAATTTTCAATTTCATAAAAAGTTTTCAGAAATTGCCAACAATTACCGATGATTTTTCAATCCGTCGGTGATTCCGTCTGTAATATTTAAATGAAAATTTTAAATTAATTGAATTTTTTCAGAAAACCGTCAAATAACACCGGCGACTTTTCAATCCGTCGGTGATTTTGTCCGTAAAGAACAATGATTAACAGTGCAATTGGAAAGTGAACAATTCTGGAGCTCTCTGAAAAATACCGACGGAAAATTCTGTCGGTAATTCCCTTTGTAATTGACATGATGAACAATGTTCACAGTTTACCAACAAACCGATGGATTGTACCGATAGAATAAATTTCGTCAGTAATTTCGTTGGTAAAAATGATACGTCATCATTTTTTTTGCTTTGTTTTAATTTTGTTTCCCACGGTAATTTCCTCGGTATTTTCGTTTGTATTTATCGATTTTCTGGTAGTGGTCAATGGTTTTTTATGAGAGAGAAAAAGAGAGACAATGTTTGTGTACTATTGTTGTTCTTTGATATGGTTTAAATTTTAAATGATGCCGCACTTGTGAAGCGCAACATCTAAAGTTGTCGCGTTTAATAAGCGTGATATTTAGTTGACGTTGTATTTTTAAAACGTAACAAGATTAAATTATATTAGTTCATCAAATCTTTTTTCAACGGTGTTATTCCATTAAATTTTTAAGTTAACTATGTTAATTTGATATAAAAAAAAAAACCAAACAAAAAACCGGAGGACATTCCGTCAAAATTCATTGGTTCTTGATCAATGTTTCCCTTCTCCAATGTCTTCTAACATTCCTAACTTATAAAAACAACCCTAGAAAAATTATTTTAACAATTATAAATCAAACTAACAGTTGATACACAAGCTCATCCGATAAAACTCCCTCGAATAAAAAAGACCAACAGCTTCATGATCTTCATCTGCTTGCTGATATCTCCACCGTTTGCGAGGTATTTGTTTATGTTTGTTTCTACATTCGTCAAGCAATGGCAAACCGATACTCTTTCGTCTCCTTTTTTTTATAATGGTATCTTTTGTCAGCATTTTAATAGATTCTTATATATATCAACCGAAATTTCAGATAAATATATATAGAACAGCGTACACTTCCTCCTACCTTGTACGCATCACATTACCAAACCGTTGTCTTTGATTATTGTTGCTGATCAAACATGTAGTTGATACGATGGTGACCACAACTATTACTTAATGCAAATAGTAAAAGGTTGGCTCATAATAGCAATTACTTAGTGAAAAAAAACAACAAATTAAAGAGTATATAAATTAAGATGACTTTCGAGTGTAGTTTGGTAAACGAATGCTCCGTTTTGTCCTGATGGTAGATGACGAATTTTTCATGTGAGTAATTAAATTGATTTTTATTTCCGTTTTTTCTGATGTCATTTTCTGAATGATTAGAGAAGCAGCGGAAATAATTGACATTGCATTTATGGTTCTCTTTCTCCACTGTTAGAACTAGGGTTAGCACACAGAGAGAAACGACCTAACAACAAAACAGGAATCAAGGAAAAATTGAGGCCACTCCTCTATCTTTTACGTAAAAGTGGAATTTATGAATAATTTTCGAGCACACAACTTCGAATACACGGAGTATTTTTTCAAAAAGATTAAAGAGAGCTAGCTCTTAAAGTTGCTCAAATTGCTGCTTTGGACACGATACCCCATCCTTCTGGTAGAGTGATGAGATAGAATAGAACCCACTTTGCCAGCATGATGTGGGAAGGAGGATTAACAACAGTGCATGATTCGTGTGGAGCATGGCTTTTATTGCCACGTCTTGGTGTATGGGACAGTTGTTTGGAGGAGAATACATGATTAAATTAGGGCTCGTTTGGGAACGCGGCTGCGGCTGCGTTCCCAAAAAAATTAAATTTTTTGTATTTTTTACTAAAATTTAATATGATTTGTATGTTTTGAATCGTTTTGATATGCTGATGTCAAAAATAATTTTTAAAAAATAAAAAAAATCATTAACATGTATTTTGACACGAAAAGTTATTTGAAAAGTATTTCACCTCAAATAGGTAGTTTACCTTTTCCAATTAACAGTAATTCGTGGTTTCCTTGCTTCTGTATATGCATATATATAGTGTATCCTAGTTTAAATCACTTTGGCTTGGCTTATAATTATTTTTAATATAAAAAATATTTAAATTATTGAAAACTTTTAAGCATGGTTATTAAACTTGCTATATTGATTTAGATTTGAAAAAACTTAACCCGATTCTTTGTTTGACCTGAGTTTTAAATTAAAGGATGTGTTTTAAATTAAAGGATGTGATGATAAAAAAACTATATAAAAAAAGCGTCAATTAAAAAAAAATCATGAGCATGTCATTAAATTTGATTCGATGGTTCGAACTTGAAAAATTACCAAACAACCCCTCATTCTAACTTATCATAATAAAAAAAAAACATAATGAAAAAAAACCCTAACATTGAGTCTATGTTAAAAAATTAAAAAGATAGAAAAATCAATGCATGCAAGTTTAATTATTTTTATTTTCAAGAGTAATTATATCATTTTATTATATTTAAAAGTTAAGAGAAAACCATCATGGTAAATTTGAAATTAATGAAAGAACCAAGTATGAAAAGATTGTTCTACCTCTAAGACCACCAGGTTCTTTGAATTTTTTTTATATATATATAAAGGTAATTTTATTGTTTTAATTTACAGTAAACTGAGTCTTTGTGTACATTGAAACACTAATTCCTTTTAATTTAATATACCGAACAATAACAAAGTATTATATATTTAACTTCTATGTTTTTTATGTTTATTTTTTCTATCATCCGGTTCTTCCCGCGCGTTTACGTAACGCCTCCAGAATTTTTTTTTTCATAGATGTGGAATAATTCTGTTTCCAAGATTCTCAGATTCTCTCTCTCTCTCTCTCTAGACTAAATTGGAGGAGAATCAAAAGACAAAATATATATGTCAAGAGGAAAGACAAGACATTTTTAATTAGGTCCCATTTACAGAAAAAGCCATCCAAAAAAGTAGTTGCAATTTCCTTCGAGGTAGGAAAGCTATTGACGTGCAAATCCCGAGAGCAGTTGGACGTGGAATTTTACCTCTCCATGCAAAACCTAAATAAAAGCTTGTTAGAAAATAATTGAAAGGTTCAATTTCTTTTTCTTTAAATATATGGAATGTGACTGGAAACTAGTGAAGTGATAATCTAACCTACGCAACTAGCTAGCTGGAACACATGAATAAGATACCAGATTGGGTGTTTGAAAGTGTAGTTAAAGGTTTTTTTAAAAGTATTTTTCGCTCTCGTTTTTGAATATTTTTCAAAAAGATTAAAGAGAACTAGCTATAAGATCTTGTTTATTTTTGCTTTTCAAAAATACTTTTGAAGAAATTTGAAAATTTTTTATTTTTTATTTTTTATTTTTTCGCTTCAAATTAATATTTTTTTTATATTTTTAGATTATTTTGATACGCTAATATAAAAAATAATCTTTTAAAAATAAAAAAATATTATTTTAATATATATAAAATTAAAAAATACTTTAAAAAATAAAAACAACCACCCAACCTCGGGCATAAAGTTGATGCAATTGCTGCTTTGGACATGATATCCCATTCTTCTAGTAAAGTGATGAGATAGAATAGAACCCACTTTGCCAGGATGATATGGGAAGGAGGAATAACGACAGTGTTGATTATGGCTTTTAATGCCAAGTCTACGTGTATGGGACATTTGTTTGGAGGAGAATGCCTGATTAAGAGTTTCACCTAAAATAGGTAGTTTACCTTTTTCCGATTAACACTATTTCCTGGTTTACTTGCTTGTTAACGTCATACATTATTTCAAGTTATTCCTTAAATTCATTTTTTAAAAAATAAAATAAAATAAAAAATGGTATTTTAACAGAAGCTGAGAAAATTTAAACTGTAATTTTGGAGAATAATTGTACGAACCTTATTTTACCCAAGACTAAAAAGATAATACAGATTTAATGTCAAATTAAATGATTATTGGCATAAAAATTAAGCCTAAGGATATAATTAGATTTTTAATAGGTTAATTTGATTTTATCATGGGTAAAATTCAATTTTAATTATATTTAAGGATTAATTTAAGTCCAATTGAAGGATTTAATTAAATATAAAAATTTAATTATATTTTAAATGGATCAAATTAATTTAATTAAGAGTTTAATTGGTAAAATATTAAGTTTAAAAATCAATTTAAGCTTAATTAAGTTCTCTCTCTCTCGACTAAATTGAAGGAGAATCAAAAGACAAAATATATATGTTAAAGAGGAAAGACAAGCCATAGCTAACCCACGCAACTAGGTAGCTGGAACATAGGAATAAGATTTGAAGATTGGATATTTGGAATTATAGTTATAGTTATTTTTTAAAATAATTTTTATTTAGAGATATATTAAAGTAATTTTTTTATTTTTTAAAATTTATTTTTAATATCTACACATTAAAAATAATAAAAAATATTAAATTTTAGCAAATCTCTGATTAGATCGCCCTCCATGTAAGTCATTAACCTCAACTACAGAGGCGGAGCAAGAAAAAAAAAGAAAGGAGACCAAATTAAAAAATAATATTTTAAAAAATTAAAATTTTAAATATTTTACAAAGGAAGAGGTTGTGAAAAATTTTCTTGCAGGGGCCCAGGTCCCTGCCAGCCTCCCCTGCCTCCGCCACTGCTCAACTATATCCATGAAAGTATGAAACAAGTAGTAGATTTTATTTTGTTTTTGACTAAAACTCGAAACCTAGATTTTTCTACGGGAAAAGAAACTCTATTGATAGTTGAGCTACTTGTTCATACGCAAAGTAGTGGAAATTAAAGTAGCGATATGCTTTTTTTTTCAAAAAAAAAAAAAGAAGGAAAAAAGATGTGCTCCGCTGGTGGATGATAATCTTTTTGGCGAATGGCGTGTATTCGAGGATTTTGCCTCTTTACAAAGTCCCTTTCCAGCATCTGCTACCGACAACTTGACCGACTTCCATAACGTTTCCGGTGGGGCATCGAATAACGTCGTCCGGCCATCTTGTCTTTTTATTTGATCCCTTAAACGGATTGCGATAGGCCCTATCAATTTATTATTTACTGCTTCTTAAATAGCATTCCTACATAGTGCGTCTACTAGACGTACCTCCACGCTACGTGGGTGGCCTGAATTATTATTATTACCTTTTATTTTATAAAAAATAGTGCTCATGGGCCACAAGTAATTTTAAAAAATAAAATATAGAAAAATATGGTTGGGAAATAAATTTAAAAAATTGACCTTAGTCAATCTAAGTTAGCACAACAAATATGTAACCTGGACAACAAGGAGGAGCTAACTCGGGTTAACCTGTCAAACTCACGATTCAAGTCATGAAATTGGAATTGAAAGGTGAAATTGAAAACAAATAAAAATTCTATAGAAACACAAACAAAAAAAAAATTAAAAATCAAAATAATAAGCACTAAATTTGAAAAAACAACAATATATTACAAATTAGGATTGGAGGATGAAATTAAAAATAAAAAAAAAATTTACAAAAGGGTCAAGAACAAAAAAATAGAAATCAAAAGAATAAGGACCAAATTGAAAAAAAAATATCACAAATTGGGTTTGAATGATGAAATTGAAAACAAATAAAAAATTTAGAAAAGGATCAAGAACAAAAAAATAGAAATCAAAAGATTAAGGACCAAATTGAAAAAAATATCACAAATTGGGTTTGAATGATGAAATTGAAAATAAATAAAAATTTTATAAAAGAGTCAAGAATAAAAAATAGGAATCAAAATAATAAAGACCAAATTAAAATAGAAATCAAAAGAATAAGGACCAAATTGAAAAATAATAATATATAACAAATTAGGTTTGAAAAATAAAATTGAAAACAAATAAGATTTTTTTAAAAATGATCAATAAGAAAAACTAGAAATAAAAAGAATAAAGACCGAAGTTGAAATATCAATAACTAAGAGAACAAATCTGAAATTTTGAATACCTAGGGAAAATTTTGAGGGGACGAGAGAGAAAATAAGGACAAGAAAAAAGCACCGTCAACAACAAACCTTGATACCTTCACCGCCATGTGCCGCCCCAATATGATGAGAATGCCGTTAAGATTCCAAAAACACGGTAGAAGAAAGTTTTTGGTCTTCGAGAGTCACCGAACACGCCGCCAAAATGGTGTGAGTATCTCTCACATATTGGCATATACGTAGCACATGCCAACAACTTTTCTATTAAAATGTTATTTTATATTAATTAAAAGTAATTTTCTCTCAATGAAGTTCATAATAACAAGAAAAATCATAATAAAAAGATTAAAAAGCCCCTGAACATAAGATTTTAAAATTTTTACTTTAAGGGTAATTGAGTCATATTACTCTATATAAAAAGCGCAATGACTAAAAAGTCCCTAGATGTAAGTTCTAAGAATTTTTCTTCTAACGATAAATGGATCATTCCATTGTGTTTAAAAATTAGAAAGACAATTCTACCCCTAGTTAATCTGGTAATGACAAAATTCCACTGTGTTTAAAAATCATAATAAAATTAGTCTTTCCAAATTACATTGGTTTAATTTTACAAAATATGCATACTAAAAAATCTATTTCTCTGTTTGATGCTGGGAATAACTTGAAAATTATCTATAATAGGCGTTATTAGCTTTTGACTCACTTTTTTTTGCTCTTGCGAAACTGAAAATTATTGGCTTATTAGTACAAAACACAAATTTGATCTCACCTTCTCTTGCATAAAAATTTAGTTGTTTCCTTAATTTTTCCATACAATGATTATCATTCACACTTTCTTTCTTTACTCATTGGGTATTATCTCCACTCTCAACCGGTTTAGTTATTGATTAGAATTAGTCAAATTTGATGGTTTTCTTTCACCATTATCCTCGCATGAATTTTCTCTCTCCCTAACCTCACATTCTCTTTTCAACTTTAATTGATCATCATACACTTGTTTTAGAAATAGAGGTATAAGAGTGATGGTTTTATCATCTTCTACAATAGTGTATCTATTTCTAAATCCATTATGAATAGCCCTCCTGTCAAACTACCATGGGCGCCACAAAAGTAAATGACTAGCATGCATTGGAACCACATCACACATAACCTCATCAGAATATCTACCAATAGCAAAAGAAATCAGCACTTGTTTACTGGCTTTCACCTCACCACATTCATTCAACCACTGCAATCTATAAGGCTTAAGATGCTTCACAATATTCAAATTTAATTTTCTAACAAGAGTAGTACTAGCTAAATTATCACAACTACCTCCATCAATTATCATATTACATACATTGTTTTAGATGTAACATCTAGTGTGGAAGATGTTCTCCTTTTACTGATCTACATCATCCTCTTTAACTTGTGCATTCAGAACCCGTCTTATAACCAAGGCCTCCCCCCTCAACTGGATATGTAATCTCCACATCACCATAATCCTTTAAAAGTAGCATCTCATCAACATCAAATTTGTTACTTTCAGATTCAATTTCACCATGCTTCATAATCATTGTTCTTTTATTTAGACACTGAGAAGAAAAGAGTTCACACCCCAAACACCCGAAACATTTTATATCATGATTACGCATAGGTTGTGAATCGATTATACCTTCCCCATCAGTAGACGTCTCCTTCTTGGCCTTATGTGGTTCGGCCTTAGCATGCAAAAGAACCTTGACTAGGTAGCCCTCTCTCTCTCTCTTCAGATTCGACCTCTAAGCTGATGAAGAAGATGCCAAACTGATATGTGGTCTTACGCTACACCTTCTATCAATTTGTGTTTTCATCTTTGTTAATATATGTAACATGTCCTCCAAATTATTATCTAACACCACCATCACTTGGTTATCAATATAACCACCACTTTATTACTATTTTCACCATTATTATCATTACTCCTACACTATTATTACCACCACAACAATTACCACCGCTACTATCATTATTATTATTATCACAACAATCATAGCTACTACCACTACTTTTTTGCCAAAGTAATTACAATTACAACCATTATTTTATCACTATTTTAACAACTATCATCATTCTACCATTACCATAGGAAATAACTTATATATATAAAAAAAAGTTTTCTGCAAAACTATACAACACAGGCCAACAAGGAATCCTATGCCGATGCCGATCCTGATGTCTGAGCATCAAAGAAAATACAGAAAAAACTCATCTCAAAATTCATTGGGCCCATCCATCCCACAAGATGACCAAAAGGCTAAAAACTCTATTAAAAAAAGAGAGAAAGGAGACAGAGCAAGGAAGCCAAAATTTCCCCACGGTACTCAAATAAGGATAGAAATATTGGTGTTCCAACTTCCACGTCAAACATCAATATTTTTATTTTTTATCATAAAAAATTCATTTAAAAAAACAAGTTTTTCTCTTTTTTTTAATATATATTTCTGATATATTCATTAAGGTCGCTCTCAGAAGATGAATGGTCACTCTCAAGAATCGAATCACGAGAGGGAAAGTTTATCAACTTAAATTTCGACTAATGATTTGCATCTGAATTAGAATGCATAGTAATTCCCGAAAATTTACCATACTAATATTATTATAGCACAAGCATGTTTAATTTTGAAGTTCTTGCAGTATCCGAAGTATTTGGCTGGACAAACAAGTCTTTCTTTTTATACAGAACTCGGTCTCCAAAGCTAGCTCTGTTATGGTTTAACAGCTAGTGGTACTTTCGGGTTGGTGAGTGAGACTCGAGTTCATCTTTTGGATCAGTTAAAGGCAAGCCCTCCATGCTACCTGCAATTCGTAACTAACCTTATAAGAAATTTATTTGCATTTGAAGAATTGGAAGCTAACTTTTGGTTCATCAGAATATTCATTATTCATGTCTTCTTAAATTTCAACTGTTTTACCATGATCATTAACTACCTTTGCCGCTTAAAATCGAACTTGAAGGCCCTGCAATTGGGTTCCTTTCGTTCACGTATTTCAACCATAAATACTGTTTCCATATCAAAGGAAGAAACTGTCATATCCTTTTTGAAGAACTGCTCTTGTATGAAAGATTTGAAGCAAATTCATGCCCGTGTAATCCAACTTGGCTTTGAGCAGAACCGTTTTGTTGTAGGCAAGGTCATTGTGTTTTGTGCTGCTGCAGAGCATGGAGATATGAACTATGCTGTTTCAGTTTTTGAAAAGATTGGTGACCCGGATGCTTTTATTTTTAATACGATGATTAGGGGTTTTGGCAAGGCTAATGACCCTCGAAAAGCTTTTGATTACTATAAAAGGATGCAAGAGAGAGGTTTAGTGTCAGACAGCTTCACTTTCTCATTCTTGCTTAAGGTTTGTGGCCAGTTAGGGTTGGTTTTGTTGGGGAGACTAATGCATTGCAGTACATTGAAACGTGGGCTTAATTCACATGTCTTTGTTAGGAACACTCTTGTTCATATGTATGGCACGTTTAAGGATATAGAAGCATCCCGCCAACTGTTTGAAGAAATTCCCAACCCAGAATTAGTGGCATGGAATATTATAATTGATTGCCATGTCTCTTGTGGTAAGTTCAATGAAGCACTTGAAATGTTCTCAAGGATGTTGAAATTCGGCATAGAGCCTGACGAGGCCACATTCGTTGTGATCCTCTCCGCATGTTCTGCATTGGGTGCGTTAGATTTTGGGAGATGGGTTCATTCTTGTATTAGCAATATTGGTCATGGGTGTATTACAGAGGTTAATAATTCACTCCTTGATATGTATGCGAAGTGTGGAGCACTTCAAGAAGCGTTTGAGATATTCAATGGGATGAACAAGAAGAATACAGTAACATGGAATACGATGATTTTGGGACTAGCAAGTCATGGCTATGCAAATGAGGCATTGGCTCTCTTTTCCAATATGCTAGAACAAAAGCTCTGGGCACCAGATGATATTACTTTCTTGGTGGTTTTGTCTGCTTGCAGCCATGGAGGGATGGTTGATAAAGGATGGAGATTTTTTGATATTATGAAGAAAGAGTACCATATCCAACCAACAATAAAGCACTATGGGTGCATGGTGGATATTTTGGGTCGAGCTGGTTTCGTTGAGGAGGCTTATCGATTAATAAGTAATATGCCAATGCAGTGCAATGCCATTGTGTGGAGAACATTGTTGGCTGCTTGTAGGTTGCACGGAAATGTTGAACTTGGGAAGCAGGTTAGGAAACAGCTTTTGGAATTGGAACCAGATCACAGCAGTGACTATGTTCTTCTTGCAAACACGTATGCAAGTGCAGGACGGTGGAATGAAGCTATGAGAGTGAGAAAAACAATGCACAAGAGGGGAGTTCAGAAACCTGAACCTGGTAATAGCGTTGTGGGCAGGCATCCCAGTTTGAGGTCAGATGAGCCTCTCTTAAGTTTCTTGTGAAGCATCACTTACTGTTATGCAGCTTAAGTCTGTTCAACCGGGTATTTGATTCTGTCAGATACTATTCAGCTAATTGCACTGTTGATGCTCTTGCTAAATAGTTCGTATAAGTGAAAACAGTGTAGCCTTGCTTTAGCTCCTGAGTTTTGCTGGGAGGATGTGGACGTCTGGTGGTAAAGTTTTGCTTTCTATGAACCTGGTGTTGTCTTCTCAACCACCCATTGTGTAAGAAAATCTCTGTTAGACATCTTTGCTTTGCTGATAACCTCATGGTGTTCTGAAGGTTCAATTGAAGCTCTGTTAATTCCACCATGCAACAATTTTATTCTCTCTCAGTCCCCAAATCTACTGGTTTGTAATGGGAAGGTTACCAGACAAGTATTTCGAAGATCCTCTTCTCTATAAATTGAGTCATGATGATTCTAAAGCCCTCATTGATTAGATCACCAACAGATTGCAGTAGTAGGCATTTAAATTATTATCTTTTGCCAGAAGATTACAGTTTGTTACCTGCCATTTTCATTATTCAAAACTACTGGCCCGTTAAGTTCATTCTTCCTGCTTTGGTTATCATATCTATTGAGCAAAAGTTCAACGTGTTTTTTTGGAATTGAAGAGATGACACTGCTAAGGGGGCAAAAGTTGTATAGGACAGTATTTTTGGTGTCAGAAAAATGAAGAGGGGAACATTCCATGCTTCATGAGGAATTTGGAACATAATCTTGTTGGCAGGTTCTCGTTGGGTGGCTTGGTGTTATGCACATCTCTTAACAGGTAGAAACTTTTGGTGCTTATCAGCTCCTTGGAGAAGCTTGTTAAACTCAGAGTCTGATTTGGGATCAAACAGTGGACTCAGTGGTAATGGAGAGAATGTTTACCCTGTAAGAGTAAGCTACCAGCTGCGATTCAAGGTGAGAATTGGAGCTGGCCAGCAGCTGGATCTAATAAACTGAAAGCAATGCAGAATGCTTTATGTAGTTTAATTCATCCTGAACCTTTGATGATGGATTGTGTTTCCTGGAATCTTGGCTCCGATGGACAATTTTCTGCAAGAAGTGCTTGGCAGTTTGTTTGAATAAAGAAGAGCAGGCTGGTATAAACTGTTGCGGGGTTCTTTACATATTTTCTGGAAACAGTTTTATCAGTCGGTTTTTGAGCAGAATAACTTCTAACAGCAAACAAATTGGAATGGGGAGAGATAATACACTATAAATTATTACATTACATTACACCATAAACTAAAATAAGAAGGGGTTTTGCTGTTTCTTTCACTGTTCATGCAGATCCAAGTGCACTGCTGACTGCTAAAGTCTGCCTTGTTTGTCCCTTTTTTTTCCCGGTTCTTTATCAATTATTCGGTTACCGAGTTTTTCCTTTTCAATTTCAACCTTCTTCCTTATGATCAAGTGATTTCAATCCTGATTTGGGATCAAAATAGTGGACTCGGTGGCAATGGACAGAATGTTTACCCTAAGCTACCAGCTGTGATTCAAGGTGAGAATTGGAGCTGGCCAGCACTGGATCTAATAAATTGGAAGCCATGCAGAATGCATTATGTGGTTTAATTCATCCTTAACCTTTGATGATGGAATCTTTGTTTCGATGGACAATTTTCTGCAAGAGGTGCTTGGCAGTTTGTTTCAATCCTGATTATTTCTTTTTATATTGCGTGTGCGGTGTCAAGAAATGCCCTAGATTGATGCTCGGTTTTGGTTTTACTTAGATCTATAATTTTTAAAAATAAAGCAATATGGATTAAATCTAAAATAGGAAAAAATTGCCCTTCTCTTTTTTTTTTATTGTTGATGAGGTGTGGAAAAGTACACCTTGGTCCTTGAATTGTTTAACTTTTTTCCATTTTTGTCCTTATATTTGAGGGTTTAACTTTTCAATTTTAAACTCCATTTGTTTCATGTTGAATCCTTGGAATTTCAGAGGAGAGGGGATGTTGCCGGAAGATAGGGAGAAGAGAGAAAGTGGTCGGTTGACCACTTTTTATTGGAAAAAAAAGATTTAATTTTGGTATTAATAGGTTTTTCTAGCGAGAATAATATTATTGAGGTATTTTTGAGTTTTCATAACACCAAAAAATATAGATTAAGGTCAAGGGAGAATTTTTCTAAGTTTAATTTTGTGTTTTTGAATTGATTTACTAGTATTTTAGGGTTAAAATTGGTTTCTTAAGCTTCTTATAGTATTTATTAGGTGTTCTTAGGTGAAAAATTATTGAAAAATAATTTTTTTTAACTCAAAATACCTCAACCCAACTTTTCAGCCACTTCTCTAGTGGTTGAAAACAAAACGAGCAAATGACGTGTCGTCTTATCAATTTTATAATTGTTTAGTAAAATATCGTTTATCCTTGAACATAAAATAAATAAATAAAAGAAGTAAGGGGTGTGAGTCTGGCCTTGCAAGTCTGTGCATGCCAGGCCTTTCTTTATTAGGCCAGGGGTGCGGGTCTAATCTTTTAGGCCAATTCGCCAAGCTTTTTTTTATTATTATTATTTTATTTTTATTGAAATACCCTATAAATAAAATACGTAGCATGATATTTAAATTATTGTTTAATTTTGGCATAGTTCTTAAATAATATTATGGGTATGAGAATGTTAACAATTTCTTTTTCAATTATTATTATCTAATATGCACAAAAAAAAAATTCATGAATATTTAAAGAAGATAAAATTTATGTTTCTTATTTTATTTTTTTGATAGATTTCTGACTTGGTTTTATCACATTAATTAATACTTTTGCCTTCAAACATGATATTTCCAGCCTGCTTTGCTTAGAAGAGGTTAGTCCTCCTGTATCTATTTTGTTAGGAAAGAATAAGGCAGTAAAGTTGAGTATCAGTTCAATTGAGATCGAATGGTACGTCCAATTAAGGCTTATTTAGGTCATAGGTTTTAGGTTTTAAGTAATACATGGAACTTAGAGTTTAAATTTGGCTTTCATGATTTCTCCATGTAAAGCTTTTGTTGCCTGTAAGCTTTTATTGTTCTAAGCTGATTTTTTAATGGATGAATGAAATCTTTCATGTATAGAAAGGAAAAAAAAACAAAGAAACTTTACTTTTTATATAGAGATGTCTATCTCTCTGAGTCCAAAAAGAAAAGGTCCCCCACTTTAACCAGCTTTGTTCTAGACATAATACCGACAAAATTCTAGGGAAAATCAAAGTATAAAAAGAAAGAAAAAACTTTGAAATACAAGGTGAGAAAGAGTGTGTAAAAACCATTGAAGAACACTTTTTGTTCAACCCATTATTTTTATAGTGAATTTTAAAATCTATAAGGTAGAAAAATTAATTTTATCAATTATCAAAATTAATTCTCTCATTATCAACATTTAATTACCCACCGTAAAACAAGAATTAAATCTGGATATGGTAGCTATAAATCAGTATTTTTTTAGCAGAAAAAACTTTTAAGATTTACAACAAAAGCTTCTGGAAGAGAATGTTAACATTCACAAGTTGGACTGAACAAAATATGGGCCGGAAGAAATAGTTATTCATGGACCAGACCCAGAATTTTAGTTAAAAAAAAATAATTTTTTGTGGTCCAAAATATTTTTTTTACAATAGACCAAAATCAAGGCTCGACTCGAAGGTGTGCGTGTGTGTGGGTTTAATCTCGAAGCCCACTTTGCTAAGGACCTCTTCCTCTAAAAGCTTGGATGCCCTTTGAATCTAATTTTGACTTTTCAACTACCTACTTTATAAACACTAAGAAAGTTTTATTTCTTTTCTATGTGAGATAAAGTCTTTTTAAAGGGTTTTGGGTTTCACATGACTTAATTTGCTATGCCACACACCATAAGACTCAAACAAATAAAAAGAAGAGACACTCTTGTTATTGTTCTCATCATTGGTTACAATGATCATGATATTCATTTTAAAAAGCTCATCACATAGATACATCTTTTCTACAAACATATCACTTTTAGAGAATATATATTTATCACTCTTAAGAACCATCTTAATACTATTTTTACTCAACAATGAGCCAAACACTAAGTTCTTCCTAATATCAACAATATAATGTGCATTGCTGAGGGTGAAAAGCTTTTCAAAGATCATCTTCAGTATGACCTTTCCAACAACTAGTACCTTAGAGGTTGATGGGTTTCTCATATATAGGTTTTCTTCATCCATTTCTTTGTAAGAGGAAAACATCATCTTCTCAACACATACATGTCTTGTAGCACCAGTTTCAACCCACCACTGCTCAAGATTTTTAATTAGATTGACTTTGAAAACAACACAAGACATACTCATTTTTAAAACTTCACTAGTAAGGTGATCAATTTCAGTGACATTAGGTTGAGCAATTCTTTTCTTAGGGTTTCCTTGATGGCCTTTATTTTTGAAATATTTGGTCAAATACTCAATCTTGTTGCGGATAAAGCATTTGTCATTAAACTTCTTGGTAATTCATTTCCCTTTCACAACAAACTTTTTTTTTTATTATTAAACTTTACTGTTTGTTTCATAACATTTTCTTTTAGGGCTCCAAAAAAGTTAGCTATTCTTTCAAACAACTTATTGTTTTCTTATATCCTCAACCTCAAAATAAGATCTTCAATTATTATTTTATTGCATTTATGCTTATAATAATTCTTGAAGTCTTTCCAAAATTATAGTACTTTTTCAATGATTACATCCACTTCAAAGGAGTCTATTATAGACATACCTTCAGTATGTATATCATGTAATACTAGCTAAAACTCTTAAACTTAGCTTGTTACGGTCCTTGAATGAACCATCTTGAAATCTAGAAATTTATCGATTATTAATTTCTTTATACTAACATCTTCAACTTTGTAGTTTTTTTTATCTTTTTTTTCTAAAGCTTCCTATAGAGCTTTTGAATTCTTGGTTAAACTATATACATAATATAGTGTATTTTTCAACCAATTCAAGAAGTAGCTCTTGCACACGAAATCAATATGATTCCATACCTTCACAACTGCCACAATAGTAGGGTCAGATTTATTTATTTTTAATGATTTTGGTGCTTTCTCATTCAAGAACTTTGCAAAGTTCAAGATGGTTAAATAGAACAATATCTTTTGTTGTCATATCCTAAAGTTTAATTAATTGAACTTTTCAGGTTTTTCACCGTACACCATAAAAGGTGATGATGAAATCCTCACTATTAAAGTAATACTTGTTGAAGCAACATTGATTGGCACAACCAAATCTTGAATAGAAAGAGTAGATGGCATGATATAATATGTTTTAAAAAATATCCAATAATATTTATAAATAAATACTTCATCTAAAAAATAAGCTAGTAATAAAATAAAAACTTGTAAAAAGCAACTTAATAAATAAAAATATTTAAGTTGTGTAAGATAAAATCAATAGTCATTTCCTTTCTTGGTTTACTTTGTTAAGCTCTATTTTTTTTCATTGTGATTTGTTCAATTATCACCATTTAACTTATGAACTATATACTGTATACAAAACTAATATAGTATGAATAATACTTTTACTAATTAAGTTCTCAGAAAAGATTGGATGGATTGCAAACGGCATCGCTTAAAATCCAATTTTCTTAGACAGAATTTCATAAACCGTATCTATTCATAGCATTAACTTTCTATACATATGAAGAATAACGTGTATGTGAATAGTAACATATACATGAATAGTGTTATATACATAAACAAAACCGACCAGATAACTTTGATGCAAATCTTAGAGAGTATAAGCAAGATAAGCTAAAAGCATGATTGTACCAGTAAGATATCATAAATTGTCATAAACCAATCAATAATTCACCTAATAAAAAATATAAATCAATAAAATATATAGCAATCTTCTAAAATGAAACAAAAAGGATAAAATCATAACAAATCAAAAGATTATAGATTAAAGCATAAATAATTAATATTAAATCTACATGTGAGAATATAGTAACTTAAAAGGAAGTTACATTATAACTTAAATTTTTAAGATACTAAAAACCTCTTTCATAATTAATTATTATTGTTATTGTTATTATTATTAATTATTTGTTCTTGAGACTTTATTGCTCATCACTTATGCAACTAAGATGTCTGCAATATATCTCCCAATATCTCAACAACATCATCTTGATTTAAATGCACTTTTAAACAAGGTCTTTAAACTAAAGAGTATGTAATTAAAACATCTCTAAAAAAGATGAATCTAAACTCAATATTTGGGAGGAAAAAATAAAAAAAGAAGAAGACAATAAAATATGAGTGTATAAAAATCTAAAAAACATTGTAGGATACTTTTCCTTCAAACCATCTCCTAATTTTTATAGTGAAATTTGAAAGCTAAAAAGTTAAATAATTAATGCTGGTAATAATCAGAACTAATTCTCTCATTATCAACCTTTGATTAGCCCTCGTAAAAAAATAATTATCATAGTCATTAAGAAATACTAAAAGCAACCACATGAAGCATAGTTAACAAGTTCCATAATCTTGTATTAATAGATCAAAAGAATCAATTCATGTTTTTTTAGAAGAAAAAAAAAACCCTCCATCTAAAGCTACAAAAGAAACCAACATTTATATCTTTTGCTTGCTTTACGAACCCAAAATGGAAAAAGAAAAGAGGGGAAAATATTTTAGGTCAGCATCATTTTCATCAAGAATCAAAATCAATCCCCACTTTCGGGTGCCATTTGATTCTTTCTATCCACATGAACTATTTCCCAGCTAAATTGTTAGTTAAATACTGTGATGATGAGAGATTGAGTGACATAAGTGCAAGATGCGTACCAAGTGATTACTTTGATGGTCCTTTGCAACCTTTTCTATGTTAGTTGAGCTTCCTATTCATGTTTGCTAAGGGCCGACCTAAGTTAGGTCAATTTGATGATTGATTTAATTGTATATTATAATGTTTTTACAGGAAAACTCTCCATCTTTATAAAGTATTCTTGTTCAACACGATGAATAGATACAAGTAAGGACGGAGTCAGGATATCAGGTTTAGAGAACTAAATTAAAAAAAGAAAAGAAAAACCTTACAGGAGAACTAAAAGTTCAAATTTATAATTATTTAAGGGTATTCGGAAGTGTGATAGCGGTTGCGGTTCAAAGTGTTTTTCGTTCAAAATGTATCAAAATAATATTTTTATAATTTTTAAAAAATTATTTTTGATATCATCACATCAAAATGATTTTAAAACATAAAAAATTAAATTTTAAATTAAAAAAAATTAAATTAAAAAAAAAACGATTTTAACCATGTTCTTAAGCAACCAGGAATATGATATCCTCTGCCCCTAAATAGATAAGGTTTTTTAAAAAAACCATATGAATGATGGTTAGGTCACCTAATAACACACCTTGATGTGTTTCTTGACATAAACCAGAAGTCTTGCCTTTTGACTATAAAATTGTATTTGGTATTCAATTGATCATCACTATAAATTTGAGGACTACTAAACTATGATAATATATTTTTAAAAATTGAAATTCTCTGAAAGAAAGATTTGAATCTGTAATTTTTTTTATTTATTTTTTTTGGTAAAAGACAAAACTCGGTACTACTATTTCATATGTATATTAATTAATACCTTTTAGTGTGATGAATTTGCATCTCAATAAATTAAATTAACTCAAATGATCAACTAGTAGTAGAGATTGTTTTGCTAAATATTTTTTATTTAAAAATATATTAAAATAATATATTTTTTTAAAAAAATTGTTTTTAACATCAACACATTAAAACAATTAAAAAATATCTAAAAACATTAATTTGAAGTTAAGAAAAAAAATTCAAAAACATGATTAAACCAATGTTAAAGAGTGCTGAATATGTAAAAAATATGTAAGTTTCTACTTCTACCTAATGAAAAAAGGACAGCAATTGAACCGTTCTAACTTGTCTATCATATTTGGTGAGACTAAAGTCAAAAGTCTTAAATATGAATTGGACTACCCAAATGAATTGGAGAAATATTCAAGCTAATGAGATTATTCTAATTGTCCCTTGAGACAATCCTTCTTTTACGAGATGTCTTTTAACTAATTTTCATGCATAAATATTAAAAAAATCCTTTTTTTCCAATTGAATCTCCAAAGTTAAACGTACCATCTATATCCAAATTAATGTATTTATTTGTGAAGAATTAATACAGTGTTTGTTATTAGAAAAATTTATTAATTTCTTAAAGGATTTACTTGGTAATTAAAAAAATTAAAATTTTTTTTAATGTATCAAAAAGATAGTAAAAGATTTGTAATTAAATCTGCTCAAGGAACTGTTATATGATAAAGCAGTTGATACTTACTTGATTGCTAGTAATTTTAACTTGATTGTTGTTGAGTATAACTTAATTGCGAGTATTAATTTCTCCAAAAATATGTGCTTTTAAAATCATTTCCATGCAATCAAGAAGAATACTTTTATCATCGAATAAAATAATATATTAAAATTCTATATTTTAATTTTTTCTAGGAAACTTCATATATGTTTCAAAATCGATAAATAAAATAGTATACTTAACATGGAGATAGCTTAATTACTCGAAAATTGGCATTTTTTAAACAAATTAACATGATTGATTAATATAGATGAAGTGAGAGTATGAACAAACTCATAACAAAAACTTTAATAAAAGTGGAGCCGTACAAGTATTTGGCTCATCAAAATACATATTTAAGGGGGGAAAAACAAGCAAGCGCTAGAAGG
Organism: Populus trichocarpa; assembly: GCF_000002775.5. Taxonomy (NCBI): domain Eukaryota; kingdom Viridiplantae; phylum Streptophyta; class Magnoliopsida; order Malpighiales; family Salicaceae; genus Populus; species Populus trichocarpa. Next base: position 2,882,431 of record NC_037299.2, on the reverse strand, counting down.
AGGGCTTGAACCTCCGACCTTGTGGTTAACAGCCACACGCTCTAGCCAACTGAGCTATTCCAGCTGTGATCACTTTAGCATGATTAAATTATATAAACTATATGAATGTCGAATAATACCTCTAAAATAGTATAAATATTTAAAAAATTTCAAAAATTAAACCATAATATCAAATAATACCTCTAAAATTGTAATCATCTACTTAAACCACAATATTAAATATTATTTTAATAGATTTTCAAATAAAAAAATATTATAAAAAAAATAGATACTACGATACAATAAATAAACAGAATCCAATAAATAGAATTGTCAACATAAGATGCCACAGTTGGAGAATATTTGTAGGTTTGGGAAGTTAGAATTCCTCCCAAAATCAGACATTAATTTGTTTTTACTTTTATCATAATGGACGGTGGTGATTGCTTTTAGAAATAGCACGCCACGCCACGTGGCTAGATATTTCAGCTTCACGCTAATGACTGCCGTCTCCTTAATTAACAAACTCTCAGGTCTAAAACCGCCTTAAGACCCTATAACGTCAACGCCACGTCAAGCGTCTCGTCATTCTAGTTAAGACTACAAAAAAGGTTCCTTAAGTTGTTCGAAATAACGTGATTGCCACCATGCTTCAGCGCCCCAATAAATTGACGCCACCTCGAATTCTGTTACTTTTGTGGCTGCTTTTGAACGTTGATGCGAATCTGAATTCTATAGTAGTTTTTTTTATGACCTTATTTCGAGTCCTTGAATAATTATTCTTCTTTAATAATTATTCGTCGTGAAATCTACCAAATGACTCATAATTTAGTCATATTATGTGGATTAGTCATCCATTTTGAATTCAATTCTTAGAAAATATTTCCTTTTTTATCGATGCTTGTTCATTTTTAATCGAAGCTAAAATCCTGTTTAATTTTGTGTTTCAAAAGCGTTTTTGAAAAAATTTGAAAATTTTTATTTTTTGATTTATTTCAATTTAATATTTTTTTTGTGTTTTCAAATTATTTTGATAGTCTGATATTTAAAATATTTTTTTAAAATTAAAAAAAATATTATTTTAATACATTTCTAAGTAAAATAACTTTGAAAAGCAACTGTAACCACATTTCAAACAGACATAAGTTGATTTTAAATTTTATTCAAAATATTTTTTTCAAATAATTAAGATATTTTACATCAGCTTTTGAATGTTGATGAATTTGATTTTTTTTATTACCTTGGAAGAAATTTCACTTTTAATCTAAGATTGTAAATTTTAATTTTGAATTTCATTCAAAATATTATTTTCAAATAATTAATATGTTTCTAGATAGCTTTTGCTTTTTAAAAAATAAGTTTATATTTTTACGAAGAGAATATTACTAAACCATAGGATTAGACAAGGAATTGCTTGCTTTGGAAGAGAGGGGAACTTAGAAAAGTTATTGAATGATTTTTTTCTACCAATAAATACTATTAAACATGGTTATAATAAACAAATCATTCTTAACAAGGGTAAAGATGTAATTCCATCTATTGTTCCAGAAGCTGGATTACCATTACTATTTGGTTGACAACGACGTGTCGGGTATGTCATAGTTATCTGAAAACAGAGAAGAAGTGGACATAGTCAAAGGGCAGAATTTTCTTATCAATTTTGATGCTAACGTATTCCCATGCATTAATGTTCATTCCTTAATATTTAATTAGCCACTAAGATTAAAAGAATGTTTGGATCCGTGGTTAATTTTTATTTAAAAATATATTGAAAAATATATATTTTTTATTTTTTAAAATTTATTTTTGACATCAACACATTAAAATAATTTAAAACATATAATAAAAAATTAATTCAAACAAAATAAACCTAATTCACAAGCATCTTTCAAGGAAGATTTCTATTTTATGCATAAAATTAACTTTCATTGGCCCTTGGAATGAGTGAGACGACTATGGTTATTTTGTAATTTAAAATTAACATCTAAAAGGTAAATCAAACGGTTCATAACCTCACATCGATATATATATATATATATATATATATATATATATATATATATATATATATATATATAGCAATTATTTAATTACAAACCAAAAAAACAAAAGCACTAGCAGGGAGGGAGGGATATCACACTCCACAGCCTCCACTTGCTCAAAACTATGCCCAATGAATAAATAATACCAAGAAAATTATAAAAGTTTTAATTTTTTTCTCAACTGGGTCCAAATAAATCGTCTAAAAATAATAAAAAAATAAAGATTGATCTTTCCCACCAAACTTCTCCATGCCATAGCCCTCCATTCTTCCCTTACGTCTAAAATCCATTTCCTTTTCCGCTCTCCCTTTACTTTTTACACATATATATACGTAACACTGGTTGCCTTCATTCCATTCAAAAACAGAGAACGATAAAGAGAGAGGTTAGACGATTTTGTCTTCGATTTTTACAGGGCAAAACATGGAGCATAGAAGAGGAGACAGCGACAACAAGGAAGATGGGATTGAGGAGGAGCAGATGGGATTTCCAGTTCATAATCAAGTTAAGAAGATAAAGCAAGAATCTTGCTACAAAATCTTGGATTGGCCACCAGGGGGGCTGCCTGAGATGAAACCTGTTCTTAAGGAGATCGCCACCAGATCATCACATCAACTCTCTCGTTCGCCTCTGGGATTAGCTGGCAGACCCATCTCTGTTGGTGATTCATAGAAAGGAATTCTTGGAGTAATATTGATGATCATGGTGGTTTAGGCCTTCTTTTAGTAGTGACGAGTAGGAATTCAACAGGGTTTTGCTTTAGTTTTTCGCTTCTACCATGGTATCTCCCCTGTTTTTCTTTTTCTTTTTCTGTAAATATTTCATGGTAGTTTTTTTATAATTAATTCTCAGTTTTGATGAATTCAGAGACATTTCTTGGTTTCTTGCTTCATTTCGTTCATCATAAAGCTAATCAGAACATATTTAAAATTATATATCTTTTTGATAAATAAGGAAGGAATGAAGAAATTAAGATTTATATCTTCATTAGAACATATTCATGGAAGGAATGGAGATTTTATTTTATTTTATTTTTATAAATAAGGAGCTTATTACGCTTATCTCCGATTACAATCAGTGTCTTAATTTGGATGTTTAACGTAAAATTATAATTAAAATAGTATTATTTTTCAAACCGATTACCTTAACAAGCCCATCATCTTCGTGGGTGTGAATAGTCCTATTGTAATTACGCATCAAAATGCATGATTTCAAAAAAATAAGACCTAGTTTTATAATAGAAAATTAATCCAGGAATTTAACAACCGCGCTTGAATGAATTTACTGTTAATATCCAAAAAAAGTGAGATTTGAATAATATTTTTATATTACCCTCAAATATATTTACTTAAAAAAAACATGATGGTAAAATTTGAAATCATGATCGTTTAGTCATTAAAACTCTAATATTATATATAAAAAATCTTCACCTAGAAATCTAAGTCATTAAGTAAGTTCCAACAATAATTTTATGGTAATCTCTGACAATTTTTGCAATTTTATCCAATGAAACTTGTATCAGAGTGGTTGAAGAAAAGAAAACCCTAAGTCTTTCGAAACCCAAAAAAAAAATCAGAACTTTCAGCAGATGCTCAAGTCTGTGATCTTGACGGGGTTATTATTCTATAGCATATTGAGAATATACTCTCTTTTTTTTGTTTTTAATTTCACGTTAATCACGACTGATTCTCAAAATATCTCAATGCATAATAGTCCACAAAACATTTGCTCAATGCATAAAAGTCCACAACACATTTCCTTAACCATAACCAGTTAGATTAAAAATTCAGTTTTACACTTTCGTTAATTTTAAAATTCATAAAATTAATTAAAATATGCATTTTTAAGATTCGTAAAATTAATTAAAATATACATGAGTAGATCCGGATATCCCATTAATTTTTTTTAAAAAAAAACTTAATCTTTGAAGCATGAAATGCACTGACAAAATAAAAGCCATGTCAAGTAGCAGGATGCCCTTTCTCTTATTAGCCGGCATTCAAATATTCATACACAAGCATAAAATCTAAAGGTTTGTTTGGAGTATGAATAAGTTAGACTATGCTTTAGGCTCTTACTGGATTGGGCTAGCAATTTCTAGGTCCTAAGTTTGGTGCTGTAATGGTTTTTTATGCGACACGCAAACTATCTAAATCTTCCAAGTCATACTAAAATGTGTCGGTTTCTTATTAATTTCAATTTTATAAATAAAAGAAGAAAAATTGATTAAAACACTATTAAAAAATAAAATATTTATTTAGGCCTCCTGTTTTTTTTTTTTAGTTTAACGTAAGTGTCCGGGCCAGCTTGCGTGCACTTCAACTAATCCCACGGGCCCTGAAGTTAACGACCATGTAAGCCTCCAGTGGCCATCATATGAGCAACCACAGGGCTCGAACCTGAGACCACAGAGGGAGCAAACCTCTTGATCCCAAGCTCTTACCACTGAGCCACCACCTAGATGATTCTCCTGTTTTTTTTTAGTTTATCCTCAATGAGACCCGATAAGATAACTACTTATAAAACTCAATTATATAGAAAAACAACTACTAATCTTTTTTTATTTAAGAAAATAACACGATTGCTGCCTACTTTTTGAATTAAGTACATATTTAATTATATAATAAACCTTTTTATATATATATATATATAGGCTGCAGTTATGCCTTTTTATGGTCTGGGCTTTTAGTTCTTCACTTATTTTATTGGTTTTCCTTGACCCGTAACATAAACTCCATAGCTACTCAGATACCTTTCACACGAGTAGTTATTGAGCCATGGATGTACAAACAATATATATATATATATATATAGGAGAGACCCTAGACAAACAAAGCCAAAAGAAAAACCGAAGAGTAAAATTTCTCCCACAATTTATTTATTTATTTATTTATTTTTTGCCTTGTTCCAGGTCATTTGCAACAGTTCTACAAGGTCAATTTCGGATCTAATTTTTTTTTTATTTTACTTTGCATAATCTTTTTGGCATGTTATTGATTTTGTGTGGATTTGAATGATTTATACGTGTGGGAAAATAACATTTGAATCTCACGTTGCGTTTAAGTATGGATTTTCTTATTTTGAATGTCGAGATCTTTAATATTCTTTTTATTAAAAAAGGATGGTGGGAAATATTTTATTTGTATATACGTGGGTAATTTAGGATTTTTCTTTTTACTAAAGCCATTATGTTTATTTTTTTAGATTTTTTTTTATGTGAACTGGAATGTTATCCATCATGACAAGAAAATTTAGGATAAGTTAACTTGATCACAAAAATCTTATTGAGTGTGAGTAATGACATTCATATTTATTTTAAACATAACTTAAGAAAAGGGTTCAAGGCCCAATTTATAATTTATCTTCCTTTTAGATCCAACTCTCGTGTTTTAAAAATGAAGATTGAATCTTATAGTCAATCCCAATCTCAAATTATATTCATAGAATAATAGTCTTGACTAAATATATATTTACTAGTTTAGGTCAATTTAAGTAAAAACACATTAGTAATTTTATCATTAGATACAAACACAATATAGCTTAACATAACATAGTTAATATACTATAGGGTTATGTGCCTTCCTCTTAGCATAATCAACTTTTTATTTAAAAATTTTCAAAAACTGGTTAGAGTTTCTAGTTATTATAAATTAGATAACAACTCCTTATCTATTTTTATATCCATATTTTTAAATTTTATTGCAATATCTAGTGTGATAAATATAAAATTAGTTAATATTATAGATCTTCAATACTAATATATAAGTTTTACAGCACCTCTAATTATAGGAGGGGTAAAAACAAAAACATGATTGAAGAAATTATTAAAAAAAAATTAAAAAAAGATGATCCCGTGTTTTCATTAATTTTCTATTTATTATCCATATAAAATCCTAAATAACATATTATGATCTTCTTAAATCACTTTTAATCTATATAGTATGTGTTAGCACTTTAATTATTTTTATAGAAACTAAAAAAGTGCTTTAAAAAAACCCAAAAATAATGATATTAAAATCAAAAAATAATGAAACTACATCAAAGTTTATCAAAATATTAAATTGGATCTTTATTTTTATATAAGTTTTATTATTATTTTCATATATTACTTTTTATTCATTTGGAAAAAATTATCCATAAGATTTGTATTATTCATCTTGAAAAATTCTGCTAATTTATAAAAACAATTATTAGATTAAGGGTTCATAAGATTTTATTTAGGGTCCTCCTAACTTTTCGTATAGAAGTATAAATAAAATATTATAATAAACAAAGAAACACTTTTTATCTTTTTTATATTTTTTATTTTTGTTAGAAAGACACGGAATGTTTTTATACAATATATGATATAAGAAATACATTTCAATTTCTACCTATATAGGTAAATGAATTGGTGAAAATATTTTTAATGATTATTATTTTCAAAAGATTTAATTATAAACAGTATGCATGCAATAGACACAAATATCTCCACTTATTACTAACTATTTTATGTTTATAGTTTTTATTTCAATGCAATCAAAATTTGTTAGTTTATTTTAACAATCAATAAACTAATTTAACTTATATTCATATGATACGAAGAGAATTCAATAAGTTCTATTTCAATCTTCTCTTCTTCTTCTTTTTCCTCTCTTTTTTAAAACTTATTTTTTTGTATTAATCTTTCTCATGTATCCAATCTCTTTTATTCACACTAGTCAATAACAATTACAATGATATCATTAACCTCCTTTACTCTAGGATGACTAATCAATATTAATAGCGTCCAACCGATATCATTAATCTTCACTACATGATGACTAATCAAGATTTTTATTGATACCTATCACTCTAGTATCATTAGTCTCTATATTTCTGGACGACTAATCAATACCGATATTGATCCAATCGATAACATTAACCTTCACCACATGACAGACTAATCAAGACTCCTTCGATACCAATCAAACCTAATATCATTAGTCTTTATCGCCTGAACGATTAATCAAGTACTTTACATTTACACTTCTTTCTTATTTAATGCCGATATCAGACCAACTAATATCATTAGCCTCCATAACATGGATGACTAATCAAGACCATAATAATTCCTTTATTAATTCCAATCTTTACATAATAGGCCATGAACAAAAGAAAAACATTAAACGTAACTTAAATATAATATTTTTGAAATCTATTTAATACAGGTGTTATACACCTACTTGTCGTGCGTGACGATCTTACACCTCTTTCAATTTGAGGCCTAGCTGTTGTGGTATTCCATGTCATTATAAGGCTAATTTCATTAATATCATTTCCGTTAAGTTAGAAATGGTATCTAGATTTCAAGGTAACAATCTTCATTATTTCAACATCATACATTTCACATACATGAAATAAATACCTTTTTCCCAATTTATTCTACCACTTCTAACCACTTAACACATCACACAATGCATTTATAATAAATGGAAACTTTTGGTCATAACAAAACAAATTCACCATAAAAGTTCTATCCCATTCAAGTTCATCATACTACCTATAATTGGTAATTTTTCCCTTACATTATGGATTACTATAACCTTATAACCTATTACTTTCCTCTCTCTTTTTTCATCAAGCCAAACACCTCCTATCAAAGGAAACATGTGTTCCTATATGATTTTTCTTTAAATTTCCATTTCAATTTATCTTTGAACATGGAAATAAACATTTATTCTAAATTTCTTAAAAGAAATATCTATGTCTCTCTCTCCCATCACCTTCTTTAACTAAAACTTACTCTAAATAGAAGCATGAGTTTTCTTCCATTTCTATGAAAATTTAGTTGATAACCATTCTTTAATTATCTCTTATAACACCATTAAACACAAATTTTATAGCAATCAAATCAACAAAGATCATTCTCCCTAATATTACCGAGCTGAAATTCTCATACTAAGAAAAGACATGTTATGTTTCCTTGTTATTTTTTCACAATTCACACATGACTCATTAGTTTTTTTTTCATGTCTAAGAACATGATTCCAAACCAAACTTATCACTACAACAACCCACCTTATTTTTCTCAACATTCCATAATATACATTCACATTACCAACCTCAAAATCAAGCCAACTATCTATATCTTCTAAGTTATACTAACAAGTGTCGGTTTCTTATTGATTTCAATTTTATAAATTAAAAAAAATTGATTAAAACACTATTAAAAAAAATTAAAAAATTAATTTTTTTGTCTAAAATAAAGTAATAAATTCCAACATAAATTAAAAAGTTCAAAAAATAATTTCTAGCTATAAATAAATAAAGATTTATAATAAACCTTTTTTTTGGACAGGCTGCAGTTATGCCTTTTTATGGTCTGGGCTTTTAGTTCTTCACTTATTTTAGTGGTTTTCCTTGACCCATGCCCACCTACACGGGGACACAGCATAAACTCCATAGCTACTCAGAATTATCATATTTTAAACTAATTATTATATTTTTTTTACCTCACATTTAAAAGAAGAAAAAATAAAATATAAATTGGGGAGCAAAACGACAACCCAATGAAGAAATGGGGAACAACATAAAAAAAATACAGGAGTTTAAGTTGATTTCCAAAACAAATTGTGAATTTAAAAATAAAAGAGGAGAGCTGGAGGTTAGAAGAAAATACAACAAAAGATAAAGATAAGAAGAGAGTTTTGAGATAAAAAGGTAAGCAAAGCAAAGCCTAAGTTGTGAATACACTACCGGACTCTTTAGAATTGTGATTGCAATTGTTTTTTAAAGTGATTTTTATACTGAAATGCATTAAAATAATATATTTTTTTATTTTTTTTTAAATTATTTTTAAAATCAACGCATCAAAACATATAAAAAAATTAATTTTCAAACATGCTCTAAATATACAAAAGAAAAAAGAAACATTTGTTTTACGCGAGGATAATTAGAGATAATACACGGTCCAAAAAAATAATATAGGAGAGAGTGAGAGACCCTAGATAAATAGAGCCAGAAGAAAAACCAAGAGTAAAATTCCTCCCACATTTTGTTTTTGTTTTTGTTTTAATTTATTTTTCCTTGTTCTAGGTCATTTCCAACAGTTCTGCGAGGTCAATTTCGGATCTAAATTTTTTATTTTACTTTGTATAATCTTTCGGGCATGTTCTTATTGATTTTGTGTGGATTTGATTGATTTATATGCGTGGGAAATTATTTGAATCTCATGTTTAAGTGTGGATTTTCTTATTTTGAATGCTAAGATTTTTAATTTTTTTTATTAAAAAATGATGATGGGAAATATTTTATGTGTACATATGTGGGTAATTATTTTTTTTATGTTAATGATTTTTATCAAGGAGTTGGCTATTGAACTATGATCACTTAAACGTGTTACATTTTGATTTTATTTTATTTTTTATATAAGAAGAGATTATTTTGTGATTTAAGTTCAGCTCGAGGGTGAAACAATCACTCAACGGGTTCTGCCCTTTGCAAGTTAAAAAAAATTATTTTTTTTTCAAAATTATATGTATATATTATGTCTTTTAAAATATAAAATCAATATGTGAGTTGAAAGGTTTCTTTTTTATTCCCTTTACATGCAATAAATCATTATTCTACCGATATAGTTGCTGTCGTATTAATAATATTTTTTTATATATAACAAAATTAAATTATATTTTTATTTGTAAACACTTTTTTTTACTACTGTTACTGTGTTTTCCTCTCAGCCCAACGCACGTGTTTAAAAATCAAGGATCGAGTCTTATAGTCACGTCTAGGTCTCAAATTACTTTTATAGGATTGATAATATTTATCAAATATATATATATATATATATATATATATATATATATATATATATATATATATATATATATATCAATTTAAGCAAAATTAAGCATAATAGAATCAAAGTCGCAAATGGAGACAATTGCTTCAGCAATGGTACAGACCTCCATTTAACCAAAAAAAAAAAAAATTTCATCTCAATCAAATAACTTAAATTATTAGGTGAGATTTTAGGATATAATTTATATTATTCTATAACACATTTAACAAAAAAATAATCTTAAAAATAAATAAGATATATTTATAAATTATGCTTTATAAAATGAAGATGGCTTCCACTTCATAAAAGGTTTCAAATATGAAATGAATATTATCCAAGACTTCACTTGTTAGATATAATATAAAAACTAAAAATATATATATTTCTTTAATACTTTTTTAAAAATCATTTATAATTTTATCCAAGACACTATCCATCTTCAGCGTGCTATGATTCACCCTCCCATTAAACCCTACAAAAGATAGATGGCATGTGAGTGCGATGCAATTACAACAATGCTTTCATCATGTTTAGTTTTGCGTTTTAAAAATATTTTTAAAAAAAATTAAGTTTTTTTTTTCTTTGCTTCAAATTAATATTTTTTAATATTTTTATATCATTTTAATGCTCTAATATCAAAATTAATATTTTTAAAATAAAAAAAATATTATTTTGATAAATTTCTAAGTAAAAAACACTTTAAAAAACAATTACAACCACACTTTAATACAGACTCTTTGACTTCACCTTCCACCACGAAGTTAGATAGCAAAAGCTAGGTCATCTTGTGACAATCTCAGCTACTATTTTTCCAAAGTTGATGATCTATCAATGATTAAAAATTCCTAATTAATAATTGCCCACATGGGATGATGATGCGTTGCTTTCTTGCGTGGCCCAAATATCTCTTTGGATTGTGGAAGAATATGTTGTTCGAAAAGGAGAATGAAATTGGTTTCTTCGTCATGCTTGCATTAGGAATATGGACGATATGATCTCAATTCACGTATTGCGTCAATGAATCATATATGATTTATTTTTCACAAAATAAAAACCATAATTTTTAAATAGCCATCTTAATATTTTTTATTTTTAATGATATAATTATAGAATATTAATTTTATATCATTTAAATTAAAAAATATCATAAAAATAATTATTTAAAAACTATATTATATATTATAATAAAAATTAAGCTTATGATACAAACTAAATATGAAAATATATAATTTTTTTTAATATTTTTACATTTCTAGAAATCGCTTGCATATAAAAAAAGAATAATTATATTGCTCATATTTTCTTTACTTAGAAAACAGTGGAAAACTTGAATTGAAAACTGTGAAGAACATCTAAAATATATTTTCTAAATTCAATATAATTTAAAAAGAAACTGGAAAACTAAGTCTTATGGATATAAAAATATTGTTGCGTTCGAAAAGGAAGTTTCAATTTTCTTTTTTTTTCCACTCTAATGTTTTTAAAAATTAGAGCATAATAAATAGTCTCTAAGTTTCTTCCAAAAAGACATTGTTTTTTATAAATAAAATACTTGCTTTATAATAAAATTAATATAAAACTTTATTTGATAATAACATTGGACCTACATTCAAGTGAATTATTTTTAAGCTTTGATGACTTTAATGTGAGCCTTCCCGGAGCTTCATTGGTGACCATCACACCATCACCAACAAACACCAGCTACCGGTCAATCATAGGACTCAGGAGCATTTTTCTATTTCTTGAAATTGATGTGTGTTTAATTAAAAATAATATATAATTTATACGCCAATAAATACTAAAAAATATTAATGATAATAATTTCTTAGCAACTTTGGTACGTAGTCCCTACATGAAATGTAGGCAAATTATGGTCAAATGATGAAGCTTTATTCTATGACAAAAGGAAATTAATAATGTTTTCCTAGCAATCTAATTTTTTTTAGATTAATGTGGGTCAGTAGCTGTTCGGGTTAACTTGTACGTACCTTAACTAATCCTACGAGTGCTGAAGTTAACGACCATGTAAGCCTCCAGTGACTCTGAGATTTATGAGACTCAAACTGGTAATTTCTAGAAAACAAACCTAAAATCTGACCAATTAAGTTACACCCTCAGTTCCCAGCCATGTATTCTAATCACACTGCTTGTAAATAAAATTGTCCACAACAATATACAAATAGTTTGTTGTAATACTACGCTATAATTTCATGATTTTACATAGCATTTTGTACAAGGAAGTGACTTTTAAATAATAATAAATTATAATTATTAAAAATAACATATGAAAACGCAATGATATTAACTCTTAAAATATTATTAAATAATTAAAAAATCATAATTATAACTAAAATTTTCATAGCTGTCAAAGCTACTTCTAACAAAATAATATTTTTTTATTTTTTAAAATTTAATTTTGATATTAATAAATCAAAATAATTTAAAAATATCAAAAAATAATAATCTGTAAAAAGAATTCAGATTTCTAAAAAAACACGGGCACCGGCGGCAATAAACAGGGCTAAAATAGTGATTTCCAAAAAAAAAAACACTGTTACTGAATGTCAAGTTTAGTTCGCAGAGGGGTCAAATCACAAACTATAGTTGATTGAATAAAGGGGGGAAGGAAAGAAATAAAGAATAAAGACAAAAATAAAACAATATAAATTCGGATATGTATGTTTAAATCCCTCCACTGACACAGCACTCCACCAACCATGTCGGACCAACCTGAGTTGAAATATGGACTTTGCTACCATGACTAATATAAGTCATTGTTTAATTTGTTTTTGTTAGATAACAGGCTGTTGTTGAAAAAAAAACATTTTAAAATATTGTTGTCAGGTTTTACTTTACTGAAAATAAAAAAAATAAAAAAATAAGTTTTCATATTTTATTTTCCTTTTTTAAAAAAATAACAATAGAAAACAGAGAACAAAAACAATAAAAGAGTTTACTAATTTAGTTTTTTTATAAAAAATTGATTGAAGTTGTGAGAAGAAGGAAGAAAAAAACCCTAACAATAGCATGAGTGCATGACTGTTTTTTTTTATTTTAATAAAAAAACAAAACCTTTCGTCAATGGAGTGTTTTGTGTTTGGTAACATATATATAACTTTTTAAAATATATTTTAATTAAAAATAAATTAGAATGATTTAAAAAAATATATTTTTCAAATAACAGCATTATAATAAACACCTTAAAAAAGTCAAAAAAATTGTTGGCAGAGTTGAAATTACATTTCTCAAAAATTTTAATTTTTTATTTAAAATTAAAATTTTTATATTTTCAAATTATTTTAATTTATTAATATTAAAAATTATTTTTAATATTAAAATTATTAAAAAAAAAATAGAATTCAGAGGAATAGAATCAACCCACCACATCCACCAAGTTTAAAAACTATACTCGAAGGTATAAAAAGTCTAATAAACTTGCGCGCGTGCGTTCTGGGGTGGGTGGTGACTCGGTGGCTCTTAGTGACAAGAAAAGGCTCTTAAAAGCAAAGGCCAAAGTTGTACGGCAGCGATGTCCCTTACCCACCTTTAAAAGATGGGTTAAAACAAAAAACAAAGTTGCAGACAGATATATATATATATATATATTCAAGTGTTCGGCCAACTTGTATTTTTTATGAGTACTGAAATTAATAATTATATAAATTTTCAGTAGTTATTAATATTAACAATCTTGAAACTTAAATTTAAAATTAAAAAAAAAAAAAACTTTTTAATTTCAAAATCTTATCACTACCGCTATTAGCTGGTTTGCAGACAGATATCTTTATTTCTCGACTACATCGCTGTGTTTCTTTAAAGCACCACGTGGCTTTGCAATTTTTTTTTTTTTATTTCAAGTCAGCTTATATGAACCGAATTAGGTTTTATATAAGGAACAAGATTTCCAAAATAAGACTTATATGTTATAGTTTATGGCTTTTAATATTAGTCAGTAGACAAAGTTGAAATATAGCTATTAATATTGCATTTCAAATGAGAGTTAAGAAAAAAGATTTTATTTAAAATTAATTTTTTATGTTTTTGAATTATTTTAATGTGTTAATATCAAAATAATTTTTTAAAATAAAAAATATTTTAAAAAACAATAATAACGGTAATTTGAAATTAACCTTTAATCCCATCAACTTTACCAACTCCATCATGATTCATGGCTTTGATTTGTTTTCATGTATTCTTCAAGTGTGTTTGACAGTGTGGTTGCGGTTATTTTTCAAATAACTTTTCGTGTCAAAATGCATGTCAATGATGTTTTTTTATTTTTTTAAAAATTATTTTTGACATCAACACGTCAAAACAATCCAAAACGTATAAATCATATTAAATTTTAACAAAAAAAAAATTTCAATTTTTTTAGTAACACGGATTGAACGCGTTTTCCAAACGCTTCCTTGTGTTCCTGTCAAAGCAGGTGTCCTCCTCTATCCAAACCACCACAGTTTTTTTCTTTAACGGGTCCAGTTATCGTCAGGTTTTGTGCATGAAGATTTATTATTATTATTATTATTATTATTATTATTATTTCTTGAGCAGGTCTTTCAGAATCCCAATTATAAATAATATATGGAAGACCATATTTACCGAACAGGCTAATGCGCTGAGTTTTTCACTTTAATTTAATGGTAAAATTATAAAATATCCCCTGAATTCTAATGAAAAAAATAAATACCCAAAAAAAATCTTTAATTTTTCACTCTATAAAATATTTTCTTTGGAAGTACCCCAAAAAACCCTTATAATTAATTCATATTATAGATATATCCTAGTTTTACTCTGATTTATCACTTGACTTTTATATATATATATATATATATATATATATATATATATATATATATAAACTAGGGTTTTATTTTTTTTATCAAAGGATTGCATTTGTTTATGAGATGATAAAGAATAGCTGGTATTTTTTGAGATGAGAGCTTATCTTATACAATACCTGTTTGTTTTTGTGTTTTAAAAATATGTTTAAAAAAATTTGAATTTTATTTTATTTAAATTAATTAATTTTTTATATTTTCAAATTATTTTAATACGTTAATATAAAAATAATTTTAAAAAATAAAAAAATATTATTTTAAAAAATAATCACAGCTAAAATATCGAACCAGTGATATTATGATATAACTGAAAATGAAAAGGACAAAAAAGTAGTAAAGAGTACGTAACGAAAACAAAAGTCTTAGACTTTCATAAGCAAACGACAACTCAAGTACTTAACTTAGCTCACAACTTTAACTTAAAAGAGAGCTTTTCAAATGTTTTTTTTTAATTTATTAAAATAATATATTTTATTATTTTTAAAAATTTATTATTGATATTATTATATTAAAATAATTTAAAACTTCAAAAAAATATTTAAAATTTCATAAAATTTTAGATGCACTTTGCATAAAATGAATTTTGAATATGATGGGATTTTCTTGTTTATCAATTGGGTAAAAACTTCCTCAATTCACATTTAATCATACATTATATACTGAATATATTTAGTTAATGTCTAAGTTGAAAAATAAAAAAGAAAACATAAAAAAAATCAGTTTCAAAACAATTTTATTATGTTTTTAAAATAGCATTATGATTGAAAATATATTAAAATAATTTTTTTATATTTATTCTTCATTTTTTATATTAACAAATTAAAATAATAATAAAATACTAAAATAAACATTAATTCAATGCCTTTAAAAAAATAAAAATACTTTTTGAGCACTACCAAACACACCCACCCTTATAATGAATTTCTGTTCTTCCCAGCTATCTTCCAACAGTAAGTAAATAATGGAGGCAGCAGGGCTTGATTCATTAATTGCAAAAAAGACAAAATACCACTAAATTCAGGGAACGGAGGACAATCATTTGTTATTTCATTGGGCATTCAGAAATCCCAATAATAATTTGCGAAATGAAGAGGCAATTCTTGTACCAAGATAATGATCCAATGGCAATCCAGTTCTAACCAGGCACCAACTTTATCAAGAAAAGACAATAGCCCACAATCACGATAATCAACCAGGGAGCAAGAATGGTGGTGATCTCTTATGGTTTCCAGAGGATGGTTGTCTCTGCGATCATGGAGGTCACAATGTAAGGATCCATATTGGAAGCAGGCCTTCTATCCTCGAAGTAACCTTTCCCTTCTTTCTCTGTATCCCTGCCAACTCTTACTGAAGCGCCACGATTCGCCACTCCCTATCAAATGAAGGCCACAACCATTTGAATCTTGAAAGATAATGCTGCAAATAATCCACAATGAAGAAAGATTATTTTACCCATGAGAAGGTGTGGATGTCAGCTGTTTCATGACGACCAGTCAGACGACGCTCATTGCCTTCTCCGTAAGCAGCAATGTGCTCCTTGTGCCTCAGTTGAAGTTTTCCAATGGCCTTCTTGATAATTTCAAACCCTCCATCATTTCTCATGGACTTGGTGCTGAAACAAACATCACAAACTTTTATTACACACTCAGTTTGAAACGCGTAAAAAAGAAAATCCATGTCTCTCTGTGTACAGATCATATGTTACCTGTAGTTTGTGTGAGCACCAGCTCCATTCCAGTCACCCTGGCAAAACAAGGCACTCAACAAAGTTAAGAACAGTGCAAATGCTTCATAAATAAGATGTTCAAGCCTCTACTCTTGCATCATAAAAGATTTAGTTTCAGATATCAAAATCTAACCGGAATAGGTTTTGGGTCAAAGGAAACGACCACTCCAGCAATTTCAGTGATCCTCTGTTGTCATAAAACCACAAGCATAAGCATCAGCATCAGCATCAGCATATTTTGTTTCAAAAAGTTCGTATTTATTAGCATGAACAAGAAAAAATATATAACAAGCTCAAAGCACCTCAAGAATGTAACGGGCAACCCACAACTCATCTCCAGCAGAGATGCCAACAGAAGGGCCAACTTGGAATTCCCACTGTTAAGTTACACAACGTCAAATTCTTCAAACATAAATCATGGCACAAACACAAAAAAACCCTTTGCATAGCTTGCAGAATGCCCCCCAAAATAAAAAGCTAAGTACCTGGCCAGGCATCACTTCTCCATTAATGCCAGAAATGTTGATCCCAGCATAAAGACATGCCTTATAATGAGAGTCAACAATATCACGGCCAAAAGCCTTATCAGCACCAGCACCACAATAGTAAGGGCCCTGTTTTGAAAAACAAACAATTCAATTGTCGTTAATAGAAGACAGGACCATTTAAAGAAGTCTGTTGAATAAAAACATGAGACCTCAAAAATGGGAATTGAATTTTTTTTAGTTAAGATATTATTGCCAATAATTTAAGATCGGGAGTTCAAGAATTTAGAGAAAAAGAAGATAATAAAATAGATTTAAAGGAAAGGAAAGGCACATCAAACCACAAAAAGAGAGAGAGGGAGAGATTAACACCTGAGGTCCAGGATAGCCACCAACAGGCCACCCAAGTGGCCATTTTAAATCCTTTTGCAGCAAGGTGTATTCTTGCTCTAAACCATACCTACATATTGAAATTAAATTATTTCAAAAGAATTATGATAGAATCCCCCAAAATCTCTTAAGAAAATTAAAACAAAAAAGAATATTCACGAGTTAAAATTAAATAGAGAATATCTGAAGAACAACTTTGAAAAACAAAGACATGGATTGAGTAGATATGTACCAGGGCACCTCAGCAACAACATCAGGATGGCTGAAAATCTTTGCTGCGCTGTGTCTCTTGTTAGTTGGGATTGGCTCTCCAGCTGGGGTGTAAGCATCACACATCACCTATAAATTTGCAATAAATAAACAGAAATTAAATTCTGAAGAAATATCAATGAGTGAATCGAACAAATTTTATTTGACAAGTGAAAGGGACTTACTAGGATGTTGTTGCCCCTTCTAAATGGATCCTTGAAGATTGCTTGTGGGCTATTTTCATGACACCAAAACAAAAGTAAATCCATGCCCAAAAAGACAAGTGCCATTAAAACACACACGCACACACGCAGTAAGGGGAGACAGAGAGCGAGAGAGAACTATAAGATGACTTCACTGTCTTCTCCAGGAGCTTGGCCAGTGCTTGAACCGTCATAGTTCCATTTTGGAAGCTTTTGAGGATCACTCACCGCTCCATCGAGTGTCTGTTTCATGTAAATCAACAAACTTTCAGAAAACAACAACTAAGAAGGTCATAATAGAAGCATGAACAGAGAAAATATTGATTACCCTGGCTTTGCTTCTAAGGTCCATACCAGAACCACCGATCCTGCAACATAAGTGACCGATCAAGATCAAGACTTTGAAAGATATTGAGGAAAAGAAGCGAGAAAGATCATTAATGATGGAACTGAAAGAATCCAATAAAAACTGAGAAATAACAGTATAACACCATTTGCAGTAAAAAAGAAATGGAAAGAAACATAGCAAGAAAAGGGAAGAAAGACTGTAACGTGGGTGAAAGCGGAAATGATTGATACCATATGTATTCTGCAATGATCTTGTCAGTGGTATCCGAGAGGTTCAAGTTGATGAGATCAGTTAAGAGAGACATGTTTACAACGAGGAAAGGAAAAGCAGAGAGCTCAACGTTGAAAGCCTTTTACTTTCTGACTCAAATGAATCTTAGATGGAGAGAGAGAGAGTTTGCTCCGTTTAAGATGGACCGGAGATGAATTTGGATTTATAGCGAGGATTTTGGTGTTGGGAACTATAATAATATTTTTATGTTTGAAAAGCGGTTTTAAGGAAATTTAATTTTTTTTATTTTAAATAAAATTCTGGTATTAAAAATAAATTTTAAAAAATAAAAAAATATTATTTTAATATAATTTCAAATAAAAATATTTTAAAAAATAACTATTTACACAACTTCACATTAATCAATGGAATTTTAAGTACTCATAATGAATTTCATGAATTTAAATATTGGGATATGATCTAAATAAATTTATTTAATAAAGGTTATTATACAAAAATATTATAGAAACAACTCGAATTATAAGGATATATAAGAATTTTGCCTAATTATATTTATAACATAAACTAACCTCCTACTTAATTGATCAAAATAGTACAAGTATTTAAATAAAAAAATTCATGCAAGTATTTAGATAAAAATATTTATAAAATACAAGTACTTTATATGTCATTATCTCTTAAGAAAATATAAAATATTAAATTAATATTAACACAAACTTATTTAATGGAGAGTTAATTGTCACGTTATCATCTCGATACCAGTACAATTAATAAATAGAAAAAAAAATAAGTGCAATATTGAAATAAAAAGAAAATAATAATAATTTAAATACCATTATCCCTCGATCGAATAGTAAACGGTTTCAATTAAACTTAATTATTTTCGAAATAAAATATAAAAAATGAAGGTGTGGTTAGGTCAGTCAATTGTGAGCGGTAGGTAATGACTAGAACGTGGGGTTGTCTTACTGACACCAAACCTCCTAATATCCATTATTATTCTTTAATTGTGTTTATTTTCTTTTACTCTTTCTGTTTTAAATAATTATCCATGAATTCTTATAGAAAAAATAATAATAAAAGACTTCCCTATAGTTAAGGCTTTGTTTATTTATTTCAAAAGATATTTAAAATAGTTGTCTTGGTGTAATATATGTTTTTTTATATAAAAAAATGACAGCTAAAATTTTTTTGTTTCTTTGCAAATTACCCAACAGGAATTCAATAATGTTGTTGTTTTTATTACTAAATCCATAGTAATGATGGCCACTGGAGGCTTATATAGTCGTTAACTTTAGGGTTCGTGGGATTAGTCTAGGTACGCGCAAGATGGTCTGGACACCCATATTAATAAAAAAAAAAATTTTATTGTTCTCAAAGAGATATGCAAGCTTGATTTATAAATGTTATTTTTAAAATTATTTTTTATTTGAAAATTTATTAAAATAATATAATTTTTTTTTTATTTTTAACATCATTAAAACGATTAAAAAATATTAAAAAATTAATTTAAATTTAAAAAAATCAAAAAATTCCAAATAAACAGTTAAATTATAATGCCAAACTATACCTACCTCTATCTCCTCTACCTCGTCTTCCATACAAGGATATCTTTAATCAAAAGCAATACATAAAGACACTTATGAAAATTGACTTGGAACCTAACAAAGCATCATTGAAGATCAGAAATATGAGAAAGAAAAATATATTTTTTATGATTTCATGTTAAATCTGCTGTCCGTACATGTTCATGTTCCAAGATATTTTAGTTTTCAGTATCTTGGACCATGAGCAAGTTAAAGTCTTCATTGATGCTCATGGATCCTTTCTTTTTTCTTGATTTATGTTCTCACCTTTACTTTCCTATGAACTCTTCAACAACCCATTAATTTTTTTTAATAACCCTTTAATCATATGATATAAGTGGATTACTTTAGTCTTAATACAGATTACCATTAAACTGCTGAAGAAAAAGAAACGAAAAATAGCTATCAAGACATGTCCTTGTTCCAAGAAAATAATCTTGTGGATCACAAAAAGTCAAAAACAATAGAACGAAAGAAAGTAATGTTAGAGAATAATATAAATTATATCTTGAGATTTTACTTAACAACTTAAGCTATTGAGTTGAGATGGTTCTTTAATATGGTATCAGAGCCTTGATAACCAAGCAGTCACGAGTTCAAATCTCACTATCTTTATTTATTTGATAAAAATCAAACATAAAATAACATGAACTTATATAAATTTTATATAAAAAATTGAAGCCGGTGTGGACGTTTTAAGAAAGAGAGAGACCAAAATGATAAAGAGTAGAATTCGTGTAGTAATATTGTGAAGCAATTTCTTTGGGGACTTCGCATTCCAACAAGGTGTTTAATTTTGTATGTAGATGCATTGGTAGTATCTTTTGCTTAAATTTGCGTTCTCCAATATGGTGATATTGATGCTTATCAGGACGACTTCCATCAGGATCATAAAATTACTATTTTCTATTCTTACATCGCTATGAATAACTTTGGAAACTAAAAAAAACAATTGAAAAACTTTTCGTAGTTTCCAAAGGAATATGTATGGTTTTGCACATAGTTTTTAGACTCGGCTCGGTCAAAGACCTGGGTTTCAGGTTTTAACCAGGTCACTAGGTCGCCCGAGTCAATTTGTTTTTTTTTAAATCAAAACGACGTTATTTTAATAAAAAAACAAAAGTCAACGAGTTGCAACCGAGTTTTTGATCGGGTCTTGCTAGGTCAACCCGCCAGGTCACACCGGGTTTTTTCTTTAACCCGGCCCGGTTCTAGGTCTAGGTCGGCTGGGTTCCAAGTTGACCCAGTAAACCGAGCCGGGTTATAAAACTATATTTCTACTTAACATGTTTGTCCCATCATTATGTTTCTGCATAAAAATGCCTGCAAAGTATCTTGTCTTTAAAAGCCGCTTCTGTCTTTTAACTCTACATGAGTGTTGAGTAAAAATACCATGGATAATAATTGTTTTCTTTCATCCCTTTTTCCCATTTTATTCTTTCACGTTGTTTTTATTGTAAACTGAGTTTGTTAATTTGTATTAATATATTTTTTTATGGGATTATTACAATGTCAAAAAGAAATTTAATATTAGATTGATGTTTAATTTGTTTTTAAAAATATTTAGTTTTATTATTTACAAAAAAAATATAAAATAAAAAGGTTAAAATTGAAAGTGAGATTAAATTATAGTTTTTTTTAACTCACTTTTAGACGTCACTATTGTCTTTAAATGTCATTCTCAAAAACATCTTAAAAACAATGATTTTACTATTCATAACCTCATACAATATTATGGATTTTTTTTATCCCTTAAGTTTTTTTTTCTCTTGTCATTGATTTTTTTTTCAATATTATCATTTCATATTTCATTGATTGGGAATTGAGCTTGATAATTTATTTTATTTTTTTTCTATGAATTTATCACGGTATCAAAAAAAAATCCCAACATTTAATTTATAGTCAATTTTAGATAAAAAAAACTCGGTTATATTGTTTGCGAAAAAATAAAAATGAGAGGATCAAAATTGATAGTGAGGCAGAAGTGCAAGCTTTTTGTTTTTGTTTTTACATTTTCCATTCAATGCCTTTTTGAAAAACTTTACTTTCATATTTTTTTTAAATTGTTTTTAGTCCATTTAGTTTAATAATTATATATTTTAATCTAAAATTTTATTTTATTTTTATATTTCAGTTAATGGGCTTGAGAGAGGAGAGAGACTAGTGAAAAAACAATAAAGGAGAGAAAGAGATTAATTGGCTAAATTCTATGAATAAAAAAGTCAAATTTGATGTCAATATGTTTTTCTTAACAAGAGGAGTGTCATTGAGATGTTTTTGAGTTTCTATATTACTAGAAAAAGTAGATTGAGATTGAGAAAAGTTTTTATTTTTATTTTGTGTTTTTAAACCAATCCATGAGTGTTTTGAGTTGAAAAAAATTTAGATTTACGAAATATATTTGCTCTAGATAATTTTATTTGTTATCTTTAATGTAAATATTTATTTTTATAATTGTTTAATTTAATAACAAATAAATTCTAAAACACAAGGTTATTGAAAGAAATAGTCTCGTTATTGTCTTCAATCCAGAAGAAGCTGGTTATAATGGCCCATGCAAGAACAGGCTTGATATGCCAAATCCAGGGATTCAAGGACTCACTATCTGAATCTGGCTGTTACATGATTTTTTATTTTATTTTACATTAACATATCAAAATTACTCAAAAACACTGAAAAAATAAATATAAAAAATCATTTTAAAATATTTTCAATTACACTGCATCAAATGAGGATCCAAACCGTGAATATAAACAGTGGCAACACCAGAGATGTTCTCTCTTTAAACAGCTTAAAAAAAAATATGGAACCAAAAGTGGAGTATATGTCACAAATATTCTATAAACCTTGCTTGGACCAATCAATACAATCTGATAAATGTTCTAATCAACTGCTTGTTGTCAACCTCAGTGATGGAATCAATTCTATGACTGAAAACAAAATTAAATATGCTGATCTGTTGAAACTCAAATAATCCCAATATAATTTTATAAACTATCAACATCCACTGGCTTCTCACACAAAAATTCTTCCTTGACTTGGATCTGAAGAGGATATGATGGATGAGTGCCACGAGAAAAATCTAATGCAGCTCAGAGGCAAGAAACGAGACCAACCAGATGCACAGCATTCAATTATTGTTTCGTCAGCACCGACGCTGAAACCCTCTTCAAGGATAAAATCTAATGCAGCTCAGAGGCAAGAAACGAGACCAACCAGATGCACAGCATTCAATTATTGTTTCGTCAGCACCGACGCTGAAACCCTCTTCAAGGATTCACTTGCCTTGAGCAGATCAGAATCTGAATGGGCAGCAGATACGAACAATCTGATCCCCACAGGCAAACGACATTTATCAATGGTTGATCTCTTTGAGGTTACAAAAAATACAGAGTCTTCCTTCAATGCCTGAAAAATTCATAATTACAAAGCAACAGAGTAAGTGCAAGGTAGAACAACCAAAGTGTAATTATAATAAACCAAACGACTAATTCATTCCTTACCCGATCAGCGATAGCTTCGAGTAGTTGAAGGTCATCTTTCATGGAACCTGTGGACATTTCTAGTTTGAGAAAAACAATAGGTGATTCTGGATTGCTGGCTATAGAGAGACCCTGTATGTTGGACAATCCTGCAATCACCAAATAAATTTAGAAATAGGAAAATCTGTGCAAACCATGCAAAAATAAAAAAGATATAAAGACAAAAAAAGTGAGGATAATGCTAGAAATACTTAATATTTTTTACTAAAACTCTTTACTAATTGACGTGACATCATGCAATTTGTATTTTATCAATTACTCAATTTCATAATTATAATTATCCCACTAAATATGATAAGATCTACATTCCATGCCTTGAAATTTTTTTCTTGTAATAAATGCTAGATCATTTAGTATGCACAGCTTAGAAAAAAAAAGTTTAGCATCCCTATCATTACCTAAAAAGTTATTCTGGCAACAGGGCCTCTAGCTCCAAATAAAACCTGGCATTTTTGAACCAAAAACCATAGCTGGATAATTTCTCTAGACAAAACATGATGGTTTCCCCAGGAGATTGCCTATATGCTGCCTACTTTGTAAGCACGAGCTTCTAGCTTTTATTTCTATAAAACTTCATGTGACAAATGATTTATATTCACCATAAAGAAATATGCTGCAATTGTACAAATCTATACCGGACATTACCTCTAACTCACTCAACCATAGGAAAAGAAAGAGATTATAATAAACAAACAGGACCAAAATATATGATGCTTTTTCTCAAACTTCGGTTCAATTTACTAACGACCAAAAGAGGTCCAACTAATCACATTCCAATGACAATTCATACAATTCAAATGTTCTCAAGGAAATATTATGATCAAATGATGATATGATAGTTGGCCTCAGTTTCTGTGGTTGAATAATTGACGTGTGTTACATAAGGATTGACTCTCAAGTGCTCATGAAGAAAAGATTCTGAGAACACAAAACATTACTAGAAAGTAAATACAAAGGAAGACAAAGGTGCTGGTGAAATTAACAAGACCATGGTGGCCATTTTCCAAAAAAGAAAGAATAGTAACACATCAATACACATGTATCATGAGTCTAACTTTGTATATAAGGGAGAGAATGTTAAAAAGAAAAACATAAGAATGACAACTGAGTAATGCAACAACCTTTCCACAAGACAGAAATGTTTTCTTTCAACTTTGTTATTAAAGCAGGATTATCTTCCAGAACATTGATAGCAGTAATTGCAGCACTTGCAAGATATGGTGGCAAAGAAGCAGAAAACACATATCCAGAACTGCTAAGCCGCTGCCAAATATAAGCAAATAATAAGCATTAGCACTATAGAATTGGAAGAAATAATAATTATCATTACCACTGCAGCACTACCATATGCTAATAGAATGATGATGAAGGACCTGACTACTCATCCAAATTTCAATAAAATGAAGTTATTAGGCATGTATATTTTCATACTTGATGATCAATGACTCTGGAACTACCAGTGCAGAATCCTCCTTCAGTGGCTAATGCATGGCCCATAGCTGCAGTAACAATATCTACCTTCTCAATCTGCAACCCATACAATCATAAATCAGAGAGTTTGAGCCAGTAACAAGATATAAATGAATCTTTAAAACATACCGGCACCCCATGGTATTCAGTAAGACCTCTTCCAAACCTGCCAAGAACACCAAATGAGTTGCTTTCGTCCAACAAAACACGGAAGAGATATTTCTCCTTCAATCTGATGATCTCGTTTAAAGGGGCTATTTGTCCAGAATTCTACAGATTTCAGAGCAAAAAAATAAATATCCCAGTCAAGCAAGTTCAACATTCATTACAGTTATGGGGTAAAATAACTAATTGTTAGAGCAAATAGATGACTAGCAGTACCACTAAGAAATAAATGCAGTTACTGAATTAACACACTCATATATCAATCATTTTTCAGAAACTACATGCATCAGCAATCAATTCCACTGAATCAATAAAGTCAGAAAAGCGAGGAAAACACTAGATTTCCCCACAAGACCAGGGGCCTCTATAGTCTACTAGCTTTGTCAGTTTCAAAGTACAAACTCCTAAAAGAAATAAAATTTAAAGCAAATGCAAACAAAACAGAGAGGAGGAGGGGCGGGTGGGGGGGGGAGGGTGGTGGTGTGATCCGAGGTTGCTTGATTACTATGCCACATATTTTAACTTCAGAAAAAATTGCACATCAACTTAGGAGTTACCGCTATGGAATAACAGTTAGCCTAAAAAACACAATGGTTAAGCCTGAGTTGGGTAAAAACAAGTAATCCAATATCATGATTCGGTTTTCCTGTGCTGATTGCAGCCAATACCCTTTTGTTGCAAGCATTTAAAAGTTTTTCTTTTATTCTAGCTTATCAAATATATATGTATTTGATATGCATGCAAAACAGAAACAAGATACCTCATACCTGGTACACAGCTTCAACTACAATGTAGCGTCGCAATTCCTTGGCCCGCTTATTCCCAGCAGTGATTTTCTCCAAAGTATTTCGCAAAGATTCCATGTCATTGTGCTTGAAATACACAATGGTGCTTCTTGAAAGATAAAGGCCATTCTGTATTCCCCAATGGACTCCCTCATCCCTAAGGGAAAATGATAATAAAGACAATAAGTACCAGTTTTATTTAGTGATATATTACACTTCCCCAGAACAATTTTAAAATAAAAGGTTTCACAAATGAACTGAAAATTGTAAAATATCTGGATAACTATGCCACAGACAACTTGAGTGACCAGATATGCATATTACAAATCAGTGAAAAATACACAGTCAAGGATGAGAAGACTGGGAAATCTTATTTGGTCATCTATTATCATATAGGTACCATTGGTGAGCATAATTTAGGCTCAGCATACGTTGATAAAATCTTAGATTTATATGGGATACCAAGCAATAGTCAAAGGTGTGTTATAATCATTTTAAAATGATAATCAAACTAACATCACTAAATTTCAAGGGAAGGGACTGAACATATTGAATGAAATAAAAAATGAAGGATTTATGTATTTTTTAAAACACTTTTAGCTGATTTCTATCATATAGCCACACAGGTAAAACAAATCTTTAACACTTAGGATTACCATACTCACACAACAATTATGTCTCCCTTTTTGCAAAAACATGGAATTGTGCTGAACATAGTGGAAAGTCCATATGAATAGAGAATTGAATCTGAAGTTCCCAAAAACTTGGCTATTCTGGCCTCACAATCAAGGTGAACATCTAAGAAAAAGAAAAGTTGTCAGAAGGTAAGCATTTAAGGTAAAAAATTGGAAACAAATCTTCATCCTGCTTCATTTAAATTACAGTTGAAATTGAGTCTCACCAATTGTTCCATAGAACCCACGAGGACCACAGGAACCAACACCATATTTTTCCAAGGCCGAGGTACTTGACTCCTGAGGAATTTTTTTTTTTTTAATAAAAAACTTGGTCATTCATTTTCTAATCTAAGGAAAATCATTATCATAAATGGAAAAATAAAATTAAGCAGAACAGATTTTCTCACAAGTAGCTTCTCATGCGCTGTTAGACCAAGATAATTCGCTGAAGCAAAGTTTACAACATCTTTTCCATTGATTATGGCATGTGGCCCTGCAGCACTGCAATAAAAAGTAGCTCATGAATTGTGATTACTTCAGAAGAATCATCCAGATATGTCTTCTGAGCAAAGTCATTGTTGGAGTATCAAAATAGCAACTTCTTTGAGGGGATGCGAGGGATCATCAATTCAATAACTGCAATTAATGGCTTTTCCATACAACAATAGGAGGGTAGGTTTATACATGCAAGCACAAGGATACTTTTGACAAGAGCCAAACAAATGTGTTGAGACGATAAGTATGTTCACCTTTCCAATGCTGGTGGCTCATATCGCATCTCCTCTGTAATTCGAGGAATAAGGGATTCTGGAATCCATTCATCACATAGCTCATCTATTTCCTACAGACAACACACTTTTTGGTAATATTATGCTGGAACAGCTTCACACTTCAGAATGAGTTCTCAAACAAACTATAATTCACATATCCACAAGCTAAACCAGTGAAAAGCACAAATCTAATCTGAAATGAAATACCATGTACCAATAAATCTAAGAATCAGTCATAAGGAAAAATAACAGAAATTCATATGGAAGCACCACATGTAGAAGTTTAAAAGGATACATAGAACTTAGAAGTTCCAGTGGGCTATCAAGCAATGCTCAAGGATACTGTGGACAGGTATATTGGTGAATCGATATCTAATAACACTTTCATACTCCACATTATAGCAGAGACAAAAGTCTTCAGCATTATAAAAGGATGATGGAACTCTTTTCTTTAAAACTTGGACAAAAACTTCGAAACTTGATTTCCAGAATTCTTTTAAATTCCATCCTCATGCATTTTCACGTGGCTCCAAAAGAAGAGGAAAAACAACTAAAATATAGCTAACTCTCAATGCTCAATGCCCTAGGTCAGAAAACATCAGTACAAACATTCAAATGTATTCATCTATCTTTAAGTACATGCATGATTTATCATCCTGACAAGTTAGAAAACTTCTAAACAATACAAAACACATAATGCAAGAAGGCAGTTTCTTTCAACTAACGTATAAAAAGAGACAAAAAGGAAAAGAGAACAAAAAAGTGTCAAGCCACACTAACCTTCTTTGTTAACGGTCGCTTAGGATGTTTATAACTTTTCTGGGAAAGTAGAAAAAGAATGACCACTAAAAGAAGAACCTCCACAAAGAGATGCCCTTTAACAAAAAAAAAAAGCAAACATAAAAAGTTAATTACAGAGATACACAATCAAACCATCACCAATCACCAGTTTTAAAAGAGATCAAAATCTACCTCCAATTTGAACACCAAAAACAACAGCTCTTGCAGATGGAAAATTCAAAGCAGATGTCACCCTCTCCAAAGTACCATTCACTAATTGCAAAACATTTGATGCCATTGTATCCATTGCATCAAATCCCAGATTGCATATACTTTTCAACAATCAACCAGATACACAATATTGATGATTACTCGTATAAAACAATCATGCAATGCAACACACGCATAGCTGCTATCCCCTGTTGGTTTCAATGGAAAGACAGAAGCAAAAAAAGAGCAGAATTAAGCAATACCTACATGGAAAAGATTCAAGCCTTCTAGAAGTAAAGCTTCAAAAGAACAAATCTTTAGGTAATTTAGATTCTGGGTTTTGTTTATATTTTAGAAATACCAAATAAACAAGAACAAAAGATGGAAAAAAGAATGGAGAAAAGTGGAGAGAAAACGATGTTTTTTTCTTGATCTGTTCTAATTATTATACAAAACATACCTTGATTGATTGAGGTTGTAATGAGAAGACAAGACGAGAGTGAATTCTATGTTCTTTTATTTTTTATTTTTTGTGAAGATGTATGTGTGTGGATTTTGCTGGATGAGATTCAGTCAGTATTCAAGCAAATCATTCATGTCCTCTTGTCTTGGTTAGAGAATGAAGGAAGGAAAGAGCAGTTTTCTCAAGACAATGAGCATCAATTATGTTTAGATCAGAACCCCGAAAAATATTTGGCCCATGATGTAGTAATATTGGGCCAACGAGTGGACAGTTCCAATGCTCAGAACCTTCAATGGAAGGATGGTTCAGCTCTCTCTCTCTCTCTCAATTACTTCGTAATAATTAGGCCCATACATGCCCTGTTTGATGATGCCTAAGTACTAACCGGAAGCAAGAAAAGTAGAAAACCCATCCTCCATTTCCTTTCCTTTCAACAATCTTTCTTCATCATCAGGTACGTATTCCTCTTCATCATCTGTAGTTAATTATATATTAAGATCAGGTCGTTAATTTTCAATTTTTTTTTTTATTTCTTGGTGGTGGGTATAGCAGTAGTATTGTAGAAGTAGCAGAGGAGGAGGAGTGTTGTTGTTGTTGTTGTCAGAGAATATGAGCTTTCAACCCCGAAATGATCGAAGAGACAACAACAACAACAGGTCGTCTAGATTTCCCACCCAGAAGTGGGTTCCGAGAGGAGCTAATTCTAGTCCTGCGGTTGATGCAAACACCAAACCGCCTTCGAGTTCCAACTCTAGATGCAATGGAAATGGTGGGGGTGGTGCTGCTCATGGGTGGTCAGGAACAGCACATCATAGGTATAATAAAGGTGGTATGGCTGTGAATGCACCTAGAGGTCTTGTGGGTCGGCCTAGGAAGGGGATAGAGAGGAGTGAGAAGACTCGGGAATTGAATGACCCGAATTTGCCGCAGCTTGCACAAGATATTCAGGAGAAGCTTGTGAAGAGTACGGTTGAGTGTATGATTTGTTATGATATGGTTCGGAGGTCTGTGCCTATTTGGTCTTGTTCGAGTTGTTTCTCGATTTTTCATTTGAATTGTATCAAGAAATGGGCTCGTGCCCCGACTTCTGTTGATTTGATTGCGGAGAAGAATCAAGGTTTTAATTGGCGGTGTCCGGGATGTCAATCTGTGCAGCTTACGACGTTGAATGATATTCGGTATGTTTGCTTTTGTGGGAAGAGGAGGGATCCACCTTCGGATTTGTATTTGACTCCTCATTCGTGTGGAGAACCTTGTGGAAAGCCACTTGAGAAGGAGGCTCCTGGTGCTGATGGGAGTAAGGAGGATCTTTGCCCTCATAATTGTGTCTTGCAGTGTCACCCTGGGCCATGTCCTCCTTGCAAGGCCTTTGCTCCACCACGCCTGTGTCCTTGTGGGAAGAAAATAATCACAACAAGATGTGCTGATCGGATGTCTGTTGTTACCTGTGGACACCCATGTGATAAGCTTCTTGAATGTTGGCGTCATCGATGTGAGCGGATTTGCCATGTTGGTCCCTGCGATTCTTGTCAGGTGTTGGTCAATGCTTCATGTTTCTGCAAGAAAAAGACGGAGGTTGTTCTGTGTGGTGACATGGCAGTGAAGGGAGAAGTGAAAGCTGAAGATGGTGTTTTTTCTTGCAATTCTACATGTGGAAAGATGCTGGGTTGTGGAAACCATATGTGTGATGAAACTTGTCATCCAGGTCTTTGTGGCGATTGTGAGTTAATGCCTGCCAGGGTCAGGTCTTGCTATTGTGGAAAAACAAGTTTGCAGGAGGAAAGAAAGAGTTGTTTGGATCCAATTCCAACATGTACACAAATATGCGGCAAATCACTTCCTTGCGGGATGCACCAATGTAAAGGGGTGTGCCATTCTGGGGATTGCGCACCTTGTTTGGTTTCTGTAACCCAAAAATGCCGTTGTGGATCAACCTCTCAAATTGTGGAGTGTTACAAAATTACTTCAGAGAATGAAAAATTCTTGTGTGAGAAGCCTTGTGGTCGAAAGAAGAACTGTGGAAGGCACAGGTGTAGCGAGCGATGCTGCCCTCTTTCCAACATTAACAATCAGTTCTCTGGTGATTGGGATCCGCACTTTTGTCAAATGGCCTGTGGGAAGAAGTTAAGGTGTGGACAGCATTCTTGTGATGATCTTTGTCACAGTGGCCATTGTCCTCCTTGTCTTGAAACAATTTTCACTGATTTGACATGTGCGTGTAGGAGAACTTCCATCCCTCCTCCATTGCCTTGTGGTACACCTCCCCCTTCATGTCAGCTCCCATGCTCAGTCCCTCAGCCTTGTGGCCATCCAGCTTCTCATAGCTGTCACTTCGGAGACTGCCCATCTTGTTTGGTGCCTGTAGCTAAGGAGTGTGTTGGTGGGCATGTGATTCTCGGGAACATACCCTGTGGGTCAAGGGATATCAGATGCAACAAACTATGTGGTAAGACAAGGCAATGTGGTCTGCATGCATGTGGAAGAACTTGTCATTCACTGCCTTGTGATACCTCATCTGGAAACGAAACTGGCACGAGAGCTTCTTGTGGGCAGACATGTGGTGCCCCTAAGAGAGATTGCAGGCATACTTGCACTGCACTTTGTCATCCTCATGCTCCTTGTCCTGATGTCAGATGTGAGTTCCTTGTCACAATTAGTTGCTCTTGTGGCAGGATGACAGCATCTGTTCCTTGTGATGCTGGGGGGAGCAATGGTGCTTATAATGACACTGTTTTAGAAGCTTCCATTCTCCACAAGTTGCCAGCATCTCTTCAACCAGTGGAATCAACTGGAAAGAAGATTCCTCTTGGCCAAAGAAAGCTTATGTGTGATGATGAATGTGCCAAGTTGGAGAGGAAAAGGGTTCTTGCTGATGCTTTTGATATCACCCCTCCTAATCTGGAAGCTCTTCATTTTGGTGAGAATTCTGCAGTGACAGAGTTGATTGGTGATCTGTACAGGCGTGATCCAAAGTGGGTGCTTGCTGTGGAGGAAAGGTGCAAATATTTGGTTCTTGGCAAGAGCAGAGGAACCACTAGTGGTCTTAAGATTCATGTTTTTTGCCCTATGCTGAAGGATAAAAGGGATGCAGTTAGTCTGATTGCTGAGAGGTGGAAGCTTGCAATTTATTCTGCTGGTTGGGAACCAAAGCGTTTTTTTGTAGTTCATGCTACATCCAAATCCAAACCTCCACCTCGTGTGATTGGGATTAAGGGTACGACAACTTTAAGTTCCCATCCACCAGTTTTTGATGTTCTTGTAGACATGGATCCCAGGCTTGTTGTATCTTTTCTAGATTTGCCGAGGGAGGCAGATATAAGTTCACTGGTCCTTAGGTTTGGTGGGGAATGTGAATTAGTTTGGTTGAATGATAAGAATGCACTGGCTGTATTCAATGATCCTGCTCGAGCAGCTACTGCTATGAGAAGGCTGGATCATGGATCATTATATCATGGAGCATCTGTGGTTCCTCAAAATACTGGTGCATCTGTGGCATCACCAGCTAATAATGCCTGGGCAGTGGCAGGGACTGCAATGGAAGGAACAGTTGCAGCTTTGAAGGGAACTTCGTGGAAGAAAGCTGTAGTGCAGGAGACTGGTTGTAAGAAATATTCATGGAGTGGTGAAGAGTGGTCTGATGGTGGTTCTGCAGATGTTCAGGCTTCTGCATGGAAAGGGAAAGAAGCTCCAATTGTGGCTTCGATTAACCGATGGAGTGTCCTAGACTCTGAGAAGGCTGACAGTTCATCTGCTGCCTCTGTCAAGATGGAAGATCCCGCAAAACAAGTTGCAGGAAGCCTTTCCAGTTCAGGTTTGGAATCAAATGCAAGCACTTCCAGTGCATCAAGGCAGCCTGCAATGCAATCTGGAGGAGTTTCAAGAGAAGAAGATTTATCTGTGGTGGTGGATGATTGGGAGAAGGCTTATGATTGAGAATGCTTCTAGGGTAATTGATTTTTTGAATTTTGACAGGAGACGAGTACCTTTTGGTCTACACCTCACTTTATATTTTTTGCAGGAGTTTTTTTTTTCCCTGTTATGAATAGTTATATCTTCCATCAGTATTGATACTTGATGGTGAGTGACTTAAAATCCCATTAATTTGGGGAAAGAGCATACATCTCTACTGCATGTAAGAGTACTTGCAGTATAGAACTTTGTCTAAGAAAATTCTGGGAAAGAATCATTGCTGCTTCGTCGGTGGGTTTTTTCAGATTTTTGAGGAAGGCATACTATGTGTACAGAGCAGAAGTGACATCTCCCTAATTTTGATTCCAATGAGATATTTGCTCTGTTTTGGCAAGATTAGTGTTTCTTCGTTTCTTTCTCTGCCTTCTCCTTCTCAATGTTTTGATCCCAAAAACAATGCCTGAGATTCAGCTAATGCTTTGGTTCTGTTCTGTTTGTTTGGGATTCAAATCTTGAATAACTCATTATTTATGATGATACTCTTTGTATTTATCATCATTTAATTCTAGGAGTGACAAGTGAAGTTGCTGCACTATACATAAGAACGGCAATTTACGCATAAATTGTTGGGGTTAATCATAAAATTCTACTTCCTGTCAAGAACTGGAAAGTAATTTTCTCAAGAACTCTAGCCTTACTAAAACAACTAGGAAACATGTTCTTCACTATACATCTGAGGTCCAAAAAGACACAGATAACTTAAAAATGAGAATGAAATTTAGATTTTGTTACCACTACTATTTCCTTAGGCAAAAATTCAATTTGAAATGAAAATGCTGGTACCCAGAACCAACAGGAAGAAGCAAGGAAACTCTATCTCTAGTGGGAACCGAATACTTCCCATGAACTACCTTCAGCTTGTCTTTCCATGGCATCTTATGCAGTTTCTCAACTAGCCAAACACAATCCCTGGTCAAAGAGGAATGGAAGTCAAAAAAAGTTATCACCCATCAATTGTTCACAGATAGAAAATGTTGCTTAGCCCTTTACACACATTAGCTGTTCCTTTGAACAGCCTGTGTAAAGTTCCAAGTTTTGCTCCAATCAGGCTTCCGGTGTCAGGTCCAGAGTGCAACATAAACTGTTGAGGTAGCAACCATTGATGGAGAGTGCTTGATTGTGTCATGATGCATTAGAGCAAGTTCAATGAGAAAACACACCATGTTTTTCATCTGTTAATGCAGAAAAGTAAACAATGATAGATCATTCAATTAGGTTTAACAACATTGTAATAACATAGCTTGAATAAGATTAAATCACATGATACCTTTGCGTCAGCTTTAGTACAAGTTTTGAGGTAGTGGTGGATGAAATGACAAGGTGTTGGTGATTGTCAAATTCCGTTCTAGCTTGTCCTGTCATATAGCTGCAACTTCCTCCATGCTTTCCAAATATCACTACCGACCGGCAAATCAATTCCATCCAGTAGTTAGCCTCAGAACCTGACTTGTCTTCTTACAAGAACATGGTAGGAACAACAAAACAAAACATGCCATGGGTATACGAACCTCAAGGGGTGTTTCCTCTTCATATTTGCAAGCTAAGAACAAGGCAGCGAAGCCTAATAGCTTTAGTTCCGTATGTACACACAAAATTTCATGTATAAAAAATACATTAAAAATAATTTAACATTACAATAATAAATTTGATTACAAGAAAAAGTTGAAACTCTCATGGGCTCTTTGCGTGCATGAATCCTCTGATTAATCGTCAGATCTAAATCTTATTTTGGATGAGAAGATATTCTCACGAACTTGAAAGTTTTAACTATGTGAAGTCTTAACTTGATTTAATTTGATAAAAATAAAAGTTATTCACATGAGCTTGAAAGCTTTAACCTTATGAGATTTTAACTTGATTTGATAAAGATAAAAAGTATTTACATGAGTTCAAAAACTTTAACCATGTGAATTCTTAACCATGTGACATCTTAACCATATGAAATCTTAACTTAATTTGATTTGATTAAAAAAAAGATATTGATCCTTTGTTTCCATGATTTGATTTGATGAAGATAAAAACTTTGATTCTTTGCTTCTTTAATGGACTTGAATTTATTTGAGAGAACTTTTAAGTATTTGTACTTGGTTTTTAGTTTCTATTTTTTTCTTCTATTCATTGTCTTTTCTCTACTTGTCTTTTATGTTTGTTTTTTATTTGGTAGTTTTATTGTCTATTTATAGACAGACCAGATGCAATTTATCTCAAATGTCATTCATCTATAGAACATTTTAAAAAAATTGATATGAAGATTACTTAAAATACCTTTAGTTATTAGGATATTAAAGTAAGAATCATGAAATGCATTTGAACTGAGTTTTTAATTTAATTTGAATCTAAATCCAATAAATTTAGTTTATTTAGTCATAGAAATCTTTGGATCGCAGGTCAAACTTATTGAAATTTTAGTTTCTATAAATATCCTCTCATAATTAATTTACTTTTGCAATTTAGGTACAACAAGTAAATTTATCTCTTCTAACTTGAAATTATGATAGGATTAAAAGAGTGTATAGTTACTTCCAAAAAAAAAAGTCTCTCTCTATATAACAATGACACTTTCTTTATATATACCCATCAATGTACATATATAGTGTTGAAAAAACACTTTATTTTATTAATTTGGAGACCGTACCCCCCCCCCGCACACACACACACACACACACACACACATATATATATATATTCACACGATGATGTTGTAATTCTCGGGTTGGCTTTGGGTTAACTTTTGGGTTAGTTTTGGGTGAGTTTGTATTTGAATTTTCGAGTTAGCTTTGAGTTAAAATTGAAAGAGGACTGTGCCTATTATTATGGCTAAAAGAGAGAGGGAGATTGGTTTTTTGTAGGTAAAGGGAGATCAGTTTTTGTGGGTGAAGGGAGATCGGTTCTTGAAGGGCTAGGAATGGTTTGATTTGAAGCTATAATTGGCGGCCTAGTTGTTGGGTATTAACTTTCAAATAGAAGTCTAACCTCCCCACCTTTTCCTAGTTGTTAGGCATGAGTACCTTGTATAGGGAATTCAATAAAAAAAATTTGATTGTGTTATTCTAATCTTTACTGTTGAAACAGTAGGTGTATAAATATAGATTTGAGGAGCTTAATTTGCTGCTAAACTTAAGCTATACATATGTATTCTAGTTGTATAAATTTCCTAATTAAAGACTAATAATCAAGGATGTCGTTACATCTTGATAGCTGGTGATGACAACTTTCCTGTCTGATTTCTTGCCAAAATAGCAGCTTCCCTTACATGCCCCCAGAAAGATAGAGGTGCCATCGGCAACACTAATCTTGGACCACAACAAGTGGAATCGTTATTGCGGTAGGGATTTGGCTAGAAGATTAACTAGCTGATTAATGATATGAATGTGATGTAGAGAAATCGTACCCTTCTTGACAAGATCCCGAACAAAGAGGAGATTAATTTCAATGTGCTTCATTCGCGTGTGTTGTACAGGGTTTAAACTGAAATGATGAACAATTGTGGTGGTTGTTTGAGATGCAAACCAAGCTTGCTGAAAAGAGAGCATAGCTATATGGTCTCTGAAGCTGCTAATGCGCAGAATTCAGCCTCTGTAGATGATTTTGATACATCCCTTTGCTTGCGAGTAGATAATGAGATGGGATTAGGATCAAGGAAAGTGATGAAGGTAGTTGTGGAGACCCGAGTGTTTGCATTGGATGCCCAATCTGCATCATTGTAAGTTTTGAGGTGGAATTGATCATGCTTTTGCAGCAAAATGCCATGAAACATTGTGTGCTTGAGATACCTAAATAGTTTCTTTGCTGCAGCCCAATGAATTATGGTCGGCTGTTGTATAAACTAGGATAGTCTGATGACTACAAAGGCAATGTCGGGATGGGTGAGACCTAGATATTGAAGCGTGCCAATGGTTTTTCGATATGTAGTTCTTGTTAGGATATTGCCATTTAGTGGCAATACCCCACCACTAAGCAAGTGGTTGCTCCATTAATGCCACAAATGGTGGCATGCTTTAAGGCTATTGGCCCCTCCATGTTGACCATGAAATGCTTATAAAGGAGGCTTATATTTGAGAGAAAAAAAGAGAGAGAACGTGAGTGTGTGCAAGAGAGTGGAGAGAAAGAGAGAGCTGCAATGGCAGCAGCCTTGCTGCCATTGCAGCAGCCGGAAACCCCAACAATTGGTATCAGAGCACATGGTTTAAAGGGGTGTTTGATTTTGCTCAAAAATGAAAGTTGTCAAAATTGTGTTTTCATCGTACCAATGTGTAGAGGAGGAAGAGACGAAGCCACTGTTGAAAACCGTGTCGAAATCGAACGTCGGAAACGGCCGTACGCGCCGTCACTCTCCGACAAGATGGCTGGCCACGCGCACAGACGCGCGCCACGCGTCTTCTTCGCCCGGATGGGCTGACCCGACCCACGTGCCAAACCCGTATGAGTATGACATCATCATGACGTAAGCATGGCGTCAGCATGCATAGCTGGCATGCCATGTCATCTTCCAGTCATCTGACACGTCAGCCCAGTGGGACCCACCTGCCACGTCATCGCGAGCCGAGCCGAGTGAGCCGAGCCAAATTGGAGCTGAGCCGAGCCTCGAGCCGAGGGAGAAGATTCTGTGCAGAAAAGTCTACGTGCAACCGGATCTGAGATTGAATCTGAGCCGTTGATCAGGTCAGAATTGTTTTGATCAAATCTTAGCCGTCTGAAGTGCGATTTGGACGATTTCAGACTTGTTTCGAGCTAATTTGATCGTTCCGGATGTAATGGTATGGTCCGATCATTGAGATTTGAGACCAAAAATGGCGGTGGTGAATTAACAAAAGAGATTGCCCGATCAGGAGGCATCTGATGGTCTTCATGGTGGTCGATGGAGATGAAGAAGAGCATGTCACACATGTTTACCCAATTATATGTGCTGAACTGCTAAGTGGAGAGAATTTTAACTGCCTTGAAGGAAGGCAAAATTGGGACACTCTAGACACCCGGTTATGTGGACAATTAGAGGTGTAGAGTGAAAATTGACCAAGACCAATCTTGACGAATCTAAGCACTGGTAGTCTCGTCAGATGTTGAGAAATGATGTATTAAACCAGTATATTCCAGATCACTTGTAAAGGAAAGCCGCAACAAAGCTAGCAAATGGTTGTATATACGGAAAGACAGTACGATGGATAGATATGGCCTGAGAAGTTCTATCTAGGAGATTGGATTTTAAGCGGGACCTGTGTGACCCCTCCAATCTTTCCTGGGAACTTGCTTAGTGGAAGGATTATCCATACGGTACTATTTTCGTATATATAGCAGTTTGTAATGAAACAGTTGAAGACTAGCAAGACGACGGCACAAGGGAACAGTTGGGTTCCGTATGTTCAAGGATCTGATGGAGTGGTGATTTCTCCAAAGAAGTTAGATTCGGTGACTGTGATTTCTCGATGGGAGAATTGATGAAGACCCTGATAATGGAAGAGGAATACAGCAAGGGGATAAAGATTGGCACCCTATTTTTGACTTGGACAGGTGTTGTGACAAGATGAGCTGCTGTCAAACATAAGCAAGGAATAGGGAAAAATCTGGAGAACAAAAATTGCACGAGGGCACACGGAGATTGTGCAGAGTACCCGTAGGATCCAACGAGGTACTGTAATGAGAGAACAGGTGCAAGGAGAAGAAGTGTTCCCAGATGAAGCTCAGAGGAGAGACTGTTAAAGTTTGTACAACAAGAAGTCTCTTATGCTCTTGATGAAGACAACAGGCGAAGACCTTTCCAACGCATGCAAGGAAGGAAAGAGAGCTGTTGCAGAGGCACCTAATTGAGGGGGTGCAAACGCCTGTGATAAAAGACGACCGCCTATGATGAAAGGCGAAGACACCAAAGAGAGTTGGCGTAGGTGGAGCTGTCAAGCAGAAAGGCACAGAAGCTCCAAACATAGAAATCGAGGTGGAGGATTGCGAGGAGTATACCGCAACTTTCTCTTTCTATGTAATCAGTGGCAGTAATCTCTCCCATAGTGCACATGGTGGTAGAGAATTTTGGAGCCACTTTAAAGCATCTCAGTTGAAGGAGGATGCGACCGCCCCATGACAACGGGCGAAGACACCTTAGATGGAAGGTGTGTGATGGCCATGATAGGAGCCCGGATCAGATCGCCCCATGACAATGGGCGAAGACACCTTAGAGAAGGTGTGAGGGCTTTGATAGAAGCCCCAGTTCAGACCGCCGTATGGTGACGAGCGGAGACACCTAAGGAGAAGGTGTGTGGGCCACGATATGAGCCCAGTTCAGAACAACCCCAGAGCCAATGTAATGGCTAGATATGAGTGGACAGGTGTATAGCCAATGAAGTGGCTATGATGAGTATGAAGACAAATGCAGGATTGACTTTCATGGATATTGCCCCCATGCTAAAGATCAATGAGCTAGAAGACATTTGCCTTGGACAATAAGTGGATGACTTGTGGAGCACTAAGACGCGGCTGCTATGAAGAAGCAGAGGGCATGCGCAGGTTCCGGGAACGAGTTGACTCTTGTCAAGGTGGTGAGCTCGGTAATGGCATTGTAATACTTAGAGTATGAAGATAGATATGGATCAACCTTTATGGGCTGCCCCCCATGGTGAAAGGTGGAGAGCTACCTGGACTCTTACGACTAAGAGCGAGAGACTCACGGAGAAGTAAGACGTGGTTCCTAGGGTGGAACAGAGGGCAGGCGCAACTCCTGGATGAGTAGACTCCTGGAAGAGTGGTGAGCTTGTGATCACATTGAAATACTCAATGACTGTCGCACTTGGGAATATTCGTTTGAGGGGGTGTCATAAGCCTTGGTGTAAGGCTTGCAAAATCATTCCGGACAGAGCATGGTTGATACGCTCGAAGGAATGTTGTGTTGAAGACGCTCTCAGAATGGTAAGCTTGGAAGACCTGCAGAATGCAAGCTTGTGCTGAAGAAGTAAGAGGACAATTGCCCACATAAATGGCAAATGGGGTGATTGTTAGGATATTGCCATTTAGTGGCAATACCCCACCACTAAGCAAGTGGTTGCTCCATTAATGCCACAAATGGTGGCATGCTTTAAGGCTATTGGCCCCTCCATGTTGACCATGAAATGCTTATAAAGGAGGCTTATATTTGAGAGAAAAAAAGAGAGAGAACGTGAGTGTGTGCAAGAGAGTGGAGAAAAAGAGAGAGCTGCAATGGCAGCAGCCGGAAACCCCAACAGTTCTATCAGCAGGAGTAGAGTTATCACGAATGTGAAGCTTAGTCATAGTGGACATGAGAGTGACTATCTTTAGCATTGTCCATAGAAGTTCGCGAGAACAACTCCCTAATGTATTTGTGTTGTGACAAGAACAAACCTTGTGGTGTTGGGATCACTTCTATTCACACAAAAAATACAAAGATCCCATGTTTTTGATTAAGAATATGGATCTAAGTTGTTGGATAATGCCATCGACAAAGCTATCTGAGTTCCCTATAACAATTATGTCATCAATATACACTAGGCAGTAGCATAATATATCATCAGATTTGTAAATAAACAATGAGTTGTCAGTTCCAGGGTGAATAAAACCAAAGCCAAGTAGTGTATCTCATAGAGCCTTGTACCACTGCCTTGACGCTTGCTTAAAGCCATAAATACTTTTGTTCAATCTGCAAACATGCCATGGTTTAACAGGATCCACAAATCTTGGGGGTTGATGCATGGATATTGTTCCCTCAAGTGTTCTATGCAGGAACGCATTAATGATGTTGAGTTGACGAAGAAACCAGCCATGCATAACCACAATGGTTAAAATGAGTTTGATCGTGGATGGTTTTGCCATCCAACTGAACATTTAAGAATATTCAATTCCCTAGCGCTGATGAAATCCCTTTGCGACAAGACGAACTTTATATCGAGTAATGGAACCATCTAGATTTTATTTATTTTGAAACACAAATTTGCAGCCTACAAGGTTTTGCCCTGGAGCTGTGGAACAAGCTCCCATGTCCCATGATTAAGTAGGGTTGTGACCTCTTCTGACA
This sequence comes from Populus trichocarpa, assembly GCF_000002775.5. NCBI lineage: Eukaryota > Viridiplantae > Streptophyta > Magnoliopsida > Malpighiales > Salicaceae > Populus > Populus trichocarpa. The sequence goes on along the minus strand of NC_037299.2, from coordinate 2,841,707 downwards.
TGGCTTTGTGTCATCAATGATCTTTAAGTGCCTGAGTGATAGAGGATGGCTCTGATGGTTCAAATAAAGGGTATTTGGTGGTATTGTGAATTTATTTTGGCTTGAAAAGATTATGCATGGATCGTGTGATAATGGTCCTAGGCGGAGCTAGTTGAGGTCTTGGAATAGAGTCTGCTGGTTGGGTCTCAAGTTCTGAGGGAGGAGCTGTTACCTGGTGTAACTGTAATGGGTGAGCACCTAGAGTATAGGCAAGAGATCGATCTTCACTAGGAGTGGAAGAAGCAGGGGTGAAGAGTATCTTTAAGGCCGTGTGAATGCTGAATGGTTCTTGGGAACAACTTGCAGCAATGGACTAGGACAAGGAGTCTCTGAAGTTAAAGAGTTCGGGGAGGACTCTTGCATGATTCGTTGGAATGGATAGATAAACTCATCAAAGCTAACATTTCTAAAAAGGTGTTGTAGTATAGTGACTAATACTATGATCGACGAAGAAAGATCGAAGCACAAGAAATTCGCCACCATTGTTAGAATATAGTATATACTCCTCTAATTTTTGCATCAAATCAATTTTCAATCATTTTCTAAAAATGATGAAATATTATTTTGACATTTGACTTTTGATGCAATGGAAAAAGCGACACATATTTAGTAAAATGATCAACAAAGATAACATAATATATATGTGACCATTGAGGCTAGGAGTGGGCGAAGGTTCTTATACACAGGGACGAAGCTAGAATTATATGTTAGAGGGGGCCAAAATTAATATAACAAGATATAATATTTATTTTAATTTATTGTACATGAGTTGTAAAACAAAACCTGCATAATTTAGTTTTATTCAAATAACTTACTACAAACATATAATGACCTTTGTATAAGGTAAAAGGTTTGGAGCAATACCAAATTGAGTCAAAGCAATGAAGTTAATTTCATCTTCATAATGTAAAGATTTCTGGTTGAGCTCTGTCTGAACGGAACCAATAGGCTTAAAGTGGTTCTTCGCCTCTATCACTTTAATGTTGTTGGTCTTTATACCTATCAAATATAAACATACAAAGTATATAAGAAACATTAGCTAAAGCGAAGCATTATTTATGTTTGATAAACTTTGAAATAAAACAAAAAATAATAAAGAATGATTCTTACATATTTATTTTAATTGTGCTCATCATTCTTTCATAGAATAGAAATCATCGATTATCATATCAATTGTGAATCTTTCAACAATTTTTTTCTATATAGACAATCAAATAATTTGCAAGAAAATCATCCTCCATCCGATTACGAAGTCTTGTTTTAACAATCCTCATTGAAGCTTTAATACACAATCGATTATTTAGAATTTCTGGAGTAGTTTGCCTCTTAACTACCTTCTCAATATGACATGACTGTTTTTTCAAATTTTCCAAGCACCTGGTAGTAAATCTATGAGCTGAATTTGGAACTTTTCCCATATGAGTAAAAAAAGCACATTGTTCCCCATCATTAACTTTCTTCCAACAATTAAATCCTTTAACAGTAAACGTGTTTGATCCTGGCATTCCAAATGGTTTACTTGGAAATAAATAGCAAGGGAAACAAAATACAGTATTTTTCCCTGAATATTCAAGCCACGGATAACTTTTGAACCAATGAGACTGAAATCGACGAGGATGTTTTTTACCAGTCATCGGATATTCAGACATCAAAGGTTGATATGGCCCCAGATTAATGTATGCCTTTCGAATTTCATCTTGTTGATTAACCGAGTATTCCCAAATTTGAGGACGATTACTTGGATCTCTAATTGATAAGCAATGTCGATTCTAGTAAGAGGTTGCTCACTAATCAACGCAAGTTCTTTGTAAACTGAAGCACATTGGGGCTGCTCAACCATAACTTCAACATTATACATTGGAGTTGGTTCACTAGGCTATGAGTTATCAATATTTTTTTTCAAAAAAAGAATCAATTCTTCTTATTTTGTTCATGGTTCAACCTAAAATCAAAACATATATTGTAAGAAAAAATTGATAATTTTGGTGGCTCTGCTAAAAACAAAACATAAAAAAAAATTCAAGCATAATCAAAACAAATCAATAAAATATATCTAATTAATTAGAAAAAAAAATCAATATAACAAGAGTTCAAAAAACAATTGGTAGAACTAGCAGATCTAAAAAAAAAAGGAGCAATAATGGTAGAATTATAAAAAAAGCTCATCAAATTATTAACAAACTTCTCAAAACAAAACAAAAATAGATTTTAAATTTAAATTACCTTGTTTTGTTTGATGAAAGATAAATTAATTGGTGACTCTGTTTCAATCGTTTTGGTAGAAAAATTTTGCTTGTGATTGGTGTTTTTATTTCTCTGTTTGATCGGCTGTAGGATTTATATTAAGGTAAATTGGTCATTCTGTTTTTTATTTCACAAAGTAATGCATTTATATTTTTTTTCTTTTCACGTAGATCAAGAGTAAATTCAACACTTAATTACTGTAATAAGCAATGAAAAAAATTAAAATGTCTTGAGGGGGGCTGGGCTCTTGATCCCCCCTACTTCCGCCCCTGCCTATACATTAGTGTAGATTAAGTCAAAAGGAGTTGTGCTCATTTTTTGCAGAAATAGTTCTTGTAGAAACAGCAGCTTACACCCTGCAATGACCCGCAACATATGGAAACAATTGCACCTTAGTTATTTTCATTTATCAACTCATTCACCAACATCATTACATGGAACAACACGTATACAAGTCTAATAAAATGGATATGAGATTCTATATTTGCTCGTCTCCCTTCTTGAGAACAGGCTTCATAGTTGTTGCATGCATCCATGCAAAAAATGCCTTCACAATCCCACTTTTCATTGTTTTGGCCCAAAATCTTTTTTTGACTAGATTTTTTTTTTAAGGATTGACTCTTCTTTAGAGAAAATTCTTCTACAGCTAATAGTTTTTCTTCTTGCCCAGTAATTATAACATTGATCATGACAATTTCATATCGGAAGAGTTTTTTTGGAAAATAATCTTTAAGGTTAATAGACTTTTTTTATTGCAATACCCAACTCCCACTACTAAAAAATGAGGTTATTAGCATCAGATTTTAGTAACGGATAATTTCATTGCTAAATTCAGTAACAGATTTTCAATGGATTTTATATATATATATATTATTTTTTAATATTAGCAACATGCATAGCAACGGAAAATCCGTTGCTAAAAGCAACATAAAATTTGCAACGGACCATCTGTTGCTGATTGAAAAAATAATTATTTAAATTTTAATATAAAACTAAAATTTTATAGACCGTTGATTAACTTTTACATTATAAAATCTCAACCGTTTATCTCCACTGGTTAATTAATTCTAAACCTGCACCCCTCTTAATTCTAAACCTACACACCCCCTATCTCCACTAGTTAATTAATTCCAAACCTGCACCCCCCCAACAGAAACGTAAACAGGAGCAAAGAAACAAACAGCCAAAAATTAATTAACTTGCAGTGGATCTCTTCATCTCCTTCGTCCCTAATAACATCCATAACTGTAGAAAAATCACTCTCTCTTCATTGATATGATTTTCCTTTATCCCAAACTTTTTATCTACTTCTCATTCGTCTTTAACATCCCTAACTTTTATCTTCATCTTCTTCTCCTTTATCTTAACAGATTCAATCTTTCTCTATAAACCACCAAAAACACAGACCCATGGCAACATCCCACTAGACCCATCATTATCACCATCAAACATCCTGATTTACCCCCTCTCTTTGTATACGGGTTGGGTTTTGCACTCTTTTCTTCAATAATTCAGGTAACAAATTTTTTTTATCGATACTTTGAATAATGGTTTTAGGCTATTCATTTGAGAAAAAAAGGGTTTATGAAATGTTTTTACCATGATCTATAACCTAATTATGCATGTTTAATTGAAAATTTATCAAAACCCCCAATTTAATTTGTAGGGTTACGGTTCATAAATTGTTTGAAAATAACTTTTCTGGGCATAGGATTGTCTTTTTTCTTTCCTTATTCAATGCGAGTTTGTATAAAAATATTAATTGAATGATTTTCATTGACCTTTGAAACCATTTCTAATAAACTTGAAGTCCAGGTTCGTTCTTCTTCCAGATTTGTGATATGCTGGAGAATGAGAAGAAGAATGAAAATGCTGCCTTTGTTTCTTTCTGTGGGGATATTGACTTAACAGCCTTCAGTGAGAATCCAAATTTGAAAGACACATGGGCTCGTCAGGTTCGTGGAGAATGAGGAGAAGAATGAAAATGCTGAATTCCGAGTGAAGGAGGTTGAGTACATTCAAGCAGAGGTAGGTCCCTTTTAAATTCTTTAAGTTCTTTTTTTTTTGTACATTCTGTTTATTCATCTTTTGTTCTCTCTGTTTCTTTAATTTATTTTAAGCTTGCTTATATTCAGCTGAGGGTGTGTTTATTTGTGTTTAGCTTAAATATATCTAGTTAGTGATGTTGACTTCAAAATTGTTGAAGCAGTGTTAGTCCATCTACAACTTTACTTCCACCACAGAGGACCTGTAATCTTTGTGGAATATTTCAAGGTTATGTGGTTTGTTTGACAAGTGGGTTGTTTGCTAAACATATGCATTCTGTCATACCTTTAATTCTAAGGCAATGGTCGACACTAGATACATTTTTAAATTTTGTTGAGTGTGGATTTATTTATTTTCATTTTCAAATTTCTACATATTTCTTTTATCATTTTTTTATTTGTTATTTGAAAAAGGTTTTCCTGCTAGAATCTTTGTCTAATAGGTGTGCCATAAAAATCTCAATAGAAGATTCCGTAATAAGTGATTCTTGACGATAAATTTAACTTTCTTTTTTTGTTTGAATACATATATACAGCTGAAGATAATAAAGTGTCTAGTGGAAAACATTGTGGTAGATATTTCATTTAACCAACTTGGTGGACTGTTCACCCTTTGTTTCCTTGAAAAGGTTAGTGTTTTATCCTAGAAATTGTCTGCTCTTTTTGTCCAAATATTATGATCCTTTTTCCGGACACTTCTACTTTCCCAAATTATTAGTCTGTTATTAGAAAATCACTAATCCTGCCATGCCCAATTCATTAAGCAACCTAAATCAAAACCATCTTCTGGACTTAGCAAATTATTTCTTGAGGCTTGTAGTGCAATATATGCTGTTTTACCTGCTGGACAAGATAATCAAGAGCAACCCTTTTTGTCCAAACACTTCAATGTTATTGATCCTTTGCGTATAAACAACAACCTAGGACACAAATAAAACTCTGCTATGCTGTTTGCCATCAAGTTAAATGTTATTTGAATACCTCTGCTTTTTTACGTTCCAAATTTTATCAAGCAAAGAATATAAGCTGGCAACTATTGTATTCTTGTTTCTCCTAGAATTAACTGGTGGTTGTTTCCAGTAGAGTATTGGAGGTTCTTTTTACATTCCAGCAAGAGTCCCATTCCAGGTAGAAAGACATGATTACTTAATGCTGTTTTTATTTTTATGCTTAGCTTCTATCCATGCCTGCTTCTTCCATGATATATATGTACATGTATCAAGAACAAAGGAAACAATTTTGCATTCCTTCTTTGATATAATTGTGGAGTTTGGTTGATTTTATATTTTCTCAACTCAATAATTATTGATGATAATGCATATATTTTTTCTGGTTTTTAGCATGCCTCGACGAGGATCCATATTAGATTCTAGGAGTGACAAGTCCACTTCATCCAAATTATTTCAAAAAGAGATAAAGAAAAAAGAAGAGGAGATAAAGAAAAAAGATGATTTTATTTTTGAAATAAAATGGCAGATGAATTCCATAAAAGAATATCTTATGAACAATCTTGGATATCATGGTGGGACATCAAATATTGACCAAGGTATGCTAGCACCTATGGCCCCATTAATGCCGCCGCCTATGGCTCCCCAGATAATGACACCTATGGGTCCCACATCTCCACCAATTTATCGACCTTCACCTCAACCACTATATCCTGATTCATCTTACGTCGATCCACAATATCATGGTTCGTCTCCACAACAAGCACCATGATTGTATCTTTTTATTGTATTTCGACTTATTTGCATTAATGCAAGTTTAACTAAATTTTTATTCCATTTATTATTGTGATAAAGACATTTTCCATATTAATTTATGTTGTTTATATATATTCTACAACTTTTAAAATATCCATAAATAATTAATTAAAAAAATTAAAAGTCATTTGGATAAAAATAAATAAATAAATTTAATAAAAATAATATAGTCAGCAACGGATTTTCTGTTGCTAATATATCAGCAACGGATAATCCGTTGCTGATTGATGAATTATTTACAATCAGCAATGGAAAATCCGTTGCTGATATATGAGCAACGAAAAATCCATTGCTAATATGCATCAGATTATCCGTTGCTGATTTGTGAGCATCGGATTATCCGTTGCTGATTTTTCAACAACAGAAATTCCGTTGCTGAAAAATCAGTAACGACAGATCTGCATTCGATATTTTCCGTTGCTGATTCCAATGCTAAATATTTTTAGCAACAAATTTTAGTTTTATTTGCAATGGATTAGTTAGTTGCTAATTACTATATTTTTTAGTAGTGTCCTCCTTCCTTGAATGAGACATTGATCAGCCTTCTCCTTTTAGGATTCATCTATGTCTTAGTCTTGACTACCTCACATTTTTTAATCATCATTTTAGGTGGAGCTACATTAGGAACTAGTAAATTTAGATGACTTAATCCATATTTTCTTCATTTATTTTTTACCGTGATCCATCCTTTATCATCATTCTCATGCATAACCATGTCATTAGAGGATCCCTATCCAGTTAGTTTCACTTTTATGAGACTTTTTTAAGTAATGTTTGGCAAAACATATCTTTTATATTTGTTTTTTTTTGGGAAATAAAAGAAGACCATCCATCTCCTATCATCTTTAGATTCTGAGGATGACTGTAGATCCTCAAGATCTTATGTTATCAATTCATATAATGGTGTTCCTGGATATGACTAAACTATCTTATTTGTCAAATCAACTTCAAATTAAACAGGAAGTGCTTCTTGTGATAGATGATTAGATGAATCATTAGCATCAAAGATAACTTTCATTTTACAAAGCAAGCTTGGGAGAGGAATAGGATCGAAAGATCCAAAGGAAATCATTGTCATTTTTGTACTTGTGGTTTCTTCATCTTTTTCAAGTTGGATTTTTCCTTCATTCTCCAAACAAACTATCAGATCTTTGAGGACAAAACATTTCTCAACAAGATGACTGACTATCTAGTGATACTTACAGTACTTTGGATGATCAACTATATTAATTTCCTCAGACCATTTATGTATAAGAAGTTTAATCAAACTTTATTCTAGAAGTTGATCTAGAATACCGAAGACCTTGGAATAAAAGAAAAGTATCGTTTTTCTTCTAATTGCTTCAAAGTGAACATCTTTCTTTTTTGGGTTTGGTTTTTCTAGAATTTTTCTTCAATCTTTTATTTTGGTTTGGCTTATTGGATAGAAACCTTTATAGGTGTCAGGGAGACAACCATAGCTTCTTTTAATTTTGAAGGCTTTACATCTTTTTTGAATTCTTTGTTTGCTTCCTTCCTCTTACGAGGATCACTTGGGAAATAGCTTTCATCCTTGCTATTTAGATTTCCAAGCCATGGGCTCTTGTAGCAAGCTATTAAAAAATGAATGACATGTTCCCTTTAAGACTATATAACAACTCCCACTACATTTCATAGATGCATATGTCTATGGAAAAGGCTTCACTTATCTTCTCCTTACAGCTAAGGACTAAGTTCCCCCATCTTTCAATACAGTCCAAGACCAACTCTTCTTTTCTTTTCTTAATGATGCAAGTTTTGGAAAGCTTATAGTTCATTAAGTGCTGTAGAAGTAAGTCAGGAACTCTCACTCTAAATGGTCCTAACTGTCTATCTTTCTAGTATGGATCTCAATGTACTAGTCAAAATATACTTCTTTTAAGGATCAAACGAACTGTTTCACCATCAGGTATTCGTAGGTTCCTGAATTGTTACAAGCCTCAATAAAATAAGCAATATGTTACTTTAGATTATCTTTACCTTTAAATTGCAAGAATTTAGGAGGTTGATAGTTTAGTGACATCTTTTTTAATCAATATGTGTAGTGAATGTCTTGACATGCACAAGAGAAGATCGGGGAACACCTTTATATTGGGTATGGATAGTATCCACAATCATATCCTGTAGTTGTTGGAGAGTATATGAGCCTACTGATGATCTAGTAGTGTTTTTAAAGGCATTTTGCACTACTATTCAATCATACTGCTCTTCAAAATATCTTGGCTTTTTAAAGGATCTTGATGAGCATTATTACTAGATAGATTTTTGACCCTTTTGGTGTTTTTAGTGGGTATATTTTGCTTTTCCAGTTGGTCCATCAACATAACAATTTGATCATCCATTTCCTTGATGAATTTTTTCACCTCTTCCATTTCAATAGATATTTGATGAACACGATCCTTAGAAAGTGATGCCTCAACTACTATAACTAGAATTTAAGAGTCAAGGTCAGATGAGTAATCTCCCCATCTTTGTTTGGAAGAAGTTAAATAATGAGATCTAGACTTCAATTGCATGCTTGAATTTGAGTCATATGATGGAATCTCAATCCCTTCTTGTAGATTTGAAAATGGAGAGTTTCCAAACTCATATTTTGAGGAAATTGGTTTTTTTTTTTTTTTTTCTCTTTTGAAGATTTTTCTAAGTGGAGAGACCAACTTGGACTTTTCAAACTAAGTCCTTAGGCGAATGGCTAGTAAAGTATCCATTTTAACACCTTGAGAATTGATTGGATATTTACATGCTCTATGTTTTTTGTTTGGATAACATATCTGTTGACTCGAGAGATGAGAGGAAAGGAGTGTCTCACTAGGTGTGCTAGAAATTTGTACACACAAAATTTCATGTATTAAAAATACACTAAAAAATGGTGTCAAAATCACAATAATAAATTTGATTATAAGAAAAAGTGGAAACTCTTTTGAGGTGTTTTTTGCGTACACGAATCCTAGGTGACGTTTAGTTCAAACGTAGCCTTTTTTCCCTCTTATCTTGAATCATTCTTGTAAGAAACATTACAAAAGATTATCAAATAACAATAGAATTACCGACAAAAAATATTCATTTCATAATTTTTAATTAAAAGAGCGACGAAAAATATCCATCATACATTACCAACATAATTACCAATATAAAATATTTCATCGGTAATTACCAATGGACTTTCTAACATAATATAAATAATTAAAAAAATCAAGAAATATTATATTAGTGATTCCATCAGTAACATGACATGTCATTATTTTCCGATGAACTTACTGAGGGAATAACCACGTCAATTTTTCCCTCAAAGATAACATTAAATTAATGATTAAGTGTTTATATAGTTTGGAGTTAATTAATTGATTTTCTTGTTCACAAATATGGAAGATGTGCGACCGATAACATCGATGATGAAAGCGTTGATGGAAGTACCTTTGTTCCAACAAAGTTAGCTTAGAAATCATCCAGAATGCATGTTTGTGGTTAAGGCTTAGTAGGGAAGTTTAAGGTTAGGACATATATAATCATTACTTTTAGTTAATATACATGTGTTTTAAATTTAAAAATTAATTATTTTATTCAAATGATTATAATGAAAAAATTTTGTGGGATGCTGCAAACTCTAGGGTTACCAGACAAATCTAGAAAAATCATAGTGAAATTAGGTAAGTTTTAACATATCAAGTTTTTTTTTTTTTGTAAAATTGTAATCTTTTAAGTTTAACGAACTTCTGAACCATGTTGCGTGATTTCTAGTATAACACACACACACACACATACACACACCAATGCTAAGCATAGAGTCGAGTCAGATGACTTTGAGGGGTAAAAGAATTTTAGACCTCGCCACATTACTAAGAGTAATTAGAAGAGATATCTAGAGTTATTAACGTTAAAAGTTTTAAGAGGTGGCACATAGTGGGTCCTCAAACATAAACAAGAAGACTCACAGTTTCATTACCAAGCATACCAGTAGGTCACTTCTTTTTATTAACCATGCAAAACACTATGACTATGTTTCATTTTAAAGTATTTTTTCTTAAAATATTAGTGATTATGATTATTACTCAAAATTAACTAATGATTTATTTTCCAGGCTACATAACTTAGGCACGAGTCCAATGGAGTTGTATTTGGAAACACATATGTAGATGGAGGATATAAAGAAAAAGGGTGCAATAGTTCATGAAGAGCCGAGTCGAGACATTTGTTAAACTTTGAAACCTTTTGTATATCTTTTGGACTAATGATTTTTTGCCAACATCTTTAACTTGTTTTTTTTTTTTTTTGTAGGAATAATATAGCACCGACATGCATGCTAAACACCGAGAAGACCCTTCAATCCATCCAAAATACGATCCAAAGTTGTGGTTGGAGGCTGGAGCAACCGATAGATCAAAAATAGAAATCGAGTTTATGATATCTCTATGACTATAGCCTGAGATATGAGGTTGGGCTGTAGTGTATCGGCAATAGGCACCCTAAAATCCAGCTCGAGGCAGCCATAACCAACTATTAAAGAGTTGCTTTAAGAATGAATTAGTGCTTTAAGGGCTAAAATAAAGGCAAAATATGAAGAACAAAGTACGAAGCATTGGAAAAAGATGATGACATCGTTGTCTAGTCATTATCCTCCACTGTATAGACCTCCACAAGATTTTCCTCCCCCCGCCCCCCCGCCTCCATCTCCACCTTCACCTTTAACTACTTTTTAATGTATATAGATATTTGTAATTGATTTTTATAGTAAAATTAATAATAGAAAATGTGTTCTTCAATTTAATTTAGTTATTCAATGTTGTTTAATGTGAAGTTGTGTGATAGTATCTCAAAAAGAAAAAAAATAAATTACTAAAATACCGACAAACAAATATATTATGTCAGTGATTTTATCAGTACAATAAGCCTATTTCTTTGGAAAATTATAGAGAGTTATTAATCATTTTGATATATACTGACATATTTACTGACATAATATATTTGTAGGTGAGTCTGATAGTCAATCCATCAGTGAGACACAATATATTACCGAGGGGGTACTCCGTTGGTAATATTTACCGATGGATAGCCCGACAGAAAATAGTCGGTGCCTATTTTTATCACCGACACTAATATTTTTTCAGTCCATTCGTCGTTATTTAAATCACGAATGAATTACTAAAGGACTTGAATCTCTGATGGGACACTCACCAATAATACGTTTCCATTAGTAAATCTATTGATGATATTTATACCGATGAAATACAACTTTTACACCGATAAAATATTTCATCGGTGTAAATTATTTTTTTTGGTTGTGAAAGTGACTCTAAAAAATATTGACTCTAAAAAATATAGAATGTTTGTGTTTATTACTTTCTTAAAAATTCTAAAGCTATTTAAAATAAATTACAATCTTATTCTTTGTTATTATTATCATCATCATATAATTGATCGCTTTATTAAAAACCAATAAATAATATTACACATAAATTGAATAATTTAAACCGTAAACAGATCCGATCCATTATATTATAAAATTATTTTAAAAAGATTAATCTTCCTAAAACATTTCATCTTTTTTCTATGATTTGGTTATTTTTTTTTGTATTATATCATGTAAAATAATAAATTTAGTTTAGAATAGTATCGAAATGTATTATCAACAATGAGGGTATATTCGTTACAATATCAAATTTTACTTGCCTGTTGATCGGAAGAGTTTCAATCTTATATTAAATCATTATGAAATAATAAACTAAGTCTAGGATTTTTTGAAAAGTTCCATTCTATAATAAGATCTTATGAATTAATTAATTAATTAATTTTATGATATTTTTGAAATATAGGTAATTAATGAGAATATATTCCTTACAAATTAAAACTTTTTCCCTAGTTTTTGAAAAAAAATTATATTCCTCACGTTAAACTAAAGAATCACTTTCTCAAACTAAAAAAGTTATAGAAAAGTGAGATTTTTGGGAAAATTGGATTCCTGAAATAAAATAAATACAATAATATTTGCACAATTTAATTTCTGGCTCATTTTTCCATCCAATTTCGTGAATCAAACGTTATCTTTATGTATGATTTCTTTTAGACAAATGTCAAATAACATTTTCATATCTGAACTCCATTGATTTCTTAAGTTTTAAGAAACAAACAAAATAGAAACTTTTTCATAAACCAGAAATAGAAAACAAAATCCTCCCTTTATTCAAATTCTAGCAATATCCATACCTTATTATTGTTTTTATGTTTTAAAAATATTTTTTAAAAAAATTATATTTTTTAATTTTTTTAAAATTAATTTTTTAATATTTTCAAATCGTTTTAACATAATAATATCAAAAATAAATTTTTAAAAATAAAAAAATATTGTTTCGATATATTTCTAAATAACCACAATCATGATACAAAATAGGCTATTCTTCTGCCCATAAAAGCAGAGTTTTTAAACCTGGTCCAGTAGTCGACTCAGCCCAAGGCTCGGGTCAAGGGTTTTGCTCGGGTCACTGGGTCAATTCTATTTTTTTTATAAATCAAAACGACATCATTTTGGTTCAAAAATAAATAGTGAACGAGTTACAACTAGGTTTTTAACCGGGTCTTACCGAGTCCACCGAGTCATCAGGTCAATTCGTTGGGTCAACCATATTACTCGGGTTTCTGAATTTTCTTATTTTTTTAAACTCGGTTTGATCCTAGCCTTTGATTAATCAAATTCTGAGTTAACCTATTAGGCTAGAAGAATTTTAAAAGTATGCATAAAAGTAGGTGTAGCATGAGCTTGGAAAAATCGGCGAGGATGCATTGATCACAGAACATGTGCAGCTGTTCCAAGATGCAATTGCAATGGCATGATGTATGGCCATCACGTTATCGATCAGTGTCCAATTTCTCATTTGTTTTATTACATTATTCCAACGTTGTAAGGAAGAATTATAAAGCCATTTGTTTCTGTTAGTTGATATATCAAATCAAAGAAACTTTACAAGCTATTGGACTTTCTTTGAGCAGAAATTGTCTTTTAAAAATTTTACTTGATAGCGATTATTTTTTGAATTATTTTTATTTTAAAATACATTAAAATAATTTATATATATATATATAAATAATTTTAAATAAAAAAATTCTAAATTCTTATGGAATATGTTTTGGGCTTCCCAAAGGACGCCTGTGACATTCCCGTGCTATCAAAATAAAATAATAAAAAAAGAAATAAGTATAGTTTGAGGCCACCTGTTTCCTTGTATTTAATTTAATTTTTTAATAATTAATGTTTGCTTATGTAAGAAATATATTCCCAAGATCCTAGCAATCCCCATCAACACCAGTCCACCCTCTCTAATAGCTGTATATTTAAAATTCAAAACATTAAATCTGGAGAAGTATAGTTTAATTAGTTAAATTTAAAATTTATTTTTTAAAGATTATCAATTTAAATTTATTATTAAAAAAGTTTATATAATTATTAATCCCCATCAACACCAGTCCACCCTCTCTAATAGCTGTAAATTTAAAATTCAAGACATTAAATCTGGAGAAGTATAGATTAATTAGTTAAATTCTAATTTTTTTTTTAAAGATTATCAATTTAAATTTTTTATTAAAAAAGTTTGTATAATTATTAATTTTAAAATCTTAGTAATTAATCGAGTTATATACCATCTTACTTAAATACTCACTTTAATAATAAAAAAAAAATTTCAAATATTTATAAGAAGAAACCAAAAGGTTACTCCCCTTGCAATCAAACCAAGAAAACACTCCTCGAGAGAATCATTCATCCAATAAAGAAGCTACAAATCAGCACAAATAACAACAGCTTCATAGTTTGTAACGTTCAGTCTCTCACATTGTGCATTAACTCGATCGCTTCTCATTGTCCCACTCTCCCAGCTCTGTCTTTTTTCTTTTGTGTTCTTACGTCCACTACTGCACCACAGAAAATCTTTTTCTTTGAGGTGTAGTCCTAAGTGCCCGTTTTCTTTTTTTCTGAAAATGGATCCTCCACTTAGTCCCACTGCTTTCTCTGATGGACTTAAGGTAATAAGTTTCCCGCTAACTGTTTGAAACTAAATCAGTTCTTGTAATATGTACACATCTTGTGTCCATGCATTCATTTCTTTCTTGTTTTGGGGTTAAATCTAGTTATTTAGCTGTTGTCTTTGATATTTTGTGTATAGAGCTGTGCCAGGACTTTGTGGGTTGTTTAGGAACCTAGGATTTGTGTTGGGATTGTTGTTTTTGAGTTTGCAAGAGCAGCTTCAATCAATCCACTCACGTTCCATCTTGTTTGATTTTGAGTAGTGATGACTGATGAGAAAGGGCATATCACTATATAAGCAATTATAAAGTTATAGAAAAAAGATCAAAACTTTTTGGTGTGATATTGAGATGAGATGTGAATTGTTGCACATTTTGTTACTTGAGAATTTGCTAGTTGGATAGATAAAATAATAGTGGTAATATCAATTTTCTTTTTGATTGATGGGAATTCTTAGTGATTTTTGTTGTGGTTTGTTTAAATAAAAGATCTAGTCTTTATAGATTGGCTGCTTAATTCATTTCATCTATTATTAAAATTGCTTTGATTTTCATGAACAATGATGTTATTTTTTTGTTTATCTGTTCCTTGTATATTGCATATACTGGAGTTGATTATTAACATTTACAAAGAGGGCTATGTTTGCTTGGAAGCTACATTGTTATTTTCTCTCTCCCTGCAAATGTTGCTTGGTCTGCCGGTGGCAATTTTGTTGCATATGGTCTGCCATCTCTTGTTTGAATACTCTCCAACGCATTCGAAAAATTAATTGATGTTCTGAAAACTGTGCTTCTTTTAGGAGAAAATAGAAGGAGGTTCGCTGCAATTGATGCTGTTACAGTACAAATTGGTAGGAAGATTAGTTAGTTAGTAGGAAAAGTAGTACTTTTGGGAAGATTCACATGGCTGGTTAGTAGTCTTTAGATACAGCTAGCAAGTCTACATGTTTTGAATTAGCTATAAAAGGACTTGTGCATAGGATTGAAGGGTATCTTTTGCCATTTGTGATTCCTTCTCTCTGAATACTCTTTTCTAATATTCCTTCTTCCCTTTTCTTTGTGGACTGAATCCATTATTGGGTCAGCATTTCTTCATAAAAACCTCACCTATATTACCTAAACACTCCATCTTCAAATTGGACCGTATGCTCGCTTTACAGGATTTATCCCAACATGTTAGTGGATAGCAGGACTGACCAAAAGTCAACACCGATTTGCTTTTATTGGGACATTTTGTAATTGCAACATGCTGTCATTCTAAAGTACGTGCTTGCTTAATCAATCAGATGGGTTGTAACTTTGGTCTGTTGTTCTGCATGTATAGACATGGAAATCATAGAATTCGTCAATGCTGCGTCCTTTCCATTTGCATTTATTTCCATTTGAAATCGTAAATGTGCTAATTTCTCTGCCATGTGAATCTTTTTCAACAAAAAAATCAGAAGTTACTACTTGCTGTTCTGTCTTCAGATTCTGACTGATCCAAAACTGTGTTTGCATTAACCTTTTTACATGTTCATTCTTACAGAAGGAAACCTGGAGGCATTCACTCATCCTGTCATTTCAAACTCTAGGAGTTGTGTATGGTCGCTTGAGCACTGCTCCATTATATGTTTTTGGGACAATTCAAACGACAGATTTCAAATCAAATGAGACTGCATATGAATACTTCTCTTTTATTTTCTGGACTCTGACTGTTGTTTCTTTACTTAAGTACGCCTTCATTGTACTCAGGGCTGATGATAATGGAGAGGGTAATGATCTCTGATAACTGTTAAACTCTGGATCATTTAAAAATTGATCCTATCATGAAATGTTATTTACTTCAACAAGTTCTCGCAGGTGGTGTTTTTGCCCTGTACTCATTATTGTGCAGGCATGCTAAAGTGGGCCTGCTTCCAAATGATAGAAGCACCAAAGAGGTTATGCAACATGAAGAAGTAAGCACTTTGAGGGGAAAAGTTGAATCAAGAGCAAGAAAAGCCATTAGAAACCACAGAAGTAGTCATTATTTGATGCTGTTCACAGCATTATTTGGTGCATGCATGATAATTGGGGATGCGGTGATCACCCCATCTATTTCAGGTTAGGCATTCTTAAATCTTGATCAACTTTTATTTTTCAGAGTTAATAGCTTGATAAACCTTAGTTCCCTCCTGTACTCCCTTATTATTGTTGTTCCCTTTTTCCCAGTGTTATCAGCTTCATCAGGTCTTCAACGTTCATTATCAAACATTAAATGTAAGAGCTAGCTCTATGAATGTACACATCGTTCTTTTCATATTTGATTATAGCCTCGATATCCTTCATAATTTAATTTGCAAATTCTGTTTCCCTTCAGATACCTCCTCGACAGATGCAGAACAAACCATATCAGATGATTTGAAAAAATGTAAGAGGTTTACCATGAAAATAGTTTGGTGAATAGGATGAAAATTTCTTCTTCAGCAACCTTGTGCATTTCCGATGAAAACCAGTTTAATCTGCAGCATTTGGAAATTTGATTGATCTCTGAAGGATATCTATAATTGTTTTCACTTTGCTTCCACTGGTATTGCACATTATTAATCTTTTCTTTTGATGAAAGAAAAATTAATAACAATATATTCCATTATTTTGTGTCATGATATTCTGTTTAAGCAGTTCTGAATAGCATGTCCCTTTGGACATAATCGCATATACAATGTGGCATTTTCATTTCTATGTGTGTATAGAACAATAGCCATATATATATATATCTTGGTAAAGCTAGAAGCTTTATATTAAAAGATATGCTTTTATTTAACCATATGTATCTTTTAATGCAAGCTCAAAAGCATACATGTTCTCTAATAACATGATATTAATGATAATGCTTTATATTTCCCTTTCAAGATTAGTAGTTTCAAATACCTGAAGATTGAACTGTTCAGAATTTTAAATCTCTTTTGATGATCATATGGAAGTTGTAGTATTTTGATTTTCATTCTCCCTTTATTCATTAGGATCTGCCAAGATTTTGCTATCTCAGTTACTGACCGGCTTCCATGATATGGGTTTTTTCAGATGTACCGGTTCCCTCTGCATGTGTTATAACAGTAGGCCTTTTTATACTGCAGTACTATGGGACTCATAAAATTGGGTTCATGTTTGCCCCAATTGTCACTATATGGCTCCTGTTTATTAGTGGAGTTGGTATATATAATGTATTCCGCTGGGACCCTAAAATCTTCTCTGCAATCTCCCCAGCGTATATGTATAGATTTGTAAGAAAAATCAACAAAGCCAGTTGGAAGTCACTGAATAGCATTCTTCTTTGCATAGCAGGTCGGCTAGCATGTTCTTCATTATATACTAAGCTTTTTTGTTGTTTTTCTTTTGTCTCTGAACATGCTGTTTTTGGTAGTGCCAAATTGTGTTAACCTCTTCATCTGACTATTTATCCTGCAGGATCAGAAACAATGTTTACAGATCTAGGTCATTTCTCCAAGAGATCAATCAAGGTATTGAAAATAGCTCAATATTTGTTGCCGTTTCTCAATTATACAGAATCTGTACAGAATTACAATATAACTTTTGCTTGGTATCTCTGATGCAGATAACATTTGTCTGCTTGATTTATCCCGTTCTAGTTTTATGCTATGCTGGTCAAGCTGCATTTATCTCTAAACACTGGAATGGCACTGAAAATTTTAATCATCTAAGTGAATCTGTACCTAGTAAGTTTTTCACTGATGTTTTATGTTGTTTGATGGCTGCATCACCTGGGATTTATGTTTCTAATTTGTGGAAACCATTACAAATACAGAACATCTTCGTCATGTCTTCATACTGGTATCTCTGCTTGCTTCAGCTGTAGGAAGCCAAGCAACAATAACAGCCAGCTTCTCCATAATAAACCAGTGCCTGGCACTTGGTTGTTTCCCTAGAGTTAAAGTTATACATACATCAGATAAGCGACTTGGGCAGGTTTATATTCCAGATGTCAACTGGTTATTGATGGCCCTTAGTCTCTCTGTCACTATTGGTTTCCATGACATAACGAGGATTGCAAATGCAGCAGGTATTTTCCGTCAATATTCTTTTCATTCCCTTTTTCTGAAGCTCCGAGGTTCTAAGATCCTTGAATAAGATGACAATGTTCTGTAGGAATTTTTTGGAGCACAGTGAAGTAACCACTTATAGTTAACAATTTTTGAAATACATTAGGGTAAGGAGAATATGAATTGATTACAAGATAGTGGGTGGGGCTATAGATTTCCTAGTGATGTCAAGCATTCATTTTCTTGGATGTTACAACATTTAAAGTAGCTATTCATAGTTTGCAAATTATTGCCATATTTAGGAGCATAAACAATAGATGCTTAATAGAACATTAGGTGCTTGGATAAAGTTTTCTCTGATTCTTCGAATTATTTGATGGTCTAATCTAATGTATGCTGGTTAAATCTCCATACAGGTATGGCAATAGTTTTTGGGATGATGGTAACGACTTGTATGATGTCACTTGTGATCGCTCTGTACTGGGAGAAGAGTTTGTTTGTATCTGGGTGCTTCCTGATGTTCTTTGGTTTCGTTGAGGCTGTATACGTATCGGCATGTATGCTGAGTTTTCACAAAGGAGCTTGGTATCTATTTGTTATTTCTGCAGTTTCTTTCACTATAATGCTTGCTTGGCATTACGGAACTATGAAGAAATATGAGTTTGATTTTGAAAACAAGGTTTCGACTGAATGGCTTACGGATTATAGCCCAGGCCTAGGAGTTTCCAGAGTACCCGGAATTGGTTTAATCTACACTGATATGGTGACAGGAATCCCAGCTTTTTTCTCACATTTCATCACAAATCTTCCAGCATTTCATCAAGTGCTGATCTTTGTGTCCTTCAAGCCCCAACCAGTCCCTTGTGTGCCTCCCCGTGAGCGGTATCTTGTAGGCAGAGTTGGTACCGAAGATTACAGAATTTACAGATGCATTGTGAGGTATGGGTACTGTGATCAGATAAGAGACACAGATGATTTTGAGGAACAGATTATTAGCTCAATCGGAGAATTCATTTCCTTAGAAGAAAGTGATTGTGAATCTCTGACTTCTCCTGAAGGAAGAATGATGATTGTTGGGAAGCCATTGGTGGACAGAAATGCACTGATTCCTATGCATGATACCACCTCATTTGCCGGCTCCACAAATATAGCTAACAATGAAACTCTGGCAAGTCCATTAGAAGATTTGATCGAAAGAAAAACTCCGGTCAGAAGAAAAAAGGTTCGATTTCTAATGCCAGAAGGTAGTCCTAGAATGCGGGTATCTGTCAGGGAGGAGCTACAAGAATTGATTGATGCCAGGGAAAGTGGCACCGCATATTTCCTAGGTCAGTCGCATTTAACAGTGCGTAATGATTCAAACTTTTTGAAAAAATTCCTGATTATGGCCTATGTTTTTCTTGATAAAAATTGCCGAGAACCTCCAGTGGCATTGAACATCCCCCATGCTGCTCTCGTAGAGGTTGGCATGGTGTATATTATATAAACTGGATGTATGGTATGAAACTTTGTATACTGTTTCTGTTTGTAGAAGAAAAAAAGAAAAACAACATAGAACTAGTATTTCTTGTCTCATCCTATCAAATGCACTTGGGATCAGTAGATTCCTCACTTTTCCATTACTATTTGTATCGAGTTTGTACAGCGAACCTTTTTTTTTCTTTGATAAAGAGCGCAGGGAACCTAAAAGGCACAGAATTATCCATAAAGGTATGATTTACAAAACCATTGATTCAAGAATACTGACACCATTGATCACTGTCATCAACTCTCTTCCCTATCATCATAACCCAATTTTAAATCCCAAAAATATTATTTTATAAAAAAATACATTTTTTTATTAAAAAAATAAAAAATAAAATCCAAAAATATTTTCGGGTTACAAGAAGATAAGTTTTCGAGTTGCAATAGACCAAAATAACTAGAATGAGATATTTTGATGTGATAGGCCGAAAAGAAAGACTTAACATAAAAAAATGGAGGTCGAAATCCAACTTGATCAAAATTAAAAGAATTAATTAAGTTCAATGACTTAATTTAACTTCTAATAGGTTTTATGTATTCAATTGAGAACTCAATTGAAAAAAAATTAAGTTTGGAGGCCTAATTTGGATCAATTCATAAAGATAGAAAGATCAGGGACACAGTTGAAACTTGAAAAGGCTAAATTGGTGCAATTAAGGGTTCAATTGAAAGAAATTTAAAGATTGAAGGCTTATTGAGGGTCGGATCGAAGAATTTCAAAACCAAGGACCAAAATGCATAAAGTGCGTGAGTTCAGGGACTAAAATTAATCAAATTAGGGGTCTACTTGAAAGAAATTAAAAGTTTGATGGTTGATAGGGATGAGATTGCATAATCTGGAAGCCAAGGGGTGTAATTACCAAAATTAAGAAGTTTCACGTCAATTAATAATTTATATGCTTAAATTGGAAGGACAAAGACTAAATTGAGTTTTTTTTTTTTTTGTAAAATCTTATTTAAAACATTTAATTTTTAGGATTTAAATGAATGATGTGTCACTCATACTGTAATAAAGAAATGAGTGACATGTCGTCTGACCGTTTTATCATCTCCTTCAGTTGAGAAGACTGATTAAGTTGCAATTTTTAGGAGAATGAACATAACATTTCTGACCATCTCACAGGCTCCAACCACCACCACTCGACTTAGAAACATCTTTTCTATAAGGATTAGCTATTCGCATCACATGTTTGTACCTCATTTGACTTAATGAACTTAATAACATCTTGTTTCTGATCAGCCACCTCTACATTGGTAGATTCAAGCTGATCGAGAGCTAAACCTTTCAATCAAACAAGAGCAATTACTTTTTAAACACAGAAGGCATAGACTTAGTTTTCCAATTGTGAAATTTATCTCCATTTGCCAGCTTCCTCACAAAAGCTCTTGTAAGAATCTCCCCAACTGTGTGAATAGACAATTGAGGTAACATTTCATCCTCCACTTTAACTTTTGTCTCCACATTTTATCCCTTATTCTCATTCTCTAAAGTGTTGATGTAGAGGTCAGTTATCTTTATCACTTCATCATTAGATCTTATCACTTGAGCATGCTTTGGGAAAGTTACTTGGAGGGGTGTGATTGTCAGTTTTTTTGTTTTTTGCTCTTTTCTTTCAATTCTTGCTTCTTTATTAATCCTTGCAACCCGTCTATAGTCATCTTTATAGTTTTATATCCAAGTTTGAGCAGTTAAATCTAATAAGTGAGAAGAGTCTGACAACAATTTGTCACTATTAGCTATACCAGAGCAAAATAGCTAAGGTGTATAACAGGTGGGTCAGACCAAGGGTACTCAAAGAGAAAGACCTTATATTGAAAAAAATCTTGCCAATCTCAAGAGAAGACCAAAGCAAAGAAGCGCCAAACTATGAAGGACCATATTTGGTGAAGAAAGCTTTTTCTAGAGGAGCCTTGATATTGACCAAAATAGACAGAGATGATTTACCTAAACTTGTAAACTCTAATGTTGTAAAGAAGTATTATACATAATGTACTATGTCGATGAATCAATAAAGATCAAAGTTTGGCTAGGAATTTTTTGGGGTATTTTTCTCTGTATAAACTAAAAAAAAAACTTTGAATAGCCTTTCACATGATCTCATAGGCTAAAAAAAATTATTTTTGTAAAAAATAAAACAAATTTCAATAATTGTTTTTTAGGAAATCAAAGGTATTAGTACAAATTCAGAGGTTAAATTAGTGTTCTTTTTTAACAAGCGAGTTTTGAGAATTTAAGTAATCTTCTAGTGAGGTGACCAAATGCTTAGAAACCTAAAAAATAAATGAAAAACCATTCCAACTAACTTTGAAGCCGATTTTTAGTTAGCTAAATAATGATTCATAATTTAATTTGTAAATTGTGATGGAAACTATTTTTCATGTCCAACTAATCACAATGGATGAGAGCAAAATTTACTGATCTTAAATGCATGTATTTGAGATGATGAAAGCCAATATTTGATAATTATTTCACAATACTTGAAAAATATCTTTTGTAAGTTCCCATTGAACTTAGTAAAATTTTTCTTTTAAAAAAACCCTAACTTGGATCACACCCCATACTGGGGGCAAGTATGGGGATTATAAAAATAATTTAACCTTAGAATTATACAAAATGATCCTCAATGATCAATGAAAATACCAAAAGTGCCTAAATAAAAGCTGGGGGCATGTAGAGATTCAAAAAGGTTGAGCATGCTGTGCAAAAAAAAGAAAAAGAAAAAGAAAAAGAAAAAGAAAAAAAAGATCATTAAAAATAAAAATAACGAGAATGATGATGATGATCAAAATCAAATGAAGAAAACAAAGACAAGTAATCCAAGCCTGACACTAGGGGCAAGACAAGATCATTTTACAAGATAAAGCTTACGGTTTGGGAGGCCATCAACCAAAATGAAAGGAAAGAAAATTTAAAAAGCCTGGGAATGAGCGCCAATGATTCTTAGTCCCGAGAGCCCTTAAATATCTCTTGAGCCTATAAATTTCATTTTCTTTTATAATGAAAAGCAAAACTCACTTTATGCGCCTTATAACGTCCTTTCTAATCAAAAGCAAATAATTTCAATTGATAAACAATGCTCTTGTATGCAAAATGAGATCTCCAAAATATTATAGTTATGTTTTATTATTCATACAAGTAAAATAAATGTTTCAAAGATTTTTTCTCTCTCAAACTCTTGAGTTGAAACTCAAGCCCTTTAACTAACAAATCATAAAAATAAAGGTCAGCTCTTATTTTTATGAAGAGAAAAACCAATAATTAGGAGAACATTTGAATAGTTTTTAAAGGAAGATTTGTTTTGAATGACTAGGGTGGGCATACAATTTATTAAATAACAAGCAGTGGAAAAATCATCATCTCATGAATGGAGGGTATAAAATGTTCACTTAGTCTAGTAAATAATGTCCATATCTCTAGTTTGTTATTACATGTTTAATAATGTTTCCAAGCATTTTTTTTCTATCACATTGATTATGGTTTTGGTTTCAATTAATACATAAAATGTTGTTATTATTGTTTAAATCTCACTTAAAGTTGTTGTTAATGCTACTGGATGACAATAAAATATGTTTGTGACTGATTTTGATAAGATAAAATGGTTTTTGTATTTTGCCAAATATAACAATAGATGTTTAATGTCTTTTTAGGGCTTGATGATGCATGTTATAGGTTCCTGGGTTTTATTAAGTTCTTTTAAGTGTCAAGATGTCAATTTTAAATCTCACATTGTTGAATGTACTTGTTGTTTAGCTTTGATAGTTTTGAAGATTGAAACCACATGCTTGTTTCTTTGATTTATTGTTTTTTGTTGTTTGTTTTGGTTTAAGCATGTGTCACTATGGTAATGTGATTTGTGTGAGCAAAAGATAGTAGGTTTAGAGGTCTAAAAGGCCATTTTCTGGATTTGACAGCTTGTTCTTCAATACTGGGTTTGCTGGGCAATGTTCTTTATATTCTTGGAAAGAACATGCCTTAGCCCCATGTTTTGGACCAATTTTGGTCCAATTCTTTGCACTAAACCATTCAGGCAACTTAATTAGTCAATAATCTAGAATTTATTTGCATCGTTAACAAGATTTTAAAGGTTTTAATCCTAAAGTTTCAGTTTTGAACCGATCTCATTTTAACAAAATCGTGTTGATTCTTTGATAATCAAAGTGAATGGATGATAGATTATTGATCTTTGCATGATTTTCAACATGTTTGTGGTCTTGGTTTGATCATATCTGGTCGGGGTTAGGATTCATGTTTTTGGATTCAGGTTTGAATGTTGTTCGTGTTCTTTTCAAGAATATTTGTCTTAGCTACGTGATTTGACTTGTTTTGTTTTATTTCTTTGTATCTGCATCTTCGTATGACATTGTTAGCTAATAATCTAGGGTTATTTTTCATTTATAACGTGTATTTCAACATTTTAATTTTAGGGTTTTAGTTTCGGACTGAAACCTTTTAGTGGCCAAGTTGTGAAGATTTAATGAAAATTGATGTGAATGAACTTATAATTCTTGATCCTTTAATGATTTCCAACCTTTCTATGCTTTTGATTTCATGTAATCTGGTTTGGATCAGTGTTCATGTTGCTGAAATTTGTTTGAATGTTATTTGTTTTTTTATGTGTTTGATTCGATTTGACTAGGAAATTTTGAGTTTTTATTTTTGTTCCTGGTTTGTTTTTGGGTCAAACTCAAATATTTAGTTCGGTTTATGGTCGAATAAAATTTTTTAAGTCAACCAGATCAGGTCAAATGACCAAAGCCTTGTTTTGTTGACAATGTTTTTGCTAAAGGTGTTTTTGGTTTATGAGTGTGTTTGAGAAACACCCTCTTAGATTTATTATGCAGTTTTATTACAAAGTAAAATGGGTTTTTCCCAAACAAAACCTAAAACAAAATAAAAAAATATGAAAAATATTTTTTTTCTTGTATATGACCGAAAATCCTTAAAATTATTTGAGTATTTTTTTTAAATAAAAAATACTTTGGCATTAAAAAAAAGATATTGCATGGATTTTACAATAAGTTTGTAAAATTTCATAGGATTGTGACCTATATTTCAAAAGTATTAAATATTTATTTTTGACAAGAAGAATATATTATTCACTTGTAATAGAAGGATAAAAAAACCTAAAAATGATTAATATCCAAAATATTATTAGGGATAATAATTTATTATTACTCACTTTAATTTAAGGATGAAAAACCTGTATGAGGTTAATATTCAAAATATTATTGGTAATAATAGAACTGATTCACTCATAGTATAAGATTAAAAAAAATGCAAAGAATTTTTATCTGAAATATTATTTGGAATGACGCGATATCCAAAAATTTCAAGTTTATCCCTAAAAAACCTCAATGATAATTAAGAACATTTCACCATTCCAAACCAAATTCTTGACCTAGGAACACAGAGTTTGTTCATCGTAGCAAACCCACCATAGTGGACTGATAGAAATAGAAACATCATCAAATCATAGCAATAAATAAATAAATAATAATATCAGTCCCTAGCCTAGAATCTCCAAATGACAAGTTAGGGCTCATGGTAACCATAATATTAGATGACAACTCCCTTATCAAACTAAAGACCATTCTAGATCACAATCTGAGAAGTGTTATCGCGCCCCTACGAGGAGGGTACGACAAGGGAAGAAGAAGGCATGATTGGGATCAAGAAGAAAGGACGTGAATCACTTTTAGCTCTGATACCATATAGAATGAATATGCTTGAGTGTGTTGCTGCCCTACTTTAATCCGTGAAGACCTTTGTATTTATAATAAGTGTAGTTACAAAGAAGATAGAATACAAAGTAATGGCTAATACAAACTAATCAATATCTACATTTAAAGTAAATAATCATTATCTATACTTTGGCTGAATTATATTTGAATTTGAATGCTTTTCTGTTTCCTAAATATATAGGTTGGAACTTGACTTATCATGAGTTGAATTTGTTGAGGGTAAGATATCTCTAAAAAGAATGAAGGACCATCATGATAAACATATGATACTAGAGATGATATTGATCAGAATAATAATTTTGATATGAAATTAATAACTACCTAATACCTTAGGGAACATATTATTAGAATTAGTTTTCAAATCTAGAATAATATGAAGAAGTCTAGAATAATGTGAAAGTGAGTTTTTCAAAAAAAAAAAAATAGTTTAGATATTCTAGGTGCATATATGTAAGTAATAATGTTATCCTTAAAGTATTTCTAGAATTGTTCTTAGACAAGTATAAATGGATGTATTAAAAGGACTGTAATTTAAGTATAAGTTATATGATTTCCTCTTAAAAGTAATATAATATGAAAATGAATTGTCTCTCACCATGCTCTCTATTTTATTTCTCCTTTCTCTAACTGATTTCTAACATAGTATTAGGATCAAGTTTCCCTAACAATTCTAATATGGTATCAAAGCCTAAGTTAGGTTCGACCCCTAACAACTAATGGTGGAGCTTGTTCTGTTTAATATGACTTTTGAAGGATTAAAGCATATGTGTATAATAAATGAGAGAAATCCTAAAAGCAAATAGGTAGTAAATCTAAGAGAGTGGGTAGAGAAGTGATATCCAAAGAAAAAAAATGGAGTTGCGGGATGACAAAGCCCTACTAGAGAATTAAAACCTTGCATTAGGAGAGAGATAAAATAAGTCAAAAGAAGCTTAGTATAAGATGATAAGTTCTTGCATAAGATATAATATGGTACAAAAGAGACCACATGTGAAGAAGAGAAAAGAGAGCTTTTTTCTATTAAAAAAAGATAGAAAATAACCAAAAATCCATGATAGAAAAAGAAAAGCAACTATTAATGAAAAGTGAACCAAATATAAGGTCTACTTGAAATAGCTAAATCTTAAAAGAGTGATGTGTGGCTAAAAAAATGTGACGATTAAAAAAGGAAAGAAGAGGAAAGACTAAGAGGAGCTATGTAAAAGTACATACAGTTGCTAAAGAAAAAGAGATCGAAAAGATACAATGAGATGCCATTAGCAAACCATGATGAAAAGAGATAACTCAAGATGAAGATACAGAAATGGTGACAACAATGTAGCTGTAAAAAAACAAAAGAAAAAAGGAAAAAAAGGTTTCAAAAAAGGTGTAAAGGTAGCACCTAAAAATTGTTTTTTCAAGCATCATCTACATATTTTATAAATTTCAAGAATTGTATCTTTAAAATTAAGGGAAGTGTTGGAGTTAAATTTAAAATCTAGAATACTATGAATGAGTTTAGAGTAACGTTGAAGTAATTTTTTCAAAGAATTAATTTTAATTATTCTAGATACATGTATGTAAACAAGTGATGATGTTGTTATCCCTTTATTGTTCTAAAATTTACCTTAAACTAATATAAATAGATGTATTATCCTTAAACTAAAGTAGTATAAATAGATGTATAGAAAATATTGTAATTTAAGTTCGCAAATTATGTAGCTTTCTCTTGTAAACATGACATGAAAGAGAGTTCTCTCTCAAACACGCCTAATTCTCCTTCATATATATATATATATATATATATATATATATTTTGGCGGTGCACTATTGATTTTTTTATTATTAATTTTCGACACTCTTAGATTTAGATAATGGATCATTTTGAGAAATATCATAATTTAAAAGGGATGATATTGATAATAAACATAATTATATTTGGAAAGAAAAATAATTGATTCTTAAAACATTTTGAGAAAACAAATCAAGGCAATATCTTTTGGATTGTAACTCAATCAATACAATCATTGATTACAGAAAAAATCAAGTACCACATCAAAAAATAAAATAAAGGATTTTGAATAATTGAAGATTGTATAATTTATTTCTATAATTGCTTTGTTGTATTTCTAAATATACATTTTAATTGATTGATTGTAATTACGAATCTTATCAATAAAGTTTTTTATTTTTATTTTTAACATGTTATCAGAGTAGACAATCTTTTTGTGATCTGTTCTTTAACTTTTTATTGCCTTATAGGCAGGTAACACTATTACTCATTGCTGCTCGCCGACCATTAATTTCTTTTAGTGTTTATTTACTTTCTTTTGTTAATCTTTTTTTCCCCTTTTTTCATTCTATAATCACCATGCATCCCTTACAAGAAAATCAAATTACTATCAATCTATGTTTGATTAAGTGATTTAAACTATAATCCTATAATTTACTATCCTTGTTTTTGCTACCCTTAAAATCACAATTTGAAGACTATTTTTTTTAATTATGCCTTTTATGATATTTTTCTTTCCTATAAAGTATTAACTTCATGTTATATTTTTCAAATTACAAACTCGAGTAAAGTTTGAATTGTTTTTTAGTTTAAAGAGAGATATATATTGTCTCGTAGAATTTCTTTTTTCTTTAGTTGACTTGAATAGCCTTGGCCTATTGAGGTTATATTTCAAAATGATCATCAAGATTTCAATATTATATTTAAATATAGATATCAAACTCTAGAAGATTTTTGTTTAAAATCTTAATAAGTTTGAGGGGACATGAGAAAACAAATTAAGATAATATATGTTGGATTGTAATCAAATCAATACAATCAAGTACCACATGCATCAAATGATAAAATCAAGTATATTTATATTTAAAAATAATATTAAAATATGGAGGATCATTTTGAAAAATGACCTCAATAGACCAAGGCTATTCATGCCAATAACAAAAATTTTGTAGGACAATATATGACTATCTATGGACCATAAAAAAAATCTAAGTAAAAGTTTATTTGAGAGTTTGTAACTTGAAAAATATAACATGAAATTAATATTTTATAAACAAGATATATTCCATAAAAGACATAAAAAAATAGTTTTCAAATTGTGATTCTAAGAGCAACAAAAAACAAGGCTAGTAAATTATAAGATTAGAGTTTAAATTATTTAATCAAATATAGGTTGATAGTAATAAGATTTTCTTGTAAGGGAGGAATGATGATGATATCAAGAAAAATGGCGGCAAAAAAAAAATATTATAAAAAAAGAAGTAAATAAAGATGAAACGAAACTAATGGTATGTGTACAACAGTGGGTAATTAATAATGCTGCTTGTCAACAAGGTGATAAAAGTTAAAATACTCAATACAGGAATATCATTTGCTCTATACCATATAAAAAAATGAGAAAATTTATTAATTTAATTGGATGTGTAATTACAATTAACCAGTTAAAAGGTATATATAAGAATCAACCTAATAATTATAAAAATAAATTGTAATCTTCAATTATTTAAAATTTAAAATTTTATCATTTGATGTAGTACTTAATTTTCTCAATAATTGATGATTATATTGATTCGATTACAATTTAAAATATACTAAATTGATTTGTTTTCTCAATTAAAAAAATATTTACTTTTATTTATCTATACTCTATATTGCTTTTTTGTTATTTCTTCCTTTGTTTTTTTGTTTTTATTTCATGATATTTATATATATATAAAAAAAATAACAACAACAATAATAATATAAGAATACTATATCAATGCTTCTGGATTTATTATAAATAATAATAATAACATAAGAGTACCATGAAGATTTTGTAGATCATCATCATGATCGCTGTTATTGACATGGATATATAAATGTGAATTTTAAAATGGAACCCGGCAGTTTTATGCAAATATTCATGGACTAGCTAGGCATATGTATATGGATTATTCTTCATATATAATTCATCAAAAATAAAATAAAAACGTTGATTAGTTCTTCATGGACGACCTCCAGGAGGTGCGCCAGGAGGTGGCGGGGAACGTCTGGGCTGATCGTTGAAACGACCCTCGGGTGGCGGGGGCCGCGGTGCAGGTGGCTGTAATCGCCCAGGTGTCGGTGGAAGCGGCGGAGCTCTGGCTTGTGTGGATGATTGGAAAAAGAAAATTAAGCAGCACAAGCATAAAAGAAACGCCAATAACTTCATTTTTCTCTCTATCTCGAATTCATACAGATGCAAGGAGTGATGAAAGTATGGCACTAAAGAAGAAAATATATAGAGAGACACAGCAAGGCGCAGCCTGCCACTACATACTTTTCATACCAAATAATGGTTGAAAAGGTCCGATTTCGCAAAGTTTATTTTCTTCTTTTTCGATTATTATTATTATTATTAATTCAACGCTCACCACAGTAAATTGACTGGCATGTTTCATTAATATCATTCCGTTGAAAAGAAATTTGTGTTCACATCACACAGATAACTAACGCTGACCTTGTTACGTTTAATTTTTTTTATTAATTTTTTATTATTATTAACATTAATGTCCAGGATAGCTTGCGTATATCTCGATTAATTTTCCCGGTCCTGAAGTTAACGACCATATAAACCTTCAGTGACCATTATATTAGCAACCACATAACTCGAACATGAAACTATAGGAGAAACAAACCTCTTAGTCCCAAACTCTTACCACTAAACCACCTACTAGATAATTTCTTAGTCCTGAAGTTACGCATAATTTAATACATACCTTTGTACTGTTTTGTTATTTCAAAAATATATTATTATTATTTCTTTTTTTTCGAATCAACATGCTTAAATTGAGGTGGGTCTATAAAATGTGACATGTCAATCTTGAATTATATATATATAATTTAAAAATATGATAAAAGTTAATTTTCATAATGTTTATTTTTATATATGATATAACCCTATAACTTTTATGGTGGACATGTGACATTGACTGGAGCAATTTTTTGGTCAAATTTAACTTAAACAAATTTAACATACAAAAAAAAATAAAAAAATATACAAGTAACTTCTCAAAATAAACAACAACAACAAGAAGAAGATGATAAGCAAACCCTGAACATCCCGATGCCCTATCGAAGAAAAATAAGTAAATTATGAGAGTTTGAGCTACAATGGCAATTTGTTGAATGTTCGTGGGTCACCGCTGCCAGGAGCCATGGTAAAGGAGCCGGAGGTGATGGTCTGAGTGTCCGGCTACTTGGAGGACGCGGCACGGGAGATGGCGGCCGTGGTCAAATTCATGAGCCAGTTGGATTTTTTTTTGTATATAGTTTGGGATGAGGCCAAGGATCATACACACCTGACACCTTGTTGTATGGACGGATGGAGGACGAAGCTATAGGTAATACAAACGCCCCACCTCCTCTGTATATTTTCTAATGGAGAAAAATACGTATATTTATACTTACACGTTCGTATGCTATCAATTTTTAATTTCTGTGGTCGAAGTGTAAAGGGGAAGTTCCTAGGAAGATACTCATAGATTAGACTACAAAGGGTTGGCTGGAAAGCAATTGCTTGCTGAAAAGATCAGAAGAATAGACGTCAGTTATTAAATACAAGATAAAATAATCAGAGCTTTAGATTGATTTTTTTTATATATAAAAAAAATAGAAGCATTGAGATACACAAGACTAGAGTTTAGAATACATCTTCAGAGTTTGAATTTAAGAATACACAATTTGAATTAACTCAATATGTAGTTTTTAATTATTTCTTCTTCTTCTTCTTCTTTAATTTTTTTTTTCATTTCTTCTCTTCAAAGTATTCTTTTCCCCTAAAATTTCTCTTCCTTGACAATTTTCTCTCTTTTCTTCACTATTGTGTGGGTCTATCTCTATTTATACTCCCCTTTGTTTTTTTTTTCTCTACTTATCTTCTTCCCTTCTCCATCCTTCAATTCTCTTCTTTCTTTTCTTTTATTTATTTTTCAACCTTATCACCTTATCTCTTAGGCCCCCTAGAAAGTAGTTTTCTTTTAGAAAATAAATTCCGGGAAAGTGAATTATTTTATGATGTTTGGTAGTGTAATGAAAAATAAATTGAAAAACACTTTCCAGTGTTTGGTTATGTCATGGAAAATGAGCTAGAAAATAACTTATTAATGTTTTATTTTTCTCAAGTTTATTAAAATAATGAGGAACAAATCTCACAAATTAAAAAGTTGAATGAGAATGAAATTGAAAAAAAATATAATTTCATAAATTATCTCAAATATAATAAATAATAATCAAAATAATAGAGATCAAATCTAAAAAATTAAAAAAATAAAAGATGAAGAAATTAAAATAATAATAATTAACATTTTATAAATTATTTCAAATAAAATAAGTAACAAACAAAAGAACGAGGACCAAATTTGATAGATAAAAAATTTCAATAAAAAAATGATAAAGAAAAAGCAAATAACAATTATAAAAATAAGGACCAAAGTTAATATAAAAATTAAATTTTAAGAGATGAAATTGAAAAATAAATATTCAAAACAAATATATATAGCAATCAAAAGTTTGAGGACCAAATTTGATATAATCAGCAAATAATATGATATTTCTAAATTTTTCACAACTTCCGGAAAGTGTTTTCCGCCCAAATTTTCCAGGAAAACACTTTTCTGGAAACCAAGCCAAATTTTTCTTTGACTGGAAAGTATTTTCCGCTGACCAACTTTCCTAATGGCAAACAAATACAGAAAAGTTTGGAAAGTGGTTTCCCGGAAACTACTTTCCAGAAAACAAACACAACCTTAGTTGCTTGAAGAGGGGTCAAAACTTAGTGTTTATTTTGGTGCCTCTCTCGTTGCTTGATTAATTATTATGTTAGTTTAATATGCTTTATATCCAATCGGTTGGTTACATCTGAAATTATTATATTCATATATATATATATATATATATATTATTAATAAAAGTTTAATTTATCTTTAATATTCATATAATATTAGATTAATGAAATTAATATTTAATTTATGAATTTATAGTAAGGATAAAGTTTATGATAAGAAATATAAAAATGACAAGAAAAAGAGTTGAAAATAGAAAAATAAATGCAAACCAGTCCAATTACGTTGAAAATACATTTTTTGAGATTTTTTAAAGTTTTTGAAAATATGTAAAAAAAAAAAAGGGTAGAAAACGAGTGATGACAAATTACATGAACTAACTTATTAGCTAGTTTGGTTAAAATAGAAAGACAAAGCTATAATTTACTCTAAATAGTCGACATTCTTCCCTATGCCTTCCATTTAAATACATGAAAAAACATATGATTACATTATACATCCAAAGTAACGAAAATTAAAGAAACAAAGATGGAGTTTCCTAATTACCGAAGTAATCAAACAGGAACAACAACCTTGAAAAAACACATGTTTACATTATACATCGGAAGTAACGAAAATTAAAGAAACAAAGATGAAGAGTTTCCTAATTACCGAAGTAATTAAACAGGAAGAACTTCTGGATGATCCACTTAATTAACAAGTTCTCTTTTCTTTTAAATAAATAACAAGTTTTTGAACGGGAAATGCAATTATCTAGGTGAATTTTAAGAATTCATGACCTACAATAATCACGTGATCATCCAAGAGCTTATATATATATATATATATATAACCTAGTCTAAAGCTCAGGGACGCCCGGGTTGTCTTCCTCTCGGAGGCGGGGGTGCAGGTCTTGCCTGATCTCTATCGCGGCCGCTGTCGGTATTAATCCTTCGAGGAGTTGGATAATATTTCCTGTAAATGCAAGCTCACTTTAGCTAATAATTAATAAAATTTAATTCTTTCACCGAAAAAAAAAAAAACAAAAGAAAGAGAAGTCGTATATATTTTGAAGTACTGCTTTATATTGACATAATAGAGGAAATTAATTATGAACAAAAGTGATATTGCCCTACATCGTAACCTGAGAAGATGAAGAAAAGAGAAGCATTAAGCAGCATAAGTGCAAGACCAACCACAAAAACCTCATCTCTCTCCCTCTCTCTTCACTTTTATGTGTTTCTGTTTGCTTTTGAACGTGGAAGGTCTGTGTATATATATACACTTATGCAAGAAATCTTAGAGGCATCTATTTCGTGGAGAAGAAGCAATTAGTTTAATTGGTGTGGAAATTAAGAAATAATCAAAGTCAACATATATAAGAAGTAGTTAAAAGGGCAAATTCAAATTGGTGAATGGTTCCAAACTTAGTCATCCTCAATATAATTAATTAGTCATGGCCTTCATTTTGAATCTTCTCCTATTGGTTCTAGTCGCATATGCATGATTTAGATAAAAGAAATATCCTGACTTCCACCTTTAAAAAATAATTAGAGGATTATCCTCCACTCTTTGATGAACAACAATTTCTTGCTTAATTCCTTGGAAGCTTCATGGTGTTAAATGTAAATATCATTAAATTAAATTGCATATTAAGAAATTTGATAAGTGTTAGTAAGCCTGTAACTTAACTAGCTATAAAGTTTAATACAAAGGGAAAAAAAGGGGTAAAAGACATAGAATTTATTTATTTTTAGTTATTTATGATTATTATTTCTAACGCTTTGATAAACTAAAGAATTCAGACCTTTCCTTTTTGAAAACTAAAACTTCAGACCTTTTCCTTTCATGAAGCATATGTGATAGCAGCAGTCAAACTATTGATAATGAAAAAGTTTACAAGAACACGTATGTGAGAACTAGGAAACAAGAAACCAGATGTTTATACATATAACGAGGAAATTGCTTGGAAAAAGGAGATGGACTTGCAATATATTCATAAAAAACCAAAGTGTAAAGGTCAAGAAGCATAACTTGAAAGATTTTCTAAACTTTGAAAGGATAGTAGGTTGGTAAGAGGCAAAACTTTTAAAAAAAAAGAAGCAAAAGAGATAGTAGTTGTTTTGGGTATATTTTCTGATCTAAAAGCATGTCTTTGGAGCCTGCTTGAGGTGTTTTTTTTAATATTTTTGTTTACAAACATAGAAAAGAGATTCAAAATGCTCAAAAAATAATATTGTATTCACCTTTTTAA
Organism: Populus trichocarpa; assembly: GCF_000002775.5. Classification (NCBI taxonomy): domain Eukaryota; kingdom Viridiplantae; phylum Streptophyta; class Magnoliopsida; order Malpighiales; family Salicaceae; genus Populus; species Populus trichocarpa. The sequence continues at coordinate 2,807,275 of NC_037299.2, read as the reverse complement.
TACTATTTTTTTTATTTATTGAAGTTTTTTTTTAGTTGTCTGATGTTTATATATATATATATATATAAAGAGTGTTGTTTTAGTTGTTGTTCAATTTAAGCAATGCATGTTTAAGAAATGATGTTCTTCTTGGTTGTGCTATGTCTGTTCATGACCAAAATGAGTTTAGAAAATTTAATTTTAAATCCATATTACATGAACATGTAGTCTGTTTTAAGTTGATAGTTTTTGAATTTGTTACCTTATGCATGATTTTGATGTTTTGATGTTATTTATTAATGTTTTAGATTCAAACATGTTTATGTACAGTAATGTGACATGTGGAGATAAAAAAAAAGCATGTTGAAGCCAAAAATGCTATTTCTAGGGCTTGGCAGTGCTAAGTAGTAGCTGGGTTTTTATTGGGTTTCTAGGCATGTTCTTTGGAAAAACATTGCCTTAGCCTCATTATTCTAACCAGTTTTGGTTCATTTCTTTGCACTAAACCCTTTAGGCAACTTGATTAGTTGATAATTTAGTATTTATTTGCATCAATAACAAGTTGTTTATGGAATTTAATCACAGGGTTCATGTTTTATACCTAAACTCATTTTGACAAAATCATCTTTATTCTTTTATAATTGTAGTGAATGGATACTAGATTATTAATCCTTGCATGATTTCCAACACGTAGGTGCCTTTTGTTTGACCATATCTGGTCTAATATGGATTTCATGTTGTTGGGTTGGGTCTAAGCATGTTCTTCGTGTTCTTGGAATTAACATTGCCTTAGACCCTTTATTCAGACCTGTTTTGGTTCATTTCTTTGCACATAACCCTTCTTTATGCTTGATTACTAAATAATCTAGGGTTTATTTGCATCAAAAATAAGTTTTGATGGTTTATAATTTTAGGGTTTCAATTTTGAACCGAAATCCATTTTAAAAAAATCAAGAGTTTTTTTGGTGTTTAATTTGTTTTTTAACTTTGGTTTTGTTTTTTGGGTGGTTTTCAGGTCGAACCAGAATTTTTTGTTTATTTTATGGTCAAACCAAGAATTTTAGGTCAATCCAGTCGAGTAAAAATCAGTTCAAGAGTTTAAGACGTTGTTTGGTTTGCCATGTTTTTATTAAAGAATTTTTTTTTTTTGTTTAAGGGTATGTTTGACAAACACCCCTTAGGCTTATTTTGGTAGTTTTATGAAAAGAAAAATGAGTTTTTTTGCCAAGCAAATTTATTTCAAGCATATTTCTTTTTGTCTTGCATATAGCTAAATTCTAAAATTTTCATGAATATTTTATTTTACTTATATATAAAAAAAATTGTATTTTTATCTTCTTTTTTTTTAAGAAAAGAAAATATAGGAATCGGTCAAAGAATATCATAACTAGTTTATGGTTATTTGTTAGAACTTGGTCTACATTTCAAAAACACAAAAAAACATTTTTTTTTAATATACAAGATTATAAACTTATACATAAGACGTATTCCCAACATTAAATAAACAAGACAGTTCATTTAGTTTTTTATGTTTTTACATTAGAATGATTAGGTTTTAACCTGATAAGATAAATATCTTTTTTTTTTATTTTTATTAAGGAAGACTTTTCTTGAATCCTAGATAAACAAATGGTTAAAAACACATTATTATCTTAGTTTATATCAAACAAATATATAATGCAGTTTATCTTAGGTAAGACGTACTAAGGATGCTAATACATTTCCTTTAAACAATCAGTTCTTTTATCCAGACTCTAAGATCAATTAGGGTTTCTAGTGATAAAATATTAGGTGGCGACTCTCATTGCCCCTCTTTTATCGATAAAGAACAAGAATTTCTTATGCTTTCCACCTATATTATTCTCGATAATACCGATGCGGGAGGATGATCGCCACAACATTGCACACGTGCGACGCTTCTCCCTTATTAATTTGATAATGATCAATGAATCATGAGAAAAAAACCAAATTGGCTTCAATTACCAGTTTAAAGTTTTTATAAAGGAAAAACAAACTCTTCATTACACTATTTCAATAAATAATAATTTGTGTTTTGTGCAAAATTAACTTCACTACAAATATTAGTTTTTTTTCTCTTAATTATAATTACTTTAAGGCATAATAATTATATTGTCTTCACATTTACAAAGAATAAGAAAAAGTTGACGAAAAACTAAAAGTACTTTTTGCCAAATTTCTACCTAAATATTAACAAAAGCTAAAATAGGAATGAAAAACACTTAACAAAAGCTAAAATAGGAATGAATAGTGTTTTCATGGTTTTTCCATTCTCATGAAAAAAAACTTAACATATGATATTAGGGGTTTTGAAGTTTTTTTTCAAAACCCATTAGTCATTATCAAATTAATTAGAAAAAATACATTTTTTTTTAATTTTAAAAGCGCAACAGAACGACTAAAATATCCTTGAAAGAAAAAAAATTAAAATTGGCGTCAAAGGACTTTTTTATATTTTTTATAATGACATTTTTATTATTATTAGATCAACTAAGGGGCTATTTGGTAACACACGCGCGCGCGCGCGCGCGCGCACACACACACACACACACATATATATATATATATATATATATATATATATATATATATATAATGCACAATGAAATAACCAAAATACTCTTAAAAGAAAATAATGGTTTTTTTGTTATTATTAGATCATCTTAGGGACAATTTAATATTTTACTAATTATAATATAAAAAAAGGCATAGGTGTGTGTGGCGTACTCGCCAACACATGGGAGTTGCTCGCTCACTTTGGATGGCATTTATGGTGCCTCTTGATGTCCAAAAATGCTCTTTAATTGTGTCATTAAAAGCATCATCATGTCCTCTTCATGTTGGTGCAACACGTGTTGGCGTTGGTGGGTCGAGTTATCGCTGGTAGATCTTTATTTTTTCTTTTTATTTTATTTCTCCTCCCCTAAAAATTACGGTATGACCCACTTTGTAGAAGTTTTATTTTTTTCGATTTCATCTTTCAATCCAAATTTATCATATATTATTTTTAACATTTGGTCCACATTCTTTTAATTTTTTTAATTGATTTTCTTTTCAATTTCAAAATTTTGTTTATATTTGTTATTTCAATTTTAATCCTCATTATTTTGATTGTTTTTTTGGGTTATTTTGTTAAATTGATTTTTCTTTTCAATTTCAAGCTTCAATTAAAGATAAAATTTATTTTGTATTTCAATTTTGATCATCATTCTCTTAATTGCTATTTTTTGTTTTAAATCCTTTTGTATAACTTAATTCTTTTTTTCAATTTTATCCTACAACATTTAATTGATTGAGAATTGAGTTTCATGATTTTTCCAAATATGATCCCTCTTGTCTAATTATATGGATTACAAGTTGAAAAAAAATGAAAGACATGGGATCAAAATAGAAAAAGGCGCCGTAGATGGGTGATGGTTTCAAAGTTCACACAAAATATTTACTTTAGTCCTCTAACTTTACAACTTATATTTATTTGGCCCCTCAATATTTTTTCAATTTTAATTTAGTAAAAAATTTTATTTTTTAGTCCCTAATTTGAGAGAGGAGAGAGAGAGGTACATGCAATCCAGCATCGAGAGAGAAAATAGATGTTATCATTGATTTTTACTACCAAAATGGTAGATCTTGATATCAAAGGGTTCCATTTGGTTAGGGGAGTTCCACTTATATTTTTTTTAACCTTGAAATGACCTAAAGCCATAAATCTAAGCTCAGAAAGATTTTTTATTTCGGGTTGATTTTGAATTTTGGATGGTTTTTTTAATCTTTTAAAACCATTTATGAGTTTGTAAAAGTGTCAGAGTTATTTTATAGGTGTTTTGGGGTAAAAAATAGGTTCAAAATGAGTTATTGGATAACTAAACATATATCTTATTTTTTGACCACTATAATAGCTAGAATATGAAGAATTTCAAATGATAAGTTGTCTAGAATTTTAATTTTTTAAAATATAACAGGGTGGATGACATGTTGCTCATCCTATTTAAATTTAAAAATAAAAATCCCACGTGGTGGCTACTCTTGCAGGCCCGTAAGCATGTTTCTTCAATAATTCTTGAAGAAAAAAAGTCATGCTTTTTTATATATTTAATAATTCTTTAAATTATATTTTAATTAATATCCATTCTCTCTCTAAATCATCAGGGGAATCGAGCTTGCTTCTTCTTCATGTTCTACAAACCAGAATACATGTATGATCAGGGAACCTGAAGCTTACCAATTTGTAAATTTAGATATTCGCCAAGTTTATTTATATAGAAAAATCAAGGATCAAAACATTAAAGATAATAAAAAAAATAAAAATAATTATGAAAGTATCAAATGGAATTCATCCCAAAAAATTGTCTATATTTCTGTTTTTATGTGTTTTAAAATAATTATCTGATCAAAATATTAAATCATATGTTTTTCTATAATACTCCTAATTAAAATTTATTTTGTAAGATTCCTATAATAAAAAATGGGATAATTTAGAATAGTATAAATAAAAAAATGTAACATATCAATTAATAATATTTTTAAACCATGTGAAAAATCCAATGTAACAATATATTAAGTACAAAATTAGCCGTGATATTGGAGTAAAAATGAAACCCTAGCTATATTACGGTAGCTAATGATCGGGGATGATGCTTGGCTAAGCTAAAAATTGACTATGAACTCGTAGACACATTCAAAGGTCCAGTGGCGCGCGGAGCTAGCCAAAGGGGACTAGAAACAGAGACCGCCTCGTCTCTTTTTTTCTTTAAAAAAAAAAAAACATTTCCTAATATATATATATATATATATATATATATATATATATATATATATATATATATATATATATATCAAGGTTGTCAATTCTGTTTCGATAAGTGTTTTGTTTTTTCAATTGGAATGGAATGTTTTAGTTTCGGAGTATTTTGGGGTTGTACTGTTCATATATATATATTCAACAAACATAATTCAAATTCAAGATAAATTAATTATAAATTATGCAATACAAACACAATGCCTAACAAATATAATTTCAAAATTTAAAATATTTCTAAATAGTCAAGATTAAATAGATCTTTAACTTAAAGTAATTCCACTTAAACAAAATATCAAAATATTATGAAAATAAAATGTTTTAACACAAATATTTTAAATATAAAGTTAGGTCAATGTTATCAAGGCTAATAGAATCTAAAGCATCCCTTGTTTTGCTCAAATTCCTACAAAGTATAAACATGAAAAAAACAACATGAATATAAATCATATATATTAGTGATAAATTTAATTTTAAAAAATTAATATCATTGTTAATGAAAATAGTAATAATAATTTTCAATATTATTATTAATATCATTGTTATTGAAAATAGTAATGAAAAAGAGCTTTTTATACTTGGGTGGTTTAATTAATTAAATTGAACAAGATTTAGTTTGATTCAATGGCTTTTCAAGAACAGAACGGAACATGTGGAATGGAACCGGAACGTTCCGGCCGAAATTTAGCCGAAAAATCCGGAACGGACCAAGATTTAAAATGAGATGAAAATTGTTCCGTTTTGTTTTATTTTTTGAATTGGTATAGAATGTTTCGGCCATTCCGGATAAAACAAAACGGAATTGACAACCTTGATATATATATATATATATATATATATATATATAAGTGGATTGGATCCTTATTGAGACAAGTAATTCTTCCATTCCTATATTTAAATCTTAAATATAATTTCTTTTTAATCTAATGTTTAATTTTTTTTTTTTATAATATTCTGTAACTTTCTATATCTAGCTACTTGCTCTACTTTTCTCAATTGTAGAATCTCACTTGCCACAATTTTTTTTTTTCAGTTTATTGATAATATTATTGGATAGCATTAACCAGTAAATGTGCGTTATCTAAAAACAAAATAACAGTATAACTCTAACCTTATTCAAATATCGGGAGTTAATTAAACTAGGGATTTTTTTATAAGGAATTATTCCCAAAAGATTTTTTAGCTTTAGAAAATTTTATAGCATCCAGAAAATAACTAGTTATATCCAATTAATTACTTCTTAAGTTTATCTTAAAAAAATAAATAGATACAAAAAAGAGAAAGAAAATAAATTATTATTTTACTCATATTTGAATCTATTCTTTTTAAAGTGTAACTACTAAGATATTGAGTTTAGCTTGTTCTTTATATATTTTTAATATTTTAAAAAAATTAAAATAAACATTTATATAGCTTGGTTGGGAACACAAATCTAAAAAGGACATATAGCACACATGTCAAGGTGTAAAGTAATGAATTTATAACCCTGAGGGATAACTCACTGATCAAGTTTTAGATTTATTCTCTAGAGGTCACCAGTTTGAGTCTCATAAAACTTAAAGTTACTGGAGGCTTAAATGGTCGTTAACTTCAGGACTGTGAGATTAGTTGAGGTGCGCTCAAGCTGCCCAGACATCCACATTAATAATAAAAAAAGTAAGGTATTTGTACAAATATGGCTAATAATTCATAAATTTACCACATCTCAAAAAAAAAAAATTACTGATGAGACTTGCATCTAAAAAACCTCATGCTAAATAAGTTAATTTTTTCTTTTTAAGTAAAAAACCTCATAAATTTACCAAACCCTTGAGCACTCTTTTTACCGATTTGAAATTTTTGTTTTGCTTTTTTTTCTTACTTTACTACTCTATATAAGAGTGAAATCTAATTCTGTCTCCAATTGAAACTTTTACTTTTTATGTATATATATGAAAAATCTGTAATTTTTTTTTTCATATAACAAAAAATGTTGATAGTCGTTCAGGCCTAATCGGCAAAGAAGAAGAGAAAATTAATTAGCATGATCATACCTTTGGATAATACATATCATGTCACACCAAAACAAATGGGAAAAAGTACAATTAGATGAATTTGAAATGAACTGCTCATGTTTCCATACAAGAGCTTCCATATCTAAATTATATTATTTAAAATTAATTAAAGCTGATCATGTTCAAGGACGTGTAGATGAACTCCCACCTGGTGCTGGAGGTCCAGGTCTTGGTTGATCTACATCGCGGCCTTCTCGTGGATCTGGAGCAAGAGCAGACCTCCTGTTGACACTGACAGCACAGTAACATAAACTTTCATTAGCTAATAGCTAGTAACAAACAGTTTTTCTTTCTAAATAAGCATATAGTTTGAAGTTAAAATTGCCATCTATAATAGAGGAATCAATACAAGTTTACTACGTACATCATGCGTTGAGAAGATGTACTAAACAGAAGCGCTAGGCAGAAGAAGCGTAAGAAGAACCACAATAGCTTCATTTTCCACTCTTTCTCTTCCTCGTCCTTTCAATTTCTTGATAAATAATGCTCTTAATTTCTTCTGTGTGTATATGCAATGGTGTTTGCCTTCGGAGGCGGGCAATATATATAGACGCAGGAAACGAGTAGTTAAGGAATGGATATGGAGAATCCAGTTTGGATGTGTGTGAAAACAAAAAACTACAACACTTGCATGTATTCTAAACTAAACCTAAAATAAAAATACTACAACGCAAGGAATTGGTCAATGGTCAATCAATGATTATAGAGGGTAAAGATTGATGGGCACTCGTTTTGAGAGACACCGAGGTGGACGTATGACTTTCAGGGGAAGAGCTTGCAAAACTTTGCAGGGGGCAAGAATAGAACATTTTTTTTCCTCTGGGTACATAATATTGATTTTTTCCTATTTAATAATTATACTTTGGTTTCACAAAATTGATGTATTGTAAATTATAAAATAATGTTTGGAATCATGAACATATAAGATAATACAAAATTAAAAATAAAAATATTAAATAAACAATGAAAATGCAACATAAAAAAAGATACAAATCATTATGTGGGTTATAATAGTTACACACACATTGTTTTTTTTTTAAATAATTTCTTTATCACTTGATTTTTTTATTACTAGTTTAATGTTTTCACATTAAATTGACTAGAAATTGAGTTTGATATTTTGTTATGGTTGACTTTATATAGCGCTCTCGCGATATTAAAAATAAATTTTGTCGTTGGCTTGATTTGATAAAATAAAATTTATTTTCATATATTCAATCAATTTAAACTTTAAAAACTTAATTTTAAATTGAAATAAATATTCAACCTTTTTTTTAAGAAATAACATATTTATTTCATATTTCTGACTTAATCTTTGGACTGAATCAATAAATTTATTATTTTTTATTGGCATATATAATTTTTAATTTATTTTATTAAACATGTTTATAAACTATTTAGTTTACAATTGAAAAAAAATTAATGGTAAAAATACCAATAAACAACACCTACATATATTTGAAAAAAAAATCTTTATCCGATAATGTTGCTTGGGAAATCAAACTAGTTTGCTAGAAGTTGTTTGTGTTAGAGAATAATATAAATCATATCCTGAGACCTCACCTAACAGCTTAAGTTATTAGGTTGGGATGATTTTTTGACATGGTATCAGAGCCTTGATAACCAAGCGGTCACGAGTTCGAATCTCACCATCCTTATTTATTTGATAAAAATTAAGCACAAGGTAAAATAGGTCTGTGCAAGTTTCAAACCCAAAAGGCTTTCACTTGAGGGGGTGTGTTAGAGAATAATATAAATCATATCCTGAGACCTCACCTAACAGTTTAAGCTATTGGATTGAAATTGTTCTTTGACAGTTTAGGAGTGGGAAATGGGATCGAGAGATATGTAGGCTTTGGTAAACTTTGTAAGAATCAGCATTACAGCATCCAAAGTTTTTCGGGAAATAATTTCCTTTAAGAAAATCCTTGATTTAATTAATTCCAAATATATATTTTTAAACCCTGAATTTTGAACCCCTGGTTGCCATTTTGAACCCCGAATTCCGTCGTTTAGTCCTCCGTTTTTCTAATCTTATATTGTTTCACCATTTTAGAAAATATTTCGGGTATTAATTCCAAGTATTCGGTGTTCTGTTTTCCAAATTATTAAATTAGGTCTTTGTATGAGATCTTTGTGATTTTCTTACATTTGTTTTACTTTTTTTAGATAAAAAGATTTATATTACTTTTACTATCACTTCTAATTAGTAAAAAAAAGAAAACTTCTTTAAACAAAATGATTCATTATTTTTTCTCATGTTTATATCTTAAATTTCTATTTATATCACATACAATAATTAAAATCTAAAATTAATAAAATTATATCAAAATTCAATAACTTCTATTCATATCGCATATAGTAATTAAACTAGATTATTATCTATGCTACGTTGCGGGTCGGATCAAAAACTTTTTTAATGTAAAAAAACATCCAAGTGTTGATAATGTTTTTTTAGCATAAATGTTTTTTTAACTAAGTATGGATTGACCTGATATGACATGGTCAACTTAAAGGGTCCAAAAACAACCCAAACAACCGATAAAAATATAGTTTTACTAAAAAAAAAAGCAAGGCGACATTTTAAAAAAATATATATATTGAAATGACAACATATTATATTGAATTTGATCAACTCAGGTTAACTTATCAAAGTCACTACCCAGGTCATTAGACCTTAATAACCATATAGAAAGAAAATAAAAAAAATATATTATTAAACTTAATTTTCAATCAATTCAATGTTGAAGAATGAAATTACAAACAAAATTCTACTAAGAAAATAAGACAAATCAACTTGGGTTAATCTACCAAACCTGGGTCATGAGAGTGATATAACCTCATAGAAAGCAAATCGAAATAATTTATAAAACTCAATTCTCAATCAATCCAACATAAAGGATGAAATTTCAAAAAACAATTCAATGACGAAACAACATGAAAAACCACCAAGTCAACCAAACAAAGTCATGAAACGCTTCATAAGACCAGAATAACCTCATAGAGCGTAAACTTAAATAAATTATGAAGTCTAATTCTCAATCAATCCAATATTAAATGATGAAATTAAAAATAATTCAACTAAAAAGGAACAAAAAAACCCAAGTCAATCGATTTGACTCGTGACTCGGGTCATTAGACTGTAATAACCTCATAGAAAACAAATAAAAAAATACGAAGCTCATTTTCCAATCAACTCAATGTTGAATAATTATATTGAAAGAAAATTAAATAAAAAAAATAATTCAAGTCAACCCAAGTCAGAAGACTAAGATAACTCCATATAAAGAAAGCAAATCAAAAGAAAATATAAAATTTAATTCTCAATCAACTCAATGTTAAAGGATGAAATATTTTTTAAAAAATATTCAATTTAAAATAAAGATAAAAAGACCCGTGTCAACCTGGCTAATCTGCAAAACCCGCAACCTAATCATGAGACCATAATAATTCGATAGAAAACAAATTAAAAAATAATTATGACTTTGTCGGATGCTTTCACCGTGAAATATATAACTATATATAAAAAGATGAATTTTGTGTAGAAATATTTGATTTGACAAACAATACTTTTAAAAAAGAATTTTTCTGATAAATATAAAATATATTAAATATTCTACATATGAATATACAAAATATATGTCAACAATAATATATAAATTAAACTCTATATAAGAAATAGAGATTATGAAGAAGTTGATTATCAGATACGGAATTGATAACTATTTATTATCTTGGCAGGTCAGACCAACACAATGATTGAAGAAATAGAGGTACGGAAAAGAGATAAAGATTAAAAAAGGAAAAACAATAAAAATAGTAGCCTAACTGATTTGTCCAGATAAACAAACCTTTTGAACTCTTTCGTGCATGACTGCTTGGTTATGTATATAAATAGGCAAAAAGTTTTTACGGTATTGCAAGAAAACCGAGCATTAGGGTTTGGAAAATTACCGCCTGGTTCCACTAATTTGGTCGAAATCCAAACAATGTGCTTTGGTTCTTCCAGCTCATCCGCATGGTTATTGTAGAATAATTGCGGCATTCTGTTTAAAGGAAATTGCCGAAGAATCGAAGATGGTTTCCCCGTCTACGAGACTTTCATGCACGCCAACACGTTGTTGCATTTTTCATGAGTTCCAATCTTGATACCCCATTGTCCCTAACCATGAGAGAAGTAATTATCTCTCCAGACTCTAGCTAGATGCATGGTGGAGTGGAGAAGATGAGTTGAAATGTTGTTTGTGATCTACCCCGAACACATGTTCTATGATTTGGCATTCCAGAAAAAAAAAACCCAGAATGACGATGCCTACACGAACAGAATCTGGGTAGATGAGCGACGACACATTTGAGAAGGAATGCTCCCCATCTAGGCGTAGATCTTGCAACTATATAAATAGCCATGAAGTTTAGGGTTAGCGGATCTTCTTCTTCCTTTATTAGCTCCTCTCCTGCACTATTCTCTTGTACCATTACTGCTTCCTTGGACACATCTCACTCTCCACATTCAAATAAGTTTTCAAAAACTCTTTGGTTTTTTAGGCTAATTAACTGTCTTATACTGCAGTGGAATACGCGAATTTAAGGAAATAAATATGATTTTGTGATTCCTTTAGCAGTCGGCCTTTTGGTTCTCCTGATAAACTCTCACTTCATCTCATGACCTATCATATTATACTAGCCAGCTGCTATAATCACCAGCCCACAACTAACACTATAGACAAAAATTACCACCACCACAATACTTAGTTTTCTTTTAGCAATCGGCCTTAGTGTTCTATCTTTATTTTCATTCCAATTTCCTAATTTTCCTAATCACATGTTCATTTTTATTCCTGGTAACCTTATTTTTCTGGATAGATCAAATAAGTTTATAAGCATCGTAGGTGAGAAAAGCAAGCCACCAAGGCCAAAGAGATACACAGATAGAACAGGAAAAGAAAAGGGCTAGAAACCCAGAAAAAAGGAGAAAACTATACAAAAAACTGAATAGCAACTAGGCTACAGATGCAGAGCCAATGCATAAGAAACCTAGGAGCACAATATTGAGAATTGCGCAGAACCAAACCACTAAGATAGCAGATAAATAATCCTTGAAATTTCCACTATACTCTGAATTGAGAAGATAAAAATAATTAAGGAATTAAGAAGATAAAAAAAGAAAAAAAAACCATGTCATAACATAGAAAGGGGGGGAAGTACAATTAGATGAATTTGACATGATCTGCTGTTTTTATCCATACAAGAGCTTCAATATCCCAGCAATAAATTAAAGCTGATCGTGTTCAAGGACGTGTAGATGGTCTCCCACCTGGTGCTGGAGGTCCAGGTCTTGGTTGATCTACATCGCGGCCTTCTCGTGGATCTGGAGCAAGAGCAGACCTCCTGTTGACACTGACAGCACAGTAACATAAACTTTCATTAGCTAATAGCTAGTAACAAACAGTTTTTCTTTCTAAATAAGCATATAGTTTGAAGTTAAAATTGCCATCTATAATAGAGGAATCAATACAAGTTTACTACGTACATCATGCGCTGAGAAGATGTACTAAACAGAAGTGCTAGGCAGAAGAAGCGTAAGAAGAACCACAATAGCTTCATTTTCCACTCTTTCTCTTCCTCGTACTTTCAACTTCTTGATAAATAATGCTCTTAATTTCCTCTGTGTGTATGCAATGGTGTTTGCCTTCGGAGGCGGGCAATATATATAGACGCAGGAAACGAGTAGCTAAGGAATGGATATGGAGAATCCAGTTTGGATGTGTGTGAAAACAAAAAACTACAACACTTGCATGTATTCTAAACTAAACCTAAAAAAACAAATACTACAACGCAAGGAATTGGTCAATGGTCAATCAATGATTATATAGGGTAAAGATTGATAGGCACTCGTTTTGAGAGACACCGAAGTGGATGTATGACTTTCAGGGGCAAAACTTTATAGGAGGCATGACTAGAATAATTTTTTTAGAGGAAAAACTTAGTTTCAGCCTTATAATTTAAGGGTTTTTTTTTTTTTTTTTAGGACATAATATTAATGATTTTTTTAATTTTTTTTTTGCATGCGCCGGGCTCTCGCTAGCCCCCAAAGTTCCGTCCAGGTTGACTTTAAAAATCTTCAATAGCCATGGATGATTAACAATTATCAATTAACAAATTAATACATTAAAAGATTTAAGGTGAATACACGGTTCATATAAAACAGTCAACCACCTCACATTTTTTTTTCTTTCTCATTCTGTTTCTTTTTTTTATATATTGAGTTTTCTTTTTCATTTGTATCTTTTTTCAGAGTACTTTTGCTTCCCATTTAATCTCAAAATTTACACAACGTAAATTATGAAAAGGTGTTTGATTATGAACTGAGAGCCACTTTAATTTGTTTTTCATTTGTATCCTTTTTTTTTATGGAGTCTTTTTACTTTTCATTTAATAGTTATACACTTTTTTTTCTTTAATTTTTCTGTCATTTAATTTTTTTAATCTCAATTTAATCTTTTCACCTTAAGTTGATTAGAAATTGAGTTTGATGTTTTGTTTCAGTTGACTTTATATAGAGCTCTCATGATGTTAAAAAAAAAAATTAGCAAAATAAAATTTTATTTTATTGATTCAACAAATTTAAACTTTAAAAATTTAATTTTAAGCTGAAATAATAAATATTTAATATCTTTTCTTCTAAGAAATAATATATTTGTCTTATATATATATTCCGGACTTAATCTTTGGTTGCAATCAACAAATTTATTATTATTTATTAATATATATAATTATAAATTTATTTTATTAAGCGTGTTTATAAATTTTTTATTTTGCAGTTTTAAAAAAAATTAATAGTAAAAAAAACCATTAACAAGATCTCCATATTTTTTTTTATATTAAAAAAAAGTGCTTTATCCGATAATGTTTCTCGGCTAATCAAACTAGTTTGCTTGAAATTGTTTGGGAATGGGAAATATTGGGATCGAGAGATATGTAGGCTCTGGTAAACTTTGTAAGAATCAGCATGACAACATCCAATGTTGAGCCCAAGCTAGTTATAACAGATACAGAAAACATGAAATGTGCTTTTTTTTAATCTATAAAAACAACATTTTTAATAATTTCACTTTCATCTTCAAATTTTTTTTCCCGAATTGATCAGACTATGCAATGAATCATATAACTTGTAAGCGGATTCTTGCGTCTCATAGATTTTTTATTTAGTTAAAGATTCAATTGGAGATAGAATCATATTTCATACTTATATAAACGCGCGTACTGTTTCTTCCTAGTTCCAAGTGAAATTATCTCCAACATCAACATTCTCCAATGGCTTCCTGCTGATATTTTTGTATAAAGTTTGCACGTACGTTTGCAAAACATGTGCTGGAACAATATTGAACTCTAGTTTCATAATGTTTTTTGGATTAGCACTAGGTATTATTGGCGCTAACACAAACTCATCTCCTGCAGACAATCCAGGAGAGAATCATCCAAGCATTAAGAAGAAAATTATGCCATTACAGTTGATTGCTTTACAGTTAATTGTGCAGCGTCTGTTTAGGAATTGATTAATTCTAATTATAGTGTATAATTCCTTGTATAGCATGTAACAATTATTTCCTTATTCTCTTCTTCTCTGTTGTAAAACTTTCCTATATATAATACTCCAACACCATATACAGTTGTTGTGGTTGATAATTATTGGTTTACAAAACCTTACATGGTATCAGAGCCATAAGATTAACCTCCGTCTGATTCTATGGCCTCAGAAAATTCTTCTTCTACTCTCTCCTTCAACACCATGGTTCACATGGTTACTATCAAACTATCCTCCACCAACTTTCTTCTTTGGCGCAGTCAAGTGGTTCCTTTACTGCAGTGTCAAAAATTATATGGATATGTTGATGGCTCAACACCAATGCCTTCTGCTGCCACTGATCCTGCAGCTCATAATATTTGGAAGCAATTTGATCAGTTCGTCATGAGCCTTCTGCTTTCTTCTCTTACAGAGGAAGCTCTTTCTATTACTATTGGCTTTACAACATCAAAAGATGTCTGGAACTCTCTTGAAACCACTTTCAGCCAAAAATCTAAGGTCTGTGAACTTCAAATAACTATCCTCCACCAACTTTATTCTTTGGCGCAATCAAATGGTTCCTTTACTGCAGTGTCAAAAATTATATGGATATGTTGATGGCTCAACACCAATGCCTTCTGCTGCCACTAATCCTACAGCTCATAATATTTGGAAGCAATTTGATTAGCTCGTCATGAGCCTTCTGCTTTCTTCTCTCACAGAGGAAGCTCTTTCTATTACTATTGGCTTTACAACATCAAGAGATGTCTGGAACTCTCTTGAAACCACTTTCAGCCAAAAATATAAGGTCCGTGAACTTCAAATAAAAGATGAACTTCATCTCATAAAGCGTGGCTCTCGTAGTATTTCTGAATACTCTCGAATATTTAAGGCTCATTGTGATCAATTATCAGCAAGGGGACGTCCAGTTGAAGATACTAACAAGGTGCACTGGTATCTACGTGGTTTAGGCCATGAATTTTCAACTTTCTTCATCACTCAACTCTCTTTAACCCCTATTCCCAGTTTCAAGGATATTGTTCCTAAAGTAGAGAGCTTTGGTCTTTTTTTCAAGTCTATTGATCATAATATAGGGGTCCCTGCATATGTAACAAATTTCTCTCCTGCATCTTCAAATAGATATGGTAACTCTAATAACTATCAACACAAATATAAAGGAGGGCCATCAAAGGGAGGAAACTGTAACAAGCAGCAGTATAAACGACCTCCTAGATGCCAAATTTGTCATGAGGAAGGACACTATGCCACATATTGCAGTCGCAAATACATCAAACCAGATGCTAATCTTGCTGAAGCTCTTGCCCACTGCACCATTAGCAATGAACCTGCAGATTGGTACACAGATACGGGTGCATCAGCACACATGACAATTGATGCCTCTCAACTTGATAAGGTGGAACCTTACACTGGTAAGGACAAGGTTATTGTTGGTAATGGATCCTCCAATATATTAAAGGAACTCTGCACTTTGGTCTCAAAATTACTCCATCCACCACCTTCAACATCTTAGCTTTCTCAGATGCCGACTAGACTGGCTGTCCAGATACAAGTCGATCAACATCTGGATATGCCATCTTATTAGGTGATAATCTAGTTTCCTGGAGCTCTAAAAAGTAATCTATTGTCTCTCGCTCTTCTGCAGAATCTGAATACAAAGCTTTAGCCCTCACTGCAGCTGAGGTCAAATGGTTATTAAACATTCTTCAAGACTTACACCTTCAGCCATCAGACAGACCAACTCTATTTTGTGACAATGCCAGTGCAATTTTTATAGCCCGCAATCCTATAGCTCAAAAACGATCTCGGCATATTAATATTGATATTCACTTTGTCCGCGAGTTAGTATGCAATTGTGTTTTGAAGATTCAACATGTGTCGTCCAACTTGCAAATTGCGGATATCTTCACTAAAAGTCCATCAAAATCTCTGTTTATGCTCTTTAGGTCCAAGCTTCGCGTGTTACTAACCACGCTTGACTTGAGGGGGAGTATTGACGCTAACACAAACTCATCTCCTGCAGATAATCCAGGAGAGAATCCATCCAAGCATTAAGAAGAAAATTATGCCATTACAGTTGATTGCTTTACATTTAATTATGCAGCGTCTGTTTAGGAATTGATTAATTCTAATTATAGTGTATAATTCCTTGTATAGCATGTAACAACTATTTCCTTATTCTCTTCTTCTCTGTTGTAAAACTTTCCTATATATAATACTCCAACGCCATATGCAGTTGTTGTGGTTGATAATTATTGGTTTACAAAACCTCACAGGTATCCAAGTCAAGGCAGACTAATCCTGGATAAGTCCTAGAGTTTCTTGTATGTACATCATGATTAATTTATGAGCTTTGCCCAAATCCAATGGTCTTTGAAGAAGTTCTTACATGAACTTGGTCTAATGTAAGAGAACTGTTAGAGAATAATATAAATCATATCTTGGGACCTCACCTAACAGCTTAAGCTATTGGGTTGAGATGGTTCTTTGACAAGAACTTTGTGCTGCACTATAACCGTCAAAGTGCAAATCATCTCAATAAGCATCTTATTCTTCTTCCTCGAATAAAACACATTAAGGTTAGACACTAATTAATTCAATATAATATGAAGACGAAGTTCTTTATCGTTGAAAAAATCCATAGCAATGATAATATGTCGAATATGATGACCAGACATTTAATGACAGAGAAGTTTGAGTTTTGTATAAGACAAGTGTACTTGATGGAGCCCCCAAATAAGTTGGGAGAGGGGGCCGGATTGTTGGGTTTGTTCCCTTTGTTAGAGAGTAATATAAATCATATCTTGAGATCTAATTTAAAATTTTAAGTTATTGGGTTGAGATAGTTCTTTGACATGGTATCAGAGCCTTAATAACCAAGCGGTCACGAGTTCGAATCTCATCATCTCCATTTATTTAATAAAAATAAAGCACAATGTAATGTGGGTCTGTGCAAGTTTTAAGCCCCAAGAACTTTCACTTGAGGGGGTGTGTTAGAGAATAATATAAATCATATCTTGGAACCTAACATAAAAACTTAAGCTATTGGGTTGAGATGGTTCTTTGATACCCTTCTCTTTTAAGTCATAACCCATGTAAACTATGAAAGAAAGGGACAAAGGATCAAAGCCTTTTAGATTATAAAGATGACTAGGTATAAAAATCCAATTTTAACTTATTTTCAAGTTGGTGGTGGACATATACAAAAAGAAAAAGAGACATGGTGGCAGCTTGAACAGTCTTTGTTCAAACTTTTATAGGTAGCTGATTCATCGTTGGATTAAACTAATTTTTTTATAGTAGTTTTCAGACACATACTCTTCATTCTATATGGTTGGATTAAAGACTAAAGGTGTCTAAGTTGATCTATTCTTCACATAAACATGGTTGTTAATTTTGAGATTCTTTTCAACTCTTCCTCTTTAATGTTGATGTATTTCAAGAGTATGTTGTTCTTGATTATTTGTGATGTAGCTCTTAGTTTTAACTAAGAAAAAAATGCTTGTGTACCCAATATTATTATTATTAGTGAAATTTTTTAGGTGAATTACAATTTCATGATTTGTTTTCCACATCAAGGTTTTCCACATGAAAAACTTGGTGCCAATTTATTATGATTGCTTGCTTAGTTTATTGATTGGTTTATCATATTTTTACTGGCACAAAGAGGAAAAAAAAACAATTAGAACTTGAAAATTGTGAATTTGGTTATATTGGTGACTCTTTCCAACAAAACACGCACATATGTATGATCAAGTAACCATACAATTAGAAACCCATACAATTAGAAACCCTAAGTGGTGTAACTCAACTGGTCAGGCTCTAGGTTTGCTTCCTAAAAGTCACCAGTTCGAGTCCCACAAACTTCAGGGCTTTTGGAGACTTCCATGGTCGTTAACTTCAAGACCTATGATATTAGTCGAGGTGCGCACAAGCTAACTCAGACACTCATGTTAATTAAAAAAAAAATAACCATACGATTAGAGCTTAAATAAATAACCCAGAAAACATGATCGATCATTTAGCTGCGAAATTAAAGCTCAGGGACGCGTAGATGGTTTTCCACTAGGAGCCGGAGGTCTAGTAGTTCTCGGCCGATCTGGGTCGCGGCCTTTTCCAGGAGTACCGTTCCTGCGTACACTGACACTGCAATGTTTTACTCCTATTCGCAAGCTAACTTAACTAATAACAATCTCATGATCATATATATATATATATATATATATATAAACGAATGTATTATGTCAAGGGAATCAGCAAAAAGTTACCACTTACACCATACGTTGAGAAGATGGGCTAAAGAGCAGCATCAAACAGAGCAAATGTAAGAATCAAGGGAATCGGCAAAAAGTTACCACTTACACCATACGTTGAGAAGATGGGCTAAAGAGCAGCATCAAACAGAGCAAATGTAAGAACCACACAAGCTTCATATCTTCCTCCTCTCTTGCTCTATGCTGAGTAAGAACAAGCTTTGGACCTGGACCATTCATATACATGCAAGAATATATATATATATATATATATATAGAAGAGGTAGGTGCAATGGAGAAGAGGCGATTAATATGAATAGTGTGAAAAAATAGACTTTTTTAGATGTACTAATTTGTCAATGATTCAACTTACAACGGCTTGCAAAATATAATACCGGCCTAGTCATGCCCATATTGGTGGTGGCGGTCAAATCTAAAAGGATATTTAAATGTGTAGTAAAAATAATTTTTTAAAATATTTTTTATTTGAAATTATATTAAAATAATATTTTTTTATTTTTAAAATTTATTTTGGATATAAACATATATATTAAAATAATTTAAAAATATTAAAAATTTAATTTAAAATAAAAAAAATATTTAAATTTTAACGAAATATATTCAACCTCAATATCGAAGGTCACTCATTTATCCAATTACCCCAAGAAAGTTCCAGGCTTCAACATCCTTCTTCTTCTTGTATACGAGAAATTAAGAAAAAGAGGATATTCTTTCCAGTATGATAGAATCCGTAACTAATAGCCAAAGTATCCGTGCGGACAATTGTCATAGAATTAATTATAATTTAGCACTAGTAATTAATTAATATAAAAAATAATTGATTATTCCTGATTTAATAGTATTTTGTTTTAAAATATTTTTTCTCATCAATTTTCTAACGTTATCTACTTTTTTATCCCATTTCTATTTCTTAAGAAAAAATAAAATATATTGAAAAAATATATGAAATCAATGAAAATAATTAATTATAAATGAGTTTAAGAATATAAAAATTTAAAATCATGAGAACTAATTAATTAGTTTTTTATAAAATACTTGGATTAAGTTATAATTAAATCAAACTTTGATATATTTGAAGAACCACCCTCCAATGTGTGGGGATTTAATTAAGAAAATTAATCCAACTTGGAATTTAATGTTTCCGAATAACATCCAAAAAAACACTGGTCATGATGAAACTTTGTATCAGCATTGCCGTTTACATTTGAAAAATTTTACATGTTTCATCAACTTTTTAGATAAAGTGAGGAAAATAAAAGAATTTTGGGTACATGGGACCCAAAAAAAAACGTTCTCCCACAATCTTTTTTTAAGAGCGTATTTATTTTTATATTTTAAAATTATTTTTAAAAATAATTTATTTTTTTATTTTTATTTTTATTTTAAATTAATATTTTTTTATATTTTTAAATTATTTTGATATGCTGATGTCAGAAATAATTTTTTTTAAAAACAATATTATTTTGATGCATTTCCAAGTGAAAAACAATTATTACTACACTCGCAAACACCCATTAACTACTCTATTAGTCTGGACTTTAGTTTCTTTTTTCTTTGTGGTATGACCATGTTTTTTTTTTAAATAATAAAAATATTATTTTGATGTATTTTCAAGCGAAAAACAACCGCTACTACACTAAATATCACCTAACTCTATTAGCCTGGACTTTAATTCCTTTTGTCTTTGTGCTATGACCGTGTTTAAAAAAAAATAAAATATGTTGATGTATTTTCAATCAAAAAGCAATCACTATTACACTTCTAAACACCCCCTTAGTTTAGACTTCAATTCCTTTTGTTCTTGTGGCATGATTATGTTTTTTTTAAAAATAATTTTTTTATTTTTAAATTATTTTAAAGTGCTAATATCAAAAATAAATTTTAAAAAATAAAAAATATATTATTTTAATATATTTATATATAAAAAAAAAAACTTGAGACCACTATTTGCAAAGATTTGTCAATAATAGCAACCAGCCCTAAAGCAAGTGGCTCAATGCCTATCAACTCTTGCAGTGACTTCAGTCGGGCCTTAGCTCTCCTCTCGGTTGTAAGGTGGGTTGGCCCAAACAAAAAAAATATTTTTTAGTTTATTGAAGATTTATTAATAACTATTATATTACGAAATTAGAGTACTCTAATATAAATTCGGAATTCTACCTCTAGCTATCTATCTAACCGTTGGAATTGAAAGATCCATCAGAAATAAATTCAATCACTTAGCCAATCTTCTCGAAATTAAAATGTTTCTTCTTGGATCGAGCCAGCCCAATTTGTTTTTTTAAGAAAATGCAATTCATAAGAAATAGATTACTTTTCATCATGAAAAATGAGTAGAGAATTATTTTTAGAGTTAAAAATAAAAAAATTATAATTATAATTTTTTTAAAAATAGTACAATCAAACATTTTCCAATGTTTGATAAAAGTTAAAAATATTTTTTTCTTAATTTCCATGATATCTTATTTTTATAATGGAATCTATATATATATATATATATATATATAGTGTATTTTGTAACCCAATGATCATGGCATGCTTTCTGTGGTTAGAAATGCAATAAGATGAATTTAAACAATTAAACTTGATCCTACAATAGAATTTAAATAATTGACAAAGAATGAAGTACTATAAACAGATCAATTCATGATTAAAGCATAATTAATAAACATTGAATTAAGCTCCTCGGATAGAGCAAAGGTCTTCCCATAATAATAATAATTATCATTATCATTATTATTTTACTTTTATAGTTATGAAAAGAGTGATTTGAATTCAAGATTTAAAAAAAAAAATGAAATATTGGTAAGTTTGTTTTGGTAAAAATAGTTTTATTGAATAAATTGCCTTAACCCATTTTTATCTAATACAACTTTATTTATAGAAATTGAAATAAAACACTACATATTACCACACAAACAATGAATTTTATAATAATTAAAAAGTAATTAGTAGCATGCTATTAGAAGAATCATAAATGAAAATATTTTTATTATTTTTTGTGCATTGTTGAATTTTATTTATTTATTTATATATATATATATTTTTTAAGGTGAGTCAGAATATAACTAATAAAATATCATTAATTACTTTACTGTATCATAAAATTTTCCACACAAAAACACATTTTCTTACTGTTACAAGACTAAAGGTACCTAAAACATGCCAATGAAAAATAAAACTACAAAAATCCAAAAACTATAAACTATACATTAAATTAAAGCTCAAGGACGTGTAGCTGGTCTTCGGCTAGGAGGTCAGAGTACAGGTCTTGGCTGATCTTTATATAGAGGAGGAGAACGAAACATGCTGTAATGTTTAATTTGCTCACATTAATTAGATAATAACTTACAAATTGAATTAATAAGTTCAATATCATAAATTGCTAACCAAATCACAAAATCCAATCCCATTGAGGAAAAACAAAAGACTTTTTATCAGTGAAGGCAACCAGCCTCATGCCCATTGGAAAAAAATTGATCTGAAATGCCTGTTGCCTCTTGTAGCTAGTGGGCCTCATTCATCTGCTTCGTGCACTAGAAGCTGGCTTTGTTTTTAAAGTTCTAGGCCTGTAGTTGGCCATGCATAACTTTTAAACCTTTTCCTTAAAAAAGAGTCGAAAGTTTTGTGGAGATTTTATAGCAGGTTATTGTTCTCAAACAGAAATTATAGAAATAGCAGAAATATAAATTATTTGGTTTAAAAAATAAAAATATAAATATAAAAATAAATTTTTCTCTGAAATCATTTTGAATTAAATTTTTATACTTTCAAAACAGGAGGTATAAAGACCACATATCTCCAGAGACAATATTTATTATTTTTTATTTCTAAAATATCCTTATAAAAAACTCATAATTTCAAAATTATACATCTAAAACATGTAAGAATAAAAATGATTATTATCATAGTTTTAAAACTCAACTCAGGGGTCAATCTGGAGCAAAGCCCGAGTCACTGGTCGAGGTCTGAGTAACGGGTCAGACTGACCCGGATTGACCAAAGTCAACATAAAAATAAAAAAAGGTTATTATAATAGTTTTAAAATCCAATTCGGGGTTGATCCAAGGCAAAGCCTAGGTCACAAGTGAGATTAACCATTGACCCAAATAAAAATGATTATTATCATAATTTTATAAAGGGAAAGAGAGGCTTACCTGGTGTGTTGTTGCTGGAGATGAAGTTGATTATGCCCATATGGCTGGTTAGGTTGCCTCTTTTGCAATGATCTCCCTTTGCTTATTTGGGCCTAGTTCGACCCAAAAGGGAATTGGGCCGATATCGGCCAAATATATATTATTTTTTGTTCTGGGCCGGACCCGACCCAGCCATTTTGGTATGGGCCAGTAATGTCCGGCTTAGAATAGTGGAGAAAACTCTTCATTGTTCATATGCAACGTGAACAGTGGAGAGGGAATTAAATCACTCTTCACTGTTCACCTATAGAACAGTGGAGGGCAACCAGAGGAGAAGAAAAAAGAGGAGGACGAGAGGGGTGGGAGAAAGTTAACCTAATGGTGGCGCTGGTGGTTCTTCTTCCAAACAAGGCAGCTGTGCATTGAGGAGATACTGGGTCGATGATTCTTCTTATGTGTTTTCATTCTATTTTGTTTCTATTCTTACTCCTCTCTGTTTCTCTGTTTTCCACGATTATAACCAGATTATAACCAGTTGAAGACTCTAAAAATTTTAGAATTTTTTTTTTTTGGCAAAATCAAGAATATATATAATAATAAAAAAATATGAACAGAAAAAACAGAGTTTTAACTATATAGATTGTAACATAAACCTCAATCTAACTACAAGGAAGAAAAATTAATTATAATAAGGAATAAATAGCCCTACTAATAAAGCAACAATACAAAAAATCAAAATTCTAAAAATTTTAGAAGCTTTATTGGTATGTTATGGCTATCCGTGTGAAATGATATATATATATAAATTAAAATTAGTTGATTTCATAAGAGTTTGAGCAATTTTTTTGTAATGGAGGAGATGTATCATTAGAGCAAAAGAGAAAGGATTGATGTGTTTTTGTTGATGTTCAATTTCTCGCAAGTGGGATGGCTTTCTTTCTTCCAACTTCTCCTGCTTTAATCTTACGGCTCTTTTATTTTTTTTCTTTAGATCTAAGGGCTGGGAAATGTTTTCTAATTTTGGGGATTATTTTACGGGAGCATATATCTGCCTAAAATTAAATTGTTAGCTCGTGCATGTAAATGCATGGGCATGGATACTTAAATAGTTATAATAACTACGTGAAGCTGTGAAGAAACGACATCAAAACCACTCGGGAAGCCATCGGCATGAACAGTTAAATCTTCTACTTGTCGACCATACCAATATTTATACCATAACTACTAATAACTAGTTTAGGTTCTGCTGGTGAAGAAGTTGCGACAACTTTAGTTTCACACACGCTTTGCAGCATCTGCCCATCCGCCGGGAGAGATAAATTTATTAAATTGGTGTATTTAGATATAAGGCCATGTAATAAGATTGGCAAAGCAATCAAAATTTAATATAGTTGAAAGATGGTGAGCAATTAATTATCAAATTAAAATCCCCATATGAATGGACCATTTAATTTGTTAAAGTATTTAATTGATCTAGCTAGAAAGCATTATGCCTTGGAAGCTAGTTAGGTTACGCATATTGACTTTGCTACGGCTAGTTTTAACTCCATCCGTAACACTGAAAATTAATCAGCATGTTGGTTTTGCATTAATGGCCGAATTCACTATATATATATATAAAGCTGCAAATACAAGCCAACAACAGCTTCCTCGATGCTTAAAGGCTACGTTGTGTTAATTTATTAGCTATTATGACTGAGTTGCAATGAGTTACTGAAAGGGTTCATCATCTTTAATGTCAATACAGAAGAGCTTTATTTTATGGTTGCTACGACCCGTTATTGTATTTCCACGCAACATAACCATTAGAGAGGTTGAGTTTCGCTGTCTATATTAAAAAAAAAAGGTCAACACGTTCTTAATAACATGAGACATTAAATCTTGTTTGATGTGTGAAGATAAGCTGGAGAATGTTGTAAAGAAAAATTGAGAAAGAAAACTATTTTTTTTTTTTATTAACGTGGGTGTCCGAGTTAGCTTGCGCGCACCTCGATTAATCCCACGGGCCCTGAAATTAACAACCATGTGAGCCTCCAATAATCATCATATTAAATATGTGTTGTATATGTTTTGTTATTGTATCCCACATAAGATGATTAAGGGGCATTCCAATTGATGTTTTTTAAGAAATTAAATTTCTTATTTAAATTAATTTTTTTTGTTTTTAAATCATTTTGATATGCTGATTTTAAAAATATTTTGTTAAAAAATATTATTTTAATGTATTTCTGAGCAAAAAATACTTTGAAAAATAATCGCTACTAAACTCTCAAACACCTCTTAAAAGATATAATTTCATCTTTAAAATAATTCAATAACATATCTATCATTTTGTTTTTATGTAATTGATATCTTTGAAACAACCAAATATATAGTTTCGAGAAAAATACTGAAACAAATTGAATAAAAAGCCATTAATTAACCTCTCATTTTCTTCATTATTTGCTTGAACCCTAGGAGCAATGTTTTAGCTAGAAATGTCGCGTGATTACTGATCACATTATACATTGCTACAACAACATATGTATTAATATATAGAGATAAGCTACTGGTATTAATTAAAGAAGACCTCAAATTAATAATCATATCTTATATTTAAATGATTATATTCAGTCATTGCATCAGTTATTTTTCCTTAAAGGCAAGTTCAAATAGCGTTAAAAACCATGACTGAAGTCATATACAATGTTTTTCATGAATTTTTATGTAAGGAATGTTGTTTACTTGACCACTGCTTAATTTATGGAATGACAAATGAATTTGGTCCCTGAATTGTTTATTTTCTTCATTTAAAGCACATCTTTAATCTCTAATCATGGTAAATTATTGCAACATTATTGTTTTGCTCTTAGCAGCTGAGCAACGCGGTTATGGTGGTTGCACACACCGCCACCGCCACAATTTCCCTTTGCGACCAACATCATTCACTGCTTAGTAACAACTTCGACACTTTAGTTTTTCTTTTTGGCAAAATTGGATTTTGTACAACGCCTATCCTAATAGTTAAGATCAGTGATTATTAATTATACTTATATGTGCAATAAAATGGTATGTTCTTTCTCTTAAAAAGTGCGTGTTTGTTGGAAATAGACAGGAGATTTGTAACTCTTTAAGTAATAATAATAATAATAATAATAGCACATGAATCTATATATATATATATATATATATATATATATATATATATATATATATATATATGAATGAATAAAGATTGTGAACTTTTAACTTAAAAGATTCATGGTATATTTATACTTCATGAATCTTATTTTTTTTATGAAGAGAAGGGGTTGAAGTGTAATTTTACCTTCGTAATATTTTGAATTATATTTTACTCAAAATAATACGTATTGGATCAGTATAAAATATTGAGGGACCCGCGTGGAGTCTTAGAAAAATTCCTAGCGAGTGTTAGGCTCAAGCTCATTAGAGGTGAGAAATGGGTCCAGACACGCTACCTAGACCCAAGCATGTTGGGCTCGGGGCGCACTCCTGAGCCCAAGCCCATGAGAGTGCTAAAGTGCTAGGGTGTTGGGTGTTACAGCACGCTCAACATGGGCTCGGACCTCTGCTTGAACTTATGCCCTTTAGGGAGTTGGGCTCTAACAATAGCCTAAACCCAAGCTCATTGGGTGTTGGGCTCGAGCTATTATGCCTAAGCCCACTCTTTTTGGGCCCTTTACTATACTTTGGGATCGGAATATCAAGCCCGAGCCCAATTGGTGTTCTTGTTAGACCTATTTTTAGGGAATTTTTGGGTTTATTTTAGAAGGTTTTTTTGATCCATTTTATTTGGATCTATCAGCCCCTAAAAGGGCATTTCTCGGTTCCTTTATAACTTATTATAATTGTTATGACCAGTTCTTGTATTTCACATTAATTATGAAAGCTATTAGATCCAGGTTAAGCTAGAACTTTTCAAATACATATGTGCATATCCAACAATTTGATTGGCAAATTTCATATTCTAGAATTATCATCACTAATATTGGATTAGTTTGTCGCTAATAATTTTATAGATGGATTTGCTAGCGGAAAAAGGTTGCTGAAAAAAAAATTTTACTCACTTCATTCCATTGGTATTTTCATCGCGTAATATAACATATCACCGATAGAAAAATCATATGTCATTCCATCAATGATTTTTTCTCGTCCGCTGGTGAATTTGACATATAATCATTAAACTGATTGCATCGGTTAGTAAACATTGGCAATGGTATTTGCAGTAATTCTTTTCCAACTCTCTGGAATATACCGACAGACTAAGTCCATCAGTAACTCATCAATAATAATTTAAAAATATTTTTTTAAAAAAAAAGTATATTCAACAGAAATAGAAAATAATTAAAAAAAATAAATTAAAATAAAATTCAAATATTTATTACAAATTTAAACATTTATAAGTTCAAATACAACTAATCTAGAATATAGGCATTGAAGGAGGAGGAGGCGGGTCTTCGCTTGGGTCGTGGGGTGAATAAGTGGGAGCGCGTATACCACTCATTTATGATCTCATCTTCATTACCAATCGATAGAGTTTAGCCATTTCAATACTGAGTCGTTCACAATCAATAGCAAGATGAGTCGTCCTAATTTGAACTCGCTAGTCTAAAATCGCCTCGAATTCCAGAGTTTGAGTGTTCGAAACCAATTGCGATCATCCAATGGTTGAAACACTGTAGGTCGTCCATAAGTCCTTGACAGTAGTGTTAAAGAGACCATACACCTTATTTCCATTGAATCCACAAGATGATCCTACTTCTAACCATATATACAAATCGAGATTCAAATGGGTCGAATGATCATCATTGTATCTCTCCTTCAACTAGGTATTCTATGTATCTTGGAAAAAAAGTCAGGAAATTAAAAAAAAAATAACTTAAGAAAAAAATGGTTGAAAACAATATACCACAAAGTGTTAAGCTTGATTATCCAATAGTTATTGCACCTCTTTTTAGTTGTCATCAATCCGCACGTGTTGAGCTCTATTAGGCTTAGTTCGTGTCCAAGAACTATAACCTATAGGAGAAAATGGTTTTTAGTTAAATATATTTTTTAAAAAATAAAAAATAGATGTAATTAAAAAAGAATCTTACCATTTGCTTTGCATGTGAAATGAACAGAATGGAGTCGTTAGTGTGCATGGTAATGGAACCATGAACACGCTGATTCCGGTTCGAAACTATCAGATGTCACGTGCTAAATATATTCCACCCACACGACCTCTAAGATGTATATAGGTATGAAACCCTTCCAAACCACCACCTTTTTCCAACCTAGAAGGTCTCTTTCTTTCGCATATTGTTTTGCTTTCTTTTGCTCCTCGTACCAAAAATCACATAACCTATATGATACAAATGAATTATCTATTAGTTAATGAATAATAAAATTGAATAAAAGAATTAAGAAATCTTATATTGATTTCAAACTTATCTAGTTGCAGTTTGATTCTCTCAAACCCTCTTTGCAATAGTGTTGTCAGTTCTATCTCATTCAAACTTTACCATGCAGTTAAAATTTTACAAGAAACATTTCATTGATATTAATAAACTAACCAAATTAACATCATAAAAAATATTTAAGTTAATATTAACCTTAAACCTTTCAAACCATACATCAATTGTAGTTTTATATTTAGGATGTTTGGAAACCTGACTCTATTGAAACAATAGAATTTTCATCAATGATTTCATCGTCGATGTTATGGTTCTCGTAGCCTTAATGTTTGTAAACCTGATATTTATGATGTTGCTTGAAATTATTTTTTCAAAAATTATTAACATGTCTCTGTGAAGGAAAAACAAACTTACATTGAAATGTCATTCTTCCACTAAGACTGGTATTTCCATATAAATTGATCTCGTTGTGAAGGGACCCCTTTGACATGGCAGCATCGCACTCGATGACCCCGCGTTGAGCATGGCTACCTATGTTTCAGGTGCCTATTCTTGGTCAACACCTAGACTCATGGTCGTCGGAAGAGCTACTAGAAGAACTAGCAGCGATTTTGTTCGTACGACGTGCTATTGACTTTTCCTAGGTATCTACACAAGTTAAATGATTAAGGTACTGTAAATCATTCCTATTAAAAAAAAAAGAATCAGCAGCACCTCCTCTATACAGGAGACTACCCAAAACTTTTAAACCTACAAATACACAACAATTTAAATTGGATTGCCACAAACCAATTGATTTTATTTCAATTTATGTCAATCGAATAATTTCAATTATGTGTTCTAAACCATGTGCAAAATTATTCATCTTGTAATCGAAAGATTTGAGATTTGGTCAGCTATGAGTTTTGGAATAGTAAAAATGATAATATTGCCTACGAGGAATTCAACAATCTTTTAGTTCATGATAGTATAAGAGATAAATTGTTCAAAACTAACAACATGTGGATTATTATACTTACTAGATAAAAGGTCTCAGTTCATCGTAGTTAAATACCACATAATTATGTGTTTGTCCAAATTCTATTTCTATCAAATACCTTCTCCTCGTAGCATTTTTTGGTACGGGTGATCCAGAATGAGAGAATATTGACAAGTTCTCACTTAAAGACACTTCTCTACCGTTGTCATGCCTTGGAACGTGATTGATTCTTGTTCTCAAGTGAGGCTCGAAATAGTACAAGATAAATGTTAAGATCTCTTCAACAATATAACCCTTACATATTAAAGCCTCTATATGCGCCTTGTTTTTTACTTTTCTCTTAAGATTGAACAAGTATATGCATATAATTAAATGAATTTTTTTAATTTAAAAAAAACAATAAAATTTTAATTAGGATGTATGTGTAATCCCTAACCTCTTGAATGGACACATCCATCCATATTGGATTGAGCCTTCAATTTCTGCCTCAAACGGTAGATGCATGGGTAAATGCTACATTGAGTCGAAAAAAGATGGAGAGAATATCATTTCAAGTTTATAGACTGTCTAAAAGATATTAGTTTCAAGTCTCTCCATATATTGTGTATGCAACTTGTTGGAGCATATATCTCTAAAGAAGTAACTAATTTCTGTGAGTGCATCACATATCCCTTCTGGCAATAAATCTTGATAAGCTAGCGAAATGAGTGTTTGCAGAAACACTTGGCAATCATGACTCATCATTTCATACAATATGCAATCCTTCAAATTCATCAACCTTTATATGTTTGAAGCATGTCCATCAGGGAAACCTAAACTTTTATGTCATTGGTAGACAAATAATTATGCATTCTTGTCTAAGGCGAAGCTAACCTTGGGCTTTGCGACTCATGACCCATCATAAACAAATTCTATATTTTTATGGTAACAAAACAAAAATGTATTCATTCTAACCTTGATGTTGTTCTTTGTCTTCCTTTTCACATCCATAACCATGTTGAAAATATTTTCAAACATGTTTTTTTAATGTGCATGATTTCAAGGTTATGGCAGAAAAAATTGGTCTTCCAATAAGAAAGCTCCTAGAAAATAATACGTTTTATCTAATTATGGGTCAAACCAAAACTAGGAAACTTCTGCTTATCGAATTGAAAACCAAAATGTTAACATACTCTGACACCACGTCATATAATTCTTCACTCGATGGTAACGATAGTGCAATATCCCTTTCAACTCTGCCAGCAAAAAATTCCTTTTTGTTCTTTCTATGCTTGTAATCCATTGGCAAGAATCGTCTATGGCAATAAAAAAAGATGTTTTACTATCATTTTGTTAACATGAAGGCCTTGTTATTTTCCATACAGTATAGACATGCTAGTTTTCCATGGGCGGTCCAACCAAAAACCATTCCATATGTAGGAAAATCATTGATAGTCCACATTAAAGCTACATTCATTTAAAAATTATGTTTCCTTGATATCCTATATGTCAAAGTCTTGAATAATCATAACTGCTTCAACTCATCAATCAACGGACAAAGACAATCATCTATATTGCGACCTGTTCTATTAAGAACCTGTATGACCGTGGAGAAAAACATGAACTCCAATCTCATACACATCCCATGTGACAAGTTGTAAACCTTGAGTATCATCGGCCAATAAAAATAAGGAGCAATAAATGACCCGAATGGATTGAATTCATTTGTACATAACCCAAGATGTACATTCTTTGATTCAATGTAAGTTTGTTTTGCTTTCACAACATGTTTAATAATTTTTTTAAAAAATAATTTTATTTAACGAATGCAATTCCATGTTTACAAACATTAAGGTTGCAAGAACAATAACATCAGCCTTTAAATCGTTGATGAAAATTCTATTGTTTTAATGGAGCCAGGTTTCCAAACATCCTAAATGGAAACCGCAAGTCAATGCATGGTTTTCAAGTTTTAAGGTTAGTATTAATTTAAATATTTTTTTAATATGTTAACTCGGTTAGTTTATTGAAATTACTGAAATTTTCCTTTCATGAATTTTTACTGCAAGGGAAAAATTGAATAGGAAAGAACTAATGATAATGTTGCGAGGAGAGTTTGGGAGAATCACTCTACAACTAGGTAAGATTGAAATCAGGATAATATTCATTTCAAATATTTAATTTTCATTTACTAACAGATAATTTATTGTTAACATATAGGTTGCATGATTTTTAGTACGAGGCTTAAAAGAAAGAGAAGAAATATGCGAGAGGAAACGAGCTTCCAGCTTGGAATGACGTAGTGGTTTGGAAGGATTTTAGACCGCCATATATTTCAAAGGCTGTATGGGTGGAATACATTCAACATGTGACGTCCACTCGCTTCACGTGACGGTTACAGCCTAGTGCGGTGAACCGACACCGGCTTGTTCACAGTTTCATTACCACACACACCGGCAACTTTGTTCCGTTTATTTCGCATACAAAGCGTGTGGTAAGATTTTTTTTATTACATCCATTTTTTTAATTTGTTATTTTTTATAAATATATTTAACTAACAATATTTTTATCTTGCAAGCTATGATTCTTGGACGCGAGCTAAGCCGATAAAGCTTTTTGTTGAAACGTATGTCCAGAGTGATGATCACCAAAAAAGAGTGCAACAGTTTGTAGATAGCCAAGCTCAACACTTTGTGGTACGTAGGTTTTCAACCATTTTTTTTTTATCAAATTATAATTTCCTTCAATTTGATGAATTTATTTTTTCTTTCCAAGATACATATAACAGTTGCTTGAAGAAGAGATATGAGAACGATCTTTCGACCCATCTGGATATCGATCTAGATTTGTGATTGGAGGCAGGATTGTCCAGTGGTCCCAGTAGAAATTAGGTATACGGACTTTCTAACACTACGGTCGAAAACTTGTGGATGACCCGTAGTGTTTCGACCGTTGGATGCTCGCAATTGGTTCTGAGCACTCAAACTCTAGAGTTCACAGTGATGTTAAACCAACAAATATATGATTAGATGACCCGTCTTAATAAAAAATAAATATGAACGACTTACTATGGATTATAAAGAACTGTGCCGAGTGGTAATGAAGATGAAATCATATATGGGTGATCCATGTGCTCTTTCTTATTGGCCCCACGATCTCGGCGACGACCAGCCTTCTCCTCCTCCAGTGCCGCCTCTATTTTAGACTTATTGTATTTGAACATAAAAATATTTAAATTTATAATAAATATTTAATTTTTATATTATTTTAATTTCTTTTTATATATTTGATTTTAATTAATTTTCTACTCTTGTTCAATATATTGTTTTTTTTTATATATTTTAAAGTATTAATGACAGGGTTACCGACAGAACACTTTCGTTGGTCTATTCTAGAGAGTTGAAAAAGAATTATTGCAAATATCACTGCTACTATTAACTCTTTGTCTGAATTTCAAAAGGTATTCTATTGGTTATATATTATATTTACTGATAAATATATCAATGGAAAAATAAAAGCACCAATGGAATTACATGTGATTTTCCTATTAGTAATATGTTAAATTTACGGATGGATTTACCGACGGAATAAAATGAGTAGATTTTTTTTTGACACGCTTTGTCCGTCTATAAATTCATTGGTAAATTTATTACTGAATGATTTACTGACAGACTATAAATTACTGATGAGAGTTTTTCCAACAAACTGTTTTCATATGTGATCCTATTAGTAAAATACATGCTGATGAAAAGTTTCATCAATAAAATTATTAAATCTGGTGGTGGATAAAATTGTTAAATCTGATGGTGATGGTGCTGCTTCTTCGTCTTCTTCTTATAGGAATGATATAAACTTCATAATATTTTTTATTCTGGCCACGTATTTTGGAAGTTAATTTTCATCAAGAAATTTAGGGTTTCATAGAAAATATGATTTAGACTCTCTCGCATAAACTCTTAAGAACTAATTTTCTATATAAAATAGTGGTCTCCTAGATGGCACTTTCTTTTTTTTCTTCATAATTTTAGGCTATTTATTTCTTTTTATGTACTATGTACATATTTAGACCTATAAAATTACTTGCCAGCTATTTATTATTTTGGATCGTTATAATTTTTCTATTTTTGAATAAAATCTTAGTTGTTATTTTTAGTCATAAATAAAAGATTAATATTGATGATGGTTTTAAATCTCTTAATAACATATCTGATAATCCGCAGCTCGTTATTTCTTAAGATAACAAGTTGCAGCATTAAATTAAATAAAACAAAAATATTACTAAAGAACAAATTAATTTCATAGTCGAAGGTTATTATTTTCTTCAGCATTAAAGATCACTCGCATGAATGCAATGCCCGATTTCTTTTTTCTTTTTTTCTTCCCGAGATGAATACATTGCTACAACAACATATATATTAATATATAGAGATAAGCTACTGGTATTAATTAAAGAAGACCTCAAATTAATAATCATATCTTATATTTAAATGATTATATTCAGTCATTAAATCTATTATTTTTCCTTAATGGCAAGCTCAAATAGCATTAAAAACCATGATTTAAGTCATATACATTGTGTTTCTTGATTTTTTCTGCAAGGAATGTTGTTTACTTAATTTATGGAATGACAAATGAATTTGGTCCCTGAATTGTTTAATTCTGCAATGTAAGTTCTTTTAAAGCACATCTTTAATCTCAAATCACAGTAAATTATTGTAATGTTATTGTCTTGCTTTCGTATCTGAAGATATTATGGTAATATTTTTTTAAAATGTTTCTCAAATGATTTTTTAATTGAAAAATATTGAATTGATGTTTTTTTATGTATTTTTCAATATTTTTTATATATTGATGTTAAAAATATAAAAATAAAAATATTATTTAAATGCATTTTCAATTAAAGTTTTTTTTTTAAAAAAATATTATGTTCCACGGTATCAAACATAATAACAGAAACAAAACAATAAAATTATTGAGATTAAAAGGTATTTGAGAGTGTGATATCGGTTGTTTTTTTAAATACTTTTCATTAAAAAATGCATTGAAATAATTTTTTTTTATTTTTTTAAAAATTAATTTTAACATCAGTACATTAAATATTAAGAAAACATAAATAAAAATTAATTTTAAATAAAAAATTTAAATTTTAAAAAAATACCTTTTAAAATACAATCCAATCAGCCCTCCGCCCACCGCAATTTCCCTTTACGACCATCATCATTCCACTGCCCAGTAACAACTTCGACTCTTTATTTTTGGAAAAAATGGATTTTGTGCACTGTTAAGTGATGATTAATTATACTTTTCGATGCAATAAAATGTTCGTTCTTTCTCTCAAAAAGTGCGTGTTTGTTGGAAATAGAGGGGAGATTTTTGACGCTTTAAATAATAATAATAATAATAATAATAATAATAATAATGAAATTTAAGATTTATAAATAGATCCACCGTCAAAGTTTCTCTAGTGACTAATAGCTTATTTGAGAATATGATTGCGGTTGTTTTTTTAAAAATTATTTTAACATTAACACATCAAAATGATTTAAAAATATAAAAAATATAAAAAAAATTTAAATATTTTAAAAACACTTTTAAAATGAGAAGAAAATAAATAGGATGTAAATTTGAAGTGCCACGTCGGACCCATGGAAAAAAAGGGACTAGAGTTAGGCAGCGGCCATTTCCTCTTGTTTTTCTTTGACTATTGAGTTTATCCAAGATTCCTTTTTTTCTACTCAAAATGTCATGCAATAATATCCTATGCCCTAAAGAGGAACGAAATTATTCTGAATTGCCATCAGAACATGCCCAAAAGGAGGAATGGATGATTAAATATAAATAATTGCATATAAGACATAGTTATATACAGGGCAGATGCTATACGATCATAGCTTTTTCTCCTTATTAAATACAAATATTGCACAAGGCATAAATTATTCTTAATTGCCATAATATTTTTTATTTTCATGTTAATTTTTTAAAAAAACAATATCCCTCTCCCCCTCCATTCCTCACGTGCATGGAACATACGAGGGCCATATAAAAAAGGCGAGGAGCCTGATTAAAGCATAGGGTTTATGTATTTATTGAATATTTTCAGGGCTTCTGTTTGCTTGCTTTCCTCCTCAACAGGCATTGAAAAACATGACCAGAGAAGAAAGCAGAGAGTTGACATCAATCAGAAGAAAATTTATAGGGTTGTGGTCCACATGATCTAGTTTAAAAGAAAAAGAAATGGCTCCTAATGTGGGGGCCAGCACCCCGGTCCTACTTCGAAATAATAAAATAATATATATATATAATTTTTTTTTTTTTGATTTATGTGGTGAGCTAGCTGTGAAGCGTGGACAGAACTCACTCACTCCAAGAAGGTATCAAGTTTGACTTTCATTGCATTGTTTTGTAGTAACAAAAGAGGCAAAGTTATTTTACCATTTAACACTCCTAAGTTCTATTTTTCTTAATTTCTAATTACCTTCGGTGGATCTTGAGAGATGAATCTAGCTAGGCACCGTTTGGCAACACTGTGTTCTTAAAAAATTTAAAATTATTTTTTTTAATGTTTTGAATCGTTTTAATGTGTTAATTTCAAAAATAATTTTTTAAGAATAAAAAAATATTATTTTAATGTATTTTAGCATAAAAAACACTTTAAAAA
Source organism: Populus trichocarpa (assembly GCF_000002775.5). NCBI lineage: Eukaryota > Viridiplantae > Streptophyta > Magnoliopsida > Malpighiales > Salicaceae > Populus > Populus trichocarpa. Next base: position 2,771,425 of record NC_037299.2, on the reverse strand, counting down.
GTAATTGTAACCACACTCCCAAACATGAATGTGTGATCTCATTTTTACATAAATAAGCTTGGTCTAAAACAAAGTTAAGTGGGTGATTATAATGCGATGTGAAAATATTTTTTAATTAAAAATATATTAAAATTATAGTTTTTATATTAAAAAAAAAGCATGTCTTGATTATCTCTAAGTGACTAAATAACACTAATCGCAAGTAGTAATCCATGTGTCTATTCTTGCTAACTCTATAATAGTAATTAAGTAAAAAAGGTGAGCAAAGAGGCAAAAACAAGATCCCAGTAAAAGAAAATAAACAAAAAGTCTATATTTATCAACAAACGTAATAAGAAAACAAAATCACACGCCGGAAATTAATTATCAAACCCCGGCTGACTCGCTACATGGACTTTTTGGTGACCTCTCCCTCTCCCTCTCCCTCTCTCTCTAATCCTCCTCTCTTGCTTTATTTATTTATTTATTATTTTCTCTGTTTTTGCACATCTGGGCATGGCTGGGCATTGCATGTAATAGTAGAGTACCACACCAGTTGTGGAGCACTGTTTAGTGGTATTAAAGTGAGAGAGTTGAGTGAGTAATGAGTTAAAGGAGAGAGAGAGAGAGACTGTCTTAAATTTCAGAGAGAGAGAGAGAGAGAGAGAGAGAGAGGGAGACCAACTGACTCCTTTCTCTCCTTCCTTTCCCTCGAATGCGGTGATGACTCAGAATTTAAAAGCCCACAAGACTGTCGCTCTTTAAAACCCCCTTCGCCATCAGCTACACACATTTTCACAAATAAGTGTGCTCAGCAAAATACACACACTCCTAGTAAGGAATCGTAGGAGTAGTGTGTGTTGTAGTGTTTTAGTGGGGTGTTTTAGGTTTTTTAAGAGAGAGAGATTAGAGAGACTTAATTAGAGCCCAAGATTTAATCTTTTTATTTTTTTTGAAAAAATCTCTCTCCTTGACTCACTCTTCTGAAATCATGCCAAATTCTGACATTCCAGCCGTTTCTCTCCTTATGATATGCCTTCGAAAACCAAATGCTTAAACCCCTCTCAACTTCTCCTCAAACCCCAAAAAATCAAAAATCGAACAGTCCTTCTATCTTGTACTCTACAGGGATGTTACTGTAGCCATGGTCTATTATAGCATGGGCCATCAATCTTGATATATTCTTTCTTTGCTCTATAGGGGACTCGCTAATAGCTTCTTCTTCTCCCTCTTGTTGCTGTTTATATAAAAAGGCTTCTTTTTGGGGCGACAATGGAGTATGGCAGTGTTGGAGGAGGAACTAGTGGCGGTGGTGGTGGAGACCATGACTCCTCTGATCCTCAAAGGAGGAAGAAGCGTTATCACCGCCACACTGCTCTCCAGATTCAGAAGTTGGAGTCGTAAGCACTCTTTCGCATTGCAATCTCTTTGTTTTCGTCAATCATGCAATCCGTTGATGATTTAGTAGTGTTGCTTTTGTGGGGTATATGACATGTGTGTGTGTAATGTTTCTTGAAGTATTGGTCTTTATGGGTTGTTGATGTTTTTTTTTTTTATCTTGTTTTGTGTTTGTACTATGTGGGAATGAAGAATGTTTAAGGAGTGTCCACACCCAGATGAGAAACAAAGGTTACAGTTAAGTAGAGAGTTGGGTTTGGCACCAAGACAGATCAAGTTTTGGTTTCAAAACAGGAGGACCCAGATGAAGGTGAATTAGAGATTTTTGTTTTGTTTGTCTCTTTGTTTTGTTTTTGATTGAATTTTGTTAAAAGTTATTAAAAGGTTTGTTTTGTTGTTGTTGGTTAATGGTTCAGGCTCAACATGAAAGAGCAGATAACTCTTCTCTTAGAGCTGAGAATGATAAGATCCGATGTGAGAATATAGCCATTAGAGAGGCACTCAAGAATGTAATATGCCCCTCTTGTGGGGGTCCTCCTGTTACGGAGGATTCCTATTTTGATGAACACAAACTAAGAATGGAGAATGTTCAATTGAAAGAAGAGGTGAGCTTCTGTGTTTTCAATTCTCTCTCTCTCTCTCTCTCTCTCTCTCTCTCTCTTTCTCTAATTTTTTATTTTAATTTTTTCTTGCGCCATTCATGAAATGGTTTGCAAAATTTTGATTGTTGCAGCTTGATAGAGTTTCTAGCATTGCTGCTAAATACATAGGGAGGCCAATTTCCCAACTCCCTCCAGTGCAACCTTTTCACATTTCTTCCTTGGATTTATCAATGGGGAATTTTGGGGCCCAAGGGATTGGTGGCCCTTCACTTGATCTTGATCTTATCCCAACTAGTTCAAATTTGGCTTTCCAACCTCCAGTCATTTCGGATATGGACAAGTCCCTTATGACTGATGTTGCTGCAAATGCTATGGAGGAATTGTTAAGGCTTTTGCAAACCAACGAACCTTTGTGGATGAAATCGTCCGCTGATGGGAGAGATGTTCTTAATCTCGATAGCTACCAGAGGATCTTTCCAAGGGCTACGAGTCACTTAAAGAATCCCAATGTTCGAATAGAAGCATCCCGAGATTCAGGTGTTGTTATCATGAATGGTGTAGCTTTGGTTGACATGTTTATGGATTCAGTAAGTCCTTTTCTTACTCTCTAATAATATATATTTTTTTGACACCCAAAATATCTTAATTATTAAGGCTGTCTCTGAGTTGTATCATTGATTGGAGCTCGCAGAACAAGTGGGTCGAATCATTTCCCACGATGGTGTCTGTGGCAAAGACCATTGAAGTAATTTCATCTGGAATGTTGGGTAGTCACAGTGGTTCTTTGCAACTGGTAATGAAAAAAAGCTTTAAGTTGCTTGCTTTTGTTTCAACAACTGGCTCGAAGAATGGTTTATCATATGAAATGTGCTTTTTTGCAGATGTATGAAGAGTTGCAGGTGCTTTCACCCCTGGTTCCGACTCGGGAATTCTGTATCCTCCGGTATTGTCAGCAAATTGAGCAAGGCTTATGGGCAATTGTTAGTGTTTCATATGATATTCCACAGTTTGCCTCCCAATTTCGATGTCATAGGCTTCCCTCTGGATGCTTGATTCAGGATATGCCAAATGGATACTCAAAGGTTGTCTAGTTGCTCCTGAAAGCTTCATTATATGTTATTACTTTGGTGTTTCAACTTCAAAACAGTGATAGTTGTAGAACTATTTCCTGTACTTAGTTATTAACCTGAAGTGTGAAACAGGTTACTTGGGTGGAACATGTAGAGATCGAAGACAAAACCACAACTCATCAGCTTTATAGGGATCTCATTCACAGTGGTATGGCTTTTGGAGCTGAACGATGGCTTGCTACACTTCAAAGGATGTGCGAAAGAGTGGCATGTCAAATGGTGTCCGGCAATTCGACCCGGGATCTTGGAGGAGGTAAATTTATTGCCATAGTCAAATCTTTTTAGTTAATCATGATTTTAACTGTGCATTTCATTTTCCAGTAATTCCATCACCAGAAGGTAAGAGAAGCATGATGAAACTTGCCCAACGAATGGTCAGCAGTTTCTGTTCTAGCATAAGCACATCTAACAGCCACCGATGGAGCACACTATCTGGGTTGCATGATGTTGGAGTTCGAGTTACACTCCATAAGAGCACGGATCCTGGCCAACCTAATGGTGTAGTTCTAAGTGCAGCTACCACATTTTCACTTCCAGTTTCTCCTCAAAATGTCTTCAGTTTCTTCAAGGATGAAAGAACCCGACCACAGGTGATGTAGATTTTGAAATTGGCTGATTCATGGCATGTTCAATTGCTTGTAAAATGTTTTCCTTTGATAAACTTCTTGCTGATATTTTGGCTTTGGTTTTGGTACTTTTTTTCTTTAGTGGGATGTACTCTCTAGCGGCAATGCAGTCCAAGAAGTTGCCCATATCACAAATGGTTCACATCCCGGGAACTGCATATCTGTTCTTCGAGTAAGGCTATCTCTGTTTGGCTCATTCTCTACCTTTTATAGTGATTGTTTCACTGTATAAAGTAAAATGCTTATTTAATGACTTTCATAACTCTATAATATTCTGTAATAGGCCTACAACACTAGTCAGAACAATATGTTAATACTGCAAGAGAGCTGTGTCGACTCATCAGGTTCACTTGTAGTCTATTGTCCCGTCGATCTACCAGCCATCAACATAGCAATGAGCGGTGAGGACCCTTCTTATATACCTCTGCTGCCATCAGGATTCGCCATTTCTCCTGATGGCCGTCCTGACCAAGGAGATGGTGCATCAACAAGCTCTAATACACAAGGAAGCACGGCCAGGTTGAGCGGTTCACTAATTACAGTAGCATTTCAAATACTAGTCAGCAGCTTGCCATCTGCTAAACTGAACCTGGAGTCAGTGAATACTGTTAATAACCTTATTGGCACCACTGTCCAGCAAATTAAGGCTGCCATGAATTGTCCTAGTTCCTGATGACCAGATTCTGCTACTGCAAACATAACTGTTCCCCTTTCTCTCTTCCATCTTTGAATATTGAGATCAGAGAAAATTAAAGTGTTGTGTTTGCTGGTGGTATTCACTGTGGCAGAGAAGTATTGGGGTTGGTTGGGACTTTGAATGCCATCTTCAAGAACCGAAGATGCTTATTTACTGCTGCTGCTGCTGCCGGTGGTGGTGGTGCCTGTTTTTGCTGCCACAATTCATTACGATCTACACCAACTAAATTTTATTTATTATTTTTACGAGCCTCTTTTTTGGATTTTGCAAAAATTCACGTTGGAAGACTAGCCATTTAAAGAGGGAGTCAAGAACGCACCATACATATTTTTCTTGCTTAGAAGGGGTAGTAATAAATCTGCCATCCATTCCTTCCCTTCCTTCATTACCACCCCAACTCAGCAAGAAAAAACAAAAATTGTGGTTCGGGTATTGACTTCTGTTCATGGACATTCAATCTAATTTATCTACCAATGATGTTCTATATCTGTTCTTTTTTCTTTTTGAATTATTATTATTTTTTTGGCCGTGTAATAAAATCTCTTGAATGGGGTGTATGTGCTTGTGTGTGTGAATGGAGAGAACCATGAGGGCAGTGGGGCAGGCATGGAAATAGTTTTTGATAGCTCTTTCGCTTACATCAATGTTGGGCTCCACCTCATTCATGATCATCATACTAAAGTCTCTGAATTTCAAAAGATTATTTTTAACTGCATTTGCCTTGACATTTTCTGATGGAGAGGATTTCCATTATATTGATATGACCACTCCTTAATGGGTCATTTGTTCTTTTTCTATTATTGGGGGCTCCACTTTTTTCTTTTTCTTTTTTATCCTTGTGAAGTGTATTTGAACTTCATATGCTTTTGATTTGATCGTGGATCCTTTTTCATTCACATCTTGGCGCCTTCAAGAGCATGGTAAAAGTACGTTAATAATAATAAAAAAAAAACAGAAAATAATAGAAGGTTTTTTGAATTTCAGCATGATAATACAACAAAATATATATATATATATATTTCAAAATTGTTGGATCTTTATAAATGTGACCCCTTCTCTATTCTTGTCTGTTTGAGAGTATGATTGTGGTTGTTTTTTAAAATGTTTTTCGTGCTGAAATGCATCAAAATATTTTTTTTTTTATTTTTTAAAAATTATTTTTAAGATCAGCGTATAAAAACGATCCAAAACATATAAAAATTTAATTAGTGAAATATGATTTGCACCGTATTCCAAAACGATGGTAATATTATATTTATCCTACTTTGTATATTTTGTTTCATTTGACTGTAGCTATAATGACTTTTAAGTTTTTGGTAATACTTTAAAAACTAACATCATAATCTTTTCCATTTGTTTTTTTCAGAAATTACAATACATAGTTTTTCAAAAGTCATGACGACAATTAAAAGCTATAATTTTTTTAAATTTAATTAAGAAAAATAATTTTAATATGTGAAAACTTGTACTTAGAATTTAACACACTATATTAACAACTAGTACTTAGAATTTGAAGCGCTATTTAGCATAGGAGAGGATTTAGGATTTAGGAAATGGATGATTATTATCTTTTATCGTGTAGTCTAAAATCTATTAAACTCTCAATGAAATAGTACAAATAATAATAATAATAAAAAGGCTAATTAATAAATTTGGCCCGTGTGGGTTACCTTGCTCAAGGGATATTAGGCAGCAACATGCATGAGGTAATTAAGAATAATTGGCTCCTTTGACCAAAATTGAGTTCAACTCGAAAACATAACTCAATGGAGAAATTAGGCTCGTGCACATAGATTTTATGTGTAGCAATTAATTTGTAAAATATGCCACGCCTATTATTTTTGTATCATATGATAAAGACTGAATCGCTTTGGATTCCAGTTTCTCCCAATCATTTTTGTCACATTACCATATATTTCATATCCTAAGCCACTACTGCTCCTTGTGTTAATTATTTCATACTCCTTGTGTTAATTATTTCATGCAAGGTAATTTTGAGGGGTAGCTCAACTGATTAGGTCTTGAGTTTGCTTCTCAATGGTCACGAATTCGAGTCCTTTTAAAACCACTGCAGGCTTACATAGTCGTTAACTTCAGGGCTTGTGGGATTAGTTGAGATGCGCGCAAGCTACCCGACCTACATTAATAAAAAAAAATCTCATGCAAGGTAAAAAAAATAATAACTCAAACCCTCGTGTGATTGGCATGGCTGTTGAAGAATGTTATAAATTCCATTAAAAAAACCATTAATGCTTTTGTGAATGTTTGATGATCTTACCGGTTCCTACCATGCCGACGAGTTTTATTTTCTTGACAATATCTCGACCATGTAGAATGTATGGGGGATTTTGGATGGCAAGCCTTCCTCTATTAACATCCCTCTGGTGCCCATATGCCAAAAGAGGTCCAAAGCATACAAACTAGGGTTTACCTTGTTCTTTAACTCCAAAGAATGTGTATTGTTGTAAATGGAATGTTGAAAAATTTCTATGTTTTTCATTTATGTGTGTGGTCGTTAAAAAATATATTATATTAATTGTTGGCTCGTACTAAAATATTTTCATATAAAACCTAATGAAAGTGTTTAATATTGAGTTTCTCAAGTTTCCGCAAAGATTTATTGAGATTTTAAAAAGTAAATTCGAGAAATGAGAAATTTGATTTCTAAGTTCCTTCAATAAGTTTTGGATGAGGGGGTGCATATTTACATCAAATTAAACATGTTTATGAGAGTATTTTAAGCTTTAATATAACATAAACATAGTATAATGGAGATTATCTTATATATATATATATAGATATATAACAGTTTATTGGTCTGTGCTATGCTGTGAGTGAAATAAAAAAAAAAACAATTTGAGCGTAACAAACAATATACCGACCATAGAGATAAAATTGTTATTAAATTCAATCTAGTTGGTTCTTCTTAAACCTTTCCGATTTGACTCCTTGTGTAGCTCGAGTTTAAAATTAAATCACGTGAGAGTTAGAGCGTGGTGTTCTAATTGACTTAACTGATTTATTGACAACCTGGTCGACTGATAAAAAAAAATGATGAAATTAACAAACAAAAAAACTCAGTCCTTCAATGACAAAATTGAGAAAAAAATAATGAAATTGACAAGGAAAATAATCTCGCGACCCAACTCCTTGTGTAACCTTGATTTAAAATCAAATTATATGAAAGTTGTCTTGAGGTGATTCAGTCGACTTGGTCAATTTAAAAATAATTTGGATAATTATTAAAATAAAATTAAGGATAAAATTAAAAAAATAAAATTAAAAAAAAAAAAAAGTGGCTGAATTGAAAGGAGAAAGAAGAGGAGCTTCACTGTCATATATATGACTTGAAGCTCCAAGATGTTTTTTCAATTTCTATTAAATAAAAGGTTTGAAAAACAGTTTTAATTTGAATTTTTTTATAACACATGTAGCCCTTTAATCAACCTATTTATAACATATGTAGCTTCACGTTTGGGAACGCGGCTGTGGCTGCGTTCCCAAAAAATTTGAAATTTTTTTTTATTATTTTTTATTAAAATTTAATATGGTTTGTATGGTTTGGATCGTTTTGATGTGCTGATGTCAAAAATGATTTTTAAAAAATAAAAAATATCATTGGCATGTATTTTGGCACGAAAAGTTATTTGAAAAGCACCCGCAACCACACTGCCAAACATGCAATTTCAATTTGGCTTAAAGGATGAGGTTGGTTTTTTTTTTTTTTTTGAGGCTTTCAGCTACAGCCGCAGCTACATCCAATGCACGCTCTTTAAGCCAGCCAGATGGATAGGCTGTAACTGTACTTACCTTAATTCTCAAGTAATGAAAATGGAGACACCATGCTCAAAGAATTTGGAAGTGACTGTTAAGAAGAGCATTATTGGCTAATGGGTGGGTTTGATTTGATTGGTGGGTGACATAAAAAAATAAAAAGAAGACAATTTAGCAGAGTTGGTGGTCCCTACAAGTGATGGACTAGTCGACTGAAGGGTAGCTGAAAGTGATATCCTCCAAAGCCGCAGACTCTTTACAGATATTGTCCCCTGGGGGGGTTGTATTGGAGTGAGAGCTAACTCTTTACAGATGTTGAATAGTTATAATTAAATTTTAAAAAATAAAAAATATTTTTTAAAATAATCTCTATGTAATTCTTAAACTGTGTGCAACCTAGCAGCCAAGCTAAATAAAAAAACAAAAAAACTCAATGTTTGTTTTTAACCAGGTTTTTAATTTATTTGGATAAAATATTGATTTAATAAAAATTTAGATTTTTAGTAATTTAAATATAATTCAAATCTCTTTAAGACAATATTAATAATTTTTTTAAATAAAATAATTGACCCGATATTCTATAAGTTAAGTCAACGACTTTATTTAGTTTTTGGATCAGTAATTGATTTAAGTTGGGTCGGGTTTTACAAGTTTTTTTTTTCAACCAAATAAAATGAAATGTAATTAACAATTCTAATTCCAATTCCTTTTTTTTGTTCTGACTAACTAAATAATTTCATAGGTATGGTGATATAGTCGGATCTACGATAATAAAAGATTCTACGCAGTTAGATATGGATATGTCACAACTAGATGAGGACCTACCCAGACATATTACATGGATGACTTAGTTGGTGCATTCATGGATAGTGGAACAAGTCTAGTTCAAGAGGAGATTTAGTCATATCAAGCCATAATAATGAATCAAAAAGACTATAATGTTTTATCCAACTATTGAATCAGACTCAAATTTTATTTGGAGTTCCTGGATGTTGTTTTTCCTATAGCAACCTCAACGTCACCACGCGAACTATCAAATCTTTAGATATTCAAAATCTTGCCAAGACTTCTGGTTTTGACAATTTTGTTATTTTCCTTGTTATTTTTAGATTTCATGATTTTTTTTTTGGATTTTATGCTTCTTTCCTTTGTATTTTCAGATTTTTACTTTGTTTCTCAATTGGGATAGTGTTTCTAGTCTATTTAAGATTTGTAAACCTTCAAAAGAGATAGACTTTATTATTATTTTTTTAGAGAGAATAAACTAATGAATTTAAGATTCATATCTATAGCTCCACATGAAAACTCCTTTTGTTTTCAAAGAATAACAAAAATGGACTATAAATAGCTTATGTGTAGATGTCGAATTAAAACAAAATGACAAGTGTAAAAAAAAAACACACATAATTTGTTAAATAAATTTTTTTTTCTATTAAACTTTTAAAAAGCAACACACACCCTCCTTAATTAGTACTGGATCTTCAATTATGAGTAGCATGTTTAGTGGTGACTCTGATAATTCACAAAATTAATAAAGGCTTGATGGATTTTGAAGATTATGAGAGATTAATTGCAGTCCAATCAAGGAAAAAAAACACATTTATGATAAAGTTATTTGGTGTTGTAATTTTCGGCAACATGCTTTTGTTGCTGATTGTCTTTATTCTAATGTTATTCTTCACTTAAAAAAAATTAAAAGTAAAGTATGAGGAAGAAGTTAGAATCTTGTTTTGTTCTTATTACCTTGAAGGGAAGAAAATAAATTATTGATTAAATTAAAGAAAGTTCTCTACCAATTCAAAGATAAATAACAATGAGGTTAATTTTTCCAAATCAACTGTAAAAAAAATAAAAATCATTTTCCTTTCTTTTCAAGATAGTATAAGAAACTTAATGCATGCACTCCATCTAAATGAAAAGAAAAAGGGATTTTTTATATAATGTTAATTTGTTAAATGACAAGCTAATATTTAATAACCTTTTCTTATTTTGCTATGTTAGAAAACTATTATATTTAGTAAGAATTAATTACTATTTTTCCCTTAATGGAGATATTATGCCAAAAAAATATATTTTTTTGACATGTGTGAGCCACAAAAAAGACAAAGTACTTAACCGAGTATTATGAAGAAATAATTTTTTTAGAGAGATAAGGTTTGAAGAAAGATTAGAAAGAGTGGTGTTTCCAGAGCTATAACTATTTTGACCACCATTTGATTTCTTTCATTTTCGGATATGTTGTTCTTCTTAACCTACTCCACTTTCTGATTGAATGGATCTTTGTTTCGATTACTGTGTAGGGAGTTATTGCCCTCGCAACACTTCTACATTTTTATAGGAGAACTTCTAGGTAAAACAACCGTGCCACTTTGGTCGTTTCCCATAATCTACCCATTGGATCTTACTCAAATTTATATCGTGGGTTCGCCACCTGGTCCCCTTGATTTTGAACGGTGGAGACTGGTTTCCAAGTTTTGGACCAAAGCTGAGGAAACAAATGTCACCAATTTTGCAGAGGCCATCTCTCCATAACCTACCGTTGGATTTGGTTGTAACTTTTAGTGGAGTTGCGCAAAGTAAATGACTTACTCCTAACTGTTTAATTTTTTACCGTCATTCAAATTGCCACTATGGCACAAAAGAAAACCACCAACTCCACCCTTAGCACTCCATGGGCTGATAGAGTGAAAGTATCAAACTCAACCACCCAAGCTAAGATAATATCTTTCCCAAGGAAAGAGATTGACACTATTTTGGAAATCTCAGATAATACCATTGATGAGAGTAAGTTAGGAACCGCTGCTTGGTGGGATTTTTCTCAGGTTCTCAGATGCTCTACTATGCGACCAATTCTATTGCATTCCGGTTATAGAAGAATTGTAGCATTGAGAGTGTCATGACAAAATAACAAGGCTTCTTGATTTTCTACTTCATGAGTGAGAATGATGCTAACTCTTTTATGGAAAAGGGATCGTGGATGCTTGTGGGGGGAAGACCATTATCCTCAATTATAGCACCCTCATTTTGTACTTTATAAGAACAAAATCTCAAAAGTGCATGCATGTGTTTGCCAACAAGGGTTACCTTTTCCTTTTTGGAATGAAGAGGACCTTGGAATGGCCGCTAATATGGTTGGAAGACCTTTGGCTTGTGATGAACAAACATTTAGAGGCACCCGACTTGACTACGCTTAGGTTTATGTTCAATTGGATGCCTCGTTGCCTATGGTCTAATGTTTCCAGCTGAAATATAGGTTATCTTTGGAACCTATCTTGATTACAAATGATTATGAGTGGAAACCAAAAGCTTATGAAACTTATAAAGTTTTTGGACACTCATGTAAGGCTTCAGTTGAGGCCCTGAATTTTTACGCAGAAGACATGCTCAAGATTAAAAATAAAGGTGATGCCTTATAAGCATATAGCGTTTTTGCAAATGGGATTGCATCCCCCTAAAAGTTGCTGTAGGAAAAATAGTACCCAAGACGACTCTTCTGCTGAAACAGGTTGACCAGTTCAACAATTTAAGGAACCGGATGACTGGTTGGATAACATAGTAACACTAGAAGCTAGTGCCCTTTGGAACAAGTCAACTACTTCATTCTAATTTGGTCTACCATTTTAGGTTGTAGACTATTGTAGAGGTTGGTGACCTTTTTGCTACGGAGAAGATCAAACTGAATGCTGACGGTGAGTCGGATCACTACATGCTAAAGGTCAAACCTCTAATGGAGCAAATTATCTTTAGGATCAACCTTTAGACGTCAGCATCCCTTACTTATTTTGGTCATCTTGAGTTGTTCGAATCTGTTCTACTCTCTTTTCAGGTATATTGGTTGATTATTTTTATCCTTCCATGCTCTATTATCTATTAAGGTAGTTTGGCTTCTATTTGTTGCCCTTTAAAAAAAGAATGGGGGATTTAGGGATAAAGAGGGTCATGACATGGAATAAAAAAACCATTCTTAAACATGTCTAAAAGCTCCTATCGTATATATCTTCTGTTTGGGCAGTTTAGGTGCATAATGTCTTGCTTGAAGGGAAGTCTTTCTAATATATTAGACTTCATTTAGCTCCATCCTTGTCTTGAAGGAAGATTCTTCTCAGTAGAGACTGATGTGAAGGGCTATTTATCTCTCACATAGGTGATGGGACAACTATTTCTCTGTCTTGACTATTGGTTATCGGATGGGCAACAATTTTATGACCTTTTACCTTCTAGGATGTTATCCTTCATGGGGATGCCCTGGGATGCAAAAGTTTTGGACATAATTGAGGAGGGTACTTGGGCTTTCCCCTCGAGGAGCTAGGAGCTACAGACTATTTAGGAATCTATGCACTTTCATCCAAGGATTGCCTTACCAAACTTATATTTCTAGAAGGTTCACTCATCAAGAAAGTTTATTATCGACTTGAATTGGAAGGTTCTTCAAAACTCGAGACTAATATAATTTATGCATCATTTCTTCTATTTTCCAAGTCAAATTTCAAGACACTTTTTTTTACCATATTGCTTGCTAGTTTGAGTTGTCTTAACACCATGTACATACTTCATACCTATCAAATTATCACCTTATTGATATGTATACTTTGTGGGTTGCATGTTGAGACTCATGACCATATGTTCTTTTAGTAACCTTTCTTTACTTTGGTTTGGGGAACTCTTATGAACAGGACTTTTATAGGTTGGCCTACAATGACATAATGACCTTTACTTAAGTGAGCATCCTTGTATTTCAGAAAAAAGAAAGATTTCATACATCTGTTTGCACAACTAGTCCTCTCAACCATGTTTTACTTCATCTGGTATGAAAGGAACAATCAGGTCTTCCATCAAATTTATCATCCTCACTAAGATATTAGTTAGGAGATTTTCAAGCTTGTTTGGTCCCATTTGATAAAGCTCAAACCAAGGTATCTGATTCCAGCCACACTCAGGTACGTATGACGTCTTTCAATGTCATGAGATTCCTTTACATTGGTTGTCTTTTGAATTCTGCACTTTAGGTCTACTGCTATTGTAAGACTAGTTGATCAGTTTTGGATTTTCTACAAATCTATTGACTAGTTTCAAAAAATTCTTAGTTTCTAGGCTTATGTTTGAACAATCGGTAGATGAATTTTGGGTTTTCCAAATACCTAATAGACGGGTACCCCTACTGTTGTTTTGGCTGTCTATTTTTCTATTTTTTGAACTTCCCTTAGCTTTTGCTTGTTTTCCTGTTGCCTCAGGTAATTTGGACTTGGTAACGGGTTTTTGTAATTCTTGGGGAATGCTTCTCATATTTTGTACAATTTTTGTCTGTATATACAATTACACTAAAAAAAATGAATTTTAAATACTTAATTAGTGTCGTTCATAAATACTATTATAGTATTATTATTATAGTATTTCTTCTTTTTTTTAATCAAGGAGATTCTTGTAAAAAATAATTTCCAATTTCAATCGCCACACTCTATGGACCATGGGTTTTGCTTTGATATAGCAACAACCATGGCATGGCCACCAATCATCTCATGTCGTTAAGGCCTAAATGGCCAAAGTTTTTTGTCCTCCTCCAGTCTTTTTCAAACATATTGTCCAATATATAAGCACTAAATATTTTTTATAATGTGGAACTGTGCACCATCCACACACAAATTATTTTATAATTTACTAATATATTTTTTGTAAGTATAAACTTTTATGTAAGGTTGACACCACATTTTCTAGTTAATGGTGATATTGCATATTCTATTCAATAAAACACCTTTCTCCTCTACCAATAGCTATTTATAGTAAAAATATCATTGATGTTCACCAACCACTTCACCAATAATATGCCAAAGACTACATTCAATAATGGACGCCAATGTTTATACCATTCAATTTTCATGTAACTACCAATGTGAGCTGACATGATTAAGGCCTATAAATACGTTGGATCACTAGGTAAACAAAACAAGTTATAACTTTCTCATATTGAACACTTCCATACACTTATATTTTTCTCATTTTCTCTTATACACTTACTAACTTAAGCTCTAAAGAGTCTCTTGTAGGACTTGTTTTCTTAGGCAAACTTCTAGTCATTGGTCAAGCCTAACTACTAGTAAGCTCAAATACAAAGCCCATATTAAGTATACACGTCTTAGCCTAGGATTACACCCCGTGAAAAACTCATTTTTCATGTGAATTTTATTTAGAACCTCATCGATAGGTATTGCAATGATAGTAATTTTTTTTTTACATGTTATAGGGCTTTCCATAAGAAAACAATTCACAAAACAATCTAGGGAAGTTGCTATAATTCAGAACAGTGTCGGGAAGCCTCTGGAATTGGAGGAACAATAGCGGCGTGTGGGTCTCATGCACCACTGCCACTAGTGCCGTGTGAACCCACGTGTCGTCTATAATAAAGCAAAAAATAGGTGGATTGGGTAGATCTCTTATTCCTCTTCACGTATGTAGCGATGATGTCATACACCATAACCTGTAAAACAAAGAAAAGCACATAAACAATTGCTTTTACTTTTGTTTCTCTTTTTTCTTAGACTTGATTCTTTCTTCCTCTCAGTTTTAATTCTTCTTCAGGTGGTTGTAACCGAAATGAGAAATTAGTGAGGAGGAAGAGGCTAGCATGGGAAGGTTATTGTCTAATATTGTTGCTGCTGGTCGAGAGGGAAAGGGGTTGTTTGGATGTTATTGTAGCTTCTAATGGTGGTTGGAGAGAAGAGAGACCGTCAACTGTGTGGTGGTGCTTGGTTTTGGTGGATTTGTGATAAGGTTGTTAGGTAGCTTCGACACTAATGGCATCTGTAGGTGGCCAAAACATGGGCTATTTCTTTCGACCAATATGGGAGCTGTTATCGATGGAAAAGGTAGAATGGTTTATTTTCTTGGTGGCGTTATCGTGGCCAGTCATTGTGCTGTTGTTGAGGAGATATTAGTGAAGATGGGGTTTTAATGTGCAGGTAATAGTGACAACAAAGAAAAAGGGGTCATTTTTGCTCTCATTTGAATGTCTGGCGGTAGAGATTCAAAATTGGGTTTAGGATTTTTATGGGTCTCTCGACTAGAGGTTGAAGGATGTTGGTAATGGTGGAGTGTTTGTTGGGTTTTCTGGTATTGGTTAGTGGACAAGAGAGAGACCGTAGGGAGGGTGAGTAATTGGAAGAAGATGGGAGAGATTGGAGAAGGGTTGCTATTTTTTTTATGGCAGCTACTTAGGTATAAATGTGGGCTAGGGTTTTGTGTATGAGATATTTGGAGAGAAAAATGTGGAGGAATATTTTTTAGCTTTTTTGTATTTGATTGTTTTTTATCTCCCTTACCCTTTCCTTATGTGAGATAACCACATATTTATAAGCAACTTGATTTGTCATTTTCCTCCCAAATTCCTGGTTTCGAAAACACTTTGGTCCCTCATTTTTTTCCTTTGTATTTTGGTCTTTTTATCCAATTATTTTTAATTTTTCTTATTTTTTGTATTTTAACTTTTTTTAAAAAGGCAACATCAACTCGATCGAAAAAGATCAATAATTTTGAAATAACGCATTAAAAGTTGAACGTGTTGAAAAGAAATTTGAATTCTTTTTAGAAGACGTGGAAAAATTACCCAAATACATTAAGAACATATTTTTTTTATTTGTTTTTTGTATTTTGAAAATATTTAGAAAAAACAGTCAAAATTTGGGTTATGAAAGTTGCCATCTCTTTACAATATTTACGATAGAAAGTCTCGTAAACGATTTTAGATAGTAAACTTGTAAAGAAAAAAAGATAAAAGGTTATGGATTTACCATATCAAGAAAAAAGTTAATACTTCCAAAATTTTGAGATGCTCATAGATACCTCAGACATTGATGGATCTTTAACGAAAGTTTTAGAAGTAAGGGCTAGAAAGCGCACTCGGAAGAAAAGAGATAGGGCTAGAAAGCGTACTCAGAAAGAAAAAATAGGGTTTGCTGGTGCACTATCTTCTTGTAAGGGCTAGAAAACGCACTCGAAAGAAAAAAAGATAGGGTTAGAAAGCACATTACCTTGTTGTGAGGGCTAGAAAGCACACTATTAGTGGAAAGGTTTGTTGGTATCGATCTGGCCTCCTAGTTGCTCAGCTTAAATCCTTTAGCCCACTCGGGTTTGGCCCATGTGATCAATGTATTTGATCATCTTTTTGTTAAATCAACTCGCTCGGGTTTTGCCCATGTAATCAATGTATTTGGTTGCCTATTTGTCGCATTGCCTAAACCTTTAGGCAATAAATGAAGATCTGCTCACTTATCCATTTTTTGAGAAGTGACAAACGCTTTTAGCCATAATGTTGCCCCTGATTGGATGATGCACTCCAATTTATGGTATTCTTGCACCATTGCTTGCTTATTTTGATGGAGAAGTGGTGCTCCATTACTCTCACTTTATGAAGGGGTTCATCAAATCATATGCTATCAATGATTGTTGTAAGTTGCTCTAAACTGATGCATTCATGTGATAACATTTTTAAGGTATCATAGTCATTCTTGCATCATTGCCCACTCACTTTAATGGAGAAGCAGAACTCCATTACTCTTACTTTCTGAAGGAGTTCATCAAATTATCTATTGTCAATGATTATGGTAAATTGCTCCCCAAGTATAGCATTACTCTTAACTGCTGATAGAATTTGTCAAATCATAGATTGCCCTTAAGCAACATTATCCTCAAGTAACATATGATTGCCCAATGATTATGGTAAATTGCCCCCCAAGTGTAGCATTACTCTCAACTACTGATAGAGTTTGTCAAATCATAGATTGCCTTTAAGCAACATTATCCTCAGGTAACATTTTTAAGGTATCATAATCATTCTTGCATCATTGCCCACTCACTTTAATGGAGAAGCAGGACTCCACTACTCTTACTTTCTGAAGGAGTTCATCAAATCATCTATTGTAAATGATTATGGTAAATTGCCCCCCAAGTGTAGCATTACTCTCAACTGCTGATAGAGTTTGTCAAATCATAGATTGCCCTTAAGCAACATTATCCTAAGCTGATTTAGTTATGCGCATTCTTATGCTTATTATCAAGAGGCATTTGGCATCACCATATGTTATTCATAGCTTTGATGGATTTTACATAATCATTATTTGATTATGTGCTTCTTTGCCCCCCCCAACTAATCTAGATATTGTTTGTTATCCTTCTCAAGATCCACTACATTGCCCCCTGACTACTTGACTTCTTAAGGATGACTTATAAAAAGTGTCAATGTCATTTTTTCAAGGACCTTGCATACTCGGTTGATGACCTTTTTGTTTGAAAATCTTTCTTGTTTTAGAATCAATCACAAATTTCAAGAATCATGTTCATTCAAGTCTAATTATGGAAATGAAATCAGAGAGACATAAATTTTGAAAGTATTCTTGAAGTTTAAACTTATTTGGTTGAAGACTCAAAACACACCATTCAACGCTAAGAGATATTTTATTGATGATTGACAAGGTATGGATTGAGAAAGAAATATTACCTTAAAGTTAGGGTTGTTCTTGGCTCAAATGATTTTTTTGCATTTTGAAAACAGAAATTTAACCGATTTAAGCTTAAAAATTTTTTATTTTGAATTTCTTACAATTCCCAAAGGTTTAATCTCTCTTTGGAAAAAGATGATTTGGTCTGGTGAAGGTACAAGATGAGGTGATCTTCTACTTTTTTAGGTTTCAAAGCAAGAGGCTCAAGTAAAAAGTTGAGATTTTGTTGACAAAATTTGTCTCTTTTTTAGCACTTATTTTATTAGTATGAATAATAACGAGTAGCTTTTATTTGTAATGTCATGATTCTTATGAAAAAGTTCTTTTGCATTTTGAGAATGTCATTTATTGGTCCCTTGATTAGAAAAGACTTTTAAAGACACGCAATGAGGCTATGGCTTTCGACTATGAAAGAAAAAGATTTGTAGTCTTAAAAAGTGTTTCAAGGTTTTAAAGATCTAGGATCACTGTCATTGTGTCTTTCAATCTTTTTTTTTTATATTTCTTTGATTTGCCTTTTTGATTGCTTTGGTGGGGCATTTTTATTTTGTTTTGACCTTGACTTGGTCATTTTTTTTTATTTATTTAAGAATTTCCCCCAACATCTGGATTTCTCGGGTGCTTTGGCTTTTCATAACCTCGTTTTGGTTCTGATCTTTAAATTTTTGTTTGCCCCCTAGTGTGGGTATGATCTTAGTTTGGATCAACATTTGACTGTTGGAATTTTCATTTGCCTCTTAGTGTGAGGTGTAATCTTATTGAGTTTTTTTACAAATAAAAACTTATTCAAGTTTAAATAGTCCACAAGGGATATATTTTAGAATGTGAAGGGATAACAAAGATGACCTTTCATCATTTCAAGCACAAGCGATTAGAACCGATAAATGTTTTCCTCGTTCAGTGTAATTGTTTGGAATTTTTGCATAAAGACTTATGGTTTTATGAATCAATGACTAGAAAATCAAACTACATGCAATTATGTATACAACTAAAACATGGCCCAAGAGACATGGGGTGTGAACTTTTTATGCATTTTTCATTTTTTATATCTTGGTTCAAATTTATATGGTCACCTCAAAATAAGAATTGCTTGAATGATTCGTTTGCCACCTTAGAAAAAAATGTCTAAACACTGTTTCTAGGATTATTTTGACAAAAGGGTTTTTACAAAATTGATATGGTAAAAATACTTTGAAAGTCAGTTTTATGATTTTTAAAAAGGTAGCAATTGCCTCTTAACATCTTGCATTACGCAACTTAGGGTTCGATCATTGTTGCCATTATATTTATCCAATTATGGACAACAATATAATGCCAAGTTATTACTTTCACAAAAACATCTTTTAATTTCAAAACAATAAAGAGACTAAAAAGGCTTGTTTCATTAAAATATGCGATGTAACCCCAAAGCTAAAATGTTGAATAGTAAAGTTTGGAAAATGCCACACTCTTTATTAGGTCAAATTTCTCGACGACATTTGTGTCTTGTCAGTATTTACCAACCATTTCTTGTGCTCATAATGATCTAGTGACAATGTGATAGATGACATTATCATTCACAAACTCAACTTGTCCCTTACTTCCCAGCTTTCAGACTTAATACCTGAAATTCTTGCAGCTTTTGATTGAATGGGCGATGATCCCATCATGATGTTCACATTTCTCATTTGGATTGTACCACCTAGAGAATGATGATCTTATGGTATCTAATGGATATGTCTAGTGTTCAAGAGATGTTGGTAAATACCTTAAAGTGGTAAAGGTATGACAATCTTTGGTAGTGACATTTGAGTAGCCAATGATATAGTGAGATCCGATCGAACCAGATTCCCAATTTGAGAGCCATTCCCCATATCGGATTCCATCATGACTTTAAAATTCACAGTACCTACTTCAATAGCTTGTTCAATCTTTTCGGCCACAACCACTAGGTCAGTAAAGTGCGGGGCTGCACTTCTAATCAGGAACTCAAAGTAGGGTGTTTTAAGCAAGCTGACCATCTCCTTTTCTAGCAGTGTAAGACCCATTTGAGTAACTACACCAAACCACCTCTAGGTATATTCTCGGATAAATTCCCTATCACCTATTTCCATACCTTGTAGGCTAGATCTTTGTGGAACGAAGTTTATGTTGTACTTATTTTACTTGATGAGAGGATCTACAAGGTCTTTCCACTTATAGGTTTTTCATATTGTCTAATCTCGTGTACTAACTTAACGTTGTCCCACTCAGACTATCCTGAAAGAAGTATATTAACAATTTTTTATCGTACACTACTTCTGTCATTTTGTTGCAATGAGACTTGAGGTGAGTGACAAGACATTGAGTTTGAGCACACAAAACTTTGGTACAACCACAATCGGGACTAGAAACATCTCAATGGCTTGAACAGGATCATACAAGTCCACTCCTTCGATAACCTTTATTTTGGCTTCCAACACTATTATTATGCCATGATCAATGTCCTCAAAGGATTTTATCTTTTGGGACTCATTAATGAATGCATCTACAACTGCTGAAGCCGGTGAAGGTATGGTTAACTGTACAAATATTGTATTACACCAAGATTCTTGACTTTGTCTACCCATCATTTCTCTAGGCTGAATTGTTACAAAGTCATATGCCAATTAGATGGGCATCCACTTAGAGTGTTTGCTCAAGCAAGTTAGTGATATGGGTCATGTTAATCATTAGGGAATCTTGCTCCTCTTTGAAGTGGGCATTACATTGAGCGCATTCTTCATCTTCTATGTTTCTTCGTCGCAATCAAGTGTTGTAAACTTTACGGATTCGAGCTTTTTGAGGACCTATATTTCAACTTGTGTATGTTCATATGACATTTAAACATGAATGCATGTATGCTTATGAATACAAGTGCATGTACGAGTACATTGAATATGGATTAACCTATTCAAAGGGCTAGTTAATGACTACTTTGTTGAACACAAGCAAACATCTGTAGTCCAGTTAATTTGAAAAGATCTTATAAATACAAGTGTATATATGAGTACATTGAATATGGATTAACCTATTCAAAGGGCTAGTCAATGACTACTTTGTTGAACACGAGCAAAAATCTATAGTCTGATTAATTTGAAAAGATCTTTTCGAAGTCCTCATCTCGGTTAAATCTCATACATATTGGAGAGTACAAAACAAAAAGGTGGATCTGAGTCATTTTCATTCAAAAAAGATAAAATGGTTTTTATGTGTAGCAATTTCTCGGTCGTGGTCTTTGGGCAATTCCCCCCAACTAGTTACATCATCTCAGATTCTGGTTTGTATTCAGAAAAATTCACAATCTTAGCTAAGAAAATTCTACGGAGTTCAGGATTATTGATTGGGTTAGCCTTGATGCAAAATGATTTATCAAGGAGTCCATATCCTAAGGGAAGGTTCTAAGCCACTATATGAAGGGTAAGCTTACTACCTAGTCTCAAAAGGATCTATGATCTACCTAATGACCACCTTTCATGAATAAAGTATTGGGGTTTACAAGGAATGGTTGGGGCATAATATGACCTTTATTACCAAGTAAACGCTAGCTCATAGTATGACTTTTCACGAATCTGAACCCTGACTGAAAGTCATGAGGCAGACCGCCACTCCCCACCTAATCTAGAATCGGGTTTATTTGAAAAATTCAAATGCATGAAGACATTAATCCACACCTGATGTACTTATGCATGAACAGTATGTAAAAAAAATACATGCTAAAATTAGATGATACAGACCAATAAAAATAAACAAGCAAACAATCAACCAAACAAAGCTTAGTCCAACCAGATAAATTCCCCAGTGGAGTTGTCATCTTGTTATGATGTGCATAGTGTTGAATGACGGGTAAGCCTCATGGAAATGAGGTGTGTTTTGGGTTTAATTATAAATTTATGATTTGATGAAGTTGCCACCTAATATCATGGTCACTAGAAAACTTATGGTTTGTGAGAGCCTGGGTAAGGAGACTAGTTGTTCAAAGTGAAGGCACATTATCCCCAATAGACACATTACCCCTATAAGGTAAGCTGCATTGTTGATTGATTGTTTTTCTTGGTCATGTTTCTATCTGTTGGTCTTGCCTAAGGTTCCAGGCGAATCTCCCTTCATGATAAAGTCTCTACCTTATTCGGTTAAATTCTAACCATTCTAAAGTCCAACTTTTAGCATCACAATTATTTGCTAGATACAACTTATTCCTAACATTTATAAGAGTAATTCATTTCATTTCATACCATAAGTATACGTTATGTTGCAAAATTTCTACCTCAAATATTAATTAAACAAGCTAATTTTTATGCTTTTTTGGAAATTTTGGCAAAATCCTAATGGATGATCATAAATTGGTTATGATTGTTGTTACTCATTTTTGGACCCTGCGTGCTGGAGACGGTGTATACCTCTTTTGAACTGAGTGTAGGAGTTTAACTCATGTTTGTTGGAAGATTGACAAAAGCAGAGAAATAAATATTTTTTCGAAACCCTGTTTGAGTTGTTTTCTGCTCTCTTTATAAGCCCTTTGCTGCCAAAATCGTCAGGTTTTCTTAGATTAATCAGGAGTCTTCATAATGCTAAATTCATTCCTTCTTTATCTGGTCTTTAACGTTGGATAAATCCCTCAGAATTTGCACTAAAAAAAAAGTGGTTCTGCTGCTGTTGCAATTTTTTTGTTCCAACTTAGGCTCTGATTCTGACTTGATTTCGTACGATATCTGACCATCCTAGCTATGTTCTGTCACTCATGACATGTTGAAAAATTGACCTGCACCTTTATTGGGTCCTAGGGATCACTGTTCTTAGGGCAGACTCAGTCAGATTTGGATGCTCGGCATTATCAGATCAAGAAAACCTTTTTGACCAACCAGATTCATGTCAGATTCTGTTATCTAAAACAATTTTATCTCACTTTGAATCCTTCATCAAAGTTGTAGTCCGGGACACGTAGATGAATTTGGGCTTTTGAATTACTTGATTTTGATATCAGAAGCTCAAGATATTCATGTTTGAAATCTAGCGTGAAAACATAGAATCCTGCCGCGAGAAGGTTTCCAGACGAGTTTGGTTGCAATTCTGTTATTCAAAATGAATTTATCTCACTTTGAATCCTTCATCAAAGTTGTAGTCCGGGACACGTAGATGAATTTGAGCTTTCGAATCACTTGAATTCGATATCAGAAGCTCAAGATATTCCTGTTTGAATATCTAGTGTGAAAGCAGGGATTCCTGCCGCAAGAAGGATTTTTGCCCGAGTTTGCAGGGACATAATTTCAAGATGCTTAAAGTTTGAAGACCAATTGCAGGCCAATTTGAATCTTTGTTTTGGACCAAGGACCAAATGGAAAAGGTGCTAAAATAAGGAAGTTGATTGAAGATAAAATTAGAAAGAAATTTTGCCGGATGAAGAAATTGAAGAGCAGAGATTCGATCAAAAAAGGAAAATAGGGGAGGTGATCACGTTTTGCTCTCATTTTTATGATTGTCATTTTGAGAACAACCCCTCCCCCGTCTGATTTCTTTCCTGCATGAACCTTCCCGGCTGAGTTCTTTCCTTTTTTCTATGTAAATTCCTGTTGTTTTCCTTTATCATCACACCTGATTTTTGGAGCTGCAACCACGTTTTTATTGCCTCATTTCAAAAGGAGCAACTGTGCTTCATGGTCCTAGCTATAAAAGGAAAGAAAGGAGCCGCATCATCCTCTATACTGTAAAGAAATCACTGATGATCGAGAATCAGAATTAAAATATTTTGGTTTCCTATTTCTACTCACCTGATATTACACCCTAGAGTTAATGTAATATTTATTTCCTAAATAAAACCATGTATAGGCTATCTAAAAGCCTCGGCTACTGACCTAAAACGGGGGACAACAAAAGAAAGACAAGAAAAACGCAAGAGAGGCAGGCAGTAAAACAAAAACGCAGAAAACAGAGGGAGTTTCTTTCCTTCATCCTTGCGTTGCTGTGAGATCAAGAGGGCAGGCAGTAGAAGAGAAGAAGAGAAAAAGAACGGAAAAAAAAGAGAAGGGAAGCCAGACAGAAAAAGAAAGGAGAGAACAGAGAAAAACTAGAAAAGAAAGACAAGAAGAAACGAGAGAGAGGCAGGGCAGAGAAAGCCATAAGAACGACACTGTCGAAAGCAAGGAAAACACAGAGGCAAGGTCGACAACTCCACCAGCACAACATGCCTTCATCGCCATCATCTTCGTCATCTCGAGAGAAAGCATCAACAGAAGGATAAAACGAATAAAGACCAAAACCGGCGTGGCCATCGCTTTCGCTGTCCCCAGAAGCAGCAACCATTGGTTGAGCGCAGAAGCTTCAGCACCTGTCGTCTTCGTTCGTCTCAGCGCCAGCTTTCAAGAAAAGGAAAGCAGAACAGAGAAGAAGGGAAAAAGAAGAGAAGAAAACAGGGAGAAGAAAAGAGAAAGAGGCAAGCAACACAGGAGAACGCCAGACGAACTTAGACAACGGAGGACTGAAAAAAAGGCATCACTAGCAGACCAAGTAAGCTGTCTTTTATTCCCAGCTTTTGCATGCATTCTTAGTTGCATTTGTTACTGTTCAAGTGAAATTTAATTCACTTGAACAGTAACCAGGCAAGGCATGTGTATTTATTTTTGTGTGTGTTTTTTTTTGTATTGTAAAAATAGAAATCTCGTATTTAGAATACTCGGTTTTCGACGCAATGTGACAAATATACATATATATCAAAAAAATGTTTTCTTGTGTGTTGCATACGGTCAATACCTTAACATGTTTTGAACGCTCTTTTTTATACAAAAAATATTGGAAGTTTCGAAAATGTGTTTTCGCATGGATTTCTTAAACACAACAAAAATTATTTTCTTGCATTTCTGGATTTTACAACATGTTTGTAAAACTCCAAAGGGTATTGGCCAATATTTCAAAAAATAAAAAATCTTATTTTGGGGAGAATTCATCTATTATTCACCGTTAATTTTTGGATAAAGAAATTCCAAATGGATGAATATCCAAAATATTTAATGAGAATAACTTGTTATTATTTACTATTAATATTTGGATAAAGAAACCCTAAATGGTAAATATCCAAAATAATTTTCTAGGGATAATAAGTCCTCACAAATCCTTGAAAGAAGCCTTGATTATAATTGAGGATATTTCAATTTTTTTTACTCCACGGTTTACGAGCCGTGAGAGTATAAAACACTAAGGCAAAAATAGACTTTTAAAGCGCCCTAGATTTCTAAATTTTTGTCCCTCCTCCTTGCGATTTACAAGTCGCAAACTCTTAAAATACTTGTCATAACCCAATTTTTGACCATTTTATTTTAATTATTATTATTATTTTATTTACTGAAAAGGATAAAAAAAAATGATGGAAAAACAAGTAAAATGAAATAAATGAAGAATGAATTAAAATTTGGGTTAAGGGCAAAATGATTGGAAGTTTTGGGGTTTAATTAAACTTTAAAATTAATCTAATTAAGCTTGGAATTAATTTAATTAATTAATCCAATTAAGGGTTTAATTGGAGAATTGATAAATTTTTAGACTTGATTGAGCTTGAAATTAATTTAATTAATCCAAGTAAGGGTTTAATTGGAGAATTGATAAATTTTTAGACTTAATTAAGCTTGAAATTAATTTAATTCATCCAATCAAGGGTTTAATTGGAGAATTGATAAGTTTTGAGACTTAATTAAGCTTGGAATTAATTTAATTAATCCAATCAGGGGCTTAATTGGAGAATTGATAAATTTTAGACTTAATTGGACTTTGGATTTACTTAAATTAATAAAATTAGGGACTTAATTAAAGAAATAGCAAAGTTTGGGGTTAATTGGGGACACGATTACAGCAGATTAAAGTCCAAGGATTAACTTGTAAAAGGCGCCGAAATACAGGGAAAATTACGGTTTAAACCAGGGGCTTAAGTATAAAAGTTTCGAAACTTCACGGGTCAAAGTGAAAATGGCCACTGTTTATCTCCAAACGGTGTCGTTTTGAAGACGCTGTTCATCTTCTTCTCCTTTAAGCCAGTGACCGTTTCTGCAGTAATGGAGGGAGAAACGTTGCAGCAGTAATCGTCGTCCGTTGGCTTCAGTTATGGGCGCCTTAATGGTGGCCGACTCTCAGCTTACCGCCCGTTATCAACCCGTCGAGCCCTATATAAATCGAGCAGCACCGAAGAGCAGGGGTTGGTTAGAGAGAGAGAGAGAGATGAAAGAAACCGAAAAGAAGAGAAACACAAGCAAAGCACATAATTTTTAGGTTCATCTCCAGAACTCCCATACCAAAAATAGGCTTCCCTCACCAGTTCTGACTTAAGAAAAACGAGAGAGAAAACCGGCCGAGAGAGAGAGAAGCGGTGTTATGAAAACAGAGCATAAAGATGAAGAAAAACAAGCTGAAATAGAGACACATGGAAGGAATACAACAGGGAACACAAGCAGAAGGAAGTAAGAGGAAACTCGAAGCAGAAACGTCGCCCTCAGCAATCTCGCGCAAACTCCCTGCAAACGAACCAAGTAAGTCTTCTGCTCTGCTTTCTTTCCCCCGCGTTTCATTAATTCATCTTCGCCGCTTGTCTTGATTTAAAACTAAAGGCCCAGCACGCGTGATTTGGATCACGCGTGCCTCATATGGCCCAGCCGGGTCACTGGCTTAGGCCAGTGACCGGGCTGGGTTGGCTGGGTCTAGCCCAGCCCATGTGGGCTGAGTTGGGCCCAGCCCCAAAAACATAAATAGAAAAAATAAAAAAATAGAAAAAATAGGAAAATAGAAAAAATAAAAAATAGAAAAATAATAAAATATGTGTATGCATGAATAAAAATAATATAAATTTACTAGTTTATTCACCAACGCCAGAGTCGGGAATAAAATACTGGTTTAAATTTATATTATTTTTATTCGTTATATTTTATTTTATTTAGCAAAACATATATGTGCATGTATGAAAAATAAAATTTATTTATTTATTTTATTGATTTATTCATTGACGCCAGAGTCGGGAATAAAAACACTGATTTAATTTTTTATTATTATTTAACTATATAGAAAAAATATGTTAACGCGTAATAAAATGAATTTAGTTTATTTGTTTATTCACTAGCGTTAGAGTCAGGAATAAAAAAATATTGATCTAAATTTATTTTATAGCTACGTAATAGTTACCAATGCTAGAGTTAGAATTATCCGTAGTTGAATATTCACTAATGCCAGAGTCAGGAATATTGCGAATAAACCATTAGAGCGTAAAGTAAAATTTAGCAATTTAAGACAAAAACAACAATGCAGTTTGCCTTAGGCAGAACGTTTAAGGGGTGCTAATATCTTCCCTTTTACGTAACCAGTCCCGAACCATAGAATCTCTGTTGACCAGTTAGGGTTCCTAGTGACCATAATACTAGGTGGCGACTCCTCAAACAAGATATTTTTTCTAAAAGAACAAGATGCCAGAAATCTGTTCCTTTTTCTATAATCGAGAATTAATTTTAGAGCCGCCACGATGTCGGGTGCGACAATACTAAGGAAAAAATGAGCTTTTTAAAGCACATGGAATCTCCTTGGATTTCTATCTTAATAAATTTAGTTTGAATCAAACCTAGGAAAACTGATGAGATTAGAAAACACCAACACCATAACAATTACAAAGCAAACCAAACACCAAGCAGCTTACCTTAGGTAGGGCGTACTAGGGGTGTTAATACCTTCCCTTTACACAACCAGTCCCTTGCCTTAGAATCTCTGAAAGACTAGTTAGGGTTCTTAGTGACCAAAATACTAGGTGGCGACTCCTTTACACAAAACAAAAAAAACCTCGAAATCAATCGAGGGTCGCCACGACTCCGTGCTCTGTCGCGAGGGTGCGACAATGATATCCATGTATTTTAAAAGCATGATACAAATGCATTTTTTTAGAAAGTATGCATGATTTAAAAAAAAAAATGGTCGTATGCAATTAAAACATTTGGGTTAATTAATTTTTTTTTATCTTTTTCTTTCTTTTTATCATTCATCTAACACAAAATAAAATAATAAAAAGAAAATGCAACAAACACACATTCTCCCTTTTTACTATATTTTACTCATACACCCCCACAATTACATGTTTATAAACAATACAAACTCAAAATTTAAAAATGAAACACATAAAACACCCGCAAAATGGACATCCTAAAATTCATGAAATAATATGGGAAACCTCTGGAATTGCAGTAACAGTGTTGGCATGTGGGTCTTATGCACATCCATCACTGGTGGCACGTGAATCCATGCACCATCATTGGTGTAGTGAAAAATGGGTGGATCAGGTAAATCTCCTTTTCCTTTTCATGTCTATATTGGCGGCGTCATACACCATCACCAGCAAAACAAAGAAAAACACACAAATATTTTCTTTTACTTTCATTTCTCCTTTTTTTTTAGATCTGATTCTTTCTTCCTCTTGCTTTTAATTCTTCTTTAGT
Organism: Populus trichocarpa; assembly: GCF_000002775.5. NCBI lineage: Eukaryota > Viridiplantae > Streptophyta > Magnoliopsida > Malpighiales > Salicaceae > Populus > Populus trichocarpa. Next base: position 2,743,283 of record NC_037299.2, on the reverse strand, counting down.
TGGTTGTGATCGAGAGGATCAATTAGTAAAGAGGAGGAGGTTAGCGTGGCGAGGTTACTTTCTTGATGTTGCTATCGCTGGCCAAGACAGAAAAAGGATTGTATAGTTGTTACCATAGCTTCTCATAATGCTTGGAGAGAAGAGAGACCATGAACTGTGTGGTGGTGTTTGGTGGATCCATGAAAGGTTGCTAGGTAGCGTTAGCACTGATGGTGTCTGTGGGTGGCCGAAACATAGGCTATTTCTCTTTGCCAAGATGGGAGTTGTTGTTGAAAGAAAAGGACAAAAAAGGTTGTTTGTCTTGGTGGTGCTTTCGTGGCCAGCGCGATGGCCAGCTATCATGATGTTTAGGAGATATTAGTGAAGATGGGGTTTTAATGTGTAAGTGACAATGAGGAAGAAGAAAAGGGGTCTATTTTTGTTCTCTCCTTTGAATGGCTAGCGATAGGGATTCAAAAATGGGTTTAGGATTTTTGTGGTCTCTCGGTCGGAGGTTGAAGGTTGTTGGTAATGATGGGGTGTTTGTTGGTTTTTCTGGTGTTGGTTGGTGGATAGGAGAAAGACCGCGGGGAGGGAAAGTAATTAGTAGAAGATGGGAGAGGTTGGAGATGGGTGGCGGTTTTGTTTTTATGGCGGCTAGGGTTTTATGTATGGGAGATTTGGAGAGAAAAATGCGGGAAAATATTTTTTGGCTTTTTTTTATTTGTTTTTTTTTTCTGGTCTCCCCCACCCTTTCCTTGTGTGAGATAACCACTTATTTATAGGCAAAATGATTTGTCTTTTTCCTCCTCAATTCCTGGTTCCAAAAAAACTTTAGTTCCTTATTTTCTACCTTTGCATTTTGATCCCTTTATCCAAATTTTTTTTCTTATCTTTTTGTATTTTGATTTTTTAAAAAAAAAACGCAATGTCAACTCGATAGGAAAAAATCAATAATTTTGAAAATGGCGCATTAAAAGTTGAATACGTTGAAAAAAAATTGAAATCTTTTTAAAAGACGCTGAAAATGCTGAAATTGATGCAAATACATCAAGAACCTATTTTTTTTGTATTTTGTAAATATTTATAAAAACACATGAGGTTAAAATTTGGGTTATAACAGTGGTCATGGTGAAAAAGAGCACTAAAAAATGAAAGATGTGTGTAGATTTCATCGACATGAACAAGGCATGTCCAAATGATAGTTTTTATCACCTTAAGATTGACAGATTGGTGGACTCTACAACCGGCTATAGGTTCTTAAGTTCCTTGGATGCTAATTCAGGATATCCTCAAATTCTTGTACATTTAGTAGATAATAAGGAACTTTTTGCTATAAGGTAATGCCTTTTGACTTGAAAAATGCAAGGGCTACTTATCAATGTATAGTCAATAGTGTTCAAGCACCATATTGGGAGGATTATGAAAGGATATATGGATGATATGTTGGTGAAGAACATGACTTCTGAACAATATCTCAAGGACCTAAAAGAGGTCTTTTCTATTTTGGATAGATGTCAGATGAAATTGAATCCTTTCAAGTGTGTGTTCGCCATTAGAGGAGGTAAATATTTGGGTTTCCTAGTCAATAGCAAGGGGAAAGAACCCAAACCTAACAAGATTTAGGCGATATTAGATATGACTCCCTATCGAGAGATCAATAAGGTCCAACGTATTACTATAAGACTAGTCACCCTTAACATATTCATATCCAGGTTAGGGGAACGTAGTTTGTCATTCTTCAAGACTTTAAAGAATATCATAGACTTTGAGTGAACATTAGAATGTTAAAAAGGTTTTTAAGAGCTCAAGGCATCTTTCCTCTCCTAAGATTTCACAATCACAAGAAAATGAGAGTTGGTTCCTCTACTTTTGAGTTTCTGATCTAGCAGTTAGTACGGTGTTGGTTAGAAAAGAAAAGGGTATACAATGCCCAACATATCATTTTAGTTGAGCTCTCTAAAATACGTAGACAAGATACTTAAAAATAGATAAAATGATCCTAGCTCTAATGACCTCACCAAGTTATAGTATTGACAGACTAGCCTCTGCAACAGATACTTCACAAGCCAGACATGTCTGGATGGCTAGTGAGGTGGGCAATTGAGTTAGGAGAATATGGACCCTTATATCACCTAAGACCAACTATTAAGGGGCAAGTCCTAATAGACTTCATAGCTGAATGTTCTTTTGAGCAAAATATTTAAGAAAAACCTATACCAATGGCTGAGCAGATTATACTTTCAGGTGAAGCTTAGATCCCACTAAAATCCATACAATCGATCCCATATTGAAAATTATATGTCGATGGATCTTTAAATTCTAAAGAAAATGGTGTTAGGGTGGTGCACGAGCCCCTTTTTATAGGCAAGTTTTTTTTAATATGATTTCTATTTGAATTTTTAGCCACCAATTATATATCAAAATATAAAGCTCTCCAAGCAAATTTGGGTCTAGCAGAAGCCTTGTAGGCTTTCCCTCTTCATGTCAACAATGACAAATGCAAAGCAATTCCAATACATTAGTATTGTATAAGGATTCATTGATAGTGTGTAAGAATATTTGGCCCTCATTTAATGTTCTGTAAAAAATATTAACTCTTTATTAATGTTATTAAGAGAAAATAACTCTTCAACACCTCCACTCCAGCAAAATAACATTGTTCAGGTGTTATAAATACTCCCTAAATTACCTTAGAAAAAGATTCATAATTTCTATTCTCTAAGTATTAATACTTTTAAATTCCAAAGCATTTATTATACTTAAACAATAATGAACACTTATTTTTGAAATTTAAAGTTTATTCTCTCATTTATTATAATATCTTACTTAAAAATTATTAACTTTATCATTTAAGAATCCATAAACCCAAAAAAAAAAAAAAAATTATTTTATAAGTGTTATGCCTTTTCTACCACCAATTATTTACATACTAAATTTTAAAAAAATAAATTTTAATATGAGCATATAATTATTCACTATGCAAAAAGTTTTAAAAAACTTTATTCTTAGACATTGAATTTTAAAACGTAATCGCTTATTGCATAAACTAAAAAAACCCAACTACCTAGGAATGTTAACTTCAAAGGTTGAACACAAAAACATCTTTGTACAAAAAAATAACCATTTTCTTCATATGGTTAATACGAACTCGTACATTGACAATGGTTTCCTAATTTTTATGTTGACCTCAATTTACATGGAAACTTCCTACGTTGCCATGCATTCCGAAGATTTCCTAACTCTTACATTACAAAATACAAAGATCTAAATCCTTGAGAACGAAGAATGATTTGAGTGAGGGGCAAAATGATTTGAGTGAGTGGTCTTGCTATGCTTTAGTCGCTTCTGCCGATATCTCCAAGCAACTTGAATGCGGGTAGCAGCAAGGGCTCTCCAGTAGGGAGATTGATACCTGTCAGAAGGCAAAACAAAGTCAAGTGAAAGAGCTTGCTGTTTTAAGAGTGCATTTTGAAAACATTGATTTAATGTACCATGTATCCCCTTGACTTTTAACTCAGAAGCAAAATCATATCTATTCAATATTTTACTCGAAGCAAATCTTTGATAATAACTCAAATGACATGCACAAGTCATGCTAAATGCACACTAAAGAACTCAACCTTCAGAATTTACATACAGCAAAGTCCATCACATATGTATAGTAAAACTTGTCACTGTCTATACAGCATGTTCAGCACTATATTTATCCTCAAATCACAACTTCACTGGAAGTTAAAAGCCACCACCACAAGTTGCCTAACTAGAATTGGCTTTACCCTATAATCCTTGTATGAAGCATGTAGTATTGGCTACCATAAAGAAGACCAAAGTTTTTCTGACAGGTAACTATAGAATCCTTGCATCAAAACTCTAATTCACAACGGCAAGTGGAACTTTAGAACCATGACTGGTAAGTTATTCTGACAATTAACTTTACAATCCTAGTGTGAAGACACCTTCAAGGCCTGTGATTGTAAAACCATGACCAATAACACCTTCGCTGAAACTTGAAGCCACTAACATAAGCACTTTACTTGTTTTAACTTCATGGATTTTTTTATGCGGCTTAATAGACTCTTCTTGAGAGGGAAGGGTTTATTTTCATTCACTTTCAAATATTTTTAAATTAGATACCCTCTCACTAAAGAATGTGTTTACAAAACCAAAATAATCGACCAGATCAAACTCTAAAATAGCATCCCTTCTCTCATTCCTGTTTCGAAGTCTATGGCCCCAATGCATGCCCATAACTATTGTCATTGCTTCCCATGTACCCATGAAATCTTATTGAATAAATTCTTCATAAGGCATCTCTAAGATAAGTTCATCTACATACGCCAAAAAAAGAAAGATGATACCATCCTTCAATCCCTTTTGTGCATGCATAAGCCTTAAAAGATGTTAATTTCTCCTTCTGAAAGTGGTGCTCGGACAAGGTTATCCCATTTTCTATTCTGTTGATCCCTGTGACTTCTTTTAAGCTCATATTCAACTATCATTTTCACCCCATTTTTTGTTATTAATCCCTCTATACCCAGAAGTTTATGACTCATGTCCACAATCTCCTGAGTAATATATCCAAGGTTATGATTTAGATCCTAGATCCATAACAATGATACTGGAATGCACAAAAAAAAGTTGTATCTTGTTATTATTAAAAATATTATTCTCATTTTTTTTTGTTGTAAATGTGTTGTTGAAATGAAATTATATGATATGAAATTTTAATGTTATTCGATTTTTTTTTTTCATAGTAGGTATTTCTCAAGGGAAAAGATGAAAAGCTTGCAATATAATTGACATGCATTGTTTTACAGCATAACAAAGTCAAACTGCTACACTTATTAAAGCATATGCAAAAAGATATGAATTGGCATCGGAATAACCTTATGGCTCCTTGGACAAGCGGATTCCGCAGGTTTCTTGCAAAAAGGCTGGTGACTTGTTCAAGGTCTGCGGCACTGAGTGAAAATGCTTCTACATTTGTTAAGCATCTTACTGTCCTGCTGCTAATCAAACGCTGTCCAGAAATCTTGATTTTCCTTCCATCTGCACCAGGAAGCAAAATAAACCATGTTCATGCTCTTATGGTGTGACAGAAGCCATTGGAAGTTTAGCTAGCGGGTAACTTAAACCAGTCAGTAATGAAGTGAAATAAGAATCAATATTTTTTTAAGAATAATAATATACCTTTGGACACTGAACTATGCTCAAGAAACCATGTGAGAAGTTCCTCACCACAAACATTCCCTTCAGATAAGGCTACCACCGTCCCATCATGTCCGATGCTTTCCACTTTTCCACGCACAATAAAAACCATCTTCTCAACCAGACCACCAACATAAAAAATTGCACTTCCCTTGATGTATATTTTCTGTTTTAATTTCTCACAAACCGCATCCAAGACATGTTCATCCATCAGGTGAAAAATCCATACCTACAAAATGTTGGCAGGTAAATACATAGTAAATTTATTGAAAATTCATGATTATTTTAAATAAGAAAATCTATGGTATTGCTCTTTGATTGGAATGAGCTATGGAGTTTGAACGCTACCTCACAGTCAAATTAAATTGGGGAGTTACAAGCCCCAACGATCTGAAGTGATCAATGGGCATGCAATATGTAGCAAAGCAATTTTATTAGACCCAGATATTTTGTATCTTACTTTCTTGACAAATTTGAAGAGGTGTCTTCTTATATCCCTCTGGAGGTCCTCAGGCAAATTCTCCAAAAGCATTTCTTCATTTACCCCTCTAGTAGCTGCCCAATGATACCGTTCAGCTTCTATCACTCTCCTACATGCATTTTCAGCAGTTATTAGATCCATGAAACATATGCCGAAGAAGACAACCACACATAGAAGTAAATCATTACAAGTGCACCACAAAGAGGAAGAAAATATTATAGATGGAAATGCATAGAAACAATAAAAAGGGATAGCAATATGCAAGTCATAGTGAAAGAATATTTGCCAGGACATAAACAAGGGTTTTGAATCGAGTTTGGTTGCACTATATAAAAGACTTCAATGACAGGGTTTCACTCATTGTGCACTTTGCCTTGAAATTGTATGCAATTACATTAAATTTCAACAGTAATCCTCAAGTCAGAAATATATGATAAAAGTGAGTATGAATGTGATAGAGAGAGAGGATTACCAGAAAAAACAAACAAAGAAAGAAAGATACATAGAGAGAGATGAGAAATTAAAATTAATGGCACACCTTCTTAGTTCGACCGGCAAGCGCCGATGTCTCATCCACTGATCAACATCACGTCGCCTTAGTGACATTTCTGACCTCCTAGAAGGGAGAACAATAAATAGTTGTTAAGTAATGATTAGGAAAACAAATGACATTCTAGTCTACTCGCAAATAACAAATTAGGAATAGAAAACTAATTGGTTAACATGAATTGCATCATAATGGCACCTTATCAAAAGTGACACAGGTTTACAACGTTTTCTTCTCAAGATGCAATCATAATAGACTTTGATCTCATTTCTCACATATCACTTCCATTTTTGGAGATTTAAATTAAAATATTGAACTCATATTCATCAAGATTAACTATGATCAGTACCCAATTGGTGTAAGCCTATTCTTTAATCGATTGAACAACTGAACTTGATGTGATGTGAAGTGATATAAAAAGAGTAGCCAACTAGATTAAGATAAAACATCACAAAGAACTACAAGTACTTAAGAATAAGTTTTTCATTGAAACTATAGAGATTAATCAACATATCAAAGTTGACTTTCATGGCATCAGACATGAACAACAATATGTATTATAAATGTGTCCAAATGGGCAGCAATTCTATCCATTTTTCCTCCATCCTACAACTTGACTTATGATAACTATTATAATATCTAATGAGGTGACCATAAGAAAAATTCAGAAGCAGTGTAGGCAGGGGTGGAGCAAGAAAAAAAAATTAGGGGGGGCCAAATTAAAAACATTTCTTTGTAGGGGAAATTCCCAGGTAACATTGTTGTGTAAATATGTCTTTGGTTGCCAGTGGCCTACTAGTTGTTTTTTCCTGCAGTTCATGCTCTAATTAGAACTTCCTTTGTAGCTCTTTTCCTATAAATATTTACAAGGGAGGGGCTGGGAAAAACATTTCCTTGCAGGGGCCGGGGCCCCTGCCAGCCCCCCCTGCCTCCGCCACTGAGTGTAGGTAAGACACATATAGATATAAATAAATCTACAAATAGATATCTATATAAATCTACAAATAGATCTAATTACCTAGATTGGATTATATTTATTTGACACATTGTTGTCAAAATGATAATAAAGGTGATGACACCACTTCAAGTTTCAATGCGTATATCATGGATAAAAAACCATACTATTGGAAACTAAGAATCTTGAAATTTCAATTCAATAAATTTAGCAATTCTACATCAAAATAGGATTCTCTCATTGATGACATGAGCTAGTCACATAAGTGATGAAAATTTTAGCAGGAACCATACCATGCACTCTCAAGATTATCTAAACAGAATTTCATTTTTGTTGATAGCTTAAATTATTCAAAGTCTCTTGTTAAAATAGTGGACTTTGCATCAGATGCTTTCTTTACGAAGAGTCGGAGTTGAAGCTTTGTGGAGTTACTTTGGCATCGGTTAATCACACTACCTCAAGTTACTCTTTTTTTTTTCTTAGGAAAAAAAAGTTGTATAAGATGCATCTAAAACCCATGAAAGAGTTTTAAGAAGTGTAATGAAAAATATCTTTGAATCTAAACTCAGGATAATCACAGTATACCCAAGCACAGGCTATAAATTTCTTCCTCGCTAGAAGCACCATTTAATATACTCATTCTAACCCAAATCATCCATGCTTTCAAATAAGAACTCTATTGAAACAGATTAACAAGAATATTGATTTCACCAACAAACATTTAACCAAAAAAAAAAAAAACTACATCCCAACCAAGGGCTTTTGCATGATATTTAAGAAGAAAATTTTAACAATAAATTATACCTCCTACCGAGAGCCTGAAGAAAGTTCTGCATATTTCCTATGAGAAAAGCAAAGAGCAAGAGGCCAATTCCAATTATTGCCATGGTAAAGAGGATTTCCCAAACAAAATAGCTCGGTGTTTGGTTTCCAGCTAGAGTACTGATTTGCTTCACAAAGTAAAATAAAAACAATTATATATATATGTCAACAAGAAATATAGAGAGTATTATAGTTAGCACCAATATTGACACAACTATAATGATTGGAAAAAGAAATACAGTGACTTCTTTTTAAGATCAAGGAGGTATGTGGCATAAAATATACGAGTTATGAAGAAGTACCCTAAGAAATCAAGGGCTTCAGGATAAGCAGGATTAAAATGGACTGTATTGTAACTTAGGCAACACTTGCCAAATAAAAAAAGAGATGTCATTCTACAACATAGAACTAAGAAATTCTGTATCCATAAAGAATTTTTTATAACCATTCAATTGACCAACACTTTTCACATTACTTGTTGTAGCCAACAGCACATCTGTAACTTTGGTTTAAGAAAACTCTCCTCCAAATTAAAATAAGAACATATTATTTCATGAAAGCCATATTCAGCATGCTCAAAATCCAAGTACAGTGACATGCCAACATGATTGATGTGTACATCCACACGCTTTATGATTTAGCTAAGAATCTCCTTAAGCAACATGGTTCCGCGGATGGCAGTGGGAGATTCAATCTCCATCTTTGGACATATTGAATTCTTTTATGGCAATGGACTTTCCATGATTTGTATGGTTTGAATGGCTGATTTTCAGCCTTATAATGTGTGACAGTCTCTATACAAAAAAGCAACTCTCACAAAGAAAGATTGAGACCAAAACCCTCTTTGACAAACACACCTTCAAGTGGCAAGTTTGCACACCTTTAAATGGCAAGTTTCATATTCCTTACTCTAGAGAAAATTTCCAATCAATTCATAATAGATAGAGGATAAGGTAAGAATGGTGTCCATAAGATATTATTGATCACATACCTGGAATCCCCAAAATAATGAATATGTGTATCTGGTGATGGTATTTTTCCCAGTGAGATTGACTGCCTGGGCATAGATTCCATAAGAAAAAACATTCGGAGTAAAACAAGCACTGGCATTAGAATTGTTTTTCCAGTTGGTCCAGTTTGAACTTGACGCCTGGTGTTCAAAAGTCTCATGTCGACCACAATCTATAAACTTCTTGCATTCATGTTGATAACTAGTATCATGGCAGGCATCACGAAGACATTGATTTACCCTCTGTTAAAAGATCATGAGAATCTTTTGAGTACTATTATAATATGAAACTAGTTGTAGATAGTCGCTTAATTAACCAAAAGAAGAAGGCAAACAAGATGTCAAAGAGAGCAAACTAACCATACCAGGATAATATAAGAAGACAACATACAAACCACGCCAGAATAACATAAAAGGATAAATATAGTGTCATGAGTAAACCAAAAAATATATAGGAGTTTGTTTTATTGACTTCAAGAGCACAAATATTGCTCAAGAACTAAATCTTCCATGTAGTAGTTTTAAGAAATTCAGTCATTACAAGAATTACACATTGAAACATGCATACATGGGAGGGGTTTATGCAGATGAGTAGAGATACATGCTACAAAATGTATGGAACAAGTCTTAAAATCATTATAAAAAATAGACTTGAAATCCGAGCAATAACAGTAGCAAGAGAAACTTGGAAGGAATTATGATCAGGTCTTGATTTTGAAACTAGTTTAATATACTTTAGTTGAAAACAATTATGATTTCATTATATTATAATTCAAATCAAAAACAGAATGATGCAATATTTCCTTGCTTCAGAGGTTATGAACTTTAAATTGAATTATGACTTCATTTCTTGAATAGGAGAGGGTGAAACTAATGGAAAAAAATGCACCATTAACAGTTCAGCCACTCTATATTTCTCTAACAATGAAATCGGGATAGTAACAGAGTATATAAAAGTTTTTGGATATTCAAATGACAGGAAAAATGTTGAAAGAAATAAAGCTCTACCAGCATATTTAAGCACATAATGACTTCTACTCACCTGCAACCCAAAGAGATACCAACACGACCCAATGATATGGCCAGACAACACAAAGGTGAAAAGATTTATAAAGAAGTTCGCCGAAGCTGTCTCAAATATGAAGCCATTTGGAGACTGACCAATGAGAAGAGGAATAAACCTAAACAACCTTGGAATGTACTGGACAAGAATAACTGCCCGTAAGAGATTCTTGGCATAGTTTGCTCCGGAGGAATCCAATCCTTTTGGTAGGAGTGCTAACACAATGATCTGCACGTGATTACCAAGAATATGGTATCAGAAGCAGGTTTAAATTTATGTTTGACACGTTAATCAAATACTAGAAAGATCACAAATTTATAATAGACACAACTAGCCAAATACTAGAAGATTACAGTGTAAATTTCATGCATACCTATACAAGCAATTGCTAGTTATTTCTTTTTCAGTATATGCAACAAGAAATTCCGGATGATTTATACTTCCATCGACCTCCAGCTCCTAACTCCAGCTAGTAACTTTGGTCACTCTAGTCAACTGTACTTGTAAAGCCAAGGCTCACCAAACAAGGATTGTATGTTTCTTTGGAGGTATTTCATACTTATTGTTGTTTGGTAAAGGGAATGGAGACTTTAAGGATCTATTCCTTACATTTCAAAGCAACTGAGGCAAGACAGGATAACCTTTGGCCTCTGTATGGTGGTACTGCTTCAAGGGCAGAAGGGTTGCTTTAATAGAGATGCGTCAACTTTAGATGCTCTCTTCACATGAATTTGCTGACTTTTTTCTTGTTAATTGCCAGTTAACTAGGAATGTTTTCCTTAAATAATCACATTAAAGTCTGTCTAGTTCTACTCACACCACTAGAAGTTTATCAATAATGCAAACCATCATTTCAAAGTAATTTCCTTCCATTCACATTACAACAATAACAACAACCAAGCCTCGACCCCAAACTAGTTGGGCTTGGCTAAATTGATCCTTTTGTGCCATTCCACACGATCATATTTCCTTCCATTCATGTTAAATTCATTATTTTATTTATCCTGATTTAACTTTTGAAGAGAGTTAGATATTTATTTATGCTTTTTTTTTCAGGGATATAAATGCACATTGAGTGTCACTAAGGATAGTCACTTCTAAAGTGATTGTCCAGATGCTCTCTAAATCTCATTATAGGCAAGACAGACGCACATATCTCCATTTATGGAACCTGAGATACATATATATGACTGCGAGATTAGGAGAGTGTTCGGAAAGTCACTATCGTAGCAGTGCTCATTACATATTAGAGGCTGCAGCACTTGACACTTCACTTTTGTTGATTCATATCTATGCCCACCATTTTCAAGCTCTTGCAAAACTTGATTTTCAACTGTGGACATTATTTATCCTCTACATATCATGCAATCAGACTCAGACTTGCTTGAACTAACTTGGGCATAAGGCCCAGTGACATCCTTGTGCTCGCCAGAATCCAAAATACATAATGAAAAGTAATTAATTTTCACATCCTCAGCTAGTTTCAGAGCACTGATAATTAGATAACTAACTATTCAAACATAAGAATATAGATGCAACATGTTGATTTTTAAGCAAATTTCTGAAGGTGGATAGTTACAATGCCTTAACAGCCTTTTCTTTTAAGCACCTCTCACAACAGACTCGACACCAATCCCAGAAGAAAGATATGCTGGACAAAGAATGAATAACATACCTGTGGAAGTGGTAATACAACAAATAAGTCAATAAAAAAACATCCTCGGAGATAGTGCATAGCAATTTTCTTTGGATGGTCAACTAACTCTCCAGCACCAACCACTCTAGATTCAGGAGCTACATAAGCTAATCTAAACTGCAGAAAATAAATGAAGAGAATATTAATGGATTAGTTACCTATTTAAAACAGTTTCCATATAATAGCTCAAGACAAAGGCACTGGAATTTGACAATCATACTGAACTAATTAGAGGAACACAAATACAAGCTCATCATATTTATTACGAGTTTTTTTCTCCTTCTGTCATTGGATATGCCAATACAGGTTCTGTTCACCATTGAATTTTGATATCACGTGTCCTATAAGGTTCTGTGATCATAGAAAGAAAGTGTTCTTCTAAAATTCCACCTGATCCTTTTAGCCTTAATTGTGTTAAATGGTGTGTTACAGAGGTTGATTGTATGGCTGAAGTTACTACAAAGCCTACAATAAGTAACCTCTAAGGTACTTCTAAATGTGAGATAACTTTTAGTTATAATAGAGATGACAGGTCTAACAACATCAAAAAAGAAAGAAACCAACAAAAATTAATGTTCAGAGGCGTTATGTACCTGAAGAAATATGTTCAGTAAGTAGATTGCATCAGTCAAGCACCTAAAAGACACAACTGCTTTAGTCATTCCCCAATCAATAACTATGCACTTTTCATCCTGCACCCAAAAAAGAAAATCATAAATCCAAAAACAATACAATCCAAAGTAATGAACTAGGGAGAATATATATAAAATGCCTAAATAACAAAGCATTGAAACCAAAATGAGATAAAGTATATAAACTATAACGGCAGCTTTGAGCATTATTATGAGAGTTCGTCCTGAACAGTCATGCGAGGAATCTGGGAGTTCTATATAATCCATGTGAAATCACAGACTGCGAAAGATCTTATCATGGAACCTCTCAGAAATACAATATCCATGATTAGAACACACTAAATCGAAAACCCTAAAACAAGGAGTCTGAATGCAAAACTCAATAGTATGTGAAGAAAAATCTCATATCCTTGCAGGAAAAAAGAAATAAAAAAAAATCTCTGCATAATACATTGCACAAACCTGCAAAAAAGTTACTAAAAGCATGATTACTGAGCTATATGTAAATGCACAATCTATGAACTTCACAATTTTAATGCAACTCTAATTATAAATTCTGGAAATATAAACAAATCAACAACACCTGTTTCACCGACAGCAAGATGAAAAACAAGGGGTCAACAAAAATTGCCACCAAGCAAGAAATGACAAAAAACTTGTTCCACTTCTGAACAACTTTCGCATGAGGATTCATAACTCCAGGAATATATGAGTTTATAGCATTATTGAATCTCCTTGCCCAACCTTTAGCATCTCCATAGAGAACACTATGAAACTGCAAGAAGTGCAAAAAGTTGCATGAAGGCCCATAAAATTATTATAATTTGTAATAACTAAGAAATGGAGACAAAAATTATAAATAAAGCAATGATCTAGTAGTGGTTCAATGCACTGTAATATTGAAAATGAGAATATAAGCCACTCAGAGTACTGAATATTGTCTCCTACTTGTAAAATTAGAAACGATACACGATTCACAGGCAGTTGGAATGTAATTTTTTCAGGTAGATATTGTTGATTATATTTTTATTTAAGCTCATGTAACTATGAATAAATGAGAGCAAAGAATGTGCACAACTTTTGTCACCAATGCTTTCTCCCACAAGGAAAAAAGTCAAACACTGCTTCTTGATCTTGTCTGAAGCCAACCAACCCCTTCTATGAAGTCCTTACAAATCAACTTGAAGAAAAAATTGGTTTGCCTAGTTTACCAAGTTAACAATGGCACTTTACTATATAAAAACTAATCAAATTAGGAACTTCAGACAGTAAAACCAATTATCAAATTTTGTCAAAGCATCAAGCCATCATCTTCACCATAAGCATATAAGCTGTCAAAATCTTAAAAAGAAAAAAAATGAACCTATTCTCCTAACCAATTATCATAGTAGGTCCTCAAAAATATAATAAATCTTGAACTTTGATAAGCCTAAAAGTGAACCAGCTGTTTTTCTTCATCCTTCAAATTCCTCCAACTTGAACAACAAAATTCCCCTACCATCATGTCATAGTCCTCAAAACCAACCATCAAATATCCAACCTTTTATGATTTATGCCATGGAAGAATTTAAATGATTGCTAGTGAAAGTTTTGCAAGCGATTAATGAAAGTGAGCATTCGAAAGAAAAGAAGAATTTAAATGGTTCCATAACAGTTGGCTATAACAACAGAAGAACACAAACATATGAACGTACGATGAGCATAAAGATAAAATATTCCGATCCTAATACCAGAAAGAGAATGCAAAACTCAAAGCCACAACTCCCTCACCAACAAACTGTCCCAAGTGAATCATCATTGATAGATCCATTAACAGATGAAGTCCAGTACCCAGTGAGCATATGCAACTGGCCCATAAAATCCCCTGCCCTCAAATAAATACACATGTAGTACTCCTATAACCGATACCTAACTATAGAAACTTAATGACACTCTTCAATACAACATTTTTTTTTTCAATTGGATGGCTCAAAATAGGAGGAAACTAAGACACAATATCTTATGACATATAACACTTTTCAACCATAAAGAAAAACACCAATACCCCCACTAGATCTGTACAACCTCTGTTACCACCACCTACATACAGCTGCCAAAACTACCACCACCTTGTCCTTCATGAAAGCATCAAAATGATTATCATAATCCCATTCCACCACTGCCACTCTATCATCACCAACAAGAGCATCCTTGACTTGTGAGATTCATCACATCATGAACTCGCAAGATTTCATTAGAGAGCATGTCAATTAAACAAGAAGCCATTTGCAAGATTTTTATGTCTTACCCCACCGAGCAACTACTTATCACTTTCAAGAACAAAATACTTGTGCTTTTTTTTTTCAGAATCTATATATTATACCAAGATTATCAAACAATGCCAGTCACATTGGATGAGCATAGTGATTTTTTTGAGGGTTAGTGGCTCATTCTATCTTTATATAATAGGATAATTCTCCAATTTGTCCTTATATCTCTAATTGAGCCAATTTTATTCTTGAATATATGTTTAAGTTTCTAACATATCCTTCTGACAAGATTTTTGGTCCAAACCATCAAAATTTTGCTTATGATTATTTTTTATTTCCAAAACGCCCTTACAAGCTAGGCAAATGGAAGGCTTTCATGTGCAGATAAGTGACTAATTCCAATGGTTTCGCCTCAAAAACTTGCCAAAAGGGTAGGTTAAAAACATAACATATATTCAAGAATAAAATTGGCTCAATTAGAGAAATAAGGATAGATTGTAGAATTTCTTTATTATAGAAGGACAATTTGAGCCATTAATCTAATTTTTAAATGCACAAAAAACTCCACTTCTATAAATAAAGCCAGCAAGTGCAGAAATAAGATTCATTAAATGTTTCAGTACCCCCATTGTTACAGTAGTAAGGTCCATGAAAAATGCTACTAGGGTGTTCCAATCTCAAAAAAATGAGCAATCAGTTATGTTGATTCTCGAATTCAACCGAGGTCTAAAGAGATGGAAATCAAATGATGAGCTATACTGACTCGGTCGATAACAATAGTCATCATGAAACCAAACTAGTGATGAGGAAAATAGTGGATATATGATAGAAATATCCAAGCAAAGTAACCAAGTAAAAATATTTGTAACAAAATAGGCACTTAGATCTGAAGTCTAAATCCTAAATCCAAATAGAAACTGGTTCACCATGTTCATATAATTGAGGGCAACAAGTAGCAGCTGTAAAAAACCAGGATAAAATGACAGAAATTCCCGAAGCTATAAGGTTTTTCTATTAGAACAAAAGCATACCTTTGAATCAAATATACTAGAAGTTTTTGCATGTCTTTGCTGCGAAGCTCTAGAATGGTAATATGATGGGCATGTTGTGCAGTAAGGATCATTGCACATGCCTAGTTGCCCAGACCTCATTAAATGGGCATTTGTAGCAGTATACTTGTCATCCCAGTCATTCTTATCCATTCCATTAAGAGATGGATATTTTTCTGGCTTGGGCTCCACCTTTTTGCGAGCTGTTACACCATGATTTGCCAGAAACAAGTTTTCAGTGTTGCGGTTGATATATAATGGACCACTCATCTGTACCAGTGGAGCTTTTCTTGCACTACGCAGTGGACCAGTAAAGCCAACAAGGTTGGTTTCAGAACCATAGGACTCCATGGAATCCAAAGGAATGGAAGTTGATGCACTTTGAGTCCTGGAAAGAAATGGCCGAAATCGAGAATCCACATTTTCATCCACTGACTTTGGATGTGTGTCTGACAGCATTGGAATATCATCTTTGTCATGGTTAGCCATTTCTTATTAACAGGACCTACTCAAGGAACAGAAAATGAAGTCAATATTCAATACACATAAATGCGTGTGTAGTTACAGAATAAAAATTCAATGAAGAATCACACTAAACTATTTTGATTAACAAGAACGGGTACCCAAAATGTGGGAGAAGAAAAATAAGAAATGCAGGTGAAACATCACTTGCTCCAATGCTAGTAATGATTTGATGAAAGCATAAAAACAGCTCATTCAAGCCCAATACATTACAGCAGAAAAATTATAGTTTAGCTTAGTTCCCATGCTTATAACCTTTAATGAAAGAAGAGTTCAGCTCACTGAATTCAAGCTCAAAAGGTTACAATTAAGCAGCACAGTACTAACCAATTTTCAGTGGTTCCAGCTACTAGCACTTGATGTATCAAAAACTGCCAACTGAATCAATTTCTTAATGTAAATCTTGGCACTTCTTTAGTTAATGATTTATACCAACAAGCAACCTATCTTCAGAATACTTAAATTTTCTTGCGCAGTTGAGATATTAATTTCTACACTGCAATGTTCCTAGACTGGTTAACATCTTTCCGGGCAACATTAGGGAACGCTTTCAGCACTCGAGCCATTCAGTGTTTATTTCTGTCACAAAAGAGTTCTGAACAAGCCATATTAATCTCATTATAATTGCCATAATTTTATACTCTCACTAAGTCAATCAATCCAAAATCAACCTAGTGACAATCCTAATGATAATCTGCAGCTAATTACCCCTTAAATCCTGATTCACCAAGTAGTTTACACAGATAGCTGATTCTATGTTGTGGAAAAAGATCATGAGCCAAAAGAACTTCTAGCAGACTGTCTTTAATTCTTACCCATAATACTAAGGAGTTGTGAGCTTAGAACTCAGAGACCAAGTTCAACATGGCATTACTAAGCAAAGCATAACAATTCCGAAATTTATTAGCTACCTTTACACATTGGTGCGTTTTGATAAACAGCTCATAACAAGAACAAGAAAACCCAAATTTGACTTTGAAGAAGCAAAATCAACAACTTTGATACAGAGTCATTCAAGAACAGCAAAGGGTTATAGTAACTTTTACGCTAAATTATCGAAACCCAATTAAGAACTAAGTGGACAAAAAAGAAAAAGAAAGTTCAAAAAAGACACAAACCTGCTGTAACTTGAAGCAAAGAAAACCCAACTCTACAGACTTACAAACAGCATCATCTAGCAACTAGCAAGGCAATGCAAGCTTGATAGAGCAGAACAGAAAGAAACAAAGAAGGGAGGAGAGAGTGCCACGAGACTTTGTAAAGAGAGAGTGAAGACTTTGAAAAGTCAGTCGTTTGCATGGTGGCGTGTCAAGGGCAGAGGGAGGACTTTAGGCCCCCATTTTACAAGGCAAGAAAGTACAAAAGAATTTATTGAACTTTCCCACTTGACATTGCTGTTCTCCTGTGCATTGAAGTAATCTAAAAATATAAATAAAAAATTAATTTAAAAATAAAAAAATTTCTAAAACACAGTCTAGTGGGAAAAAAAAAATAAACATTATCTTACTCGTTTGCTTCTGTAATGAAACTTCTTCCCCCCTCCCTGCCAAAACTAGGGGCGTTAAAAAGACCATTTCAATGGTATTTATATTATTTAACTTGATTTAATTGTTAAAATTAAATAATATAGATATTATAAATAATAATAAATTAAAAAAAAATCTAAAAAATATATATTATATATTGGATAGTAGATCGAGATTTTTAAAATTAAATCAACTCAACCTAATTTGTGTACCTTATCATAATAAACTTAATTTTTCACTGTTGATGTATTAAGTATAAATTATCTTTTTATAGCTTATAATAAGGTTTAGGTTGATTTATTAAGTATAAATTTTAGTTCTAATTAAGTTTAACTAATAAAAAATAATAATATAAACTCAATTTGTAGATATTTATAATATTTATAAAAAAAATTTAGTTAAATTCAATATATAAACTAAAAAAATTAAAAATATTAGTATAATTATACAATTTTATTTTCTTAATTGACTCTTCAAATAATAATAATAATAACAGTCGTAGCCATTGGTTCCTATATTCTCATAGTCAAGGCTTGCACCAAGGGAGGGTTTATCTTTCCTTCATTGAAAGGCAGCCACGTATTAACGTTACGAACGATGTGAGAGGTGGGCTAAATAACTTCTTACATGAAATATAAACAAATTGATTGAAAGCTCCTCATGATCTCCTCTTGATAAATATGAAGAAAAAACAAGTTTATGATAAAAGCATAGGGTTGAAACCCGGTCCGGCTTGACGGGTCAATCCGGACCTGGCTGATTCAGGGCTGGAGCTGGCTCGGATTGAAGAAAAAATAGAAGAAGGAAAAACTCGGCGTGACCCGGCTAACCCGGCCGGTTGACCTGGCAAGACCCGATCAAAAATCCGGTTACGACCCGTTGACTTTTTTTTTTTTTACTAAAACAGCGTTATTTTGATTTTAAAAGAAAAAGAATATTGACCCGGGCAACCCGGTGACCCGGTCAAAACCCGGGATCCGAATCTTGGATCGTGGCAGCCATCAAGCCGGGTCTGAAAACTATGGATAAAAATATCTTTAGATCATTAAAACTTTCATATTCGTTTGATTTATTTTTTCAAGAGAATTTTAAAGATACACATCTTGTATAGAATGAACATACTTTGAAGAATTTAATAAATTTTTAAAAATATTTTACTTTAAAATTTAAACTTAAAAAGCAAACAATACATGCTTTTATATATATATATATATATATATATATATATATATATATATATATATATATATTAAAAAAAGCAATGCGTCAGAATCTAATATTAATGTGATTTATTCAATTAAACTTGTGGAAAATAGTTTCTTTTCTCAATGAAGATTGTTGAAAATATAAAACTTGAACTACAGAATTGTAATTGAACATTTTACCTTGAATAAGCCGTATTATGGGATTTTGTTTTTATACAATATGGGTATTTTAATGCTAATTTAAACTAGATACTTTCTTGAATGATTTTAAAAACACATCTTTTATATGTTAAATATATTCAAAGAAATTTAATATAAAAAAAAATAGATAGTAACCTTAAGAGTTGATCATAAGAAATTGATGAAATAATTATTCTTAATCATTTTAGAAATCTATTGAAATCATATCTATTTTTAGTAGGTATTAGATATGGACCCGCGCTATAATGCGAGTCTGTATTTTTCTTTGCGTAAAAAACAATGTCTAGGTACTACAAGCAGGTTTCAAAAAAATAAGAAAAATAAACAACTTGAGTTATAGACCTTACAGGGTTTAATAAGTTTGTTTTACTTTAATTAAATGATAAAAAAATGACAAAAATAACAAACAAATAAGATTAAAAAAACATATCATAATAACCTAGAAAAAAAAAACCTCTAGAAATATGCAATTGTATAAAAAGATTGAGTCAATTCAAGATAGTGTGATAGAAATGTAAACTAGATAATCAGGGGCAAGTTTACTCGTATTAACCTGTAAAACTCATGGCCCAGATTATAAGATCAGGTTAACCTGGTAAAAAAAAATTGAAGAAAACCATAAAGCCTGTTTTATTTCAAAAAAAAATATGGAACAATGAAATCAAAAAAAATAAATAAAGAGAATAGTAGGTCACATCAACTTTTCAAACTCATAATTCGGGTCATTAGACTAAAAATACTATATATAAGAAAATAGTGAAACTTAATCTCCCAAAAATCTAATGTTAAATGATGAGTTATCATTACTACTACTACTACTATTGCTAATAGTATTATAATTATTACTGTTGTTGTTGTTAGCATTATTATTATTATTATTATTATTATTAATAGGTGTTCTCATTGTTAGGTATACACTAATAAACTTCATTAACACTGAATAAGAACACCATTGGAACTAGCAAAATGCTTGATAACGACTAACAAGGTTGACCAATGGATTTACTGACTTACCAACACTACTAGGTACACTTTAATCAATTTTTCTAACTACTCACAACTAACTAGGCTTTGATACCATTGGAAGCTGGATAGAATTTTGAAAATAATATAGCTAAAATAATTGTTGTTATTATTATTATTTAGAAACAAAATATAAAGACATAAACCTTTTATTGAAAAGAGAAACATATTATATTATGGTTAAGACCATTATAAAAGTGGTCATTTTTTAAGGTTTAAGCTAAAATCAACTCTAAGAAACACACACACTTGATAATATTACATTACATATATATAGTCGAGCACATAGACTTGAAACATAATTAAAACTTGCTTGAATTTTGAAATATCATGGATGATATTTGTTGACTGAGACATTTTTCTGCCAAGTGGAAAGGAATTGCTACACATGAACGTTGATGTTGATGATTGTCTTCCATATGATAAGTAGTGTTGTCTTCTGAGAATAAGAATCTTGAAATTATTGTTGAAGTTTTATCGGTTTGTCCAGGTGGATGTTGACATCATGGGTAATGTCCAAGAGGAATTTGAATTAATGAACTATCTAATGAGTCTGAAGGTTATATAGTTACCTTATATTTTAGGATTATAATTTGGATCTTCATTGGCTAGGGTAGAATTTTCTTCTTCATCAAAAAAACTTGAAATCTATGACAGGGTTTCTTGAAGTTTCTTTTTGTATTCAGATTTAGAACTAAAAGTTGCAAGGTCAACTTGAATTTTGCTTTTTGATGTTAAAAATATATATTAGACAAAAGATGAGGATGATGATACATGTTAGTTTTGGGAAGACTATAGCCATGATTGAACTGTCTGAGAGCAAGCTTAGTTTATATATATTGAATTTGAGCCACTATTTTATCTCTTATGAGATTTGGGAAGCAACCAACTTATTCATCTACATTATGTATTATTATGAATTTCTAGCATAAAATCCAAAAGACTTTAAAGATGGAGACAAAGTGTAAGGATACATGAACATATTTTGAAAGTTTCTTTGATGCAAATAAATTCAAAGCTTCTGAAATCTTTTGAGGTAGAATTCCATATGTTGGAAAAAAGTATTGCCACTATTTATTTGAAAACTATGATGGAAAATGCTTTGGACAACTTTTATCAAAATGGATAATCCAACAATGATAATAATTTTTTAAGTAAAGAGTACTGAATCATGCTTGTTGATAGTAAAGATAACTGAATTTAAGAGTTGAAAGTTTTGAGAAAATCTCTTTTGGGTATAAGGATTTGGGTTCCAATCTTGTTAGGTTAAAACCTATAAAATTTTTGTTTTTGAATATGCAATTCTAGAAAATTTATATGTATCATGATTATGAGTTATCTTGACCAAGTTAGTGTCAATCAAGATGAATTCATAAAATTGTCTAGTCTTTTGTAAATTTTCTAGGGCAAACTGGAATTGAAAAGGAAAATACGAGGGATGATTTTATTAGGATATTCATTATAAAATTTGTTTTCTATTGGACATATATACATATGCCACTTTCTCGATTTATATGGGTTAATAAGTATCTTTTAAGAAGATTTTAATGGAGTGTTTGAAATGGGTCTTTGTGATGGAGGTTTGCAAAGCTTGAGAATAATTTAAAGGTAAGGTAGTAGGACTATAGGAATTTAACAAGATTGAAAACTAGTTAGTTCAGGTAAAAGTTGGTCTCACGAAGGGAGGCCTGACTTGGGTTAAATTAATAGACTTATGGTTGAGTGAACTAATCTTAAAAGGGTTGTGACATATAATGTTTTAGTTTTCTTGATTGATGTGCTCATCTTGAATCGTGAAAATTTTCTAGAGAAAAAATCTGGAAGAGAATTAGTTTCACCTTTGATAAATTCATTTTTAAAATCAAAGTTTGCAAGTATAGTTGCATTTTAGAATTTAATATAACTAGGCTAGTCTTTAGTTGATGGATTGTACCTAAGCTTTATCTAGTGGCTAGATGTTTGCCTAAAAACAAGTTTCTTAAAAAATAAGGGATTTCCTAATGTTTAAGTCAACAAAATATAGTAGAGAAATAATATAGAAAAAAAAAGAATAATAAAGGTGAAAAAATGCGTAATTTTAGAATGTACATGATTGTATGATGTAGAGTTTGTATTGGCTTACAATGGCTTGTAAATTCTTGGCTTTCAATGAAGTAGCTTTGGCTTTTAATGGCTTAGTATATCTCTGGCTATGAGAATGGTTGGCTTTGTATGGTGAGATTGTATGGAGAATTGGCTCGAGCTTGCTTACATGTGACTGAGTGGATTTATAGACCTAGTTCTTTAACTTTTTTCATGAAGAATGAGATGTCATTGATGGAGATGTTGGTGCTCACCATAGGTTATGGAGTTGAAAATCTATCAAAAGAGAAAATGATGCTTGTTAATGCTATCAAATGCTTTTCGTATAGGAAAAAGGCATTGGCTAGCTATGGTAGGCATTGATTATTGTGTCATGTCATGTTTTTTATGCCTTGTCATCATTGGTAGAAATGTTGGTAATGATTAGTGCCCCTGACGTAGAAGATTATATTCGCTCTGTATAAAAAAAATAACATTATATGTATGAAAAGTTTGTGTGTTGACTCCTATAATCCTAAAATAATGCATAGAGATATGTCACAGGGTAGGATTGGATAGATTGAGTGTTAGGTATCGTTGAGTGTCGATGTTAGGCTAAAATTCCAATTGTTTGGGCCGACTTAAATGGCTAGAAAAGACTAACTATTTGGGTCTGGCTTAAAAAGCTAATATTAATTGGTTTATCTTGTTGATATTTTATATATATATATATATATATATATATATATATATATATATATATAATACTAGAGATGTCATTATTAAAACTTGGATGTGACTTTAGCATCTCTTTCTTTCTTTTTTCCCTTTCCTTACTTGGAAATTATGTCATGTTTTATGTTCGGTGTACGTAAAAACATGCATGTGATGATTATTTTAAGGAGTGCATGTTTTGCATGCTGGAAGGAAAACTCATGCATGCCTAGCCCTTCTGCAAGCCTAGGACTTTAAGTTTTTTGGACTGAATACAGCGTAGCAAGACATTTAGACTTCTAAATAATTAAAAATTAAAAAAAAACATCTAAATAATTAAAAATTAAAAAAAAACAATCTTCTTAACCAATTAAAGAAAACTAAATAAATTAATAATCATTTAATTTTATTATTGTATTTATGCAATTAATATGATAAGATTCATATAGTAAAAGTTTGTGTTCTCCAAATATTAGTATTTGTTTATTTTGTAATTATTCTTAGGGCTTAAGATTTCACATTGATAATACAAGCTCCCTTCCCCACCTTTAATTTGATTAATTTTCACCGATTTTCCCTTATTTGTTTAAAAATCTATTAATTGTTTGTGTATATAACATTACGTGGCTTTATAAGCGAAATTAACTAACAATACTCTTAATGAATAATCCATATTCCAGATTAATTATTAACCTACATTAGACATGCATGAATGCCATCTATATTTATCTTCGATAAATATATAAAATATTTTTTTTCTATAAATCTTGTTAAATATTATTCTTGTCCAAGTAAGATTATTGGTCATTTTCCCCTGTAAAATATAAACATTATTTTTTTTATATTGATTTAATGATTTTTTATGATATTTACCTGTCGTTTTAGGAACATAGTATAATAAACTTGGCTATTCTTTAGTCCATTAATGAAAACCCTTCCAACCATTGGGTTAGATCTGCATTCATGGTAAATTCATTAATATGCTTTGCATGTTATGCACATTGCATATACTTTAGAGAAAACCTCAATTTAATCTCTAATCTTAATACTCACTCTCAATTTAGTCCCAATCTTTAATTTCAACCCAAGCAAAAAATGTAATTAACTTGATGAGATTTGAGGAGTTTATATATTGTCTTTTTGTAGGGTGGTGATACCAGGATGATATGAAATTAAAAAGAAATACGTTCCTCACACAAATGATAGTTTCTGTTCACCAATCTAAGGTGCAAAACCAAAAAGATACAGATGTGAATAACTCACAACTCTAAACATACAGATGAAATCACCACTTTAGAGATACAAAGTTAAGGGAATAAGTTTACCACTCACAAAGAAGATATAGAATTTGATGGGTTCCTAAAAGGTCAAATCAAAGATTTCAATTCAAAATTAGCCAAAAGATCTCTGGTACATAGTTTGAATAAAAAATATATACTTGGAACAAACCTTCAAGTTTAGAGGAACACTAAGATTGTGTGGGATTGTGGTAGCGGTTGCGGTTAAAAGTGTTTTTCGCTTAGAAATGCATCAAAATGATGTTTTTTTTTAAAAAAATAATTTTTGAAATTAGTACATCAAAACGATCTGAAAACATAAAAAAATAGCAAATTTGTTTTTTTAAATTTTGAGGGAACGTGATTTCAACCGCGTTCCTAAATGGCTCCTAAGATAACAATATTAAGATCCAAATAAATGAGTTTGATATAAAACTAGAAAAATATTAACTAGTACATGTTTTTTACTTCCTAGAAACACAAACATAAACATAAAAACTAAAATAATCATAACTTTTTGTAGAAAATTCCATTGCATGCATGGTTGGACAATGTGAAAATATCACATTCTTAACTTGAAAACTACATATGATAAGATTATTTTCCCATGCATTGAAGACATAAACATTTAGGCTCAAATTTAGCTTGTAGGTTGACATTAAACTTCATTAAAAACTTTACTCATTTGCATATCCAACTCAAACTCAAATAGCCTAACATCAATAGAACCATTTGAGAACACTCCTATGTTAGACAGGAAAAGAGCCTATTTATTATTTGTCTTCTAAAATCATATGACACATGAACTAGTACACCCCAATTACCTAGGAATGTTAACCTCAGAGATTGACCATAAAACATCTTTGTACAAGAAATAAAAATTTTGTTCACATGGTTAATATGAACTCATACATTAATAATAACTTTGTTACTTTGGTTTCCTAATTCATATATTGATCTTTGTTATACCAATTGTTTAGACCCAAGATCACCTAAAAATTGATATAGATATTTAAAAAATTAGTATTAGAGTTTAGTTTGATCAAAAGACCAAAAAATTAAGAAAAACATGATATAACAATAGTTTACATAACAACAACAACCATTTCACATAGACATAAAAATAGCAACATAAAATCCTTCATAAAAATAATGATAGCCTTTTGTAATAGCAAAAACTTCTTCATATTAACACAACATAACAACAACAAAAACCAACAAGTTTTTTCCAGTAGTGGCACTAATGAACAAACCTCAAAACGCAGCAGCAACAACTCCAAAACATAAGAATTTTAATGTACTTTAATGACAAAAAATAGAGACCAAAATCAACAAAATTACAAAAACAATTAGGACCTTATAAAACAGAAAAATAACCTCCAAAACACAACATAAATTAGCCTCTAATAAAGATAGAAAAGAGTCTTCAATCATAACTTCTGATAACTTTGTTCAACTGGCTATTATATGTTTTTATGGTCATTATGATTGTTAAAGCATATTAATGAAGTTTTTTTTTAATGTTTAAGGATTAATGACAAATTACTTTTTTAAAGAATAATTGAACCACTGTCTGGCTTAACAATAATAAAATTGCAAAAACTAGAAATAGAAGGATAACAATTAAAAGATTGCAAGTCAAAAATTTATATTTTCTAATAGTTTGATTTATTAATCTTGAAAACCATTCTTTGTAAGAAAACTGGTAAGGATATTTATGATTTTATGGAGAGAAAAAAAGTATCAAAAAACAACAAGAGCGAAGAGCTAGCAACTTCAAGCACTTCAAATGGAATCTAAATTGCTTAGAATAAATATGAAAGAGTCGGTCACATACTATTTTTAATGAATGATAATGAGAGAAAATAAACATCATGAAAGGATCCATTAAAGTTGTCTATTAAGCCAATTACAAGGTCAATGGCCAAGAGGGTTAAAGAGGTAATTTTGGCCATAATCTTCCTAATATACAGTTTTATGCATAACTTTCAATCCAATCATTATTTTGAGATGAAATTTTACCAGGATATTTTAGAGGCCTTGTTTTATGTAGGATTAAAATTTCATAGCAATCGAGGTTCAGGAATGCCTTGTAATAAAAACCAAAATTTTTTTTTTTTACAAGAATTACATTATTTTCTTAGTTGGTTTAAGATTATATTTCCTTATATGTTGTAGATTTCCTATAAAGGAAAAGATTCCAAGTTAGCATGGGATTTTATAGGTGGCAGATCTCTTATTAGCATGCGATATTATGGTTAGTAGTTTAGGAGTTTTATTAATTAACTTACAAGGCAAAATTTCCATAATTTGCAAGGAAACATAAAGTCAATAGCTTATGAATTTGACAAGGATATATAGTCGGCTACTTATTTATTATACAAAGAATCATAGTCAACTATTCAACATATTTTTATAAAGAGTTACAACAGTTAATGTCTAACAAGTATACTTGTGACAACTTGGTTAATGTAATTAGTTTTGATTGTTTACTTATTTTATAAACTTATGGGTTATTTTAATTAGGTCTTAATGTCATTTTATTAGTCCATTAAGGTTAAGTTTATTTTGACACTATAAATATATTTTTTAAGGATTACTATTCAGATTGGATTATTATTGATTTTTTTCATGACTTTTGTTTGCTTATGTGAAGATTACTCATACATATTGGTTCTTCATTGAACTATCATGAACTTATTAAAGATTATTTGTCTTTGTGGTATTTTTTTTATACTTGCAATTCACGATTCCTTAAAATTTTTGGGTTGTGGCATTCATTCCAATATCTTCGATGCCTTGATTCAAGTAATAATTGTGTCGAGTTTTTGCTATCTTTAAATTTGATTTCAGTTTTCTTGTGTTGTTATTTCTTGCGTGTGGGTTCTAGGGTTCTTACCTTTTGATTTTGCATCAGTTGATTAGAATAAGAATATATATATATATATATATTCAAGTTTCCATATTAGTTTTTATTGTTTTCTTACATCTTATTGTTGTGGCTTAATACAATTTTTTTTTTAAATTGCACCTTATGGAATTTGCTGCAAATCAAAAGTTACAGAAGTTTGAATTCAGGACCTAAGGAAATACACCACAATTTGATATTTCTTAGGGGGCATTGGGTATCTAAGTTTTGATAATTGATTTTGGGGTTATTTAAACACATATAAGTTTGG
Organism: Populus trichocarpa; assembly: GCF_000002775.5. NCBI lineage: Eukaryota > Viridiplantae > Streptophyta > Magnoliopsida > Malpighiales > Salicaceae > Populus > Populus trichocarpa. The sequence continues at coordinate 2,715,882 of NC_037299.2, read as the reverse complement.
GTAATTCTAAATTGCAAAATTAGTTTCTTTGGTGTCAGTTTGCATCACCCAAATTTCTTTGTTTTGCTACTATTATTTTTGGCTAAATTAGTAGTCTATAGATAGTTTTAGGTTTCTTAGAGATTCTAAATTACATCTTATTCTAAATTAGTAATTCTAAATTATTTTTACTTTCATATTAATTTTTGTGTTCGTATTGTTTTTGTTGTTATTTTATTTGTGTTATTATTTTTGTATTCATAACTCATTTTATTGCCATTTTTTTTCTTAATTCTTTGATTCCAAACAATCTAAGGTTGATATTACAACTTATTCTCTTTATTTGTTTAGGATTAGTTTCTTAAAGAACTAACAAAGATAGCACGAGAGGTAAAAGACAAAAATATAAGCATATTATTGTGAAAAGCTATATTTGAGTGAAACACATATGGAGTGACATCTATTTAAATGCAAACAAGTGAGAGAGTGAGTGACGATATATTTTCTTGCTATCAATGTGATTTTTAGATTTCGATGATATCTTTCAAATGCGATACATCACCACTAAAAGAGAGGGATAATCAAATTTTTATGATTTGAGCTAAGCTATAACAATTTAAGAGGACAAAGTTGAGGTTTGGAGAGGTTTTTGACAAGCTAGAGAGGTATGAGTCCGTGATTGGTAATATGCGAGATAGGTCAAATCGTAGGGATCCCAACGCTAGAAGGCTAGAAAAACAAGCTATATCACTTATAAATGAGCTTGTTGACGAGAATGAAGAGGGAAAATCTAAAGATGTTGACCATGCATCAATTGGTCAAGGGGTAGATTTTGGAAACCTAGAAACCGAAGAGATAAAGGTTTTCAACAAGATGATCAATTCGACTATAAAGGTGCAGGTAGAGATCTTGATTATTTGGATAGAAACTTGGGAGTATCAATTTTAAAATTCTAGCGTTTCAGAGGAGAAATGATCTCAAGACTTATTTAGAATGGAAAAAAAAAGGTTGAAATGATATTTGATTGTCATTACTATTTAGATGAGAAAAAGGTAAAACTCATTGTAATTAAATTTACTAATTATGTTATAATATGGTAGAATCAACTTGTTTTGAGTAAGATAAGAAACCATGAGAGACTTGTTAATACTTGAGAATAGATGAAAGCAATCATGATAAAGAGATATGTTCTAGAACACTACTACCAAGAATTATATCACAGATTGCAAAGTTAAACTCAAGGATTTAAGGGTGTTGAAGATTATCATAAAGAGATAAAAATTGTTATGATTCGAGCTAATATAGTACATGATAGAGAAGAAACTATGGCTAGGTTTCTAAATGGTTTGAACCGTGATATAACAAATATAGTTGAGTCGCAACATTATATAGAGTTAAAAGACGTAGTCCATATAGCTACGAAGTTGGAAAGGCAACATAAGAGAAAGGGAGATACATAACAAGTTGTTAATTTAGGTTTTCATCATGGAGGCTGAATTATAAGAAAGATAGGGTTGCCTAAACCAAGTCAATTATGGGTGCTAAAATCGAACATTCTAAGGCAAAGAAAGATATCACTACTAATTCTAAAGGTAAATCTGATGCTCGAACGACTTGTAATTGAGATATAAAGTATTTTAGGTGTATGAGATTTGAGATTTGGACACATAGCTTCTTAATGTCCAATTAAGAGAGCTATAATTTTAAAGAATCACAATAATATTGAGATCGAGAGTGACAACATTGATGATGAGATGCCGTAACTTTTGATTGGATTATTATTGATTTTTTTCGTAACTTTTGTTTGCTTGTGTGAGAATTACTCATACATATTAGTTCTTCGTTGAACTATCTTGAACTTATCAAAGATTAACTATTTTGTGGCATTCTTCCTTATACTTTCAATTCACGATTCCTTATAATTATTGTGTTGAAGTCTTCGTTCCAGTAACTTTGATGCCTTGTTTTAGGCAATCATTGTGTCAAGTTTTCTCTATCCTTAAATATGAGTTTAGCTTTCCTTTTTAGATTGCTTTTTTTTACGTGTGGGTTCTTATATTCTTACCCTTGAAGTTCCCATCAATGAGAAGATTCTTCAATCATTGACTTCAAAACTCAATTTTGTTATGTGTTCAACAGAGAAATCTAAGAATATTTATGAATTCTTCATTGATAAATTGCAAACTTCCTTATTAATTCATGAGCAAAAGTTGAATCAACAAGACAAGAAAGAACATGCATTACAAGTTTCATTTAATAATTATTACTCTACCTTATATAAAGGTGTTTAAGGAAGTACAAGCAACGATAATGGTAGATTTTTATATCATAATTTTAAAGAATCAATATTCTAATTCTAAAAAAAAAAGATATAAAAACAATTATTCAACTTTTTACAAGCCAAAGTCAATGAAATATGAACATTATATCAATGAACAAATTAAAAGTTGAATGCTTAAAATGTAACAAATATGATTATATCAATGATGGTATAAAATCTAATTTTATAGAAATAGGAGATAACACTTTTTCTTTTTATGACTTGTTATAGGAATGAAAAAAAATCACCCAGATTTATGGTTCTTAGACAATGGCTATATCAATTACATGAGTGAAGATAAGTTAGTTTTCTTTAATTTAGTTGAATCTTATCAAAATTTAGAGGTTGCTGCCTTGTTGGGTCTCAATGCTGGCTTTACCAACTTTACCCAATAATAGCACTTCTAGATATATTTTTAAACTTAATTCAAGAGCTATTTCATAGTCTTTAAAAACACAATCAATTATTTCTTTATCAACCATGAAAGTTAAATTTTTGGCCTTGACTTCAAGTGTATGTAAAGCGATATGATTTAAGAAAATTCTTGAAGAAATTAATTTTAAGAGACAAGGTTCTACAATAATTTTTTGTAAGAAGAAGCTTTCGAGAGGGAGATAGGCTCAAGATCACTTAGCAATCTAAAAATACAAGATCTAAACCCTCGAGAAAGAAGAATGATTCGAGAGAGAGGTAATATGATTTGATTGAGAGGTCTTGCTATGCTTCAGACACTTCTGCCGATATCTCCAGGCAACTTGAATGTGGGTAGCAGCAAGGGCTCTCCAGTAGGGAGATTGATACCTGTCAGAAAGCAAAACAAAGTCAAGTGAAAGAGCTTGCTGTTTTAAGAGTGCATTTTGCAACCATTGATTTAATGTGCCATGTATCCCCTTTAAGTTTATGACTCATGTCCACAATCTGATATCCAACATTTGATTTGGATCCTGGATCCATGACAATGATACTGGAATGCGTGAAAATTTTCTATCTTGTTATTATCGTAAATAATATTCTCTCTCTCTTTTTTTGTTGTAAATGTGTTGTTGGAATGAAATTATATGATATGAAATTTTAATGGAATTCGAGTTTTTGTAATTTCTCAGGGGAATAAGATGAAAAGCTTGAATAATAATTGAAATGCATTGTTTTCCTGCATGACCAAACTGGTATCCTCATTAAAGCATATGCTAAAAGCTATGAATTGGCATCGGAATAACCTTATGGCTCCTTGGACGAGCGGATTCCGCAGGTTTCTTGCAAAAAGGCTGGTGACTTGTTCAAGGTCTGCGGCACTGAGTGAAAATGCTTCTACATTTGTTAAGCATCTTACTGTCCTGCTGCTAATCAAACGCTGTCCAGAAATCTTGATTTTCCTTCCATCTGCACCAGGAAGTAAAATAAACCATGTTCATGCTCTTATGGTGTGACAGAAGCCATTGGAAGTTTAGCTAGCGGGTAACTTAAACCAGTCAGTAATGAAGTGAAATAAGAATCAATATATTTTTCAGAATAATAATATACCTTTGGACACTGAACTATGCTCAAGAAACCATGTGAAAAGTTCCTCACCACAAACATTCCCTTCAGATAAGGCTACCACCGTCCCATCATGTCCGATGCTTTCCAATTTTCCACGCACAATAAAAACCATCTTCTCAACCAGACCACCAACACAAAAAACTTCACTTCCCTTAATGTATATTTTCTGTTTCAATTTCTCACAAACAGCATCTAAGACATGTTCATCCATCAGGCGAAAAATCCATACCTACAAAATGTTACAGGTAAATACATGATAATTCAAAATTCTCTTTGGTTGGAATGAGATTGGAGTTTGAATGCCACCTCACAGTCAAATTAAACTGGGAAGTTATAAGCCCTAAGGATCTGAAGTAATAAATGGGCTTGCAATACGTAGCAAAGCAATTTTATTAGACCACGATATTTGTATCTTACTTTCTTGACAAATTTGAAGAGGTGTCTTCTTATATCCCTCTGGAGGTCTTCAGGCAAATTCTCCAGAAGCATTTCTTCATTTACACCTCTAGTAGCAGCCCAATGGTACCGTCCAGCTTCTACCACTCTCCTACATGAGAGTAGTTTCAGCTGTTATTAGATCTACGAAACATATTCCAAGGAATGCAACCATACATAGAAGTAAATCGTTAGAAGTGCACCACAAAAACAAAGGGAAATATTATAGATGGAAAATAAAAAGGGACAGCAACATGCAAGTCATAATGAAAGAATATTTGCTAGGACACTGCTAAATGGTTCAAACGAATAAATGTCATGAATCCCATTTCATTTGAGTAAGGTTGTATGTACATAAACAAGGGTTTTGATTTGAGTTTGGCGACACTATACAAAGGAGTTGAATGATAGAGTTTTGATGCTTACGTTTTAGTTTTAATTGTCCTGTGCATAATTTATCTAAGCTATCTATTAACTACGTATTTAGTATTGTAATGCATATTGTTTTTCAACAGTGTTTTTGGTTTTTATATATATATAACCCAGTTTCCTACAGGCTTAGAAAAATTCTTTTAGAGATAAAATGACAGTTCCATCATAAAGTAATATAAATCACTTGTGTTATAATGTAAGCCCACATGAAAGATTATAATGACATGTTGATTTATTTGTTTGGATTAATTTGCATGGGTGGATACTCCATGTTTAGCTTCATTGCATATTTTGTAAGCTTGTTGTTTATTTGCAATTGTTCAAACTTTATGCGTTACAAATTTTGATTCCTCCAATGTTCTAGTAAGAAATCTATATATGGGCTAAACAAGCCTCCCCTCAATGGTATTTAAAATTCCATAATGTTATTTTTTTATTTGATTATACAAAGAATATCATGGATCAATGTATTTACCATAAGGTTAGTGGGAGTAAAATAATTTTCTTAGTCCTATATGTAGATGATATTCTACTTGCTTCAAGTGATTTGAGTTTACTTATGAGATTAAGCAATTTCTCTTGATGCAATTTGATATGAAAAAATAAAGGAAAAACTTCTTATATCATAGACATAAAGCTTGAGAGAGACAAATCCCGATGGACATTAGGAGTGTCTCAATAAGCCTATATCAATAAAATTTTAGAGAAATTTCATATGAAAGTTTTAGAGAGAAATCTTAATAAGGCTATTGTAAAGGTGACAAGTTCAGATTGAATCAAATCCAAGAAATGATATGGAGAGGGAACAAATAAAGTACATTCCATATGCTTTCGCAATTGGAAGTTTAATGTATGTTAGGTTTGTATAAGACCTAACATTGCATATGTAGTTAGAATGTTGGGCAGACATCAAAAGTAACCCAAGTTTGGATCATAAGATAGCTAAAAAAAATAAATCATGTGATACCTTCAAGGTACTAAGGACTACAAGCTTATATATAAGTGATTCATCTAGAAGTGATTGGATATTCAAATTTTGACTTTGTTGGCTACCTTGACTCAAGAATGTCTTCTTATTAGTTGGAGGGGCCATTTCTTGGAGAAGTGCAAAATAATCTTTGGTTGCTACTTCTATCACTAAGGCAAAGTTTGTATCATGCTTTGAAATGACATCACAAGCTATATGGTTTAGAAGTTTTATTTTGAGGCTTAAAGTTGTTGAAACAATTCCCAAGCCACTGAAGATTTATTGCATAGTTCTGTTGCAGTGTTTCTGGCCAAGAATAATAAAAGCGGAAGTCATAGTGAGCACATCGACATTAAGTATCTAGCTATTCAAAAACATGTCAAAGCAAACAAAGTGATTGTTGAACACATTAATACTAGATTGATGATTGCTAATCTATTGACAAAAAGGTTTATCACTTATTTCTTATACGGGGCATGTTGGGCATACGAGACTTAGTTCTATCATGTAGTCTTTATACGATTGAGATACTTTGTGTTTGTATCGCATTTTATCGATTTAAAAATCTACATTAATTTTATATTTGTCTTCTCTTATTTGGTTATACGCATGCAGTTTAGAGAATAACAATGCATATTTGAATTTTATTTGTGACTCTAAATGAATATTTGAAAGTTCAATCATAAAGATATGTACAACATATGGTTTTCATTCAAAAAAGAGTTACATTGTAATACATGGAAGGTAACACCTGCTCCAAGGGACTTACCGTTACGATTCATTCAATTTAAACTCTTTTGCTTGGGTACAAAGGACATTGTATCCATGGGAAGAATTTTAAGGATATACCAACTTTGAATCAAGACATATTAAATGGTAAATGAGCCAAGTTGAAGAATGTTAGTTACATTTTAATTTTAAATGAAAATGTTATTTTTGTGGCCTATTATTCATTTCATATTTAGATAATAAACTAGATGTGGGCTCGCACAACGCTGCAGGGCCTTATTATCTTTTTTTTCATAAAAACATGTTTAGGTGTTGTAAGCGTATTTTAAAGAAAGAAGAAAAATCTACTACTCCGGTTATAATATTGACTGGTCAAATAATCTGGTTTTATTTTAATTAGATAAAAAATAGACAATAACAACAAACAGACAAAGAAAAAAGCGATCATGATAACCTAGGAAAAAACCTTTTTTCCAATAGGAGACAAATGATATAGTTCAGTTTTAATCCAATTAAATATGGAATGATGAAATTAGATTAAAAAAAAATCAACCTGAATCAATCTAAATTAGCATGATAAAGATGTAACTTAGATAATAAAATGTGAGTCAACCCGGGTCAATCTACCAAATCCACGGCTCAAGTCTTAGACCGAGATCCCAATAGAAAAAAATAAAATAAAAAAACCATAAAGTCATCTTTATATATATATAAACTAATGTCGAACGATGAAATAGAAAAAGAAAAAAAGTAAAAAAAACAAAAAAAAATATGTCAACTCGTGTTAACTTTTTAAACTTATAACCTGATTTATTAGACCGAAAGCATCATACATAAAAAAAACCATGAAGCTTAATCCACAACAAATCAAACGTTGAAGTGTTAAATCAGAAAAACAAATCAATCATAGAAAAGGATCCTAAACAAACAATAACAAATAAAAAAATCAGGATAAAAATCGAAATAAAAAACAAATTAGAGGGCAACTAAATTTTTTTTATTGAAGGGTGAAATTAAAAAGAAAAATAATTATGACAAAAGGACAAGGAAAATCAAAAGAATGAAGACCAAATTGAAAAAAAATAATATACAATAAATTCGAATTGAAGAATGAAATTAAAAACCAATAAAAATTGTACAAAAAGGTCAAGAAAAAAAATAGAAATCAAAAGAATAATGACCAAATTGGAAAAAAAGAAAAAGTAATATTTCATAAATTGAAATTGAAGGATAAAATTAAAAATAAATAAATCTTTTACATAAAGATCAAGAACAAAAATTAAAAATAAAAAAAATAAGGATGTAAGTTGAAATATTAATAACGAAAAGGACAACTACGAAATTTTTCAAAGGATGAGAGAAAAGAAGAAAAAAAATAAAAAATGCTCCGCTAACAATAAACCACCCTACCACCATAAACACGCGCTGGCTAAAAAGAAAAAGGACATGGTAGTGATTCCAACGACACGATGAAATGATATTTTTTACTATCGAGAAACGTTGCACGCATCACTCGAATTGTACGGGAAGCTCTTATGCACCAATAACTTTTTTTTATTTAAATAATATTTAATGTTTACTAAAAGGTCAAATTGCCATTACTCTACTTGATAATAATAAAAAAAAAGAAAAAGGAAAAAGACTAAAAAACCCATGAATGCAAACTTTAAAATTTTTGCTTCTAAGAGTAAAGTTATCATTTTACTATATTTTAAAAAGTAAGAAGACAAAAAAACCCTTATATGCTAGCTTCAAAAATTGTCTTCAAGGGCAATGTAGTCATCTTATTGTGCTTTAAAAAAGAAATTTACACTATTGTAATGAATAGTGAAATGTGTATATGTGCACAGTGAAAATCCCTTTAGCTTTAGCTTTTTTTTGTATAAATAAATTCTATTCCTCACATTAGTTATTTTTCCTGAAAGGTTGTGGAGTGAAAAGGTTGTATAATTTCCATCAGTTATAAAACACATCTTCTTTTGATGAGAAAATAAGCCTTCAAAAAACATAACACATGAATTTTGTTTTCACATAAAAAAAAGGATCTCTGGTCTAACAAAAAAAAATTATGTGATCTTTTCTTCAAAGTGAATGGATTAAGGTCTTGAATGGACTAGACAAGGATTTACCAATATCTTTTCAATAGTTTAATATTTGTACTTTCTGATAATTGATGATATTGCTAACAAGTTTCAGTCATTGTGCACTTTGAACAGTACAACCTTGCAACCCACAAGTGGATGACCAAATCTAAGAGTCAAACCATGAAAAACAGCTCATCAACTCAAGGTTCCTAGTCAACTGCATACTTATATGTGGGTTAGAAAATGAAAGTGATAGTATTCAGACCAGGGATGTCATCTTCTCCTAGTTAACTCCTTACTACTTGACTATTGCTAGTTGAGCTACTAACTCACTTGCAGTATAGCTTTGAAATTGTATTGAATTACATTAAATTTCAACACTAATCCTTCAAGTCAATAATATATGATAGAAGTGTGTTTGTGTGATGGAGCGACGGAGAAAGGATTACAAAAAAAGATAAAAATATATATATAAAAAAAAAACAGATATATATAGAGAGAGATGAGAAGTTAAAATTAATAGCACACCTTCTTAGTTCTACCGGCAAGCGTCGATGTCTCATCCACTTATCAACATCACGTCGCCTTAGTGACATTTCTGCCCTCCTAGAAGGGAGAACGATAAATAGTTGTCAAGTAATGATTAGTCAAACAAATGACATTCTAGTCTACTTGTAAATAACAAATTAGGAATCAAAAACTAAATGGTTAACGTGAATTGCATCATAATGGCACCATATCAAAAGTTACATGCAGGTTTACAACATTTTCTTCTCAAGGTGCATTCATAATAGCCTTTTGATCTCATTTCTCACATATCACTTCCATCTTCGGAGATTTAAATTAAAATATTGAACTCACATTCATGAAGATTAACTGTGTTGAGTACCCAATTGGTGTAAGCCTATTCTTTAATCGATTCAACAACTGAACTTGATGTGATGTGATATCAAAGAGTAGCCTACTAGACTACGATATTGAAAAAACATGGAGGATTGCAAGTACTTACGAGTATATTTTTCATTGAAACTATAGCGATTATCAACATATCAGAATTGACATTAGGCATGAACAACAATACGTGCTATAAATGTGTCCAGGTGTGCAGCAATTCTATCCATTTTTGCTCCATCCTACAACTTGACTTATGGTAACTATTATAATAGCTAATGAGGTGACCATAAAAACAACTCAGAAGCAGTGTATGTAATTGACTTATGGTACGAGGTGACCATACCATGCACTCTCAAGATTACCTAAACAGAATTTTGTTTTTGCTAATAGATTATATTTTTCAAAGTCTCTTGTTAATATAGTGGACTTTGCGTCAGATTCTTTCTTTACTGAGAGTAAGAGTTCAAGCATGGTGAAGTTATTTTGGCATAGGTTAATCGCACTACCTCAGGTTATTTTCTCTCTCTTTTTTAAAGGATAAAAAAAAAAAGCCATGATGACCATCATTATATAAGATGCATCTAAAACTCATGAATGAGTTTGAACAAGAGAGTAATGAGAAAATATCTTTAAATCTTAACCCAGGATAATCTTTAACCCACAAGCTATAAATTTCTTCCTCACTAAAAGCACAATTTAACATACTCAATCTGACCCAGACCATCCATGCTTGCATATAAGAACTCTATTGAAATGGATTCACAAGAATAAAGATTTCACCAACAAACATTCACCCCCCCGGGGGGGAAAAAGGGGGCTTTTGCAAGATATTTAAGAAGAAAATTTCAACAATAAATCATACCTCCTACCGAGAGCCTGAAGAAAGTTCTGCATATTTCCTATGAGAAAAGCAAAGAGCAAAAGGCCGATTCCAATTATCGCCATGGTAAAGAGGATTTCCTCAGAGTTATAACTCGGTGTTTGGTTTCCAGCAAGAGTGCTAATTTGCTTCACAAAATAATAATAAAATATAGGATTATGTTAACAAGAAATATAGAGTACTAGTTTACTTCTATGCTGCGGGTTGAACTAAAAAAAGAATATCCAAGCTACGATGAATTTTTTGACATTGTCAAACTTGCAAACTCCTGACTCGAGTCCATATTAGGTCTAGGCTTCTAATTAAATCATGTGAGAGTTGCAACCCAATCGACTTGACAGATTTAAAGACAAAAGTAAAAAATCAAAGGACAAAAAAAATAACATAAAAATAAAGACCACACACACGAGTTTAAAGACAACCTGAACAACTAGTAAAAAGAGGTTTCACTTTTAAAAATAAAATTGAAGCTAAAATTTTTTTTTTCAACATTGAGATGATGACATATTGTATCGATTCCGGTCAACCCGGGTTAACTCATCAAACCCGTGACCTAGGTTGTGGATCCTAATGGGTTCAATAACATTTTTTTTAAAAAAAAATGGGGTAATGGGCTTTCCATGATTTGTAGGAGGTGTGAGTTTTGCTAGGAACACAGGCCATGATACAAAAGCACATTCACCAATCTTGCCAACAAGATTTTGTTGTTGCAGCCATGAACTTCATTTTTTTAATGATTTAAAGATGACAGTGAATGGATGATTGTTGAATTGAATTAAGAGTGGAATACTAAACAGCCCCAAATTCAGTAAAATTGAACAACCAGATGAACAATTAGCAAGTCAACCATTAAAACTTTGATCCAATGGTAAATATTAACTAGATAAAATCAAAGGAATGTTTTCTGCAGTGATACAGAAATTCTGTACAACATTAAAAGCCACAGTTAGATTAGGTTTGATAATAAGTGCACCAAAGTGATCAATTACCCATCAAACAAAAATTGGACAATGACTAAGTTATTACCTAAGAATAAAAGCATGATGATTAAAGACAATATTCTTAGTAGCAATACCATCTTGGTAAACACAACTTCAAGTGGCAAGTTCGCACGCCTTACTTTAGAGAAAATTTCCAGTTAACTAATAATAGATAGAAGAAAATGAAAGAACGGTGTACAAAAGATGCCATTGATTCCATACCTGGATTCCCCAAACTAATGAATATGTGTATCTGATGATGGTATTCTCCCCAGTGAGATTGACTGCATGGGCATAGATTCCATAAGAAAAACCATCCAACGTAAAACAAGCACTGGCATTGGCATTTTCTTTCCAGCTATCCCAGCTTGTATCAGACCCATGTTTCTTGTGTCCACCACTATCTATCCACTTCATGCAGTCATTTTTATAACTAGAATTACGGCAGGCATGATGAAGACAATGAATTAACCTCTGTTAAAAGAGTAGGAGAATCGTTTGAGTACCATCACTGATGCATTGTAATATGAAAGTAGTTGTAGAGTTCTCTTAATTAACAAAAAGAGAAAGCAAGCAATATGCCAAAGAAAGCAAACTAACCATGCCAGGATAATACAAGAAGACAGCAAACAAACCATGTCAGGACAACATACGAAGATAAAATAAGTGTCATACAAGTAAACCAAAAAATAACTAGGAGTTTGTTTTATTGACTTTGAGAGCACAAATACTGCTCAATAGCTAAACCTTCCATGTAGGAATTTTCAGTCATTAAATAATTGCACACCGAAACACGCTGATATATGGGAAGGATATATGCAGATGAGTAAAGATACATGCTAGAAAATACATGAAACAAGTCTTAAAATCATTATAAAAAATAGACTTGAAATCTGAGCAATGACAGCAGCATGAGAAACTTGGAAGGAATGATGCTCAGGTCTTGATTTTGAAACTAGTTTAATATACTTTATTTGAAAACAATTATGATTTCATTATATTATAATTCAAATAAAAAACAGAATGATGAATTATTTCATTGCTTCAGAGGTTACAAACTTGAGATTGCATTATGACTTCACTTCTTTAATAGGAGAGGGTGAAACTAATGAAAAAAAGTATCATTAACAGTTCATCCACTCTATGTATCTCTAATAATGAAATCTGGAATAGTAACAATGTTTATAAAAGCTTTTGGATATTCAAATGGCAAGAAAAATGTTAAAAAAAAAAAAACTCTGCCAGCATATTTAAGCACATAATGACTTCTACTCACCTGCAAGCCAAAGAGATACCAACACAATCCAATGATATGGCCAGACAACAAAAAGGTGAAAAGATTTATAAAGAAGTTTGCCAAAGCCGTCTCAAATATGAAGCCATTTGGACCAATGAGAAGAGGAATAAACCTCAACAACCTTGGAATGTACTGGACAAGAATCACTGCCTGTAAAATATTCTTGGCATAGTTTTCTCCTAAGGAATCCAATCCTTTTGGTAGGAGTAGTAAAAACAAAGTGATCTGCAAATTATTACCAAAAATATGGTATCAGATGCAGGTTTAATATTTATGTTAGACACAAATAATCAAATAATAGAAAGATTACAAATTATATTAGACACAATTATCCAAATACTAGAAGATTACAGTTTATATTCCAAGCAATCACAAGTTATTTCATTTTCAGCATGTGACAAGAAATTCAGAATAATTAAAACTTCCATCTATCTCCAGCTAGTCACTCTAGTCAACTGTAATTGTAAAGCAAAGGCTCACTGAACAAGGATTGTATGTTTCTTTGGAGGTATCCTATATTTGTTGTTGTTGTTTGGTAAATGGAATGGGGAGGACTTTAAGGATCTTTTCCTTTCAATTTAAAGCAACTGAGGCGAGATAGGATAACTTTTGGCCTCTGTACAGTGTACTGCTACAAAGGCAGAAGGGTTGCGTCAAGTGTAGAAGCTCTCTTCACATAAATCTTCTAACCTTTTTCTTGTTAATTGCCAGTTAACTACGAATGCTTTCCTTAAATAGTCACATGAAAGTTTGTCTAGTTCTACTCAAAACACTAGAAGTTTATCAATAATGCAAACCATTTTCAAAGTAATTTCTTTCTATTCACATACAACGACGACGAAAACAAAGCCTCAACCCAACTAGTTGGGCTATATTGATCCATCTTGCACCATTCCTCACTATCATATTGCCTTCTGTTCATTTTAAATTCATTAATTTATTTATCCTGATTTAACTTTTTGAAGAGAGAGAGATATTTGTTCATGCTTTTTTTTTTTTTTATCAGGGATGTAAATGCACACTGAGTAACACTATGGATGGTCACTTTGAAAGTGATTGTCCACATGCTCTTCAAATCTCAATCTTGGCAAGATAGACGCACATATCTCCATTTATGGAACCTGAGATGCATATATATGACTGACAATGAGATTTGGAGAGTGTTCGGAAAATCACTGTCATGGCATTGCTCATTACATATTAGAGGCTGCAGCACTGGACACTTCACTTTTGTTGATTCATTATCTACCCCTACCATTTTCAGGTTCTTGCAAGACTTGATTTCCAATTGTGGACATTATTTATCCTCCACATATCATGCAATCAGATTCAGAGGCCCAGAGACATCCTTGTGCTCGCCAGGATTGAAATTACATAATGACATGTAATTAATTTTCACATCCTCAGCTAGGTTCAGAACACTGATAATTAGATAACTAACTATTCAAACACAAGAATATAGATGCAACATGTTGATTTTTAAGTAAATTTCTGAAGGTGGATAGTTACAATGCCTTAACAGCCTTTTCTTTTAAGCACCTCTCACAACAGACTCGACACCAATCCCAGAAGAAGGATATGCTAGACAAAGAATGAATAACATACCTGTGGAAGTGGTAATACCACAAATAAGTCAATAAAAAAAAATCCTCGGAGATAGTGCTTGGCAATTTTCTTTGGATGGTCAACTAACTCTCCAGCACCAACCACTCTAGATTCAGGAGCTACATAAGCTAACCTAAACTGCAGAAAATAAATGAAGAGAATATTAATGGATTAATTAGCTAGTTAAAACAGTTTTTGTACATGGTCAAAGCTGGGTTTTACAATAGCTCAAGACAAAGGCACTGGAATTTGACAATCATACTGAACTAATTAGAAGAACACAAATACAAGCTCATCATTTTTATTAGGAGTTTTTTTCTCCTAATAAAACCCAGCTTTGTACCTGAAGAAGTATGTTCAGTAAGAAGATGGCATCAGTCAAGCACCTTAAAAACACAACTGCTTTAGTCATTCCCCAATTAATAACTATGCACTTTTCTTCCTGCACCCAAAAAAGAAAATCATGTAAAACCAAAAACAATACAGCATGAAGTAATGAACCGAGGAGAATATTATATAAAGTGCCTAAATAACAAAGCATTGAACCTCAAAACAGATAAAGTGTCTAAACAATAACAGCAGCTTTGAGCATTATTATGAGAGTTCGCCCTGAACAGTATGTGTGGAATCTGGGAGTTCTATATAATCCACATGAAATCACAAACAGCAAAAAGACCTTATCATGGAACCTCTCAGCAATAGAATATCCAGATTCCACACATACTGTTCAGGGCGAACTCTGGAATCTGAATGCAAAACTCAATAGGATGTGAAGAAAAATCTCATATCCTTGCAGGAAAAAAGAAATAAAAAAAAATCTCTGCATAATACATTGCACAAACCTGCATAAAAGTTACTAAAAGCATGATTACTGAGCTATATGTAAATGCACAATCTATGAACTTCACAATTTTAATGCAACTCTAATTATAAATTCTGGAAATATAAACAAATCAACAACACCTGTTTCACCGACAGCAAGATGAAAAACAAGGGGTCAATAAAAATTGCCCCCAAGCAAGAAAGGACAAAAAATTTGTTCCACTCCTGAACAACTTTAGTATGAGGATTCATAACTCCAGGAATATATGAGTTTATAGCATTATTGAATCTCCTTGCCCAGCCTTTAGCATCTCCATAGAGAACACTATGAAACTGCAAGAAGCACAAAAAGTTGAATGAACACATTGAAGTAGGCCCATAAAATTATCATAATTGGTAATAACAAAGATATGGCAGCAATAATTATAAATAAAGCAATGATCGAGTAATGGTTCAACAGACTGTAATGTTACAAATGAGAATATAAGCCCATTTACAGGATACTGGATACGGTTTCCTACTTGTAAAATTAGAAAAGATACACAATTCTCAGGCAGTTGGAATGTTTTTTTTTTTTGTCTGGTAGATATTGTTGATTATATTTTTACTTGAGCTCATGTAACTATGGAAAAATGAGAGTAAAGAGTGTGCACAACGTTTTTCACCAATGCTTTCTCCCACAAGGAAAACAGTCAAACACTGCTTCTTGATCTTGTCTGAAGCCAACCAACCCCTCCATAAAGTCCTTACAAACCAACTTGAAGAAAAAAATGGTTTGTCTAGTTTACCAAGTTAACAATGGCATAAGAAATTTACTAAATAAAAACAAATCAAATTAGGGACTTTAGACATGAAAACCAATGATCAAATTTTGTCAATGCATCAATCCATCATCTTCACCATAAGCATATAAGCTGTCAAAATCTTAAAAAAAAAAAAAAAACTGATTCTCTTAACCAATTATCATATTAGGTCCTCAAAAACATAATGAATCTACGACTTTGAAAAGTCAAAAATTGAACTAGTTTTTCTTTTTCTTCCTCCAAATTCCTTCAACTTGAACACCAATTTTCCCCTACCATCATGTTGTAGTCCTCAAAACCAACAAACAGAGTGTCAAGATCCAACCTTGAGCTTTTATGAGTTCTTCCGTTGGAGAATTTAACTGATTGCTAGTGAGAGTTTTGCAAACGATCAATGAAAGTGAGCATTCCAAAAGAAATTAAGAATTTAACAGGTTCCATAACAGTAGGCTATATCAACAGAGGAACACTAACAAAAGAATTTACGATGATCATACAGATAAAATATTCCAATTTCAATATCGAAAAAGAGAATACGAAACTCAAAGCCCCAACTCCCTGACCAACAAACCATGTCCCATGTGAATCATCATTAATAGTTTCATTAACAGTTATGAGGTTCAGTACCCAGAAAGCATACGCAACCAGAGCCCATAAAAGTCCCTGCCCTCAAATAAATACACATATATTACTCCTACAACCAATACCTAACTATACAAACTAAAAGACACTCTTCAATATAACATTTTTTTTCAATTGGATGGTTCAAAATAAGAGGAAACTGAGACACAATATCTGATGACATGTAACACTTTCTGACCATAAAGAATAGCACCAACACTCCTTTGATCTGTACAGCCTCTATTACCACCACATACATACTGCAGACAAAACTAGCACCACCTTTTCCTTCATGAAGACATCAAAACAATTATCATAATCCCATTCCTCCACTGCCGCTCTATCATCACCAACAAGAACAGCATCCAGAGTCCAGACCAATCACCATAATTACAACTTGTATTTCGACTTGTGAGATTCATCACGTCATGAATTCAAAATATTTCATCTTTTCACCAAGTACGACCAGTTTGCGATAGCATGTCAATGAAATGAGAAGTCATTTGCAAGATTTTTATGTTTTATCCTACTGAGCAACTACTTGTCACTTTCAAGAACAAAGTACTTGTGCTTTTTCAGAAGCAAAATATTGTACCAAGACTATCAAAAAAATCCAGTCATATTGGATGAGCATAGTGAAATTTTTATGGATTAATGGTTCACTCTATCTTTTTATAATAGGGTAATTATCCAATTTGTCCTGGTATATCAAATCGAGTCAATTTTATCCTTGAAAATACATTAAATTTGTAATCTATCTTTTTGGCAAGTTTTTCAGACTAAACCATTGGAATTAATCACATGATCTGCACATGAAAGTCTTCTTGTAAGGGAATTTTGGAAATAAAAAATAATCATAAGCAAATAAGGATAAATTGTAGAATTTCTTTATTATACAAGGACAATTTGAGCGATTAATCCAGTTTTTAAATGCACAAAAAACTCCACTTCTATAAATAAAGCTAGCAAGCGCAGAAATAAAATTCATTTAAATGTTTCAGTACCCCCATTATTACAGTAGAAAGGTCCACAAAAATATTACTAGGGTGTTCCAATCTCAGAAAATGAGCAATCAGCTATGTTGATGAGCTATACTGACTAGGTCAATAATAACAGAGATCATCATGAAACCAAACTAGTGATGAGGAAAATTGTGGATATATGATAAAAATATCCAACCAAAGTAACCAAGTAAAAGTATTTTTCACAAAATAGGCACTTAGAGCTGAAGTCTAAATCCTGAATCCAAAGAGAAACTGGTTCCCCCTGTTCATATAATTGAGGGCAAAATGTAGCAGCAGTAAAAATCCAGAATAACATGGCAGAAATTCCAGGAGGTATAAGGTTTTTCATATTAGAACAAAAGCATACCTTGGAATCAAATATACTAGAAGTTTTTGCATGTCTTTGCTGTGAAGCTGTAGAATGGTAATACAATGGGCATGTTGTGCAGTAAGGATCATTGCACATGCCTAGTTGCCCAGACCTCATTAAATGGGCATTTGTAGCAGTATAGTTGTCATCCCAGTCATTCTTATCCCTTCCATTAAGAGATGGATATTTTTCTGGCTTGGAATCCACCTTTTTGCGAGTTGTTACACCATGTTTTGCCAGAAACAAGTTTTCAGTGTTGCGGTTGATATATAATGGACCACTCATCTGTACCAGTGGAGCTTTTCTTGCACTACGCAGTGGACCAGTAAAGCCAACGATGTTGGTTTCAGAACCATAGGACTCCATGGAATCCAAAGGAATGGAAGTTGATGCACTTTGAGTCCTGGAAAGAAATGGCCGAAATCGAGAATCCACATTTTCATCCACTGACTTTGGATGTGTGTCTGACAGCGTTGGAATATTATCTTTGTCATGGTTAGCCATTTCTTATTAATAGAACCTACACAAGGAACAGAAAATGAAGTCAATATTCAATACACATAAATGCGTGTGTAATTACAGAATGAAAATTCAATGAAGAATCACACTAAATTATTTTGATTAACAAGAACGGGTACCCAAAATGTGGGAGAAGAAAAATAAGAAATGCAGGTGAAACATCAATTGCTCCAATGATAGCAATGACTCAAAAAATGCATAAAAACAACTCATTCAGGCCCAATACATTACAGCAGAAGAATTCTAGTTAGCTTAGTTCCCATGCTTATAACCTTTAATGCTCACTGAATTCAAGCTCAAAAGGATACAATTAAGCAATCTAGTACTGACCAGATTTCAGTGTTTCTAGCTGCTAGTACTTGATGGATCAAAAACTGCCAACGGAATCTACTTCTTAATGCAAATGTTAGCACCTTCTGTACTTAATGATTTATACCAACTAGCAACTTGAGATTGTGTTTGGTTACTGTTTTAAAATAAAAAAGGACATGAACATAAATGTGTTGTTGACAAGATAGAGACAAAGACATAAAATAAAATAGTTCTAGTAACAATTTTGGAGAGAATTTTTGTACTGGAGATACAAAGAGGACATATCTCCAAAGACAATATTTTTTATTTTTTATTTTTTATTCCTAAAATATCATTGTTTAAAACTCTCAATTTTAAAATTTTTTAACTAAGACATGTATAAATAAAAGTGGTTATTATCATAGTTTTAAAACTCAACTCGAGAGTTGACCTGGAGCAAAGCTCTAGTCATGAGTTGGGAGGGTCAGCCTAAGTTGACTCGATATAAGGATAAAAGTAATTGTTATCAAAGTTTAAAACCCAACTCAAGAAACGACCCGAGTGAAGGCCAAAGTCATGAGTTGAGAGGGTCAACTCGGGTTGACCCGAGTCAATGTATGAATAAAAATAATTATTATCATAATTTTATAACTTGATTTGGAGATTAACCCGAGACAAGGCCCAAGTCAAAGGTCAGGAGGGTCAACCTGAGTTGACATGAGTCAACGTAAAATTAAAAGTGATTATCATCAAAGTTTTAAAATTTGACTCGAGGGTTGACCCGAGACAAGGTCGAGTCATAGGTCGCTAAAGTCAACCCAGGTTGAATTGGGTTAACGTATGAGTAAAAATAATTATCATTATAGTTTTAAAACTTGACTCAGGGGTTAGGCTGGGTCACGGGTCGGGAGGATCAACCCGGGATGACCCGATTCAATGTATCAATAAAAATGATTATTATCATAGTTTTAAAACTCAACTTTAGAGTCAGCCCAAGACAAGGCTTAGATCACGAGCCATGAGAGTCAACACGGGTTGACCCAAAAAAGAAATTTTAAAAAAATAATCAAAGCAACCTCGTTTTGGCAAAAAAAAAATTAAAAAAAAAATCAACGGGTTTTTGACCCGTGTTTAATCTCGAGTCATGGGTCGACCCAAGTTTTTAATTGAGTAAGGTTGAGTCAATCCTTCCACTATTTTTTTTAAACCTAAACCAGTTCAGGTTTTGGTGGACCTGTCGGGCAATCTAATTTTTATAACTAGTGTTATTATAATTTATAATATCATTAATTTCAATATAAACTAAAGTAAATATATATATATATATATATAATTATTTTTTTAAATATATTAAGGGTAAAATAGATTTTTTTATATTTTATTTTATTTTATTTACTTCACTCTATCTTATTCGCCACTATCAAACATAATTTTATTTTCGTTTCTCTTTTTCTTATCTTCTTTGTCTCTCTTATCTCCATCTTTTCTATCTTGTACAGTAACCCGTCACTACCTAAGAAAACACTTTCAGCAATCGAGCCATTCAGTGATTATTTTTGTTCACAAATGTGTTCTGAACAAGCCATTT
Source organism: Populus trichocarpa (assembly GCF_000002775.5). Classification (NCBI taxonomy): domain Eukaryota; kingdom Viridiplantae; phylum Streptophyta; class Magnoliopsida; order Malpighiales; family Salicaceae; genus Populus; species Populus trichocarpa. The sequence continues at coordinate 2,695,723 of NC_037299.2, read as the reverse complement.
TATTCTCATTATAATGGCCAACCTTATTGACTAATTTTATACTCTCATTAAGTCACTCAATCTTGAATCAACCTAGTGACAATCCTAATGATAATCTGCAGCTAATTACCCCTCAAATCCTGATTCAGCAAGCAGTTTACATAGATAGCTGATTCAATGTTGTGGAAAAACATCATTAGCCAAAAGAACTTCTAGCAGACTGTCTTTAGTTCTTACCCATAAGAACAAGGAGAGGTGAGCTTAGAACTCAAAGACCCAGTTGAACATGGCATTACTAAGAAAAGCATAACACTTAACAAATTTATTAGCTAGCTTTACACATTGGTGCTTTTTGATAAACAGCTCATAACAAGAACAAGAATACCCAAATTTAACTTTGAAGAAGCAAAACCAGCAACTTTGATACAGAGTCATTCAAGAACAGCAAAGGGTTATAGTAACTTTTACGTTAAATTATTGAAACCCAGTTAAAAACTAAGTGGATAAAAACGAAAAAGAAAAAAGAGGTTAAAAAAGACACAAACCTGCTGCTACTTGAAGCAAAGAAACCCAACTCTACAGACTTCCAAACAGCATCATCTGCTATTAGCAAAGGAATGCAAGCTTGAGAGAGCAGTACAGAGAGAAGGAAGGAAGGAAGGAGTGCATGCCACGAGACTTTAACAAGAGAGTGAAGACTTAAAAGTCAGTCGCTTGCCTGGTGCCGTGTCAAAGGCAGAGGGGATGACTGTTGGCCCAATGACTTGCTTTGGCAGTACATTTTACGTGGCACGAAAATACGGAGAAGAATTTAATCTACTTTCCCACCTTAACATGGCGACCTTTGCCTCCTTCTCCTCCAACAAAATAAGAAAGGGTGTTGTTTAATTGGATAGAGGTTATTAGTTTTATAAAGTCTTACATTATTATTAATTTTAAAATTTATTAAATTATTAAAGATATATATAAATTAATTTGGACATTTATATTAATCAAAAATATAAATAAATAAATAATTAATTAATTTTAAAGAGTAATTCAACTGGTCAGATTTTAAATTTGCTTTCTAATATTCATAAATTCGAGTCCTCTCAGGGCTATTAAAAACTTATATAGTTGTTAATTTTATGATTTATAAAATTAATTAAGGTATTCAACAAGCTGACCGGATATTTATATTAATAAAAAATAATAATAAATAAAAAACTTTATTTTTAGTTGAGTCTTTCAATAAATAATAATAATCGTTCACGGTGGCGGGTCCTATATTCTCAAAGTCAAGCATGCTCCACGGGAGGGTTTACATTTCCCTCATTAGTCATTATCACCCCCAAATTCTATGTCGGTGGAATGTGTAATGCTGGTTAGTTTTTTTTTTAATGTTAAAAAAAATACTGGGTGTTGTTAGTGGTTTTTTCTAAAAAAAAGTTAAGATGTTGGTTATTAATTCCACTAAGATTAATAAGCTCTAATATGATTAAAAAAAACTTTAATAGTAAATAAACTGAAGAAAATAAAATAAATGACAATGATTAACTACAAAATATAAATGATTTCTAATATTATAAAAACATATCATTTTAGTATTTTTAAAAGGTCTATATAAACTTATCTAAGAATAAAGTAAAAATTAAATTAGAACGATATAACCTCATAAAAAATAAAAAATAAAAGAATTAGAAGCTAAATTACTAGTAAATCAAATATTGAAAATAAAAAATATTAATTTAAAATAAAAGATAAAAAAACGATCTGAATGCACTCGAGTCAACCTGACAAATCCGCAACCTGGTCATACCAGGATAGCCCTATAGAAGGCAAATTAAAGAAAACTATGAAACTCAATTCTCAAATCAACTAAATATTGAAAGAAAAAAAAACAAAAAAATTAATTTAAAAAAACACAATGAAAAAAAAAAGACTTAAGTTAACACAGGTTAAACCTGTGAAACCCAATGCTAACAAACCTAAATTTTTGAGATGAAACTAAAAAAAAAAATTAATTGTAAAAAAGACCTAAAAAAATAGAAATTAAAAGAATGAAGACCAAATTTGATATAAAAATAAAATGAGACCAAATGCTAAGGGATGAAATTGAAAAAAACAAATCAATTAAAAATGATCTAAAATAAAACAATTAACAATAAAAAGAATGAGGATCAAATTTGATATAAAAATTAAATGAAACCAAATACTAAGGGGTAAAATTGAAAAAAACAATCATTTAAAAATGAATTTAAAAACAAATAGCAATCAATAAAATAGAACTAAATTTGATTAAAAACAATGACAAGACACTTTTTAATTTTGATAGGTCTGGCTCAAATCTCGAGAAAATAAGAGAGAAAAGAGGTAAAAAAAGAAAAAAGAGTCATTGGAGCATCATTGCCACTTTTCCACCACCACAACAGGAAGAGCTCAGCGCGTCACTTCCAACATCATCGTGGAAGTTGGTGTATGGCCTTCAATGATCCACTTTTACCGAGAGACTCCTTACCCACCGTTTGAATGTGGTAGTGTTCTCCCACCCACTAGCGCGAGTGTTACACGCGTCAGCCTATTTTTCTTCACAATTACCTCAGTCCTCATATTTGTAACAACCCAAATTTATCTGAAATAAAGTCATATGTTCATGTTTATTCACATTGATTTTATTTTAAAAAAAAAATTACTAAAACTTTAGCAAACTTTACTCTATACCGAGAGGTTCCAAGTTATCGACTATATTCCAATTCACTTCTATACACAATCTCAATCATAATTCAATCATCTTTGATCTCGCCACACATCAATGATACTCATCATTTTAACCAAGTATTGATATTTATGTCTGCATTTAAAACATACATATAAGAGTCATAATAACATCATATTAAATGATTTTGTATGTTCAAAATCAAGCATCAAAATAAAACTCAAATGTCATTAATACATAATTAAGTAAGATTACAGTTAATCTCAAAATGATACATATTTATTCCTAATCTATAATAACAAAACATGATGAGTGGGAAATTACTCGACGCAAATGATAAGGCCATGTAAAACAAATATAGTTATTATGAAAATGTAACAATTATATCACTATTTAATATTTTAAATTACGAACTAACCATACTTATCATTTTTTTATCAATGTTTTTGAATCTAGTGCAATCATATTATTACACTTTTCTTGATATCTAATCCACCTTATTTCTTTTGAAAATTCATACCCTCTTAGTATTCAGTTATGCCCCCCCTTTTTTTTGTTGGTATTAGTAATATTATCAGCATCATTTAGTGTTTCTTATCCGGGACCGACTAATCAAAACTAATAATTAATGTCAACATCAATATAACTCATTGATATCATTATTTATCCTAACCTGGATAACTAATCAACCCCTTTTCAAATATCTTAAATCCATTATTTAGAAATGTTGATATCAAGAAAACTTTTGACATCATTAGTCCCCTAGCTAATCAAATTTAAAATAAAAATATTGATATCAATGTAACCCGTTAATATTATTTGTTATCCAAATAGTCAGAATAGCTAATCACATTTCACTTTAATATCTTACTTATGTTTTTTTTTAATGTTGATGTCAAGGATCCTTTCACATCATTAGCCTCCTTTCAGAAGTAGCTAATCAAGTTTTAAATATAAGTTGATATTAATATATCATATTGATATCATTAATTATCCAAATATCCAAAATAGCTAATCAAGTCTCTCACTCACTTACTTTCTTTTATTCCATAATTCACTTATTTGTTTACTTTCATAGTAATATCGGAATAAATGACTAAATTTCTACATTATCAATATTAACATAATGTAACAAAATTAAAAGTGTGGATCGCTTACATGCTGTATTAGAAGCTCTTCCTCCAGCTCGGGTTTGTGGCACAACTGCCAAAGTATCCTTACCTCATTTTATTACATGATTCACTTATTTGTTTATTTTCACAGTAATATCGGAACAAATACCTGAATTTCTACATTAACAATAATAACATAATGTAACAAAATTAAAAGTACGGAACACCTACCTGCTATGTTAGAAGCTCCTCCTTTAGCTCGGGTTTGTGGCATAACTGCCAAAGTATCTCATGCGGATCAATTCTCTCATTGATTAAAAATGCCCTTAACGGACTGATTTGATCGAGAGCAATTTAATATTTTCTTGACACCTTGAGATCCCTATATACACGCATGAAAACAAAATCACCAAGATCAATTATAAATTAAAGCAATTAGAAACCTTCCGTTTTCATTTATATTGTAATTACAGCACATATCGTATTTGATATAATTTCCATACTAATACAAACATGACTTATTTGACACTTCCATCATTATTTTTTGCCGGCTCTAAAAGAGAAAACATGGACTTTCTAATTTATATAATTTTCTTTTTACTTAGTAACCATTTTATTTCTTTTGACTAACAATTTCTTTAATTACACTAAATTCTCAATTCATCAAATTCATCATCATTATGTAAACTAACACCAAACAACCAAATAATTATCATTCAAATCATTTATAACACAATTTACACAAACTAGCAAGAAAAATCACTATTCACCCATCTACACATGGCCGGCCACCCAAACCCACCAATCCCCCAATTGTTTCTCATCATTTCATGATAATTTTATTCATTTCATAACCTATAATGATCCTAGGGTCCCAATTTCAAGATGATTTACATTTCCCCTAATTTTCACTTAGAACCTTAATTCCCCCTAACTATGAAAATTTACCAAGAAAACCAAAATGAACTATTAAGTCAAATCCCCAAATAAAGCCAAATAAAGGGATAAAATTGAAAAAATAGAAGAATGAGGGACTGAAATTAAAAATGGGACATGAACTTCCCCCTAACTATGCAAATCAGTCCCTGATATTGGCAAAAAAAAGGGATTAAACTTTTCTTTAAGCTTCAAATTTGATCCCTAGAGCTCTAATTATTTTAAATAAATAAAATTGAATTTTATTTCACCAAATCGAGAGCAATTTAATATTTTCTTGACACCTTGAGATCCTTATATACACGCATGAAAACAAAATCACAAAGACCAATTATAAATTAAAGCAATTTTAAAGAACTAATGTAAAAATCCTCGAGGACCAAAAAAAAAAGTATATATATATATATATATGTATATATATATATATATATATATATATATATATATATAGAGAGAGAGAGAGAGAGAGAGGATTAATTTAATAACTTCTTATATAGAATATAAAAACATATCTTTTAAAAATCAATTTTTTAAAAATATTAATTTTAAAATTTATGTTGCATGTACGCCCGTGATGCAAGGGGATCAATGAGTCGCCACTTAGAAGATTTGAATGGACTAGTCTTATCAGAAACTCCAAGGTAAGGGACTGATTATGGTAGTGGACCTTACCTGAGGTAAGTTGCATTTTGTGGTCTGAATATGGTTTAGGGTGTTGATGAGTTTTTAGTCAGTGGTCCGTCTATGAAAGTGTTTCCCAAAACTTGTATATTATGGTGAGAAATACTCTTAATTAAATTTGATGAATATTAAATAAATTCTAAGAATTTTCTAGTGAACTCTTGATATTTAAATATCAGCTTACGTGTAGGTCCAACATTTATACCTAAATGTTGACCATTAATTTTTAGAGAAAGGAAAAAAAAAAGAAAACTTAAGATTATTGAAATATTAGCCAAATCCTTAAGGAATTTTAAAAATTTGTTGCAGATTCCATAAAAAATACAAAGAAATACAAAAAAAATATTTAAAACAATGCTAAAACATTTTTTTCTCTTTTTTATAAATAAAAGGCAATTTTTATAAGGACCGAGTTGTATAAGCATAAATCTTTTTTTTTTTGTCATATGCAATTAAAACATTGGATTAATTAAAATTTTCTTTTTTCTTTTTTTAATAGTTATTTAACACGAAATAAAATAAAATGCAAACACACACACACCCTTTTTTCACTAATTACTCACACATCCAAAAATTACACATGTTTACAAACCATCAAAAATTCAAATTCTAACAATAATTTAAAACACATACTAAAAATTTAAAAATTTGCAAAATGATCCTCTCAAGTGTTGGAAAAAAATTGGAGAGATTTCTAGAAATTTAAGAAGCACACTGGAAGATTCTGGAATCGTCAAAACAATAGCAATGCATGGGTCTCACGTGTCGCCGCCACTGGCAACACATGCAGGTGACGCTTTGACATCTTAAAAGGCGCACGATGGCATGGATCAGACATCTCTTCCTATCCTCTTCACTCCCATGATGATGGTGTAACAAAGGGGAACATGTAAAAGCAAGAAACAAACACAACAAACTGGTCAGATTTGATTCCAGTGTGTTATGCGTGAAGGAGAAAAGGAATAAGAACGCAGAGAAGAAGACAGAATAGGATAACAGAGTTGGAACAACAGAGAAGAGGAAGGAAGATTCTGATTGTGCTGAATTTCTTGACACTGTTTCATTCCCTCAGGTTGTACAAGAGAACTCTCAGGTGCTGGCTCTCCTAGTTGTCAACACACGTGGAAACAGTGTTCCATACGCTGTCGTTTAATGCTCTAACAATCAGAGGCAATGTTATTTAGTTAAGTGCAACGGTGCGTATTGCATTAAGTTTATAACTTGCAACGGTCACTAAGTTCAAATTTTCAATTGCCAGTTCTTTCTTCCAATCTTCCCAATCCTCCTCCTCCTTCATTTCTCGTTCCTAACATCTCCCCACTCCTATTCACACTGAAGTCTATGTAAAGGTAAATTTTTTTTTGCTTTTATGATCAATTCAAGTTATTTCAAGAAACCCCACCATGAAATTTTGGTTCTTTCTTTGTTTTGTTTGGGTGTGGATGGATTTGTTCATGTAGAGGGATGGTTTTTCAGGGATGCAAATGAGTGGTAACAAAGTGAGAAAGTTGGAGTTCTTAATGGCTGATGTCGTGGCTCAAGGGAGAATCTCACTAATAATAGATGAAAGTTTATTTTATTACTATTTCTATTACTATCAGCAGTAGTATTCATAATAGTAGAAGAGGGAAGGGAAGTTTATGGCCAAAGTAAAAAAATTCTGAGCTGTGGCATGCAATATGGGATAAAATTGTGTAACTTCAAGAGTTCTTGTCAGAGAAATTTTGAGGCGGTAAGCAATTCTAGCCTATATATAGTGAGGTTAGGTAATGTTTGCTGCTGCTGAACCATTATTGCTTCCTGTAGGAATTTAGGTAAGCTGTAGGGGCTCCTTCTCTAGAAAAACCATGTCCAAAACTATTAAATGGTTTGAGGCCTTTTAAACATGTCTCTTAATCATCACCAGGACATTATAGCATCCATCTATTTCACCAAATTAATCTATGGTATAATCATGATATCACTGTTGTGGATGGTTCAAGTCAGCCGCCTGCTATGTCCTGCTTTCTATCAAGACTCTTCGAAATACCACACCATCGCTAAATTTATAACTTATCATCGTAAGAGCCACCAAGACTCCAAGTTTATTACTGTCAGCATAATCAATTCAAAATCACCATCCATTCAAAATCATAAGTATGCAATTTTGAGAGTGGGACGTACTACTTCATGCAAAAATGCTGAAGTCTGCGACTGTTTTTGGACTTTCCCTCGCACGATCCGCTTTCATGAGAAAATACTCAGGCACTGACCTCTCTTTCATTGTCAGTTGCATTTGTTTCAATTTATTAGGCCATAGTTTACTGCTAAAATTAAAATAAACAAAAGAACTAGGAAAGAAGAGGGGGGAATTTGTAGGCCAACGTAATTTTAATGTGAATTTGCTGTCATTAATAGCCATCCAAAGTTCCTTTTTACTTGCCAATGAGGCATTAAACCAGTGATTGAAGACTCAAGGTAGAAAGTCGTCTTGGGAATTGGAGGAGTTTGCAGTTCATAATATTTGCTTTTCTGATATAACATTAATGCCCTTAACATGCAACCAGCAATTTATCAAGGGATCCTAAAACGGAGTCGATGCATTTCAAAATCATAGAGTATCATGATTGAAAATTATGCTAGGTCACCTCTGTTTTATTTTCCTTATTTAAAATATTTATATTGTAATCAAACAAAAGAAAATAGTCATGGTTCCATGAAATTTCTCCACAAGTCACCTGCTTTTGCATCCAAACCAAATGCAGCATTAATACATGGCTTCTAGAATTGCCCATGTAGTCAATTGAGCTGTCTTCCTCTTTATTCTATATTAACTGATAAGTGTAACGAGGGAGATGGTCAATGGTCATGTCCACAGTGGGTGTAAGTATTCAGAAGGTTCACTGTTGATGGCTAGAGGCCAACTAGGAGGAACTGGCATGGCTCAATGCTTTGGGTAAAATTAAAATTTAGTGAGGATCTATCAAAATAGCTAATATAATTACAAGTTCACACCGAGAATGCCTTCCGAATCAGCTTTAATCACGAATGCAAGTTCATAGTGTGAAGATCCAGAAGCTCATTGATGCTCTCATTGTGCTATCCTTGTAGTGGGAAAGCTGCTTATGGGATGATGAAAGACATGGAAGAAAATCCTAAGAATTGGGAAGGGAGAAAGGTCCTCTTCCTACACACAGGGCGGCTCCTGGGAGGTAGACCAGATGTCTTCATTGGTGGGAAATTCAGCTGTATCCTCTAATTTGTATTTATTTTAATTTTGATCCTTAATAATTTGATTGCTTGATTTTAATGTTTTTTTAAGTTTATCAATTTACAATTTCATTCATAAGTATTTTATTTCATTTAATTTATGTATCCAATTTGGTTCTTATTCTTTTAATTGTTGTTTTTAATCCTTTTTCTTGGTTTTTTTTCAATTTTATCCCTCAAGATTTTATTTTGTTTTTTATTATATCCAAACTTGATTATAATTCTTTTGATTGTTATTTTTTTTATTTTTTAAATTTATTTCCTAACTTTTTTTTATTTAGTTTTTATACCAAATTTGAATCTCTTTATTTTAATTACTATTTGTTTTGTTTTTTTTTTTTTTTATGATTGGAAAATTTGCTTCGTTATTTTTTTTGTTTCTATCTTCTACGAAGTAATCTCGATCTCATAATTCGGGTCATTGGTTTTGAATATTAGTTCGATTTAAGTTCGGCCTTTTTAGGTTATTTTTACAACATATATATATATATATATATATATATATATATATATATATATATATATATATATATATATAATTCGACATTGGGTTATTGGCCTTAAGCTTCATGATTTGTTCCTATTTCTTTTTTGTAGGATTATCTTGATCTTATATCTCGGGTAATAGGTTAGTTGAGTTTATCTGGGTTGACTCATGGTTTTTTTCTCAATATGTTTTAAGAAATTGATTTTTTTTCACTTCCATCATTTGACATTAAATTATTGGTTATTGAGTTTTGTGATTTCTTCGCTTTCTTTTTTGTTGGGTTATCCCGAGTACAGGTTAGTCAAGTTAACCCTGATTGATTTGAGTTTCTCTTCAACTTTTTTTATTGATTTAACTTTATTTTTTTTTTTCATGTTTTTTTTTAAAATTTAATTTTTTATCCTGATCTGAAATCACACATAGTGGATTAGTCAAGTTAACTTAGGTTAACACACATATTTTTCCAACATTTATTTTTAAAAATTAATTATTTTTTTAATTTTATTATTTAATATTGAATTATTAAACCTTAAACTCTGTGATTTTTTTTTATATAGAATTATCTTAATTTTTTATCTCAAGATCACTCAAATTATTCTAAGATGAAACATCATTTTTTTACATTAGAAAAAAACAATTAACCATGCCCACGACCGGGTAAACACACGCCACTATCTAGTATTGTTACTATAGCCGGAAATTCCCCTAGTTCAAGTCAGGATTGTCGAATTTGACCAAAAATCTAATCTAGCTTTAAATAAATTTGATGAGGTCAACAAAATCATTAAAACTCAATTAGATTAATCAAATTTTACCAAGTTAATATTTTTTTCTAATTCAACTTAAAAACCAACTCAAATCAAGCTCTATCAACTCATCAAATCAAGCCAAGATTTAATAGCTATGATATCCTTCGATTTTTTTGGGCTGTCTTTGCATCGCTTTCTTGTTTTTTTTCCCCCCACAATTTATATCGCTTTCAATGTAACGCCTTTTAATCTACTAATGACATTGCGCTTTGCAACCAATCCTGGCATTGGAATCCCTAGAATTGTCTTTAAAAACAAACATTGTTCAAAGTTGAGTACAAAATTATGATAACAAAACACAACTGAGACCGGAATTCAAGGAAAAATCATGAACTTCATGCAGTAGCTTGGGATGCTGCAAGCCTCTTTCTAGCCTCCTCAATGATAGACAACTTGATACCCTTACCCTTGGGAAGAGAAATCCATGGCTTGGTGCCCTTTCCAATGGTGAACACATTGCCCAAGCGGGTGGCAAACTCATGGCCAGTGGCATCTTGGACATGGATTGTCTCAAAGCTGCCCTTATGCTTCTCCCTGTTCTTGATTACTCCAACTCGGCCTCTGTTCCTTCCTCCAGTGACCATGACAACATTTCCCACATCAAACTTGATGAAGTCAACTATTTTGTTGTTCTCTAGGTCCAGCTTGATGGTGTCATTGGCCTTGATGAGGGGATCTGGGTAGCGGATGGTGCGCCCATCATAGGTGTTCAGGTAAGGGATTCCTTTCTGCCCAAACTGAATAGACCGAACTTTGCAAAGCTTAAACTGCGAAGGCATTAAACAAAAAAAGGAATCATTATCTGAGGTGATTCCACTCTAAGACATGAAATTAAAAAATGCAATTCATATATATCAAATTAGTGGATGGTCCAGAAAAACAAACAGAAAAAAATCACAAATAAAATAAACAAAACCACGTAGCCAAAAGTATCACAAACCTTGGCCTCATCATCTCTGAGTGAGTGGAGCCGGAAGCGGCCTTTGGTGTCATAGAGGAGACGGAAGCTCTCATTTGTCTTTGGGATTGACACAACATCTGTAATGGAAGCAAAACATAGTAAGCAACCAAATGAATATTATGGAATTTGAGGGGAAAAAATGAAAAAGAAATGATCATATAAGTGAAAAGGGGCAGAAACTCTAAAAGTATATCACACATAATAAGCACTTCCAATCAGGCACGACAGAAGACAAGAGCTCTCATATCCTATCACACAAAGTGACCACTTAAAACAAGTATTAACTTCTGGCAGCCAGGGACTCTAATAGCCTACCTATCACACATATGAGCACTTGCCAACAACTATTTTGCTGTATTGAAGGCCTCATATCCTTAATCAAGAGATGTGAAAATCAAAATAACAGCAAGTTCATCCATTATTTTGAGCCAGAGATAGTAATAATAAAAACTTCCTATTCAACCATCTACAACCAATACCAAAGCATTGAAAAGTACAAAATCCTACTCCCATCTAGACGATCCACATTAAAAAAAAATCATAAAAGTTGTAGGAGTTAAGCCAGAAATGCACATACCCATGAAACCAGATGGGTAAGTTTTATCTGTCCTGACCTTCCCATCAACAAGGACATGTCTCTGCATCAAAATAGCAATCACTTCACGGTATGTCAAAGCATATTTCAGCCTGTTTCGCAGAATAAGAATCAGAGGCAAGCATTCCCTAGATTTGTGGGGTCCAGATGAGGGCTTGGGTGCCTATACAACACAAAATAAAACTAATCACATTCAACAAAGAAGAACAAGAAAGAAGCGAGTACAGGTAATAAAAAAAATTGACATTGCAGCATAGGGTCAGAGATTGCAAACATACAAATGCACCACCAAGTTTGTCAAGCATCCAATGTTTAGGAGCATTGAGCCTCTTCAAGTGTTTCTTCAACCCTCTAGCCTGTAATTCACCATAAAAGCAGCATCCAATTAAACAAGAGTGATGAGAAAAACACCTGAAAATTCTACAAACATGTAGATGCTATCGTTAAATCATGCACAGGTTAAAACAACAGCAAGACACACAGAAGGAAGATGAAGGGAAACAAATGAACAAAGACTTACACAAAGGTGTAGTAATAAATAAATAAAAAGGCTTCAATTGAAAATCCAAATTAGAAAAATCATTCACGAGATCTTACAGAAAATAAACAAAAAAAGGGGCCAAATTTAGCAATCATCACTAACACACAAACGAGAACAGTAAATACAATTTTCACTTCATTGTGCAAAACAAAGTAACAATCATATCCCCCAAATTCAACGATATCAAAACCAACAAGAAACAATGTAAGCCCATGTTTTCTTTTAAGACGTCAACTACACAACACGATTAAGCATCACTGAGACAAGATGAAATCCTATGAGCTAGCTAATCCAACAACAAAACCAAACCCAAAGAGCACATAACTTAAACGTTGAATTTAAAAAAAATAAAAAAACAGCTAACCATTTTGCAAACGTAAAGTTGAAAAGGTCAGTAACTCTGCTGAGCTGCGCCTCTCTTGAGCCTCTTCTCCTCTCTTACGGCTTCCAAGTATAGTCTGGTAGAGAGAGCTGCGAAGGCTGTATCTATTAGGGTTATTATTATTGATATCTTAATTAAACCGGGTCGGGGTAACGTTATTGGGCCTCCAATTTTCTGGACTCTGGTTGGGCCCAATTATTTGATCTTAAACCATGTCTATATTTGTATAGTAATTTTACTGGTTACTAGCCTGGGTGCTGAGCGTTGTTTAAAAAAATTGTTATAATAGTTGCCCGAGTTTTTGTTTTTCTGTTAAATTTATTTTTTAAATTTTTTTATATTTGTATAGTAATTTTTTTTTTATAATTTTAATGTGCTGATATTAAAAATTAAAAATAAATTTTAAAAAATAAATTATTTTAATATATTTTTATTCGAAAATCACCTCTAATCACATTACTACGGTGAAAAACATTTGTTTTAATCTAAACCTCATTTTTACTGTAATGCATCTTTTTATTTTATTAAATAAATCATGTTTTTTAATTGCCATCATTATTTTTTAGATAAAAACCTAATTTAAAAATAACAAGTTGTAGTAAAAAAAATATTAAAATAATACCTCAATATTTTATACTTTATACGTTGAAAAATAGCAAAATAAAATCAGTTAATGCAATAAAACAAGTAAGAAGCCTATTAAAAATAACAAAATAATGCATTTTTATTGAGCAATCATGAGCAAATTTTTAATTTTATTTGCATATTAGGTGTATAATAATTAAAAAATAAAATTTAAATATTTTCATAATAACCTATAATATTATTTAATAACTATACTAAAACTAAATAATAATTTAATTATCATTTTAAATATTTAATTTACAGGCATAAAAATCAAAACCTAAAAGAAAAAATTCTTGATTAAAATAAACAAACATAGAATGAGGCTAAGTGTAGCCTCATATTTGGCCCAACAAAAAAGTCTTGGAGATATCGGCCTGCCTATTTGTTTTTATGGTCATAGATAAAGAATATGTTTTCCATCATTTTACACCATTTTATTTCAAAAAGAAATAATTAAAACATGATGTTTATTGGTTTAAAAGTGTTTGATAGTTTGGTAATGATTATTTTTTAAAGTGTTTTTTGTTTAGAAATATATTAAAATAATATTTTAAAAAATTATTTTTAATATCTACACATCAAAAAAATTTAAAAATACAAAAATAATATGAATTTAAAACAAAGAAAAAATAATAAAAATTTAATTTTTTAAAAAAACATTTTAAAATACAAAAACAAACACAATTTAGTTTATAGCTACCTCTCTAATAAAATAAAATAAAGTCTAGCTATGATTTTTGTAACCCAAAAACTCAATTTTTATTTTATTTTTATTTGAAAACAAATAATAAACAATATAAAAAGCTCAATAAACCAATTCTGAACCCCAAGTTCTTCTTGAGCAAAACTTGTTGTCTTGAAATGTTATCGTCCTTGCACTACCAAGTTCTTAGAGTGGAACTTAAAGACGTCAGATGCTGGACAAAAAGTTCTTTTATAATCCTCTGGCTGCACAGTAAAGAAATGGAAGGCAAAGCTAAAGGATTGCGCTTATCTTAACCGTATCATTTATGAGCGGATCGAAAGGCATTCAGCAAGTGAATGGAAAATAATCTATCTGAAGAGCATACAAATTGCCTTCCAGTCCTTAATTATAAATCATCGACTACCATAGGTGAAGTTCTTATGCATTGATAGGAGTTTCAGTTGTAGCACTTCACTTTACAATATTTTGCATCATTGATATTTGACTGAAATGCATCAATCTCAGACATTGTGACGAATGATAGACTTTAAGATATTCCTTTGTCCACAAGCAGACCTTACGTGATAATTTCAAAGTTTTGTGGAATAAACTGTCGTAGATTTTGACAATACGAACTCCGAGCTTGAAAATTGCTAAACGAGAGTGAATGTGTCGTCATTTAAGTGGCTTGTGCAGTGATTGCGGCCGCACTCGCAAGTAGTGTTGAAGATTGCTGATGCTTCTCCCTCATGATCTTCCCAGCTAGAGAGGGTTCTATGGATATAAACTTCCGGGTCAAATTTAAACATGACAAAATGCTGCAATCATCCCAGACTTTTTGAGTTTATTGCGTCAATCAACACTTGAGCCGAAAGACATGGTTTCAGTGCTTTTGTTCTTTATGCTGTTGATAGGCTTTCCTACTTCATAGTGCGTAAGTTTTCTTCCATATTACGCGAAGATTAATCATAGTGGGAACTCTGTATATTATTTAAAAATACCTTATTGGATGGAGGCTTGTGTTCCTTTTTGCAAATAAAACCTTCAAAATACACCTTCTTGTTGGTTAGATTACAGCTCGAGTAGCAGATGAAACACTACCAGATGATTTTTGTTTTTGGAATCTAACAGAACATGTGACGATATCCTTTGATCCTTGTCCCTGAGGCATGTGGTTTTTATTAGAGAATGCAAAGGTGTTCTATTCCATCAAGGTTAGTGTACAAATTAATTTAAAGGAATGTATACAGTCCAACAGTTTGATATTTACATCCATCTCTTCTACCTAATACCCATAAGTTCAGAAGTAAGTTGTACTCAAAGTTGCATTTTCTCATGCTGCTTCTACTATCATCGACAGTGATAAGACCTGGTATGGGATGAACCTGGCTCAAGACTTGAGTCGTGGGTTAATCAAGTTTTTTATATGGTCAATTCAAGTTTTTTTTTCTTTTTTTTTTTAAAAAAAAGAACTTGAAGAGTTTTTTTTATTGATTAGGCTTCGGCCAAGTTGTAGATTAGCATGTTTGAATCTTATAACTATGCTTTCATCAACGAAACAAGCCTTTCTTCTTCAATAAATCTTGTATTATTATAATATGCTCTCAAGCACTGAAGATGGTGGTGGAAGAGGAAACAAATGATAATGAAAGGAGTAAGATGAACAGAAGGGAGAAAATTTTAGCAGAACGGATGTTTGTAATACATTGTTTGGCATTGGCTGGTAGGTGTACTGTTCTTGTGTGAAGCTGAAGAAACAGCAGAAAACCTCTTAAAGTTGTTCGGAAGCTGGCTATTGGCAGTTTTTATAGTTGAGCAGTTCAAAGATGACTTGTAACCCTAGAAACCGTTAACCTCACATTAGGGAAATGAGGTCTCAAATCATATTACTAATAGCGATAATATCAGACAAGGAAAGATCCAACGGCCTTGATCTTGTTTTCATCAATAACCCAAATTGAGAGGTCTGCGATA
The DNA here is from genome assembly GCF_000002775.5 of Populus trichocarpa. Taxonomy (NCBI): domain Eukaryota; kingdom Viridiplantae; phylum Streptophyta; class Magnoliopsida; order Malpighiales; family Salicaceae; genus Populus; species Populus trichocarpa. Next base: position 2,680,010 of record NC_037299.2, on the reverse strand, counting down.
ATTAGCCAAAAAAAAACCAGAAAAGTGTGAAGTTTCCATCAATTAGATGTCCTATATTACAACATTCTTCACATGAACACCCTAGATATTCAACCTGATTATTTGATGTCCAAAACAAGTAACGAAATAGCTTAGCATCTTGTCACAGGGTTTGATTTGGTAACCAACTTGGGAAGGTCGGTCTTTCCATAACGAAGAATTTAACCAAAAAATATATATACTTAAGGAGAAGGGTTTTTATTATATCGCAACTCGCATAACACTATTTACTTGAATAGTTTTTTTTTTAATTTTAATTTTATTTTTTAACATTAGATTTACTAAAATTGAGTTTTATAATTTTTTTCAATTTACTTTTTATGAGATTATCTAAGACTCATAATCCAAACCGCGAGTTTAATAGATTAACTCAATTGACTTTTTTTTTTCTCAATTTCATTATTCAATATTAGATTGATTGAAAATTAAGTTTCGTAATTTGTTTCGATCTTTTTTTTATGAGGTTATATTCATATCATGACTCAGGTCACGAGTTTGGTGGGTTAAACCTAGTTGACTGGAGTTGTTTTTTGTATATTTTTTTAATCGATTTTTTTTCAATTTCATCTTTTAACATTGGGTTGATCAAAAATTGAGTTTCATAATTTATTTTAATTTGTTTTTTGTTGGGTTATTATGGTCTCATGACTCGAGTCGCGGGTTTGACAGATTAACTAGAGTTGACACAAGTTTTTTTTAATTATATTTTTTCAGTTTCATCATTCACTATTGAGTTTATTGGAAATTGAATTTTGCAATTTATTTTAATTTGGTTTTTATGGGGTTATCATGATCTCATAACTTGGTATGTGGATTGACAGGTTAACCCGAATTAATCTAATATGTTGTCATCTCGATGTTTATTAAAAAAATCTCATCTTAAATATTTATTTTGACTTAAACTATGATTTTACCAGTCATCCAGGTTATCTTTGGACCCGTCAAAATGACCGAGTCACATCATATCAATTTCCAAACAGTTTAAATTTTTTTTTCTACTAGAAAAAACATTAACAACACATATATTTTTTATATTAAAAAACAAAAATTTTGATCCACCCCGCAGCGTAACGCGGATCAATAATCTAGTTATAACTAGAAAAGAATATATTCATTGAGTTTTCTTTTGGAGTTGAATGAATTCCTCTTTCTTGTTAGAGACTGCTGCGACAAGAGAGTTGTATAGTTGGGAGTTCTTGTTAGCATGCAAAGTGTAAGAAAATTTCAAGTTCCCTCGTAGACAAAACTAACTCTTGGTAACAAGGAAAATCCGTAATGGCAAAAAAGAGTGAGTAGGTAAAACTGGTGAACGAACAGTCAAGAAAGATGTCTCTATTCATGAAACAGTTTAGTGTCAGAAAACGTTTTCCACATCGGTGATGCCATACAAACATGGACCTGGACTTGTAGACTCTAGAACCCCCTTACTACGATTTTGATCCATTTGGATGGTTTTGTGAGTTCCTAGGGATTCCACATTAAATTTCTCAAGGTCAGAAGACAGAAAATGAACTAGCTAGAGAGGGAGAGGGAGAGGGAGAGAGAGGAGTTTGTCGCTGGTGAAGAAAGAAAACGGCTGAGTTAGTAGATGAGATGAGAGTCACCAATCTCTTGGGAAGGGGTTTTCCTCATGACATAATGGTGGGTGAAAGATGGGAGATGGCTTTCCCTCGGTACTTTTTTAACAAGCAATTCTCCTACCTGGAGAACGGTAGGCCAACAGTCAACAGAAGACTCATGCCCTTATTAAATATTGCTAACTGAATTTTAATTTGAAATGAAGGCATAATGCTAACATGATCTTGTAGTACAATTCTTAACAACAAGGGATATTGAAGATTGAAAAAAAAAAAATTACAAGGCTCCTCTTCATCAAGTCAAGCTCAAGATTCCACCTCATTCTCGGTAAACTTGTTTTGGATATTTGGTTTCTTAACTCTTGGATTGTTATCATCAGAAAATGGCTTTTAGCATCTCACGGGGGGGGGGGTTTGTTTAGTCGTAGTTATATATTAGATCATTAGAATGTGATGCACGGCAGGTTAGATTATTTTTTTTAACATAAAAAAATATTTAAGTGTTGTTAATTTATTTTCAAATTAAAAAATTAATTATGAACACAAAATATAATGTATATTAAATAATATTTTTTAAAAAATTATTACGGAGACATATTAAATGTCATTTTAAAAAACATTAAGATATCAACATATTATATTTATATAGGTTAACCTATCAAATCTACGACACAGGTCATGGGACCATGATAATTATATAAAAAGCTATTTAAAATAAATTATGAAAGTCAATTCCTTGTCAACCCGATATTAAGGATGAAATTGAAAAAAAATATTAATTTAAAAAAAAATAAAAACTTATCCGAGTCAACCCGAGTTAACCTGTCAAACCTACAATATTATAGGTTATGAGATTAGAATAACTCCATAAAGAGTAAATAGAAAAAAAAAACATGAAACTCAATTTCTAACCAACTTAATATTGAAGGATGGAATTAGAAAAAAAATAATTAAAAAAAGGATATAAAAATAATTTAAGTAAACTTAGGCTAACCTATTAAACTTGCGACCTGTGTCATAAAACCGGGATAACTTCATAAAAAAAATAAAAAAAATTATAAAATCAATTTCCAACAAATCTAATAAATTAAGGTATTGGAGGGTAAAATTGAAAAAAAAATAAACCAACTCAACCTGAATCAACTTACCAAACCCCTAACCTAGATCATGAGATCGGGATAACCTCATAGAAATCAATTAAAATAATTACAAAGCTCAATAAAAAATATATTCAATTAAAAATATACAAAAAATGAATATAGTCAACTTAAGTCAACCTATCGAACCCATAAGCTAGGTTATGAAATCAGGATAACCTCATAGAAAGGAAATAGAAATGATAATTATAAAGATCAATTTTCAATCAACCCAATATTAAAGAATAAAATAAAAAAATCAATTAGAAAAAAATAGTTAAAAAAATGACACAAGTCAATAATATATTATAAAGTCTCATTTCCAATAGATCTAATATTGAATGTTAATATTTGAAAATAGCTCTAGAAATTTTCATTGATTAAGAAATAGAGAATCATCCAAAAATTCAAAATAAATTTTTGACAATTACATAAATAAGTTTATGATAATTACATAAATATTATTTCTAACTTTCATGTATAATTTTAACTCTTCAATAACATATTACTAATCTTTTATTTCATCTAACTATCCAGTAGCTCTTCCAAACTAATAGTTGGCTGATAATAATTAAAGAAATATTTTAGTTGACTAGTAGAATTTACCTATTGTTACCTCACTTAAAAAATAGGAACTCCTATTTATTATATCATATTTGTTCCTATGTACAAGCTATAATTTTAAATGCTATTTTTTAATTTCTTCTTATTTTTAATTTATACATATTCACACATCAATTAACCATTGTACACGCATATTACTAAAAACAAAACCATTATTCATGCATGATTGGATGAGCAAAACCAAAAAAAGAAAGGTAATGTTCTGGAAAAAAGAATTAAAGAAAGGAAAGATTAATAAGATACCTATGAGGAACAAGAATATCTTGATATATTATGAAACATGGTGTATATAAATTTATATTATAAATATAATAGGCAAAAAAAGCCTTTTTTTCTCTTGAAATAAAACCACTATATATATATATTCATTCTACGTACCAAATATAGAAATTAGATAATTTGCAGGGCATATACATTAGAGACCGACCATCCCATTATAAGGTTAGGATGGATTTTATTTGAAATTAATTGATTAATACCATTCTAATATTAGAAAGGAAAGACCAGAATATGTTTGATTCAAAAGAATATATAGTTAATTAATGATGGATGCCTTAGTCTAACTCTCCACATGCACCTTTCTCAAGTTTGTAAAGCTAAAATGTTAGTTAATTAGGTCTGAAAAGTGATCAAAACCCGAAACGCCCTAAATAAATAGCATATTAACAAACATTATCAAAATCTATAACAAGATTACCAACCTCTTCTGTATATCCCAAAGTACATTGCATAATCAACTTTTAATTACTTATAATTAACCCAACTCCCTTTTTCTAGCTAGGTGGCTAGGGTTTTGGATGATTCAGTATTCCCATTAGGGTTAACTAAATTTCTGTTTAGTGATAGGAGCATTGTATCTTCATAAAATTAACAAGCAGGTTTTTTTTTTGTTTTCATTTCATTTACTAGCTAGATGTTCTATAGCTAGAAGTACTGTGTATATATAATAATAAATTAGAGAATTAAAAAGAAAAGCTAGGTGGGTTATAAGTAGACGTTGTAGGTTAGAAACTTGGGAAGATGTTGAAAGCAGAACGAAATTCACCCCACCAAGCAACCTCACCACCCTCTCTCACACACAGAGAGAGATATGCGTATAGATGATTACTTATAAACGTTTGTTAGCCTAGATGTTGCATCAATCGCTGGTAGAGGTCTGCCCAAACCTTCCTACTCTCTAACGGATCGAAAACACTTCTCTCCTCCCTCTATATACCTCCTTATATTCTCTTTGGCATCGATCTCCTTCATCTCTCCAATCATCTTCTTTGCCCTGTATTTAGGTATTCTAGCTAAACAATTAACCATCTCTCTCTCTCTCTCTTCCTCTCTCCCTGTAGTTACATATATATGCTTTGCTAGCTCTTCTTTGCTTAAGCAAGAAGAAGGTACAAGAATTGAAGGTATGAAGAACTCTTGTTCTTGAATTGAAGTAGTGCTATAGCTATAGCTAGGGTTCATATATTCAAGTACTATAGAAATATCGTGTTTTTGGTTCTTGGGATTGGATTCTTTGATTGTTGTATTTAGAAGATTAAAAAAAATGTGTACTAGAGGCCATTGGAGGCCTGCAGAAGATGAGAAGCTTAAGGAGTTGGTTGAGAAGTATGGTCCTCATAATTGGAACGCGATCGCCGAAAAGCTTCATGGAAGATCAGGTGAAAATTTAAACCTAAAGAGAAACTAATTTGTATCCTCACAAATATTTTCATTTCAATATTTTTTTTATGTTGTTATTTAGAAACAACTAGGGTTTGGTACTGTATGCAAAAGTTGAGATATACTTATAACTAATGGAAATTAAAAGGGAAGCTAACTATGACTGTGACTAATAACTAACAAAACGAAGTTTGAACAAATTGAATCAGGGAAGAGTTGTAGGTTGAGATGGTTTAATCAGTTGGATCCAAGAATCAATAGAAGTCCTTTTACCGAAGAGGAAGAAGAAAGACTTCTTGCTTCTCACCGGATCCATGGGAATAGATGGGCAGTTATTGCAAGGCTTTTCCCAGGTCGCACCGATAATGCAGTGAAGAATCATTGGCATGTCATCATGGCAAGAAGATATAGAGAAAGGTCTAGGCTTCATGCAAAAAGAACTGCTCAAGCTTTGGTAAACGAGCAAAAATTCTCTTCAAAACAAGACATGCAGATAAATTGTGAGACGAGGAGCTTTTCTTCATTTGTCAAGAAATATTGTGAGAAATTCGGCCAATATCCTTTGATCACTCACAGCTACTTACCGGCCTTTTGGAAAGAGTTCTACAATGACGATCTAAGTAATTGTGAAGGTAACTAGATCGAGCTAGCATCATGATGATGTGCTATATATATACAGTTCGGGTTCTAGTTTTACAATATTGATAATAATTTCTTAGCTCTTATTGCTCATGTTCCTTACATACATGGCAATTGCAGATCAAAATCGGCCCATTGAGTTCTACGATTTTCTCCAAGTAAACACGGAATCCAATAAAAGTGAAGTGATAGACAATGCAAGAAGAGAGGATGAAGAGGTAGATCAGCAGGAAGTCATATTGGAACATCAGAGCAAGGCTGGCGTTCCATTCATTGATTTTTTCTCAGCTTGAAGATCTTCATAGCACAGCTTGGTGGTGTGTCAAATGAGTGACCAACAAATGCACAGTAATCATACACCTAATTAGTTACTCGGTCTTGTATCCTACAACTGCATTGACTCAAGTAATATTTAAGGGGAGAAACATGTTCGTACGTAGCATATGTAGGAAATATTTCATATACATAAGAAAGCTCTATGCATAGAGAGACGAGGTTTTATTGAAGTTGCTAATCTAAATTAAATGTCAAGATCATCTACCTTTGTTGTTTACCGTCCTAGCACATGTACGTAAAACCACACCATCATCTATAGAGTGCGAGTCCATACATATATACCATTTCAGAATATTATTGGTTTGCTGATTGCAAAAAATTAGCATACAATAATATATATATTGTTAATTAGTACTTCATCTTCTCTATCCGGAGCGATTTTAGTGTATATATTGTTGCTTTTTCGTGAACAAGGAAAAAAAAAAGTTGTGATCTAAGGAGTTCTGATCAGTTGAGTTCTGTATAAGGAATTCCGGCATGGCTTTTTCTTATCAGTACTTAGTTTACAAATACATGTAATTTCTATGATCCCTAGATTGAAAAACTTGTGAAACTATAATCAACATTGTAATTTATTTTAACATGCATGGAGTTTGCATGGCATCAGTTGGAAGTTGGACGTTCTTGACATGGAATGTAACAGAAGGGAAATTTAGGTTTCAATATATATTTAGCTTGTTAGGATGCATAGTTATTTTTACATATGACATGAGAACTGCTATGATCACCAAATGATTTAGCATTAATGAATTAATCCAATTTTTCTAAAACCAAATAACTAATACGTGTTAAATAATCCAAAAAAACAAAAAAAAAAAGTTAGAGTTTCATAGATATTGTATAACGTAATTGTCAAATAACATTTCAACATAATAACTTAAACTATTGGGTAAGGTCCCAAGATATAATTTATATTATTCTCTAACACACCCCCTTAAGTGAAAGCCATTTGGGCTTAAAACTTGCACAAGTCCACACTACCTTGTGTTTAATTTTTATCAAATAAATAGGGATGGTGAGATTCGAACTCGTGACCGCTTGGTCATTAAGATTCTAATACCATGTCAAAAAATCATCTCAACTCAATAGTTTAAACTGTTAGTTAAGACCTAAGATATGATTTATATTATTCTCTAACAGTAATGAATTACTAAAAACAAAGATCAACTTAACCTAAATACAAAAAAACTATATATAGGTTAAAACAAAGAAAACTGAAGAGATTATTTTACTCTTAATAAATAATAAAACAAAATAACTATATTTTTTTTTATTAATATGGGTATCCGAGTCAGTTTTCGCGCACCTCGACTAATCTCACGAGCCCTGAAATTAACGATCATGTAAGTCTCTAATGGCTCTGAAATGACTCGAACTTGTGATTATTGAGGAGCAAATCCAAAGCATGACTAGTTGAGCTACCCCTCATGGTTATAACTCTATATTTCTTAATGATTCGAGAGGTGATTCTTTAATATTTTGATATTATCATGGATATATTTTATAAGATCTTACGTTTGTGTGTGTGTTTCTACCTCCATCAACAACTTGATTGGATTGTATTGAAAACATCTTTCTTCATTTTCAATTTATTGGTAACATACTGACCGATGTTTGATGAATTCTTGACGCTTTAACTGAGTTTCAGTTTGGTATCATGTCTTTAAATATTTATGGGATTGATATTGAACTTCATCCTAACATGCATATAATAAATCTCTGGGAGCAGTAGCTTTGTGCCTTCTTCACGTATGGGATATCCTGGCACTAATCAGCAATAAAAATTGATTCGGGGCGTGCAGAAACCTAAATTTCGGAAGTTTTGGTAATTTATTTATTTATTTGGTTATTAGAAATTAATATGCGAGGGATTGCAGTACACGCATAACTTTACAAGCTCCAATAATGCCATCGAAGATATAGTTTTACAATCTGACGTAACCTGTGGAAATCGACATGATGATCTTGACAGGACTTATAGCTACCCAATACAATTTAACTCTGAAACAGTGTATTAGGATGGAGTTTTTAGCTTGATTTTTCAACATCTGTTTTGTTAGATACAGATTAACGAGGCTGACTTTATTTGCAGCGTTGAAAGTGTTTTTTTTTTTTGGATAAACATAAATAAAAAACGTGTAAGAAACGAACTTGGATTTTGATGTTATTAATTTATTGTAATTGAAATTATTTCTAAATTTTTTTAATTTTTTTTAAAATTTATTGTGTTTCTTCTAGCTATTATTTGAATAGCTATTTCAATAATAAATTAATCTGATTATATATGTCTTGAATTTAATATTCAGTTTATAAAAGAAAATTAATAAATCTGATTTGACCTGACAAGTCAATCTAGTAACTAATCAATCTGAAACTAAACTTGAATCAAGTTTTATATTTAATGTTTATTTAAGAAGGTAATAAATGTTGTTTTTAAATGAATTTTTTTGTTTGGAAATATATTAAAATAATATTTTTTTATTTTTTAAAATTTATTTTTGATATTATCACATCAAACAACTCAAAAACATTTAAAAATTAATTTAAAACTTAAAAAGTTTAATTTTTTTTTAAAATACAAAAGAACCTCATCATATCATTCAATCAGGAATTACCGAAAGTTCCAGTTTGTTAGAGAATAATATAAATCATATCCTGGGACCTTACCTAACAGTTTAAGCTTTTGGGTTGAGATGGTTCTTTGACATGGTATCAGAGCTTTAATTGTCAAGCGGTCACGAGTTCGAATCTCACCATCCCCATTTATTTGATAAAAATTAAGCACAAGGTAATGTGGGTCTGTGCAAGTTTCAAGCCCAAAGGGCTTTCACTTGAGGGGGTGTGTTAGAGAATAATATAAATCATATCCTGGGACCTTACCTAACAATTTAAGCTTTTGGATTGAGTGGTTCTTTGACACAGTTCAACACGAGGCATAAATAAACAGTGGGTCAGAAAAGCATCTTGCACAAAACTAGTTTCCAAGTTTAAAATCATAATCATCTCCTTTCCTTCATCACCATGCATGATTCCTTTCTTTCCACACAGAGTAGAGAGGAAAGAACACCAATCCAACCTTAACACAGCTAATGAAAGGCATTTCTTTTTCTTCTGTAGATTTTGCTTGGCCCAGCTAAACTCTGAACAACAATTAACTACTCTCTTGCTCCTTCGTATAGCAGAACAAGTAAAGTGTAGATCTGCTCAGCATATCCTTACCTGGGACTTGATTTCATAGTAAACATACAGGATCAATATATATATATATATATATATGCCCAAATACTGCATCTGCCTCACTTTGTTATTGCCAAAACCTTAATTTGTATCATGTTTTTTTCTCTTCAAGTGCCTTGTTTTGTCCCTTGGGAGCTGTTAATGCATCTTTGCTCTTCGCTTATCAAAATTATAAGAGGTACGGAATTGGAACTAGCTTAATTAACACCATCATCAAGCTTCTGCTTCAATAGTTTAGATGCATGTATTGCCATTTGCTGTTTTTTGGTGGATGTTTTCATCATTAATTCATCATCTTCTTTTTTTTTAATTTCTTTATATATCTATTTGATTTGCGCAAGCATCTAGAAACTGATCGAAAACGCAGGCCAGTGGGCACAAAGAAACATGCACATGTAAAAATGCACATCATATCAATACTCTCCTCTTACACAGCATGATCTCATATGGGATTGAAAGGTTAACAACCTCTAATCACTCAAAGATTTGACTAAAAATCTCCAATATGCTCCCTCCAGTCCAATATCAGTTGATGAGTATATCCCCACTTGGTAATTTGTTAGTGATCTATCGGTTAATTAATTCTTGACCTTGATCCAAAGTGATGTGCGCGTAAATGGCATTTAGCTGACATAATTTAGTCAACTGAACTTGTTGTTACATATATACAGTATAATTAAGACGAGTTATAATTGAACTTAATTAATCTACGTTCTTGAATAAAATAATAAAAGCTATGCATATACTCTTACCTAACTTGCCCAAATTAAACCACACAATGTCCACATTGTGGCATTGTACCTCTTTGCTTGTACAGTCATGTATGTATAAAACAAGAAAAGGGGAGAAAAGAACAATGTAATAAAAATTTGGGACTGGGGTTTAAAAATTTAAGAATTTTGGAATTTTAAAAAAATATCACTTAATTAAGAGAAGACTAATTAAGATACCTTTTGGGAACGCAACCCAGAAATTATTTTGTAAAACTTTAAAAAAAATATATGTTGATTTTAAAAATAAATTTTAAAAAATAAAAAATATATATTATTTTGATATATTTTTAAAAAAATATATTTTAAAAAGTAAGTGTTAACATATTATTAACCACTAATGAAAAGCATTAAAACATTTCTAATTAGTGTTTTAAAATTAGGGAGAAATTCCAAGAAATATCACCTAATTAAGAGAAATCAAAGCAATATTTCTTGGAAAACTTCCAATAAATATCACCGAAATATTACCTAATTATGGAAAATTTTTGAGGTGGTTGATAGTTGAGCAGATTGGGTTGTAGTGATAGGGGGATGACTGGCATGAGATCTTTGTCCATAGAAGGGACCCTCTTTCTCCTGTAGATAAAGACCACGACGGATGAGAGAAGGAGATTTCAGTTAGAGGAATGCCTCCGCGAGCTATAGTAGCGTAAAGAAGAGGAATGAAGAGGAGAGCTATCACCTGATTAGGAAATATTAAAAAAAAAAATCTAAAAGGTAATCTAGTGGTAAAAGCTTGGAATCAAGGGATTTACTCCTCCTGTGATCTTATATTCAAACCTTGTGGTTGTTAATATGATGGTCACTGTAAGCTTATATAATTGTTAACTTCAGAACCCGTGAGATTAGTCCAGATATATACAAGATAGCCCAAACATTCACGTTAATAAAAAAAATAAAAAAAAACTCGCAGACTGCTAGCATATATAATATAATATTGGGTTTCCTGACTAAAGAAATATCACCTAATTAAGAGAAACTAAAGCAATCTTTCCTTCCATTAAAATCCTCGACTTCCGAAAAGATAATCCACTGACCTAAGAAGGGCAGGTGGGCTACAACATCAAATGCTGGATGCAACGATTTGTGAGTGGCCAAGTTTGCATCTGAAGGCCCTAGGGTTTATAGTATAGACCCCTCTGTTTAAAAAGTTTCAAGAAAAATAAATACAAAGATCCATGCCAAAAGCAAAAGTTAACAAATGGGCCATCAATTAGAACTTTCTTTCAGTGATTTGGGAATGGCCACAGGACACAATCACATGAATTTAGGTTAACTCCGGTATATTTTTTAAATTGTTTTTGTAAGATTTAATATTTTTTTTTTGTTTTATCATTTAACTTAGGTTGACTTGTATTATTTGTTTAGATCAATTTTTTTAGTTTTTTTTATTTCACCATTTAATATAGGATTGTTTGGAAATTAAATATTGTAATTGTTTTTAAAAAAATTTTGTGTAGATCATCATGTGGTCACCTTTTTTATTTGATTTATTTACCGTAACTATTTTTTTTATCATGTAATTAAATGAAATTAGTTTATTGGATCCAATCGAATCCATAACTCAAATCACATATTTTTATTTTTAAAAACATACTCTTGAAAATCTTTTTTTATGCTAAAAAATCTTGGTCCGACCCAAAAACACGAATAAGCTATCTAGTTATTTCTAATCCTTAATTAGGAATCTTTCAAGAAATGCCAGCCACTTACTTGCACCTAGTTCAGTCACTAGTTGAAACCTTTTCAACATTTTGGTGACGATAACTATATATACCGTTAATTCTTCTTTAATCATCTCATTAATTAGAGGATAATTCTTTTGTTCATTAATTCTTCTTTATATGTACCCGACGGGCAGATTGCAAGCACTGTCAGCTTAACTTCTGTACGGAGGAAAGGAAGTCTAGTGGTTGGTGATGACATGTATTTTGTTTACCAAATAAAAAGTAATTGTTCGTTTGTTTGCAACTCGGTAGGTGATGCCCATTTAAAAATTGTAGCAGGACAAAAAACAAGACTTGAAGCATTTTGATTATCATTAAAAAAAAAAAGACATGAAAACCTTAATGTGGAATATATACATGCTGGCATGGAAGCTCGAAACAAAGTTAAAATGTAGCCAAGTACAAATTCAATTCAAGTACCAAATTAAGCCACATTAGAGAAGAACTACATCTTAAGGAGAAGTTATTGTTGGCAAGACATGAAAAACTTAATGTGGAACATATACATGCTGGCATTGAAGCCCGAAACAAAGTCAAAATGTAACCAGGTACAAATTCAATTCAACGACCAAACTAAGCCACATTAGAGAAGAACTACACCTTCAGGAGAAGTTACTTTGGGAAAAACATGAAAAACTTAATGTGGAACATATAGATGTTGGCATTGAAGCCCGAAACAAAGTCAAAATATAGCCAGGTACAAATTCAATTCAAGGACCAAACTAAGCCACATTAGAGAAGAACTACACCTTCAGGAGAAGTTACTATGGGCAAGACATGAAAAACTTAATGTGGAACATATAGATGCTCGTATTGAAGCCCGAAACAAATTTAAAATGTAGCCAGGTACAAATTCAATTCAAGGACCAAACTAAGCCACATTAGAGAAGAACTACACCTTCAGGAGAAGTTACTTTGGGCAAGACATGAAAAACTTAATGTGGAACATATAGATGCTGGCATTGGAGCCCGAAACAAAGTCAAAATGTAGCCAGGTACAAATTCAATTCAACGACCAAACTAAGCCACATTAGAGAAGAACTACACCTTCAGGAGAAGTTACTATGGGCAAGACATGAAAAACTTAATATGGAACATATAGATGCTGGCATTGAAGCCCGAAACAAATTTAAAATGTAGCCAGGTACAAATTCAATTCAAAGACCAAACTAAGCCACATTAGAGAAGAACTACACCTTCAGGAGAAGTTATTGTGGGCAAGACATGAAAAACTTAATGTGGAACATATAGATGCTGGTATTGAAACCCGAAACAAATTTAAAATGTAGCCAGGTACAAATTCAATTCAAGGACCAAACTAAGCCACATTAGAGAAGAACTACACCTTTAGGAGAAGTTACTGTGGGCAAGACATGAAAAACTTAATGTGGAACATATAGATGCTGGCATTGAAGCCCGAAACAAAGTCAAAATGTAGCCAGGTACAAATTCAATTCAAGGACCAAACTAAGCCACATTAGAGAAGAACTACACCTTCAAGAGAAGTTACTGTAGCAAGACATAGAAAACTATTCGTTATAATAGTATAATTATTATTATTATATTATTATTATTATATTGTTGTTTGGCTATTAAAATTTTGAACCAGAAATTAGGAGCAAGATAGCCTTTTCGTATTGATGCCTCTAAAGACAAAAGCAATTGAACTCTCACCTAATGGTTTTTTTTATCATTTTATATTGTTTTTATTGTATTTTTCAAATGCACTCAAGGGCATTATTGTAAAATACATTTATTAAATATAATTAAAAAAAACATGCTAGTGTGTGTGCTGTGTGGATAGCCCCCGCCTCGTAGGGCGGCATATTGGGGTCATCCAGCACCAAACACTGTCTTCTAGAGCGGTGTTTGACAGGTTCCAGTGCCTCGACCAGATGAGGCAGCGCGTGTTCCAATATTTACGATGATTTGGCGCCAACAGCCATTTCTTCCCCCTTCTTTTCTCCCCCCACTTAAATTTTCACGCTAACCCCTTAAAAATTCAAGAACAGCCCTTTAATTTTTTTTGGTTCTTCATATTTGGTCCTTTTCTTTTTTATTATATTTTTTTTATCTTGAATAATTTGTTGAATTTGATCCCCATCTTTTGATTGCTATTTTTTTATTTAGTATCATTTTTTCTATTGATTTTGTTTTATGATTTTCACCCTTATTTGCTCTCTTTTTTTTCCTATAAAATTTAATTCTTGTTCTTTTAATTGTCAATTTTTTAACCTTGACAAGTTTTCATTTTAAGTTATACATGATTTTATTTCACGAGTTCACCCTGTTTTATTTTTTTTTCCAATCAAATTTAATCCTTATTCTTTTTATTGCCAGTTTTTTTTGCTTCGACAACTTTTCAAAATTTATATTTTTAAATTAACTCACAATAAACTTCTTGATTGGACTTGGATCTAGGGTTTCATGGGTTATGGGTTTTTAAAATTTGACCAACTTTAGGATATTTGCTCAGGTTTGGTTAATTTTTACAAATGTTTTTAAATTTCACTCCTTATAATTTTTTATCTTTAAAATTTGGTCCTCATTCTTTTAATTTTTGTTTATTTTATTTGGCATTATTTTACCAATCTCATCCTTTGAAATTAAATTGATTGAGAATTAGGCTTCTTGATTGAATCTGGGTCAAAGATTTCATGAGCTGTAACTTTTAGATATTAGACCATGGATAAGAGGTATGTCGGGTTTGCTTGTTTTTTTTCTAAACTGATGTTTTCATATTTCTTTTATCAAATTAATCTATAAATAATCTATCAAAATATAAATATTTTTCAATTTCATCCCCTATATTTTGTTTTATCTTTGAAATTTGTTCCTCGTTCCTTTAATTGTAATTATTTTTATTTGGGATCATTTTTAATTGTTTTTTTTTTAATTTCATCCTCCATGAGTTTTTTTCTATCAAATTTCATCCTCATTCTTTTGTTGCTGTTTTTTTTTCTTGCAAGTTTTTTGTATTAATATTTTTTTTGCGATTTCATGTTTCAAAATTAAGTTTGTTAAGAGTTAAGTTTCTTAATTGAACTGAAGCCCAAGATTTCACAACTTGCAGGTTTTAGAGATTAGACCACGTTTAGAAGGTTTGATTCGTTTGCTTGGTTTTTTCCTTTTTTTCTTATTTTTAATCTTTTTTTTTCTTATCTTTTGTGTTTGATTCTATAAGGTTAGCCCTCTATAATATTTTTTTAATTTCACAACCTAATATTTTTTAATCCATAAATAATCATCATATTACAAATACTTTTCAATTTCAACCCTATTTTTTAATCTTTCAAATTTGGTACTTATTTTTTTAATTGCTATTTATTTGGTTTGGGATTATTCTAATTTTTTTAAAACATTTTATCATTCTTAGGTGTTTTTCTCTCAGATTTTATCATCATTCTATTTGTTGTTTTTTTTTTTTTTACTTTGATTAATATTTTTTCAACGATTTAATCCTTCAAAATTAAATTGATTGGCCATTAAGTTTCTTGATTGAACCCGAGTCTAGGATTTAACGAGTTGTAAGTTTTTAAGATTAGACCAGGTTTAGGAGGTTCACCTAAGTTTTCTTGGTCTTTTCCCCTTTTCTTAAGGTGAGGTTTTCTATTTTTTAATCTTTCAAATTTGGTACTCATTTTTTTAATTGCTATTTATTTGGTTTGGGATTATTCTAATTTTTTTAAAACATTTTATCATTCTTAGGTGTTTTTCTCTTAGATTTTATCATCATTCTATTTGTTGCTTTTTTTTTTTTACTTTGATTAATATTTTTTCAACAATTTAATCCTTCAAAATTAAATTGATTGGCCATTAAGTTTCTTGATTGAACCCGAGTCTAGGATTTAACGAGTTGCAAGTTTTTAAGATTAGACTAGGTTTAGGAGGTTCACCTAAGTTTTCTTGGTTTTTTCCCCTTTTCTTAAGGTGATGTTTTCTTCTTTTTCTTTTTTAAAGTTGTACTTTTTTTTATTTTTTGTGGTTTTCCTTCTGTTGGGTTAGCATTAAGTTGTTTGATTATTCAGATAGGCTCAGGTATGGTTTTTTATATCTTTTTATGTTGTTTTTTTTATCAATTTATTTATTGTTGTTGTTTTTTTTTCATATTATTTGAATTAAAACTTGAACCATTAACTCGAGACTTATATTTTTTTTAGCTTAGCATTTTTTTTATGTCAAAAAAGTTTTGCTCGACCTGCGGCAAAGTGCAAACAACATATTTAGTGTAACTCTAACCAAGGATTATTATGATTCTTTTATTAAATTTATTATGATTTGTTATCTTATACTTGCTTCTGAGAACCCAAAACTTTATTTATAATTTTTTTGGCTACTACTTATATAAAAAACTATATGACTTCAACTCAATAATTGGTTATCCTAACCATATTGATTGTCAAGTACTACTTCAATAAAGAAGATTTTACCATCATCTTTTGTGGTGTATGATGACAAACTTGAAAAGTTTAATGGGCTGAACTTTAAAAGTTAGCAATAAAAAAAAATGTTATTCTATCATATCATCTTAAACTTGGCTAAGTTCTTATTTAAAGAAGCATCAAAGTTGTCTGAAAATGAATTTGATCCTATTATTATGGAAAATATTAACGCATGGAATCATAGTGATTTTATGTGCAAGAACTACAGCTTGGATGGATTGGACAATACAGTATATAATATATATAGTTCAATCAAGAGCACAAAGGTGTTATGGAAAGCTTTGGACAAAAAAATATAAGGTCAAAGATGATGGTATGAAAAACCTCATAGTCGATAAATTTCTAAATTTCAAGATGGTCAGCTCATGAACTATGATAAGCCAAGTTCAATAGTTTTAGTTCATCTTGGTATGATATTCATGCTAAAAGAATGGTTCTAAGTGAATCCTTTAAAATGTCTGTAATTATTAGAAAAAAATATCACCATCTTAAAAAAACTTCAAAAACTATCTTAAGCATAGGCATAAGAGAATGAGAGTTGAAGCCCTCAAATTAAGGCTAAGGACAAAAGAGGAAAACAAGTTGGCTGAAAGAAAAGCCAACTCCTTTGGTATGACCCTTAAAGCAAATATTATGGAATAAGTGGCAAAGTCCTACAAGAAAAAAAAATTGTAAATGGGAAGGAATTTTCCAAAAAGATCAATGACAAAAGTTTTATATGCAACAAGACTAAGCATTTGACTAAGGATTGTAAAAAAAGGCTCGATAAGAGAACTTTAAAAGGGGAAGGACCGCTCAAGCCAATATCACCGAGATTAATCACCTCACTAATAATTTTTTTAGAAATTAACTTATTTATTGTTGTTTTCAAAGTCAACCTAATCAACAATCCTGAGCAGTGATGAGTTGATCCTAGTACAACAAAGCATGTATGTGACAATAAGATGATGTTTTCCACTTATAAAGAAGTGGATGGTAAATACTTGTACTTGGAGAATTCATTAACCTTCAACATACTAGGTGTTGGGAAGGACATACTGAAGATAACTTTCAAAAAGCTTATTACATTCAATAATGTTCTTCATGTTGCTAATATTGGAAAGAACTCGGTATTTGACTCATTATTGAGTAAAATTAGTTTCAAGATGGTCTTTGAGATAAATAAATTTATACTCTCTAAAAATGATATGTTTATAAAAGAAAAAAAAGAAAAAAAAAGTGTCTTTATGATGGCTTTGTTAAGATGAATATAATGACCATTATTATTGCCCAAGTTTTTACCTTATTTTTCAAAACAAAATTAAAAAAAAAACCCAAAAAATAGCAAATAACAACAAAAACCAAAAAAATATATTCTTGATGTATTTGTATCATTCACAATGTCTTTTCCAAAGAATTTAAAATTAAACTGCCAGTAACACAATTGGGCCGGCTAGATCTAGCTTGGCCAGTATAGCTAGGCTAGATCCAACCTAGAAAAAAAAAGAGGGTTTGATACTGGGTTGGGCCTGGCCCTAGGCCCAACTAGCCCAATCCTCTTTGGGCCAAAGATGCATTTGGAAAAACACACCCTTATGCCTTCCCCTTTTATTTCACTCTTTTCAATTTTGATATTTGGCCAAATGAGTCCTTTTTGGATATCAGAACCTCCTCACAACAACAACATGACACCACCTCCAAGCCAGGAAACCATCTTCATCATCTTTTTTCTTATCTTTTCTTCTGTGTATAAACATGCAGAATATGAATTATGATTCACGTTCTACATGTTTACTACACAACTTACAATACTAAAAAATAAGTCTATTAGTAACTATCTAGTCTATTGCAAATAAAACTAAAATCTGTTTTTGATAAAAATCAACTATGAAATTAGTAACAAATAATGTCAGATGCAAATAAGAGATGCTAATTTTTTAGCAATGAATTATTAGTTGCTGATTTTTTTAGCAACAGATTATCTATTGCTGAAATTCGGTTGTTGATTATATAACTCAATAATGGATATTCCATTATGCCGACATACCTTAGTACATATTTGATGTCCAAGCTTGGTATCCCATGTTACTAAGAAATGTTTTGATAGAAGTCAAATCCTGCTGTAGTGATAAAATATGACCATCTCTTTTCTTTATTTGTTCTTTCATTACCTGAATTGATGAACTTGAAGGTGTTGACTCCATCATATAGGATTGTGATGAAGCACTCGTACTAACCATGGATTTTTGGCATACCAGGTGCACCATATATTCTACCCTTGGTAACTCCTCCTACAATCACATACCAAGCTGCTTCATCAAATAAAGGATGATTTTCCCGATCAGTTTCATATCCTGAAATCATTTTTTTTTTTGTAATTCTCCTACAATAAAATTAAATATAATAATAAATTCATTTTAATTTTAAATAATTATTAAATTACATAAAAAATACTTACAACAACTTTTTTAGACTTGTTATCTATGAATGTTTCAGGCTGCTTAGCACTCTGATGCAACACTGAAAACACATCATCCCATAGAGTTTCTTTTCCACCTGTTTTTTCTTGCTATCAACCAAAAAACAATATTAGAAAATATAAATATAAAATTTTGAAGTCCATTGTAACAAATAAAAAAAATCCTTAACATGCTAGATCGATATGATGCAAATGACATCGTACCTCCAGAATGACTACTTAATTTACCATCTATTTCAGTTACCCAATTACTCCTTGCAAATTTTGTTCTCCTTCGAAATTCAGGGGTGGACCAAATATCTTTAATCATTTGATTTCAATCATCATTATTTATCCAAACTGGACCTTTATTAATGCAATCCATAATATTTGTGATATTTCTGTCTGACATAGCTCTCTTACAAGCTCGAGTCAACTGCTGGTTCAAAACAATTCTAGTCTTATCTTCCCAAACCTTACGAATAATTGGTTCATCGTCCTAAAAAAATGTATATTTTTTGTACAAAAAAACAAAGACAAAGCTCAATATAAGTGTTAACTAGCCTCTATAATTCCAATGCATAGACAACCAGTAGCCAAAAAGATGAACATAAAATATTATTAAAATAATAATAACTTCTTAACTACATCAAAAAAATGGAATTTAATTTGTCTTATTTTGTTATTATTATAATATTTTTTAAAATAAAAAATATATATGAGTTGGTTTGACACAATGAACCAAGGTCATTAAAATGACAGACAGTTAAGATTGTTAAATGAAAAATTATGCAAACTAAGAACTCTACTAATACGCCATCGCTCAACATTTAACCTTACACCAAACAAAAGTCTCGGATGAAAAATGCTCACTGAGAACAAAAGAAAAATCATGAACCAAAAGAATGATATGGGTTCACGATCATATAATCTAATTACAAGGAATGATGCCCTGTACGAATCTCATATTCAAACAATTACAAAAATTTTATGGTATCTTAACTCATATCTTTACAAAGGAATGCCATCAACAAGTGCTAAATGTATTAATAAGAAACGCATCACCAAAGCAAAAGGCAATCATCTTTTAAACCTTTGCAATATATGGGGACAAATAATGAAAGTTCAAACCTATTGTTTCTTAAATCTTAAGTCTCATGTTTCTTTATGGCTTTAAAATATCCTATTTTCATTAGATATAGATTTCTGCATCCTCCTGCCAAAATAGCTACCTATTACATATGTCCAATCCTATAATGCTAGTTGATTTCATCACCACATAATTATGTCTAAAATTAAAATACAAATGTATAATCTCATACCTTAAACTCTTTAAAGAGTTCATCCCTATAAGTTGAATCAACTCTTTTCCAATTGTGCCATGCTCCTTTAAAATTTGACCTCAAAATAAGTCTGATCTCACGCCCACACAATGAGTAATTGAAGCTTAAAAAACGAGAAAGATTCATTAAATTAATGAAGCTTAAAAAATAATTATAAAGCACAATAACCTTATAAATTTCAACTTACTCTGTTGTTCCATATAGATGAAGCTTTTTTTTTTGTAATTGGATCTTTATGTATGTCAAAACCCTCCTTTTGAACCCTTTGCTCATGATGCAATGGAGAAGATGTTGAATCATGGATTGATGGGACGTCATATCGATCCTCTGAATCTCTAACATTACAATTGTCTCCCTCATCACCTAATCCTCTTGCATTAACATCATCTCCCTCATTTTCATCATTATCTACTATCTCATAGCGTTATCCTCTTTCTTCCCCAACTCTCTCACCTCTCCTAACAACCTTGCCCCTCCAATCATAATAACCCCCATCAATATTATATCCTCCAAAAGTATATAGGCGATCTTGAGGGAAACCTTCTTAAGTTTGAAGTAAATCTTGAAAGTGAAAACCCTCGTATGATTGATAATCATGCCTCCTCCCATAAACTTGCTAAGTATGATACGTACTCAAAGTAGGATTATAGCAATCATGCAACTCATGATGAATAGGTTGATGAGAAATGGATGTTTGGTTATTCGGCCCGGATGAAGAGCCATTTGATCTAAGATGAAGTGGTCCTATTACTCCTGGAACCTAATAGAGAACCATATTGAGGCATGCTAGATACCTGAAATAGAATAAAAAATTAGCATCAATAATAAACATTATAGAATAGATATAACTGAATTATTTTTGATTACTGAACATCAACTAATTAAAATAATAAGAAAATAAAAAATAAAAAAAATAATTATTTTTAATTAATACCATTAATACAAACACAACTTATATCACTTAAAAAAAAGTCCAAATACAATAAATGAAAAAAATAAATTTTACAGTAAATCATCATCATGCTGCTCATCATTATCATGACTCACAACCACATCATCATAATCATCATCATCGTAATCATCATTAACATCATCATCAAATTCTTCTTCTGGAACCCTTTCAGCTTTTACCAAATTTGCATATAACTTAAACAATTTATAATGGTTGATTTCTGTATAATATGATGCTTCAACAAATATATTTGGATCATCAAGTGTCTAGGTAGGAAGGACACGACATGGTTGAGAAATATCATCTGACTGAGCGACATCAAATGATTTCATATTGTTATCATCTTCAATAAATTCACTCATGTCAATATTATACCGACTTCTAGCAGTTGTCTTAATAATTGTCCACCATTCAAAAGATTTATTATCAGGTGGACATGTATAGTAGACTTGTTGACATTGTTGCGCCAGCATAAAATCTTCATTTCCATATAGTCGAGAAGTATGCTTGATTTTAACCAAACCATTTGAATTATGTATTCTAATTCCTCTTCTTGTATCATATCAATGGCATTTAAACATGAATACCTTGCACCTACTCCCCAAATATTTTAGCCGAACAACTTCTTCAAGCATTTCATAATAGTCTCATTCATTGTCATTGTTGTAACCCATTTTTGGGTCCCTACACAAAAATAAAAATAAAAATAAATAATAAAATAATAATAAATAATAATAATAGATAAATATATAGCCAGAAAAAATTAGAAAAAAAATAATAGGAGGCGGGAACGCTCAGAAAATGGTTAGAAAAATTGATTAAGGAGGTTAAAAATACAAAGATTGAAATTTTGACAGTATATTCTTGAATGATGAAAGCCCTGTTGGAAAAGAAAATTTAAATTTGAGGAGAAAAACCCAAAATTGGATGTTTATGGACTTAATTGGATTTTATTGAAGGTTTAATTGAATTTATAGAGGGTTTGATTGCAAGAAAAATTAATTTTTAAGTCAATTTGAGCTTTAATTGAAAGCAATTAAAGTTCTGAGGGCAAATTATAATTTTTAAGAGTTGATTTGGTCAAATCAAGGGCTTAATTGCATAAATATTGAAGTTTAATGGCCAATTAGGGACTTAATTGAGGAAATCCGAAACCAATGACCAAATTGGAAAAGGCGTGTAAATAGAGGGACTGTAATTAACCAAATCAGGGGCCAAATTAAAGAAATTAGAAGTTTATTGGTCAATTGAGGGTCAAATTGCATAAATTAGAGACCAAGGACCAAAGTGAAAAAGGCGGTCAACTATAAGGGCGACGATTGAAGTTGACAGGGATGCAATTGAAATGAACAAAAGATAAATTAAGGACTGATTTGGAAGTTGACATGTTGGCGCCATATTTAAATGAAACGGCGCATTTTGTCCAAAACGACGCCGTTTCATGCTTTTCAAAAAAAAAGAAAAAAAAAGAGCAAAACAGTGTCGTTTTGAGCGACACTGTTCCTCTTTCTTCTTCCCCTGGACGTGCAGCAGGGGAAGAATGAAACTTTTGTTTTTTTCTCTTTAATTCTTCCTGCCTCTCTCTCCCCGCATGCTTCTGCCTAAAACCCAAAGCCTCACGCACGCCCCCTCATGATGAAAAATCAGCAAGGATATACTCTGCAAACCCAGGCCCGTTGGCTGCCTAGCCCGGCGCCGTGGCAGGGCAGGTTGGCGTCGCTCCCCACGCACAGCGATAGGGCGGCAGTAGGGACACCCCCGCTCCCCTTTGCCCTATAAATATCGCACTCAATGCCAACAGAGAAAAGGAGGAACAAAAGAAAAAACGCAGAGAAAAAACGAAAATACAGGAGAAGAAGGGGAACGAACCGAGAGGACGAACCGAAAAAAAAGTGACTGAAAAGAGAGGAACGAAATAGAGAGAGAAAGGAAAGATTAAGGGGAAGCTTGAAACCGGGAGGGAAATTTAAAAACAAAAACAAAACAAAACCGAGAGGACAAGGGGACGACCGCTGGTAAACGAAACAGAGAGAAAAAAACGAAAAACTAGAGGAGAAGGGAAGACGAAAACTCTCTCTCTCTCCGCTGCTTGAAACAGCAGCGCCGCTGTTTGGAGCCGCCGTCCGTGAGCCACGACACCGCCACCGGCCTCCACCACAGCACCACCAGCGAAGCAGTCCAACCAGCAACACCGCCTCCTCCGCGCCAGGTACCCCTTCTTCCCCCTCTTTGTTATTGCTTTCGGTGGCTGTGTTCCCTCCTGCATGCATTCTGCATGCAGGAGGGTGGGGGGAAAATAATTCCCCCCGCCAGTTTTGTTGTTGGGCCAGTCTGATTCTGGCCCAGCGGTGATGTGTTTTTTATTTTCTGGGCCAAGCTGATTCTGGCCCAGCCCTGCCTTCTGGGTCGGGTCTGACCTAGACAAAAATAAGAGAATTGCTGGGTCGAGATCAGCCCAACTCCTTTTGGGTCAAGTCCGACCCAACCCTTTTAGGGTTGAGTCCGACCCAGTTAGTTGGGCCGGCCCAGCCCACTTAATATTATATATTATAATGTTTTTATATTAGTTATATATATAGATATATAGATATATATAAAAAATAAAAAAAATTCTGAAAAATCTTTAATGAAAATTTGTTGATTTTCCTCCTATTTTTATCACAATTGCGTAATATTGGTTTGTATTTTTATACCGTAAAGATACAAATCCACTATTAAAAAACCCGGTTTTCGTCAAGACATCAAAAAAAAATGTTTTGTTTTCATGCATACGACCTAGTCTCTCCAATATATATATATATATAAATCATCACATCATATTTTCATACAACAAAGAAAATTTCAAAAAATATATGTATTAGTATGCACTTTGGCTGTAACAACAAGTTTGTTAGAGCCATGAGAACTAGGTCAATATTTCAAAAATTCTCAAAAAATCTTTTTGTCTTCTTTTAGTATCTTGATTATGAATTTATACGTAAAACGTATTCCTGATATTAAAAATATATTTTTCATGTAGACGTTAGAACGGTTAGGTTTTACCCGATAAGATAAGGATCTCCTTACTGAGGATGACTTTTCTTAAACCATAGACAGACCAACAACTAGAAATACGATAACACCTTAGCTTTTTATCAGACAATCAAACAATGCAGCTTACCTTAGGTAAGGCGTATTTGGGGTGCTAATACCTTCCCTTTACGCAATCAGTCCCTATACCCGATCTCTGAGACCAGTTAGGGTTCCTAGTGACCAAAATACTAGGTGGCGACTCCCATTCTTTTTTTCACTAATAAAAGACAAGAATTTCTTGTCTCCTCATATTTGCCAGATAGATATATACATTTTAGATTTGAAGTGGAACATTCGCCGCGACGCCGCACACGTGCGACAATCATCATAACAACTTCCTTTCACACGAACCCCACCATTCATCGTCTTTTTAAATCAACCATAACTTTGAGTATGAAATTTAAAACCATTCGCATAATACTCATTATAACATTTTACTAAATTTGAAGGGCCCATAGCAAGTGCAAAGATTTGATTCTCGGTTCTATTTGATTGATATTCAACCTAGCACAATATTTAACACCATAATAAATATTTTTTCAAAAAAAAAATAATTTCTTAAAAGAATAAAATTGAATTAAAAAAAAATCATTTTATAAAACTACTTACATTATTTTTTAACCAAATTGGAAAGATCTCCTCGCATAATTTTTCTATTTCGGCATCGCTCGCATGTGGTTGTTGTGACTTTAGCTCTTGATGACATTGCCTAAATTATAAACAATTTGTTTTTTTAAATTAAATTCTTAAGAATAAAGTATGGAAAAAATTTTTCATACTTACTCTATATAGGGCTTCAATTCTTCACAGCTGAAACAAATATAGTTATATGCAATTTTCATTTCAGCATATGATAATTATCTTCTATACGATCTTCTGGACAATTTTTTCCCCGGGTAAGAAAAAATTAAAAGTTGTCCATCAAGACTTTTAAGGCCACCGTCAACATTTCTTGGAACTCGATTCCATATTGTTTGCACATCATCACCAAAATAATAAGATGCAAAATTGGTAATTTCATCAATCAAATATGCTTCACATATGAAACCCTTAACTTTAGCTTTATTGGTCACTTTTTCTTCGAATAAAACATATACCTATATCATTGATATCAATTAGTTTGGGAAAAAATGGAAAATAATAAAAAATAATATGACATGAAAACATACCATTCAAATGGATACATCCATCGATATTGAACAGGTCCTCCGACTTTTGCCTATAAGGTAAATTTATTGTCAAGTGTTCCATAGAGTTAAAGAAGAATGGAGGAAAAATCCTTTCAAGTTTGCAAGTAATTTCAATGATATTCATCTACAACAACTCCATATGTTGGACATTTAAACTTGTAGCACTAATGTTCCGAAAAAATACTGACAATTCAATTAATGACTCTCATAGTGACTTAGACAAGTAAGGTCGAAAAGTAATTGGAAGAAGTCTTTGCATAAAAACATGACTTTTCATGTTTGAAACCTTACATTGTGCCTCTTTTACACACTATGACATGTTTGAAGCATAACCATCAGGAAAGGACAATTCTTCCATCCATGACAACACTTCTTGTTGTTGTTTCTTGAAGAGATAATAAGTGCCTTTAGGTTTGTAAACCCGACCACTTGCATCATGTTGCAAATATAAGTTTGGCTTCTTACAATACAATTGAATATCCAACCTATCCTTTAAATTGTCCTTGCTTCTATCAGGACAATCCATTGTTGTATAAAAAATATTGTCAAAGAAATTTTTTTCAATGTGCATGACATCAAGATTATGACGAATCAAATTTGTATGCCAATATGGAAGCTCCCAGAAAATGCTCTTCTTCACCCAATTTTGTGTAACACCAAAGCCTGGAATTTTATCATTATGCGAGGAACTTCTAATATGTTCTTCTGTAAACTTGGACACTTCAGATAATATTTTTGAACCAGATCGACGAGGTAAATGAAGGAGTCATTATGTTATTGCTTTCAAAAACTTATCTGATTGATATCTATATGGATGATCAATAGGTAGGAATTGCCGATGACAGTAAAAAAAGGTTGTTTTTCCTCCATGCTTTAATCTAAATTCTTTGATATGCTCCATACAATAAGGACAAGATAACTTGCCATGAGTACTCCAACCTGATAACATACCATAGGCTCGAAAATCATAAATGGTCCACATCAAAGCTGCCCTTAATTGAAAATTTTCCTTCCTATATATATCATAGGTACTAACACCAACAAGCCATAACTTTGTCAATTCATCAATTAACAGTCATAGGAAAACACCGACCAACAAACTTTTAGAATATTATTTAATATATTTCTTAATCTATATTTAACACTTTATATAATAAATTATCAAAATAACTTCATTAATAACTTGCTCATAAGTATAAAAGGGAAAGATATGAAAACATGCAATAAAAGAAAAGATAACAACATTGGAGTACTGCATGAAGTTGAAATATAATTAAGTAGTTGGAATTATGTGAAAAGAGGAAAAATACTATGTTGTTTTGATTGTGCAATGGATTAGTAAAATTATGTAGGCAAAATAGCTAGCTAATTAATTAGGTAAACCAAGCAACTACTCTATTTATTATTTCCCACCGTCATTTTTTTTCTTCAGCATTAGTAATCTAGACTCTTCTATTAAAAAAAATAATCGTTCGCATTGTCAAGTAATATTGTAGAAATGAAGTTTTCATGCAAACACATGCCACAATTATTTTTTTAACCAACTATTAAATATTTATTTGATCAATAATTTATTGCTTAAGATTATCACATTAAACAAAGAAAAAATGACAAACTAAAATACGATTATATGTTTATCTAATCTATGGTCGCTGAACTGCGCAACACACAAAATAGCAACTTCTTTTTCAAAGAAGTGCAGTATAAATAATAAAACACTTTGGAGACAAATTACACCATTATTAGCAAACAGACGCCAAGATTCATTGACCATGCAATTTTTCTATAAATCAAGTTATCTTTCAAAATTGACAAACCTGGAGGACCCAACAAGCACAACCCAAAAACTTAGCAACTCCAAATGCAAATAAGTAGTGTGATGTAAAGGGTTCAACAATCTGAAATTAGAAAAAAAAATGAGCAAGAATAATAGTGTTAAGAAATTAAAAAAGTAAATTAATAAAATTACTTTAACTAGAAAGAAGATACATATTAATAAATAAATAAATACTAGAAGTAAATATAAAATTGCAACCTTAAATTTTAAATTTTTCTTTGATATGCTATAATAGGTATAAACTACAAATCATGTTTTGGGATTCAAAATCCAATAAGTGATATATTAATATTTAATACCAATTAGAATTACTATCGAGTAAAATGATTACAGATCTTTCCTTCCTTCATTCCTCTGCTATCATATACAAGTATTAATACATGGTGAAGTTTCAAAGATAATAATTGAGCATAGATTTATATGGAAACAATGTTCATTCCGCAAGCCTACAAATTGCTTTCATTCCATACAACTGTAATCAGAAAATTGAATTCCCAATTTCCTTTATTTGTTGAAACATGTAAATCACACTCTCTCTGCTCTGCTCTGTTTAACACTACTAAACAAGAACAATTTCCTTTATTTCAAATTGTAATCATTAAATTAATGATTGTAACCATAAGTAAACTAAGTTGCCCTCTCTCTGCCCTGTTTATAGTATCATCAACTACTAACCATCTAATGTTTATTTTCCTATTCAACACAAAGCCCAACCCCCCTTTCTTTGTATATTTGTTTTCCATTACATCGATCGACCTCACCCAGTTAAAGAATTTAAAATGAAATACATTATTTATCTATCATGTTTTAGACTTCTGTTAGCCGATAGAAATTACGAAGATAAAGAATATTACATTAAGAATTAGAAACATTAGCATGTGATGACAACCATATTTAACAAATAATTTGCTAAAGATCGAACAAAATTACTCTTCTCATCCATAAAATTAGTGAATAAAATAATATATATTCTCTCTAAATTACAAACACAATCTCTCAAATATGGGTTTCTAATTATACCTGCTATCTTAATTTGTTGTACCATATTTGTTCCTTATAAGATGAAATCCTTGGAAGTACATCACTAGAAAATAAGTTAAGATTGACAGATGAGGTTATTAGAAAAGGACGCCTTGGAAGCAAATATTCATAGACAACAATTTAAAAAAGTGACAGAAGATGGGGTTTTTGGAAAAGAAAGAAAGGGACAGATGAGGTTAAGGTTCTTTTGGAGAATGAAAGGTTTTTCTCTTGAGATTGGTATATGCTCGTGTGAGATTTTTTTTTTTTTTACAATGTACCAATTAATTATTAACACGTAATTATTGTTTTTTATTTTTGTATAAAAGTCAAATTTTAATTTTTTTTATCAGCGACATACTTTTTCATTGAAAATTTTGTGCTCCCATATTAGCAATGGAAAATCTATTGTTGATTCTTAATATATTTATTTATTTTTTAGCAACCGATTTTACATTGTTAAATCCATTACTAATATTAAAAAATTAATATATACATAATTCGTTATAATCTGTTGCTAAATTTGCATTTGACACATAGACGAGGATCAATACAATTGTCTTCGTCCCTGCAAAAAAAAGAACGACCTGGAACCAAAGACCATTGACAACCGGCATCACTATTGTCTACGTTCCTTCATCTCAAGAACAGGGGCAACAGATGAAAAACACCAACGGATGAAAACACAGAGACGAGAACCGGCATTGACCGTCGTCTTCACAATCTTCGGCAACCAGTAACGAGTGAACAGGGGGCAGGAGACAGACACAGGGGAGAGCACGAACCGAAACAAGAAAAAACACAGGGGGCAAGCAGGAGGATAAATAGAGATTATACAGAGAGAGAGAGAGGCAGAGAGAAACACACAGACGAAGAAAGAGAATAGGGAGAGAGACCGAGAGAGAAGAGACCAAGAGAAAAGAAAAAAGACCCAGAACACAAATAGCCAGGATAGCATACTTTCGTTACAGAGACCATACTCTGGCTTTATAAAAGCCAGAAAAGGCCACAGAGAAAAGAGTGACCATTGCCTTCACCATCTCCAGCACCAGAGACAGAAGACGAGAGAAAGAAACAGAGGGCAGGAAAGCAAAGGTAGAAGGAGGAATTTTAGTTTCCCAGCAACGAGCGCCTTCACTGATCTTCGCCCAAAACGCTAGCACTCCAGCAGAGCAGGTAAGCTTTCTTTAGCTTCGTAGAATTCAAATAAGGCTGGTACTGTGCGAAGGTAATTTTTAATTGCCAGCTTACGTGAATAATTCACGCATGCGTGCCTTTGCCCAGCCGAGTCACTAGCTTGGGCTAGTGATCGGGCCAGATTGTCAGGGTCTAGTTCAGTCTATATGGGCTGAGCTGGACCCAGCCTTACATAAAAATAAAAACAAAAAATATATATATACATAAAAAAATAAATTTATTTTATTAGTTTATTCACTGACACTAGAGTCAGGAATAAAAATACTGATTTAAATTTATTTTATTTAGCTATGTAAGAAAATAAAAAAATATATGCATTCATAAAAATAAATTTATTTTATTTGTTTATTCACTGACACTAGAGTTAGGAATAAAAATACTGATTTAAATTTATTTTATTTTATTCTTTTTTTTAACCACATAATATTTACCAACACTAGAGTTGGAAATATCCATAGTTGAATATGCGCTGACGCCAGAGTCAAGAATATTACAAGTAAACCATCATAGCATAGACCAACAGATTTTTAGTAATTTAAGACAAAATCAGCAATGCAGCTTGCCTAAGGTAGGGTGCGCTAAGGGTGCTAATACATTCTCTAGCCACAACCAATCCCATACCATAGAATATCTGTTGACTAGTTAGGGTTCCTAGTGACCATAATACTAGGTGGCAACTCCTTAAACAAGATCTTTCTCCATCAAAGAACAAGATGCCAGAAATCTGTTCTTTTTGTTGATGAATTTTTAAGCCCGCCATGATGTCGAGTGCGACAGGTGCGATAAGGGCAAAATATGCTTTTAATGAATTTCATATTTTGGTATATTTATTGGAGTATAGCATTATACTTTTAATGAAAGATCAACTACATGAGTAAAAAATGTGGTCATTTCTTTGAAAATTCCAAAAAAAGACTAAATATCTACACACTCATAAATCTAGGGGTTGTTTAAGACATAATCGTGAAAATTAAAGGAAATCTCTAGGTAGAGAACTATATGAATATTATTATCTTGGTTTACATAAAAGGCTAAATAACTCAAGACATCTTGTTCACTATTTAGTTAAGTAAATCTGATACTATTTCACTAAGGAAGGTTCAAAGGCAAAAGCTACTAATCCTAATATAGTAATCCACCATATCAATATCTCTTTGCAAATCTTCAAATCTTTTATACTACGCAGACAAATTTCATTCATGTGAGAGAGTATTGGAAATTTTTTATCTTAAAATATATTTAATAGGCACATTTGAGGCTAAATTAAAAGTGAGATTCACTCACTTTTAGGGTTCAAAGTACCATATGTGAAAACATTACGAAACTCAATCCACAACAAATAAAATATTGAATGATAAAATCAAGAAAAAATAAATAAATAACACAAGAGGATATAAAATAAAAAATGATAATTAAAAGAATAAGGATGAAAATCAAAATAAAAAATAAATTAGAGGGCAATATAAATTTTTTTATTGGAGGGTTAAATTAAAAGGACAAATAACTTTAACAAAAGGGGGGAAATCTAAAGAATGAGGACCAAATTGAAAAAAAAATACACCATAAATTTAGATTGAATGAGTCAAGGAAAAAAAATCAAAACAATAAGGATCGAATTGAAAAAAATAAAATATGACAAATTGGAATTGAAGAATTAAATTGAAAAAAAAATAAAACTTTTATAAAAGGGTAAAAAAAATATAAATCAAAAGAATAAGAATTGAAATTGAAATGCTAAAAAATAGGACAAACCTACGTTTTTTAGTGAATGAGAGAGAAATGGAAAAAAAAGATTCTTTGGCGACAAACCACCATATCGTCACCAGCACACGTCATACCAGGAGGAAGAGAACTTTGTGGCGCATCTAACAAAATGATAAAGGGGCTAGTTCTATCTCTGAAAGATGCTGCACGTTCTACCCAAAAAAATATGGGCGTCTTCCATTTGCTGACGAGTTGTAAGCACACTCCAACAATTTTATTGATTAAAAAAATGATAATTTAGGCTAAAATGACCAAATTACCTCTATATTTATGAGATTAACCAAAAACATTGTGTGAAAAGACCAAAAGGCCATGGGTCTATGGTTCATTTTTCTTTGATTGCAAAGGCAAAGTTGACCTTTTACTTTATTTTAAAAAGCAAAAGACCTAAATACCCTTGGTCAACACCTTTATTTTTTTAATTAGGAGTAATTAAGTTATTTTACTATTTTAAAATTATGGAAAAGACATGTATATCCTTGTTCAATCTTTAAATGACTAATAGATCATGTAAAAAGATCAAAATACCCCTAACTCAAAGGCTATTGATTTTTTTAGAAGGGTAAAACTATAAATCCACTATTGTAGTGAATAGTGAAATGTGTGTGAGTGTACAATGAATATGATTAGCGTTTTAGTTGTTTTGTTATATTTTTATGATACTTTATAAGATTATTATCATTTATTGTTGTTTTAAATCCCCCCATTTAATTTGATATCAAATTAATTTTCCTATATTCAATTCAAACAACCACTATCCATAAAGCATGAAATGAGAGTAAAAAAATAATGAAAACTCAACTCAAGTTAAAGAGAAATATTATGTTTGTTTGTTTGATTAATTTATTAACCAAATAAATATATTCAATTTAATTTGTTTTTGTCAATAATCCAAGTGGTAAATGGATATGCTTTGCAAGAAAACCAAATGGATATTTTCATTCTAATTTGTATTTTTCAATAATTCATATACAGATATGCTTTAAAAAAAAACCTTGGATTATGAGTTACTATATATTGGATACCCAGTGACATTAAAAGGGTATAATAATGCTAATTAGATATCTAATACTAAGGATTTAAATATGACTTCACACTTGTTGGAGTAGTTGTATCTTGAAAATCCTCTAAGCAAACATAAATCACAACATCCATAATGGGATCATGGTTTATTACTCTTGATAGTGTTAGAGAGGAAGCCAAATGGCTTTGAAACTTCTTAAAGGATATTCTATGTTGGCAAAAAACTAGTGCCTGCAGTTTGTATCCATTGTTATAGTCAGTTTGCAATTGGAATGACACAAAATAATATATAATAATAAGTCTAGAGATATAATATCGTTAAACACTTGATCTTAAATAAAATTATTTTTATTAATTATATAAAGTTAAGGAAAAATATTGGGGATCCGCTAACAAAAGTTTTGACGAGATAGCTTGTGTATAATTTAATCAAAGGGAATGAACTTAAAACCTTTAAAAACAAAAAAAAAATATAATGATGATAAACCTACCTAGTTGATTGGAGATTCTAAAATCTAGGTTTAAAGAAAAAACTAGATCATATAACATTCTTGATAGCACTTGCAAACTAATTAATTTCATAAAAAGGTGTTAATTGTAGAGTGATAAAAGACAAAACATGCTCTTAATAACTTTCATATATTGGTATACTAAGTGAAGTATAACATTATACTCTTAATGAAATTTCAACTATATAAGTGAGAAATATGGTTGTTTCTTTTAGAATTTGGAAAAGACTGAATTATCTACGACACTCATAAATCTAGGAGTTGTTCAATGCCAAAATGAACATAACTGTGGGAACCAAATGAAATCTCAAGATAGAGAACTATATAAATATTATTATCTTAATTTACATAAAAGTCTAAATAGTTTAAGATATCGCGTTTACTATTTAGCTAAGTAAATTTGATACTATTTCAATAAAAAAAGTTCAAAGTCAAGAGTTATTAATCCTAATATAGTAATCCACTAAATCATTATCTCTTTACAAATCTTCAAATCTTTTATACTTGTCAAATAATTTTTAGTCATGGAAGAGTGTTGAAAAAATTTATTTTAAAACATATTTAATAGACATATTTGAAGCTAAATTAAAAGTGAGATCTACTCACTTTTAAGGTTAAAACTTTATTGAAATTTATTCTTCAACATAATCTCTACAACATAAAACATTAACAATATTAAAATAAATTGTTGTAAATAAGACACTAATCTTAAGAAATCATTAGTTGACATATTTATGTGAAACCCAAAAATTTTATCTCACATAAGAAAGAAACAAGATTTTCATATTGTTTATATAGTGGGAAGATAAAGAATTAAAATTGGATCCAAAGAAAACCTAAGCTTTTAGAGGGGAGAGGATCTAATTGAAAAGAAAAAAAAAGATTGATAACTAATTAAAAAAGAACTAAAACTCGAGAGGCTAAAAACAAAAAATTGTATGCCAAACAATGCTATGAATAGAAAAATATAAGAGGCTGGATATGAAATTCATATTAAAAAGATAATGTGTTTTAGTTTCTTTGTTAATTAATTTTAATGTTTATACTTGTTTCTATGGTTAATCTTATATCCTAAACATAATGATTCCCCTTAATTTTTTTAAAGGTCTTGAAAACTTATTTTCTCAAAATATTTGTCTTAATAAATATGGTGGCGCATAACTATTAAACTCAACTTGATATAGTGGATTGACCCAACGACCCCTAACTCAAAACTTGGTCCAAGCCAAGGTTTTTTTATATATAACTAGGTGGATATTGACTTAATCAAACTCGGGTGACTCATCGGATCAACCTACGATTAGACCAAACCCAAGTGAGACTAGAACAAGTCAACCTGCAATTCAACCAAACTCGAGTAAGTCTTGATCAGGTCAATTTCAAGAATTTGTTTTAAAAGTATTTATCTATTATGGTGTTGTTTTAATTAAAAAAACTAAAATAATATTATTTTAAAATTAATCCGGGTTGCCTCGGTTAACCCACTACTAGATATGAGTTTGATAACAATATAATGAAAGAGAGAAACTCCCTAATTGAAATGAAACTAAAAAAATAATGAAAAACTCAACTCAAACTAAAGAAAAATATTATGTTTTTTTGTTTGATTAAATTATTAACCAAATAAATATATTCAATTTAATTTATATTTGTCAATAATCCAAATAGTAAATGGATATACTTTACAAGAAAACCACATCATATTTTCATTTTAATTTGAATTTATCAATTATTTATATATAAACATGCTTTTTTAAAATAAAAAAACTCCTATGAACATACAAGTTCAGATTTAACTTGAAAGATAAATTTAATTTGAATATCATAACTGATATAATTATAAAAAAATCATTATCTTTAATGTAATAATAAGTTAAGGTAAAGATAATTTATTTCATTAATAGAATAGACAATGATAATTTTGGTTATTAAGATCTAGGTCTAAAAAAAAAAAAGGATTATGCTTCAAATTCTTAGGTTATATACATTTATGGTAAATGTTGTCAAAAGAATGCAAAGCTTTTATTCTATGTATGCCCTCGTAAATGCAATGATGGAGCATAAAACAAAGCCGGAGCCCATTTTTTAAAATTTCATCAGCCATTTGATACCCCACAACCTAGATTGAAAAACATTTTCCACCGTTAGATTAATCCTAAAACAACATTTCACGAATACAAGGCAAACCTTAAACCCACATGAAAAACACAATATCATAACTCAAGATTTTATTGAATTATTGTTATTACAAAAAACAACCATTGCCAGGCCTGAGAGAAGATTGCAGGCCAAAAACAATACAAGAAACCCAAAAAAAAAAAAAACACGAGAGTGAGAGAGACCCAAAAAACATTTAAACAAAAAACCGAAACCCACGAATGCAAAATCGTAAGTACTTTGTTTATTGTTAATGTGAGATTGGCTATGGAATCCACACTAAAGAAAGCTCCTTTCTTTTCTCTCGAGCCATCTTCGATCTGTAAGTGGAAAAAAAAATAATGGGTTTGTTTTTGTTTTATGAATCTTGTAGATTGAAGGCCTCTTTTTTGAATCTTGAAGTTTGTTTATAAAATGTGATGTTTAGGGTTTTTAATACTGTGGGTTAAAGAGTTTTGGATCTTTTAATGTCTTGATTTGTTGTTTGGAAGGATATTTAGGATTTTTGTTTTTTGGGTTAATGTTGGAAATGTGAGTTAATTTTTGTGATTTTGAAAGTTTGGGGCTTTTTAACTAAACACTGGTGGAAAAAGAGAATTTTGAACTAAATGAGGTTGTGGGGTTGGTTTATTATGTGGTTTCAAGCATTATATGGTGTTTTGTTGTTTGCCAAGTGGATGAGTGTTAAACCTCTTGAAGTTTGTTTCTTTGATGAAAGTAAGCTTTTTTTTTTTTTTTTTTTTACTTAGTGGGTTTACTTTCCTTTGGTTTATTTGGTTTTTTTTTTTGTTTCAGTTTTGGTGGATTTGTCATTCTAGTATTTGCTAATTGATTTTTAGAAGTTGATTATGGAGGAGACAAGCTCAGTTGATGTGATTCTGGACTTTCTGAAGAAAAATCGCTTCACAAGAGCAGAGGCAGCATTGCGCAGTGAGCTTGGTAACCTCCCTGATCTGAATGGATTCCTTCAAAAACTTGCCCTTGAAGATAAGAACTCGGGGAAGGTGGTGGAAGAAGAGAATGGGGGCAAATTAACCTGTCATCCTCAGGGGTCAGGTCCTCAACATAGTGGTGAAATTTCTAAGGAACTTATTGTGAAAGAAATAGAGTGTGGGGTGGATAGAAATGGGACTGAAAGCAAATGGAAAAACTCTGCTTCTGCTGGGGAACGGGGTGGTAAAAATAATGAAGCAATTGATTCAGAGGATACCGTGCTTGGTTTGTATTCATGGAACTTTAATCCAAGCAATGGTCCGTCTAATCCATACAAGAATGATGTTGGTACTAGCACCAGTAACTTCTCTGCTAGAGCAAAAGCCAAATCTGGAGAAGAGTTTATCTTAACTGGTGAAAAGAAAAGTTCATGGCTTGGAAGCAAAAGTACCAGTGATGCCAATGCAGAATCCAAGTATAACAAAATTGAAACGAATGAATTGAAGGAACTTGATTGGCAACTTAAAACTACCGTTGCATTCTCTGCGGGTAACCCATGGTCTCAGAATGAGGAACCCGCAAATTCTTCCTCAGACCTGTGGAAAGATTGTTCTGTCAAGACTGTTTTTCCATTCCCCAAGGGGGAGGCATTGACCAGTTATGATGATACTATTACAAATTCGGACAAAAGAGATGGAAAGAAGAAAGCAGGTACAAGTGATCTTAGGGCGGCTATCAAAGAACAGGTGGATGAGGTTGGAAGAACTTTGTTCTTTGGAAAGTCTCAAGAGAGCACAGAGCAGAAGAATTTAAGTGGCTTAGGGTTTTCACTTGTATCTGATATTCCAAAGGAAGAATTTCCTAGGCTTCCACCAGTTAAACTCAAGTCGGAGGATAAGCCATCAATCAATTGGCAGGAAACGTTCGAGCGTGATGGGCCAAGTTCAAAGGTCATCAGCGCTGATAATAGCTACCTTATAGGTTCCTATCTCGATGTTCCTGTCGGACAAGAAATCAATTCTTCAGGTAAGCTCATATGATAAGTGTGATTATTTGACCTTTTATGCGGATTTTTTCAGGGGTTTAGAGTTTTTGCTAGTTATTGTTTATTGATTCAGAAAGTGAAGGCAGCGAAAAAAGAAAGAAAGAAAGAAATCTTGTCATCCATCAACATTGAAACTCACTTTGCATAAAACATTCTACTATTTTCAACTTGTTAGGATATTATTTTAACATTAAAGATGGCTAGCCAGTTTAGGTGGTTGAATCTTATCAATAAGGTAGTATATACTTGATTATTTATACCTATCTTGTTGTTGTGAAACTAGCGTCATCTCTTTAACACCAACAACTAAGGGAAATGTTCTGTTTTACTGTCAAAGAAGTTGAATGTTTATATCTTATGCTGACCAAAAATTTACAGTTTTTTCCCCCCATATTCATGCTAAAAAGGATAGCTGCAACTCAGGTGTGAGAATCTGGGGCGCCTTACCCATTTGGTTTTACGCTAATAAAGGGATAAATGCATGCTAACGTGTTTAAGTTTTTATTGTCACTTATACATGAAGATCCATTTTGCCTCTTTTGATGTAAGACAAAATATTTGCTAAAGAAGTAGAGATTACAGCATGATCATCATCCTCCCAGCATTTTCATATATTATATCAGCGCTTTCAGTTCTTCAATGATTTAGGAGCTCAAATTTTTAGGAATGAAGCGCATCTTGTATCTTTTGGTTTTGGAACACCAGTCTCTTTGCTTTCCGGTTTCCTATGGCATGTAGGGTGTAAAACAGGGAACATATAGTCAATTGGTTGTATTTTATTAAATGAATTATGTCAACTATATAGTGCAATAAATTCAGATTACCTATCCTTTTCCATTTTCTACATAATTTCTCCCCTCTGGTGATTTCTCCTCTTAATTTTGCCTGGTAATTGATGATCCAGGTGGAAAAAGGATTGCAGGAGGCAGCTGGCTATCTGTAAGTCAGGGAATTGCTGAGGATGCGTCTGATCTAGTTTCTGGGTTTGCTACTGTTGGTGATGGATTAAGTGAATCTATTGATTATCAAAATGAGTATTGGGATTCTGATGAATATGATGACGATGATGATGTTGGATATATGAGACAACCTATCGAGGACGAGGCCTGGTTTCTGGCACATGAAATTGATTACCCAAGTGACAATGAAAAGGGTGCTGGGCATGGGAGCGTTCCAGACCCCCAGGATAGAGTTCCAACCAAAGATGAAGACGATGATCAATCTTTTGCCGAGGAGGATTCTTACTTCTCTGGCGAGCAGATATTTCAAGCAAAAACTGTTGAACCAGTCACAGCATCAGATGATCCTATAGGGTTATCAGTGACAGAAATGTATGGTACGAATAATGGGAGTGATTTAATTTCGCAATATGATGGGCAGTTGATGGATGAAGAAGAACTAAGTTTGATGCGAGCAGAACCTGTCTGGCAGGGGTTTGTCACACAGACAAATGAACTCATCATGATAGGAGATGGGAAGGTTTTGAATGAGTGTGGAAGGCCACAGTTAGATGATATTTGTATGGATGACGATCAACATGGTTCAGTTAGATCGATTGGTGTGGGAATCAACAGTGATGCTGCTGATATTGGAAGTGAAATTCGGGAAAGTTTGGTTGTAGGCAGTAGTGAAGGGGATGTAGAGTACTTTCGTGATCATGACACTGGAGTTGGGGGATCTAGATCTTCTCACCATGTCTCAGACAAGAAATATGTTGATAAACAAAACAGGGATAAGAAGAAACTTAATAAATATGTGGTTGGAAGTGACCAAGACATGCATGCTCAAGGTAGAAGTCATGCAGATGGCGGGTTTTCATTTCCCCCACCACTGAGGAATGAACAGTTATTGCAGGCAGGCTCTAGTAAATCTTTATGGTCAGACAACTGCAATGCGGTTGTCAGTGAAGAAACAAATGATCACTTGAATGCTTTGACAGGGCCTGATGACACATGGCAGCGGAAAAGCTGTGATTCCTCAACTGTTAAAAGTTCTAGGGATGAAAATAATACAAATGCTGTGAGATCAGCAAATTCTAGTCCCTCTTCTCTCTCAAATTATGGTTATACAGAACCAGAGCATGCCATAAAAGAAAGAGATGAGAAGATTGGTGGTGTGAGGGAAGAAGATCCTGTGGCATCCTTGGAGGATGAAGAAGCTGCTGCTGTTCAAGAGCAAGTAAGGCAAATCAAGGTTCAGGAGGAGGAATTTGAAACTTTCAACCTTAAGATTGTGCATAGGAAAAACCGGTATGTTCTTCATTGATGAGTTTATCTAAATAAAAAAATTAGTGATTTCTGGTTGCTTACTGATGCATT
Source organism: Populus trichocarpa (assembly GCF_000002775.5). Lineage (NCBI taxonomy): Eukaryota > Viridiplantae > Streptophyta > Magnoliopsida > Malpighiales > Salicaceae > Populus > Populus trichocarpa. The sequence continues at coordinate 2,641,024 of NC_037299.2, read as the reverse complement.
ATGCATCTTGGGCTCTTGGCACTATTAGAATCGATAAGATGTCTCTACTTCACATCCTAGAGTGTTATCCCCTTTCACAACTCTGACATACAAACTTTCTTTCTAACACATCCCCCATACCCTCAGAATATAATGATATACAACTAATTATACAGGACTCTTGTGTTTTTTTCTCTCCTGTGTCAAAATGTTTTCTTTCTTCTGAGTATTCCGTATTCTCATGGTATCTTCAACTTTTTTCTCCTTAAACGTTTGCTGGCACTTGATTTGATATCTCTTTTGATTTTTTATTACCTTCTGATAACCAAAGAAGTGATTACGAGTTAACAAAACAAGCAACACCATTTTTATGGAGATTCTGGTTTTCTTGCCAACATTTAAGGATTGGGAGGGGGTGAATTGTTTGTGAGGGTTATTTTGAACCAGCAAAGATATTATTCCTTTCTACAAACAAACTCGCTGTCTCTCTCTTTCTCTCTCACACACAAATGGTGTTCTGACAGAATTATGAAATGGAATTGAACCTTTGGGTGCTATCTTATAAGGGGAACCACTTCTACCAGATTATTTGAAATGTTCAGTCTTTTTTGTCCAAATTTAGGAATTTGAGATCGTGTTGTTACTGAATCTTTCATTACACAGTATTTGAAAGAGCCATGTAAACTATTTTGCAAACCAGCCAGTGGAACACAACAAGGGATGAGAAAGATTGAACAAAGCATTATAAAAAGAACTTAAAACAAGAATAAAGACCAGAAAGATCCAAGGGAAAGAATAGGAAGGATAGGGTATGTAGGGGATGCTTTTGAGTGTGGAATGATTAATTTGTCACTCTTATTAAAATGAATATTGCTACCATGCCTGTTGAGTTTTGATTGACTGACAATAGCTAACTTGTTAATCTTATAGATGTCTACAAGATTACGAACTCTTAGCAGCTCGACTAAGCCTCAGTCTCAAATTAATAGATGTGATACAAATCAGGAAAGGAAAAACAAGAAACATTGTGCAATTACTGAAAAGTAGTCTTCTCTCTCTTGCAAAACTTTTGTGCACTATGATGTTGCAATTTGATCCTAGTTTTGTTATACTTTTAGCTATTAATAGATGTATTTGGTTAAAAAAAAGAAGCTAATCTAGTATTAAGACTATTTATATTGCTGGAGTCATTTGGTGGGCAAAATAATGGTGTGCAGAAGAACAAAAATCATAAATAAAACAGAAGACTTGAAAACCCTTTCATTTCTCTACCCCTTTAATTACAAAATTCTTGTTGAACGCATCCTTATTAAAAATAGGAATATAGACATCTGAGTTCCTTGGTAAATGAGGCTACTTGTGTCCTGTGATAGTGTCCTTGGTGTGCACTTGTAGGTCTTTGCTTAAGTTAATTTTTTTGCTTTCTCTTCTGAATAATTATGGTTATGCTCTCAAGGTAAAACATTCGTGGACTGGTGGAACTTTGGTGTTGTTTGGTTGTTTGGATAAATGGGGATGATAGAATAAGTTTATTTTGATCAATGTTTGGTTAGGATCAATTAAAACTTGTCCCTGGAAGTGGATATCCATATCCCAGGAGGGTATATTTTGTTGCCAACATTAAAAATCTTGCATTTATTGTTGTCTTGTGTTCATCTTAGAACAAGACAACTTCTTCTCCATCCTTTGTTTTCTATTATTTCCTTTTCCATTTGCCCTTATTACCTTGCTACTTTACTCTATCCCAGCGGCCGCAATGGTGGCTAGTTGTGTGCTTGTAATGTTTTGTTAGGCACAACCTTCCCACTTCTTTTATTTTGTGAATTGTTGGCTTGTTGAAATTTTTGACAAAAAGTGCTAATATTGGAGCTACATGTAGGGTTTATTTGGCCTTGCTAAAAGTCACAACACAACAACTATCCCTCTACATTTCAAATAATTATGATCTTGTTACTCTATAAATACAAAGTCCATTTGTTTCTTTGAAAAAAAAAAAACTGACAATCACTAGAATGTAGCTCAATTTTTTTTTTCATTTGACAAGCTATATATACAATTCTTTTTTGTTTTTATTTGTTCAGGTGTTTTGATTAAAAGACAAAAACATATTAGTTTTTGTTATTTGTTTAAGTTTATTTTGCATGCCAATTTTTTTTGTTCATACCCACCTTAATAGACCAAAAATTACTTATGCCTTTATTTATCATTTTGATTTTCAACTTCACTTTTATTATTAGTTTAATCAAACACTCGTTACTTGTTTTTAAACTCAACATCTCATAAACAACAATCGTAACCAAGCATCCATCAACTTTTATTAATACCTTTAATTTTTAGCACTTCTGCCTACAACACTAACGTTATTTAACTTATACGCACAACAAAGCCAAATAAAGCTGTGGTTTTCTTTACAAGTGGAGTAATATGTTTTTTCTGGTGAATGCCCTTGTAACAACAATTGTAACTAACCAATCATCCATCGACTTTTATCAATACAACTTTAATTTTTAGCCCTTCTACCTACAACACCAAAGTTATTTAACTTATAAGCACAACAAGGCCAAATAGAGCTGTAGTTTTCATTAAAAGTGGAGTAATATGTTTTTTGTGGTGAATGCCCTTGTAACAACAATCGTAACCAATCATCCATCAACTTTTGTCAATACAACTTTAATTTTTAGCACTTCTTCCTACAACACCAAAGTTATTTAACTTATAAGCACAACAACGCCAAGGCCAAATAGAGCTGTAGTTTTCATTACAAGTGGAGTAATATGTTTCTTTGTGGTGTGTTAGAGAATAATATAAATCATATCCTGGGACCTCACCTAACATCTTAAGCTATTGGGTTGAGATGGTTCTTTGACATGGTATCAGAGCCTTAATGACCAAGTGGTCATGAGTTCGAATCTCACCATCCCTATTTATTTGATAAAAATTAAGCACATGATACTGTGGGCCCGAGCAAGTTTCAAGCTCAAAGGGCTTTCACTTGAGGGGGTATGTTAGAGAATAATATAAATCATATCTTGGAGCCTCACCTAACAGCTTAAGCTATTGAGTTGAGATGGTTCTTTGACATGGCGAATTGCTCTTATAATACATATTTTTTTCTCTTCGTATTTGGCATGTGCTGAAGTTTGGATACCTATTTATTTTTCTTTAGTCAATGTTTGATTCTTAATCAAGTGATCTATTTAATTGAACTCTGCTTCTCATTAATTAGCTTGATTCTAACACGTGTTCTCCTGAACTGCTTTTGTTGGTCAGAACTGGCTTTGAGGAGGACAAGAACTTCCATGTTGTGTTGAATTCTGTAATTGCTGGTCGTTATCATGTTACTGAGTATCTTGGCTCAGCTGCTTTTAGTAAAGCTATACAAGCACATGATCTGCACACAGGCATGGATGTTTGTGTGAAAATTATAAAAAACAACAAGGACTTCTTTGATCAAAGTCTTGACGAGATAAAGCTTTTAAAGTATGTCAACAAGCATGATCATGCTGACAAGTACCACATTCTCAGATTGTATGATTATTTCTACTACCGAGTAAGTGGATATGCTTGTATTTCTTGATTTGTTTTTTCCACTTCAATATTTAATATTTTATCACAGTAGATGGTATCTCTGGTGTAGCTCTCAGTATCCTGCCCTCCTTGTATCCTTGTGTAAGTTAGTTTTAGTAGCGAAAGAAATAATATAAGTATGTAATAAAAGTTTAGATCATCATGCTGCTTTGTTAAGTTTTGGCCACCTGACCTGGTTCCTAAGTTTCCTTCAAAAAATTTATTTGGCACCTGAATAGATACAGTTATAAATTTTTTGTCCATTCTGAAATAATAGATAGAGTTATAAGCCATTGTTTTTGTTGTAAAGAGACTTGTATTTGAGTGTTTATAACAAGCACAACTGATGCAGGGTCTTTAATTCACAGTACCTAACTCAATAAAGATTACAAGCTCTAGCATATTTGGTGGGGGTAAAACATGGGGAATAGGTTATTGGTGAAAATTGGGATGTGTTTAAGGCTATGGTGATCAAAATAGGCAGGAGTATAGGATATGGGGTTAATAAATTGAAATGGAAATGAATAAAGGACCACAAGCATCACACTAGTAGGATTTCTAGGAATTACACCTAGAAGATGGAAAATCTAAGCATCACACTTAGGATAAATTGAACCACACAACCTTGAAGTATATAGCTGAAGTTTTCATTCATTCATTGTCTTTAAACGTGAGGTTGCAACTTATATTGGGTAAGAAAGGAGATGCTTGTTTGGCAGAGCCAGCTAGCCATAACTAGTAGGATTTCTAGGAATCACACCTAGAAGATAGAAAATCTAAGCATCACACTTAAGATAGATTGAACCACACAACCTCAAAGTATATAGCTGAAATTTCCATTCATTCATTGTTTTTAAATGTGAGGTTACAACTTATATTGGGTAAGAAAGGAGGTGCTTGTTTAGTGGAGCCAGCTGGCCATTTAGTTAGTTAATAGTGAAGCAGTTGACCGGTCAAGTTTTACAAAATTTATCCAATGTAAGAAAAAATTTGCAAAACTACCTTGTAGTTTAGACCTGAAAATCATACACGATTTGCTAGCAAAACAATCTTCTTTAAAACAGTTCTAGCTGGGATCAAGCCAAATAGACATCTGGCATTCGGTTTCCTCCTATCTTCAAAGATCACATAAAAATTTGTAAATTCTAATTGTTTCAGTTTTTGCATCTGCAACCTTTGAAGTTCTTATATGGTTAAGTGTAATTGTTTAGCACTTTCAAGTCCATTATATTGTGGATAGAACATTGTGTATGCCAAAAACTTAATAGTGGGAGATGGCTCACTGTTCCTAGATTTTCATGTGGCTTTGGAATTTTGCTTTTGGATGTGAACAATTGGTAGTCTGAGTTGAGTTAGGATTTTTTGTATCCACCAGTACTCTAGCAGGTTTTGGGAGAGGAAATGACTGAAAATTTTTGAAATTATGCTAGCGATATGGTTTCATTAGAAAGCTGAATTTCTTGAGATTTCATGCATAAAATCCCTATTCAAGCCACTATTCTGGGTTAGAAAAGTTTTCTTATTCCTGTATTTGTTGATGCTATTAGTTTTTGCCCCCATGTTGCCTCTCTTAGTAGAAATTTACATTTTAATTGATAAATTTGCAAAAGGGTTATGCAGACATGCATAGAATCATCTCATTTTTATAGCAGCAATTTTTTGTTTCTTGTTGTTACTAGTTCTTGAACCTTGGTTGCATGGTTGGACCACTTACTTCAAACCACTAGACATAGGAGCATTGTTTTGCAGACATCATATTAAAATGAGCTGAAAATCGATAAAAGAATAGCCATATATGTTAGTGAATGCATTTTCAATTGCACCACAAGAATCTAAAAATGAAGCTTTGATTTGATTTGATTTGGTTTCTTGAGGGAGAAGTTCGTGATAACTCCTTGATGCAAGTTATAAATAATTTACTTTTTAACTTCTCTTTGCTTTGCAGGAGCATTTGTTAATCGTATGTGAGCTTCTCAAGGCAAACCTATATGAGTTCCATAAGTTCAATAGAGAATCAGGAGGGGAGGTATACTTCACAATGCCTAGATTGCAGGTTTGTTGTGTGCCATTTTCTTCCTAAGAGTTCTATCCTCTTGACATTCCAAGAGTTATATATTCATTACTTGGAATGTGTAGCACCCCTTGTTTCCTTCTCAAAATTTCATTTCCTCACCAAAAAAGAAAGGAGAATACATCATTTTTTTTCATGCATGCTGGTCTATAAACTTTTTCCCAAATTCTCTATGCAGTCAATTACCACTCAATGTTTGGAGGCACTTCAGTTTTTGCATGGCCTTGGTCTTATACACTGTGATTTAAAACCCGAGAATATATTGGTGAAAAGCTATAGTAGATGTGAGGTGAAAGTCATTGATCTCGGGAGTAGCTGTTTTGAGACAGATCATCTGTGCTCCTATGTTCAATCCAGGTCATATCGTGCACCAGAAGTTATCCTAGGACATCCGTATGATAAGAAGATAGATGTTTGGTCACTTGGCTGCATTTTGGCAGAACTTTGCACTGGAAATGTAAGTCTTAACTATTACTTATTTACCCATTTAGTTTGTTTCCCTGGAGGAAATTGTAAGAATAGCAGGGTGTATTCATTGTCCATGCATCTGTTTCACCCATTGTTTTTGGACAACACTTGTAGTCTTTTCTTCCTTTCCTTTTATTTTCTTTTTAAATTAAGACAAGATGTTCAATATGCAAGGATAGTTAGAGTCTTATTTGATTTCTCAATCAGTGAGTGGATGCACAAATTAGTTTGAGTAAGAAAGAGATTACTTACTGCATGAACAATGACTTGAACATAAAATTACTGATTTATCATATAAACATGTGGGAAAGTTATCCATGAGGAACTATGCCAAAAGCCACCATACATGGAGAGTTAAGAGTTTTATTTTAGTTTCCCAACTGATATGCATAAATTAAGTCTTGTATGAAAGATAACTTGATGAAGAATGATATCACATGCATTTGTGCATAAATTTACCATGAGTTATCATATAAGATTCAATATAATTATTGAGGGACTTTGCCAAAAAACAGAGGTCATTGTGTTTAATGAGTTGAGAAGGTTTTTTGTGAGGATTATTTGACGAGCTTAGTTTATGAGGTGAGAACCTTGTAGGGATTTTAGGGAGTGGAACATTGTATATGTGACTAAGTTGGAGAAGATGGTGTTTAAACCATTAGTTTTTGGAGATTTTGGAAGCTGGAAAGTATGTTGCCAGGGTAAAAGGTTGGGATATGAGAACATGATTCTGGAATGCAGAAGATAGGAAAGAACAATGGACTTGATGCTGATATGTAGGTGCAGCTGAGGTGCTGTAAATACATAGAGGGGAGAGAGAGCTAAATTTCTTTTTGTTTTTTAGGCTGCACCCATATTTTTTTTATTCTGATCAATTGAAATGCTACCTCTCATATTTATGTTGTGATGCATTTATTTATTTATTTATTTATTCTGTCTCTGGGGAGAACATCTTTATATCTGGGGCTAGGGACCTCTGATCTATTGAAGTTCAAAATATATTTCTTTTGGAGATATATTGGATATTACTTCGAGTAATTTCTGCAAGGGCTAATCAATATGCAGTTCTTTCCCTCTGCTTGAACAATTTCCTCACATCATTTAAAGTATGGATGCATTGGACCTTCCACAGTTTGGTTACCCAACTGTGACCCTGGTACCAATTGGCTAAAATGAAACTTCTCAGGTCCTGTTCCAAAACGATTCACCAGCAACGTTATTGGCACGAGTTATTGGAATTATAGGTCCCATTGATCAAAGCATGCTAGCTAAAGGACGAGATACATACAAGTATTTTTCCAAGAATCACATGCTTTATGAGCGGAATCAGGTAAAACATCCTTTTGTTTTGCTACTGTTCTATTGCTCATATGAAACTAACTAGCCAGCATCTCAAATACTATCATCACTAATTGTGCTTATTTTACCCCTTATGAAAACAGTTTGTAGTTTTTAGAGTACAAAATTAGGATGTCAAAGTCTGATTCAAACTTTGGATCAAAATGGACGGTAATGTATACTGCAAGCTTCAAGTATATGATGGAGAGAGGGTATGCATTTATGCAAGAATGCTTGTGTATACCTGTTGTGGTTCTGATTGTTGAATGAACAGTAATTTCTTGTAGAGGATTCGAACCAATTTTCATTCATGACCTTGGATGTGCTGATGTGAAACTTTAATACTGGATATGATATGTTTGGCTTGTGCAATTATGTTGACTCTTCTCTCTATTCCTCAGGATACTAGCAGACTGGAATACCTGATTCCAAAAAAGACATCCTTGAGGCACCGATTGCCAATGGGGGACCAAGGCTTCATTGACTTTGTTTCTCATTTGCTTGAAGTAAACCCAAAGAAACGCCCTTCTGCATCCGAGGCTCTGAAGCACCCTTGGCTATCATACCCTTATGAACCCATATCAGCTTGAACTGACTGAAGATTTTTCATGGTGGTTGGAGGGAAGGAGCAACTGATATTGGTAATATATTTAAATTGATCTGGAAAGTGGGCATGCCACATCGCATAGCTGTATGCATTGAAAGGTGTGTTTGGTTTCCTTTGGTGATATCTCCCCTTCCCCTTGGCAAGTTGTATTTTAATTTTACCATAATTGTAATTCTTCACGCACTGTGTATTCTTAGGGATTTTCTTTGTCCACTTTGTTTGATCTGGTGGAAGGGGAATCTTAAAAATCTTGCTGTACATGATGGTGGCAATTTTTTTTAGGTTATTAGTAATAGCATGTGAAAAAATAGCTGCTTATCCAATTTTGATTGGCTTGCTCCGGACAAGAACTTCACTGCAGCATCCCATTTGAGTTTGATGGAAGCCCAGTGAGAGCATTTCAGAAATTTTTAGTTTGCTAATGTTTGATGCGTAGATTTTATGGTCTAGTAGTGAGAATGTTTCAGTGGTTTCATTCAAGCTCTGCTGGCTGCTGGCTGCTGGCTGCTGGCATGCATCTCTTTGTTAGGTAGGTCTCTGTACATTTTCGGGTTGGCAGCATCGATGAAAATGTCTTCATAGAAGTTTCTTTGGTTCGGAGGTCAACGATTGACTTAATTATAACCATAATTAATATAATTAATTAATTATTGGAGTTTCCATAATTAATATCCAATCCTTATGTTTTGCAATCTGTTCATAAACTTGATCTCTCTGTCAATTTCATTTTCTTATAGAATAAAGAAAATAGTAGCTAGGAATTCTGGCGGTACACAGACTGATTAATTAGTTTTAATAAATAAACTACAGTTAGAATTAAACGTGTAGAGATCCCTAATCTGTCTCGAATTGAAACTTTAATTCTAATAGTTTTAAATAATTAAATACCGACATGATTTAATCATTTAGGGTCAAAGCCCATATAAATATCTTATCCCTCCTAAAATTAAATTAAATAACTCTGACTTGTGGTTTTTTATCAGATAGTTACTTTACTTGCTATGTAATTGTTGCTATGTTGTATGGATATTGTTAAGATTAATTCAAATCTAATTTAATATATATATATTTCTCCTCTTCATCATTAAATCTAATTTCTGTGAAAACATGATCATTTTTTTTTATTATGAATGTTTTAATTATTATATTAATTTTAAAAAATGATATTTTTTTCTTCTTGTAATGCTAAAAAATTCAATCATTAATTTTATTCAATTCATAAAGAAATTACTTACTCTAATTCATTCATTTTTTCATTGTTACCAATTATTACATTTTATAAAAATAATTTATTGTTTATATTGAGCAATTGATTTTTTCATATTAATTTAATATAATAAAAAAATCAAAATTTTAACACAGTTACATTCTAAAAGTATTTTTAAAAATTAAGATGTTGATATAAATGAGTGTGATAAAATATATTTAAAAAACAGTAAAATAAAAAAAAATGAAATTATGAAATATAGTTTTTTCCCTAATTGGACAGTAAATTGTGCGATAAACATGAGTTATTTTTGATACCTGAATCTGACTTGATCAAGTTTCAGACAATTATTAAGTATTCATAATCCAAACTCAAAACCTGAACTCGAATGTTATAATTCACAACTATTTTGTATATAATTAGTTAGATATAGATGTAATTTTTCAAACTTTAAGTTTATTTATTTATTTTGGATTGGGTTTAGATATACAAACATACATACCCAATCCAAACATGACTTCTTGCCTTTGGGTTTTACTTTAATCCCGATTGGGCCTAAAAATCTCATATCCATTCAAGTCAATGTCCATCAGGTTCAAATAAATTTTCCATTACTAGTTGGGTTAAAGCCTAAATCCTAGCTTTTTTTGGTTGGATTAAAACCCAATAATAGATCAAAACAACAAGTTGTTTGGTCAACATAATTGGGTAGAGGCCTTAAACCATATAACAAGTTGTCCAAACAGTGTAATTGAATTGTCTAGTCACAACCCAAACAAGCAAATAATCTGTCAACTCATCATCCTAAAAAAATCACTAACACACAAAACAATGTTTATATGTGCATTGTTATGACCTCTACTTTTCTAAGAAATCAATATGGTGTCGCCTAATTACTCGTTTTACAAGTAATCAAAGCCTATAAATTTTTCACATGTTATCTTATGTAAAAGTCACCTTATTGGTCATCATCGCGGTTAGAATATTCATCTAGCCAATTGTTATCACCTATGTAATCAATTTATTTTATTGGTTGAGCTCTGTGGTCAACTATTCTTTTTGTTGGCCAGGAAAATAGTCTCCAATAGTAAAACAAATTTTCATTATGATTTCTCATATGGAAAGGCAAGTCTATTACCCTACTCCTCACCAGGTGAACCATATGATCTCGGTGACCAAGGGTATATAAATACTCAAAGACTACAAACACAAGAAACACAACTCGATCAATACATACAAAAACTCATCTCCTACTTGTTACTTCTTTTCAATTTACTATTTTATCTCTCGTTCTTACTAACTTAAATATTTGAGGGTCCTTTTCTATCCATAAAAGCGACTTATTTTGTAAAAGAGTGTAGGATAACCAAGCCTATACACTAAACCTATAATACAGTTGTGAAAAACCCAAATTTATTTGAATTTTAACAACTTTGTTACTTAAGAAAGATTTTTTTTTAATTAGGATATTAATATATGTTATGGACGATTGAAAATGCACAAGTATAGAATTTAGGAATGCAAAAGAACTAGATCAAACAAAGAACAACAAAATTACAAAAAATACATCAAATCTTTGTTGCTTTATTTCAAAGACAAAACATTGTATTTAAATTGTTCATAAAATAAGTTCTTTTGCATAATATCAATATGACTTATACATAACAAAATTGTGAAAAAAATGCTCTCTAGTATGATATAATATTGATGAAGTCATGAAAAATTTCAGACTAGATTGAGCGTTTCATGCCTATGATCTTGGGCTAGAGGATTGACTGAGCTTGAGCATTTCTACAAAACAAGTCACTAATGGGAACAAATGACACCCTGATGCTTAAGTTAGTAAATGGAAGAGGAGAAAATAATGTATAGTAAAGGAAAACATAATGAAATTATAGGGAGTGTATATGTTGTGTCTTATGTTTATAAACTTGTTGTATGGTTGTTTATGGTTCTTAGGATTGTTAGGTGGTTGATAATGGTTCTTGGAATTATTGGATGATTGATAGTCATATATGAAATTGTTTGGCCTGACTTACATAGTGACCAAAGTTTTTGTAGATTTTGATCACATCTGCTTACATTGTGTATAAAATTCAAGTACCTTGGTGTGTGAAGAACAAAGTTCCACCATTAGTGGAGATTGTGATGCTTTTTATGCCTGATGGAGAAGTTGATGATTGCCAATGCTAGAAAACAATAATTAGTGTAGAAATATGGTGTTTGCTCTGTATAGAAAAAGGTGGTGTTTGCACATAAAATTTGTGTGCAAAGTCCTAGGAATTAAAAAAAATACATAGAAGTGTTTGCCGGTTTAGGGATAGCTTGGCTTGGTAAGGGAGAAAAAGGAAAAAAAAGAGTGGAGGGAGAGAGATGAGAGAGAGAAACTCCACCCATTTTGGGTAGGCCCAAATGGATAGAAAAGTTTTTTATATTTTTCTATATCATAATTTACTTTTTAAGTCTTTTAAACAATCATGTTTGGAAGAATTTTACAAGCAAAAAAGGAGTGAAAAAAATACTTATTGTATAAATGTTATATTTTTGTGGCTTTTGTCAACACATTTGTAAAAAAAAAACTAGTGTTTTGCCTACAATAAAGATATGAGTTTGATTAGTTTTACTAGATCCTCTTAAAGTACATAACATTATTAAAAAAATAGAGAATGATCATGCAAAAATAATTAAAGAATTGTGTAAGGAGATGTTGTATAGAGACATGAAGATTTTAATGGAGGTCTTGCGTGAAGATTTTCACTGGAGATAATAAAGATACATCTAGAGACATAGATAATTCATTTGAAAACATGAGGATTTTAATGTAGTTATGGAGGTGTTGTTGTGAAGATTTTTCATTGGAGATATGGAGAATTTAATGGAGATGTGAAGATCTCATCATTGAGATTTTTTGTTAGAGACATTGGAGACATGAGGAAGCATTACTGCTTTTATTCAAAAGTTCAAAATAAAATTTTTGAAAATTATTTGATATTGGATAGTGCATCATATAGATTTTCCATATTTATCCAGGTTGTATCTCATTCTTCACAAATTATTAGAAGTATCTCTAAGAGATCAATCTTTCTATCTTCTGTTTCAAGGCACGGCATTCTTCAGTGTTATGACCGTAGTTATGGTGAAAGTAACATAATTTATTAGGTTACCTTGTATTCATGCTACTCTCATAGAATGTTCGTATCAATACAAAATTCATTTTCTGAACTGTAACTAACACCTGAACATGTGTAGTAATAAGAGATGTGGTCATGAGCTTAATAACAATGAAGAGATTCTGCTATTTGAAAATAAGGTGTCTTTATTTGGTTACATTTATTTCTTCCACTCTAATATAATTCTCAATTGTTCGTCTAATATAATTCTCAATTGTTCGTTTCACATTGAAAAGAGTCATGTTAGGGAGAGTATATGAGCGCTCTCATGAAAAATAGCCCATTACTTCATTGATTAGGCCTTTAATGATAATGAATCCAAGCAGGTTTTTCATATTTAATATTTTTCTTGTTAAATCTCTCCAGTAGTTGGTAGGTCTACCCTGTTTATTTTTGCATTTCAAAAGCGCTTTTGAATTTTTTTTTATTTGTTTTAAATTAATATATTTTTTAATTTTTTCAGATCATTTGAAAACTTGTATCAAGTAGTATGAATGGCGGGATGAAGATAATATTTATTATTGGTTGTTTTTTAAAATATTTTTTATTTAAAAAATATTAAAATAATATTTTTTAAAAATTTATTTTTAATATTAATACATTAATATTAATTAAAAATTCACACGGCATTTACAGGAGGCTTGAAGTAGATGAAGAGATTTAAGTTAATCAATTATAAATTCAAACGAAATGATCCAATGTGATGAAAAATAAAGTATAGAGATTGATTGGATAAAATATTACAAATTGAGGGACCAAATTGATTTTTAATCATTGTTAAAATTTGCTTCAAAATTTCAGTAGGCTAATCTGTAGTAGCAGGAGGCAGCAGTGTGCAAAATGGAAAGAGAAGAAAAGGAAGCAGAAAAAACGTCCTCGTCGCCTTCTTTATTCCCTCTCTTTGCAGCAGCAGTAGCAGCTTCATCATCTATAACTCAACAACAAACTAACACACCTATAAATGATACAGTTCCTCCTCCTCCTCCTCCGGCATGGCTTTACAACACCAGCTTTACTACTGATCTCTCCATCGTAAATGACGCCGTTTCCTCTCTCCACCCATCGCAACACTCAGATTCAGACCTCGAAGAACAAGAAGAAGATAAAGACGACCGCGTTTCCAATCAAGGAAAAGACCGGTCTTACCAGTTATTACAAGAACCAGAAGAAGAAAAGACAAGAGAAGCTAAATATTCTCGTTCTGATTCGGATTATTCGGATTCGGGTAGAGAGAGAAAGAAGACGAAGAAAAGACGACATAGCAAGAAGAAGAAGCGAGATAGATCGAGAGATGAGGAGGACGCTAGGGATTTTGGTTCGAGGAAATCAAATGTTAGGGTTTGGGCGGGTTCTGATACGAAAACTACTAAGGATTATTATTTTGATACTCATGGTGATCGCGATAATTTGGTCTATGGCACTCTTTACAGGTATTTCTCTCTCTACGCTTCCGCAAACGCTAGTATTATTAAGAATATGGACGGAATTAAGTGTTTTTATTCATCAATTGAGCAATTCTTTTATTTGATTCTAGAAATGTTATTGAAACTTGATAGAATTTTGAAGGCATTGAGTTATGATTGATTAGAAGATATAGAGTTATTGGCGCATGATTTTTTTTGTGTGGATAAAATTAATGGAATTAAGTAATTTTATGTTGTAGTTTTGGTTTTGGAAATAGTGAAAGTGAAGTAAATACTTTTTTTTGTCCTTTAATTGTTTATGTTTATCTTTTTTTAAAGAAAAGAAATTATTTGGTGAAGCTTGATTTTATGGTTTTTTGTTCTTTTGGAATTTGTAATGTGGATTCAAATTAATGTGCAGAATGGATGTTCCGAGGTACAAACCTTATAATTCAACAAAACATGATTTTCGAGGGCTTTATCGGCTGAATAAGAGGGGTCCTGGATTTGATAGAGATGGTGATATTGATGCCTTGGATACTCAATTAAAGTCTGGTGGTCGTTATTGGTCTTCCAAGTATGCTGCTGTGGAACGGCATAAGAATTTAAAGCGTCTTCGTGTTCTTGCACGAAAGCAGCCTAGGGTTGTAGTTTCAGATGAATTTATTCCTTTGTCAGATACAGAAATGTCTCATGATGGTGTTGATCATCCTGGTTCTGTTTTGAAGGATTGTTTAGTTGTTGAAGAATCCTGGGAAGATGAGGTGTTGCGCAAGACTCGGGAGTTTAATAAGTTAACAAGGGAGCACCCTCATGATGAGAAAGTATGGTTGGATTTTGCAGAGTTCCAAGACAAGGTTGCAAGTATGCAGCCTCAGAAAGGTGCCCGTTTGCAGACGCTTGAGAAGAAAATTAGTGTACTGGAAAAGGCCACAGAGCTCAACCCTGACAATGAGGAACTGTTGCTCTGTCTAATGAAGGCTTATCAGAGTAGAGACAGTTCGGATATGCTAATTGGTAGATGGGAGAAGGTACTCATGCATCATTCAGGGAATCACAAGTTGTGGAAAGAGTATTTGCGTGTTGTTCAAGGGGAGTTCTCCAGATTCAAGGTTTCAGATATGCGAAAAATGTATGCACATGCAATCCAAGCTGTATCTTCTGCATGCAGCAGGCAGTTTAGGCAGGTTCTTATCCAATTTTATCTTTGCATTGGCCATCGATAGATTCTTGATTTGAATTTAATTGGGTTTCGTTCTCTATCATTATTGTCTTGGGAATTAATGGTACAAGTATATTGAATCTTATATTAGTTCATTGTACAAACGTTGTCAATATGCAAGTGGGTGAACTTTTTTTTTTTTTTTACATCTTTTGTGAGACAACTGAAGTTATCTTTGAGATCCAGTCACCAACTTTCCATGTCAGTTGGTAGTACAAAATCTCAAAAGTATTTAAGCCTTCTCTAGCATCTGGTATTAATGTATTTGACTTTTTTTATAAGTTATTGGGAGTGCTATGGTTGCCTCTTTTCCTTTTTTGAGTTTTGTCCAGACAATCTAATTTCAACTGTCAACCCCCCCCTCTCTTCAAATAAAGTTAAGTCTCCTTATTTGTTTGATGCAGGTTTACCAAAATGAGAAGCCTTCTTCTTTGGACCCTGCCATAGTGCAACAGGAGCTTGGTCTGGTTGATATATTTCTTAGTCTTTGCAGGCTCGAGTGGCAGGCTGGGCATCAGGAGTTGGCCACTGCTTTATTTCAGGCTGAAATTGAATTTACAGTGTTTTGTCCTTCGTTACTTTTAACTGAAAATAGCAAACTCAGGCTGTTTGAGCACTTCTGGAATAGTGATTGTCCAAGAGTTGGAGAAGAAGGGGCTGTCGGGTGGTCCACTTGGCTGGAGAAAGAGGAGGAAAATAGGCAAAGGATTTTGAAAGAGGAGGCTTCACATGATGAAGACAGAGGTGGTTGGACTGGCTGGTCAGAACTGCTATCCAAACATGAGGAAACTGCTAAGAACCAAGAAAATGTAGTCCATAATGATGTGACTGCTGATGAGTTTCTAGAGGAATCTGAGAATGAGGATATCAAGCAGGAAGATGATACTGAAGCATTGCTAAAACAGCTTGGCATTGATGTGGATGCTGAGCCTAGTAGTGAGGTTAAAGACAGCTCAACTTGGGCTAGGTGGTCTAAAGAAGAGTCCTTGAGAGATTGTAATCAATGGATGCCTGTTCATGGCAAGTTTGGTGCTCTCTCCCCCCCCCCCCCTCCCAACCTCCCTACCTCCTCCCTCCTAATTTGTGTTTGTTGATTTGTTCAATTTATGTTCAAGTAGCACAACATCAATTTACTAAGATGTATCTGTTCTTACAAATATATGCTTGGGCACTCACTAAATCATAATTGCTATGATATAGGCAGGATCTCTCCCAGTAGTGGGACCCCTGATGGAGAAGCTGATGAACATTTCCTAAGAGCTGTATTATTTGAAGATGTCATTGAATACCTATTCTCTTTAAACTCTCAAGAGGCCCGCTTATCTCTAGTATCTCAATTTATTGAATTCTTTGGTGGGGACCTGTCGCAATGGTAAGTTTATTTAGTTCTTTTCTATCCAGTTTCATGAGTTTGTGGTTTCATTTTAGTTTAATACATCTCTTTTTGGATTTGATTTGTTATATGTAAGAGAGTAAACTTTTTGGAACAAACTGTCAATTGCAAGCCCTTTTTGTGTTTACAAAAGTTTATTGACGTGGAACATTTTTTATTTTTGTCTACTAAGCTTGATATGCAAATAATGCATGTTTAATTACATTTCTACTGGCCCTTTTAGGTCCTTGGAAACACTTGTACATATGAAGGGCCAGGAAATTAAATTTCAACTTTCAAATTAGCTTCATTTGTTTCTGTTGGAGAAGGCCTTTCTTTGTTTGTTTATAGCCATCTAGTGTTTCTATTAGCGTGTTGTTGATTGATGCTGCTGTTTTTATCGTTTCTTTCATATGATGAAGTTTTTATACCTAGTCAGCGACGGTGGCCTCTTCCTCTTTGTTTGTGCATGCATGTTAAGAGAAAACTGACACCCTGAAACTTTGATAGGAAATTTGATCTGTTTGGATGAAGTCCAATGACACTAAGATCATGATTCGAGGACTTTCAAAGTTTACTTCAAATGAGCAGGAGTTGAACCTTTAAGAAACTAGCTGCAAGTAAATTAGGATTCGAATGCAAAATAAGAAACAAAAGGAGAAGGAAAAATAGATAACCTATCACACCATGGTCCTGGGAACGTTCCTAGAAATTCTATTTAAACCTGATAGGTTCACATCAAAAACAAAAACTTCGTGATTAGTTTCTGCAAAGAGGTTCCCTTGAAGAGATGACTTGAGAAGGGGTGCTTGAGGAAGTGGCTACAAGCTTCTGAGCAATTGCATTACTAGGTCTTCTGCTCACCAAAAGGTTATTTGGTTGAGACCTTGAGTACTTATCTCCTCTTGTCATGAAGGTCTAGTCCCATTTATCAGGGGTCTTATTCTAAGCCTAATCTTCTCGTTTACAGGAGGACATCCATGAACCTTAAATCAAAAGGAACTTCTTTTAAGGGCTGATTAACTTTGTAGCTCTACAGAACCAGACAACTCCTTTCCTGCTTCTAGGTATGGAGATTGAAAGACCTTCCTTGACCGGCTATCTTTTAAAAAGTAGAGTTTATTAAGCCACTATATCAGTTCAACACAAGTTACCAACTGCATATTTTATATTTTCTTAAACTGCTGCACTTTATCCAGAATCGTTTGAGTTTGATTGTTTAGCACTACTACAAGAGTAGCCTATTTGAAATTCAAACTTATACTTAGGAAGTTATTGGTTGTTTCATTACAGATCGATCTGTAATCTAATTATATACCTTTTCTTTTAACAAAGAATGATAAATATGCGTAGTTTTCATTTTACAATGTTATTCATGAAATAAAACAGCTGTGGATTCTTGCTTTTCTTTCTAGGATTTGCACAAACAGTTCAAGTTGGAAGGACAAACTCCTGAGCATTGAGGTGTTGCCAGATCCTATATCAAAGAACTTGAGAAGCCTTCATGATATTTTGGACAGATCAGAAGGCAGTTCAAGCTCTAACAGTTTTGATTTACTATCGGGTATCACCAGTAACAGCTCTAAAAGGACTGATGCAATGAAATTTCTTCGAAATGCTGTATTACTTTGCTTAACAGCTTTTCCACGTAATCACATATTAGAAGAAGCTGCTCTTGTCGCTGAAGATTTTTCTGTTACGAAAATGGATTCTACTACCCCATGTCGTGTGCTGGCAAAGTCCCTGTTAAAGAATGATCGACAGGTATTTCTTGTTCATTATACTGGCAAGGCTGCATGGATCATCTTCATAAGTAATCACATTACATAATTCATTCTTTTCTTTCCATCAAAATGCACGATATGCTTCCACTTTCATGAAAAACTGAAGCCATAGAAGTATCAAAATGTAAATTGTGTTTTCCTTGCTTACATGAATTCTAGACAATAATGTTGCAAAAAAAGAAGGTTCTGGAGTCTTTTGCTTGTTTGAGTATAACAGGAAATCGGAAGAAATGTTTTAAAAGGATGGATGTAAGTTTTTTAAGTTGTTTCACATTAATGCCAAATGTTAGTAAGAGTCCAAATGTTCCTCCAGTCCTTTTAAGGACAAGTTATGTCATTTTCTCTTAAGCCAGTTGATTGTATGTGGTTTATTGTTGTATTACTGTGGAAGATGCATGCTGGGAGCACTGGCAACTTTTTTTAAATAGGCTACTTGATTCCTGCATTTTCCATCTGGAGATTTTTTTGCGGCCTTTTATCTACGAAAAAAGTATCTTCAATTTTAATCTGATATGGTGCATTTTTACTGTAGGATGTTTTGCTATGCGGAGTTTATGCACGGAGAGAAGCTGTTTTTGGTAATATTGGTTATGCAAGAAGAGTCTTTGACTTGGCATTGACATCTGTTGAAGGGCTTCCGCCTGTAATAACTCTTTTCTTTTTGAACCTTTGGTTTCTAGTTGATTAACTTTATAGCTGAACTTTGATAACAATCAAGGATGTCTATTTATGGTTGTATAATTGTTTTGTCATTTGGTTGCTAGTCATGGTTACATACCTACTCGTATATTGAACTGCTGCGTATATCTGGAGAATGTCCTGCTAGTTGCATGCAATTGCTTCTGAGTATGCTTTGTAGCAATGTTATATGAATATTTTTGTACATTATAAGAATATTTTCCAACTTTTATATTGTTATTGTTGTACAAATTTTTTTTCTGAATCAATAGCAGTGGCTTGGGAGGTTACCATTAGAGGTTTAAAGAGTTCGAGCTCTGAATACTGGATTAATCCTAATATTGACTAAACTTTTTTGTTCTGTCTTTGGTTTTTGGGTTGGTAATGTTGGACAAGGTAAGGAATGTCAGTGTCTCATTGTTTGGTTTGTTTCCTGATAATAAGTAAAGCCACAGCCACTATAATCTGGTGTTTTTGAATCCCAAGTTGATTACATGGTGTAAAACATAGAAAGAGTGCTAGTGGTTGAGACACATGCATATTTCAGATTTCCTGTTTTTTCCAAGTTTACATTTCTGTATATCTGCAGTTCTTGTTATGTTGTAACTGCATAGTAATGCTCTCTATGTATCATGCCTTTTTCATCAGCATCATTATCTTTTAATTGTTCTGTTTCTCGTAACAATGGAGAAAGACTGGTACTTGAAGATACTGAATTTTACCTCATACGTTACTGGTTCAAAACACTGTCTTTGAGTCTTATTATCTAAGCATGTGGGTGCTTGTACATTAAAATAGTACTAAGTTTCTTCTGTTTTTGTGTGCAGGATTTACGATCTAATGCTCCGCTTTTATATTTCTGGTATGCCGAGACAGAACTTGCCAATAGTTCTGGAAATAATCAAGAATCACCTTCTCGTGCATTGCATATTTTATCCTGCTTAGGAAATGGTGTAACGTACAAACCATTTGAATCTAAACCATCAAGCCTGCAATTATTGAGAGCACACCAGGGGTTTAAAGAAAGGTTGAAAATAGTACGATCAGCATGGGTGCGCGGTGTTGTAGATGATCAATCTCTTGCTCTAACTTGCTCAGCAGCTTTATTTGAAGAATTGACGACTGGATGGGCTGCAGGTATTGCAGTTTTAGATGAGGCGTTCACAATGGTGCTTCCAGGTTAGTAGACCATCCTTGCTTTCTCTTCATTTCATTATTTTTTGTTATAGTAATTGTAGAACCCGGTATGCCAAATCAAATTAATTAAGGGATGATGATTTCTTGTGTGTGGTTGTTAGAATTTTACAATTAGGATTCAATTCGATTCCCCCAGAAAATGATTTATATCGGGTATGTGAATTGGAAACATACAAGAATCAGATGTGAATTGCACAATTTGATTTGAATAGTCCGAAATCATTTGTTTTGTACAATTCCTTGAGTTGCCACAAAAAAAAAAAAACAGATCTGGAAGAAAGGAATTCCAAGAGGAAAAAATAAAGACATGAAGGAATTGTAGCTTTGATAGAAGATGCTGACTGGTTTGCAGAGAAAGAAGAAGTTTGTGTTAGAAGAGGTGAAGAAGAAGAAGACAGATGGATAAAAGTGAAGACTGTAAAGTTTTTCGAATTAAAATTCATAAGCACGCGTGACTTGGGAAAAATAAATAAAAGGAATTTTAAATATTCAGGGCCCAGCTGGATAATTCTTTTTTTTACAAAACACTGCCCACTAGATATAAGCATGTCTGTGCCACTCTTATCAGACACATGAATAAGTTTATCATTATTATTTTCATATAAAAAAATTATATGCCATTTATTTCAACAGCTTCTCTAGGAAGCTTCTAAGATTTAATTATTTTTAAACATTTAAAACAAGAAAACAAAAGATTCCAAACAAATACTTTATGAATGCTTTATTTTATTATATCATGTTTAGTATATTTATAATTATTCTATCTTTTTTCTTTCGTTGCATTTGAGAAATTTATATTATCTACATATGTTCTGAAAGGTACTTGTATAAGTAATACTGATCTTGCTATTCACAATTTGATTTGATTAACGATTCAGAAATGAGCTTTCCAATTCATGATTCGATTCTTGATTTGACAACCATGTTCTTGTGAATTGGAAAGCAGGATGTTCCTTTTTGTCATGAAATGTTTTTGACTTTAAGTTGAACAAGTATGTCTAGTGTTAACTTAGATCCAAACAGATACTCTAACTTTGAATTCCAAAATTTGAACTCACTATGCTCTCAAATATGTTAACAACCTGAATGACAATGTGGGCATTGTTGTCCTCCATGAAATTTCTTTTGTACCTTCAGTTTCAGAATGATCATCGCTTTCGGTTTCTTCTGAAATGTTTCATGTGATTTCTAGCACATGATTTCTGTTTAAGTATAATGCATTACATGGAATGGACAAGCTGATACAGTCAACAAACTAAGGAGGTCAATAACAAAGACGTGATATGACACCTACTAATTTTAAAATCTAATCTACAGGATTTTTTTTTGCTGCTTCAGACTAAAGAGAATGTTGACATCTTTAAAGAGCATATAAATTGTGCTGTGATAAAGTTATCAGGGAATACAAAGAACATTTGAAAAGAATTGAAAAAGTTAGCATACTTGTTGAATGGTTCTGAAAAGTAAAAGCCTGGTTATAAAGCAGATAAAATGATTGCGAACATTGCCAGTCTCTTTAAATGGAGGCCAAGAAGTGTAGATGTGTAATTAGCTCCACTAACACCCCCCCCCCCCCACCAAATCAAACAAAAACCTCATGGTTTATATTAGTCCACTGATCGTGCAAGCAATGAAGAGAATTGGAGGGTTTGGCTTGGGGGCAGGGGCCACTGGACAATAGATAGGGTTTAATATTTGTCATTGAATTGTCTGTGTTCTTTTCTGGTGACTTAATTTTTTCTGACTTGCAGATAGAAGATGCCACAGTTACCAACTTGAGTTTTTGTTCAACTATCATGTAAGGATGCTTTTAAGATATCATAAGCAATCAAGTTTATCAAAAGTCTGGGACTCCATCTTGAAGGGGCTGCAAATATATCCTTCCAGCCCTGAACTATTTAAGACCTTATTGGAGATCAGCCATCTTTATACAACACCCAATAAAGTGCGCTCGATGCTTGATGACTTCTTCCACAAGTAGGATGATTCCCTCAGCTCTTTGCTTTCTCTCTAGTTTTAATCTCAAATTTTCAATGATACATTATCGGTTTATCTTCCATCATTTGTGTGTGTGCATGAGTTTGTGTGTGTGTGTGTGTGAGAGAGAGAGAGAGAGAGAGAGAGGAGGGAGTTAGTTGGGGGGGGGGGGATTTTGCATGATTTTGTTTTCTCCTTTGTTTGCATGATTTTGTCATCACTTAACGACAACCTAAGGCTGCCATCTATGCTTCTTTGTGTAAAGTTGGCCATGAGTGAATCATTATAATGTGCAAACTATGATGCTTGGCATGGTGGAATGGCACAGCAGAAGGTGCCTGCACTCTAGGCTCTAGGATGGGTGCATGTGGTTTGCATTGCTATGATACCACAGCAAATGACCTGTAGAAACTTCCCCTGCCATGGTTAGAACTCAATGTGAACCTTCAGTGTTTGTAAAAGAAGCAAGGAATTCCAAGCTGCTTGAAGAATGATAGATGGGAAGATAATTAATGAATTGTTGCTTCAGGATGCTCTTACATCTTCAAAATTTATTAATTCTGTTGTGTGTTGGTTCTTCTGCTTTTACCATGGCATGACATACATCCAACTATAATCCGCCTTGCAATATCTTTGTTAATGTTACAATGCCTTTTGTTTTCTTTTTTATCATGGCTCTATTCTCATGATTTTCTCAGGAAACCATCTGTAATTCTTTGGCTTTTCGCGCTATCATTTGAGATGAGTCGGGGAAGCTCCCAGCATAGAATCCATGGGTTATTTGAAAGAGCATTAGAAAATGAGAGATTGAGCAACTCAGTCATACTCTGGCGTTTGTACATTGCTTATGAAATTGACATAGCATGCAATCCTTCAGCAGCCAAGCGTGCTTTCTTCCGAGCTATTCACGCCTGTCCATGGTAAGCGCTTGCTTTCTTGATGAGGTCATTATTATGGATACTTTTATCCATAAAATAGAATTTTTTCCAAATATATGCTCAACAACTTAGGTCACCATTGTGTAAAATATGGACTATATGTCAGTGCATATAATTGACTGCTAGAGAACATATTAACACAAAATTGTTGAAAGCAAAATGGTATGCACACTTCTATAAAAAATGGTGTCTTCCTGAGGATTGCAAGAACTTGACTAATAGCTATCAGAAAATCATAGGATTTGAATGACAGCTGTCCTTTTTCACGAGTCTACACCCTCCTTTTGGCGTTTACTGGATATTGCATAAAATCTGGAAGGGGATAGCTTGCCTGTTAATGAATTCTTCATCTCAATGGCATCCCATATTACCTTTTGAACGCTGGGCTGCTGTCTCAATGCGAGGTTTGTTTTCTTGTTTCCTCAGGTCAAAAAAACTATGGCTTGATGGTTTTCTCAAGTTGAACTCCATCCTAACTGTGAAAGAGTTGTCAGATCTCCAAGACGTAATGCGGGATAAGGAGTTGAATCTTAGAACTGATATTTACGAGATTCTTCTGCAAGATGAGTTTGTATCATGATAACTGCTGTCAAATTTAGCAGAAACCCAAATTCAGCTGTGCTTTTTAGTTGCATTTAATGCACTTGTGTACATGTTTGTGTGGATCATTCAGGAGATTTGCCTACTATATTGATTTTCTTTGTCAACAAGACAACCGGTCATCAATTTTCTTTGTTTGACAGTGTTTCTCTTCTTTTCTTTTTCCTTCAGAAATAGATAGTTAGCGAAGGAAAATGTTAACGGTAAAAAATATGACAGAAGCAAACCTAGTTTTTAAAGCTTTCAAGGTTTCCCCTTTTCTTAAAAAAAATAAACCACACTAGGTTTGGTTAATTACAAACTAGTCCCAAACCTATTCTATATCCCACAAGTCAGTCCCTAACCAGATTCTCTCTTTGCAAGATAGGGCTCAACCTGTCTATAATGGGTTTAACATTTAACGCCTTTCCTGTTATTAATATTACTTTCGAGTTCATTTTTTTTTTCATATATGACTTTCTCTTTTGATCCATTTTTTTTTTTCATATATGACATTCTCTTTTGATCCTATGTCCCTACTATTAAATTCCATGAGAAAACCTATAAAATGATTAAAATATTACAATTACAAAAAAAAAAAAAAAACAGCTCATCAGTAAAGTAAAACACTGATCTTAGACACATTACATTATTGACTGAAATGTTTTAATGATGATTTTTACTTTTAAAAGAAAACTATTAAAATTTTCTATTTGGGTAATATTGTTTTTTTCACAAGACATTGGGGAATTAGTTTATACACATATTTTAACGCAATGAAATGATTTTATTATTTAAAAAAAAAAACAATAAAATATACTTCTATTAGTTTCTATTCGTTTTTTTCTTTCCCTTCATCTTTTCTCTTTCTCCAACTTGAATTTCATGTCAACCCTTCAAAAAATTAAACATGCCTCGAGTTTATATTTGTATTAATTTTGACTTTTATTTTTTTTATTGCTATTTATTTTACTTTTAATGCCTTTTGAAGTTGATTGTTTATACAATTTTATCCTTAAATATTTTATTTTTTTTATTTTTTTTATCTAATTTGGTCCTTATAACCGACCCACGAACTTTACATGCTAACTCCAATTAGGTTTTTTAATTTTTTTTTCAGTTTGTCCTTCAATGTTTGATTTACTAATAATTAAACTTTATATTTTTTTAAACTTTTTTTTATGAAATTATCCAATTCTCATTTAATTTTTTTTTGTTGTTAAATAAAATCGTTGAGATCTTGTTAAAATACTAAGAAAGTAAGCAAATATTTTTTTTATTGGTCATTAACTTTTATTTTTTTTTTATTTTTTTACTGTCATTTACTTTTCTTAATTATATATTAAATTAATTAAGATTATTGTATCTATTCAAATTAATGATTTATATCCTAGATTTTTATTGCTGCTTAAAAAATATTATCATCACTTGAATTATTTTTTTACCGAATAAAAAATTTGACTAAGCTCACAATCGTATTATTATCGCCTATCAAGTAGAAACTCAAATGGAAATATTGACAAAATACAGGCACCAAAATTATAATTATCACAATAATAAAACAACAAACAAACACTCTTTCTCTTTGAAAGCTAAGAAAGACAAGGGGAAGGTGGGGTCCGCCTTCAATAAGTGAGTGTTTGTGTCAACAAGAAAGATAAGTGGCTCACTAGAACTGAGTGACTAATCTGAGATTTTAGCAGAGCCATGGCGACTGCCATTGTTACTCCTTCAGCATTATCTCCTCTTCCTTCCTCAATCTCCAGCGCTCCCCAATACTCTTTCTCTGTTCGCAGCTCAATCTGGCCTAAAAACATTTTATATTCTCCACTCCGCTGTAGCAGCCATGCCTCATTCTCACCAAAAAGCCAAGACGGTCCATTTGACCGTGATCTCCGGTCCGTACTCGAACTCGCTACTGACTCAGAGTTGTATGAACTCGAAAATATCCTCTTCGGTCCCAGGTAATTTCAATTTTTCATTATTTTTCTTCAAGTTAATAAATTGAAAATATTCCTTAATTATTTTTTAACTATCCCTTATTCCAGTCACTTTAGCCCGTTACTAAAATCAATAGCGAGTAAAAGAGCGGAAATTGATTATGCAATGATGGACCAAGACATGGAAGAACGAGAAGATATGATATCATGTCTTGAGTCAAGGTTTTTTTTCCTTGCTGCCGATGCCAGGTCCACTTTGAGGTCGGTTTCCTATTCATATTGCTATTCCATTGTTGTGTATTCATAATTTTTATTTTATTTTGGATATGGTGTGGTGTTATTGTGGGAGCAGGGGTTGGAGGCCTACGTATAGAAACGTGTTGCTTACAGTTAGGAAGAAGTTGAGCATTGGTTGCTCCAGTAAATTGTCGACGGAAGACCTAGAAGCCGAGATTTTCCTTCATCTGCTTGAGGAATACGCGAGGTAAATTTTGTTTATTGGATGTAGTGCTTGATTGTTTCCTTAATTTTGTAAGAAAGTGAAGATGAGGTGAGCTCGAGAAATGTTAGTGAGAGAACGGATTGATTGTTGAAATTTTAAGCAAATTTTGTTGCAGTATAAAATGATTCATGTGGTTGTAAAAATGTTTGAATATTATATTGCAGTGTTAAATTGGAATTGTTTAATGGAAAACAAAAAGCTTTATCTTAACGTGGGACATCTTGTTCTACACGTGATCTACTCCTTTCGATTGTCCTCTGTATGTGCTTGAATTGAGGAGATTTTATAATATATGGATTTCTTTTTCCTTGATTTTTGGCAAATGAATTTTCTGCTAACTATTTTCAAGTTGGTGCTTTTTTTTCTTCTTTTTTTTAGTTCTTTTAAAGCAAGATGGAATGAGGATTTTCATTAAAGAGAAGAGTATGATAAAGAATGCTGGAGTTAAGACTGATTTTGTATGTTTTTAAAACGTATTGAATCTAATGGGAGAGTTCTTTGTGTAGCTTGATATCATGTTGTTAGCTGTCTCTAGTGTCTGTTGGATGATGTTCCAACGTAAATATTCAGAAAATTTTTGATATCTGATTGGTAGCTACCTTTACCTACTTCTATTTTATTTCTAATTCTTCAATGCCAGAATGCTATAGTGATTGCTCACTTCCAAAGTTTTAAACAATCGTATTGGTGCTACCTCTGCTAGAAAAATTCTGTATTATAATTGTAAAGGTGAAAGTTATTTAGTTTGCCTCTTCTATCATTACTTCACTCGTGGATGTATGTATATGAGCTGGTTATAGTTGATGGCCATTTGGTTTGATCTCTTAATATTGAGCATTATATTTATTTGGCAAAAAATTATGTCGGTTTGAAAGTTATTTAGTTTGCCTCTTCTATCATTACTTCACTCGTGGATGTATGTATATGAGCTGGTTATAGTTGATGGCCATTCGGTTTGATCTCTTAATATTGAGCATTATATTTATTTGATCTCTTCTTTCTTTCCGAGTAAGCTGTAAAATGACTTAAAACTTGCTTCCACCATCGTATAGTGAACAATCAGGAACTTTTCCAGGCTTATGGGAATTATCTAAGACCTCAGATGATCAAGGTAGTCTAGGAATCGGACTTAGTCAAGAGAAGGTACAAGCCCTCGCTGCACAGAAACTCGGTGCTGCAGATCTCCAGTCAATCATTCTGAAGGTGGTTACTCACATTCTAACACTAGCATAACTTGAATGTATTTTTTTTATTAAAAAACTGACCTTATTTCCTTTTCTTTGCTTCATTTATTTTAACTTTTCTTTTTAAGGGTGGCGGTGTGTTTACATTGACAAGAATTTATCAATGGGTAAGATCATAAGAATTTTTTGTTTTTTCAGTTAGTGTGTTTCATCTTTGATCATTTCACTGTGTTCCTAAGCTGGTATTCTTTTTGATGTAGTTAGCTAAAAAGTTAACAGGGAAGGTTTTTCTAGAAGCTGCAAACTATCAAATAAAAAAGGAAATCATCAAGAAGGTACATGATTGGCAGTATTATTATGTAGTTGTCGAATACATATGAATGCAGTAACATTTTTCTTTAATAGAATGTGGCAGTCAAACATTTACTTTGCAAAGGTCTTGTAAAACAAATTAACGTCCTGATGTCATCTAAGAATCTTTTGTTTATTTCTGCCTTGTTATTATTTATTTCTCTTTTACTAGCATTAAATGGAAATGACTTATTGTTTTTTGTGTATAGTTGGACAATACATGATTGCTTTGGCTCAGGTATAATGCTTGTAGGATCTTACCAAATTGCACATATCAGAGTACCTAAAAACAAATTATATATTTTATTTTCATTTCTCTGTTGTTAACTCAACTTGTGCTTTATTTGAAGACATCGTATGTGAAAGTTGTAATGCCAAAGTACTAGATGCATCTTCAAAGTCTTGCAAAGGATCTCAATGTAAATTTAAGTTAATATTGTCAGTTTGGAAGAAAAAAAATAATCAACTGTTGGAAGCTTGCTTTTACAATAAAATGGTCAATCAAAGTAGAAAGAAAGTGTTTTAGGGCCAACTTTTGTCATAATTATTGGGTTGATAGATAAAGATTCATGTTGTTGACAGCCTGTAGACAGGATTAAGGATTTCTGGAGCTGAATAGAACAGAGTGTTATTGTTATCTAGGCCTACTGTGCCTAAGTGTATGGCCTGTGATTAAGCAGAGCCAAGTTAAATATCCAACCTTTTAAGTATGCATTGCTAAGAAGTAAAACATCCAAGCTTGGCTTGAGCTCTGATTGAGCCTCTAAATGGGTGCACAAGCTTGGCTTCTCAAGTGCTTGGATAGTCACCAAACTTCTAGTGAAGCCCACGTGGTTTGTAAAGAGGTGATTGTTTCACTTTTATTCTAAATGTGCCCTCTTTATTTGTATAAATATGTAGGGGGTTTTCCATTTTCCATCATGAAGCTAGATGGATTCTTTTTTCTTTTTCTGATATAATTTGGTATCACCTAGTTGGCTGAATTTATGGGCCATCTTGCTACAACTTTATATATCCTCTGCTTTGAATCAGATAATCTATATATTAGATAATATGTAAAAAATAACTAATATGTACACATTTCTTTCTTTGTATAAAGGGTGGACAATTGGCTGCCATTAATTTGGAGTCCAGAGCTGCCTTACTTGTGGCAAAGCAGGTAATTATAGCATTATATTCGACAAGTTTCTTGAATGCTTTTCCATGCTTTGAAGATGCCACTGTAGTTGGTGGTTGTATCATGCAAGTGAAGCATCCCGTCTTATGAACTCCTGTATTGGAAATTAAATAAACATACAATAGGTGTTATTAATTATGAAATGCATGTTATAACATACTCGATACTATTTAAAATTGATGAATTTCAATATTTTCTGATCAATTCAAGTAGGATGTGGATATTAGGTAAACCTATTCATTTAACATAGAAATCTAGACAGTTAATTGTATAAATATGTTTTGCAACTTGATCTGTGCTAACACAATAATCATTATTACATATTTTCTCTATATGTTACTGGTTCAAGACAATGAGTGTTATTGCTCTTCTCTTTGCTAGCATTTCTCATTCTTTTAATTGTGGACAGGGTTTTGTTGGAGCTGCGTCAAGATACCTGGGTTTGAGGAGCATGATGTCATTGCTTGGTCCAATGTAATATCTCATCTTCAATGAAGAACTTATTTATGTTCTAGCTGTGTTTATCTCCGTTCGTTTTTTTTTTTGATTGCCACTAACATTAAGATAAAATGATTGAATTCATGGTTGGATAGAGAGGCTTAACTATGATGTAAACCTATGTGTTCACTGTCCTGAAGGGTGATCAGGGTAACCTATGATTTTAAGGACAGTGATAACGCTGTTGTGAACATCATGTGGTCTGAAACTCCATGGTTTCTATATTATGCTTGAGCGGCACACAAATAATAAATTTCATTCCACCTAGTCGTGTTTAACCTTGTTCAGATAAGAAAATCTTCACATAAATCTAAACTTTCTAATTAGATGTTTCAATGTGTAATAATCATAATTGTGTTTATCTATGAATTCTGTTTGCATGTATACATCTGCATGGCTGATGCTACTTTATCATTTTTATCTCAGCAATTGGAGCAACTTTAGTATTCAAGGATATAATTTTGCATGTGTATCCTAATTCTGAACTTTGAAGATGCAGGATTGACTAATAAAATAATTTTTGGTTTGCCACAATTAATCTTTCTTGTTTATCAAGTGACATCTGAGGTGTTCTGAAATGGATGGACAGGCATCTGAAGTTTTTGAATGAAATCTTGGATGTGCTTAGGAGGGCTATATATTTTGTGTTCTCTGTTGTCTTTCAGTCCTTTTCTTTCTCGTTCTTTGCGTGGTTTTTTACCCTAATTATCAAAAAATCCATCTTAAAAAACCCAGCTGTTCTACCAGTCAACTTTTTGTAAGGCAAGTGCAAAATTTGTTAGTGAACTCTGTCTTTTGGTCTGGTTTGAGTTTACATGTGCTGCATAGATGCAGATGCTCTTAAGACATCAAACTGTTGTGATGCTCGAGTCTACTATCTGGCTCAGTAATTGATTAGAACTTTAGTTTGTATGACTGCTTTGTTTCTGTTGGTTTTTTATACAGGTTGTGGGGCACATTTCTGGCAGATGTAGTCATTCAAATGCTTGGAACTGATTATGCTAGAATCTTGCGAGCAATTTATGCATTTGCTCAGGTAATATATTGTAATGGCTACTTTAGTTTTATGCAATTATCCACATGCCAGATCCTGCTCGGCACAGAGATATATATTGATATTCTAATCACAAATGCATGATTGTGGGCACGCACAAGCTCATGATTGTGGGCATGCACACACTCACAGATAGTTTTGGTTGCCTTATGGTTTTGTTTACAGGTTTTATAAAATTTGTTTTCTGTCATTCTATGATGGTGAATCTGGGACGCCAATTCATTATTTTGAACCCTGGTTTTTATCTATGTACAAACCGTTCTCTAAATCAAGACCAACTTGAACTTATAAATCATTGCATGCTTGTATGATCCCAAAACCAAAACCCAGAACAGCAGTATGGACCTGGCAAGATCCGTGACCTGTGCATAATATATGGGTCTGATCTTAGGTTTTGTCATGTATTGTAAGCCCATTCTATGATTTGGCACTGATGGCAAGATTAATGCCATGGTCACTATATTCAATTTGAACATCAAATTGCTTGATAAGCAAGCACAGTACAAATGTAAAAAAAACAGCTTTCTTTTTTCTTTTTTTGATACACCTTTTGATTTTCAACTACACGATGAATAACTAATACAAAATATCTTCCAAATCCTCATCCCAAGGGGATTTCAATTCGAAGTGGAATTTCAGTATTAAACAAACAACTTTCTGTCGGAATAACATTTAACAGGGTTTCTTTTCTGTTCCTTTTCCTTTTTAATTTTTAATTCTAACAAGCATGTTGATTTCTGTAATGGCCAATGAGTTATCTGTTTTTGCCTCAGATTCGCATCACCCGTACATGTAGGTTGCCCTGTGATAATGATTGAAAGGAGATGATTGTGTTAAACCTTTTTTCAATGCGACAAAGAGCTTGCAAGGGTTCTTGTTCTGGACGACTTGAATGTACATGGTATCCCCTGTCCCCTCTTGCCTACTGTATATATTATTCTGGAATTGAGTTGCGATTTGCTTCTATGCTAATTAAGTTTGAACTATAACTGTTTTGGAAGTTGAAATATTAGACACTTCGGTGCAAAGAATTTTGCTTTCTTGGACGGGGATTATTATTTGCAATGGCATCAAGGATATTGCTAATCAAGTCCTTTGAAGTTGTGCATTGTGCAGGGGAAAAAAAAAAAAACCCTGTTATTACATGGGATCTCTTTTGCACTTTGCCCAAATGCAAAACATCCCAGCTTGCATTTCTGCCTATGCAAAATGGGTGTTCAAGCTCATCAAATTATATGGGCATTGAAGTTTTGCCTCCTGGTTTATATTTCTCAATTAATATTTCGTCTGACATTTTCCAGAACAGTATGTATTGGTTTCCTAGACTTTTTTTTCAATTGACAGGACAACCCTGGTAAATAGAGAACCAATAGATTTATGAGCTCTTGCTACATCGTGGGTTAAGATGTATTTTTATTGGTTTAAAAGAATACTCAGTTTTAAAAAGTCAAAAAAAGGTAACTTGGGGAATAGACCCGATTATAATAATAGAAACGATAACGATAGTTAATGGGCTAATTTAAACAAAAATGAATCATCGGAACTTGAAAAAAAGTCAACGAAACAAAAAAAGATGCAATTAGGATTCTAGCCAGTCATATGAAAAAAAAAAGAATAGAAAGTTAGAAAAGAAGGAAAAAAAACTCAATCCGAGCCAATCTAGATGTCAGGTTGTGAGAAGGGGAAAAATAATAATAAAAAGAATTCAAAGTTCGATTCCAAAGGATGATTAAATTAAAAAAATGAAGTATAATAAAAAGATAAAAAAACTACCAAATCGAGTAGTCAAACCAAAATCTATAACTCAAATTATTTGAATGAGGTAATTCAATAGAAGGTAAACCATAAAAAATTATGAAGCTCAATTCCAAAACAATTCAATAACGAAGGGTGAAGTATAAAAAATATTAAATTAAAAAAATAATTCTAAAAAAATCTGAGTCAACTCAGGTTAACATGTAAAATCTATAGTCTAAGTAATGAGACTAAAATAAACAAATATAAATGAAATTAAAGAAAATCACGATACCCAATATAAAAAAGCTTCAACTTTGAAAGATGAAATTGAAAAAAAATCAATTTAAAAAATTTGCTAAAGTAAATTCAATAAAGAACAATAAATAAAAAGAACCGAGATAACCTGAGTTATTTTTAAAATTTATAAAAAATTATATAGAAAGAAAATAAATAAAAATAACATAGCCCAATATCTAATTGAATAAATACTTAAGGATGAAACTGAAAAAACATGAGCTTAAAAAAAAAAAAAAGCAAG
Organism: Populus trichocarpa; assembly: GCF_000002775.5. NCBI lineage: Eukaryota > Viridiplantae > Streptophyta > Magnoliopsida > Malpighiales > Salicaceae > Populus > Populus trichocarpa. The sequence continues at coordinate 2,608,486 of NC_037299.2, read as the reverse complement.
TCCAAGAGAACCTTTAAACTGGTTCTCTAAACCTTGTTTAATTTCTAAAACTTGTAACCCGTGAAATCCTAGACTCAGGTTTAATAAAGAAACTCAATTCCCAACATATTTAATGTTAAAGGATGAAATTGAAAAAAATATTAATTTTAAAAACTATCTCAAATAAAACAAATAGTAATAAAAAAGAATAAATACTAAATTTGAAAGATGAAAAATTGAAGGGGAATGAAATAAAAAAAAAGAACTCAAATTTTATAAATTATTCCAGATAAAAAAATAGTAACAAAAATAATATGAACTAAATTTGAAGAAATAACAAATTAAAGAGCTGTTTTGAATTTTTAAAGGGAGCAGAGATAAAAATCAAGGAGAACAAGAAAAGAAGGAAAAAAGGCTACAAGCGCCAAATTGAAGGGGTGTTGGTCACACACACCGCCTTATCATGGATAAGACTCCGAGATGATCTAAATGCCTCCGCTAGAGGCGATGTTTAGTCACTAGACGACTCGACACTCACTGCCCAAACAAGTTCTTTTTCTAATAATTATTAATATTTGATCAAATACAAAAATGTCCATAAGTTAACTTGATATTAACAAAAAACCATGATCAAAAGACGAAAAAGCTCTTGGAAGATAGTTTAATTGATTTTTCTTTCAAGGGTAATTAAGTAATTTACCATGCTAAAATATTTAAAGTACTAAAAATACCTTGGATTTTAGTTTTAAAATTTTCCTTAGGGGTAGTTAAGTAATTTTAGTATATAAAAAAGCTAAAAAATTATTCTGCCGTATACAATTTGAAATTGATAATTGAATCATAGTGAAAAGGTCATCTTGTCCATAATGCCTAGTTCAAAGGTTTAATGATTGAAGAGAAATTCATCATCATACTATTATAATGAATAATGTTATGTGAGTAGATGCACAATAATTTTTTCTTCTTCTTATGATTAGTAGGGATTTTAGATTGATTATTGTTGTGTTGTGATTTGATTATAGTATTGTGTTGTGTATTGAGTTGTAGCATTAACAAAACAATTTCATAATTGATTATTATGTTTTTAATTTTTTTTCTTTGGTTGAAAGTAGAGGCATCTGATTTTAATTTTTAAAACAAATTAGTTTTCTTTTAAAATATGATGTGTTGACTTTTACCAAATATTTCTTTTAAAGCAAATTGGTAGAGCATAACAAATTAATAAGCCCAAAATCGATACATTAGGAATCCAACTCCATACAAGGAAAGGTTTGATTAAATGCACATTAGGTGTTTGATAACTCGTGTGAAGGGAAGTAGACTTATTAAATGAAAGACTGACAATCTTGTTGATGGTTAACTAAATATCAAAGAAGGATCCATGTACTAGCTACTAAGTCTTCAATGATAAATTGAGAAAAATATGATGTGAAATATCAAATTGTTTATAGCATGATTAATATATAAAAGTATTGGACATTTAATTATATTGAGAAAATGAACGACAGTATAATTGGTCATTGAATGATATTATAAAAAAAGATAATGATATGATTGGGCATTAAATTAAATTATGAAAATGGAGGATGATATAATTTAGTAAAAGTGATAAATAGAACAAATAAAATTGTGTACTAAAATGGGATATTCTTTTGGAATTTAGGAAGGATATCGAAAGTGGAACTGTAATAAGAGGATCAGATTCCACAAGAGCTTTAGGTACACATTCATCACCTGACTTCTTTTTAATTAAAAAAGCATTTTGTATAATTATTTAAGTTTGTGAATGAAGTATGTTATGGGAGTGTATACGTGATGAGAAATAAATGTTTTGTGTAATTTGTTTTTATCACTGTGAATGCAATTCGTTATAAGAATGTATACTTGATGAGAAATATGTGTTTTTTTTTAACTATTTATAATTATAAACTATGCCTTCAATGCAAGAAAATGATATCATATAAATCATGCCTTCAGGGACGAGTAATGATATTAAGTGAAAATATATCTATGGAATTGGAAAATGATATGAAAAGAAATACGTCTTCAAGGCAGGGGTTATTTTGAAAAATTGAGTTAGTTGAATGAGCTAACCGCAATGGTTAGGGCTATGATGTAGGATTAAACTGGCTGCAATGGAGAAGACTATGAAGTGGTATTTGAGCTGAACACAATGATGTGAGCTTAGAAGTAAAGATGAACCGATCAAAATTACAGGAAGCCAAAGAATGTTTTAAAGCTCGAGCTTTGATAATTGAGAATCAAAATTACATGTATTAATTTTAGAAAAAATATTAACATGTATGCACAATATATATCTTTTATCATTAAAAACAAACAAAAGACAACTTACTTTAGGTGAGATAATTTAAATTGATTTTCATCTTTCTTTTAACATAATCAACCTCTTATCTAAAACGTTTGAAAAACTAATTAGGATTTCTAGATACCTAAAACTAAGTGGCAACTTCTTTTTCAAATTTTACCTCTATAAATCAAAATCAACTCACCAAGATTCCCCTTGCGACAATAGACATTAAATTAAAATTTTGAATGGCGATGACCCTTTTTTTTTATTTTTTATATTGCTACATATTTGGGAGGAGCATCATAGAATGACCCTTAAATCAAGAATCTTAACTATAAACACTATAATTTATCCCCTTAATAATTTGTCTAATTATCTCACACATCATTAAGTTTTGTAACGTCACCAACTTTTCAAGTTCTATTATGTAAGATAGATATACTTTTTTCACTCAACCTTGTATACCAACACATTTTGAATACAAGACACATTACCCTAGTCTTGACAAATCCTATACAACCACTATACTTAAGGTGCTATGATCCAAGTATTAAATGCAAATATCATGACAAGATTGTAGGCCATTCAATTAAAATCCACAAGAATTTCAGGTATCAAGTTTAGAAGCTGATGAGCAGGGGTCGTTGTATTTGTGAAGAATAACAACATGTAATATAACATCACTAATCCATTGTCAACATAACAAGTGATTGGCAAGGATGATGGAAGAGACATCTAATGAGTGTTACAAAGCCATAAATATTTGATGAAGAGAGTTGATAAGAAGATATAATGATGAATGTTGTGTTGTCAACCTATTTTTGTTATTGAAATTGGTTAATAAAGTCATTAATCTTAGTATTTTTTTTTTAATTTGTTTTAGAACTACATTGCACCATTTAATGAAATATGATTTTATCTTTGTCTCAGTATTGTTTTGAAATCTAAAAATGTTTATAAAAGTAACATTTAGCATTGTATATTTGTTCAAGATTAGATAAATATAATAGAAAATTAATTTAAAATTTTTAGAAATTAGTCAAATTTCAAAACATATAATGAGAATACTAGGAAGCAATACCTCTTCTTAAAACTCAAAATATCCTTTTCCACCTTCAATAAACCATAAAACAATGAAAAGGGAAAATATAAATAAAAAATAAAAAAACTATTTTATATAACTAAAGAGGCCCTTGGATCCCAGAACCATGCTAGTTGTTATCGGATCCAATGCTCCCTTACAGAAGAAAAGGAAAAATATATAGCCCAGAAACCTGCACGCCCAGCTGGGGCAGCTCTTTGAATATTTTGCGAGCTAGGAGAGCTGGATTGGATAGCCAGCAGGCCAGCTGCTATTTAGAAGTAATAGGCCCATGATTTTGTCGATGGATGATTTCTCCTCTTCTTCAATTACCAATTATTGCCTTCTTTACAAACACCTTAGGACCAATTTGGACAAGTATTTAACTAAAATGGCAGAGAAATTACTTAGACCGAAAACAATTCGATAATATGGTGTTTACAAGGATGATATTTATTATTTTTTAAAAAATATAACAAAATAATATATATATATATATATATATAATTTTGATATCAGTATATTAAAACAATAAAAAAATTAAATTTTAATTATCTTTCGTTTGAACCTCAATCTCAAACGGGTCCAAGTTGAGTATTGTTTATTGTGTTATGTCAAGTTATTAAAGGTGAGAGTCTCCCTACCAGCTAGAAATCAAAGTGAATAACATCTTTATGTCAGTTGTGCCTGTCAAAAAGGATAGAAAATTATACCTTACACTCCTGCTTTCTATAATTTATCATAAGAACTTATAAAAAGACACTATGATATCTTTTATTTTTTAGTGTTTTTTTTATTTCATTTTGGTAAAAAATAATTATTTTATCTAACTACTGTACACTTGATTGAATGTTTAAATTCACTAATTTCTCATTCAACCACAATATTTAATATGAAAATGATTTACAAAAAAATGAAAATGAAAAAAGCTAGATGAGTTGGAATGGTGCTAACTTTATGTTTTCGTAACATGAGAGAAAAGTGGAATAAAACTCTATTATATATATTTTATAACCAATTGAATGGTTACTTGCTAATATATATGAAGCTCATCACCAGCTCAATCATTTGGGCTACTTTAATCTCCTTTTCTTTGTAGGAACTGTATGGCTTCCTCTCGATCTGTTCATTGATGAAAAGTAGTTTTGAAAACCCATGGAAATGATAGGGTAGTTAGAATTTTGAGACATAGTTCTAGTGGATACATACCAACATGAAGATCAGAACAAATGTGGATTTGGTCTGATCGACAGGAGAAAGAGAATATGAACAAGAAGAAAAATCATATATCCTGATATGTGTAAAACTTCAAAATATGTTCATGACATGATCATATTAATCCCAGTGGGAATGTCAAGGAAAGAAGTTCTTGTCTTCCAAGGATTAAAAATAAAAATTATGGCAGACCAGAATTCTTTTATTCTGAGAGCTAGGTCCATGCTAAGTTTCATCTATGTATACATATATATATAATTGCACATTGGTTCTTTTGTAAAGGAAGGGGGGGCTCTTGATCTTTTGGATTTGATGCTTTGACTTTTGGAATTGCACAGGCAAACTTCTCTTTTTGGATTTAAAGATAAGTCTCCCCACTCACATGGTTTGTTTCTTGAGCCATCACTGTTCAACTTTGGGAGAAATTTCTAAGCTGGGCTGTGGATGAAAAGATGCCTAAATTATGGGGGGGCCAACATCTCATTTGATGATTAGGGTTTGCTTGGCTAACTTTTTTTCCCATTAGTTATATGTTTTATGAGTAAAAATGAAAAAAAAATTAATGAAATAACATAACAAATCCCAGCTCTTTAGATCCTTCCTTGCAAAGCATTTGTCAATTCAAAGAGGCCTTTTTTTTTTTGTTGTAAATAGCACCTTTGCTATCTTTATTCTTTCCAGTGTGTGACATCTTACCACTTAATAACTTCTTTTTGGTCACTTTTTGTTTGTTTTACTCTCCAGTAGTGCTTCAGAACAGAAGATATCACTAAAGCTCCATGTTTTTGCAGCCAGATGGTGACACATGCAGGAAAGCCGCACGCTCTGTAGGTGCTTCTCCTTCTTCCTTCACCCCGTTTTTGAGAGAACTCATGCACTCCTAGGTCAGAAGATCACCATACTTTTTAGCTGTTTGTCTTTCATGTGAGACGATCCACTACCTAGGTTGAAGGTGATGAAGGCACATGGATACTAAAAAGGTCGTGTAAAGGAGAACACCCCACGCTCCATGTCTCAGTATCCGTCTGTGTACGTCTATATATATAATTGCAGTGCCTCAATTAACCCTATTTGTTTTTTTTTTTTTCCCCTAGTAAGATAAGATTAAAGGAATCAAGTAGATAGGGAGAGGAATTTGCAAGCACAAACACAAACAGAACCAAACCAACTAGTTTCTGTTTGAGACACCATAAGTGACAAACATTTCCAAGGAATTCACTTAATATATAGATATATAGATATATATTGTCTCTATCTGTTTTGGCTTATCTCAATATCTATGTCATCTCTCCTAAGCTTTTAACTATTCAGATGACTTATCTTTCACTCTTTGTTTTCTTTTGTTCATCGTGGGTGTTTGTATGCTTCCACGTCGTGAGAGTGCGTGCATGAAAATCATGTAACTATCTGTATCTCCGATCCTTTTTTCTTCTGTTTCAAGATCAGTGAAACTGCGTAGAAATTTCTTGATTAATGCATTCCTTTGTGCCTAGTCAATTTAATGAAAAACGTTGTAGATTTAATTTAATTTTATTTTTTTTTATAAAATGCTATTTTGCTTTCTTCTTTTTAGTGAAATACTAAACCTAATTAAGCCCGTAAAGAAAAGAAAAGAAAAAACTTCAAGGGGGTATAAGAAGTGGAAACCTCAGCGACATCCTAATACAGGATCATGAGATTAATTATACAATGGCAAAACGTAGAATTGATGATGATCCTGATAAAAATATTTAACACATCTAGTTAGTACAATTAATTAATCATGAAATAATTGGGCATGTAAAGTCCTGTGCCACATTCTACATTTGTGGAGGCCAAATCCCCACGTCATGGTTTTTCAAAGCTGCCCCTCCTGCTATTTCTGTGGGCGCTTTCAAGATAATTCTTACACGATATTCTTGATCCATTGATGCAAGTGATGCTGAGAGTTCAACTAAGCTAGCCTGTAACTTTCCCTTCTCCATATCCACATGAACTAGTCCCTTTTTTTTCCCCTTTGGGTTCACTAATCTGTTGTGGGTTAGAAAAATTAGTTGAGAGAATTCTCAACTAATCTGCAACTTCCCTTGAGCAGCTCTGTGATTTTTTAACCCTAGAGACTTGTGGAGTTAAGAAATAGAAATTAATTATAAGGGAGGCGATTGAGGTTGCAAACATGGATGGCCATGCCCAACATCCCACGCCTCCCCCTTCACCCTTGTCAAGAGGGGTTTGATGCAATGGTGAACAATATACATTCGTCCTGTCAAAGATATTGACAAGGTCTACATAATTATTTGTCTGGATCAGAGATATCTCTTGTATTTGTCCATCCATTAATGCAACCAAGGAGAGAACAAGAGAAGGAAGACGAGCAGGAAGGAAAAGGATGCTGTCAATAACACGAGAGACATTTGGCTTCAATCAGTACATACTTCCAAGAGAAAAAACAATGATATCATACACAGAGCAGAAATGAATGATGAAAGCTTTGAGGGCCCTTTCGAGACAAGACAATCTGAGAATATTATGTTTCTGAAGATCTCACTTCTACCAAAATTCTATATCCCCAACTCCCTCCCCTTTCACCTTCCCCATCTAATTTCCACTCATTGTCTGCCAGTATTTTTCATGCATTTGATCATGACTAAACAAGATTAAGGAAGTTAATTGATTAATTAAGCAAGAGAAGATATGGGCACTAATTATTAACATTATTGGTCATGTTAGTTTATGGTTCCTTAATAGTATCCATAAATGTCATTAATAACCAAGTCCCATCACAGTAATAACCTTTTTTTCTTCTTGTTATTTCCTTCTCTTTCCAATAATTTGGCTACATAACGGGCTGTTCCGCCCCATCTCTCCTTAATTTCTTCCCTAGCTGTCTAGTAAAAGCAATATCGATTGACTCTACCATCACCATTTCTCAAGTTTTGCTCATATTTCTCTGCCTCATTGCCTTACGGTGCTGCTTTCATGAAACCTAGTTTTATTGTCGAACAGCCAAAAAAAAGAAAAAAAAAAAAGAATTGACTGACTTCCGACCTCTAGCTATATAGCAGTAAGGGCAAAGGAAACAAATTCCTGATTGGATCACTTAGCTATAAAGCCTTGTCCAGTTAACCCCATCATTACAGTTTTTGAAAAGAAGGGTGTCAATATTGTACTCTTGTTTTATGATTTCGAGGGCAAGAACTCTATGATGAGGGTTAAGTGAGTAATATACAATAGATGGGGGATTTAAGTGAAAAACAGCAATCTTGATTAATTATTTGATCTTCTTTATTACACTTTTTTGTTTTTTGTTTTCAAATTATAGGATGTGAGCAAGAACATCCGATCCAATCAAACCATTCAAAACGCCATTAATTTGTGCTAATAACATCCCGAAATGTCCTAGCTAATGTCAATTATGATGGATAATCAGGGATTTGGGATCTGAGCTCAGAATCTCTGCTATACGTATTGAGAGAAGAATCCGCCAACAACAAATTGACATTTCAGGAAATTTGATTAAGACAGCCACAAATCCATTTTATCTTGCTAATTGGTATTCAACTAAAGAGCGGGAGAAAACAAGAAGAAGCAGCTCCCTCTCATATTTTAGCATCTGGTAATCTAGTGTAATCCCATAATATGTGTGTGGAGTACGAAAATGACAAGGGAAACTTCTGAAAATTTAAGAAATGCCAAGGAAGTAAGGTTTCGTATTTGAGAATTTGGTAGGGGTCCATGCAGGCCATTGTATTTGCTCGACAATCACCAGACCAAGAGAAGCATCTCCCTAACTCCAATGTCTCACCCATCATGATGTCGACAGCTGGATATCAAAATTCCCCAAATGGGTCCCAGCATCACAGTGGGAGGTATCTGACGGCTCTTACGTGTAAGGCATTAAGTGGTTTTGTCACTGTATTTGTGAAAAGGTACGTCCCCTGGACGATCATGGTCACTTGGCAGCGAGAACCTAACAAACTGTGGTATAGTGCCTTGTTTGCATGACCCAAATGTTTTTCAAGAACTTAATTAGTTCAATATAGTTAATTTGAAAATAACATGCACTTAAGGGGCAAGAATGCGTTTTGGTGTCTATAATTATATTTGAAAATATAATGATATAGACACCAATCTCAATCAAAAAAATAAAAAAAACCCTAAACTAGTACGTTATAAATCAATATATCTTACATATATAAGTATTTTTTTTTCTTTATCAATAACATGTATGCACTAAAAAATAAGATAAATTAACCATTAATTGTGCTATTATTTGAGCATATGAGTCAAAATAAATGGTTCGATTAAGAAGATCAGTATGGATTACCCTGTTTTTTAGTTAAGAAAAACAAATCCAAGAACATAAATTTGAAGCCATGAGATCAAATGATTGATACTAGTTAGATGACCTGCTCTACACTATAGGCTGGGTTAAATTTTTTTCAACTTAAAAAAATTAAATATTTATGTGATACCAACATTTTAAAAGAAATAAGAAAAATCTAAGAATTTGATAATTGAAAGAGATCACATGTGCTGTCAGAGTAGTGACCCAAAAAGCAAACAAAACAAAAACACCATAAAACAAGCATCTCATATTTACAATCACTTAATTAATTTAAATTAATTAAAAATATAAAATTCCTTCTAAAAAAACTAGATTCAACAAAAGCAAAAAAAAAATCCGAGTTAACCGTAAACAATCCATAGAAAGCGAATAAAAAAATAACAAAATATTGGTGGATGGAATCAGAAGAGAAATATAAACTTAAAAAAAAAGAGAAAAAAACCAAGCAAATTCGGATGAACTTCATAAACCAGGGTTAATCTTTCAAGCTCATAATCCGTTAAATTCTAAACCTTGGGCTAAACTAATAAGCTAAACACCTGATTAATTAAAAGTATAGGTGAATTAAATCAATTAATATAATTTAATAAAAAAATTCCTTGAAAAAATACTAAATTTAACAAAGATAAAAAAAAATTGAGGTATTCCGTGATATTTTCAAAACGACTAAAAAATCTCATAAAATGTGAATAAAAAATAACAAAATGATAGAGGATGAAACCAAAAATAAATAAGCTTAACAAAATGGGGGGGAAAAAGCAATCTCAGGTGAACCTCGTAAACTCGATTTAATCTCACAAATCTACAATCTGTAAAATAGCAATAAAAACAAGGATTAGATTTGATAGGAAGAAAATCAAGAATGATGGAATTGAAAAAAAAATAATCTCAAAAACCATCTCAAATAAAACAAATAAGAATTAAAAGAATGAGAATCAAACCTGACAGAAGAAAAACTTCATGAGAAATGATATTGAAAAAAAGTCTCTAATTTCATAAATTATTCAAAATTAAGAAAACAATCTTAAGAATAATAACCTTTAGAAGTTGATTTGAATTTTTAGAACGCCAACATGAAAATCGAGAAGGGAGAAGGAAAAGGAAAAAAAAAAGGTCACACACACCAACTAAAAATAATTATACCACATGTGCCATCTGTACATGGAGGGGACGTCGAGACGCTTCTGTTGCTGCCCTGAAAGTAGGGTTTTGGCCATTGAATGGCACCACATGCGTCATCTTAACTCCACATGCATTGTTCATTCGCCTCTAGTTTTTTTTTTTTTAAATGTTTTATTTATGTAATTATCCTATTGCACCTATTGACACATGATAACTACAAAATAATCAAATGTAAAGGATAAAAGTACCCCTAAATCAAATGAAAAAGATTTTTAAAATTTATTTTTTAAAAGGGAAATTATGGTAGTGTTTGAAATTATAGTAGCAATTATTTTTTAAAGTGTTTTTTGCTTGAAAATGTATCAAAATAATTTTTTTATTTAAAAATTTATTTTGACATTAGCATATTAAAACGATTCAAAAACACTAAAAAAAATTAATTTGAAGAAAAAAAATTCAAAGTTTTTGAAAAATACGGCATAGCCGCAAAGACAAATAGACTCTCTATAAATCGTTGTTTAAAGCTGCAGTAGTTTTTACTTTTTAAAGTATTTCAAATTGTTTTTTACCTAAAAGAATATTAAATTAATAATTTTTCAGTACTTTTATATAGTTTTAATATAGTAATATTAAAAATAAAAAAAATAATTTTAATATATTTCAATTAAAAAACACTTATAAAAATACTCGTCACCATACTAACAAACACATACCAAGTCCTAAATTAAAAAAAAATAAAATCATCAACAATATACATGGCTACTCTTTTTTTATATGTCTTCAGTTAATGATTCCACATGCCAATTGAAATAATTAAAGAACAACCTTTTCTTTTATTAATTATTATTATTTTTATTATTATTTATCAACTGATTGATATTGTGAATTACATTGGATGTTGGTTGATGAATTTATTTTCAACATGACAAAGATCGCATGTTGTCGGTCATTCAAGTCACAGAGTCACATGTGGTGCTGAATTTCTCATTGTATTTGGATTATTTATATTAAAGCTAAGTCTGTCGATACATAATTTAACATATTATTATTATTATTATTATTATTATACTGAAATCAAACAGAGTATGTCGAACATGCAAAATTATTTAACCAATTCTTGACTTATGCTGAGATCATTAAGTACAGCTCGGTCTCTGTTATTCAACAAATTAATTGATAAATCCTCACAATTTCAAAGATTATGTATTTAATTCTTATATTTTCAATCCAATTTATAAGTACGGAAGAAAATAAATTTTAATTAGGAAATAAGGCTTTTTTAAAATAAAAATGACTAAATTGAGAAAAGTCAATGGTGATCGATGAAGTGATTATTTATTTTATTTAATTACCAATAGGGACTGATTAATTAGTTTCATCAAGCAACATAGACTAAGCTATAATTGACTAGATCTTATGCATTTCGAGGATGAAGGAGATAGATTACACGATGAGTAAAAGAAACCTCGTAATTAAAAAACAAATTCATAATTGCAGAAAAAGAAAACCATCATAACTTTAATTAGCTCTAATTAATTAAACTATATTTTAAAGCCACCAACGTACGGTGCTCATAATTCTCACAACTTTTCACTTTCAACGCCTCATTAAGGCCTCGTAACCACCATTTTAAAAGGAAAAACACCAATATTTTTTAAATTTGTTTTATTTCCAATTGGAAGAAATTAGTTTATAGATTTGACTGTTTAATTAACAGCACATAACTGTTTATTTTTTTTTCTAATAATATTATAATTGCAAAGTCATCATTGTTTTTTTTCTAATAATCATATTGATACAAAATATTGTTTCCACTCTATAAAGAAGACTTGTTGTTATATAAAATATAATAAACATTAATAAGATTTTGTATCTTCTTTTTATTATAAAAGAATTTTTTAGTGTATCGGTGTATTTATGGAAAATTTGTTTCCATGTGTAACAAATAAATATTTTTTAAAAAATGATTCTCACGCCTTTAATCCAAATATTTATACTGAAAATTGATTTAATATGATCATGTTAACTTAGAAAGTTTAAAACAACTCAGACTACTGGTAAAAAAACATAGTTTGATTAAAAAAATAAAAATAATATATTAAAAAAAAACAATTTGAGATAATAACATATTGGATCGATCCAGGTCAACCTAGGTTAAGCTTCTACATTCGCAACTTAGGTCATAAGACCATAATAGCCCTATAGAAAGTAAATAAAAAAAATATCATGAAGCCTAATTTTCAATTAACTCAATGTTGAAGGATGAAATAAAAAAAAAATAAAAAATCACCTAAAAATAACTCGAGTTAACTCAAGTTAATCTACCAAATTCACAACCTAGATCGTGAAATTATGATAACCCCATAAGAAGCAAATAAAAAAAATATAAAAACCAATTCCAATTAACAAAATATTGAAAGATATAATTGAAAAAAAAATCAATAAAAAAAACACAAAAAATAACTTTGGTCATGAGACCAAGATAAACCTCATTAAAAGTAAATAAAAAAAATTATAAAACATAATTCTCATTCAAATTGATTTTAAAGGATGAAATTGAAAAAATCAATTAAAAAAAGACACAAAAATAATTAAATCAACTTAGATTAATCCGTCAACCCTTGACATGGGTTATGAGACAATGATAACCTCAAGGTTCTAAGAGAGTACATGATTACCTTAAAGAGATAGAGGTAGCTATAATTTGAGAAAATATAAAAGATGATAGGGTTGCTATTATGACAAGATTTTTGAATTGTTTGAATCTAGAGATTGCAAATGTTATGAAATTATAGAACAATATAGAATTAGATGATATGATATATATGACTACAAAGGTAAAACAAAACTAAAAAGAAAAGGGCATTCAAAGTTAAGTTAAAATTGTAGTTCGTTTTTTTTTTATGAAGACCAAATTGAAAGCAGAATGACAAGGCTACTCAAAACAGAAATCTGAAACACCTAATAGCAAGAAAGAAGTCTCCATCAATATTAAAGGTAAATTTAAATCTCAACCACCTTACAATTATAATATTAAATATTTTCATTGTTAACACATAACTTTTTAGTATCTAAACAAAAGAGATATGATCTTGCATGATCATGGGGATGTGGAAAACAAAAGTGATGATGATGATGATGAAAAGATGTCACTGCTTAAAGATGTTAGTGATGAAGAAGCAAGGATGAGTCATTTAGAGTTAGTTATGCATTGAGTGTTCAAGTCAAAGAGAATGAGTTAAAGCAGCAAAGGAAAATTATTTTCCATATTAGATGCCATATCAATAATAAGATATATAGTATAATCATTGATGTGGAATTCTCTCGTATATTGTTTTCCAATAACTTTTCTTCTCTCTCAAACTCAAAAACTGAAATGTAAATAAAATGAAGTTTTTGGATTAAAACATTTAATCACCAAACTAAAAGAAGGAAAATTTTAAAATATCTTATTGGGAAATTTACCAAAAAAGCATAAACACCATAATGTCTTTTATATATATATAAAAAAAAGGCTCCCAGTTTTTCTTTGTTTCAATTTTGATCCCCTCAATGTCATGATTGTTTTTCATAAAATCGAGTACTAACCCAATGTAGGATTTTTTTTTCAAGACCATAATAAAAAGTAAATAGGAATAAATTATCAACCTCAAATCCCAAACAACACAATATTGAATGATAAAAAAAATTATGACCTAAAAAAGAGGACATAAATTGACACCATAGGTTTTTTTTTTAAATAAAACGGCTACCATTTTTTCTTTGTTTTAAACTTGGTGCCCTCATTTTCAATCTCTTATGAACAATAACATCAAATTCCTTTTTGTAAAATCGAGCACCAATTCGATGTTAAGATATTTTTTAAGAACATAATAACCATATAGAAGGCAATTTAAAACAAATTATCAACTCCAAACCCCGATCAAAACAATATTGAATGATAAAACTGATTAAAAAAATTGATGACCAAAGAAAGAAAGGACTAAGACTTTGTGAATCCAAAATATCTCACCTCTTACTAAACCTTTTTATTTTTAAATTTTTATTTAATGTAATTATAGTTTTAATAGACTACAAAGGTAAACCCATCATAAGAGTTTACTAAATAGATGGCTTGCGCTACCCTGCAAGCTTGGTCAGATTTTTCCTAACATAAAAAAAGAATGTCAAGGTGATGATAACAATTTTAAAGGAGTAAGAAAAATCTAGGACCAGAATTACTGACTTGAATACGTTCAATAATTTCAGTTAATTTAATAATGTGATTAAATAAAGCGCAAATGACCAATTGAAAAAATAAATGTTTGCCAATATTATAATAAGATTCCTTTAAAATATTCTAAAAGGTCTCAATGATCTTATTTGATAGCAAAAAAAAAAAAAAAAAAACTAAATGAGAATGGTATAACCTTATAAAGAGAAAAAAAATGAAGCTTAATTACAGTAAATCAAACATTGAATGATGAACTGATTTTAAAAGAGGACAAAAAAACATGGCTGGATCAGTCAACATGCCAAATCCTTGGTTTGGTCCTGAAATCGAGATAAATCAATACAAAATAAATAGAATAAAACAATGGAGCTCAACTCTCAATAAAAAAAAATGATGAAAGGAAAAACTAAAAAAATCAAGTAAAAAAAATTGAGTCAACATAGGTTAATTCGACTAATTCGTGATCCAGGATATGAGATCATGATAAGCCTAAAGAAAGGAAATCAAGAAAAATCATGAAGCTCAAGGCCCAATAACCTTATGTCGAATGATGAAATTAAAAAAGAAAATCAATTTAAAAAGAGACCTAAAAAAAGATCAAAGTTAAATCATGCTAACCTAAATGATGAAACTGAGATTATCTCATAGAAGAAAAACAAGAAAAAATCATAATGCAAGATTTCTAATCATAAAAAATTAAAAATAAAATAAATAGAAATTAAAAGAATAATGACAAAGTTGGATAAAAATAAAATAAAATAAAATGTTACGGGAGGAATTGAAAAAAAAAACTAAATCAAGAAAATGATAAAAAAAAAAAGCAATCAAAAGAATGAAGACCAAATTGGATACAAAAATGAAATAAAATATTGAGGGATGAAATTGAAAGAAAACTCAAGAAAATGATAAAAAAAAATAGCAATCAAAAGAATAAGAACCAAATTCGATACAAAAATTAAATGAAATAAAATGTTTAGGGATAAAATTGAAAAAAAAATTAACATAAAAAAGCATTAAAGGCAAAACAAATAACAACAAAAGGAATGAGAATCAAAATTAATACGAATAAAATCTAGAGGACACATTTAATTTTTGAAAGGCTGGCATAAAATTCAAGGTGATGAGATAAAAAGAAAAGAAAAGAAAAAAACTCACATGGAGCCTAATAAACGCTCCTCTATGTTCATGTATGTATATTCAAGGTGAGGAGAGAAAAAAACAACAAGGAAAAGAAAAGAAAAAACTCATTGGAGTCCAATAGTTGCTCCTCTATGTATATGTATTTTCAAAACGAGGAGAGAAAAAACAAGAAGGAAAAGGAAAAAAAAACTCATTGAAGTCCAATAAATGCTCCTTTGTGTACACGAATCTAGCCACTATTAAGAGGATGACATAATACTTATCAATGTTGTTACGGAAGGTGGAGTTACACGTATTGATAACTAAAAAGCTATGATGAAATTACAAAGAAGTTCTTGTACATCAATTTTAATTTCTTACATTTAAAAGTAGTGTAATCAAACTATGCTAACAAAACATAAAAAGACCGAAACACTCATGAATCTCAATTTGAATTTTATTTTTTTTGCTTTAAGGACATTAAAATCATTTTAAGGTGTTAAAAAAATATATACATATTATTTGTTCCTAATAAATTTAGTAATGTATAATGAATCTCTCATAACAAAAATTATATTACCCAATAACAAGTTTTATTAGTTTTTTTAAAAGATTATTTTACTATTGGAAATTTTTGGGTGGTCCACAATGAATCCTTTATGTCTTTTAGCTTTTGTTTTAATTGTAATTTAATTAAATATGTATTAGCTCATAAAACAATCGGGCTTTATCCGTGAATGTACTGGTGAAGCCTTTTAAATACGAACAAAGATGAAATAGACAAAGGAATCGGAGAATAGTGTGAAAGGAGGGAGGGCCCTTACGTTCTGCCTTCCCATCATGAAATTATGAGGTGACAGAGATACCATTATGCACCCAACATTCATACCCTCTCCTTCTCCGTATTTCTGATTTATTTGGAATCATATAGTAAGAGTAGGCAGGCCATATATATGGTAGGAAAGGAGCTAGCCCCATTGTGAGAAAATATAAATAAAATATTTATTATTTATTTATTTATTAATTAGCATTCATGGGTTCTTGGCTTTTTTCTTTCTTCTTTGGCCAGGTTCATGAGCATATAGTGCCATTAAGTGGTAATGAAAACTTTTACAGAGATATTTATACTTGGTCGTAAATTGTTGGGACAAGCTCATTAAATGTTGCTTCTATTAATTCGAATCTTTTCTATTTATTTATTTATTCACAATAAAAGATTGAGAACCATAACATCAATGATTAATGGATTTGAATATTTATTTATTTCTCAAGATCATTTGTAAAAATAATTAACCATTTTTAGAAATTTAGAAAGGTTTAAACCTCTTAATTAGGCACTTAATTGCAACTTGGATATTTCCGGGCTTTTATTAGTTTTTTATATTTTACTTTTTATTGTCTCCCATGTACGCTCGTTCCTCACTTACAATTGACAAATACTTTTTTTTTTATTCGTGTTATGTTTTTCTTTTAATTTTTATCATCATCTATAAAATAATAATAAAAATAATACAAGGAGAGTTGATGTTTCTTACACGCAACTCTAACACAATCATCAACTTAAAATTTATTGATCTTTAAACTTACATAAATTTATATTATTTTATATTTAATTTTTATTAAATAAAATAAAAATAATGAGATTTAAATTGACCGCTTAGCTAATAAAGTTCTAATAACATATTAAAAAACCATCTAAATTCAATAGTTTAAATTTTTAAGTAAAGTTTAAAGAATAATTGATCTTGAACCTTATAAATTTGAGTCAAACTCTCAAACCCGGAATCCATTAAATTCTCGATCCAAATTATATTGAGAAACTCAACAATGAAAAATTAAATGTTAGGAGATGAAATTTATTAATTTAATTTAATTTAAAAATAAAATTTCTTTTAAAAAACTATATTTAACAAAAAAAAAACCGGTGTAATTACTATATAAAAAAAATTCACCAACTTAGTATAAAATTATAAAAAAATTATAAATTTCACCAGCACGCTCAGAGCGAAACGCAGTGTCTGGTATGCCCAGCTTAGTATTTGAGCGCTGATTCTTTCCAAGACTCCTCTGCTAATAGTATATATTGTTCATAACGTGTCTTTCAGGTGCTAATTATTGTCTCTTTTTTTTTTTTTGGTGTTATGTTTTTCTTTTAATTTTCATTATCATCTATAAAATAATAATAAAATGGGTATAATGAGAGTTGATGTTTCTTACATTTAACTATAATATATCTCTTAACTAAAAGTATTTTGGGTTTGAAATTTATATAAAATTACACTGTTTTGTATTTAATTTTTATTAAATAAAATGAAGGTGGTGAAATTCGAATTAAATGTTTAGTCAACAAGCTTCTGATACCATATTAAAAAATTATTTAAATTCAATATTTTAAATTTTTAGATGAGATTCAAATAATAGTTTTATATTACTTTCTAATATATAGGATACTATTTTTTCTAAGTCATATATTATGATAATTTTCAATTAATTATCTTTTTCAATCTTTCTCTTAAAAAGTGATTAAACACCTTCAAATTATATAAAAAAATTGATATCATCATATTATAAAAAAGGAATAATATAAAGAAATAATAGGGTAAGACAGTGAGATAGAAAAAAATATACCTGTTAAAATTGCAGCTAGAATGAGGGTGGAGAGGTTGACAGACTTCTTTTTTTTATTATTTTATTTTTATTTTTGCTATTACCTCTCCTTTAAACAATGCCGGCCGGCCCTCTAGCTTTTAAATTTTTTTTTTTCAACATTATCTTGGAGCAAATCTGATCGTGTTTCTATGATCCTCTTTTGTACTGTCACTTCCTCATATTCATATTAGTCTAGTCTATTTATCCTCTATACAATAATAGTAAAATGGATATGGTGAGATCTGATGCCTTCAACACTTGGCATTGTGATGCTGACTGATTTTTTTTATTTTAATATTTTCTATTATCAAATAGGAAAATTTATAGTATTATTAACTAGTTACATGCCCCGCGTAACTTTCAAATATAATTCTCTTTCGAGGAGTGGAATGGAATTGAGCATTTACTTGTGCATATACCTTGTGAATACACGCTTGGGTATGATTGGTTGTTGCACCAAGAAATACTCTTCTAAGAGATAAGTTTATTCTATTTTTTATTTATTGCATATATATCATAAAAACTTTTATTTTGAATCAAATTCTAAGTAAAATAAGTGGTCTTATTTGAAAAATTGAAAATAACTTTTAAATAATTAAGTTAATAGATTATAGTATTGAAATGGAGGGTACTTGAGTTTGAAAATTCTCGAGTGACCAAATCCTTTAATTAGATTTTGTTTAGTCATAATGTCTGAATTTAACTATGTATCTTTGAATAGTGTTTCAATTATTGTCAACTATGTAAATGCAGCAGCTAGTTTTAAGGAATTTTAGTTAAAAAGAGGTTCTTTAGAGAAGATTAGGGTGCGACTCTCAATTAATACAGACAGTTAAAAACTTTAATTTTTTATTTTAAGCGGTACATTTTTAATATGAATTAGATGCGTCGAGTTTTTATTAATTTTATATTTTCAAATTTGATGAATATTAATGGAGGCTAAATTAAATGTTCATGTGTGAAGCGTAGAAGCAAAATGTTCCTCAAACTAGATATATGTTGTGATGATGCATCTTTTTTTAAAAAATTTGTTAAGAAATACTTGTGTTGATTTGCATATAGAGAACCCTATGTTCTTTACGAGACCATGTTAGAAAGATTTGTTAGCTCAACATCTAGTTCTAACATCAAACAAGAAGTTGTTGATGATAATAGTAATTGTTATAGGAGTATGGTGATGGATGAAATGTGAATAAATCATGGTTATTCATGTAAATATTCACGTGTAGATGAAGAACCAAATATAGATACAACTAGGTTTTTCGATCTTGTAAAAGATTTTGATTAACCATTATGAGATGGGTACACAAATCATAATAAATTATTGGTCATTACATGAGTGTTTACCATAAAGTCATATTATGATATGAGAGAAATTGATTATGATAGCATAATCGAATGAACAAAAAGTGTTTTATCTGAAGGGAATAGGTTAAAAAAGAATTTATATACTGCAAAATCCATGATGAAACTCTTTAGTCAAGGATACTAAAAAATTGATATGTGTCTAAATTTTGCATGTTGTACTATGGTGAAGATGTAAATTTAACCGAGTGCAAAACTTGTTGGCATGCTTGGTATAAACCCAATATAGGTAATGGAAGGACACTTGTGACATACAAAAAAATGAGATACTTTTCATTCACTCCTAGGCTGCAAATATTATTTATGTCTTCAAAGACAGCCAAGCCTCTGATATGACATCATTGTTATTATGTCTTCAAAGAGAATTGAACTCATGACATGACATCATTCTTATTATATGAAGGATGGAGTAATGATACATTCTTATGATGATGAAGCTTGGAAGCAGCTTAATAGGGAACATAATCAGAGTTTAATGGAACCACACAACATGCGTCGTGATTTGTTTATAGATGAGTTTAATCCATTTGGGTTATTTACTGCACCCTATTCTTTTTGGACAATAATACTAAAAGTTCACAACTTGTCCCTGAGAATGTGTATGAGGCTAAAATTCATGTTCTTATCCACAATAATACCTGATTCTTACAGTTCATGTAGGAATATAGATGTTTGTCTTCAATCTTTAATTAATGAGTTGAGACAGTTCATCTAGAGATTTCACATATGATGTCTTAAAGAAATAAAATTTTTAAATAAAAACAACTTTAATGTGAACTATAAATGATTTTCTTGTGTATAAGATGATTTCGGGATGGAGCATATTTGAGAAATTAGCTTGTCCATATTGTATAGAAAACAATAAGGCTTTCATCTTAAATAACAGTGATAAAACTTCTTCTTTTATTTTTAAAATTTCAACTAGAAGTTCTTGCCAAGTCATCATCGATACAAAAAAAACATAAATGACTTCTTGAAAGGTAAAACTGAAAGGGATGTTCCACCATCGGTACTGTTGTGTGAAAAATTGTATGATGTAGTATTGAGGCAAAGTATGAATGCAAAAAAAAAAAAAAAAAAAGCTGGAGGAGCTCATGGCAAAGTATGAAGCATACTTTTCCAATCATAACCTTCCCCCTTGCAGACCTCCATTAGATTTTCCTCGCCCTCCACCCCCACCTACAACTGGAGCTTGCGAATGATTTTTACATTTTATAAAATTTGTTTTTCAATTTAAATTAGTTATTTGATGTTGTTTAATTGAATTGTGAAATTGTTTTATATCATTTTTTTTAAAAAAACATACAATTTGTTTAAATACTGATGAAATTTATGTCGATAAATTTTCAAACTTTTTATTGGAGAATTACAGAGAGTTATTAATTGTTTTGATCCATCCCGATAAAATCACTTACATATATATTTCGGTGTTTTGTTGGAAAACTGTCGGTGACATAAACAGATTCTCTACAAAAGTATCTGCCAAAATTTCTTTGGTAATATTCACCAACAAATTTGATGATAGATATTGGTCGGTCTCTTTTTTAAAGACTGACAACAATAATTTATCGGTATAAAAAGCATTGATGAAATTACCAACAGATATGACATTAATGACAAGATATTTATTGTCTACACGTTTTTATTGGTAAATCCGTCGATGATTTTATATCGACATAATTAGTGTGTTTACACAAACAGAATATTTCATCGGTGTTTTGAGATTTTTTGGTTGTGATTAAGTGAAATCCTTATAATTTTTCAAACATCACATGAATAGTTAGGCTTAAAGGATGTATTGATATCTTTAATTAGTTGTAAGAATATATATTATTCGTATGCATATATTGCATATATAGTGGTACTTCACAATTTTCAAATTTTTTTTATATAATTGGTGAAAGTTTTGCTTGAGAATAAACAAAAAAGAATGGTGTTATAAAGGATGAGGAAACAACTAACAAATGGGTTTGTTTTGATAAATCAAAATTGATTCTTTGAGAGTTTTGCTTATGTAACATTTACATTAAAAAGCAAGAAGACTAGTAGTTTCAGTAAGGATCACATGCAATGGCACATGACAAAAGGCTACTACTTGAACGAGATTTAGGGTTCATGTAGATGCTTATGATCAAGATACATTAACTGAAAAGGGTTTTACTTTTTAAGCTTCCTTAACCCAATTGCATTGCATAAGTTCTCATATACTTTTTATTTAAAGATTACAATGTTTTTAATTAATATATATCCAAATCAAGTACTTATTTTTAATAAAACAATTCAAATCTAGTAATTTAAAATCTTATATTTTTAATCTTCACTTGAGTTTGAGATTTAAATTGAGTTATATAGAAGATGCAAGTACATACCACACAAGCACCAAAATTGCCAACAGATTCAAGTTAATTGCCTGTGGATTGATTTGCACGATAAATTCACTTTTGATTTCTCTTTTCTACTATGAACATGACTTCAGTTTCATTGCGAGAGAGAAAGAAACATTGTTTTTCCCCTCCAGTAGCCTTTTGTTGGTCAAGACCGAAAGTTCCCTCTTCACTCCATCATCTTCACTTTTTTTTTTATTAACCTAATTAATCAATACATATAATTGTTTCTAGGGATCGGGCAGGTCCAAGAAAATAAGGTTAATGACTATACTAGCTTGGCCCCATCTTAACTCTATATATATTTCCTGCGGCTACTTTGTTCACGATGCAAACAGGAAATATAATAATGAGAATGAAAAGCAAAGCTGCTTAGCTTAATTATAGTATAATACATAGTTTATTGTGTTGGAAGGAATGGGGGGATGATGGGAGTAGGATTCTCAAACACATGCAGCATCGCAAGTGAATGTCCTTTGCAATCATCTTCCCCAATTGTGTGTTCTTGATCCCGAATCTTTTATTCATACACTTTGTTTAACACTAATGACTAGATTAATCTACTTTCTTTTGTTTTATAGCAGTCCTTCCCTTCTTTTATAAGCATAATTAATCGACCTACGAGCACTGACCCATCAAGGAAGATCTCTCTCTCTCTCTCTCTCTCTAAAAATATTGACATTATTAAGCTTTGTATATATTCATGGCTTGGTGATTTTTTTAAGTGCATACATATGTGTATTTGTTTAATTTCTAGTTGTATGCTATATAAGGTTCCTTTTATCTTCATTATACTAATCCATATACAGATAAAGTTGATATGCGTGGTGAGGTGGTGAAATTATGGTAGGGCATTGAGGCGGGTCCCAAACTTTCCCCCGGCAGCCACCAAACAGGAGGCCACATCTCTTGTGTTGGAGTTTCCCCTTTACTTAGATTCTTTTGTCACCGAGAGATGCTTCCATGCTCCTTCCATGCATCATGTTACATTGCACAATATCATCCCCACCATTCCTTGAGGTGCTTGAATCTCGTGCCCAGAGTAGCTCCTGCATTCGATGGCTAAGATCAATGGATCATGGTGGTTTGATTTTATGGCAACATGCAAGGGATCATTCCAAATGGGCCAAGATTGGGACTAGAAAAGGCCTAGATCTAGGGGCCCAATGACATGGTATATTCTTGTGTATAGTGGTACGTGTCATGCAATGATGTTATGCACCCTCCATGCCGTTTGTATTAATTCAAAGTACTTTTGCCCTTTTTAGAGCTATTATGCTACGTAGAGTTATAAGCACTTGAATTAATCATGTATTAGGAACGATCAACTTCAATCGTACGTATGTAGTACATGCAAGAGTATGGATTACACATGTATTTGGGTGTTTAAGAGGGGGTGATAGCTGTTTTTTAAAGTGATTTTCACTCAGAAATGTATTAAAATAATTTTTTTTATTTTTAAAAAATTATTTTTGATATCAGTACATCAAAACGATTTAAAAATACAAAAAAATATTAATTTAAAATAAAAATAAATTAAAAAATTTAATATTTTTTAAAATACTTTTAAAATATAAAAACAAAACTAGTTCTAGCCTTCAATTATTCAAATTGGACCATACGTATCACTACTTTGGGACCATACAAAATGTATTTAATTTGTCTAACACCAGCTGAGGCGAGATGGAAACGACAAGTCTCTAATGGGCTAATAAAAAATCATATTAATATTTGAAGGACAGCTTGGTTTTGGAAATTAACTTAATTAGATATGGTTTCTGCTTTCGGAGCTAGTATAATAACTAATCACTAGCTAGTATAAGTAGAGGATTTTAAAATTAGGCGAGCAAGAATCCAAAAGAATACAGAGAAAGTTCTTCTTGCTTGTTCTAATTTGACAAATCTCTAGTTTATATATTCAAGCATGCAATTAAGATCTTCTTTTTTCTTTTTAAATGTATTACTTTCGATTGATAGTGATTAATCTTCCTTTTACTCGAAAACATACCGTTAAAACACTTAGATTTGATCAAAATTAATGATTTTATTTTTACTCCAATTTGGTATAGTAAAATTTCTTTTATCATGGTTTTTTTTCCATTTTAGTTTAGAAATCTCTAGAATAACTCTATAATTATTTATTACTGACTTTTCTTCACTTCAAAATGGATCTAGAACTAGTATAAATCAATCGAGTTGTTTAACTTATATTTTAGTCGATTGCATAAAACAATATATAATATTAAAATTTTTATATGAAAATATTATTGGGAAAAAATTGAAACGAACATGCAATTAAAATTTGAAATACATACATATGAATATCTCAATCCATCATAATTATTCAACAAATTAAAAATAAATGTTCTTAATTCAAGTAACAATTTTATATTAATTAGAATAAAGTTTTGAGTTCTAGTTATATTTTTACCGATCGAACTATACTAATTTTAATGTACAACGATCACAAAATAGTATAAGTTCATTAATTTAACATGAAAATTTTAAAGAAATATTTTATGTTAATTAGTGTTTTTTTTTTATAAACTTTTATATAAAAAAATAATACTTATTTAACAGTATGATCAATCTTATCTATATTTTATTAAAGTATAATATAAATAATAGCTTAAACTTTTAATCAATAACTTCTGATTGTTTAACCAAAGAGCTTACAAGTCTAAATCTTACCCTTCCTCTTCTAATAAAAAGTAATTAATAACACAAGCATATAATAATGAAAGATTTTATATATTAGTATGGATTAATTTCATATTTAAGCTCAAACATAGGCCAATGATCCCAATTAATTAAAGATAACCATCTTGCTTAGAGATACAAGTTTCTATCTGACTAATCTACCCATGAGGGTGACTGATCATCCTCAACTTCACCTTTTTAAAAAAGCTGCTCCAGTTTCAGATCCATAATTAACCAGAGTTACTGAAGGTCTTACGAAAGGGCACTTTGGTCAATGGAGAATCTTCAAGTCCCCTCAAGTTACGAAAGGAAGAGAGAGAATAGTAGGGGTCGCAGTAGAAGAAGATATAAAATGGTGACAAAAATAGGTAGCTTGCGTGTATTTAGAGGGAGATGTCCTCCTCCTAGCCTTTGTATATATGCATGCAAATTTTTTACTGTTTGTGAAGCCAAATAATTACAAGACTTTGGTTGTTTCTTTGTGGGGATGTTTTTTTTTTTTTTTTTTTTCCTTTCTGGCCCATATTTCTGGTTGTGGGATCAAGTTTCGATCAATGTGATTGGCTCTCTGTCTCTGTCTCTCTCTCTCTCCCTTCCCCTCTCTCTCTTTCTCTCCCTTGTTTTCTTTTTAAGAAGAAGACTCTACGAACATACCTGGCGAAGATGAGTGTTGCAGCAAAGGAAAGAAAGGAAAGAAAGAAAGCTGATAGAAAGCTGAGATAATAAAGAAAGCTGATAATAACCGAAAGAAAACCAAAGTAAATATAGCTTTTCTTCTCCTCCTTCCTCCTCCTCTACTACTCCTTCTATAGCTTAGCTTAGCTACCTCTATAGCTCTCTTATTTCTTCTCTCTCTCCCCCACACATCCATAGCACTTGAAAAATACACTCTAGAGAGAGAGAGAGAGAGAGAGAGAGAGAGAGAGAGAGGGGATTGTTTCTCTGCTTCTTTATAATCACACGCAAGATAGAATCAACAAGAATTCATCCATGTTAGCCAATAGCTCTCCCTCTTCACTTCCGTCTAATCCTGAGCCATTTTTTTGCTTGGAAAATGGAAATAGCAATAACAAGAGGAAAAGAAGACCAGCGGGAACACCAGGTAATTTGTTATATGCATATATATATTCTTGAATTCTTGTCCAGTGTTTCTAGGTACATGTATAAACATATTCATCGGTTTGTTTTGGTGTGCATAGATCCAGATGCAGAAGTGGTTTCTTTATCGCCAAAAACACTATTGGAATCCGATCGTTACGTTTGTGAGATCTGCAACCAAGGGTTTCAAAGAGACCAAAACCTTCAGATGCATAGAAGAAGGCATAAGGTCCCATGGAAGTTACTAAAGAGAGAGACCCCAGTTGTAAGGAAACGTGTATTCGTATGTCCAGAGCCTAGTTGCTTGCACCATGACCCTTGTCACGCGCTTGGTGATCTTGTTGGTATAAAGAAACATTTTCGAAGAAAACATAGCAATCACAAACAATGGGTTTGTGAAAAATGCTCTAAGGGTTATGCTGTTCAATCTGATTACAAAGCTCATCTCAAAACCTGTGGCACCCGTGGACATTCTTGTGATTGCGGCCGTGTTTTTTCCAGGTTAATTATTTAATAATATTTATTATAGATCCATCCATGTTAACTTTCTCAGGTTGCTGTTCTTTTTTTCCATCGATATTTTTATTTCTAGATATGTTTTTTCCTTCCTAGAGGATGGTGCTCTTCTTTTTGATTGATGGAACCTTAATTAATCCAAGTTTATAAGTAGTACTGCCATTTATTGACAGTTGTTGAGCACGGTTCCCAAAGATCAGTTGTTGAAGGTGGTTTTCTTCCCTCAAATTCCTTCCATCGACTGCTCAAGACCCAAAAACAGTTTTTATTTATTTATTTATTATTGGTTGTTCAATCTCTTGTAAGTTGTATCTATTCTGGTAAATGATTAGCTTAAAGTTGTGATAAACATGGTTTTATCCAAATATTTAATTAATATTTTCTTCCACTAAGTCAATTGCATTTCAAAAGCATTAGTTAATTATCACTCCTTCAATTCTTTTTACTTTTTGTTTAATGCACTTATTACTTGATCTCTTCCTTTCGTCAACAAGGACCCTTTTTCAGTATCTTCTTACCACAACGTACGAGCATGACATCTGGTCCAATTTCATCAATTGGTATTCAATATAGTTATTATTCTGTATTTCTTTATAGGTGCTAAAAGGGTTTTTTTTTTTTTTTTTTCGTGTTTAGAGTTGAGAGTTTTATTGAACACCAAGATAGCTGCAATATGGGGCGACTCCGATCAGAATCACAGTCGCTACAACCGGCTGCATGCTTGTCTAGAACTGCTTCAAGTCCAAGTCCTTCTAGTGATAACAATTTTAGTACAGCTCCTTGGCCTCCTTTGATTATATCAAGGCCAACAACAACGAGTGATCATGCCATGTTCTTTAGCCCTACTACGGCTACCGATGTTGTGGATAAAACAGATTCTTCAAAAAGTGCTGCACACTACCAGAATTTGGAGCTTCAGCTTTCGACCACATCAAGAAATCCCCCTGAGGTCTCAGTTTCTCCTAAGAGAGATGATAATCATTCCACTCAGTTGCAGCTCTCAATTGGGTCAAGTGATGTTAGTGACAGAAATGAATCAAACATCACTTACACAAACAAAGATCATGCTGGCAAAAGCTTTCCTAGAGAGAGCAATAACAGTCCAAAACCTGAATTGGGTGCTTCAAGGCTTAAAGAACAGGCACGAGAGCAGTTGAGGATGGCCATGGCAGAGAAGATTTATGCTGAAGAAGCAAGACAACAAGCGAAAAGACAGATTGAACTGGCAGAGCAAGAATTCGCCAATGCTAAGAGAATTAGGCAACAAGCTCAAGCTGAACTAGGCAAAGCACAAGCTTTGAGACAGCATGCAATAAAGCAAATCAACTCCACTATTCTACAAATCACTTGTCATGCTTGCAAACAGAAGTTCCATGCAAGAGCAACAACAGATGAAAACTCTTTGGTATTCAGTTACATGTCATCATCTATAACAGAAGGCGAAGTAGAGCACAATAATGGGATTGGTCTCGCAAAAACTTCTAACAGATGAAATACTTAATCCTCCTATCTAGCTATGTATTTGTTTCTTCATTATTAACCCCATCCGCCTCTCTCTCTTTCTTATAATTTTTTTCTTCTATCTATTGATCATTATACCAAGTGAGTGTTGTGATTATAATCTCAAGTGGATTAGTGAAGTGTTGTAATATCAATCAGTATGTGTGAAGTTATTATTTGTTCGTTAATTTTGGTAATTAATGGAAATTATGATAATGGGTTTTCAATTTTCTGATTCAAATTTGTGGACCTGTTCCTCTCTTGCTATATGGAGTTTTTTATATATATATATATAAAGAAATTGCTAAATATGAGTTGTTCATTAGGTTTCCTACTCTGAAACTATTTCATTGAATAAGCTCAGAGACAATCATAACTCCTTTCCTTCAAACTTTTGGTAGTTTTGGATTTTCTATTTGGACTATGTGGATATGTTTGCATGCCTAAGTCAGAAAATGAAGGTGACCCTTCCCACACCATTAATATAGGCTAAAGTACTGCTGACCAATATTTATAGCCCATAAAAATTTCAAAAAAATTATCAACACAAAACAACGAGAGTGAGAGGAATCAGATAGTCCTTTTGATCCTGATCTTCTGGTCTTCTCATATAAATGTAAATGTAAGAACGCCATGTTTTTCAGTGCCACAGTTGTAAGGCTTAATGACAGGCTCACTCGTCCCTCTCAAGGTCTCCAAAGACATAGACACAAACAAACTCCATTCACAAACAATATTTTCTCTCTCTCTCCCTGCATAAGAATCAGAGCCCCATTGGGGGCCAGTGGGGCACAGATTTAAGAAGAGCTAAGCAAAGCATCTTTCCATTTATGCAGAGACATTCAAAGCTTTTTTTTTTTTTTTTTTTGAGCTGAATGTTAAATTTCTTGGTGTTAAGACACTCTTTCTGGTTCATGTTTTCTTTCATAACTTCAGCCAAACAAAAAGGCAAAGGGATGACCTTTAACTGAGCTTTTCAAAAGACATATACTTTTCCCTTTTAAAAGAAATTTATTTTGCTTTTTGCCGTGGGAGCATGTGCTGCATTTTTCTTTCTCTTTCTTTTCTTTTTTTTTTTTTTATAAAAAAACAACCCAATATTATTGCCTTAATTCCATTCTACAACTTCCATCTAAATCAATCTCTTTATTTATTTATTTTCTTTCCCCCTTTTAATTGGCATCAACTTAATAATACCCATAGTTGAGTACTTTAGGGCAAGTTCGAGGTTAATTGCTTTCTGATAAGGTTGGCTTATTTTCGAATATTATTGTCTTATTGTTTTTGCAGAAGTAATTGCAGAATCATATAGTTCAGAACTTTAGTCAAGTTTAATTATTTCATCAGTGAAAAAGGAAGCTCGTGCTTATATATTATTATACCTTACCAGTCAAAGTTCATGAGATAGTGGCTCTGTGACTCAAGATTTTGTTACATTCATTCTCTCTGATATATCACAACTGGCTGGCCAACCACAGAAATCATTTCACGGAGGTTGTAGCTAGTATCTAATGGGTTTTGCAGCTTTGTGTATAATATGCCCTTCAAGTCAAAAGTGAGGTCATGTTGAGGTAAGTATTTGGTGGGCTATTCTCATCTCTTCCTTCCAATAATATAGGGCATAAATGGTGGCGATAATTTTGTGAAGACATTCGAGCCAGTTTCAAAAACAAAACGCTTTTCCCAGATTTGAAATCCAATACTAAATGCACAAGAATATTGATCATGAGAAAGGAGAAAGAGTTGGCTTCAAAAATAATTTAAAGAGTTCCATTTTGTCATTTTCTTTACTATATATTCAAAGAAAAAATGATTATTAATTAAGCATTTAATCTAAAATTTAGAATTATACATTGGTTAAGTTTTATTTTTAAAAAAAGAAAAATGCCTCTTGAAGAACCCAATTTTCAACCCACTTTCTCTAAAGCCTTTTCCCTTGAAACAAAACAAAATGATTATATACCCACCTGATCTTCCTAATAAAAGAGAAAAAAAATGACAAGCTTCGAGCATATGAGATAATTACTCTGCTGAATATCTATAATTCCATAAAGAATTCGTGGCATTCATTGATCACAAAAGATTAATATTTTTAACCTGTTTATGTTATTATATTCTAAATATATAATAAATATAACTACTTAACAAAAACAATAATCTATAGAGTTTCAATCTGCTATCCAATAATAACCATGTGGTTTATGGTATGCTATCCTGGGGACCTCTCTACACTTGGATTTTTTATAAATATGCCAGATGATATTGAAAAAACTGAGAAAAAGAAGAAGCTAAATACAGTAGGTGGTCAGGTTTATGGTATCACAGGTTCATTTTCTTGTGGTGCCAAAACCTGCATGGTATGGATGACTTTTCTCTGCTTCTGTAAAAGCGAAAAGAAAGCGAAAACAATGTGTAGGGTTTATAAAGCGAAATACGAGATAACTTTGCAGGAGCTTACCTTCTTACCTTCATGTCTGTAAGGACCTCATCTTTTCATGGAATCATCAAACCCTAAGCCAACCAACATTTTCATCCTTTGTTATTATTAAAAGGACCCTATATGCTGGTGGGACTTGTCTTTTTTCATATCTTCCGAGCATACTCGTCAGAAGTTCCAGGCTTTAATTTGGAACAGATAGGGACAGTAATTAAAACCCTACAGAAATCTCTAAACATCAAGCTCAATTCATAATGTCAGATTTGAAAATCAATTATTACCCAATTGTCTACAAGAAAAAGAGAATAGTTTTTTTTTATTCGATAATAAAAGATATATATTCTCATAATAGCTTGTGTTAAATTTTAGAATCCACAATTAATAATTGAATACTTATTTAAGAAAGATAAAATTATATTAGAAAATTCTGATCAATGTGATTTATTGAACCAAAAACCGAAGGTATATTGTTAGAACGCCACAAAAATAATATATTTGATTAGTTCTTAAAGTTTAATAAGAAACCTAAAAAAAAAAAAAGCATTTATTCTATTCAATTCTTAATTATGGTTAAAAAAAAACATGCTTTTCAACTATTTATATAATATAGCTTACAAAATAAACCCTAACTATCTAATGATTTTAAATTAAATCCATATAACTAAATGATTCAAGTACAAAACTAAATAAGAATAGAGTACATAAGGTCCAATCCACATGTGTGATACATATTAAACAACCTTATATATATTTTGCTTGGATCATACTGATCAAGGTTTTTTTTTTTTGAACTCAACTTCATGATTGACTCCATCTTGGAAGAAATTCTTAAGTTTGCTCGGCTCAAATATCATGAATCCACTACAAAAAAAATGGCAAATACAAACGGAAAAATTTTCATCGGTAGATTGCGGTAAACTTTATTAAAGAAATAGTTCCTTGTTATGTCCATCGGTATAAACCGATGGAAAATTTATGTTGGTGTATACCAATGTAATTACAGTTATAAAATAATAAATTAAAAAAAAAAACAAAAAGATACAATGACATGTTATTTTTACATATGAAAATACCGACGGAATAAACTCGTCAGAAATATTCATTTGTGAATCCATTGGTAATATTTAAGTTATGACCTAGCGAGCGACCCCCCTCCTCCATTTTTAATTCTTCCTCCATTTCCTCTACAAAAAACAGCAGACTCCCTCCCCTTATTTTATCACAAATCAATGTCCTATCACCACAAATCTTGCCACCCCAACACTCAGTCTGTCTGCATCACTGTTTTCATTCAATGCTTTTAGGATTCTCCACATCAAGTATGCAAAATTATCCATTTTTTGTTTGAACTCAATTTTAAAATATTAATCTTTATTACATATTTTTGTAATATATGTAGTTTCTTTGTGCGTTTACTTGTTTTTTTAGCTTTTTCCCATGGATATTTATTGTATGAATGTATGATTTGTTCATGTTAGGGTCTATTTGAGATTTTGAGAAATTGTATTTGTTTGTAATTTGATGAAATTGATTTTGATTTTTTGACTTAGATGTTTTGTAATGAAATAAATAATGGCTTATTTAATTGGTGTATTTTATATTTTGTCAATTTTATTGTTGAGTTAAAAAATTTAGTAAATGTGTATGAATTTGAATTTATGTAGATAATTGATAATGATTTAAGAGTACTATCAAAATAGATTGAACAAGTTTGAGTTATACTGTTAGCTAATTTATTTAGTTTATATAATTAATTAATACATGTTGTCATCGATATTCTATATAGGTTTGATATAAGAAATGAATGATCATTCAAGGATGTATCAAGATTCACCAAAAAGGTTGCGTATGATGGATTATTGTAATTGGATTGAGGGTTTTATTAATTATGTATTATCTAATCCGAGAAATATTAGTGGAGATGGTATTAGATATCCATATAAAGGGTGTAAAAATAAAAAAAAATCTTGATCCATATATTATAACAATGCATCTTCTACAAAAAAAAGAGGTTCATGGGAAAATACTTGTGTTGGTTTGCATATAGAAAACCATACGTTCCTTACGAGACCATGGTAGAAAGGATGATTGAGTCAACTTCTATTTCTAGCAACGTGCATGAAGTTGTAGATGACAATAATAATCCTTATATAAATATGGTTATGGGTGAGATGAGAATGAATCAAGGTTATGCAGATGAATGTTCAATCGTATATGAAGAACCAAATGCAGATGCGACCAGATTTTTTTATCTTTTAAAAGATTCCGACAAACCATTATGGGATGGGTGCACAAATCATAATAAATTATGGGTTGTTGCACAAGTGTTCACCATCAAGTCAAATCATGAGCAGAGTGAGGCTAGTTATGACAGAAATGTCGAATGGGTGAAAAGCATTTTACTTTAAGGAAATAGACTAAAAGAGAACATCTATGTTGCTAAATCCATAATAAAAGTACCCCTCGGCCTAGGATACCATAAAACTGACATGTGCCTAAACATCTACATGTTGTACTACCTTGAAAATACATATTTGATCGAGTACAAAACATGTGAGCATGCTCATTATAAACCCATAACTGGTAGAGGAAGGACTCTTATCGCATTTAGAAAACTTAGATACTTTTCAATCACTCTTAGATTGCAAATGTTATTCATGTCTTCAAAAACTAATAAGCACATAATATGACATCATTCAAATGATATGGTGGATGAAGTCATGGTGCACTCATCCAATGGTGAAGCCTATAAATATTTTAATAAGGTGTATCCTCAGTTTTTAATTGAATCAATAAACGTACATTGTAGGTATATAGACGAATTTAATCCATTCAGGTCATTTGCTACTCCTTATTCTTGTTGACTGGTGATACTCATGGTTTACAACTTGCCATCTGGGATGTGTATGAGGTCAGAGTTCGTGTTTTTATCTACAATCATACCCAGTCCTAATAGTATGGATCGGAATATATATGTTTATCTTCGACCGTTGATTGATGAGTTGAAGCAGTTGTGGTCATCCAAGACTATGATGTATGATGTCTCGAGAAAACAAAATTTCTAGATAAAGGCATCTTTGATATGAATTATCATTGATTTTCCTGAGTATAGAATCGTTTCTGGTTAGAGTACGCATAAAAAATTAGCATGTTCATATTGTACGGAAAATAATAAGGCCTTCATGTTAATAAATAGTGGTAAAACATCCTCTCTCTCTTTTTATAAATTATGGAAAATAAAAAAGACTTCTTTGTTAGTAAAGTTGAAAGGGATATTAGACCACCAGTACCGTTGAGTGAAGAATTATATAATGTGGTGTCGCAGTAGAATGACATTGTGTTTGGTTTTCAAACCGGTAAACAGAAGTTTCTTGTTTTTTATGTGACCCATAATTGGTTAAAGCGAAGTATTTTTTGGGAGTTTTCTTATTGGAAGACCAATTTCATCAGCCATAATATTGATGTCATTTACATTGAAAAGAACATGTTTGAAAATATTTTTAACACGATTACGAACGTGAAAGGAAAGACAAAGGATAACATAAAAACTATAATATTTATAACTTTGTTTTGTCACCATAAAAATATGGAGTTGGTTTATAATGGGTCACAGGTCGCAAAACCAACTTTACCTTAAACAAGAATGCACAAGTACTTGTCTACTAATGACTTAAGAGTCTGTATTTTCTTAATACACATGCTTCAAACATATCTATATTAATGAATTGAAGGATTGCAGATTGTATGGAATGAAAAGTCATGACTATCACATGTTTGGGCAAACACTCATTTCACTTGTTTACCATGATTTATCGTTTAAGGGCATATAAGATGCTCTCACGAAGATCAGTCATTTCTTTAGAGATATATGTTTTAACAAGTTGCATACCCAACACATGAAGAGGCTTAAAATGAATATAGTTCAGACAATTTACAAACTTGAGATGATATTTTCTTCATCATTCTTTGACTCAATAGAGCATCTACCCATACATTTACCGTTTGAGACAAAAGTTGGAGGCCCTATCCAGTATAGATGGATGTATCCATTCGAGAGGTTAGGATTGCACATGCATCATAATTTAATTTCTATTGTCTTTTTTTTTCTTACTTAAAAACATTCATTTAATTCTATGCAAATATTTGTTCAGTTTTAAAGGAAAAGTAAAAAACAAGGCGCATATTAAGACTTCGATATGTGAGGCTTATATTGTCGAAGAGATTTTAATATTTATCTTGTACTATTTTATGCCTCGGTTGAGAACAAGAATCAACTATTTTTCAAGGCATGATGACGGTGTGGAAGTTCCTTCGAGTGAGAACTTGTCAATATTTTTTCATCCTGGACGACCTGTGTATAAAAAAAATATTATGAGGGGAAGATGATTGATAGAAATGTAATTTAGACATGCACATAATTATGTACTATTTAACTATGATGGACTAAAAACTTTTATTCGGTAAGTATAATAATTAACATGTCATTATTTTTTAACAATTTTTCTCTTATACTATCACAAACTGATAGATTGAATAATTTCTGGTAGGTAACATCATTAATTTTTACTATCCTAAAATTCATAATGGACTGAATCTCAAATATTTCAATTACAAGATGAACAATTTTCCACGTAGCTCATAACACATGTAATTATTCTTATCTCTTAGAGTATTTAAATTCATTACACATTGCTCATTAATTGTTAATAGTTGTAATTCATGTATCAAGGTTATTAATTGGGAGGGATTACTAGTGTTACTTTTAATTTACTATGTCCGAGTCTTGAAAGAAAAACAAAGTGCTATAACGGGTATTTCATCAATATACATGTGTTTCATACTGAAGAGTATAGTCAGGGTAGAAAACATATAACAAAGGGGTTTGTGTTAAGGGATCGACTTCTAATAAGTTCAAACTTAACTATTATGAGAAGCTAGAATAGATCATTGAATTCCAATATCATAGCGAGCATAATAGAGTTTTTTTATTAAAATTATATTAGTATGATACCACCAAAAGAAGAATTATTGTATATCTCCATCATGATTTGGTCAAAATCAATATAAAGGCTAGACATCGCAACGTCGACGATGTCTTTATTTTCACCAAGTAATGCCACAAGT
This sequence comes from Populus trichocarpa, assembly GCF_000002775.5. Lineage (NCBI taxonomy): Eukaryota > Viridiplantae > Streptophyta > Magnoliopsida > Malpighiales > Salicaceae > Populus > Populus trichocarpa. The sequence continues at coordinate 2,573,349 of NC_037299.2, read as the reverse complement.
TTATTATACAAACATTTTTTCCTTTAGAAATGATCATTCTAAGATTTATTGGTTGTCCATAATTAAAACCAAACCTAAGGATCATATTCAAATTGTTCAGGATGGTAAAGATTAAGTAACTTTGGGAGATTATGTCTTTCAACTTGATGAGTTAGTTAATCCATATCAAGTTTCTCTATCTACCGACTTAGAAAAAATTCAAATTTTCATGTCACTAAGAATACTTTTATTATTGTTGACGTTGATGAGTTAAATGATGTTTTGAGAATCAGCGGACATACAAAAGTCAATGAAGATGATGATAGCAATGAAATCAATATAAAAGATTGTAATGGAGACGACGATGATGAAATTAAAGAAAAAGAAGACAATTCTGATTAATTTGTAAAAAAATAAATGTGTAATGAAATTAACTTCAATGTGATATTTTTGGATGTTCCTTTATAATGATGGAAATTCATTATTACAAGACAAGGAAACATTTATATTTTATGATTTTATTATTATACACAGAAGTGGTGTTTATTATGCTTTGATTTTAATGTATTTAGCAGAATGGATAGATAAGAAATACATATAATTTTTTGACATAGAAAATGTTTTATACCGATGGAATTACCAACAACATCTAATATACGAACAGATACACTAACGGACTAAGTCTGTCAGAAAATTTCAGAGAGTTGAAAAAAAATTACATGCATTGCCACTAAGATTTATAGAAGGAATCATTGATGGATTAAGTCCATCGGTATATTTTAGAGAATTTAAAAAGAATCACACTTCGATGCCACTGGAACATACAAATGGAATCACTGACAGACTAAGTCTGTCAGTATATTCCAGAGAGGTTTGAAAAAACCACTCTGACATACTATTGTTTATTATAGATGGAATCACCGACTGAAGTGTAAAAGATATTAATATTTATTTGGTCATCGATAATTTCATCGGTAAAAAAGCCCAAAATTAAAAGGTCAGAATCCCTAACTTTAGAACAACATCGTTCTTCTGCTTTTTCTTCTCCTCTCTACAATGTTTCTCGTACTTCTCTCTCTATCACCTTTCTCTTATTATTATTATTCTCTCTCATTCTCTCCCTTCCTCACTCTAACCTCACGCTAAACTTTCTCCACACCAAGTAAATCTCCATCTTCATCTTCTTACTCTTCTTTTTATTTGGCCAAGTTTTGTAAAGTCAATTAATTGCTCTTTTTTTTTCATTCTCAGCCTCTTCCCCTTACACTCCATCAAGGTTCCCCACACCAACAAGGAGAAAAGTTCCAGGTACATCTCCTTCTTCTTCCTTTTTTGTTTTTTTAAAAAATTGTCATTGTGTTTTTGAAGAATTGTGAAAGGAATGATACATTGATGGTTTTGATTATAATGATTTTCTATTTCAAATTTTTTGTTTTAATTAATTAATTATTTATTTTTTGTAGTCTTCAATCCTTTTTCATTAATAGCTTTAAGGGTATAGATTTATTTTCTTGGATAACTATTTGCACAAATGCATATTTGTTTTGAAAATTAAATTTGAGTTATTTAAAATACTTAGTTGAATGATATATTCTGATGTTTATATTATTTATTTATTTATTTATCATTACAATTTGAAATTCTTATTCTAGCATGACATATTTACAAAGAAATGCTTACTATTTTAGTTATGCTTTCAAACAATTAAACTAATTTATCTTGGTATAATTTATTTTTCTATTAAAAATGATCGATTCTTTTTAAAATTATACAATTAAATACTGTTTCATTTGGGGTCATGAATTTCAGGCTGACCTAAGTGTATTAAAACTAGTAAGGTGTGTTGTAGTTCTTATAGTGGATTAGTTACAAATTTATTCTCCCATTTTGTCTGACTTCATGAAGATGAATTGTCATTTAGAAAGGAATGGAAGATGATAAAATCGAAAGGAATAATTAAAGTTGTTGAGTTACATATGATTAAAGTTGCCAAAGTATACAAAAGTCTAATAGAAGTAGTTTATGGGTTTATAAGTCATATCTTTTCAATAGAAGTAACTAATGAATCAAGAGTAACTAAATAAGATACAATAATGAAAGTTTTACTAGAAGAATTTGAGGATATATTTACAGAACCTATAGAGTTACCACCAATCATAATTTCAGACCACATGATTCCATTAATTCTTGGATCTAAACCAATAAATATGAGGTTTTCTAAGAGTTCTGATGTGCGCAAATAAGAGACAGAAAAATTAGCTAAGAAAATGTTACAGAATAGAATCATACAACATAATAGCAGCCCTTTATGCTTCCACAATCCTGTTAGTCAAGAAAAAAGATAACACCTGGAGATTCTGTATTGACTACAGGTAACTCAATAATATGACAGTTAAAAAGAAGTTCCATATTCCATTTATTGATGATCTTTTGGATGAGCTACAAGGTTCATATTTTTTTTATCAAAACTTGACCTCGGATCAAGGTATCACTAAGTAAGCATGAATAAAGATGATAAGATTGCTTTTAAGACACACCATGATCATTATGAATTCAAAGTAATGTCATTTTTCTTAACAAATTCTCCATCTATATCTCACGCATTAATAAATACAATACTAAAACCATTTGTTAGGAGGTTTGTGCTAATGTTCTTTAATGATATATTGGGTTATAATTCGTCATTACAACTACATATACAACACTTAAGGTCAATACTATAGGCCTTGAAGAGAAACCCGCTATGTTCCAAGAAAACAAAGTGTTTACTTTATGAAAAGAAGGTTGAGTATTTTGAACACATTATATCTATAGATGTTGTATCTAAAAACCCTAAAAAGATTGATGCAGTAAAGAATTGACCAACACCAAGTTCAATTAAAGAATTAAGGAGATTCTTCAGATTTGCTGGTTATTACATAAAGTGTAGAAGAAGTTTAGAGTAATTAGCAAGCTATAAATTGAGTTACTAAAAAAGAACAATTTCAGATGGAATAAAGAAGTATATAAGGCTTTCAAAGATTTAAAGACTGCTTTTTATGAGGCTTCAGTTAGTTGTTCTAGATTTCAATGCAATATTTGATTTGGAAACTGATTCTTGTTTTAATGAATTAGGAGTTGTTCTTTGTCAGAAAGGAAGAACTTTAGCTTATTTTAGCAAAGCCCTAAATACAAAGCATCTTAAATTGTCTATTTATGAAGAAAAAAAAGTATATAGTAATTTTGATGGCAATAGAGAGATATAAACACTATAATAGAGCTTGAAATTATTATTAAAGCAAATGATACACACTCCAACTTATAGGAAAGGTTTATGGGTTGAAGAAGAAGTTGGTATTATTAACAAAAGAGCTATGAATGGTTGTTTGGAAGCCATTACTATATTTGATCTAGAACGGTATGATTAAATTAGTAAGACTTATGAATTTGATAATCAATTTAAGAAGATTATTGTTGAAAAGATGATTAACAATGGAAATTGGCATGAGTATTCATTGACAAAAAGAGTTTTAATATATAAGAACAGAATTGTCATTAGCAATAATAAGGAGTTAAGAGAAAAATTAGTCAGCCTTGCACACGATTCTCAGTTGGAAGAGCATGCAGGAGTACAAAATTCTTATAAGAGGTTTAAGATGGTGTTCTATTGACTTTTCATGAAGACTTGGGTAAAAGGGTTTATAGAGAAATACGACATGTGTAAACATACAAAAATGAAAATAGTGCATTATCTTGGATTATTTCAGCCACTACCAATTTAGAAGGTATTTGGACAAATATCATGATGAATTTAATTGAAAGACTACCAAATTCAAGGGGAAAAAATGTTATACCATTTATAGTGAACAAATTCATGAAATATAGGCATTTGTTTTTTATAATTACACATACATATACTTAAGAGATTGCTCATATATTCTTATATCACATTTAAATGTGAAAAGAATATTTTGAGTAGTATAAATAAGTGGTTATACACACCTAAAAGGGAAGGAGAAATTAGTTAGAGCATTAGCCATATATATATATATATATATATATATATATATATATATATATTAAACCATGCCAAAAACTCTCCTCCTCATCCGTTCCCACACACGCCAAGACCCGATACACATTAAAACACTCTCTAAAAAAAGAAGTAAAAGCAAAAAATAAAAATAAAAAACAGTTGTGACCCATCAATCGACCTCTCCTCCTAGTGAAACCCTTTATCTTCCTTAATAGCAAAGGTCCACTCTAGCCTCCACATATTCCATAAAGGCTCAAGCTCTCCACACAATCTAGCTTCTCTCCTCCATTGTCAACTATACCCAAGAACCACTCATTTTCTTCTCCATCTTCAATCACACCCAAAACCACACAAAAAAAATAATCATCTCCGGTGTCAAGATTGAAACCAACATATACCCAAACATTAATCTCATCGTAAACACCACCAATATTAGCCTTTAACTAGCCACCGAGAGCCACCAACAACAATTAACCATTCATTTTCTAAATCACCGCCAACAAGGGCAGCCTTCACATAGTAGTTGTAACACCCATACTTCTAGCCGAAACCTTTCCAACCAAAACCTATTGATTTAAGTTGTCAATAAATATAACAATCATCCATTTCCATTTGTGACCCATAAAATAAACCTCGACCTTTCCTCCAACACCCACTAGTCACAACCTTTTCAACCTATTGATTCCACCAAGAGTTACCTCAACGTTGTTAGACACTCCATACTTCAATACAGACTCTATTGGTATATATATATATATATATATATATATATATATATATATATATATATATATATATATATATAGAGAGAGAGAGAGAGAGAGAGAGAGAGAGAGAGAGAAAAGGGGGAGGAGAAAGAGAGAAAATGAAGTAATTGTGACATTCCCTCACCCATTTATGGTTAATACACTAGTTTCCACCACTACCAGCAACATCAACAGTAACCCTTCTCCTACCTAGGTCGCCCACGGCTACCTCTCAAGCAACTGACTGACAGCTCAACCTCTATACACTTTTGAATACATAAGTCTCTTTCCTCATTGAACCAATCACGATTAGATCATCCAAAGCAACTATAGAGAGAGAGGATCGAGTAAAAGTAGAAAGAGAAGAGTATCTGTGAAAAAAGAAGGAAATAAAGCCAAAAGTTTGTGTATGGGTTTCCTTTTTTACATATAGTGGTGACACTCATCGTCGCATAAGGAGGAAGAAGAGGAGGAACCACTTCAGATCCACCTTTTTTTTTGTTTCATCTATGGCGGCGTGTGTACCCATATGTCATCATTGTTTTTATACCTTCAACAGTTTCTAGGCTTGATTCTAAACACCTCAGAGGTTGATCCATAAACTTAAATAATTTTTTATGAAAAATTGCTAAAATGTTGTGAAATTTGGGACAAAATTCTCATTTTTGTGTATAATTTTTGGACTATTTGGAAATTATTGATTTGGATTGATGTGTGTTTTTTATTTGAGATGATTTGATAATTTGTATTGGATTATGAGTTTATTTTTACGGTTGTGATTGCTAATTAAACATTAAATGTTGGTTCATATATTATGCTTGAGTTTTATATTAATTTGAACATTAAATATTGATTCATAGATTATGCTTGGGTTTGTGTTGAGGGTTAAGATTAAAATTAAAAATAAGTTAAGGGGCAACAAATTTTTTTAATTTGAGAGTTAAATTGAAAAGAACAAAAACATTAACAAAATGAATAAAAATTAAAAGAATGAGGACCAAAATAAAAAAATAAAAAACAACACACTATAAACTTGGATTGTAGGGTGAAATTAAAAACAATAAAACTTTTATAAAAGGGTTAAGGAAAAAAAATAAAAAATCTAAAGAATAAGACTCAAGTTGAAAACATCAATACATGATAAAAAAAAAAATTGGAACATATAGAATTTTTCAACATGCTTTTTAACATAAAAAAATTCTTAAATGTAAATTGCAAAACTTATGCATGCATTTAATTAAATAAATCAAAAACCATTGTTTAAAGAAATTTTAAAAAAGTCATTAACAATAAATAAAATAAAATTGAAAAAACTTAGAGATAATTGAAGAAGATAATAGAATAGAGTTTTATGTAACGTGGGAGGCTTAACATAATGTGGCATACTACACATAATAACTTTATACAAGGTAGTCCATACTATACAAAATAACTCTATATAAAGCAAGTACAATATATCCTATATTATATCACATTCCATAATATACCCCTTCAAGCTGAAGGTAGGGTATCCACTTGAAGCTTAGACCATTAATAAGCAAAGGTAAAATAAAGAAGCGACTAAGTAAGAACATCAACTAATTGATCCTTAGATGATATGAAGCAAATTTGAATTTTCTTATTGGCTACTCTATCACGAACAAAGTGATAATCGACCTCAACATGCTTTGTACGAGCATGAAAAATCAGACTAGCAGACAAATAAGTAGTAACCAGGTTATTGCACCAAATAATAGTGACAAAACTATGAAAGAACCACCTCCCGAAGTGAGCCATTTAGAAATGCAATATGAACATCAAGTTGTTGAATCTGCTAATTTTTAGATATGATAATTGTGAGTATTAACTGAATAATAGTCGGTTTAACCACATGACTGAATGTTTCTAAATAATCAATCTCTTCCTGCTAAGTGAATCCGCACGCAACCAAGTGAGCCTTGTAGCGGTCGACACCACCATCAGCTCAACGCTTGATTTTATACATTCACCGGCATCCAACCACATTCATAGTAGGATCAAAAGGAACTAATGACTAAGTATCATTTTCATGTAAGCATCAAGTTTAGATTTCATAGCATTATGCCAGCACTCAAAACGATTAGCTTCTTTAAAATTAAATGGTTCATAGAGCTTACCTATGGTGTTGAAGACAATACAATGGTATAGACCAAACTCAGATGAGCAGACCTATTTTGGCGTGGACGCATACACATATGATGTTGTCGGGGGGCTGAAGGAACAACAAACTAGAGAGATGAGGACTGTTATGGAATTGAGTAGCTAGATAGATCAAGAACTAATTCCAAACCAGGCATAGACTGAATAAATGTGTTGGAAGGAGAAGACTGAGCAGAGGTGCTGAAAGGAGAACTAGTCGATGGTGAAATTGGAGATGCAACAGTCGAAGGGGAGTTATACAGAAACAAGGATGGCACGACGTAACCTGAACCTAGAGAACGATCAAGAAATAAAGATGCATGTGGTGATAATGGAATTGAAGGGGAGGGAATCGAGGACCATGGTGCTGAGGTGGCTGATATCATAAAGGTAGTAAGGGAAGGAAGGTTTGTAGTATGTATAGGTTGAAACACAGAGGTAAAAGTGTGGGATACCTATTTAGACTCAATGAATGGAAAATGATGTTCATGAAAACAAACATTATAAGAGATGCAAATACGATGAGATGATTAGTCAAGACAGCGATAACACAAGTGAGAAGAACTATAACCTAAAAACACATACGGAGTAGAACAATAATCTAACTTATCAGTATTATAAAACATAAAAGGAAAACAGAAACACCCAAAAGTACGCAAAAAAAGTATAATCAGTGGGATGATTAAACAAACACTCAAATAGTGATTTATTACACAAGATAGGGGATGGCATATGATTAATGAGATACATAGAGGTTTTAAAGGTGTAGCTCTAAAATTTTAGAGGTGTTTTTCATTAACCAAGAAGATTAAGACCAATTTCAACAATATATCGATGACGACACTCGATGGTGCCATTCTGTTTATGGGTATATGAACAAATTAAGTAATGGTGAATATCAATGGTTTTAAAAAAAGGAATTTAATTTGCGATATTCTCCACCCCAATCAATTTGAATAGATTTAATTTTGCAAGAAAATTGTCATTTAACGAGAACTTAAAACTTGTTAAACACATTGAATACACCATATTTGACAACAATAGGATAAAACCAAATAAATTTCTTTTGCGCATCAATAAAAATGATAAAATAGTGAAAACCATCAAAATATAAAATGGAAGCACGTTCCCAAACATCACTAAAAATCAACTCAAAAGGAGTAGAGGTTTTGTTACACGTAGATCCTAACGACAGATACAATGATTTTCCTAATGTACAATCTTAACACTAAAAATATAAACGATAAAAAGTACAAATAACCTTTTTATTTGACGCTAAAAGACTCAAAACATGTGAACTAGGATGACCAAGCCAATAATGTCAGACATCAGCAGAGGTAGACATGCTAGCAGACCAAAAAGCTTGAGGCAGAAACATTACAGAAGACTCAGAGATGACATAAAGACCATATTTACTATGACCAGAAAGATCCTTGGTTATGAGATCCTTGAAATGAAAAACAAATGAGTGAAATCTGAAAAAGACAGTTTTTATGATAAAATTATTGAACAAAAAATAGCATTTCTTTGTTTAATTTGAGGCACATGTAGAATATTAGACAATGTAAATATGTGTTTTGGAGTATGTAATGTAGTATGAGTTATATTAGAGATGATGAGTCTCATACCATCATCAATATGCAATTGATCGTTACCAAGATAAGGTTTTGCACTTGTCATACTTGCAATGTCTAGAGTAACATGTTGATTCGCACCTGTGTCAGAGAACCAAGTGATAGAGTTAGCTGTTAGAGCATCACTGAAGGAGTAATTGGTAGGAGTTTGATTTCTGTAGGTCACTAACTAAGAACACTACTACGCTGAATGAAAAAAAAATATTGCAGAGTGGACACCTAACTTGGTATATATGGGGCCACTAATCTTGTAAAGGATTATGTTTCTTATATTGCTGCCAATTCCCCTATATTGTCCATTATAGCCACGATTTTGTTACCAATAACCACTATTATTACCATGATGATTCTGGCTGCTCGAACTAAAGAATGATTGGCGGTTATTCCACCAACCACCATGATGTCCTCTACTATGAGTATGAGAGGAGGTATTATTATTAAAACCAGAGAAACCACATTGTGTAGGGTTAGGCAACAACGATGCAACAATAGTTGTGGATTGAAGATAGCTTTTGTGTAAAAATTCATGGGTAAGGAGATGACTATGCAGCTCAGACTAGGGAAAAGGCTCAGCCTTAGTGGACATACTGGTTACCAAATCATGAAATTCACCACGAAGACCTTGAAAAACATACAACTTGAAATCTGCAAGGGAGAGTGGCCGGCCTGTTGCAGCTAATTCATCAAATAAACTCTTGGATTTTACAAATAAATAGCAATAATGTCATCACCTTGACAAAGATTATGAAAAGAGCCATATAGTTCCATAATCTGATAATTGGATGGATAAGCAAGAACGTGCTCAAGTGTGTTCCAGACACTAGCAAAACTCAGACAATCAACCACAAGATGGAGGAAATCCATGGAAAAAAAAGGAGAGGAAAGCACTGGGGATGAGCTGCTTTTGTTATTTTCAAGAGAGAAAAGTTGGATTAATAACTTAACTGAAAGTGGAAGAGTCAGCAGAATCAGCAGGGGATATGACATGAGGAGAAAGACATGGAAATGATCCACTAACAAAAAGAAATACACCTTGACCAATTAGATATGGTTTCATCTGCATCCGTCAATAGAGATAGTTGTGTTGGTGAGCTTGGGATTAATTACATGTTGCATGTTAGAAAGAGGAATGATGGCTTCCAATGAATTAAGAACAACATCCGCAGAAAGGAAGGGAATGAGGATAGTGGTCGTAGAAGTAGCAAAGTATAGAGAGAAAGATGGTTGAAATGTGTTGATATACGTGTTGGCAGGCGACAACACCACCAATGGAGAAGGATCAATAGAAGAGGAACCAATAGGTAGGTTGTAAGGCGCAACAATAGTAGAAATTGGCTGACAGATAGGATCTAGTGATCTTGAAAAAAAAATCTATTAGGATAAAGACTCTGATACTAAATTGAAGAAGATAATACAATAAAGTTATATGTAAAGTACAAGGCTTAATATAATATGATAGTCATCCTCTCTATATATATAAATAGGATAACATACAAAGTACAAGGTAGATCATACTACACAGAATAACTTTATACAAGTTAAGTACAACGTATCCTATAATATAACACTTTTTATAATAAAGACAAATATAGATCAAGATATTTAATATCGCAACACAGGTCATTTACCTAGTTGTGTTTAATGAATTTGTTTATTGAAATCAATTTGTAATAGAAATCGACACACACATAAAACTTATTGAACTAAATAAAATGAAAATGATATTATGTAAGGCTACACATATTAAATATATTATAAAAAAATAAACATTTTAATTTTTTTAAAAAAATAATATATATAAAAACTTACACTTGAATTGTACTAATCCCTTAAAAAAATTAAATACATCCAATATAATTAAAAAATAATCCTTATTTAAAAAATATTTAGATCTATTTTTTCAAGCACTTTCAAGGTAAAAAAAAAAAAAAAAACATAATCTGAACCCCTCCCATCACATGGAACGATCTAGTACAAAAATTAATTGTTTTAGTTGGTGTAATGACAACTTTCTCTCTTCCCACCAAAAAAAATTGAAAAATGATGAAAATTAAAATTGATACTAAAATTAATTTTTCTAAAATTAAAAGGATCTGTCATCCAATAGATAAAAAAAAATGGGGGTGGGGGGTTAAAATGTATTTTTCAAATAAATTCTAAAGCACCATCTATATTACCTACATTTTTCTCTTCAATTATCTGTCTTTTAATTCAATCATCCCTCCCAAAAAAACATGTAATTGGATGTTAATTTAAGCTTGAAAAAACTTAATTGTGCCAAAAAAAAAAATTTAAGAACCAAAATAAAAATTAAAAAAAATACATCATTACAATCCAAGTGAATTGCGAGAGGGTCGACAATTAAAAAAAAAACTCCACTGTTGTCTCAACACGCTTTTTATTTTGTTAATTAAGTGGTTTGATTATTGTTTTTCATGTTCTTTTGTGTATACATTTAATTATATAGTTATAGGTTTCATGTTAGAATCTCTTCCTTGAAGGCAGGTGGTATTTATTATAATCTCTACAAAGACATATTTGTTCTCAATTAAGAGGATGCTTGGAAGTATGGTAGCGGTTGCTTTTCAAATAACTTTTTGTACCGAAATGCATGTCAATGATTTTTTTTTATTTTTTAAAAATTATTTTTGACATCAGTACATTAAAACGATCCAAAATATATAAATCATATTAAATTTTAGCAAAAAAAAATTATTTTTTTTAAAAACGCGGTTTGCACTACGTTTCCAAACATGTTCTGATTCCATGGTTTCTTAATTGGAATCAAATTGACAACGAACTTGATTGTCTTCATGAATGTCTTTGTCTATCTTCATCATGTTCTGTATTATATACGAGTTTATGAATTTTTTCTGTTTTTATTGATTGCAGGTTTCTCAGAAACTAACCTCTCTGCTCTAGATGAATTTGGACCCTTCAAAGTCAACATTTATAAACCATACTCATGAACACAGTTAACATGCAAACCTAATTAAGAAATATATATTCTCAGAAAGCCAGGAAAAAAGGAGGTAGCCAATTAACCTGTGCGCGTTTAAAGGCATACAAGGTGCAAGTTCAAAAAGGAGTAAAAAGTGGATGGAGTGCGAATGAGAAATGTAAGAAATTCTTGGGATTTAATTGATAAGATTTATAGATTTGGGATACAATCTAAAATGGTGACATGGTAATTAGCACTTACAAAAATGGCGTGCATAACTTCATTTATGTTTTGTTCAAAAGAAAAAAAAAAACTTCATTTTTGTGCTGTTAAGTGGACGGGAAGAAGAACCCGAAAAAGCTCTCTTCATCTTCTTCCAGGTAAGTCCTTCCTTTAATACTACACTCATGACTGTCTATTCTCCTTAACAAAAATTATCAACAAATCCAAGAATTTAAAGATTTTACTTTCTGACTATGACCCATATTTTTTTTTCTTTATTTTCTGGGCTTATTAATTCTGCTATTTGTGACTTCTATTAGTTTCAAGATACAAACTTTACTATGATTTGACAATCTAAGCATTATTTTTTTTATTTCTCTGATATGGGTTTGATTTAATTTGCATGACTTAATTTTTTTGGAAGATTTTTAGGTTAACACAATGCTGACAACTTTAATTTTGTTTTATTTCTCTGATTTGGGTTTGAATTAATTTGTTTGTCGTAATTTTTTGTTAGGTGAACACAATGCTGACAACAAATTGTGTTAAGGTTAAATAAGTTATCTTGAATTGTCCAAGTTTGAAATAATGGATGAAGATAACAGTTTGAATATTCGTAATTGGGGCTACTATGAACCAACATCTGTTAAAGGAAATCTGGGCCTTCAGCTCATGTTCCCACCTGAGAACCCTTTTTGGGTGACGCAGTGCTGCGATCATGGCAAGTGTCAATGGAGGTTTTCACCATAGGGATACTGGGGTTTGGCAGCCCATGTTCCATATAGAGTACATGAGGGATGCTTGGACTGGCCAGAGAGAGACGTTTCTCAATGCGTTGCCTGGAAACCATAGTTATGCAGCAGTTTTGCCTGGAACATCTTCAGCTCATCATATGCATATGTTTCAACCACCTGATTTGGTAAATCATGAAACAATGGACCAAGTCAAAGAGGCTGGTGTTGTTGAAAAGGAAAATGTTCCTAATAAGAAGAGGCAGCGTCCTAAAGCCCTGAAATCCCCTAAAGTAAAGAAGGATATGAGAGGCCCTCGAGCACCCAAGCCTGAGGGTAGTCCTTCTGTTCAACTAGTAAGGTCTGCCAAGAAAACTGCCGAAATTATGATAAATGGGATCAATATAGACATTTCAGTCATTCCTATACCGGTTTCTTTGTGTATGGGACCCCAACAATGTTATCATTGGGTTTGTGGTGGGTGGCTATCGGTATGTTGTATGACTTGCATATCTATGTATCCCTTGCCTATGAGTACAAAAAGGCATGGTTCGAGGATAGCAGGGAGAAAAAAATGAGTTTAGGAGCTTTTAAGGTGGTCTTAGAGAAACTCGCTGGTGAAGGCTATGACTTTCTAATCCATAGATTTGAGAACTCACTGGGCTAAACATGGTACGAACAAGTTTATCACTATCAGGTAGATGTACCATTTGGATCTTTATATTGCCCAAGTATTGCAACTCAGCAAGTTTCTGTATATTTTTTAATGCATCTGGTCTTGGCAGAGGCTTCTAATGTAGTTTGTTGTTGATGGGTTTCTGTCACATACGGTGATTTTGAAATTGTGCCTTTTTGGCACTACAACTGTTGTTTTATCCTCTTTCTGCTGGTAGTCTTAGCTGTTTCGAACTTATTGAGGCCAGGGAAAATGATATAGTAAACGATATTTTCTTAACATATTCAGGCATCATAGTTTCTTTTTCTCCTGACCTTTTGAATTACTTGAGATTGAGTTTTTATTTCTCTCACTGCTACTGTTAATTCTTAAGAGATTTCCTTGGTTCTTATATGTATGCGTATTTGATGCTGGAGCTAAAATTGTTGTAGCCTTTATATAATTAGGTTTTTTATTTTAATAGTTTATTTATGTACTATTTATTCTGATAGTTTAGATGGCTAAGATTTATTTATTTTCAAGGGCTAGGATTTCTGTTACTAGTATTTGAGGGCTGCTACTACTATAACAAGAAACAACTTTGATTTTTTGATAATTTTATAAGAGGTTTGTTCTCTTTTCTGGCTGTTCATCCTAGATAACCAGCCTTTGAATGTGTTAACTATCTTTGGCTATGCTTTGCCTCTTTTTTTTCCCTATATCAATATTCAATTTCATCCATTTACCATATATTTGAAATAAAAATCTAGTTTTAGATGGTGATTCCGGTTCCCTCTTTCTCTATGCAGTTATTGCAGCTTGTGTAAATGAATGAATGTTCATGGCTTACCTATGACCTAGTCTGTTGATTTCGTTAGGTAGTTGCTTGAGGCTTGCCACATTGTTAGTTAGAAATCTGTTATTTCGGAAGGATAGTAAGGTTTCATCAAACAATCTGTTGGTATTCTTGCTGGGTTTTGAAAAGTAATTAATGATTTCTCATGTCTTCGTTTAACTTGGAATATATGGGCATCGTTTAGGTCCCTTTCATGAATTCATATCACCTGCCATTCATGGTCTTGTTGAGCATCTTGCTGCAGTTGTGGGGTTGATTTATGCATGCGTGTGAGGTTGTTTAGGGATGAATGATGTGTTTTTAAGGCTTAAATTGATTGGGTCTGTATGCTCACAATAGTAAGCTTTTCAGGAGTCAAGCCTAGAGTATAGAAAAGCCTAATTTCACACTAGGGTTTTTAAGAGTCGCATCGAAGGGAAGATTTGAGTCACATAATCAAAATCAAAGTTACTGGAAATTGTTTGATATTATTGTAATCCAAATATTGGAAGACTACTTGCTTATTTAGAGTTTTAGTTTCCAAATCCAATAAGGACTTGCATTCCTAAACATAATTGTTTCTGTTAGAATAGAAAATCCAATAACATTTAAGACTAATAAAATAAAATACTAGCATCCTGATGACATTGCTGTCTCTTCCTTAGGTGGCTTCTCAAACCAGCCTGTGTTCTATCACCTGCAATGCTAGTTCAAACACTCCTGTGAGCATCCTGATGTGTCTCAAATAGCCCTAGGAGATTGCTTTGCTTTCATGGGTAGAGTAACCAAATGAGGTGGTTCGCTTGAATCATGCATGTCACCCCTGGTTCGGTGCTTGTTTCCTGAAATTCATTGCAGAAATAGAGCTCCACTCATTTTAAACTTCAAGACTTGGTATCTAAAAGAAATCTAGTTGAATTTAGAATATAATTCTAGGCTTCTCTGGCATTTAAACTTACTCTTTTATGATCCTACTGTGCTCTGCATCACCTCTTTTGTTGCTATCAAGTATACCCTTTGGATTGTAGTTATGTTAAGCATGTCTGTGAGGAGACACTTGAGAAATCCCTTTCTGATCAACTGTACTTAATAGTGAAGGGACATACACAACCTCCTAGTTTGAGTTTATGGGTCACCAGTTGCGTGGTCTAAAATTTTCACCTGAGCAATTGGAAGCATTGAAATTTTAGAATTAGATGATGTTTACATGAAAAACTGAACATGAAATCTGTTCTCTGAGAAAGGAAGGATGCTCTTTTAAATCCCGCGGCTTGACTCTTGGTACAATGTTGTGTCAGAATTGATTCACATAGGCTGTATGGTGTGTTGTGTAAGTTAAGGTTATGCCATGTGGTGAAAATGATTGGTACAGTAATCTGCTCCTGCAGGAGTGATAGGTTTTGACGTCGGAGTACCAGGAGGAGAAGTGGGTTATGAAGTGGCTCAATGCCTTGGCTGTTGGCAGTAAATATCATTTGATATTAGGTTTCCTCTGTTTGAGATTCAAGCTTTGAGTTTGTGTAAGTTTCCAGATTTGGAGCTGTTGGACTCAAGGTATCTTGAATGTTCTGAATTTTGTAGTCTCCTCTTATGAGTTTGAATGTCAATAGGTAGAGTTTGGCTGGGATTTGGTTGAAAGTTGTAGAATCAAAGTTTATATATATATATATATAAAATCAAAGTTTGGCTGGGATTTGGAGCTGTTGGACCACTGAACAATGATGTTTAATTTATCATAATTAAGCTTCTTATATATAAAAAAAGTTTTCAAGAAAAACTTTAGAATTTATACTAGATTAAATTTATAAGCATGTAAAAAATAATTCATAGTAAATATATTTTCAACACAAATATAATAATAGAATAGTAGTATGCATATTAAGCATATATCCAAATTAATAATTGATATTAATTCAAAGTCCTCCGTGTATACTAATAATAAAAATATATATTCTTAAATTAAAACAAGAAGGGTACTTAATTGTTTAAGCACTTAAAAATAATAATTTTTTTTTTGTCAATGATGATTTTTTTATCCTTAAAACTTTATTGCTCCTCACTTATATAACTAGAATGACTGCAATATGCTTCTTAATATTCCAATAACACTATATTGGTTTAGATGTGTCAAAAAATCATCTCAACCCAATAGCCACATTACCTTGTGCTTAATTTTTATCAAATAAATGGGGATGGTGATATTCGAACTCGTGACCGCTTGGTCATCAAGACTCTGATACCATGTCAAAGAACCATCTCAACCCAATAGCTTAAGTTGTTAGGTGAGGTCCCAATATATGATTTATATTATTCTCTAACAAGATGCATTTCTAAACAAGGTTTTTGAATCAAAGATTTTGTAACTCAAATATCTCTCAATAAAATGAACTTAAACTCTAGATTTAGAAGAAAAATCAAAGCATAAAAAGAAGAAGAAGAATATTAAAAATGAAATGAGGAAGAGTGTTTAAAAATCTAAAAAAATCAAGCTAAAAACTTTTTCTTTAGAAACTAATAAGAATTAATCTCTACCATTACCAACTTTTAATTAGCCACTATAAATCAAGAATTAAATCTATAAAAATTAAGTGTTCTTTTAGTAGAAAAACTAAGAGTGCTTTAAATTAATGTTTTATTTACATATAATCTTTTTAGTTAAAATAAATTTTCAACAATAGCAATGTTAATTAGGCATAAAAAAAGGTATTATATTTTTATAAAGGTGATGCTAGTGGTAGCGTATAAAAAAGGTATTATAATGTGGTGGTGATGATAATGGTAGCGTATAAAAAAATATTATATTTTCATAAATATTAGGACGGAGACTGCAGCGGTGGTATTAACAAAGATGTCTTGCATTGGTAATTTCATGATGGAGATGATGAAAATGATATAATAGAGCAATATGATCATATTAAGTGGGAGTTAGATATGGTTGTGTTCAACAAAATGAACTGAAGTTGCTGGTGGCGGTGATGGGAGGGTGGTACGGTGGTACGGTGGCAGCCATTTTCCTCTATGCCAGGGCAGTGTGTTTGCATCAGTGCAAATGAATTTCGGTCCTGTGAAACTGAAAATAAAAGGACAGTAAGACGCAGTTCCAACGAGACCGTTTGTCTACATGTTTGTATTTGTGTTTTTAAAAAAATACAATAATTAGCTGTTTGGTTATGAATTGTTAACGGTTAAAAAACATGGTCCCATCATTTATTTGCAGCTATAACTTGATATTTAGGAACCAGAGAATTCATGTTTTTTTACTGTTCATACTAATTGCACTATTTACTAAACAGTGCAATTAGCATGAATAGTATATATTGATACACTGTACACTATAATTACACTGTTTAGTGAACAGTGCAATTACATGAATAATTTCTTTTTTAGTATGTTATTTTTTTTAACAGTTTTTCTTTTATAAAAAAAACTAGTTACACTCATACTGTGATGTGAACAATATCTTTTTTCCCGAAAAACTAGTATAGAGTGAATTAAATTCACTCGCACTGTAATATCAATTTTATACCTGATAATATTGATAGGTTTTGACGTCGGAGTACCAGGAGGAGAAGTGGGTTATGAAGTGGCTCAATGCCTTGGCTGTTGGCAGTAAATATCATTTGATATTAGGTTTCCTCTGTTTGAGATTCAAGCTTTGAGTTTGTTGAGTTTCCAGATTTGGAGCTGTTGGACTCAAGGTATCTTGAATGTTCTGAATTTTGTAGTCTCCTCTTATGAGTTTGAATGTCAATAGGTAGAGTTTGGCTGGGATTTGGGTGAAAGTTGTAGAATCAAAGTTTATATATATATATATATATATATATATATATATATATATATATATATATATTTGGCTGGGATTTTGAGCTGTTGGACCACTGAATAATGATGTTTAATTTATCATAATAAAGCTTCTTATACATAAAAAAGTTTTCAAGAAAAACTTTAGAATTTATACTAGATTAAATTTATAAGCATGTAAAAAATAATTCATAGTAAATATATTTTCAACACAAATATAATATTAGAATAGTAGTATGCATATTAAGCATATATCTAAACTAATACTTAATATTAATTCAAAGTCCTTCGTGTATACTAATAATAAAAATATATATTCTTAAATTAAAATAAGAAGGGTACTTAATTGTTTAAGCACTTAAAAATAATGATTTTTTTTTTGTCAATGATGATTTTTTTGTCCTTAAAACTTTATTGCTCCTCACTTATATAACTAGAATGACTGCAATATACTTCTTAATATTCCAATAACACTATATTGGTTTAGATGTGTCAAAAAATCATCTCAACCCAATAGCCACATTACCTTGTGCTTAATTTTTATCAAATAAATGGGGATGGTGATATTCGAACTCGTGACCGCTTGGTCATCAAGACTCTGATACCATGTCAAAGAACCATCTCAACCCAATAGCTTAAGTTGTTAGGTGAGGTCCCAATATATGATTTATATTATTCTCTAACAAGATGCATTTCTAAACAAGGTTTTTGAATCAAAGATTTTGTAACTCAAATATCTCTCAATAAAATGAACTTAAACTCTAGATTTAGAAGAAAAATCAAAGCATAAAAAGAAGAAGAAGAATATTAAAAATGAAATGAGAAAGAGTGTTTAAAAATCTAAAAAAATCAAGCTAAAAACTTTTTCTTTAGAAACTAATAAGAATTAATCTCTACCATTACCAACTTTTAATTAGCCACCATAAATCAAGAATTAAATCTATAAAAATTAAGTGTTCTTTTAGTAGAAAAACTAAGAGTCCTTTAAATTAATGTTTTATTTACATATAATCTTTTTAGTTAAAATAAATTTTCAACAATAGCAATGTTAATTAGGCATAAAAAAAGGTATTATATTTTTATAAAGGTGATGCTAGTGGTAGCGTATAAAAAAGGTATTATAATGTGGTGGTGATGATAATGGTAACGCATAAAAAAATATTATATTTTCATAAATATTAGGACGGAGACTGCAGCGGTGGTATTAACAAAGATGTCTTGCATTGGTAATTTCATGATGGAGATGATGAAAATGATATAATAGAGCAATATGATCATATTAAGTGGGAGTTAGATATGGTTGTGTTCAACAAAATGAACTGAAGTTGCTGGTGGCGGTGATGGGAGGGTGGTACGGTGGTACGGTGGCAGCCATTTTCCTCTATGCCAGGGCAGTGTGTTTGCATCAGTGCAAATGAATTTCGGTCATGTGAAACTGAAAATAAAAGGACAGTAAGACGCAGTTCCAATGATTTAGAGAACGTTTGTCTACGTGTTTGTGCTTGTGTTTTTTAAAAAATACAATAATTAGCTGTTTGGTTATGAATTGTTAACGGTTAAAAAACATGGTCCCACCATTTTTTTGCGGCTATAACTTGATATTTAGGAACCAGAGAATTCATGCTTTTTTTACTGTTCATGCTAATTGCACTGTTCACTGAACAGTGCAATTAGCATGAACAGTATACATTGATACACTGTACACTATAATTGCACTGAGTGAACAGTGCAATTATATGAATATTTTTTTTTTAGTGTGTTATTTTTTTAACAGTTTTTCTTTTATAAAAAAAACTAGTTACACTCGTGCTGTGATGTGAACATATCTTTTTTCCCGAAAAACTAGTATAGAGTGAATTAAATTCACTCGCACTGTAATATCAATTTTATACCTGATAATATTTTATCTAATTTTATTACACGCTCAAATAATTATGAAAACTGTATTTTTTATCGGATGAATTTTGTAAGTAATGGAATTATAAATAGTTTAATGGAATAATAAAAAATATTTTATATAAAATATTATTTATTTCATGATGTAATAGGAGTAATTAATTTTACAATATTTAAATTTAAAATCATCAATATTAATATATATTTTTTAAAATTATTTTATAATCTCAATTTCAAAAGCATTTTTAACCAAATACATTAAACTATTTTTTCTTCAACCTCAATTTCAACCACAGTTTTAATCAAACACCTATTTTTTCAAACCAACCTCAACTAAAAATATTTTTTATAAAATAACTTTTTTCAAATTATAATTATAACAGCTACTACCGCAATATCAAACACACTTTTAAAAGACATAGCTTTCACTATTTTCAAAGAGACATACATTCATCGATCCCTGCACTGATAATTTGCAAATATGACATCTTAGAGCTGGTTATTTTAAAAGTAATTTTTACTTTAAAAATATATTAAAATATTTTTTTATTTTTATATTAATACATCAAAACCATAAAAAAAAATATATATATAAATTTAATATTTTTTTCAAATAAGATTCACTCACACAATTTCAAATACAAAAACAAAAACAATGGATATCCAAGTCCAGCTGAAATCAACTGCATGCAGGTGCCTCTTGCTGTATTGGTTTAACCACAGTTGAACTTGAAATAACTTTGCAGTCAAGGCTATTTTTGTTTTTTAAAAAGTAGTTTTTAAAAAATTATTTTTAAAAATTTTTTTATTTATTTGCTATTAGAAAAGTTGATCAACGAAAAACACTTTCCAGTTATAGAAAAATTTAGCTTGGTTTCCAGGAAAGTATTTTCCTAGAAAATTTAGACGGAAAACACTTTCTGCAAATTGTGAAAAATTTAAAAATATCATATTATTTGCTGATATATCAAATTTGGTCCTAAAACTTTTGATTGCTATATATATTTTGTTTTGAATATTTATTTTTTAATTTCATCTCTTAAAATTTAATTTTTATATTAATTTTGGTCCTTATTTTTATAATTGTTATTTGTTTTTTCCTTATCATTTTTTTATTGAAAATTTTTATTTATCAAATTTGATCCTCGTTATTTTGATTGTTATTTATTTTATTTGAAATAATTTATGAAATGTTAATTATTATTATTTTAATTTCTTCATCTTTTATTTTTTTTATTTTTTAGATTTGATCTCTATTATTTTGATTATTATTTATTTTATTTGAGATAATTTATGAAATTATATTTTTTTTTAATTTCATTCTCATTCAACTTTTTAATTTGTAAGATTTGTTCCTCATTATTTTAATAAATTTGAGAAAAATAAAACATTAATAAGTTATTTTGCAGCTTATTTTTCATGACATAACCAAACACTGGAAAGTGTTTTCCAACTTATTTTTCATTACACTACCAAACATCAGAAAATAATTCACTTTTCCGGAATTCACTTTCCCAGAAAAAAAACTAATTTCCAGTAAATAAATGGAGCACAAATGAAATTTCAAACTTGAGTTTAAGAAAAGAGTGAGAGAGTCACAATCTTGCCACCTAAATAGATATTTTTTATATCAAGGAGTTCTATTTAACGAGAAAAATTTTATTACAGTGTTTTTAATCCTTTATTTTGACAAAAAAAATATAGATAGAGGCACCAGAATTTTTTTTTTTTAATCAGGTTGGTTTTATTCAAATGTAATTATTTGATAAGAGAATGTTTCCGAGAAAATTGAAGGCTGAGTTTAGATTATTAACAAGTTTATTGATATCTTTATAGTCTTTTCAAGTGTTTTCAAATAAAAAAAAGATTGAATTTTTTTTTTTGGGTTAAATGGTTTAAAACCCGACTTTTCAACCACCATAGATACTGATGATCATACCAGAAGGTGGTGCATCGTCTACCACTTCATACTCCATGTCATCTCTTTTGTTTTTTCTTTCAAAAATAAAAAAAGAGATGATGCATCGTGCGACGTGGAAGACAACACAAAAAAATAATTGCACACATCATGTTTGTAGACCCACGTGCTTGACACCCTTTTTTTTTTTTAATTTTTTTCTACAATTTTGATGTAATATCTTAAAAAATAAATAATTTAAAATATATTAGCTATACTTTTTTTTATAGTTAGATTAATTAAAAGTACTTTTTAAATATTTTTTTTATGAAATCCCATTTAATTTATATTTTGTTATTGATTAATATTATAGAAATCTTTTCAGAATATTAACAAGTAAATTTTATCTTTACAAATCATTATGATCAAATTTTTATTTAATTCGGTTGATTTACTATCATTGTCTATTATTATTTTTATCGTATAATTAAATAAAAAAAACTTATTAAACTAAGTCCGGTACAACATTGATTCCTCTTATTTTCTTCATTTTCACTCAAATTAGATATATCTCAAATATTTTTTCGTAAGCTAACATTTAATTATATATACAAAGTAATAATTTCAAATAAAAACAAAAACTAAGGTTAATTAAAGTAAACTCATCACCATTTGTTTTTCTTTTTTCCCATATAAGGATTCCAACGGACACTTGCAAAATCATTAACAATTAACTAACAAATTAAAAAACAAATCCGATTGATATATTACTGAAATTTAAAATTGAGCCCTTAAATTTAAAAAATTAAAATATACACTGAAATAAAAATATAAAAAATCAAATATTTAATTATAGGGTTGACCTAATTATTAAAAGCTTGCTTAAATTGTGTGAATAAGATGTTTCTCATATAGTTGAATGTTTGTGTTCAAGTAGTCTTCAAGGCATTTAGCTAGTAGAGCTGAATTTAGATTAGATTAGATTAGATATACACTTGTAGAGTTGCTCCTTCTTGGTTGGACCCATAAAATATACATCTCATTTTCTATAAAAGAAGAACACGGATATGGTGTTCTTCTTTTTGCCCTACTCTTCTAGTGTTTGTATCTCCATGAGATATGATCATAAATGAATATAGAATTGTTTGGTTGTGATTCCGTGGAAGAAGAAATTAAGTTGATTTATGATTTTAGATGGGTTGGGTTGTGTTTATTTGTTTGAAAAATATTACAAGTGCATGAAGGGTTTCTGAGTTATTGTCAATATTTTTTTTTAATTTTAATTTTCAGATTTTATCAATTGTTTTTTCTTTATTTGTCTATAAGTAATTAATGATCATATTAGGAACCTTTTTTTTATTTCTTCCTTGTGTTCTTTGCTAATTAAATTAACCTTTAGCATGCCATATATTAAATGTCACTTAATTCTTACATTTTACTAGAGATTTTATTACTTTATTTTATTTTATATCAGTTTAGGCGAAATTTTATGATATTTAGAGAATAATTAGTGACATTACTCCTCATATCGATTTTAAATAAATAAACAAACACAAAGAGAAGAGAATATAAAATCCATGATCCATAAAATATAATAAAAATATATTCACATGTGATTTCTCCCTTTTAATTGTATCTTTCTATTTTTTTAAAGTAAATCATAAGAAGTAACTAATAAAATGTTACTAATTACTTCATAAATACTATAAAATTACACTCGATTTGATTACTTTTATTTTTCTTCACTCTTTTTTGTTATGAATTTCAGTGTGAGCATTTCTAATTAGTAGTTTGATGGTGATTTTAACTTTTATCTTGAACTCATTAAAAACAAAATCATTATTTCCATTCATATACAACTATAGTTCTTTTATAAAAGATTAATTTTTTTTTCAACATCAATCCATTAAAAAACTCACAAATTTTTTTATGTAACAAAAAAACAAAATCTTTCCATCTCTAGCTTTGTTCTTTTCTAAAACAGATATCACATAATTAAAAACAAAATCTTTCTCTTTCTAACACTTTGTTTCTCTCTCTTAGTAGACATTTTCTTTCCATCTCTAGCTTGGTTCTTTTCTCTCCACCTTTCATTGTTTCAACAAACTCTCTTTTGTTAATGTAGAAATGATATGGGTGTTTTGATTTGATATACAAAACATAGAAAGAAAGAATAACCATTAATTAATTAGAATTAGGTACAAAACTTTGACTAACAAAAATGGTTTTTTATTAATTTAGTATTTTTATTTTTTATTTTTGGTATAAAAAATGAAAAACCAAGAAATTAAACCAAAGTTTTAAACTTTGGATATGAGATTTCTTGTTGATTAATAAAAATAGCTAATTATAAGTAGGATATGCAAAGGTAGATGGAAAATTATTTTTTTATTTAGGTTTTTGAATATTTTAATTAAACACAATCTAATAAGCTGATAATTTATATTAGTGAGATTTAAAGTTCAATGGACATAAAAAAAAGAGTTAATGTTAATTTTGTGAGATTGAGAAAAAAATATATATGTTAAGAGGGAGAGAGAGTAATTTTTTTAATGATGTAATATTGTTTTTAATTATTTAACAATGCAGCATATATTTTTGTGAAATCTACTACTGGTTACTTCTTTCTTGATAGGATCCATGCATAGAGATGAGTTTGTAATGAGACATCAAAATTATATTAATTAAGTATAAATCTAAAACACGTGGGGTTTTTATTTTTATTTTCATTCTACACTCTTTCATAAATTATTGTGGATTGAAATAGTCAATTTTTATAAAAATTTCAATTTAGTTCTCGAACTTTTCTTTTAAACAATTAAATCTTTATGAGCCCGGATTTGCATCAAATTGCATTTTGGGGGGGGGGGTGGATTGAAAGTCAGAGGAACAAAATGAAAATGGTAAGTAATATAAGTGGTAGCTTTGAATCTAATACAAAAAAATTACTTTAGTCCCCCATCTTTTTTGGTTTATAGGTGATTGATCTCTTTAGTTTTTAGAAATTCAATTTTGATATCAAAGTTTATTTCTTTTATTTTTCAATTCATTTTTGTCAGAGAAGAGAAAGAATCTCGCTGAATTCCAACTTAGAGAGAGAAAATCGTTGTTTATACATATTCCGACCACCAAAATCATTGAAATTGGTATCAATGAGTTATATTTGATATGGGGAGTCTTATAATGGTTGTTTAAGGCCTCGATTTTTCCTCAAAAGGCAAATCTAAGTCGAGAAAAAGAATTTATTTGGTTTAATTTTGTTATTTTTATTTGGTTGCTAAATTGGTTTCTACATGTTCTATGATTGCTTTTTGAGTTTCAATGGATTGAAAAACAGGTTCGGTGGGTTAAACACTCATAGCTCTAATTTTCCAACCACTACCGTGATGTCTGGAATCTGGCTGGGATACGACTCGTTGTCTACCTTGGTGGGCAACGCATCATCTGTATATTTTGAAAGAAATAAATAAAAAGGAGTAGATGACAGATAGTCTTCCCTTTTAAATAAGAGAAAAAAAAAGGCAGATCCAAGCACACATGCCTAGGCTTAAATGCCCACGTATCTAGGTTGTTCCTTTTAAGTTTTTTTTTTTTTTTGTCTCTTGTTTTTAGATACAAAAAAATAACTGGGTTAGTTTCATGACCCGGATCGCAAGTTTAACAAGTAAAGCCATAACATCTAATCTATTGTTTTTTTTTTTGTTTAATAAACTTTTAGCATCTCAATTTTTTTTAAAAAAAAATACAATTTCATCATTTATTATTGATGATCTATTTTTGTAATTAACTTAAAAAAATATTGTTTCACCATTTGTTATCAACGATTTACTTTTGTTGTCTTAGTCCCATATATATATGAATATGATGCCCAAGCCCACGGCTAGGCTCTCTTTTTTTTTCTATTTTATTTTTGGTTTAAAAAATTCATAAAACAAATCATTAAATCCAATTGAGTCCATTATTCATGTAGCAGTTTAATAGGTTAATCTGTGACATCCAGGGTATTATTTATTTTTATTTTGTTTTTATTTAATGCTTTCTCTGATCCTCAATTAAAAAAAATATAATTTCACCCTTTTTGATCGATGATTTACTTTTTATTTAACTCAAACCTAAAAGAATGCAATTTTATATTTTGTTATCAATGATCTACCTTTATTATCTCAGTCCTACGTGTATGTTATGGTTCTTTTACTTTTAAAAATATATTGTTTCACACACACAAAAAATCATGTGTTTTATTGCCGTGTAATTAAATAAAAAATAATTTCTGGAATAAAAAATTTATTAAATCCGATGACATGCATAACTTTCATCATGAGTTTGCTTGATTGACTCAAGTTCACATGTTTTTTAATCAAATATTATTTTTCACTGATTTCATCCTTCAAAATTGAGTTAAATCATAATTAAATTTTTTCAATTTGTTTTTAAGATTATCTCTATGAATTTCAGAGTCACTTCAAGTTAAGTATCAAATGTTTTTCATCTTAGAATTAGTTAAAAATAAAGACGTTATCAATACTTTTGACATTTTTTCTTGCTCAAAAGAAATTTTACTTTGCTGCTTAACATGGAACAATGAGCTAGTTTAAATATTACTAGTTACATGCCCCGCGCGATACCGCGGGTCAATTATTTTTTGCATTTTAAAAATAGCCAAGATCTAAAAGTGTTAGGTTTTTTTTGCAAACTTATACCCAAGAGTCTCAGGTTTGGTTGCAACGCCTGACCCAAGAGTAATGTTTATAACATTAAACTTGGGTTAACCCTTAGCATAAAAGTGTCTGGACTGCAATACCAGACCTAATAGCATTGGACGTGGGTCTGACTGCAAGGTCGTGTCATAAAAGTATGATAATTAAATAGATTAGTTAAAAAGAAAAAAAACTAACAGGAAGAAAAAAACTAATGAAAAAAAGAAAAAAAATGAATTAATTGGGCTAACCCTTCAAACCAGGTTAACCCGTCATACCTTGAATTCGCATCGTGAAAGTTTGATAATTAAAAAGAAAAAAACAAATTAATGGGTTAACCCAGAATTAACTGGACTAACTCGTCAAACCAGGTTAACCTGTCAAACCCGGAATCCGTGTAATGAAAGTTTGATAACTAAATAGAAAAAAAATTTAACATTAACAATTTAAATTAAACGAAAAAAATTAATTAAAAAGAAAAAAAAACAAAAGGCATTAGCCTTTTCACTGTGGACTGCACTGTGCAGTCCACAGTCAAAGGCATAAAAAAAAAACTAAAGGCATCAGCCGAGAACTACTTAGAAAAAAATTTAATATTAATAAACTAAATTAATTAAATAAAATTAATTAAAAAGAAAAAATAAAAGAAAAAAAACCTCTAAGAAGAAAAAAAACTAAATAGAAAGAAATTTAACATTAACAAACTAAACTAAACGTAAAAAATAATTAAAAAGAAAAAAAAGGCAAAAAATAAAATAAAATTCAGGTTAACTCGTCAAACCAAGTTAACCCGTTAAACTTGGGATCCGTGTCATGGATGTCTGGTAACTAAATAAAAAAAAAGTGAACATTAACAAACTAAACTAAACAAAAAAAATTAATTAAAAAGAAAAAAAATCCAGGTTAACTCGTCAAACCATATTAACCTGTTAAACCTAGTATTTGTGTCATGAAAGTCTGATAACTAAATAAAAAAAAATTTAACATTAACAAACTAAATTAAACAAAAATATTTATGAAAACAATAATAATAAAAAATTGACGGGTCAACCCGGAATTAACTGGGTTCACCAGTGAAACCAGGTTAACCCGTGAAACTCGGGATATGTGTCATGAAAGTCTAATAACTAAATAAAAAGAAATTTAACATTAACAAACTAAACTAAACGAAAAAAATTAATTAAAAAAACAAAGAAAGAAGCAAAAAAAATCCCAAAAAGCATAAAAAAAAACAGCTAAAAAAACTTAGACAACTTAAAAAAAAAAAAACAAAACAAAAACGCCTAAGGAATCAGTGTTTTACTGTGGACTGCACTGTGCAATCCACAATCAAAGGCATAAAAAAAAAACTAAAGGCATCAGCCGAGAACTACTTAGAAAAAAATTTAATATTAATAAACTAAATTAATTAAAAAAATAAAATAAAATAAAACCTCTAAGAAGAAAAAAAACTAAATAAAAAGAAATTTAACATTATCAAACTAAACTAAACGAAAAAAATAATTAAAAAGAAAAAACAAATTCAGGTTAACTCGTCAAACCAAGTTAACCCGTTAAACCCGGGATCCGTATCATGAATGTCTGGTAACTAAATAAAAAAAAAGTGAACATTAACAAACTGAACTAAACAAAAAAAATTAATTAAAAAAAAAATCCGGGTTAACTCGTCAAACCATGTTAACTTGTTAAACCCAGTATTTGTGTCATGAAAGTCTGATAACTAAATAAAAAAAAAATTTAACATTAACAAACTAAATTAAACAAAAATATTTATGAAAACAATAATAATAAAAAAATTGAAGGGTCAACCCGGAATTAACTGGGTTCACCCGTGAAACCAGGTTAACCCGTGAAACTCGGGATATGTGTCATGAAAGTCTAATAACTAAATAGAAAAAAATTTAACATTAACAAACTAAACTAAATGAAAAAAATTAATTAAAAAAAAACAAAGAAAGAAGAAAAAAAATCCAAAAAAACATAAAAAAAAACAGCTAAAAAAACTTAGACAACTTAAAAAAAAAAAAAAACGCCTAAGGAATCAGTGTTTTACTGTGGACTGCATTGTGCAGTCCACAGTAAAACACTGATTCCTTTTAGCTATATACTAGTTAGATGACCCGCGCGATGCCGCGGGTCTATTTTTTTTTGCATAAAAAATATCAAAAAAAGCTAAAATCTAAAAGTTTTAGGTTTTTCTGCAAAGTTATACCCAAGAGTCTTGGGTTTGGCTGCAACGCCTGACTCAAGAGTAATATTTATAATATAATAATAACATTAAACTTGGATGACCAAAGTTTAAGTGAGTCTGACTGAAATATCAGACCTAATAGCCTGACTCAAAAGTATTAGGTTTTGTTTTACAAAGTTATACCCAAGAGTCTTAGGTTTAGTTGCAACGACTAATCCAAGAGTAATATTTATAATATTAATAATAACATTAAACTTGCATGATCTAAATTTAAGTGGGTTTAAGTGCAATACCAGACCCAATAGCATTGGACGTGGGTCTAGCTGCAAGGTTGTGTCATAAATGTGTGATAATTAAATAGATTAGTTAAAAAGAAAAAAATAAAGAAAAAAAAACCAACAGGAAAATAAAAACTAATGAAGAAAAAGAAAAAAAATATGAATTAACTGGGTTAACCCTTCAAACCAGGTTAACCCGTCATATCTTGAATTCGCATCGTGAAAGTTTGATAATTAAAAAGGAAAAAAAATAAACTAATGGGTTAACCCAGAATTAACTGGGCTAACTCGTCAAACCAGGTTAACCTGTCAAACCCGGAATCCATGTCATGAAAGTTTGATAACTAAATAGAAAAAAAATTTAACATTAACAATTTAAATTAAACGAAAAAAATTAATTAAAAAGAAAAAAAAACAAAAGGATGAGCCTTTTCACTGTGGACTGCACTGTGCAGTCCACTGTCAAATGTATAAAAACAACAAAAAAACAAAAAGAAAAACTAAAGGCATCAGCCGAGAACTACTTAGAAAAAAATTTAATATTAATAAACTAAATTAATTAAATAAAATTAATTAAAAAGAAAAAATAAAAGAAAAAAAACTAAATAGAAAGAAATTTAACATTAACAAACTAAACTAAACGAAAAAATAATAATTAAAAAGCAAAAAAAAAAAATTCCAGGTTAACTCGTCAAATCAGGTTAACCCGTTAAACCCGGGATCCGTGTCATGAATGTCTGGTAACTAAATAAAAAAAAGTGAACATTAACAAACTAAACTAAACGAAAAAAATTAATAAAAAAAAAAAAAAAAAATCAGGGTTAACTCGTCAAACCATATTAACCCGTTAAACCTAGGATCTGTGTCATGAAAGTTTGATAACTAAATAAAAAAAATTTAACATTAACAATCTAAATTAATCAAAAAAAAATTATGAAAATAAAAAACAAAAAAAATTGACGGGTCAACTCAGAATTAACCAGGTTCACCCGTGAAACTCGAGATATGTGTCATGAAAGTCTGATAACTAAATAGAAAGAAATTTAACATTAACAAACTAAACTAAATGAAAAAAATTAATTAAAAAGAAAAAAAGCAAAAAATATATATTTTTGGGTTAACTTGTCAAATCAGGTTAACCCGTTAAATCCGGAAAACGTGTCATGAAAGTCTGATAACTAAATAAAAAAAATTAACATTAATAAACCAAATTAAACAAAAAACTTTTGTTAGAAGAAAAAAAATAAAGAAAGAAGCAAAAAAAATCCCGAAAGGCATAAAAAACAGCTAAAAAAATAAGACAACTTAAAAAAAAAAACCAAAAACGGATCAGTGTTTTACTGTGGATTGCACTGTGCAGTCTACAGTAAAACACTGATCCGTTTTAGTATATGTTACAATTAATTAAAAAGAAAAGAAAAAAAAATTCGGGTTAACTCGTCAAATCAGGTTAACCCGTCAAACCCGGGATCTGTGTTATGAAAATTTGATAACTAAATAAAAAAATTAACATTAACAAACTAAATTAAACAAAAAAAATTCATTAAAAGAAAAATACACAAAGAAAAAAGCAAAAAAAAAAAACCTATAAAGGCAATAGAAAACCAAAAAAAATAAAAAAATAAAAAAATAAAAAATAAAAACAGAAAAAATGGGAAAACAATAAAAAGAAAAAAGAAAAAAAAGAAAAAGAAGAAGACAAAAAAAATAGGAAAATATAATATAAAAAAAATAAAAAAAAAGGACTACTCAGCGTTTCACTGTGGACTTGCACAGTGAAACACTGAGCAATTTTAGTTTTTTTGTTAATATAATAATATCTAAATATAAAAAATATAAAAAATGCAATAAATTCAAATAGTTAATCGACACCAATATTTTACACAGATAACGGCATTTGACAAAAAGAAAATGTTCCAATTGACCCACAAGACAAGACTAGCAAGTGCACCTTACAAAATGAGTAAAAAGTAATTGCATACAAAAAATGGCGTGAATTAATTAATTTTTGTGCTTCTTTAGCGGTGGAGAAGAAACCCTAAAAAGCTCTCTCCGTCTTCTTCAAAGTAAGTCCCTTTATCTTTGCTTAAATACTACACCAGCAACTGTCTATTCAGTTTTTTTTTATAAAAAAATCTCAGACAAATCCAAGGATGCGAAGATCTTTGTTTCTGACCATGACCCATATGCTTCTTTCCTTCTTCTTTTTTTATCTTGATTTTTCGGCTTGCTAGTTCTGTTAATATTGAATTTTTTAGTTTCAAGACATAAACTTTACTATGGCTTAACAATATGATTGTTAGTTTTTTTTTTTTATCTGTGATTTGGGTTTTAATTCATTTTTGTGTGTCTGTAATCTTGTTGGAGATTTTTTTAGGTGAACACAATGTTAACAACGAATTGTGTTAAGGTTAAATAAGTTATCTTGAATTGTCCATGTTTGAAATAATGGATGAAGATAACAGTTTGAATATTCGTAATTGGGGTTACTATGAGCCAACACCTGTTAAAGGAAATCTGGGTCTTCAGCTTATGTCCCCAACAATGCCTGAGAAACCAATTCTGGGTTCGCGAAGTCCTGCGATCATGACAAGTATGAATGCGGGCTTTTACCATAGGGATATTGGGATTTCCCAGCCCTTGATGCCGATGGAGTACGTGAAGGACGCTTGGATTGGCCAGAGAGAAAAGCTTCTCAATGTGTTGCCTGGAAACCATGATTATGCAGCTGTTTGGCCTGAAACATCTTCATCTCATCATATGGAAATGTTTCAACCACCTTATTCAACAAAGGATGAACCGCTGGAGCTAGTTGAAGAGGCTGGTGTTGTTGAAAAGGTAAATGTTCCTAATAAAAAGAGGCAGCGTCATAAAGGCCCGAAATCCCCAAGAGCAAAGAAGGGTATGGGAGGCGCTCAAGTACCCAAGCCTGAGGGTAGTCCTCCTACTCAACGAGCACGGGCTGCCAAGAAAACCGCAGAAATTATGATAAATGGGATCAATATGGACATTTCAGTCATTCCCATACCTGTTTGCTCGTGTACTGGAAACCCCCAACAATGCTATCGTTGGGGTTGTGGTGGATGGCAATCAGCATGCTGTACGACATGCATATCTGTGTATCCCTTGCCTATGAGTACGAAACGGCGTGGTGCAAGGATAGCAGGGAGAAAAATGAGTCTAGGAGCTTTTAAGAAAGTCTTAGAGAAACTTGCTGGTGAAGGCTATGACTTCTCTAATCCGATTGATCTGAGAACTCACTGGGCTAAACACGGTACGAACAAGTTTGTCACTATTAGGTAGATGCACCATATGGATCCTTGTTCTGCTTGTACTCTAAGCTGTTTTAAACTTATTGATGCCAGGGAAACTGATGTAATAGATGAGATTTATCAATAGATTCTTGCCTCATTTGTGACTGATTTTTCTACTGTTAATTGTTAAGTGATTCCTTGATTCTTTCTTACCTTTTTTACTTGTGCGTATTCTATTTCATCTGATTTAGAATAAATTTGGAATAAAAATCTAATTTTAGTATATGTGGCAGCCTCATTCTTTCTGAAGTTATTGCAGCATGTGTAAATGAATGAGTGGTTCATGGACCTATGACCTGGTTTCTGATTTTGTGAGGTAGTTGCTTTAGGCTTGCCCCATTGTTGGTGAGAAACTTGTTATTGATAACCCAATTTAGAGGATGTTTTGCTTCTTTTTCCCTTAAGAGGTTGTAATAACATGATAGTTCCAAGTCCTTTCATGGCTACTGTGGGGTGTTGATTGTGACTGATTTATTTTGTTTGATTAATGCATTTTACTCTTGTGGTAATGTTCTATCATGTATAGGTCTCTCCTCGTTTTTGTTCGAGTTCTTATGTGGATGATGGTCTAACAAGATAGCAAGTTTTTTGTTCCTGCCGTGGTTGTCCTGCCTGCCATTTGCTGGCAGGATTGGAGCTTGTAAGGAGGTTGAATTTGGAGTGAAATAGAACTAGAAAATTAAGGACCTGTTTTTGGTACCATTTATTTAACAACGCCCCGCGCTGCAGGATTTAACTTTTATTTTTATAACCAAAAGAAAATTAATAGTTTATACTTGTAAAATAAATTGAGAATTATTTATGTTAATAAATGATAACTGAGTTATAGATTCCAACAAAAGATTATGTCTGAAAATTGAGATAAAAAAATTTAAAAAAAACAAAAAAGTTGAATATTTGTTTTTGAAATTGGTTTGTAAAGTTTTAAAAAACAGAAAGTTGAATATTTGTTAATTTTTTTTTAATTTTTCCATTCAATTTCAAATTCTAGGTTGTCATCTTATTTATTTATTTATTTTAAATATGATTTTCATTCTCTTAATTGTTATTTTTTGTTTTGAATCATTTTGTATAATTAATTTTTTTTTTCAATTTCATCGTCCAACATTTTATTTGTTGGGAATTGGATTTTGTGGTTTTTCAGATGGGATGATTTTGGTTTAATGACTTAGATCACAAGTTTGAGAAGTTAACACAGGTTGATATTGTTTTTTTTTTTTTCATTTAGTTTTTTTTTTTTTACAATTTCATTATTTGACGTTACTTATAATGGGCTTATGATTTTCTTCGGTTTCCCAATCAGGTTATCTCAATCTTATGATCGAGATAACAATTATGACTGATTAACTCGAGTATATTTTTTAGACCCTTTTTTTCTATATATTTTTTTTGGTTTTCTCCTTTAAAATTGGATCTTTTTAAAATTAAGCTTCGTTATTTTCCTCGTTTTGTTTTCTATTAGGTACCTTGTTTGCATGATCCAGCTTGCGAGATTTTACAGCTTTACCAGGGTTCGTACGTGTTCTATTTTTTTAGGCATTATTTTTTTTCAATTTGCTTTTTATAAGGTTAATCTAACTTCATGATCCAAGTTGTGAGTTTGTCATGTTAATTATGGTTGATTTAAGCATTTTAATTTTGTTATTTTTTAAATTTCATTTCTTAATATTAAATTATTTTAAAATTCAGATTTTTTTATCTACTTAATAAGCCTTATTTTCTTCTTGTCATTGTTATCATTTATTTTAAAAAAAAATTCCACTCATTTATTGTTTTTTTTTAAATTATTTTACTATACCTAGTAGCTCCTATAACTTATATCATAATTTTTTTTTATTTAAAACACACTAACAATGTCTAAATAATTATCTTGAGATGTTTGAGAATGTAGTAAAAATTATCTTTCAAAGTATTTTTTATTTGAAAGTATATTAAAATAATATTTTAATTTTTAATTTTTTTTTGACATAATATATCAAAACATCTAAAATATTAACAAATTAATTTAAAAAAATTAAATTTTAATAAAAAATAAATTCAAGCTCAGAACGAAACAGAGACGAAAAGATCTCAAATCACTAGCAAGTGCGCACCAACATTCTCAAATTCCTAGATAAGGAGCACTTTAAAAAATGAGTAAAAAGTAATTACATAAAAAAATTGGCGTGCATCACTTCTTTTTTCGTGCTTCTTCAGTAGAGAACAAGAACCCTAAAAAGCTCTCAACGTCTTCTTTCAAGTAAGTTGCTTTATATTTCCTAAAATACTACGCCAATGGCTGTCTATTTTCTTTAAAAGAAATTTTATCAGACAAATCCAAAAATTCGAAGATCTTACTTTCTGGCTATGACCCATATGTTTTTATTATTTATTTTGCCTTACTAGTTCTGCTAATTGAGACTTCTGCTAGTTTCAAGGCACAAACTTTACTGTGATTTGACTATCTGCTTATTAATTTTTTGGTTTCTGTGATTTGGGTTTGAATTAATTTTTGCGTCTGTAATCTTTTTGGAGATTTTCTTAGGTGCACACAATGCTGACAACAAATTGTGTTAAGGTTAAATAAGTTCTCTTGAATTGTCGAAGTTTGAAATAATGGATGAAGATAACAGTTTGAATATTCGTAATTGGGGTTACTATGAACCAACACCTGTTAAAGGAAATCTGGGTCTTCAGCTCATGTCCCCAACAATGCCTGAGAAACCCTTTTTGGGTTCGCGCAGTGCCGCAATCATGACAAGTATGAATGGAGGTTTTAACCACAAAGATGTTGGTGTTTCGCAGCCCATGCACCCTATGGAGTATATGAGGGGAGCTTGGATTGGCCAGAGAGAAAAGTTTATCAATGTGTTGCCTGGAAACCATAATTATGCGGCTGTTTTTCCTGAAACATCTTCAGCTCATCATATGCAAGTGTTTCAACCACCTTATTCAACAAAGGATGAACCGCTGGAGCTAGTTGAAGAGGCTGGTGTTGTTGAAAAGGTAAATGGTCCTAATAAAAAGAGGCAGCGTCAGAAAGCCCCAAAATCCCCGAAAGCAAAGAAGGGTAAGAGAGGCCCTCAAGTACCCAAGCCTGAGGATACTCTTTCTGTTCAACGAGTAAGGTCTGCCAAGAAAACTGCTGAAATTATGATAAATGGGATCAATATGGACATTTCAGTGATTCCTATACCAGTTTGCTCGTGTACTGGCAACCCTCAACAATGCTATCGTTGGGGTTGTGGTGGGTGGCAATCAGCATGTTGTACGACATGCATATCTGTGTATCCCTTGCCTATGAGTATGAAAAGACGTGGTGCAAGGATAGCAGGGAGAAAAATGAGTTTAGGAGCTTTTAAGAAAGTCTTAGAGAAACTTGCTGGTGAAGGCTATGACTTCTCTAATCCCATTGATCTGAGAACTCACTGGGCTAAACACGGTACAAACAAGTTTGTCACTATCAGGTAGATGTACCATGTGGATCTTTGTCTTGCATACATTGCAACCCAGCATGTTTGTATTTGTGTATATTTATGCATCTTGTCTTGGCAGAGGCTTGCAATGTAGTTTGTAGTTGATGAGTTTCCGTCGCATTCGATTATTTTGAAATTGTGCCTT
Organism: Populus trichocarpa; assembly: GCF_000002775.5. Lineage (NCBI taxonomy): Eukaryota > Viridiplantae > Streptophyta > Magnoliopsida > Malpighiales > Salicaceae > Populus > Populus trichocarpa. The sequence continues at coordinate 2,537,760 of NC_037299.2, read as the reverse complement.
TTTGGCGCTGACTGTTGTTTTATGGTCTTTCTGCATGTAGTCTTAGCTGTTTCAAACTTATTCCAGGGAAAATGATGCAGTAGATGAGATTTATTTGATAGATTCATGCCTTGTAGTTTCTTTTTCTTGATCTTTTAAATCTTATGTCATTGAATTCTTCTTCCTTCACTACTATTGTTAATTGTTAAGAAATTTCCTCTATTCTTGTATTATTTATGTATGTGCTTATTCAATTTCATCTGATTCAGCATGCGTTTGAAATAAAAACCCATTTTTAGTGAATCTGGCTGCCTCATTCTTTATGGACACTTGTGAAAATGATTGATTGTTCATGGCTTACCTATGACCTGGTCGCAGATTTTGTGAGGTAGTTTCTTGAGGATTGCCACATTGTTAGTGAGAAATTTGTTATTTACTAGTAAGTCTAAGTTTTGAAGGATAGTAAGGTTTCGTCAAACAATCAGTTGGCATTCTTGCTACTGTTTTGAAATATAAATTAGTATATGTGGATGGGTTTTGCTAGTTAGATGGTGGATTAAGAGGCAATTAATGATTCCTGGTGTCTCATCATTTAACTTAGAATAAACAGGAAATCTTTCAGCTCTCTTACACGAATTCATATCACCTGCCAATCCTGCTCCTGTGCATTTTCTCTGCCGTCGTTGAACTTGTTGTTTAATCATCATAGTTGGTGTAGAATCCAACTGTGTCTGTTCATTCTAGGATAACCAACTTAGAGGATATTTTTCTTCTTACCCCTTTAAGAGGTTCTAATAACATGATAATTTAGGTCATCTCATGATTTATGTGGGGTGTTGCATGTGACAGTAATTTATTGTCTGGTGAATGCATATTAGTCATGTGTCAATGGTCTTCTATCATTCATAGGTCTCTCCTGGTAGTTTTTGTTTTTAGGTTGGATAGTAAATAGCAATTTTTTTTCTTTTTTGCCATTTTTGTCCTGCCCATCATTGTGCTACTTGCTAGGCCAGTTTATGCTACGTCCCTTGCTCCATTTAAAGATGGAGGACAGCTAAGAGCTTTCCTTATAGTCCTGAAACTGATAAAAGACATTTTTAATTTAATTTCAGTTGCTGAAAGATAGCTATAGAATAGATGGCAGGGTTGGAGTTTGCAAGGGGGTTGAAGTTAGAGTGAAATAAATCTAGAAAATTAAGTTTTTGGAATCTGTTTTAAAATCTATCTGCTCTCTAATAAAGGAAGGATACCCTTTTAAATCCCGCAGGTTGACAATTGATAGTATGTCGTGCCAGAATTGATTCACACAGGCTGCACGGTGTGCTGTGTAAGTTAAGGCTATGCCTTTTGGTGAAAATGATTGGTGTAGTTATCTGCTCTTGTCAAGAGAGATAGATTCGGATGTCAGAGCAACTTAGTACATAATACCAAGGTAGTATTCACCCAGGGAATCTACCAGAGGAGCAGTAGGTTATTCACTTGCACTAAGAGTTGCGTGAAGTTAAAATGTGAAGGTTGAGGTGCTTTACCAACACAATCAGAACGTTTCCCACTTTCCCTTGCCCCATTATATTGACAAGTAAATTATGTAGTGGCGCAATGCCTTGGCATTCAACAGTAAATATCGTATCATATTAGGTTTCCTCTGTATGAAAGTTCAAGCTTTGAGTTTGTGAAAGTTTCAATACTCTGAGCTTTTGGACTTTTGATATCTTGAAGGTTCACAGTTTTGTATTTTCCTATTATGATTTTGAATGTCAAAAGGTAGAGTTTGGCCGGATTTTGGTGAAATGGTAAAAGCAGGGGTTGGGAAACAGCTGTGGTGGTGTTATTGTTTGAATGCTTGAAATGCCACTTAATCCTATGCTTAGCTGTTATAGATTAGAAAGGTGCTGACACTAAAGGGAACGATAACACTAGGCATAAAAATGGCATTGCATTTCCACGAATTTGGTGGTGGTGATGATAATGTTACCAAAGATGTCTTGATTTGGTAGTGACATGGTGGTGATGACGGTAGAACAAGATGATCACATAAGTGGAGTTAGACATGGCTGTGTTCAACAAGATGAGCTAAAGTTGCTGATGGTTGTGATGGGATGGTGAAAGCAGCAGCAGTGCTAGTAGTTTGGTGGCAGCCCTTATGCTGCCAGCATGCAGGGGCGATGTGTTTGCATCAGTACAAGCAAATTCTGCTTGATGAATGGAGATGGCAGTAGTATAGTACTTATGAGGTTGCAGTGGAGGTTGGAATCTCAGTTGTATCAGACTACCCGAGCGAAACTGAAAATCAAATTTTCAAAGCTTAAGTTGCAGTCCCAACGATTTTGAGGCACAGGTCTCTCTATTTCCAAGCAGAGGAGTCTAAAATTCTAGCACTGATTTGTTATTTTTAGGATTGTGGTCTAAATGTATTTAAAAAAAAATTAATTTTTTTTAAATTTTAAATTATTATTTTTAAATTTTTTTAGATTGTTTTGATTTTATGATATCAAAAATAAATTTTAAAAAATAAAAAAATTATTTTAATATATTTTTATAAAAAATACTTTAAAAATTAATTTTTACTACATTTTAAAACAACTAAAAAAGCTCGTAGTCGGCGGCAATTCTGCTGCCCATGGAGTTGTTGGAGTACAGCTTGAATTAGTGGTGTGCCGGGGGCCTCTTGTTGGATTGGTTTAGCCATAATTGAACTTGAAATACTTCTGCGTGATATGCATTAAAAATTTCAAACTCAACTTTCATGTGTTGCCCTACGAATTTTGAATTTCTAGGCAGCAGGTACAAATGCTGGTGATGGTAATGAATGTGTAATGTAATCAATTCGTCATATAAAATATATTTATTATTAATAAAAATTTAATAAATTTACAGTAAAGATAAAATTTATAAAATAAATGCTTTGCAAAAAAAATAAAAATTATAAAGTTATAGTTATAAGATTCTTGTTATATAAAAATATTATTCATAAATATTTCTAGTTAATGTTATATTAAAAATGAATATTAATTAAAGTTGTTGAGATCGATACATGTTATGTTTATATTTTTTTATAAAAATAAGCAATTGTTCTTATAAAATGAGGTATAACAGATACTTAAAACTAATATATAGGTGCTTGTTAGATGACATATACACTAAATTGACATGTAAGAGAATTTTATATGGAGAGATCATTTATGTCTATGGAAAGACTCCTATGATAGTTGTTTAAATTATTCTTAGACTTGAGATTACTATGTTATCTTATATAGGGAGTGTTATGCTTTGATTCTTACCACATGTTTTAATCAAGGGTAACAAACGAACAAATATTGATATAAAATAAACTATATGAAGATATTTAAGTACAAAAGAGTATTTATCATCCTATGTGAATAAAAAAAAATATTTAATCTATTCTCAAATAGTATTTGATTGTGAAATCCTTGGTCAAGGTAAAATGAGTTTTGAAAAGAGTTTCAAAATCTTATTAAAAAAATCAATGACTATAATGTTGAGAAATAATATAATTTGACAAAGTAGATATATTTCATACTATAATGTCTAAATCAGAATATTCTTGATGAAGAGATAATAATTACACTGAAAAAATAGTCACTGAAAGGTTAACTCAAATCATTTATGATTTTCCTAATATTTGGGAGATTATGACAGGTTGTTAGACATTGTATTTGATCTTCAAATATATGTCAATCAATTGTTGAATTGATAATAAATTAAACTGTTTAATTTATTTAATCTTATTTTATTTAAGATTATAATATATATTTGGGCCAACTTATTAGGGAACATAATAGGCCACACACATAAAAACCATTGATTATAAATTAAAATGGAATGATTAATCAAGTGTGACTTGATTGTAAATAAATTTTAGAAATTGAGAACTAAAATGGTATTAATACAGGGGATTATAATTTTAGACCTAGAAACAATCAAGTAAAGACTCGAATTGAATAAATTTCTAAAATTAGCCTAAAATAATATATGTGATACTATTTAAGGGGCAAAATTATATTTTATCATTTATAGGGTTTTTAGAGTTTTCTATAAATAGAATGTTATGTCTTTTATTTACTAAGAGAAGGTGAGTAGAATAGAGTACAGAAACACCTAAATTACAAAAAGAAAAGAGTTAGCACTCTAAAATATAGCAATCCCTCTCTCCTAAAAGGGTTTAGAAGATTTTTCACTAGTGGTTTGTGTGGATTATTGTTAGAGGCCGAATACTTGAACGACTTGTAGTATGTAATAATACAATCTTGAAGTAAAGTCGAAAAAAACATTTGATTATCAGATAATCTTCGTATAAAACCTAAAAAAGTGTAGATTTGTCTAGCTAAATTCTTGAAAATCTTAAAAACAAATTAAATTTATTATTTTTATTGATTGTAAGAGGTGAAGCAATAGCCTGTTATAAATGCAAGTGTTTGCTTTTGCTTGCTTGTTTAGGTGGTAAAGCAATTTTTGTGTCATTCGTTATTGTAAAGCTCATTTCCTGACCGTCCTCGTAAAAAAATAATAATCCAAAACAGAAGAATGGCACAAAAAGCCAGAAGTCCCAAAACCCAATTGATTTTGAGCTGAGTATCCGAGTTCAGTCATCTTTTCACTGCAGCTCCTCTTTCATAAGATAGTTTTCTCCGACCTTTCTCCGATACATGTCCTTTGCAAATTCTGAAGTCTAAACTAGACTGATAGAGGCACTCAGACAGATCAAATGAATTTTCCATCCAAGCTCTGCCTGCCAGATAGTAGGAGATCAACATTGTCCAGCCAAGTCATCAATATGCCAAAATCAAAGCTCGCCTCATGGTTCCCTAGTCAACAGCAGCATTTTTCATAATTTAGCAATCAGTTATTGTCCTATTTAATTAACTCTCAAGTGGGTTTTGAATTTAATCTCCAAGTAATCTTTTCCTTGACAAAAAATCTTACAAGGCAGAGAAGCAAATCTTAAAGTTCCAAATTATTTTGGTTAAGGTTAGATACATGTTCAAATTCTGTACTTGATGCGTATGTGCACATGATCAGATATAAATATTTTACTAACAAATGTTCAGGATCTAAATGAGAGTCGAAGGAGAGTTGGTCTTCTGCAATCTGGATCCATGTCTCGAGATTGAAGAGCCAATTGTTCTCCCCAAATCTCATCTTGGGAGAGCCTAGTTAGGCAAAATCAAAAGCCTCTTTCATCGTCTAGCTAGGTTGTAGCTACTGATCTCAAACTCAGAATCTTTCCTTTGCCTTCAACTAATCTCCATTCCAAGACTAAAGTTCTCTTAAGTGGTGCCAGCATGGTGTCTGATTCTGTAACCAGGTTCATTGACTGCAATGGAATTTCCAGCCAATCTATGTCTGGACATGTAACCAAGTCATTTATGGGAACATTAGATAAAAATCCAAGCTGTCTCATGGTTTCCTGGCGAAGAACAGCGTATATGTCCTCACCCATATTTTAAAGGATGATGCTCACCATTGTCAAGATTCATCATGCTAAGAGTACTGCAACTAAACTATTAAGTGATCCGTGAGGTTTCATCTCCAAATCATCCATTTTGGTCTAAGATGCATGAAAGGAGTTCTGTACTTGAGGAACATGTGCACATGCAATATACTCCTATTAGCTTGAGTGCTTGTTTGTATTCTAAGCATTTTGATATCAAATCCAGCTCATAATAATAATAAAAATGATAATAATAATAATAATAATAACAATGATGATAGAATTTTCATTTATTGTTATTTCTAGACTTGCCAGCATTTTAAATATCACAAATAAAATAATTAAAAAAAAAACAAATTACTGTTGTTTAGATTGTTTTTAAGATACTTTAAGAATACTTAGCAATACTTAATCCAAACCTAATTAACTTGAAGAGAGAAAACAAAAAGAATATTGAGAGAAATGGTGGGTGTTTGGTTTCTATTTTCTCAACAATTTTTGGCTAGAAAAGGAAATCCTTGCAATTGCTAGCTAGACTACTCATGGTTCACACAATTATATATGCATTGAAAATGGCACGTCTTGATTGTTCCACACACACACACACAAAAAAAATTGCTTAATTAACTTGAAACCACAAATATATAATATATAATACCAACATTGTCACATGTTTTAGCAAAAATGTCATACTTCACTATAAAATCATAAATAAAAAACATTATTAAGGTTGGAGATGGATAGGTTCATGAACTGAAAGTTGGGAAATTCTAGTTGACCACAATATTATGAATGAGTGGGGACCCATGAAATTGTTAAAAGGGATACATAAACTAATGTTTTAGACCTAATTCTGTCTTCCATGGAACTTACAATCCAAGCTTCCCTTAACAGACAGAAATGTGTGAGTTCATGTTGACAATTATTTTTTAATTAACACCATTTTCTCTTGTTCTAATTCTAATTCTAACACCCCCAGTATTGCAAATTGTGGCCTCACCTCACGAGTTTTCATCGCTGTCATACTGTGATTAATCCCTACAAATTTTGATTCCAAATTCATAATGATTTTGTAGTCTATATAACACATTTCTCACATGATATACTTGTTCAATGGTGTATTTAGAAATTAAGGGATGGGTTTAGGGACTAATTAAATTAAAAATTCTCATTTTGTTGCCCTAGATTTTGTATCATGGCCAGCAGGTGATATCACTATATATTTTTCTATCAACCAAAAGATTCAACGAGCTTCGAGCAGCTTATATGCCCTTAAATCGCCATCAATGGAACAAAAAACTATATTCATGACGTTCAAATGTTCCTACCACTGATAATTTTAGATAGAACATCAATGTCGTTATTGATATGATTTGGAATAGCTATTCTCATCACTTCTTCTCACAGCAGCTCAATATTATATATGATGTAGTCGATCGGGAATAAGTATAAAAGAAATTTAAAAAAAAAAAAAAAAAAAACTAGCTTTCCCTCCAAACCTTGAAGCCCTAACATGGCAACAAGCTACCAAGATGTCTATATTCACTTCTTCTTCTTCTTTTTCTATTTTGAAAATTGATTTTGTTTAAAATTATATTTTATTATTTTTATACGTTAATATCAAAAATAAATTTAAAAAAATAAAAATAAAAATTTAATATATTTATATAAACAAATATTTTTAAAAAACAACGCGGAAACAATAAGATCTCCTAAATCAAGACAGGAGTTTTTTTTATTAAAGGAAAACAGAAGTCAACAAAGTAATAAATCCTTGGCAGTGTTTTGTTGAAACCTAAAAAAATTGAAGGGAAAAAAAAAATGTTTGCCGACTGACTTGGCCTCGAGCACAGGTAGCAACAGAATCAATATGCGGTAACAAGATTGTGACAGTGATTTAACACTTGTGATATAAGGTTTTTTCAACTTTTCTCAGAGTGGTCCATACACATACACAGTAAATTGACAGATTTAAACCACAAATCATGCGCACACGAAGCCATCTTTTTTGTTTTTCATCTTTACCTCACCTTTTGTTTAATCTTTTTCTTGCTCTGTATTGTCTCTTCTGCTTGTTAGCAGCAATCAAGGCCATCAACACATAAGTACATTATGCACATCATCATCACTCACTGGCAGGACCCGTTTTGAGCTAAGAAGATGGGTTTCTTTTTCTTTTTCTTTCACAAGGCAGCACTACAAATTATTGGGGAGGGAGCAGTAAAGCTAAACCTTGTGATGTTTATGCATTACCTCTCTATTGATTAAACAGGGATTATGTAAGCTCAACTCATCAAAATTATCTATTAATAGTGAGAGATTTAATCTTAATATATGGAAACCGATCCGAGAATATATTAGTTTTTTTAAAAAATATAAAATAATGAAGCTGATGGGTAATAAAATCACAAGAATTATCATTCAATTTGTTTACTTTGGTGAAAAATGGAAATAAAAATAACGAATAAGATTGAAAGCCAACCCAGCTAACCTTTTTTTTTATTTTTTTTTTTACATTTTTCCAATTTGTTTAATTTTTTTTTATGATTCTCGTGCGTCTTATTAAAAGTTATTTATTAAGAGGAGATGGCCCCCTTCTCTTTCTCTCACTTTCATGTCCCTTTATTATCTCTTCTTGTCTCGGGGCCCGATAAATGTACTGCTACAGCCTGTAGGGTTGCACTGTACATGTGAGCCCTTCAACAATGACAGGACACTGGGTGCAGAAATGGAAACAAAGCAGCACTATAAGCCTAAAGGACAAGATTCCGACACGTCGAGTGAACCACAGAAGCAGCAGCAGCAGAAACCAATTCCTATGAGTTTTGGCCCTCACCAGCTTCTCTATCGTGCTAACATCACACCATAGTCATGCTCACCACACCATTCTTTCCACCCTTCACCCTCCTCTATCACAGTCTGTCTAGACCTTCAAAGTTTAGCCCATCTGCTATCATGCACCATAAAAGAAATGAAAACAACTCACCAGTACAGCAGTTTGCTTTCATGTGTTTGAGCAATGGTTGTAAGGTCAATATATATTTGATCTTAAGTAGGACTCGCTTCACTGTCCTTCCTTTTCATCAAGTGAACTTGTCCTCTTATCCTCTCTCTGTCTCTCTGTCTCTTCTTTTCATGAGCTTCGACCTTTGCTATACAAAGTGAATATTGCCCTAAGTTGTAATTTTCATTAAAACTCCAAGCTTATCAGGATAATACTTCGTGATGAATGAACAGTAACTCAACTAGTATTATTATCTTTCTTTTCTCCTTAAAAAACCTTGAAATTCAACTTTTTTATTTTTTAATAAAAAGACCTTATAAAACATTGTCTTAGCAAGTAGCATACTTAAAAGAACATGGGACCGGCTAACTCAAATCCAATTCCGGTTGGGTTTTATTCTTAATCAATCTTTTTTCATCAAAACAAGGTTATTTTAGATTTCTTAAAACATAGTTATTTTTAAATCATAATCTTAGTTAATTCGCTAACTTGCAAGCCAATCTTAGGAGGCATAACCTTTAGTTAGTCAATCCTTATCTATTTATATATGTAGGGCAATATACAATAGTTAAGGTAGAGATTATAATACTAGAGTAATGCTTATAATATTTTCTATATAGACATTCTATAATATGCCCCCTCAAGCCGAGGATGGAGGATCGATTCAAAATTTGAAAAGAAAAGCAGTAAAAGAAGCAGTAGGAAGTGGTTTAGTGAAGACATCTGCAAGTTGATCTTGGGAGGAAATAAAATGAATCTGAATCTCCTTCTTCACAACCCTATCTCGTACAAAATGATAATCAAGCTCAACATGTTTTGTGCGAGCATGAAAAACAGAATTTACAGATAAGTAAGTGGCCCCAAGATTATCACACCAAATGGTAGGAGCATAAACAAAAGGAATCTGGAGATTTGACAATAAATACTGAAGCCAAATAACCTCAGCAGTGCCATCTGTTAAGGCTTTATACTCAGCTTCAGAAGAGGAGCGAGCAATTGTATATTGCTTACCTGATTTCCTCGCAATCAGTTTCTGACAAAAAAAACAAGATAACCACCTGTAGATTTTCGATCATCAATATTACCTGTTCAATCTGCATCCGTAAAACCATGTAACACAAAAGAAAAACTACGAGTAATATGTAGGTCATATATTATTGTACCCTGAAGGTAACACAAAATGCATTTAACGGCAGCTCAATGAGAATCTGTAGGAGCATACATAAATTAACAGACTATGTTAATAACAAAGCAAATGTCTGGTCTCGTAAAGGTGAGTTATTGAAGAGCACCCATAATTTGACAAAAACATGTAGGATCAGAAAACAAAGTATTTGGCAGTATGATAACTTTGGAAGTAGAGATAGGAGTATCAACAGGTTTGCAAGATATCATACCAGCCCGAGTGAGGATGTCAGATGTATATTTATGATGTCATAGCATCAGACCCATACCGGTGGATTGAACATCAATGCCCAAAAAATAATGAATAGTACCTAAGTCGTGAAGCTTAAACTCTGAGCTCAACAACTATATTAAGCGTTTAAGCATAGTAAAGTTGCTACCTGTAAGCAGAATATCATCAATATAAATCAAGAGATAACATATATCAGTACCAACATAGAAGATAAATAAGGAGGTGCCAACCTTAGAAGCGCAAAAACCAATAGAATGCAAAAAATCATTCGGAAGAGTGTACCATGCCTGCGAAGCCTATTTTAAACCATATATAGATTTATTCAATCTACACATGAAAGGGAAGGGCAGAGTTAACAAAATCTGGAGGTTGTTTCATATAGCCTCTTCGTCAAGAACTCCATTGAGAAAGGCATTATTGTGGATATCAAACTGATGAATCTTTCAATCATGCGAAACCGCAATGGAGAAGATTAGTCTGACGGTTGCTTACTTGATAAGAGGACTGAAAGTTTCAGAGTAATCAATACCTTCTTGCTGAGTAAAACCTCTAGTAACTAGGTGCGTTTTATACCTCTCAATAATGCCATCAACCTGGAATTTTATCTTGTACACCAATAGACTACCAACAACATTCATCAAAGGATGAAAGGGAACCAAGGTTCCAGTTTTGTTAGCACGCAAGGTCTGAATTTCCTCGCGCATAGTACTATGCCAAACCTCATACCTGTTAGCATCAGTAAAAGCAATGAGTTCATAGGTAGGAGGAGACGCTACCCGACATATTGAAGCAGCAGTGACAGTGGCATGCATTGTTAACAGTGTTATTTTCAGTTGTCGAGGACGGAGGACCTTGTGATGCTGACAAGCAGCAGGTCGAGAGAGAGAATAACTAGCTTGTACCTATAAGTTGTTGGAGAGGATACGAATAAAGATCAACATAAAGTTGTAGATTAACTAGTGAACTTATCGAGGGGCCAGATTACACAGCAGACAATAGAGAACCTGTTGCAAAACTGGTCTGTTCTACAGTAGTAGACTTGGAAGTATGAACTTCTGTAGAGGGAGATCTTATTCCTACATAATGATCATTAGAAAAATAAGCAAATGGTGATAGTATGGCAGGGCTGGGTGGCGATGAAATGGTTGCAAACCTGGTGGGCAAGTGGTGGGTTTAAAGGGGTGCGACAGATGACAAGTCAGAGTGCTGGTTTGATGAGTTTTTAAGGTATTAGGTTGGAATTTTTGTGGAGGATTCAAGGTTAGGAGGTATGTAGGATATGTATAGGTAACCAATTATTGTGCTATCTATTCAGAATTCATAAAAGGAAACACATCTTCATGAAAATAAACATGATAGGAGACATAAATAAGTTTGATATTAAGTCAAGACAACAATAACCAAGATGAGAAGAATTATATCCTAAGAACACATGTGGAGAGGAATGAAAATCCAACTTATGAGCATGATATGGATGTAAAAATGGAAAACAAAGACACCCAAAGGTATGCAAGAAGTTATAATTATAAGTACGATGAAACAGACACTAAAACAAAAATTTATTTTCGAGAACAAGAGTAAGCATGCGATTAATAAGATATACTAATGATTCAAAAGCATAGTTTCAAAATCATAACAGAGCACTACATTGTCCTAGAAAGGTAAGGCCAATTTCGATAATGTGTTAATGACGACGTTCAAAGGTGTCATTTTGTTCATGAGTATGAGGACAGATTAGCCTGTGATGAATTCCAATAATCTGAAAGAACTGATGTAAATTATGATATTCACCACCCCAATCAATTTAAATAGATTTAATTTTACATGAAAATTGATGCTCAACAAGTGTTTGAAAACGATGAAAAATAGAAAACACATCAGATTTTGCAACAAGAGAGTAATACCATATATGTTTGGTATGCGCATCAATAAAGATAACAAAGTAACAAAAACCATTAGAAAAAACATAAGAGCAAGGCCCCAAACAACACTAAATATTAAATCAAGTGGGCAGTAGTATTGTGACCTGTAGGTCGCAATGACAAACGCGACGACTTACCTAATGAACAAGTTTGACATTGAGTAAGAGAGCGTCTAAACGTACAAACTATTTTATTTTTGGAAACTAACAAATTTAAAATGTGGGAAGTTGGATGACTCAAACGACGATGTCACAGATCAACAATCGCGGAGATGCAAGGAGACCAATACACTTGAGGGATTGATGTGGCAGAAGACTTATATAGGACATAGAGACCATCATTACTCTGACCAGAAATGAGCACTTTTTTGGTGATGAGATCCTTGACATAAAACACAGAAGCGTGAAACTCAAAATAAACATGATTATCACGATAAAAGTTTTGAACAGAAAGCAGCGGTTTGGTATTACGAGGCACATGAAAAACATTAGATAATTTAAAAATACATTTTGAGGAATGTAACATGGTATGTCTAATATGTGATATAGCAAGGCTCTTACCATCACCAACATGCAAATGATCCTTACTAAGATAGGATGCAGAATTGGTCAAAGTTGCAAGGTCAGGTGTAATGTGTTGGTTTGTACCGGTGCTCGGGAACCAAGTAGTGACAGAAACGTTCCCAACAGCAAGATGAGGAGAGGGTTATTGAGTACTGTCATGAAACTAGACACAATGTGGACCTGTGTGGCTGAAGGTTGAGCATAATCGACACTTGACATTCTATTATCCAAACCCTGTATTGCATTTGTTTTGCTGCCAGTTGTTCTGCCTCTAGTCTACAACAGCTAAGGACCTGTTCTAATAATTGTAACGGTTATTGTTGGGATGCTAGTTGCACGAGAACGAACCCTGTTACGGCTGAAATTAGGATTGTGATAAAATGTAGCAAGATAAGTAGAGGGTGTTGGTAGCAGTTGTGGCTGCGACGACAGAGGTGATGACAACAAAGATGAGTTTACATCCATGAAATTAAGGGAGTTCTTGTGCAGAAATTCATGGGTAAAGAGGTGGTTGTGAAGGTCGGCATATGACAACAGTTCTGTCATGGTTACAAGACTAGTTATCAAGTCTTTGAACTCACTACGAAGGCCATGAAACACATATAGATTAAAATATTCAAGAGATATAGGCCGACCAGCAGCATCAAATTTGTCAAATAACGGTTTTGCTTGCTGCATGTATATAGTAACCGATGCATCACCTTGCCAAGGATCTTGAAAGGAACCGTAAAGTTGTATAATGGGAGAGTTAGACGGGGATGCGAGAGCTTTTTTAAGAGTGCGCCAAACACAATATGAGGTATGACAATCTACCACGAGGTGCAACACATCCATGGAAAGAAAAGAGAGTAATACGCTCAAAATAAGTTGATATTGTTGCTTCCAACGAATAAAAAAAGAGTTGATTGTCAAAAAGGAACCAACAAAACTGTCAGAAACATGAGATGGAGGACATGACATTGAGCCATCAACAAAGTGAAAAACACCTTGACCAAGGAGATATGGCTTCATCTGCATTCGACAATAGAGATAATTTATATTCACAAGTTTCAACGAACTTGTTAGGTGTTAGACAAAGCTATTATAGCTGGAGTTGGTATTCTCATAATATTAAGAGGAGCGACAGAAACATGAGAAGAAGAGTCATTGATGTGTTCTGCAAGCAAAGAAGGTTGTTGTTGTGGAAGAACACCACCATCAGCAGCTTGTAGCCGGTTGGTCTGCAATGCCAGTATGGAGGGAGAAGTCAGCAGTAGCAGCAATAGAATCCATTTGGGAGAGGGAGAGAAGAGTTCTAATGACAGAAGGCTCTGATACCAAGTTGAGAAGAAGTAAGAGGCATAATCTTTAGTTAGCCAATTCTTTTCTATTTATATGTGTAGAGCAATATACAATAGTTAAGGAAGAGATTATAATACTAGAGTAGTGCCTATAATATTTTTTATATATACATTCTATAATAACCGAGAACTTAAATCTTGGACTAGTTTGATCTTGTATCTTGGATCAAGTAATTAGGCTAGACTACCACTGAAGCTAATTGTCTGATAAATATGATGTTACGTATTAACAAGTGTGTTTGCATGGATGACGTGGTTACTGGAGTTGATGACTTGAGGGGCAGCATATGGATTCGTCGGCTGGAGTGGCCCTGGCAAGTGGCAGACGCAAATATATGGAATATGAAATTCCCGACGACTTTTGCCTCTCCATTCCCGACGTCAATTATTGGACATGCCCATACCATTCACGGGGCCTCCTTTTCTCCTTAGCTTGTTCTATATTATATTATATTATATTTTATTCTATTCTATTTTATTGGGACAATGAAGCCCATCGTTTTGGTTGAATATTACAACAAGAGGAGGAGGAGGAGACGGATTCCAACTCATTCTTCACCTAGAACGATCTTACTAGGACAGAGAGACAGTGAGAAAGAGAGATGTTCCTTTGAATTTATTCTTATTGATGAGTGTTTCTGCTTGCATTCATGAACCAACACTATATATATATATATATATATATATATATATATATATATATATATATATATATATATATATATAATCTCAAGTATCTCCCCCTTTGTACCCTTTGCTTTCCAAGATTTACAACCGTGCCATTCAAGATTTTGACCTACAAGGAAAATGATTTACAACCGTGCGTCGAGGAATTTATTTATTTTTTCTCTATGATTTCATTCCAAAATCTTATGACCTAAATACAAGACAAGACTTCATATTGTAAGTTTCGTAGTAATAGGTAATTATTATTATTTTTTTTAAATTAGAAACTTTATTAATCATGTCACGTGTTTTTATATAAAAAATTAAATTCATATATGATTTCAATTGTGTTAAAACTATTTTTCACATATAATTGAATGATCTAGATATAAAACTTTCATGATAGAAGTTTCTAACTAATTATAACAAATTAAATTTATTTACTTCAAAAAAATCCCTAATATTTTGTAGCAATATTAAACAACTTCCTTGATCCATGGTTTCTAATAAACCAATTAAAGCATATTATATATTTTTATTAAGATTTAGTGTTAAATAGAGCTAGTTTTGTTTTTTATTTAACAATTAGGGATATGATTCTCAATGTAACAAAACTACTTTTTTTCAAAAATCGAGTTTGAAGCATGCCCTTCAAACTAAATATTATTTCAAATTAATTAATTATTAGTTGCTTTTTTGACAACAACTTAAAAAATATTTCCACGTAAGAAAAAAAAAGAAAAGAGAAATGAGTGCCATATGTAAATTAATTAAAGAGTTGAGAAATTAAATTATTTAAACTTTGATAGGATTATAAAAGCTATTTAAACATTATTTTCACATCGAATTAGATGGAGGAGGAGGAAGGGGCATATATATATATATATATATATATGGAACGTTAATGTAAATAAAATAACAATGTAGGACCATTATAGTAATTCAAACCCTCTTATCTTCCATTAAATACAAACTATTGTGGTACATCAAAACAGTACATCTACACCCTCCAAATTAACAGAGACATAGAAAGAAGGAAGAAAAGAGAGAGACAGAAGCACAATGGAAAGTGATAACACAAACGATCTGTACAAAGAATGCCTAAGAAACCATGCAGCCAGTCTTGGTAGCTATGCCACAGATGGGTGTGGTGAGTTCACCCTAGATGATACCTCATCACCATACTCCCTCCAATGTGCAGCCTGTGGTTGCCACCGCAACTTCCACCGCAAAGTAACATACAGCAACAGCAGCAACAGAAGGGATCACATAATGCACCCACCATCATCAGAGACAGTGGTGATGGAAATGATAGACTACGCAGAAGGGAATAACGAGAGGGATTTCAGGCCACCAGTGATGGTGGTGGAGTCAGGTGAAAGGAGTGGAAAAAAGAGGTATAGGACTAAGTTTACACCTGAACAGAAGGAGAAAATGTTGGGATTTGCAGAGAAGTTGGGGTGGAAGTTGCAAAGGAAAGATGAAGAAGATGAAGTTGAGAGCTTCTGTAGAGGAATTGGGATAAGTAGACAGGTTTTTAAAGTTTGGATGCATAATCATAAGAATTCTTCTTCTTCTACTTCTGCTTCTACTGGCAATGCATCTTCTCTTACTACTCAAGAAGAAGGAGGGTGAGAGGAGAGGAATATTTTTTTCCATGTATATTTTTTCCACTTTATCTTTGGTTAATTTTATTTTATTTTATTTTCTTATCTTTTATTCATGCTTGGTTGTCATTTATCCTTGCTTTTCCTTTAGATGACAGGCTTTCTTTATTATTATTTTTTTTTGTTTCATTTTAATCCCATGATTATCTGATAAAAAGGAGAAAATTTCATGCAATTTCAGAAAAAAAAAGTGCTATATTATATTGACCGATTAGATTGTGGGATCTTGAAAAAGAACTTGAAAGCAACTAATTGTAATTTTATTTTCTTAATATAACAAATTCTTTTGTTAATTAATAATGCATGGATGTATGGTACAATCAAGATGAGGTAATGGTTCTTGTATTGCTTGTATAATTAATTGTCTAGAATTTATGGCAATTTAATTTGTGATCTTAATTATTATTTGAAGTAGTTCTCTCTTGTAGAAAATTGCGTGGGAATTTTGGGGGAAAATTGATAATTATGCTTAATAGCTTGATTTTGTTCTCCAAACCCCTATTTACTGATGAGATTCAAGTGATTATTTTGATATTATATTAAAAAGTTAACTAAATATAAAAAATTTAAATTGTTGAATACTATTAAATAATTTTAAAAATAATTTTATATTACTTTAAATACTGTGCAATAGTTGGCTTGCAAATTGCAACTTTTCCCTTCAAAGAATTTGAGATCTTTCGTCCATGTATTGGACACTTGATTAATGCCAACGGCTATAGGGAAGACAAATGTATGTTATGATTGGTTGTCAGATTCGGAGTATTTTGCTTTGGACAATATGTGTGGACTTACTATTCCCATAGCATGCCTTCTTTACTTTGAATTATTTTTTTTTTGAAAAATTACAAAGTTACAAAAAAAAAAGGTTTTAGGGGAATAATACAGTTTAAAAAAGTTTTAGGGGAAAAAGCATAGTTTGAAAAAGACCTGTTATGGAATCATGCTTTTAATATAAATCGTGATCCAGATTCACGAGTTTAATATATCTTCGATTCTGAATAGCAATTATAATAAATATATAATCTCTTTTCTTTTTTTTATGGTCACTGCTTTTGCAGAGTAGAAAACCTTAAAAATAAAAAACCTCAGAACAAAACCAACCTCCAATCGCTCATGAAAACAACCTTCAATCCTCTATCAAAACACCATAATCATCTTCCCAATGTCTCCACGAGTCTTTCTACTATTTTTTTTGTTGCAAATTGCAAATCCAAGCTTCTGTTGACAGCCTCCCCGCTACCACCACTGGTTGAACCGCCACCTAGACATCAAAAAATAAAGGTTAAATAGCTGCATTGTCTTTTAATTTTATGAGTTTTATTATTGAATTGATAAATTTTGAGTTTTGATTTATAACTATTTGTGTTGTGTTAGTTGATTAGATATTTTGTTGATGTTGAGATAATTTTGGGTTTTAAATGTTGCAATTACATGTTTTTAATATAATTAATGTTATTTATAAAATCAATTAGGTTTGAATTTGAGAAATTAGGGTTTAAATTGATTATTGGGTAACTTGCTATATTTAATAATATTGTTTGAATTGAGATAAATTTTATTTTAATTGATATAGTTATATAGACTTTTAATCAATTGATGTTATTAATAAAGTTACAAGAAAAATTACTATAATTGGGGACTTTGTTCAATTGAGATCATTTAGTTTTTTATTATTATTATTGATGCAATTAGATATGTTTTCATTTATATTATTAGGGTCAAAGTAATAACAATTAGGGTTTGCGTTGAATTGTGAGATAATTTGTTTTTTATGAAATATGTTTATTTTACAAAATATGTATTTAAACTTCTTTATTTTGTGTTATTATAGTGGTACTATGTTCCTGATACGAATAATAATATCACTTATATTGACGGAAGTGTTGTGTTCTTGAATGCTACTAAAGACATGTCATTTAAAGATATCAAAAAACGTTATATATGGAATACTTGTGTTGGATTATAATGATGTTGAAATAGATATCACTTGAAGATGTCTTGTTGGGGAACATCAATATTTTCCGACACCAATTATATGTGATGTGGATTTTAGAAATATAATGGAATTGTTCATCCAAAGTGAAACGAACATAACGGAGTTATATGTAAGTAGTCGACGTAAATTTAGTAGCTCATATAATGGGAGCATAGAGATACTAATATATCTATACCCCTGTCTGCTCAGTCATTTAAGCAATTATCACATTTAGCTGGTGCTGGTATGTCCAGGACATTGAAAGATAGAATTATAGGAATTTATGATGAAAATATGATTAAAATTGCACATTATGATTAGCATAGGTATGACTCCTCAAAACCTAGTGATAACAAAGATGAGTGTCATGGGTTTAGTTGAAACATCAGATGGCGGTGGTGGTAAGATAATAAGGCCTCATGTTCTAGAATTTGGTCATGATATTGGAGTTGATGACGTGGTTTGTAATTATTAGTTTTTTTATAGTAGAAAATCAGCTGGTAGTAGTGATTTGATAGTTGGACAAACTTTCAAAAATAAGATGATTTGGTGAATATTTTTAAGTAATGGCACATTGCACATTGCACATTTACTTGAATATTGAGTTCAACATTCAAACCAAATATTTGTTCAATCACAATGTGTTCATACACCTGAATGTCAACGGTACTTGCACGGGAATATCATAAAAAGATTAAATTTCTTTAAGATAGTAAAGTTGAAAAGAAAACACGCATGTACCAACAAAACATACATAAAAAAAATATCACCATCAGCGTGATACAAAATTGCTTAGACCGTGTAATATGGCGATTTAGCTTTAAGCAACACATCCTGTCTAATATAGATATAAGCGATCAATTGCAATCTATTAGTCGTTCGGGTAGGCACGCTGATTATAATTGAATAATCCATCATCTCTAATATTTATCAATATGAGATACATGAAGATATTTTATTTTTAGAAAGATGCATCCTATAATTTCCAAGGAGAAATACATGGGTCGGTACTTGAGTATAGCACCCCGAATCATTACACCAAACCTCATGCGGGTTCCTTTATGCGAGGAGATAGAGTTTGAGTCACTTGCACGTCAGATTCAAAATGTTGTAAGTATTTGTTACTTTTTATATATTTGGACAAAACTGTTGCATTTTATTTATGGATTAATAATTTTTATTTGCTTCATATTAGGTTGGAAAGTTGTTACATGGACTTGCTCATTATTATACATCTTTTGGTTCGAGACATGTCATACTACAATTGATCTTTAGGAGAAACATTAAGCTTAGATGATGTTGTCTCAGAGGATGAGACCACACAAACATGTAGAAGTCGTGCTTTTGATGAAATTAACTCATCCACTCGTTGTCATAGAGGACATAAAGAGACTCAAAGGTATTATTATGTTGTGTTATTTTTTTAGTTAAGAGTTATTTTTATTATTATTACTTTTGTAATATTGTTTTAGCTTATTATCATGTTGATTTTAATGTTGTCTTATATATTATGTATTTTCATACTTATTTTAAATAAACATAATTTAAAATTGTTAAGTAATAGGTGAACATGTAAACATAGTGAATAAGTTGTTTAAAATTCCAAATCATCCATTTACAAGTTAAAAAAATACACATTGTCATGTTTTATTATTATCATTATCAATTATTTTTATAATTAATAAATAAAAACAATATTTAAAAATAACACGTATTAATTTGAGATTATAATTAACAAATAAAATTGATATTAAAATATCACACTTTCCATTATAGATTTGAAGTTTTGTAATTTATGGTTTTGTTTAGGCTTTAGTTATGATGATTTAAACTTTATTTTATGTAAAATTTAAGGTTAGTTTTATATAAAATTTATATTGTGATAACACAACTATTATTCGCATTAACATTTATATATCTAAGAACCGCTATTATTATTATTATTAGTGGTTGTTAGCCCGAAGGCAGAGTAGATGATGGTAACTTGCTAGAATCAGGCGGAGCCGACTAAGGATAACAGTAAAAGCAAATCTCCAATGCTAAGGAACCTGCACGACACTGAGAAACAAAGCTGAAAACTAAGCTAACCAGCTCAAATGCATGCTAACATTTTGCACCGAAGACGAGGGTAATTACTTGAGTAGGAAATAAACAACTAGGCAATGCTATTTTGCAGATTGACAAGTTCGAAAACGAACATGGTGAGGACCTTCTTTCTTTAGTTTTCCAATGGAAGGATTCCAATAGTGTAATCTAGAGTCCCAGTGCGAGGAGAGGAGCAATAACTTCAGCAGTTAAATCCCAGTGAAAATCAATGCCCACGGACGACTAGTGCCCCAAAGCAAACACAAAGCAACAGATGACAAAATGGCATGGCGAATTATCTTAATGAAACCAATTGTTGGGGATCGATCTCATGAAACAATGGGAACAAAACCAAGGAAAGAACCCTATTGGACGTGCCAAGCTATGACAATTTGGTGCAGATTTTAAACAAGGAAAAGAAATCATTTTCCAAGAGATAATTGAATACTTTTAGAGTTATAACAGCTATTTATAACGCAAGATTTCTTCCCACGAGGAAAGAAATGCAGAGCAAGGAACAGATGATCCACTTTCACTGCTCAATCGAGGCCCTGCCTAGAAAAGGAACAGATATTATTTTATATTCTTAACATCTGGGAGAGTACCTCAAAAAGAGAAGTCATTGGAGCACAAGTGAATATGAATTATGATATGAATCTACATTATGATATAAACCAACATTCATTAACACAGAAGAAAGATGAACTTCATAAGAACAGCATACTAGTATGAAACTAGCTGAGCATAAGGTTAAAGACTGGAAGAGAAACTGAAAGCATGTATCATCCCATTCAAACACAAGACTATCTGAGCATAAGAGGTTAAAGACTGGAAGAGAAACTGAAAGTACGTATTATCCCATTCAAACACAAGAAGCTACCACAAAGCCTAATAAACTATATGCTTCAAGGTCAACAAACAAAGGTCTCCCATCACTTGGCCAGCATCATCCTCACAAACTCCTCGTAATTCACCTGGCCATCACCATCCACATCAGCTTCTCTGATCATCTCTTCCACTTCTTCATCAGTCAGCTTCTCCCCAAGATTTGTCATCACATGTCGAAGCTGCACATGTCAGGTAAACATCAACACAGAGTAGAAACTAAATCACCTGAGCAGCAGATGTCAATAGCAGATGGGCAATATATCATCCAGTTTACAACAGGCTTAGTGACTATATGAAGTTACAAATCAAGGAAGAGGATAGCATTAAAGATACTGATATGTTGTTTACCTCTGCAGCAGAGATAAAGCCATTCTGATCCTTGTCAAATACCTTGAAAGCTTCTTTGAGTTCCTCCTCTGAGTCAGTATCCTTCACCCAGAAAGTTAAAATTCAATAAAAAAGTACAGCAGAATATACACGTCAACAGGAAATTGAAATCTTTTAACCAAGGAAAAGTCAGTTTCCACGAAATAAACACAGGAGGTGATAGTTGCACTCTTCAATTGGTTAACCAAGCTCTGATCATTCCATTTATTTTGCAAGCTGACCAATATGCCATCAAGATGTCTCAAACAAAAGCTATGGTGCCTTGGGGACCTTGACACATTACAAAATGCTTCATTATTTATTTATTTTATGCAGAGATAAAATGTTTCAAAATAAAAACAAGCTAAGGTAGACTAAAATTAAACATTACTCTTTGGTTTCAAAACAAATCTTAAATTTGAAACTAACATGAACTAAACTTGTCAAAAAACCTAAACATAATTTATTTCACTAATGTGAAATTAACATGAACCAAAACCTGTGAATATCAAACAAAAAGAAACCCACAAACTAAAAATCCCAAATTAGAAACTGCAACTCGCTCTCCAACTCTTTACCCCAGATCACCACCTTAACCCCAACTCAAACCGAACCACAAATACCAAGAGAATTGCGGCTCAAAAACCCCAACTCGCTCTTTGACCCAGCCCCGCAAACCATCACATTAACCCCAGCTCAAGCCAAAAAAAATACCAAAATATTGCTGCCTCCATTCCACAAACCCAGCTCTCAAAAATGGCATCGATTCTAACCAGGGACCCAAATAAACAGTAAACTCAAAACACCAGTCATTCACTGATTTCTTTTCTTTTTAATACAAACGTAAAGAAACACCAAAATAAAATAAAAGTTTTTTTTTATTTGGAGAAGAGTAGTGGGGTGTTTGGGCATGGAATTGAATGTAGAAGAATACAGAGTTTATGGACATAAGGAAGTGAAGGGTGTGTAATGAGAAAGGACAAGCCATCACAAGATATGAGTTTATTTTGGTAGCAAATTCAAGTTCAGCATTTCAGTTATGCGTGACGATCAGAGGATGGTGGAGACTAGAGAGTCTTTGTTTGAGAAACCCCAAAGGCATTTTTGCCAGTTCATGTAAGAGAGCGAATGACTGAAGTGTGGTTAAACCCTTGAGGAGTGTAAAACACCCTTCAAATGAAAACTTCAAAGGTAAAGAATCATGCTAGTTGGATTATTAAGAATGGAAGATAGGCAAAATAGAGAAAAGTTTGCTAGCATGACAAAACAATAATAACCAGACAAAATAGTAGTAGCAGCACCAGAAATTGCTGAATCAATTACTTGTGAATCAACAGGATACACAATACAAATAAAGAACATACTGTAATATCTAGAATTTCACGACAATCCAGTGCTTCTGAACTAGACTTCTGCACGAAATCACGACTCACAGCCATCCAAATTTAGAACAAAAAATTCTAATATGATACTGGAACATTTTAAACTTTTAAAAGATAACCATTCACAAAAAAAAATAAACTTACTAGTGGTGCCCCAAGCCCAACAGAGTAAACAACTGCAATAATACTAATAAAAGTTTACAAAGCTCACCTTCATTTTCCTTGCCATCAGATTCAAAAACTCAGGGAAATCAATAGTTCCATTTTGATCAGCATCAACTTCATTGATCATGTCCTGCAATTCAGCTTCAGTGGGGTTTTGTCCCAGAGATCTCATCACTGTCCCCAACTCTTTGGTAGTGATGCAACCTGTTGAACAATAATAGTATATTATAGAAGCTTTTTACAATTTTAAAAGGCTGTAATGTTAATTTCACAATTGTACTGCGAAGGAGCAGATGAACTGCAAGACATCACACACAGATTAAAAGAATTCCCAATCTGACACGAAATAAATACTTCTCGATCATCAAAATTCCACAGCACAGTGCCATCTATTTATAAATCAGATAGTTTTAAATCACAGCATACAAGATAGCTGATTAACTTGGACGTGTTTACCCCACAAAAATCATCCTCTTATTGCATCCAAGTGATTTCGTCCACTATCGTTTGATAAGTTCCACACACACAGGCCAGAGCAAAGCACAATAATTGACGCAACGCTTTATTTGATGGAAGTTCAACTTAAGACAATTAATTAAGAATTTAAAAGTGAGAATCTCACACAATCCATTTCTTTAAAATTTCCCATCTCAGAGAAAACAGGACTCAGTCAGTCCTGCACAACTACCTAATCCAAATGGCGTCCTATGCATAAACCCATCACAAGAGCGCAAACAACTAATCACAGAAGATCCTAAATGGACCATCAAGATGACAATATTGAGAACAATAACAATTGATTTGATTCCACGGAAAAAGCTTCGGCCTTCAACAAATCATTTGTAAGAACAAAACCCACAGCAACTTTCCATGAAGAAGAACATGCCAGTAACAAACAACAAAGAAATAAAAAAAAGAAACAAAAACCAGATTACAATTGTCCTCCTCCTACTACTACATCACACACATCATTTACTAATCAGTAGCAAGAGAAGAGCAAACAAATCCACAGTAGATCTTCTCTTGACTGAAAAAAAAAAACAACCAATTAGTGTAGAGATAATAACAATACCATCGCCATCTTTGTCAAATAGACTAAAAGCCTCCTTGAACTCCGCGATCTGTTCCTCTGTTAGCTGCTCCGTCATGTTATTACTACAAACAGATACTCCGGGGTTTGTTTTAGCTTAAGGCTGCTTGTGTCTGTTTATATATGGAATAAATTATTTTTTTTATGGTTAATAAATAATATTTCAAATTTAATAAATAAAATATAAAATACTAATTATATTCTTGATTACTGATCGTATCATGGTAGTTTTTGTTTTTGACCGATCCAATAAAAAACATTATTTGTTTAGGTAAATAGGTTTTATTTTTTATACTGGCTTCCCTTATAATTGTAATTTAAATTCATATTATATCATTTTAAATAAATATACATTTCTTTAAAAACTATAATTTAAAAAGATTAAAAAGATTTTTTTAACCGCAAGCAAATGAGCTACTAAGAAAGTAAATTCTAACCATTCTGGCTTTTCGTAGAGCCTGACCCACATGATACGGGTTGCTAAGTTCTGGGCTAAGAATTTGAATTGATTTGATCCAACGGTGGAAGACTGTTGACTTAAATTTGTTGGTATTATAATTATTTGCTTCCCTTTTTTTTTCCCTCTATTTATTAATTATTTTACACCCTCCCGGGAGGTCTTCTGCTGCGTTTCCAGGCATCGTCAAGGAAATGTCCTGACTCCTGACTGGCCAGACCTTCCCCGAAAATCACTCATCAACAATATGCTTGAGACCTATCGATTAAATGGGGGGTAGTTTCTAGGAAACCCAAGTTAGAATAGAACCCAACTTTGAACCTCATAATTTATTCTCTAATGATCGAGAGAGAGACAGGTGTATTTATTTTTTTTTATTAAAGTTGAACTTTATGTATGAAACCATAAAAAAACAAGAAAAATTAATTTTTATAATTGAGTTTTATGTATAATTAAATTGTACCTAATCTCAACTTCAACCACAATTATTAAAAACATTAAAAGATACAATTATACTTATAGATTTAATGTGTCAGAATTATGATTTTGTTTTATTGTGTATATATATTTTTTAGTTAAAAAATGTTGAGATATTGTTTATGTTTAATTTAATTTAATAATTTAGAAAAATATATAAATGGATAGATTAAAAAAGAGGTTTAAATACTAATTATATGTTCAAATGAGAAATTAATATTTTTGTGGAAAAGCTTTTTTACAAATAAGTGTGTTTGTTTAACCTTGAATTTTCTTTCTAATTTATTCTTTTTATCTTGGAAATTATTCTTTTTACTGAGAATGAATAGTTTTGTTTTTATTTTTTTAAATACATCATGTAAATACATTTTATTTATATCAAATATAAAAAAAAATAAAGATAAATTATTTTAAAATATTATCAGAATATAAAATAATTAAAAAATAACTATTATTTTAAAAAATTGAGCTAAAAAATTTAAAAAATGAAAGAGAGGGGCCATTGATTTAAGTTTAGATAAAAACAATGAAAAGTAAAAAGTGCATTAATTAATTAAAATTAAAGAATAATAAAACAAAATAAAAGAGACCTTGCATTGCTGGTATGGGAAGCAAAGTCACTATCCAAGAGCCCAGGCATGCCTCGGCTAGGAAACTAGGCCCACATTCCTAGGCTGATTTTATTGTTTTGATGGATAGATGACATGCTCCAATTTGTTTTGTACTTGGAATCCTAAAAGCACACCCTAAAACCCTTTAAAAACTCATATAAAACTGCAAAAACATCTAATCTATTTAAAAAACAAAAATTAATCAAACAAAATAAATTATTTTAATTTTATAGCTATAATATCAACAACCAACAACTTTCTCTCCTCATTTTTTAGGTAGCTTTCTCGGTCCTTTCTCAACTTCCTGAACATAAAACTATAATCATAAAACTTTGAAAGACAGAATTATAATTGAAAAAGTTCAGTGGCCCCAAAAGATTTTGAAAAACAACTCTACCGTGACAACACCTCCTTCTTTTAGTATACTAGTTAATTTAAATTTTCTTTTCTTTTCTTTTTTATTTGTGCGTCGAGATCATAGGCTTCCTGTCTTTTGATGCTGTATTAACCTGCATGCAGTTGAACAAATAACTGGGTTTTGTGCAGAAGGCATGACAGCAACAATGCTTTAGTGTGTCCTAAAATTTACACGAATTATGTGCAAAATATCAGAAAATAAGCACATAGAATGTTATTTTTACATGCATAATCCAACAAGAAATCCAAACGTCTATATTCTAGTGACCGGTCATACAAACATATTCAAAACATATTATGGTCAACTCTAACATGATTTGATCAAATCTTTCTGGAGATTTTACAACGTGAATGCATAAAACTCACTCTCTCAGCTTTGCGAGCAAAATTTGCAAAAGCGGAAAGCCTAATTAGTTGGACTGTAGTATACAATCATGATGAAAAAAAAGCTTTTTAGTTAAATCAGTAGCCAAAAAGAAGCTCGAATTGAAGGGAAAGGCAGATGCATCTACTCATGGACCTGGTATTTGTTCTTGATGGCTAAGGCTGCTGCTCTATACCATGAAGCTGCAGCCATAGCCCCAGGGTCTGGCACTGTAGCAAGGATGTCCGGGGAGATATATGCTGAGCGACCGGCCTGCATAAGCTATATGGTAAGATCTCCAACACCCATACAATGCAATGCATGAACATATGGAAGTGCTTTTATTGCTATACCAGGTAAGGTAACGAACTAGCACATGACATTTATCATTTGTTCTTACTCGAGTGAATTATTTTTTACTTTTATGAACCACCCCACAATGATCTTTCAAGGTTGTCAGAGTGACCTGTATCTATATTATGGAAACTCTTCCAGCTTCACTCATGCTGGCTAGTTTTTACAGGCTTAAAAGGACTCAAAAAAATTCCACTTGGATTTAGATAGGACGGTATGAAATAAGAAATACCACCATATATATATATATATATATATATAGTAAAACCAATGAATATGCGATTGGTAGTCAACATGGACAAAAATATTAGAAAGGAAACATGAATAAGGATAAACATCCGTTATAATTATTCCAGTGAAGAACAGAAGAAAATTTTCAACTGTCAGCCACCAGCATTAAAATAATTTCTAGTCTTGATAAATGCCTACATTGCACTCCCACAATAATTGGAAGTAGAAACCTTTTTACCTTGACAACTTTTGTGCGTTCTTTATATTTAAAGTTCACTCTACCTGATTTTTGTTTCTCTAGGAACAGGGTTTGACTTGAAGCTAATGCCTCTGAATATAAAAATTACACATTGAATGATAGTTCAACCTGTAAACACCCCCCCAATCCTTCCGTTGCTGTGAGTTATATGCTTGTATTTTGTTTCTAATATAATTTTAAGAGATGAGAATTGGAAAGGGTGTAAAATTGGTTGCAAATTCACAGTCCATCATTTACTTCATGTAAACATTCATTCACTTGTTTTCCGTATGGGCTTGAAAAATTGGTGGAAATCATTACCAACCTCTCTTTTACCATGAAAAGCATTGTGCTTTATCAGAGCCATTTTCGGTCAGAGTCAAATTGCATAATGTCCTTTGAATCAAACAGGTGATTGGGAAAGATACACGCAATAGGATCTAGAGAAAAGACGAGGAACAAAAATGTCACCTGTGCCTGCATGTGTCTGGTTGATTCAGCTCCAGCCACTGCTGCTTCAGATGAGAGGAGAAAAGCAATGCAAGGATCATCTCCAGCATTTAACCTCTGCTCATGAAAGTAACTAGATTAGTATCAAAAGATAATGCCACATGAACAGAGAAAGTAGAAAAAAAGTAATTATTGTTGACCTCCTGAAGAACAGCTGAAGCTGGAATAAGGGCATCTAGCAATGTGCGGAATCCAGCACTAGCCCCGCTATATTTACTGACAGCAGCTATGGAAGCTTCAAGTGCTTCAGCCCCTGATTCAAGAGAGTAGTTAGAATCAAGATTTTCCTGTTCGACGGCAATCACATTAGGAGTATCATCTCACATTGTTTAGATGTGACAACTGACTGGGTGTTTGCTTTCAACTTTGCACAAGCTGCCTTGCAGAATATTGTGTATCTGTTTTAAAAAGTAGAAATGAATAAGAGTAGATGTGCACGAATGATTATAAGAATCAAAAGAAACGAATGTGAATCTTAATCAAGTTTTGAGTCAATGCAAGTAAATACATAATCCCACTGGTTCCTCCCATAACTCTTCTGATAGAGGATCCAATTTCACCAACTGTTTCTGCAGCATCATTCAAGGGATAACTGGAAATAGAAGAATGTGATTCAGGCAAGTCATGGGAAAAGTAACTTTATTCAAGAAATAAAAAGTTTCTTACAATTTACAAAGAGACTAAAACACATATTAGCCATTCATCATAGAGCAATAGTTTATTTCTTTCTGGTAGATGCAATCAATTCATGAGAACAAATGATAGCATATGAAAATCATATGAAGTTGCCCCCCGAATCATATGAAAATTCAATTATATGTTAAAAACATCCCTAAAACTGAAAAAATATACAACATCCTACAAAAACTTCTGAGCAGTAGGGAAGAAAACTTACTGTTTCTTCATGTCCTCCAGGATTGCTGTTGCACCCCTATACATCTGCAAAAGCAGACAAATCAACCCTACACAAAGTTATAATTGCAAGATGGTGAGAACATAATTTGAGATAGACTCACTGTTGATCCACAGTCACCATCACCGACTCTGCCATCCCATTCATTTAAATTGTCTCTAAGATCTATGATTGCATTCACCGCTGCTTCGATAGCCACCTCAAGAAGATGTCCTTGTTCACTGAGCTGTTGTGGCCGACTCAATGACTAGTCAAAACCATACAAGGGAGGTCAGGTTTGACAAAGTAATCATTATTCAATATAATACCATAAATAGCACAATTTTTATGGAAATTTGGCGTAAGGGTGACCATCCAGTATAATGTTTTTGCCAGCAGAAATACGTGCAGAGTCTACTGGCATCTGCCTGAATGGAAAACTTTTTTACCTAAACAACTGTTTTTATTTGACTCAGTGCCAGAAGGGGCTTTTAATGTTTTTAGCATGTGTAACTATTCTACATGACCCTTCTTGGTTCCTATAAGTAGCATCAGCAATTTTGAAACATGAGCTCAGCTTTTCATCTCAATAAACGCAAGGCAAGTAAACCCCAGCTTCTCTGGATCGGGGGAGAAGGAAGTGGATGGAAGGGAAAGATTTTAAAATTAAAGAAATAGTTGGGGACAACTTACCAATAACACATATACATACACAGTAAGAGAGAGATATGAAGTGTATGACATAGACAATTATAGATGATAGCATGTTGAATCTTCAAATTGTTTTCTATAGAATTAACGGTAGAAAAATCAAGGAATCCAAGCTGTTAGGGAACTTTAATCAGAGAAGAGAGTTGTCTTTTCCTAAGATCACATATGGAAGTAGAGAAATATATCAATATGAAAATACCTCATCACTCTTTCCTGAATGAGACAGTGGCAGGGGAACAGGGATCTTGGCTGGTGGGCGATTACCTGCAAAGAAAACTCGTGAGACCAATCAACATGAAATCAGTAGTAGAACTTCTAACTGACTTTGTAGTTCAAATTATATAGGTTTTTAACAAAAGTTACTAAAGGAACATAGATCACCAGTTATTGATGCTACCTAATTGTAATGAAGAATTATCTTATAAATCAATCTTATAGACCAGAAGCCATGCAATTAACCACAAAGAATAAAAGCAATATCCTGGCATGTCACCACAGACCATCTACACCAACAGGCCAGTGTGGAGCCTTCGTAGAAGCATCCAAACGTTGCAGAATTGCTTCATCTGCCTTCATTATGGAGATTGAAAATCCTGAAAGAAACAAAAGCTGAGATAAGCTTCATTAACAGAATGCTCTTTCAAAAATCCTGAAAGAAACCTAACATTGAGATGAAGAATTATATCAGTTCCAAACCTGCCATATCAAGGGAAGTCATGAAAGATCCAGTATACACTCTATCAACAGCCAATCCATGTTCCAGCTGCAACTGAGGAACTGCTTTTCCTGCTACAATCATTAGCTCCATTGCAGGGGTGGCACCTAGTCTGCAATTTTGAAAACAATAGAAGAAATAAGAGGGGAAACAAATTCCTCAAAAACAGGGGTGCAGCCCTCTAACTTAAATGTAGGAACTTGCAAAAAGACGAGGAAATATATGTAAATGGGGTGAACACAAACAGAGGTTTCATATGTTCAGAACAGCCAACAACCTGATCAAAATAGAATGCTTGATTTTGAACATCATTGCTATGATAGTGCTAATCTAATTTAATATGATAGTACTAATGTAAAGCACAAAAAGGAAGACCTACCCATTGACCAATAGTACCACTCTATTACCCGGAGTGATTGGAACATAGTTCCTATCCTGCAACATTCAATGATACAAACAACTAAGCATCAATTATGTTGTCAGTGAAATATATGCAATATCAATATCTGAAGTTTCCTATTACAAATGGGGTAAGGACATTAAGGACATTAGAAGCTGAGTAAGGGATCCTTTTTTTCACATAAGATTGCATAATCTTAAAGCTAACAATTTAAGACCTCCTTGAAAGCAGAGATAGATCGAGTGTATTTACATACAAATAAAAAAAACAGTTTCAAAATTGAGATGCATTGAAAAGATATTTAAAAAGTTTGGGGCCTATCAAGAAATCACAATGAGATGATAGAAATAAAATCAAGTACCGGAATGAAAATAAATGGAGACAAGGTCACAGATACACTTGGATTACAAAACTGGGAATAAGAATAAAGTTATACAATAAAAAATTACCCTATTCACATTGACTATATTGGGGCTCAAAACCTACATCACCTGTTTTTCTTTTTCGAAGTATGATTGCTTTATGTTGTCATAATCTCATGCATCTCCCTTGCAGATCAAAAACTTATAACTGGCCCTAATTCTTACTAAAAGGGGAGCATAGATAAGGCCCCAACTACCTGGGACCAAAGCATGATTAAGTTGAATTTAACATAAAACAAAATGAGTACCTTAGGGCTAGTCCTAAGATTTTCAACATACCGGTGATAAAATTTGCTGAAGAACATGAGAAACCACTACTTCCACAGGCTGAAGGTCTGCTACAGCAGCACCAGGTTCCCCATGCTGGAAAGAAATGATGTTATTTGGAATTGATTTGTGAATGTGCAACCAAAAATCAATGTCAAGTAAAACAGACAGCACCACAGATTTGGTAAAATGCTACAGAAAAAATGGACAGCTACCCCCCCCCCCCCCTCCTTCTCTATCTCTCTCATGAATGGTAAACATGATTGCATTATGATAAATGTGCACATACAGAAGTAGATGGACTCAAGTATTATCAAATCAAAAGGATGTCCAGTGCACTTTTGACATTAAGAAAGCAATCACTCCATGGAAATGACTCACAATTCCAAGACCTAGTTCCATCTTTCCTGGGCCCAAACGATCTGATGTAACCTGACCAGGTAATGTACAAACTGACAAAGCAACGCCCATTGTTCCAACCATTTCAGATGCACGTTTTGCTTCTGCAGCAACTTCATCGAGAGAAAGGCCAGTAGCAGCTGCGGCTCCAGCAATCTGTGTTTCACATAGGGAGAAGAAGTTATAAGAAGAAAGCCTGTAAGTGAAACAAATAGTGATTAAACTTCATATGAAATTAGTAGCCAGAAACCCCAATACAACTACGAAAATTGGTGGATAAAAATTATGATCAAATTAATCCTTTATAAAGAAAATGGCAAGAGAAAACCTAATCTAAGTCCTACATTTATAGAAAGAAACAAAAGAAAGAGGAAAAGGTCAAAAGAAACAAAATCAAAGTGTGCAAGATGAATGCACATGCTATCAGCCTTAGGTTGTGTGTGTATAAAGAGAGAACCTTATTAACAAGAATAGTCCCTGCCAACCCTCTTCGTCCAACTATGCCTCGCAG
Organism: Populus trichocarpa; assembly: GCF_000002775.5. Classification (NCBI taxonomy): domain Eukaryota; kingdom Viridiplantae; phylum Streptophyta; class Magnoliopsida; order Malpighiales; family Salicaceae; genus Populus; species Populus trichocarpa. The sequence continues at coordinate 2,505,820 of NC_037299.2, read as the reverse complement.
TGGAGGTAATGCACAATCATCTCCAACAATTACAGTCTGCAAAAGCAATATTATTAAATAGGATATTCTATCTAGCTATACAGTAGAAACATGGAGTTCAGTTAAGATACCTCGACTTTATAACCTTCAGATTTTGCTTGCTCAGCAGCCAAACCAAAATTTAGACGATCACCAGTATAATTCTGTCAACATCCCAACTACAAACTATGAATCCAGAATAAATTTGACAGCCAAATATTGTTCAGATAGCTAAGAACTTAAGAGAGTGTTGCAAAGTTCATTGTCCCTCTTTTCCAAGTCTCATTTTTTCCATTTTCTCTTCTCCCTTTCTTTCTTTGTTTTTTTTAAGAGCCCGAATGAGACTTTGCCACACCCAAATAAGATGAAACTATTAACCAACTAGTTCTGAAATTGCAATACCGTGACAATCAAAAGACATCCCATCGGACCAGTAACAGCTCGGATGCCCTGAAGTTGAATCACATTAGAGCAAAGCCATCTATGAGGAGGATGGGGTACATAATTTATAAGGTGAAATAAATTGTTTGCAAAAAGAAATTAATAGAAAGAAACCATACAGAAACCTACAGATAGAATTGCATCAACTTGAGGAGAAGTAAAAACTTCTCCACAAATAGCAGCACTTAGCATCCCTTCTCCGACAAATCCAGCATGGGCAGGTTCATGCCCACTCCCTCCTCCTGTATCATATGAAAGCATAGCATTCACATCTTACTCACAGTCTTTAAGTTCTATGATTTAGGATCATGTAATGCAATATCAAAACATTTCTAAGTGTTTTCTTTTTCCTTTTGTCATGCATCTCACATCTCATTCAGCTTTCTTTAGAATTGGACTTTTTTATGCTCACTCCTGTTTGCTTATTAAACTTTCAAATAGGAAATTTTAAAAGAAAATGCCTCACTCCAAGAATCATTTGAAAGGAACCGACGATATCTTAACACAACAGTATGACCAGATATTAAGTAGGTTGGGCTTCAAGGTGTTGACTGTGTCTATGATGCAGGCCACAAGAACACAAATAAACACAATATATACGTGTCTGACAATATTATAGGAAATTGGGAAAAATAGGACCGAGAATCATTTGCTCTGTGTGTGTGTGTGTGTAGAAGAGCTGCTATACAAAATCTTATGGAAAAATAGAACAAAAGTTCCATGGGGTAACAGCTCACTCCAGCCAAATAATTCAAATTGCAAACCATCCAGTCACAACTCTTCCAGGAACATGTAAAACCACCATTACATATGTACATCAACACATAAAAGATGGCAAAAACATATATAAGCATATTATCCAGCCTGGAAAAGAACAATAAAGATGATAACCATTATTTTCTTTTCGAATTACATAGCAACATTTAGTACCACTACCAACCCATTACCAAAACTTGTTTGTCATTCCAAAAGCACATAGATTTACAGTTCACCACTTCTCTTCCTATACCATAACAACATCAGAGAACCAAATGACACACCCGTATCAAGAGTTTTGAAGGTGCACAGTATATATTTCAAGCTTCAACACTAAAAGTACTAAAAATTGTCATATTCAAATCCTTTCAAGCACCAAGAACCTGATATAACGGCAACTTTGTCAAGCATAGCGCTTGCATAATCAGCACGTAACACAACCTTGACCTGCGTCCCCACAATAATGAAAACATCACAATTAAACTCCAATTCTAATTTATCTAAGGCCACTTCCAAATTCTTAAATAAACATATTATTTTAAAAAATAAATCACCTCTGGAAAGCCATCCAGGTATTGTAATCCAGGGTAGGTTTCCACAAGACCCTCGATGAACTCAGTTACTACAGCTGCAATAAAAAATTACTTCAATTAATCTTCCAATGGAAAAAATTCACTGATTAATAAACACAGTTTTTTAAAAAAATATTAGTTGAGTCAAACGAAACATGTAACCAACCTAAAAGTCCACCACACCTAATTTCAGAAATTTATTTCACATTTATGTCATTAAATTGAAAAACAAATACACCAAAAAAATTAAAATAATACTCAAAATTCTATCGTCTTTATTTCTTTTCTTTTCCTCGGATTTTCTCGGCAATCAAACAAAGTATTTATTCAAGAACTCAAAAATAACACCAATATTACAATCAACATAGAAATGTAAAGGAAAATCAATAAATTCCAATATCAATAAAGGATTCTTTTATAAGCAACACAAATAACAGTTACATTTCAAATAAATAAATAAAAACGGTTCATCGGCAACCAAGCACAAAATAATGATCGCAAAGAAGCAATTTTACTAACAAGAATTAAATTAATAAAAAAAAAATGAGAGGAAAAAGAGCGAACCGTTGGGGTCGTTAATGAGTTTCTTTCCTTGAGAAGCCATGGCACAGCGTTGTCGTTTTGATATCAAAATGAGGATTTTTAGTGCAGCAAGCAGTACTGAAAATACTTATATAGATAGCCAGAGAGAGAGGGAGGGAAGGAGGAATTTGTGTTTTTATTTTTTTTTAACAATGGGATTTTTTTTATCTATTTGTCTAATGAATTATGGGTGGGGTCGACGTGTTGTTTTAAAGACGAGTAATGTTTTTTTCTGGATGACCAATGTATCCTTATCTTGACTGAATATTTCCACCCTTTGTCGCTTTATTATGGGTCTGGGTCTCTTTTAAATTGAGGCCATAAAAGGAAAATGAAATTTGGTCGAGAAAACCAGGTGGAAATTTTCGGATTTAGATTTTCTAGCATTTTGATTTAAAAAAAAAACAAATATGATATAATTTTATCGGTTCTTTCACGTATCAAAATTAAATTTATCTTTTCAATCTAATTAAAGATAAATATTTCATGTTATTGGAATAAATTTTTTTTAATGATCTTTAAAAACTGTATACACTCTTAACTATGCAATTTCCACGTATTATTTTGGATTAAAATCACTTGAAGTAGCAATTTACTCTTATTTATTCGGAAAATTGATATGTTTATGTCTAATTAACAATTTTTATGAAGTTATATTAAAGTTTTATGATGTATTTGTTTTGGTATTTTAAACGTTGTTTTCAAAAAAAATAAGTTTTTTATTTAAATTATTTTTTTATATTTTTAAATCGTTTTGATATATTAATATTAAAATTAAATTTTAAAAATTAAAAAGTATTATTTTAATAAATCTCTAAATAAAAAATATTTTAAAAAATTTATTATTATTACAATTCAATAGCAATTTTTGCATATATATGATAAAATTATCATTTAAAAAGAATGTTTAAAAGTTTAGCCGAAGTTGTTTTTTTTAAAAAAAATTATATAAATACTTTCAAATGAATTTGTTTATATTTTTTAAATTTTATTTTTAATATAGTCCATCAAAATAATTAAAAATTATTAAAAATTTTAATTTAAAATAAAATAAAATAATCAGATTTTAATAAAAAAATAAAAACAAATTCAACCCTCTAACCAGGCATATGTTTCTTATTTTCTAGCATTTTCCACCATTTTATGTAAAAGACAAATACAGACTACCCCAGGTAGCTAGGTGGTTAGGTATTGGGCTCTTCATTCTATTCTATCTGACATGTTTTTCCCCTGAATGGCTATAGCCACGTTTATTTACATGTCTTGCCATTGATCAACAACCGAAAACAAAATCACTGGCGATTCCCAGCTACTCGTCGTATTGTCAAACCCAACATTACCACAGAATAATAATATTATATATATATATATATATATATATATATATAAAAAAAAAACTAAGAGGAATGAATGTCTCATTGTATACACGGACTCCGAAAACTGTGAATTATTATAATATAATTATGATTTTTCTCTTCCAGACCGAGGCAATGGACTGGTCATTGGAAGTAAAAACTTCTTTTTACTTGGATTTTATTGAAAATAAATTAGTCTTTGCTTTTCTTTTTTTTCGATAAAATTATTTAATTGTCCTTGGAAGTAAAAATAACTAAACTTGAATTCAAAGGCTTTACAAGTTTTTTATTTTTTTAAAATACAATAAAATAACTAAATTATTCTTTAAAAAAAAATTATTTAACCGGTGATCAATGACTTTTTTATATTTTTATTATGATTTTTTTGTTATAAATAAGTTGACTTAGGGGTAATTAAACAAATAAAAAATTATTTAAAAAAATAGTTCACTGCATGTGCTAGCAAGTGGATCATTTATGTGCCAATCAGGTGATGTGTGTAGCATCTCCTGGCGGCATTCAAATTATCTCGGCTACAACGCCATTTTTGGGCGGCAGGTGTAACCAACAAACATCCGGTTTAGCGTCAACGATCTTTATTTCCATCTTCCTTGATTTCCTTGCTTAACTCTCCAAGATATCAAAGTAGCCTTTCAATTTGTTTTTATTACAATTTATTTTATTTGGAATATTTTATAAAATTAAAAATTTCTTTCAATATCATCCTCTTTTTTAGTTTTTTATTTCCTATTAAATTTAATCATTGTTTTTTTATTGTTATTTTTTTACTTTGACAAGCTTTTACAATTGATATATTTTTTTAATTTCATCATTTAACATTAAATTGGTTAAAAAATAAGTATCTTGATTGAGCTCGGATCAAGAATTTCACATATTATACATTTAAAATATTAACTCATATTTAGTCGGATCTATAACCCGAGTCATAAATTATATTTTTTAAAAAGAATATGCTTGCAACATCAGAGTATATTTTTTATGAAAAAATATGATCCAGCCCAGCGATATATCATGTAATAGTTATCATACCTTCATCTTTTTTACAGTATTTATTTTATTTTTATCTACTTTTAAATTTTAAGGAATCCAACTCATTAAAATGATACTCTCATTATATAATAAAATACAAGATAAAAAAAATATAAATGCATAAAGTAATATAACGTTATATCATATACATTTTATATTATAAGAATCTATTTTACGTTTCAAAATAGATCCTAAAAAAAGATATGATTTCAAATATCAAAATAAGACTTTTTCCCCTTTTGTTATTTTACAAATAATAACACCTTCCATGAAAAATTTTAACCAATTTTTTTATATGACTCTTCACTCAATCATAAATACAATTAAAACTTTATAAATTAATATCTTGGATCATGAAAATTTATTAATTAATTGAGATATTATTTAATCAATAAATTAATACACTATACATTAATTAATAAATTAATTTATCAAGGTATTCTTTTTTATTTTATATGACTACCACCTAATTATTGAATTATGAATTATTATTATTCTATGAATTTCTTTAGCCAAAACAAATTCATGAATGTAATTAGTCTTATTATATAGAAGAATCCATTCATTACAACAAACTAAAATTACATTCAATGATTACTTAATTAATATACTTAACGAACATTAAGTCAAGTAAAAACATATATAAAAAGAATATACAATATCACAAATGGTAAAACTAAATACAATGAATAATGATAGATGAAATGCATAAAGTATTTTATGAGTACAAAATAGAAAATTTAACTTTCACCTAAAAAAATTGTAAAAGTGGGTGTTATAAAGTTTAACTTGCAAGTGAGCCAAGCAACAATATCAAATATAATCATCAGACCATTAAAGTATCTATAAATTAATATTAAAAAAAAAACAATGCCAAATAACATAAAATCTCAAAATTCCATAAGTTAGAGAAGATTCTTTATAAATGATTTGTTTAATATCAATAACATGTGAACACAACCTGAGAATTAATTACTAAGAAGGCAAATAATTTTTTTTAAAATATTTATTTTGTAAATATGCTAGAATTCCATTTTTATCAACTT